>NC_133235.1:24231004-27016495 GCF_040436345.1 Pagrus major
CGTATGTATGTCACTGAATCAGTGCTCAATAACGACATTATAGATCATCACCGCACGGATAAAAAATGTATGTGCATGATTGATTTCCATGTAGGCTGTGCCCACTATATACAGTTTCTATATGGGCTTTAACATACAGTACCGTGCACAAGCATCCCTTGTCATGTCATGCGTCATACATGGATTTTTAGTGTATGCGCATGCATACATGCATGCATGTGTGTGTGTAAAATGAGAGGGAGTGTGGCGATTAACCGGTTGGTAAGTGGGTCAGAGGAGCTGTTGCTGCCTCAGAAAGGGAGAGAGAAAAAATTAACCCCCGTTCATTGTGTGAGGTTTGTGTGCTCATTATACCATGTGTGCTTGTAGCCAGTCACACAGCAACACACACAACCTGTCAGTCCTTGAGCCCCGTGTGGCGCCTGACCACAGGTGTTGGGATACAAAAAAAAAAAAAAAATGTTAAAGGCATTTCAGCTCAGCTCACCCTTGATGTATAGGAAGCATATGAAGACTGTTTAAAAACCAGATGGGGCTGGAGAACAATATATTGTCAATGGGCTCATTTGTAAGACATCACAGGGAATTCCTGGCATCTGCACCCTTTGACAATTTAACCATCAATTAATGTACACCAATGCATAGCAAATGTAGGATTGTTTAGCAGATATGCACCAGTTGGCACATGCATACACTAGGTGAAAGATGTATTTATTATTGAACTCAAGATAGCAAGAATTCATAAACTGTCTGCTTCCACTATCCCCGTCTGCACAGCTGCCACGGCAACCTGATTGGCTCAATCAGGAGAAGAGTGTGTGCTGATTGGACAGAAACGAGAATCTGAAATCCTCTGATCAGGTGTAGATTTGAGTTCAGAGCCGTAGCTGATTCCCCCACCAGGAGCTCATTGCTCCGTTGTAGACTGGCATGCCCTGAGCTGTGATTGGCTGCATTACCCATGGGGAGGGAATCTGCAAATAAGAAACAGGGATTTCTCTTCCTTCCACTGTTGCTATGTTGTAGTTGCTAAGAGCAGCAAGTAAGGATGGATGTGTGAATTCTTTTATGATTTATGTACAAAACGTGCTTGAATAAAATCTCTTTTTCTCTTCTGGAGCATTTAATAAAAGGGTTTTAGTTCAATTTCTAGAACTTTTTCACATTTTACAGCTCAGTTGAAAAGAGGAAGTAGCCATGGAGCTGTATGTCAGCTATAGGGTTAAAGTTTGTGTCAAACCTCACTCACATTATCTGGCACTCTATATTAATTTATTAGTGACCCATTTCCAATAATGCATCACATGTCTTTACATTAATACACTATCCTTCCTGCATTTATGAAACGCTGTCTCGTTTCCTTAGTTTGGTTTAATGCCTGCAGTCATCAATCTTTTATTCACGACTGACCGGTAATGCTGCTGGCACCAGACTCACCATGTGACGCCATATGATAATGTGAGCAATAGTGATTTAGTGTTTATCTGTTTTATAAGCAACTTGTGCACTATAAGCAAATTATGATTCCCTCGTCAGCTGCATTCATTTTGGCAGAGCCTTGATGGTGGTATGGCTATCTGTATTTAAACATGATGTTTACATATTTAAAATTAATGCCGCCTGATGGCCTAATGCCATGAGTAGGTTTGACGGACCTGCTGTCTGCTTTGGTCTCTAATCCCCTCAGATTAAATCATACGATCTGTATCAGACTTGGCTTGCTGGGCCTAGATTAAACAAATGGAAGGTTGCAGAGAGCGTCACAAACACCAAGTGTGGTACTGTAAAAGTGGTGCATACTCTGCACAGACTCCTAATTTAGTGGGGCTAAACTTGGTCACTAAAACAGGGATAGATTACTGAAGACCAATTATTTGTCTTTGCTCCAGAGTTTACTGCAAAAAAAACATTTAGACCGTTACATTGTCCATGTTGTCCATAGAGGCTCTAGTATATTACTCGTGCTCTCTGGCATGTTATTCTGGGATTTTGCAGCTCTTGTAATGTGCTCTTTCTTCCGCAATGAAAAAATGCACATACATGGAAGATTTTTTGTTAACAGCTGTCGACACTCTTTGGGATTCAATAAAACATAAATCAATAAAAATGAGCTTGTGTGTTTGTGCCATTTGCTTCACTACATTCAAAAAAGATCAGGCAAATGTGTGAAATGACTCACTCTCTCCAGGCTCCTTAGACTTCCTTCCGCTGGAGTTTTTCTTCAGCATGTTCCTGCCGGTGGTGAACAGGTTGGTCAGTTCGTCCAGTGGGCTGGTGGGTGTCCGTGAACGCCCTGTTGAAACGTTCTGCATAGAGCCATGGAGTCGACCCACACCGTCTTGAGGTGGCGAGCCTTTGCCGTGAGGTGTGGCGGAGGCGCTACGGGGCAGACCTCCGGGGAATGGCATCGGCGCATCAAAGGGAGGTGTACGCATGAGGCTGAGAGGGGTGAGACAGCGGCCCATGCTGACTGGTGACGGGCAAGCGGAGTGGCTGCGCTGATACGAGGATGAGGAGGAGGATTTGTAGAGGGTACAGGGTAGAGGAGGCGCAGATGAGCGGCCAGACACGGTGAGGGTTGGGGTGGCAGTGAGCTCCCTGCGGAGGTGTGCAGAGGAGGGTGGCTCGTTGGAGGACGTGGGGGATTTGCTGTAGGATTGGTTCTCCAGCATGGGCAATTTGGTTACATCTAGAGGGGTGAGAGGAGACTCGTCCGAGTTGGGCGAGCACTGGGCCGGCGCCGGTGGGAACACCAGCAGTGGAGGCCGATGGGTGAGTAAATTGGGAAAGGGTGCAGGAATGTCACAGAGGGGAATGTTTCGAGGTGTGGAGCAGCGACTGAGAGGTTCAGGGTCGTAGGGTGCTGGGGTGGGGCATGCGGAGCGACATCCCACAGGGTCAGTGCGGTACTCCATATCATCCAGAGCCGGGTACTTCATCTCCTCGTACACAGACTCTCCCGGCTCCTCGTCCTCGCTCTTCAGGGGTTCTCGAGCTCCCACGTCGATCCCGCCCATCTCTATGTAGACAGGTTCATCTTCACAGTCATCTGTAGGGCTCTCATCGCTCTGTGGAGGAGAGGGGTTGCGCTCGCAGGGGGAGGAGACGTGGTGGAGAGGTTTGGAGGGGCACATCCCACTGCCTCCATGGCTCTTGATGAAGGACTCGTCGAAGGAAACACTCAGTTGTGTGTTGGGGTTCCTCTTGGGTTTGGGTGGCGGCACCCTCCTACAGTCCTCACTGCATCCTTGAGCTGCAAAAAGACAGAGAGGAGGAAAGTCTAAACACACAAATTCACTGGAGAAAATCACATTCACAAGCATGAACCGAGAACACAGAAGTATATGTTTTTCTGGTGTTCCCATTTGTTGACTATGATGTACGGTATAATTTCCTTTATTCTTCTGCTGCTGATTTCTGCTATCATACACAACAGAATACTGAATTTAACAAAGCTCTATTTTTGGCAATCATTCATGATTAAGTGAACCATTGCCATTCCTATAAAGCCGACTGCAGTGATGTGGGTCAGATCTAGGTCAACGTGTATAGTTGTGAGCAATATCTTGAGTCAGATATGTGGGAATAGTGGAGGCATATGCATGTTTCTAGGTCACATATACGGCAGCGGAGCAGTATGTGAGTATAGTATCTGGGTCACACACACTGTGGAGCTTCTTCCTGATAGTGGTGACGTAGCATTGCAGTGTGAATCTCTTTAGATGTGGTGCAGTGAGGCTACGGTACAGTGTTCACATTGACTAGATACTACTGTACTGTACAGCGCGGCCCTAATGCTAGTTTACTCACAGTTTACTACTGAGTTGGCCACAGTGTCTTTCTAGGTCAGACACTACTGAGATGTTTGGATAGGAGTGTCCCTTTCTCTGATAGGCAGGGGGAGATAAGTGTAGTTAAGAGCTGGACCATGTCTGAAATCTTCAAACTGCAGATTTTACACCTTTAATAATTCAGACGCCAGATGGCCCAGACACACGCATACTTCCCGTAACTGTATGACTCACCACCGACATTACATGCACGCAAGCACGCACGCACACACTGCAAATGCCTACACATTCAAAAAAGGAAATTAGGACAGGGATGTACGCATTTTATCCCACACAGTCTCACACTTTCCCGTGACAAAGTCATTCCTTCCAGAAAATGGAAATCTAATTGTTTGCAGATATGTAACAGAAAGTTAGATGAACAGGTATGGAAATCAATCTTCGAGTCTTTTGTTTGAATGAATGAATTCAGTCAAGAAGATCCAGTAGGTGAAATAAAGCTAAATACTGAAGACAAAAGCCGAATATTTCATTTAGTTTTGAATGCCACGCATTTATCCAGGGTGATGTTGATGATGCTAATTTGAACTGAGGATGAAACAGGCTTTTTGGTCCCACGTTTTCTCCTCATTACCACTAATTAATAAGGTGTTAATAGAGGATTTGGTTGAAGCCAGATGTGGTCCTGATGTATGTTTAATTGGACTGACATTCTTGCAT
The DNA here is from genome assembly GCF_040436345.1 of Pagrus major. Classification (NCBI taxonomy): domain Eukaryota; kingdom Metazoa; phylum Chordata; class Actinopteri; order Spariformes; family Sparidae; genus Pagrus; species Pagrus major. Next base: position 24,235,516 of record NC_133235.1, read on the forward strand.
CTCTCACTTTTTTGTGTGAGTATGTGTATATGCGTGTGAATACAGTGATGTGCACACAGTAGTGTACCAATATCTTTATCGCATTATTACAATGACAGGTTTGCATGGTGGATCCTGAGCTCTGTTTCAGCACTGATGATGAATCCATCCCTCCAAACATCTCTTACTCCCTGTCCCTTCTCTTCCCCTCTCTCATTGCTCCCTCTTCTCCCCCTCCCCCCTGTAGCGGATGTGTTTACCCGCAACCCCCTCCCCCTCTCCCTCTCCTCCTGGGGAAAACGAATCTAGGTCAATCGCTCCTCCTGAATGAATTCTACTCTGACAAGCTCCTCCCCTTCCCGCTACAGCGCCAGCTACAGAGCACGCAACCCTCCCCTCAGCCAGGGACACCCCCACACTCTCGCTCTGATTGGCTCACGTGCCTCAGACTCCAGCATCTCTAGAGCCCCATTGGCTCGTGCTGCTCAGTGATTCTGTGATTGGCTGGGCTGCAGGGGGTCTTGTTTCTGTGGGATGGTTGCCGTGGTGCCCAGGAAGATCTGTGTGCACATAGAGAGATCCCCACCAATCTGAGCCAGGCTGGGCGACTCCCTAAACATCACGACGAAGCATCCAAACTGAAATGGAGTCAAAGCTTCCTGCAACCTTTAAATGTTTTGCTTTCACAGCCACCTGCCCCAAAAACTATGATGATACTCTAAATTTAATTTTAATTTTGCAGTTCTTGTTGTTTTTTTCTTTTTGCTCATCACATGCATTATGGGTGATATCTTTCCAATAAAACTGTTGCATTTACATCTGTGTGCATTGTGCACAGCAGTGATTGTATCTGTGGCTTGTTGAGGGAAACATTCCTTTAGCTCAATTAATTCCTGTCCTATTCATTAAAGCTTTCCTTACACTGAGTTGATGTACTGTAATTATGCCCTCTTTTTCATCCGTGGCCAAGCAAGCATATTGTGTTTGTTTATTTTGCTTCAGAAAATGGAGTGAAACTGCTGCAGGGTGCTCTTACTGGATCTTGATCAAGGCATCTCTAACTGTTGGCCCTGCCAGTTTTAACTGGAAGGAAAACTGTTTGGCCTTCATTTGCCTTGCAGAAATATTAAAGTATGTCAGTTGTAAATAAGGTTATAGAGCTGTCAAGACACTTCTATGGTCTTAATGTGAACTCATAACAAATCTGACAATTGGACTGTGCGACCAATAACCTTCTGTAACCAACACAGCACTCTGATTCATCTACTAGGGTGAAATTATTGGAGCTTCAAAGTGCACAGGACGTGTCAATATATTTAGCATTACTCATTACTCTCAACAATAGAAACTGAGACAGTTTTTAAGGCTGGGAAATGTTTCTGGATCTACTGTACCTACTTCATGGAGAAGGGGAAAAGTCTAAAGAGGTCAAAACTCCAGCAACAGTTATATATAGAAAAACTTTACTGGTAAACCATCCAGCCTGGGGCTTTCATCAGGGTCATCATGAAACACATTACAAACAACATTTAAATAGGGCTGGTACGAAGCAGAAAAGAAAAATTGAAAAAGGGGGACAATATTAAGCCACATGAACATGTACCTAACACACCTTTGTAGGTGCCCAACTGGCAGATGTATGAGGATGTATGCCAATGGTCTTTCATATATTTTGAAACTTATATATTTTTTTCTGTTTCATTCCTAACATTTTTGAATGTTGCTTGTAATGTGTTTCATTTTGAACCTGATGACGGCCAAAAGCTGAAACCCGTTGGTCTAACAATAAAGTCGTTCCAAATACTCGCTGGAGTTTTGACGAATGAAATCTACAGAGCAAAACACAACACCTGATGATTGCACGCATAAGCTGAGAAAATGATCATATTTATAAATATTTGTTTGTGCTAAAACTGTGCCGGAGATCTTCTTTTACACTTCAAGATTCTCAAAAATAGAATGACCTTTTAATCCCTGAATAAACAGAATCTGCCAAGGCCTTGAAGTGTAGCTATTATAAAACACAAAAAAGGCTTCCAAAGCCCAGAGCACGAAAAATGTAACACTCAATCATATGCATCGCATTATGATACTACCACTCTGCTCAACATGTTAGTTCACAATCTCAATCTTTTCAACCTGTCTTCATACATGTTGGCTTCTGCAATTGCTCTGGCATATGTAGTTAATTACACTATAAACAGACTAAATAGTGTTTTTTCCTCACACATGTCCAGTCTAGTCACTGCAGTACAGCACATATCTAGGTATTCTTTCAAATGTAGTGCATTGAACTGCACGCTATCCGTTTTTAATTTTGGTCAAGTGCAACTTAGACGTTTTAACCTCACTGTACTTATAGCTCATTTTTTTGCATCAATCAGCCACTATGGTACTCAGTGTGAAGTATGCAGTGAATAGCCAGATGTCATGTCATTGTAGGAGAAGCAGTGTTGCAGAGGGCACTGCAGAGAGCAGCTATATATAGCCCCGTCGTTTGGTGTGAAGTGCCACCACCACTCACCGTCACATCTCTCCCCACGGCAGGTGGACATGGGACTGTGGTCCACCGCCTCGGACGACATGCTTAGCTTGGTGGCCGGGTCCCTCCTGGGCTTAGGTGGGGGCTGTTTCCTAGAGGTCGGGCTTCCCACTTCCTCATCTCCTCCTCCTCCGCCCCCGCTGTTCCCGCCGCCAACAGAGTGGAGGGACTGGGAGCGTACGGAGAAGCCCTGCCCGCAGGCGAGGGCATGTGGATGGGGCATTGGCATGCGTTCCTGGGGGTCCGGCATGGTAATGGAGCCCATACGCAAGTGCTTGCCTTCGGTTGTAATATCCTCGCCCGTCCTAAAACAGAAAGAGGGGAAGTGGGGGACAGAGGGTAGAGAGGTCAAGGGGACATAAATATCTATGTAAATAACAATGATGAATGCTCTCAAGTGTATGAAACTTCATATTGGTTTACATCATTGGACAAAAATCTTGACCCAAGTTTCCACATCATCCCCTGGAAGCTGTTTGTGTCAGGACAGGAGATAGCAAAAATAACACACAGCATTCCCTGACATACAGAGTCATCGTGGCATATTTCCATTGTGTGTGTGTGTGCATGTGGCTCAAAGGATGAGAGCGCCAAGTTAACAATAACAGACATGTTAGCACCACTGAAAACAGGGTCTCTATCAGGGCAAAGCATTGATTTGAGTTTAACCCTGGATATGACCGACGCCGCTCACACAACTGCACACATAATGACACCATGGAAGTCCCACAGCCTGTACCCAATCAATCCCTGTAAATGGATGATTGGCCTGAATGGAGCGTTAATGATGTCTGAGTGTTGTGTGGTAATGGGGGGAAAGGAGGGCTGTGTATGTGTGTGTACATCTGTGTGTGTGTATCAGTATCAGAGTAAATGAGCTCAAGATCTGTCTGTGTTTATGGAAAATGGTTTGTACAAAAGACATGATAGGTTTGCAACGTATACACAATTGATCTCCACAGTTTTCACAGAGATTCACGGCTAAAATGAATATCAGAGATTTGTTTAAACAAATGGATGAATTTGCATGTGTGTCTTGTGTCACGCATGTGGGTGTGTGACTTTGCTGACTCTGATTCCCTCTGGGCCAGCTGCTGAACAGAAGGTGCTTGGTGGGGTGGGTTCATTGGTCAGGGGCTTAACTTTGCCTAGCAACAACAGGGTACCCATAGAAACCAGACACAAAACCAGCTGCCGGCGCACAACAATAATAAAGAGCACGTGCACATCATTTGTACCTCATAGCCACATTACATTTTGCCTACAGATTACTGCGGTGATACGAGAGACAGGTGCATGCAGCAACCTGTGGAGCCACACTGACCATGTTATTTTAAAAAAAGGTGGGAAAAAAGTAAACATCAAATCACATGTTTCATGGATATTAATGCATTTTCTGTATAAAAACATTAAGCATCCTTGTTTAGGCTAAAATGACTCTGAATTAAAGTGGTAAATATTCATCTATGGGGTTCAGCCACAGGTGTCAGCAGTGTAGTATCAACAGTCTCTACATCTCATTTGTTTTGGTTGTGCATCTGCTGTATGAGCATGCACACTCATATGCATGGGTTGTGTGTGTGTGTGTGTGTGGGTGGGTGGGTGTGACTGGAGTGATGGTGACTGGATTATTTATAGGATATTTGCCCAGTGATTGGCTGGAGGACAGACCACAGGTGTGCTAGGACCAGTTGACTTGTTGTCGGGCAGCTCTCGCACTGTGATGCCATGCGACAGGAAAAACAACATGACAGAAATAAATGAAAACACTGAAGGAGAACTAAAAAACAGATTAAAAAAATAAAGAAATGAAAAAGATGTCTGTGGAAACACGCACATGTACACACAATGGGTAAACATAGGGGAAAACAGCCGTTTAGAATTTGCAAGCACATGTAAATATAAGTAAATGTATGGGTGTTTTCTTTGTGTGTGTGTGTGCGCGTGTGTGTAATTTTGAATACACTTGCATGTTTAAGTAAATCAGTGGGCATGTGTGTGTGTGTGTGTATGACTGTGTGAATAACTTCTCCTGATGAAACACAATAAAAGAAACCCAGAGTGAGATGGCAGCAGGCAGGAAGGCCCGCCTCACTCAAACCTAACGCGCTGATCTGATTGGCCTGTGGCTGTTCCAGCTGTCACCAGGCAGAACACATCTCCTGCAACTGAGCCTCACACTTAATCTCTCTCTCTAACAGGTTTTTTTTCCTTCTTTCTCCCCACTCTTAAACACATTTGCTCTAACAAGCTCTTTCTCCCTCACACAGGCCATTTGCTCTTTCCTACCCTTTCTCACACTCTGATCTATTTTCCTGTTGTTCAAATTCACGCACGCACTTTGTACATAAGCACGCTCGTACGTGCCTGCGCACATGCAAATGCAAGCATGCACACGAGTCCTCACACACACTCTGTCCCTCTCAGTCAGTTACTGTAAAAATGGGTCGTCTCATTGACCTACTTATAGGCCTCATGAAAAATCCAGTTATTTTTTTAGACTTTTCCTCTAGTGACTGTGTATTAATATTTTAGCTATAGCAACAGCTGAGAGACAGTGGAAGGATGGCAGGACAGTAGCTGCCACTTTCCTCAGGCATCGCCCTGTCCCATTCACCAAGTTACTGTACAGGACTGCGTCAGACTGCTAATAAGAATGGGAGCAGGGACACTTTGCTGGCAAGTGATGAAAGAGAGTCAAGGATAGATTTTGCAGTGTTTTTAGAGATCTAACTTGGCTTGTCTTTCTGATGCCTGAGGTATAAAGTTGAACTCCAAGTCAGCTTTGATCATGCAAGCACGCATACTGCACAGTAATCTGACAATCACAGTTGCACCTCTTTTTGACTTTGACCAACCCCTTGACAGAAATGTGTCAGGGTTCAAAGTGTAAATCAGTTAAGAAGATCCACATCTGGTCACATATTATGAATGCTCAGCCTCCCAAACCACATCGATATAATCATCTGATGCACAGCTAAAACTCTCAACAGCTGCCAGAATACTTTGCACCGTGTCAGACGGACGGACCAAACACACAAATGATTTTTAGATTACATGACAAAATTGGACAACATTTCCCATAAGCCTTATCATTGCAAATTGATGTTTGCGTGGCAGACTGCATCATTAGATTAATTGTTTGACCATCAATGGTGTTCTCTCAGATAAAATATGCATCCACTTGGTGTCCTCGCATAGCAAATGGTAATGCTATTTATGAGTCCTCTAGCCTTCACTATGACAGCATGATTGTAATTTAAAATGAACACTCTTGACTTGGAAAAATATTACATTCATTCAGTTGAGTCATCAGTCCTAAGACTCAACAAAAAGTGATATTACTTCATGTTAGAGCACAGAAAAAAAAACCTAAATATTTAAAAAAACAGCAAAAAACCAACCTCATAATTTGTCGACAGACTCTGATTCTGGTGTCGTTTCAGACTCTGATTTGCTCACAAATTTTTTGGGAAACAAAGCAACACGTGTCCACATCGTCGCACCATCACATTCCAATGGTTCACATCCCGATGACTCTGTGACTCATTGCTTGCTATTCTACCCCACAACACAAGCACGCCGTATCCACGTGCTCGTCACGTTGTTAGTGCGTGCCTCTTTCTTATTCGTTCAAGTTTCGGGATGCCACGCAGTGGTGTTGCTCTGCATAGTGGCACTGCTTGAACTGCTTGCTCATCACAACATGTGAAACAGGGTGCAGCGGCACACGCAACTGATCTCTGATGGGGTTGATCGAAAAAAAACCCAACACATTTTCTCAAACTCTAATAGGTGTTACAACAACTTCTTGAAAATGATACAACTTTCTACCAAGGGGATTGTCAGATATATACGTACATCACAACAACATAGCCAGAAGTCTTTTAACATACCTCACAGCCTCACTCACTTTCTGCCACAGCCCACCCCGTTCCTTCTTAATTCTTTGCGCTCTCCGTCTCAAAAATGGAGCAGCGACGACCTCCATCCAAGGACAAGTCCCAAATAAGTCTAAAAGTGAAAAATTAATTATCCTCTATAGATCGTGGGGTGCACCAGTCCACATTGGCAACCCCCAAAATATGGCAACCTGCCATTGCCACAGGGACCCTCTGGCCACTTGTCCCAATTCCTTACACTCATCCTGAAGTGAACCCGGTGACGTCCTTGCATTTACAGAGCAGAATGCCATTAGTATGCTGTAGCAAGACGTGTGAGTCTACTTCATAGAACACTGGGAATCCTACCACTATCCAATCCAAACCAGACTATAAATGTATGTTTATTATAGGATATCTCTGTGCAAAACCTTTCTCAATTACTTGTTGTTTGTTTCCTTCCTACCTCCTTATGGCTTCCTCCTGTTTTCTCTTCTTGTCGTTTTTCTCCTGCAGATATGTCCTATTTCTCTCATTCCTGGCGTGGTCCAAGTTCTGAGCTACCAGGCCGTTGTAGGCTCTCAGCCCATTCTCCTCAACATACTGGAAAAAACGGAGAGTTTCCTCCTCTTTGGAGCTCATCATTTTTCAAGTGTTTCCACAGCATTCTGATAAAAGCACAAAGAAAGTGTTAGTGCCAATTGTTTGCCTTAAAGAGATACACAAAACATTAACAATATGGACCACTAGAGCATAAGAAGGTCTGAATGCAAAACAAGCATGCCTTTACGTCAGTATTCATTGTCTCAACCTTCGTGTTTCAAGGTCAGCCTTGGTGAGATGGGATCCGATGTAACAAGATTGCATCAGCACCATAATAATGTCACACAACTGATTTTGTGTGATGTTGCTTTTGTTTGTAATGTTCCTGACTGTTGCTGAGGAGTTCATGGCCTATGAAAGATTCAGAGACTTGCATCATGCCCGTGTCCACAAGAGTAAAAATTTTCCCTGGAGGGTTGCATCATCTCTCTCTGTCGCACACAAACACATGCACAAAAGCTCACATGCAAATGCAAATATGCAAACAGCCAAGGGACTCGCCATCTAGCTCCTGTTACTCATAACCTTCAGTTTCAGTGTTTCAGTTTTCCGACTGGCTGTGGATCAGTAGCGGCTGCTCATTTTCTCAGTTGTGTTCGCACATTTTCTGGCTTAAATAACTGGCCGTAACCAAGTGAGTGTCTGAATGAAACAGAAAAAAATGGCTTTCATCTTCTGCGGTTGTAATATGTGCTGGGCTCAGATGTGAAAATATTGTACTCCTGGGACCAGCCACACAGATTAAATGAAGCAATTGTACTAGACTGTGATGCATGGTTTTGCATATGCGGATATCAGCTTCAATCTCATGGTTAAGATCTAAAAATAACCTCCTCTTGAGTTGTTCCTTGCTGCCTTTTGATTCTGTAAAAAGACTATTACTGGCAGCATCACTGTCATAAGAAATGAGTGTGGATGTTGCTGTGAGGAAAAGCCTCTTCAATGAAAAATCCACATTGGTGCAACCATACTATGATTCACCCCTTCTAAATAGAGAATCATTTGAAAACAGCACTGTTTGCAGCCACTTAAGATCCAAACGCAGGCACTGAGCAGCTAACGGTGTGATTCAGTGTGCATGCATGTGCGGTATGCATTTGCTTGGAAACGTGTGCAACCGCATGCAACATGGCATATACTATGTGCAACAGCCAAATGTGAATTTGGAGAGGCCAGTGGTGGAAGAGAAGAAGACAGTGCATGCTTTTATGTAGGTCAATGTTTTCAGATCAGCCTAAGACTCATGCTTGTTTACGTGTGAGAGAGAAGCACTGAGTGTGAGTGTGTGTGTGTGGGGAGGGGGAGGGGGCTTGTGATAACTGTATGTATGTTTGTGTGTGTATGTGTGTGTAGGCAGGCAAGGGCAGCGAGGGGGGTGAGAGGAGGGAAGGGGGGCTTGCCAGATGGAGATTGCAAGGCCAACTGAGAGACTGGCCATTGTCTGGACATCCTCAGCATCCCTCTAACTCGTGTCTGTCTATCACAAAGTCCAGCATGGTGCCTAGGTCAATGAGTTTATCTGCTACTTCCACTACCTACGACACATTCTCAACACTCCTTAGCATAGGTTTGTACAGGCACGAGGAGAGGACTGATAAGAGCCGGCTGAACAGACAGATTCACCATCTCTGAGCAGCGTTCTAGGGCACAGAATCCTGGTGTCAAGTGGTGTGGAGATTTTTTTCCCCCCCATGATTATCAGGTCTTATCACCGATGCACAGGCACGGCCAGAGATCCGAACCCTTACAAAGGAAATAAATCATGGTTTCTGAGGAGAAACGAGGTGCACCGGTTAGATGTGTTAAGGGTGCAGCAGTGGGAAGGCACAGTTCAAACAGTGTTTGAGCTGAATTAAGCCTGCCTGCCTAATCCCTGTAAGCCTGGAGCAGCACTATGCACTAGAATCAGCTTGTTTATCACACTGTTTTCACCAACCGAGCCTTTCACATTGGATTGTCCTCCCGTAACTCATCGATGTAAAATGCTATTCTTACTCGCTAATCTCTATAAAACCTGTCAATTGAGAAACTCGTTTTTTTTTTCCTCAACAGAGCTTTATTTTCCTCCCCATTCTCACTCTTTCCCCTTCACTTGATGCATTTTCTCTTTTTTTCCTCTTCTATCTCATCTCCTCTCCCTCCCGTTGCCCCAGTTGACATGGGCTGCAACAGTTGGAACACAGAGGTGCACTTTGCTTTAAAAGTAAATGAAAGTGGCACGCCGTTTCTGTTCCCAGGCAACCGTGTCACAGGAGAAGGGCAGCATGGATATTCTTGAGACATAATGTCAAATAGATTGCAAGGCCAATTGTCTGGGCACAACACGCGTGGGCGCTCGTGCACGCATGCACACATCAGTGCAGCACAGTGGACCGAATGAAGATTAACCTGTAAAGCCAGGCATGCACAGGTGCTACACTTGGCAGCTCTGCTTTGGCGGATTTTATGTAGACTTGAGTAGAGGGAAAACATTTTTGCATGCATTATGATGTAGCATGAGCATTTGCATATATCTTTGTGGGTTTGTGGGTCATTGTTGTGTACAAGTAAATGTTAGGATGCATACTTACAACGGGGCTGTGTCCCTGCTGGTTTGTGCACCAACGTGTCTTCTGTCTTCCCCTGATGAGTCCAGTGCACGCTAGTGAACTCTGACCTATGCTGGAGCACCAGTGCACTATTCCACTTAAATCCACATAGACTTCCATCCATTGTATGTATCCTCCAAACTGAGTGAGTTGCTAGAGGGAGTCCCTGTGACCCAGGATAATAAGGCTGGTGCTAGAGGGGAGGTAGGCCATTGGGTGCCCAGCCCAATGCTCCCTCCCCTGGGCACAAAAGGGAGATGCGACCCCTCCAGTCCAGACGGTGCCAAACTTAGAGCCAGGTGCCAGCTTCTTCACTGCTCCACACATTTGCACATGCTAGAGACGGGAGGAACACGCAGCGTAGCAACAGACCGCACCCGCAACCGCAAGCATGACACAAATACACACTACGAACACGCTCTCACATCAAACTCCCCTGTGCAGTTGCAGACCAGGCGCTCACAGTCTTTTTAATGCTTCGTTCCCAGAGTGTCTCTCCTTCTGCTTTTCAGTCAGAGTGCAGAAAATGTCCTCATCCACGGTGCCCTGAAGGTTAAGACCGAGGTAAAGCGGGGTTGTGTGCGTTTCCAGTCATGGCCGTTCCCTGCCGGCTCCCTCCATCCTGCTCATCCACACAGGTCTGTACAGTTGGTCTGTGCTTAAGCAGATGACACCGGGCTTCCCAGCTATAGATCACAACAAGAAGAACACGCCCACTGCCGACTGTAGCCACCTTCTACTAGAGCGTCATCCGCTCTCCCTCTCTCTCTCCCCCCTTCCCTTTCCTGCACTCCTATTTCTGTCACTGTGTGCTTTTCAACTCATCCTCGTAAGAACTCACACCCAAGTCTCTTTCTCTTCCAAGTTCTCGTTTTATATTTTTGTCGTCTCGTGTGTCTCGCCTGCCTTCCCTTTGCAGCTGCACTGTAACTGGAGCCTGGATGTGTTTCTCTGCTTTCAGCACCACGGACAGCTCTCTCTGTCAGAGGGTGGGGGGGGGGTTGAGTGGGTGGGCACACTCAGAGGGGGCCAAGTGGAAAGATGGGGGAGGCAGGGAGGGGGGGGGGAGCTGAATGGGAGGAGTCACCGGGTTGCCAGGGTGTGACCTCATTAGACACAACCTCCTCTTCCCCCGGCAACCGCTGCGCTCCCCCTCCTCCCTCCCCCTCCTCTCTCTTACAGCTCGTAAACAAGACCACGACACAAAAACACTTGCAGTGAATACACCGTGTTGCTCTCAAGTGCATTCACGACATGTACAGTAGCCAAAACAGAGCAGAACAACAACAGAGGAGCAAACGCATGAAAGCAAAACACACACGGAGGGGAAAACAGTACTTTGCAATTTCCAATACACACACGTTGACACGTTGATGCAAGATTAAAATATGTTTGCATAAACAAACAAAAGCAAGTCATCCAGAATAGAGGCTTGTTCCCAGTGGCCACGAAGATGAACAGGATGAAAGCAGGGACAGAGTTGAGCCTGAGTTGTGTGCTTGTTTGAGGGGCTACTGCGGCTGCCGTGTACTTCTGCTCGACTCGTCTGGGGGACGAGTATTGGTTTCAGCGCTGCTGTCGGTTGTTTATGTGGTGGGAGCGCCGGGTAGTTGGTGCAGAAGCAGGGGTTGAGGGAGGGTGAGCGGTGCGGGTTGGGTGGAGGTGGGGTGGGGTGGGGAGCCGGGTTTGCTCGGATGGATTAACACCGTCGACACAAAAGGATTGGGGAGCAGAGATCTGTTGTTTTCATCAACCCTTCCCTCCATTTCTCTTAACCCCCGCCCTTCTCCCCCCTCACTTTCCCCCCTCCCTCTATCCCTGGTTCTGTCTCGCACTTTGCGGGGGGGAAATCAAAGGGCGCTATAGTAGAAGGTAGGCAACAAAATCAGTTTTCAAAAACATGTGTTGGCCAGTTTAGAGGAGAGAAGGGGGATAATGGGGTTGTTAAAAATAAAGCAAGGGGAGGGGGAGCCAAATAGAGCAATAACACACTGGGGGATTCAGCAGGGATGAACTACTGTGCTGGATTGCACATGATCATCAAAATAGGCACCTGCTTTGGAGTGAGGAGTGAAAAGGTGAAATTAAACAGCATTTCTCTGCACCCACTACAAACACTCCTCTCATAACAGCACACCACATGCCATGAAAAGCCAATTGCTATGATCTCACTGTGATAAAATGCTCGGTCAAAAAAGGTAGTCACCCCCTTTTTTCTGCCTATTGTGAGGGACGTGGTCGACTGGTCTCGCACAAAGCAAGTCACTCCATCCAAACTAACTCAGCACACGCACCCATGCGCATGCACATATACACAAAGGGCCCCGTCTGACCTCAGTGCACGGCCCATGTGTGCAATCTCAAAGGAAGTATTTAGATCCTATCAGAGTTCAATGAACACAGACAGTGAGGAAATCTCAGGGGTGAATGGGTTAAACAAATTTTTCCACCTATGTGCACAAGAGTACTTTGTTTTGTGAACAGTGGAGGACAGTCCCTCAGGGACAGAATGAAGGGTGAAAGAAGATACGACGCCCGTAACTTTTCAGTTCACACACGCTTACAGAAGCACAAAGACTTGCATACAGAGAGGAAGGCATCCAAACTGCCTGAATACATTATTAAAAGCATGTTTCACCGTATTGAAATTCATTTGTAGCTGGATTTTGATAATGAAGCTATTTTTTTTGTGCTGTATATGTTTATCAAAGTTGCTTAAGCATATTGTGAGAAGACTTGGTGTCATTTTCTTTTCTTACTTTTCAAAACATCAGTTTGTTGTAGTAATGCTGTACCAGCTATGTTATATTGCTGTCAACTTATTTCACATTGTACAGTAAATTGACGGAAGATAACAACATTTCATTGATGGTCAACATATATCAAATTTTACAAATACAGTAATAATAACCAATAAATGGTACTTCTTTTTTCGCCTATGAAGAAAGTCTCCAGACCCCCTTAAAAAAAGTATGAGGTTTTGTGAGATGTTGCTAAGGAGGGCCTTTATACATTTTCTGAAACACTATCTATGACAAATTCTTAATTATTTGGGCCTTCTTGTAAATTCAGCAAATGTTATATAGCAACTTGTTTCTTTCTTTGTGTAAAAAACATATCTTTTTGTCCCACCGTGTTGGCTATTACTGTTGGTCTGCCTGTTAAAAGAAACATGTTTATTTGCATGTACATCAGGGACTTGAGATCTGATCACAAGTGATCCCTTGGGACTCACGTGGAGACGCATTATGATGCCAGGTGTGAACTTACGTACTTTGAACTGTCCACTTGTGACTGGCTTACCCACAACGTATATCAGGCTCTTAGAAACAAGCTTCACACCTTCTAGTGACCATCTAAAGCCCTTATCATCAGGCAAAATGGCTTTGACTGGGGGCTAAATCACAGTACATCTGATCAATCTTGTTGTTAGATAAAATATCCGTTATTCATTTACTCACAAGCCACTCGCATGTAGCATATCAGTCTGGCAAAGAAACAACCTCAACAGTTCATGTATGTTAGTGGAACATTGTGACGTTAATGACTGTTTACAAATACAGACCAGTGTGCCCCGGAGCAGATGCGTGGTACTCGGTTCAATCATGCGCGTAATGATGTTGTATTGATCCACTGCTGTAACAGGCTAATGAAGAGTCTATAAAAACCATTATACCAATCAATTAAATGCCACTGAGGAAACAGAGTCATAATGAATAGAGCAAGGACTCTGCTTCACAAGGTTTTATTAAGTGTGAGTTACTGGCATCAGGGATTGGCACCTACACATGGTGCTACCGTAAGTGGTATCTGCTTCTAAGGAGGGTGTGGGTGGCATTTAGATTCTTGAAAGCATCTGTGAGGCTTAGTGGCATTCTCTGTTTTCTGTCCTCGCTGGGAGTGCCATGCAGGTGAGGATGAAGAAGGCACTGGCAGCGCAGATAGTGAGACAGTGGCACTGAATATGTCAGACTCTCATTAAAGATGCAGCACATCTTACTTCCACTCCTCTCATCTCGACCCGAGAGAAATGGAGCATAAGGTTCTTGCTCTGGCCGGCAATGGGCAGACATCTGACCACTCACATATGCATGCACGTACTGAAAAGTGATGCACCCCTTTCCTGCTCAATGCAGACACACCCTACTTAGGAATTTCTGAACGCAAGACGCTCCTTTACTTAGTTTTCTTAATGTCTTATCCACACGTTCCTTAGAACTGAGCTGCACAGCATGAGGTAATGTTCTATTTAATCAAGCTTCTCAACACTCATTTATCACCACTTCCTCCCTCCAGAGATGTCAAGCAGAGGCATGTTTCTAACGACCACCCTCAACACTTCCTGCTGTTCCACCAAGACACAGAGGTGAAAATGGGAGACTGAATAGCGTAATCTCTCAAACAGGCGGTTGAGGGCTCCAATCTTGGGGGTTTAACCCCCTGTAAGCCCCTTAAATCCCCAGTTTAGAGGGCCAGAACTGATGGGCTAAAGCCCCCGGAGAGTGTCTACTAACTACTGGACTCAGACACACCATGAGAACATAGAATGAAGCATCGCCCACTACTTCTGCTGTGGCCGCTTAATCTTTCTGTAGTGCTGGTCAAAAGATTGGATGGGCTTAATTGGCATCAGAAGTGCCACAGTTATGGTTAAAAGAAGGTCAGTATGAGGACGTAGGCAGGTTTCTGATTATGGTTTAAATATTGTTCTTTAGTGCAGTAAAGTGATGCTGTGTAAACGTCATGTTTCACGTGACTACTGTAAGGACACTCATAGTAACTGACGACCTCCTGCGAACCAAAACGAGGAATACAAGAGGTGTGGCTTTGAAATACGATCTATACTTGATGTCGAGAAAACACAGACTCCCTGTTACTTTAGGCAGGTTAAAATGACTAAAAACACCTCCAATTCACCTTATTTTGACCTATGTTAATGATACTTTGCACGGCAAACTTACCCTGGGTGCATTAGCAAGGGTGTCTGAGTGAGGACTCTGAAAACTAGGGTTACTGGCGCCATCTGCTGACCAAGTTCAGTAACCATTAAGTGCATATATTTCAGACGGATCATTTAAGAAAGTAACAAGGCAAGGCAAAGAGTCTGTTACACAAGGAGGCTCAAAAACACACTATTGCATATTGAATATTTGACTAGAATTTGTAGCTTTGCTTACAGACATGCACTTACAGCACATACTGTGGCTTTGCTGTAGCATCTGAGATTTCAAAGATTGAAATATCAATGATGACTTGTACTGTGGTTCAAGAATGATGTTGTGGTACCAACACACATCGATACGTAGCCAGTTTGACAAGGAAATGAAAGACACGACAATCACAGCACCTACTGGGTATATAATGCTAAACAAATTTTAAAGCACATCAAGACTATTGAAAAGGACACAACAGTGGAAAAGGTCACAAGAGTAACGCTGTGAACGCTGCAATTACCAATGGCTATACACAAAGAGATGTCATTTACATGGTAGAGCGTAAAAGGTCAGAATAGTTCAGCACTTTTTACCTGAGTCCAGTACAAAGCACTTCACAAAGCACCGCAAGTCCATGGTGGAGCCTCAAGGACACCCGATGCAGGCAGGAGGGGATCAAAACGCCAACACTGCAATTAAGGGACATACTTTACACACCGGTTTCTTTAATATCAATAATTTTGTACCTCTACATTTGATCTTTATCAGACATTCATAGCAGGGAAAGCACAAGTGTATTTAAAGACATTAATGATGATTGCTGCATTCCTCTTATTATTATTATTTTATCATTGTATCGTGCCTGCTGGCTTACTGGCAAGCTTACTGGGACACTTAATGGAATTGCGCCATTGTTAATGGTATTAATCCCGCCTGTGCATTTTCTGCTATGAGAGCTCTGAAATGCTGTGAAAAACGTCAGTCTGCTTTAAGGACCTCTGTGTACGCACACACAGAAGAGAAACGAAGGGTGAGTTCGCTAGAAAATATAAAAGATGACGACCTTGATTCAGTCCAATACAAAAGCCCTGCAATACATAAATACATTTTTTAATTTTAAGATTATTATTGAGATAGTTTTATAGATATAGCAGGGTTTCTGAAGCAAGGGCCTTGTTTCCATGAGTTATGGGCAGATTTTCAGATACTGCGTCATGGCTAGACCATATAACATATAGATAGATTTATTTAAGTTTAAAACCACCATTTTTGTTGATTTTTTTAAACTTCTTCTTTTTAAACTACTCCACGCCTTTTGGTAGGAAATTTAGCCCAGCTCACCTTCCTCTATTTCAGATGCTAATTAAGGTAAATGTCAACACCTGTAGCCAGCCTGAGAAAACATATTCAGACCTTTACCTAAGTAAAAGTAATAATACCACAATGTGAAAATACCTTACTTATTTCAATAATAGTAACCAATGTAAGTATTAGCAGCAAAATGTAGGCCAACTTTAAGTATCATAAGTAAAAGTAATGTTACTTATTCTGTAGAAAAATGGTTCCTGTTAGTATTACTGCTACATTTATGTGTATATTGCAATTCCCTGCTGTGGATGTTCAATGCTAATGCTAATGTGAACTACTTTATACACTTTGGGGTAGTTTCATCTGCAGCAATGCATCACAGTCTATAAAATCACAACATGTTATCCCTAAAAAAGTCAACTTTTCACGGGCTCAGAAAAAAAATCTGCCTGTTTTCAGCTTTGTGACAGTTCATTTTCCAGCTAATTCAAGGTTAAAGAAGCCAAAAACAAAACAAAACAAACATATTTTAGTTTAAGAAGTAGTAGAATTAGTAAAGTAATAAGTAAAGTAGCCTTACCTCAAATGTGTACAAACGCACAGTGAGGTTACTCGAGTAAAATGTAGTTACTTAGTTACATTCCCTCTCTGCCTGTAGCTTGCGTGGGGCTAGCTAGCTTCTAATGGTAACTTTAGTGACGCAGTTAGCTAACAGTTTTGGTTACAAGGCACAGCTGGCGGCGGGTTCTCGCACTAATTAGCTGACCTTTTCAGACATTTTCGGCTGCCCAACTATTGTCAAAGTTCCGTGTGATAGTGGAAAATGAGTTGAGCCGAATTTGTTAGCTAGCAAAGTTGGACTCGCCTTCGCTCCAAGAAGTTCACCTCAGGTAGCTAACAGGTATCATGAGCTAAGAACGTTTGTGGTTTGTTTACTAGCTAGCAAATTTGACTCATTAGCGCTTCTTCCTTGGCTAGGCTAAAGTAAACACTGGTCTGTGTTATGTGCTAAACGTGTTGTGCAACGTACCCTGATGTATTTATGCCTTTTCCTCCTGAAGTTCAAACATCAAATGTATTTCTGCCTTCCAGCTTCAATGGCATCCTGACAAGACAGGAGGCAGGAAGAGGTTACATTCATACATCAAGGTCACAAACAAAGATGTGAGCATCTGAGGATATGAGGATTTGTTGATTGTCCAGATTGAACGTGTTGAGTTCATAAGACTAATTAAATATATATTTTCCATTAAGGATGGGAAGAAAACCTGAGAGCATGGTGTACAGCAAGTCAACCTCATAACTTTTAACAGCCTCTGCTGAGGGCCCTCTTTAGGTAAGTGGAGACTGAGTTCAGAGGTAGTCCATCATCTGAGAAAGACACAGCAGGAGGAGGACTTATTTGTCTCAGAAAGATCTGCTGCCTTCCACTCTGCTAACACTAACCTGAGATGATGCGACACAAAACAAGCAGGGGGAGCAGGTGCAGCCAGTCCAGCACTTTCCAGCAATTGTGGGTGTGAATTTATTTGTGAGCAGTTTTGGTTGTGTATACTTACAGGTGACCTTCATGAGCGTGTCCCTGGATCAGACAAACCTGAGGTAGCTACCCATAAGATCAGACTTTTCTCTCACTGCTGCTTGCAAAGACTGAGCTCTTGTGTCCTTCATGCCTTTTTTGTTGTTTTTGTAGCAATCCTGATTGACGTGGATTAGCTTTGTGAACATACTCCTCATTTACTCTTAAGAGATGAGCTCTCAAGTCTGGCTTCTTTCACTAAACAACCCACGGGAAGAAGAGCTAATGTCTGTCTCTTTGTGTGTTCCTTGATGGGTTCCTTGTCTAAGTAGAGGCTTTAAATGGGTTGTAGACATTAGTTCAGGTTGTTTATTTGTCATTTTCACATTCAGAGTATACATGAACAAAATGTTGTTTCTGGCCAAGGTGCTATGGCAAAAATACGTCATTGCTCAGGCTTACACACAACAGTTTGCAAGTCCATCAGCCGCCATTTGATCAGGACACCAGGTTCTCGGCTGCTCTGGAAGACGTTTCAGTGGGTTACATTTGTACTGTGACTACCTGAGCTTTATCCTGTGCTTCTCCTGGATTCATTCTCCTTCTTCTTCTTCAATACACAGTTCAGGCCAGGATGTGCCATAAGGTTACATATTGTATGAGCGTGTTACACATCCAAAAGTAACCCAAAGAGCAGTTCAGTCAGGACCACTTTTGTCAAAATAATCTTTATTTACTTGCACAGTTTTATTTGGCGGTATGATACTGTTCTGGGGCCCCCTGCTCTTCCACGCGCTTGCGTGGAAAGCCTGAGGCAGGAAGAGCACCTTCCTGCCCTTCACGAGCCATCATGAACGGCATAAGCAGGGAGCGCAGCAGCAAAAGAAAACCCAGACAGAGCAGAGCAACCAACATGAATACAGGAGGAGCTGGGGTGGAGGTGGGTTGCGAAAGTGCCAGCAGCAGAGGAAGCAGGAAGGAGGGTCGGGCGAGAGCAGATTAAATACCCCGCTCTTAATGCAATTTCCCAATAGGGAGCGGGCACGCAGAGTCAGCTGAGCCATCAGCTGATCTGCGCCGGTGATGACAGCTATGCAGTTAGAGCTTGACGTCGTGGCCTGCCAGAACTAACGCTACGCTCAATTTCCTAGAAAAATTGTGCCCTTGGTTCAGAGGGAAGAAGGACTGAAAAGTGAAAACCTCTGCTGAAGTCGGCCTGCGAACCAACTACACCAACTAATAAGCGTGACCCATCCCAAATCAATAAAACAGAAGATAGTAACAACTTCATAAAACTTAATTTCAACTTTATAATTAGTTCTCTAGCAAAGTTATTGCAAACATTCATTGTAGATTATTGTCAAACAGTGGTGCAGTACCATGTCTGTCCAGGAGAGGGTAGTATTTGACATCAAATGTGCAATAGGAACCAGGCAGTATGAGGTTACTTCTGGAAATGTAGTGGCACATTTTGAAAATGAATGAAAAATATTGTAAATTGTTGGAAAATACTTGGTTGTAGACTAATTACCTTTTCATTTAGATTTTGTAAATCTAAAATATTGAACACCAAGTCTAAAAATATATATCATGGGATAAAGGCAAATTTAATTCATAAATTACCTCTGATATTTTAACTCTTCATACAATGACAGTGTATAAATCTCGACAACAGTGGCTGCAAAGCCTAAGGGAGTATAATACTGGAAAGTCAGGAGTCAGTCAGAGATTATGTAGTTGCTTCTTTATTAAACATCTTCGCCAGTAGATGGCAGTGATGTTAATCAAATTACAAGTATTGCTGTACAGGCCTCAGCAGCATGAAGCTCGGGAGTCTCCCTGATGCAGGAAGAATTAGTTGCAACTCAACCATCACCATACTCTCAAACTAAATTAAAATCCCCTGCCTTGTTTAATCCCATCCCACCACCCATACATATTTAATCATCTGATATGAACAGATCAGAGTACACTGGCCCATAATCCAATAACACATTTCCCTACAGCTTGCTATAAAAGAAAAAGAAACTGATTTCAACCTAATGCCCTCTGAAGATTTTAATATGCTCCCTTACTTGTAGCAGTGACCAACAACATCTCCTTTAGTTTATAATAGATGTGATCTTGATAATGTTTTTGTTTTATCATGTGAATAAGAAGTTGGCCAAATGAATGGAAATACTAATTATAATTATGGTTAGTTTTGTCTTATAAGCTTCTGTTTTAGCTTTATCATTCAATAACACAGTCCAAAAAAAAAAGAGTTAGATAATATTCAGGACACAAAAGTTGCTCTAAATCATAATCCCTTTTTATATTTTTTTACTTATTAATACCACAGTAAAGTGTTTTGTTGTTTGGATTGAAAGTGCTGCTGTAAGGAGACAGACACTCCAAGTCCCTATAGGGATAATTGAAGTGAGTTTTTAGTTGGAGCACTTAGCTGAAGTAAACAGAAAGGGAGGGGAGTGTGCGCAAGGCTTTGGGAACAGGCATGCAGACAGCCCGAACACTGAGCGCGGGACAGACTGGCTTCAGCCCACCACACCACTCTTCCTCTGTCCAAGAGAAGACCCCAGACCTCTGCTGTGAGGCGCTCACACTCACCCCCCACCCCCCCTCCAACCAATAATGTGAGAATCAGACGGAAACGTTTGTCAGATGTTTAAACTCACCGTCGCTTCAAGTGCCGTCTATTTTCAACACTGTCACTCAGTTCGCAGTCAGGCTACAGTAGGCGATCCAAGGCGAGGATACCTGGTGTGAGATGCGGCAATGTCCCGAGGAATATGCCCACGCGTAAACTCTTGCGGATCCTTTTGGATTTTGTCAGCGGTCATATTTGCGGCGAATTCTCTCATCGACGTGGACGCGTACAGCTGTCATGAGGTGAAGACCGCTTTCCAGCTGCGGCAGGTCGGACCGCTGCACCGCGTCCCGGAGACACCTGGCACAGGTGAGCCAGTGGGGTTTGGCACCTCTTTGCGAGGAGCACTTTGGAGCTAACGCGCTCTGCAAACAGCAGAGATTTACGCAGACAAATCACATTTATCTTGCATTACAATTACCTTGTGTCAATGTGTGTCTCTGGTCTTTAATTAATGTCCACTGCTTCTAACTGTCCTTGCTTCTGTCAAAAGCACACGTGGGTATGCACATGCACGTTTTGGTTTTCCCAAAAGCAAAAGCCCACTGAAGTGACAGCAGCAAGAGATTGAATGGCTGAGAGACAGCTTTTGCTCTCTCAGGTTGTCTCTCCCCATATTAGTCGTCTGATTTCAAGAGACTTTTAAAGGGTTGTGACCATATATGTCACTAGGCTGCTATTAAACAAAAAGGCATGCTGCCATCTGAAATGATTTTAAGTAAGTTAAATGTGTCATAGCATGTTTTCATATCCATTTTCATTAAATTCTGGGCATCTTATTTGTCTTGCCTTGTAGATTTCTCTCCAAATCTGTCTATAGTATCTAATATTGCATGTTTAAGTCACCAGGAATATGTGTCCCATTTGACACCCTAGTTGAAAGTCCCAGAGCCTCTTGATTTCCTCCACGATTTGCAGCTTCACATGCCACCCAGCTGCTTATCACAAGCACTCTGTTTGGAGAGATTAAACAATTATTTTGCAAATTTCTTTTGGCAGAAAGCCTCGTCGCACATTCACAAGCTGCTGAGGCAGGATTTTTGAGCTCTAGTCTAGAGTGATGCAGAGGTCTCACATAGTTTAATCACTTTGGATAAAGAGGCTACAATATTGTGTCCACAATAGAGGGAGTGATTGTTTTTTTTTTTTTTCTGATTAATTTGCAGACGTCAGCCACCACCAACTCTTATAGCCTATATGCACTTGAGCCACAGTTTACCAGAGTAGATTGTCCTGACTCCCACAACAGGCCCATAGAGTTGTTTTGACACCTCTGCTGACATGATTCCTGAGTTTTTCCTGTCCTCTGTCACATTTTTGTCAGCGTGATGCTTGAAAGCAGCTTCAAATGCCTTGAAGGTTTTTGTGGTATGTGCTTTCTTCCTGCACACTGAGGAAAAGTTATTTTATGAGGATAAACATTGGTTCCAAAACTGTTTTGGAGGCAAAACACAGTTTGAGCGGCTTCAGGCTTTGGTTCAACTATGCTGGATTTGCTTGAAAGTTACTCTGCAAGAATAGAGAGAAACTTCGACACTTATCTAATTACGTCATGTTCCTTCTATTTGGGGTCGTTTCAATTGTCATATACCTAACATAACACAACAAATCGGGATATTCAGTGGGCATTAACATTATAGCTTACCGTACTTTTAACGGTTGCTGTGAATAGCTTCCCATAATGTGAGTCTTGGAGGTGTCGAAGATTTAAGTGCATTTTTTAAATTGTAGCCACTGAAATACAAGTAGTTGTGCAATGTACAGCTATCTGTACGACCACAGACAAGAATTCTTGCTGCATTAGTGTCACATGCAGGTTGGTGGCAGCTTAAGTATCACCCAGTCGGAGTCTGCAAGCTGTAACAGGGAGAAGAGCAATAGATAGCTCAGTGGGAAGCATACCTAGAGGTGCATCCAAACCACTCGATATGTTTGTTTAGCAGGGTGTCACTACTAGCAACAGAGGATGTCAATTTCATTGCAAGCAGTAGTTTAGGGTTAGCTCTTAAAGACAACGGAAGAACCTTTGGTCTTCTGAGGATGTCAGCAGTCTGGAGCGAGGCTTGCGTGACTCGCCTTCACAGTCTGCAGTAAATTGGCAGAAGCTACATGAGAGTATCTCTGTCTGCAATAGGAGCTGTTGATGAGCATTTTGCCTGACAGTGAGCAAATAGAGGCATACACACAGTAAGTGTGAGAAGTTTGCAATCGTCTTACCCCACCTCGAACCTCACACAGCAAGATGTTTTATTTCTGAGACAAATCTATCTATAGTAATACCATTTTTTGGCATAAGGGCCTGATAGGATCCAGATACAAACTGTGGCTGCTTATTCTGGACTATTAATTGATCATAAATATTTATGTTTGTTTACGAGGTGTGGTGAACTGCATTTTCGTGCATTTACACTCCACCATTTCTGTGCTGCTCCTTCCCCTCACAGCTAATCAAACATTGCTGGAGCTTCACCATTACATTTCGGGCTTTTACCTTATTTTGCTTTTTATTTGTACTTGCCCTACAGAGGTTGTTTTGGGTCAGACGCAATCTTGTCTTCAAAGTGCCGACCAGTAGAAGGGGGCGTTAGAGTGGGAGATTTGGTGTATATGTGTGTGTGTACACAATTATGCTACTCTGCTTCAGTTCTCAGATCAAATGCCAACAAAAGCAACTCTTGAAATTTGAAGTGGCAAAACTTCAGCCCCTTTTCGCAGTCTGGTGTTTGTTTTAGGACACAGTGCTGCGTTTCATTCATGTGAGGTGAGCGGATTTCTCACCGAGCGCCAGGAGTGTGGCAGCAGGGAGCTTAAGAGCCGGCCCAACTGGATATGATCTTATACAATTTCTCTTTTACCGTCGAGATATTTTATCATATTTGTTTTTTTATTTCTTGTAAAGACTGTCGTCCAAGACTGTCTTGTCCTCCAAAGAAAGCATCAAGTGCATTAAGCAGTGATAGTGCCTTATGATTATCAAGAGCACTGTAATCTCATGTTGGCAAAGAGTGCTGGAAGAAGTATATTTAATTCTTTACTTATGGAAGTAGTGAATTACTTAAATCTAGCAATAGCTCCATGTACATATTTTCACTCCAAGTAGTGAAAAAGTCTTTCTTTCCAGTTAGTAGGGATGTTATAAAATGTCATTCTTTACAAGTGAAGCACTTGCAATTTTTAGTCAAAAATACTTAAATGTGTGCTCAATCTCTGATAATGACTGAAAAAGAGTATTTTACTAGTACTGTATTTCTTGGTATTGAATTACTTCAGACCAAAATATTTGCTTTGCAGACATTGAATCCCCTGGGCCTCACTTTACAAAGACAGACTTTATCGCTCTGTCAGATTCCGCATCAAGGAAAGTCAGATAATGACTGACATGAAGTTGCTTATCCTGTGATTATTTTGAAGAGTTATGTCCACTTTGGTTCTGTGGTACACGGCCAAACACTCCATATTGAGATTACCACGGGGTGCTGATATAGCCCTTTGGAGATAGGTCATTCGGAAAGCAGGCGGCTAGCAGCGCTGTTCACAGACATACTGCGTCTGCAGTTGGCTTAATGTTCTCAGATATGATCAACCTATTTTACAGCTCAGTTAAAACCATCTGATCGCGCAGGGCTTATCTGATTTTGTGTGACCACACAGAGAGCCCTTTTTTCAATGTATTACTCTGCTGCCATTCTTTGATTTACTGACTCATTAAGAGCTATTTTAAGGGCAAAGAGAAAGTGTCTTATATCTTGAATACAAGGCAAGCAGGGTCATGTGTTAATAGCAAGGGAATGGGAACCCAGTGTGTTATCACATGTCGCCACATCCTTAACCAGTTACAGCGTCAAAAGCCTTGGCAAGCTCTCAAAGCTCAACATGGTCTTTGATTGGCTGTGGTTATTTTGATTCCCTTTTTAACTTGGCCGTTCTCACTGAGAGAGGAACACATGGTGCACACCTACTCCATACACACTTAAAATTATTGAGCATCTGTGTTTTCTCTCCCTGGCCATCTCTCAGCTACCTACTTCAGTCTAATGTGAAAATGACTTAAGAGAGTCAGCAGCTAGTTTTGTAAAACTATATATAGGCACAGTGTAGTTTGTCACGATAACTACCTTTGTCGGACAATATATTGTCCTTCAAAATAAATTGCGATAAACAATATTATTGTAATTTTAAGATCATTTTATACCACTGATATAATGATAATATAATAAGATAATAATGCAAGCACATGTTTCCAAAGAGCGATACACTTTGGAAAGTGAAAAAAATAGAATATCTTAAAAATCAAAACATAAAACAATAAATATAATGGACTCTTGGGCTCTGCATGGAAACACAGGGTCAGCAAAAAATGATTGAGGATATGTACATACATCAATAAGTTTAAAATATGTGTCGATAAACTAATTATCCTGAATGGCCTACTGGCAATCACCTCAGATGCTCTTTCTCCAGTCCAAACATTCCAGCCTTACTGGTGCTGCCCCAGTCTGAAGCTGATTACTCTGTCTGAGTCGGTCTCTACACAGCATCTCTTATTGGATTTCAGCCTAAGTCTATCTTGTGTTTCAGGGGATTGTGTGCGACCCTACCCTCCTGCTTGCTACTGTGGTAGAGAGAGGGATGCAATTTTATGAGGTTGTTAGACTGCCAAGTATATCATCATCCTCTCCAAAAATATAACCAAAAGACGAACCTTATTACGTTCTTGGAATACAAATAGTACATGAGGCGAGAGCTGGTTTCTGGGAGGGAGTGTTCACGTACGACAGATTATCTTAAATGTTAACATAATTACTCTGGCTGAGCACCCCTCTGATAAAATGCTGCTTCACCAGGTCTGCATCCATCTGCCCACCCGCCTTCCACTTCTCTCTTGAAGCGCTTACCATCCAGCCTCTGCCCTCTGGCAAGGTTTTGGACTCTGTGCCAATCACCGTAGGCAGTTTCAACTTGGGGTCTGGGAAATCTAAACATTCCAGTTGAGTTTTAAGGTTGTCCAAGAACTCAGGTATGCGGCAAAGACCCTTTTGAGGTGTGTTTTCGTTCAACGCAGCCCATCCAAAACACAGCAAATCAGTATAGAGTAAATATCCTGTATGTTCAGTGGATCTGGAAACTTCAAAGGGAACTGGCTTCCTGAGGCAGGAGAAGGGTGACTGCATTAATTGGCTACATTTTAACAAAGTTATTCTTGTTCTCAGGAAAATATCCAAACAGCAGCATCAGGAAGCCGCAATCCTCCCGGTCATCAACACATTCCAAATCAAAACAAAGTTTCCATACCGTATTGAAGAGATGTGAGCTGCATATAAATCATTTCATGAGAGCAGGAGTTTATGTAAGTGTGTTTGAGCAGGGTGGTAATAACATAACCATCCTCTCAGCAGTATACTGTTCAGCTTTGCTACTGTAGTACCACATATTGAGAATGGCATGTGAGTTAGCAGGGCAATTACAGTGGTAGAGTTTCTCCGCTCAGGAGTTTTGACTTGTGCAATGAAGGGCACTGAGGTGTTGCTGAAGGGATTGTTACTAACAAGTCAAGACCTCTGAGCCGTGGCTTTAATACGGCAAATTACTCCAGAGGTATTTGTCACCTGAGGACGATTAAGTGAATTAGGATTCAGAGTTGACACCCAATCTGGAGAGCAATGTGTGTTAAGATTCGGTCAGGCAGAATGAGTTGCATACACACTGGGCACAAAGGACCTTTAGAGTTCAGTCTTCTTGGACTACTAGAATCTATTTTAAATAACATTAAAGAGTTACTTGAAATCAGACAAATAGATGCAGGTTTAGAGAGAACAACTTTCACAATTTATGACAAACTTTGTAAAATAAAACCAGCATAGCAAATGCTGCTGCGACAACTTATCTCTCATGACTGTTGACCAAATTAAAAACACAAAATATATATAGTTGTTGTTTTCAACCAGTGTTCTTACAATTAGGTGGACTACACTCCTGGCACCTCATGATTTGATTTGATTGCGATTCACAGGGCTATGATGCGATTATAAAAACTAGAAGTAGCCTAGCTTGGAGCATAAACATTTCATGTAAGTATGTTTTAATGTTTCACCATCAAATTGGTTCAGCAGTAAGGAACATATAGCCTGGTCTTACAAAATTGTAACCATCGATCACATTGTCGAGAGTTGGGTTTTACATTTTTCGTCATTGGCTTTTCTGCATCAAAACATAATCTTTCAAGAGAGACTCACAATGCATCATGTTTTTCCCCCTCATCCCTTCTTATGTGTGGGCTCAGGTTGTGGGAACTCTTCAGAGCTCAGTTAGCTGTCAAATGTAATCTCTCAAAAAAAATTATTGCACATGTATTCATAGTAATGGCACCCCTTAATCATCATTGGCACAGCTGCCCTTAGAATGGTGTAACAGCTGAAAATCATCATCTGTGATGAATAATCAATGTGTGGTGTCTGTGAAATACACCATCTATAAAGTCCAACAACTAATTAGTTAATTTGTAGTCATAGACCTCAGCCTGAAGACAAACTACACAAAAATGTTATTGAAAACTACTAGTTTTGTGAAGAATACAAAACAAAATCCAAAGAATGGAGGAGAAAAAAAAAGAAAGCAATGCCACAAGTTGTCGAGCAGGGACCACATTTAGCTTTAACAGGGCTCGATCCTCAACTGTTGTGGCATGGTCAGAATTTATTGGTAGAATTAAGACATTTACAGGCCCTTCAGCAATAGTTGTGGGGTTTGTTTTATGTATTTTAATTTATTCAGCTTCAGGGTTCCATGGCTGAGATTGGAGAGACACAGTACAGTAACTGTTTCTCAGGTGTTTCACCAGTCGCAGCTTTATAGCTGAGTGACACAGTAAAGTGGACGTAAACTAAAATGACATCTTGGCTCATTTCTCAGTGAGATAACAAGCCCAAAAGTACAGCCAAACCTATGCAGGAATGCCTTGAAAGCAATGATGTTGATATCTTGTTGCAGTCACGTCAGAGGCCGTTCCAATCCATCCAATCGAACACTTGAAGAAAACTCGATAATTGTTGTTGAGTCATGCTCCCCGAGCAATTTGACAGAGCTTGACTAGTTTTGCAAAGAATAATGGGGGAAAATTGCACTGTCCAGATGTTCAAAACTGTTACTGTTGCCAAAAGTACCAGCTAAATTCTGTCTGAAAGAAGATGAGTATCTATGCAAATACTTGGAATCTGTAGGTATTTGTTTACGTTGACATTAAACAACCTTTAAAAACCTAATTACACCCAAGGCTTTAATTTCCTCTTACAAAATGTGAAAAAGTTCAAGGAGAGGTCAGTGCCTGCTGAAGGTTTATATAGTCTGTATTGGGTGTACTAAGAAGGAGTATGGTTAAAAAATACATGTTACTCAAAAACAAGGCAGTCAGATATTAATAGATGTGTCCTACATTGTAAACTTCAATGACTCTTAGAGTCCTTGGTAGACTGCTTCCCCAAGTTCTCAATGCATATTTTAGTTTACCCTTCAGGCAGCAGCCACTAAAATGCTTTTTGTTTATATACTGTTAGTAAAATATTCTCAAAGATACAAAAGAACACACTCAGCAGTTTGTTTGCTGTTGGACATACAAGCAAGTGAGATGACTTCTAATGAGTCTAGAAAGTGGCCTGGTATATTCGTGACACAGTCAGCCTGTCCTGACTGCTGTGGTGGCTTTAACAGCCAAAGTCTTTCTGGGTATCACTTACTCCATGCAGCTACTCGCAAGGGACGGAGAGGCCAGGCTGGATTCCACTGTGAGTCCCTGGATATTAGTTTCATATCACAGATAACACACAAACACAAAGGAGAGAAAGAGCCAGCCAAGTGAGGAGAACAGGGTCAGGGCCGGAAGGGGAGAGAGGACGGACACCAAATTTGGTAAAATGATAACCTTTAAAACAGAAGCACAATCAATCATGCTTTAAATTAGCAATTAATATTTGAAAGAAGGACATCTTTCAACCGTGCGACTGAGTATTTTGTCAATCACCAGCCTGCTGAGAGAACATGTTGAGCTTGTTGTTATAGGTGGTGTATTTCATCAAACTGCTAATTTAAAGATAGAACATGTAACATTAAAATGTCTAGACTTTTTTTGTGTGTACTTACAAAATCCAGACAAAGTTCAAAACCAGTAAAATCCATAAGTTAATGCTGCGCTTTCTTTGATTGTCTGTTACTATAACTTCTGGGAATACATTAGACAATATATCAGAGTGAGGATGGAATTTGGCAAATGTGACTAAACGTAACATGAATTAAAGGTCCAATTTGTAAGAAAAGTTGATTTTGGAGTCTACTTTCCAACCTGTCAAATACAGATGCTTTAGTATAGCAGCCGACCCGACATACAATCCCAAAGTGTAGGTCTTCCAAACATTACCTTGGCTTTTCTTTCTTTTGCTACCTGAGTCACATCAGATAGATTTTCATCTGCAATGGTGGTTGTTTAGCAAAGAAGAAAACGACTCCCATGACCCCAGACTAGTATGTCATTTGTTTTTATAGTTTTGAGTAAGAGACCCCTGGCTCAGAAATTACATACGTTGTCCTTTTAAAATGAATTATATGAATTGTTGGATAGGTGCATAGTTGCTCATTAAAAAGTAGTGGACAACTGTTCTGGGGTTGCTTCTTTTGCTTGGTGAGGTTTGATAAAATACTCTCAAATTAAGAGATCCATTTTCATGTCATTAAATATTTGATAGTCAGCGATTCTATGACATTTAACCAAAGGATGACGTAGACTGTCTAAGGATGAGGAACACTGTTCGGTGACCTATACCAAATAGATCAATTTAGAACTGACATTTCATTTATCGACGAGTGTTGATGTATGTTTAGACCTGTAAATACCCATGGGTTGCATGTTGACATAGATTGTGTTTCTTATTATTGTTGCACTCTTGTAAAAGACCGCTGTTAAGCCTAGTGGGAGGTACAGGAAAGTAATAGATGTAAGCCCAAAACAAAAGTCGAGCATTGTATTTTGTCAAAATTGGTTGGACAAACGTTATATACTAATGAACAGAAACAGTGTTACTCCTCTAAACACACTCTGAGTCAACAGAGAAACAGTATCGACAGGGAGACAATGTTAACATAAAAAAGAGAGGACTGCTACAGAGATGGAGATAATGAGCTGGAAGAGGCAGGACAGCCAGTTATGACTTCACTCGTCTGGCTCTGGGATGGGAACAAATGGAGCCTCGCTGGGTAATTAAGAGACACCCAGGCCTCACTAGGATATGCCAGGCAAATGGGAGAGAGGCAGCAGAAAGGGAAAGAGGGATTGAGAATGCAACCCTATTGTGTTTCATGGAGGGATTTGGACAGTGAGGCACTGGTCTTGCGGTCTGTCCTAAGGCCATGCTTTAGGCTCTGGTTACAACACCTGCCTCCAGCCACCCCCGTCCAACCCTGCCCCCCCCCTGTAAAATGAGTTATCATATCAGACTTCTGCATTATGGAAATGTCCCTTTGTAAGCAAACGTGTGGGAAAGGACAATTTTAATAGCCCAAGCTAATTGTGACCAGTCTCAGTGATGTCATGACAGTGTCTATATGTGTCGCAATAGTGAGAAGCAGGTGACACTGGCAGGGCAGGGTGGACTCTGTTTCAGCTGATGTAATTGTGCCTGATTGAGCTGTTCTTTGGATCAAAGTATTTGCAGTTAGGTCATCGCCTTCATGTGGTTTTCATGAACTGCAGTATTATGGCTAATGACTGCCTAGATTTAGAGGCGATTTCACTTATTACTGACTGTGTGTGTGTGTGTGTGTGTGCGCGTGTGTATGTGTTTGAGTGACAGCAGATTTTGCATGTTCACATTGCAAAATACTATCTCGTGCATGTATTTTGTGTTTTACGGGATATACAGTACACATGCATATACAAATGTATGTCTTGACGATGTGTGCGCAATTGTATGAGTCAAAGATATTTATATATTTGGCAGAGACAGTATTTATAGCAGGAAACGTAGATGAATTCTTGGTCTACTTTCTCACCCTCCCATGGTGCCTCCTCTGTCTCCCAGTGGAGTTATGGCCTGTCTATCTATGTGCATACTCAGGACACTATACATATACCCACACATATTTGCACAGCACAATGTAATCATATACATTTATATCTCACAGGAGAAAAGACATTTTGTATTCTTTGTATTTCATCCAAACTTAGTTCCCTCAATTCTTCTGCAGTTCCATTCCCTTTGATATGCTCCGATGTATGTGTTACCACAGACTTTAATATATAAAAAAGACAAATGTATATTTAAAGAAGATAACAAACATGTCTGTTTCTACTTGACTTTCCTAGATGTGGATCTATTGGTTTGTAAGCACCAGGGTCCATCCTGCTGCACCCGGAAGATGGAGGAGAGCTACCAGTTCGCTGTAAGAAGAGAAACCCACCACAACATTCACTCCTACAGCTATGAGCTTGAACACCTCCTCTCCGGCCACTCGGATGCCTTCCAGGGTAAGTGTTTGGACAGAGCTTGGGTTGGATGGGATTGGTCTGAGACACTGTGTTGTTGATGGATGGGAAAGAGATGTTGCTATACTAGTACCTACCTCTGGGACCTTATACCCCAAAATATTTAAAAACTTGACCTAACGTTAAGCTGACCTGGAACTGAACTTATGCCCCTTATTCGAATCCAAATTCAGCAATAAACAAAATAACTTTGTATTTGTTGTCTTGCTTGCAAAGAATATTTATTTGTCCAGTATTTTCACTCAGTACTCCGGGGTCACGGTAGCTGGCGTGCAGGCAAGTGTGCAACTCAAGAAAATGGGCATGGCTTCACTTTCCCCCCTCCTCCCTTCTTCTGTGGCTTTGGCAGCAGCGGAACTGCGGAAAAGGATCGGTTGGGGTAAATGTGAAAAAAAGAGGGTACAGAGGCCTTTTCTCAGACTTTAGTGTTTGTTGGAAGATGGTCTGCTTTGTCATTATCTGATCTGGCTCTCAGGACAGCTAAACAGTTACTGGAACCCTTGAAGAAATTACAGTAGTTTGGGAGAGTCAGACAATCAGTGCCCAGTAATCATTTTTGTTTTTTTGCTTGGTGTTTTTTTTTTGTTTTCTTTTCGGTGTATTTTGTTGTTGCGATGTCTCTTTGGTAGCCCAGTCAGTTCAGATGTCTGAGTTCCGGATAAACAAGGCTCTGCTGTAGATACAAAGCCTGTTTCAGAGAGGTCTTGCCTGCCAAAGGGTTTTGTACTACGCCCAACTGAATCAGGCAGTGCACCAGTTGCCCAAGCTTGTCCTTCCTCTTCCTCTAGTAATTGCAGTGTCATTTAAATTTAGTTTCCGAAAGGGATCAATTTTTTTTCTCCTACTCAAAACCTCCAACACATTGCCAAAGAGTGGGAGACATGCTTTGGATGTTTTAAGTGTTGCAGGAATTTTGGTACCATACAATTAGTTTTATAAGACAATGAAGTGCTTAGACGTCATGGTGGCCAAGTCCCGTTTTATGAGGGATGTACCGGTCTTGCTGTCCAATATGGAAAACTCATATGTGAATACAAATAGAGTAATAGAGAATGAAACTAACTTACCACTCATGGAGAATTTCTCATTTTAAGACATGAAATTGGAAATGATTACTGTCATGTTTAACTTGTAAATGTCATCTGGACAGGTTATATTACAGTCACAGTGTTCAGCATACTAAAACCATTGGCTGTATAAAATATGGACAGAGCTTCTGGGTTTGAAAAGTGAAGCCAATGCAGAAGTGCCTTAACCTGCATACTTTCTAATGACTAGCAAGGGGCAACTCCACTGGTTTAAAAAAGAAGTCTGATTGTATGTAAGCTTATGAGAAAATTACCCCACTTCATACTTGATTTATTACCCTAGGGAACCGTTTTCTAAAAAGTTGGTGGAGATTCTCAGTCAAGTGCAACTGGACTTGTTTCAGTTTATTAAAGACATTTAGTTCATGATGTCATTCTCTAGTTTCAAGACTTCTTTAATACCTTATGATGTCAATTTTGTAAGTTATGGTCCCATTAAAGGTAAATGTAGATGGTAAAGTAGGGTATGATGTGTGATTGACGAGTTGCTACCACAGTGTGTTCTTGGTCAGATCTAATCAGGGTATCCTCCCCAGCTCCACCCTCTCATCTAACTATGGTAAATTCTGGCTCCAAAAAAACCCAAGATTATGACGCCCATAAAGCCAAACTTCAAAACAGTAATCTTTTCACCAAAAGGTGATGTCACTATGGGTTTACACTTTACTAAAACACCACCAAGATATTACATTTCTTATTACTATGTCGGTGGATACATAGTGCTGGGAGAGAAAAGCCCCTCTTACAGTTGTTTAACAAGCAGGTTGGTGACATGAATAGATGTTACTTTGTTCGAAAAGTGTTCCTGGTATCTGTCCCTTTCATCATCATTATGACCTTTTTCGTTCTTACCTAATGTCTGAGCCTGTCTGGAGAAAGAAGATCAGGTGGTCCACATGTCCAGAAAAGGCCAAGATGGAAAATAACAATGGAATAACAATAGAAACTGGAGTATGGTAGTGCTGAAAATGATGATGTCACTAGTCCTCAATTTGCAAGGCCTTCTAAGGACAGTCTCTGTGCTGTCTGAGTGCCTCGAGTGGAATGTGAAGTAGCAAGTGGCTCATATACCGCATGAAGTAATTAGAATTTGATTTTGGCTGATACCGTTGTTGCTGGTATTCACACGCTGGATGGTGGAAAATTGTGGGTAGCTTTCCTTTTTGTTTGTACTGTATCTATGGAGTTCACCACAAAGCCAGTTGTCTGCAGGCTAAAAAACTCTGCCCCTTTTGCTCTTAATCTGTTGTGTTTATTTGATAATTCTTTCATGATGTGGCCACTATTTTCTGTGCAGCTTTGCATCTGACTGTCATTTAAGTTGTACCGTAAATCTTGTCATGACAAGTCCTTTGTGTGTGTGTTTTCTTTATACACTCTAGCTGTTTCAACTCAAACTCACTCCTGCTGATTGCTAAAGTTTAGCCAAAAGGACATTAAAAGGGAGATGGTGTGTGTGTAAGGAGTGTGTTTGTATGTGCGTGTGTGTCTTTCTGTTTTCATTGGCCTGCCGTTGTTTTCACAGCCCTAAAAGCCCTACTGTGCTTTGTCATGTGTGGGAGTTGTCATGTCATGAGTATGACCCAATAAACACAGACCACATTTATAAATGCTTCAAAGTTTTTTCCTTGTACGTTTCTGATACTGTATTGATATAAATGAATGGGTTCGGTTGTATGCTGCAATAACAAAGCTCTCTGGTGCAACAGAACTAATAATCTTTTGGGATTTTACGGAATTTGCCGTCCACTGTGTAGCCTGCAGCTGCCACACCCTAAATCACAAATACGAGGTATTGTGCTCGTGATTTTCCCAAAACCTACATGCAGATGACCACCGGATCTTCTCCCCCTCCAGGATACAAACAGACAGACTCTCCTAATCCATGCCATAGCTGATAGGTAATGAGTGTTGGGTCCTGATGGTGGGTAGGTGTCAACCACAGAGCCCAGTCTAAGCTGGACCAGCTTAGAGCTGCCATCAAGGGCTTTGGCCTGTCAGCCTGTTCTAGCCAATCAGATCTGGAGTAATCTTACTGGCTGGACACCTCTCTGTTGCCTCCTGATTGGCTGAGGGAAAGTTGAACAGATGGATTGGCTACCAGAATATGTTTGTATGTCTGTTTCCCACACTACTAGTTAATCCCTAGAATCGTTGGGTCAGAGCTTTACTTTAAGTTAGATCCAACATGCCCTGATATAAATTACTTGTTCAGTCCAATATGCAGCAATTTCTTGTTGCAAATTGTTGTGCAGGCAATCCAATTTGCCTGCCTGTATGTGTTTGACAGGTGCAAATGATGAGCAAGTGTCTGAGTATACTGTATACTCACACTGCTGGGGAGCAGATGTCAAGAAAATGCTGACTGTTTTGATCACTAGTGTCACCGATATGAGGGCGACGTGGCCCACAGTTAAAGGCCATGACATCTGTGTTTGTGTGCGTGTGTGTGTGTGTGTGTAATGTTAATGTTTGAGCATTTTGTACATATGCATCTTAATCATTGTGTGTGTGTGTGTGTGTGTGTGTGTGCATACATGTGTACTAAAGACATGTGAGCATGTACAATATTTACCACCCATGCAAGTCAGCATGACCATCTCAGGGCTCAAGTTCTCCTCACAGGACTTGACAAATACTTTTCAGAGAAATGTATTCTCCTGGCCTAGATAGCTTTCTATCATCAATGAAAGTACATCGCATTTAAAACTTTAGGTGCCCTTCAAGGAAGGGACAAGGAGTTCATTTGAGAAAGCGCGACAGTGAGAGCGAGACGGCAGAGAGAAAGAGGCCATGGCAAGGACGGTGCCTTTCCTCATTGAGGCGACATAATTAGCTGATCCTTGTCTCATCATCCAGGAACTCTCCAGACCCCGCTGTCCTGGGAGATAGCATACGCGTGAGTGTTTGCAAGAGACAAAATGATCAAATCCCCGACCTGAGGCAAAGGGAAACCTGAGGGCCTCTGAAGTTAATGGCAGAATGCAGAATAACAGTTTCCTGTAGATCAGGCACCACTAGTGACTTTCACACATGTAGCTACCTTCAGGAACATTTCAATCTTGAGCCTTTTCACATATTTCACGGCAATGTCGGAAAAGATCGGGCAAGAGACCAATCCAGCAGATGGCGGTAATGCAATCCTTATGGATGCCAGCTGCCATTCAACTTATCAAAAGTCATGTCCTTGTACGCAACAGAATATGTAATGTTTTTAGTATTCAAGTACATGTACACAAGTAATGGTTTTTGTGATCCTTGCTGATTCGAGTACGTGTCCGCAGAGTCTGCGAGAAGTTTGTTCGCTCCTTGTGAAAGCGTGTTTTTTAAGATGACATAACCCTTTAAGTGCTTGTTCTTGCAATATCACTGCTTTCATTCATAAAATGATTATGCAAGCCTTTTCCCTGAAATGTCATTAGGTCTTGTGGTGGGCAATTAGTGGTGCAGATTTCCCTGAATCAGAAATACTTTATTGACCCCCCAGGTGAAATTGATGTAATATCAATCCCTGCTCCCATTCACACATGACCCACATGACAAATGTTACTGAACAACACAGGGATAGACTGCATGTGTGAAAGGGGCTTAGGAGGACTCGGAGAAGTGAGAAACACTGACTGCATGGTTTGTTAGTGTGTCTCCCCCTGCGACTGTTTGTCTCGCCAGGCTTTCACAGGTGGCTGATTTCACCCTACTGTAATTGTCTCTCTGCCCCCTTAGGAGTTTGATTGCCTGCTTGGAGACACTAGACAGTATTTGCTCTTTGCACCCCCACCCCCCAATGTTTCACATTTCCCCTTCACATCCAGACAGACTGACAAGGATATCAAGCTTAAAGCCTTATTGTTTAGAAGCCACCCCAGATGAAACCGCTATTAAAATTCCTTTGTGTTCTTCACTTTGACTGTGAGAATCGTCCTGGGTGGCTTGCACAACACAGCCTATGTAAAGGGAACTTTCTTTTTTATGAAATAGCGATGATTTATGTGTTATAAATGAGGGCATGTGTGACTGCATGTCTAGAAGTGTGTGTGCAAGTGATAGGAATGATGAATCACTTGGCTGTTGTGTCCTATCTCCATTCTTTCATCAGGCACTAGTCCTCCTATCTATATTGCAATCTCTCTGCATTTGTCTGGAAGTTCTCTCAGACATTTTGCCTGTGATCTTTTTAGTCTGTACTCTCTCACATCATAATTTTTTTCCTCTCACTTCATGTCTGCGTGTATTTTTCTCTGCAGATGTTTTGACCGACAGGGTTATTGCTCTAGAGGCTGATGCTTGGACACAGGATGACATTGCACTGCACCATGAGCTCATGCTCAAATTAGGGAGGATATCCGGAATCTATCCCTACACGTCTCATTTAATCATACAGGGCGGAGGGGAGACGTGTTTATGGACCTAATAGTGGAGTGAATACATTGCGTATTCATTGCGAGTCTGTGTGTGTGTGTGTGCATGTATGTGTGTTGTAAGCATGTTTGTGTTTTAGCTACGCCTTCCTAGTCTCCTGTGTAGACATGACACATAAGGGCAGGATGCGTTTCCCTCGGAGTAAGCAGGACTCAGGCTCGCTTGGGAAAAGAGGGAAAGAACAAAGGGAGGGAGGGAGGAGAGAGGGGAAAAGCTCAAAGCCTCTCGCAGTCATAAAGTCACACTCAAAGCTTCCCTAATTACCTCTGCTTTTCATCTGCCCCTCTCACCTCGGCATGAATGTGCGAGAGCCCAGAGGAGTAGGGAGTTGGGCCTAGAAAGTGAGAGGAGAAAAATGAGAAGGAGGGAGGGATGGTTAAAGCAAAGTTTCAGTGAAAGTGTGCACAGGTGTGTTTGAACGTGGTTCTATCAGAGGTGTGTGTATATTGTGGTCTGCCTTTAAGGGTTGTTGAATCAACAGGTTTTGCTCTGTAGATCTACCGTGTACTGACAACTCTCCTTCTCTCTTCCTGGGTGTCTCTCTCCATCTGTGGTCCACGCTCTGTCAGCAAGAGCGTGCTGTGTCTAGGTGGGCACCATGCCAACTGCTTGCTTGCTGGCATGTGCGCTGCAGGAAACCCATTTTTCAAAGATAACCCCGCTGCCAAGAGTGCGCTCCACAGAATCAAACCATAAACACAAAATTCTTCTTCTTCACCCCAAAAGTTTCCTTTCATTTTACTTCATCATTGTTATTCTGCTCCCCAAGTGCCCCGGTCTTCCTTACCAACCATCCATGCTCCCCAATATTACATCCAATGCCTAAACAAATATGAGGTCTGTGTAGATTAGCCTGCTGCCAGTCTCCTCAGTCATAATTTGACATACTAGCATGAAATGAATCTGAGATAAATACCCCTTTATTTCTCGCCAACACAATCCCTTTCTCTCATGGAATGCTTTTCTGATACTACTTTACTGTTTCTGACACTGCCTTCCAGCTAGCCTGAACAAACACTCATGTTGTAGACTAAGCTTCATCAGTCTCACTACTATCATATGAGCACAATAAGCTTGATGTCCAGGAAGTTCTCCTGGTAATCAGACAAAGTCGCATCTCC
The DNA here is from genome assembly GCF_040436345.1 of Pagrus major. Lineage (NCBI taxonomy): Eukaryota > Metazoa > Chordata > Actinopteri > Spariformes > Sparidae > Pagrus > Pagrus major. The sequence continues at coordinate 24,272,673 of NC_133235.1, forward strand.
CGGGGCTTGTTCTCTGTCCAAGAGAATTTGGCTTTTCTGGAACACAATCTGTCTGTCTGGCTGATGGGATTTGTACTCCACTGCTGCTGATTGGTCCAGCCTAGCCTTTTCCTGTGTACTGTCTGTCTCTGCTGCACCCGTGCTTCCCAGACTGATCCCACAAGCCGTAAAATGTCTGTGCGTGTGTGTGCATAAACTTGAGATATAGATCTGCATGTGCACACATGTCCACGAATAACAGCTGACAGTCGAGTCTTTTTTCAGAAAATGTCTGATAACCAGCAAAATTAACAGACTTAAAGAAGACTTAGAAATTCTCACACATCTATCAAAAGGTAGATGTTGTCACGAGAGAGGATGGTGGACTTTAACCAAAATAAAGTCATCCTGGGAGAAGACATAGCGTGAGGGAGCAAGGAACATCACAAATTGGCCAGACTTGCATGTCAGAAAGGGAGAGCCGCTTCCATCTGACGCTTGTGGGAGATCAGGGTGTGTGCTTAATATGTGCTTTTAATGCATAAGTGGATGAGCATCATGATGTACATGGCTCTGCGTTGTGACTCACACTGTTACCTCTGCCCAAAATATGATGGAGTTGGCTGTCCTCCTCCCATCTCTCACCACCACCTCACTTCATCACTCCCCCCATTCACGTCAACTCACTTTCCTCATTACGCCCTGTGTTGGACACTCCTCTGCTTTTTCCTCCTCGCCTCTATGGCTCCTAGTGCACCATTAAGGAGTCCCCACGGTGAGCTTTATTCACTGATCCTCCAGTCATTCATCCATTGTATTCCAGAGGAGGAGGTACAATAAATGGGAGAGATGGACAGACAAAAAAAAATTGTTGTTCTTCTGACCCTACCCAGCCATGTCCTGTTGTATCCATGATGGATTATGATGTCTGCTGTTCTGGTTGCCAAAATGAACAGTGGGTTTACATGGGTCTGCTCTTAACTCAACCGCAACATAGTCTATCTCCGGCAAACTCTTAATACTTCATTTGGTTTGAGGAATATGATGGAATTTGTCCTTCACAAATATTTTAAGACATTTATCTTGATTATTTTGTATTTTCCTTTGATTTACTTCAGCCCACAAAATGGATCGGAGGATTTTTTTGTTGTTTTTAATGGCATGAACATAAGGGTTTAGACCTAATCAAAGAGTAGTTTTGGCCCATAATTGAAACAATGCATAAGTGACCCTCTATGCTCAATTCATATTAAAGCTGAAAAATGAAAACAGGGGCCACACCTGCTAACAAAAAGTGGAAAATTCTTCATTAGACTCCCTTTCATCTTGGATTCCTTTCACACCTCAGAGTCGGTGCGAGGGTCTGTTTCATGTTAATCTTATGTTAGCCTAAATGTTTCCTTCTTTCCTTTCTAACGAAAAACCGGAGTCCGGTCTCTTTCTCTGGCCGTCTGTAGTCATCGTCAGTTTCCATTTATATAAAAACTTATTAGCATGACGTTTTTTTTGTGTTTTGTTTATCACAAAAACCCAGACTGTCATTAACATAGCCAGATTTGGGAGAAAATGCCTCCATTCTATTAGATTTGCCTCTTAATGTTGCCGTCTGCAAAGCAATAAGCTACTGGCAGCTGAAAAGCTTTTGCATGGAAATGACTTTTTCTTATAATTCGTTCTTTCATGTATTTGTGCCTTTTTTTGGATGGACATTACTTTTCTACAGTCTGAAGATCAAAGCAGTAGGATGTTAAAAGGATATGAACCTACGTGCTGTATTTGCAGTAATGCTCCTAGTGCTGTATTCAAGTGTCAGGGGTTATTCCTCCTTGTGTAAGAGGCACTAGTAGATATCAATTAATGCAAATGCTTTTTGTATATGACACTGTGCTGCTCTTCAGTGCTACACTATATCAAAAGAGACACTGTGATTTATATACCAATAAACATAAGACAAATGGGGGGTCTCTATAGGCCTGTGGCCCCCTTAATGCTTAGGACCAGAGGTGCTGTCCATCAGCCTGTCAACAATCTGCCCTCAGGCTGGCCTTCCACATCTCCCCTTTATGGTATTAGCCATTTGAACAACCCTTCCCTCTGCCCCTCACCCACTGCCCCCACGCTCTGTCTCCTCTGTCCCCGTCCTTCTCTCGTCTGCTCATTCCCCTGCCTTCGATCATGTTTCCCTGCTTTGGCCAGAGCAGAGAGCAGTGATCCCCACCCCCCACCCCCATCACATTATAGCTCAGTGCACCCCGAATGCCCCTGGCATCTGTGGAATTGTTTATGTTTCAGAGTTTTGATATAGCTTGGCTGCCTTTTTAATTACCGGAATGCTGATGGAGAGATGGGGAGCTCACCCCCACCCTCCACCTCCTTCTCTCCCACCACCACCTCCTCCCGTCCTCCCTCTCAAGCTCATTATCCCACCTGTTAGCCCCCTGATAGGACAAGACAAGCATATTAGGATTTGGGGCCAGGGTTTGCTGAGATTGGTGCACAGACATTTGTGATTGCGTATGTGGGTTTTCTAGGGGTGTGTGGAGTCACAGTGACTTAGCCAGGAGTGCAGCGCCCCAGTTTGTGCAGGTCAAATTTGCACGAACAGCATGTCTGCGCGTGTTGTCTGACAGATGAGTCATGCTCCCACTTTAGACTTTAGACATGTGATTTTGCCACACAAGTATGATGAATCAACAGATTGATTCATTGACGTATTAATAGTTTATTACCATTAAACAGTTTGCTGAAAGGTTAGGGGCTAGGAGATTGTATGACATTGCACCTCTCCCGTGTAACCTAAGATGACCAGTGCTGAGTGGGAGATGGCCCTATTCTGTATACAGTATTTCTACTAATTAAAACAAGGATATGTAATCTACACATGTGTCACTATGTCATATATCTGTGTGGTGACCTGTATGAAACCCAAACCCATGGTAGGATTAAAATATTTCCCTGAGAAGACGGTTGGTCAGGTCCAGTCGGGACTGATTGCCAAGATAGGACGGGCCCACAGCTCAATGGTATGAGAACAGTGTCTCCTACCTCATTATCACAATATTACCGCATCTTCAAGCACGCGCTGGAATACACACACATGCACACCCTCCTCTACAGGCCTACATGCACGTACTTAAAAATACAGACACACTCGCACTCATACTTGCACTTAATAAAAGATGCACTCTCATTTAGAAGCATAAACCTTTCAACCCGAGGCTATACAACTGGTTTACAATGGGAAAAGCTGCAGGGCCACACATTATCAACTTTCTATTTGTTGAATCAAAATATTTGCATGCACATGTGAAATTAGGAAGCTTTAATTTTCCTTACAGTGTATTTTGTAACACTGTGTTTTTACGGTCCTCCAATCATCTGACACTGTGTACATTTTATGTTTACAAATTCTAATCGAAAAAGAGAGAGCAAAAGCCACATCTGAAAACAGTGGTACTGTTATCTAATGGGACAAATTACATTTCCAGGATTTTGTTGTTTGTAATTGAGTTGGAGAATTCTAGGAAATTATGACCTGGGATTTCATAAGTGCTGCATTCTTAAACTTCAGGAAATGCTTTGTCAAGTTCAGGAGACTTTCTCACTTTCATGTTATCAAATCAAAGTGCATCGCTGTCTGCCAGTTTTTTTTAAAATACCACCACTAGGAGTCACCAAAGTCAGGGGCTTTATATAGTTATTAACTAATAACTAATAACTACTACAATAACTTCTACTACTACTGGTCATACAATATAACCAGTTTGTCCAGCTCTTGTATAAACCATGTTCTCCTGTTATGGCTCTCTGGCGCTGCATTGTCCTGTTTTGATCTTTGGCCTTAAGACTCAGTCTTGAGTTAGACTGAGCACACATGCATCTTTCTCTGTCTAAAAGTGGCTTAGGAATTAGGAGAACTATAGTTTTGACTTGAAAAATAGAGCTGCCACTGTGCATGTTTTGACTGGATTATTGCGGCTGCTTCACAATGGTGCGATTTAAGCTTTAATTGTGCCAGTAAAACACTGGGTTTCCATGCAGAATGTAAAGTAGAAATAGCTTTTTACACCCACGCACTGCGGCGGTTTGCAGTGTGAAGCGGACCTCCAAATCTGAGGCTATGGTTCTGTGCTGGAAAATGGTGGATTGCTCCCTCTGGGATGGGAGTGAATTGCTGCCCCAAGTGAAGGAGTTCAAGTAATCTTGAGATCTTGTTCACGAGTGAGGGTAAAATGGAGCTTGAGGTGGTGGTGCGGCGTCAGCAGTAATGCAGGCATTGTACAAGACCGTTGACCAGTCCGTCTGCATTCAACCCTCAACTATGGTCATGAGCTTCGGTTAGTGACCGAAAGAACAAGATTGCAGGTACAAACGACCAAAATCAATTTCCTCCTGGCTGTGCTCAGCCTGAGTGATAGCGTGAGGAGCGTAGAGGACGTCCGTAGGAAGCTCAGATTAGAGATGCTACTCCTTTGCATTAAAAGCAGCCAGTTGAGGTGGTTCAGGCATCTAAATTGGGATGCCTCTTGGGCTCCTTCATTTGGATGTTTTCCGGGCGCACCCAACTGGGAAGAGACGCCAGAGTTGACCCAGAATTTGCGAGAGATATTATATATCTCATCTGGCTTGGGATCCCTAGGAGGAACTTGGCTAGTGAGAGGGACGTATGAAATACCTTTCTAGGGCCGCCACAGTGGCTCAGTTGGTAGAGCGTGTCCCATTGTCCAGAGGCTGTGTCCCCGCTGCAGCGCCCCAGGGTTTGAGTCCAACCTGCGGCCATTTGCTGCATCTCATCCCATTTCCTGTCATCTCTCAAGCTGTCCTATCGAACAAAGCCATGAAAGGCCAACAGAAAATAAATAAAAAGAAATACCTCGCTCAGCCTGTTGCCACCGTAATCTGACTCCAGATTAATGGAAGAAAATGGATGTATAGATGGATGGATGATTTAAACCCAGTGATCTCAGTGAATGGCCATGGCACGGCATTGGTGGAACAAGATAGTATAATCTCCCATTCCAGAGACATAAATACATACTGTGTTTAGACCATTCCAGTACAGAGGCCTCCTATGCTTTGCCAATGCTGCGTTTTTATCCATTTAATGCCTTGTTTATCCTGAGAAGAGTGCATGTCAGATTATCCCCAAAGGGCAACAGACAAAGCGTGCCTGTTCATTTATTCCTATATAGTTAGCTTGACAATTATGTGTTTTGAATTTTGAACTTCCGTGGAAATTAAAGATAATTGCTTCATGCAAAAAAGCCTCGTTCCAGACAGACTTCATTTCCCAAAAGTCTTTCTGATGTGAGACTGTGACATGGTAATGGTAGCCACCCACGACTGTCTGTCTGAATGGAGTGTGGTCAACTCCAGATTCAGACACAGTGGTGAGACGGAACAATCAAACTCATTTGACTATCATGCAGTGGTAGTTAGGACTTAAAAAGCTGCTGGTTTCTTGTTTTTTGCTATCACCCTGTTTCCCAGTTCTGGAAAGAACAGAGAAACCCACAACGATTGCACTTGATTTATCGCAGAATGAAAAACAGGATCCATTTGAGCGTGGGAGAGAACTTGATGGAGACCAGAAAATAAGTGATGCTGAAAATGAATGAATCATGGGATCCAGCTTTTTTTGTTTGTCAGAGGGAGTGTGGAGAGGAAGAAAGGTGGACTCCTGCCCCTCTTGTGTACATTCAGAGAGGGACATGTTTGAAGTTACAGCCATGGAGAGACGGGGAAGTGCTCCGGACCCAGGGGCCAAATGAATCCAGATGTCAGAGCATGTTCACAAGGTGGAGTCCACTTGTACAGTAGTTGTTTTTCCTTGTTCAAAAGTCTAGTTGCTTCTTTTTATTCCATTTTTCCTGGCGGTCACCCACTCTCTTCCCTTTTTTTCCTCTTTCGTGTTCTCTCCCTGTGTCACTCTTTTGGCAAAAGGAGAATAAGCTTCTTTAACAAGTACGGAATGTCTTAAGGATTTAATGATCCTGTCATAAACCCTTTGAAAGATGTGCATCCAGTCATGGTGCTCTTGAGAAAACAGAATATTTAAAAATTTCACCTCTCGCCTTCATGAGAAAACTTGATTTTCTTGTTATGTAGACTAGTCGAGTTTTCCCCTCCACGCCTCACAGAGAGTCAGATTAGACCATGGTATTTCTGAGCATGATAATTTTATAATAACATTATGTAATGCAATGTGACCTAAGCCTGTGGGTACATCTTGTGGTGTAAATTTCTTGTGGCTATTGAGCCTTGTGGCCTGACTGGCAGGCAAGCAGGCAGACCTCACACTGGCACCAGCTCTGCAGCCCCACAGGCTTATAGGAGACAGTGAAGTGGAACTGAAACTGTAGCTTCGCAACCTCTCTGCCAATCTAATGCATTTTTTGCTCATTGCCATTCTTTTTGCATTTCTCATTTAGTTGCTCCTCTTCTTCTGTCTGGAGCCAGACATCTCTGGAGGTCTCCCTGACTGCTTTCAGACTCCAGCTTGTCACCCCTCGCTTTACAGTAATAATCCCTAACAGACCATTACTTGTCATGTCTGTCTGCTTTATTTCTGTCACACACAAGTCACACAGCCCAATAGGCTACAACTTTAAATGTAATGTGGGCTGAGGTAGCTCCGATCATGATGACGGTGTTTTCTGATGCGTTATAAATGAGTTGTGCCTTTTACTGGCCAGTGGGGAGTCCCCGTGTGTCACAGACGGCGGTCATATTAGTGCAGCTGTTGAGGAGGACATAACTGTTGTTATCCTTCTGTCTGTGAGCTGGGAGGGGCTGGACACACACAGGCACACACACAAACACACACATACTCATTTGGTAACAATCCCTGTAGTGAAATAGATTCATTGTTAAGAAGGTTTCCTTATTAATGAACATGTGTTTAAATCAAGCAAACATATTTTTAAAAGTTTAAGCCCCCGGTACTTACTAATGATTAATAACATTTGGTTAGTGGTCAGTACCATATGCAGAATTGTCTTAAACTGTCGGCTTATTAGTTGTTTTTTTTAAGTATGTGTGTAGTGTATATGTATGTATACACGTGTGTGTGTATGGTATAGTGGTGGGGGTGTGGGTATGTTGGCACCCTCCTTCTCCTGTCTCAATTTCTGTACAGTTGCTACTGCTCCTTCATGTCCTGGCATGCTTTTAAGCTGACATCACACCCCAGAGGAGAGTGTTGTGTCCAGGACACGCATACACAAACACACACCCGCAACACACACACACAGACTCGCAACACACACACACACACACACACACACACACACACACACACACACACACACACACACACACACACACACACACACACATATAGTATGTACATACAGTCCCACACAGTTGCATACAGAAGAGAATGTGTGGAGAGTTGCTGGTTACAAGATTAAGTGAACATGTAGTGGAGGAGATTGAAGGGATGAGTTTGACTGAATGGTAGAAGTGAACTGATGTATGGTAATGGACATTTTTTTCAGTGGATTTTTGACTTTACTAATATTTACATTTTATTCTTTGTAGTTACTGTATAGTACAGCATAGTTGTTCAACATTAAACAATTTCAGTGAGCAATGAAATAGAGATGGGGCATATTGAAGAAAAAAAGAACGAGGAAGAGAGTCAAGCTCTTTTTTCTTATTTTTAAAGTGTTTTCCTTCCCCTTGCCGACCTTCTGTCATCCTGCTTCTCTCTGCTCTCTAACTGTACCTTGCTTAGCAAGAAGTGGCACTTCATTGGCACTAATCAGCCTCTGCACTGACATCATTGATTTTTTTACAGCTTGACTTTCTCACCAGGAAATGACATAAGAACTTGATGACGCAACTGTTCATAAGTGTGTGTGTGTACGCGTGTGTGTGTGTGTGTGTGTGTGTGTGTGTGTGTGTGTGTGAGGCTGGTGGCACGTCAAACACCACTGTAGAATCTGGAATATACAGTGTATGTCATTGAAAATTCAAACTGATTGCAGTTGCTGTTCATATCAGGATGCTGATCAGTTCTTTCTATTTCTCTCCCTGTCTCTCTGTCTCTGTCTGTCAAGAGAGAGACAGACTGTCTGCTTAAGACGTAGTTATTGGGGTGATGACTTCATTCAAAATGATATCCAACCGCATTATAGAGAAACTCGACACTGGTTTCTCAACCCAATACACACAAGCCAAGCTTAGCTGGTTAGGAGCCAGGGTTTGGATATGAGATTGCATTTAGAATACCTTTGCCATTTTCTGGAGAGCTTGTAGATTATGTCATCAATGATTTTCAGTATTCCTCTCATAAAAAATATCATATGCCCTTGTTTTTACTTCCACCTCTTATCTCTGTTTCTTTTTTGCTCTCCTTGCAGACATGTTCCAGTACCTTCTATCCTTCTCTCAGGGCCACCTGAGTTCTCTGTTGGAGGGAACCTACACATCCCTATCCCGCCATGCCCTACCCCATGTTAACCAACTCTTCTCCTCGCTCTCCCTCTACCTCCGTGGGGCCAACGTCTCCGTGGAGGCTTCAGTTCACCAATTTTTTAACAACCTCTTCCCACTTGCCTACACAAGGCTCATCAATCCAGGCATTGACGGCAGCATGATGATGGGAAATGAAATGGGTGACTGTCTCCGTATGATCAGGCAAGATGTCAACCCTTTTGGACCTCATCCAGCCGTCATGGCCCAAGAGCTTGCTGGGGCTCTGGGAGCCGGGCGACAACTGGGCCTGGCCCTGGAGGAGGGTCTGGAGGTGATGAACGCCACAGAACATGCCAGTCTGAGCAAAGAGTGTGTGAAGGGCCTGGTGAAGATGGTGTACTGCTCCCACTGCAGCGGCTATACACTGATCAAGCCCTGTGTGGGCTACTGTCTGAATGTAATGCGAGGCTGCTTGGCCAGCGTGTCCGAGCTGGATCAGCCTTGGAGGAGGTATACCAGCCTGTTGGAGCAACTAACCCACGCCATGGCTGGGCACCATAGCCTGGAACTAGCCCTGCTGGGGGTCAGGGGGCACGTCAACGAGGCCTTACTCTACGCACAGCTCCACGGTCCACTCATCACAGCCACGGTGAGTACACACTACATCAGCAGCAGCTTTAATGGGACATGCAAAAGCCTCCAAACCTTTTTGTTTAACATCTTTGTGTTATACGTATACCTTGGCAATGTTCAGTGTATTGATTGGAAAGCTTTTGCAGGCTGCTCATGGGTTATGAGCTATTTTTTCCACCGATGCAACAAAGAACCCTGCACACAGCATTAATGTTGGCACAGTGTTGGAACTATTCAGAGAAAAATAATGTTTATACTAAAACAAAGAGTTCAGCCTCCTCCAAAGAAAGGCATACTGAGCTGGAAAAGGTCTAAATCGACATGAACATCGACATTGAAAAGGCAGCTAAAAATCACCATTGTTGTTTAGGTTCAGACTGTATGGGAATATTATAGATTCCTCATTGACTGTGTTTTGTTAAATGCAGTTTTACATTGGGATGTTCACAACATGAAGACATGATCGACTGCCAGACAGTTGTATAAACCGAATGCTGTAGTTAAATCAGCAAAAGTGTGCTTTTGTTTAACAATTCATCTTGGATTTGTATTTGTATTCTACAAGCGTTGTAGTTAGGCTAAACTGAATATAACACAAAATGTCTGGAATTGGCAATTAGGTTTCATTTTTTAATTTAAAACAATGTACTTTGACTTTAAAACTAGAGATCAAATCTCTTTAATTGTTTCCTTATCTTACATATATCCCTGCTTCAAGTTTATGAATTTGAAGGAAGAAAAGCCAAGGACTTGAAAATTTGTAAAATACACACAGATCATTGAAAGTGCTTGAATGTATAGATTTTGTGCATGAATAGAAATTGGGGTTTTCTTTTTTTTTTTTTGCTAAATATAAGGAAATAGGCAATGTTCTGCTGTCTGTCTCCAGTTGTCATCACTGTAACACAGCACAGTTGAGATGTGTTCACACATTCAAGTCTCTCTGTTTTTAACTGCTGTCTGTGAACTATTGTAAATCATTCTTGTTCTCATTATAAAAATTCTCAGTTTTATAACAGTAATTAACCTTGATCCTCGTCCAAACTGTGCTGTGTTGGGTCCTTGAAATTGAGGGAATGGAGCCTTGAATTTGATTTTTGAGAAGGTGTGGGCTCCCTGGACACGTCAGATGTGATACAATGAGTAGTGGTTTTGTTTGCATGTCCATAATATTTCAAATCAGCTTTGTCAGTTAATACGTCTCATAAATCTTCTCATTTTAAACAGTACCTGACCTGAGAGATTTATGTACATCATCAAGAGAATCATAACTAATTCTCACTAGCATGTCAGTCACCATTGCTTCTCCCTCTCTCCTCTACATTTCAGGTTGTTGATACAGTGTGAGTAGATTCAATGGGTTTAAATTAATCTATAAGAACACTTATAAATGTGTGACCTGGGGGCATGAGCTGAAGAGTTCCTGACATCCTGCCTCCACCACCTTTACTGGCCATCTCTACTGAGTAGGCGGCTATACTTGACTTCACCGATTTGTGGGAATAGTCTGTTCTCAGAGTCTGCATCTCTCTTATCCTCATCTCTCTCCATCTCGGCTGTGATGGGTTACAGATATGAGTTTTTATGATTCATATCCTGTCAACACCTTGAGTTACTCGGCTAGACAATGGCTTGCTGTGATGTAGATGTGTTGAATATGAGACCGGAGAAGGGAAGAACAATGTTTCAAATGTCGACAGGGTTATGTAGGGAGCAGTTGTTCCCTAATATCTTTAATGGGACCACTTGTGGACAAGTCTATACTGGAACTGTTCCCAGAACTGTGCTGGAAATGTAAGACGACACTATAGAAGCCATAATGTGCAAGCTGTTAGTGGATTAAACTCCGGCTTGGCTATTTCATTTGACTTATTGTATAGTTGCAGTCCTCCAGTGTGATAACTGTGGTGACCTAGTGAAGAAAAAGTGTGCTGGCCAGTTTTACTTAAAGGATCATAGCAGTTAGTTCTGCATGTTTCAGCCCTTGTATTTCCATCCCTTTGGCAGATGCTAGCTAGCTGCCTCCACCCACCTAAACCTCTGCACCATGCTATCAGCTCCAGATCAGTGTCTCCACTGAACGCACAGACACACAATTCATCCCTCCTCTATCATCCCTCCATCAAACTCCTGACAAACGAACAAGCAGTCCCTAACTGTAATGTCATTAATGAATTTGTAGTTGTAATCCCTTATCATTATCATCGTATTTATTACTGAAAATAGTAATCACAGTTGTGTACTACACTGTGCTGTAATGCTTATCTGCCTTACACTGTATATTACTGCCACACATTTTCCAAAACAAGCTGTATATTTGTCTATTATTTTGCAGAACTCTGTATTTTTCAGAATCGATATTTAAGTGTTGTCCACATTCAGAATCCATGGCCATTTCATTTTTTTTTTTTTTTATTTGATTTGTTTTGTCTCCAGGGATGGCTTCTCACTTCATTACTTAGTCAAGACAGATTACACTTTATTGCCATCACCAATATTATTGTTAGTTTAGTAGGGGTGTCGCAATTCTCTGAATCAATTTGATTCAATTTGGGCAACACCTGAAGAAACTCTGACTGGACAATACACAAAAGTGCCAGATTATTTCTTCTCCTGACACTAACACAGACTCCAGAGATAATTTGCCAGCTATGCGGCGTGATCTTTAAAGTGTTCACACGAAAGACATGTGCAAGTAGGTGGTGGTGGAGAGAAAAAAGTACTGGGAGAATATTTAATTTATTCAATAGATAGTTTCCTGAAAACTGACTGCAAGCCAAATCTTACATTTTTGTTATCACAGCTTCACTTCCCACATAAAAGTGCAGCAGTCAGCATGCAACAAGAAAGTAACTTTGATCCCTGTGGCAGATTATCTTTGTCAACCCTGTAAATAAAAGGTCATAGTGTACCAGAATGAACCGCATCAAATGTCTGCCTGGAAGTAGGAAAAACGCATTTAATGTTATTAATGTACAGCAATTCTAGTGGAAAACAGTTGGCAGTAACATAAAATGCAAGTAATTTGCAGTTAATCGGCTTAAACATGCAAAACAGCTGGTGTGGTCCTTTTTTAAAAGTTGTGAAGGAACATCGCAGAGCCTGAATGGTCTAAATTAAACACTCGCATTAAACACATGCATCCAAATGCAACACTTACTGTATACACACGTGCACGCTCCGACAGAGGAGGGTCGGTTGCCAGGCTTAAAGACTGATCTAATGCAACTATGCAGAGAGAGACCCAGCTTGTATTTCGTGTGTGTTTGTACGTATGTGTGTGTATGCCTGCTTGGTATTCATGGGGTGGCAGGCAATCCTGGAGCAGGGAGTCCAGCACGGGGACAAGTGGGACAGAATTGAAAGGGTTCCAGCTAGGCCATACAAACTGGACCCAGCCAGCTGGAAAAAAGGGCCCAGAGAAATGTTGCTGATAAAGGAGGTGCCACCCCCCCTCCAGTCGGACACTGGTGGCTCCCATTTTCTGTGCTCTCATTGCTCCACGCAGGCATTCACCCAGCCTAGAGTGCAAACACGATCACCTAAGTTTACTCAGTCACTTACAGACACACACACACACGCACTTACCCACACACACAATAACGCACAGATCTATTGCCGTGTATTACCTCGAACCCATGGCCTTTTTAAATCACAGTATGTTTTTATAAAAGCCACAGTGGCCTGTCAAGGAAAACCGTTAAGTCTCCAGTGCACAACTACTGTCTCAGTGGAGCCACCTTCACCTTTACTCTTCCATATCCCCCCTCCCAGATGTACACCCAATTTTAAAAACACCTATTATCCTTGCTGTCTTACTGCAAAGCAAATAAAGAGCAAATACCTGGCTGAAACTACTGTTGATTTTTATAACTTATGCTGTATGTGTGAAGTCAAGCACAAAGAAGTAACTCTGTTTTCTTGCCGAGTCAGAATATTATATGGAGTTGTTATTAAAGGAATTATTGTGACTGTGTGGTTTTACACTGGGATGTTATCCCAAACCATTTTGTGGTCGCTCCCTCTCTCTACAGACTACACAGAGTCTGCACTATATGTTGCAATACGTCATGGGGTAGGACCCGGCTCATAACACATATACTGTACATACGCACACACATGGCCACGCTGAGTGCAGGTATCAGGTTTTAGAAGTCCTGTAAGAAGCCTAGATGTGCGGCCCACCCTGTGACAATACTAGCGGGGCACGTGAGACTGAAAGGCAGCTATTGATAGTGATGTGGGCCAGTGTTTTAACACATTCCTGCTCTTATTGAGATGGAGCGTGAACGTGGGTCGAGGGAAGTGGTTATGGTTATGGATATTGGGGGAGCCATGGGCTGGATTATGTCGAGTAGACACAATTAGGAGAAAATTGGAAAATACCCAGTAAAAGTGGCTACTCTTATTGGGCCCCAGTGGAAATGGTAGCTCCAATGTTTAGTGAGGTTTGCTCCCTCTGAATGCTGCCCTGTTGAGTTCATCTTAGAGTTTCTCCCTCCAGGGGCCACAAACGCTGTTTATTGACATGACCATAAAATAATGACTCATATGACCTGAGGGGGGAACTTTATATCTTCTACTTGTTAAAGATGAGTAGACTGTAAGATAAATCTCAACACACAGAAGCATGTATTCATCACACCTTCATCCACTCACTCATTCATTCACTGAGAGCTTTATAGTCTCCTTATGAGAAAATAGTACTAGTGGTCCAGATTAGAGCAGTTTATATGCAGGTCTACCTTATCCGCTTGTTGGTTTTACCCCAGCTTCTCATTACAGTCTTATGGAGGAATGATAATAGCAGCCTGGGCCTTTAGATAATGGAAACAAGGGCCAGTGGGATGACTGGAAGGTTTCCATTCACCACGGCGGCACCTCAACAGGCTGCAGTGGCTTACATTGCAAGCGCTATTTCTTTTACTGTATCCCACAATAAAATAAAGGAATGTCATTGGTGTGAAAACAAAATTATCACTGTTTCTTATTTTACTTTCCCTGCCCCATTCTCTGTACTCCTGTATTTTCATGGTTTCAGAATAGGATTGGGAAGTAACATGATATATACTGTGTGTACCATCAGATATTTTCCCATATTGTTGTACAGTATGTATCACGCTGCCTTGGGTAATACAGCAAGTCAATGAACAGAATAACTTTTTTGGTAATATTGAATTTTCATTATATTTTGCATCAGTGTGGTGATGTCACCTTTGCTGGGTAGGAAGGTTTTCAATTTACACGACAAGAAAAAACATTCTTGTCGGGCATTTTATCTAGGAACATTTTCTGAATATCTTTTCCAATGACTTTGCAATATCACAAAATGCATTCATATTACAATATGATATTACAATAACAAGAGGATTTTATCCAACATGGACATTCTCTGTTCCCCTGATTGAAAATGATACAGAAGAAAATAGTTATTACTGTATGCTGAAAACAAACGTGAAACTTATATGAAAAAGAATAGAAAGACTGAGGAAAATTTTTAAACTCTGTGAGATACACTCTGACTACTGCAGAGAGCACTTCTGGAGGTCACCTTATATAAAAGGATTAGCTACACAGCCTCAGGCCTTTACATACAGTTTCTGTATCTAATATTTAAGACTGTTAGCAGAATGGTAGCTGACGCAAAATGCGCTGATGGCCATCCTATAAGCTTAACCCATCTTTCTAAGTTGTGTGTGCCTTTGGCACTATGTCTCCGCCTCAGGCTGACTGACTGACTTACTCAGCAGTCCATTAGCTAATGATGGTGGGTGCAGCCTCTCTTCTCCTCAGCCACCCTCGCACATCTTTTCCTGCTCTCCTCTTCCCTCTTGTAATGTTTGCTTGCTACTGATAATACGCAGCAGCCCTCAACACCACAAAAAAAAAAAAATCCTGCATTTCTTCTCCTCTATATGAATAATGCAGTCGTAACAGTCAGCAATTGCCATTTGATTGATAGCCGGGCCATTACATTTGGCCTTAATCATAAAGCAGTGGTCCGTAGTATATTATTTTTCTCTGTGACCCGTATCTTGGAAGAGTGGAATCATATAATTTCAGAAATCATGTAATTTTTCAGATATGCAGTTGATTATAAGTTGATGAAATGTTC
Organism: Pagrus major; assembly: GCF_040436345.1. Taxonomy (NCBI): domain Eukaryota; kingdom Metazoa; phylum Chordata; class Actinopteri; order Spariformes; family Sparidae; genus Pagrus; species Pagrus major. The sequence continues at coordinate 24,287,821 of NC_133235.1, forward strand.
ACAGAAAGGAAACTAAATGATGTGGGGCTTTCCCTCAGAGTCTGAGGTCTGCTGCTCAGATGGACTGTTTCACACAAATGAAGAAATGACAGGAGAGAGGGATGACAAGAAAAAGAAAAAGGGTTGACTGGCGCACCAGTTGTTGTTTACGACTTTAATAATAATCAGCAACAAGGCTCTTATCCTTTGGTCTTCGCTACACTCATTGCATCCTGTCACTGGACCCATCAAAGTCAGTTAATCAAGTTAATTTGATTTGGGCAATACATTTTAATTGTAACGGAGAAAATGCCATGACATATTGCAGAGCTTGTGCCTCCACCTTGTCCATTATTTAATAAATCAAGATTCCTCATCATGTAATATTGCTTCCGTCCACTCTAAACTGTTTTGAAATCTGTTGCAACTTTTTTGGGAAAGAAAAAAACACTCTCTGGGACTGCTGATCAGATCCTCTTTGACATTTGGTTCTGGATAATTGTGCCTTTAGATTAAATGTGGTGAACCACAATCCACATAAGATATCACCACGACATAATATCCTGGCAAAACAGACCGTCTTGTTCTGACTGGGTGTCTCAATCCACGGCGTCAGCACCCCTAGCCCCATGGCCTTTGTACCCTTTTGTAAGCCCTCCTTCTAACTCCTCCATGTTTCCTCCCCATCTTCTCTGCAACCCTTTAAATATCCCATGCCATTCCTGTATGTGTCTTTATACTCCATGGTAGGCTTAATCAGCATTGTGTGAACTCGTTTGGCAAGGGCTTGAATGTAACAGACGCTCATTTAAACCTAAAAGTCCCACACTGCAGGTTTAATCTTGAGCTAGCTGGCATGATGCTATCATGCAGCTGGTGATGTGAAGTCAACGGGAATGCCCACTGCATCTGTGTTATGATTTTAGTGGCAATGGCTGGTTCATCGGAAGGCTTCAAATGGACACGTGGACTCTGGAAGTTTCTATCCGCAAGATTATTTTCTTTGCTCGTGAGCACATGTTCCACCATATCGCAGACACAGACGAGATGAACCCACTTGACCTTCCTCTGTCTCTTTTTCCTGTCCTCCATCTCTGTGGTGTAACACCACTTGAATCCTCGGAGACATCTTGCCACATTCTGTGTCTGTAATTCTCATAAATTTGTTTACGAAGATGGACGAATGTTGTCAACAAACTCCAAAGTAACACCCATATTTACTCAGCAAAAGGAGAGCCTCTCATTTTTAGATCATCTGTGAGTGATTTAATCAGGGTAAACAAGCGTCAGTGTGGAGAGAGAAACTCAATGTTCTCTTTGCTGATTGGAATCTCAAGGACTTTTCTCTGTGATATACGAGGGACCGAGTCTCTCTTTAATTAGCACTGACATCATTCGGATAAGAGAGAGGGAAAACGATGGCGAGGGGGGCCTGATTGACAGAGGGAGTGAAGACTAAAGAGAATGATGGAGACAAAGTGATTTAGAAAGAATGAAGAGCGACCCTAAAAAGATGGCGATGAAGAATTGGCAGGAAGAGATGTGGGTGTTGCAAATCATCTCTACTCTCTCACTCAAGGCTTTCTGGGAGAGGCCAAGTAGAGAGCTGTCACAATTAGCCCAAGAGTGGTTCAGGGGGTGTTATATATGCTGAATGTTTCTACACTGAAATAGACTGAAGACTATTTTAGCATTTGGCTCAAAGCTACAGCACATTATTATCTCCGGAAAACATAACTTATACGACAGATCCAAACCCATAAATTGATGGTGTTTTTTTTCTTTTGTATTCATTCATGTATAATCGATCATGAATTTGTTTTTGTAGCAGTTTTTCATTAATTACCAACAGCTCTTATAGTCACCAGCTTTAATCGTTTCAGCCCACAAGAACTGAAGTGTTACTTCACACATGTGAAAAGAATAAAAGAGGGCATGAGGTCAGCCACTCACAGCCTCAGCTTAACATTAACAAATGACACTTACTTAGTCGTATCAACAAGTCTATAGATCTTTTAATTGCTCACAGTCTCACTCGTTTTCAGTCATTCTAAATTTCTGACTGAACTTTGTTCTCTTGTGAATAAATCTGGAAGAGAAATTGTTTATTCTATATGCATAGAGTTGTCCCTTGAGAATAGTTCTGGGACTGACCAATGCAGTTGTTCTTAACTTGAATGAGTGCATTAAAAAAAGTCCTATGCAAACACCTTTTTAGTAGGCATGGCCACCCATGTTTTTAAATACTGTCCTTTAGTCACACAAATTCTTCTCTCTGTCTGTTCTATAGATAGAATATGAAATTGTACTGTCCTAGTCCTGGCTTGACCGCTATTTGAGGCCATAATGGTCCGATTAAACTCAACACCTTAAAGCCTCCATCTGTCTCTTTGTGTGGTTAAAACACAGCCTAACAGTGTTGTCGAGGTAGGAGAGAGACTTCCTTATTCCTTTAACCCACCCAGATTTCCCCAGATGGTCCTGGGTTTGAACTGGCAACTTTCCAGTCTCAAGCTTGCTTCAATAACCTCAAGGCCTCCACAACATTGCTAGTCCTGTGAAATTCAAGTAGTCACCTTAATGCGTAAATAAAGGGGAAACGATTTTGTGTTTGGCTGGATTGTTGCTATACATATGTTTATGTTTTTCTTGGATGGAGATATATTGTGATAATAAACTGTTACACATACGATCCAGTTTTGATCCTCAACAACTCGTGTAATCATGTCCTTTTTTGGTCATTTGGATAGGACAAAAGCAGACGTACCTGAAAGGCTGCTTGCCTTATAAAGCATACTGCACCAGAAACAGTAAGATGTTGATTTCCCCTTGTTTAAAATGATGAAAAATGCACAATAGACATGGAAAACCCTGCACAAGTGGCTGGCCCTCCTTTTCTATTTTCATGTGTTGCAATTAGGGATGGAAATTGTTACTTGTTCAAACACAATTATCGTGATGCCAGACGGCCAGTCATTTGAAATCAAATTGATGCCTGGGTTTTCTTTGGAGAAAACATCATAAACAACCATGCTCCCAAAGTAACGAGGAATCTTCCTGTGCGGTAGACTAGAGAGCCCACCAGTCTATGAACCAGTGGCCCGGCATTTACTTTCTTGCTTCTCATTCCACAACTTGGCTACTGAGTGCATTTTTTTTTTCTCCTTTGGTTAGTAACTGCAATGAGGTAAATACCAAATAAAGCTAATTGCTTTTGCTCTTGCTCTCATTATTTTAGTCTGGCAGTTGGTTACAGTGCATAACCCACACTGAAACATTCATATTGAATGAAATTCCCATTCCAAAGGTGGTCCAACATTGTGCTGGGCAGGATCCTCTGGTTTTCTGTTCTATCTTTTATCTGACACAATGTCACTACATCATGTATTTAAACCCAATTAGCAGGAGATGACTTTTGATTTGAGAACACTATGTTTTACTGTCACTTACCGGAATATAATTCTGTTTTCTACGTCTTACTGGTTAGTGCATACTTCATGGTTACGAGAAAAAATGGTTTAAGAATGTCCAATATCTTGAGATGATAGTAGCTGTGGTTTGGATAATGGATGTAAGCAGCAGTCCCATGAGTCATTTGCATGGACATGAATGAAAACAGAGACAATATGCAGTTCTTCTTTGCAAAGCTTCTAGCCATTGTAAAGTCATAAAATGTACACGAATTAATTCCTGAGGTTAATTTCAGATCGTACAACTAATGGCACAGAACCAGTTGTTTGTAGCTCTCTGAGCTGATGTCTACATTGAGGCAATTCATTCATTTTTTTTATTTCAACTACTGCAGTGGAAAGATCTGTGTACTGTTGTTGCAAATGGTAAGACTTTCTGAGCTCTACTAGAAATTGTACTTAGCTGTTGTTCGCTTTGCTAAACCTCACAAATATGGTACTGTTTCAGTGGCACGAGGCGACCAGACTGTGTGTGTGTATACACGTTGGGCACACAAATTATGTAAAAGTGGCAGAGGGGGGTCTTTACCGACCGAACAAACCCTCTTCATCCCACAGTGCTATCCGCTCGGGGTGAGAGGGGGCTGAGAAAGTTCCCTTGGCTTTACTGGGTAATCCCTTGATAAATAAACTGGGAAGACAAGACCACCGCTGCTATCTGTAAGCCAATACTCCCCTAGAGGAGGGATGGCCCTGGGCTTGGCTAGCTTGAAGTTGATTATCTTTCTGTACTCTTCTTACCCTGGCTTGCCTTGTGATGATATTTGCAAAAGGAGCATATATACATACATGCACTTGTCAGCTTTGAGTTTCACACATCGAAACAGATCCTGGTAAATACCTTTTTGTAAGTAGAGGTGTCATTCTCCAAATTCACTTTTGTATCCAGATCAACAGATCGCTGATGTTATGCCCTGACAACAGTCATTTAATGTTACCTTCTTATTCTTTTTTAATGATATATATATATAAAAAAAAAAATAATTACAGTTTCACAAAAAATTCCGCCTTTCGGGAAAATAGAAAAGTCAGTTTGTTACAAGGTTGTCAAATCTGTCCAGAGAGAAACAAATCAATGAAGGATCTGTGGCAATGCTCTTAGATCTGTTCAGTTCAGTTCTTCCCCCATTAGTGAACTCTCTTCCCGAACAAATCAATAAAGGATCTCTGAAAAAATAAACAAAATAAACCCAACGTCTCCAACGTTGTGGAAGGTAACTCCAGTACTGGCCAATTGGTGTTTGTGCAAACGGGATGTCTTAAAGTGGAGCTGCGGGTTAACATTAAGTTAGCTGTGTCATCTTTAAAGTGTTACTTTAACATGCAAATACATGGGGCTAAAAAAAAAAAATGCTGAGAGTATTGACAGTCCTGCTTTTGATTCTGATGATCGAAATTGAGACCTCATTTCGATGCCTGTTTGTAAGGTAAAATAGATTATTTCGCTTGCCTGGACTAGTTCTGTTGACGCAAGTAAACAACACAGTAAACTCTTAACTGGTAATACACTCATCCATCCTGCCTTCAGTGGTAGAAATCAAATTTCACTGGGTAGCTTAATGCACATAGAAAACATGCCTTGTATTTCTCTCAAGTCTTCCTGTGTGGCCAACATGCATCCCATCAATCTGCCCCCTCCGTCAGTCTCTGTCCTTAGGCAATCATATAAGGAATGCACCACAAAATAGCTGAAATTGTGAAGGTATAACAAGGACAAACAGGTGTTCACACTAACATGCACATACTAAAGCAAGTACTCCTGCTGTTCCCAAATGTGACTCTCATTCCCACGCCATCATCAGGTCAAGAGATAATTGATTTATGGCTGTGCTCTAGCCTGTGTCATTATTCAGCCTGTTGTCTGATTGGCCCTCAGTAATATGTGGACACAAGAGTCAACCTATTATGTCTCCATTTCTCAAGAGGATCCATAAAGAGGATACTGTTTATTTTCCCTGTGGTGACTTTGTGTTCTGTTTACTCTGTTGTATGCTTGGTTAGGCATAAGAATGATTTGTGTCAGCGTTTTTGTTTTGAAACGCAGGCCTTTCTGCAGTCTCTTCTGGCCTCTTCAGAAGTTGTGCCTTTTTGAACCTCTTCTCAGTGGTTTGGCTGTAAAAATAATGGGGTAATGCAAACAGAACTGTGAGTGACCTCCTCTCGATGTTCATATTTTACTGGGATGTTTACATTTTTGTCTCAGAGAATAGCAGAGTGTCATACAAAGGCAGGTGAGAAATGGCACCGGATTTTAAAACTTTAGTCTGCCTCTTTGAAAAGTTCACAATGACAGGATTAGATCCTGTCTTAATCCTCCATTTATCACCCCCGCAGAGAAAGGATAACCTGTAGCTCTGAGCTTTTTGGTAGACTTTCAAGTGCTGAATTGAATTTATAGCCTTTGGTCTCATGAAGTGAATTTAAAACTTAATGTTAAACTTTTGGGAGGTACAAGACTGCCCCTTAGTAGCAATAAACGTCTACAGCGGCATACCTTTTCCCCTGCTCTTTTAAACTATTGGCATCATACTATAACAATTCTTCAATGCATTTTTGATGATAATATATACATTTTTGTTACCCCCATGGTCTTTCGGGAGTCCTTGCAAAAATGCCACAATAAAGTGGGCTAAGAAGAAAGAGCATCAAGAACTAAAGAAAGACATTATAAACACCTCCTTCACAAAACAGTAACTATTCGGTTCTGGTCAGTCCTTTGCACACCTACCAGTTGCACAGCTTCCAGGCTTCACCACTTACACACTTACACACACACACGCACACACACACACACACACACACACACACACACACACACACACACACACACACACACACACACACACACACACACACACATACACTCTTTCACAGTGCTGTGGACCTCCCAAACACTGCAGTCTGGACATGATGTCATAGGGACTGTATGTTGTCAGAAATATGTGTTTTTGAATCTCTGGAATTTATTTAATAGAACATATTGTTTTGCTAAATAAGGAAGAAGCATGTGGTTCTCTTCAGCCACATCTGCCATATTGGCTAAGTAATGCAAGTACTTATACAAGTAGTTTATAAACAGGGTTAAGCAAGTTTGCATGGTAAAATGAATGAGCCTTGACATTTATAGCTTCACTGCTTCTCGGAATTAACAGTGCTTTTCTAAGTCATTTGATTTGTTGTGACAAACACTAGTGTACTCGCTGGTGCTGTCTGAGCAATGTTGGAAGCACCAAGATAATCAACAAAATATAAAGTAAACTATAAATTTTAGATTATCCTTGTTTGCTATTACCCTTGCTCAGATATTCCAATTTGGCAAACCTTGTTTCATCAAATATTCAGCTTTACAGGTTTGAAATTTTCCAATTGCTCTCATAACTGTCTGAACACATCACGTCGTGCAGACGGTATGCAAATGAATTAAACAGTAACTGTCTGCAGTGCACAAGCGAAGAGCATTTGGCTCATTGTGTTGAAAGGCTACATGCCTAAAACAGTTGCTATGTTCTATCTTTTCTCACCGCCACAGTGTAATGTGTGTGCGTGGCATGTTTGCAAGTGCATGTGTGGCTGTGAGCTGCTCTACCACATGTGAGCATGTTTTATTGGTCCAAAGGGAGTTAAGGTTAATGCAATAAAACAGCCATCCCGTGCCCAACGTCTGCCTCACCAGAGGATTTAAGACCAGAGTGTAGTTAAGCTGAAGTAGGAGAGAAAGGCCAGAGTGAAGTGCAAACAGTGCAATTAGGATGAAAGATGTTAAGGTAGTTAGTTATGCTGTTAGAAAGCATCTTTTGGATTCATGAGCCACTGACAACCCCTCAGCTCAGGAATAGCTGATTGTTATGTGAAAACCTCCATTTAAACACTATTTATAAGGCACATGAGATGATGGATGCATCTCACCCTGGAGGGAAAGTGTATTTTTAGCAGGCTGGCAAGACACTGTTTTGTGACCATTAACACATATTTCAGCTGCCTCCAGACTTCCAAACTCTTTCCAGCATGTGGACGCACCCCTTCAACCAACCATTTAAACACAGATGCTTGCCAGTTCCTTTCCAAATGAAGTTTATGTATTTGTTTGTGCATTCTTTTGTTTTTGGCCCCTCACATGCCATTCTAAACACTTGCATTTCAGTGGCAGTGTGTTTGACAGGATGAGAACAGTTTGCACAATTGCTGTGATGTTTTTACTGGTAGGGACATCCGGAGCAGATCCGCAGGATTAGTGTCCAATTTCTGATCCTTTGTTTATTGAAACTCTTTGTACTCCTCTGTGTGTATGCACAAAACACTTGAAAATTGCTCTCACTCAACTAGCGATTTCAAAATAAACATCATCCTTCCCTAATTCAAAACAGTGAAGGAAATGATAAAAGAGTATTCTCACAGCTTGATAGCACTGGGTACGGATGTGTTGTGTTTGGGCTGCAACAGAGCCACTGAAGCTGATCGCTCCATTGAAAATATGTGCGTAATCTATTTCTGAGAAAAGCCATGTTGAGTTGCACAGAGCTAATCAAGCCAGGCAGGAAGTCAGACATGGGAATGGCATTGATCACCTGGTCTTTCAAAATAAAACACCTTTTGCAGACTCCCAATCATATATCATGTAAAAAAACAGAAAACCATTTAGCTACGTAGCCTACTTTGCTGTGGTAGAAGCACAAAAATCAAGGAAAAATGACCACATGAGTAAAAAAAAAAATTGGCCAGGCATAACGCTGTGATTTTGAAATGCTCCCAGTGAGGTATAAACCCATGTGGAGGACGAAGCAAAAGCCCGCCACATCCTAGAACCTGGTGGAATCAAAGCATTAGTCCAGGAAGCAGCATAATCATCCATCTTTCTGGGAAAAGTCGATGTGTGCTTTAATGTATGTATGAAAACATCTCTAAAAGTGAGTAGGTAACCCTCCTTCAATGAAATCATTCTCGTTCCTTCTTACTGTAAGGCCCATTTTTCCAAATCAGTGATGAATATGTAGTGCTGTTCAATATTACACAGTCCTGTTGGACGCCCTTACATGATGACTCATCCCTCTGGACGAAACAGTGTGCATACATTGATCACTAGAGTTACTCAGTCCAGCGTGCGAGAGCCATTACACTCTGTCTCTCTGGCTAATTGAGGACCACTTAATAACACTGGCCAGAGGCTTTTAAGCCAATGAGTTGTCATCGATTTTACCTCTGGGTTTGAATCACACGCCCCTTCGTTCTCCTGACGGCGCTGTCTCCTCCTCTCCTGTGCTGGCTTTAATAGCCTGCTGGAGATATTCACCATCGTTGCCAACTGTGCGCATGTGCATTCACCTCCATGAGGTAGTGGAATGTTCTACATTTACTGTCAGCCCTCCTCGCAGTAACTCACTCATCACACCATTTTCTTTCATCACGTCCCTCCCTTTCACGCCCACCGTTTTCCCATGTTGTCCGTTACACTGAACTTCTCTGCTCCATAACTCTTTTCACCTTTCCTCACCCTGCAATCATTCAACTGAAACGTGGGCATTCGACATTTTAAATTGATGGCATCACTCTAAAAGAAAAGTGTTTGAATAATCTATTTGGGTTTATATGCTTTCAGCTATGCAGGTGCCAATTGGCAGTTTATGGAAGTTGCCCTGCAGCTCCACCCATGCTGTTAAATGTTTTCCTATCTTAACAGGTGTGTGTGTTTACGCTATCCTCCCCACAGGTGGACAAGGTGTGTGGCCTGACTACTGGGGAACCTACAAGCATGCAGCCCACTAGCCCAGAGGTCACAACCTCTACCGTGACCTCATCTTCTCCTCGTCCATCTGCTGCATCCTCCAAACCTCTACCAGAGCAGTGGCTGGGGCAGTTAGCCCACTTGAGGAGGTAACTGTGAGGTTTACGGCTACCTTTTGTAAAAAAAAAACTATTTTATTTCTGGCAACTATTCAGCTGCTGCTTTTTTTGATTGTAAATTAATTACACTGATTTATGGTCAGCTAGATGGAAATCTAAATTAAATGAAAACTGTTCAGTATGACATATCCTGAGGGGGTTGGACAATGTCTATTACCAGCTGCCATCACTTCTTTCTTTCTTCATATGGTTAGTTGGACACAACACACACCCACTCACACATAGTAAATGAGTCCATGCCCTCCACCTGGCCTCTGAGGCAGCCATCCCATGCCCACAGCAGCTGGCAGCGCTGTGCCAGGAGAGGGGGAGCGTGGGTAAGATTAATCTTGACGGACCGACAATTTCCTGTTTACCCAGACGGCCATACCACCAACTCTGCACACCAGCAGGCCTCAGCCTAAATAGCATCTCACACACAGAAACACGCACACAAAACACACACTCGCAGCGTTGCCTGCCTGACCTTGTCCCAAACCATGAATCACTGCATTGATGCCAGCCTAGCTGACAGGTCTGGCCTGGCACTGCCACCGCCATTCATGGCAACACAATCCAGCTCCCTGCCTGCTGCCAACTCTGACCAGAGCACATGTGAGCGCTGACCACTTCAGAGACATGGCAGCACCCACTGCAGTACAGAGAGAACAGTCTATTGCTGAAAAATATGAAACATGATAGAGTAAAGCAACATTTATGTTTCATTTTAAAGGGGAAAAAGTATGAATCAAGAAGCTCAGCAGAACTTTCTTTGGCTTTCCTCTGAATATTTAATTTGCACATGTGCAGATGTTTGCTTGTGTGTTTGTTTTCCAACTTAACTTAACATATACATTAAATACCGGTATCTGTTTTAATTGTCGGTGTGGTGTGGGGAGAAATGGTTATTGATTTATATGTGGTGTGGACAGTCTCTGCATGTGCATGAATAATCACTCTCTTCCAGGGTCAACTGACTGTCTTTTCTCCCTCCTCCCCACGTGTCTCGTCATGTCATCCTTTTGTTTCCTTTTTCTTTCTCTCATCCCCCCTTTTCACATCCCTGCATCCTATTTGCTTGCAACAATTTCCCTGGACTCCAACTCCCATCATTCCCAGCTCGTTCCCCCTGAAACCCTCCAAGAACAATAAACATAGTCTGAGAACACTCTCTAGGTAAGCATGAACACAAGCCTCTTATTTCTTCTGACACACTTTGTCTAGCAATGACAGCTCAAATGGTGACACCTTTGACATTTCAAGTTGCTTAACAGTTGATTATGTTTGTCCTTTGGGTGCATCTTACAAAGTCTTCTGTATTCTTATCATATGTTGTTCTTTAACAATGATTTCTGACACTGTATGACTCAGCACATAACCTCTCATGACCCCCGCTGTTTTTGCCCTGCCTCTTTGGTGGCAGCAACGTGTGCCCTATCAAAATACCACTCCATTGTTTTGCTCGAGATGACAGCGTCTTTATCGATGACATGTGTGAGCGGATCTGATGAAGCAAGCACTTCACCGCGTGATGTGATTGAGAAAAAATGTGCTGACTCAGCAAAGTGGTCATAATCACTCATTTTCATTCACCATCAATATCATCACATGTATTTTTCGCATGCGTGTATTGTTGAATGGATTGCAGATAGTGTTTGTCTTCTTCAGTGGTATTGTACCAACCAACCAAGCGTGTCCACCAACCGCACCAAAATTGCAGCCACAATCACGTAATGCATTCTTCAGTTGAATGTTTTCTGCCATGGCTGTTGATTTAGAAAGATGTGTTGCATGTATTAAAATCACTTTATGATAATATACTCTTTCCCGATGTGTCTGCTTTTCCTTAGGGAGTTCTTGTTGTACCTGCAGCGCTACAAGTCTTTCTTTGCAGCGTTACCGGAAATGCTGTGCGAAGGAGAGAATGTGGTGGATGACTCCCACTGCTGGAGTGGAGATAGTGTGGTGGAGAGGTAAGAGAAACACCCCCCAACTCTGATGTTTTTGTTTTACACTGCTGTGAACACAACTAGATTTTATTTTCCTCCCTGGAAATGTAAGATTCCCTTCGGCTGACCCCTTATTGACATACGCATACACCCCAAATCAATTGTTCTTCTCAGATTTAATAATAAGAACAGCGTACATTATTTAATTTTGGTATTTAGACTTGTGCTCCTGTGAGAGTTGCTCATGATTAGGCAACCTATTGTATCTCGTTACACGACTTCGCTGAAGTCAGTTGTTGCATAAACACATTTTCTTGGCAGCATTGTCGGAGTCTGAAGATAAAACTTTCATTTTCTCCAAGTGACGCTACAGTAGATGCTGGCCCGTGTGCATCTTTTCCAAATAGGTCATTCAGTTTCACCTGATAACAAAGTAATAACTCCAATACCTTGCTTTGAGATGGATTCTTTTCGAATACATTCAGATCTGAGACGACCCGCTGCACATTTGTTTGTATGCTTGTGTAGCATAAGTCATTCTGTGAGTCAGTGTGGCTGGCTGTTGTTAATCAACGTGGAAATAAGGAAGTCATTAGTTCCATCTCCACATTGAGTGAATGCAGGCAGAACAAATAGTTGTGACGCTCTTCTGTCCTTTGTGTGAGAGTCAGCTAATGAGCTGTTATCTGTGCCTTTCTCTGTCTTTCTGCTTTATTGGAGCTATTTCTTTCATATGAGGTTTTTATTTTGCGCTGATTTATAGGTGTGGCACTGGATCCCTTTTCCTGCTTATGGTTTTGGGTGCATCTCTCAGAGATTGAAGTACTTACTCTCTCACTGTGTGTGTGTGTGTGTGTGTGTGTGTGTGTGTGTGTGTGTGCGTGTGTGTGTGTGTGGTTATGTACTTTCTCAGTCAGCATAAGAAGAACAGAGAACTGATGCAGATTACTGAGCCAGTGAGCGTCTGTAACTGATTCCCCCTGCTGGATCTGTTTCTTAAACTCTCTCAAAACTCAGTCCACAATTATGACAAGGTTATGCTCTCCTTCTGTGGTGGCCCTAAACTGGCTCCCATTACCATGGCACCCTCAGCTTTTGGCACTGTCAGTATTGGCCTTGATAAAGGAAAACAGAGGTCCGGGGGATGCCGTTTCCCCACGTTCCACTCCTATGAATGTTGTCAGATCCTTTGGCCCTTGTCCGTTTTGCTTGGATTAAGCCATACATTATGCTTTATGTGAGTAGATGGGAAGACATTAGGGACATGAACAGATGTGTCAGATTCCAAACAGAGCCTTTTATTATCCTCAGTGGTTGGCAGAAGCATTTTGTTTGAGAATTTCATGAGTTAGTTACGCTTAAGTTAGCTAATAAAATGTTAGCTTCCAAAATCTCATCATTGTTTTAGCTTGGATCTCTTCTCTTCTCTTCTCTTCTCTTCTCTTCTCTTCTCTTCTCTTCTCTTCTCTTCTCTTCTCTTCTCTTCTCTTCTCTTCTCTTCTCTTCTCTTCTCTCATCCTGGCCTGATACTCTCCTACTCTTCCCAACTGATGAGGATCTGCCAGTGACTGAGAGATATGAAGCAGACCACCCATTCATCAAGGCCTATGACAGTGTGTCAGCACACAAACTGCAGTAGGCAGCCAATGTTTGTGTCTGCCAGGTCCATGATCAGGAGCATATGAGTGAGTAAACACAAGGCGAGGCAGCCATTCAGCACCTAAAACACAACAAATCTGTAATCTTGTCGAGATACGGCTTCTTTGTCTGTGTTAAAAGCCAGTTCTTGCGTGTCACTTTTACCACCAAGGGCAGTGTTTTTTCAACAACAGTGCTAATGGGTTGTATCGGTGTGTTATCACACAATCCCTGGTGAGAGCTGGGTCTTTGCTTGTGGTGTCAAGTGTGCTTGGGTTGAAAAAGAAAACAGTACCCCACTGAAAAATTTGGCACCACCCATAAACTGTTCAGAACAGCCTGTGGCTATTCAGCAAACCTCTCTCACTGTATCTGACTCTGTTGGCATGTATTAGAGAGAGAGAGGGACGGGACGGGGCATGAAAAGGGTTGGCGTTTTGATGCCGTGGTGCCCCCTGTGCCTCCCTGTGCCCCTGAGGAGGGAAGCATGATGGAGTGATGTGGGGGAGGGGGGGCTTGGCAGCATAAAGACCCATTGTGGAGTCAGTGGAGTGGGGCACAGCCCTGCCGTGGGGACCCCCAAAGCCTGGAGGGGAAACAAAGACCCTCCTATGAGGCTGCATGGGAAAAGGCTTGGACATCACTGCCACTACTCCTGCCACTGCCCACACCATGCCTGGGAAAGTTGCATGAGAGCAGCAAAGGAGATGAGAGAAGGGCAGATAGTGAGTAGTAAAGATGAGAAGTATGGTCCGAACTGGACATGCTAAGTTCTATGGTGTTAGTCCATGTCACAGTCTGACTTCCTGTGTGGCGGGCACACAAAGCCTCTGAGGGCTTGCTATGTCACAGACACATAAACACACACACACACTCACATATCAATCCACACGGGATCCATATGTTGTTCAACAGCTGGAGGGGTTATTCATTCAGACACAATCACACTGGGCTCGGGCACACATCAACATGTGAAAACACACACACGCACGCTTGTATGCTGTAATACTTCAAAGAACATCAAAGGCATTGGGGATTGAAATTCCCTTCCTCTCTTTATTCAGCATCTGATGACAGAGGGGCGAGCGGGGGGCAAGCAGTTGTACTTACAACCAAAAGTGCGTGTTGGCATGTGTTCAAACATCTCTGAACATTTACAGCATCACATGTGTGAATACTTTGCACCATCTTTTCCGGAAAGATAAGATCAACCAAAATTACCACATTCTTTATTTAGATTAGCCAGTTACTGTGCATCTATTGTAACAGTCTTATCACAAATTGAAATAATTCATTGCCATCTCTCCTCACTCTAATTATGATAAATACCATCCTTATTTTTTCTTGCCTTTTTGAGGAACTGACACATACATACTTGGAGTAGTAGATAGTGTCTGCAGGTTGTGAAACAACGCTGCAGGCTATAGGCATGTTATGGTATCATAAAAACGTTGATTAGCTTTAAACACATGGGGAGGTAACCTCAATGATGGTTTCATTAGACAACAGCTTATTGTTAAATTCCTCCCAGACATAACCAGAGCCAGTATAATTGGGTTTGGATGGCAATTCAAGGGGAAATAACTGAGCAGGGGCAACTCTAGGGTAAACTCAGAAAATTAAGTGTAGGAACATCTAACCCTTATTTTATTTTGTTTTTTATTAGAAGCAGCAAATCAGGTGCCTAGCAGGTGACAAAATAAAGAGGTTGAGTAAAGAGTACAGTTTAAATGGGTAAATTGTGACCTGGAACGGTTGAAAACTCATGCCGTGTTAACCAAGCACAGCTGTCTGTTGTGTTTTTAATCTAAATGAAGCTCATGCAGCAATCTGTTTTGCAAGGGGGATTTAGCTGCATCAACCATGAAAGAAAACCAGAAACATCATTTGGAAACCTCAAACAGGTGCAGGGTTCAGACAAAGTCTTGACATTTTGGAAAAATGCTTGATTTTCAATATAATCTGATGTTTCATCCTCACAATGACACATGTAAACAAAAATCTTTTTATATTTTAAATGAAAAGATCAATCGAAGTTAGTATGAACAGGAGGTAAAAAACAACAAGTGATGATATGCATTGATTTATTCTGTAAACTTTATTTTTTGCAATTGCATACGTACCTTGAAAGTGCTTGAAAAGTACTTCAGTTTTACTTTAAAAAGCTGTAGGCTGTAACCAGGAAGGAGTCGCCACTTACATTCTGAACTGATAGCGCATACCTCCGTCAAGGCCCGAAGTCCCCTTTAATTCAATCAAGCCTAATCCAGTATCAAACTTGATAACCCTTTTATCACTCTAAATCTTTAACCATCCTTGACTACTTAAGCATAATTTAAACTCACCAGATCTTGGATCCGCATCAAATTGTGCTCACTCGTAGATACCAGCCACCTAAATATAGCTGATTTCTTCTTATCAACATCCATGTATTATTACCTGAGAAATTAACTGAAAATTAAAATGTCAGGATCATGTCAAATACTGACCCGTGGGATGGTGGCCGACCCGATGTACGATCCCAAAGCGACAGTATTTGACAAGTTGGGATTGAGAGTCAAGGATCAACTTGCAAATAGGACCTTTAAAGAAAGTGAAAAAAAATCCATCTATCCATCTGTCCATCCATCCATTCATCCCGTGGCAGCAGCAACAAGTAGTCCAGACCTCCCTCTTCCCAGAAACGTTTTCCAGCTCCTTCAGGCTTTCCCAGGCCAGACAAGATATATAAGTTCCTGTTTGAACTTAACTTTAACTCCACAGTGCATGTGTTAAGAGAAGATTTAAATGGTCTTGGCTATTCACAGGCATTTTATAGCCCATAATCTCTTTTGGGATTCACTTTGGATTGATCTGATTTACACACCATATACAGAGTGTATGCTGTAGGGAGAAAAAGAAAGGGATGAGCTCTCAACATGAGTGCGTGTAGCACATGTAGGTGTGTAGTGCATGTGCATATGCATGTGTAGGTTTTTTAATACGAGTGGAAAACTAATAACTCATACTTTGGGGATGATTCTGAAGTTTTGGATTAGCTCAAGGGGATGGACCACAGACAATACAGCAGTGCGAGTGCTTCTGAATGCCTTGCATTTTTATAAGGTTATGACAATCCATTTGTTTATCATTTTGACATCTGGAATCCATTCTGTTATTGCAGGGAGAAGCAGGGAGAGCGCTGCACCGGGCAAACCTCTAACACTCACTTCTCTCCTTCTTCTGGTCCCATCAGCTCATTGTATTTTTTTTTTCTTCTCTGCCTTCTCTGTGTCGGTCCCGTGGGTCAGAGGGGCTCGGTTCGAAAATGCAAGGGAATTGGGTAATGAAATTCTAGCAGAGGGGACAATAAATTAATTACTATATGCAGAGGACGGACGTTCCCCTCTGTGTACATGTGCTGTGTGTGTGTGGCCAAGGACTTTTTGCATAGCAGCTAAACACCAGCAGAAGTCAGTTCATTCTGTTAAGTGCGTTTTTTTTTACAATGTAGACTTTAAGACGGCCATGATGGAATGGCGGAGTCATGAGAACAGTTGACATCAGAGAAATAATGAAGAGTTATGGAAATACAGACTTAATTCATTTTGCGCCTAACCTTTCACCTTTTCCATTTGCATTTTGCAAAAACTCTCTCAGTTTGTCCTCTTTCCATCCCACAATCCTTCTCTTCTATTTCTTCTTAGTTCTGATTCAGTGGCCCATCCCTTTCCCATAACCCTGGGCTGCTGC
Organism: Pagrus major; assembly: GCF_040436345.1. Lineage (NCBI taxonomy): Eukaryota > Metazoa > Chordata > Actinopteri > Spariformes > Sparidae > Pagrus > Pagrus major. The sequence goes on from NC_133235.1 coordinate 24,304,466, forward strand.
CTGGGACCTCAGCATGACCCGCTCTACATTAGTACATTGCTTAGACTCTCTTTCTTTGCTTCTGCATCTTTGTGTTGTGTGTGCACGTGTGCACATGTGAGAGAAAGAGAAAACAACAGCGATCATATTTCAGTAACCGTCAGTTATTTCTTTCTTTCTGCTGAAATCCTAGGATTGTGAGAGTTTGGAGTTATGGCATTTCTAAATTTGGAGCTGTGCACAAGGAAATAAGGGGAAAAGCGTTAGAAGATAGTTTGTGTGTTAGCAAATGTGATTTTGTTGGCCTCACTGTACAATTATTTGGCAATTTGGGACTGAGTGAAGAGTGTTTATGTGTTTCAGCCCACTCAAGTTTAGGTTTTATGGGGTGCTTTGTACACATTGTATGTTTGTGAAATTTCTTTCCAACCCTTTTCAGTCTTCCCATCATCACTTTTATAGAAGGGACATCATTTTAAAAGCCCCTCCCTGCTGTTGTGTGTCCAGCCAGTGGAGTGGGTTGAGCTAATATAATTAAAGCACCACAATAGACTGGCATGTTTTACTGGAGCAGTTCCTACTGGGCGAGGTAGACATAGTGGGCCCACTAAACTCTGTGCTTGCCCATTGGCAAGGCATCAAACTCATAGCAGGAGAGGATGATGAGAAATAGAGGGATAGACATGCTGGGAACGGGGAAAGGAAGTGTGGATGAGGAAACAATGGATAGAAGGAGAGATGACCTGATGGATAGATGAAGGAAAAAAATGAGGGATGTAGGTCAGTGGCAGCAGGAAGCAGTGGCTTTAGGAGAGCCCTCTGTCTTTGTGGCTTAATTGCCTCTATGAGCCAGTTTGAAGTGCTCACTGCTAGCGTGTCTGGTTGCCAGCCAATAGTGGTCTGTGTGTGTGTGTGTGTGTTTGGGAGGGTTGTGTTCACCTCTCGAGCATCTCTGTATCTCAGACACGCATTTTGATGCACCGTGCCAGCGAACAAAAGGACAGAATCCTAAAAAAATGTTTCCTTCTTGATGTCAGCGCCACTGATTACATGCAATTGCGCACATAAACACCACACCGCCCAGAGTATGACGTGCAAAACAAAACAGTCGAGGATGAGTCCTTCAGGACGAACCCTGCATTTTAGAGGCAATTTTATCTTGTGTCATAAAATTGCTCTTGGAAGACACCACAGCTATGCAACGAAGTGCTCGTTTCTCGGCACACACTTTGTGATGCTTATCATTGTGTCGCAATGTTAGAGCTGTCTCTGCCTGTGTCAACACTCTGGTTTCTAATGGACTTTTTATTGTAGTTGCAGTTTAAGGTACAGCATTTTTAACATAATATACAAATTCAATAGTTACAGTATACATCGCATTCCTGTACCTGCAGCCACTTGTGACTTTTAAGAAGACTTATTACACTTTTTCGTCTTTTCCTCTCCTTCAGTGTTTTCTAAATGATCTTATGCATGTCAAAGAACTTGAAAGTTAAACAGTCAAAGTCTGCACCAACAGAAGCTCTTCTCTCCTACAGAAAACACTGCTCCTGAAACGCCTCGTCAGTAGTCTGGCATTTAATTCCATGATTTTGTGACATCACACCACATCACCATGTCATATATGTGCATAATTAATACCTCGTGGCTAGTTTGGCACGTAACAATTGATTTAGTACAGCTGCTCTGTTGTTGTTAGTGCTGGTGCTGGCTCAGACATGTGTGAGCTGACCAATCAGAGGAGACTTGGTATTCAGCAAGGGGTCCTCAAAGAGACAAGAGCTAAAACAGAGCGTTTCAGACAGAGGGAGAATACAGTGTTGCAGCACTGGACAGTATGCTAGAACTCATGTTTTTTTCTTGAGCATTAAAGCATTTAAACCTATTCTAATAGTAACCCAAAATAGAATTATGAACCTAAAATTAAGCATAATATGCCTCCTTTTATGTCAGAAATGTAAGAATTTGAGTGGTGGGACATGACCTAAATCCCGGTGTGCCTACCAAAGTAAGCCACACGTTTGCCACTTGTTGAAGTGTGACTTTCAGTGCAGTTAAAATAAATAAAAGTAGTTCTCAGGTAATTCAGTCTATGGTACTGTGTGAGAAAGGCTCTGTTAAATCTTACCATATCAGTAACACACACTTACTGACTCGCTCAGCTCAGTGTGCCTTTTAACACTCATCAAAGGCAGAGAAAATCCACTTTCAAATCTCTGCTTTGATCCAAACACGCAGCTCGTACTGTAGCCGTGCGGACAAAGGATTACAGATCATCACACTATTTCTGTGTGCCGCAGATAGCGCACACTCTATACAAAACACATTCACACACCCAACACACATCAACACTCACACAGCATGATCACATCTGACTTGCAGGGCTGAACCTCTCTCTGTCGTGACTATTTTTGGGGCACTGTTATCCTTTTTCCCGGAGGATACAGCAGACTTTACAAATGTCAGTTACTGTACATCCTGATTAAATGTAAGTTTTTGTCTGAATTTGAGCTGAATCTTATGTGAAGCAATTTACACCTGTAAGTCCGAATTTGGGGCCCATGGCGATCATTGGCAAGATTCCCTGTGGAGTTTTAGTGTGAATGCGTGTACCAGTTTAAGTTTTCAGTGTGTGGTATTTACCATTAGAGTGAGATTCTTGACAAGACGTCTGGTTTGAATCCAATTGCAAGTTTAAACGTTAGGCCAAGTTGTTGTCCGGCCCGATGGATAAGTATGTGAGTTTAAAATTAAAATGAATGACAAGCACGGGAGGAGAGAGGGAAAGCTAACAAAACCAACTCTGTACAAACAGCAAAAGTACAGTACACTACTGTGGAGGGTGTTGTGTGTGTGTGTGTGTGAGTGTGTGTGCCTGTGATCTGTCCTCAGTGTGTGTATGTGGTAACCTGAAACCACAGGGAAAACGTTCCTAGAATTCCGGGTGGGTTTGGTGTCGTGGCTCGCTCACTGGAGCCCCCTGAGTGGTGCTGGGAATGCGGCCTCCGCACGGAAGAGCTACAGAATGAAGGGAAAGTCCCCCCAGCCCCCCTGCCCCACCTTCATACATTCATATACACTTCACCCTGCTGCCAAACACATACAGACACATTCCTTCCCCACTTATCAATTGATGTATATATTGACAAGATGAAGGTGCATGAAGATTTGACTGAACTATTTTGTTTAACCCTTGACCTTACACCCGAAACCTAACCCTGTTGCCCTAACCTTACTCAAAACTGTATCTGTAGATGTATATCCTGTGTCTTTTGCTAAATATTGTATAGGATGTTATGAGACATAGCAATTAAATTTGATAAGTCTTCTGCAGTATTGGTATCTCATTGCCAGCAGGGTCAGAGTGATGATGCACAGAAGGACCAAATGTGAACTGGATTCGGCTTCCAGATTTGGCTCGACTTTGAGGGTGCAGACTTGGCCCATTGAATGAGAATCAGTTACATTTAGCTGCACTGGGCAAGCTTTTTGGTCAGTCTCAATGAATTCTGAACTTTATAAATAATACACTGTAAAAGTGTTTAATTTAGCTTTAAATGGAGATGGTCATCATTTCTAGATAATAATGGCTGGTATGTCAGGTGACAAAGGCATCCCACCACCATATAAACTGTAGCCCTGCAGTATTTTTGTGTCAGACAGAGGTTTGCATATACAAAATGGAAACTCTATAGGAATTAATGGGAAATAACATGAATGAGATGGAACCATGGGGGTTATTTATTATCATATTATCAGTGTTAACAAGTTATAAACTGTATACTTTATTTTAAGCTGGTTAACTGAAATATCATAAATTATAAAATATATTCACTCCAGTAATATAATACCTGAAATCATGTAGCCCTGTGGCTCAGGCAGTGCAGTAGTGTGGGCTGCACGTCATGGGAGAATGCACTGTGCATGCAGAGGGTTGTAATTATACTGAATTCCTATTATTCAAATTATCTGTACATGTGATGAAGAATGTGCTGCTGTACGCAGCCCATGGTTACATGGTTTCAGTTTTATGGGCACATTCCTAAGCAAAACGTGCCACAGACCTAGTATTGCTTTGTTATAAATATTTCCCCAAAATACGTTCACTATTCAAAGTTACAATTTTTATAATGAATTTGTACAAAATTTCCTTAGAAAATAACCTATCCTTTGAAATCCTAGACAGAACAGCTGCGCATCTCAGCAACAGGTGATTGAATAGTTTGTTTGCTTAAATGTAGGTGGAATGACAGAGCATGAACTTATATTGTAAACGGCACCAGATTTACATAGATGGGATATCAAGGATATCAGCCTTTTGCAGTGTGTATATATAAGTTAGAGATCGGGACAGTGGGAGACACACAAATTTGTTGTGGCCAATAGCCTGTTTGACATTACATGTCCACCAAAGGGTTTTCCTAATAACAGTAGACAGTGTAAACACTTTGTCCTTAATTGAAGTGTAAAAGTTATATTGTATTAGTAAAAGTTTATTTATTAGTATATATGGGAAGTGTTTGCGTCTTGAACATAGGCACCTCCAGATTTGAACCAGGAAATAGAGACAAAAAGAGTTCAGCAGAGAACAGCAGGGAAGTGCTTGAAATGGTTGATGGCATTTCTTTGGGGTGATGACAAGGCCAGCAACATAATTTGATTTCTTAAAGCTTCTAAGCTATCACCGACTCCATAAATATTCCCTTTCGAAGGGAAGACTGGCAAATTCACAAATGCACTAAAGATGTTGTGATGTATTGGAACAGTATAGGAGTACGGAACATACAGAAAAGAGGACTGATCCTGTAAAAAACAAAAAAGTAATGCTCTCCATGACTCTTCACCCAAGGGACAAACTTGAGCTACGGTCCAAGCCTCTCAACCCAAACCCAGACTTCTTAGATTCAGCTTACTGATGATGTGTCCAGTGTCCAACCTGTGACTGATTGACAGATAAGCCTGATCATGACAAACATGATAGTTATGGCTGGGAATTCTGCCAAGAAAGCCATTTTGGCCGTGTGTTTGTCAATGCTACCATCTGCCTGACTACATTTGGATAATAGCTCTGTCAACTTTGCCCTTCTTTTCTCTGCCTTCAGTACAGTCACTCTCTCTTAACTCACTGACCTTAGCAGCAGTTTGCACATCACTGCAGTATAATCCTATATATGTTATTCTGGTGTCGGGTAGCCATAGTTAGAACCGCCTCCTTATCTCTCTATCTACAATATGCTCTCAAATGTCCATCTCACTAAATGTCTGGGGACTATTTCTGCTTATATGCAAGTGTGTTGGGGGTATGCCTATATTCTGATGGTATATAAGCATATAAATGTACTGTGCAGTTGTCTGTGTGTGTCGTGTGTGCACACATGGCAGAGGATGGGTGTGAGTTGTGCTCCCACGTGCCCTTTGCAGCAGCAGAGAGTCTGATCTCTGACCCCCTCACTCAACACCCTCGCAAGGCTTCTCCACTCTCTGTGTGGGTATGTCTGAGTATGTTTGTTGCCTCGAGTCAAACGTACTGTATGTTTGAGCTGAAACTAGACTGTTTGTACTGAGCGCTCTTTGCTTACACAGGCAGCATATACAGTACAGTCCAGATGTGACATTATGCCGCCTTCTTTCTGTCTTAGTCCATGTTTATGATACACTTTGTACACACTGAGCCTCAACTGTGATTGCAAAACCAGCTATTACAAACAGATTTATTACAAGTAGATAAAATCATGAGGTGTAGTATATTTAGTTTCATCGACAGTGAACCCCTCGACTGGTTTTTAGTTTACACTGGAGCTGTCAACCTTAAGCACAAGATCACGCCATCCTGGCCCGGATCAGACAGACAGACAGACAGACAGACAAACAGGTGGTCGTACCACACCAGAGGATCATGGTCCACTCCACCCGTCTGTGCTCTGGGGCATAGTTTACTCTCCTGGCTCTGCCCCTGCCTGCCCTTGTCTGCCGTCCACACACCAACTGCCCCCCCCAGCTCCCCCCAGACCTCTAACCTCAGTTATCCATGCCCTCCTCGGCATGTTGGCATGTGGCTGGAAGAGGAGATAGATTCATCGCTCTTGTAGGTCTTGTGACATTAATCTTTCTTTATTTTTTGTTACTTTCTTTCTTTCTTTTTCTTCTTTTTTCTGTCTTTCCTTATATCTTTCCCTCCTCCCTCCTCATATTACATCAAAAACTCTTGCTCTATTGTATAATTTATGTATCTTCGAAGCACATTTTTGCAAATGTTTCTTTCTCTGACATACATCCTGTATCCCTCTATCCTGATACATACACACAATATCCTCAAAATCACACAGTTGTGCGGTGAAACTTGAAATTGGCCAATGCTCCCACCTACTGGAAGAATAATGGCATTGACTTAGGTATATGCTTAATCAGTTCACATTAGAGGTTATGGGCTTTCAAAGTGTATTTAAGTAAAAATGTATGTTGTACACTCGGCTTACTTGTGCTATAGTTATATACAAATGTTAAATTAAAGGAAAAATCTGAATAATTGATCAAAGAAGCATAACACATGCAGATACTTATAAATAAACTTGAGTATATATAAAATAAGATATAAAACTTGAGTTAGTTCCTTCAGGAGAGGCCCAGAGACAGTCTATACTGAGGAGCATTGTAGCTGTTCTGGTAGCTAGTTGTGGCTCAACACCTTTTCCTTTAATGTGTCGCCTGTCTGTCAGTGCTACAGGTTCAGTAATTCACATGGCAAAATTTTATGTAGCGCTTCATGATGCGCAATATATCACTATCTTACAGCCAAAATTGAACGCCAGGCCCAGACAGCCATTTTTGTGCTTAGGTCTGAAAGGGTTAACCATAACGAGCTTTAAATTAATTTTACAGGTCAGCTGTGTGCTCAAATTAAATTCAGCTCTAGCACTAGGTTCACTGTCAGCCATGATTGCAAGGACTAGCAGAAAATTACACATCCTCCTTTAACATGTGACATTCTCTCATTTAGAGTCACTGGTGACATTTTAAAGACACACCTGTAATAGACAGGGCTGTTTGTACATTTTTGTGAGAAACACAGAGAAGAGAGTGCATGTGAGTGATTGCGTGCATGTGGGGGCATATGTACAAGAGGAAAATTGTTGTCTTTGCCAGGAAATGATGCTTGTCTGCATGTGATTTGCGTGTGTGGGCAAGACTGACACAACTTTTTCTTGTTTCTATAATCTAATGGCGCAGCATGGTCTTTTCCCAGAAGTCTGTGTGGTCCGTTGACTCAGCCTGCAGAGCGTCTGCTGGTACATGGGCGCAGGCGACACAGAGAGGTGGGGAACAGTTACACCCAGTGACAGACACAGTCGGGACAGTCAGGCCTGGGAATGTCCTCAAAGCAAACCACGGGCCAATTACGGCTGGTAATCTATGTAACTGCTACCAGAGACTATTAAGGCTTTAAACGCTATGGCCATATTGTATGTTTCCATTTGTCTCAAGCAGTAAAGACAGACAATGGAAGCTCTTCTTGGAGTAATTTGTTAAATTTTCATGTAACCAAGTAGTCAAACTGATTTGTAGGATTTGTTGGGAGTATGGGTGGCAGCTTTCCCTCACTTCCTATGAGAAAAGTGTATTTAATTAGCTGAACTCTAAAGTTGTTAATTACAGTTTTAGTGGTTTAATGGTAATTACTTGGTTTAGTGTAGCTTCAGCATACATGGAGAGTCAACATGTGCTTTCAGAGGATGGACAACACCACCTCTTGACTGATACCATTGTACTTTTTTGTGGATGCGAATAGCAGTTTATCATTTTAGCAGATTAGTAGTCTTGTACTGTATGACAGTCATCAAGTTAGAAAGTTGCATTGCATCCTATTTGTGAAAAGCATCGGACCACTGTACAGCAGACTTATGTCACAAGTTCAATTATTAGGGGCATTAAGTGAACTGATTTGAGTTGGGATGAATGACATTAAATTGAATGAAACTAAATTGTGTTTAACCTGATGAAAGTGTGGTTTACAATGATAAAATTACTGTTTTTTCCAAATAGAGGCTGGTGGATTTTGCGAGAGTGACATAGCAACTGTTTCTGGTTAAACAAAAGGATCTTACTCGTTCACAGAAACACGTACTTTAGTGGACAGACTTTGACAGTCAATGTTGCCCACAACGATTTAAAACATTGAATATAAACATAGGGCCCGGGATTAAAAATACCAGAATTCCCCTTTAAATTGAACTAATGCTGTAGAAAGCATATTGGCCCCACAGTTGGTACTATAGACTTTCAATAAATAGTATTGGCCACACGGGTGCAGTGTGGAAGCATTATTACTCTCCTGTCAGACCAGCAATTCAGTCTGCAAGCATGGACTCGTTACTGTATTGAAATGTAGCCCAATTACCGTAATTTATGTTTTGTATTATTTCTGCATGAGAAAATATCTTAACCCTTCATCATTATCTCAGAAATTGGATGCAAAACTAATTACATGTCGTACATGTTAGATCCGGTGGCTTCATATAGAGTATAAACGGTACATTACTCTCTGCTGCAACTTTGATTTGATTTATTAATGTCAGGATTTGCTTACACAGCTGAGAGAAAGATGAGAGAAATAAATGTACGTAAAAGAGAGAGAGAGAGTGAGTAAGTGAGTGGGTGGGTGAGAGAGAGAGAGAGAGAGAAAGAATGTGAGGAAGAGCAGTTTGTTGGCAAGAGCGAGTCACTTACACCAAATTAATTCAGCTCTTTGCAGTTGCGGTGATTGTTAGATAAATCGATACCTGTTCATTAGCCTGGAGTAGCATTGAAATGAAACATGCTTGGCTATGTGGAAGCCTATAATGGGCTAATGATGAGCCAAACTAGATATTGTAGACATCACCTAGCCTGCAGACAGAAATAGAAATAGGCGGCTAGAATAGCCTTAATGATGAGTGTCAAACGCCTCTCGGGTACAAGGTAATCACAGTATATGATTACCTGTAAATGTATGTGCATGCTAAGTGAATCACTGTGCTCAGTCATAGATCATTTTCCCATCTCTGTTTTTCTCTCTTTAAACTCACTGCCCTCCCTCTTACTCAGTCTCTGTTCCAGCTTTCCGACTCTTCTCAGGGTTGGCCCAGGTCACAGTGACCTGGAGAGCATACTAAAACAGGTTGAGCTGAACCCAGAAAAGTACCCAGAGTACTTGTTGAGGTTTGCCACCACCAATAGGGACTCGGGCAACATCTAAATTTAAACTTTAGAGCTTGATGTATTCAGGAAGTGTAAGTGTAACCTTGGTCTGCAGTGCATACCAAGAGTAAAGCTACCGTGACATCACCCACTGGTTTGCAGACTACTATTTTGAAGCCTCAAGTTTGGCATTACGGCCATCGCCATTTTGTTTCTTTGGAGCCAGAACTGAACATATTTGGACAAGAGAGTGGTGCTGTTGCCATCCTGGATGAGAACTTGTAGACACACCATAGTAACAACTTCTCAATCACAAGGTAGCCACACCCTAAAGCATTATCCTTCTTTATTATCCATTTTACTCTAAATGAGTGCATAATTTACAAGATGAAGTTAATGCTGTATTGAGGAAGACTTGAAACTAGCATTTAAAACCATAAACTTGTCATAAACTATAAAACAGTTTACTAAGGTAATAAATCAAGAAAGAAGTAGTGTCATTTTCTCATAAGCTTAAAAACAATTGGACTTACTTTTTTGAAGGCACTTTCATATTAGGTTCACTTTTCAGACCCGGACACTATATTTTATACAGTCAATGGTGTATACTCAAAAGCAAATCTGCTAAAACCCACTGACTGAGAACATGTTTTCCCATTTTTGTATATCCCAATTCTAAAGAGAGTTCCAGCCCGCTATTAGCAGTGGGCCACATCTCCACAAGCCCATGGTCTACTGGCTGAGAGGGGACGGGGGTCAGCTTTCATCTCCATCCACCCAACAATCTGATAAGACACATCCAGTCAACAGCGACCACGCTACCAAGCTGAGCACACAAACAAACATAGCGACAAGTAAACATTCAGACAGGCTGCTTTGCTTCGCCACATGGAGCCCTGGTCACTGTAAAAAGAGAGAAATGCGCACGATACAAATAAAAGGAAATCTGAGTATAATGAAAGCTTGATTGCCCTCAGTAATATTCAATGAAAGAGATAAGTGTTGGCAGTAATGGGTGAATTTAAAACGGGTTGGAGGAGAAATATTGTTTGGATATTTGACCCGATTCAATAAAGACCATGTACATGTATTTGAGAGCATTAAAAAAGTATATAGAAAACAAACATACCGTATGAAGGGAGCCATTCATAAGTGCAGTAACACCTTTTATTGCACTGTAGAGTGCGTAATCGCCATGAGTAATTTGAGCCATTGGACCTTCAACCATATAGCTGTTACAGTGCAACCACTCAATAAACCGGCCTGGTCTTGGTAAAATCACCCTGGGACCCCTTAAGAAGTGGCAAAGCATTTGAGACCAACATAGTGGTGTGTAATTCCAACCCAACCACACAGCCATAAACAGCCATATTTCACTGGCCCACAGCGCCACGAAGACAGATATACGGCCAGCTCAGCACAGGTGTCGTGCCTCAGGTGAAGTCCGAGACAAAAACTGTAAAGATTCATTAACTTAAACAACCTGGACAGAAATGTTTCATCTTGGCTGAAATGACATAACCCTGCAGTTAGTGTAACTGGAGTTAGAAGCAGTCTCTGGATTGTTTATGTTTGAGGGGTGAAGCTCCATCATTAATAGTGAAAGGACATGTCTTCTGCACTTACTGCAATTAATCTAGGTCAGCAGCTCCCAACTAAGGGGGCCAGGATCCCCAAAGGTCACAAAATGATTAACAGGACAGGAGAAAAGAAAAACAACGGCTTCAGAATTTGTTCTAATCTTTGCAGGTTTTAGGCAGAAATGGAATATCATATTCATAATTATGTTTCCTACAGTTTAAATCAACTGAAAGTAAGAATTGTATTTCTATTACCTAAGAATGAGCCTTTTATATCTATCGAGGGAGCGGCTCATCTTCCACCGAGTCGACCAATTGCACAACCATGTTTCTATGGTAGTTGCTCTAAATAAGGCCTTGCAAAATTTTCATGTTTTTACCAGCCACTGTAGCTTCTCCTACACACTTCAAAAAGGATGTTGTAGGCAACATAAGTTTCAACATAGCCATCCACATTTCATCTAGAGGAGGACACAGTTAGATTAACTAAAGACGAATGATTATGCAGAAAAAAACAAGTTTAAAGAGTTGCACACATCCTTTGATTAGTCATGCAGACATTTCCCAAGCGCACGGAGCAGCTATTTAGTATGAAATCATCAAAACAGTCTCAAACAAACTTCAAAACAAGAGAGATGAGATTGCTGGGTTCAACAGCTGACTGTGATTTCTGATCTCATGTGGAGTTGCCAACATGACTGCGGTGCCTCTGCTGCTCTTTATTTTTCTGACCTGCCCTGACTCTGCCTACATATCTGACTCATCACTCAGTACAGACGCTTGCCAGGCTGCAAAGGAGCATAACAGAGGGCCCACTGGGCTACCGGCCAGGTCTACAAAATCACATGGCACCCTTGACTCAGCTCTTTAAGAGATTAACTGGAAGGATAGCAACATTTGGACAAATAATTTGAACTCTCCTTGCATCGACTTTTCAGCAGTGGAAACCAGCAATCAATACTTAATGAAACAGAACAGTTACAGTGAATTTACCAGACATTTTTGAGTTTTTCTAGTAGCTGAACTTGGTACAAGTTTTCTCAAAGTCAACCTTATTATCCACTGTGTTTCTGAACAACCATTATGCCGGTGTCTCACTGGGACAAGACAGGCCATAGAACTGTTTCATTTCCAAATCCCCAAGCTGCCAGCTGGAACAAGGAGGAGGTGAGGTCAAAAGATATGAGGAGACAGATAAAGAGGGGAAAAACACAGAGCTGGGAATAAAATGAGAGTTAGAATTAAGCCAAGACTGCATGCCCCAGGTACTGTTGAAGCTTCCAAGTGACTGCAGCTACTGGTGGCGTTCAGCGTGTTCATGTGGCTACCAGCTGGGTTACAAAAGAAAGCAATGAGAGCAAGGAGAGAGAAAGCAGGATTAAATGGAGTTTGGGGTAGTGGGCATAGAAATTAAGAGGAAGAATAAAGATGACTTGAACTGAAGACATGGCCTCTTGGTGGACTTTTAGAGATCGTTTAAGAATGCAAAATAATAGGTAGGGGGTGGGAATAGAGCATAGGAAGAAAAGCACACTGTTTGAGCTTGCCTGCCCTGCAGATGACCTCTCCTGATGTGCTTGCTGTTTTCTCCTTGCACATATTATGATCTTGAGTATTTCCTTTCTAATAATGTTGTCTTTGAAGCACAGCAAGTTACAGCACATACTGCCAGGAGTTTGGAAATCTTCTATAAGAGCAGCCAAAGATTTTTACCATTGCTGCATTTTGGATGTAGTTTGACTTGAAATATTTACTTTGACTGTGTTTATCATTGGAAACCTACGATAAACTGTGTATGTTCACACTGCATTACGGGGCACAGGCTTGCGAAACATTTGTGTGCGTTCGAACATGTTCGTGTTTACTGTCCGAGGTGACAGCATGTGCACATATGTCAAGTTGATTAAATGTTTGCGGAGTGGCTTTTGACCAGTTGCCTGTTCATGTGCTCAGTGTTAGTACGGTGAATGGCTGCTGAGCTCACAGTGTGTGTGAGAACAGTCTGGCCTTTCAGAACAAAACCTCCTGCTCAGAGTATTTCAACATGTCCAAGCGCTGCTCGTAAAGTTAGCTGGCTACAAAACATCTCCTCAACCCCTCCCTTGCTCTCTCACTCACTACTGGCCTCACTCGTGACTTCAGGTCCTCTTGTTCCAGGAAGAGAAAGTTGTAATGCTATATTTTACAGTGTTACAGGCTTAGTGTTATGGTGAGCAGTATATGTTTTCATCTTATGTAGACTTATGTCACTTAATAAAACTATCAAATTAGCAATGGGCCATAAAAGTATCATGGTCCTAGCTTTGGAAACACATGCCTTAGTGAAAAATAATGGAATCTACCGATGTAGGTTGTAAAGTATGTGATAGTAGTAATTGCTTGAGAAGATATATTCTTTATCCACTGGTTAGACTAGAATGGTGATGCTTAATCAATAAAGCTTAAGATTTAAAGCTCTTGTTCTTGTAATAAAATTTTAGTAGCGTTTTACTGTTTCATCGTGTTTGCTTTCAGCTGTCTTAGCAGAGCCACTTTGTTAGTGGTGATACTTCGACAGTACTGAAGGGATTCGGACAAGCGCGTCATTGTTTTAAGACACACCTTCAAACAGGTAGCCCAGTTGTGGTGGAAATCCAAAACCTCGGCCGTCACATCACTTTTCAGACCCCAAATTCTTGTCTCTTTTTTTATACAGTCACTGTTGTATACAGAATAATTAGCATTTATTTTGGACTGGTCAATGGCATCCATCGTTTAAAAATATGCACAGTGAACCTCAAGAGACATCTAGTTTAAAACTCTGGCAGTTATTTTCTTCTTGACTTCAGCAGCAATGTTCACATTTAACAAAGTGTTTACCACACGCAAAATATTAAGTTATGGAGGCATGTGTGTGTGAGTAATGAAAAAGCTGTGGAGCAGTCATTTTAAGTCCTTTAGTTGTTGTCTGCATTGCATAAAAAATAGATTGTGTGTGGTAATTGCCACCTTGCCACCTACACAAAGTGTAATGTTGACGCTACTTGAATGTGAAGTTATTGATGGGGAAAAAAAGCAAAACAAAAAACCCCACAGATGTCACAGTGAGCACCAAGCCTCAAAGATGACATCTTTTAATACTGCAGCTGGCATGACCCAATGTGTTTTAATCATAGGAATCAACACATGTTCAATCTTGCATACCCAGAACAGCCGGGAGGGTGGGGATAGGCTTTATTAATCATGACAAACCAACAATTTGCTGTTTACCCTGACAGCAGTACCACCAGCTCTAATCCAATGCCCTCCTCATCTGAAATAGTACCACCCACAGCCATGGAAATACACACACTCACTCAGATGAAAACAACCTCACTCCTCTTAATCATTCCTCATTGACACTTTTCCTCCTTTAGTTTGCTCTGATTCAGCCTGATGTTTATTTCAGAGAAATCATTCATCCAAATCAATTTGCATGCAGAAAATGTGACTGCTGAAAGATCCAAACACGTTTCATGTCTAATCTTCTGAATAGGCAGAAGAAGCTTTAGTCCAATTAATCACTCAGAATTACCCTGTATTTTTTAAGATTACACTGTTAAAAAGTAAATTAAGTATTCATGTGAATAGTTCGTACTGACGCACAAGGAAACATGACGTCAGAAAATGTATCATGGCTTATATTTTCAGTCAGTAGCAGGCAGTTAGGAGTTTAGTCATCACCTTTTTTGTTATTTAAATGTCACGCTTTCTAAATGTAAACGTTCTGGTTTATCGTCACCTATTTGTCTGAGCCTCTGCCTCAAGTTGAGTCTTGACTTTTGGCGGAAGACAATTTTCAGATACAATATGTCTATGATACATTTGCTTGTCTTACATTGTATGTGTTTTTTGTCTCCCTGGCACAGTTTTACGTTGATGCAGGATTTCCTTTCTGGCAGAGACTGCTGTATGCCATCTCTCTTGTCTCCTCACAATGGGTCTCATTCATGAAACGTTAGTAAATTTGTGCGTAGATTTGCACATAAAAGCCTACCCTACTAAAAACCTACTCCGGATTCATGAACACCGCGGGAAACTCAGATCTGATCGTAAACACGTGTGTATGATCGTGAATGCCAATCCATCGTAAAGTGACAGCGCGCTCCCGGTAATCAGCTATTAGCATAAATCCCCGCCCATGAATTGCCAATGACCACCATATAAGGAGGTGTAGATGCATCCGGTCGACCTGTCAGTCATGGCGCAAACGAAGAAAGGGAGAGAAAGAAAAAAGACCTTTGCGGAAGCGGAGATAGAAATACTTTTGGGTGAAGTGGAATTAAGAAAAAAAAAGTATTTTCATCTGTTAGCAGTGGTGTGACAGGGACAGGCAAAGCGAAGGCCTGGAGGGAGGTGACAGATGCCGTCAATATTGTCTCTGTAGTCCAAAGAACCATGTCCGAGGTGAAGCGTAAATGGTTTGACATGAAACTGGAGGCAAAGAAACGCATAACCTCACACAAAAGAAATATATCAGCCACAGGAGGAGGAGGCTCACAGTCGCAGCTATCACCTGCAGACGAGCGCATCGCGGGGAAAACTGGGGAGACCTCTCTGTCAGGAATTATACCTGGCGGAGACAGCGACATGCCTCCACTGGAGCCTATATTTTTATTATCATCATTCAACATGTAGAAAGAACGTGTAATCTATTGAGTCGATTTACATAGATAATTCACAATCACGAACCTAATCTGGATCTTAAACCTGCCAATTGCCAACTACTTTAACTAAATGTGTTATATTTTTATCATATGTTTAGGCTATATCACGTGTTTCAAAGGCATCTGCGTATTGTGTACATAACAAAGCGCAATATGAATTTAAATTGTAATTTCCAATAGTGACAAGCATTATTTATGTGCATTCTTAAATTTACACAAGCACTACGCGTGGTCAGCAGCATGTGTAGATTTTGTTAGTAGCTACGAAAAGATCGGAGCTACTAAAATATTGATGAATGCGAGATGCTCGTAAATTTCCGTCTGCGAACAGTTTACACACAAATTCGTTCTGCTCACGTTTCATGAATGAGACCCAATGTCACTGTGACACGCAGGGTCTACAAGAATCTATTAGGACCTGTGTAGTTCAGTCTTTATATGCTGCCAGTGAGGAATGATATTGGTGTCTGCAGGAGTGATTTTAATATCTTCAGAGATGATTCTCAGCACGGTGTATTTCAGTATTATTCAACATGTTATCCTATTAACACACTGCATAAGGGCATTGATTTAATAAATTTGAGGATTTCAAGAAATGAGCGACAACACGATGATTATTGACTCTAATTACCGAAGCAAAGATCCAGAACAGTGTGCTAACATATAATTCCTGGCACAAAATGTCAAGCCCCGAGCATGGCATGTGACCTCGGGATGCTTTTCAATCCTAATGCGAAAGCTGAAGCACATCAAAAATATCATGCCTCCCTGGCAGATACTTGTGGATAATCTCATTAACTGTTGGGATCCTGGCAAAGATCTCAGCAGACAGCTTGCGGTATGAATGCACTTAATCCATTACTGTAGACAAATTACAATCAAACAGGACTACCTACCTTATGTTTATTTTGTAATATCTGTGGGTCAGCTTTTAAGTCTTTAGTAATCACCTGAGTATATGTAAAAACTTTAAGAGGTTGAAAATAAGCAATGCTGAAAAGGTTGAGACTCAGTCTAGTTTGAAGCTGTTTGTTGTGCTATGTTTGTTTAAGTCCTATGATGAGATCACTTGCAAAAAGAGTGAGGTGTTTGAGGAGATGCAGAGATGACCTCTTACCTGTAGTTAAAGGGAGACACGCACATATTTACACAAATATTCCAGCTAATTGAATCCCTGGTGGGTGTTGTGGGATCGTTAAACCTTCCAGCCAGACCTCGGTGATCAGTCATGAGCCGAACAAAGATGAAAGACTTCCAGAATCTACTTTACCTGGGGCCAATCTACTAGACGCCCCCTCACTCAGGCTACGGCAAACCTTCACTAGACCCCTTCATCAAATGTTTACACATCCTTGAAACGTTATTATTCATGTCATAGTCTCGCTTTATTTACAGCATATACACCGCAATGTTCAGGCACACGAGTGCCCTCAAAATGCTCATATTTTCTTTTCTGCTATCTCCCGGTACACCTTTGGAGATTAATATTTAAGCTCTGTTTTCTGCCTTGCAGCCCACGAGCATTCCTGCAGGCTTCCAAAAGATCAAGACAGTTCAGTTTGCGGTCAGCATCAGGGAGCGGAGGTCACTCCTCGTCTGTGCTCCAGGCAGAGGGAACGAAGAGAACAGACAAAGCTGCCTTTAGGAAAGTGCATCAATTGGGCATTCAGAGGAGAATGAGTCAATTCCATAGAAAAAGGAGTCAGGGAGCTATGAGTCAGAAATCATACATGTGTAGGTAGTCATTTTTGAGAGGAAAGTGCAGACTGTTGATTATATTCATTTATTTGCCATACAGGAGAGAGAGATATCATGTGGGGGCTGCAGCCCTTTATTTTTCTTGTAAGATCTTCTCGTTCACAGACACTCTTTGATTCATTGGGACATAGTAAGAACTATTCTGAAACAGTACATGATTGCCATTGGCAGGAATCTTATCACAGCATCTGATGTCTGTTCCAGCTCCGTCCAAAAATTTGCAGCAATAAATTTCTGTCTATCAGGTAATCAGCTCTGGGATGTCCTGCTGTGTCAGTCGTCATATCCTTGCTAAATAATATCAAACATACTCTGTGTTGAAAAGTTCCAGGCCTAACTGACTGCCAAACTCACCCTGACACTTCCCTTTCATTAGCATCCCATCTGATGAGCTCATTTCCGCGCCAACACTGTTATCCCAAGCCAAGCCTGGAGACAGACACGCATAACACACAGGCCCCCACTTTTCAACCATTGCTTAGGGAGCCCTTTGATTCTTCAATTTATCATTTATGTCGTGGGCTGGGCTGGGGTGGGGGGTGGGGCGGGGGGGTGAAAGTCGAAAAGCTATCGATTGTTTCCATCTTGACAAGAGAAGATTCAGAGCCGCCGGCAATTAAGAGCTTCAGTTGTTGTCAAAGCAGACAGTGGTTTGTGTGTCTGAAGCTGGGGGAGGGGTGTGGGGGGGGGTGTGTGTGTGGGGGGGGTGTGTGTGTGTGTGTGGGGGGGGGGGGGGGGGGACACATCCACTTTGCAAATAGACTAAAGTGGAACAAGTAATTGAAGGAGGAAATAAACAAGAATGGGATGTAAAGTAATGCGTAGCGGGAGAGGCTAAAGCGAGAAATTTTTGCATTTTTATGGGCCCGATCCGCAAAAGCGCTGCTTCAGCAAGCCGAAGGAGCGCAAACCTTATCGGGACATTGCTTAGATCACAGGCCTGAGAATCTCGAGTTCAGCACTTTTATGATTGCCTCTGCTCATATTCACATGAACATGTGCAAGTGTGTGTATGCTCAGCCACATGTCCATAAACACATCCATATAAACACGTTCACTTACACAATCCATAATGACTTTATCAGCCTTGTACTGCCAGTGGAAGCATCCATTGATTTGATGCCAGTATATGTCATTCCTCTCCGGTGCTGTTAGAGCCCCCATGCATGGGAGATTAGCATCAACATATAATTCTCAATGTAATTAATATAGTATAATGGATGTGGAGTCTAAAATATCAAACTTTATGAGTCTGTGTATCTGCGCTCATATATGGTTAACAGCTTTAAGGCTTTACAGTAACCAAAAGCGCACCATCACTGATAGAAAATAGCATCACAGGTCGTTGGTGTTTAACTTTAGAGAGGCGGGGAGCCTATATATTTGGGATGACCCTGGAGTACGAGGGGGATAAGTGAATGTGTGTCTACTTTGGATGTCGATAGCAGTATTAGTGCTGAGTTTTGAGAAGAAGGTGAGAAAGTTTAAACATTAATAGCCTCTCTGCAATATTAATGAATTTGAAAGTACATGTACTCAAACTTTCTCAGCAAGATATTGATGAATTTGTACAGGGCATAGTGTGTCAGCACTTCTCTATGACAGGCTGTTGTCTTATTATTTCCTAAAATTACTCACTCATCATTATTCTACCAGTTACCAGTTGTCATTGTTAACATAATGGATATGCACGACCGGTCGATTAAAAGTTAGGCTGTGATATACTCAACGATTTTCTCGGACATTGTTTAACCTCATAGATTAAAGGGGCTCTGTGTTACAATTTGTAGCAATTTATATGTTTTAATCACATTTTTATCGGCCATATGTGAGCAGATTGTAACTTGACCTTCTTTCTCGGTTGCCTATTAAAGCCTTTGGACAATTTGTTGAAGTTGTTCAATGCAGCCAGACTGTGGATTTCTTTGTGAAGGACTTGGGTCGAATTTTCCACGATAGTCCAAAGGACATGACTATCAGCACGTCCTGGAGTGCCTCGTCTCAGTGACTCTTTCTGCTCCACTAACAGAGAGCAACAGTAACTAACGTCAGTTAGTTATTGGCCGATTAGAATATTTTCAGAATGATAAATAAATAAATTCCAGTAATCTCCTTATCTCCCCACTATAATACATTATAGTGCCAAACTTCAAAATGCTTTACAGAAAAAAAAGACTGTGTGTGTGTGTGTGTGTGTGTGTGTGTGTGTGTGTGTGTGTGTGTGTGTGTGTGTGTGTGTGTGTGTGTGTGTGTGTGTGTGTGTGTAAATCCTATACTGATTTCCCTAGCTGACCTTGGATTCAAACACAATTGTCCAGTGCAAGCTTGCTTTGCTAAACACAGAGGTACCTCTGCCAGTACAGTATCATCAAATGCCCCGTTCAGAACAATAAACAGCAATGTTATCAATTTTATGGTTCAAACATTTAGATCGTTAAAACTATAAAGTGATAAATCAATTCATTCTAGAGCCTTAACTGTGGTTAAATGCGTCATGATACTTTCGATGTTTATTTCTGCCAAAACAACTTTTGTGTCTATTATACTCTATTAAAACACTCCACCCTCCCACATCAGGCAGCTTGAAATGTTAGCCTCCCTGACATCAGCTCAACAACAGCTCCGACAAAATCAACAGCTATAATCCCTGCCGAGCTGCAGACCCACAGAGCATGCCAAGGATTAAAGGGTCCAGCTCGCCATGTCTCTCAATTTCATTTTTACAAGGCTGTGCTCAGTCATATTTTCATTAAAAAATATTCCCAATCACAGAGGAACATAAAAGCAGCATTAAGTGATTTTTGAACACATTTGATTGAATGTTGATGCAAAACTATGTGCATAATGGATTTTATAATGTTTTCCGTGCAACATGCTCTGTGTTTTTGCCTTTGACAAATGAGGCCCTAATGGTTTTTAGATTATGTTGAAGAAGTGCTGTGGTACAGTTGGCAGACTTCTAAATACAGACATTGATGGACTACATAATGATGATGTTTCCCTTTGGTTTTTAGTTTAGTTTATTTGAGAGTAGAACAAAATTTGATTGCTCATTTTTCAAGCACAACTCAGTAAAGTGCAGACTTATTTACACTGTGGTCCTTGATATACAGGTAGTGTAATTATACATCATTACATGTACAAACAATAATGAAAGATCAACAGTAAAGAACCCCACAATAACAAACACATACAGTGCTGCATGTTAACAATTGGAATAAATCAAAAAAACATCAGAACATTGCTGCTGGTTTGTCAGTCTTAACCAACTGGATATCTGATACAAATATTTCCCAGTTTTTTCTCTAAGTCTGACGCCCCTTTTCTTTTTCTTACAGCTATTCCGGCAGAGTTGTGGGAAATGGTCTGCATGCCCAGAGACGAAACCCAGAGGTCAAAGTTCGCAGCCCGAACCCTACACTGACTGAGGTCAAGGAGAGGTTGGAGCGCTTCAACCAGGTAGGATGACACATTGCTGATGCACAAAGATATGCACATATTTTTCAGGTTGTAGATAACATGGTGATTGGCCTAAGGGTGCCACTGAATCATCTGTGTGTTTGTACACATGTCTCTGAATTCCAAGGGGCTCGCTACAAATACCAAACATGTCCAAACAACGTTCTTTACCGGACTGCTCACTGTTTAATTAGTACGAGTGAATACAAATTTCAGTATTAAAAATGCCAAAAGTTTTTAGTCAACTGAAGTGTTATGTAACCAACAACATTAAAGTCTTAACTGATCGGGCCTTTGTCTAATCAGTATGCCTCAAATAATATAACACTTAGTCAGAGCAGCTGAAATGTCCTTGCCATTTTCCTCCGATCCAAAGACCTGTTTTTTGCACGGAGGCAGATATCAAAGATAAATGGAAAGGATAGAGGGTGAAAGGGAGGCGCTGACAAAAAAAAAGTGAATTACTGTGGAAAGAAAAAAAAATAAAAAGAAAGATGAGAGGCGGGAGCAAAAGGTCAGGAATGAGTGACAGATAGGGAGAGATGACACAAGCAGCTTCAAAGTGACACTGTTTGTCATGTAGATGGGGTTTAGTGCTGAAAAGGACCAAGAAGAAAAGGGCCATTTCACACAGTCCCTAGAGGCCATTTGAGGAGACAAACGGACCAGGATTCGGTTCCCCTCTGCCTGCCTGCCCTTTTGTCACCCTGAAAATAATGCCCACAGATAGTACACCAGCCATCTCGCACTATTCTGTCTCTATATTCCTCTTTCTTTCCCCTGATTTCCACTTTCAATACTTTTTGATTGTTGAGGCTTTCCTCTAATAAACCTGAAAAAGTTGTTATTTTTCATCTCTTTGTTAATGCATTTCTGTTTACACTCTATATTGTAACCATTGCAGACGTCCTCTTATCCTTATCTGTCTTTTCTCTCTCCTCCATACATTTATTTTCTGTCTCTCTTCACGTGTATCTTGCATCGCACACATATCTCCCAGCCAGCCTGTCCACCTGTCTGCCATTGACAGCTCAAGCTCATTTCTGTCAGACCACAACATCCCATTGTGCACGGTGCCTGTCAAGTGTCCTGTCGTCATGGTAACTATGCAGAGTTGAGCGGTTGTCCTGTTGACATTTACAGGGTTGAAAAGCCTACCTTGAATCTAGACCAGGTGGCGGCGCTTGCCTGAGCTTTGTGTTTGTGCCAGATAAGAGCAAAGGATCACAGAGTGTCAAGCTGCATAATGTGTCAGGCTTCCCAAGGTACAGTTAAACACCCAGTGCAGAAGTGCAGAAATATATTCTATCACGTGTCTGCTCACGCCTGCAAACAGACAGCCTTACATAGTTGCAGTATGCCTAGACTGGAACTGTTGAAAAAGCATCACACATTGCAAAGCGCTTTCTTAAAATGTTGTTTGTTCGACACAAAAAAACTATCTTTATTGCAATATTGTCTTTAAATGGTGCAAATGGAGAAATCCGTAGGCTACTTTAAGTCTGAGTATAGTCTTTGTGATTGTGAATGCTACTTAATAGATTATGATATTCTTTGGGTGGTTTGACACTCGCTTGTGACAACTAATAACCCTGGTTATTATCCAAACTGATTCATATAGATCAAAGTGGCTTTCTTCAGAATTAGATCCTCTGCCAACTGCCATAAAAGACTAATACCATTTCATGCTCAAAAGGGCTATGACAGGCTTAAAGGCACGCTCCCTAATTTTATTACAGCACCCCCAAATTTCTTCCCATGCACTCACTGTTCAGTTCAAGTACTTAAGAGTCAACTTTCAGCTATGAAAGGAAATTTGTATTTGCTCTTAAAATCAGTAAGTGTATCCTTAAGTGGTCTTACCGATTCGGATTTCTTGCTTAATATTTACTTGATCCTTTCTCTCTGTCCTTGTCTGTTTAAACATAGTTAAAACAGGAGGAAGTTACATCCCTGTTATAGATGGCTGAAATATCAGCATAATGATGTCACCTGTCTCACTGTCTACTTTTCGAGCAAACACTTGTCCCTGGCTCTCTTTATCCTCGCTGCAGAGCCCTCAACAGATGTTTGGAGACAGGGCCATTATAAAAGAATCTTCCAGGTGGGCGAGTCAGTTCACAAAATAAGTTCCCTTTCAGATTGATTTTGGCAAGCCCATCTGGATGCCTCTCCAAATTGCAAACTTTACCAGGCACCCTCAGTGCCTTTTAGGCTGTTCAGTTAATTGCATATCAATCTGGAGGGAGTAGTTTATAGAGATAAAGCTTTGTTGATCCAAACAGTTTCAATTTGTATGTGCAGACTTCATAGTTAGGCATTGACTCAGCTCAATGACTCTGGTTATGAGCTCCATAATTAACCAGTATTATAACAACATGAATATCACAACCTGGATTTTAGATGGAGTCCTGATGCTAGCGGTAACTGCATGTTGTTTTCAATGCCCGGAGCTAGAAGCAGGGCACTACAATTCCAGATAAGTGGATGACAGAGCAGCGATTAGCAATTGCTGTGTGGGTCCTGCGAGTATAAGTGTGAGGAATAGTTTTTGGCTTTGTCAGAATCAGAACCCCCACCCCCAACCCCTTCAGTCATAGAAATAAAACCATTTTCCCACCGAAACTACTTTGTGTATGTGGGTTTTTAAACACGGCCAACCCCCCCTAAAAATATTCGATTGACTCCTTCCATTGCTAGTAGACGTTCAACGTCACAAATCTGCTGAAAAACACGGAACAGTATGAAGCGGCATTGGAGGCCTGTGGCGATGGTTACCATTTTATATCTCTTACTTAAGTCTCTCTTTCAAACTCAAAGCTGACTTAACGATGTTCCAGTGCTGCTTGAATGGAGATGGATGGGAACGTACATGCAAACATCTTTTAACGCGCATTACAGCATCGTGCCTGAAGGAAGAAGAAAATTATCATGTCACCAGGTGTCAGGATGTCCGATTGTACCCATGTATCCCACTAACTCCGCTACAACACTACTCTACTGTTCTCTCTGATGAAACCTAGTGGACTGCACACAAATACACAAAGCTGACCTGACTGTCTATTAAACAATTAAAATCTAACCAGCCACTGAGGTAAAGGAGTTGGCATTGATCAGCAATGCCTGCGAGCCCCTGCTGATGTGTTATGGCTAGTTGGTGGAAAGGGCCAGTAAAGTATTACTGATTACATCTTTAAATAAATATATTCCTTTAAACATCTGATCTGTTGTTATTAAACAGCAGGAGGATTTCAAAGTCTGGCAACCCCACACTGAGTCTACAAAACCTGACCTTGACAGGAAGAAAAGCTTACCAGATAGAAACATTGTTAAATAATGCATTTGCTGAGATGTCTCCCATGGACTAGATATAATCAAACTAATGTCTGTGCGGTTATTTAATTTGGGTTCTTTGTGTGTGTGCTCTAGTACTTTTATCTTTGCGAGACCCACTTTGAGTTTCAGACGTTCACAGCGAGGACATTTTTGAGAAACTTAGTGCTTTGAAGTAATGAAGACTATTAGAGATGATCTATTTAAGGTTAGATTTGAATTTTGTGTCGCTGTAAGAAGTACAATTAGGTGCGTCTGTGTGTGTGTCTTATTCACCCTTGCAGTTAGTTTGGGTTGTTATTTTCAGGGAAATAAAAAAAAAAACTGTGTACTGATTTTAAACTGCATGGATATTCTCCTTTTCTGTTTAAAAGGTATTGCAGGTATTTCAATGAATCCCTAATCTGAGCTTTTCCAAATTTGAATAACCTCCATTTCCGGGATTAGTGGGGTTAAGACGTGTATATTTTTACCTACTGGAGAGTAGTTAGACCCAGAGCACTGTGGCACTAAGAGGATTGGGAAACCGTTGCTGATGTATCATAGACTCTGACCCCTCATCTACCCATGGCATTCTCCTCTTAAAGCCCTCAGAGCCGCATTCAAAATGAGTGTGCGTGTGCGGTATGCACAAAAGCTTGCACATACATCACACACACAGACACACAACTGGTGGTGGACAAGTTTGGAAGGTAGAAGAGGACAGAGGAATCAAGCACAGTTGCAGATTTGCATGAATTTCCATGCAGAATCCAATACATAAAAAAGCTGCAAATAACTCACAAACAGACTCAGGAAAAGCCTAAATCTCTTGACCTCCTATAAAATGGTCCATTAAGTGAGTAGGCCAAGTTATGGTCCTCCTCCGCGTATCTCCACTGACTCGCCTCTTTCTCGCTCTCTTTCCTTCTGCCTGTACATATTGCTAATGTGGACAATAAATGTTTCAAAGTGGAGTTTTGATTCCCAGCCATCCATCCAGCTGTTTTTGGGTGGGGATCCTTTTTACAATGGTCTATCTGTTTCCTTGTGAGTATTGAGGCCAGATCATTTGTCAGTTTGTCAATTTGCACTATGGTAAATGCAAAGTTAGTGGCAACACGCAGTGCGGGGGAAAAACACCCAGACGCTCATTCTCACGGATAAATTTCGTATTAATTTTACATTTAGGTGCACACACATTCATACACGCAAACACAGACATCATCTTTAGAACTGGGGGAAAGCTGTGGTGGATGGAGAGTTGGAAAGTCTCCTGCATAAAAACCCAGTATAGAGAGGGCTAGTTGTGTGTGATTGATGAGATTGACTACTGCTTGGCTGTCTGGTTTGGCCAATGGCCCAGCCAGGTTCCACATCAGAGAAGCCTTACTTGGGTTTAACACACACTCAGCACACCGTTCTCTGTGGATCCAGTCGATCCTCAGATCTATCAGCTACTGCAAGAACTTCTTTAAGGACTACAGGGAAAACCCTGTGCCTGCTATTTAAAAGAAGTAAAAATAAACAAATTAAATGTGTTACCTTAACTCCTAAAAAGCATATAGGTTTAGTCGTATGAGACACCAACAGTTGGTTTCCTGACTTCGATTTCACAGCATATGTCTCTTTTCTGTTCTAGCAGTGCCTGTAGCGTGGGGCTTTAAGGGTTTGAGCTTTAAAGAGTAAGTGGAGTCCAGGGATGAAGAAAGGGCTGAGCTGGCAGGGCGTCACAGGGAGGGGACAGATTCTTTCCACTTGAAGAAGATGATGGAGCTGGCCTTCACAGGAGCTCTGCTGCTCTTTGCTGCTGCTGCTGTGGAAACGACACAGCAACAAGTCTCGCTGCCCAGGGCTCCTCTCTTTTAGCTTGGCAACAAAACTTCATGAACCCAGACTCTAATTCAGCCATGACATTTTTTTACCATCGTAATTAGATGCAAAGCTCATAAAAATCCAGTGAACTGTGACTGTTTTTCCACATCGGGTCATGTTTACTTGTGGGTTTCAGCTCCATGTGGACAGTGATTTTGTCGCATGGTGAAAGATGTGACCTGTTTGTGTTTATGACAGATATGAAAATCCCTCTTTTTCGATGTGATACGGTGTGCATTTGTTAAAACCAAGTCAAAACAAAATGTTCCGGAGGTTATCTGCAACTGGGATTACAGGCTTGGCTTCTCATGTTTAGGAAACATTATTGAGGGAAGGGGGGGGATCCATTTGGGATGATGATGTCCTCAATTAGGTTTGAATATTGGCACTGATTTCCTGATTTGATTCCATTTTTATTCTTAAAGGCACAGATTAAAGTCAAATCAAGTTTGATTTGATTCTTGAACAAGCTATCAGCTATCATATACATCACTTTTTGACGAAATCAAAAATCCTTATCCTTTCTACAATCATGTATTTCACAAAGTGGAGGACCTCGCCCCATCCTTGCTCATGAATGACTGATCCTTTCGAGGATGCCCCTTTCATACCAAATCATGATATTATTAACAATGAACCTGTTAACCTCTGGAATGTTCCAATAAGGTGTTTTTTTGAGCATTTTTACAACTTTCCCAGTCTTTCTGTTGCCCTTGTTGGAGGCATGTTGCAATCATCAAATTTAGAATAAGCAAATATTCACCAAATACAATTAAGTTTATGTGGTACAGCAAATATATCGTCTTCGTACTGTTTTCAATTGAGTATATGTCAAAAAGGATTAGCAAATGATCACATTTTATTGCTTTACACAGCATCCCAGCTTTTTTGCAATCAGGGCTGTACAAACCCTTTATAACAAGTAAATACAGTCATTAGCAAAGATAATTAATGTACTGTACCACTCAATGAAAAATCCTACTTAATCTAAAAATCATGTTCAATTCTGGATAGATAAATAGTCAGAAAGAGAAAGTATCTTTTTTTTCCTGTTCCCTTTCTTACATGCACTGTATTAAAGTTGTATGTACAGTTATACATGCATTGATTAATTCTGTATGGATAACTTGGAGTTATACCATCCAGTATATCAACCTTTTGTGCTGCTGCCTTATAAGGACTTCTGTAGCCCAGTTTGTTTCAGAAGCTTTCACTGTCTGTTGACCCTCACATCTCACACAACAGACTTCTCTTCAGCTAGGTAGCTGTTGGAGCTTGTCCTCAGAAAATCGCTGATGTCACTCAAACTGTCATACATTTTTTAACAACATCCCCATCACTCGCTTGACAGAAGCCAAAGTTTATTCACTCGTACATACGTTACACACACACACACACACACACACACACACACACACACACACACACACACACACAATCTGCCTGAGCCAGTGCCTGACAGGAGCAGGGTGTGACGGCCCAACGCCACAGCCTGTTGTTGTGATTGACTCATGAGGGTTACATGAGGTCATGGCCAATAAAATGTCACTTACGGTTAGCAAGAGAATCTGCTTGTACTAGCTTGCACTGCAGGGGTGTGTGTGTGTGTGTGTGTGTGTGTGTGTCTGCCTTTGTTTTAAAACATGTTCAGTATTACTCAGACCTCTTGGGAAATGTACTTGATTATTTTGAAAAAGATAAACAAATTCTGAGTTAAGACAGATTTCATGAAATTTGGTGGAAAGTTACAACTGTCTGGTGACTTTGAGGAGTAGAAGCAACTTGTTTCTGCATTCCTCGGTTCAAAACAAGTCTTTCTGTGTTTTTCCAGGAAGATGTCTGCCTACATGAATAGTCAGCAGCTTTGCACTTTTTTTATGCACTTTTTCTCCACCACTCCTGTAAATGATGTCCAACCTGCATTTTGCGATTACAACCAAACACGATTGTTGTGTAACTTTACTTCAAGCAATTTGGCAAAGTTTGATGTTGCTACAGACATTTGATTTATGAAATGATTGGCAATAACTCAGAAATCATGAGTCTGACTCATTTTTTGATGACAGGAAAAAATGGCCGACATCAGCCAATATGCATAATTGCCGCTATTTGTACATTGCTTCAGATCCAGACACAGAAATATAAAACATTGGAGGTTTGTGTGGCCTTGGCAAAGGTGAATGTGGCCAGTGAGCGTGTCCACGCATATGATAGCAGATAGATTTTTTTTTTTTCAGCATTCTGGTGGTCAACAGTCGTCTTCAGTGCAATATAGATTTCACATCTAAAAGTCAACAAGGCAAAAGTTCTGGCAGTCAGCTTTGGTTTAAGGGTTTTTATTGGCCTCATCTTTATCCATGGAAAGGACAACAGCAGAAAAATACTTGGCTCGCTATGTTGCTACGCCTTTGATTTTAAATTCAGTTTTGAATCGGCTTCATGTTCCATGTTTTAGATGGCAACGCAGGCTTTTGCCTGTCCAAACTCTGACAGCTACCATTCCTGTCCAGTCGAGAGCTTTTTTACTCAGTCAGTCAAAAGCTCTCCGTTAATTAAGAACTGTTTGTCTGGTTCGCAATAACAGGCGCCATTAATCCACACAAACAATGCATCATATCTCTTTCAGAATTAGCAGCTATGGATGGCTGAGCAGTGCATCTATAGTAACATTTGTTTGCAGCCTGTCACTCTTCCTAGAAGGCTCTGTCGTCTGTTATTTTCTTTCACACTCCCTGCCATGCTCATACTTGGGAAATATACTTATTTTTTTACGCATTCAGCTGCATTTTCTTGGTCGGGCGATGTGAAATTGAGAGAATTGCAGTCATTTCCTTACGCTAGGGACGTACAAATAGATACAGTGCAGTACCACTTATTTTTTCACTCGGCTGATGTTTTTCTTTTACACAAAAGCATGAGCCTGTAAAGTATGTGAGAGAATGGAGAGAATTTAAATTTAAAAGTTGGAAGGACTTCGGCCGGCTATTAGATATTACCACTGTCACTTTTTCCCTTCAGTCGTTTCCAGGTTTTCCTTCCCTTCTCCTTTTCTCTGTCCACATAAGCAGTTTTACCACGACTGCCCTTAATGAGGTGATTCTGTTTCAAATCGTCAAAGAAGAAAAAGAGCACATGCCTCGATGCAGGCATACAAAGGTTATGACTTATGTTCCGAGCTCACTAGTTTGACAGCAATATCCCACACATGCACAGATGTGTGCACAGACACACACACACACACGCACACACACACACACACGCTTATACGACTACTGCGACAGTTGCAGTATTCATATCCCATCCACGGTGACCACATTTTACATTTTTACATTCCATAATCAGATTTTGTATTTCAGCACCAAACTGGAACGTGTACCCACAGTAACTTCCTGCTTGAGCTGCGCGCACACACACACACACACACACACACACACACACACACACACACACACACACACACACACACACACACACACACACACACACACTCTTTCAGTCTTCCAAACTCCTTCAGCAGGTGATTGGTTACTCCTGGCAGTACAGATTTCATTGTGACTGGGATGCAGTCAAATACATGCAGGAATTCAGCCCTTGATGCTCTCAAACATGCCCCATCATCCTCTGACTGAGGAATGCTTTTGAAAAGTAAGAGAGAGGAGAATGAGTTGGCAGGGTGAGAGGAGAACTAGAAAATATTTCATGATTCGGGATTTTATTCAAAGCCCTATGGGAATACCCGATTTGTCTTCGGATGCCAGGGTAATTTCAAGGCAAGCCTCAAGTATTGAGGCTGGCATCTTGTTGTTTTCTTTTTTTCCCCCAACCACTCCACCCTCAACCCCCTCAACTGCTTGCACAACTAAAGTTCAGTGTTCCTGTCTGTGCAAATTAATACTCATTTGTTTCTTTCTCTCAAACTATTCCTCTTATATCTGTCTTTGTTTCTTTCTAACTTGTAAATCTGTCACCATCTGCTTGTTTTACTTGGCGCGTGCAGTTCCAAAATCTTAGACGTTGATCTTGAGTTGCAACACTTCAACTGATTGTTCCAGGTTGTCATCCCTCTCATTTGTCTTGATCAAGTCTTTATACTGTTAGTGGATTTTAAAGGAAAATGTATGAAGCCTATGTTGATTGTACAGCAGTACATAGTCTACACTGCAAAAAGTGGCACATCAAAAATATGTGAAAACAAGGTGTTTCTTCCTTGTAAAAAGTAAAAAATATATGCCAATGTGAAAAAACATCTAAAATCAAGTGTTATGTAATTATGTCTTATATGAAGTGAGAAAATTATGAAATGATTTAAAATGTCAGATATTTTTGTCTAACTCTAAAAACAATCCAGAAATGCCTTTACTTTATAGATATAATATTTAACATTTCCACATCAAAATGTAGGTAAAAGGTAGATTTTCAACACTACTACTTCATGACTTCATCCAACTATGTCTTTTGTTTTCATTGTTATGATGGAAGGTAGACTTGGGCTAATAGATGATGCTATCGTCAATGGCCGGTGGCTGACAATCATTGGCATCTGAGCCCTGTACCATCGTAACAACAGATTAAAAAGGCCCCCCTGCAGGGAATGCACAATAATTAGTGTGTCCCCTCAGAGTTGCTATAAGGCAGGAGTTGTTGGCACTTGTGACATGTGGGAGAGAATCATCAGCTAGCTATCAATACAGCTAGCTTGCTAACTTTGTTTTAAGATTCTAAGGCCCCACAGGGCTATGTTTCATACACACGGTGTGGAGAAGAGCCTCTTAGACCTGACAAGGGGATGTATGTCAGTGGTGACGGCTATAGGAGATCAGTGGGTCAGAGCGACAGTGATGACTACAGTGGTGAGCAACTCCACTGCCTTACAGTAGCCCTGAGGGCACACAAAAACTCAAATTCAGAATCACTTAGTACCCTTACCCTGCACTCTCTTTTAATAGGCTGTTCTGAAACAGCAAAGCTTCCTCAAATCTAACCACAATGTGATATTCAGCACAGTTTTACATGTCGGGGGAGAGAAGGCCGAGTCATGTGAGAAC
Organism: Pagrus major; assembly: GCF_040436345.1. Lineage (NCBI taxonomy): Eukaryota > Metazoa > Chordata > Actinopteri > Spariformes > Sparidae > Pagrus > Pagrus major. The sequence goes on from NC_133235.1 coordinate 24,335,333, forward strand.
AAAGACATCTGTCCCTGTAGGGTTAAATTTCTGCTTTTTTACATTACATAAAGGCTGCTGCTATTTAAATAGTCTGCCCACTTGTTCACATTTTCCATATGGTACTGCGTGACTGATCAGGAGAAAGAGCCTTTGAGAGATTGTTGTTGTTTTTGAAAACATAAATAGATCATCCTTGGCTGTGTGGTCATCTGTCGGTCCTGAGTCATTTGATGCTGGAAAATGTTGTTTTTCATAGTTGAATTACTATTCGTTTTTGAAATTAACTGAGACAGATTAGCATGCAGCACTGTGTAATATGTGCTAACTCTCCCCTGATGTGAGTACTGCTTCTATTCTCAAAAAGACGGAACACTGAAAAAGGCAATTTAAAAAACTGCTCAAGACACTCATTGAAACCCAAAGCTGGTCCTCAGTGCGGCAACAGTATTTTTCTATCAGAAAGATAGAGAGAGAGACTATTCACTGCATATTACTGTATGCATTCAACATCCCTTAAGAACGCATATTGGAATATTGTATATCTCTCGTTCGTTCGCTCCAAGGACAAATTAGAAATTGGCTTTTTCCCTATGTTGCTGGAAAACCACAATTAAGTTCCCTGAGTGTTGCTTTTGAAATTACCACAGTAGAGTTGAAGTTTCAACAGAAAGAAATAACAGTTTTGCGGTCTTGACATCGTCAAAACAAACCAACAAACTGCATTGGACAGCAGCCAACCAACAATTCTACAACAGCCCAACTGTGGTTTCCACAGCGACGGCGCCTTAATTGATTCCTTCCCTAATTAACATGCTTTAAGGACAGCTGGGCCAAGCAGCTTTGTGTTAAACGTCCCCTGAACATCACGGTTATTAGCTTAATACCCAAACGGTTATCTGGATGGTGTTGGTACACAATACTCCGCTGTTCAACAGTGCATTTCCTCTTAAACTCATGCAACGTGCATTGAATTATTTCAGTTGCTTTACATAAAAAAAGGTTAATTGCTTTATCACGGTTGCTGTCCAGAACCATGGAGGATGTTTCCTCTCTCTCTGTCTATCTTCTATTATCTTTCCCTTGCAGGCTTCTGCTGAAATATTTTTGATTGATGCGTTGGGTCGATGCTTAAATGCAAGCTGGCTTTATTGCACACAAATCGTTCTTTATGTATTTTACGGCAACAGAATAGTTTCCTCAAGGTGTAATGAGAATTATCAGTATTAGACAGTACATGATATATGAGTCCCCTAACCAAAGTTTCTCCTTCTTATAATACAGCATATCACATTGCTGCCCCAAAACAGGCAGAACAAGTGCAGGATATTCAAAGAGCCTGTCAACAGGTTGTAATGTGAGCTAACCCATAACCGTAAAACACATTTGTAACCAGTGTGTAATATTGTTCTCATTTTTTTCAAAGTAATCCTCTTGTACCTATCCGTCCAACTATGAAAACTGAGCTTCCAAGCTACAGTACTGTCACTTTTGCAGGGAACATAAGTGTTGTAAGATATTTTACCTGCTTCCACTAAAGGGCCCAACTCAAGTTTCATGAAGCCTGGCCTGGTGATACGTTTGTAGATGTCTCATTTCACTCAAGCACTCATTTCACTCACACAGACCTACAAGTGAGGGGGCATAAATATGGGATACATGACAGATGTAATGAGTTACGATATTGAAAGTACTTGCTTGTGTCAAGAACGTTCTCAGTCTCCCCTTACACTCTCCTTTGCAGCAGTCATTACATTGATAAGAAAGACAGGCAAGAACGAATACCAATATGTTCATATCCGCTCTCCTGATGACTTTGGCATCTGTTGAGCTGCTGCAGAATAACTGCTGACAATCAAACATTTATCCTTCAACATCAGCTAAGCTTGTGTAGGTTCCTCATTATTAGTCACCTCTTTATTTCTCAGTGTTAGTTTAAGGCCTTGACTGTCTGGGCATCCACTCTTTTGTATAATTTTGCCTTAAAGTTAGAAATGACTAGACTGAAATATCTTGTCATCAATGAATGAATTGCCATGAACTTATGCAGGCATCATACGCGTTGATTACGTTTGATAAAACATGCTTACTGTCGCAATAACAATGTGGTTAGTAAATTAACTAGAAAATGTCATACAAGGAAAAATGTGCATTTGTTATCACTGATGTTTACCAATGCCACATTTTGAACAGAATACATTAAATTGACGACTAACAGTTTTAAATTGAAAGTCATATTACATTTAAATTTACCAAAGTTGTATTTCATATAAAAGTAATGACATGGCATGACATTTGGTACAGATATTTGAGGCCCCCAGACGATGTGTCCTATTGACTTTGAAAGCTGCATGTAATCTGATAAATTGCTTCCAGTAGCTAAGTGGCATTGTGACTCATTGCTGACAGTTTGAAAACAAAAATTCTACATACACAAATACACATTCCTTTTCAAATCCTGGTGCCTACATCACCCACAATGCAACATAGCCGCTGAGTGACATACATGCAGCTTCCTCTGGAGCCACAAAAGGCTTTATACTACTTTAAAGAAAAAAAAAACCCTTTTTTTCCACATATGCTGTGGTACTCACCAAGACCTGTAAACACACTGCAATGTCTAAAATTGGAGTTACCCTTTAACATTCGGCTCAAAGCACTGCTGTGCCTAAGTACTGCCCCACAGAGCTGCCCAGATGGCTGTGAACTCTTAGTTGTGTTTCAGGATTGCATTTAGCTCTGCATTGTAAGCAGTATATACAAGCCTGTCTGCTTTCATGAAATGTTGCTTTTGGGGTGTTGAGGTGCTCAGGAGACAACTGGATAAAGGTCACCTTTGCTGTCAGGTGTGTTGAGTGACAGAGTCAGAGTCTGGTGTCAATGGCGAGGATATTAGTCATCCCACAGCACCCCAGCCCCACCTCTGTTCCTCCCAACCACCTCTCAACATGTCTTTAGTGGTTGTTCCCTCCATATGAAGGTCAGCTGTGTACCACGATTGATCTTGACAGCTTTCTCATGAATGTTTAATAGTGGGTGCACACATGCAAGCATACACAACCTAAAGGATGGTCACAATGAGCAAAGTGTGCGTGTCTCAATAGCCTATGTTCTACAAATCTGGTATTCATGCCACTTTCTTAGCCTCGCACTCCAAAGGATCATTTGTTGTTGTGTCAGGAGAGCCTCTTGTCAGACATGGTGCGATGGAACAAAGACCACCTTGATGATGGTGGACAGCAGGAAGGGCCAGCAGGTGGTCCAATTAGTTTGCCCCATGCTGAGACGGGGGAACATCATAAAGAATAGGATTTCACAATCCAGGCTGAGAAATTCTTGAGTCAGAGCAGTGGTCATAGTGCAGTGTGGTATGATTTAGATGCAAGAGTGAAGGGAAATAAAGATGATCTGTTCTATCGATCAATGAAGCAATGTTTAATCAGTTGTGACAGAAAGATTCATAATCCAATAAAAGGGTGCGGACCATGAAAAGCTTATGGCGTATGAAGGATGCCGCACTGTGGGGAAATAAACAGATGCCTATAGATATTTGCAGATGACTGACATTCTAATTTCCATACAAATAAATCATGTAAAATAAAACCAAGTATTGGATTTATCTGATTTCTTGTTAGCTTTGCCAATGGAAGAGTAAATGGAAAATAAACCTCTTTTGCCTGATGGAAATAGCACATATTTATAAAACTCACTTTTGTTTAGGGGGCTCTTTCTCAACCTTGTAATCAATGCTGCTCTTAAAATGTGGTTGTAATTAAATGCGACACGTCATCTTACCACCCAGGGCCCTCGCTTTACACCACCCACACTGCTCCACTGTTTCCCCAGGATGCTATGTATCATCTATTGAGCATTTGCTGACATTTAGAGGGATTAATATGTCAGAGCAAGAGAAGGAACACAGGAGACACAAGGCACCACAGTATTCCACTCATAAACACTCAGGTGGAAGAGATATATAACTTGCCATGTATTTGAAAGTGTTTCCCATGAGCATTTTAATTGCCTCTGTGTTTCACAAACAGACCTAGAGAGTAGAAGCTTAGCTTATACTTTATATGGTAACTGAAGAAGACTTGAAGCAATAATCAGGTTTGCTTTCCATTACATTACTCAGTTACTTCCTATAAGGAATGGCCTACAAGGTAAGGGTAGGCAGCGTTATACGTAAACCTGTATGTAACAAATGTCTGTATTACTGTGTTTGTGGTTCAGGAGACCCAGGAGAGGTTTCCAAAACTGGGCCAGATGGAGGCCTGGGAAGAGCTCGGCAGTGGGGAAACAGAGGAGGGCAGCAGCACAGACTGTGATGATGAAGATGGATGTCAAGCTTCAGGAGACAGTCAAAGCCAGACCTGTAAGTAATACATCCTCATCCTCCACATAAACACTGTGTCATGATTCGATTTGACTTTCGATTCTAAGGTCACCATTCAATTCAGTTCTTGATTGACATATTACCACTGATGGCTATGCCATTTTTTGACAAATCATACGTTTTATGCTCTGTCATTTACATTTTAAAATTCACTAAAAATAAAGGCTACATTTTTAGGCTACATGGTACCAAGTCTGATATAACTGCCATATTTTTGAGGGGAATGTGGGCCTACCACACTAAGGCCATAAGGCCAAATTTGAATAATTTATTATTATTAAATGTAATAACAATATTTCACCAGTCAATTGGAAACAAACTAATGAACACGGAAACCAGTGAAGAGTAATTGTTGAACGGTGATCTTTCCTCACCTGCAAAACCTACTTATTTTCCAGTGTTGTTACAAGTGTTTGATTTCAATGGTTTTTCGAGTTTGATTTGATATTTTGACAGCCCTAATACACACTATGACACATTATTGTATCACTGTAATATTTTTAATTGTGCTCTACCTTTACTCAACTTATTGTGTGCATTATATAATCAAGGATAGACCTGCTTCTGTCCTTTCTTTCTTTTTTCTTATTCAGTGAGACTTTATTTTTTTTATTTTTCTGAGGATTGCCACAAAGTCACTCTTTCATTCAGTGGTTATATGGCAAAGGGAATTCACTTGAAAACACTTCTGTCACCTTCTGCCATTCTCACCTGCTGTGTCTCCTTGAGGCTAGCGCAAAGGTGGAAGCACAGAAGGTTCTTCAGATTATGAGACAAAGAGCCAGGTTACCTCCGTGGGCACACATAGACACACACACGAGGCAGTGAGGAGATGTTAGGGCTTGTGTCGGCTTTGATGAGAATCATTTGATCTTCTGCAGAAGCTTCTTGTTAATCATCCCTAATTATCATGTTGGGTTTTTCCACCTCCACAGTTAAACAAAGGAGTCTGGTATGAAGTATTGTCTTACTAGCATGGAGGTAGCAGGGAGGAATATGGAGGAGCAAATATACACTCGTATATGCACATAACAGCAGCAGAGACCAGGTTACCTGTGGCTTGTAAAGGTCATCAGGAGAAACTGTATGCTGTGACAAGCAGACAAGCAAACACAATGAAGACAGGCCCAGTGATAAGATCCTCGCTGGAGTAGGCTGAGCCTCTTTGACTTTCCCAGATCTTCTGCAAGACTGCAGAAATGCAGATGCTGATTCAGCAGTCTCTTCATACCATGTTAACTCAGACCAACACAAATGCACATTTTGCACGGCGGGCTAACCACGTACCCACAGGTGCCTTATTACGTGTACCCAATTAAATACAACAGACATTGGGGATTGCCTTGTGGGTGTTTAAGATTCTGACCACATAGCCACAGCGTCCCCATTTCGACTTTGGCTGAGGACCTTTGTTGCGTGTCATCCTCACTCTGTTTTGTCTTCATAGCCTGTCACCTTGCCATACTCCCTGCCATCAAAACAAAGGCAAAAAAAGCCCCGGAATATCTTTCGGAAATATTCAGAAGACATTCAATATTCTTTTCACATACCAGCAAACCTTTTATCTGTTTTGAGTTGCTTGAGTCACAGCATTTGAAAAACTTTTCCAAATAATTTAAATGGCATTTTAACGAACAACAAGTTTAAATATATTCTAAATTTGCCCCATTGTGAGTATTGCCCATTAGACACAAAAGACATTAAATAAATGCAAATCAGCCACCCTATGGCCACCAAGCAAACACTGACATCATCTTTTTATCCTCCTGTTCTAACAACTTCAGTAAGAGGTGTCAGCAACAGCCCTCTCCAGCTTCATATCACTTTTCGGTATGTTAGAGGATGTCCACTTTTAAGCAATCTGATCACTTATAATGCATTTTATCTTAAATTAGATTATCTTTGGCAACTAAACCCCAATCACATAACCAGTTTCATTATGTCCAATCGCATTTACAATCATCTACCCCTCATTTTGTACTCCCTTGCCCCTCAGAACAGAGCTACAAGGGGTATCTGTTGAAATCTCCCCATATGAAATGAGAACAATCTTCAAAGACCCTCATACGTCATCAGTTGTCATTGATGGCATTTATCTAAACAGATGTAACCAGACATTTCCTTATGCCGTCTTCAGCTGTGGTGATTTCTCTTGCATTACTGTGGCAATAACATAGCAACCGGTGCTCCTACCCTCCCAGTCTGCACTGATTTAAAGGAACAGCACCAAGTGCAGCAACTTTGCTGCTAGACTTAAGTTAAAGTTTGAAATATGTCAAAGTGTGGGACTGTCATGCACAAATCAGCAAGCTAGCTAGACATCAGCAAACTTGCAGTGATTGTTTTATGCTTATTACAAAGAAAAGGACCATAATACATTGAAATGACGGAGAGTTCTCATAACCCTTGGTTTGAATTGTGCCTCTTAAAAAACCTCAGTTTGGAGGTCCATGCAACTATAACACTTGGCCCAACTACTTAATCCCAACTCCTTGGCATGAACACACAAAACAGAGGGATAGGGCTAAGTGGTATGGGGCAAGGGGTGAACTGGGATCGGGCTATGCAATCAGCACACCTTACACCTACTGGCCTAGTTTCACCAAAGAGTGTGAAGAAGACTTTCCACACCACAACACTGCTAATAAACCAATCGATAGCCAATCAATAGCCATTACATTCCCTGTTACACGCAGCTCTGGACAGGTCTTTTCTGCCCTGCTCCTTGTTGTGATGTGGATAAAAGTTGCCAGCCTTTCTTCGAGCTGTGACAGCAGCAGTAGTATTCCACCAGCAGGGGATAATCAATCAAAACCACTGTCTGAGAGTTACAGAACAAAACCCATTAGTCTGTGCTCAAAGTATAAATCCATATCCTGGTAAGCCCTGTTGCCTGTACAACTGTCGTTTAGGGTTCAAAAGAATATTTATCATCTGGTAACAAAATTATGCTGGAAAGGTGATTGGTTTATTGGTGTCTATAAAAAACAAATTACAGCATTGGCCCTATTATAAGACATCTCTGACAATAAGACACCATTTGCTCCTCCAAAGACTGATGCCAAGAGGTGGGCAACACTTGTCCAGTGACGCATGGACAGTCCATTTTTGGGACATCATTCACCAGCCAAGCCCGGCTTTGATCTCGGCTGTGGGCATGTTCAGCTATTTGGCAATTTCCGAAGCTTTCAGGTGGATAACAGCTAATAATACCTCACACTCCCCTGTCAAGCTCTTTGAAGTGACCAGTTTGGAGTTCAGGGATTTTTCTAATGATTAGCATTTTAAAGACCTTTTCATTATTAGTTTTACATTATAATTCTTGGCCTCTTGATGTTTTTTGATGATGTCTGACTCTGTGATCACCAAGTTATGTTTGATAATTGTCATTTCCGTGCAATATTGACTTGGATTTACATATTTCTAATTCTCTTCACAAATAGTACCTGAACTTTTTGTTAATTATCCAAACATCACCTTTGGCAAGTGTGAAATGAATTCCTCGCTTGGGTGAGGTTGTTATGCATTATTGGAGTAGGAGGCACATTTGAACTTCCATCTGTCTGTGCATTTGTTTGCCTCTGTGTAACTGTGGCACAGCTCCCAAGGTCCATGTTAAAAGGGAGCATGACCGCCCACTGTTCTGCTAAGAGAGACTTCATCACCAAGCTAATGAACAGCACTAATCTGCAGAAAACAGACTCACTGTCTCTATCATCACTCAGATGTGATGGAACTGCTGCAAGTCTTGCTGAGGAGATAGGATGCATGCATACAGCCTCGTACACACTGAAACTATGTTTAAGAATGCATATGTGATGCCTCATGCATACACATCTGAGATCAAAAGTGAAGGGTTATAGGAAACCATGTGAAAAGTGAGCTAAAAATGCAACGGTTTCCTGCTAAACAAAGGTTTAAAACTTCAGACAAGACTTGGAAAAGTCACATTCTTTTCACATACTCCAATTAGCTTTCCACCACTTAAGAAAGTGCAGTCTGAGTGCATGATGTCATGCCTGTTTGATCTCGGTTCAGATCCTCCTCGCCTGAAGACATGCTAGTGCAGTCTGTGTGCCAGCTAAACAAGGCCTGGTCATGTACGAGCTGCCATGACCACAGCCATGAACAGGAGAATAAATCAGTAAATCTTTAATGAACCATATCATTCCTCTCCCCTGCAGCTATGAGAGCCTCTTCTGTGGTACATTTTGTGGCGTGACTATGGCTTATTAACTGTATTAGCCCGGGAACACTTATGGCTGCTCCTTCCAAAGGAGCTATTCATTTGTAGCTAGCTCATTAACGTATTAATCTCTAAAAGACCCACGGTGGCACATTAGACGACTATCTCTCCATTAGGAAGAGAAAGGAGACTCCAAATGTCTGTGCATCAAAAGGTAGAACAGTACTTTATTTGTCTGTCTGCTTCCGTGAGTCGAGCAGGCTTGCCTGAGTCTCTGGCAGAGTAGGCGCAGCCTTTTCTGTCCTGGCCTTTTGTGCAGATCTGGAAAAACAGACAGGCAAACCGAGCAGAAGATATGTTATTTCTTCTTATATTGGAAGTGCAGGAGAATATACTGTAGTTTGTTTTTTGTTTTTTTAATTTATTTTTTATTTTTATGAAATCTTAGAGGAGTTTAGGATAGAATGTGGGAGACAATCTGCCTGGCAAAGGTGTGGGAAGTCATAAAAACAAAAGGAGAAAGCAAGTTATCCTTCTTAGAGGGGGAGGAGAATGCAGGAATAAACACTTCCAATGATTGAGCCAGGGGGATGTGTAGCGCAAAAGTGTGAATCGTGCAGCCATGAAAGTACAATTCTCTTTTGGTTACAAACACCATCTGTCTGGAACGCTGGTGAGCTCATCAAGAAAGCGAGGAAGACACCCCCGGCATTGCTCATATACCCTGCACTTCAGTGGCTATACCTGTCTATTAGCGTGAAGCCACTGGCAATGATTGTTTTCTTTTGCCATTCTGTCAAAGAACATAATTATCCAACTATGACAAGATGGAAAGATTTAAGAGTGGATCAGTGTGGTGCTGTCATTCCTGAACAGAAGGAAAATTATATTAACTTTGCTTTCCTCTCATTGCGTATTGCTCATACAGAAGGAAACAGCTGTGTGTGTGTGTGTGTGTGAGAGAGAGAGAGAGAGAGAGAGAGAGAGAGAGAGAGAGAGAGTGTGTGTGTGTGTGTGTGACTGTAAACCTGACCCCTAGGGAAGTAAACTCTGACCACTATTTCACATCCACAGCTGCTGTATTTTTGTGGACATTTCATTTACCAAAAAAATGAAGTAAAGTTTTAGTTAGTAACACACACACAGACACACACCCATTCAAAGACACGGAGGGTGGCTCTGTGTGGCATGAGAAGGCTCCAATCAGCAGATTTTGAAGTTAAGGCTGAAGGACACCAGAGCAAAACCTGCGCTCCCCATCTATCAATGTCCAGTGTAATATGCAGTTTATATTTTGCTATCCACAGCTCTATAAAACACAGGGATCTAATTTTACCTCTTGAATGTTCAGAAAACTGCACAGTATTATATAGGTAATGACCTTGAACCTGGCCTTGATACAGTGATTCAACTCTGACGTAACGGTCTCATAAAGCTCGTCAGTTGCCGGTGTGTTTGTACCTGAATGTCAAAGGCATTGAAACAACTTCTCTCCAAAGCCTATAAGGCCATAAAGGTGTGCGGCAGCTGTTCGCCCTGGCAGGAAAAGCACATTCCTAAAATGAACGGCTGCTCGGCCAGGATATGGCCAACCTACACCAGTGTTAGCAGGATTACACTGAATCGGCCCGAAGCCCACTAGAGCCTGCTGTTGCCCTGGACCCAGCACACACCTGCCTTTCATGTTGGAAAACTTGCAAGATGGAGAAAAGAGCGGTGATTAAGGGTGCAATGCTGCAAGCTAGGATCTGAGAGAGGACACACGGTCAGAGGTTAAAAGTTAAAACAATGGAGTTGTAATGCCATAGAGCCATATGATGTGATCTAACAGGACAAGAGGTAACGAAGGCGTAGAAGTACAGCTAACATTGGGATAAAATGTTCAGACCTGAAGTTCAGAGAAGACGATTGCAACATTGAAAACCTATGATGCAATCTACCGTGAGAGAGGGGGGTTAGGAGGGTGGGTGAGGGATTTGGTGCTTGTATTCTCTTCCAGGCCGGGTAGAACCAATCCACCCCTTGATCTTCCCATCCTAGGTCCTGGGGACTGGCGTGCGTAGAGGCCGGCTGGCCAGCAGATGTAGTGGCTGTGTCCCTGTGCGGATATTACCAGTGGGACTGCCATTTCCCCTTAGCCTTTCATCTGGAGCTCAAGGGGCTGAGAGTGAGCTCCGCGGGGCAGAGTAGGGTTGGGGAAGAAGGAACAAGGGGATCAGAGATGGCTTTGGCTGGGCAGGAAGATGGTCTGGTTTGCGGATGAATGTGGGAGGAGTGAGTCACACTCATGCTCAGATATGCAGAGTCATCTGTTTGTTCTATCTGACTTTGTGATTAATATAATTTTGTCAATACTTGCCTTGACAAAATCTATAAACGATGATGAGAAATAGCCACATCATTCCCTATGTAATGTATATGGAGAAAGAACTTTCTAACAGAACAATTACAGGGATAATCCTTTGGACTAACATGTATTCAAACCATTTGTTACAACTCTAACTTCCTCACAGATATTCTGTCTTATTATAATAACCCTATCACACATTTTTTTATCGTACACATCAGCATTTGTGATCAACTCTCTCCCAATTCCTGCTACCCCCATCCATCCCTTTTTATATCAGCGTCCACCTTCTCTTTCATTGGTCTCCTTTTCCATCCTAGCTTGGAATATTCTGCCCTGTGGTTTTTATGGCACTTTGAGAGCATATTAGCTTAAAGGGCTCCCTAGGCATGCGGTCATCAGAGGAGAATGGTTCTCATTAGCCGGCATCATCATTTCCTTTCTAAGCAGTATCAGTGAGGCTTTTATGACTGAGCTTCTCCAGGACACCTTTGGGACCCTAGTTGGGAAACACCAAGAATGTCTGGTGTGACAACAGCTTTCAAACTAAAGGTGGTTACTACCTCGGTGAAGAGTTAGTGAACATGATACGTACAATTTAGCATTTTGTATGGTTGCTATGAGCTTTAAAGCAGAGCAACAAGGAATGTTAGTGACTCAGTGCTCTGATACCATAGCCACATAAAAGTCTTAACTACAGTACCACAGAAGGAACTGTTATTCACCAATATAACAAGAAATCCTTACAACATTTGCAGGTTTCCAAGCAGTAAATGGTTTTTTAAAGATGGTTTCCAGACTCATAAAGTGTGCTTTATTGAAACCTGCGAAGGCAATGGATATGACTTGAATTTTATTGTGTGCAAAACACACTTGCACACCACCGTCTGCCGTGGCACCTAGTCAAGCTCAGAATACACTTTTGGGTGTTCATTGGGACCAGATTTAATCAGTTCTCAATGAATTTGTGGATATATTTTGTTGCTGGCTACACACACTAACAGACAGACCTACAGCTGAGGCGACTTAGTGATGGCCCTCGTTTATTTGGCTGCTTTATTAATGCCCATACCGGGCTTCTCTGCTGGGGGTTGGGGTCGGGATTGGATGGAAAGGTAGAAGGGGGGGCTGCGTTAATGACCCCCTTGACTTTCTTGACTCGCCTGAAGCCCAGCCCTGGCTGAACACAGAAACTGGCATTCCTGCTGTAACACGGCACTGAGCAAATAAAGGCCAACATTCCATTGATATTGAAAAATACAGTAGAAGGATAAGCAGGGATGAGTCTGATCCTCTTTGTCTCAGCTCAGCCTGGTATGAAGGGGAAATACAGACTAGGTGAGGGAAGAAGGAGAGATGGAATGGAAGGACTTGGGGTGGGTACTTCTATCTCAAACTCAACAAAATCAGAGTATCCGCTTTAGATAGCAGAGGTGCATTAGCATTGCATGAGAGGTCAGATAATGGAGGTTGGTTGCAATGAGCCAATTTTTGTATCGACTACCTGTAGTGCGAGTCTGTGTGCAGCTTTGTATATGTGTGCGCATCAAAGGGACGCAAGACACTTCATTAAAGGCCTATCCTATTGACCAGCAGTGAGAGTGACAAAGCCCTTCTCCCTTATCCATAATTGATGTGGCAATTAGAGCTGAACCTAGAACACACTGTCAGGCCTGAGGGCCGGGAGGGGGCTGACCTCTCACTGCTTCAGCTGATTACAGATCAGATAGGAACAGCCCCTGACAGAGTACTAAGTAATTTCATTCTAAAACTGCAGTCAGTTATGCAACCAGGAGTTTACATCAAAGTATTTGACTCACCCCCACAAAATCAAACATTTATAACATCACAGCACAAGTTTTTTTTTTCCCCCCTAACCCACACAGATTTCTGAAAACACTTTGAAGTTGAAAAGGCAAGTATCACTTAGATCAGTTTAATTCAGAGGCGGCTGGTCACATGGAGCAACACAAGGCTGCATTCTCCTCTCTCTGTCTTACTTTGTGTGGGTGCTGCTGCTGCTGCTGCTGCTGCTGCTGCTTCTTGGTGTCGCTGAGCAGGTAGCACCCTAATGACAGCTTACACTAAAGGCTCCTTTCTGTACTTCACTCCGTAGTGTCACTTGAACATCAACAGCAGGCTCTGAAAGGTTGAACGTGTCATTGGATTCTCTACTACACTCAAAGTCACAGAGAGAGAAAAGGGACAATCAGAACAGGTGAAAGCGTGCAACTGTAGATTTCTGCACTGCTTGGCTGATTCCAGTGGGCATGTGTGAAATGTTATGTCAGAAGACGCACGGTGACAGTGTCTCTCGAGGTGCTTCCCGACGCACACTTCCTCTCGACTGTAATGGATGGCAATGAGGTGTCTGCGTGCATGTGTGCAAGAGAGCAGAATAATATGAATGCAAGTTTATCCCTGCCTCCTTCACGCTCGTCTGTCTACAAGGACAACCTGACACCTGCCAATGCAATGAGGCATCTGGTGTTTGAGTGCACACAGGTGTTTGTGTGTGACTGAACACTTGTATCAGCTGAAATCAGTGTTGGGAAGATGGTGTGTTCGCATCTGTCTGTTAGATTGAGGAGTTGTTCTGGGCCTTTAACTTCTGTCTTGCTTAGAGGCTGCTTTCTTCTCAGGACTCCCCTCCATCTTGAGAATCTGTCACATTGACTGGTGGAGGTCACTGTCCTCCCAGGGCCCCCTTTGCCTATTTGTTTCTGTGTGTATGTGTTTGTGTGGGAGTAAATCTTAATCTTGCCAAGGAGCTTAATCGTCTAGTACAGCCAAGAATCGCACTGGGCAGATTCCATTGCACTGATCCCTGCTCCCGAGTTGCCATGCTGCTATGCCCGTTGCTAGGTTAGCTGTAGGCTAAGATCTGTACCCCACTGGTGCCCCTGTATTCTTGCCCCTTTAGCCCCACGAGTGGCCTGCCAGAGACCCTGTACCAGTCCTGGATTCCCTACATAGGTTGCCTGTGAACCAGAAAGCCAGTTCCCAGAGAAGTGAGTTTGTGTGTGTTACCCAGAATACGGAATAGGGAGATTAGTTTGACGGGCGAGGAGCCCCTGGCTGACATGGCACCACATAAAGAGTGAGTCGTGGACAAAAACAGCACAGAGATGGATGGCCAGTAATGAACTGTGTGAATGCTTCCTCCCCTTCTCTCCACCCTCTAACCTTAGCCTTCTTTGTAAGAAAGTGTGTGTGAAAAGAGATAAGAAGACACTGTGCAAGTGCTTTGGAAGGTAAATGTCTGTGGGTGAGACAGTGAAAGAGAGGCCTTAAAAACATAGTGACCCAGAGAGTTTTAGCATTCTCCAGCTGCACCAAACAATGTCAGGACACCCATGATCCATAGCCACCAAGAGCTACATCAGTCTTTTATTGGTGTCTGATCGGAAGCAGAATGATAGCTCTGCATCTCAGTAATGCTCGCTTCATCCAGGAATAAAAAGAGGCTTGTGCATACCACTTGGTGTGATGGGACTCCACATGCTATCAACTTTTGTGGTGTGTGAAAATGATGAGAATGGTGCAACCAAGTAGTAACAATGGACGTGTGTATACATGAGAGCTATCACACAGCTTAACGACACAACATGACATAGGTTTAAACAATCACTGTGGTGAAATTTATAATCAATTGCATTACATGTGCCAGTGCTAAACCAGAGAAGTGGAACATTGTTCCACATCTGTGTCTCTTCCCTCGCTTCACTTGGGAAACAGAGAGCCTCTTGCTCTCACAGGGAGAGATGGCAGGTAGCAAATATCTGGCAAAGGTCACACATCAGGTTGGATCAGAGGAGAGCGCCTTGTCCCTGTTAATGACAGGGAGTAATGGTACAAATCATTTTTACTGACTTCACTGCATTTGAAAAATGGTGAGCTGGCGCCCACACTTCAAAGACATATTGGCTATTGCGTAAAGATCTTGTTTTACAGCAAATAAGGATTGATCTAGCAAATCAACTGTGTCATTATTCAGCTGCTGGGGAGAGATGTCACAGGAAAAAGCTGGATAAGCCGTACTGTTCCCTCTAAGTCTTGAAGTTATGCTGGAACCAAGCACACATGTGGAAACGGGTGACTAGCTAATCACATATCGTCTCACTGCTAATTTCAAACACCGTGTCCGGCTGCACCATGAGCGTGTGTAAATCTTTGCGTCCGTATACATGCTTACATTTATGTGTCTGCCTCGGTAAGTGGTAAAAAAATGTGTCAGAGGTCACCTCTTAATGAAACATCGCCGTGAGGCAGGTCCAGTGGCCTTGTCAAAACCCGGGCTCCTGAGCTGCTTTACAACGCCCCCACGCCCCCCCTCCGCATCCGTCTCCTATCAGCCGCTTAGCAGGGAGAAGACCTTCAAGGTTATGGCAGGGGTGTGAGTTTAGAGAGAGGAAGATGCTGAGAATATGGGAGGAGGAGGAAGTTACTGACCTCCAAACACCTCCACCACTCTCCCTCCATCGCGTCATAAATCAAACCTCCACGTTCTGACTTTCCTTGTGATCGTACACAGCAAGCAGAGGAGTGAAAACAGCCACAGATGCCTTAAATGGTAAACAGGTCAAAGTATTGTATTTATACAAAATTAATAAAAAAGAATGGCATAGCTATGTTTGCAGTGGCTACAAGTCAGTGTTGAGTCTTGAGTCTTGAATAGCTGCCTTGTCATCTTGGTAGACTATACTGTGTCAACTTGCTAAGCCCCAGTATACAGTAGCACCATTCCTCACTGGATTACAGCTCTGCAGCTTGTGTTCAGCCAAGTCCACGTGCAGACACAACCCACACAAACACACACAACCATGAACACATTTCCATCTTAGTTTCCTGGGTCAACTCATTAGATTTGTCCCTTAATGAACTCTTTGCGCTGTTGAGTGTATGAGTTTGTTTTTTAGGCGTATAGTGTACATTCATGCTGGCTGTGTATTCTTGTCTACAGTATGTATGACGTGCTGAGGAAAGGAGAGACTAAATCTTATCAGTTGAAGACAGAGGGAGGAATTTTTTAGAACAGTTCGCTTCTTCTCTTTGCATTGGTTTGAGGATTTAATCTATGTGCTGGCAAAGCAAAAGAAACATGGAGGAGAAGAGAGAAGGAAAGAGAGAGAGCAAGAGGTGGAGAGTAGCAGTAGAAAACAGACAAGAAGACAAGAAATGATGGCCGAGGCGTTTGTTATTCCTCCCACTCACCTTCCAACCCTTATTCCTCCTTTCCTCTCTCCTCCCCTCCCCTCCCTCCTTCGTCTTGGCGAGAGCCCGAGGTCCACCTCCTCTTCGGTGCTGTGGCCAGGCTCGTTGGAGGCAGCTGTTGTTGCTCCCTCGACCAGTGGGAAAAATGGAGGCTACTCCAAACTCGCAAGCTGCCCATCTGGAGAGGCATTAGTGGCAAAGGACACTGAACCATTTCTCACACGCTAAGCCAACACAGAGGTCAACAAGGTGGGAGAGGACTGAACATCCCTCCTTAACAAGCTACAGCCTCGGGTTGAGCTGCAATGCCTTCTTGAACTGAATGTGTAGAAATGAAGGCAACACATCGCAGTACAGAGTGTTGAATGTTCAGATGTACAAAGTGATATGATCATTATTGGCCTCGTTCAAACCAAGAAATACTCTGAAATACTCTGCAAACTTGTTGCAGATGGAGAAAGTCACTCTGGAAGAGTTGTTGCTCCCATGCTGGGAGCTGGGAAGCGGGCAGAGGCGGAGTTCCAGGCGGAGTTCACGGGCCAAACAATGATACTCTCCCAGTTCTGTCCTCCCACACCACCACACAACCCTGCAGTAATCTCAGGGTTGTGCAATTAGCACCTCATTCAGACCAAATCAGGCGATCTCTCTCTTCATGACCGCAGGGTTAAACTGCAGGGTTTAATGACAAATGAAAGCTACTACAACCCATTTTTTACACTCGTATAGGGTCAACATTTACATACGTATGCATATTTACTTCATTGAATTTATATGTGGTTTTGTAAAGCCCTCTTAGCACTCAAGTTCTGTGCGTCTCTTTGGTTTCCTTCACACTCTGTCACTGTTCAGTGCCCATTATGAAGCATTGTACCACTCAAATCACATGCTCTTTTACTGCTGGGAAACATGTGTCATTGACTGTTGCTGTAAAAGGAGAAGCATGTTGACGTGCTATTGCATTGCCTTGAAGTCACCGAGGTGATTGATTCCATCTGACTTGATACATGTGACGATGGATCTTCATCCTTATGCCGAAAAGCCAAACAAACTGTTTTCCTCTCTTAACCCACTACGTAATATCTCACTCCCTTCCTCCCTCTGTTTTTCTGTTTCGCTTGTTCTCCCTTTTTTTTCTCCTCACCATATTTAGGGGATTTACACAAGAGCCAGCTTATGAAGCAGGGCTTATCTGCTAACATTGTCTCATTATGACAACAACATCACATTCCATTATGCTCCTGCTCTCCTGTTTTTCCTTCTCTTTGTACCTCAGGTTGTTGGTTGCTTACAGGGACTTAACTTTTTGTAATACAGCTCTTTTTTCCTCAAGCTTCCACTGTATCTCTTTATTACTTTTATAATTTAGTTCTTTTTTAACTTTTGCCGGGTGATGTGGCTGAAAAACATATCCATATTATGTGATAAACATTGACATCAAATAATATATAAATATTATCATCACGTAACAAATCCAAACTATGTGATTGAGAGCTTTGTGTAGAGCTTGTTGGCCAAATGTTAAGGTTTTTTCCATGACCTGAAAAAGTCTGAGGGTCTTCCCACTTGTCAAGAACCTTTCAGTGGTAAATCTGCCAAAAACAATAAATGTTGAGAGTTTTTTTTTTTAAAGATTTTGCATTGTTTAAAAGTCATTTCTCTCTTCGAGATAAATATGACACAGTATATTATTATAGCTCAGTATTAAATGATAACTGTGCTGCAAAATTTTACTGCATCTGTCAATGTCAAGCTGTGTTTTCAGAGCGCTGCACCATCCCTATTTCACAACACACGTTCATCTGTTCTCAAGACTTCCCAGACCACAACAATTACATCTTTTTTTTGTTTAAAAATTGTTTTAATCTATTTATAAAAAGTATTCCCGGTGCAAAGTATTTCAAACAGATGGACCAAAGTACTATTTCAAGTGATCCCTCCATCAAATTTTAGACACTTGTTTGGGTCCAGGTCATAACAGCAGCACATGAGAAGGAGTACTTTTCCCAGGCCATGTCCTCTATCTCACTGTAAAGGATACTGGAACACACTCTGGTTGGGATACATAATCTATTGTACGTTTTCTGGGTCTTTTCCAGGGTCTCAATATACTCCTTTAGGGCATGTGTCGGGTACTTTGAGCTATGGTATATTTATAAATGAATCTGCCACGTCAGATGCAATTTTGATTGCATTTGAAAGGAAATGAGAAATTAATTAGAAAAACATGTCTTTCATTTCTTTTCTTTTATTCCCCTCCCAGCTGGTGGCACTCTAGACAATCCCCTAGTTTGGTTTTGCCTCAAAACAGATCTGGATAGATGATTAGTTTGATGGGTACTGACTCTCTGCCTTGTCACTTTATTTAATTGCATCTTATTTTATTTTGTTTCAAAGTTCGCAAAGCTTTCTAATACCATGCATTCCAAAATATCTACCTTATGTAAGAAAGACAGTTTAACTTTTTGGCAGTATTGTTGTCTATACTGTAATTGGTTGTTCTGGCATGGAACTGCCGCGCTAATTATCTAGTTGGTTAGCCTGTAGTGGGGTAGTATTAGCATTGTGTTGGCCCATTCAAGTGCTGTTTTCTGACATCTCCCTGATGAGATTCAGCCCATTTCCATTGAAACAAAACAGCAATCTGATTTGGGATAAATGATGTCTTTGTCTATTGTATACTGGAACAACAAAAACCATTGGCACGGGAAACGCTCTCTAGAGCCCTGCCTAGCCCTATTCACACATGCATACACATGCACGCATACAAACCCAAGTGCACTGTAGGGATGGGTTTGATATGCTCTCTCAGCTCTACAAAACAATGTATTCTTTAGATTTACACAAACGGCCATGCCAGGTGTGAAAGTAAAACTTGTTATTGGGTGACAGCATAAAAAGAGCGATGCGTTTTGTTCTTTTATGACAGTGTGGAAGTCATTTCAGTTATGTATCCCAAGCTTTTTGCGTGGGATGCCATGACTTTTCACCTTTTTATGGATGTAATAAAATCTGATAACGCATCACACACCTGGCTGTCTAGTTGCTGTAACTGCACTTAATTAGACAACTGAATTCGAGACAGATCAGTTTAACACACACTGGTGGGAATCATTGCAAACTTGGCCTGTTTTCCTGACAGTGACAGCTCAAGAGCTTTGGCACTGTCAGTAGTCTGATACTTAGCTCCCTGCCTATTAGAACACACACATTTCACCCATATACCTCTGTAGCCACTACTAACACAAGGATTGCATAGACCCTAACCCCCTACATGGGTAAAACTTAATGTATGACACTTGCCAGGTCTTGTAGATATAATGTTAAAATTAGAAAAAAAAAACGACTAGACCTTTGACACATATTTTGTTGAGTTGTGTACTTATTTTCCCAAATGGTTCAACAATGTTCAAACCCAGAGAAAGTTTACTAAAGGGAATGATGGTTTTAATTTGGTTGACTGTTGTTACTTCTGAGAAAGAGAGGGGTTAGCCCTAACCCTGAATACAAAAACATATAAAAACCATTACCTCATCTGTGAACATTTGTGCATCAGATAGTTTTTCATCAGCAATGGTGTTTTTTTAATGCTGATTTCACCACCAGCGAAACAAGTCTGACGACCCGAATGATTTGTGTTTATTTGTGTTACTCACATAAGTGTTTATTCACCTGTAAAAGCCAGAGACTCTGGTTCTCTCTCTGCCTTTGCCTTCTCCTCTCTATATTGTCTCCATGAAGTGAAGTAATCTCTGAGCTCTTCCTTCGATAAATGGTTCCAGATCAAAGCAGAATCTGACGTGACTACCGGTGTTTAGGTCTGGCTCCACACTCGACATTCTCCTTCAGAAAGAGCTAATAACGTTATTTCTTCTTAAATTTATGGTAGTTTGGCGATTTTAAAGATGCCTGGTTTGCACAGGATTTCCCATGTCGCACGAGTGACAATTCTCGTGATGATTCTCGAACCGATCAGTGGTCTGCAGTGTTTTCATGTCACCTTTTAGTACTGGCTCAGCTTTTACCTCGACCAAGGTGATACCAAAATAATACCAGATTCTATCCACAATGGAAGAAGAAAAAAGAGCGAGTGGAGTTGAGCCTAGCGGCACCATGTAGTGGGAAGAGCAACTTAAGTTACGCAAGTTAAGTGGCATTTAATTGGTACGTGAGAGTGTGTAGAGCACTTCGCTGTGCTGAGAGTGGTAATCTGTCTCTAACCCATAGATACACATATCCGGGCTGAGATAAGCAGAAAGCAGAGTGGGTGATCAGGAAAAAGGAATCAATTTCCTTTCCGTTCTAGAGACACCAACACACTGTCGCGTCCCAGAGGGAAGCGAGAGAAAGAGTCGCTCAGAGCCAGGGCGATGATTCTGTACGAGGATAGAAGTGATCAAGTTAAAAGGAGACCGGAGGGACAGCGAGGGGCAGAGACATGACTGAAGTCCTCCTCAAGGAAGGCTAGGATTTCACCAGTGTCAGCTGTAAAGTGTTTGTGTGTGTAACTTTATATATGTGTGTTTGTGTGGACTGTGATTCAAAGGCTTTCCTACCCTCATCACACTGATTTATCTCGATCGTACGTACTGACACAGCGAGGGCTGTCCATCATCTGCTACTGGAGATTAGACACCAAGTCAGTCCTCCGTTGTGACGTGTGGAAATGGCCGTGGGGGTTCATTTTGTATTTTACCGTGTCCCATGGGGCAGAAAAACTCAGGATATGGCAGCACAGGTTTTTTGTCTGTGTAACAAAAAGACTGAAAAGTTGCTGAATAGTAATACAGTGGCACTGTATATGCGTGTGTAAAATGTTCATAAAGTACTCTTCAAAATAAATCAGTGGTGCTTTCAACTTAAAGAGCCACATCTGTGCTTCTTCTGATGTCCATATGAACTCCCTTCAAGTGTAACAGACATAATTATAAAAAACTTTTTAATGTGGATTGTTTTTGAAAACCCTTTGAATGAGGTTATGAGCCAAACCACTTATCTGTCTGTTTCTCTCTTTCCTTCTCCCCGTCTTTCTATCTGTTTCTGTCTCTCCCAGCACACACAGAAGCCCCCAGCGAAGGGAAGCCCATTGCTAGTAAGCCTGGAGGTGACAGCGCACGCGAGAACCCTTCCAGGCCCCCCTCTGTGAAGGTGATAGGGGGCTCGCCGTCTGCCAGCTGGGCACGACCCTGGAGCCTTGCACTGCTCTTTGCTGCACTGTGCTTGCAGTGGACCCTGTTCTGATGCCAGCACCCTCTGTGAATCCGCAACCCTGCCCCTCTAGAAAACCACATACACGCACACAGACACCCATATCATATACATATCACTCATAATATCCCTACTCCTGTCCTCAACGTGCATGGATGGATGGAAAAATAAAAAAATGGAAAACAAGACGGGGCGTGGAAGAGAAGAGGACGCCGTTGTAGGAGACTGTAGACTTAAGGGGGGGGGCTCTTGCTGGAGCACCTTGTCCTGCAGCATCACCAATGTGGGTGTTTGCACAAGCTAATCCCATGCACGCTCATCTACAAAGATTAGGCTTCTTCTTGTCTGTTCTGGAGCTAGAAGTTTGTGTATACAGACACCGACACAGCCCTGCCTTTGGTGGTTCAGAATGGGACTGCGTCAGTCTGATTTTACTTAAAAACGCTTACACATATACAGACTCATATACAGTACAACTACAGCTGTTCTTTTTTTCTGCTGCTGATTTTTACTTATCCTTTCAGGCTGAAAAAAAAAAAAAAAAAACTCATCACGTCGACTGCACCAGCTATGCAGAGGAATTCAGCTCATTTGAAAACTCAACTCAATTTTCTTTTCGAGGATTAAGGAATGCATGATAGATTGATAGATCAATCCCAGGTGCCTGGCCCAGAACAGCAGATTTGATATACTCTAATGACTGTGTACCTTGGCAGGGATTAGAATGTAATGAGTTCACAGGTAGAGCACGGGCACACTTGCAAGGCTGAACACAATGTGCAGACAAACTAGGTGTGTATAGTATGTAACTGTATATAGGTGGAAAGATTTGATTGAGTGTACAAGGTTCTGATTCAACAAAAAGCTCTTAACTGATCGAGCTGAATGGGGTTTTCTTTTCTCTTCCCTTTGCTATGAATGGACTGTGCTCGTCTGCTCAATACTACATAGAAAACAATGCCAAAAAAAAAAAAACACATATAGAGATTTAATTTCTGTAACAAATAATGCAGGAATGCACATAATTTTCCAATCCCATGACATAAATGGACAGATTTTGGACGTTTGAACAAAGTTGTACATTGTTGATTTTACTAATGTTTATTGTGCGTACCGTTTTGTGTGTTTGCTCGATGAATTGCACATTAATGCATGTATAACCTACCAAGTTATCAAAATTGTTATGAAAGGATCAGGCCCCGTCTTCCGGAAAACTCATATATTGCCTTTTCCATTGCATCAGGTGTTGTCTTCCTCTCTCAAATGACAGTTTGCAACTTGAAAACAAGGAGGGAGGTCCGGCTGCAGATCTGACACAGTCAGATATAAAATACACATGTAGATTCAAACACAAACAAACAAAACATGTAGAATATTTTTTACAAAGTTGGCTGCATCTTTTGTTTGATCCCGTACAGTGGTAGCCATTGTGTAAGCTCCACTACATGAATTTATCGTACATTTTGCCAAATAAGCTCTAATGTCTCTCCAGCCACTCTTAAGCAGACCATTCCTTGGAATTTACACAGAATAAAATCACTTTCTGTTTGACTTATTATTATCTTCTATAATGGCTTCCTCTGTATACCTCTCTCTCTCTCTCTCTCTAATGTAGACGAGGTACAGTGGAGTACCTGTGTGACTGAGGATGAATGTATGGTCAATGCTATGCAGCTACAGTATTAAACCTGATAATGCCTAAAGGTTACACACATAAGCTAAAAAGGTCTTTACACTTACATGGGTCTATGTGCAGTGAAATACCTCTTCATTACCTTTATTGACTCTGCCTATATACATGACACCAACCTGTGGTTAATGGAGAAGACTAAAGCTACGTGAGGTTTTAACACTTCAGATCTGTCACATTTTGTGTTCTGTAACCATCTTTGTTTAGTTCATATAATTTCCTCCATGTGAGTTTTGTTCGCTCCTCACTGTCGATCATCGCCCCCACGAATCACTTACAGCCTTTACCTTTGCATGTGTATAAATGTACATATTTTAAGTCACGTGTCATTTGTTTTGTGTCTCATTTCCTCTTTTACGTGTCAGTATGATACAGTGCAGCTGAGCTCTATTAAAGGCGCTCTGCTTTTTTGTGCTCGTCTCGATAACCTCTCCTCAAAGAATATCGGTCACGATAGACGATGGTAAACAACAGAGATGTCAACCCAATCACCCAGTTTCTGCAAACCACTGATATGCTGAAGCTTTACATTTCTTTATGTTACAACTTTACTTTTCTTCAGGTTTAATTTCCCTTTTTTACATTGTGACAACACTGTGCCTATGATCTGGTTAGGTTTAGGAAAAAATCATGTTTCTGATTAAAACAAGAAATATGTTTTGGTCACCACAAATACGGCTGGAGGCGTCCCAACTCCTCACCAAAAATATCAGTTATTGTAGAAATTTTATGGTTGTGGGACGTATCAGTGGTTTCGCGGAAATGTTACCTGGCACCATTTTATCCTGGTGACTGGGCTGGAGATTTACTCGGAAAGGGTGTTCATAAAAGGCTCTAAACACCTGTGGCACACCCTTACAGGTGTTTCTACTGATTTTGCCTGATTAATCCTCTCTTTTGGCCTGTGTGGGCTTGTTTGACATTCTCCTCCTCATTCTCCTATTGCACCTGTTAGGACAACATCCCTGTGTGTTTTATTGGTACGGTGAGTCAATTGACATTATGTAATTCGCGGCAAAGCCCCACACAACTAAGATAATAAGACTAATCAGCCACATTAAGTGAAAACACCTCTGGAAGTCTGCAGGCTCTGATTTATTTCATGTTGACACCATTCACATTTCACCTGTCCTCGAATGTTAAACTGGGGTGGCAACATTATGCACGTCCAGTGATACTTTTTGAGCCTTTTTCATGGAACGATTTGGCATTTTGAGAAGTACACTTAATCTGCTTTCTTGGCAGTGGTGTCTGCTAGCACCTCCAGGAACCCACTGCGCCCAGCCACTGGTCGCCAAGAAATAGTTACAGCATGTAACTTCCCGTAATCCACAACCCTTCAGTTTTGCATTTTAATTTGCGTATGGATTAAAGAAACAAGATGAACAAGTGGGTGGGCTTTGGAGGTGGTGAAAGGCGTATTTTTTTTAAGGCGAGAGAGCCGGGCTAGCGGTTCTTCTCAGCTTCCAGTCTGTATGCAAAGCTAATGCTAATCGCCTCCTGGCTCAAGCTTCATGGTCAGCACACAGAACGTGAGAGTGCTGCTGATCTTCTCATCTAACTCTTGGCAAGAAAGTGAACGAGCTATTTTTTTACAAACCATTTCTTCAAAGCAAGAAGACTTCATAACTCTGTCTACATAGCAGTGGCTTGCTTCCTGTCCCTGCAAACACATCATTGAGCATACTTCTGCTACTGGTGAGCAGTGGAGGAGGACTGAGTTATGAGGGCGTGGGCAGGGCAAGCCGTCTAAGTCTGACCTTCTCTATTTGCATCCAGGAAGCCTCTCGCTAAACATATCAGTCCGTGTCTGCACCAGGAATAGAGGCAGGGGGGCGAGGGAGCAGAAGACATGTAAAGGTTCAGCGCTGGAAAGAACCGTGGCAGACAGTCGGCCGCGATGACAGCGGCGTCGACAGTGACAGTTTGCTCGCTCAGCTGATGTGCGGCTGACCCGCTGGCTGCTCATGCAGGGGAAACTTTGCCTATTCATGGGCTGTAATTTGCCCCGAATTAGTCCGTGCTGTCAGTTGCAATGTTTGCATCACCGTTAGCATAGCTTAGCTACTGTAGGACACATATAAACACAAGGCAAGCACGAAGGGCCAAAACAGACACATGTTTCCAGGGTGACGCACAATCTGCTAGAACGCCCAGGGTGAGGTTATGAGCTAAATCAGGTGTATGACATGTGGTATCGCTGCTTCGTGCATTATTTTAGCAGCGCCAGATAGAGACATACAATAGAAGTGAAGCATAAATATTTCGAGGCAGTGTTTATAATTGGTCTTCAGGGTAACACTGGTCCTTTTTCCCTCCACAGTGATTATAAAAGCATTTAATGGCAACGTATCAGGCGACAGTGGCCCTTCGAGTCTCACCACACCTCCCACTGTTTTAGCCATCAGCCTGGGAGCACATTACTAAGAGCACTTTCCTGGCTGAATCACACGACGTCCACGAGTTCTTTTTTGTCTTTTTTGACTCTCCCTCGCACGCGTACATTTTCACCAACACAAAAATCATCACAAACACACACCGATGATCTCATTCACACACCCTGTCCCACACTTCCAATTGCACGCAGTCTGTATTTGATCCTTGGAGTCTATTTCATGCTTGTTGCTGTGAAACTGAGTGTCTGGCTGGCTGCAGACGAGAGCAGAGACGGTGCCCAGTCCAAGGATATCGTGCCTCCTCTCTGCCTGAGCTGTAATTGGACTGCATTGTCCCTGCCTGACAAAACCAAAGCCGTCTGTCGTCCTTTAATAACCTCCGCTGACTGACGCAGAAAGCCATGGATTACTTTAAAATATGGACAATAATAGGAGCAAACTCAGACACAGAGTGAGTTAGTCTGAAAATTACTTTCAACTGGCTTTTTTTTTTTTCTTAAGTTAACTTTATAAAGACCTTTGTTTCTTTAAAATGGGTAGGGATGATTCAGTGTATAATAGTGTAGGTAAAGACACACACACATTGCAAGGAGCAGTGTGGTCAGTGAGTGTAACTGAGAATTCGGGGGACCTGAGGTCACAGCTGCTCAGCTGTCTGTCTGGGCTATTTTAAACAGTAGCACACATCAGCGCTTCTGTCCCACTGGCTTGGCCGAGTCCACACCTAAACGTCCTCACACACACACACACGCACTGAAATTGTACTTGCCTTCGTAAAAAGTACATCTAACAGTAACTCACACACTCAGAGATGAACTGCAGTCGCATCACACGCCGTGAAAAAAGAGCCTTAAGATGCATAACTGCGTTTTCTAACAGATGCTCCCTGAAGTCAACCTGATTGTGCGGGAGTGCTGTGACAGCGGCGGAGCGAACGCCCCCCCTCCCGAGATTGTCTTACCTTTTCAGCCCGAGGATCAGAGTGACAAGCTTGAACTAAAAGGAGGGAGGAAAGGAAGGAGGGAGGCACTGGAAATAGCTTTTCAAAGACGAACAATTGGGTGAGGTAGAGGGGAAACGAAGGGGGGACCTGCGGCTCCGATTAACCACAGCTCTCCTTCTTGGGTTTCAGTCATCAGCTGTATCCATTCCCCCTCTGCGCAGAGCTCCCTATGCCCTCTCAACAGGCTAACACAAGCTGTCACTGCCAATTCTCCCTCTGTCACCAATTAGCATTATGCTCAATGAGCTCTTGAGTTAACTAATTGAGTCCAATTAGACAAATTTTCGACATGACAGACCATCAAGAGGAGCCTCAGCAGCTCTGACAGAGATCAAATCTGCAACAGGGACACAGGAACTTTTGCTTGATTCTTCCTATTCACTGATTGGCCTCACTTGTCACTCCTGTTTCCCATCATGCACTGTGCTGTTGGCAGAGGGCAGGTAAACAGTGTTCGGAGGTGTTATCCTCCTGGCAGCTACCGTGGTGTTTCTGTCATTTCCTGTCTGAGTGTGGGAGAAACGGTTGTGGGACAATGCTCAGCAATTTGTTGCTGACTGAAGAAATGTTATAGAAACAAGTATGCATGCACAAACCAACATTTGTAAAAGTGTAAGATTGCAGAAGTTGCCCTGCACCCAGCAGACAGCTTCCCTCTGGCAAGTCATTGTGGATGTGTACGAACAGCGCCGAATATGAACGCAGTAATGCAGAACAGCCATTCAGCTGTGCAATAATCGCAGATCCCACAAGAATCCCAATTTATTCAGCCTGCTATGAAAGACAAATAGAGGCCAACGTGAACCTCCGCACCACAAGCCAGAGCACTGGGCGTCTGGCACGGACCCCTTTCCAACCACTCCGAGGACACCCACGGGTGAGGAGGTTTTCTGGACTTCTCCGGCCACCGCTGACTGTGTGTCAAACAAATGAGAGGGAAATGAGAAATCATCTCGGTCAGAGCGGCACTGAAACTTTTTTCTTAAGAAGTAGCTCTGGCGAGACAACATATGGACATAGCTTACAGAGCGTCAGCGTGCGCTCACTCGCCAGCGTTTCTTCTCTTTATGCTACGCAGACTAAAGCAGGTTCAAAGCCAGAGTAAACAAGCCTCCGTTACTGCGGTGGCATCTCACTTGTAAACCTGTATAATAGCACTTAATTTAATGCCAAGAATTTCACTGCATTTCTTTCAGCGCTTGCCAAGATATATGAGCAGGAGAGCTCATAGAACCTATGATGTGTTGAGAAAACAGTCATCAATATTCAGTTGGGATAGGGGTTATATGTAATCCAGCTGTCTAAAAATGTCTTCAAACACTGAAAAAGGAATACCTCAACAAAAATAAGGAATAAAAGGGTGTCTGCAAATGTAACAACAGAAAATGGTCGTCCCTATTTCACTGAAATGTAACTTGCTTGGTGATTGTGTCTTGTATTGAATGTAATATGAGATATATTGACTAGAAAAGAATAAATTTACCTTCTGCAGTGTAAGTGAAGCTTTGACAGACACCTAGATGTCTTTTCACCTGCAAATAAGCCAAAAAAAAAGCTTACTGGGTTCTGCTATGTCAGCTGCAGCAATAATAAATTGTAGTTGCTCTGTCTGAAATCATTCTCTCTGCATAGTTTCCTGCCAAGAGGAGAATTCCACTTTTACAGTCTCATATGTTTCAGATTTCCTAAATGATGTATTTCATCTAATTACAAAGAAATAAAACACGGATTGCAAGTTTGTTGATTTATAATCATAAACTACTTGGATAGGGCTTTATTACTACATTAATGCATTATAGGCTTAATACCTTCCACATTCACATGATGATAGGCTTTATCCATGGACGATGTTCACACGGTGGCCATTTTCCCCTGACATTGTGCTCGGGCTAGGAAGCTCTGATGCTGGGATTATGTTATGCTGCTGTGTTCCAGGCTAGAAGACGTGTAAATGTAGGAAATCGGACAAATTGTTCTCATTTCCCTGCTTACCGATTGATCAGATAAGATATGATAGTGAAAATCGCGAGTGGACATCAGGTCGTTTTTCAGCGTAAAGCAACATATTCGATACCCCATTAGCTAAAGTTAGCATTCAACCACTTCCTAGCTAAAATTACTGTATGATCCATGCCTTTCACTTCCAGGCTTAAATAAATTATACGCGTTGAAAAATTTTGAATTAATTTCCGCCTTTCCTGTCGTATCTTGTAACACTATCGAGTGGTTTTGTTAGCTAACGTTAGCTGTTGTGCAACGGAAGCTAACGGGTTGTAAAATATGTGTTTTACCTTGAAATATGGCATGATGTCCCTCTGGATTTTCACTATCAATCATCTTTTAAAGGTTAAAAAAAGGGTTATGTGTTCATTTATTTGTCATGTAACAACATCAGGGTTGTTCGAAAATGAAACTGACTTTATATCCTTTTGTGCTAGATAAAAGACAAACAAGACAAAACAAACCCAGGCCCAGAGTGTTATGTTTTCCAGTCAGCTTCATGGGTGAGATTGTATTGAACGCTCAGCTGAAGTCAAAGAGCATTCTGATGTAACTGTTCTTATTGTAAGGGTGTGTGAAGACTGAGTGGGGGGCAGTGGATAGAGCATCTTCTGTGGATCTGTCAGCTCTGAATGCATCCTGGTGAGGGTCCACGCTGGATCAATCCGAAAGCAGTGAAATGATAACAACTTTTCAGATTCTGGACGTTTATAGGACTTGCAACCTGGAACCATCAGTATGACATTTGAGCATTATATAAGAGAAAAAAGGCCACTGTGCGAATACGGTCTATTGGAGGGGAGATTGCTGATGTGAACTATCAGTCTTTTGTACTGTGTTCTACAGTGCTACTGCAGTAATGGTGCCATTGCAAAAGATCCAGATTAGTCTGTATATTTGACCAACAGATACAAATTATCGTACACAATAGGAGTGCACATGTACAGTGATGCAAATGCCCACAAAGACTCAGTGTAGTTCCCTGGCCTGTGAAAGAAACAGAAGAAGTGGATAAGAACAAGTTGTCATTAAAATGTATTGTGTCTTAATAAGGCCATGCAGAGGGGCCGAACATTAGTCACCATGAAAGTCTGGCTGTTAGGAAAACAGATTAACTATGTCGCCACATGACAATGGCCGGCTGGGGAGAAATGTGGCCCCGCTAGCACAAGCCCCCATTCCAATTAGACCTGTGGGGTCTGCATGTCTCTGTGTGTGTGTGGTGTGAGGCGTGATTGAGGAGTTTAAGGAGTTTGTGTGTGTGTGTGTGTGTGTGTGTCTGTCACATGTTCAAGGCTGGCCAGCATCTCATGTTGAATTCTCTGTCAGGCTCGCTCTGTTTGGCATGCTACAGGCAGCCTGCTTCCTTATGTCCCGGAGATGGATGAGCACTGGTGTGAATGTTCCACGGCTCCCCTGGGTGCCATTCCACCTTTCCAACTCTCTCTTCCTCGCTCTCCTTCTTTTTCCATCTCTATCAGGTTGGGACTGGATTCAGACATTCCCCTGTACAACTATTGTGTTTGCTGATCTCTGTTTTTTTAATCTAATACTCTGTTTGTCTCGTCAGGGTGTTTCCCATGCATTTGTCATCCGATTACCTGACATCAGTGTGTTTTCTTGGCATGAATGTTACATTTGGAGCGCTAATTTGTTGTTGTATTGTATACACATGTTTGTTGTGTACACACATGTGTGGAGACCCAGGATGAATGAGCATGCTGGCAGTCAGGAGCATCATTGATTGGCTCTGATTAGGGATTCAGGGACGCCTGCTGCTGTCCGATTCTGCAGATCATGAGAGAGGAGAAATCAATGTTTCAGGGCCTCCGGGCCCTCACCCTCATACATCCTCATACTTACATGGATAACACATATCCTCCCCTCCTCATACCAGACAGGATTTGGATTACAGTAATGACACTCATTGCTGGTTGTTTTGATGACTGTTGGGCCAACAACAGTCCAGTGCATATTCTCAGGTAGTCGCACAGTCGCACAAACACAAAATCAGCAGGCAGATATTCGCCTCTCATTCTCTTAAATTCTGTGCGAGTGAAGGGGCAAATAAAACATTCACATCCGCTGGTGGAGCAAATTCACATCTTGGCTTCCCGTGAAGTTCAACATTTGGAAGCGAGGTGATATTGAAGGGGCTGCCGTCAAAACAACACATAGACATAGAAAACAAGGCATTGAGATTTACAAAGCTGGAAACCAACAGGTAGCTTAACATTAGCTCCGGTGACCTCACCAAAGCCTCGTCCTCACAGGTGGGAGGCTCACACATACCTTACCATTTGCTCATTTTAGCATACCTGCAAAGAAGACGTAAAATATAGGTGTAAGAACTCAGAACCAATTTCTCCTCTGTTTTGCTCAGACTATAGCCCCCTCCCCCCACAAAGCAGAAACTTCTGGTAAGACAGTAAACATGCAGACCCCCTAAATTCTCAAAGTAACAGAGTTTTAGATGAATCTCTATAAACAGATGTCTGCATAGGAATGCAGAGTCTGTAGGCAAGGGTCAAGATTTTGATATCAAAAGTGTTCTGGCTTCCATTTGTAGTCTAAGTAGTACTGACCAATTACATCTGAGTGGGCTTTGGTTTAATGCAGGTAAGCAGTTCATGTTGAGAGCAAAAGAGTCAGAGCGCATTGGCAAAACAAAAACTTATCTTGGAACCCATCGGCTATTGTCTGGCAACAATTTCATGGCTAAATCGTCGTCAGACAACAGCCGATGTGTTCCAACAATTTACTGGAATTGATTGAGTTATGCTTTATGATGCAACAGCGGTTACAGGGAAATGGCTCACAGATTTTCCTGATTTTAAGTCCATAATCCTAATTTAAAACTATTTGTCAATAGGAATTTGTTTTTCGCTTGTTTGGTACATGAAAACTGCAGTGGAGGCATTGTTCAAGGTCCAGCTCCAGGTAATTTGTTGTTATTTGTTTTATACAACACAGGGTTGCATAATGAAATGAAAGTTTGGAGCTCATTCATGCTACGCAAGCATAGATCATATGTACAGTTATCTATATACATGGTTAAACATAAACACATTGCATTTGCGTCAGATGTTAAGATGACTGTAAACAGCAGCTGCGTTGAGCACCAAGCATCGATGGCGTAAACACAGAGTCCACCTCTCCTCATCCTGCGCTCTGTCAGCTCAGAGCTCGGTCCGCCCAATCGAGTGCAGCTTGGTCGGGGATGCTGTGGTGGAGACAGGCCTCTGTAAAGATGTGGCCACACCAGTCTCTGATTGCTTGGCCAACCCTGAGTCCCATTTGTTAATGACAGCAAATTACACCTGTGGTGGCCTTTTGTTCCCAGTCAAAATGTCCATTACTCAAAACCGTTGAATCTTCAGGCAGCAGAATACGACTGGTGAAGGTTTTTGCAAAAATGGCAGTAGCATTAATGCAGAGATGATATCATGGCCGAGTCAATTTCAGATAAAACTGATTTTACTTGACCTGAATTTAGATATCCCTATTAGGGAAATAAACTACTGCTCACTGACTCCAATCTACAAATGTATTCAAATACTAAGATGGAACGAATTTGACCTGATAAAGATCTAACAAGAATTTATTTGAATACATTTGTGTGTCGGAGACCTTGTCCTGTAGATGCTCCTCTTGTCAAATGAAGTTCAGTTACAGTTCCTTTCCTTTCTGAAGAAATCCTCTCACAGTAGGTCCCCGTGTTACACAAGCATGTACTGATTATGACAACGTTACATGCTATACACACCCTTATTATAGTTGCTGCTGTCAAGAGGCTCATTTAAATTATGAGGCACAAAGCGTTTGCTCACTTCAGGCTGCAGGGAATGTAGATGCAGCATTACGTCTTCATTTGAACTCCAACAAAAGACAGACTGTTCCTCAGCAGACAGATTTACAGGCTAGATTTGTTTTACAATCCAGTTTACAGCGCCATGTGAAGTGAGTGCTGAGGAAAAAAAACGTCCTTTTAAACGGCATTCCCCATTAGCAGCTTCACTCTGATCAGACAGGACGAGGGAGAAAGAAAGACGGAGACAAAACCAGTACCAAAGCTGGGCGGCTTTCAAAAGTGGGTTTCTTAAGTTAGAAAAAAAAAAATAACTGTGAAAGCTGGCAGTTTATATCAAGATTAGTCCTTACACAGTCACTTACTGTCTGGTGATCAAACTGAGTCAGCACTGGTGCTTTACGCTTCTTATGCAGTTTCTCTCATTAAAAGCAAATTGGAGAAAATGTGAAGAGGAGCAGTGTGATGAAATGCTTCTGTACAGGGGAGGCCTAAGAGGAATGTCGAAGGAATGTGTGGATATTCTGAAGTGGCAATGGGAAAATAATGAAGGACTCCTCACAGGGGGCTGAGAACCACACAGAGATGTGGCCTCCCACTGTTTCCGAGGTCCATGTGGAGGGAGATGCTGCCAATCCGACTGAAGATCTACCGCAGAAAACCTGAGGAAAGTTGAGGTTAGTTGACTCTGGACCATTCGCGAGCATCGAATTCAAAGAAGACGTGTGGCCTGTTTCTTGTGTTATGATACCAAGGTTACTGTCAAGGTCACCCTTAGGAAAATATTATCCAGCCTTGTTATTTTCGTCGCAAATGGACATGGAGGTTACCACCATGAATTGAATAATTATATAGAAATATGTATTGATGTCAAGAAAACAGTTTCTGGCGCGAGAGTTGGTCACAAAGGGGTCATCTGAATCTTGCAGTTTTGTCATCGCTTCCCATGAGTTTATGAGTTTTCACAGCAGGAGGCAGATGAGGAGAGTAGTTCATTTATCCTTTAAGACACATGACAAATAGAGGAGGTGGAATATTTATATGAGAACAGCATGCAGGCAAATGAAGAGAATAATTGGATGAAGTTGGTGCAGGACGGAGGAGACGCCACTGCCAGATGGGGAGAGTCTGCCACTGTGCATGAGAGGGCGAGATAAGAAAAAGGCCAGGGTTTGATTCTCTTATTCAATAAGTCTGCATAAATAATATGAGTGCTTTCTTTATTGTCTCAGTGATTGCATAAGCTACAATAAAGGATGAGTATTAAAACACTGCATCCAGTGGCAATTATTCAGATTTAAGTAGTGTCTCTATTAGATTTAATGCACTCTGTCCTGAGTCAGTTCTGTAGTGGTGGAGAGAGTATTAAAGTTCACCCAAAAAATGACAAGTCAGTTGTTATCTACTCACCCCCGTGCCGATGGAAAGTCAGGTGACGTTTCATAGTCCACAAAACATTTCTGGAGCTTTGCAGCAAATCAGTGTTGCAGCATTCTCCTGAACAGCTGAAGTAGATGGGGACTTGTTTTAAAAATGTAAAAAAAATCGCTCCATACATATCAGCTGGCGTAATCAAAGTCTCCAAAAGCCCCGAGATCCCAAATTGATTTGAAATTACTTTATTTAGACCCTCAACGCAGGGTCAAGCTCGTGCACCCACTTCAGATAAGGTCCATGCTACCAATTTTAGCTTAAAAAAGATTGCCTTTTCAAATCAACCTGGGATCTCAGGGCTGTTACCTTTTAAAACAAGTCCCCATCTACTTCAGTTTGTTGCATCGCTGTCCTGTGAGAACGATGCTTTCTCTGAAAAGTCGAGCTGAGAAAAACAGCCTTTGTTTAGCTTTGTGATGATGCATCTTCCAGCTAATCCGAGGGGAGTTTTTAAATCGTTTATTTGGCTTGAGAGGTAGAGAAGAGAGTTTTCTCAACAAAATAAAGGAACACCGCGTCCTTCAGTTTATCACAAACATTCCCATTCAGAATCACAACATTTGGAGGTTTGTGGTTTTCACTGGAAAGGAAGGTATTGAAAAATGTCATCTGAAAAGTAAATAATAACTTCAGCTGTCAGATGAATGTAGCGGAGGAAAAGAGTGCATACTTGAGTACCATACTTGGGTAAATGTATTTACATTCCACCACTGAATTTCTGTAGTTTGTGGTGTTTTTTCATATATGTACTTTTTTTCTCCTCCCGTGTTCATACTCGGAGAAAACCAGAGTGTGCTCAGATTACCGAACAGAGATGCCAGGATACCCACAGAGACATACAATAACACATCGCAACACACCACGGGAAGCATTTCTCATCCGCGACAAGAACAACCCCAAGAATTCCAGGATCCGACCACGCTGGCCGTCGCTTGTTTTCACGTAATTCTAACCCTTTTCCTTTCACTCCTCTCCTTTGAAAATCTATTTATTTTATCTGCAGTACTTCATCCTCACCACTTTGAATGTATAATCCCTCCCTGCTAGTTTTTTTTCCCAACTCACATTTCTGTCATTCTCCCCGTGTCATCCATCATCATATTCTTTCCCTCTTTATCTTTCCTCATAGGCTCACCCCCCCTCCTGCCAGTTTCCCTCGCTATTTCTCATTTTTCTCTACAATGCTATCTGTCAACCCTTCGCACTTACCATCAAAATTTCTCCTTTTTCTGTCATCATCTGTCTCTGGCAGCTGGGGAGGGCTCCATGTGCGCGGAGATATGCAGATCTACTGTTTGTGGAGCCTGTGTTTGCACAGACAGACAGCTACTGGGTAAATGTGATCAAGGGATGATGTAGCACAGCAAAATGGCAAAGGGACAGGCAGGAGGAGAAGGCAGGCATTACAACAAATCTGAATTTAAGTTTTATGCATGACTGCGTTTTAACAGGCTGGGATAGTGAGGATCATGTGTTCTCATGAGAGGTAGATATGAGCAGGAAGACAGTGTTTACAAGAGAGAGCGGTAACGAGACGGACTGAAGAAAAGAGACAATGAACGAGAAACGAGGAGGGGAAGAGATAGACCCGGTGAGTAATGTGTACGCACTCAAGCAGTCTGGCGAATGTGCTGAACTCAGGCTAATGGTTGACATAAAAACCCAGAAAAGAGGCAGAATCGATGCTATCTGCGAGAGCCGAGGATGAGACTGGTTTAAGGGAGAGGACGCAATGATCTCCCTCTGAAGGCCGATTACATCTGTGGAAACAGCACGCTGATATTTGCGTAGAAGCCCAGCTGAGACCCGGCACCGGCCAACCCTGCTGCTCCCTCACTGCATCAACTTTGTGTGTGCATGTGTGTGTGTCTGTCTTTTATCAGATCTGGATGTTCTCTGCTCTTTTTGTCATTAATGTCTTCATGAAAATGCACTCTAGGGTGTGATGGGTGAGAGCACTCTGTACTCGTGCATATCAGTGACACAGTATGAGAATGATTTTAAAAAATGCACCATTTTCATATGGTTACCTAAGCTAACTTCGAACAGGAGATTTAGATTGAGATACACACAGCTCTTCAAATGCTCTGATGTCAAGCTTCCAAATGGGATGCCTGCACAAGTGAAACCCATGACAGGATTTACATTGTAAAAGCTTTTCCCTTCCCCTTTTTGTGTTAGCATCTGCTCCTTCCATTCCTCCCAAGCAATATTTAAAACTGATACGGGAATGTAAGTGCACCTGCATTGTTGCAACAGACATTTCCCTCTAGCTGCTTCACAATAAAGACGTTCAAGTGACTTGCAGGAGCTGTTCAGTTGCCGCTAACAGATGTTTCACACAGCAGCAGATTTCAAATCTGTTCTGGTTGCAGAGAAAAAGAGAGAAGATAAGAAACACCGGGACTCGAGTTTGACAGCAGTGAACTGTTGCAATCAGCAATTAATCAGCCAGTGCTACATTTAGCTGTGCAAATCCTGATTATTAACATTTTCACCTGTATAATATTGTGCAGCCTCCTGATGCCCTCATAGGACAGAAACAAAAAAATCATTACGCCTTATTGTCCCTCTTGTACAGGATTTGTTAGATAAGCCAAAGTAAATGAGTCAAATTGAAGAAAAAGAGACATTCATTAACTTTAAGATGCTTTTGGACCCAGAATTTCCCACGTGTTAAGACATTTAAGATCCATCAAGCCATGAGCTATAACCCCCAATCATACAATGTTTTCCTGCCCCAACACACCTGATACAAATGAATGGGTCGTTATCAGACTTCAGCAGAGCTTGATGACGAGCTGATCATTTGATTCAGGTTTGTTGGAGCAGGGAAACATCTAAAACATGCAGACCAGGGGTCTGAAGATCAGGATCGAAGAGCACGACTTTCCAGTGTTCAAGGGGTCTGGAGTCAGGCCCAGCTTGTATTACTTGGGGCAGCAGTAGCTGAATGTTTTCTGCTAAAATTTGCCCCTTTAATGTGTGTGTATATGTCATGTCTGAGCATTTGTGTGTGTATTACAGGACTGTGTGTAAAATAAAATAATAATAACTGCAGAGTGAAAACATGGGGATTAATAAAACATGCCTTATAACTCTTTGAAGTTCAGGTTATATGAAGCTCCAGGTTAAAGATCTTGAAGTTCCCTTAGTTTAATACAGCTTTCTAGAAATTAGGCTTACAGGCCACTGTGTAGATTTGGAGGAGAAATTCATACTCAGAATTTTAATAATGAGGTAATAATACAAACTCTTTTCCCTAACTGAATAAACAAGCTGTTCTCAGAGGAAAATAAGGTCCCCAGAACACTGTGAAGCTAGAAAGGTGGCAGGGTCCGCCACATATAAACAAAGTAAAACAGTATGAAACTGTGTTGTCCTTTAAGGCCAGTTTGTTTATTCAGTCTATGAAGATCTTTCTCTTCTCATTAGAATTTCTTTGCCAGAACTCCATAGTGCTTCTTTAACCAGCAGCGGAGGCTGTCATTGCTGTAGTCAGCACCACGGGAACATGAGTCACTGCATGTGAAGGTCCACTGTAGTGAGCGAGCCGGAGCTGAAAGAGCAGCACTGAGAGGAGTCTTCCTGACAGGGCTATACTTGGCCACTGTAACTAAATGTGTAGTATGGGAGTGGAGTAGCTACTGTCCAGGCACTGCACAGAGTACATATTAAGCAAACAGTTGTAAAGTTTACAGGGGCCTGTGTTATAATATTTTGTTTTCCTTTGAAAGTAAGTAAGTTTTGCCTGAAAGGAGTGGTAAAACATCTGCAGCATTTCTCTATAGAAGCAATGTAATTTTCACTAGAAAGCCGCATCACACCCTGAAAACGCTCGCCACATAATCACCGCATGTGTACACTAATCTGACAGTTGCTCAGTCCTATACGCTTTCTCACCCCTTTGCCCTCCTCTCTCTTTGCTACCACTCAGCCTCCCCTCTTTTGCTCTCCCAAAATCCCCCCCCTCCCCCGCCCAGCATCCTGCTCCTCATTAGAAGCCCTTTCATGGTCAGAACCAATAAAACATCAATGGGTGGCAGCCTGAAGAAAACATGGCTGTTTTGCGGCTTTACTGAGCGTTAATTGCTTGATCCCCGTACGCCAGACAGTGGAGGGGCCAATCAGCTCCTCCAACAGGACTGCAGACCTCTGGCCACATGTGGGCCACAGTCAGACACATAAACTCATATAACTGCCTCTGACACACAGAAGAAAACGTGCACGGACACACATAAAAGGTCATACATACACAAAGCCGTATATAATACCGACAGACATATCATCACACACACACACTTTGAGGCCACTAGACTTATTAACCTCTGGCCACATGTGCTTAACTCTGCCCCGTGTTCCCCCAGCAGACACGAGAAAAGTAAAATACACACGATTAGAAAGGGCACAATCACACAATTTCCGACTTTAGCAGAGCAATAGTACCAGATTTGCCGAGTACACATGCGCAGGCTGTAAATGAGAACAACACTTCACACTGCAGAACGGAGGTGTAATTCATGCCTACTCATTTCAGAGCTGTAATAACGGGAAGCAAGTGCAGCCATTTGTCTGTTAGCGATATTCGAAGCGCTGTCCTCTTTGTTTGGACTCATCCAGTCATGAGGAACAGACTAATTATAGAGTAACATTTCCTAATGTATTCATAAACAATGTCCGCCTTCATAAATAGAATGATTGGGAGGCAGGAAATGACCGCTCATCCCATGTGGCTCTTCTCTCTGTCTTCTCTCTCCTAGCTCCTCGCTTTCGTTTGTCTTTCTGTCGCGTGACGGCTGGTTATTTCAGGCCGGAGTTTTTCCATGTGTCACTGCGATAATGTGCCGTGGCATCTTCTCCCACAAACAATCCTTAAAAAGCATCTCCCACAGGAGTGACACCATCAAACGCCGTCTGATTCAATTTTCACACACTGCGATGACTAAGGAGGGAGGGAGGCATTATTTTAAGTGAGAGATCTGCACGACTCTTTGTTGCTACAACACAGCTGTCCTGGATGTAAGGTCTGCACCGCAGAGTCACTTCACGTCAGCTGAACTGTTTGTAGGACAGTAATGTCACAACACTTTGTGGCGACTTCCTGTTTTTACCTGAACTTAAGACGATGCACATTCACAGAGGATGCAGACCAGCGCAAAGTTGGTGTGTGTCATTGCAGCGTAAGAGCTCTTAAACTCGACTGTTGCTTCAGAGGAAGAGGGCAGTGGGTTTCTAACCAACCTGAACTAAGTGAACTTGTATCTCTCGCATACATTACAGAAGAAGAATTTCAGTTTGAAGATGAAGGATAAATGAATTCCTCTAACATTAAGATGCTTTTAGGCCCAGCCTCTCCCTTTGTTCAAGTCAAATCAAAGCTTTAATTGGACAACCATAGAGCCACTGAATGTATGTGCATGAAGAGAATAGCAGCTCCTGCCCGGGCACTCCGGGTTACTTTTTAAACATACAGATTTTCAATGTGAAGAAGCTCAAAGATTAGTTAAAGGAAAAGTTCACTCAAAAATGAAAATGTGGTCACTATCTACTCATCCCCGTGCCGATGTGAAGCCGAGTTCAGTGTCGTAGTCCACAAAACATTTCTGGAGCTTCGCAGCAGAACAGCGTTGCAGCATTCTCACAAACAACTGAAGTAGATGGGGACTTGTTTTAAAACACATACCAAAAAAAAAAAAAAACAGCAGAGAAAAAACATAAAATGGTTCCATACAGCTCATCTGGTACAATTCAAGTCTCCTGAAGCTCAAAGATCCCAAATTGATTCGAAAAGATGTTATTTACACCCTTTTGTCAGCTGAAGTCTCAACTGTAGCTGCTAAGTGTTAGCATGCACCTTGAAGTGAAGTGGGTGCATGAGCTTGACCCTGCGTTGAGGGTGTAAACAGCATCTCTTCAATTAAACCTTGGATCTGAGGGCTTCCAGAGACTTGGATTACGCCGGATGAGCTGTATAGAGCCATTTTATGTTTATTTTTAAAGTTTTAAGTCCCCATCTCCTGCAGTTGTTATGGAGAATTCAGCAACATTCTTTTGCTGAGAACCTCCGGAAATATTTTGTGGACTGTAAACTTCACCCCACTTTACATCAGCAATGAGTTATGGAAGATAATGACTGAATTTTCATTTTTGGGTAAACTTACCCTTTAATCTTAAAGAGGCCTGTGTTATATTAAAACTGTCTTCAAACTATCTCCTTTGAAAAGAGTGTTCGAATGGTAAACATCTGTGTTATTTCTGTAAAAGTAAAGAAAAATAAGCATTAGTTCTAAACATTTTGCTGCCACTGGTCATGACAAGGCACTAACCCGCTCTATCTGGGAACCAGCAGTCACTGATCCTATTAGAAGTAATGAATAAACTGAAAAATGCCAAGCATGTATGAAATGTAGCCTGTTTTATAAACAAAGCACTTCCTTTATAATTCACCAAACAAAACCACTTAGACAAACAGGCTTCCCACAGGAGAAGCTAAGAGACTGTTGGATGGGAAAAAGCAGAACGCACAAAAGGGGAATTATTGTAGGTTTTATTTCTTACTGAAGGGGAGCACAGTTCTCTGAACTGCTTCAGGAACATCACATGTTAGTAACAACACAACACACACGTAGAGAAACTGAGATAATGAAGGCATTCAGCAGGTGACAGGTAAACTCAACAGCACCGGGCAGGTAGCGACTTGTCGTTTAATTGCACCTTGAGGAGCGACATGGCGCATGCATGTGCGCAGATACTGTCTGCAGAGCGCACGAGAGGCACTCAGCGCTGACCCGTATTGGCGGGTGGGTACCTGGAAGGGGGTCGAGGGCACGCCCACAGTTCACCTGTGACACCTGGCTGCTGTCAGGCGCGCATTCTTTCACCGTGAAGCGCACCAGTTTACGTGCACCAAACACCCACGTACACACTCCGGGCTGACGCAAACTGTAAATGACAGATGCTTTTAAAAATAAAACCCACAGTAATATTATTCTGAAAGGTGTCTAAAAATAATATTTAGATGAGACAGAATGTAACGGAAATGGCAGGAGGAACGCGAAACCTCGTCTACTCTTTCTCCCTCTCTCTCTCCCTTCCTCTCTCTCTCTCTCGCTGTCTCTCCCTTCCTCTCTCTCCCCCGCCTCCTCCTCATTCCACAGAGTGGCAGCGCTGGCATAGCATCGTTCAGAAAACCCTGAGCTGGAAACGAGCTGCGGTGGCTGCCTGCCTGCCTGCCTGCCTGCCTGTGCGCACCTTTTCCCTCAGATCCCCCCGGGGCCGTCATAGCCGGTAGGTGTGCCGGGCGACAGAACCTGGCTGCTCAGCGTCAGCGCAACACGCTGCTATTTTCTGACTCCAATTATTTCAGCTGGTAACTGCTTAACCCAATTCTCTCACCTCCTGCTTCTCCCCCTCTCTCTTTTTTCTAGGTGAACCGAAAAACACTCCCAAAACAGTGGATTTATGAGCCAGGAGATCTGCGCTCATCCTGCGCACGGAGTGAGAAGATATCTGGGGAGAAATACTGAAGCTCCTGTCCGGTCCACATCGGCTCGGGACCTCTGCGCTGTGAAGAGTCGCTCCTGTGCCGTGCAGCAGCGCACTGAAGGGGCAGGAGGAGATAAAGGAAGGTGGAGGATATTTTACGCACAGCAGCACTCAGTAGCTCTGTTTGACACGCGGCCACTCACTGGGAGTCTACTGCTCCCTTTAGGACTCAACACAGTCGGATTTTGCACTTGACCACAAGTCCACATACAACAGTCGGCTGGGATGGATTCCTTCATCATAGCGGCTCTGGCTGTGTGCTCTCTGACGGCACCAGCCTATGGGGACAAAGGGACCAGCAAAGCCCGGAGTTGTTCGGATATCCGGCAGTTTTATACCGGGAAAGGATTCTCTCTGGATGGCGTCCCCCAGGCTGAGATATCAGGTGAGCTCCTTTTTTTTTTTTTTTTTTGTTTTAAATTCACTCTGTTGCGGTCATGTTGCGCGCACTCCAAATCTGATCTTTACCCCTGAACCCAAACACACGTCCAGGATCCTCTAACTCTATTAACTGTTTGAATGATCCGCTTAATGTGTTCAACACGCTGTGGAGCACCATACAGTTGCTATAAACTCAATGACACTGAGAAGCATAATCCCTCTGCAAGTC
The DNA here is from genome assembly GCF_040436345.1 of Pagrus major. Classification (NCBI taxonomy): domain Eukaryota; kingdom Metazoa; phylum Chordata; class Actinopteri; order Spariformes; family Sparidae; genus Pagrus; species Pagrus major. The sequence goes on from NC_133235.1 coordinate 24,377,150, forward strand.
CCCCCTAGGAATGTTAGTCTATTTTGGGGCCAAAGTCGCACCTGCAGCAGCACCATTTATTGTATCCACAGTAAGTGTTGGTGTGATCTGACATAATCCTGTAGAAATGACTGATTGTGGGGTGTGTGTGTGCTCGATGCAGTTTGCACACACTGTAACTTAAAGATGTGTCTTGTTAAGCTTGAAATGAAGTATTTTTGTCGCTTGATAGAAACCCAGTTTCTATCTTTATGCCTTTTGAACCTGCTCACACTCATTTCATGTCACACGGCAAAGCAGAGGAGTTATTCCTTGAGATGAAACACAGCTTTGAAAAAGATATTAACTGAGTACAGACATGTCACAGACGATCCGCCTGTTTGATCCCTGATCAAAAAATGTGAGAAAGTCCCTTTAAAATCTCTCACGCTTGACATTTTTTGGGAACACAGATGCAGGATCAGCACCTCTCCTCCTGTTCTCGCTTGTCAGCTTCCCCATCGCTCCCAAACACACCCTGATCTTTCATCTTCCCTATAAGTCGTCTTCATGTGGGGAATTCTCCCTTATAGACTGTCAGCCAAGTCACTTGACCATGTGCTGTGGAGACCAAGCAAACACGATGCTGCTCACTGTGTCATTCACGGTCTGATGTTAGACAGTCACAAGCCCCTGTGTGTGCAGTTCAGATGATTACATGTGTGCCTCTCCTGGAATTCAGTGCAACGCTTTCACACACACTGAACACACACACACACACACACACACACACACAAGGTTTACTGCAATTTCAGGTTCTACAGTTACAGTATCGTACATGCATGGACAAGACAGGAGACTGTGACTGTGAGTGCTTACACAACCACTTTCCAGTGCACGGATTCAATGGAAATAAGTCAATTTTGAACTTTTTTTATTTCCTTGCCTCAAAGCTGGAAAATGAGGGAACGCGAAGAACCATTCTCTGCGAGTACAACACAAATATTTGAAGTAATCTGAGCAGAGATGTGCGCAATGTACATCGGAATCTCGCTCCGGTGGCTCTCTCTCTGTCACACTGCTACAATCTGATAACCCTCTCCTCAAACATCCCCTCCAGACTCTGCGTCAGTCACCTCCTCTATGTTGTCCGATCCATTCTCCACACAGCGCTGCACCACTGTGACAGCAGATAAACTCCTGTGACGACAGTGATGTTTGTCCATTAGTGCATGCCGGATGGCACTGAGACACACAAGGGTGACTTTCCGCAGCATTCACACAAAGGTCACACACTGGAGATGATCCTAAAGTAGAAACTGCTCTATTTTCTGACAGCATAAGAGCATTGTGTCTTGACAGACATAGTGCGTGGGGGTGTTTTTACAGATTTTGGGGGATTTCCCTTCAGTTTCTGACGATCTACACCTGCAACAAAGATGCTGGAACATTAAGAGGAACATGAAATCCCGAGCAAAGTTATCCTGATCCTTCCCTAGTGATTGCACTGATAAGACAGGAGGAGAGATTACAAGATTTGAGGGTGGGGCGTTAATGTGATGAAACTATTAGCTCATGTCTTCGCGCCATATATCACAAGGTAGTGAGGGTGAAGTCACAACTGGACACTTCTAATTTAATTGATTGACCATACTGAATAAATCATCTGACAGCATTAACGCCAGCCCCCGGTCCCTTAGAAATCCCCTTTTCTTCCAAATGTCTGCAATCCATAATGCGTTAAGGAGCAAATCTGTCTTGTCATGACACCACCTATTCCTCTTGTTTCAATCAATGATGTGGAGCTTACTCAAGTCCAGGGTCAATGCTTTCGGAGTAAGAGGGAAAATAAGGGAGTGAGGCAGACCAGATAGAGAGCTGAGAGAGAGAAAGAGAGATGGAGGAAAGGGTGGAGAGGAGGGGGTGGATTTGGCTTTGACAATATTTCTCCCCCGTGTCCCCATCTCTTGGCTCTCAAGCATAAATAACAGCTCATCCCGCTCCAGTCTGGCATATTAAACACCTCAGTAAAATATGAAAGCTTTAATTTATGCCTCCAAATTATGAGCCACCTGAATGTTGTGGATGATCCCTGACATTTGCAGAAGGATATTTCCTGCGGTGACACCAGGGCCCGATAAACCTAATGTATCGGCAGGGCCCGACTCAAGGTCACACGCTGAGTACATCACCTCGGCTCAGGCCGGGAGGACAACTGCAAACTCTAAAAAATTATGTCTACAGTCGCAGCACTTTTGAATCCTCTTCAGCGCCGCTGCACAATATATGAAATTCCTCGGCGAATGTACTTATTATGCAAATGTATCAACAAGGTCTAAAAGTAATATGCATTGGGAAAAAGTGCTCTCAGCTACTTTTTACCTTCACTCATCTGTTCTTTACATACTTTTCTCAACATGTGAGGTAAAAATGAAAGAGCCAGCTCGACACCCTCATCCCACATCGCAGTCGCAGTTTGATCACGCTCAGTCAGCGGTGAAAGAAGATTCCCAGATATTGCTCTCGCATCGGTACGCCTCATGTAACAAGTCGGTCGGTCCCCCCTGTTCTTAAGTAATCAGCTCTGGAGGAAAAGCCACGCGGAAGAAAGCTATTGAGCTAAGGTTGAGCTGTTTGTTATCGTTGTGTTGAAGCGCTGTTCGCTGGACCGCGGCGACAGCATCAGTTGAGCCGAAAAATGAGAAGCGATGGCTCCGAGTAATCAGGTGAGCTGATTGATGCTCCTGAAATGATGATGCTAGTTTAACTCCGTCGAGTGTAATCAGTTTTGGAAACAGATTTTTTTCGTTGGCGTTTACCGAAAATGGATGATTGATTTTTATGAGGCTCATCTGTCTCCTCCCTGCACTGCCCCCTCCCTGTCCCACCCCATCATTACAGTCGTGATGACTTATCTTTTTGTCTTTCAGGGGATGACATTCTTCATCTCTCTGTTTCTCTCTCTCTCATCGCCTCTTAAGGAGAGAGGCGCCAGACGCTCTTTGAAAGCAGCTGGCAGCCAATGAGTGCTAGATGCTCAATGTCACGGAGGCCTACACAAAGAGACAAGCTGCATGAGACATCTGTAGGAAGGCTAGTAGCATTTCGGTGTGGCATTGGCTTTCCCATGCTGTATTTGTGTTGTTGTTGATTGCTGGTTGCTAGAGGCTGACTGTGAGTCGCTCAAGTGTCATCCCTAACCAGCGTTTGGCTAATGATACAGTGGGATTGCTGCTCACCAGGCCTGCTAGGAACTGTTGTAGACTCGAGACTGATTTGCGGCTGGAAATATGGGCCGATCGGTGTGGCAGCCCACAGCGAAAAGTATGGGAATGTTTTGAACTCAGCAGCTTCACTGTGAGTCTGGATGCACTGTAAGTCTCGAAATGTGCAATAGCTGTAAAAAGCTAAAGCAGAGCAGGACGTTTTTCGCACACCGGGTGGAAAAATCTCCCCGGGCGACTCCCTCACCTCTTAGACTGAGGCTGATGATAAGGTAATGGCTGCCAGTGTGTTAGCTTCCCTCTTCACCACTTTGCAGCCAGAGGTTAAATGGAGATAGCTGGCGAGCCAGAGAGAAGCTGCAGAAGCAACAGCAGCAAAAATACAAAGTCATGGTCAAAAATATGTTATATGAGAAAACAACTGACCCAACATCCAACCCTCCCCTAACGGCCCATCCACTTGACTGTTCACGCTCCAAAGCAAAATGCACACCATGTACAATGCTGTATGTATCTAAGCTCTTAATCTCTGTGGACATACTCATACAGTATCTGTAACCCTAACCACCAGTTGTTGTTAGCGTAAGAACCTCCAGCTCCTGCGTCCGCCCCCCCCCCCCTCCTGTGATGCTGCTTCACCTGCAGTGTGCGCTTAATTCTTGTCTCCTCAGCAATGCACTCTGATGCCAGTTAGGATTATGAAACATATGTTCACAGTGTTATCTATTATTTAGCAGGCCTTTAGTACTACTAACATCGCACTGTTAAAAGTGACGCTGAGCTAAATTGTGTCTTAGCCTGTGCCGTCTCAAAATTAACCCTCACTCCAAAGTACAGGGCATGAAGACACAAACTGTGATGGACACCTGGGAAATGTGCGTCTAGCAGTGCTCTGTTTGCAGATGGATATGTCATTAAATTAGACAGTCAACCTCTCAACATAAGCTACTTTTAGACGAACATCTTGTCACATAACTTTGATGGCACTTGTACTTTTTGTGTCAATGTCCAAGTTCCTCATTTAAAGTACTTTTGGGGGCGCTTTATCCCATTGATAGGATACAGTCGAGACGGGCAGCAAACAAGCGGAGAGAAGGAGGGGGAAGGACGTGCAATAAAGTCCTGGGATCTGGGAAATTGCAATTACATGGTGAGCAACTTAAAAGCCCCATATGCACAAGGATAACCCCGCCTGGGTCCTTTTTTATGTAGAAGCTATAATCTCACTAGGTCGGACGTCATAATATTTTCATAACACTTCTAATGCGGCATAAGTCTGGGCTGAATGGCATTATCTTAATGAGCAATATGGGCTACAACAGCAAGGTTAAATAGGAACAGAAAGAAAACAAATGTGGTCTTTTCATCTGTATGAAGAGTACTGTAATAAATGATTCACTTAATCATCTTTTATGCTCAAAGAAAATGAAAAATGATTTAAAAAGATTGTATAAAAAATAAATGTATATTCCCTCTTACCTGTGGTGATTTTAAACCGTCTAGATTGTTTCGTTATGAGTTTTGGAGATTTTGGCTGTAGAGATGACGGCCAGTCTCAAATATAATTTGCTTCTAGTGTTTCAAGTTCCAAGATAAACATTTGGAAAACTCAGTATTTCTGTGATCAGAATCTCGAGTTCAGAAGAAAGAAAATAGTTGCTACATGAAACTGCTCACAACAAGGTCTTTGTTGAGTAACCGGGTCATGGTTGCTGGAAAGAGACATTGCTGTTGAGTTTTTCAAATGTACCTTTCACCATCACAAGCTGAGTGCCATCTCATTCCATTACATTCAAGAGAAGTCAGACATCTCTACTGTCCATATCTCCAAACCTCTGCAACTCACACCAAAGCGATCTAGATGAATAAATAGCACTTCAGGTAAGAGGACAAATATGTATTTATGATTTTGGTTCCTTCAGTTAGTTTTGTTAAGGAGATTCTTCCCTTAACCGTGCTCAGAGAAAAAGAAACAAAACAAGATAAAAACACCACCCTGAGCACTCTACTGTATTTACATGTTCATTCATGCCAGCTACATAGATGACTGGGAGGGGACCGAACTTTAACTATAAATAGTAAATACTGTGTGTGTGTGTGTGTGTGTGTGTGTGTGTGTGTGTGTGTGTGTGTGTGTGTGTGTTGAGATAAGCTTGCAGTTTTGTCATTGCGGCCGTTCTGGACAGTAGCCTTATCTCCATCCCATTAATATCCCCGCTGATGTGCTGTTCTTATTCTCCATATAGCGGATAACTAATTGATCGCACTGAATTACATATTGCCGCCTTGTGAATGGAACTCATTAACTGACTCGGAGATAAGAGGGCCGAGGCTTATTTGAAGGTTAATTTCGGCCCGAAGCCCCGTGCATCTGTTGTTCTTCCTCTTACAGACGGATTAAAGCAACGGCAACAGTTGTTCCTGTATCACAGTGTGCAGGCTCATAACTCTGCTGCAGTTCGAAGTGTGCGAGTCCCTGCATCTGGGCTCCTGTCTGTGCCTGTCCGTGTGTGTCTGTCTGCGCGTGTGTTTGTGAGCGTGCACGTCTCTCTGTGTGTATGTGTGTTTGCTTGCCAACTGAATATGCCGGAGTTGTTAAAATGCTGAAGTCAGTAAGAAGCCTCTTGAAGCATTAAGCCATAATGGGCTGCAGGGAGCATGAAACAGACCACAGTGTGTTTGATGTTCACCATAGAGAGAGGGAGAGAGAGAGAGGGCCGATGGACTGCTGACTGTGACTGGCCCTGGTCTGCTTGGTTTTGCTATTCCCCTGCTCCGCCCTGTGACAGGCTAAATGTAGGAAAAACGACGTAAAACAGGAGAAGAGAAGAAACGGTGGAGTTAAAATGGTTAAAAGCAAAAATGCTCTTTTTAAAAAACGTGCTTATGTAATCAATTTTGTTCCCAGGCCTCTTACAAACATGGTAACCTGGAGGACAGTCTGTCTAAACATGTTTAGTTGGTCTGAACTTTGCGTAGTGTGGGAACCTTTTCACAGATTGCACAGTTACCTGTTTTTCAAGTAAAGGGCAGACCATGAAGTAGTTATCTCGAACTGACTCACTTTTGGGCAGACAATTGGAACTCATTTTCAGGTTCATCATTTTATTTTGGGTTATTACTAGAATAGGATTTCATGCTTCAGTGCTCAAAAAACTAATCAGTTTTCTCATACTGTCCAGTGCTGCAGCGCTGTATTCTCCCTCTGTCTGAAACGCTCTGTTTTAGCTCCCGTCTCTTTAAGGCCTGGTCTGCTCTGATTGGTCAGCTCACACACGCCTGAACCAGCATCGCTACAACTGCAACAACAGTGCAGCTGTAAATTCTTACGGATATAGAAATTATGCAAATATGTGACATGGTGAGGTAGAATGATGTCACAAAGTCATGTAATTAAAGGTGAAACTACTAATGAGGCGTTTCAGGAGCAGTGTTTTCTGTGGGAGAGGGGAGCTTCTGTTGGTGCAGACTTGAGCCTTTTTAACTTTCAAGACCCTTTACACGCACAGGAACCTATATAACACACTAAAGGAAAGGAAAAAAACGAAAAAAAAGCATAATAGGACTCCTTTAAGGACTGACAAAAGAATTGCAATCTAATATGACTCATCTTTTTGGACGTAAGATCTGACAAGAGCTGTCACTATTTTCCTTCCTATTTCCTATGATTAATTTAGGAAATTGTATAAAAAGAAGGAAATTGAGGTCCAAGAGAGGCTGGTGATTGCTTTTCAGAATATAATGCACTACCTTGACAAGTACGAGCCGCCTCTTCTCTGACCAGCGTGTGCTTCAGCTGGTGCCACACCTCTCTTCTGCTCTTTTCTCTCCTCATGAGCTCCTCATGTCTTTTGTTCCCTGTCACTTGTCTAATGTGAGAGTGGGAGTTCACACGTACAGCCCTCCCTTGGCAAACTCACAGAAAGAATGAGAGACAGAGAGACACAGATGACAGCATAGGCCAGTCTTTTTTTTTTTTTTTCTTGTCACCACAGGGGGTTGCAGTGTCATTACAACAGGCGTATGTGTGTGTGGTGCGGGGGTGGGGGGTGGGGGGCATGTGTTCCTCTGAGGGCTGCAGTGTGTTGGTGTGTGACTCCTCTTTTGTCTTCAGAGGAATTGGCTGTGTCAAAAGGAGAATTATTCCCTCGCCACAGCAAGCCCCTTCACTGTCTCTTGTGTGTGTGTGTGTGTGTGTGTGTGTGTGTGCGGGGCGGATGTTGGCTGCAGATGTGTGGGCATGTGCCCGATGTGTCTGTAAGCGAATGACAAAGTGTTCATATGTGTGTGTGTGCCGCAGATGTGTGATGACTTCTAAAGCCGTTGTGAGAATCTTATTAAAGATAACACGAGGCACATTCCTATCCATTTGTGGTCATCGTGTGTGTGTGTGTGTGTGTGTGTGTGTGTGTGTGTGTGTGTGTGTGTGTCTGCTGGCGTTTTTTCATCAGTTATGTAAATGTGCATGTGTTCCACCCCGAGCTGTTGTGGCTCACGTCCCCTCCAGCAGTGCTTTCTGTAGACTAGGTGAGTATTTGAAGTGACAAGGAACTGGCTCTAGCTCTCAGCGTGGCTCCGCTTCTGCTCAAGCTACCTCTCCTCTCGCTCTCCCGCTGCTTGACAGATGGTACGGAGCCAAACCAGGACGCCCACTACCATATAAAGTAAGGGCACGCAGTACGAATTTAACGGGGTGACACGCCCAACGCCAACACACACATATGTGCTGTTTTCAGCTGTGGGCTGGAGTGTTTGCTGGGAGACTTTCGTTCTTTTGGGTGAAAAAAAAACGTATCTTAGAGGGGGAATCCTGCGGCGATGACATCTGCGCGGACAGACAAATGCACACACAAACACATTGATTCTGATTATTGAGGGTTTCTTGTTGAATCCATCTTATAAATATTTGATTAAGGGGATTTTCAGCAGATTAAGGCTGCCAGCCTCATAAATAATGTGATATCTTTTAAAGGTGCAAAATGTAAGAGTTTTAGCTCGTCATCGAGCCCTGCTAAAGCCTGATGGCGACCCATTCATGTGTATCCGGTGTGTCGGGGCAGGGAAACATCTAAAACATGCAGGACAGCCGGCTCGAGGACGAGGATTAAAGAACACTGGTCTAATCGATTAATCAACTAGAGGCATTCTGACGAGAAATTACTTTGTCATGTCCTCTGTTGTTTGAAATGATTTGTGTGGCAGCAGCTACATTTTGCTCACGACTGTCTTTTTTGAAGCCCGGGCCACACTTTTGAGCGCTTCTCCCATTTTCTGATCCAGTTCTCAGCATAATTGCCAAAATAGATGGCTATTCTCTGATGGAGACAGCCTTCAGGCTCCTATCTCTGAAAGATAAAAAAAAAAGGAGGAAATAGGAATTGAGGAGATGAGAGATTGGCCCTGTATATAAAAAGATAGGAATAGATGATAAGATCAGTGAGGTTGTCGTCTAACTGTTGAATGCCTGAAATATGTCTGGCACCTCACTGCTCCGACGGCTGGTGCACACAATACAGATTTAATAAAGATAGGACACATAGGCTCAATAGTACACACATCGGCCCTCGACTACACACTTCCCTTTGATAAGCAATCACTTCTGCTCTGCCCTGTTCAACAGTGGCCCTGTCTAGGTTGTTATTAAAAAACACCACAGCTCACATCCGCGGAATAAAACAGTGCAGGAGGAGCCGCGTAGAAACCCGGACTCATCGAGTCTGAGTGTGTGTTTCTGCTTCTGTGTGTGTGAAGCCGATGTCCCAGGTGTTTCCAGACTTGTGAATATCTTCTTTGTCTCCAGTTTCCCCTCCTCTCCCCTGAGGTGTAAACATTATTCTCCATAATCTCTTCCAAAACTAGGAGCATGTTTCCACATACTTGGGATGCAGAACGGTTGCCACTTCCTCCTCATCTCCATCAGATCTTCTGCCGCTCCGGCAGTTTCCCTCTTTGCCTTTTTTAAATTGGTCATTTTGGAGGATTTTGTTTTTTAAGCTGCCCGAGGCAAGTGGCGCCACACAATAGCGTTATTTTCACTTTATTGTTACTTGTTCATAATTTCCTGAAGGCTTCCTCTAATCGAGATAAAGCGTTTCACACTAGTTTCCATTATCGTAATTATTTTCTCCTCTTTCTCTTTCTCTCTCCCTTAAGTCGTTGGTGCCTCTGAGGCGTTATCTCTCCCATCCTTCCCCCTATCTGCTCCTGCAGAGGAAGTTGTGAATTCATTTATTTTTCATGTGAAATTTACTGCATGCTCACAGATGCTCGACAAAAAAATATTGCTAGTTTGTTTCTGGTGCGTGCCTGTTATTTTTTATGACTCCACATTGTTGTGTTCTAATTTTACCACACGTTTTATAGTCTAAACATTAATGCATATGATTCAAGAATACGATTTTAAAAAATCTCCCTGGCACCCCACGATTCCTCTGTCCTGTGGGAAACCATTTTCTCACACCCACTTCAACCTTCCGCCAACTTCCTTTGCTCTCAGTTTGAATGTAATTACAGTGAAATCTGTGTGTTGTTTTATTGGCTTCCTGGAGGCCTAGCAAGCACAGTTTTTCCAGACTTTACTGCTCTGTGATCCTACTGCATGTCTCCCTCTGCATCCGGTACATTTTTGGGATCTCCACTGTATAATTGGCTTCAACTGCAAAGATCCTTCGTCCCCCCATAACATTGGCTCCTCTAGAAACCAGAATACCCAGATGAGTTGTTCTAGCCGTGCACTACAGACTCTTTATATCTCCCTCTCCCTGTTTGTGGTGAAGCAGCTCTCCTCCTTTCCCTCCGAGTCCACTCTGATGTTCATCCTGTTGGATTTTGTGCTCTCTAAGCACATTTTTCTGTAATTAGATAGTGAGATCTGGTTTTATGTGACATCATTTCTCAAGCGTTATTTGTGGCAAAGGAAAGCCCCATGTAGTTCATGGTGGTTTGCTTATTTGGCTTGACCAAGCTCGGCTATTTCGATCCCAAGGTAGGTAAGAGTGACTGAAGATGGAGGAGCGGGAATGACCAGAGGATTACTAAGGCCTGATGAGAAGAGGGGCGCATAAAAAAAGCTCCTAATTACAGGGGAGAATGTGTAATTACTGTCAATTGTCATCCTGTTTGCTGGTACAGGATTAGCTTTTTATTACCCAAATCCTTATTATATTTTTCCACTATTCCGACTTTCTCTGTACTGTCTCCTTGTCTGTCTGTTTCTGTTATTCCATCCGTCCCTCCTCCCTCATGCAGTCCATTTCTAGTCAGTTTTATAATGTGTGACCCTTTTTCAGAGAACGTTTCTGGAAACTGTCTTCTGAACAGAATCAGAATTGGCCAAGTATGTTGCCCACAAACAAGGAAATTTGTTTTTTCATTGCTCTCAAAATCCAATACTTACACTGGAAAACAGCTAGGAACAAGAAAAACAAAAAATATAAAGGAAGGCAGAAGAATCGGTCAGAATTGTGATGCACCAGCCAAGTCTCAGGCCAAACCGTGTCAGAGACCCGCAGATCCACTAGAGATCAGCGTGTGAGATGGATGAATACAATTCAAAGAGATTAAAAACAAGTCTGCATCAGGAGGAGGTCGGGAATTGGTCCTGCGGTTTTGGACTTTCACCCAGGCCACCAGAGATTGAGTTGCGTGCCAGGCACACAGCCAGTGGTGACTGCTTTGAAGAAGCAGTTATTGGAAGCGGAACCGTGATCTTTTCAAAAACCCAACCAAGAAGTTTTTGTTCCTTTATGTTGAAAATGTAACAGGATGTAGCATGTTTGTTCGTGGTAACTGTGTGAACAAAATAACTGTGTGTGTATGTCGAGTACTCTCAGTAGTGAGCAATAGAAACAGTGCAAATAAATACTGAAATAACATGCGTACATGGAGTGTTTGATTATATTCAGTATCTACATATATATCTCTATATACATTATGTGCAATGTGCAAAAGCATTTATATTGACAAAGACAGTGCATAATGACATCAGGTTAAAAACTATAATTAGTAATGGAAGGAAGTGGATGTAGATATCAACTCTGTACATCCTGTAGAGCATCATGTTTTTCTGCCTACACCTTGTACGCTCATTATCTACCTGAAAGGATGGAAGAATAGTGAAAATTGACTGAATCACATTCTTTGGAACAGGAAAGGCTACACTGAAGGATTTCTCATAAAAAGGCATTATCGCTCGAGTTTTCCTGTGTAAGAAAGGGAGCATTAAAGTACAAATTCAAAACACATAAAGCAATTTTCTATATGAGTTTAAACTGTTTTGCACAAGGAGCCTGGGGGGGTTGTGCTACTGTACAAACACACCTTTATACACCCCTCTCCCCTTCCTCCCAGGAGGGGAAGGCCGGCGGTGAGCTAATGAACTTGAAATGACAATGACTTATTTAGCTTGCATTTCCCCCGCTCAGCCGTAGCAGAGGGCATTTCAGTCGGGCCCACTCGTCATCGTTTCATCACCTCGTTGTTTGCTATCCCTTCATTGCACCCTCACTATTTTCATCTCTTCTTCCTCCCCTGCAGAGTCTTCCCTCATAAATATTTTACATCTTCCAAATGAACTCTGTCAACCCAGGCTTAGCGCATGGCTGGCTGCCTTGTGTGTTTCTAATGCGTATAATGTGTTTGTGTTTGAGGCTGTGTACTTGTATATAAATACATCCTGTATTTAAATATATCTCATATATGTAAAAATGTTGTTTGACTGTTTAGGTGTCTTGCTACATTATTCAAATGCCTGAGCGCACACACAACGTGTCTTACACAATGTTTTCATTTTTTATTCAGCGGTTATTCCACCAGACAAGGTGACTACAAACACGTTATTTCCATCGACGACCTGTTGGCTCTTGTGCAGGATTACATGTGGTACATAATGTACATACTGTATGCATATACTGGGAGCTGCTGAGCGCTATGCCAATCATTGAGAGCATTGGCTCATTCAAGGTCAGATTGACAGTAGTTATTGAGCAGAGACGAAAGCTTTTATTATGAACATTCTCCACATCTGACTCTCAGCTATTGCCTGCAGAAACACAGCGATGATCATATTGTTCTACGGCAGTGCTCTTTACCTCGTATTCATTTTTAAATGTGTCTGAGCTGCAGGTGTGCAAGGTGAAGCGGTAAGTGCAGCGTGCTGTAGCTCTTTGTTTCAACATATTAGAGGGATTTTTTTGTGGGGAAACTGAGGAACGCTAGGTGCTCGCTCGCATGCACAAATATCTGTTTGGATGATTTTTATCCAGTGTCTCTGCTGGTGATTGTAACAGTTATCTTCGTCAAAGACAGTCTAGTGTGTCTGTTCTCTATTTTGTGTGCGAGTGTGCTCTGGTTTCAACTGAAAGCCCTCTCTGTAAATCTTTCATGCTCTTGCAAACTTCCTGCTGAGATAAAATGGAGACAGATGATGCGTGGGGCTTATAATGCAATGTCAACTTTCACCCGCTCTCTGTTTCATCCTTCATCGTTCTTTGCCTTCTTGCGTCTTGGTTTATGTTTATTTCACCACAGCATAACTACTCATAACACCAGTGTTTCCCATAGGAGGGCTGTGTACCTGATGTTTCCCACACATACAGTTTATTTAGCCCAAGTAAACTGTAAGTGTGGGAAACACATTTAGTCTTCAGCTAACTCTTCATGTCTTCTTTCATCACACCTTTTCAAACTCAATTTCCGTCTCCATGCTCGCGTCCTCTACTGAACTTACTACACACGTCTACAGTGTGTGACTAAATCACTTCTCCAAGGTGTGAAGCAGATAGGAGCCCCGTGTCCATGTCACACTATTCGTCTCCCGTGTGTCCCTGTACCCCTGCACCCTACTTTCCCAGCTAAAACTTGAGCAGCCTCAGCTTCAGCCCTGGGGCCCCGGGCATCGCTCAGTCAAAATTGACTCACAAATCCTGTTGGGCAGAGAGGAGACTGTGAGGCTCAGGATGAATGGCTCAGCTCTGTCATGTGATGTCTGCTGATGAATGGCAAAGGGCCTTGAGGACAGGATGGACTGAACCAAAGGAAAGTGGGTCTGGTGTTGGTCTCCTCACAGAAATTTGATGCTAGAATATAAAAAAAATAAAAGGATCTCTGACAATATTTAAACATGCCTTTTAAAGTCTCTCCCCCTGCAGCATTTACTTGATGATGGAGAGAGAAAAGTAAAGTATGCTCTTCCTACAGGGAACCTACTTTCCCTGTCTTGGTTCTGGTAAATTTACCCCTCTTTGCAATATGGTGGTGATGCAAAAAAGCCAAGCATCAAAGCTTTGATGTTTCATATTGGGGTGTTTTGTCAGAAGAGTTTTGCACTCTCTGAGATGAACTCTCAGAGAAACAGCCCGGCTCTTCTTAAATCTCCCATCCCTTTTTTCCAGGCTCTCAGTGTTTGAGATATGAGTTTTGGAGTTGAGACTTTGTTCCCTCTCTCCAGTCTTATATCCCGTCTTCCTATTCCCCCTCAAGCTCTCCCTCGCTTTTCTCCAGCTTTCTTCACCTTCTCTCAGTCCTTCTGTGTCCCTTCACATCTCTCTTGGCTTAGTTCCCTTGATTAAGCACAGCTGTCGCACTCATCGCAAAGCCCCTCTTTTTCCACATTGTTATATAAATTGGCATGCTGTCTTTCTCAGGCCCCTGGCCCTGTTGATTTTGGGTGACGTCAATAACTGTTGTTTATGCCTTGGACACGGAGCTGAATCCGCTGTCTCCTCTGACCGCTTTGACGCAGGTCATTCAACCAATACATAAATGTGTCTTTCTGTTTGTGTGTGTGTGCATGTTTATTCGAGTGTGCACCAGTGAGGCGTGCTCGTTAAATTAAAATCAATCACAAATTGCTTCTCCAAACATGTTCCCTCCCCTCAATTACTTATAACTGACTTGATTATTATCTTTCATGCAGCCCAATGAGTTCAAATTCTTATTAATGGTAGCGTTTGCGGGATGTGACTGGCACTGGAGCACTGCTTAGCTCCTCTGAGCCACTCAGCGGAGGCAGAGATGTGTACCTGCAGGGCACTGTGGCAGACTAGGCTGTGACATTGAGGTGACGGGGACTTAAATCATTCGCCATTGTCTGTTTATCTGCTGCAAGCTGGGCAGGAGTAGAGCTGAAGGGTGAGATGACCTCTGGAGACGGACAGTACGCTGTGGCACACACACTCAAAATACACTCATTTACACACACGTTTGCACGTTGGCCCACAGTTTTCCACTCTGTGTACTCACCGAGCACGCCATATGTTTTAACCACTCCGGGCCTGATGGACTCATAAAATAGATTTCCAGAAAAACATGTTACCAAGATGAAGTTTAATGAGTGGTTAGTTGTATGTCTTTGCTGCTCTCTGGGACGGTTATGTGGTAACATTGTGCAGCCAATATTGATTCCATAAAATATTTCATTTTGTGGTGTGGTATGCAGAATGCGATGTCTTTGAGGCATTTTGCTCGGGGCTTGAATGAGTTTTACAAATCAGACACATGTAAAAAAAAAAAAATAAAAACAAATAAAAACAATTGCTGATTACAGTTTTTCCAACTTGAACTTCTTCTTCCAAGTATTTCATTTCATTGTTAATTGAGTATTGTCCACTGGCACTGTGCCATTTTGTTTTTCATTTTGTCTAGTTTACAACAACTTCATGGGTGTTAATTTGTTTGCGGGTCACACTGCTTGTAGGAATTATGCACTGCAGAGCCCTAATAGCCATGCATTGCAGTTTTGCATATTTGCAGAGCCGCATTGTGAAACATACGTCGCCATCTTAGGTCTTAGCACATGTCAGAAAATGCTGGTTTTATACCTGGAGCGTCTGTCAAGGCATTTTCAAAAGCCATGTAAATGCTAGGTTTTGCAAGGAGACTTGTGCAAGCACAGCACTTACAGGATAAGTACACTGAAAAAACGAAAATTCAGTCATTACCTTCTCACCCTCGTGCGGGTGAAGTTTCGCAGTCCACAAATGTTTCACAATAAAACAGCATTGCAGCATTGCCCTAACGACTGCAGTAGATGGGGACGTTAGATGTTTTAAATCATTAAAAAATACAACAACAAAAAATTCCAGTTATTAAAGATAATAATGCAACAGATGTGAGAGCACAAAAATTGTCTATTCCATCTACAGCACTGCAGACAAAGAGTGAATACAGAATGCATACATATCCATGATACTTTAAATCATAGAGTACAATGTATCATAAGGAAATTGAAGTTTAAATTTAGATTTAAAGATAACTGTAATTTTCTGACAATCAACTAATCAATAAGCCAACTTATTGTTCCAGCTCAATACTTTTTGCATTCTCGTCGTCACAAGATGAGTGAGCACACACCTGTACGACGCTATAAAGAGAATTGCGTGCATGCTTGACCCATATCTTGCCTGAGTAACACTTCGATGTATGTTATATTCATCCTGCGCTTTACAAAGCACCAAGGATGGGCTGGAGGACTTGAATGGATGCTAAATGTATCTCAGACATCTCTCCAAGGACATGGCTCCATTGTGATGGGAAAGCACTTCAGCCCCTTCTGATGAGCCGCATTCACTGACAAGCTGCTTCATCCCCCCCTCCACTTTTCACATACAGTTACCTTTCCTAAAAGCACTTTACTCTAGTACTCTCTGTTTGCCTCCCTCCAACAGGCATGGAAAGTTATTCTATGTGGCGGCCTACCAGCTCTTCTGGAGCTAAATGACATGCAGCGGTTGTTAGAGGAGGCAGCTTTAACTCAGCTCGAACTCCCAACCTCCCACATCACCCATTTTGCAAATCGTAGCGAGGTCCCCCATCTCTCTTGGGAACATAGCGCCTAATGCACCATTACACTGCTATAAATACTCTCTTCCATGGAGCATATTCACACTTCCATTGTTATGTGATTATTATTTTATTTCCACCTACTGTCATGGGCCTTTAGTGTATTAATGTCCATTGTTATTTGAAGGAAAAAGGAGCGTAAGAGCAGAGTCCTGCTGTTTCAAATGATTGTTGACAGCTATAATGCTGCTCAGTGTGTGTATTGTTTACAGTTTAACATTTAGATACAGCATCCCTAAGCAGTCAGTGTTTATTGCCCGATTGTGTTTCACTAATTGCCCCCAGAGCAGAAGCTGTTTTTGATCAATGCTCAGCAGAAACGTACGCAACAGACCTCTTTATGAGTTTGGGTGGTTCAAAGAGAAAGCACTGAGTAATTTTTAATGCTTAGAGAAAAACAGGAGCGAGCACTTCTGTCTCTGGTGTTGCTGTTTTTCTGTCAACTTGCAGACATGGAGAACATATCTTCTCTCATCCGAAAAACAAAAACAGGGTGATCACTTGGTCCTTTCTTTGTGTATTTTTTATTCCCTGAAATAATGGCAGGGGTTGTGACCTGAAGAGATGTCTCCCTGTAATTAGTTTTCACCTCGAAAGCGCACATATTTTCTTGCATTTAATAATTATTTCTTTTAATGTGTCACTTTCTTTCTGCCTTCTTTTGCTGTTATAGCCAGATTTTCTAAAAAACATTTCAATCCCAGTTTTTGTTTTAGGTCCAGCACGAGTCCTGATAACATTAACTCTGGAAAGGATTTGCACAATTAAGTAGTGACGTTAAAGGTGCACTATGTAGTTTTGGAAAAGAAATTCAGACAAAGAATATATCAGAAAAGGAATATTCACAATAATACAAACTCAGACATATTTATAATTTTCATAACTGAATAAACAAGCCTTCCTCAGAGGAAAATAAGGTCACCAGAACACTGGTTGAAGCTAGAAAGGTGGCAGGGTCCGCCATATATAAACAAAGTCAAACAGAAGAACAGTTTGTTTGTTTGTTTAAGCATGAAAATCAACTAATGAAGATGTTTCTCTTCTGATTAAAACTTCTTCCCCAAAACTACATAGTGCTAGATAAAGATAAAAGTCTGGTGTTTCATTCTGTTGATTCACAGGAAGTGGAGTTATCCTCTTCAACATTTCCCACCCTCTGTAGCTGAAGTGGCAAACGTCACATAACAAAGCAGGGAAAAAAGAAAGAAAGTCAAGGCAACTGAAGCTCTACTCTGGCCATCCACTGTTTACTCACGGATTAGATCCCTATCTTTTCTAATTGACTTCCCTGGGATTGGCACGGTCACAGTCCGTCCACAAACACAGCTCTGGTCTCCCCGGCGTCCCCATGCACCCCTCCCTGCAGCCCAGTGAGACGCGCTCACAGCAGCAGTTGTTAGAAGTCTCCCCTTCACTAATACACAGTCCATCCAAAGTGAAACTATGTTTTTCACTCTGTAGTTTAATGAATTTTTTTTTTTTATGTTGGGAAAGAGGAAATGGATGAAAGCACTTCAAGGCCCCGGCGTTGCGCCTCCGCTCGTCCTTGTGGAGATGAGGGCCGTCTGTCTTCTTGTCAGAATTATATTGTCTCTGCCTTGTTTAGTAAACAGAATCTGTCGTGGTTTAGGGCGTTTATTGTACCTCTAGGTGTTTCTGCGGTCTGCATGTAGTTACTGTAAGTGTGTGTGTGGAATAACACGGAGGAGATATCTGCTTTTATGAGCAGGTCTGTCCTTGTAGTTAAAGCAGCCTGTAGCAGTCGGCCGTGCACTGCAGCAGTATCTGGTGATACAGACATCTGCCCTGGCAGTTAACTGGCGACTACCTCTGTAGTTATTATTGTAGTCTGTAAAGGGAGCCTATCATGCCGTCTGGAGACAGCCGCCTTAATAAGACTCTGTCAAGTTCATGTTCCTTTCTCGGAAGTAAAAGAGCCTTCTCTTTCTTTCCCTCTTTTTACCTTTCCCTTTCACCCAGTCTTTTTCTCTTTGGTAGGGACCACTGGCTGTAAGCTGGTGCTGCCTCTCCACCCTCCTCCCTCCTTTCCTTCACATCTAGCCCGAAGCAGCCTTTGATGTTCAGTGTCTCTGCTCTCTGAAACACCCCATATCTTTATTTTTTTTTTTTTAAAGACTGCAGGTGAGAAGAAACCTGCTCTTCATACCCCAGATTTTTCTTGTGTGATGACAATATTCAGCCAGCTGTTAGCTGTTACATCTCTCTCTGAGTTAAGGTGAAGCTCTCCTTTTGTCCTCGTTTTCTGCCCGTGGCTTAAGTCTCAGCCTGACTCGCAAAAGCCACGGAGACGTGTTAATTACAAGAAAAGGTCATTTGCAAGCTCGCTTTATCACTTTTTCACCTCCATTGACAGGGCTTATAAAAATACCTTCATACATGAAGGTTAATAATAGGAGCGCAAGTCCAGACATTTAACCAAGTTACTGTAGTTATTCAAGATTATACTTCCTTTTGCATGTGTCAAAGCTTGTTTCCACCCCCCAGAAGCAGAACTGAAGCCTGTATATCTGCTTTCACCGTAGATCACGGTATTGTGTTCATAAACATTTACCAGTTTTCTTTTTTACATACATAAAAAAAACCCACTTAATTTTACAATCTGGAAATTTCATGGTAAGTAGGTAATTAGTGGGTAATTACAAAGTAACATCAAAACTTTTAACTTTTAACTATTAAGTAGTTATACTCTGCTGTTTTCCGACAAACAGTTGATAAATCGCCGCCAATTAATACATTTCCAGGAGACTTCCAACTGGTTCCTTCTTAATTTCATTTCCCAGCTAGTTTCTGTTTAACTTCCCCTCAGCAAGCCACAGAACTGAAGTGAACCGATGCAGCTTAATTTCCAAATGGTTTCTGTGAAATACATTTTTAGTTGGAAATTAAGCTAAACAACTCACTTCACTTTAGCGGCCTGCTGAGGGGTAATTAGACAGAAACTAACTGGAAATTAACATGGAATGATCGACAATAAGCACGAAAATAGCAGAATATTATTATTAAATCATGTTGGGGGTAATTTTCAATAGATTGTGAGGTAATTATTGTGGTAATTGAGGGGTTATTTCAAAGAAAAATCAAATAGTTGCTTGGTAATTACCACCTACTTGCCATTAAATGTGCAGACCTGTGTATGACGTGTCAGGAAAATCATGTAAGGTTAGTCACAGTGTAAAAATTTGGTCTTTTCTTCCTTTTGATTTCATGAGTTTGAGACAACAGAGCTGTCAGACCCATTCCTCTCGAGTTAGGACATGTCGCTCTGAAGCTTACTGTACACAAAACCTCAGGAACATGCATCAATGCACACTCACATACACACACACACTGACACAACACCTGTTGTATAACTGCACCAAGGTGTGCACGTAAGACATAAAAGCGAACTGCTGCTGTATCATAATGACGTCCGTGTGTGCAAATATGTGTGTAAAAGTTGCGTTTGGCCTTTTTTCTCTTTTAATTTTCGGGAGAAAAAATCCCCATAAAGATCAAATAGGGCATGATCTGACATGTCTGCTTTGGCATGGCGCAGTGGTAGCTGACAGATTTGAAGTTAATTAAAAGTGCTCTTTTGTCCGTTGACTGATACCAGTGCAGCGGGATCTGGGGTGGTGCGAGGGACGTGGGTGGAGAGCACGGACCCGGGCCGCACAAAGGCGAGCTTTGTAGGTGGCTGTGATGCAGGGGGAAAGGCTACATGATGTCAGGCAAGTGCTGGCTTCAGTCCACATATTCAAGTCCAGCAGTCCTCCTCAGAGCATTTGTAACACCTTCACACAGCTGGATGAGGAGGAGGAGGAGGAAGAGAGGGACGAGCAGGTGGTGGAAATCTATCCTGCAGTACAATGGACTGCATTCCTTGGGAATGATAGGGTGCAGAATAATTTGGAGAGTAAGACATATTTTATTAAGGACTTCAATGCGAGTTATATGTCAAAGGTACTCAAACACTGTGCAGCTGCAGTGTAGATTAAGTAGACTAAGAAATCAGTACAAAGACTTCAGCTCATACAGTTTTAGCCAAAACAAGAGAGCAGCACTCATTTTAGCATCTCTGTGCTTACTCTCTGTTTTAGAACTGACTTAAAAATCTTATAATACTTGACTATTTCCATTTTATACTTTATATTTCCACTCCACTATTTTGGAGGCAAGTGTGTTACTTTTTACTCATTTACTATACATCTATTTGATCATTATAGTTAATAGTTACTTGCCAGATTATGTGCTGCATTAGAGCCAAGTAGTGCATTTTAAATTAATCTAAAGCTAATTGCACTGAATCAGATAATCAGCCAGGTATGTCGGTCTACCCATACAGTATATGTACAAGAAAATGTATATGTATAATTTACTTTTGCTTGCACTTTTGATACTTACGCACATTTATTTCCAGAAAATTGCTTTTCAGACTGAAGTACCTTTGATATCAGATACTTAACTTTTACTTTAACAAAGATTTTTACTAGAGATATCATGTTCAAAGAGTAATATTTGAACATGATATCTTTACTTTTACTCAAATATGACTTCTCTGTACTTTATACCACGCTGCTCTCTGGCAGGAGAGCGAATGAGTGTATTTTCCAAAATGTTGAACTATTCCTTTAAATGAAAAAACAGTTGAAAATAAGCTGTATGGACAGGCAGTCTGTTTTTTATTATGGAGCAAAACTGTGAAATAATCTGCTCATAAAAAGTAATCATTGTGTTTACGGGCACATTATCGAAGGGGAAAAAAAAACGTGCTGATCTGTGTCCTGGAGAACTCGTGTGTTGTACAACACAAAACGATCAGACTTCATTTTTACTCTAAAGGAATGATATCGTAAACAGTCGTCTCCCACTTCTGCTTGTTCCATTACTTGTGGTTATGCAGTGGTGCTGACTCCGTGCCATCCTGTGCCGGTTTTTGACTGGCACTGGGACTGCAGATAAGCCCCAGAGTAGCGTCATCGATAGCCCTCCAGTCCTTCTCATCGCTTGCTCTCTCTCTCTCTCTCTCTCTCTCTCTTCCTGCCCCCATCTGTAAATTCTCAATATCTTTTTCGACTGTCAACTTCTCCTGTCCCTCCTTGGTCAGAGGGATAACCATCTACCCTTTCAGCAAAAGGCAGTGCCCTATCTGTCTCCCTCCGGCCTCCCTCTCAGCTCTCTCTCTCGCTCTGGGAGGATAACCATCTAGCCTTTCAGCGCAGGCCAGCGCTTTCTGATGACTGTTTCCAGTGAGGGGAGGACAGTGGAGGAGCTTTGTCCCTCTCAGTCTGTGGTGTATTTCAGAAGCTCAGGGGGAAAGGGGGAAGTCGGTAACATGTTTTAATATTTGGACAGCACCACAGAAGGACACTTAATTTAATGTGACGGAAAGATGAGATAAGACTCCCAATCCTTTAAACTGGACTTGCTTGCTGAAACTATGTCAGCTGTTATGACACCAGTGCTAATGGCTGACTGTGTTAGCTAATTTGAGTAGCTTTGATGGAATGTAACTGAGTACATTTACTCAAGTACTGTTCTCACATACAACTTTGACGTACTTTACTTGAGTATTTCAATTTTCTGCCACTTTATCCTTCCACCCTGCTACATTTGGAGGCAATTATTGTACTTTTTTACTCCACTACATTTATCTGATAACTGTAGTTCCTAGTTACTTTGCAGATTGCATGCAGCATCAGAGCTAAAGCAGTACATTTTTTTAATTAATTAATTCTGCAATCAGAAAAAAAAAAAAATTCTGATAATCATTAAAATGCTAACTATCAGAACCGATACTGGGCTAGGCCGATAATGTCAACGCCAAATCAACACTAAGTATACAGTTTATACATACATGTTAATATATTTTTAATTTATGTTGTAATGTTATGTTGTACTTTTGATACTTAAATACATTTATTGCCAGAAAATTACTTTTAATGATTAAGAAAGTGTCATTTCAGATACTTTAACTCTTTACTTTAAGTATTTTTCGTCTGGATGACTTTCACTTTTACCAAGGTAATATTTTAAAGAAATAGAAAATACTTTTTACAACACTGCTGAATAGAGATGGGGAGCTTTATTGAAGGGGCAGCAGGTCAAGTTCAAGAATCAAAATCTACCACGATTTAAACCCTCACATAAAGATAACTTATAACATATCCCTCATTATATTTATTTTTCAGCACATGATGAAACGCCAGAGCAAACATTTCATCTGTAGACTCAACACAGTCTCTCAAATGTCACACCGCAGATGGGAAACAGCGAATTAAATTTGGCAACGAGAGAATGTTGAAGGTCTTTACAAAAAGAGAAACTAAATAAGGCATGTCTGAGAAAAATCTGATGTTTGTAAAACTGATGAAAGACGAACAAAATGTGTGGATAAAAGAAACCGAGAGAGAAACAAGTACGGCTCGGCATAAAACCAAGAAATCGTTGACAGGGCACGGGAAAACGTCTGAAAACTCTAAAGTCGACGAGCACATGAGCAGTGAGAGGAGGAAACATTAATAGAGTGTATCCCAGGGCGAGCGAGTGAAGGCAGGAGAGGGTGACAGAGGAAGACAGAAAGGAGGACAAGAGGAAGGCAAGAAGCAAAGCACTGCTGCACTTCGAAGTTCAGGAGTGCAGATTTGACAAGCATTTAGTTTTCTTTTTCTTTTTTTTTCCAGAGAAGAAAACCTATGAAAAGCCCTCTTTCATGCCTGGACTGAAAGGTGGGATTAGACGGAGGCACAGCGAGTGAAAGACACAAACACTCCTTTACACATCTTGTGCATTTACCTGTCAGAGCGCTGCAATAAAGCGGCTCCCACATGGGCAATAAGCCAAGATTTTGAATTCTAAAGGCCTAAAGGGCTGTCTGAAAACCTTCACACCAGAGTGGCTCTTTGTTAGGGGAAATACTTTCAGACGAAAGCCAAACAACGCTAATATTTCTGTCATGTGTATACACCTCTGATCTACTACATGTCCCATTAAAATTAACACAGTCTTGGGAGCTTAATACATCTTTGAGAGTTACATTCTGCTCTGACCTTTTAGCATCACAGTCGCACATCAGTTCCGAGCTCCTTCTGGATGTAATTTCCCATACAGCCGTGGTGAAGAGTAATTTGCTGTGGTTCTTCTCCCTGATCTATCTGTGAAGAATGCTCGGATTGTGTTCGGCAGAACATAAATTCTCAAACTGCACATAATCTGTCCAGTGGAGAGAGAACTAATGATTTTTTACGTCATTAAGCTTGTTCCACCGCTTGAGGGGTCATTGTGTGACCAGCCAGCCTTGCACTGTCACACTAATACAGAAGTATTTGAGGTTTTGGCGATCAAGAGTGGAATGTGTGAAAGTCTTTTTTTTTTTATGTTGTTTTGTCTTTATCTCCTAGTTTGACAGAGGTCAAGTGGTTCAGTCTGGCCTAGACTAAATGGACCTTCTTCCAGGAAAGGCCTTTATTGTTGGTTCCAGTCAAAGATTATTACACCAGCATGAAAGCATTTGCAAGGAGGTCATCAGGGCCAGGCAGCATAGCTACTGGAGACTCGACTAAACCTGAAGTTCTCTGAAAACACTGCAGCTAGTATGGTCAACATCTCACTTTGTTCTGGATTTTTCTTTATTTTAAGTTGTAGGACATCTTCTTAAATTGATTAATATTTAACATGTATATTTTATGCATGGTTATATACAGAAGACCACAGTTGTAACATTTATATTTAATTTCATGTTTAATGTAACCTGCAAATAGTATAAAAGCCACAGTACAGATCTCTTTCCCTGAGGTGATAACAAAAGGTCATTTAAAGTTGCCTGTAATTATGCATTGCACATGGTTAACACAGAACAGGATACCATGAGTCATTTCTGATGGTGATTTCTCTCATTTGTTCACGTCAATGCATGATTCACTGATTGCCCTTTTATTTTGAGATGGTCAGCAGGGTTAGATTTTTGCATGCGCACGCTCAAAAACACACAATTACAACAGCAGGCTATAATTAAGTCTGCCCTGCAGTCATACGGGAAGCAATAAGGGGCAGTCAAATGTTTTGCACTTGTGCATTTAATTTGAAGTGCACGGCTAAAAGCATAAATAATGCATCAATTATATATCATGCTTTGGAAAAGCTATTTGTCTTAACACAACCACTCAGATGTAGGAGGAGAAAGACCAGCACCAACCCCTTTTAGACCTAGAACTGATTAAAAGTCAATGTGTGGAATCCACGTTTGGAACAAACTTTTTCTGTATCACGCCAATGCACCCTCAAGCTAAACCACAAGGAACGGTGATTTGATATGGTAATGGGGTGATGATAATGTACTTTATGCACTTATGTACTGTGTAATGTAATGTGCGGTAACATTCAGTTAAAGGGTTGCCTCAAGGATTTGCAATTTGTTGTATAATTGCATTATGTGTTGCCAAACAAATCTGTCTTTATTGTATCACGATGTATTACTTTGTTTCGTATTTAAAAGGGGCTCCATGGAACTTTATGTTAGCATCGTTAGCTACTGTTGTTCTCTGTTAGCGGAGCAGAGAGAGGCACTGAGAGGAGGCACTCATTCACATTCTTTAGACGACTCCTTCACAAGGAAAGTCCAGCAGCATTAAGCAACTTAAACAAATCGCCCACAGACTTTTATAGGCCACCAAGAGAGAAGGGAAAAGTCTCTTTTTTTCAATTTTCACGTAATGTTAAAATCCGCTCACATATGTCCCTTGTGAATGCCCCTTTGGTATATGAAACATGATAACGGGCCCTCTAGGGTGCCCTTCCAGTAGACAAAATGTGAAGTGCCCTTTTTATTTTATTCGCCCCTGCCCCTCAAACATCCTGAGTCCACCACTGCATATGGGCAATAAAAGATTAATTAATGCATGTAAATTGCTACAAGGCCACTTTAAACTCAACCAAAGTAAACTAGATGCAGATCTTCAATCTTCTAATACTTGATTATTTGCTGCACCACTAACATCCTGAAGGTCAGGTGACTCAGCGTCCCTAAATAGTCTTCGTTTCCCAAACAAGCGCAGGCACAGCTGGGCTTTTGTGGCTCTTCAGTCATTCTGTGTAAATGGTCAAGGCCCATGCTGCTGCTTTGCATCATGTGTGACATCAGAGATGGTGGCCTACATAGAACAATGACTCGGTGGCCTGGTTTCTGAATTGAACTACTGTGGCGAATGGTGCTCTGTGATGTTTCATGCAGTGTGTGGTTTTTCTGAGAGAACACTAAAAGCGAGGAGGAAAACGAAGACGGCACACTGAGTAGTTCTGACGCTCTGACGGTGCTGTTGCTTTCCAGCGGTTTGTGTATGTGTATTGACTTTGCCTACCTGCGCGCCCATCTAGCAAACGTCTTCTTGCTCTGCTGTATCGCTCGCCATTTGTGACTTTCATGTTTCTGTTTGTTTGCTTTTCAGTCTCTCGGCCTGGCTGTCAGTTAGCCACGTCTGTCTGTCTGTTGTCAAGACCTTCCACTGGCTCCCAGTGACTAAGAGAGGCCTGAAGTGTTAGCCTGTCCTGACCTGACTTCAAAATAGACAGCTTGGCACGCACACCATGCACGCACAACACCGCCAAGACAGGGCTTTCCTTGTACAGCGTTGGTTCCCATCATGTCAGGCCCTCGTTCGGATCAGGCTTTTGATATGACTCACTGGTTATGAGACATATGAGTGAGAACAATCATTGATGCCCACAGGCATTGTCATAACGCGTCTGATTGTCAGTCACAGGAACACACACACACACTGGGGTACACAGCTCTGTCTTTTGATTCACTCATTAAAGTGCTGCTGCTGGTGCCTTGTTGATTAATCAATCCGCAGCAAGATTGTTTATTTTATGAAAATGCTGAAAGTGAGAGTGCGCAGAAGCATCCGAGCAGCTTCACTCCCCATCAAACCAATAATGCCACCGAATGACAGATGATGATACTCTTTATTTTGATTTATATGAAATAGACCATTGACATTAAAGAATACAGAAACCCCCCTCAAGGTAAAGATTATTGTCTAGCCCCAGCCATAAATAAAACATGCCAGTGTTTGAGGATCTGGGCAAGTGTGGATTTGCTCTTTGGAAGCGCAGATTCCCTGGCCAGATTCCCAGCCAGAGGCGAAGGAAGAAAGGGGGGAGAGGGGGGTGTGTGTTGGGGAGGGGAGAGAGATGAGTGAACCAGGGGAAGGACTGAGAGACTCGTCTGTGCTTTGATCTGATGTCTGATGCAGAGCGCGTTGGTTGTATTTTCCCCGAGCTGTGATCCATAACCAGATCACCCGACATTTAATACTCATCTGACTCCATTATTGAGGATTAAAGCAGATGTGATTGAGGATTCGACAACCTTTCTGTGTGGCTCTTGAAAACGGTTGGATGGGAGTGGCAGGGGTGTGTGCTTGTGGGTTAAAAGCTGATGATTGATGGCATTTTGCGAGGGCCTTTGTACTGTGGCAGCGCGGAGAAAAGAGACGGATTAAATAGAAGAATCACATTCAAGACTCCCATCTTATGTGCCATTTGTGCTCTGTTTAACATGAATTTATGTTCAAGTCTGTCCAAAGAGTGAGAGCGAGAGAACAGCCTGTTCATTCTTTCTGTGAAGTGCAAGCCAGAAGTGTCAGTCGGAGCTGACAGCAAGTAATTGCAGGAGGTTTAATTGGTTTTATTATTATTATTATTATCATTATTAGGTAATCCGTATAACCTCTTTATACAGAGGTAATTGCTGCTCTAACATTTCATTGAATGTACAGCGTGAGATTCATGGACACGAATATGTTTTTGTCAAAAATCATGAAAATGTACACAGTATATAGACAAGTATATTCTTTAGTGTGCACTTTCACAGTGTGAGAAAAAAGGCTGAGAACAAAGAGGTGAGTCAAAGGCCACAGCTGTGCCTCAAACTCCCTTTGCAGTATACTGCTGAGAAGATCAGCTAATAAATCATGTATCGACTGGCAGAAAACTGTTAAAATGCAACTTTTATAACCAGTTATTCGGTCATCTGAAAGAATTTTTTGTACATTTGATGTGAAAGGCTTCAAAAAGAATCGCATGCTTTTCTCTGTCTTGTTTCATATCGAACAGTTTTGCGGCTGTCTAAAGACATCACTGGGCTCGGTGGGTAGTTTGGGATTCGTCATAATTTAATATAGTAAGTAATTAATTAAGAAAACAGCTTTAATTAAACCTGCAATAACATATTTTTTTGGACACTTGGGGGCAGCAGAAACAAGCTGTAAACGCGACGTTGACATATTATCACCTTTGATGATTTACTTTTTAAAAATATGGGTTAAAGCCACTTTGATTTACCGTGAAAACTGTTGTTATTGGAAGGTCACAAAATCACTCCGCTCCTCAACCTTTTTCTTGCCTTGCTTTCCTCAGCTTTTGTTTGCTCTCCATCTTTTGTCGTGTATCTTTGGTTTCTCAGTAAAAGCTCTTCATCCTCTCTACTTTTTCCCCCCCTCTCATCTCTGCACCTCTTTTATGTGCTCACCTTCCCATTTTTCTCCTGCGCACATCTCTCCCAGCTGCATCACCTACCACCCTCTGTGTCTATGTCTCTGACTCAGTCCTGGCTGAATGTGTTCTAGCTCTTGTTGCTTTGACAGGCCCTGACAACTGCAGGTCAGCTTTTATCTGTCAGCCTCTCCACCTCTGAGCAGCACAGAGCAGAGGGGAACTGGCTGCTTTGTTTGTTCTTTCACCATCAGGAGGAGACCCTGCCACAAAGGGAAGCTTGCAAGTTTATAGGAGTCAAGCCGTGAGCTCTCTCTCTCTCTCTCTCTCTCTCTCTCTCCCCCCCCCCCCCCCTCTCTCTCTCTCTCTCTCTCACACACACACACACAAACACAAATACCTGCACAACGGCACCTGCACATATAGTATGCTATGCTGCAATAGCTCTCCCTTTCTTTGTTTGTCTGCCTTACAGGCATGTAATTAAATGCAGTGGCAACTTTTCATGTCACCATCATTCTTGAGAAGGAACACACTGTGTTAAGGTGTTACTCTGTACCATAAAGCAGCCACATACATGGATAGAGGGTGAACAGTTAAATATTTCTCATGTAAAAGGAAATTAAAGTAGTTAAGCTAATGGAAAAACTAGGTAATCAAGACTTGTATCTTAAAGCTGCTTTAATGTATTTTTGGCCACTGGGGGGCGGCACAACAAGCTGTAAACACAATACTGACATATCATCACTTTGTTATGACAAACAGTTGCCTATTTATACATTTTACTGGTGCAATATGTAAGAATTGGCCACTTATTGACTTCATACTCCCAACAAATAGAGGCAGCATAATCCCAGAGTAACTGCTCAGCTCCTGTTAGCAGAATACTAGCTCAGTGCATCTAGCTGGACTACCAGAGGAGTGTTGGTGTTAACACCGCTGGCACAGGAACTTTAAACTGCTGGGACAAAGGTTTTCAGGCCCAGGGCTAGCTGGTTAGCATGCTAACCTCAACTGCTTTAACTGTGGCGTGTTCCTGACCATCTGTTGAATGTAAGATGAATAGTTACCTTCTCTTCAGCTCTGTTTTTGTTTCAACCAAAACCGGAGGAAAACATCAGGCCCTTTGGCTGCTAAATGCTCCTCTATGTTCATTAGCTAGTGTTTCCCGCACATACAGTTTACTTGGGCGGCCCAAGTCAGGGGCCCAGGTATATTAACAGCCGGCCAAGTATATTTGGTGACCCATTCAAGCATTTTATAGGCTACTTTCATTTTTTAATCTGTCCGCGAGAACGACGCCATCAGCAATCAATTAACAAGATGACAAGCCCTCGCTCTTCCCCTCCTGCTACTGTCAATCACACATGCTCTGCAGAGAGAGAGAGGCGTTCTCTGGTATTACAAACGCCCCCGCGCCACAGGCGGCCATTCTGTGGGAAACAGTGGGTAGGGTAGCGTGTTTATCTGTTCATCATTATGATCGACCCCTTTTCCATTACACATCGTCATTAGATCCAGTCTTAATATAAAAATATTAATTAGTGCGGCTTTAAAGATCAGTCAAGGCACCCTAATTTTCTGCCAATGGCAAAGATGTTCAAATTCTCAATTAGCGGCTTGAGTCTTGTATAATTTTGTAAAATGGGAGACAATTCAATGTCATACATAGTCAGTGTCAGTGATGATAAAATGCATTAGGTCCTCAACCAAATGTTGGGGAGCCTTGTAATGGTTGGCAAGCGAGCTGGAGAGATTAACTTGTACATAAAATAATTAAGAAGTGACAATGCTGTTGTTCTTTGATGTCATTCTTTTTCAAGTTCTTCCTGCTACCGTGCTGTAACTGAATATTTCCAGCACAGCCTTGCCGTCTATGAAAACACACATCTAACAAATGACAAAAATTCTTATGGATATTTGAATGGTACATGTTTGCAAAAAGGGGCTTCTGTCATTCCTTCCTCCTGCTCCCTCATCTTGAAGAGATTTCTGTCAAGCTATAGAGACTTCAGTCACACATGCAGGAGCGTCAGTCATCTGTTGACTGCATCATGTGACGGGATGCTCTGCGCCTGACGTGTGTTAACTGTTGACACTACCTTTCAAGGATCATTGCTAGATCATCAGTTAAAAAACCCACCCACACACATTCCTCCAGACACAGAAACAGGGTCAGCTCTCTGCAGCCTGTCTCTACTGCTTTTATTTTGAGATGGCCTACGAAACGGCACGTCTCAGATATGTTTCAGATACACATCAACAGGAATCTTCTTTGGAAGAGCAAACTTTTTCCCACCCCACTGTGTCTTGTATTTTTTTCACACGCACATTGAGAATTGGTGAGAAAGTCAACACTCTGTCAAGCTCATGTTAAGGCTTGTCTGTAAGAGGCAGGAGAAGGGTGGGTTATAGGGTGTAACTGGGGTAATGTGTCTGTACTGCTTGTAAAGTACAACGTCGGATGTGTTATTCCTGTTAAGTCTGAGAAAATTAAGCTCCACCGCATCCCAGGTCATTCCAATTTAATAACCGTTAACACACAAGGTGAAAAGAAAAACAGCATTGGTGGGAATGGATAAGGAGCCAAGATGACGCTTAAGAAGGCAGGATATGGCCGGGCATGTTGGCAGGCTGGTGGGAACACCACATCAGCACTGTGACTGTACCTGCAAAGTGAATGGGACAGGCTGCTGCCACCACCTGAAGGAGTTGGCACTCACGCTCTTTGGTTTGTTTGTCTGTCTGTCTGTGTGTGTGTGTGTATGTGTGTGTGTGTGGGAAAAAGCAGACAGAAGGAACGGGACAAAGAGCGAATGTGTTTGTGCTTATTTGTGTGCGTGTCACTCTGTGCCTGTCTTATCAGAGCGGGCAGTCAAGCATGTTTCTCAGTGCTGCAGCAACTTAATTACAAAACCTGTTGTAATCCATCATGTTCCTTATAAATCACAGCTCCGCATTAGAGGGCTTGCAACAGGACCGGGATCCTGCAGGTTCTGTCGGACGCGCCGCGCGTTTTGCACTCATGTAAGGTCGGTTCCACGTAACTCCAAATGAGCCACAAGTTTTTCAGAGTTCACCTCACATTCTCCCTCTCTCTGTCTCATAACGGTAGAACTTGCCATCCCTAATCCATGTTGATCCATAAACAATGACACCGTCACCTTTGTTCTCTGGTCTGATGTTCTAGCATCTGGTGCACATCTGTTGCTATGGGAGATAATATAAACTGTCATGGACACAATTCATAATAATTGTATCCACCTTTAGGTCCCACTGCCTCACACCGAAGATGTTGAACCTTTAAAGACATGAGATAAAGCCTATTTTCAGTTCACATCTTCTAAAATGTGGCTTATTAAAGGGTACATCCACCAATTTTTTACCTTAAAGTATTAAAAAGTATTGAAGAGTACTACTGCATATGTGATAAAAGTTATATAAAGCTTTTTGTGGCTCCAGAGCAAGCTGCATGCAACCTGACAAATTGCCTCTAGTGATGTCTCTCACAAGCTAAGTTGCATTGTGGGTAATGAAAACCAGGTTTTGAAAGGGAAGAAGAATACGTGGAGTACAAACGGGGACATCTATCCCTACATCAGAGCTGAGGAATTGTATTTACAATTTTTAAATACAGAAATATGAGTGTTGTACTTTTTCCTTTATGATAAGACACACGGGAAGCAGTCAGTTTGTGAAGGATTGTACAGCAGCATGAGCACACAGTAATGGTCAAAAACCAAAGGATGTTTTACTGTTATACTGTGGGTTATTATGGATTATTGGCCTGGCTGATTATTGGATCCGAAATTCGTCATTTTTCTGATTATCAGTTTTCAGTCTGTGTGTTTTTTTATTCGACTGTCGATTAAAGAAATTCATTTAAAAATGTGCTAGTTTGGCTCTGATGCAGCATGTAATCTGCAGAGTAAGTAGTAACTAAAGTTGTTAAATAAGAGTAGTGTGTAAAAAGTGTCTCCAAAATGTAATGGAAGTATAAAATAGCAGAAAATGGAAATACTCAAGTAAAGTACATGTTCCCCCAAAATTATACTTAAGTACAGTACTTGAGTACTTAGGTATATTCCATCACTGCGTATGTAGGGGCAAGATACAGCATCTTGTCTTATCCTGTCTTGTCCCTCGATATTTTCCACTTCCCTTCACTACGTTTCTCTCTGGCTATTTAACTCTGACAAAGTAATCTCCTCCCCACAGCCCTCATCACTACATTATCACATTATTCCTCCCTACTGTAGTCAAAATTATTAGTATTATTTACAGGTATATTATGAGGTTGTTGCTGCTGCAGTGATACGTATGTAACTGGAACACCCTCTCATTGTACAAATGGTATAGCCAGCAGAGGCTTGAAGGAAAGTCTTGGAGTTCAGCCGGCCTCAGTAGTAATGTGTTATTAATGTGTTGTGTGGCTGCCACCTCATCTGCCTTGAAAGAGCTATTTATGCGACTTGGCTCACATTACCAGACTGGTGAGCGTCGAGGGTCTAGGTTAAAGCCTGTGTCAGCTATAGGTCGATCTGTGGAGCACAAAGACAGACGGACAGAAAGACAGACGGAGTGAGAGCGGAACAGGAATGCAGGGTGGTAGCAGTTGGACAGAGACCATAGTGTCGTCTGTATTAAGCATTTGTCTGGTCGGTATGTGAATTTTCAGTGTGCACAGTTGGCGGATCAGACATGTAAACCCCTGTTTTCCAAATAGCCATGTTATTTTTCATCAGTTTAACCCTAATCCACCATTCAACTATGTGTGTGTGTGTGTGTATTGGCATGTGCGTATAATTCCTGGTGCTCCATGGGTGTTTCTGTTAAACTGGCAATAACCAACCAAGCTGTGGACATGCTCACACACACACACTCTCACCGATGACTGGATTAGGCTGCTAATCTCTCTGATGCCACAGCATGTGTGCACACACATGCCTGCCTGCGAACTTACACACACATATACACTCATTCTGAGCATTGGGGTTTGAAACGGTGTCAGTTATGCAATGGCAGTCATTACCAGGAGCCATCAGTTATGTGTGTCAGCATATCAGTGTGGTCGCAGTCATGCCATTTTGTCAAATGTGCTCCGGAAGAAAAGTGTGGAGATGTAGCAGCTGCTCACATGTGATGCATCCTAAATTCCTATTTGCATACTTCTCCAAAGCTTTAGTGCCAGCAGTGTCAGACTGAAAAAATAAAACCAGAGCTTGAGCTTGGCAAAGATTCACATCTCTTTCATAAATACTTGTATGTGAAGCTGTGAAGTGGAGCTCCAAAAATGTTTTTTTGGACTATGAATCTTTACCTGACTTTCCATCAGCATGGGGCTGAGTAGATAATGACTGAAATGAATTTTTTTGGTGAATTTATCCTCTAACCTGGGCATGGCCACCTTCACATGATGGCAACCAAATCTGATTCTGACATAATTACAGACAAGAAATAAGAATATTTATAACAAGTCAATAACAAATCAAATGCAGATTGTTAAAGCATAAAAATACGAAGTTTACAACAAAGACATCCAACACCACTACAACTAAAATGAGGTTCAAAGTGAGTTCATGCTAAAAAAATCATAAAATGAGAAGGTGCTAAAAGGGCATGTGAAAGGTGGTGTGAAATTATTTGAATGTAACAGATGGTGGTTGATTATTGCGCTCTTGAGCTCAAGCAGCACCCACTGCTCCATTTTACTTCAACAGTGACAATATTTATGTCTAGACAGCTTCACCAATGGGCATTTTTCTCAGTCTCCGGTCTGTCTGAGCTGTATACACAGTTTTTTGAAATGCTGGGAGGAAGCATTTAACACCTTTTTTTTCTCCTGTTGCCTTAACCTCTGTGCTGTTGTGGTGGTAGTTGCTATAGTCAGAATGAATCAAATATACATGGTGTCTAAAGGCCAAAACAAGCCTCAGCAGACAACAATGAAAGAAACAAAATTTTATGGCTCAATTTTCTACAATACCACCATGACGGATGAAGAAACCGAGGTTTTGAACACACTGCAGAGTCAAAGTCGGAATTGTCCGGGTCAATATAGCTATCTCTGTCTCTATCAGCGTAACATCTGTGCAGGTTAACACATTCTGAACTGATGGAAATAATGCTGAGACTTGCCGCATATGTGAAATAAACTGCTGCGTTGGCTGTGCATTATGTTGTGTGACACCAGTGTTTATTTTTTGATTATCTTTTCAGAACCCATAGACCAGAAACAAACAAACCCACACTATTAAGTGACACAGTAATGGTG
This sequence comes from Pagrus major, assembly GCF_040436345.1. Lineage (NCBI taxonomy): Eukaryota > Metazoa > Chordata > Actinopteri > Spariformes > Sparidae > Pagrus > Pagrus major. The sequence goes on from NC_133235.1 coordinate 24,410,939, forward strand.
ACATAACCGGACAAGGCCGGCATTTTGACTTCTCCTGTGTTGCTCACAGACTCCCAGACAAATGACGGAGACACTTGGGCTTTGACTCATTCTTAATTTCCTGTTGCCCTCTCCTCTCTCTGCGTTTTCCCACCGTCTCTAAAAGCTGCCTGCCGGTCTCTCCCATGCTTTATCACAGCGTGCACGACCTTATTCTGCCTTCCCAGATTGCTGTTTAATAGGAGCCTTCCTCCCTGGTGAACAGTGATAAGCTAATGGTGAGTTGAGGAATTGCTCACCATTTAAGAGCTGTGTATGTCAGAGGAAAAAGGGAAAAAGGTGATGGAGGACTCTGACGGGGGTTTTTAGTTTTCGTTTTAGTCTCCCTAATTTTGCCCTTGTGCATGGATTAATGTTGAGGTGGATGGGTGGGTTGCTGCATGCATGCGTGTGATTTTTAGGAGAGGCCAGATAATTGGCTTGTGCTGATTGGCCTCGCAGAAGGGGGCTGATTAATGCAGAACACCTACTCTGTCAATTTAAATATATTTGAATAGATGATTTAATTTTGAGTGGGACTTGCTGATGTGTGGTTTGTTTCATCTTGGCGTGCAATCAACTTGAACTCTGTATTCATCGTCACTTGGAACCCTATTATTATTGTTCTTATAATAACCGTATTTTTCAAGTTTATCACACATTCCTTGAAATTTACTCAGACTGTGGCAACAATTGGGGAACAATAGAGGCAGGAAATGATGAGGACAGGCTGGAATTTGCTTAATGCAAGAGCAAATCTCTAATGCACGAGGAGTGGTCTTTTGATATGTAATGAAAACATGTTTTTTTTCCCCCGCTATCTCTAAGTGCAGAAAATGGGATGTGTCTTGTATTATAAGTAGAGAAAATTGGATGTCTCGAGCATTAGCATTAGCTGCCCTCTCTGTTGCAGCCTTTGAGATGCTTCTGTTGAAGCCTCCCACTAACACTGCTCCTCACCAGATTGAGCTGTCCTCCTCTGCTGATTACTCTAGTATCCCCCGGCTATGAGATTGAAAGTGTGTGTGTGTGCACAAGAGAGCGTGATAGTGAGGGTGTAAGTGTAAAAGCAGGAGGGTCACGTCTGGTTGTTAAGAATACATTTCCTCTACACTTTGATCGAGAGTGGCTTACTGTCTCCCACCTAAATAGATGCACACACACATGCACACACACACACACACACACACACACACACAGAGGCTTACTGAGGCTGCTCTGTTTGTAACATTAGCCGACTGTTAGGTTACCCAACTGGAAATGTAATGCTCCCTTACAGGTGACCTTTTCCCTGCTGGTGTGTGTCCAGGACCGTGCGCGTGTGTTTAAAAACTGCATGCGAGTGTGCAGATGTTGTGAGCGTATTCTGCAAATGGACCCCGCTGAAGATGTTGTTTCTGGCTGGCTGCATCTGGAAGCCTCACACCTCCCACTATCCAAGTGTGTGTTCTTGTTCTTTGCACAGATGTCCTTCAAATGGCAAGCAGCAAGCAGATTGCATTGGAGGAAATGGCCACAGGCCCGTTATACACATACACATACACACCAACACCAGCCCAGGCATTTAAACGGCCGTCCCAGGGGCTGACAGATTGCAGCTGACCCCTGATCGCACTGTATTCCATCCCGTCATCAAGCCTCTCCATCACTCTTCCCATCCTCACTCCTTTTTTTACTTCGCCATTTCTTTACTTTCTCTTTCAATTTCTTTTCCCGCCTCACTGACACGCACAAATCCATCGGATTTGCGTACATGCGCCATTTCTCCAGGCCCAAACTCCCTTCCTCTTGCTGTGTGTGTGGATCCTGAGTCACACCATGACTGGCGAGAGGATGCTGAGAGATGCTCAATGTCACCTCCTCCTCCGATCCGTCCTCCACTTTCAGGTTCGAAGAGGGAAATTGCCTTTAATTGCTCCACTTTAAAGTTGGCCTGGATGAGGCACTTAAAGGACAGTTACAGAAACTTGGTTGACACATAATCAGTGAAGCGAGTGGTATCTTGCCTTACACACACTGATTGTAAAATATAGCTGGGATCACCGACGGGACGGGGGATACACAGTGATTAACTTGGGCTGCGGCTACAGTAAATGAAGGTGAAATGACTGCTTGTAATCGTTGCCAGAAATCACTGGCTTTAATGATGAGAAGGATGGCAGGATCAATCTTATCGATGGCGGCACTGTGCCTATAGACTTGCCCACGGCTGAAATGCCGCCATGTGCATGCTAATGACGGCCTGAGGGACATCCGATCATTAATCCTGTACTTATGTGTGTTTATTGCATTTGTGTACGCCTTTGTGCAGAGGCTGTAAGCTCAGTGATGTGATGATGATGTAGATGTATTCCAGTAATTAAACAAGTAAGCTACAAAGTTTGGATGATCAGACTGAGGCTTAGACCTATTCTAAGACTTAGTATCAGACTTATTAATATACTTAAGTCTATTAGCAAGGATAGACCAGAAGGATCAGGAATTAAGCTCCTTTGATGGATATTTAATGTACATCAAAAAGCATATTTCTGTTGCAGATATAGTAGGTATTGGGGGATAGACCGATCATCGGTCTGGTCGACTATCGGGGTCTGATATTCAGCATTTTTCTGATTACTGGTATTGTGTTCCTTGTGTCCGATTGCAGATAAAGAACATACATTCATTAAAAATGCACTACTGTGGCTCTGATGCAGCATCCTTTCATTATCTCACTCAATGTCCCGCTCACAAGTATCTTAAAGCTACTAAAAGGAACTTTGATATTTTGTTGATTTTGGAGGCCCCTGTGGACAAAAGTGGCAGTGTTCCCACTGTCAAGACCACACAATATAATGTAAAAAATACAATTATCTAAAGAAAAATCTAACAACCTACTCACTGTAGCTTCGCTGGGGAAAATGTCAACTCAGGCTTCCAGTCTGCACACGGGCCTGGTGGCAGGCTTTAAGAAAAACTAGATAGAAATATTCAATCTTCTTGCTGATGGTCTTGTTTGCTTATGTAAGTCATATTGAGGCATCAGTATCACATTGAGACTGTTTCATAACCAGTTAAACACTCCTATACTTAAGTACAGTATTTGTAAACTGGAGTTAGTTACACTCCATCACTGTTTGAGATTGTTATTGTTACTGCAAATTTATATCACTTCCAAATACTGGTCATCAGTCACCATGATTACTAATAATCAATATCAGAAACCACACGAGTGTACGCATCAGATTTATCATCCAAGAATAATTGAAAAGTCTCAGCTAGATGCTGATCAAACACAGTCAGTAGCTATTGATTTAATTTGAATTACAACAGAGAAAAACAGTCATAACTGCTACATTTAGGGTGTGTGTGTGTGTGTGCCTGTGTGTGTGTGTCCATCTGAATGCCTTTGTGTAAATTCAGGTGAACCAATGTAAAGTGACAGGCTGATCAAGCAGGAAAACAGAAGAAAGGGAAAGAAATGTCAGGTGAGGTTACAGAGAGGCAGTCAGAATGCTTGTCACTGCAGGGCCTTTGGGTGAGAGGGGTGGGATTCAGTTAGGTGTCTCCACCATGGGGAAAGTAATACAATCAGAATGGAAATGCTACAACCTGCAGTCTATCTAGTGCAACCCGCTGCACACTGACATTGAATAATAATGGAGATGCTGTAATACAGACTTATTTTAACCTATAAATCTGGCACTACCAGTTGAGCCTGATTGAATACGCAGGCATAGATTAAGAAGAAGCACCCTTCCGCCAACCTGGGGTTTAGATACCTGGAAGCTCCTTGTTTGCGAAAAAGGAAAATATTTATTAAAACCTTTACCCCCAGCAAAAAAGACGAGACCTTTGAGCACTGAGCTCAGAAAGGATTGCCATCTTATCTGCATACTTGCCTCGTCCTTTTAGATATTTCTCTGCTGTCGTCTACGTGGGCGCACCAGAAGCTTTAATAAATATTTTCATGTTTGATAAGAAAGGAGAAAGCTCCCTTTGTCTTTATTGTCTTTAGAAAACTGACAGATTAATCTAAAAACCTTCATTCTTTCTTTATCCTCGCAGAAATGTCTCAATGTGATTTGTTGTTCCCCGCTCCACATTGCCGGTGCATCCTTGTTTTTGTTTTTTTGTGTTTCAAACATAGTGTGCTTGTGTGTGTGTGTGTGTGTTTGTGTAGGCTTGTGTCTGGAAATATGAATAGTGGGGAGGAATCTTCAAAAGTAAAACATTTTCATTGCCAGTCAGAGCGTTGCATCATACATGATCTACTCCCTAAACGTGCAAATGAGCATCGCCCACATGAATTTTGTTCGCCTTAGGCTTCCGTCGATGTGGGTGATGTTATTCCCATCTTACACAGTTTGTTATGATTTCAGCTCCAGGTCTGACGGCAGGTTTAATCGACTTTGACAGCCCCGGTTTAAATCCTCACATGTTACTTGGTTGTTTGTATGTTTAGTCGCACATAAAACCCCGAGATTACAGATCCTTTCCCACTTCCCCTGGTTTTTCTAAGTTTGTGTATCCGCATGTGTGTGTGCGCACGCACATATTTGCAAACGATGCACAGGCATGCGTGTCAGGAGCGCTCATTAAAATTGTATGGGAGCTGATGCTGTACTCCTGCTCCACTGCTCCCGTTTCCACACAGTTCTCCACATCTTGCCAGGTAATCAGGCGAGCGAACACAGCAGTGCTGCCTCCGCCGCTGCCAACAAGCTGGGTCTGAGGTCGTAAAAACAGCCGCAGCAGCTCATTCATCCTGTCACATTCATGTTCACTGTTGAGTATTTTTTTACAGCAGCAACACAGGAACTATTAATCTCAGTTTTGTCGAACACCGACTGAATTGATGGAACCTGTTAATGCTGATATTCATATTCATTGTCCTTATTATTAACTGCTTTTCTCCATCTTCTCCTTCTCTCCCATTTGTTCCCTTTTCCTTTTCTATCCCTGCCCTTTACCTCCACCGCCTCCCATCCTTTCTCCTCCTCCGTCTCCACCTTTTCTCCTGCTAGGGGAGCACCTGCGCATCTGTCCCCAGGGTTACACCTGCTGCACCAGTGGCATGGAGGACGACCTGGCCACGCTGAGCCGCAGGGAGATGGAGGGGCTACTCAAAGATGCTGGCCGGTCCTTACAGATCTCCCTCACTGGACAGTACAAGGCTTTCGATGGTGAGTTTTAAGTGTATGAGTGAGTGAGAGGAGAGAGAAGAGAAAACCATGAATAGATCTGTCGGTGTGAACTGCGGTTCTTCAACAGTCATCAGCTCTGTCCTAACATTTTTGAGTTTTTGAGTGTTTCTTGTTTCAGTTTTGATAGGACATTGTCTTGACAGTCGTGGCGCTTTGCCTCCACACAAACACACACCCACAGACACACACAAACTGACAATAAGTGAAGGAGATATGTTAAAGGCCTTTCTATCATACAGTCTGCGGATTGATGGAGAGCATTGATCTGCTGTCATGCTTCAACAGAAAGGGTGTAATGCCTTCCAGGGGTGTTGTCAGAATGCCAGTTTTTTTTTTTTTCTTTTTTAATTTTTGAACTTTGGTGCCAAGTCTGCTAAGTCAGGGCCAAAGAAAATATGAAACAATAACATTACTAAATCCACATATGTGTGTGTATATATATATATATATATATATATATATATATATACATATATATATATATACACATATATATATTAATTGACGACGTCTCAAGTCAGGGACCTTTCCTGCACGTCATCTCTCTCTGTCTGCTCTATAGTACCTATACAAAAGAACTATAATTAGGAAATCAATGTGAAATAGTTCCTTGACTGTATGACTGTTGATTGTCATGAAAACTTTTTGTTTAAAGCTGCTCTTTAGCCATGTTACAACCATATATATATATATATATATTTACTGTACTATATACATGATCAGCCACAACATTAAAACCAATGACAGGTGACTGATTGATCATCTCATCACAATGCGATGTTCTGCTGGGAAACCTTTGGTGCTGGCATTCATGTGAATGCCACTTGACACGCACCACCCATCCAAACACTGTTGTGGACCAAGTACACCCCCTCATCATAACAACACTACCCGATGGCAGTGGCCCCCCAGCAGGACAGTGTGCCCTGACACACCGCAAACACTGCTCAGGAACAGCTCGAGGAACACAATACAGTGCCCAAGGTATTGACCGGGCCTCCAAGTTCCCCAGATCCCAATCTGATCGAGCATCTGTAAGACGTGCTGGAGCAGGTCTGATCCATGGAGCCCCCCAACATACAGGACCCAGAGGATCCGCTATAAAACGCCCTGGTGCCAGACACCACAGGACACCCTCAGAGGTCTTAAGTCCATGTCTCGACAGGTCAGAGCTGTTTTGGCTGCACAAAGGGAACCTTCACAATATTAGGCAGGTGGTCATAATGTTATGCCTGATCAGTGTATATATATTATAGGGTCTGAATCATGAAATCTGCTCCATGACAGCAGAAAAATATTGTTCTTGATATAATAATCTGTATATAAATAAGAAATAAAGTCAGGACTTAATTGCAGTGCGAGTGTGAGAGAAGAAGTAAGAGAGACAGAGAGAGAAAGAGAGAGGGATTTTCAATCTTAGAACACTGGCGCACCGAGGCAATTATTTGTGTCTAATGACCTGCTCCAGTTAATAGAAGGGTGTCTCTGTGCTCCACTTGTTCCCCTTGGCCAGTCGGTGACAATGGATCTGTCAGCTGGGGCTCTGAGCTTGGCTAGTTAGCTTGACCTTTTCAGATCACAGTGATTAGTGGCTGACTGACATTTCTTTACTCTTCTTCTATCGCTCTGTGTTCTTCTGTCTCACGGTCCCACCTCCTTTTCACTCAGGAGGTTGTTGCCGTGCCAAAGGAATACGGTCATCCTGCCAAGTGTACACACACGCTCACACACACACACACACACACATAAATACACAAACTTGTTCAAGACACACACATTCTCCTACTTAGTAAGTTAGTTTATGTCATCCTGCAGTTCTTGAACTTTCCCATTCTTCAGGAAAACACCTCATTTAGCACAGTGTGCCAGTAAACAACACGGACTACAGGCACTCACATTCAAGCAGCACTCAGCTCCGAACTCTAAACATTCTAATGATGTGCATCCAAAAACATCGTGGATAAATACACACAGAGCCGCACGTCATGAACGTGGCAACTTGTGTTGCCTCACAATTAAGTCATTTGGAGCTTGTGTTTTTTTTTTTCCCTGTGTGCTCGCCAGATGTGTTACACGTACAAATTTCAGAAAGCTGCTGTTTTTGCTTTGAAACAGAAAATCAGACTGTTATGCCAAGTTTAGCCACACCTGTACATGCTGTTCTCTCCTTTTTAAACTGCCGTCTATGTGTCTCATGTCGCCTTATCTCACCCCTTTTGAGCATCAAATGGGGACAGTAGCGCTGATAGAGGGAGGGGAGGAATATATGTGCGTTGGGACCTTGAGGTCTAAAGACCATCTGTTGTTGACTGTGTCCTCTGAAGATGAGCGCTGACAGATATACTGAGGTTAATTGGACCATAACACGTTACATTTGCTGCCACATGATAACGGCACTTTGGCAGGATCCAGCCGTTCTTACTAAAGACATCATGTTGTCATCCTTAGCTGTTGAAAAGTGCAAAGCAAGACGAGTTACTCCTGTTTCGGGCTTCGGTAAACAGCTAACGTGTTTACTATTCGGGAAGAGTATTTCGGGTTAGACAGCAAATATTAATTACGTTGATATTAATAATTTAAGTAGGCGAGGATTCTCTGATTCCTAACCACGTCCAGAGTTTTTGTGTTCATGCAGTTGCAGGAGAGTGCAGTGACATTGTACCACGCTGCCAGTCCCTGCACATCTGGCTGTGTTTAGCAGGGTGTGGGCTAGCTAGCGCCATGTGGCTAAGTGTAGGGTTTTACTGTTCCAGCCCAGCCTGGCTAGGCCTTTTTGGACTTTGAAAGAAGCCCCAACCAAGCCACAGATTAGAGGACCGGCATGCTCACATACAGCTGGCTCTGGGTCTTGCGAGTGCGTACACTGTATGTGAGCATGCAGATGGATGTTTATATGCATGTGTTTGTAAGTTTGCAATTTAGTGTGTGTTTCACTGTGCGAGTGTGTGAGCGAAAATGCTCGTTGCATACATTATGTTTGCAGGCGGGTTGCACTTGGTCCTCCCAATCTCTTTGCTGTCATTCATACTGTGTACAGAGGTACAAACTAAATAATACATTAGGTTAAACAAAGATGCAGAATATAATGCTGAGGAGGTTGAAGGAGAGGACAAGTGAGAATGAGACAGATGGAATAATAAGATAGTGTGAAAAGAGGGGATGAACAGTCAGAGCAAGGACGAGGGCAAGAGATATAAACAGGTGGGAATGGAGAGTGGTAGCAACAGAGAGTGTGAAAGAGAAAGAGAGATGGTGTTACATATGAAAGTGAGAGGGAAAAGGTCAGAAAGGACACAGAGAGTGATGGCACCAAAGGGAGCTGTGTGTTAGATGGCTACCAGGTGTGTTAGACAGACGGAAGCCTTAAACCTGGCAGGTGGTGTGTGGCCTAATGGTGCCATCACTGGCATCTGGATTCACTGTGTGTATGTGTCAGGGTTGTGTTCACTCGCACTGCCACCACATATAGCTTGGAGCAAAAGCAGACTTTTTACCTTGTGGAAAAAAGATTCTTGTTTAGACTTTTTTTTATATAGTTTATCTAATAAAACGTTCAAAAGCATGGACCATATAACCAAAATTCATACCTGCTACTTTTGAGAGTCAAATTAAAAAGAATTTCCATTTCCTGAGGTTCAGTTTCCAATCTAATGTTGTGACAATGCTGTGCTCACAGTCTGCTTAGGTTTAGGCCCAAAAACCACTCTGGTTAGGAGAAGATTACGTTTAAGCTTACTCGGTTCTGTTGTTGCAAAAAGACCGGAAAATTGCCCCAACATCTCATAAAAAATATCCAGCTTTTGCTGCCACAAACACAGCTGAATATCCCCATGTCTCATTAAAGGAAACCTATTATGCTTTTTTTTGTTGTTTTTTTTCCCTTTCCTCCAGTATTTTATATAGATCCACAACAACATAAGCTCCTCTCGCCCACAGAAAACACTGCTATTGAAATGCCTCATCAACAGGAGACTTATCAACAGTCCCACCTTTAATTCTGTGACTTTGTGACATCACACTACAACACAGAGTCACACATTTGTATCTAAGCCTAGTGATTTAGCACAGCTGCTCTGTTGTTAATAGTGGTGCAGGGTCAGGCATGTGTAAGCTGATCAATCAGAAGAGAGTGGGTATTTAGGAGGAGGGGCCAATCTTAAATACAATTATGAACCTTTAAAAATGGTTTCACACTTAAAAATGTGCCTGCCTTTTATTCTGGCAACTGTGCTGCCTCTCACACCTCATGCTTGTGTGTATGCGCCGTGTTTATGAAGGTTTGATATTGTTTTGATTGCGTTATCTGGCTTTGACCGCGTGACTTCAGGTATGGCTGAAATGATTCATGAGATGACTTAAACTATCCGACATTAATTCTTTGTTTCAGTCATTTTTAGTGCAAAAAAGCCAGACATTCTCTTGTTCCAGCTTCTCAAATATGATGATTTGTTGCTTCTTTTTTCTTACGTGACAGTAAATTGAATCTCTTCAGGTTTTGGAACATCGTCGAACAAAACAAGAAGACTCTAAGAGCTCAAATGATTTATCGGGCCTATTTCAGAGTCGTTTATATATAGTAGATAAGGAGAGTTTTGGGTTGGAGAGACCCAGGTCTTGAATCATCAGAGAGTACACACACATTCACGCACCGACACACTGTATTTATGAGCAGCCAAATGTGCATCGGCCAGTGTGTTCCAGCCCATTTCAGTTCAAGGCAGATCAGTGGTCATAGAGCTTAATATGATGATGAAGAGGCCTGGCTGGCTGGCTGGCTTATATGGGTACACTCTTTTCAAGATGACCAAGCAAGGACTCGCTTATTTATTCATTTAAGTAGAACTCTGAACATCTCCCAGCTGGCCCCAGCTGGCCTGTTAAGTAACGCCACCTCCTTCCATGGAGAGTGATACTCGAGAATCACATCAAGCACACTATCAGATTTAGGAAACAGGCAATAAACTTGAATCAAAGGACAAGTCTGTATCGCCATCAGCTGATAGGAAGCGGCACCCTGCTGTATTTCTTTTCAGCGAAAACAGTGTGGCGGCTCATTGGGAGTTCTGATACTGTGAAAACACTGTGCTGTGATCACGATAAGAGCGGCTGTGTCGGATCTTCGAGTGGATTTTCAGGTGAAAAGATATGGGTTTTCGAGGTTAAAACTGAAGATCTGAGGATATGGCAGTATTTCAGTGGGAGGTTTAACTGCTGTACGTCGAAGTCTACACAAAACGGTAGAAAAACTTCTCTGCATAAGATCTTGTAATAGAGCAGAAAAAACACTCTAGGCATTTCAATAGACAAGTCTGTAGAGCTTGCTCTTATACAAATGACATATGACACATGTCCCACCCCTTCTCCCCGAAAAGCTGCTTTATTAAAGCCTCGAATAAGCATGGAAGAGGAAGATATTAACCGTGAGACCGTGTGCATGCCTAGTAGAAGTCCAACCTGTGGGGGGAAAAGTGTTTTAAGCTTATTTTGGGGCAAAGTAACCACAGTTTTTAGCGGATTTCATCAGATTTGACTGGTGATTCTATACATGCAGTTTTTATGTCACATTGGCCATTGAAATTGAAGTTATACCTCTCTCCTCATTCATTTAGATAGGGGCCTTGTCTTGTTAGCCCAAAATAACCGCCCAGGGTCGTTGCCAAGATGGCTGCTGAGTGGCGTGACCTGCCTAAAAGAACTTTAATATAACGTAACAGCGCCACAAACTACTGCTTAAAGTTTAATTAAGACCAGTGGCGGATTCAGGATGTTTGACGGGCACCAGCACACAGAAAGGACACTGGAAGGGCTTTTGTATGTTACCTCATTAGTTTTAGCTGGGTGTGCCTTAAAATCTGGCAACTGATTTCACTTTAGAAATGATTTTATCTGATTTTTTTTTTGTCACTGAGGAAAAGAGTTGATGAGAAACAGACCTTTCTTATCAATACTCTGCATATTTACGAACATACATAAACACAAACTTTAAAAAAGGGAAAGTACAAAGCAAAATGAAAATGGAACACACCCCAACACACAAATTTACAGCAGAAATAAAAGAAAAAACAAGTTAGAAGTAGTTGGAAACAGACTATAATGAGGACAACTTGTTTGTAGTACAAAAACATCATATTCATTGAATCTTTTGAATGAAAATTGTAGGAAAATTAATCAATCTATAAATGGCACTAAATTATTGTAATTATTTAACCCAACATGACTGAAATCTGCTCGCTCGCAGCTGTACCAACATATTTTTTCAACCAGATTCAGCCCAGTCTTCTTTACCTTTCACCAAATTACTAAACTCACACTCACTGAGGTTATTCACTGGTGACACTTTCTACATCTGAGATGCAAGATTCCCACAATTAGACAACATGATTTGATTCGCTCCTGCCGCCCACCTTCTAATTTCCTGCTTTCAGGGTCACCTCTGATGATGTCATGAAAGACAAGGACATCTGCTCCCATTGTGGTGCTTGATTGGCTCAATTTATCTGCATGCAAATCACGTCTGTGGGGACCAGGAGTACACTGGCCTAATTATGCCAAACACATTACTCACTTGGAGCCGTGGCGCCTTGGAAGGATGAAGTAGAGGGAGAGAGCAAGACAGAGAGGAGAAGAAAGAGGAATGCAGTGTTAGAAAGGATGCTATTGGGGCAAGCAGTGGAAAGTAAGATTAGACGGGGGGGAGAAAGAGGACAAAATGATAGTGAGGGTAAGGAATGGTATGGAGTTTGGGAGGAAGCAAGCGAGGGAAAAAGCTGAAAAAGAGAACCAGATGGATAGGAGAGAAACAGGCATGGGTAAATTGTGCATAATGCTAGCCAGGCAAAGTCACAAGAGAGGAAGAGAGGAAGTGGAATACAGACTTCCACAGAGAGCCTGTTGATAAATGACATGCATTATGTGATGTGTCGGCTTGTTTAATATAAGAGACCTTTTAATAGCATCTAAATGCTGGCTAAGGGGCTTGCAGTGCTCCCGGGGCACAGTATGTGTGTGATAAGTGTTGTTATTGATGGAAAGTCAGACTGACACATAAACAGTCTAATGGCTCCCAGATCATCATTCGCGCATTCGGTGCGCCCAGGACAGCCGTGTTTGTTTATGGCCCGTTGTGCTTATTTTTTCATTGTCCTTGCACAGGTGGGGACATAACGAAGGCCGAGGATCATGGGTACTGCAGAGGTAGAAAAAAGTAGAGAGCTCACAACCATCTGGTGCCTGCTAAAGAGGCTGTCAGTATGTCTCAGTCTGACTTCCCTGTCCTTTCTGTCCATTTCTTCAAGATCTCTCAAGTAGCCTTCACAGGATATCTCAGAACCTATTTAACATATTTCAGTAAAATAAGGAGGAAAGTAGTAAGCAGGGTTGGTGCTGTTCCTAGAATAATTAATGTTGTTCCTGGCCAACACTGACATTGACCAATCACGCTGTTGTGATGTCATAGCTTTGCAACTCGTGTTGGTGTTGGCCCTGAAATACCATAGTTAATGTTGCTAAGTGAAATATCGATGGAGACCTCAACTGGAGTAAGCTGCTGTGGTTGAGTGGGCTATTTATCGGACACTTGATCGAGTGATCGCGGATTGAAATGTGCTTGGAATATATTATTCACTTATTATTTTCTGTGTCTTTATATACTACTTGGATAGGTTTAGGCAACAAATACACTTACACAGGTAAATTAATTATATTGCCATTTATGAAACCTTTTTACATTTTGAAAGATAGTTTTTTAAACCAGGAGGGATACTATAGAAGGATACCTTGCTTAAAACTGATACAAGAAACTTTTTTGTTAGTTCTGGGCAGTATGAAAAAGAAAAAAATGTAATCACTTACCCAACAAAGATAAGTTGGACTCCGACAATGTGACAGGCATAAACAATAACTATTATAACTATTCAGAAATAGCCTTTTGCTGATTGGTCATATTAGGTCACATAGCGGCATCTGTTAGGTTGAGACCAGTTAGAAGTTTGTTGTAGTAACTCTAAGGATGTTTGCATAGGCCAGTTGTACCAAATTTCATGCATGGCCAAACATCCATTGAATGCATCATGCACTTTAAACCAGAAACAGGTGACAAGGTGAGCAATTCTGAAAAATGCAATGGCATTAAGCTCACAGGCGGCGCTACACCAACATGATATAGTCTAACTGCCATAACTGAGTATCCCTGAGTTTGAGTCACATGAATGTTGCACAGTTGGTTCTCACACAGACGCCTCGTATTCCCAGACAGGATTTGAATATTTTTCCAAAATTCATGGCAGCCGTCAGCCAATCAGCCTGATTGTTTATTTTGATGCAGATCAGAACCAGATGCAGCTTAAAATGTTCTGCTGTTGTAAAAACAAATTTAGAGCAGCCCTGGCGGGGGTATGGCCTGTGCTCTCTCTGATCCCTCTAGTTTAACTTTTTAATGCACCAGTGCCACCTGATTTTCTCCTCCTCTCCTCTTGGAATGAGCCTCATCCTTGGCTCTGTGTCTCCCTGCCTCTCCCTGCCTTGCCAAAGAACCATCCAGCTAATATGATCATTCAGCACTTGTCAAATGGACAAATTGAATTAAGGCTGTCAGATTTGAAAAGAGATATACAATTACTGCTTTTGCAGCCCTTTTTTCCCTCTTACTCTCTTTCATTCTTTCACTGATCCTCATTTTCTATTTAATTCTCCCATGTCAGTATCGGGTGCACTGCCAAAAATCAGTTGATCTGTTATGTTTCTCAGCTAGTTTTCTATTTATGGACCCTATGAACCTATTGTATTCTTAAGCATTTATGTCAACATCTATTCCATTTCACTGAGTGGGAAACTTATTCATTCGAAAAAATCAAGCCTTTCCAGAACTTGGATTGTATATTTTACAAGTTTTTTTAATTTTTTAATTTTGTATTTTTTTAGTCCTCCAACATGGTCCCGAGTGCCTTGAAACATTTCCTGCACATGCAAGACAATGTAAAAAGCCAGTCGGAGGAAACAAAGTGAGTTTTTGCAGGAGATGGGAGAAGTTAGGTGAGAACAGACACGTCATTAAAGATTCAGTGATTTCTTGTCGGCCTGTGATTGCTTAATCACCAGCCACTTTTGGATCAGATCGTGCAATCAACTGCCGCGAGTTACCACTTTATTAGACAGTGGCACACGTTGCCAGACTACCGCTAAGCTCTCTGTATGAGGAAACTGATTCTTGGATTACTGTGGAATGAGCAGCGCAAGCCTCGGTCAGTTAATACCTCTGTGTGAGAAAGTAACTCGGGATCAATCCATGCCCTCAGCGAGAGTGATTGGCAGCAGCATGGAGGAACATTAATGGTACCCCTGTGTTACACAGCATATCTGGTCAATAACAGAACTTGACACAAGAGACAGTGCGGAGGAGGAGGACTGAAGATAGAGACACACCAGAGAGACAGATAGGGGAAGGAGGGCATGTGGAGGTAGAGGCTACTCGTCTGCTTTTAAAGCACTATATTGATTTAGAAAAGACCAAGAGAGTGAACTGTAGAAGACGGTGAAATACTTAATACATAGTTTTACGGTATATGAGGGTTATCTGTGTGCACTTGAAGGTGTGTGCGTGTGTCTAATCAGGTTTATGGTTAAGCAGTGGGATGAGAGAAGGTGGGAAGAGAGTTAAAATAAGCCTCTAACATGTCAAGGTGGCCTGGATGTGAAGCTCGGAGTGATTACAAATGAAATCATTAACTCCCCTTTCACTGCAGGAAGAAAGTCATTAAGACACACATGCTTGACTTGACTTGCAATAAGTGTGTGTGCATAAGTCGGATGGGAGTGGCAGAATGAAAGGCAGAATAGAGTGTGGTGACAGAGATTTCCTTGGAAAGAAAAAAACTGTTGCTGTTAATGACAGTATGAAGTCAGCGGGGTTGGTCTCTGTACCACAGCTCGACTAACAGTGGAGATAAGACGATATTGCACCATATTTGCCAAATCACATACACGGCAGTCAAACTGATGAACGATGCTCAGTAGCTCATTTGCCTGTTTATTTGCTTGAAATCTGGACAGTAATTTCAAGTTATAATAAGATCATAGAGCACAATATGATTAACCGTTGAATCAAAGCCCAGTCCTACTCTGTGAAATATATGGTATAATGAGTCTGGTATGGTTATGAAGGGTGCCATATGCTGTACAGATTGTAAAGACCTTGGAGGCAAATTAGTGTTCTGGGCTATACTATAAAACAAAAATGATACAAAATCCTTGCTCACTGTTATGCTGACTGCTGGTGTCTTTATTAATTTGCGCTTTTTGTCTCAGATATAATCAGAACACTGGAAATAACTCTAACTTTACATGAGTTGTCGGTGAATTACAGTATAGCAGACACAAGAGAGTTATTTTTGAATGATTTGAGCAAATATTTGGATCTGCTGACACTTATTTTAACCTGATGCAATCCTAAATGACTGAGATTTCCAGGGCTACATACAGTAACTGTAGAAAAACAGCAATTTTCGGTGATACAGCTTCCTCATGTCTACACGGTACACTTTAAAAGTTGGCTTTACTTTTAAAACCGTCAGGAAACTGATTATCTCAGAATTACCAAATGAAGTAGACTATTAAATTTAACTTGGTACACCTAAAAAGCTTTAACAACTGGAAATGATTAGTCTACTTTACTTGGTAATTTGGAGATAATTGGTTTCCTCAGTTTTTTTTTAAGTAAAGTCACTTTGTCAGATTTTACAATGTAGGCCTGTCACAATTCATACTTATTATGACCTGATATCAAGTGAAGGTTCCAGCAATTGGTTGAGGCAAATAGCATAAAGTTCAAGAAAAAAGAAAAAAACAATAATGGGGAAAAAGAAATCGGCTGTCCAGACCGTACTGCTGTCGAGTCTTTTGTTTCAGCTCAAATGAGACCATATTTTTTTTGCTAGTGGCATAAGATCAAGAGAAAAAGCAATTAACACAATAACAATTATTCATCAACTTAAAGTTCATGATGGTGACAGACAGTCCCCCACATGACTACTTCTCTAAAAATGAATAAAACTACCCCAACTATTGTTTGTCCACTCATTGTCCCTCCCACACCCAATGTGCTGGGATAAAGCAATTAAGAGCCCTCTCCCATCACTCCTTCCTTGGAGAGCAGACACTGGGGATTGGGGACGGGTGAGGGGGGTGGAGGTTAGGCTTTGAGGGATGATGGAGGATTGAGGGAGAGAAAGAGAGAGAGTTAAAGGCAAGAGGGGGTGAAGAAAGGGATGAGCCTGTGGCTCCACATATCATGGAGACACAAACAGATGAAGAATGAGAAAGGTCATCTGAAACACACAAAAAGCACATGCGCACACACATGCACAGGGGCTATGAGTAATACTAATGATCATCATTATTCACTTGAGCTGAAGGGCAGAGGAGAACTGGACAGCGTGATACCATTTACCAAGATCTGCCCTCCACATGTGGTGATCCCAGAGCACTTAAAAACACACATTAGGACTGTAAACAGAAATGTGGGTAATTCATTTACCGGGGCAACAACTTCACTCCAGCACCTAAATGAAACTATTTCTGCTGAAATCCTCTTCGTTTAGCCGGAGTTATGGCATTTTTACAGTATGGCTGACAGTACACAGCAGGAGTGAATCCTAATGGGGATTATAAGCAAAGCTGCACCTGTCACAGCTGCTCCCTGTCTGTCTGTCTGGCTGCCACTGTGTACTCTGGATAGTGTGTGTGTTTGTGTTTGTTTGTGCGATGGCCAGTGATGCTCTTGTTTCTATGTGTGGATGTGGTGCTGCTTTGAAGTTTGTGTCTCTGTGCGCGTGTTTTTCTGCTGACTCCTGGAAGTATTATTTTTTTGTGGATGCGTGTGCTTGTGTGAATGACATAGATGCAGCTCTCCTGGTGCTTTGAGGCTGGCCCAGAGCCTCGCTTCCAGAGAGTTTGAGTGACAGGAGGTCAAGGAACAGGGGAATGACGTGTCATCCAGCCAGGAACTCTCGCTGCTTCGCAAGTGCCGGACGTACGGCCACAGCATGTCAGAAGCAGTTATCTCAAAGACGGTTATAATCTAAGAAATGACTTGCGTCACACCGAAGACAAGGCTCAACACCATTCATTATGTTGCCATTTTGCTCTGTGCGCTGAGGTTTGCAGCTATAATGAGGAGCTGACTAGAAAGGTTTCTCCGTCTTGTTGAGAACATTTTCTGTCGTTGCGTAATGGACTCATTTCCTTTACCCTCATTTATTCATAAAGGATGTATCAAACAAATTGAACATGGTCCATCCAGTTCTTGTCATCTTACAGTAGGGCTTAAAACCAAATAGTTAGGTGCTTAGTTAATTTAAATAAAATGTACACATTTAGTAAAACAATAAGCCTGCCTATTTTAAGGTTGAAAAATTAAAAAAAAAATTATTTGATTATATAACACCAGTGAGGAGGAGCACAGTACAGCAAAAGACCAGAATATGGCAACATTTAAATATTCCACAGGGAGTTTTTAACTGGTTATGAAACAGTCTCAGTTTAATACTCATGCCTCTTTATGACCTGCATGAGCAAACAAGCAAAAAGATTGGCTATTTGTAAGGACGGGGTTGGATTCTAACCCTAACCCTTATTTGGATTGGAAAAATCATAAAATTAAAGGTGCAATATGTAAGAATGTGCCACCATCAAATTCCCATACATCTTTCTTTCCCTCTTTCATCTAACAGCTAACTTAGCTAACATATTATTCAATTGGCTAAGCTACCGCTACATACCCAATGTTAGCATTAACCTTTGTTTACCTACCAGTCTAGAATAAATGTTACCCATAAGTTTAGCATCAAACTTCATCTAAGAGTGAAACACTAATGTTAACTCTGGTTTTGCTTCTTTTTCAGTCACTTCTTTTCTTTTCCGGCGAACTTCTTGCTATATCTTAATCCTATCATCTTCTTTTCACTCGTCTTCAAAACAAATGCACGTGTTAGACAGCTCAAGACCTGAGGACACGAGGCAGTGATGCTCATACCACTTTTGTCCACAGGGGCCGCCAGTGTCAACAAGAAATGAAAGCTCCTTGAGGCTGCTTTAAAATAAAGCCGTTTTTAATTAGATTCTTATAGATGTCAGTCCCCTACTGTGTTTGTGAACCCAATTAGAAGCAAATATTTCTGCCTAGAGACAAGTGTGCATCAAAAACCAGAGACTGACTGACAACATTACATAACTTAATAGTCTACAGTGAAAGCCACTTCAGGGAAATGTCAACGCACCAAACAAGGCTGATGTTGTAAGGGGGGGAAATGTGCAGCTGATGTACCGGGGTATGGAGTTCTCATCACCAAAACAAAGGTAGTACATTTTTAAGGTGCTCTTAAAGTACCAAGCACAGGATGGCCGTTTAATGTAGCAAAAGCAGGAATATGAAATGATGAATGTCTCAGAGTGGTCGTCTGAGAGTGGATTTTAGATTGATTCTTCACAGGAGCACATTCAGTGCTAAATACATCTCTTCAAATCACCCAGCTCCGATGAGAGTAGACCTTTTAGCTGTGAGTCTGCAAAAAATGCCAGAGGAAAGCAGCAAATAACAGCAGCGGTGAAGCGGGCCGGCTGGTGTTTATTAATGAGTGGGAAAGCAGAACAGAGATACAGTATCCATCCAACAAGGCCAGCGCTTAGATAATGCCACGCAGATGGGTCAGGATGAGCTTAGCATATTAACAAGTTATGTAACTCCAAGTGCTGTGATTGTCTTCAGGCCGTGCGCATGTGGGCGTTGGAGTTTTGCTACTGTATAACTTTGCCTTGGTTTTTCCATATATTGTTGTCAGGGAAACTGTACGGTGACAGGGTGTGTTTGAATTTTGGTTTAAATATGCAGGAGCGTGGTGTGCGGTGGATTTATTTTTTTTTTTGCGTGTGTTATGATGTTTTTAAAAACAGCTTCGTTAGGGGGATGAGCTAGCTCCAGGCACCGTGTCCCCTGTGGAGGCCACAACCTTCCATTCTCTCGTCTCCTCCCGATCTGGGCTGGTGGCAGGCAGAGATAAGACGCCAGCAAAGTAAACACATCTCCCTGCCACACACATACACCCGGTTTGAACCTATTGTGTAGGGGAAGATGCCGGGAAAACCTTGGCCTGAATGGATGGATGGTCTGGCTATGTTGTTGTTGCTGCTGAATTTTCTGCTGCCAGAACAGAGCCTGATTGATAAATGTTGTCTAAGCACAAAATTGATGTAAAAATCATTGTGCTACCAGCTGGAATCCACAAAAACAAACTCCATGTGTGAATGTATGCCCCTCGATCAAAACTCAACCCTGACCCAAAAAACTATGGTCGATATGGAGTTTAGGCTACACCAGTCTAATCAAATACAATCCAATGCCATAGCCTTAAACTAAATAACATTTCTAAACACGAAAAAGGTGTTGCAGCTTTAAGTTGAGTGGCATTGGGTTGTATTAGATATTCCGTCTGTGCAATATCATGTCCCAATCATGTATGTAAATGTAGAGTAGGAAACATTAGAGCATTATTTTAGGGCTTGGATTTTCCAGTGTGCTTCTCTTGTTTTTGTTTGTGCTCGTCTCAGTCAAACTTTAACGGTCTCCTACTTTATTTCTCCAAGATTGACAGCCTGACTGCCTCTGCCTGTACCCTATATCTGTAAATCCTCACTTGGAGCAGTATATACTTCACCCTGAAGCGCTGTCAGTTGTCTGACATTCCCTCGGGACACTCTTGCATACTCCTACTTAAGGTTCAGCGACGGTGAGGCAGTGTTAGTATGCAGCACAAAGCTGTGAGAAGAAGAGAGGAAAATTTTTGGAATTGTAAAAATAATCCACTTTCTCCGCATTTGAGTTTATATTTGTACTTGCTGTGACACTGTAAGTATGACTCAGAGGCACTTCCTTCTTCTCTTTTTAAAACCATTTATTTTCTTTGTTTGCAGGTTACTTCCTGGAGCTGCTCAACCGCTCAGAGATCAGTCTACAGGAGACTTTCACTCAAACGTATGGCTTACTCTACTCCCAGAACTGGCAGGTCTTCTCTGACCTTTACACGGATTTGAGGCACTACTACCGAGGCTCCAATGTCAACCTGGAAGAGGTGCTCAACGACTTCTGGTCCAGGCTGCTGGAGAAGCTCTTCCAACAGGCGAACAAGCAATATTTCATAGGTACATCTAGCTCGTTTTTTTTTTATACAACACCAAATGACAACCAAGAGGTTAATGTTGCGTTACGAACACAGGTTTATTAACTGAGAAGGGAATGCATGAGATAAAAAAACAAAATACAAAAAAGGTGATTTTCAGTTCACCCCAAAATTAAAGAATGATATGTTTCCTCTTACTATAGCGTTATTTATCCATCTAGGTTGTTTTGATTTGAGCTGCAGAGTTTTGGAGGTATTGGCCATCTGCCTTCTGCTGCCAAAAAAAAAAAAAAACACATTTTAAAAACTCAAAAGCAAAGTCTCTTTCCAGAAATCATGACCTAGTTACTCAAGATAATCCACAGACCTTGTTGTGAGCTGTATCATGTTGGGACCATTTCCCGCCAACCGTATCAATGCACAGAAGCAAGCTGCAAGAGGCTGTAATGCTATCTACCCTAGTTTGCCAGCCTCTTGTCTTTGAGTACATGCACGCTTCCTTCTGCTGGGCGATACGGCCGGAGGCTATAGTTCAACAGAAAGAAAATAGTTCCTACATGAAATTGCTCACAGCAAGGTCTGTGGATTATTTTGAGTGGCTGCAGGAGAGTGCCATTATATTTCAGAGAAGGCAGACATCTCTGCAGCTGATGTCTCCAAAACTGGACACCACACCAAAACCATCTGGATTGATAAAAAGCACTGCAGCTGAAGCTTTTCAGATTCTTTATTATTCTTTCGATGAAGATTTTAATGATGTGTGTGTCGGTTACAGGTGAGGACTACTTGGATTGCGTGTCTAAGCAGATAGAGACACTACGGCCCTTCGGAGAGACACCCCGTACGATGAAAATGATGGTCACACGCACGTTTGTTGCGGCACGTTCCTTTGTCCAGGGGCTGGTTGTCAGCGGGGAGGTGGTGCGCAAGGTGTCCCAGGTAAAACCTCTCTTCCCCCTCATTTGTTTCCTCTCCTGTCTATTTCTTTTGCATGCATCTCATCACTGATTAGTCTCTTTCCCCTTAATGTTATAGTCCCATTTGCCTGCTTTTTCACTGGTGTCTAATGTGCTAATGTTCTCTGCTCCCACTACATGCTCATCTGTATTCATGTGTTAAAGGGTTGGTATTCATCTCTCCTTGATGTGAACACCTTAACACACACACACACACACACACACATACACACAGGCCTGTTTTTACCAGTCCATGCGCATAGTATAAAGCAGTGGCAGATCAATGTTGGTGGAAACGAAAGGCTCCATAAAGTATGGCCTGCGGCTCAGACAATCAGCCCCTGCAACAACAGTTAATGTCAGCTCCACGCTGAAAAATGTCTCCCTGGGCCGCGGGGAGGGTTAATATCTCCCGAGAGAAATGGTCCCCTCGGTGTATAAGACAAGAGTAAGGTTAAGATCAGAGCAAGACTAGGAAATCATTTCAGCTCCTGAGAGGGAGGTGGCCGGTATTGACGCACCAGTGAAAAATATCTCCCGTCAGACGCTGGGCAAGGAGAGTGTGGAGAGCAGGGGCCCTGTGAGAAATATACACATCCTTTAAGAAAACCGATGCCGCACCAGAGATGAATATTACAATTTTTTTTTTCCTATGGTGAAATATTACAAGGTCAGGGTGTGTGTGTGTAAGCATGAAAAGAGGAAAAAAACAGTGGCATGACGAAATTGGTTGTGTTGCTGGTACGTGACTGCAAGGCCACACATTTGGATGCGTGTCAAAAAAATAATCTATATGATCCTTTTCCCTTTCGGTCTGATGTATGTGTTCCGCGAGGCACTGTGGGCGGCACACACTGTACTGTGCGCTAGCATCAGAGCTAGACAGCCAAGCAGCATCTCTCTCTGCCTCACTTTGGCCCAGAAAGTAGGTGCCACGTTGCACACCCACACAGAGGGACCTGAGGATGTCTCAATTAGGGACCTGGATGCAGCAAAGCATTGCACATGCACATCCACAGGGGACTAAAATCAGGAATAACAACGAAAACAGCTACTCTAGCGTAGCAGGAAGCTGGTGAATAACAGGGCACAGACAGTGACAACTGAAACTGGGGCTCAGGTAATCATGCAACCCGTCTAACGGAGCTAGAGACATGACAGTTACACAAGTGGACAGCTCGTACAAGTGTAAATGCCCCCAAGACGCATTGATTATACCCATTAATTTAGTTAGGTATATATTTTAGGTTATCTATTCATATGTTGGTATTCATAAGCAACAGAAAAATATAGCTTAAGGCCTAGGCATGTGTCAATAATGCCTATGCCTGGATCCTGCCCAACTAAGACCACATTTGGAGCTGGTCTGGGCCGTGTGTACGCACATGTGTCTTCAGACACATTAATGGACCACCTACTCAACTGACATCCTCCGTGAAACGAGAAGAAGAAGCCACGACGACAGGCAGAGTAGATGACATGCTGTCTAGCCTACATGTTTGGGCTCTCCTATCCTGCCAATGTTGCAGCAGATGTTTATGAGCACACTGTCTGCTTCAACCGATCTAACTATCGACCTAGTAACAGCAGCATCCCCTGAATCCCTAAACAAATCACACAATTGTGAGATTTGTTGAATGAAGAGAAACTTAAAAAGCTTTGCGAAATGGCTTCAACAAATTCAAATTCATATGAATTCTCTTGTAAATTGTCTTGTCAGTTTGTTGCAGCAGAGCTGTACCAGCCTGTCTGCCTCTGTGTCAAATGCTTCTTAGCAGCTGTTTGAACACACCGTTTCAACTTATTTCACCATTTACACTAAATGTATGAAAAAAGACATTTCATTGATGGTAAGCATGTCAAATTTTAGAAATGCAGCAAACATTAACCAATATAGGAAACTTTTTTGCCCATGAAGAAAGTTGCAGGACTCCCTTAAAAAATGCTCCATTTTGTGTGTTTTTAAGTTGGTCTTTTTTTTGATTAGTCTATGACTAATAAATTAGGCAAACGCTATTCATTAAGTTCTTTCTTTCTTTGTGTAAAATCATCCTGTCCTGATGCACGTCGAGAGACATGGTAACGCCAGGTGTGAAATGAGGGTTAGACTCAAGCAAGCAAACAGGGGTGTAAGGATCAGAATTAGCATGGGCAATACAGTGAAAATGCTATTTATGATTTGCGTCACATGGGTTTACCCTTCAGAGGTCTGCCTGCAAGATGCTAAACTACCAATCGCTCTCTTAGTGCATAAGAAACACATGCACACCTCAGCATTCTATCTTTCCCCTCCAACAAGTGATGCTAATTTCCACCATGCGGCTTCTTCATAATGCACCTTTCCCGTCTGATGCCATTTCGCCGGTCCTGAAGGACAGTGAGCGATGTGTTCATTAAGCTGGCTAGGGAAAATGCGTAAATAATTAGCACGGCTTTTATGAAATTACCAAATGTCATCCCGGCGCTAATGCCAGGGCACTGGAGCCGCTGCCACTCTGAATGAGGTCACTGAGTGCCTTCTGCCCTATTTACACACACTCATCAAAAGTCTGTATTGCAAGGATAGTCACTATGGACACACTTGGACGATCTCTGTAAAAAGGGAATTACCAAGCTCGGTCCACTGAACTGTGCGAGAAGACGGAATGTGTAATTTTTTCCCTGAATCATCCGAGTTGAGGCCAGCTCGGTACAATTTGACTGAAAAAGGAGTAGACTTCAACCAACTGCTCAATTTCGTATTCATAATCTGTACGTTACTGTCGTTCTTCCCCAGCGCAGAATCGGCACTGTGCTGTACTAAATGCAGATTGGAAGAGCACTGTGATGGGAACAAATGAGACAGTGAGAGAAAGTGAGAGGAAGAAAAAGTGACAAACTCCAGCTACTGCTTTCATGTCCCTTTATTACTTACACAATCCTTCTTCCCCCAGTAAACTGTACTGATATTTCCCAGAGCTGTGCCCTGCGCTGTCCTCTGTCTCCTTTAAGTGTCAATAGCTCGGTGTGCTTATTTGGATCCTTGCTTTCCCCTCCTTTTCCCCTGTAATTCTATCTTCAATTGATTGGGCCTTAATGAGACAACCGCTCTATTTATAGCTATGTATTGCCACTTAAAGGGCCCAGTGACTGAAGATGTTTACCACACGCTGCTCAGGGAAGTATTACACTGCTTGAGAGAGTAAAGCTGGAGGAAATAAAATGAAAAATGTCTCCATGTGTGCGCTCTGAACGCCTTTGTGTTCGCTACCAACTTGAAACTAGCATGAAACACGACATGAATCCGTGCAATGTTTTTAGGTGGATTAGTCATGAGAAATCAGAGCTGCAGTGAAAGGTGATGAAAGAGTTTCGTGAAAAAAGGAGGCAGAGAACACAGCAAAGCAGAGCAGAGAGAGATCGAGATGCGTGGAAGAAGGGAAAAAAATGAATAATTTGAGGGATGTTTTTTGTAAGAGGAAAAAAAGAGAGAAGAGAGCAGTCAGATGCACTCTGTCTTTCTGGTTAAGAATTAATTCCTCCCCTGCTTTCGCTCCGGGGCTGCACCAGTTGCTGTGTCCTCAACTTTTTACGGACTGCTTTTATTCCCTCGGGCAGGGGAGTGGAGGAAGTAGGCCACGCGCCACATAGCTCACTCTGGAGGCAAGGAGTCTGGATCAGCTCGCTCTATAACACAAGGGGGGGGAGAGGTCGCTCATATATCGTTACTAATTACAGAGGAAAGACAAGCAGAGAGAGGGAGACAGGCAGAAGAGTCTCGGGCTCGACTGCTCTGGGCAATATAGAAAGTACTGACAGGTATGGGGAGCATGTTGTGAAGGTGAGGCAAGGACAAGTAAGGCTGTGGGGGTTAAAATGCAGCACAGTCATCTCATAACCCTAAAACCTAAAACAATCTCTTGACATCTCCTGAAAGGCGAGTATAGTATATACGATCAGTTTCTTAGTTCACTGTCAGAAAATGTATCAGTAACTGTTTTGATTGGCAATAAACCATTTGTTATTTATTTAAAGGTGCAATATGTAAGAATTGGCCACCTGTTGTATTCATACTCCAAACAAACAGGGGGCAGCATGTAACTAGAGTAACCACTAACTGCTGTTAGCTGCTAGCAGGTGTTTAAGCTGACTCTGCCCAGATCACTGGGCGGGGCTAGCTGGTTAGCATGCTAAATGTAATAGATATTCCCGCAACACAATACATAGATGTCTTTTACATAATATAAAATCTGGTATTTCTTCATTTTTTTTTATAATTTTAGTTAATTTGTGAAGGGTTTAAACTAATAAACTACACATTGTACCTTTAAGATGATAAGTTTGTTGTTTCAGTGCTAATTCCATTTGATACAATAAAGGTTATTGTTAAACTGTAAAAGAATAATAATAACCTGCCTCCGCTGGCAAACACATCTGACGCATCACTGCAAAAAGTGTTTGTAGTCGGGCTCTTATCGAGATAGGATTTTTTTTTTCATATTCAATGAAAGAAAATGGTGAAATATGTTTCCAAAATCCCAAGATGGCGTCTTCAATGTCTTGTTACTGCCACAAAGGAGAAAAGAAACCAGAAAATATTCACATTTAAGAAGGTGGAATCAGAAAGAAACAAAACACTATTTTCTTAACTGTATTTTCTAAAAGATTACTCAAACCTATTTAGTGATTATCAAAATAATTGGCAAAAAAATGTAATAGTTAATAATAGACAATTAATTTATTAATTGATTATTTGTTGCTGCTTTAATGTTTTCTGAAAATCACAATTATCACAACAAAGATAATCCTGAGTTTTCAGCCCTAGGTCTATGAGTCATTACCGTGACAGCCCGTCTTTCACAGTGCCTGGTGCTCCACAGCTCCAAGGTTGCAGAGGAAGTTGTCAACATCAACGTCCAATTAACACCATGGAGGTGTTACACGCTGTTTCATGTCTGTTGTGTGTGGCCTGGGATTCCCAGCATTAATACTGTATGGATGATGTAACAGAAACTAGATTAATGACTGTCTGTCCTTAATAAGTACTTCATTAACATCACCCTGGGTTTTTTTGGGTTTTTTTTTTTAACTCCCCTGCCACCGCTCCTCGGCGAACCTCGTTGCTTTTTTAACACTCCCCTTTCTCCTTCATTTTGACTCTTTTTCTCCACTCATCCCTGCACACTCCCTCTTCTGCCTCACCAAAAAAGCATTCATCTGACTCATCCCCGGCTAATGAGTGGTAGGGTAAGGACGGGAGGAGGGAAGAAAAGGAGGGCAGGAGTGAGGATCTGACTCATGTCTCATATGACTTGAGATTAAGCCTGGGAATGTGGTTATTGCTTTTCTGTGTCACTTACTTCACTTTATTCTGTCCTCTTCTGGCAATAATTAGCAAAATTCTGTTGGTCGCTTTAATACATCACAGATACATTAAGGCTTAATTTAGGCTTATTATGTTTTTAGTTTTAGATTTAATATAGGGATGAAACCGTGTCAAAATAAATAGCTTTTGCTTTATGTGGATCAAATATGATTAGATTAAGTTTTAATGATCCATGTGGGGAAATTGAGCTGATGCACCCATAAATAGTCACCGAATACAGCCAAGACTAAAAACAGAGCACAGTGAAGGACGTTGGAAACTTTACAGCCAACATGTTTGACACTAGAGCTGATGAAGGAAAGCACTGCAAATAATGCAGAAGAAAATATGAAAAGAGTGCAGCCAATTCTAAGACGCACACAATAAGTACACCATGGAGGACGAGTGCTGCAGATGAACTGGCTTTGTTAATGCTGAGTATTGTCAGCAGGGGACAGTTCTACTGTCCGTGGTCTGTTTTCATGTCCAATAACGTTGAGCAGACTACCAACCAAACCAAACTACTGACAGGTCCTGAGTGTCTATGATTTGTTTTCCCACCTGATTCCTATTGTTGTCCTATTCCCACTGTATATTTGCTTAAAAGCTGGTTTTACTGTGACTTTGCTGTTGGAGGAACAGTTTCCAGGAAAAGCATCAGGCTGGCCCAGATGTCAGCTTAGAGGAGCTTTGTATGCGTAGCTGGGCTCGTTCCACCTCTCTCTCTCTCCCCTTCTCCCCCTCTCCCCCTCTCCCCCCCATCTCTCTCTCTCTCACACACACACACACTTCCTGAGGTTTTGTATGCATAGCTGTACTCTCTTGTGAACAGAGCTTACTGGTATTAACCCAGTTTCACTTTTCACGCACCAAGGCCCTTTCCTGGGGGAACAGCCTCGTGGGATAGAGAGAGAAATGGAAGAGGCAGGAAGGATGGAGTGAGGGACTGAGAATACTTGTATGAATGTCAGGGCCTTTTCATCGCATGTGAAACAAAAAGTGAATTCTCCCAAAGTGGTTTCCAAGGAAACTGTGCTGAATGAAAGTCTGGTGCAAACTAAAAAAAGGTCACCACAGGAGGTGACCTCCCACGGTTCTGTGACTGTCATTGTCTGGCCACAGAAATTTCCATCTTTTCATCTGTTAAATCTGAACACTTGTTTAACTCTCCTGTACAGTAGCAACAGTTAAAGTGGTCGGATTCACGCTTTGACCAACTGCCGCTTTCATTTTTATCCTTCAGGCTATTAGATCATACATGCTTGACTAAACAGTAATTTTTCATCCAGGTGGTGTGTGTGTATTTTTGTCTGTGTCCTACCTCAGGTGCAGCTGAGCCAGGAGTGCACGAGGGCCATGATGAGGCTGACTTACTGTCCCCACTGCCGCGGCATGGCCTCTGCCAGACCCTGTGCCAACTACTGCAGCAACGTCATGAAGGGCTGTCTGGCCAACCAGGCTGACCTCAACACCGAGTGGAGGCATCTGGCAGGTGTGGAGCACACACACACGCTGACACGTGCATCCGATTCAGCCATATGTTTGCTCAAAGGTTCACCCGACACATGATGTTACTTTGCAGCAGAATCGCTCGGTCAACGTTCCACACATGAAACGTTTCACGCATACTTCAAGCTAACTGTGTCTCCTGTCTTTGCAGAAACAATGATACAGGTGGCCGATCGCTTTGATGGACCATCTGGTGTGGACAGCGCGGTCCCCTCACTCCCATATCGCATATCAGAGGCCATGCTAACCATGATGGATAATATAGAGACCATCAACAGCAAGGTCAGAGCACACACGGTACACACATACAGCTGCAAACAGCTGACCACACCATATGAACAGAGAATACACAGACAGCAATTTATTGTGAGATGACACACAATGTTGCACTCACCACCAAAGCCACTTAATACCCCAAATTTTTTTAAAAGTACTGATCCCAAACTAAATTCACACCATACTCACTGATTTCTGCAAATGGCAGCTCACTATTGAGTTTGTATTTTGGCTCGCAAAGTAGAGAGCTTTGCAGACTTGTAACATACAACAGACCCTCGATATCATCGGAATACGCAGCATTAGTAGGTGTGATGGTCATACTTCAGTTGTGACCATATAATCACCTATTTCCCTTGATTATTAGAGCAGGTAACTCTGTGCCACAACTGTGACGATTATTAATGGAGCAGAACACTCTCGTTCCATCGCAGAAGCTTCTTCTGAGAGGAAACTAATGTACCGGTGTATGCTGTTCAGAATGTATAAAATGTTAGGTAAGGTAGGTAAGAATATGTCTGCATGTTGCTCTAGTCATAGCAGCATGCTGGGATGCTGCAGTGTAGGTCTCTGTAACAAAAGCAGCCCGATGAAGAACTCAAAATATGCCCTTGCCAAACATTATACATCGCTAAGTTCAACACCAATGCTATCATTGCCAAATGTATTGTAACAGCTAGTAAGTAACCCCATAAATACTTTGACAGCATTACTTAAATTGGTTTTCTGTAAACAGTTCTTTCCCCCTGGTCCTAAAATCACCTTATGTAAGTAGATACAGTATATTATCATGAATAAAATAAGTCTTTGTGAACATGTAGACCAGGACTGCCCAAAGTGGGGCAGTTCAACTCAGCCCAACAGATGTTTCTAGAAAAAAATCATATATTTAAAGGTGCAATATGTAAGAATAACATTCAAAAATGAACTAGAATTATTAACAGAATGTTGGTATAAGAAGGATTATGTCAAAGACATATCTACTGAAGTTAGCTGTTAACTGTTACATATTGTACCTTGATGTTGTTTTGTCTTTGTGAGTAAAAAACTCATTAAATATGTAGGTTCATTTAGTATTTATTCATTGTCACAGTCTGAGAACACCGGGCATATTTACCCTTTGACGTCAGTAAGGATACAAAATACCAATTTGCAATCTTAATAATCCAATGAAATAGGTGTCTGCTTTTGGTCAGAGCGTTACCATTAAGTTAACAATTCATCTTTTCACTTTCTGTTCCCTTGTTCCTCTTCCTCCCTGCCCAGAAAACACAGACAGAATGATTATGCAATCTACAAAAAGGTTCAATTATATTAAGAATGTATTTTAAACAGATGTTTGTTGCAAATCATAGAAAGTGTTGCAGATGACAACATCCATCAGCCACCATTTAATGACACCTTAACTCTAGTTAGAGTTAAATATATGTAGATTGTTTTTTCCCGCTCAAGGGAAGTCAAAGTCAAATTGGTGAACATATATCGAATATATATGTATAAAACTGACTGCATTATTTTTTCAAAAGCCCTGAAAGCTTACTGTCTTAATCAGGTTCTTGCTTTGAATGAGGGGGTCCTATATTATTATATATAACAAAAGAGATTTAGCAATGTAGGAATTAAAATGAGATGACAGTTGTAGCCAGGCGGCTGTCAATCAAATCCGTTGAAAGAACACCCACACAGTCCCGTTAAAGCAGATTAGCTGATTAGCTTCTCTCTCTTTTTTTTTTAAATGAATATTTAATGTTGCGGAGAAATACTTGAGATATGAACCAAGTTTTCAGGGGCTTTTAAATATTCATATCACCTGTTAAAGCAGTAGAAATAGTAGTAAGGAAATAAAATATCTTAACTTTCTCAGCAAATGCCACTGGGCAAGCTATTACCGTCAAGTCAGTGACCCTGCTGCCTCATTTCCCTGACATTCATTTGTTTGTACAATTAACACCTATCCTACCACTAAATTAATGCTGTTGAAAAGCTCCAAGTACCTGATTTTAAAATAAAAGGATGTGAGTCATGACAGAGCCTGCGGGCCAAGCGTTTACTTCACTGTTTAATGGTGTTTGAGCAACAGTTTTTATACGAGCCCTTAAAAGGCACGGGCAGCGATGGAAATCTGACTGAGTTGTTTGGTGAAGGTAGACGAAAGACAAAGCTTCCACTGTGCTGGTTGTGCTGTTAAACAGCCTGGCTGGCTAGAGGTGAGCCACGGCCTGGCAGACTGCCTCTGACCTGGTTCAGAATGGTAATCACACACAGCTTCAGCCTCTGATCTCCATCTCTGGAGGAAAGCGCTGTGTTGATCCCATAGCAGTCGATTCGTGACTGTGCTCTAGTATTACGGTAGACACAGTGTAGGACAGATTATCTCCTATTTACATAATCTGTTGACATCAAAAACCATATGCTGTGTTATGTACTTTTCCCATCAGAACACCAAATACTGATATAAATGAGTGCAGGGAGTAAATGTGCTTGAGGAATCTGCCACCGCTCAGACAACAGCCACATTTTTAAATGTCCATTATTCCATCTGCGAGCCGCACAACGGCGGCAAGTTATGCCGAACGACACGACTAGAAGCTTACGACAGGATTATTTTATAGTTATGTGTGAAGGTTCAAAGGCTCCGGGCTCCTCTAAGCAGGCCAGATTGGATGACAGATTGACTGCAGTCTTACTTTATTCCCTGGGCTCCGTTTATGAAATGTAAGCCCCGTAGGGACAAGACGTACTTTCTGAGCTGCGAATCATTCTGCCGGAGCGATGGTGTGATTGACTCTTGGGGTCATGCAAATAACCAGTAACCGCTCCTCACTGTTGCTTTTCAAAGGAGGAGCTTTGTGTGTACGAATACGCTCATGTTCTTTGTGCCCTTGCAGATGGTGCGACAAATGTGAAACGCTTTGCTGATGCAGTATGGGTTTATGGGATTCTATTCAGAGAGCAAGTTCAAGTGTTAGATGTCAGTCTTGTTAACACCAACACCAATAAAGATCCGTACGAACTACATATGGTAGGAAAATAACCTTTATAGAGCGAGCCTGCAGTTAGTCACCACTTGAAAATGAAGATGAATTTGACGACAAGGCAGTTTGACCTGTTTTGGTCCGTACAGTGTCTGAAAATTTTAACTTTTTCTTTTCCGCTTTCTCTTCGCCCCAGTTGTTCCAGTCGTGTGGCTCCCTCAGAGAGAAAGAAACCAGCAGCACAGGGGTCGATGACTCCATGAAGAGAGGGAAGGTTGTAGTGGAGGACAAGTTGGCATCCAGCTCCAGCAAAATGGACAAACTGGTTAGTATTTACCCGACTGGATCTGTGCCCTTGTTATTGCTCCCTGATGGCCTAGTTCAGCCTTTTCAAATGGATGGTTTATGATGCTGCAGCCATTGATCATCACGGGCAATTAAACCCCTTCTGCTGTTCATTTAACCTTTATACAGTCGACTATGGGGTGATTATATGAGAATGAATTCTTGAATGGATGAATGAGTCAGATGACTGAGCACTGCGGTTGGTTATTGAGGGAGAAAGTGTTTTTCTTACTCTCCTGCCTGAGTCAAGCATCATGCAGTGATTTTGGGTAAAGTGTGAAAGCTCATGAATCTGCTCTTGTCGACTCTGCCTCAGGTGTCAGATGTAACCATGAAACTGAGGGAGCTGCAGCCGTACTGGGTTTCTCTCCCAAGTGTTCTGTGCAGCGACAGAGTGGCCACTGGAACAGGAGCCGAGGACAAGTGTTGGAACGGCATGAGCCGAGCCAGGTGGGGCATAAAAAACCAGGAGAGAAATGAATTTCAAGATAACATATCAAAGTACTAAAAAGTTGACCTGGTACCTTGGGAAATTATGTTTTTTAAAGCACAGTACACTGCAAACTGTGAGTTGCTGCTGAGGTGACCAGACATCTCAAAATCTAATTTTTCACTATTTTTTTTTTTTTTTTCTGTTTTTAGAATATACTCAATTGTAATCACAAACTATTGCACAGGTGTTTCCAGCCATCGACATTCTTTCAATAATAGGGAATTGGAGTTACTGAGCATCCTGGGGTGATACATACTAGCTGTCATTGCTACTGTCACCACTCATTTGTCATCTGTCAGTTGTTCGTCATCACAAATGTATAAAGTACACGCAAAAGACGAATGGCTTTGTCAAGATAAGCACCCGACAGAGGTAAAGCTACGCTATATTACAAAAATGAAGTAAGTCATGATAGGATGATGGTAAGCTAAAATGATGCTAGCTGAATGAAAGCAACACATTGGCCCAAATCTAAACTGATCCAAGTTTAGATTTCTTTCTCGGTAGTGCTATTGGCTGTTACATACTATACTAAGTACATACAATATACTTTTTTTAGCCCTATTTGGTCTGACATGACCAGTGGCGTCAGGTGGCTTATGTTAGCTAACATTAGCAAACTTTAAATAGATATTGTTCTGTAGTACTGAGGTAGTTTGCTGACTCTATGACTCACAGTGTATGCTATGGCTACACACCATTTTAGCTTGTCACATATAACACACATATCAATTGTTTCCCGTTTGTGGTCCCATCCCATTCACTCTGTCTGGTTTCCTTCCTTCCTGGTCTTCTTCTTTAACAGGCCACTGTTCATCAAAAGTCACATAATCTCTAATTAACTGTGTTGAATTGTTGAAAATGTCCAGCCTGTGTTTCACATGTTAAACGAGTGTTCATGTGTGGCAGGTACCTTCCAGAAGTGATGGGTGACGGCCTAGCCAGTCAGATCAACAACCCTGAGGTGGAAATCGACATCACCAAGCCAGATATGACAATACGCCAACAGATAATGCAGCTGAAGATCATGACGCACCGCTTGAAGAACGCTCTCAACGGCCAGGATGTGGACTTTCAGGACACCAGTGAGTAGTTTCGCCATCGCAGCCCACAAGTTTCCAAAGAACATTCAGAAGAAACTCCCTTTCGGATGACTAACAGATGATTTAAGCTTTTAAGTTCTAGATTAAGGGAAATAAACAACTCTGACTATTTCTCTCCATCTGTGGAGGCAGCACACTATCATTTTGAATAATTGAGGTCATATTTTGTACGGCATAATAAAAGTAAAATTTTCATCCTTTTTTCTGAAGCCTGCACCTGGACAGCCGACCTCATTTTTCTTGCTGGTAGTCAAGCAAATACTGCATGTGCACAGTATGTTTAATATGTATGAGTATGCGGCAGCGGTCTTCATATGTTAATTCTAAAAATACATAGCCAACACCATTTTGTAAATGTTATGTGTGTCATACCAATAAGCTCAAAACCTGCCTCTCTGTCCATAGGTGATGATGTCAGCGGTTCAGGGAGTGGCAGTTGCGCCGACGAAATGTGTTCCCGGGGCCCGCGCCTCGTTGTCCCAGCCACTCAGCCACCCATACTCTACCAATACCCTGCAGAAAACGAGAAGGTGAAAGCCTCGGCCAACCAGAACCTCCCAGGCATCAGCATTTACATGCTTTCACTGCTCACTTTGCTGCTGCGGCGATAATTGACGGGGGAATCCACCAACTGGGACTGAGTTTGGGACACAGGGGTTGGGGAGAGTCTGAAAAAGGGGGAGAAAGGAGAAGCTGGGGGTTAGTTACTTTGCCAAAACTTAACAAGTATAAGGAAACAACAAAAAAAAAGATTCACTTGGATGGACTTCCTTTTGGTTTTGGATTAGAACATAAATGGAATTTCGAGTATTCATAAATGTTTCAGTTCTGCTCTTTTCTTTTGTTTCTCGCTATATTATGACACCATTAGAGCTGGTCTTTTCGCATCTTCTAATGTTTTGTTTCTGGTGTTTGGGTTCTCTGAGATTATATCTGTACCTAAGACATGTGTATGACTATATTGTTAACAGTATGTTGGTGTTGACACCACGGGGAGAGGGAGAGTGGGGCTTTGAAGAGGTGCTCAGATACATATATTTGATATTCCACTCCTTTAAAAAAAAAAAAAAAAAAAAAAGCACTTGTGTTCAGTAGAATTATTTATTTATTAATAACTCAAACAAAAAGACCCCAGAGTGGTTTTAATAACTCTCCGATATTTATAGAAATAGAACCACAAACCTAAATGACATAAAATATTGATGATTTTAAAAAAGGAGGATAATCTGGACACCACGACCCACTGGGCCTCTTTAATACATTAAGCCTCACAATATCGCTACACACAGCGAGGATGAGAGCGCTCCGCGTCAGCACTTTTTTGCCATTTCATCATGTAAGCTGTAATAATAACCGAGATCACATTCGCACTGACATGATCGTCTAATGTGGGAGTAACGTGACCCGTCCGCCACTCCATCCTCTCATCCCTACAACCCCCACCCACCCCCTGCTGAGGCAGATCTCCCTCTCTCTCCAGACCCCGCTGGCTGTGTAGGATCAACTCGAGAGGTCTGGTGTAAGCAAAACACATGCTAGGCCGGGTCCAGGTCTCAGATGACAGCAGCTTCCCACTATAGAGCACTGTATGTGGAACCGGGGGTGTCGGTTTTAAAGATCGCTCTCACAGCAAAGGATTGACAGTTCATGACTTTTGAAACGTGTAGCAGAACAGAAATGTACACAGAGGCAGAAACACTGCTGTCATGTAGCGCTTTTTTTTTTTCTTCTCAGTATTCTTTTTTATGCTCACAGCGGAAGCGTAATATGCATAATTTTGTGTGCTCCCTGCAAAGGATCAGTGCTCCTGTGATTAGCATCATAATTGCAACTACCAATGTCATACGATTTTGTCTAATTGCAGCAATGATCACAGTAAAAGCCACACCGTGCACGTCTTTTGAATTGTACTACTATTTGTATGGCAGACACAGCAGTGTACATATTTTTGATTGCTTCTTTGTTGTTTTCTAAAACAAAAAAAAAATAGCCAATTAGGTATCAAAATTTTAGAACGGCCTGATAATTGTATGCTTTAACTCGTCTGTCATAGTGTATCCATATCTGCCTTCCATTTTTCTGCAACTTTTTCTATATCAGTGCCTCTTTTCTTCCCACCCCCCCACCCCCACCCCTA
Organism: Pagrus major; assembly: GCF_040436345.1. Taxonomy (NCBI): domain Eukaryota; kingdom Metazoa; phylum Chordata; class Actinopteri; order Spariformes; family Sparidae; genus Pagrus; species Pagrus major. The sequence continues at coordinate 24,446,448 of NC_133235.1, forward strand.
CCCTTCTCCTCGCTCATCAGTTATAATGACCTTTAAAGCGTTCGTCATGCTTCTACATGATGGCAAGGCAATATGACAATGACACAGTGCTTCATTACGTGTCAACCTTACTGGGAATGTTGTGGGAACACGGCAAAAAGGCTTTTACCTGATGAGAAGCTTGCCGGGGAGGAAACACAAACCGCATTTTTTTTTTTTATTATTTCAAAGAAACGTCAAAGCTCTCATTTAAGAACGCTGCGTGCAGGATGATGGGACGACGCTTGCGTGTGTGTGTGTGTGTGTGTATGCGTGTGAATGTGTTTACTTGTCTTTCGTCGGTAGAGCAAATGAGGGATGGACGACAGAGCCTTTATAAATCTTGTTTGGATGGCACCGCAATGAAATATGTATTGAAATGTATTGGAAGTAATTGCATGACGGAGTGCTACTCAACTGACAGCAATGGGAGATTAATATAGCTCGTTTTTCAAAAAAAAAAGAAGAAAAGAAACGGAATTTCAACCTACAGCTGTAATAACTCCCCGTCTGTACTGATGGTGTCTGTGCTTGTCAGTATTGAACTTGTATATGACAGAGAAACTTAATGTGGAGGACAGAAATGGACAGTTGCACACTGGGACAATCTGTTATAATTTCATTTCATGACAGTTGATAATAGTGCAGATCCCATTAAGTAGTTGGGGGGCTCCTTCAAAGTTTGAGAAGCACATCTGTTAGATACTTAATTACTGCTCTCAAAATGCTTGTCATAGGTGTCACCTGACCGGTTATTTTAATGGTACTTTCTCTACTTTTTTTGACATGCTTTATTAATGTACGAATGTTTGCTGTGCGTCCGTGTTTTTCTGTTAGTCCCTGGTTAAGAAATCTGCCTGTGACTGCCTTTGACACTTTGTCTCGTGATGGGGGTCGATTGTGAGATTTAAAAAAAAAAAAAAGTATTCGATACACATTTTGAACCAATTAAATACACACTTTGAACCAAGAACAATTAGCAAGAGCGCCACATGGTTCTCCTTATTGTGGCCCTCTTGGAAAAATCTGAACATGAATGTGAAAGTGCACATTAAGCCCCCGCGAAAAAAGCAAAAGAGAAATGACTCCAACTGTGATGGTGACATTCCAATTCAAAGACGACTTGTAACTCATGACTTCAGTTTCAATGACTGCCTCACAATGTCATCGGCTGAAATTTGCACAACCCCTCACCCCTTCTCTCCTCCTTCACCTTTTGATCTCATTAATTTGTTGCTCAAAGTACCCCTCCCTTTTATAAAACCTGCACTTTTATGAGGCCAATAAATGGCGTCGTCTGCACAAAGACATCACAAGATGGTCGATCGATACGTGAGTCAACACCTTCCAGAAGCGACTATTGATTGGGGATGTGTGTATGCAGATAGACATGGCCCAGCAAGACGTCTCCTGTTCAACTATGGGGAAACAGTGTAAACACAAAGCCCCTGTGTGTGTGTGTGTGTGAGAGAGAGGCGGCGGGAGAAAGGTTTTGTCCGGAGCGCTGATCTCAGATCAGTTTGAGCGCCTCGATCCTGCCCTCATTCATTAGGTGGCAAAAATGCAAAGCTGATTATCCTGCCGTTACAAGACGGCTTTATTCTACACTGAGTTGAATATGAGAGGAATCTCTTAAAGGTGCCAATTTATGAGGAAATAAAAAGTACTTTTAATTTTTCTTGTTTTTATTTACTTGGATTTGTTGTTATCAGAAAATCTATGGAGAGTTTGTGCTTATGGTGAAGATAGATGCCAGAAAGAGGATGAAAAATACAAATGTCTCATTTGCTGTTGTACCTGAAATCTTGTGTCAATTATATACATTGTAAGATTTTCAACATGCCTGTGTCCTGTCTCTTTGTTATTCACGTTGTATTGCTTTTAGGAAGACGCAGCATCAGGAACAGGAAATAGAACAACAACAAAACCAGCAAAACAACAGAAAGAAAGGAAGGGGGCACAGGGGGGACCACACCTCCGCTGGTACAATTGTTGATTTTTGGATGGCCACCCCAAGATTTTCAGTGGCCCCTTCTGGCCCCCCGTACAGAAAATTTCTGGGGGCGCCCCTGCAAATATCAAATTGCAGCTACCCTTTACATAAGCATCCTTTATATATATTGGTAAAACCTTATTGTGCAAACATCATCCTCATATATCATATATATCATCATATCTATCACTCACATATTGTGGCAATGTCTATGTGTCCTGTGTCTTTAACGGTGGGTGTCTTTATGCTTATATGATGGGCAGTAAAAAGTTTCATACTAACATCTGGTAGATCTATAAATGGTTTTGTATTCACAAACCACTTAACTCACACGAAAACAACATGCAGATCCATCCTATCTGGGTTTCTCAGAAAAGGGAAAACGTCTGCTCTTCTTCAAATTCTCCATCCCATCTGCCCAAGTTGTTTCCCAGAGCGCACTGGGGCACGCTGCCACCTAAAAGAAGAGCCAACTCCGCTCCAGTGATGATGTCAGAGGTGACAGCTGCTGTCGGCTGTTGCCACACGTTCAGAGCACACTAAGTGCTTTGTCTTGTTCTGCGTGTAGACAATGGGATGATCGTCCCCCTCAGGATGGTTTTAACAAGGTGTACTTGACCACGATCCTATGGGAGATTGAGATGCAACGCTTTGCAAACTGCTCTGATGCACACAAAGTGCTTCATATATCTGAATAGATGCTTGTGGTTGTAGTGCAGGGCTGCAGTGTTTCCACCTCTGTCACTCTCTTATAGGAGTGAAAAGCGCCAGCAGAAAAAGCAACATGCAGTTTGGTCAGGTCAGCAATATTAAACCAAGATTAGTATCAGTGATAGAATGCACATTCACTCAAGTACTGTACAGTTTGAGGTACTTGTATTTTTTGTTTTTATTTTCATTTTCTGCTTCTTTATACTTCCATAATAGGCACTTTTTGTTTATCTACTACTGCCGACAGTCCGGTTGTTTGAATGATTTGGTGTTGTTAGGTTTGTTTCACTTATTTCTTGGTTTCGGGCAAACAGAATCAAATCACCATCAATTATTAGAACATACAAACATCATATAGGAGCTCCACAGGTATCAGGTCATATGCTTACTATAACCTTCAACTAATTTTAGGTTTTATTAAACAGTCCACATGAAAATAAGTAAAATATATCAGCTTTTATAATTCACACTGGTAATGAACTTTTCTCTCGCATTCTACAATACATTGAAGCATATATAATGTTAGACACAAGTCATGTTGGGTGCTGTGACGACTGATGCAGCCCTGACATGTCTGCTATTGGCTGATTCAGTGCTCGAGGAGAGGCACTGTGGGCGGACATGATTGTAGTCTTTTAGTCAATTACTATAAATGGGTGACTTTCACTTTCCCAAAGTTATATTTTGGAACATTATCTTTACTTTTACTGGAGCATGACATTCAGGTACTTTTTATGACAATATTTAAGGCATGTCACGTTAAATCCAAGTGCCACCCTCCTGTCCTTGTGGGTCAACCTTGTTCACATCAGCATCCATTTGATTTCATAACATTAGGATCTGTAGACAAACTCAAACTGTGTCCAAATAAATTTAACAATCCCAGCTCTCAAATTGTTTTTCAAATCAATCTCATACTTAATATATTATCATCAGCGATAGGGTGCATTTGTCTCCCTACAGCGAGACAATTATGTAATTTAATTTCACTAGAGTCATTAGCCATCCTTTTCTGCAGCCCTCTGCATCTGTTCACATACAGCGAAACACATTCACATTCTCAGCTATTGATTGTATCTGATGCCTTTCACCTTTTCTCTCGCTCACAATATAAAATGCCCATGAGTTATTCTCAGGCTTTTGGCTTTTAGCTTGCCCTTTGGTGCACAGCACTTTATGAGTGACTGCCTGCAACCTTAGATAGCCTATGTATTAGAAATATCGCCTCACCAGGGCACTTGTCAGTAAAAGTCTTCTCTGCTCGATACACCATGAACTGCCTTTGCCTTCAGGCTCCAACATATGGCAAGATGCTTCCAGGATTGTGCTATTAGTATCTCAAGGAATATATTAAAATCTACAAGCAAATGATTGAAAAGTATTTTGAGCACCTTTCCAGTTCAGTATGAGACGATTGGGAAGCTGAATTAGTTAAAAGACATCAAATCCTCACTAAGAAATTAGTCATATTCTCTCTTCAGCAGCAGGTGCCATTGTACACCTACCAAATCTTCTAACTCTATGTTTGAACAAGGGAATGTTTGATCAAAATAAAAACTGTATTTGGAGCAGTTATCCTGTTGTCTTAGCTGCTTTATCCCGTCTATTTGATTGTGGCTCACACAAAGAATGCACGCAGGTTTTCACATCAAAATGCCAAAGATTCAAAGAGAAAGATCCCTTGTTCTTTTAAAATAAGTGTCATGTCTTGGAAACTCAGCCAAAAGCACTCAGAGCTCAGCCTGTTCACCATCTAAATCACCTTACATGGCTTCAAATGCTGCTCTGCTCTTTTGCCTTTTGGCTTATTAGACACATTCTCTCACCTTTTTTTTTCTCCCCCCTTTGATCTGCTTTGTAATTGAGCCGAAGCCTCCCACTCCCTCTCTGTTTCACTCTCCTCTAGTATCGAGCTGTCTGAGTTCTTATATAATTCTACATCAGTACGTATATTTGAGATCAAGGGCTTCACATCATTGCCTCTGTCAGACGACTGAATATGAGATGGGTCGAACTACAAAAAAAGCACTCACACATACGGCTCTCAGTATAAATGCACCTACTGCCACCCAGTGAGGGAAGGCTTTCATTACATCTTGAGGAAAAACAAGAACGCTCAAAATGCAGGTTGAGATGAGAACGATGGGTTCATCATTACTGGAAAAAGAAATCATGATTATAGGGACAAACTTGATGAGACAAAACTGCTGTGAAGGCATGAATGAAAACTTTTGCCGTGTCTGCCAACATCTTAACCAACAGGTCCAACCATCTGTGAATGAACAGAGGCCTCATATATAAAAATGTGGCATGACTCAGGCATAACTGAGCGCAACTGAGTCAGAGAAGGGACCCAGTTATTACCTGCATTAAGTCAGCTTTCTGGGCTACATTCCCCATGACGATTTGACAGTGTGGTATTAACAAAGACAAATGGTATGCTCTACTATAAGCACTGTACTTAAGGACAGATTTGAGGTACTTGTACTTGACTTGAGTGTTTTAATCTCATGCCATTCCTACTTTCTCCACCACAACTCAGAGGTAGTCTAAGTGTGTACTGCTAACTCCATCCAGTTCATTTGACAGCTTCAGTTGCTTTACAAATTAAGAGCACATTCAGAGAACAGCTAGGTGAAAAGTTAGTTGGCAACTTTTTTCTTTCCCTTATTTTTTTATGCAAAAACATTTATTGGGTTCAGCTTCTCAAATGTGACGATTTACTGCTTTTGCTTATAATTTACTTGTGATTGGCAAATACGGGAAACATACTGTAGATTCAAATACGGTTTGCATGCTATAAATATACAGTATTGTACTGTCAAAATTGTTATTGTACATTTACAAGGATACAGTAATGCACTGCACATTTATTTCTAGTGGTTCAATTCTAAAAACTGTAAACTGTAAAAACAAGAAAATATTATTTTGCAGATGAAGCTGCTTCCACTGAATTACTGCACATATACAGAAGAGGTTTTTTACAGTTTCATCATTATTTTTGGAATTTCTACCAACCAAGCTAGAGACCATCTTGGGATATGATCACACCAACTGGGACATCCATCACCATGCAGAATATATGGTAGTACAGCAATCACAGGGGGCATTTTTCTGCATTGAGTAGTGTACTACCTTAAGTACATTCTCAGTTATACATGCATTATTTTACTAACCGAGTGTCACTACAACAATAGCTGATTCCTGTCATGGTCCTGTCATTCTGGTTTCATTGTGTGTGTGTGTGTTTTATATGTGTTTTCTGGTTCTGTGTTGTCTTTTGCCCTTTTCCAGTGTTCTGTCTTCCCTCCTGTTTTCTTGTGCTCCTCACCAGCCTGATTTCCCCTCCACCCCTGTGTTCAATCTGATTATTAGCCTGGCCCAGTCTGCTTCCCCTCCACACCTGCACTGCATCTCCCTCATTAGCCTTTCAGTGTTTTCCGGCTCTGTTTCTTGTGTTTTTCTGTTTATTTCCCTCTCCTATGTTTCTCCGCCTCACTCCACCTGCACCTCTTCCCCTCATTAGGTTTGTTTGTATTTAAGCCTGTGTTGTTCCCCTCAGTCCTTGTTGGTCCGTCAGTTCAGTTCTCATCACTCCTCATGTAACTCCTGTTATCCTGCTTTCCTGTGTCTTTCCCCCAGTCCTTATGTGCTCCCTGTTTTCACCTTAGATTTATGGTTTGTTCTCTGTTTTTGTTTTACTGTTGTGTGGATTCCCTTCATTTGCCAGCTTTTTGTTACCTGTCTGTTTACTTATCTTTTGGATTTTGGATTATTTGCATTGGTGATTGCTTTTTTTGTGTTGAATCTGCCTTCTCCTGTGTCTGCATTTGGGTCCTGTTTTTGCATGTGTGACAATACCAGCTAAAACTCTTGTGTCTGTCGACCTCTGGTGGTCTATCCAGCAGCAATACTTGATACAAACATTTGTCAAACAATGTATTTTAGCTTGGTGTTGAATTCATGTCAAAAGGGAGCTGAGAGAACTTTCCAAAGGTTGAGCTATTGATTTCAATAGTTTGGTGTTTTGAGGTATTTTTATGCAGTAATTTAGTTTCAGTCCCAACAAGGTTTTTTTTTTTTTTTTTATATCATTGCAGTTCTACATCACAAATCCATCAGAATAATCCTGATTTATGCCAATGTCTCCACAATGTGTGTTAGACTGACTATGAAATACGTGGTGTTCCATATATTCAGACAGCTGAAATATATGGCCTGGTCATAAAAACAATTGCAAAAAAAAACAACTTCTTACCTCTTGATTTATGCTAACCCAAATCTATGCACTCCAGGATGGATTCAGTTCCTACTTGTCACCAGTAGAGGTCTATGTTACCTTCTCCTATTGAGGTTGACTCATAGCAGATGACTGTTGTTTTGTCTGCTTGACTCACAGGCTTCAAACAAACTTAATCTTCCTAATTACAGTATTGTTCAAGAAGATATATGGAGGAGGCAATTTCCATAATGGCTTTGGAAAGCGTTTCTAACAATAACTGGTACTGACAGAAGAGTGATGGGTAATCATCCTTTCTTTGTTCAGGTAACTTTTCAGCTCATCATCTTGCTTTCAAGCTTTAAAGAATCAGCCTCTATCAAAAGAAAAAAAATGGAGCTGGCCATAAACAGAACTGCATTCAGGTTTGTATTGAAAATAGCTCTGTCTATTTAGAATTGTAGATGCTGCTGGTGCAGTTTGAGGCCAAGCCCTGTCATACAAACTGTGGTCATAGTGAGTGACGCTGTGATCTGAGATGGACGATGCAAAATGTCTACCTATCTAGGATTCTTCACAGCTATGTCCGGCCAAATTGACTCTGAACAGTAGAAAAACAGATTTTATTCTGGTCCAAAGACTGAAATAGAACTTCTGTGACAGAAAGAGTGCAGCTATATCCAGGGCAGGCTGTGACCACATACGTCCACTGTACACGCAGCTTGTTATGACCCATATTTATGGTTCTTGTTAGGCGCCGACCTCTTGTAGCTGCAGCAAAGGAGGAAGTCAGGTGAAGTAGTGTAAAGCAGTCGGGGATGGGTAGTTGGGTCAAATAAGCACAGGACCTCTGTTCGTGTCTAGTGTGAAAGTGACAGACATCAGTGAGTTGTTTAAACTTTCTCATGCAGTTAAGTGAGGTGTCATACAAGTTTTGTGTGTCACGTGGGTACATTCATAACGGAAGTTACATTAGTAACACAGATATTTTAAGCCAAACCGCAATGTTTTCCTAAACCTGTTGTTTTTCTTGCCTTAACCAAACCAATCTGCGTGCGTACGACTAAGGCCATTTGTGCGCTGCAAAGGTCATGTTGTGGGAACACAGATATGTCGTTTTGGGAGTCACTGGCAATAGACCTGATCGATACACTTAGATATGAGGATGTACTGCCAGGACTGTAATTGTACTGCTGGAAAGGAACGACATGCTGTTTTCACTAACCACTGTTTACAACTTTTTCCAGCTGTGTTCCAGCATTATCTGTTCATTGGAGACCACGCTTTGGACCCAGTTGCAACAACCCTATTTTTTTTCATACCTGTTGCTGGCCTGCACTGTAGCTACTGGTGCACTGGTAATTTCAGATGAACCTGAAGTAATTTTTTTTCCGTAACCAGGCCTGCACACACACGCCAGTGTGCAGAAACAGCTGTTCTGAGTTTGTGTCAGTGTGAAACAACAGGAGAAAGTCAGCGCCACAAATTAGACATTACCTTTAAAACATAATCTCTGGTGTACGTAAGGGGTAATACTGTAGTGTTGGATATGTAAGTAGTGAATGTAGTATTATTATTTGAGGCTATGGGGGAAAACATTAACTGACAAAATGTTCCTTTTATACATAAAGTTCAATAAACAATAAATGTGACCTGGCCAACTGCTTCTCTGTAAGTTTTATGGAGCCCAGTATCACAAATAAGTGACTCTACAATCCACACAGCATACAACAACCTCTGTCCTTAGAACTTCATTTTTAATGAGGAAAAACTCCCACCCCAGAATAACACACACAAACTACAGGAAGAGCAACAGAGGTGGGATCCCTATCCCAGGACAGACAGACACGCAATAGAGGTCATGTGTACGGAACAGATTCACAACAGAAAAATGATGATATATACAATTATGATGACAAATGTAGATTGTAAAACATAGAAGAAGAACAGGGATCCAGGAGGACAATTGAGCTTTCAGAGTTGACCAGTAAATAGGATTTGAGCTACTGCACCACCTCTTCACTATATAGAGATCTGGAGAGAGGACAGGCCACATAAACACAGAAGAGGACAACATCATTCACAAAGAGATGAGAAACAATAAACAGAGAGAGAGAGGATGAATCTCCTGGGGGCCGAAGATCCAGATCAGCGACTGGATGAGGCACCAAAAGTAGGGGAAAGAGAGAGGTCCCAGGATGGTTGAGCAGAGAGAGGCCTGAGTGCAAGAGAGGAGAAAGAGGGAGAGAGGAAAAAAGGGAGCAAGGGAGGAAGGGAGGGAGGGAGCAGCTTTTAGGATACATAAACAAACAACAGCAGAGGGTTAGAGAAATGTCCGGTGTCTTAAATACTTAATTCAACAATAAGAAAATGCACAAATTGAGAGGAAAAGATACAGAATAATAAAGGACTGTTTACTTACCGCATTAAAAATGCATTACAATTGATTTCTCAGTTCAAGAGTTTCCATGAGGTCATTCACATTAGCAAACTACATTAATATTAACACACCGAGTTTGAACAAGGTCAGAACTGACTTTGAATTTGAGCCAGAAAAATATGTCACCAGGGCACGAGATGATGTCCTCAGATTCTCTGCATTTTCAGGTCAAGATGAAGTGTTTATTCTTATATGCACAGTTTTGTTTTTGTTAATGGTTTCCCCGCACAATAAAATTCTCCCTCTGACTTCCAGTCTCAACGCTGTTTTACATTACAAAGAATATTTTAAAAAATAACAGATAGAGAGATAAAGAAGGAAAAGCTTCTTCTGCAAACATTGTGTCAAATAAACGTTTACATTATCTGTTTACTTTCACAGGTTTAGCTCATGTATCCCGATGAAGATTTATGGAAATGCTACCGAGCGATATCCTCTTGATTTCTTGATCTGTCTGACTGTACGAGGCTAAGATTTTTAGCTTGTGTGACCATGTCTAAGTGCAGTGTTGTATCTTAACAGCCAGGTGGCGCTGTGGTATCACCACATGGCTGAAGCAGCAGTATAAATCAAGTGCTGTTTGGCTTCACAGGATGAGTTTTCACACAGTGCTGGGAAGCAGCAGTGCTCTACCACCAGCCATGCCTTCCCTGTGCTGCACACAGAAGGAGGAAAACACCACAAATACATAATTACCACAAATGCTACGGTGTCAACACAGTTTTCCAGCAGCTTGGAAGGATTCCTGATGACACTCCATGAATCCAGCTGACATTTGAGCAACCCACGGGACTTAAACCATCTTCTGTGACCTGTAACAATCCATAATAACCTCTGACCCACGACCTTCTCAGTTGTCATGTTGCTCCTGTAGTTCAGCTGGGAGTGGCTCGAGCTCAGGGGGGAGGCCAATCTGTCGAACTTGTCACTCTGTTCATGAGGGAGGACAAAAAAAGACTGTCAACTGTATTAAAGGCACAGTGTGTAAGATATGGACACATTATCAACAGAATGTCAAGATATACCAGTTTTGACATTATGTCAATGTCGTCTATGTACTGTGCCGTGAAGACGTCGACTGAAGTTAGCATGCTAACTAACTCGAGATAGTCCAGGAGATTCAGCTGGGAGATGTTTCACAAGTTCTCGTAGCTTTTTAAAGGGGCGCCATGTAACAATTTGGACTTAGGTCAGATTTTCCGTGACAGTCCAAAGGATGTGACTTCATGCATGTTCTCAGTGCCTCGTCTCAGTGCCTCTCTCCACTTCACTAACAGAGAGCAACAGTAGCTAAGTTTAGAAATGGAGTCTAGCCGATAAACAACATAAAAACACAGAATGTAATGAAAGGAAGTCCACCCTAAATGCCACCTTTTTTCCGTATTAAACAGGAAAGTACAATCTAATCCTTCTCTCTTTCATTGAACGACGGTGAAAGATGACTTTTATTGCCTTGCTAACTCATCCTAAAACAACAAAAACCTCTTCAAATACTTCTCGGTTTGTCCTTCCTACAGTTCCAACATCAACAGCTTTGGTTTGGTTGAAATAATCGATTAATTCAGCATTAACTAATTCATCTATTAGATGTGAAAATATTGCGGCTGCTTTTGCACAATGGTGGTGACCAACCTTCCTCTTGCGGCCTCTCCAACTTCAGCTCTCTCCTGTTCCCTCTTAATGTATTGACGTATGCCATAGAGTCCTAGTCAGAGCCGCTAAATAACCTCAGCATTGTATTTCCTTTCTTCAGGCTGGCCTCTGGTTGTCTTCGGTACTGGTCCAGTTGTGTTCAGTGGGAGGCTGCTGAGCCTGGTTCCATTGCCTGCGGTGTGTAATTACCAACACTCCCCGGTGCCCCGAACTTTCGAACTCCCCGACTCTCGGTCTTGGCAGATTCAGTCGGCTGATGAAACTACAGCTGTAAGGCTTGCTATCGGCAACAAGTAGCTAAAGATAGCTAAAGCAAAGGGTATAGTGAGCAGCAGTGAGTCGTTACTGTGGTGATGTGCTGCCCCTTGTTTGTTTGGAGTGACCTTCAACAAGTGGCCAATCGTTACATTGCACCTTTAAGTCCTTGAGATGAACCGCTGAACTAAAATGAGACGTCACATTAACTTCTTCATCTCAGTCATGCTTATGAGACGTTCACGAGAAGCAGTGAAGCAGAAGTAAACAGTGACATTTTATAATTCAAAAGTTTCTGTAATTAAAGAACCTGGAAAATTAGTAGACCCCAGTAAAGGCTTAATTATGTTTCTTGTGGTCTCTGTGGCATGCAGAGCATTCACGGTGAATTTCACATCACTTTCAGGGTTACCTCCTCCTTTGGCTAAATTATGGTTGTGTGATCAGAGTTAATGTGCTCTTTACAGAGTATTTGACACTGTATTACTGCGACTTGAGAATGTGATATTCATCCTGCCGCCTTCATGCCTGCCAACATTAGTTATATCGCAGCAGATCTGGATCACTGGGGCATTAAAATTAACATGATTTTGAAACTTTGTTCAACAACATGTCAGAATGGCTTAGTTTAGTGATAATTACAAGGGCAGAGCTTATTTTGGAATCTCTAGATTCTAGTCAGAGGTTTCTGGTAATATACAAGTTATCTGTACAATCTTCCGCCAACAGGTGATGAGTAAACATGTGCACTAACAGAGATCAATCATTGTGATAATGCCACGATTGCTGCAGTGACGCAAGAGAAATTACCACAGCTGGAAAATGGCATTTTGAATAAATCGTCTTTTTACATGAACGCCATCGACAACAGCTGATGACGTATATATATATACAGCTGAAGGGTTTTCCCAGTTCATAGGTCGAGATTTCAACCCCTACCCCTTATAACTCTGTTCTGAGGGGCAATTGGGCTCTCAAAAACTAGCAGTATGAGGGAAAAATTGGAAATAGGATTGAGCCTGCCTTGTGTCCTCCCACGGTAGGGGTAAAACCCCATTTCACACACACACACACACACACACACACACAGGCACGCACACACACATATGCATGTTCGACAGGCCATCCATCAAGCCCTCAATGAGCTGAGGATCTGGGGAGTGCGGTCTAAATGAGAAATCATTGACTAGGAAACTGTGTGGTAATGGGGTCTGCTTCTGATTGGATAAGGAGATTGAACCAAGAAAACAGAGAGATGGCTGGGCCACCTGCATTTATGTGTTGGGGTGTGGACTCAAAATGAGAGGGCAAACTGGGAGAAAAAAACCGACATGGAGAAATGTAGAGAAGGGATAAAACAGTGAGGGGGGGGATTGGAACTGTTAATTGCTTTTTTCTCACTTGTTTCCATTGCTTCTAACCACAGAACACAAAACACTGATTAACAATTAGTTATGGTCAACAAGTCAATGCTGAGTGATAGTGTTTTGAGACTGTGTATTACAGTGGTAATTACTGATAGAACACACATTCTGTGTGCGGCACAGGGTTTTGACATTTAGGATTTGACATGGGCTTTGTTGCATTTCTGTGTGCGTCTGAATGTGCGTGCGTGCACGTGTGCCCTATCTTTGAGCCTGCAACAGGCCGATAATGCTCCGAGCATCACCTGGCAGCAATGTTTATTGATCTGATGATGCATGCTGGGAGGAAAGATTGCTTTCAAAGGTCAGCGTTAATATCAGAAGGTCGACGTGTTAACTCGCCGCTATTGTTTGTTCGCACGTGTGCACGACCGGATAACTGTTGTGCAGATGTGTGTATGTGTTAAATGAGGTCATTATCTAAATAATAAATGTCCAAGTGCATTGTTGTCCCACAGCCAAGTATCATTTTACACTCTTGGTCCTCCAAGCAAAAAGCTTTGAGCACCACTGATATGACATTTATTGATGGCTTGTGCATCTTTTTATGAATCCTTTTGTCCTTTTTTTGCTGTCACAGCCAACATCAAGTCCAGTACCACGGACGCCATTTATGTGTCTGCGTGTGTGTGCTTGTATGCAGACTGTATTTGCAGACTGTATTTGCACAAGTATTTGCGTGTGACTATATTTGTCACACTAGCGTAGTATGATAGGAACCACTGTATGGTGCATCCTTTTAATTTTAAATCGGTGACCCTGGGGTGCAGAGTAAAACCACAAATTGGAAAACTGAACAACAGTGAATTCAAAAACCAAAACAGAATCACAACCTATGACACTCAGATGGCAAAGCATGTAATAAGAAAAGACTATCCAGGATCGCAAAGCAAAACAAACACAACTTTAATTACATTGAATCAGTCTCAGATAATGAAATGAATCAGACTTAAAGGGATAGGCACACTGAGGCTTTGAGTAATGGGATTCCATCTTCACAATACTGTTACTTATCCGGTTCCCTGTGTGTTTATATCTGCATTACTGCCAATTAAATAATATGAGCATTCAAAGTGAAGCAAATGACTGTCAAAAATGAATTCATTTGCCATTTATTTGGTGGCTGAGAGCTGTTCACATTGAGGTTTGTGGATTGTTTCAGGATAGATTTGTTGCTGTTGAGTTTTGTCAATGTAATTCCTCATCGCTGCGAGATAAACAAAATTCCATTCACCTCCATTCATCATTCATCTTCTGTAGAGATACTGCATTTATCTCCAAATCTGGTCATACAAACCAAAATTCCATATACCAACAGATGCAAGGGAGAATTATTATTATTATTATTATTATTATTATTATTATTATTATTATTATTATTATTATTTTATTTAGACAAACCAACCCTTTAGGTAACACTTGACAATGGATTGCAAAATATCCCCACTACCATACATGTTGTTCCCTCAGTAATAACTACAAAACCACATATCTAAATGTGTGTCAGTTATGAACAGACTTACTGTATAATGTGTTATAATGCGCCTAAAGCACCGTATAACCATAGTTATAAGAACTCATGATTATTCATAACGCTTTATGACATCATCATAACTCATTATTACACCGATGTCTTTAACACATTATCAACATTAGTACAACTTACAACTGCATCATAATAGATTGTAATAGTGTCTATAATGTGTTATACAATGATTATAATGTATTATAACTATGGTCATTTGAATACACTACCACACAATGATGTAGTATTGGTGCTTGACCTTGTAAATCATAAAATGCTTCATAGTGTGTGATTATTCTTATAAAGCATTCAGAATAGTTATAATTACTGATAACTATCAGCGGATTATGATGCATTATAAGTGTTTTTAATGCATTACAAACATTGACGTCATAATAAGTTATTAACGTTGTTATAAATCATTATGAATATTAACAAGTGCTTATAACTATTATTATTCAGCACTATATGTGCATTATAACACATTATAAGTATGTCATATATATGAACATATGTTATATATTGGATTTTGTTTTGTAGTAGTAGTAGTATGCTAATAAGATATAATTACTTTTCTTCATTTACAGAAGGTAAAACTCTTTCCAATAATGACTAGATGCATGTATTTCAAGGAACATTACACTATTAGCTGTAAAGCTCTATTTTATTTTTAATTGTTTTTAAAGCAACCACATTATCAATACTGACGCTTTAGGTCGGAAGCTCGGGTCTGACACCGACCCAAAGCATTAGTATTTAATGTCACGGGGATGAGACTGAACAGTCAACTATCTCTCTCCAGGAAGTCACATTTTGATGCTTTACTGGATGTCACTTTAAAAATTACATTATTTTCTCAGTCCAACATCCCCTTAAAATGATGATCTACATAAACACTACAGTCCATCAGTGAGTTAATCCATCAGTGTGTACTCTCATCCACTGTGCTGTAGCCCGACTGAAGTGTTGCAGTCTTTGTATTCAAATGCAGCACTGCAGTTTCATTTGCTGGGTTTTGCAGAGGTCACCCTATGACAGGGGATCAGTGTATGGCAGACAGAGGGCAGATTGATTTGACCTCCGTTTTTCTCTCCCTCTCCACCGCCAGATGTTTATCCCATTTAGCGTGACGGGGATGTGAGCTGTTGTGTGTGCGTTCTGTCCATACGTGGCTCGACAAAGCGCCGGCCCTGACTGAGGCTGGCTGAGGTTGATAGATTGTACTGAACTATCTGTCACAGGCCAGGGAGGGGAGAAAAAGACAGGTCGGGGGAGACGGGGGGATGCATTTTGATGGTGTCCCTGTGAAACAAACAACTAGGCGCGGGGAGCGAGTGGGATGGGCTGTCAGTGGAAGCTGACATAAAGTGATGAGCTGTCAGGCTAGTTTTGTTTTTCCTCATTAACAAGTCCACCTCCTGAATGTTGTTTTTGTAGCCAGAAAACTACTTTATGAGCCTCTCCAGCCGACCAGCCCATGATAACATGTTCAGGGGTGCAAAAAAAAAAACAATTTACCATGTGTCAAATGTTGTTGTTGTCAAGGCACGTCTTCTGAAGGAGGTGGTGCATAATTTGGAAGGTGTATCACAGCAGAGGGGGGCTGAGGCCACGCGGTTAATAGGAAACCCTCTTAAATGCTGCTATAGGTGAATGAACGAAAACCCTGTTAACCTCATCAGTGATTAGAGATCCCTAATCACAAGGAAATGAATGCGTCCTAATCACCATCGCCATCAAGACAAATAATTAATCAGTGAATTGTTGAAGTGTTCATGGATGATTTTGGATGATGTTGGGTTTTGCATGATTTGTGTGTTTTTCGACTAGTGAGAGATGGATCGGGTGCTAGCTGCTAGAACACTGTCTGCAACAGAAAACCCTTATGGTGGCTGACAGACTATGGAGTGACTGAGGAGGAGGGCTGCGCCAATCTACTATCCATCATTCTGTGTTTGAGTCACCACATTTGCACACATTTGAGTGCATGCACACACATGCAAAAGAGTAAACACAAGCCGGAACATGACACTCACAGTCGAGCTCTGTCTCTCTCCTGCACGCATGCGCACGCGCACATGCACGCGCACGCGCACACTCGACAAAGAGCAAGCTATAATGATGCTCTTACTCAGTCAACGCCGAGCAGAATCTCCTCATTGTGCCTGTTGTGATTAATGGTAACTAAAGAGCTCGAATCTTCAATAGAACCGATGTGAGCTAACGACTTATTAATCAAACTGCGATACTTAAAACAAATAATGCTTTTAGTGCATCTCAGCGAGGAGAAATGGAGCCTAATGCCACTTCTCATTCGCTCACTTTCTTGTGCGAAAACTGAAATAAATGTGTACCCTGTGTGCATATAGGCGTGTTCAGGTGCTGTATTTTTCATATATTATAGGTCTGTGTGGCTGTTTCTTTCGCTCTTCCACAGCTGTGTCTCTCCGTGTGTCGCTCCGTGTCAGAGAAGTGCAATGAATGTCTCTGAAGCGTCTGTGTGCAGATAGCAGGGGACAGGTACCATCAGTCTTGGCATCATTGGCAGATTAATGAGTGCTGTATTTAGCTCATTTCCTGCCTCTCTGTCTGACCTACTGGCAGAGAGTTGTTCTACTCTTGAGACTCACATAAACCTCTTATTATCTTATGTAAGTTTTTTCACCAAAAGCACAACACTAACCTTCACACTTCTTACAGATGCGACCGGCTAGTACGCGGCAAGAATTCCTCGCATCTACGTTTTAAGTCCACAAAAGAGGATTGTCTTTTGAGCTGCACTTTGCGGCATGACTTTGTGGTGGCCTTTGCCTGTGCAGCCTTTACAAAATACATTTCGAGGCAAACCTAACCAACCTCATGTATCCCCCCACAATGAACCTATTTTCCAGCATCTCTCTCGAGCCGTGACCCAGAAAGTACGACCGTGGCTGGGACTCACTAGTGAGTCCTGACCCTCTATTTGGGGAACGCTGGTCCAGAGCACATCTGTATTCAGCCCTGGCTCTGTGCTCATATTGTCAATGGCCGGCGCCCAGACTCCTGAAGATGGATGAAGCTAAAGCCCAGCCTAATAACCAGTCTATCCCCCCAGGGTGGGTGTAGCACTGCACTCCTCTGTCACCTGGGTCCCTGCACTGTCTCCATATTGACTTAGGCATTTCATTTTCATGCATTCATATTCATCACCAGACAAACCTTTCCAGCTTCCGTGGTCTCTGGGAAACATCTTTCTCTTTCTCTGTCGCTGCCTTTCTCATTCTGTTCCATTACAATCATCCAGCTCCGTCTGGTGTGTGTGTCTTCTTATCACCAACTCTGGCATCACATATCTAAATGATGAGCGTGAGTAAACACTGCTCTCTCCATAAAATGCATCTCGCCTTTTCTTCCTTAAAGGTCTTCCTTGTTTATGGCAGGTCCTCTCTGTTCTCAGAACAAACCACACATCATTTTATATTTCCTGCCTGTCTCCAAACACAACAACTGTGTGCTTTTTTTTTTTTTACAGGAGTCAGGAAACAGGAGACAGAGGGGAGAAACGTAAAGGTCATGGCACATTGGTCATGGAGAGGTAGACGCTGGTTGGATGTTTACAGGTCAAAAGCGCAATAACTTCGGGGTCAGATCACAGAATGCAGAGAAATGGAAAAACATTTAATCAAACACAAGTCAGAGAATACCCCCTCGCTGCAGAGGTTTTTATTTCCTCTTGAATCTGTTCTTGAGTGGTGAAAAGGGGGAATGAAGAAAACAAAATAGAGCAGGGATGCTGCACTTGCAGGCTTAACTACACAGAAGAAATCAGGCCACAGAGAGAACAAGAGGCTCTCCACGATGTGTTTGGGCTCAGTATTGGTATTGGGCTGAGGCTCTTGAGCTGAAGTAGGCAAGTGCTTGTGTGGTTTTGTGTGGATCATTATCAGAGTGCTGTGTGGGTGAGCGACTGCACGCACATTTGTGTTATTGTATGCGAGCGTTTTTTGTCTGCATTGTGAGGGAGGATGTGCTACAGCAGCAACACTATTGTTCCTACCTCCCCTCATACTCTTCCTTCCTTCCTCCCCCAGGGTGTGGACAGCAAACAGGGACAGATTGCTCTGTGCTGCTCCTGTATTTGGAGATGACCTGTGGAGTCATAGGTGATGATGACTGGCCCGGTGAAAAATAAGGCCAGGTGGCTATCGCGGGCCTGCATTGCAGCCAGCACTGGGGGCCACGCTGTGCTGTGCCATGTCACACTATAGCGCCACTCCTCACCACACCATTAAAAATGACAAATGCTCTCATCAACTGCTTTCCCAAGTTAGCAACCGCTGCCTGATGCTCCTGAAGCACTGTGTCTGCCCCAGTTCACCTGCTGGCCTTTGCCACCGTCGGAACAACCATTTATTAAGTGTGAGTCACTTTTCATTAGCAGTGCGTTTGATTTTTGTCATTGTTAAAGGTTAGGAGTTGAATCGCACAGGGGCGGAAAGGATAGATGCACTGCAAACAGTTCAGGCTTGTTGAAGGGGAAAAGCTGCACATACTTAAGAGGGAAGAGTGGCCTCTTTAAGAGCGACACATAGTAAGTGTTCAGTGAGATATATGATATGTTTTTGTAGGCCTGGAAGTTAGCATCGCCCTAGTTCCCTGGACAAAGTGGCAAGTTTATGATACTTACATGTTTTGTTCAGCAAGATAATCTTCACAGATGACGATAACTTTAAAGCTGCAAGTTGTAAGATTTAGTTGAAAACAATAAAAAAATGTACTAAAATTATTTACAGAATGTGAAAAAATAACAGTTGTAACATTATGACACTGATGTACTGTGTTCCAGAGATATCTACTGAAGTTAGCATGCTGACCAACTAGCCCCAGCCCATCCTGAGCTCCAAGTTAAGTTGCCAACTGAGCTAACTAGCTAACACCAGCTACAGTTAGCAGCAGTTAGAGATTACCGTAGTGAATTGCGGCCTCCTAATTGCTTTGTATTTGTATGAATTGGACAGGTGGCTTTTCTTACATATTGCACCTTTAATCATTTGTAAGCGTAAATGCAATCACCAGAAGTAAAAGGCATTAAAGTTAGGCTACAAACAAACTACATGGTGGTTGCATAACTTCATCATCACCAACACTAAGCTTCCTACTACACTATACTTTACACACTTCAGTATTGAAATGATATAATTACAGGTTGTTAAGTTAGATCTAGAATAGATTGCAGCTAGCTGAGTTGATGACTTTTAAGGTCCATCCTCCAAAATCCTGAAGAAACTCCAATATATCCAGAACTCTGCCGCACGCCTGCTCACCTACTCCCATATCCATGACCACATTATTATTATTAATGCCCCAGACGACCTCTGTAGTTTCCAGCCACTTGTTAGCAACCGCCTTTTTAAAGACATATGACAGATGTGGTCTATTCACTGACATATTTTATAAAACCTCTTAACTTTGTGTTAACCACACACCTTATATCAGGCATCTAACTGAATTCTTTTGTTTGAACCCATTAAAAAAACAGTTGACCCCAAAACAAGGGAACCGGAGCTGCAAAAATGCAAACTTATTTCTGTGTTTTACGACTCATTCCTGCGCTACATAACATTCTTGAAAACCCTACTGTTCAACCCATTCATTAAGTCCATAAAAAGTAAAGCAGGTAAAAAGTATCTGGGCCAGTGTGCTGTGAAGGGACAGCGCTGAAGTATTAGGCCATCCAGTGGCCCCGGGTATAACCCGGCCTACTCAGGCTGTAGATTAACAGCTCCATCCCAGTTCTTCAGCTCCGGGGACTTATCTAGCCCAAGACAGGTGTATGGTTCTGGGCTATGGGGCAGCAACTGCCCCCTTCCTCTGCCGAGGCAGACCTCGGTCCTCTGTGTGTCCCCACGGGGACAGGCCCATTGTGTGTACCATCTGTTGCAGCACACGCTCACACAAAAGGGGTGACAGGGGGTGAGGGGGGGAGCTGATGTGCGATGCCTGTTTAATGTCATTAGGAGGTGCAGTTGAATTTGCTAAAGCTATTAAAGAACATTCTTGTTGCAAATGGGTTTTGGACGTGTGTGAGTACAATGTGAGAATGAGGGTGCCAGACCTTCAGACGTTTTAACAAATGAATGGTGAGCGACTAACGTGGCAGGCTGAGGGTGGGAGTGTTGGCAAACAGACTGTCAGGATGATGTTCAGTAGTGAAAATGGAGTAAAATACCAGCTCCACTGACTTTTGCTCTTTGTCTTATCTGTGCAAGACATCCTTGTGGTTATAATAAATTTAAAAAATAATTATCTTTAAATACAATTGTAATCCTCAATGTCATGTCAGGCACACAGCTTCAACTAGGGGGGGAGTGAGTCAGGCATATGGGACCTCACAGAGCCTGATAAAGCAGTATTTTGAACCAGAGCACTGAGCGACTACACAGCCGTTTAGATCGTCTCCCATGGGGGCAGGTATGACTTTAATGTGTGCTCGGGCTTGCAGGAGCCGCGCTCAGCCGACGGGTGGCGCTATTTCCCTTCAGTGCAGCGGACGCCTGCTTCAAATAGGTCAAGGAAAAAGTTTTGTGTTTTGACAATGCGAGGTGGGCGGAGCGGCGGTCCGGTGATTGGTTAGCGAGTTGCAGCTCCCGGTCGGTGATTGGCCCCGGCGCTCTAATGGGGCTGTGGGCAGGATGTGTCTGGTGGTCCCCCACCCTCCCTCCTCAACACCACCACCTCCACCGCCACCTCCTCCCCCCCTGCTCCTCGCACCCCTCAGCCCCTCACACTCCGCTCCTCTGTGCTGATTGTCACACATTGTTTACTACGGCTTGAGATGTGACTCACAACACAGGCTATCTTGCTGGAGTACCGCTCTGACAACTGAGGGATTCTTTTTGACGCGCGCCGTGCGTCTTGGTTTATTTGGGGACAGGCTGTGGAGACTACCCTTCTGCCATGACAGTGGATTTGTTTGCGCTTTTATGCGTGCTGCTGGTCGTCTCGTCCTCTGCGATGGAAGGTAAATAATAAACTGATTGGGATTATACTTTTCTTGTAGGTGTGGAAAATTGCGCCCTGTGTGTGGGGATGCTTTGGGCAGCGCTGCGCCTCTGGCATCGGGATACAGGGATGACATACACGTGGATCGCAGCAGATCGCCGTGGTTGTACCCGGAGCGGCGGGGCTCCCGCTCCCGCTGCTTGTCACTGATGTCACCGGTCCATGTGAAGAATCATACTCTCTGTTTTAAAATGTGTTTAAACCCACACGGTGGCTCATGAGTGGCTGTTTCTGCGCTCAAATCTGCGTTTTCGCACTCCCTTCCTCGTTCCCTCCAGCCGGAGACTCCTCCGAAATAATTGTGTTATTTTAGATTCTCATTATCCCCCGGAGAAATTAGTTTCTCACTGAGAAACGAGGGCTACATTGGAGGAGGATTCCCGTCACGTTTTCCCATTAAATCACACATTTATAAGACTATTACCACGAGCCCCTGAGCGTCATTCTGTGGCATTTCGAGTAGCTGAGACAACTCTCTTAGATTGTGGATCGCACTGATTGGAAGTCTCCCAGTAACCTGGATTTTAATCTGTGCTAAATTTCTCTTCCTGACTTTTGGAAAATTCACATTTGTTTTTTTTTTTAAAGAAAGAGAAAGCAATCGTCTGCCTCTCCTCTTTTTCCCAGTCTGTCCCTGTGTTTTCTCTCCTCATCCATCTCCATTCCCTTCTCCCTGGCTTTGTCCTCCTGCATCTCCTCCTATTTCCTTCTTTCTTTCTCTCTCTCTCTCACACACACACTCATCACCAGTAGTGCCACTACTAGTAGCAAATATATCCTCAGTTAAACATGTCTTTCATTTCCGCCCTGGGACCCTGGGGACCGAACGCTGGGCTGTAGCCTCGCACATTGGCTGCCGGATGGATGTCCCAGTAGCATCATGGATATATAGTGACCTCTCTCATTTTTATTGTCCAGTAGCTCATCCTCTCCAATAAAACACACACAGGGACACGCCAGCTTCTCATGCCTGTCTGTCTCCGCTCCCCAAACAGCATAGGAGCACAATTAAAATGAGTTTTCTCACATGCAGCTTTTCTCTTTAATCATTTACAAGCCCTGCTCCCGGACTGCTCCCAGCCCAGGCTGTGCTCTGTAATTCGGCGGTGGCTTTCTTGTTTGTGCTCATCAGATTTCAACACAGCTATGGATACCAAGCCCAGGGCCCAAATTGCTACCTCTGCGAGGATGGATATTTTGAGGTTCAAATGTTTGCTCAACGTGAAATGACAGCAGAAATGTCAATTCAGATAGATGAGCGGAGGACGGGAGGGGAGGGAGGGGTGAGATTTCCCAGAAAGGAAAGGGGTGTGGGGTTTCTCCTCTAAAAAGATGGGATGAGAAAGAAGCAGATGGGCAGGGAGACGGCCCCCGAGTTACCTCGGTACCTAAGGATGAAAGCGATTTCCTTGTTTTGGGCCGCTAATTGAAAGAGGTTGTCCCATGGGCAGGTTAAAATCCTCACTGATCTGAACTCCAATCTGTTGCTCTTTGATTTTTTGTATGTGTGCACGCTTGGGTGTGTTTGGAGCCATTGGCCACATTATCCCTGCCTCTCCTGTCACCCTTAATCTGATTACCAGCCCAAATCAGCCGATAATCACACTGTGTCAGCAGAGATCCGTGTGTGTCCGGGTGTGTGTTTTGTAACTTTAGGAGCGGCTCTGAGCATATGGGCACACATACACACACACACACACACACACACACACACACACACACACACACACACACACACACACTTGCGATAAATTGAATGAATGAATTTTTTGATCTTCCTACACACACACTCATAGTAAACACTGCTCACAATCCCATCATTGATGAACCGATGAACTGTGGGATGGAGGAAGCACTCCGTGATAAATATCATGATCATTGCAGAAAAATGAGATGGAGGGTTGAAGCTTGAGCATGCAGCGGTGTGTCACAGTGTGAAGGCGTGTGTTTGTGTGTCTCAATGAAGAGCCGAAGCAGTGTGAAGTCGATTACAGAACTTTGAAGCTGTTGGATCCAAAAGTTAGTGAAGGGTCAGTCGGACCTAAAGCACAGGGCTACCAGAGAGGAGAGTGAAGAGGGGGGGATTTGCATGCCATTAGAAAAAGAAGCATGTGCAGAGCTCTATTCCTCCCTCATCTGTCTCCCCTCTCCATTTCTCCCCCATCATCTCCACCTTGTCTCCGTCTACTTTCCTCTCCCCTTCCTCATCTCTCTATCTCACCCTGTCGTTTATAATTCTCCTCACTAATCTCCCCCGTTTCCCCCTCCTCCTGTCTCCCTTTCCCTCCTCTCATGCTCGCTCTCTCCGCGGTGTGCGGATGGTTCTCGCCAACAGCAGCAGTAATTCTCCCCTACTTACAGAGCCATTGCTTATTTCTGTTTGCCCTTAAACCAATTAGGCTTAGATAAGCCCGCTCATTTAACGGCCTGGAACTGGGAGGGGGGGGGATGAAACAGCGGTTGAAAGGTAGACGGGGACCGAGGGAGATGAAAAGATGAGAGAGACAGAAGGAGGGAGGTCAGCGAGTTTGAGAAAAGATGCCGTACGCATGTTTTACAAATGAGTAGCCTGCAATCTAACAAGGGCTGTGGAAGTAAACGAGCACTGTGCCGTCTCAGTTATCTGACACAGACTGTGTCATGCTGCACTGTGGTAAAACAGCCGCCGCATCCAGTACGAGTATGATAAGAGAACATTAGTAATGTGCTGTAACCAGTCCCTACGGACGCTGTGTTAAGTACCTGTACTACGGTAATGCCTCATCCTCGGAGGCCAAGTGGATGGAATGGAGATTATTGTAGCTTCCTGAGTAAACATTAACACCGATAGCTTAAGCATCTGATAATAGTTAAGGTGGTCAGAACCACACACTGTTATATAAAAACATTCATCGGGTGGCATATTGATTGGCGAGGTTAGAGGACAGAGAGTTGAACTGCCCTGCTGTAGTGCCCTCGAGCAAGACCAGGACTCGGCTCCAGAGACGTTGTGTCCTTGCTGACCCACTGCTCTGACCTCACTGTGAAGCAAAGTCCGAATCTGCCTCCAAGGATTCACAAAGTATTACATTATTGTTATTCCCTTGGTGAGTATTTTTTTTTTTGCAATCGGAGCAGCAAGGCTACTGGAGTCTGTTAAAACTGACTTTGAATGTAGTCGCAGCCTGCAGGGCCAAAACGCAGCTTCTATCTTGCTGCAATGTATTGTGGTTTTATGCAACGTTTAAGAGGCATTTGCATGCGATGTGAGACGCATGTCAGTTCAAGTAGGGTGCGCAGTAGATGTTCGACAGCTTTAACCAGACATCAACATGAACCCTTCATGCACCTGATTGGACAAATGGACCCCTCTCCGTGCTGTTATTGGTCAATTTTAAACTAGAAAAGCATGTTGGCAGCGTAAGGCAAGTCACATCTTTTTTTCATTTGAAACACACCGCAGGTCGGCCCAGCAGGCTCAAATGATTCTCTATTGTTTGTCTGGGACTTAAAGGAGACATATTATGTTCTTTTTAATGTTCATAATTTTATTTTGGGTTACTACTAGAATAGGTTTACATGTTTTAATGCTCGAAAAACACATCAGTTTTCTCATACTGTCCAGTGCAGCAGCTCTGTATTCCCCCCTCTGTTTTAGCTCCTGTCTCTTTAAGGCCCACCTCCTCCTGAATACCCAGTGTCCTCTGATTGGTCAGCTCACACACGCCTGAGCCAGCAACGCTAACAACAACAGAGCAGCTGTGGTAAATCAATTATTCTGTGCCAAGGCATAAATTATAAATTATGCGAATGTGTGACATGGTGACGTAGCGTGATGTCAAGAAGTCACAGAATTAAAGGCGGGGCTACCGACGAGGCGTTTCAGGACCAGTGTTTCCTGTGGGAGAGAGGAGCTTCTGTTTGTGCGGACTTTTTGACTTTCAAAGATCTTTTTCATGCACAAGAACCCGCCGTATATAACATACTGAGTGAAAGGAAAGAAACTAAAACAGCACAATACGTCTCCTTTAAATCTAAAAGTGAAAAAAAGAGCTTGTAGTGATACAGACCGGCTTTGCGAGGCTTGTGTAGTATTGAGTTAAGAACTCTCTACTACTCGGTGATGTAAGTTGTGCATGTGTGTGAGCTCACCAGCTGTGCAGAGGAGACAGCCTGTGAAAAGAGTCCTGTTGAGTCTCTAATGGATGTGAATGCAAGATTGCTCCTTTCCTCTGCTCTCTCATTACAAATGGTTAGAAAAGAGAAGAATGGAAATATAAACGCAGCGTAAGGCCCGTGGGCTGAGGTGAATCGTGAGTGCTCAAATAAGTGTACGAGTGTATTTTGGCCACGAGCACTACTGCTGACCGGGGACCACCTGAAGTAGAATTCAATTTTCCACTCGTTTTGTACTGCGTTGTGTGTATTGTACGTTTGGGTGCCTGTGTCGTCCGTAGAGTGCTAAAGCCATTATAGCTGGCAGGGGCAGCAGACATGGCCTCATCCCATAATGGAGGCTTTATTTTGCCCACAGTGAAAAGACTACTCGGTGTTAAGGTACGCTTTGGCGGCCTAGTCAGCTATGACGACCCCCAGTGTAAAGCCCTGCCTGCAGCTCATGTACCTGCAGTGCTGTAAATGTGTTGTGCTGCCTTTTTCTGTCAAAGCATTGTGCTCGCATGCGGGCAATGTGGCCAGAATCTGTGATCTGTGCAGGATTTTCATCTTCACGATATGGTTCCTCACAGATTGCAGTATGCTGTGTGGTGCGTATATTCTCTTGGATATTATGATCACTGGCTCTGTTTCGCTCTCTCTCACACACATATGAACACAGAGTCCCCCTCACAGCTCACCTTACCCCAGAGACATCTGAGCCTTTGGGAAGGCCAGATGGTGGATGCAGGTTGGGGGCTGGTATGCATGTGCGCATTTTTGTGTACGTCTCGGCGTGAGAGTGAGTAGAATCAAGGGAGAGTGGGGAGAAAGCGATACGCACTGTACCTACTGTATGTGTGTTTGTGCGTATTTGTGTGTCCCTGTGTGTCCTTGCGTGTCCTGACTTCTTGTTTTCTCGCCTCGCTGGTGTTTTGCATTCTTTACCGTGTTGTCTCCCAGTGTCTTCCACACATTCTTGTCGCCGCAGATTTGCCACGGAGATGCTATCAGCAGTGTTAGGTTCCCGCCCATCTCACTTCGTGCTCGGCCCTTATCAGAGCAGGTGGCTGACTGTGGGACGAGGGCCGAGGCCTTATCTGTCCAATCTCGGGGATAAGCAGACCCACTGCATCAGCAACATACGAAACACATTAGAGCGCAGGAGTGAGAACGGGTGACGCTTGTGACACGGTTCAACCTCAAACTGTGTGAGTCATCTGTTTCCCGGTAAAGCCAGTTCCCTTTAAATGGCAAACACACAACATGGGCACAGACGCACACGCCCACGGACAAACTCGCTGATGCTTGATGTGCACAAACTTGGAGATAAGTCTCCACGCCACACCTCGAGGATAGTGGCAATGCCAGTAATTGATTGGGCGCAGTGACCCAGCTTTCCCACCACTCAGAGACGGGGCTGTGAAAAATGTGCTTTTTCTCATTATTTCTCTGTCTTTCAGGCTTTTTTTTGCCCTCCATTATCACCTGTCCTAGAGATTGGGTGACAGTTGCTCAGTCAATGGGAAAGGGGCGCCTCTTTGATATTTGTTGAGTTGAGAGGCGAGAAGAGAAAGCATTGATTATCGGGTCTTATTTTCCACTGGGGCCTCTATGCTTACAGCCCCATATCCAGCGTTTCTCTCGGCCCCTCTAGCCCCTCCCTCCCTACAGCAGCTCCGGCCTGTCCACTTCCACAAAGGCCTGTTGTTGCCTCCACTTCCTGGCTGTTTCTTCTTGTCGGCTAGATGGTTCTTTCTTTTTTTTCAATAAATTTTTAATTAAACCTGAGAGTAGCTGCAAGCTACCGCCCCTTCTTTCCCACCTCTCAAACCTTCCTTCCAGGGAATAATTGGTTGTTTCTACCGGCCTCCCTCTCCCTCCTTCCTCCCTCACCTGCCTTTTCCCCCTGCACTTTTTTGTTAGTTAAAAACAGATGCATTTATGAAACATTATAGGGTTTAAAACAAGGGAGAAAAAGTGAAACATAAGCCTGTCCTTCTGAAGACGTAATAGACGTAGCATTGGCAGGAACAGGAAGAGGGTAAAGAGACTGTTGGGCTTGTAGGCTTGTAGGAACAAAGAGCTTCATTTATGATTGTTCTAATGAGATCTGTTTTGGAGTCGGACCCAGAATGATTTGATTTGACTTTTAAGCCCTAAGGCTGCAGGCTTAAGGGCTGCAAGCTGCAAGGCTGTGGGGCAAAGGCTGACTGAGGAGAGGGAGGAGGGAGGAGGGAGGCAGGCGCATTGGCGCAGCGTTGTTCTGATTGTGACTTTCAAATCGTGGGAAACTTTTTAAAACACACAATCAAACTGATAAGAATATCAGTTCAGGTAACTGCACAAACTCTCTGCGTATCAGTGTGTTTACTCAGCAAATCCCTTGCTTCTTAAGTCTAAATGTACAATATATTAACTGGCTACTGTACGGGGGAAAAAAAAAACTTTGTAGTACTTTTTGCATTTTAAGTGAATCAGCAGCCCAGAGGATGCTGCGTCTCCAGTGCTCAGAGGAATTAAAGGCAGAACGTTAATAGGGCTGAAATTACGGATGGTGGTGGAAGCTGCTCCACTTCTGATTAAATAAAAGCCGGCTCCTCCACAGGCTGTTTCTCATAGGGACTGACAAGCACACACACACATGCGCAGATGTGAATGTGCGAGAGGCCCAACACACACACACGTACACTGCCGTACACACACAGAGCTTTGATGTGTGGAACGGAAATGAGGAGAGACGGAGAGCTAAGGGCCGGGGCCTGGGGCCTGTCCCATTATTAATGAGTTAGAGTCAGTGCCTCTCCCAGGTTCAGGACATGTGGACATATTTCACCATTCGCCTGCCCTTGCTCCTCACCATAAATGTAATCTCTTATTAAGCATCGGGTTCTTGGCAAGTGAGGGGCAGATAGAGAGAAACTGCGCATGAATATTTGTGTCTCGCTGTGTGTCTCTGCGTTAGCATGAGAAATGAAAATCGTGTGGTGGAGAGAAATGAAGTGCCAGTGCGGTGCAAAATGGAACGGCAGCTTCTGAGAGGAACACTGATGGGCCAATAAGTAGCAGTGGTGGGAGGACAGTTTTCACCCTGCATAACACTAAAATCCCTCTGCCAGGCAAATTTCTGCCTGCCCTGCGCTGTCCACTTCTCTAGCTGGATAAGAAGAGAGCTTTTTGGAGGTAATTAACTATTGATTTGAAGCACAGAGGGTAATGGGAAATGAGTGGACAGCATCTCGATCTAGCAGCAGTCGCCTGGCTGGCTGCAGTACAACTAGAAGACGGACGAGGTGAAAGAGGCATTTCCCTAAAAGAGCCAAGGTCAAAGGTGGTCTGTCTGGCTTTTAAGTTCTGTTCTGTGAAGAAAAAAAAAGAAGAAGAGAGGAATCAAGCCGTATGGTTAAAAATTCAAGCTTATTCTCTTATCTAATATTCAGTTTGATTGAATATATTCTCCTAGTTTGCGTATATTGTATTCATATTAATAACAGACCGAACAAACTGATCCCGACCCATGTCGGCCCGTTGACCTCCCCTCCCCTTCATGAATAGTTATGACGCTCAGGGCCAAGGGGACTCGGTTTAATTTAATGCAACCTGAGGTCCCATCAAAAGCAAACATCCTATGGTCATAAATCTCTCAATATTACCGAACGTGTGCTTTTAGAAGATGCAGAGAGCCTCCTACATATAGAAAACGGCGTGGTATTCCTCTGTGTCGTCCCCATGCAGTCATATGTGCTTTTCTTTTGGTTAGAGGCGAGCTAGAGGACAAGGATTAGGGCTCATTTGTGCAAGAGAACAGAGGCGAAGAGGGACGAAGGGAGAGAGGGATAGGCCTGTATCTGCCTACGATCTTATTTGTGCTAATGAGGAGGCTGGTGGTTCTGGCTGCTAACCTCTAAGCACATCCAGCCCCCTTTTGAGTGTGTGTGTGTGCCTGCCTGCCTGCCCGTGTGTGTGTGTGTACATCTCCTTGGATGTCTGTGGGGAGTGTGATTTGCCGTTTGTATGAAAATCTGAGCTATAATGAATGATGTGGAGAAGATTGTTTGGCGCAGTGAGTCAGGGTAGTGTGTGTGTGTGTATGTGTGTGTGTGTTTGCTACTGGTGTGAGCTTGTTTGTTGAGTTTACTGCCAGTCTGTCTGTGAAGGATGCATTGATTGGACTAGTTTGCATGGCAGTCCTAGTCATACACTCCTCCGAACCCAACCTGTTCTCTAATGGGGCTCACTGAACAGTAAAAAATCCATGCCCCTTTCCAATTGTCCCCTCCCACCTCATCCCATCTTCTCCCCTCCCTGCTTCCTCCCAAGGCTGGGCATTTAAAGCGGCATGCCTTTGATGTGAGCTTCACACACTGTTAGACACCCACTCATCAGATTGACACTGATGTCTGGGCGGAGTCAGCCCGTTTCTGGGAGCCGAGGAAATGAACTGATGGAGTATACTGTATGCACATATGGCATGCAGTCAGGTAGTTTTAAATAAAGTAAAGTGGAATGTGGACGTGAATGAACAGATGTGCTTGTTCAGATGCACACATTTTCCAGCGTGGCCGCGCTGCACTCAGCTGATGATATGTCAGGATGACAAACGTTCCCGCTAAGGCGAGCTGAATGTAATTGCGCGGCGGTTTTCCTGCCTGTGTTTTACAAGCGTGCCGCATCAGTTTAAGAGGAAATTTTTGACAATATCAAAAGACACATACTTGACATTTAAGTGTTGTGAGATTATTAATGTATAATATCCAATGCTGGCTTCTTTTATCATACGTTCTCCATCTAGGTGCACACCAGCACAGCCCCAGGGTCTGTACTGCAGGCTGCAGGGAATGATAAATGTGTTTTAAAGGCCTGACTGGAAAGGAAGTATGTGATGTGTGTTCGTATGCGAGTGTGTATAATACTTTAAATAAATGTTTACAAGTGATCACATAGAGAGAGTGTGTGTGTGTTTGTGTATGTGTGTGCACATGCTTCTGGTCATTAGCAGTATACCATCCATTATCTTTATGAAGGGATGCCGTGTGAAACATAAATAAAACCAAAATGTGATTGATTTGCAAACCTTTTTTCAATTGATCAGAAAGACAAGATATTTCATCTTCAAACTGATAAACTTAATTTTTTATGAATAGACCCTCATTCTGAGTTTGATGCCAGCAGCACTCTATATGAAATTCAGAGTGCATAGCGTAGAGTGAGTGTATATTCAATATAGCTCAATCAAACTTTATTCATATAGGGACGTTTGTGCAAATGGCAATACGAGGTGCTTAACAATACAATGAAAATAAAACAATACAGACACAATGTAGTGAAATAATACAGTAAAAATGAACAGTAAATAAGAAAATGATGACATAGGAAATAAGAGATACAACATCAGTAGTGGAACTTGGAGAGGCTGGATTGAAATAAACTGAATTACAAAAATACCAATCTAAACCCCATAGTTCTTTGTCCTCACTCAGGGACTAAAAGGCCAGTGTCAGAGGACTTTGACACCATATATTAACATAAAACAGTAGAGCTTATCAGTCTGAATGTCACATTTATTGTCATTGTACTGTATACTACTGAATATAGGCCGAAACAGGTTCTGCAAATCACTGCAACCTGTTGTTAGCTACATTTTACAGTGCGACCCAACTTTTAGGGAATCTGGGGTCAAGTTTCACATTATAAATATTTCAAAAATGACTTCCTGTACTGTAATAATTGCATTAAACATGACAAAATGATTTTTGTTGAAAGTGTCTGACTGGTAACTCTGACACCAACACTGTGTCTTATCATGATTTCATCAAAAACACTGCATGTTCCCAGTAAGGTGTGGCTAAACTGGAATTGAATCACCATTTAATCTGCCTTTTTTGTCCATTCCAGTGATTCATGATGTCCATTGGACTGTCCCACGTTGTGAACACATTCAGACTTTGGTTAATGGGAGCTGTAGGTCATTTCCTGGGTCTGATTTCCAAAACTTGGGGCTTGGATATCTTTCTGTCACTCTTATTCCAGAGAGTGTGCCATGTTTACCCCCCATGAAAGGGCATCATTTCAGCATTAACACAGTTAAGTTTGAATAAAGCACATTACTCTGTCCCTACCAAAAAACAATTTCCAGGTGGATACATCATGTTCCAACCTGCAGTGGTGTTCACGCTGATTGTGTAATAGCAGTCACAAAACGGCTATCCTGACAAAAGCAGCTGGCCAAGCAGAGTCATGCAGGGATTTGTTGTAGTGTGACCGTCTCCCAGGCTTTTATTCTCCATGCCAAAGCTTTAGCCTTTCCGTCCTCATTCAACACTGAACAGGTTCAGGCCATAATGGTACAACGTCTCTGTATTTAAAAAATTCTCAAAGCTCTGCGTGAGTGTGTTAGGCCACTGTGATTTACAGTTCTTTTATTTTACTTCTTGTTACCATGTTATGAAATCATGAGACTTTTTGTCCCTGCGTGTGTTCTTGCACGTGTATCTGACCGTGCATTGACACTGTCAGCTTTCTTTTATCCTGTGTGCAAAGTAGTGTGTGTGTTGATGACTTCCCTCTTTGTGAACGAATAAAGGGGCTCTTTTAAAATCTTAACAGCCCACCTGGTGCCAGTTTACGCTATTTTTCAAGGTCCGAAAATTTGCTTTCGCTGTTTTGAAAAAATCCCCCAACCGGCATCCATTTTTCGCATTTATGAAGACCACTTGATACGTGGACTTACTAACCCAAGGTGAAACAGAGAGACACATATGTGTAAAGCTCTCTTCATGTGATGGTAATAACTCCTGACAAGGTCGCTGTGTGAGTCTGTGTGTGCTGGCAGATTCAACCAGCTTTTAAAAAAATAAAAAAAACATCACTCAATCGCTTGCTCTAAAAGGGCTTTCAGACACCTGGCAATGATTGGCTGAAAGAGGACACTTTCTTTCAGCCATTATTGACAGTTGAAGATGTTGAGAAACTGTGCAGTGACTTGCATTTCCGCACATGTTCTCAATCAATTTGAGGCTCAGGTAATGCATCGAAAATCTGCTTCCTTTGATAAACATCATGCAGCAGCTTCCAAAAGAGGTAAGAAAAAAAAAAAAAAAGCATGATGGATGGTCACAGTGCATCTGAAAAAGCGGAAAAGACAAAAATCAAACAAGAAGCCTCTCTCTCTCTCTTTCTTTCCTTTTCTGTCTGACTCTGTCTGTCTGTTGCCATGGCTCTGAAGATTGATTGTGAATCGCTCAGGACGTATGAGCGTTGCGATCATATCATGGATCACAGCCTAGGAAGGGAATGACAGATGTCGTAAGCGTCCTCTGTTTATTTGAGGAGGCAAGTCTGCGTCTGATGGATCGGCTGCGTTCGGTGGATACAAGGATGATTTGTCATCTCTTATGTCTCTGTGTGTTTTTCTAAGTACTTAACAGGGCAAACAAAGGGACAGACCCTTTGTTTGTGGAACAATGTCCTAAAGTTAGAAAGTGCATCGCTTCAAGGACTTTTGATTGCTTTTCGACTGTATTTCAAATATCATCTTAACTTTTCTTCCCCCTTTTTGTGGTTTTCTTTGAGGACCTACGTCTACCGGCTCCCTAAGCACAGATCATTTTAATAGAGCAATTATCAAAATGCAGTTATATTGCATGAACTTTCTTTACTGATTTAATATGACTCAGAGAAATGGGGCACCTCACTGGGGCGATGGGCGGAAAGGGGGCTATAAGGAGGGGGTTAAGTGCGTTTCAGTCAAGGTCATTTTGAGTGGCATACGTATCCTATTTGAGAGCCCCAAAATCTGAGCAGTGTAGACATGAAGCAGTGTTGACAGGCCTGCTTCACTGAGAACAAAACAGTCACACTGGAGATTACTGGACCGAACACACACACACACACACACACACACTAACACACAGGGTCCTCTGTGCGAGCCGGTCAGTAGATGGGGTCATTAGTATGGACGGCCATTTCTACACTAACAGCTCTTGATTGCTTTGCCTTTCACATCGTGGTGACATCAGCACATTGCTAATTGACAGATAATTGCCAATAATCACGAGATGGATCGGTGAGGGTGCAATTAAAGGAGGCTGCTGCTGCGTGCCAGCACCTTTAAGAAATCTGGGCTGATCTGTTTGCCCTCGTTTAGTGGGGCAGGTTAATCAAATCGGTTTTTGCAAGAACAACTTTGGAAGCGAAGTCCAGTGTTGGAAGTTCATTCAAATGTTAGTCATGTTTTTGTTCCAGAAATGCAGATGTCTTCTGGAAATGTGTAGGACGTTCCCTTTGCAGCGTGTACTACAATGTTTGCTGCTGCCTGTGTGAGAGATAACAGCCAGGCGCTTGTAATGGGATCCTGTCTGTTGGGAGAAGATGGAGGAAATCGCTGGGAGCTGGAATGTACTTGACTCGCTCGTTTGGGTCAGCAAGGAAGTGCCGGTGTGTGTTTTTCGTGTGTGTGTCAACGCAGGCGTGTCTGTGTGTTGTCCAAAACTGTGTTTGCTCAGCGATAGAAAAACTGAAATGTGATATGAATATCCTCTCCATTCTTCCATGAAAGTACCTGAAAATACCCCTGAAAGGGCCCCATTTAGGCTCACTCCCAGACAATACAGTACAATACCCTGATGACAGGCTAACTGTGGGAGGAAATAGCCCTGCTAGGGCCAACATAATAGCGGAATATTCTGGAAGTCACAGGAGGGATTTATGGAAGCAAATAGTCTTTTTCTAACATTCAGTGGAGCGGTGTGTGTGGCGCATTTGTGTGTCTGTGTATGTGTGTGTCCGACCCGCTGACCCTCTCTGCTGTATGTGGACCAGATTCTGTGATGTGCGAGATGTGTGAATTGGAGCCTTGCCTAGCCCGTCAATCAGATGAGGAGATCATTAGAGGTGTCACACTCAAATCTCTCATCTCTCTAATCAGCTGTCATACTAACAACACCAGCTTCCATGTGCGCCTGTGCCCAGCTGCCAAATATGAGTTCATGCCGAAAGCTGAATGCACAAAGGCAACGACAACTCCGCTAGTTTCCCTGTGAATTTAGTTCAGGTGTCTTACAACAGTGAACGCCGCTTGGTTGATCTCTTCCCATGATCCTCCCCATGGTGGGCAGGAGATGACTCCATCTTGGGGTCCATATGGCCCCCATGTTGGAGCCACGCTGCTCCCTAACAGTGGGGGAATGGCAATTAGCGCTACATTTGCTGAGGATGGCATGGAACCAGAGACCTGTCACCTCTGCTTCACAGCTCTGCCTTTGAAGACATGCATTTGTATGTGTGTGCATGAACTCATGCGTGTGTGTGTGTGTCTGTGTCTGTGTGCATGCATGTGTGTCAGCATGCGTGGAGGGAGGGAGAATCATATCACGGCACCTGGTTCGCAGCAGGGGGTGGAACTGCTTCACTGAGACAAGGTGTGTGTGTGTTTGTGCGTGTGTGAAAGGGGGGGAAGGGTGTAGCGATGGCATATTGTGTGTGATCAGAGGCAGAGCAGCATCTAAATGCATGCGGTTACTTGTAATCAATGTTACCGCAGTTCCCTTTGGGTATGCTAATATATTCTAAAATGCTAATGTATTTCAGTGCCAAACCCCTAAGTTGTATCATATGAGTGAATGAGCGATCGTGCACACTGTGACAACGAGATGGAAATCTGCTTGAGGAATGTCATACGGCGTCATGGGAAAACAAATTCCTGCACGCGGTGACCGAGAAACGGTGCTGCGGGCCTGCTGGCATATGGAATCCTTAGGTGGCAGCCACTGCATCACGTTTGTTAGAATCATTTGATGGCAGTTTAAAAGTCGCTTTGATCTCTGTAGCGTAGGGCTGATGTGACACAAAATGGTCGGCAGCCCATTGAGGCGGATGGGGGAATCTGTGTCTCTGATAGGACAGGCCGCAGTCGCCCCTAGAGACTGCCAGCTGCATGTCCATGCTTTGAAATCTCTCTTGATCACAGAACACCTGGATGTGATAATTTGAGAAGGAGACCAGCAAGGGAAAACACCCCTCGTGTATTCGCTTATTCGCTTGATTTTAAGTAGACTGACGTGATCAAGAGTGACGAGACTGCGTGTGTGGTCTTGGTTTATGTTTGCCCACCACCACGCTGTCTAGTGGCGGTGCGTCGCTCAGTGAGACTCGTTTGCAGATGGCTGATTTGGAGCATTGGTGACAGGCGGCCAAAGTTCAGACAGTCTCAGAAATGAGGGACCGAATCCTCACAATTTCCCTGCTGCTTCAGACTGACATGAAATGACACTTTTTTTTTTTTCTATTCGCATTGAAGCATTCCAATTCATTAAAGCATTCATCACACAATCTGACATGCCTCAGAAATGATCCAGATTGATGCTGTGGTAGAGCCTGAAAGAACATTTAGTGGATCAAAAGAATATTAGTTGGCAACTATTTGGATAAACCATAAACCGTTTATGTCATTTCATTTCAAGCAAAGATGTTAAACATTTGCTGGTTCCAGCTACCTAAATTTAAGGGTTTGCTGCTTTTTATTTGTCATTTATGACAGTAAAACAGCAGTCTCTCAGTTGGACTGCTCGGTGGGCAAAAGAAGATGTCACTTTGGATGCTGGGAGGTTGAGCCTTTTTCTACTAAACAATTAATCTTGAAAATAATCTGCAGATTAATATAAAATGGGAATAATAGTTGCAGTCCTGTACTGTTGGGTGAACTGCAGGCCTAGGGGTTTATGTTGGCAACCATTAACTGCATAGACCTCGGTTTTAGTCTGGCTGGGGGTCTGTGTTTTACTTCATTCCCCATCTCTCTCTCTCCCGTCATTTTCTGTCATGTCTGTGCTGTGAACCCTCAAATAAAAGCATAAAATGCCCATAACTTGACCCATCTTGTGAAGTGATACATGCAATGAACTTGCACAATTGCGGTTATCACGTAGTGCGTAGGGGCTCTTTCCCTTTGCTTTCTTTATGTTTCTTAGTCCTTGGGAACTCAAACGCTCACTGATGTGATTAACACTTGGGCTGACCCAAATGCTTTGAAGCTTTACCGCTTCTACCCTTGCCATGATAATTCAAAGGTTCAAAGGTTCATTTAATAGTAATTTTACAACACCTGGGTTGTAGATTGAAATGTAAGCTGAAGTCCGTTTGTTCTACATGAGAAAAAAAAAGTCTCACAGCTTGAGGAAGAAGCTGTTCTGTACTCTGGTGGTACGGCAGCGGATACTTCTGTTTCTTTTGCCAGATGGCAGCAGGGTAACCAGACTGTGGCTGGGGTGGGTGTTTGGCCTCTGTCATCTCACTTCACTGATGCCACTGATTCTCGGTAGATGGGTACCAGTGATGTTCTTGGCAGTGTCAGTCACCCTCTGTAGAGCCTTCCCGTGCATGAACAATGCCAGTTTGTTATGTTTTCAGGCAGGATGCTTTCTGTTGCTCCTCTGTAAAAATTGCTATCCAAATCAGTAGTCGAAGCAAGGACACGTAGCATCGGTCAAGTTGACTTTTGAGCCGGGGACAGTGGCCGCATCTCCCCTCTTGTCCACATCCCTCATTAGACTCACAATTCCAATAATAGCAATGTCGAAGCTTTCAATATTACATGTTATCCTCACTGAAGCTTTGGAGCCCCTGAATGGTATTCAGGCCAGGCCTAATTAACACACCTTCGCATGGCGAAGAGGTCATCTGCTCCACACACTGCCCGGGTTGATGGCGTCCATGTTAAGTAGACGCTCGCAATTTATTTTCTGTTTTCGTTTGTTGTGTTGTTATTCAGAGTTAATCAATGATTCCTCCTCTCTCTCCCCCGCTGTCTGTCTCCCTCCATCTCCCTTCCTCCACCCATTAGAGCGCCAGGTTGTGTAACATGTTGGTTGGCTTTGTACGCTCGGATGATGGCTTCTGACAGTTGCCCACATTTCTGGAATTAGCTTTGTGTAGCCAGCATGCGGGTGCATTGTGTGTGTTTTTGGATAAAATGTGCCCACTTCTGTGTGTTTGTCCGTGTGTGCGCATGCTAATGACAGCTGACAGGGCCCACGCTTCTTAAATTAGCCTGGCTGTCTGGCCCCTGGGGAAGGCATGGATGTTCAGATATAGAAGAAGCTTTAATGCAACAATCCCTGCTTTCCTTCCCTATAGTATCCAATCATCCTCGTCCCACTCCTGTGCCTCCCGGTCAGAGCCAACTTATCCCACAAACGATTACGACAAAAGGGAAATCTGGAAGTGGGCCCAGCGCCAGTTTCAATGTTTATCATAGAAATGCCTTTCCCTTTTAAGTCTTTGAAGATGGCTTGCAAATAGAAAAAGGGATAAAAATGTTTTGCCTCTTTTTTTTCCTATTTGCGGATTTTCTCAAAGTGTGCTGTCGCTTTAAGATATTGAGTTTCTTATGGTATCGAGTTGCATTGAGCCTACAAATATATTTACATTCCTCGTCTCCACCGTCAGCACTCCAGTAATTTATTCGCAGGGTAAAGCAGAGAGGTTATTGTCAGCGGTGCAGCGACTTGAGAGTCGCAGAGGTTCGTCAGGGACATCCGTCACTAATGAAGTTCTAGTGATTCTTAATGCGAGTCAAATGATTTTAGAGATGCGGTTACGATCACTATCTGTGTGGTAATCAGGAGGTGATCAGTGTGGCACTAAAGTGTATTGTCTGCCATTGTGTGTGTGTGTGTGTGTGACTGGGTAGATGAAGGAATGAAAGGGTCCCCATGTGACTTGGGCTTTATTAAAGAGAAGTTAATGAGTTCCCCTATCTGCCTCTCTCATTTTTCCTCCCCTCCCCATTTATTCTAAACTCCATCTCTTCTCCTTCCTATCTCCCTAATATCCCTCTCACTCAGGCTGGTGCTCCAACCACATTCATGTTCTCAGGCGCGCTGCATCGCTCTTGTAAGTAAATTACTAAACGGAGCCTGTGCAGTATTTGGGAGTGAAAATATCAGACTCTTTGGTTGCCGCCCCTTTTGTCTGTCTGTCGCTCTCCTCTTTCCCTATGTGCCAAAAGAATATATCGCTGTCTGCTAGTTGAATTTTCATGCTAATTCAAGCAGATCCATCCGACTAATGCTGATCACAGATGTTCTGCACCGTCCCCAGTGCTGGCGTGCGTGTGTGCATGTTAGTTCATTTGCGTCGCTCATATCACACGCCGTTTGATTCGTTTGATGTTCAAAGATCCTCTGACAACAAAGTGCAGATTCCCCCGCTTTTGAAAATGAGATCTTTCTAAACCAAATGACTGTTGCAGTGGTGATATCATTGATGCTAATAATTTAACACAGTGACTCGGTCTCCAGTGTTTACCTTGAGGCCGGATACAAAAGCGCCCCTGCAGTCTCTCATGTGTCACCGAGCTGAACTGTACCCTGTTGACTCCGGCCGCTCGGCCAATCTATGTTAGAAGCTCGCTGTGTCTGCAGCCAAGTGGAACCGCTGAGGATGACGGGTAGCACGTTGTGAAACTTGTTACCTTGAAGAGCCTGTGGTTAGAAAAGCAGAATAGGCAGAGAACAAGGGAGGTGAGGAGGACACAGACAAAGATGGAACCATGCTCTTGTTTTGCTCTCTCCTGAGGCACCGAGTGCAGCTAGTGACCTGACATGCTAGCGAAATAGCGCTCCACTGCTGGAACATCAGTCTGCTTGTCCTACTGCAGAGGCAGGAAGGGGACAGCTGCGCGAACACACACCGCTTTGTCATTGCACACTTCGTACAGTTGCTCCTCTGTCATGGTCACTGGAGAAATTACACACAGCGAGCAGACATGGCAGCGAGAGCACAGAAAATGGGGCCGGCGCTCAGCTTCCCTCTCCAAAACAACTGCGACATGAGAACAGTAGGTATGGCTGGGGGAAAAAAGGGATTCTCTCGGTGGCTCAACATTTCTCTGTTGAAATCATGTTGTCCTCCCCACATCCTGCTTCATTTATTTGAGCTGCACATGAGTGAAGGCAGCTCTATCCCTATGTTCTTGCAGCACAATGAGATTTTGAACCCAGTATATTCCATGTCATCTGATCCCATTCCAGCCTTTATACTGGAGGCTTTCCCTCTCACTCCCGCTGACTGTAGCCATCTGGGCTTTTGATCCAGTGGAAACTCTCTGACAGGCCTATTTGAGGGGCCGGGGGAAGAGAGATGACATTGTATTGCAGCAAATCCATAGGAGTGACATGCGGTGGGGGAACTACTAGAAGTCTGGGGGAGTCTGTCCTTAAAACAGGCAGGGGATCGGATACTGTAGCCGTCTGTAAGATCTATGAAGTGTGATGTGAGTGATGTGGAATGCTATTTGTTGGATCCTCATTGGACAGCGCGAGCTGACACATCTGTGGCAAGAAGCCAAATCAACTCTGATTTACGCCACCCCACCATCTAGGAAGGGGCCTGCCCAGTCACCCAGCCGTTACAGAAGATGTATTGTGAGGAGTAGCGCAGTATCAAAAAACAATCACTCACAGAGACACGTACACACACGCACAAACACATAATAAAAAGATCTATGATGAGCAGGTTAAAGTATCTCTAGTCAGAAGTTATGACCGCTCATGTTTGACATATATAAATTCCCCTCACACACAGACACAGACATCAACAGCCTCCGCCGACAGATATTTTGTTAAGAGGAAGCCATTATTGCAAATAAAACAAGCTTGTTGGCCCGCCGCCCGTCTGGGCCGGTTCTGATGGCATGTTAAACATTTAGCAGACCCTCAACATGTTCCCCCGCTGTAAGCCATCACACAGCCGCGGTTGCAGGCTCATGCAGCAACACGGCGGAGAGCGTGGAGGAGATTGAAAAAGAAAGGGGCGGGGGGGATTTAAATAATCGAGAAACCAAGAGAGATCTAGAACATTTTGATATGAAACAGAGGGGTGAGAAATGGGTGGTGTTAGAAGTTAAGATTGATAGGAGAAAAGAGCTGGTCACCCGTGGAGAAATTGAGGGCAGTGATTTAGCAGAGAG
Source organism: Pagrus major (assembly GCF_040436345.1). NCBI lineage: Eukaryota > Metazoa > Chordata > Actinopteri > Spariformes > Sparidae > Pagrus > Pagrus major. The sequence goes on from NC_133235.1 coordinate 24,486,829, forward strand.
GAGATGAGGCAATGTCATTCTCATTGGATAGCTATTATAAAGGTAACAGGAAAGATGTGGAACTGGTAGGCAGAGTTCTTCAGCACTATCTTGATATACCTCTTCTTTCCGTGTGTATAAAAATATACAGACAAAGTGATGAATCACAGCAGGGGACAAAACATAGACCAAAGAATCTCTGACTGTAGCTCTGAAAGTGCTTGATTCATGTTGCCGTCGCTAGAAGTTAAAATACAGTAACTCTTTGAAGTCGACTCGCAAGCTAATAGACTAACCCTCTAATTTGCCTAAAACTACCCCCGCGTCAAACTTAATACACTCGCCGTAGTTGTGAGGGTTCAGCAAAAAGCTGCAGCAGTTTTAACTGGCACCTCACTAATCTCCCCGCTCATTTAGGAACCTCTTAAACTTGCACACAGACACAAATGTGGCCCAATGTAAATATCCTAATTAGCGATGAGGTTGAGGGAGAGGAGGGCCGCTTGGCCAGGGCCATCTGGCCGGGCCCGGCCGTCTGATCTATAGGTCTCCGGTTTGCCAAACCCACATGTTTTACATTGTCTCACAACGAAGGGAGTACGAGTGAGGCTGGAACCTGCTGCTTTTAACAAAACAAATGTTACCCACAAACCTAACATGGAAATATTCATTCATTCATCCACTCTTTTTCTCCCTCTCCTCTCTGCCTCCCTCTCACACACACACACACACACAGGAAAATTAATTAGGGTTGGCACAGCAGCAGCAGCCCCGTTCTAATAAATCTCTCCATTATCTAAAGTGATTGGTGGACACAGCAGCTCATTTCCTGCCTCAGAGTTGAGACCTGAGGACAGGCTGGCATTAGCCCCATGTTTCCTGCCCTGCCTAGTTCATACTAGTTCATTTGTGTTACTGCATGTGTAGAAAGAGGGGTCATCCAAAGAGAATGAGTTGCATAGACACAAGGAAATTCTCTCACATGAAAATGTTTAGGACATTAGGAGAAATCCTTTATTAAAGTAAATCGTAAATCGTAAGTGCAGTCAATGGTTTTTCATTTTTTTTGTACTCGACCTTTGTCCTCATCCTTGAAGAGCGCCTGATTTTTTTGCATCCGCATTTGCATCAGCACTCTCCTCATTTGACTTTGGGTATCTATGTACATTATTGAGCATCAATGCAACGGCACCATAAATTACATTAATGTAACCACGATGACACAATATCTATTTCCCTCTAACACTATTACAGTAAACGTCTGAAGTGGCTACAGAGATATAAGATCATATTATGTAATCGCGTGCGCTCAGAGTTCCATTTAATCCGATGAGTACTTTCTTCAAATTGAGAGCTTTGTTCGAAGGTTTCTTTTCTCTTAAGGGTGACGACATCATAAAATGTGACGACGGACATTCAAAGCTTTATTCAAAATCCTCAATAGAAGAGTTAAATGTAAAAAGATATTCAGTACAGCCCTTGAAATATAATGTATGACAAAGCACATGATGCTATGGCACCAGAGATTTTTTTTATTGAAAAGCCCATTTCAGAGTACTGACTCAAGGTCTGTCTTCCTCCTCGACTCCCATCAACGTTTTCGCACAAACGCGGATGCTCCGGAGTGGCCCTTTTGGTGCAAAGTCCTCAGTGGTCATCTGTCATCATTGCATTTACCTGCCAGAAAAAAAGGTCACTGCTCCAGGTCTCATTATAGACTCATTACAGCGCGTGCAGATGCTATACCCCTACCAGCTGGCCTGCAGTGCACACAGTGAATGGACTATTGTGAAACTGACTCAATAGCATGACATGAATTGGTGACCCAGAAATTTGCTGAAGTTCAGTTTTTGAAACACAACAATGTTTCGGCCAAGATTAAGTAGCTCTGGATGCGAGGGGAAATTTAGAGCAAAACTATTTCCTCATCTTGTTCCTTCATGACATCACAAGTGTCTAGGGAGCCATTGGAGCACCTGTGTCCCATCTCCATGACAAGTGAGCTCCCGGCCATTGGGTGATGGAACACATAGATTGGGGCAGGTTTGCACAGCCGGGCTCACACATGCACACATTTGATTTTAAAAAAAAGAAGAGAGAGAGAAGGGTTTTGAGGCCAAATAAATCACACAACATGGAGTCTGGGGTGCGAGCCCCTGATGAGATATAGAGCCCACAGAAATAGGCCATCACAGACCCCATTCCTCCTAGCTAGCACCAGAGTTAATGGCTTTCAGATCTCTGGGTGCCTCTCTGACTCTCTCTGTGTTAGCAGGTTTGTCTTTGTTATCTTACAGCTGTTATCTTTGCTCCACCAATTCCATCTCCTCCGCTCGACGGCCATTGTAAACGCCCGCTCGGCGCTGCGTCCTAATGAATGCTTTGCTATGTCGTAGCCTATTTGTTCACAATAAAACAAGGGCCCATTTGTGGCCCTCATTCCTTTCAGGATTAGTGCTTATTTGGAGGTGGAAGGAAAAGCTGGAATTGAAGAAGGAAGGAGAGAAGGATGCAGAGAGGAAGGGAAAGTCAGGACACGAGTGTAGACAGAAGTAGGTGCTGCGGGGGGGTGACTTTTACAGTTATACTGGCAGAGAGTCAAGTGAGCTCAGTGAGGCAGAATAATATGGCCCGATCGTGGCAGGCTGAAATGTGCCATTCCAAGTGTGTGTTTGCTTTTGACTGGTGCACAACCCGTGATTCTCTATGCGGAAGGCTTTACTTGAATTTGCTCCAAATGAGTGGCTCAACAACTTTGTGTCAGTCTTTATCTAATGCACAGAGCCACTCACTGACCTGGGATTTACAATATGACTCAATCTACCATGGCAGTGTGGTAGAAGTGCCTTTTTTAAATACCGGCAGTGTAACTGCAGGATGTACTCGTGCTCTGAATACTGTGAATAATAAGTGCTGTCGTGGACAGCAACTCTCAAAGTGAATCAGTGTCTTTAAAGAAAGAAATAAATGCCGTGCGTTGAATAAACTGATTAAGTCAAGCATGGATTCACCACATAAAGTATGTGGCTTTGACAAGGTCACATGCAGAGGTTGTAATGTGAATATACACACACTTATACCCAGCCCCTGTTCATTCACATCTGAGTATGGGGTTGCCAGGGGCAACACAGACCCTACAGCATCCTCCCCATGCTTACTGTTTGCCAAGCAGCCAGATATCCAGCACCATTAACCTCATCATTGCAACATAATCAGCCGCGGATGAAGCCGCCACTAAATCGAGGCAGCCTTCAAGGCACAATTAGAAATGTTAATTAAAATGTTGCTCCGTCTTGCATTGGCTTGACACATAATGCAAAACCATCATTCGGGGCTGAGGAGTGTGAGTTTTCCCTCTTCTCGGTCACTGAGGATCTGTCACACAAGTACTATAGATCATGAATAACCATTGGTTGGATTGGAAACCTCTCATGCTTGCCGAGGCATGAGCCTAACCCTGCTACAGAAACTCTCTCTACAAATGTGCTGGGGCTTGTTTTGTTATGGTGACCATATTGCTCTTGTGCTCTTATTAGATATTTTCATTCTGGATGTTTTTTTAGTGTTAGAGCCTTGTTTATCTATTTTTATTGCTGCGTGGCTGACACACTGCACACCGAATGGCTTCCGGGTGTATGAACATGTGCACTTGTTTGTTGTTTGTGTCAGGGTCTGTAGATTTAAGTGCCTTGAGAGCACCCATCATTCACTAGACCACTGAAAGCTCTGAGGTCTCAAAATGTTAGGTGGCCATTTTGGAGTGTTAATACGACTGCTAATGGCTGATAGAAATAGCGCCCACTCCAACCCCGGAATAAATTCGCGTTTGTGTGCATCTGCGCTTGATCAAGCATGTGAAAGTGACCTGAGAGAGAGGGTCACCCTGCTCTTTTGTAGTGCTTGCCTCTGCAAGAGGCCCGAAAATGAATCCATATCTCAAACCGTCGGCAATGAAAAGGAATGCAGAGGCACCGGCCCTAAATGGATCGGACAGATTGGACCATCTAATACCATTTTATTAGATGCTGCCAGTCTTTGCCCATCATCTGTGAAAGACTGCTTGCTTTGCTGTTTCAGTCCCACAAAGGCTCAGTTCGAGAGAGGCTGCAGCTTGTGTACGCCTGTGTCTGTGTTCGTGTGTGTGCGTGTGTGTTGCTGGTCGGGTTTAGCTGTGCTCACAGAAGAAGGAAGCCCAAGAATGACAGGGGAGAGTGAAAAGGATTAAAAGCTAACTCCATTTAGACTGTGGCTAAGACAGACAGGTCTGCTCTGAACAGGTGTGTTTATCCTTCTCCAAAGTTGCTAAAAAGACTCTTTGGTGGAGCGTGTGTGTGTGTGTGTGTGTGTGTGTGTGAGAGAGAGAGAGAGAGAGGGAGAATAAGACAAAGGATATGTCTGTGTATACAGTATGTGTGTGTGTGAGTGTGTGTATTGGGTGTCTCTACAGAAGACTGGCTAATTTAAACAGGATTAGAGGAAGTAGTGATGGACTGTTCCCAGTAAATTATACTGTGTTGTAAAGCACTGTACCACCCACACGCATCCCACACCTACATGGAAGCCCCACAGTGGTTAGCATGCACTGCACACATACATACACACACAAACACACACACACGCACATACGCGCAGACTATTGCTGAAGAGCGTGTTTTTGGAGAGGGGGATATATCGCCAGAGTGCAAAGGGTTTGTGTGCTGTGCGAATACTTTCCCAGCTCTAATCCGCCCATTCCTGTTGGCATGAAAGACAGGGATTAACAGACGAAAGGTGAACATGGAGAAAAGGCAGGGCCGGAAAAGAACACAGGGAAAGAGAGATAGTATTCCGGGAAAACCTCCGCAGGATTCTTGCACCGCTGCTGTGGTGAATGCAGATGAGCAGTCTTTTGTATGAAGTTAAATCTTCTTATTGATCAGCAGATTAGGTGCTGTCCTCTTGCTTTCTTTAACTTCCAAAAAAGTATGGAAAGACAATGTCTCTCATCAGCCTGCTCTGGATTTGGATAGCTCAGCGAACGGCCAAAATACTGTCATGAAACATAATAGACATTTAAAGGTGCATTATGTAGTTTTTGGGGACGAAGAGAGAAGAGACAGCTCTTTTTAAGCCAAAACAAACTAACTAAACAAACTTTTCACAACTGAATAAACAAACAACACAATTTCATACTGTTTCACTTTGTTTATATGTGGCGGACCCTGCCACCTTTCTAGCTTCAAACAGTATTCTAGGGACCTTATTGTCCTCTGAGAACAGTTTCTTCATTCAGTGATAGAAAAAACAAATATTTCTGAGTTCGTATTATTACCTCATTATTACAATTCTGAGTTTGAATTCCTTCTCTTAAACTACATAATGCCCCTTTAACTGAAGGCATTCAGCATCAAATGGTGGACGTGAAGGTAAAGAAGCTGCATGAAACAGTCCCCCGTTTGCGACCTGGTTCCTGATTTTCTTTCATTGGCCGTTTAGCAAGCTTGATGAGATTTATAAAACTGCCCTCCTGTCTGTAATGTAACACTACACAAGCTGCTCACATCTAAGGATGTATCCTGCGATGAGAATTTCTACTTAACGCCCACGGGAGAGGATCTCCCTCGCTTTGAGATAAAAGCAGGGTTTTGCATCATTACAGGATGATACTATCAAGGTAATTATGATAGCAGCAAGTGTTGTTTGTCAGCTTATAGCTGCTGCAAAATCTATCTATCTATCTATCTATCTATCTATCTATCTATCTATCTATCTATCTATCTAAAGTATGAATAAAATAAATTTGACAGCCTAAAAATGGTGTGATATACCAAAAAGGTTTACACAACCTGTAAATAATACATGGTTCAAAACAAGAATAAAAGCCGGGTACACAAAAGATATAAATGACTCGTGCAGAGCATCATACTGTCTGTCTTTTTCTATGCATCTCACATTTTCAAAGACAACATGAAAACGGCAGCACAAAAAACGCCGCTGTCACTTCCAGCTATTTTTGGAAAAGCTAGCTACTCCTCCATGACAAATATATGCATAGCTCGCGCCTTTTTAAAGAACTCGTCTTCCTCTCAGTCTCTCTGTCAGATTTCACTCAGACTGCCTGGCGTGGCATTGTTTTTTTTGATGGAGGGCCGTCCCATCTCAGCAGGTGTGCTGAAAAATCTCCCCCCCGAAGACTGGGCAGAGATTTTTGCATCACTGACTGCATGAAAGACTGCTAGCTAGTTATCTGAGCAGCCATTGTGGAAAAATAGAAGGAGGCCGGATGCTTTTAGCCTGCTTTGTTGTGTCCGGGGCCTTGCCTGTCTGTCTGTCTGTTGGTAGACTGAGGTATAGCGCGCACAAAAATAACACTAAAGAAAAAATGTGTTAACAAAAGAGTGAGAGGACCACCATCTGCTGCTCTGTGGAAATAAGGAACAATAACACTGATTGTGGGATGCCTTTTAACACAGTTTTTTTTTTTATTTTATTATTAATCTGAATAATAAGTGTCTTGTCAGTAGCTTTATATATATGATGCTGATTTTAGCATCCCAGCTCTAAATTTCAGACCTGCTCTGGAAGCATTAAATACACACTGCGAGCTGTAGCTGCACCCCAGTGAAGAGATGTTTGTGTTATGAGTAAGAGACAGAGGGATCGTGTGCATGTTTGTGTTTGTGTGTGTGTGTGTGTGTTTGCACGCATGAGTGTCTAAATGGTTTCCTTTCCACAACAAAACAAAGTTAATTGCTTCAATTACTGATATTATTTGCAAATTACCCACCATTGGTTGTCTGTGACTCTCAATTTGGAGTCCTGTGGGTTCATATCTCAACTCTGCCCGCTATTTTGTTGTTGTAAATGCGTGTGTTAATAGAGTTTCTTCTCACTGTCCTTAGGAATGCTGACAGAGTTTGTGCTTTGGTCTCCTTACTCCACGCTTTGCCTTGGATGTATTTAATTGCACTTAATTTGACATTTGATTGAAATTTTCCACTCTCACTGTTTGTTTTACCTCTGTATCACTTAAGCAAGCAGTCCAAAGGATGGATGCTTTGCAGTTTCCTCTTTTAGCTTCTATAAAATGTCATTGTCTTGCCCAGGCCTGTAATTTAGCCTATATTTTACCGTATAACACGGGCATCGGAGCCATTATACGAGGGTGGGACTCTTTTTCAAATGATCAGTTTCGTCTCCCCCACATGTAGAAAATGCATCCGGCTATTTACTCAGCACCCTTTTCGGAGCGCTCTGTCAGTGCTTATTAAATCAATTCTGCTTTCTCAGTTGGAAAATTCCCCGAATCAATGAATTTCCATACCGTGTTTTCACTGCCACCTTGCACCCAGGCAGATCGACACATACACACGAGCGCGCCGCTCATGTTAACTAGTCCTTTATGTCTGAATGTCAGGCAGCTGAGTTAAGGTGGGTCAAACACTGACGCCACAAAAAGCTTTGATTAAAGAGTGTATTAGGTAGTAAGAAGGGAAACATGACAGGAAAGTAAGATGGCAGACGGGACTAAAAGGGAGAGAAGATAAGGGATGAAATGAAAAAAAATTATGAAATTTTTTCAATAAAGACCAGCAACGAAAACCAACCCTCTTAAGTCATTGTTGGTCAGTAGTTGTGTGACATGTATTTAGATATATCATTAGATTTTTTGGTCCTATTTGTTGGATTTTACATCATTTGCTATTTGAAATGTTAAAAATTATACTTTTAGTCAAAAAACAGAATATTTCTGGGGCCTGCACCACAAAGCTTTTAAAAATGTCCTTGCTTTTAGCTTTTTGATATCTTCAAATATGTGTCTAGATGAAAGTGTACTGCATGTTAAATTAAAGCATCAATCCACCTGTTCAAAGGAAGCAGAATACATGAAATGACTTCTACTCTGTTAAAAAAGTTCGAGGGGAGAACCTCATGAACCTTGTTAGATTGTCCCACCCACATTTTGAATGCCATATAAGATACAAATTTAGGAGCTTCTCACATTTTTACTTGGTTGCTGAAGCTAGGAGCTGTTTTCTGATTTCCCATCTTCAGCAGGTATGTGGGCTGATCATTGAGTCAGTCTTGCGTGTGTTTGTTTGCCTGTTGGGTCATCTTCGCTGTGATGTAGGTGTAATGTCTGACAGGTTATTTTTAAGCCCACCCAGGAGTTTGGCTACCAAGATCAGGCGTAAAGAAAAAAGCAACCAGAAGAAGATGTGTTTGCTTTTATTGTTCTTAAACCTAAGCGGACAGATGGGGAACATAATTTTTAACACATATTCTGGCTTTCAAACTCCCCTTATTTCTAAATGGTATGTTTTAGGTAAGTGCTGTTTATACTGTCGAGAGACACCGGGTACATTTACTGCAGGGTAACATTTAGACGATGGAGAATACACCATATCATCTCGCTAATCACCTGTAATGAGCAGATGCAAGGCAGATGTGCATTGCTGCTGGCACAGGTGCTGCACAGTAAAGGTGTCCAAGGTTTGTCTTGGAATCCCTGATAGCCCCGGTGCGATCTATCCATCCCTCTGCTTTCCAGTCTGTTCTGTCCTTTAGACAGAGGAAGGCATGCGTGTTTCTGTGGGCTAAAAAGAAAAGAGAAACAGTAGGAGGAAAAAGGAGAGCAGAGTGCAGCCAAACGGGTTTAATTACTACGGCATAAGTATTCATGAGCCTGTCCTAGGCGTTTTTTTTTTCTTTCCCCCCACTAGCTCTTTTCTGAACCAAGTATGACTCTCAGCACTGGCTTTAGGCCACCTCACAAGCAAGTGGAGAGTTTTTCGACAGCCGAGTTGCATTGCTGGATTTGGAACCATCACAGGTGGACTCCCCGAAAGCTCTGCTGCCTGCCTGCCTGGCTGGGAGAGAGACCGCAGGGGATCTACAGGAAGGAGACATATGGTAGCTTATGATTAAAAGTGGAAAGTTTCACGCGAGTGAGTGTATGAGTGTCTAGCTGTGCGTGTGTGAGCTCATGCATATGCACTAACCACAGTTATGAATGTATTAGTTATATCATCATTTATCCAGCCATGAAAAAGCGGAAACCTGTGCAGAAATGCAGGCTTGTCTGTCAATTTGACTGACAAATTAAAGCAAATTAATTTACCTGCAGCTGCGGGGGGGGGGGGGGGGGGAGGAGACTCAGCACTTCATGAAATATTATATAAATTGTAGAAAACATGCTGCTTATAATCTTGGATGAAAGTGAAAGGGAAGTGTAAAAGGAGGCTCATGGCTTACAGTTTACGTGTGTCTTCCATCACCCTTTAACACATTTTCATCACAGTTAAAGCAGCATTATTACATTTTTTCTGCCTTAAAATGACAGCTTCAAAATCATTTTGGTGGTACAGTGTCTTGTAACAGGGTGAATGGTGTCTCTGTCTCAGCCACTCCACCCCCCGTCACTATGTAACTTCAGCGCGAGGGTAGGATCACAGCGTTACACACATGTTTACTTCAACATACAAGTTTTCGACACATAACATTGTTACGATGTAGTGAGTATTGTTTGTAGTTAGCACCTACGTTACATCTGACAAACTGTTACAGACCTGGGATTTGTATTTACCACAGCGGTGTTGCACCCGGAAACTGTGGGTGGCGCTAAATCGTCCAAAACGCCAATTTCTACATAATGTCGCTTATAATGTTGCTTTAAGGCTTTAATATGGACATATCATTTAATACTGTATCTACAACTGTCTTGTTGTGTGCTTGCCAATATTTTTCTTCTTTTTATAAGTAACACAGCCAAGTGGCAAACTTGTTTGCTTGCTGAGAGTCTCTTGGGGCTACCCACTTGTTCATTTTACAAGTAAAACATGTTGCATAACGGAATAAAAACATTCCGTGACTTCTAGTTTTCTTCTTTTCTCCTACTTCCCCATTTTTCTCTAAACCGTGGCCTCTAATTAATACTGTGAGATCTCTGAGCCGTGGGAGCTACAGTGCAGCTTTTTGAGCCGATTGCTGTTGAGATCAATTCATGCCACTTCTTTCCGCAGGGCTCCCCGGTTGCCTGTATTGTGTACAGTGTGCCTCTCACAGGCACTGGTTAATCTGCATGGAACAAAGTTGATACCGAGGGGGCAGTAAGGCAGTTGAGCGCAATTATGCCTTATAAGTGGCAATACTATAATCGCAGACACTAAAGTTGTTTCATCAAACCAATGGGCAATAATACAGAAAGCCTGTCGACAGCAGGGCAACAATCAAGTTCCTCAGTGTGACATTTAATTTAGGCGCAACAAAAACTGGGACAGCGTGCATTAATCCACTCGTCAAAAATCCGTGTTTTATGTTACTTCATTACAGGAGCTGTTTCAGCTGATGAGTGTACAGTTTTTCACATGATGCATCTGACAAAAGCCACCACCCAGTGATGAATTTAATCCCGTTATCCATATCCTGCTATCGCTATTTCACACTTCTTAACGTTGCATACCCAGTTACAAAATCTGAAATCTTTCATTGTCAGATTCTCAAGAGCCTTTTCCTCTACTGTTACATATTTACAGTCTGCACAGCTGCTCACGGCAAACATGGAAAATACATCATCTGCAGCTGTATAAGACTAAGAGCAATATTGTGACGCTTTTATTGGAAAGACTATGAAAGATGCCGTAACTCAAGAAGTGCAATAAACATAATGTGCTTTGATTTTTCTATATACTCGGTAATGTGGCACAGGCCTGAGGTCTTGCTTAGACTTGGCCCGGGATTTTATATGATCCTGTCCACTGGGTTTGACATATCAATCTGAACATTTAATGTGCTTTTTGGCTGCATGACTGGCTTTTACACGCACATACAATATACTCCCCCACATATCCGCTCATGCCTGCACAGTGGCCTGTCCTACAAAACAAAATATATATTCCGAGCAAAAGAAACCGCTTTGCAAACTAGACTTTCGACAATATGCGTCGTGTCCATCTCCACGGCTAAGACGCGCGAGGGGACTGTGGCCCTGCCGTGAACCAGCAATGTGCAGCTCTTAGCCCTGCCAGGCTTGTGTCTCCGCCTGGGCTTTGAGTTATTGCTGCCGGGGCCTGAGACCCATTCATCAGCGCTTCATTAAAACCCAAATCGCTTTTTCACTCACAGCCGTCTCTCTCCCAGCCTGACAAGTCCCACATCCTGCCTGCCCAATTTCTGGCCTGGTCCATGATGTTAAGAAGCACTTCAGCACCGTGACTTTGCAGTCCCTGCCCACTCTTAGTCGAGAATAAGGTGCTCTAAAAGAGTACATTACCCACCTGGGAACCTCGTTGGCAGGAATGGCTTTTCACTTGGTTAGCAGCCGAGCGAGGAAGGCTCACCTGGGTGACATGGGGGCGGGGGAGAACCAGGGCTGCTGAAAGGAACTCTCCATTGGCCTTTTCCTGTTCCGCTTTTGTTCGGCGCTATCTTGCCGTTCCGTGTTATTCAAACCACACAATGAGGTACAAAGCTGCCGGCGGCTGCTCCTGCTCGGTCCCTCCTCCCCCTCCTTCATCCTCCTCCTCCTCCTCCTCCTCCTTACTATAAGTCATTTTAACCGGATTTTGGCAGAGTGGAGCCGAGGCAGGTGGAAGTGGAATGTTCACAGGCCCCTGACCATTCTTCGCTCGCAGGAAGTTACTTGTCGATTGTGCCTTTTGCTGCGGCAGCTTGGCTGAGCTCGGTGCCAGGTAAAGGCCGGTGTCTTATCAAAACTGCAGTAGAGAGCTCTGTCATGTCTCTACTCTCGCTCCCTCCCTGTGCCCTGTGAAGTCTGGTCTTGCTCAAAGAGGTTAAAAGACGTGGAAGTCCGAGCTATTTATTTCTCGACTGCAACACAACGCTTGATCTAAGTGAGTGCTGTAAGTGAGAACCAGTCAGTGAGTGTTGTGTGCGCCGTTGATAATGGTGAAGGCATTTAGTATTGATTTTTACAGTAAAACAAATACTTCACAGCCAATTGATTCTTTATGGTTTTACTCACTGCGTGCCTCCGCCGCCGCACATGTGGGTCAATCCATCAGCTCAACCGCAGATCCTATAAAACTTGCGCTAAAGTCTCGTGTGATTCTGCTGAAGTGTGTGCACATGCCCGCAAGCATTTACAAAGAATACAAATTAATTAATGAAAAACAAGTTCAGCGTTTCCACGATTTCAACGTTGTTTCTTGTGTTTTTAACCGTGCAGCCCGAGCGCCGGTGGCTGCATTTCTCCAGAGCATGCTCATTACATTTACGATGACATGTGACCTTTTCCTCTGGTGAATGTAACACAGACCACGGGGGGGGGGACCGGCAAAAACAGCATCGCACATTGTGCACCAGTGAGAAACTCTGAGAAATGAGAAGAAAGTGCCAGTTTTTGTTTTTCTTTCCCCAGCTTTGGGATTTATCAGCAGCCAAAATACGCACTTGCTCAAGCACAGAGAAAACACTTTAGCTCCACACGCGTGTGCACACGTACACTCGGCGACACTCACTCCTCCGCCCTTTCCCCACATCCTGAGGGCAAGAGGTCAGGTTAAGTGCTGCGTGGGGCAGTAGGCCTGTTTTTCCTCTCGGCTGGCACCCTGCCAACGTCAACAGTCCCCCTCTTCAAAAGCCACTAATGCGGGGCCGAGCGCTGACAGTGTTCTGACAATGAGTTACTATCTGCCAGCCGTGGCCCCTGTCCGACTGCCGGTCTCACTGAAAAACAGATCTGTGGCGAGAGCAAAGGTTAATCTAGCAGTGAGGCTCCACTGGCGACTGCCTCCACGGCCATGTGTGACTGAGAATAGGCTGGGAGGAATTAACACTACTGCCTCGGGGAGTGTTGACAGAGGTGTGTGTGTGTGTCTGCGTCTGTCTGCGCTTCTGTTTGTGTGTCTGTCGCTGATGAAGGGAAGTGAGGAAGGGGCAGGCGACGGTGGCTTGAGGAGGAGGTTTTGTGTTCACAATCCATTATCTTCAGGGAGGAATCACGTTGGATAAAGGTTGCTTCATGCCATTTCGGAGATGTAAGACAAATACCAGCAGACCGTGTAAACATTGCGACGAGAGTGTGTGCGCTGTCTCCCTTCTGTCCGCTGTATCAGCCTGTCTCACTCTATTGTTTTTTTAACCTACCTCTAACTTTTTTTTTTTTGATAGCTGCAATGCAACCAAAGCAAAGACCCCTGCAGCCTGAGGAATACCCCTGTTAGTGCATGTGTCTGTATGTTATGCATGTCTATTTTTTTACTGAGTCAGAGAAGGTCAACTTAGTTCGTGGCCTCCTGACAGGAGAGCGTTTAAACGGGTCTCCCTGCCACTGTGCCAGCTGTCTGTTTCTAGTCCAAACAGCTCTGCTGGCTAAGCCCCTGTTGCCACATCATGGCCCCCTGCCTTTTGGCAACACGCTAACTGTTAAAAGCTTACCATTGTTAGTGTGTGCTAACTCCCATGAGTATCACTCGTGCCTTAGCCGGCAAGGTTTTTTTTTTTCTTTCTCCCTCTAAATGGTCTTGGAAGTGGGAGTTGACATTTTCTTTCGCTTCCATCATCACAGGTGTCAAATGGAGTGTGTTGTTGTGAAGCGTCAGATAATAAATCAAATTGCTCACCTCGGATTTTTGAGATTAGCATATTTGTAGCTGCAATAAGCCAAGCATAAGGGATATTTTTCGAGGATTTGGGGCTTATAGACCACACAGAGGAAAATACCCAATTCAGTGGATTTCTCCAGATTATATTTGTGCAGATAAAGTGGAAATTGAGGGATAAATAAGAAAAGAAGAAAAAAAAACAGAGAGCATCAAGGCACGCTGGCGCCGGCTCATCACAGTCAATTAGCTATGTGAGGCATCTCCTGGAGATATTTCACTTCGGATAATGCCTTTGCTGTCATCAGCCTGTGTGTGTGTGCACGCGCAGTGAAGCACGTGTCTCTGCGTGGTGTTCTGTAGGTATGTCTGTGTGGGTTGCCTGTGCACACACCTGCCAAAATACCTTCATATAGCCCTCCTTGTGAGACGGGGCAGACTGGAGTGCTTGTTTTCCCACTCGCAGTGGGTGTGCATTTCTTTATCTCCTTTGGCTGTCGTGTTGACTGATGGGTAATATGCTAAATGGGGCCTGTGTTTACCTCACCTGTGCCACCGGCAGGCCTCTGTGTGTGCTGGGCTGTGACAGGGAGCACTAATAATGCTTTTAACTGCTCTGTCAAACTTCAATCACATTGACACAAGCTCTGGTGTGGCACACTGTCCTGCTGGCGGAGGTGCTGTCACCGGACAGACGCAAGTGAATTGTGTCCCGGTAGTTACATGGTGAATGGCGACTACGCACCGGAGGTCAGGTAAATGGGCTGTGAAGCAGAAGCGTCTTTACCTTTTGTCTACGTCTACGTATGCAAATACTCGATATGTGTTTGCATATGTGTTTGTGTGTGTGTGTGTGTGTGTTGGAGTAGTTTTTTTTTTTTTTCTTCCTTTTTATATGTGTGTATCTATTGCAGGGTTAGTGGAGCAGTGAGGCCTTGCAGCGAGTCTCTCTACAGGAGTGTGTGATTTACGAGCCTGGTGTGAGCACTTCTCCCATCCTCCTGCATAATGTCCCCATTAGAGACAGCAGACACTGTGGCTCTGTTCATCATTTAGCCCCAGCCACCAGCACACCTGGGGAGAGAGACAGGGACAGAGGCAAGAGAGAGAAAGAAAGAGGAGATAGCACAGTGCATTATCCCGCCATCAATTATCGCCCTGTGCCTGTACAGAGGCCATGACCAACTGCATCTGTGTACAGCAGAGCAGGAAAAAAGAGAAAAAGAGATAGAAAATAAATGAATTAAAAATGGGGGATGCAAAAGGCAAGGGGGAAAAAAGCAAGCAGCGTTATGACTCATACTCCACCACAGCCTGCCACAGCCACCACAGCAGTAGCCATAGGTCTTGCCAAAGATAGCGAGTTGCTCGCCTCGTTCCCTCAGCTCCTCTGGCTCCACTCGCTGTCTCTCTATTTTTTTTTTATCTACCTGTGTTCTGTACCTGTGTTTGTTTTGGTCTGTCAGCCTCATTATGTGGAGCGAGCTGTCAGGGGACACGCGGGCTAACAACACCCCTGGGGAGGAGAAAAGAGGAGTAGTAGTGTGTGAAAACTCTGGGAGTCATTCCAACACCCATCTACATTAATAACCGCACAAGCGCACATAACAAACACTTCACGGAATAGTAGTCATATTTGCTCAGCGTGCACTTAAGCCTGAGCAGAGGCATACCGGCAAACATTTGGAAAATGTCCTTTTATGATAGCGGGTGAAATCTTTGTTCTTGCTATCGTCGCTTTTTTTGTGCTTTGTCTTATTTAAACACCTGCTGTATGAGCCGAGCCTATGACTAATGGTACATTGAGGTTTGTTTGGCGTACATGTACTGTAGATATGTGGAGTTTGTTTCCTGCCTAACGACATCTATTAAAACAGTCTGATATCGCCTCGACGCCATTAGGGCTGATAATTGCTGCCTGAAACTTGACTCACCGTGGGAAAGAAATCATTCGATCTGTAACGAAGCGTTTGAAATTCAAGAATCACTTTGTAAAGGTGCAACAGGCCATGCCTTGAACTTGAAAAATGTCATTCCTGAAATGCAAATGTCCTCTTCACTTATATGGAGAAACTAACAAGCCTCAATGAAACACAAGCACAAATTGTGGATAAATCCTGAAAATGGTCAAGGTTTTAATGAAAGCAATGATGTAATTCTACAGCAGACTAGGCCGTGTGTGTTGCATTTGAATTCATTTCGACTGAGTACGTGATAGCTTTCATTCCTTCACACTTGATTTTTCTGGAAAAGTGGCAGGCCTGCTGTAGCATTTATTAATTTAGCAGTTAAAGTCAAAAACAGTCAAAAATTAACAAAAAAGATCAACAGGATGTGAAGAAATAACGATTATTTTTACATTATGACAACTGTGTACTGTGTTGCAGAGATATCTACTGCGGTTAGCATGCTAACCAGCCAGCCCGAGCCTGTCCTGGTGTAAAGCTCCTGTGCTAGCGGTGTAAACACCAACACTCGATTGGTGCTCTAAGCTCCCAGTCCAGACTGCTTGCCACACAGCTAACTGTGCTAACGGTGCTAACAGCGGTTAGCGGTTACTCTGGTGGGATGCTGCCCCCTATTTATTCGGAGCAGAAATTCAGCAGGTGGCCAATTCATACATATTGCACCTTTAAATAACTTTGTTAAGTATTGATATTTGCCGTCGAGTAAAAAGCTGAAGTCAGCTTGCCTGCTTGAAATAATAGCCCACTCATTTGTGTGTCAATGGAAGGTTTTAGTGTCGACTGCTTCAGGAGCTTTTCCAACCTACTCACGATCCACATGGGAAATAACTAAATCATTATCATTGCTGGCACAACGGCGGTCACATTTATCTAAAATGAATGTTTGTAAAAGAGCAAAAAATGGTCAAAGATATTAATATTTACATAAAATCAGAAAATCTCCTTTGTGTTTGACTGACTGAAGCGGCGCAAATCTTGTACCATGGAACTGTTGAGCCCCATGGGCAGAGTGTTAATTTTTTCGGGGGATGAGACTGAGCCTTTCTGCTCTACTTAACATTGGTAATGAAACCTCCCGAGGCTCTCTCTGTCTGTCTCTGGTTTGCCTTCTTCCAACACAATGCAGGTCGATGGCGGAGATCACTGGAACACCTGCAGTCGTCGTGGCTTCTCTGGATCAATGTACTTTTTTTCCCAAGTCAAGTCAATTTTATTTATGTAGCCCGATATCACAAATCACAAATCAGATAAACACTGTTTGTTTTTTTTGATATTCCTACAATTGTCTAAACATGTTGGCTCACAGGAGTACAGTAAATTCCAGTCTTGCCCTCCAAGCATCTTTAAACACATGCTCTGCATTTTATACACTTTCTCCTACAAGCGCAACACACCCAAAGGTGCACTTAGTCCCTCCAACACAAACACTGTTGCCATTTCATCTAAAATACAGTGGGTCCTGACGGGTTGCTCTCCACCTGCAAACCACTTGTGTCTCCCATCAGAGCTGTTTACACTCCCGGCAGATACTCACAACCACACTGGACAGACACCTGCATCCATTCTAACCCAGTGACATACAAATGGAGAAATAATTTAACGGCTAGGAACAGCTTTTACAGCTGTGTAAGCTGCTTGTGTTTCCTGTATTTATGGGTGTGTGTGTGTGTGTTTCTGAGCGTGCAGAGCCGCGAGCGAGTGTTTGCTGCCACCGCTTCTTACGTGTGAAGTAAAGGAACAGCTTGAAGTGGGTCGGTGGCACTACATATTTAACGAGGCGTCTCGGCTCTTTAGCTGCACCGTTGTAGTGCAGCATGCAGAGTGTCGCACTTTGACTCCTGGAGCACACCTCGCATCACACCAGCAAACAGCCTCATCTGGCGGGGCTGCCAAGTACAGCTCTGCCTGGAAAGTCTCTGCTTTCCTCTGGCAGGCAGATCTTTAACTGAGAGGGTAACCACAGGCTGTCTTACTGCATACACGAGTTCACCCTCTGATCCACCCATGCTGGCTCACTCATTAGCACTCAACCGAACGGCTCGGAAGTAGTCTGTGATTTGTTAATTTTTAACAGGGGGATGACTCAGTGGGAACAACCCCCTGCCCCTCAACCACCAACCAACACACACACACCCATTTACACCTCCCAAGCTTGGTCTGGTGGTCTTTTGTCCTTTCCTTCAGTGTGTTATAAAGGTTCTGTGCATGTTAAAGGTCTTGATGGTTAAAAAGCCCAGAGTTTGCACTAACAGAAGCTCCCCTCTCCCACAGAAAACACTGCTCCTGAAACGCCTCGTCAGCAGCCCCGCCTTTAATTCAGTGACATTGTGACATCACACTACTTCACCATGTGCATAATGTATGCCTATCGGTTGGTTTGGCATGTAAGAATTGATTTAGCATTGCTGCTCTGTTGTTGTTAGCGGTGCTGGCTCGGGTGTGCGTGAGCTGACCAATCAGAGGAGACTAAGTGTTGGGGACGGGGACCTTAAAGAGACACGACTGCGACTCCAAGTTGCTCATTGTGACTTCGATCACGAAGGTGATGGAGTTTATGGGCTACAACAGTGTAGAATTGAGTATTTATAGGGTATACTTTGGATAATATTATAGAGAATGACAAAACTGACAGAAGGGCAAGACTGAGAGAAAAAGGCATAATTACAAATCTTTCTGCTACTTCAACCCCACGGACAGCAGCATGGATTTATCAATACACAATTAAGCTACTGATATTTTGGAGCCATGGTCGTGGCCATAGATTCAAACTTGCTCAAACCTCAGTCAGATAAAATATCGATGAGTTCCAGCAGACTAGACTGACATATTCAACCCAACAGCCCCTCTACCGTTCACTCTCTGCTACTACTGTAGGTGACAGTTGCATGCCTTGAAAATAAAAAAAATAAAAAAAATATGAGCAGTGTTGCCTAAAAGATGACAGCTAATTCTGGCATAGCTACTGTTGAGAGAGCAGACAGAGCCAGAGGGGTGGCTGATGTTTGCGCTCCCCACTGGTGTCACTGGATAGCTGTGACATTTTAGGGCTGAGTTCTGGGCCAGAGCTCAAGCACCAGGGCATCCTGGAGGCCAAATCAGATGAGGTCAAAAAACAACGTGTGTGTATGTATTTGTCTACGCACTTGTGTGGGCGAGTGGCACGAGATCAAAATTACCAACACCGTCCCCGTGGCAAAACAGACTGGATGTAATGTGTGTGAAATGACATTTGCTCTCCCTGAAGAGTTCAGTGTTTCACTGAGCTGCGGCTTCGCATTCAGAGTAGGAGAGCAGAGAAAAGAGAGCGAGGAGAGAGCGAGAGCGAAGGAGACCGAACAAGTCATTAAATAGGGAAACAAAAGAAAGGAGTGGGCACGTTGATGGTGGAAATAAAAACTGTGGCATCAAATGGAGGGACATCAAGCACAAACTCCTCTTGGAAACTAAAAGAATCAGCTTTCCTACTTTTTTATTGGTCTCCTTTCCTCAACTTTAAAGAAGTACTGAAAAGCATAGAGAGGGCATGCACTGTTTTTTCCACTGCAGGATGAGAGACTTATCAGACAAATACACTAAAAAAAAAGGTCTGTCTCACTCTTACTCCCCAGAGGTAAAAATTATCTCTTCTTCCCTCCTTCTCTCCTGTTATAGATTCGCATTGGAGAATCTCCCTCGCCTCTGTCAAGCCTCGTGCTATAAGGTCAAGATCCTCTGCTGAAACTTTTTCTTTTTAGCCTCAGGACTATTTTCTATCTCTTATTCCCCCACTGCCGAACGCAGACTCCAGCAAAACCCCCCAGAGAAAAAGCAAAGCCCATCTCCAAAAATATATAGACTTCCCCGGGCATGTGAGCATATGCTGCGAGAAGGTAGATTTAGTATTTGCTTTTAATGGAAAGCATTGTGTTTGCTTGGAGGCACTGGAGGGGCCACTAGCACTTTCTATGGAGATAAATAGTGAGGAATGAAGGGGAGAACGAGAGGTGATCTCCACCTGAGAATGTCTGCAGTCGCCAATAGTTTGGTTAGACCCTTGGGATGTATTCTCTGCTTATGTAAGTGTGTTGTGTTGTGTGTGTGGTGGAGCTGCACTAACGAGATCCCCAAAGAACACCTCACTCGCGTTTAAGGGAGCGAGATCACGCTGCGTTTCCTCTCATTCACACCGGCTTAGCCCGCGCCGTCCCCGCGGTGAAGAGCACAGGGCTGGGGAATACCAAACTGAGGCATCAATTACCTGGATCTCACTACATTGGTCAAGGGAGAACACGGCTAAATTGAATAACACTTTCCCAATCGCATGTTGGCATAATGTGCTTTCTCAAACACACGCACACACACACACACACACACACACACACACACGCTCACACTTGTGGAAAACAATCAGCGATCCGTCCCAGTGGCACCCTCTCCCGACAGGGTACACTAACCGCTGCTCAGCGCCGAGACTCGCTCACGGTGAGAATCGCAACTGCGTCATATGATTGACTCACTCACACCTCCATATGACTGTTAAATCGTCTTATATGCACAGTCAATTCAGGCTTAGTGCCTTCCCCCGAGCCCCATGGGCGCGGCTGATAATTTGACTTTTATTGAAATTCAGCTCCAGTGGGTTCAAGGTGGTTGAAGGTCGTCCTTTTACTGCCACAGATGAGACGGAGGGAGAGCGCGGCATCAGAACCCTCAAGGCTCCATCTCTCTCTCGATTCTATCTCGTCTGCTTCCATCTCCGCCAATTGGGGAGAATTTTTTTCAGGAGTCAATTTTGTGGTGCATCCAAACATGGTTAACAACAGCGTTTAATGAGATTGGATATAGCTAGCTGCTGTTTGCCTCTCTCCCTTGAACGCAGCCTTCTTTATTACTTTTCAGTGGTACACTGCCTTATTCTCGGGGAGAAAGTAGCAGCGACAGAGGTTAAGAAGTATTATCTTTTGGGGATCAAAGGGCATTCGTTTTCTTCACTGGTGTTTTCCTTTTAAGAGGTAGTTTCTCGCTTTTCTCTGACGAGAGCCGACTAAAGTTTTGTCTCTGAGGGAGGTGATTCGAGGAGCAGCTGGGCTCCGCTGTGTTAACGGGCGCTGTGAGCATGCATATATTGTGTCTTCTCTTCCTTCATCCCTTTATGCATTTCCTTTTCCTGCAGTTAGCGTGACGTTCATGTCCGTGTTGAGGCGAGGCCGCTTTGTTCTTGTGTTTTACTGTTCATAAATATTGCAAGTGCCACACAGGAGCAGGAGCGTGTCTTTGTATATCCAGGCCGCAGGACGAGAAACGCGAGAAACGGGGTCAGGTGGTTTCGAAGAAATGATGTGACTTCTGTGTTCAGCTAAGGTTAGATCCATTTCTGGATAAGATAACACAGGGCGCTGCCACATGATGCCCTCTCCATCGTTAGTGCCTCTCCGATTACTCCTTCCATATCTTGTTCAGTATCTCTCTTTTTATGAACTACACCCTCCCTCTATCTCAGTACTGTCCCCCACCACCACCACCACTCTGTTTTTCTTTATCGCTTTCTCTATCTCTCTCGGTTTCCCTCCATACTGGTCCCACATATTACAGGATGGTTATCTCAGTTCGAGTGTGTGACAGAAAAGGACAGTCGGTTCTATCTATTTCTTTGCCCTCATAACCCCCAGTTGCTGTAAAATGCGACCAGGCGAGTCAATCTGAGACACACTGTGCACGTATTTGACATTAGTTTTATTGATTCCTTGATTCCTCTCTATTTTTGTACTTGTGTGATCCTCCCCCCACACCACCACCACCACCACCACCACTCCCAACAGTATGCACATGCTCACACACACACACACAGACAGACACACACACATAGGACTGTGCTAATGACAATCCTTACTGTCTTAATTAGAGTGAAGGACTGCAGAGGGAGCTAATCAAGTGACATCTTTTTGTTCATTCAGCACTATTTCCTGGTCTGCTTGAAAAACAAAGATGCTTTAACTCAACCCCGGATAGCCTATTAGCCATAGCTTACAGTGCTAAATGTCAGCCTTGCACAATCCCACTGCGACATAGACACGGCTCTTCTCCGTCAGTCTACTTGAGAGATTTTGGGGCCCCAACTTCTAACTTTCATATGTGAAGTTTTAGAAAATGTCAGAGCTATAGCGGATAGACTTTCATTGTAAAGCCGTTCTCCTTATGGGAAAAGGTTCAATTACATTGCCATTTTCTCAGTGCTAGCTCTCCAACATAAACACACAGAGTTTGGTAGTGCAGTTGTTGTACTGTAAGGCGATATTCCTCCGGCCCTCACGGTTCACATCAGCTACTCTGCGCTTTTAATTTGGGGCATCGATCGAGGGAATTCTTCTAGTCGTGTCATTAAGGCGATCACATTTCTGCGTTAAATGTTTTTATTGGAACCAAAAGGAGAGTGGGAGGAGCAGGACTTTGCAACGAGGATAAATGACAGTGGGTGGGTGTGGCTGAGCGATTGGGAAGCCAGCCAAAGACTTGTTCCTCAGCCTGCGAACCATCGGGGAGTAGTCTCCCTCTCTCTAAATGCTGTTTTGTGAGGTGAGGAGCCTGATAAGAGTTGTAATTACCTCATTTTACTGCAGCAAATTGCCAGGTTTCTTAAAAGCAGACAGGCTGGCTGAGGTAATATCGGCAGTAATGAGTATTGTGATGGTTGTGGGAGGCTAGCGCTGCTTCCATCTGGATTATTGCTTGGTCACTGCTGCTGGTCCGCTGTTACAGCAAACCTTAGCAGATCCTGGGCTCATTACTGTGTGGTATAAATTGGTTTAATATCGAGTTTCTCTGCAGTGTGTGTTCGGCAGCCTGATAAGTGTGTATGTAAGCATTAACCTTGCATATGAGAAACACCAGTTTTTTCCTTGTGTTTATAAAGAAGATTGTACACAAAACCAATTTATGATATTTCGTGTTATTATGTTCTAAAAATAGCGCCGAGGCAAAGATCTTGAACAGCTGTCCAGGAGCAGTGATTGTGTGGATAGTATGTGCATACACAATGCCATGTTGTGTATTTTTCCTTACAAGCGAGCATTATCTTCACGGTATGGGAGCTGGGGGGGACAACAACAAAAACGCCGTCTTTTGATTGGTCCCTGTGAGATCCCATTAAACAACGGCGTGCTAAAGTAACTGCAGAATTCCCTAAGCGGTGTCATCACTGCCAGACTCACTCCAAATATCTACATGAAGGGTGATCGTATTTCTGCTGTGTGCGTCAGGAGCGGGGAGAAAGGGAGACGTTTGAAATGGCATCTCCTCCGTCAGAATGCTGAACACTGTGTTTCACCAGATTATGTTGATATAATTTAACCTTTTCGTGGAAATGTTAATATCCCCGCAATTTGGCCTGAAACTGATACATATATTATGAAAAATCCGACTTTGGTCTGTGTTTAGCGATTAGACTCAGCCTCTCCATTATGTGGTTGAGCTATTACCCGTGTTTGCTCCTTGTTGCCTTTCTTATTTTGTGTAGAACTGGAGGAGGATTTATTGGAAGTCTTTTGCACTTACGCTCTAAGGAACTGGGTTGTTTGTTTTAATTGACCCATAAGATGGGACTAATTCTCGGTCAGATCCTTCCTATCCGTCTCTGGTAATGGTTTGAATGTAGAGGAGCAGGTGGGTTTCCTCACCTTTACAGCCAGTCAATGCTCGTTTAATGTATCGGCATAACAAGCGCATTCCTACTCTTTGTGCCGGATCAATACACACATTAACATAAACATGCCTTCACACTACGAATGCGTATGCACAAATGCCTACAGCTAGAAAATGACTTTAAATTTGCAAGCTTCAGATGAAGAGATGGGAAGCAAACATTTCCGCACTGGAGATCAGAGTTGTTTGTCTGTTGAGGACGAGTCCTTGGATTGATAGCTCCATTTCTTTTGTAATAATCACAGGTCAAAGGGTCACATCGGAGCGCCCTGTGTAAAGCCTGTGGATCCTTATCTCAGCCTTGCCTCCATACCTGCCCACCCTCCCTATTATCCCAGGAGATCCTTGTTTTTCATTGCTCTCTCCTTGGGGTCACCATTCTCCCACATTTTCTCCCGATTTATGACATTTTTTCCACACTTTTCCCCCTTTTAGTCGTCATCACCGTGTAGTCTTCTGTACCGTAGTGCCCCGCCCTCCTCTGTGAGTGCGAGACACACAGAGAAATGGAGGGGAGAAAGAACATTTGAAGAAATTCCCAATGCCCTGAAGTGGAAGATTCCTGTTTCTTACGTAAAGTTTTAAAGGAAAGTTGCTGTCAGTCACGGGGATCGCACTGCGTCAATCCCCATTAAGAGGCTGACAAACTGAGGGCAGTGGCGATATTAGTTTATGCCACAGATTTCTACAAGTTTACACCAGAGGGCTTACTATTCTGAGTTGTTTTCTGAGAAGTAAAATTTAAATTATTTGACATAAAATCGCTTTTGCATCCAACTTACTTTTTTATTTTCATAAATTTCATCAGAATGCAGGAAGCACAATCCTTGAATATCTTTT
Organism: Pagrus major; assembly: GCF_040436345.1. Lineage (NCBI taxonomy): Eukaryota > Metazoa > Chordata > Actinopteri > Spariformes > Sparidae > Pagrus > Pagrus major. The sequence continues at coordinate 24,510,833 of NC_133235.1, forward strand.
TTGGGGGTCAGACTTTTGTTTCGAAATCCTCCATATTTTTGAGATCTAAAGGTTGGCAGGTATGCTTACCTCCCAGACCGATGCTTATAAGGTGACTTGTGTGTGTGTGTGTGTGTGTGTGTGTGTGTGTGTGTGTGTGTGTGTGTGTTTTTTGGGTGTGTCCCCTCTCCTTCCTATCTTGCATAGAGCTCACGCAGGGAAAGAGAGATTCATCTTCCCCCTGTAGCCTGTCATTAACAGGAGGCAGAGAGAAAGAGAGATAAGGGGAAGGAATGGAAGCGAGAAGGCAAAAAAAAAAAAAAAGAAAAAAGATGAAAGACAGTGGTAAATGGAGAGTGAAGAAACGCGCTGAGAAGAGGAGGAGAAAGGATGCGCTGGGATTAAGGGAAGAGGGGAGAGGAGGGATGGATGAGTGGGAGAGGGGAAGAGGGGGAGGAGAAGAAGGTGGAGGTAAAGAAGAGGGAGCAAGAGGGGTTGGGTAGGTGGGTGGTTGGTGGGGTTATGATGAATTAAAGATGACACTCTCCGGCAGCCTGGTTTCTAAAGATCACTCTGTCTGCTAATGTAATGTTAATGAATGCAAATGATGTGCCTAACCTCTCTCCCCTGACCAGGAGAAGGGAAGAAAAGGAGGGAGAAGGAGAGAGAGAGGAAGGTGTGAAGTGATGTGTTTAAGCGTGCTATTTCTGTGTTAAGCCTGTAGCTTCGTGAGCGACTGACCACTGAGATGCATGAGGTTTGTTGTCACCAACCTCGGGGTTTGACTCTGTACCTTTCTGCGTTGGCCGTCCCCGCCTCAGGAGGGGCTGTTGTGTTTTCCTGCTTCCCCTTCACAGCAACTCTATTACAGACCGGTAATAGTTGGGGGGAAAAGAGCGAGTGTAGCTGCCGCAAGGTTGAATCTTAAGATTTATGTGACGTGGCGGCCCAGATGTGTAAGGCCACGAGAATGTCACCTTGCTGTGATGATGGGATAATTTCATCAGGTTCTGCCGATACTGCATGTATATTAATTTTCTTCTTCTATCTTGCGAGGCATTCTTCCTAACATCTGCTGCTGATCTCATTTGGCTTCCGTAACTCCCCTCCTCTGTATCTCCTCTCATCTTTCTTGGCTTTCTCTCCCGTCTCTGATACTGACCTGGTCTTCTTTCACGCTGAGAATTTTATTTTCACTCAGCCAGAGAGAGCGACTGTGCGCCCGGAAGACTGTTAATACATTTGTGCGTGTGTGTGTGTGCTCGATCCGCGATTTGTGGGCCCGCTCATTTGATTCTGTCTCTGGCTCGGCGATGAGGGACTCGTGGGTCCCATCACTCCGCGCCAAACTCTCAGAGGATGGCAGATTATTTTCTGTTCAATTTTCAAATCAGCCACATTGTCATTTCTGTCTTGAGGGAGACATGGGAGTAACATATTTCTTTTGATGTATTTCTGTTGACTGCTCTGTATCTTCTATTTAAAGCGAAAGCCCTTCACTGTGAGTGACACAGCTTTGGTGTGGCGCAGATTAGAAAAAGTCTCACATCTGTTTGCAAGGATTGTCTCCTCTGTTGAACATGGTGACTCAATCAAAGATATCACCTCTTTCATATCCTTTTTACCCCGAAGCGATGCTGTGCCGTAAACCCAGTCACAGCTTTCAAATCAGCTCAACGCTCTCGACCGTGCTGGACTTGAGCTGTTCCTACCTTCCAGTCCAATAAACAATCTTTTTTTGTGTGTGTGATTTCCCAGGGCTCAGTGAGTGAAGAGTGTCTGTCTGTGTGACAAACATCCACACGATTTGTTCAGAAAATGCTCCACTCTGTCAAAAATGTTCCTTTTTTTTGTTTTTTTTATTCATAAATCCCCCGAGTGGACGGCTGATTAGTTTGGGCGACGCTGCAGCTTTTGCTCTTGTTTGTTTGTCACTTTGTTTTCAGCCCCGTATTAAGATGCCAGGCTCAGCAGGCTTCCATGGGGCTTCATCATTGTTAAGTGCTCATTTCAATCCCGCTGATTTCTCCTCTCGCTTTTTCATCTCTGCCTTTCCCTCTGTCTGCCTTCTCCCTTCGATCTCCCCCCCACCACCCCCTCTCTCTTTGTCCTCCCATCTTGATTCCATTTCTGAGAAAAAGATAAGACCCTCTTAAATAATGTCATTCAAGGCCCCTCGGATCTTATTTCGGTTTGTTGCTGCAATCACAAAGAGAAGGCCCTCTCGGCCCAGCATCCAGCATCTGGACATGATTGTCTCATTGAATTACAAAGTGTACCAGCATCCTTGAACAGGAGGACATAGTGAAGGTGGGTGGGTGGGAACGGAGGGGAGGAAAGGGGGGTTAAAGGATAGACGGATGGAAATGATGTGTTCTGGGATGGGAAGGGAAATCCGCGGAGAAGTGTCTGCCATATTGACTAAAGGAGCTAGAGAGAGGCGCTTCAGCACGTGTTCTATCGACCGGCAGCTGTACAGTCGTACAGACGCGGCAACAAAGGGGGGGAATCACACAGACGTGTATCCATTCTGACTTGCAAACTGTGGAATTAAAGTCATACATAAAGGCTCAAAGAGGTTGGGGAGATTGGACAACCCATCACCGCTATCCTTTCCTCTCTGAACTACCTTTTTTTTGTAGATGCTCTTCGGTCCAAGTGCTAGCAATATGTAATCATGCGTGTCCATGTGATGTATCATGTGACTGCTTGCTGACGTGTAATTGTGTGAAGAGGGCTGCCTTATCGATCCGCGATGCATGGCCCCATCAATGTTTAATGCAGCCTCTCTCGCTCCCTCATTTCTCTCCCTCCCTCTACCCCTCTCTCTCTTTCTGTGGAAACAGCCCACCATTTGGTATTGATCTGCCACTTGCTGCTAATGAGAAGGAGCTGTGCTTTCTGGGATTGGGCGCTGTGGGCCCCCACGGTCGAGTTTCAGTTTTGGATCGGCTTGCGACTTCTGGGATTGTTTATTTTTTTATTTTATTTTTTTTTTAACTTGCACGCTGGCACTGTATCGACTTGAGTGAGCCTCGCACAATGAGCCAGCCCACGTCCGTTGTATGTTTTAAAGTCGCTAATATACTGCGATGTAGTCACAATACATCCCTGGGCGTCGCAGCTCTTTAAATCCATTTAAGACTGGCTATGCTGACACCTACAAGCTATTGTTTTCCAGTGGATTTATGAGCCCCGGTGACATAGTCAACATCAAGCTCTCTATGTTAATAATTTTCCCACAGACTGAACTGCTAGTGAACCTGGCGGTGTTTAATTTATTGGAGCTCACAGGTGGAGCTGACAAAGCAGAATATGAATGCAGGAGAAAACACTCTGGGCTACCCTCCAAACATGAGCAACGGTAGCGCGCTGGTGTTTTTTCTTGTCTTCCAAAGGAACGAGAGGGCGAGTAATGGGATATGTGGTCAGATATAACTGAGATCAGAAACAAGGCGCAGGCTGGGAAAAAGGAGGACTAATTGTTTTTACGAGGGTTTTACGGTCTAAGCTGGGGAGTGACCCTGAGTTAAGCTACTGGAACCCACAGACAAGAGAGGAGATGAGTCATTGTCACAGGTTTTACAGCATAATTTTTTTAGTTTGAGGAAATTACTCCAGGTCTGGAGAAAAAAAACATCCATTACCAAAACATTATCCCAAAATGTATGGATATTAAAGGGGCACAATGGAGTTTGGGGAAGAAATTTAAACTCTTTTTAATATTCACAATATTAAAGAGGTAATAACACAAACTCAGAATATATATATATATATATATATATGTATTCATATCTGAATAAACAGGCTGTTCTCAGAGGAAAATAAGGTCCCAGAACACTGTTTGAAGCTAGAAAGGTGGCAGGGTCCGCCAAATATAAACAAAGTAAAACAGGATGCAATTGAGCTGTTGTCAGTTTATTTATTCCATTTATTCAGTCATGAAAACGAAGACAGAGTCAGTCAACAAAGATCTTTCTCTTCTGATTAGGGAAGTCCTTCCCCAGAACTACATACGCACCTTTAATTTGTGTATTTATCTGAAAGATGTTTTTATATGTAATGGACCAGCAGCGATTTAGATTAACAAAATAAAAAATGAATTAAAAATAACAAATAGATAATTAGTTCCTCTGAAACCTAATTGTTTTGTAAGCTCAGGTCAAAAAATGTCTCATAATTTCAGCAATAAATCAAAATGTGCCTCTTGTAATTTTGAAAGCAATGGCTGTTCTAATTAATGTGGGTAGCTCATTTTGAAATAAAGCACTCGAAATTCACTTATGATTAAATGGATGAATGGTTCACATAACGGCTCACTTAAAAACTCACGTACACAAGGGACATTCTTTAAATCCCCTGTGCCGGTGGACAGGTGTGCGAGCTATGGCGTGACGCCTCTGTGAGCCCCACCTCACTGCTAATAACCACTTAGCATACTCCATTTACTCATCTGCAGCTCTGATATTCGGCTAATGGCTGGGTCACATGATACGACTCAGCCGCCTCTCCCATGGGCCTTTGACCTTTTTTTTGTTTCCCTACCTCCACCATCTTGCCCCCCACCCCCGCCCAGTTCCTTGCTTTTAAAAGGAAATGGAAAATGGCCTACCAACTGCCTGTGTGATTTGACTAAAGCTTCTGTGATTTCCCCAGAGAAAGCGTTGGCAGTCCCCAGAACGCTGGCTGGTGCTGAGGGCTGTTTCATGCTCCTATCTCCCCAGCTGACAGCAAGTCGTACAGGCAGGCAGGCTGGAGCTGGCTGGCTGGCTGTGGAAAGTAGACAAGGCGAGGCTGATCTTAGGGAAATTGAAATACTCTGATAGAAGACGGGTGTGAACAAGGCTGTCACTGTAGGTGTACACAGAAAATTGCTCTCCGAGTTGGCTGGTGAATGCGAGTGTGCGGCGTGAGTGTGCAGCACGTGCGCGTCCCGGAGTGTGTTCGTGTGCGAGCGCTTGTGTGTGCGGCTGAATTACCTAGGCTAATTGGTTTCATGTCTGAGGACAGTTTCTCCCAGTAAGTGGAGATTGAGAATGAAAGGCCTCTTTCCTGCCTACCGGTGGCTTGTCACTCATCCTCAGTGTACTTGTTTTTTAACCAAGACCACTTGAACTGCAGATGACGGGCTTCAAGTGCTCCATCATTTGGAATGATTTCTAAATCACTGCGAGTTCAGCGGGATCTCAAACAAGCAACAGCTGCGGGTGTGCATGCTTCTTTCCCGTCGAAGGGAGGGGTTGCTGAGGCCTGGAACCTCTTCTCGAACGAGGGCAGCGTCTGCCGGTTCTGCCTTTGCGCGCAATCAGAGCGAGATTTCTCCCTTATCAACAACACGTGTGGGCGTCGCTAGCCGACCATTTTTCTGTGATGGTGGATGATGTCCAAAGCGAAAGACACAGCAACCGTAGCTCTTCTGAAAAAATTCCCACACACCCTGCTTATCTGCTCTAGATCATAACCCAGGCATACCGTTCACTCTTATGTCTCCCAGTTTTTTATCTGTTTGGCCACAACAAATGCGGCCGAGGGCATGTTGTGGCAGGGGACATCAAGTAAACGTGAAATATGCCCTGGTTTGCTCTCAATAAGATGGAAGGTTTAGTCCAGAGGATAAACTGTCTGATGCAGGGGGAATTATGAATCTATCATTACACTTCTAAGGCCAACATGTCACTCCATAAATCCGTGTCTGAGAGGCAGAGGCTGGAGAGACCTGTGGTTTGTGATACCTGCCCTCACTTCTTTCTTCTTTCCCGGAGCTATATGAGGTTTCCAGATTTTCTGTGTGCCAACAAGGCAGATATTAATCAAACCAGGGCTGACAAACTTCTTGGGTGAGCCGCCAGACATATTTGTCTATGGTGTGTCACTGAGGATTAGCAAGAGAGGGGGGGAACAAGAATGGGTTATGTTCTTATATTTCATAGATATGACACTTTATGTAATAGAAGTCCAAAGTGAGATAAATAAATTCAAATCCTCTCCAAAACTGCTCCTCTCTGTGCCAGGTTGTAACTATTTATCGTCTCATTTTGTGTGCAACCAGTGTGCCATATAGCTATCCGAGGCGCATCTTGAGATTTTTTCGAATGTTCAGAAAATCACAGAGAAACACAAGGCATCTTTCCCCCTTCTCATTAATGCCCTCTGCTGTACTAGATTTCAGGGAATGTCCCCGCTAGGAGTAAACAAACTGCAATGGCCTCGCCTCGGAGGGGCTGTCTCTGCATTCGTGAAATCCGCTTTCTCCGGGTAAACAATGTGACAAAAGTTCAGCGCTCACGCATGCAAACCCATGCTGTGTTTGACATGTGCACGCTTACACAAGAAACATACAAAAAATATCCACTTATTTTTACACGAGCGACTGCGTTTTGTGCAAACGCATGCCGGCACACGCACGCAACAGAGGCGGGATGCACATACTGTAGTTTCACGCTCGCACAGTGAGAACACAATACAAAGCTCAGCGTTTAACAGCATGACAGAGGCTCTCAGACATTCCTTCCAGCAAAAGCGCCAAGGCTTTGTTTCCCATGTCTCTTGTCTTAACAGAAGTCTAGCAGAGATGGATGAAACACCGTGAAGGATTCGTCTCCTCTCTGTTCATTGATGATAGTGTCAAGTGATCACTGGGGCTTGAATGCGGTTCAACTCTGTGGAATGATACTCAAAATAGCTTTTTTTTTAGGCTAACCGCTGTCTTCTTCTCCCTCTTCCCCTTTTTTCTTTCTGTGGTGCAGAGACCGTGATGGACACTCGGGTGGCCACAGCTGAACTGGGCTGGACGGCGTATCCTAATTCTGGGGTGAGTTACTCATTGCCAACACATACGCATGCTGAGTAAAGAAAAAACAAAACAGTTTCAGAAGTTACTCTCTCTGTAGCTTTATGGGATGATGCGTAACATGAAACACATAGAGATAAGCCAGACAGACAAATAGGCAGGAAGGCAGGCAGGATGGGAGCATAGACTTAAGTAGAGCCCAATGTAGCTCCTATTATGGGTATTATTTTCTCTCTGTCCCAGCTCATAATGACTTAATGATATAATGGGTCCACGTAAGCCCCAGAACACAGAACCTAAGTCCCTGTAAATGGAGGCTGGGGGGATACCATAGACATAATGATACTGTAATGATACATTTATGCAGGGAAGTGGAGATATTAGGATGAAACGGGGGAGGAGGAGCTAAGAGGATGGAAACGCTCAGGGCTTTTTTCAGATTTTAGCGAAACTATTTTCAACTTTCAGGTAGTTTCATGCACATGAAAGGAGTGGGAAATTGAAGAAAGTGCCAAGTCATCAGAATTTCTTTTCTGCTTCTTTTTTTTGTTTTTATTAAAGAATCACAGTATCAAAGGTATGATTGCCCTATTACACTAATGGAGCAAAAGCGAATTTTAAGGCCTTGTTCTCTGTGCTGTAATTCAATAATTCAATGAAAAGCTCCATAGACCAACACTGATAGCTTGAGTCTTGCAGGAGCTATCCAGGACAGACAATGGCTGTTTCCCCGCATTTTCTGGGTCTTTGGGTCTTTATGAGGCATTTTACACACGTATAAAGGGAGCCCTTAATGCTCTTGAACAGGGCTTTGGCTCTGTTTAAGTATTGGAGAGTGTAGCGGCCCACCTTTTTGTCTCCCTGAAGGAGTACTAACTAAAACAACCTGGAACCTGGAATAACTTTGTGTCCTCATTTTATGTGAATACCAGTACGTGTGTGTACATGTGCACGATCCACTTTTAACTAGATCTCATAGCTGAGATCATGCTCATGTCTGCCTGTGTTCCTCGTATGCATCACAGTGCGTCCTTAAAAGTTATATTGATATGGGCAAAATAATGCAGCAGAGACCAGAATTAATATTTGTCATTTTGTCTACATTTTCTTAAATTGAGCAACTGATTATGTTGCAGATCAGCCATCGTAATTAAAACAACATAACTGGTTTCTGTTACAAATGCTGCACTGTGTATTTCTGTTCTGATTTCAAACGTTTTATTATGCGTTGGTGAGGATGCATAACTCAGTGCCTCACAGCTAAGTAATCGCTTAGTGGCCTGACAATCGTCAGCTTGACTCAGAACAAAAACTGCTTCATTTCTTTTCCATTTTCAGAATTAGACACTTTTCTGCACAGCTTCAGTCGCTGCGCCACGTCTGGAGGCCGACATGATCACTGACAGATATGAAATACCACACGAAAAACAAAGGATGACAAGCAAACAAGTGCACACAGCGTCACTAATGTCCAGTTCAGGCTGTTTTTAAGAGGCAAAACAAATAGCAGCTTCTCCAGTCACAAAGTTAAATGTCACTTTGACAGTTTGCAACGATTTTGGCTTTAAATGCACTGAAAAAGGGGAGAGCCAGCCTAAATTAGACAAGGAAATAAGCTAAATCTGTGTCAACAGTCAACACAGCAGAAGCACGTCAATGCCTGAGGATTCTCTCTTGGCCACTCAATATCCCCAAATTCACTGAATCACAGGCACAATAGTGTCCCACGGTCAAATTACTGCAGGGAGAATTCCCTCCCAGTGACAGCCCTCACGTTGATCTTCTGCTTGGTGCTGCTCACCCGGAAGGCTGGGTCTGTCTCTTTTCATTTTAAAGGATCAGCTGGGTCAACACACGTTTCATCACACTTACATAATATGCAATGGAACAAACATGATTTTTTTTTCATGCAGCCTCGCACTGCTGTCACATTGTTTCCCGCTGCAAAGAGGAAATATCCAGCAAGACGTACCGAGCAGAGACATCTACACTGCGATTTCCATCGAAGCCTGCTCAGTTCAGAAAGCCTCCAGGCGCACAGAGCCTCTTGTCTGTGTTGAGAATAGTTTTTTTAAGCTTGTGCTGGTGTAAAAGTTCAGGCGAGGAGAGACCTGCTGAAGGGAAAATACACTCATACCGCTCACTAGAAGAACTTAGCCCCACTCCGCAGCTGCCTTGACCTTGCTGGATGATGGAGATGCAGCATGTGTAAATGTACAGTTCTCACACACGATTTCTCACACTCTCAGTACACACACTATATTCAGCAGGTTTTAAGTGGAGTTCTGGGAGAGCTAAAGATGATTGCGTCAAACACGGTTAATATGAGATAATTAATAGTAAGAGAGGCCCGATATTTAATTGAGCGTACCATATCTCTTATATGAGTGTCAAGTCATCGCTGAAGGTATATCTGAAAGAAAGTGTTGACTGTAGCCTGCAGGGGGTGTGAACGGATGTGTCAATTTAAAGATACAGAATAAACACTTCGCTTTGACAAGTCTGACATATACTGGTTTTAATAATGTATATATGTGTCTATGGCCAAGGGCTAAATGGTCAGTTGTTGTCTGTTTGTGAACCTGAAAACTGCCTCTCTAACAAACACAACCATAGAAAACACACACGCACACTTCTGTTGTCCCTGTACTGTTCGATACATCTCATTAATTTCCTTTAGTGACTTCTCCTTCAGGAGTTCATACCGAGTGTATACGTGTGTGTCTGGTGTGTGTGTGTTTGCGTTCGGCTGACCTGAAGGGTTAATTTTGAAGGATTGCAGGAGCGGTGTCATTAGTTCCAGTGGCGTAAACATGAGGACGTATCAGGGCCGGCCATGTGAATATACTGTATAATGCCGCGGCGGTATGCGAACGCACACTCGTATGATAGCATCTGCCAGAGAGAAGGAGAGCTCAGAAGGAAAGGCAGATGTGTACAGCAAACAATATTACAATATTCCCCTCGCATGTCTTATTTCTCCCTTTCTGTCTCACCTTCATAATTATGAGTTCTTTCTTTCTTCCTTCTTTCCTTCCTCCTTTCCTTCCCTTGTTACTTCCTTCTTTCATTGCTTCATTCCTTCTTTCGTTCCTTCTTTCGTTCTTTCTTTCTTCCTTCCTTCCTCTCACCTAGACAGTTACCCTGTGACAAATAAAATATGGAGTCGAGAAAGGCAAATGAACCCTGAACTTGCCAGGTGGCAATGTGACATAGCAGACATGAAAGATGACGTGCACACACACACACACACACACACACACACACACACACACACAGACACCGGCCTCACTAATGTACGTGCGCTGATTATGAATGTGATCGTTCTGAGCTTTAAACTGTAACCTGGCTTCTAAACGTGATCTTATGAATAAACCCGCTTTTCTTTATCAGCCTAAGTGATGACACAATGAGTTAACAAAATGAGTTTATCCTGAGGCCAACATGATTTCATGTTCATGTGCAGACTTCACCAGGTTTCTTAAGAGTCTTTATATGTGCATGAAAGACAAACCTAAATAAGGAAAGTCTCTCAGAGGCACGAATTATAAAATAATAGGTCGGTAAAAGAACACAACCAGAATCAGTTTTACTGATACAGTAAATTAGGTCCATTGTGTTTTCTTTTGCCCTTTTTACTGGGAACAGAGCAATTGTTGAGCATCATACTGTTTATTTAGTAAGATAAAAACAGATATTGATTCTGAAAATATGAATAATGTACAAAGATTGAGTTGGCTTTTCACATATTTAGCTGAGCAGCTATTTGGAGAAAGCCTTGGGGATGAGAGAAAAACGTCTTTATCACTGTAGGTAAACAGTAGCAGTTCTTTTCAGTGTACAGTTCATTTAAAATGAGTTATTTGAAATATCGTCAAAGTACTAAATATGTGTTATTGTAATACTATTCACAATGTAATGTTTTTTCTGTTTTGCAAGTTTTTTTTGGCATATGTATTTTCAGATGATGTGTCTTTAATAAACAAGATAGATAATATTGGTGTCTTATAATCCCACATAATGTAAAATAATGTAATGCAACATGCCTAACTAGCAATGTTGGTGCAAAACCTAACAATACTGTGTAAAATACTAAATTTACATCACATACATAACTCATGTAGAGTAGCCTATGGTCTGCACCTGTAGCAAAGCTGCATCTCATCCTTTTAACTAAAACGATTAAATGACTTAAAGTGAACCTTAAAGCAATTAAAAACTTCAACCATTGCATAATTTTACATGTGAAAAAAACAAAAAAAACAACACAAACCACAAGTGCACAGTAAGTGCAGCCACAGCAGACCCTATCACTGTGCTGACAGTCCACATGCTGATTCCCTTCATAACATGTTAACTTGAATCATATTCAAGAGTACAGATTCAGAACATGGCAGGGGACAGACATGAGTCGGATTACTCACCAACTAAACTGAGGCTAGGATTTAAGAGCTACCCCACTTTTGTTTTGGATATAACTGTGTTATCTGACAGTAATCCGGTTGTCTGAGTGCATAATGTAAGCACAGACACTGTGCAGAGAAGGAGATAAGGAAGGTGACAAGCTGGGTTGTGTTCCAGACATGTTATGAGTTAAGGAAGGTAAAGTCAAATAGACAAAATGAGCCCTTATGTGCCCCTATGTATTATCCTTTATCTCTTGTTATAATGTCTATGATCTATTCTCTCATCTTTGCCATTAAAAGCAGTGATAACAACTCAAAAACCCCTTTTAACTGGAGATATATGTATTTATGTGACAAAAACAGGCAGAGTTCTCTGAAGTAAAACCAAAAATGTGAGTGACTGAATCAGCTGTAAAACAACAGAAAAAGAAAAAAGGGTCAAACAGCTTGGCAGCCTGAAAAAGATGTAACACACCGGGGAATTCCAGACCCTTAGAGAAAAGAAACCAACGTTTCTTTATCTTAATTTGTTTCTGCATCATTCTTGAATTATTTAGATAAAAAGGGGCACCTGGAAGAAATTGCTTTCATATGGACGGGTGAGATGGGATTGGGGGGAGTGTGGAGTGAGGGAGTAAGAAAAAGCCAGGAAGAGAAATGTGGTTGTGATGGTGGAGGAGCTGAAAGGGGTCACGGGGTCAGGATGGGGGGTGGGGAGGGAGTGATAAGGAGGCACCAGAGTGATGGAGGGTAAGAGTCAACAGGGCAAAAGAAACAAAAAAATACTAGCTGTGTAGATGAGCAATATTCAGCTGTGGGTGTTGCGTGTGGAAGAGAGCTTTGGGTTAACTCATGTGACTCCGGGAGGTCACAGACGGACTCCAGGCTTTGAGGTGAGAGCCTTGCGGGGGGAGGGGAGTTGGGAGGGGGGCGTTATGGGCTCGGCAGGGCAGTGGTGGCTGAGCTGACAGAGGCTGTGGGTGCTGTCAAGCGTGGAGAAACAGGGCAGGTTGGTGTGGTTGTAAGGGGCTTTGGGAGGAGAGGGATAAAGAGTGGGCCACGTAAGCAGAGAGAGGGGCGTGGAGGATAACTGCCTGAGGGAGACGACAGACAGTAAATGGCACAGGGGGAGGGATGCGGAAGCAAAAACATCAGGAGGAGATTTTGCAGAAATCCCTCTGTCCTTTGGTGCAGCAGGTGCATAAGAAGGGATGGAGACTGAGCGGATCTCACCCTGACATGTTTGTTTGTATTCATCCTCCTTTGTATTTTCCACATGTGGGCTTGTTTGTGCTCGGGCATATTCATAAGTGCCTACATGTGCTGTTGCATATTTGCACCTGCATATGGGAGCGTGCACAAGTGCAGGTGCTGGTAGAGGAGAGCCGTCTTCTGGGCGTACCTGCTCCCCCGCTGCGCCCTGTGCTTCAGCAAAGCTTCTGCGGGCCTTAACTGGACAGGTGTCAGCCTCCACTCAGCAATTCCTAAAGAGCACAGATAGATCCATAACAGCCATCTCACCATCTGCTGACCAGACTCAATACACCTCAATTATTCATAGCCTGACAGACAGACAGACAGGCAGTGGCTCAACGGGCAGAAGGGAACACAGGCGGGAAAAGTAAAGTGAAATGAAAGAGCGAAAGGTAGAGAGGAAGGAGAGGGGGGGTTGATTGAATGTAGATGAGAAGAGTAGGAGAGAGATGGAGAGGGGAAAAAAAGACGGAGGATGAGCTTGAAGGAAAGAGAGAGGGATGGAGGTGAACTCTGAACCGGCAGAGCCGGAGCTGAAATAGAATGAGAAGAGAAAAACGACAGTGAGTCATGTTGCTGCGCTTCAGCGGCCAGGTGAGAAGAGTGCCTTCATTACATGCATGCATGCGCGCACACACACACACACACACGCCCGTACACAAACAGGTGGAAGCTGCACACGTGTATGAGAAAATTCACACATTCACACATTCACACATTATGACTCCTTAGAAACTCTTTCGAAATGAGTTGTGGTTAAAAAAAAGAAAAATGAATGTGTTTGCAGGTTTGTTCTTCTACGTACACACACACACACAGCTGACATTGTCATAGCAGTGGGAGACCTGTTTCATTTTACCTCCACGGTTATTGAGTGTGATCTAGGTGTGCAGCCAGACAGCTGAATTTGCTCTGGGCTCAGACGCAGACATCTCTGCTCAGCATGAAGGCCGGAATGGTAAAACAGCGAATGGCTTGGATCACAATGCAGTGATTGTGTGTGTGTGTGTGTGTGTGTGTGTGTTTGTGTCCGTGTAATTTTGTTAGTCTGCTTTCTGTGGAACCGCTCTCATATCACATTTTAGCTCTCAGCATTTGTTTATTCGTAAGGTAAGATTTCATTTACGTTCCCAATCTCATTTGCCAGGCAGACGTTGTGTATAGTTTAGACGGAGCAGAACATCACAATAGAACATGTTTATAGGCTAAGACAGGCTAAATTGGAAATTGTGCCACTATTTCTTCACTTTTACCTTTTCTCCATTTTCTACTTCCCTCCTTGAAATGTGGCTACCTCAATTATTGATTCCTTTCCTGTGGATTTCCCCCTCCATATTTCACATGTAAGAATTCTCTTGGATGTATTAGGAAACCAAGGACATTTCTTTTTTTTCATCAGAGAATAAATAAAAGAACAAAGTGATAGAACCGGGGCAAAAACGAAGGAGAAGGAGAAATGAGTCTATCTTTAATTTGGTGTGAATTCGGAGGAGTGGCTGGAGGCTGACTTATATGTGTGGGGAGGTATTGTGAGTCTACCCCAGCACCTCCTACCTGCTATATCAGCAGTCCTACAGAGCCGGCAGAAATGGCTTTTAAATCCTCCCATTCTTACATACTCACACTGACTGTTTGCCTGCTTTTTTTCCCTGCTTTTCTTCACTCTAGCTTGTCTGTCTCGGAGCTCAGACTCCCTTTCGCCCAAGCCTCCCCCCCCTACCTTGTGTATGGAGGATAGGGCTGTCAAGTGTCATGCTTTGCGGGCTTTTTATACACACACACACCCACACCTACACATACATGTAGACAGGCAGGGTCCCCTTTGTACCCGAAAGCCTTGATACCTTGCCACTCTCCTGTCCCCTGCTGTCACGCTCTTTGTGGCTTGCCCCTAAATGGCCTCGCCGGGAGCCATAGGGGACCAGGGAGTCTGCAGGGTGACAGCTTTCACTCTTAGCCTCCCTCTTTTGGCATTTCTCTCACTCTCTTTTATCGCTTGTTAGAACGTCCCATTCCTGTTCGTTATCATTCCTCTCGTCCGCTCTGAATTATTTAACTTCGTACTCTTTAAATTCTGTTCTTCCGCAGATTTCTCTCTCTCCCTCTTGCTCGTTTTCTGCTTTTAGAATTTTCTTCTCTCGGCACACCTGCTGGTACATCGCACATCTCCAATTTTAACATACCGCGATGGTGACTCATTTAGCCTTCCTTCTTATCATCCTCCACAATAGATCCATAAGGTTGGAGAGGGTCTCAGATTTCTACACAACACACCGCCTGAGCCTTTAACACAGGGTGATTCAGGGTAATGTTGCTACTGGTTACTGAACTGCTTCCGAGGCGATGTCAGCGGCATGGTTTCTCTAAAAGGTACCTGAGTGGGTGTCGCCAGGTGCATCGTGAGATAAAAGCCTTCAAGGAACAGCTCTCTCTCTCTCTCTCAACACAATTACATTAACCTTGTTTTTGTAATTTTAAATGCCTTGTTGACTTCATGGAGATTTTCAAACCTCTCGTTGATTTATTTTCCTTCCTTAAATGGTAATTCTGAAAATACCTGAATCAAGAAAACAAATCCTGTTCCTCACAGACCTGCTCAAACTAAGTTTAAAGGGACAATCTGTAAGAGTTTTCGTTGAAAACCTTCAAAAATCAACTAATTATGAACAGAATGTAAAGAAACAGCAGTTCTGACTTGATATCTATGTATTGCTTGCCCCGGCCCATACTGTTTGACAGCTCCCATACTAGTGGTGTAAATACAAAAACTCCTCTGGTCCCTTCACTTCCAGTCCAAACTGCTAGCTGCACAGCTAACTGAGCCAACTAGCTAACAGCAGCTAAAGTTAGCAGTACGCGGTTACACTGGTTCTAATGCTTCTCCGTATTTGTTTTGAGTATACAAATACGTACTGCACTTTAGTTTGTTTCATTCATACACCACATTCAAAAACAGCGGATATGAGTATAACACATCACAGAGAATCAAAGAT
This sequence comes from Pagrus major, assembly GCF_040436345.1. Lineage (NCBI taxonomy): Eukaryota > Metazoa > Chordata > Actinopteri > Spariformes > Sparidae > Pagrus > Pagrus major. The sequence goes on from NC_133235.1 coordinate 24,526,255, forward strand.
CAACACAAGAAATATACAAAGCATAGAAAAACACAAATGCATTGAACAAGCAGGCTTTAAGGATCAGAAGGGCTCAGATGCTAGTGAGTAAAAGAATGTGTTGAGCCAAGACTTAAGTAAGTCGACGGTGTGGGCGGATCTGATCGACAAGGGCAAATTATCACTATCCTTTTGTTTTCAGCTGTTAAGATAAATAATTGGATAGCACTGGCATTTATTGCCACAGTTTAAACACAATAGGACCCAAAATGCAATGCAGTAGAATAAATATGTTCCTAAAATCATCAAGACTGCAGATCAACAATCATCTCAAGAAGAAATGTAGTACATTTCTTTCTATTTTACAAATCGTCTGCGTTTCTGTTTCCCCACCTACAACATCAAGCAACCTTGCAAAAGCTCCTCCGCCCACCAATCTTGTGTTTTATGTTTGTCTTAATAATTCGATTTTATTTTTAAATCTTCCGTAGGAATGATGAGGCGAAAAAAGGCCTGCAGTTAAAAATTTAAATTTAATTCTTCATGGTTGGAAAGAAGAAACGGCGTGTGTGCTCATTTCAAGCCTGTCGTCTTCAGTGTGAACAGTAGAAAGCTACATTTAGTAACTCCCACAATATCAAGGAGGTTTGTGTTTACTAGCGACTCAATCTAAAAACATCTTCAGGCCAGCAGATCGGCTGCCGGCTTCAAAGCAACCAGCATAATTGAAAATGCGAGTGTTAGTAATGATATTACAAAAGTTGGATGGAGGAGATGGAGAGCGGGGCGCCTGGGTGGGCTGTTTGCTTGATGCCACATGATCTGAATCACTTTCAGGACCTAAGAAGAAAGGCATATAAAAGACATTTGCGAGCTTCTAATGAGACCAAATTGCAAACAATTTCTCACAAACACACATTCAGATAGAGTTTGGTATGACAGCCACCAGTACCAGCAAAACCAAAAAGTCTCGGATACTTTTATACTCAGCAACGTCAAATCAATCTTAGTTGCTTAACACATCGGTTCAATAAACGCATTGATCGGGGGCAAGGGCGTGGCCAGGGAGCAGCTCTTCAATGAGTCTCATGCGGACGGAGTTTTATCTGGGCTCAGTCAAACTGTGTGACTGTAATTATAGAGTGGCTGGGATCTGGCAGGACTTGGGAGTGTTTCAGACATCACCATTTCCTCCCCATCCATCACATTCAGCCAGGCGGAACTAGGCCACAGATGCCCCGCAAAATAATCATTCCCATGCAACTGGCCTGACAGCAGCCCTCATTCAATAACACAGCTGATCAGAAATGATAATAGCAATCATGCCACTGCATATTTTAGAGGCTGCAGCCTGGTTGTGTGTGTGTGTGTGTGAGGTGGGAGATGAGGCGTAGCTTTCAGAATATGTGAATTTACAAGAGGCTGTGAGCATGTGTCTTGAAGCTTGTGAGGGGTTGTGAGTAAATCCAGCTGCGGTTGTTGGTAAAAGCAAAACCAACTGTTGCTTCGGATGACATGTCCATTCTATCGACTTCAAGGAACAGACCCAAAGGTTGAAATGCAAATATCCTCATTAAGTCAGAGGGATTCGAAACAGCCTTTGGAAAGAAAAAGCTATCTGGCTTGTGATTACCGTTGGCGGTGAGCTTTGCAAAATGAGAAGAGCATCTTTCAGCAAGGGCATAAAGAGTTCAATCCCTATCTCAGCTTTTCATGTCCACCTATAATCCACTGTCCTTCTGAGACCTTGGCCTTTTCAAATCTGTCAATGTGAATTTCACTCGCATGTGTGCTATTCCTTTTTCTTTTCTTCTCTCGTTTTTATCAAAAGCCAGCTCTTTAAATGCTGATTTATTCCTGCCTAATTATTAAAATAATGGATTCTGTAAAGGTATACTTTCCCAGCCTCAGTACAATGATGCGGTGTCATGAATAACAAATAGGCTTATTATTGAAATGTCCATCCTAGGCCTGTAGTATGAAAACCAATCTCCTGCTCTCCTCCGCCTACATGTTTTAGACCTGCAGTGATAGATGAGCAGACAACTCTTGGGTAGAAAGTGCTCACAAATGTGCCAGCCATTCCTCTTGGGGTTACAGATGTAAGCACAACACCCTCGCCATACTGTTGGCCAAAACACTATATAAACACGTTCTAGTCCCAGGGCCCTTTGGGGAACATGAAAAAATAAAGTGACCTCTTGTACTGACGGTGTTGCTTTGGAGGGCAAGCTCAAACTCGAGTGCCTTAACTGAAAAAGGCACACAAAATTCAGGTGGAAGCTGCATCAGCAGAGTGGATTCGGGGTACAAAGTCGAGGGGAACGTGGTGGCGGTGGAGCGGCACCATTTGGCCAGCGCTGTCTACTGTTTAATACATCTGTTGCCTTGGGTCTTGCTGGAAAACCCCATTGTCAGACTGAATAATGGGAGTTTTGACGGCCGTTCAAGAAACACTTGCCAGACGCTCATCTACCATTTGCGATGGCATTTTGTAGACCTTTCTCAGATGAGGAATGTGGAAATGCTCTGAGCTGCTCATCATCCATCTGTGTTCAATATGTCTGAGCATGTAGCTGTATTAAGTGGTGCTGATGGATTTGAAAAGCATTTTGTGTGTGTGACTCCACTGAGAATCAGACGGCAGACGTGAGGTCAAAGATCATCCCAGTGGATGCTTCTTTATTCAAGTCAGTCTCTCGTGAATTGACCGAAGTTGAATAATGAGCTAAAAGTAGTCAAGACCCGTCTTCATGTGTGTGTAGTTAAGCCCGAGCCACAGCCAGACCCACTACTGCCAAGTGTTTTGGCTGGTTTGTACGATTGAGGGTAGAGTTACAGTGCATCAGGACAGAAGTCATATTGCTCATACTTTATTTCTGAATTTAATTTTGTGGCAACCATTGGCACCCTTCCACTGACTAGTCCCTGTAAAAATGAAACTTAAGATCCAAATTAGGAAACAGCCTAAAGGTAGTGTTTGATCACTCCAAAGCATTTTGAAGAACTCCGAAAATTAGAAGATTTCTGGAGACATATCAGTTTTCCTCCCTGGCAAAAAACAGCTACACACAGTCACTAATGTTCTTTGGTATCTGCTGCTGCGCAACTCTTTAAAGATACTGCAAATGCCAAAAAGCTAAAACACCAGTCTCCAAAACAGGGATGATCAGCTTGGTGTTTTCTGGTTACTTTTTAGATAGTTTGAAAATAAAATAAAATTCACAATTCAGGTTCACTCGATCAACATTCACCCACTCTCTCTTCATCTCGCTCCGTCTTACAACACTCAAAAAGTCTACTAAGTAACCTTGAAAATACTAGTGACACCCACTGCTGAGGACTGTGTGAATGATTTCTGTACACAAGCTGTACCAGGTTTGTGTGTAACTAATCAGGCCATTAGCAATGGCCATTAGAAATGGCCTAAAGGTGGCCATGGCCACCCTTAGGCCACTTCTTGATTTGGTTCTTAAGTTTCAAAGGCCAGCTCAGGAAAATATGAGTTCAGCCCAGGGACAACAGTAAGATCTAGGTACCTTCAAAGTTCCTTAAAAGGTTCCTGGGTTACTGAAAAAGTCTCCATTTTTGTGCAGAAAAGTTCTTGTCAAGGAAAGGGGCTATATGATAACCCAGGGACTACATTAAGATCCAGGCTCCTTCAGTTGAAAACTTCCTGAAAAGGTTCCTGGGTGCCCGAAAAAGTCCACATGTTCGTATCGAAAAAGTTCCTGTGGTGTAAAGGGGCTATATGACAGCTTTGTCACTACATTAAGATATATGTTTATTAAGCTGAAAAGCAGGTTATGTTCTTAAAAATTTCCCAAGCTTCCTGAAAAAGTCCCCATATTTGTGCTGAAAAAGTTCTTATAGTAGGAAAGGGCTATGTGACGGCCCAGGGATACATTTAACATCCAGGTTCCTGAAGTTGAAAACAAAGATAAGTTCCTTAAAAGGATTCTGGGTAACCATTTTCCTACTGAAAAAGTCTCTGTGGTAGAAAGGGGCTATGACCTTTTGTAATACTGTTAGTCGCTTTTGTTATTTCAGTTGCAGCTTGACTGGAATCGTGCAGCATGTGTACGATAGCGCCTGTCATGTTCCCACCATGCCTGCTCTAAATGACTCATTAGTCCAGCCCATTTCTCCTATTATTGCCCGCAGGTGTTACATCCATGTTCTGATAGGTTACTCTCAGCTCTGTGATTGGGGCTCTGCTTGTACCCAGCTCACTGCTGGATGCTGCGGCCCTCTGGAGCAAGACTGTGGCCATCCGAGCTGCTCTGTGTTATTTTAGCCTTTGAAGGTAATGGCGATCAATGTGATGAATGGCCTTTATGAGGGCAGAGTATCGATGGCTTGATGGCAGCGAGCTGAGGCTGTGGGAAGGGGAACATCAGCATGAATATATTACCGCCCTCCCTTCCCCTCGATTCCTCTCCACTCCTGTGTTTTTCTTTTATCCCTCACTCTGTCTCTCTTTTCTTTCCTCTGCCCTCTCTTCTCCAGCTCAGCTAGCTGTGACTGGTCATTAACACAAACATTAAGCGCTCTGTGAATCCATAGCTCCTCCATCTCCTCGCTACTGCCCATAAAACAGAGCAGCTATAATGACACACACAATGGGCACACTTGACAATCAGGGGCAGGGGAAGAGTGTCTCCTATATTAGTGGCAAAAGCAAAGCTATTAGAGTGGAGCCAATGGGTACATTTGGTTGGCGTAAAAATGAGTGTTGTGTAAAGATGCTCTCAATATTTGTCTGGTGTTTCATCAGCAAGAAAGTTTGTGCCCAGTGAGATTGGTAATGATAAAATAGTGCGACGCAGAAATGTGTACATTAAAACTAATTGAGAGAGAGCTGGCTTTATTGAGTCACATAAAATACTCTTCAAAGCGATGCTGGTCAGCTTCCACCCACTGTATTCTTTTGTTTTTTTTCCACATTCATATCCTCTGCAACACTGTGCTTTCCTGCCCGACTGCTACAGAGAGAACATTATCTCTTATCACCTGAACGTATGGGAAACATTTGGTGGGGGAAGTACGAAAGAGAAGATGCACTTGGCGACATGACGACAATCACACTCAAGCTTCCACCTTGTTCACCTTGAGCCGATATGAATGATACATGCATGGAACATTCATCTGCGCTTAGGTCCATAACCGTTGGACTAAATATAGGCTACACAGCATGGCACTAACAGTGTTATTTTATATACAAATCCTTGAGGAGGAAATGGATGGAAGGACCAGGGAATTCCATTATCAGTAAGGTGACAGGTGATGATGCCTTTTCCTTTTCTTTTCTCTCTTCTCCAGCAAGGTCAGAGAAGTGTCACAGAGTGGTGCGGGAGATAGATCTGATTTAAATGATGTAAAAGGTCTGCGAAAGAGGAAAGAAATAGAAATAGGAAAACGCAGGTAGAGAGTTGATGTGACTGCGAGGCATGTGCTGCCTATGTAGATGGCGTCCTTGAGTCTTACATGCACGTGTCACTTGCATTTCAGTGGCGTTGAAAGAGAGAAAATGATAAAAGATGTGAGATAATGGATACCAATGTTAATACTCAGGGTAATCAAATGTTTTGGACCTACAGAAGCAGAAATGTGGCATGTAGCCTCGAGCTTTTCAAAACAACAGCCAGCAAATCAATATGTGGTCCGTAAACCATCAAATTATAAACAGCACGATCTCTGTGCGCACTCACACAAAACACACAGACGTGGACAGCAGATGAATACTAAGCGCTGAAAGGATAGAAGGAAATCGTGTCGCTGTGTGTGATTTTTGCTAAGTAACCGACGCACCTGTAATAGTTTTGTTTGTCTTTGACACAATGGTGGCAGCGAATATCAGCCGAGAAGGAAATAGAAAAATTGCAGTTCATTATTATATGAGCCAATGAATTTCTGGACAGATTTCAGACGGGCATTATTGGAGACGCCCCAGGCCTCTCTCTGGCGTGAAAGATGGTGGTCATTTGGCTAGACGAGGGGCAGTGAGGACCCCCTCCTAGACCGGAGCAGACGGGTGCAGAGGAGCCTAGGGCGGGCTGTATTAATGAACAGGCAGTGCTGAAAGGGACAGGTTCCTGTAATGCTGATGAATGGTCATTACAGAGCAGAGACGAGAGAAGAGAGCAGAAGGGGGAAGAGAGGAGGGGGGAGAGGAGTACAGCGAAGTGGGCACAGAGGGAGCAGCGGTGAGAAAAGGCTTTAATTTGCACCTCAGATTTCTGTAAACTCGTTTATCATGTCAGCGGTGTCACTGTTCACCATGCGTCTTCTCCCCCCTTCCCTCTCCTTGCCCCCACCTGGCCCAAACCTTCTTGTTTTTTTACAAATACTGCCATGTACTCCTCGGGCCAAACACTTACTCATCCTCACAGTTTTTGTATATTTTCCGGCCCCAAATTTGACAGCTCACATGCATCCTGTATATCTCGCCATGCATAAGTTCAAGATTTTTCTGAATCGTTTCCATTTGTTGGGGCTGTGCGTGGAGAGTTGATGTCTTCTCCTCTCCATTAGGCCTGATTGAGCAGCTGGGGCTTTAAAGGTCAGGAGAAGGAGGAAGCACCAGGAGATATATGCACACAAGAAACATGAACTGACTGGAGGCCCACTCACTCCACTATAGACCTCATTAACTTCTCCTCGCCTACAGCTGTTTGGATCATTGGTGGGGTGGGAATTTGGAGAAATAAATCTGCGAGCCGAGCTGTTGCTTCAAATAGGAGTAAAAAGAATGGTATCGAAACAGACAGTGGAAGTGATCTGAGAGGAGAAAAGAAATTCAAAACGGTTTCAAATTACTCTTTGTGCTCTGCAGATTATTCATTTCGAGTCAGTGGAGCTTTTATGCGGCTGTCGCAATGCATGCAGCCTTATGTTTTTTTTTCTGTCTGCTCTGCTGCTGTATGCCAAAGTTTAACCTATTGTTATGATAATAGCTTCACAAATTGAAATAGTACATTTAGATTATAAGTAGACTGTCTGGTTTTGACCCAGTCTCACATGTTTTAGCACTGGAGGAAGGTCGGTGTTGTGGTCAAGACCACCTAAACCAACACCAAGTCTAGGCCAAGACCAAAGCAGGACCAGACCCAGTGCGATTCCTACACTGCATGACACGATCACAAAACACTCACAGAACACAAAATTGAAATTGAGATGAGATGAGATAAAAATGTGCCTTATTCCGAGACGAGACCTTCAAAATGTCTCTATTGTTATCCAGACCAATGCTTGAGACCAATCTCGGGTACTTCAACACTACTGACTGAACCCATTTATATTCTGGTATAGAGGTCGGTCTGACTTGCTCGGATTTCTTGACACCAGTTACAATCGTCTGAAACGGTGCTGATACCAGGATGCATGGATTAATGGATTAATATAAATAAATAAACTTGTTTTGGTGGAATGTTTGCACATGGAAGACGAGCCCTGGCATTAAAATGGCTTAATCCCCACAAAGGAACCAAGCAGGCCTGTGATCCAAGTTCTTCATTAAACTTACCATTTTCACCGTTAAGGTTGCTATTTTAGAGGTTTTTGTTGTTTCATGTAGTGATGAGGACTTTGAACGTCAACACACAGATAGTAAAAGGGCAGAATTCTTACTGAAATCGTCGGTAAATGGCAGACCCCAACCCCTAACCCTAATACCCGCAGCCTATTTCCTGTGATTCAGACTAGAATTTTTTGTGCAGCTGGGCAGTTACTCTGATATATTTTTTATCTGAAAGCTTCTACGCAAGCTTCTATTTATTTGAGCTTATTTCTCTTCCCAGATCTCAGTGATTCCAGTGAAATTTTAATGCCGCATTTTCATTATTATTTGGTGCACAGGATTAATAACCCAAAGGGGCTTTTAAAGCTCATCCAACATACTTTCTGGGTCACACCTGCGAGAAATGGCCTGCGGTGTATTTCACTCTGCAAGCAAATGCCTTTCCATCAGACCCACCCATTCATCAGGCTCCTGGCTGCCATGTAGTAGCCCTCGACTGTCTAATTGAAATTCAATAGTGCATAATTTCGAATTTGTTACACACCATATTTTATAATGCGTCAACTCAGTGCCCAGCCACGCTCAGCATAGATGGCAAATAGCAGCGCATCCAAAGTAATTACTGGGTTTGTGCTTATACAGTGGCAGTACACATACTACAGCTGTTGAGCGTATTTAGAGAACAAGACGGCAAAGTGGTGTTTTTGCTGTCGCTGCACTTAAGAAGTTATTTGTGATTCAGAAAAAGAAGGACATTTGTGTATCCTCGATGGATAAATAAGCCCCACAGCTCAACTGGCTGATTTTTTTTTTTCTGTTAATCCAGGAAGTCGACTCAAATTCAGTGCCTCAGGGAGATTACTGATATGTGTACAAATTCTCTGTGGCTCAGCCAATATTAGCATTCTCTTTCAAAAAAATGACAAATACGCAGCACAGATTTCTTACTGATGATTAACTAATTAACCATGTGCACTCTTCTCTCTCTTTCTCTTTCTGCAGTGGGAGGAGGTGAGCGGCTACGACGAAAACCTCAACACCATCAGGACCTACCAGGTGTGCAACGTCTTCGAGCCCAGTCAAAACAACTGGCTCCTCACCACGTTCATTGATCGGCGTGGAGCACAGCGCATCTATGTGGAGATTCGATTCACCGTGCGCGACTGCAGCTCCATCCCCAACGTCCCTGGCTCGTGCAAGGAGACGTTTAACCTCTACTACTATGAAACTGACGCTGTCATTGCAACTAAAGGAACCGCCTTCTGGATGGAGGCGCCTTACCTCAAGGTGGACACCATCGCTGCAGATGAGAGCTTCTCGCAGGTGGACTTTGGCGGTCGCCTAATGAAAGTCAACACAGAAGTGCGGAGCTTCGGCCCGTTGTCTAAAAACGGCTTCTACCTGGCCTTTCAGGACTATGGCGCCTGCATGTCTCTGCTGTCAGTCAGGGTCTTTTATAAGAAGTGCCCGAGTGTGGTGCAGAACTTTGCAATCTTTCCAGAGACCATGACGGGGGCTGAGAGCACCTCCCTGGTGATCGCCAGAGGAATCTGCATTCCCAACTCAGAGGAAGTAGATGTCCCCATAAAGCTCTACTGCAATGGAGACGGAGAGTGGATGGTTCCTATCGGTAGCTGCACATGCAAGGCTGGGTTTGAGCCAGACAATGGCAACGTATGTCGAGGTAAGTAATGGATAACAATAGAGACATTTATCACAAACATCCTACACTTTCTATTTGAGAGCGTTACCTCTGCTAGTTTCAAGCACCCTGCTTTCAAATCCTTTGCTTTTCATCATTCACTCGCTTTTAAAATGATGGACTACTCACATGAACAAATCACTTCAGTGAAGACAGGCGACATGTATTTGTTCTATTTTAAGCTCACATATAACAAGGCATCAGCGTAGCCTGGATCACAGATTTTCCACATCATTGGAACGGCTGAATTGATTGTGTTTCATGCGTTTTGCTGAGCACGGTGTGTCGTACTTCTTCCTTGATCACATCCACCTCCGGTGTACTAGAAAGGCGCATTAGCATTGATTCTTAATCTGTAGCGAATGCCAGCCTTCTGTGCAGCCTACTTTACAGATGGCGAGAGGTTTGATTCTGTCTCAGTGTGATGTGCAGGAGACGGAGTTCTGAGGAATAGATAATACCGCCTACATAAAGGCGAGGTTAATCTTGGTTTTCAGAGCGAGCTATCGCTTTCTGTCTTTTCCGCCTGTCCTCTAATGCACCTTTTTCGGTCTGCACCCTGATATTCTCCCACACTCGCATACACGTACAAGGAGAAAATTTGCTCAAGGTGTCTGATGATAATATGAGTAGCTCTGGGCTCTCAGTATGGCGCGGTATTGGTTTGGCCTGCCTCTGGAGGTTAGCTGGAGAGTGTGTGGAGCCCAGATAAGATTGATTGACGCACATCTGCTCTGATCAATAAACAGATATGAGAGTGCCACATATCTACAAAGCTCAGTGTGGGACTGTGTCTACTGTATACCTCTCGCATTGCTTTGTGTCCTACGCAAAACAAACACGCACACACACACACACACACACAGTCCTTGGCTAAGGTGGAATGACTTTCAAATGGAAATGACGAGGCGAAGTTCTCGGCCGTCAGTTCACTCATTACAGGAAGTTTTCTTTTCACATCAAATTTTTTCATCTTCATTCATCATACCTGTGATTTACATTATTCACAGGCCGTTCAATTTCACTTTGCATGTCTTTGTTTCTATGGTTATTATATTTTGTCAGCGCAAAAGGAGCTTTGTTGGCTAAATCACGCTCTCGGGGAAAAAAAGTATTTCAGTGCATTATGTGCAAACTAACAATTTACAGATAGAAGGCTTTTGTTCGCCTGCTGTGAGTCTTCATTCCAACTCCTTCTTCAAGGGAACATGAGCGTTGTGATATTCTAAACAACCGCAGCATCATTATGTCTAATAGAAAGTTGAAAAAAAATGGGCTGATAATTTGACAGGATTTCGAGCTAAACAAGATCCTATCACGAGGCAAATGGAACAATTTTATGTGCTTGTTGCAATATTAAATAGTTACTCCTTAGGTTTATCAAAACATAATTTGAAAGATCATCTGACCATTGTGACCATTTTTTTCATTTTTTTTCCTGCTTTAAAGAAATCTATGCCCAGTTGTCATTTATACATTACGGTAGCTAATGATATATCTTTTTGGCAGTATGTTCTGTCAGCGAGGTCACTTTAAAATATGACTAAAACTTGGATGCTTTTCTATTTTAAACCTTATTAAATGTACTAAATAAGACCACCCTCAATTGTTGTCCATGATATTTATTATTTATTTTATGATTAAAGGTGCAGTATGTAAGAATTTTACTGAACAACAATCAGCTAAAATAATACTTCATGTGATTAAATAACAGTTTAAACGTTATGACATCTATGTGTGATATACTGAAAGTATAGCCCCGGCCCATCCCGGTCCAAAGCTCCTGTGCTATTGGTGCACCAACAATCACCTAGTTCTTCGAGCTCCCAGTCCGGACCACTAGCTGCACTTCAATCTGAGCTTACTAAGGGTGACTACTGTTAGCAGCAGTTAGCAGTTACTCTGGTGGCTAATTCTCACATATTGCACCTTTTAAAGATGCATAATAAGAAACATTTTTGAAGTGGCATTACAATGTGTGGTTCCTTTCAGATTAGTTTAACTTTGAGCCCATATCTCACTAGAGTCAGTCATTAGTGTATATGAGACATTTTGTTTGAAGCTTTAACATGTAAGGTAAAGTTCAGCGCAGGCATTTCATAGCAAAGGAGCCAAACAACCTTGCCTGTCCTCTAATGCAAACAAACCTCCAGGCATTAATGTGTGAATATTTTTTATTTTACTTGATGCTGATCCATCCTTTTTTGTCCAACTTTTCTCCAAAGATTTCCTCCATTATTTACCTCAACCTTATACACACTTGCAGCACAGTAATTGGAGTCTAAGGTATCCCCAAGTGTTGGTGGGAAGCTTGTCGTGGCTTGTGTTAGTGGGGGGCATTGGCACCGCTGTAAACACCGCAAACACACACGGGCGCGTGCACGTACACAGCTACCCAGTAGGCACTGCACTACAAAGACTCTTTGAACAGTAGAGGAGAAGTATATTTCCACTAATTCCCACAATCCCCCTGACTTCCTCCTGTAAGTACCCACAGCAAGTAGACTTCCTGCTGTGTCAAGTTTGACATGTCTCTCTCTTTGATGGCAATGAAGCATTATGGGAGGTATGAAAAACAGCCTGCGGAGGGAGGGAGTTGTTAGTGCGTAGCTGCAGAAGGAGGTTTAAACCTGTGAAACGTTGCGCAGTTTGACCTTAAGCTTCAGGATACGAACGCAAACTTCTGTGCAGGCACGCGTGCATGAAGAAAAAGTTAACAGAGTTGAAAGAAAAACAGAATATGTTGCCATTTGTGCATCTCATAACCAGCGGACTCTCTGGAGACTAGCATGGAGTCCGTTCCCCCTCTCATCTCCACTGAAAGGCCCCTCCAATAAGAGCCGTCTCAACCTTTTATTTTCCACGCAGCCTCTTTTCATGGGATTGCAATCCATTATTTAAACAAGGAAATCTAACCTTAAAGTGCTTGTGGAAGCTGAGTACTATGGGCAACCAATCAATTGGGGGTTGGTGCAATAACATGGCCTCAGCATTGAGTCTGAAGTAATTGCCCATTAGAGATGAAGTAACAGGAACAGGAACAAAAAGAATACGGGAGCGCACAGTTTTCATGCTGAAATAATGCCCCTTGTTGAGAGCGACATGAGAAGCGAAGGTATTACATAGGAGAGGGAAGTCGCTATGGTGCTTCAAAGAACAGCGGGGAAACGAAAAATGAAAAGAGATTGCATCTGTTTTGAGCTATGCAAAACAGTTTGATAGTGTGGTCTTGTCCAACTATTTATTATGGGGGAATATGAAGTGTATACATCAGTGTTTGCCTATTCAACAACCGCTTTGTTCAATATGTGAAAACCCTTTTAGTGTATTCCTAAAGTGCTGGTGTGGGACTAAACATTATGCATGAAAATTAATTGTAGTGGTAATCATTCTCATTTGATATCATGCTGGTTAAGGACAGATTTGTGTGTAATGTACATTAACATCAAGTGACAAAACATAAATTAATTCTCCCGTACACTTCTTTACAACCCTGATTCCAAAAAAAATCAAATGAAAACAGATTGGTAAACACAGTTTGTTTTCAAATGATTCCAATCGTTTCCCGAATCTGTGTAGTTTTTCAAAAAAGTGAACCTCGCCCCATCCTTGCTTGGGACCAACTGAGCTTTTCAAGATGCCCCTTTATAATACCCAGTCATACTATCACCGGTTTACCTTTGCAATGTTCCAAGCAGGTGTGTTTTTGAATATTCCACAAAGTTCCTAGTCTTTTGTTGCCCCTGCCCCGACTTTTTGAACCATGTCGATAGCATATTTTTACAAAAAAAGTTGATGAGGCAAAACATTAGAGCAACATGATGTAGAAATTGGCATTTTGTGTGATTTGAGGCCCCCAAAGTTTCTGAGTGCAACACCGCTGTCGTAAATACAAATCCCAGGTCTGTAACAGTTTGTCAGACGTAACGTAGGTGCTAACTACAAACGAAACTCATGACATCATAACAGTGTTATGTGTTGAAAACTTGTATGTTGAGGTAAACATGGTTGTAACGCTGTGATCCTACCCTCTCACTGAAGTTACATAATGCAGGAACAAGTGATAGGCTGAGACAGACACCATTCACCCTATTACAAGACACTGTGCCATCAACATGATTTTGAAGCTGTTATTTTAAGGTGAAAAAGTTACATAATGTTGCTTTAAATATATTGTCTTTGTACTGTTTTCAACTGAGTAAATACCAGAAAAAAAGGTATAGCTAATTTCTGTTTTATTTATGTATTAGTGTCAGCACTTATTTGGAATCAGAGTTGTGTATAGTATCAAAACCCAAAGCACCGTTGCTGTGTTAGTCACAGAAATGTGTTTATCTTGTACAAATCCATAGTTTTTGATGTTTATTTCTGCAATGTGAAAGTCAAAATCTGTGAAAAACTACAAAGATTTTTCTTTAAGTGACAAATGAATATGGAAGTCATTTGTTGTGAAAGAGAAAATAACCCTAATTGCTACGTGTTTGCTTGTGCCTTGTGTCGGAGTGTGTGTGTGTGTGTGTGCCTCCCTGTACCTGATTGCACTTTCCTCTAATCGATATGTTTTAATTAGTGACAGGTAGCCTGTTGTGTGTGTGTGTGTGTGTGTGTGTGTGTGTGTGTGTGTGTGTGTGTGTGTGTGTGTGTGTGTGTGTGTGTGTGTGTGCTTGTGTTTGTGTGTGTATGTGTGTGCGCGTGCGGCCTGCTGTCAGTTGGGCAGAGAGACCATGTAGAGTTGTTGTGCTCTGTAACGATGATGCCAGCATGCCATCCTCATTACCAGCTCCCCAGCTCCCACACAAGCCATTTGGGTATCCCCCCCCCCCCTCTCTCTCTCTCTCTCTCTCTCACACACTCTCTCTCTCTCTCTCTCCCTCCCCCCCTCTCCCCCTTGGCTATGTAAGCAATCTGCTAAATATTTTATCACCTCCCTGTTAAATCGAGCGGAGACACTCCAAAGAGCACACCACTACCTCCTACCAATGCAAAGCTTGTCTTGTGCGTGTGTCCTGCTCGACTCGAGCGTCCAAGATAGACTCACTTGATGGTTGTGCTGGACTTCTCTCATGGTCGATGCAGTGGTCTCCAGCTGAGTGATTAATAGAATCACCTTGATTAGGCTTGCTTCTCATCCATCTCTGTGTATTTTTTTTTATAATCTGATACAATCATTGATCATTTTAATGTTCCTTGTATTATCATATGTGAAGTGATTAAACTCCCTGGCGAGCTCATTATTATGACGTTTGAACCCTTGAAAGTGAACGATGTGACAAACATTGCTTTGGAGAAAACGGGGCCAAATGAAACACTACGAAGAGCAATTGAAAACTTTTGGACTGCTTGTTCTTCATTTTGCTGTTTTTTCCTTTTTTGGAGCAAAATTCCTCTACAGCTGATAAATGCCTGCCTGGAGTCTATAAAGCTGGCAGTCTTATTTTATGAGGCCCTCTACTATATTTTGTCTTCTTTTGTAATTGGTTAACCATGCTCAAAGCTTATTGCTTCTCTTTTTTTTAACCTCAGCGGGCCATTCCTATGCAAAGCACACAGCTGCTCAGAGTCTCCTCACCCGCGTGGACTTGCAGACTGTGCAGGGGGCAGAGGATGGTAAAAGCATTGGCATGGAGGGAGCATTGTTCCAGATATTGATTGTTGGAAAGATGTGCATTGAATTCTAGTAAAACGGGATGATAAGAAACATTATTACTTACGGTATAATCTATCATATATTCTGGTTACTTATTAATGGAACTCTATTTCATCCCCTTTCTTAATATGATCTAATGCACCATCCATGATTATGTATTTATTTAGTCGGCCATTTACGGGAAATCCCCTCGCCAGAGCAGTCCTATAGGCTCACATGGCAGTATGAATCTTCTCATATTTTCTCTCACCGTTAAGCTCCAGCGGGCTTTTGACACACTGGCACATTAATATTACAAATATTCAAATAACTTTATTTAACATTCTGCAGGCTGACAGTGGCAGCGGGAGATTCACAGCCCATTGAGCAAGTGCGCTTCCCTGGGCTAAGTGCCGATTCATCATGGCTGCCTTACTCCTGTCTAATGGCTGCCATCATGGGGCACGAGCGCCCGCGCATAAACACACATCTTGGGCATACGCTTGGAAAAAGTATGAGCTCTGCCTTGCATGCTTTTTTAAAAATGTAGTGTTTAAAGCACATCTATCACATTATTAACCCTAGCCTATAACATTATAAACCCCAATATATGCCCCTTTAGATTTCATTGTCATTGACACCAATCAGCTGGTTTATTCCTCTGGATTGATTCGAGAATCTAACTGAAATAACATCATTCTTTCAAAGCACACACAATAACTGGATCTCTGCATACTCAAAAGTTTTGAGGCTATTCATTGTAACTTCAGGTTTTACAGTTTTCGCCTTGACCGAGGCTTTGATTACTTCTTTATATGTCGTATTTGAGCGTTAAGGATCTGGCAGACACAACCCGCAAAGGCCTGGTAAGCCATTAGAGCCAATTCCAGCCCATTTGGCCTTGTCTACTTGCGTTCCACAGAGTTTACTTCATTTGCAGAGAAGCATCCATGTGTAGCACACACACACACCAAGACCTACTAAGTCACCTTGAAGTCCAATTAAGTAAGCGTCTGACTCTTCCTGTTCTTATTAGTCCTATGGCAGTGAGGACCAGTGTGGTGAAGACAAAAATGCAGTGGTAGGTAGGAAGAGACAGAGAAAAGACGCTGTAAGAAAGAGCAGAGAGTGAAAGACGTCTTTTTTCCATGGCTCTCAATGGGCTGAATAGAGGGATGGCGGAGTGCAGTGGTGAAAGAGTGTGACCCAAACAAAGACTCTTTGAATTTAAGGCCCAAACAGAGTGTTTGTAATGACCCCAAACACAGATGCGCTGCTCTCACTGCAATGACGAGAGTCAGTCCCTAATAACGCGAGGGGATTTCAGGGATTTTGTTCGCACATAATGGAAATACCCACCACACACAGAGCTGTCCTTATCCCCCATGGAAGGACACATACTCTTACACCTATTATTTTTCACTCTCTCTGTCCATCCTTTCAGCTGCTGCTTTTTTTCTGTCTGGTCCTCTAACCTTCAGTCCCTTTCAGGCCATGTATGTGGTCACTAGGCCTTTTTTTCCCCCTGAGCCTTTCATTGTCATCTCTCACTCGGTCTTTCCCGGAGTTGCTGCACAGAAACTTTGCAGCAACTTTGACCCAAAATCATCCAATCTTACTCGTCAAATCCTTTTTAGTTCCTCTATTTCATGTTTCTAGTCCCCGTATGTCTACTCCTGCCTTCCCCTCAGTCAGTGACGGACACTGGGTGTTGAGGCCAGCGAGAGTCACAGGGACACAGCGAGACAAAGGACCCCTAACATTCAGCAGATGGCTGGGGCTCCGCTTAATTTGCCTATGTCACCCTCACTGGCAAAACATAAAAGCCCGGCACAGCGAGGGCCTCCACTTCACCCCCTCACCCCAACTGTGACCCCAATCAATCAAATCCCTCACCTCATGCTTTTAAGTTATGATTGCACGTTTAGGAGGACAACAAAGACATCATCAATAATGCTGCGGAAAAGTGTCCCTTTCTGTCTTGCAAGGGACCAAAAGCTAAAGGAAACTCAATTTGACAGTGTAGAAAAACTATCTTCAATCTTGTTGTACTTTTCTGCCCCCGCTTCTCACCCCTTCCTTTTTCTCTCCTCTTCCCCCTCTGGAGTATGCTCCAGCAGGCACTAATGAGGAGACGTGGTGAGCCTCTCCACAGTCGCCCCCCACCCCCCCGGTTGAGAAAGTACAAACACGACCCCTCTCTCCATCGCTTCTCATTTGTTGATTCTCCCTCTCTTTCTCTCATCACTGTCCATCAATATTCACTGTTCCGCTAATAAAACACTCGCCAGGCCTGTTTGGTTTGACGGCAGAGGGACACATTTCAATTCGAGGAAATTGTCTCATCCCTTCCTGGAGGTTATCAGCAGCAGCAGGATGATAGATGTGGATTAGTCAAGGTTATGTTGTGGAACTTGCGGAGTGAGGATCTAATTAGAATTGAATTGCAATTATTGTAAGGCCAGTATACCTCTGCTCATTCCACATGCAGCGAGACGTAGTCGACAAAGCAACCGAGAAGAATGCGGCGGCGTACGAGGAACAAGGTCCAAGTTTTCTGTTACTGCAGCAGATTACAGGGTCAGATCACTCTAATTATAAAAATGAACATTCCTCATGCCATCAGTGGTATCTACACTGTAAATTGTAAAAGTTGACTTTATTTTTTTTTAAAAAGCCAGGAAAGTAGACTATTGCATTTAAGTGTTGTGAGCTGAAAGGTTTTAACAACTTGGTAAGTTTGAGGTAAAGTCACTTTGTCGTATTTTACGGTGTAGTAAAGAAGAATTGCAAATAATTTTGGTCTGATCTGACAGTTTTTGAGATATCAGGCTTTGGAATGTTTTCCCCATCCAGTGCCTTATAGTTTATTTTTTGAAGGGTTTCTGGTTTTGAATTGACCGTACTCAAAGTAAATCAAAGTAAAGTCAACTTTTAAAATTTGAGGTGTAGTTAAAATTTAAACTGTACCTGAGTCAAAGTCAAGAGTGCTGGAGAAATTGATTTTGAAAAGAAATGTTGCTGTCGATTTTTAAACAATTTTTAATGATGTCAGAACGGCAAACAAAAAGCACCAGAAGTTTCGGACAGATATCTCAAAACAAGTGAAACAAAAACTATCTAAGTGTAACAAGAAAAAACATCTTATTTGTAATTTGGGTAAATGGACCATTTAATGTCACAAAAATATGACCGAGCAAGAGTGTGTATTTGTTGTCTCATAGGCTGCTTCCGGGGATCTCCAAGTTAAAAGCCTCTGCTATTATTGGTACTTGAGAGATCATAGATTACACTTCCTGTAGATGGACTGATCTGAACTTGGTCGACATACGACCAGCATGGTGAGACTGGTGTTTGTAATAAGCAAATCCTGTAAGCCAAAACTACATTTCTTCCATGCTTGGTGTTTATTCTGTCAATCCCCGCGAGTGTTAGAAAACAATTCAAGGCTCAAAATCTCTGGACTTTGGGTCAAAGCTTGTAGGATGTTGCCTGCACACAAATGCAACAGTACACACACACACACCAATTCCCATCACCTCGAGCTGAACTTTGCGTGTCCAATTTCATAACCTAATCATGTTTGCCATAATTCCCACACACTTGAAGCAAACGGCAATGCAGTTCCACGTTAAGTGCTCCTTGATTGAACATACGTGAAGAATTATGCCTGTGTAATCTATGTTATGACACCACGCATTATCCTAAACCAACTTAGCTCCTGATAACTGGGCAGGTCATATCAAACACAACCCCAAAACCTGCACAATATGCAATTATCCGGCAATTAGACAACTCCCATAATCTGCATGGCGCTATGTCATTGTGCGGGTTTAATTGCATGTTTTCGTTGACAGTAAACACAGTGTGTGCTTTTCGGGGTCAGGACTTGAGGTTCTGCAAAAAAAAAAACAGAGGAAACGTCTCCGTTCAGACTGTCAGACAGGAAGAGCCTATGAAGCTCAATCTGGCAGACGCAACTCTGTGACAAATTATTGATCTTGGCTTTGTTGTCACTCCTCATGCCAAGGGCCCCCTGCTATGGCTGTCTTCCGAAAACGCCCACTAGAGAAGACATTGTGTGAATATTGAATCTTGAATGCAAGATAGGGGAGAGGAGGAGTGTGCGCCTATCTATATATGTGTGTGTGAGTGTTGGGGAGGCAGTTTGAAAAAAGGAGAAAGAGAAAAAAGAGAAAGAGAGCGACTTGGTAATCCTCTCTTTGAGCACTTTGTGCTTTGTGCTCCATTTGTTTACTGAGTTCCCACACTGGCTGGGGTGCTGCAGCTTTTCTCCCAGACCGGAATTAGCATAGCCAGACTTGTAGTCGGATCTGTGTGACGTTTGTGCATTTGCATGTGTGTGTCCCTGTTTATTTCTATGTGTGTGTGTGTGTGTGTGTAAGAGTGTGTAGTTTAGATGAGGTGAGAGCTTAGCGTATCCTCATCGGCTGGAGCAACTCGACTTTAATGAAATCTTCAAAGTGTGGTTGGTTTTATATAGTCCAATCAAGCCGGCTAACTTTTTTCTGTCTCTTTGGCTCCATTCTGTAATGAAAACCCATCATGTTTCACTGTGTGATGAGTGGGAACAGAGTCTGTGTCAACAGGTTGAGTGCTGCCTACGTGTTGCGGTGGACGGTATGTCTTGTTAGGAGGCTGGATTGATTGCAAATACCGTGCACTGTAGTTTTATGGAGCTTCAGTAATACGTAATATGAAAACAGGAAGATGAGGTCAAAACAGTGTTATTTTGCTCATTTATTTCAAATCTGCATTTTGAGCAATCCTGACATTTCAGGCCTCACTAATTAAATCTGTGGTGGAAACAGAGGTAACCTTTGCACATTGTTGTCGTAGCTTGAATGACATGAAACCCAATTCAGACAATACATGAAATTTGATGACTGACTACAACCAGCTACAACATCTTGCTGAGAGATGATGACCCTTATCTTGGTTCACTACATGTGCTCCTCTGGTTTTTACTAACGATGGAAATTAGACTACTTAGTGACTCACACTAAGCAATTAATATCGCTATCCCATAGGTATATAGGTATGCTGTCAGTCAACAGTGCAGTATTCTCAACATTCAGTAATGTCTCTCATATTCTTAAAGGGTGCCTCCACAGATTTTACATATCAAGTGTATCATATCTTCTAAGTGTTGTGGAGTGTAGGGTTACAACGATATGAGATTTTCACAGCACTGTAACCATCTCAGAATATATCAAGGTTTTACGGTATCACTGTATTACTGTATATGGTATTACACACTTATTAATATTATTATTAGTTACAGTTACCCTTAAGAGAATAAAAACAGAAGGGATTTTTTATGTGGACACAAACTTTATTATAAATTCACAAAAGAATATGTCCTTACTGACGTGAAACTTAATATAAACTTAAAATGACATTTTTTAAAATAATACATGTATGGTAGAATTCAATACAATAAATAAGCAAATGTAAACAATGTGATAATCTAGCAACAACCAGGTGCACTTAGAAGTTTAACAAAACAATGACATATGTAGGACTACAGTAAACAGGAGATGTCGCATCACAATCAGTACATTTACAGAAGTAATGTAATACCAGTGTCTTTCTCTGCAAAGCATATGAAATTAAAAAGGACGGATAAAAATAAAAGTATAAACTTCTAAAATGGGACCAATTTACCTGGGCAGCCCGCCCAAGTAAAGTCTACGTGTGGGAAAAACTGCACTGGAGTTCTACTCTCTATGTGAAAAAGCCTTTTTTTGGGGCTCCAGAGGGAGTTGTGCAAAAATGTGATATATTGGGGATCGGTGGAGACTGAAGACTACAAGTTTGAAAATGAAAAAAAAAAACAAATCTGGAGGTGTGGAGTTAGAAATGAGCTTCTCACTTCTGCTTGAAGATGTCAAGGCTACACGAGGCACTGCTAGCGTGAGACATCTCTGACAAAACTGTGGGAGATTTGACTCGGGCGGTGAAGTTGCATTGTGAGTAATGTCGGCATTAGGTTTTGACAGGGACGATGAATGAGTGAAATAAGCAAGACAAAATCTCAGGTATCAATTTGGATCCGTTTTTTATAAAGAGTCTGACAATGTTATAAAAGTGCAGTGGAGTACTGTTGTTAAAGCAATTGATTTCATGAGCTGCCAAGATGCAATCCGCCCTGGGTTTCTAAATGTGTTAGGCTGTAAGGATTAGTCTGTTTTTAAAAAACAGGATGTTATGTTCTCTGTAGTCAATTGACAGTTATCCCCAAGGCACATTTTGCAGTTAACAATAACATCCCAATAATCCTCAACCAATTCAAGGGCAAACAACCCGGACTACACCCTTCAACAGGAAGTTTGTGCTCATCCACCACAAGGCTCGTCTGTGATTGGACACTCAGGAAGGAGAGATAATGACCTCATTTGTAGACAGATAATTATTTGATCGACCGAGATACCTTCATAACCAACCCTCTAACCCCGTTTTATGATGTAGACGTGCTTACAAATACAAAAAACTCCTCTGTGAAAGAGCAGAGATGTTATCTTAGTGCTGGGAGGTGTAACTGTAGTGCTAGGCCAGACTGCACACTGGTATGCTTCTCAAAGAGAATGATATCTGATTAGTCCAAGCCGAATAGAGGCAGAAGCTGACAAACAAATGGATTTGCTGTGTCTAGAATGTTCTCTGGGGGAGCTGGATGGGCTGAGATACAGAGACGCTGCCTTTGTGTTGGAGCCAGTGCGAAGCATAATAAGACCCTTTGGGGAATGAACCAAACGCAGAGTGATAGGGACACAAAGGCACACATGCTCATACACTCAGTCAATTTCACAATATCTCTGCCTCGCTCTCCCTCTCTCTTTTTCAACCCACCTATCCTTCTCTCTATAAACTGACCTTCATATTGCTGGCTACCATGCTTGGCCTATCATTATGTATTTTGGCTTCGGAGGTCTGCTGATTTTCTTGACTTTTGCCAAGTTTATGGTGTCAGCCAAGTGTCATGTCAGACTCCCACAAACATGACTCACGGCAGCCTTTTTAGAAGGATATCATTGTGTGTAGGTGCGTACATGCACGTATGCAGCCGTCTGTGCGTGTGCTTCACACCCATCCCGGCATGAATGGGCCAGCAAATCCTGTTCCCTCCCTCCCTTGTTTCCCCTCTCTATCTCATCTTTTCTGCCTCTTTAATTCCCTCTCCACCACTGTCCTCCTTCTCTCGTGCTTGGCGAGGAGAGCAGTCATAGAGGGAGTGCGACAAAAGAGGTATTAACCAAATGTATATTGAGCCTGCCTGACTCGCGCAGTCAATGTGCTGCTTTTACACCCCTAATGCCATGTGAATAGGGCTGCTGCTCCCTGAGAAACGCCTCTGCGAGCACTCGGAGTGTCGGAGTAAGGGGCCCATTTATTGGCTCTCGTGACCCCGGTCCACGCCGCCTGCACCGGCCCCATCTCCGAGTGCACAGTTCTTCATTTTCATAAGCGCTTAATCTGGATTGGAAGACCCCCCATTGTGGAAATGATTTGAGAGGGGGGAACCTCTGGTCGGACAAAAGGGCCCGTCTTTGGCTGAGGCTGGGGCCTCCTCAGCCCAGTCCCTCCCTTCCCATTCTGCAGTACAGAGAACCCCTAGCAGTAGCTGCTAATTGTTGTATGGAGAGGAAGAGTGATGGGGTGTTGAGCGAGTGGATGTCCTGCATAACACTGCCCCCAGTGGAATACGGATGTGCCAAAGAGGAAGACGAATGGAGACTTGAGAGACAGATATAGGAGAAGACACGAAGAGCTAGCTTGTAAAAAAAAAGTAAAAAAAAAAAAAAGATTTATTCGCCTCTCACAGTTTATTTATCATTTGATCCAGGTCAGAACAGATCCTGTGATGCCGGCTGATAGTAAAGTTTGGTTTGATTCCTCCAGGTTTACGTGCCTAAGACTTTGGAGCTGGAATGTGTAACAAACTCGGAGTGAAGCTTTGAAGTGTAATGCTGTTGCCCTGGGCTACTTAGCTCCAGGGTCAAATGAGATTACACCCTTGATCTGCGTTAGCGCCGTCTGATCTGAAGGATTGCAACGTAGAGGTGTGTGTGTGTGTGTGTATGTGTGTATTTGCAAAATGTGTGTATGTCATTGTTATAGAAAGAGTTTGCATGCTCAGCTTGGTTGGCATGTGTGTCTTACCGAAAAAGCTCTTACGATTTGTCCATGTGTCTTTATTTAGTGTGTGTGTGTATGAAGCACCCATATGTTACCATGCCTACATGCTCTTCCCCTCATAGAAAGTGGTTGTTAACTAATTAGTATTGTTGCCGGCCTGATCTTAGTGCTCTGTTGGTGTCTCGCAAGCTGCAATAGCCCATTCTCTCTCTCTCTTCCTCTCTTTTTCTCCTCTACCTCTCTCTCCCTCCGGTTCTCTCTCTCCCTGCTCACTGCTCCGGAACACCTTAATCCAGTGTGAAAGCAATTGGCTCTCTCAGATCTAATCAATAGAGGGCCAGGGCAGCGAGCCAGGGGGAACATCTCTGGCCCCTGCTCAGCTACAATCAATTTAGAACCATTGATTCAGTGATTGAAATACAAAGAGCAGGCGCGCTGGACCGTACAGGTGCTTTAGT
This sequence comes from Pagrus major, assembly GCF_040436345.1. NCBI lineage: Eukaryota > Metazoa > Chordata > Actinopteri > Spariformes > Sparidae > Pagrus > Pagrus major. The sequence continues at coordinate 24,549,699 of NC_133235.1, forward strand.
GTTTGGGTGTGCCAACATGTTATATATCTCCCTGTGTGAGTGTTTCTCTGTATTTATGTGGGTTTTGTTTGTGTGTGTGCATGTACTGCCTGTGTGTGTGTGTGTGTATGTTGGTGTGTTTGTGTGTGTGTGTGTGTGTACAGATTTCTTGATGGGTGTGTATATGGATAGTATGATTTATTTTCGAGCCATCTGTAGTAAAGTGGGAATGGCATTTAATCTAGCACCTCTGAGACGGAGCCAAGTAAAAAAAAAATCACTCCTAATCCAATATGTCCTGCCCAGGGAATGTGTGTTTTCAAAGGTGTGTGTGTGTGTATGTGTGTTAAGTTTGCCTGTGCATCTGTGTGCACCCAAGGGTTTCCCACTTACCCCATGTCAGGCTAGGTGTGTTATACCCCGTGCGGTGATGCTCGTGCAGTTTAAAAATGGCCCTTGCATAATATTTGCATGCAAAATGTATGAATACACTGTGACAACAAGAATGTTGACGTGAGAACACGCGTGACATCCGCAGAGACGTGTCTGACTTGTCCTTGCCATTCTTCGCATGAGTACGTGCGCATTCATGCATGTATGATATCCCTGCACATTGATTTATTTGACCCTGTTTATGCAGTTATGAACTGCCGTGCGTGTACATCTGTGAGTGTGTTCATTTGAGCAATTTGTCGCAATGAAGTTCTAGCCGTGCAGAATGCGAACACGCAAGATCATAAGTGTCCCCGGGTCATCACCTACAGTAGCACTACATCGGGAAATGAAGCATTCGACATCTGTCTTGAGTATGTGTGTACTGTATACGATGTGCAGTCTCAGCTTACACTTTTTTGCATGCCTTGATGTGTTAATGTGGCGACTGTAGAGGAGTTCTGAAGAAGTTAAACCTAAAATCTTACTCTAAATGGGATAAACTTGTCACATTTGTACAATTTTGTCCTTAAAAATGATTATTAGCTGTATGTGTATAGGCTGCCTACATTCACTTAATAATGAATTGCAAACATCTGAAATAAAACCACTCTCCTTCATGCCCTTTATGCATATACCAACACACACTTTCTTTTTTTTTACACACACACTTGTGCGTACTTGTTAGTCCTTACCCTCATGTTAATGGCTTTCTGCCATTTATACAGTTAATCCGGTTTCCCGGTTGGTCGTGTTGTGTTTTACCCTCAATTCTCAGATGGACAAGGTTGTTGATGTCTTTCCCAAAGTCCACAATGTCACGGAGACACACACTTTTAAGTTAGCCACACGCACATACCGTAGCTTTAACTATACACACACTATACGCTCTTCATTTTATCAGATCACTCTTGTCAGTTATGTCCGAGGCACCAGACCTTCACTGACGGACCTTCCATCCTTAATTGGCCTTCATCTTGGCCAAATTAACGCTGAATATGTCAACAAACACATCTGAAATTGAAGTAAATTTAAAAACTATGTAATTAATGACTTCAGTACATCACCCATGTTTCCTTTAAAACTTTTTTTATTTATGTATGTGTGATTTGCCTTGCAAAATAATCAAATGAATACATACAAGTACTTGTGTTTTATGTTTCCATCCCTTTTTTAGTTGTCAGTCCTCAGCGATGGATTTTAATCTTGATTGATAGAATGATACATCATCTGAAGGGGTATAATTATCACAAACCGTCAAAGCTTACAGTTGCTTTTTTCATCCACACAAAGTAGATTTTTTTGTTTCTTCCACCTTCGGTTGTTCTTATACTTCATTTTTGAGTGTCCTAGATATCCGTTATCCGTCAGCACCTGTCCATCAATCATTCACTCTTCATCCGGATGAATGAAATCAATGCGTGAAGATGCTCGTGTGGCATAAGGACGTCCCACGCGGCTGCACCCTGCACCCTGTGGTCACATATGTTTGCCAGTTTCATACCTCAGGGCGTATTGACTAAGGCTGCCTGATAAAGGTCAGTGCTGTCCGGTTTTGGACAGGTGGGGCGGGGGGCTGCGGTTCACACACAACCATGTCGGTGTGATCGTGCGTGTCTGTTTGTCTGCAGGGGAATACAGCTTTCTGATAAGGTTGCATAGAGGTCATGCAGATGTAAATATGACATGAATATTGATGCGCTGTGGGCCTGCATGGCTACCTTTGGAGGATTTCACAGATGCAGGTGCATTGCGTGCCAGCGGATGGGTTCAACCTGTGTTCATTCACGCTATGTAACAGAATGTTTGATGAACACATCTGTTAGTACAGTTTGAAAAGAATACATTACCATGCACGTCATTCATCCATTGAGGTTTTCTGGTCATGCCTGGGCCTGGTGTCAACAGAATTGTCGGGTTTTTTTGTATGTATAAAAGCACACCCATCCTGAAGCATGAATGGAGCCGCCTGAGTCGGGCAGGGCAGATGCATAGTCTGTCTAAACAGAATTTATTCTCCTGCCTTTTTTTATTCCCATTGTCAGCTTTAGAAATAATGGCTCGGCCGTCACTTAGTATGCAACGAGAAAAGGCTGCTTTGCACAACACACACATATTGTGGGATAATTTGAGTGACAAGATGCACTCCTGAGTGCTTTCTCACTTTGTTTTGCTCTCACTTTCCCAATTCTCTGTATCTCCCTTTCTCACACTCTATTTCCCTGATCCCGGTCACTTTCCCTCTCCCACGCTTCGCACATAATTTGTGTCTTCTCTTTTGATGCAGAGCATTTTATCATTATTTCCCATTAGGCATAATAGCAGCAGGGGCGATGAACAGCGGATATGCTAGTACAGCTGGAGGAACATCTCGCTGGTGAATGCATAATTGTATTGATGTAGCTGTTTTTTTGTGTGTGATGTCATTACCATACCGGGGTGCAGCGCTGCTCTGGATGACCTCTCCATCATTGTGTTGCTCACGCCACCCATCCCCTCATCTGTTCTCCAACCTCACCTGCTCACCTCTTGTCTTGTAATCAGTGAGGCGGTCTCCAGCCCGAGGGGTCGGCTCTAAGCTCACCATTGGATTTCAGAAAGCCAGACTCGTGTTTTTCCTCCCCTTTCCTTTCTTGTCATCCGCCTCCGAATCCACTCTACTGCTAACCTCTGGCCTCCTGCTGTGTCTGACAGCCTCTTTGCCACGTGTAAAAATGTCAGCATCAGCATGACAGGGCGAGGACGCTTACTAGCAGGTTAAAGGTTGGAGACATTTTGCCGCACTTCTATGTGGCGATGGCGTCGGGGCTGATGAATCCTCCCGTGATTGCACTCTCTGACATCATCAGGAGGGAAAGGCGGGCCGTGTTCAGCTGTGTGAATCTACCGTGGGTGCGTGTCTGTGCCAGGATATTTTGGTGTAAACATCGTGTTATGTACGCTCAATTAGGAATCAAATTAGGGAATGGTAAACAGTGAAGGGACCTTCGTTTTGCAGTTGTTTTATCATTCTACTCCTCTGCTACCTTCAAATGTGCATAATTACTCATCCCTCTTCACAGGCCTCTACACTCATTAGCGGGGCCCCAACCCTGAGCCAAGGGGCTGGGTATTTTAGGATACATGGGTATTTGAAGCTATTGTTAAGCCTTGCAAGAATAATTCTCAAAGCATTTTAACATTAAATGGGCTGGCAAGGAATTATGTGTTTTGGAGATCAGGGCTTTTCAACTAGTTGCCAGTGTTGGCCTCAGATGTTTGTTTTTTTGTTTTTTTTTTTTGGGGGGGGGTGTTTGCATTCAAATAAAAAAAGCTAAAATAGCTTCTAGTTTTGAAGTTTTCAAAGTGCTTTGTGTTTGGCATTGCCATCTCATCTAGTTAAATTCATTACAGAGGTAAATACATGTATAAACATATGTATGTATGTAACATATATATGTTCTACTTGTAAAGTGGGTTAAATCATTTTGCATTAAAGGTCCAGTGTGTAGGATTTAGTGGCATCCAGCGGTGAGGCTGCAGATTGCAACTAACTGAATACCTCTCGCCTCACCCTGCCCTACAGTGGCTGCTAAAATAAAATGGGATAAACTTACCTATTATGTCATTGTTAAGGCATATGGCATATGATAAGGACTAATTAAGGCCTTATTGCCTATTAACGAATACTTATTACGAGGACCTTAATATAAAGCGTTACCCATTGTGTTGCAACAAGGCAGACTCCCTGGAAGAAAACCTGCTCCCTCTGTAGGTAAAAGGTTCATTCTCAGGTAAAAAAAACACATAATAGCTCTTAGTTTAAGGTAATTAAAGGAACAGTATGATAAAATTGTCATTTTGTGCAATTTGGTGCCCCCCACAGTGCAGCACCACCGTCGTGAATACAAATCCCCGGTCTGTAGCAATTTGTAAGACATAATGTAGGTGCTGACTACAAACAAAACTCATGTATGAAAACATGTATGTAACACTGTGATCCTACCCTCTCACTGAAGTTACATAAACGAGTGATGGGGGGGCGGAGTGGCAGAGACAGAGACACCATTCACCCTGTTACAAGACACTGTACCATCAACATGATTTAGAAGCTGTTATGTTATAAAACATAATGTTGCTTTCAGTGCTAATGAAAACATAACTGCGATCAATATCAATTATAATTATGAGTATTATATTCCATTTCTGCCAATAGATTCCCCTAAATCAACACTGGACCTTTAAAGCTGAGCAGGGAGATGAAAAATGAGTCTCACAGCTGTTTTATGGCCCTTTGCCCATGTTGCCATGAAAACATAGACCATTGTGCTTGTGACAATTAATCACGGCAGAGCAAATTGTCCTGACAGCTTTTGGTATTTTCCAATAAGGAAGATTTCATCATTTGGGTGTTGTGTAAATAGTTTTGTTCTCCTGAGAATCTTATCCTTTTATCACAGAAAAACAGTCTCACTGCAGTCTTGCTGCAGCACGAGAGACTCAGGCTTCATACCAACTCTGTTGACTCACTGTTTGGGTGATATTATGGCGACAGCAGGTACTGTGTAGCAATCACTTGACTGTTGAGAGTTCACTGCTTTTGGAATGCAAAATAGGACAGATAAATATACATTTTGAAGATAGATTTTAGACATAACAAAATGAATTCATTATTTTGTTTTTCACTTGATTATAGTTAAAAGGAATGAAAAAAAACAGCCAGTAAACAAAAAACAAAGAAAATCAATCCACCTGACAGATCTTTTTTGGCTCAGGGAGTGAATCTGTCAAAATCCTTGTTACTCTAACACTACACCTACGAATGACTCCTATGATAAGAGTGCATTTTATATTCAATCAATATTACACAATGCTTTAATGCCAAGCAGGTAAGCTGGAAGCCTGAGCCCCACAGAAATATACATACAAATGCAAATGGGATCCAAAATTAACATTGACTAATGCTGATTGTTTTCTTTCTGTTCATTAACAGCGAGATATATCATTTGTTTTGCAGTTAGCTGCTACTCATAGCTGCTTAATTATATCCACCAGCTCTTTGTTCATGATATTAGCAGAACAAGGACTTTTCAAATCAAATAAAACGGTAAAGAAAGTGAAAACAACAAAGCCTATCGGGAAGCTGACGGCTCTCTTTGATCCTAAACGGCAAAAACAAAATTCTCATTGACGTGAAGAGAATTCTTCTCACAGCTCTCACCTGCACGGTCGATCCTCCTTCTTTGTTGCTTCCTGTAATGACTGACGTAGATTACCGCGGCGTCTCTGAACCGTATGTGCTGTACATCTTCATATAATCAGCAGCACTACAAGCAGTCTCACTACAAGGTACGTCCATAGCTTGAAGCCGCCACCTCAATCTTTGTTCGCGTCCACTTTCATTTGCAATTACACACCGTGTGAAGAAATAACAAAAAAACACAAAGAAGTCTAATTTGGCTCCGGAGCGTATGCATTATGCATCAGGCAAAGCTACACAGGTAAAGGGCCTCTGTGCTGCCAAATGATTGGATTGTCTGATAAAAGTCCAACTGTTGCTGAACTTGATTTGATCGCTCCTTTGTGTTTTTTAGTTTCTAATTCTATACAGAAGGCAAAGGCAAATTTCCGGATGAGCAAGCTTTTTTCTCTCCGTCCCTAATTCGCTCCCAGCATCATGATTTATCGTTAGCTTCTCATCAGGTTAGGCTCCCCTCACTTCACGACTATGAGCGGTGAAAAAGGAAAAAAAAAAAGGTTTGAAGGCCGTAAATGTGATAGACGGTGTCGAGCGGAGACACAGCAAAGAGAGCAAAAAAGAGCAAGAGTGGGCATCTTTGGCTAACTGCTATAGATTAATTGATCTAGCCATGAAGTTAATGAGCTAGATCCTTTTTAAAAGAGACAAGTGCTGAGACAGAGGAAGCTAATGGTCTCTCACAACTTGGAGTGGTAAGAAAGAGAGAGCTATTTATCTTGGAACATATACTTTATTCACCGTGCGACAGAATCGCAAGGTAATTGACGGGGCCTGTAACTGCTGATTTTATTGCCTCATTCTGATCATCCTTCTTTGCGAGTCGTGATCCGCAGATGACTCAACAACGGGACACAACAACCGTTTCCAGATTATAAACTCCAGATAGCTGAAGGGGCCATTTTCTGCGAGAGACTTGACAAATAGGATTTAATTTGACAATAAAGTTTGTGAATATGCAAGATCCATCACATCAGTGTGTCTACTTTGGTAACAGACGAGGCTTTTTGTGATTTCACTTTCAAGTTAGACTGATCAAATCAGCACTGCAATCATATTGCAATCAAACACTGAGAATGAAATGCTCCTTGCTCACAGAACTTCCCTCGCCTGATTTCACCCCTCATCGAGTAACTCTCCATCTCTGCCTGTCTTGCCACTCCATCCTTTTGTCTCTGCAAGTTGGCAGCGGGCAATGAGCCTGGTCAGTCCCCTGTTAGGTTCTGATTACAGTGTAGATTGTAGTGCAAGCACATGTTACTGCCTGCTGAGCGGCGATATGTTTCGGAGGGCGGTTTTCTCTACTACCTTGCCAACCAGGGATGGATTGGCACAGCTGAGTTTCCTGGAATACCAATGCCTCCTCCTCCTCCTCCTCCTCCTCCTCGTCTTCTGTCTTCTCTATCTCTTTCCCCCTGCTCCTCTCAGACCACTCCTCTATCTGAGAGATATGCTCGGTGCCTTGGCACATAGCTGCATCTTCCTGGAAATAAAATTGACCTGAGCCGGTGTGCCCATTCGCGATACCGAGCGGCCAACTGCCAGCGCGACACTCAGTTATGACGAGTCTGTGTGGAGCTGAGAGATTATTAGGCTCTCTTGATCTTTATCTCGCTCATATAATGCACGTGCGCACGGACATACGTGCGCACGCAGACACGCGTGCGCCTTCAGATAGCCAGATTTCCCAGTCGGCTGGTCTGTCATTGGCCGGCTGTTCAAAGGGAAAGTGTGGGCCAAAAAAATACTGGCTGTGAGGTTACCATGGTAACAGCCTGCCCAGGGGCGTCGGCTGTCTGCTAAATTGTGCGCTGGTTTGTTAAGGCTCTCTCTCACACACACACTCACACACACATGCATGCACACACCTTAATTTAAACGGAGTGTGTCTTCCTACGTTCATTGTCTGGCGTCCACCTGCTCTGTTCCTTAGCATTAGCAGTCAGACTGTTCATCTGAGGCAAACCGATTATTTTGGAGACATCACACACAGGCCTATTTATTTTCTTTCGCTGAACACTTTCTCATCTTCTGGCTATTTCACTGCTGCACTGCCCTCTATTGAATCCAGTCAGACATGATTTTCATGCTGCAGACATGCTCACACAGAGGAGTCCTGAGCTGCTATTATTTAAGGAATATTCAGACACAAAGTAATGTAGATTTGTAAATTTCTTCTCCCCCGTCTGTGTTCCATAATGCCTCTCTTCTCTGATACTGGACTACCCAGCAGCACAGCACTGTGTAGACTTCCAAAGGTAGCCCTAATTGGAGTATATCTGAGCTTTCTCGAGGGGGTTTAAGTATTGTTCACTGGGCTTTCTGCAGCGTCAGACATTGCTGTATTAGCTAGTTGAGAGGACAGGCACAGTATGTCAAGATGAGTGGTTTTTTGGTGAAGAGGCAGCCACACTAAGGCAGCAGAAAGTTTAGAAGAGTTGTATGTGTGCGGATTTATGCGCGCGGGGGTGAGCTTGTGTGTACGTGGGCGGGTGTGTGGGTGTAGGTGCAGTGTTTTAGCTTGGAAGAGAGTCTCTGACAGGGCCAGAATGGACAGATGATTAATGATCAGGGGGAGTGTTCTGTGGGAGGAACTCTTCAGCACCACAGCTCTTAACAAAAGCAGACGAGGTATGCTCCGAGCGCTGCACTCTTTCAACCATCCCCTTTATTCCTGAGAAAAACCTCTCTGGCCTCCTCTTTTATTCCCCCATCGCATTCTCTCGCTCCCTTTCTGTGAGATTAGAAGGTGATGACAGGGAGTAGTGGAGACTTACACTGACCAGAGCTGCCAAGTGATGTCACCACTGTGAACCGTGGACGCCTTCGAGAAGTCAAGAAGAAATGGCCGCACTTGTGAGATGTTCCACGCATTTTTAAGGTCTCGGGCTGAAATGGGTTTTCACGAGTCCCTGTCGACAAGTGTTGGCAGTTTATGAGAAATATGCAAAATTGTTCTTGAATCAGTTTCTATGAATGAATAAATCATAACCCTAAAAGGCAGTTTACCCCGATTTTTAATATCCTGCGGGCATTTCCTGATGATTCTGACAAGCCTTTGTTTCGAGCCATGCCTCTGTCTCGAATAATTGTATTGTGTTTTTCAATGACCTTGCGGAGAAATGGAACACCTGGGTTGGAAAAGCAGCTCATTACGTGGATTGTGGCTGGAAAATGAACAATGACAGAAGAGTGAGGCTGAATACCAATGGGCTGCAGCGCTGATTGCCTTTTTGTTTTAAGATGTTGGCTGTCCTGCCACGTTTTGTGTCCCCTCTGTCAGATAAACATGTTCATTTCGCCACTCGATTGATATTCTCTGATTCATCGCGCGGCCAAATCCATACAGGCGTGCACTTGGCATGCACGCGGTTTCCTGTGGTTTGAGTGGGAGAGAGCTGTCTTTTCTGAGTGACTGAGCAACAAAATAGTGAAATAGGGGTCAACTGGGGTCTTGACCCGATCATAAGCCTGTCTGTATGAGTGTTTGTGAGCGAGGGGGGTGTATGCATGACTCCAAAGTATGTTAAGACTGTGATCCATCCCATTTGATGGATGAGGGCTAGGGTTAAGGGTGTATTGGGGGGCAAAGAGTTGTACTTAAGGGTCATTGATGTTAACTCACAACTTGTGCCCTTCTGTGGGTCACACACCCGCCCTGCACAATGTCTCAAAAAACCTAAGACGAGCAGAGTTCCAGTTTAAAAGCTGAAACTGGCTTTAAAAAATGTATATTTGAAGTTTTTACTTCCAGAAGACTGTATGTTTTATGGCAAAATATATGTGGATTACATTAGGCAAAAAGAAAATGGCTTAACACAAGTCATTACTTTAATGTGCTTAACGTTGGTGTGAACAGTCAATATTGGAGTGCTGGAAAATTTATCTTAACCGATAAATATCTCATATTACAGAATGAAACTCTTTCCTTTAATATCAGATTTATCACATAAGCTTGAGTACCTTTCCACATCAAACACCGCATACGTTTCTCTGCTTTTCCCACAATTTGCTGCCGAGCCATTCCCGGTGGTTTAAAAAAAAAAAAAAAAACTCACACATACTTCAGAGTGATGCCACGGGAAAAAAGCCAAGGGAGGACCTAGTGTACTGTAACTTTGATTGGGTTTTTAGTGGGAAAGCCATTTCCAAAACCAATCTTGGTCATAATCCTTTGCATTGGCTTTGCTATAACTCCTAACTGTACATTACCATTTTTATCTCACAGACACCTTGTGATGCTTGCATGACAAGCTAATGTAATTCTTATTCCGCTGCCTCCACAAATCCCATGTCTCCAATTACCTTGGATTCTGATGGGCTACATGCAGTCTGTAACTGCACATTCTGAAAGCATGCACCTTATGTGACACAGCGCCAGGGTGCTTCCACGTATGATGTATTGCCTGCGGTGTGCACTATATTATTCGCTCGGCAAGTGCATTGCTTAGTCGTAGGAACCCCTGAGCGCTGACTCTTGGCTCATATTGCCAATAGTCTAAGGTCAATCAATACATCACTGTTCTGTAGAAAGAGGATCAAAGTTTCTTCCAAATGAATTGTGGATTTGGATATACGTGATATACATGCTTGTTTGAAGCAGAAATAGAAGCCAACAAGGCTGCCAAACAGCCAGCCACAGTTTGAGTCACACCACTGGACGTTTTAAGGACACCTGGGGTTTTTGTGGACACCAAAACCAGCGTTTCTTCACAGGAAGTCCGACCATCTCCATCCGTGGTTGTGATGACCAAAACAGGTGTTTTAAGCCAAACCATGATTTTGTCCGAACCCTAACCAAGTGGATTTTGTGCCGTACTGAACCAGAGCATAAGCACAGCGTTGTGACAAGAGACAAATAGAAAATGTAACCTAAACAAACATAGAGAAACATTAACATTATCTTATCTTAGCTGACGTGGCTGAGTAGCTACCACGAGCTGCCTGGCTACTGTCCAAATCAAAACACATCTGTAAGAATCCCATTTTTCCCCAAGAAACCCCAATCTCAGTGCTATGAAAAAGGCAGAGTTAAACACCCGTTGCATTAGTAAGTGGGCAGGTTTTGTTTCTTACTGATCTTGTAAAAAGTCGGCTAGTTTTGAGCTGCGTTCTTCTCAGAAGTTTCAAGTTATTCCAGTTCTTCCATCGTTACCTGGGGATAGCGACCAGAAAAAACAATGCCTCTTCCTGTTTTGGTTGCCAATGGCAAATGCCTTTCCTTTGTGCCGTAATGTTGCCTTTATTTTTGCGGGGAAAAATCAGTCGTGGTGGGCAGGCATAATGAAAGCAAGACTTATAGGGGTACCAATCAGTACGTGGATGCTGTCATTCTTCTACAACCATTACACTGTGCAATCAGAATTTACTTCAGAATGAAAAGTAGTAGCAAACAAGGTTGTTGCCAGTTTAAGAGCTACTTTGCGAGATTGAGACTGTTGTCATTACCAGCGATCTAAAGAGGAGGAGTCCCTGTTGGGAAGATGACTGACAGGGAAGACATCATCATCTCGTCTCTCCCGGTCAGGCTTTGCCGTGACAAGAGGTCGTCACAGCGAGACTGTGATGAGTGGTGCGCAGTGATCCACAGCTGCCATAACTCTGTCGACTCAACCGCGGAGCGAGCTAGAAAAAAGAAGGAGAGGAAGAAAGTGAGAAAGACAGCCAACCTTAACAAGGATTCGAACCTGTCAATCAGGGAGAGAAAGAAACAAGGGGAGGAAAAGGTGGAAGACGGAGAGCAATTCATTACCGGTGGGACAGACAAAAAAGATGTGAGGTCAGAGGAGAAGTGAGAAGGAGAGGAGGAGAGAACAATGCAGAGAGAAGCCTGTAGAGACCACTTGAAAGGGAGGAATGTTTTGTTTTTTTTGCATGCAGTCAGTTCACTTGTGGGTTATTCTCCCACTGGGGAGACTAATTGCTTGTTGATCTAATGTTCTATCCCCTTCTGTCTCCGAAAACCAACACATTTGATGAGTGATGGGTCTGTGTGACTTTTTTTCTTCAGGACAGGAACTTTTGGTCTCCTCCAATCTAAATATTCACAAATCAGGGGGAAAAGACTTTGGGCTCGGCTCCAAAATTCATGAAGCATAACGCTATGCAGCCCACTGCTGCCCGCCATTAGAACGAGACCTCTGAGGGTTTGCTAACATTGTTCACATCGCTTTCTCATCCTCTCTCTCTCTGTCTGTCTTGGCCCGTATCTGCTTCTCCCTCCCTCTCGCTCTGTGAGGTAGATCAGCGAGCAGCTAATTAATTTTAAGTTTAATGCTAGGATTCATGCACGCATTAAATGTCAATTAGCGAAAGAGCCTCAGTGCCAAGGTAGGAGTTATAATCTAGACGGACATGCATCCTGTGCTGGGTGTCTGCGTGTGTCGCTGCCTGTTTGTTTTTGCCTGGCTGTCACTTATCTCCCCTCCCGTAATGCTGACCGCAGCATCTTCAGTTGTCCGAAGAGAGACATTAAATTATCCCAGGTTCTGTAGAACATATGCTAGTCAAGTGGCGGAAAATGTGGGTGCGCCGTTTCATATAATGGGGTCAGCGGCGGTTACATGTGCCGCTGTGTGAATCAGTCCAGTTAATGTACTCGGGAGTTGAGGGTAGCATTAATACCAATATGGGAGTGTTTTTCAGTGTGTGTGTGTTTATTTGAGTGAGTGTGAGTATAAGAGTGTGTGTGTATGCATTCTTCTGCTCGCAAGTTTGCCTCGAGGCGCTTTTGCTGCATCTCAGACGGCTGATTCAGCACAGCCTCCCCTGCTTTTTCTCTTCACTTTTGCCCCGTTTATGAGCGTCCACGCTCGCTACTGTCTGTCTGTAAACACACAACCCGAGGGCAGAAGCCAGCGCACATACTCCTGCTCACACCCCATTAAACACACACTGAACAACTTATTGTGATCCCTTTCCATAAGAGTCAGAGCAGTAGATGTGTGTGTGTGTGTGTGTGTGTGTGTGCCTGCGATGCCCGTGGTTCTCTGCTCACCCTGATGTATGAATTTTATCCAGCAAAGATGATGACACGTAATTCTCTCGCCCTCTCCTACTGAAAATGAATTTTTGATCCCTGTTTTATCATCTTGTAATCTCTGATATCTTTGGAAGTTATTGCGTTATAAAATGCCTCTGCAGCTGGTTTGTGCCTCCCCATATGGCCAGGGAGGGTTTTTTAAGGGCCTCAATGTTCTTGTATTACAAGGAGGTTGATCTTCGCACACATGAAATCTGTATATAACAAGTCAGGAGAGGGCGCAGACTTCCACTCCCACACACTAAAAAAAAACGAGGCCCACACTCCCCTATAGAAAGATTATTACCTTCATACTCTGCAACTCTTTATATTCCTCCATGCATGCATCTTTAGTCTCAAGGCGTCTCCGGAGCGTCCACAGCATAGCAATGCGTTTTGCTCACGGGGATATCCTTGTGCACTGCAGCTGTGATCCGCCTCACAGCTCCTAGGGTTGTCTGATAAGCTGTTGGTGGTTGTTGTGGTCTGCTCATGTGTGTGTGTTTGGATGACAGTCTGGCTGTGTGTGGACAGTGTAGTGTGACCAGACATGAGGTCAGTAAGTTAGTCTCTGATGTGTCCGTCAGCAGCCTCTGCTGGGGGGCATCAGCTCCAGTTGTGTGCATGTGTGTGCGCTTCTCTTTCTCCTTCACCCACTTTCATTCTTTATCTCTCTATCCTTCATTAACTGCCCATCAGAGAGGCCAGCTGAATTGTATGAATGGAAGAGTCGTAAAAACGGGAACCTGCCCTTTTTTTTTACGGCGGACTGAAGAGGAGTCCAGCTTCCAAACCCAGCCTCCCTTTGCATTTTTTTAATGAGGCATAAAAGTTTTTAATTAAATCTTAAAAGCCTGTTGACACAAAGGTCTAAAGATTGTTCTCACATACTGTAGCTACTGTGCTCTTACTGTTCTCTACTGTTTGACCTGGCAGTGAAGGGGAATGGAACCAACTTCTCGGTCATTATTGCTTTAAATAACTCCCCATTTTACCAAGCTCTTCATAAATATTGCAATAAAGGGCTCTTAGTCCAATACAATACGCCCATTATGTGTCGGTGTGCTGGTCCAACTGATTTCTTTTGCTCTTAACACCTGAACCACTTAACCAACGGCTCGTCATTTTGTTTACCCGACAATTTACAATTGTTCTTGATCTATATCTGGACGGCTCATATACTTTGTTTTCTCTTTTTACATACTGTCGCATTTTAGTCTAGTAATATAGCTGGATCCCATTTTTCAGCCACAGTCAAGTCTTTACAACCTTTTACTCTGGCAAATAGACGCAGCTGGAGAATCTGTAAGATGCTTGTCCCATTAAATTTATGTCCCCTCCCCCTCTGGAGTGCAGCGGCAACCACCACAGTTTCCTCCCCCATCAGTGAGCCTGCTAAAATATTACACATTTATCACAGTTATTATAGTCAGTAAATCCTTCCACACGGTGCAGAAACTCTTCAGCTTTGTATTCTTTTGGGATACAGGGGTAAATGGATTAGGTTATTGCCTGGAGTTAGGCGCAGTGATATCAGCCACAATAATCTTTGTCCTTCACCGCGGCCTTTAGAGTTAAGGGCTCACACACATCAAGCCGGCCTCCACAAACTACCGCTGACATCGCCTCACGGTGCCACATGTCTTTTGCTGAGATTTGCGCTTTGCACATACTGCAACTGCTACAGATGATTGTCAGCTAATTACTGTGTTTGTGTGTGTTCTGTGCCTCTGAGAGAGGAAGTGTAGTTGGGTTAGGGGTAGCGTTAGGGTTCAAATTAAACAAATCGGATTAACTTTTGCAAATGGCAAGTATTTTTTTACTTTTCATTTCTGGTGTTGTCAGCTCATGGTCTTTTGCTTGCGGAAGGAGAATAGAAGCAGATACTGAGGTTGTGTGTAGGAATATTTGTACTTGGACTCTTCTCTGTCTCAGACTGCATCTCTGCCCACCATTCCAGATGATATATTAGAACCAAATGCCTGTTTCATGCACCATCATTGTCTGACGTTGTTTTCCTGTCCTCACAGCATGCCCGCCGGGTACCTTTAAGTCGACCCAGGGTCCGGGTCTGTGTCTACAGTGCCCTCCGAACAGCCGCTCCACAGCTGAGGCTGCCACCATCTGCGTGTGCCGCAACGGCTACTACCGCGGCGACGCTGATCAGCCTGATGAACCCTGCACCAGTGAGTATATCGTACATGACATACACACTGCTACACAGTCACACACTTACATTTTGGTCGGACAAGCGCCTGTAATGAGCATATCCTTGTATGCTTTATCCATTTGAGTGTAAATGTATGTGTGACATCAATACTGAACACACTGGTCATGCATATAAGGCATTATGTTTTCCTTGACATTGCGGAGATTTTTTTCTATCTAGCTCCTTCCATGTCCTTAAACCAGCACATGCATGTCGTAGCATTTACATGAGCATGTAATTACAGCCCTGGTTGTCTTCTCAGTCTGGTCATGATAGTCACATTGCAGCGTTTCCATCTCTGACGTCTCCATCGCCGCGCTGATGAGCTTCCTCTCAGTTTCCCTCTCAGCGATCTCCCTTTCTCTGTCTCTCATTCTTGCTGTTGTTATTTCTTACTGTCTCCTATCATCCCCTGAAGTCCTAATTACTCAGACAGATGCTGCGAAGCTTCGACACTGTCCTGCCGTTATCCGCTGGAGATCCAATAAGGCCCCTCACAGCATCAAAGTTATCTTAATATGATGTAAAAGCAATATGCTAAGCCTTCCTGCCGTCCCCGCTGACACACAGTTACACAGGAGGAGAAAACTGTTGGACCCCAAAAAGTTTGTTTACCTCTCTTCCCTAGGCTGCCGCATGGGAGGGTCTTAATGGTTTGTTCTCCTCACAAAAGCAGACGCTGGAGCATTATCGGTGTGGTTATGTATTCATTTAGTCTGGATTTATTCACATAGACCTGGCTAATTAGCCTCAGCAATGGGCTCAAGACCAAACTCCTTTTCTAGTCGGATAGCAGCTGCACAGGGTAGCCTTCACAGCTAAAACGTGTTCTGAATGTACCTCTTTTGCAATGTTTCCTTTTAAAAACTCTGAATTAGTGCCTTAAAGCTGCCGATGCTGTCTGTCTGACTGTTTCAACGCTTCCCCAAGTGCAGCCATCCACACCTTTAGGCTTCGGATGTTCTCAACGGATGACACCCCACTTTCACCTTGAGTTTTTTTCCGCCCTCCCATGGTATACTACACAGCTCTCTGGTGAATTAGTGAACGCTTCATCAAGTATGGCATCTTCCTCTACCTTGAGGCCTCGAATTTTCCCCAAGCAATCTCCACAACAGCTCCCCAGTGGAGCCTCTTGAACAGATCCCTCCGGTCGGTGTTTCCAAATGCAGCCTGTGTTACTTTTTTTTTTCTGTTTTCAATCACGCCACTTCCTTTCTAGTCTTATCTTCCTGTCAGTTTTGTTCTTTGTATCCACTGCTTCACTCTATTTTTCTGCTATGCTTAGTACACCTTCAGTTCTTTCAGTATCTTAAAGGAGACATACCATGCTCATTTTCAGGCTCATAATTTTATTTTGGGTTACTACGAGAATAGCTTTACATGCTTTAATGCTCAAAAAACACATTGGTTTTCTCATACGGCCTACTGCAGCAGCACTGTATTCCCCCCTTGTCTGAAGCGCTCTGTTTTAGCTCCTGTCTCTTTAAGGCCGTCCCTCCTAAATACCCAATATGCTCTGACTGGTCAGTTCACACACGCCTGAGCCAGCACTGCTAACAACAACAGAGCAGCTGTGTCGAATTAATTGTTACGTGCAAAACTAGCCTCCAGGCACAAATTCTGCAAATTTGTGACATGGTGACATGGCGTGATGTCATGAAGTCACGGAATCAAAGGCGGGATTACTGACGAGCTTCTTCAGGCACTTCAGGAGCAGTGTTTTCTGTGGGAGAGAGGAGCTCCCGTTGGTGTGGACTTTGTGTGTGGATCTTTTACATGCGCACGAACCTATACAACACACTGAAGGAAAGGAAAAAGACGAAAAAGCATAATGGATCTCCTTAAACATTAAGGCTAGAATAGTTTTAGTTTTAGAGAACATATACTAGGCAACCAGTTACAAGATTCCTAAGTCAAAAAAGGAAAATTTACCCACAATGTGAGCCACAGTTACCCAGTGCACCACGTAGTAAAATTAATTCATTACAAGGGACTTTGTCCAAATTCTTTGAAAAATGTTTTTATTCCCCGCACATGCATTTTAAATATCCTGCTGAGAATTTTGTTTTCAACAGCCCCTTTCAACATTAACATCTTAAACCTTCTTCTGTTCCTCTTCAATTTGTGTTAACAAAATCTTTTTAGAACAGCACATTCAAAGCCTTCTCTGAAGGTTGAACCATACTGTAGCAGCTGGGCTTGATGCTTGGGGTGCCCTAGATCTCAGCAGGGGCAGTGAGATCATCCTACTAAGAATCTCTTTAATACTTCGGGTCCTGATAAGAGCACTACTAGAGTAGCTTAAATCAGGCCAGTCTGTAGCAGCTGAAGCTGCAGCTACAGTGCTCCGTGCCGTCGTCAGAGCCGCCGGTCCCTGTGTGCTCCAGATCAGTCTGATTAGCTTGCTGATGGATTGTCCAGCGCCTGCCTCTGTCAGCGGGGAGGGGGAGCTTCGCGCTATACACCCTGTTCTTTTCCCTCAGGGATATGCCAAGCCTGGGATGCACTTCAAACTACCTCTCCACCTCCGGACCCTCCTTTATCCCAATCTTCTGTCTTGTGCCGACTCTAGCCTTGCCTGAGGGGAGGAACACCAAGCGTTCTGTCTCACAGCGTGAAGCCAACTCCTCCCAGCTTGGCTATCCAGCACAGTGCGCTTTGGGACAGTGGTGTGCATTGCACTGCACCCCCTCCTGGTCCCTTCTTCAGGGCTCCAGGTCCCACTCTGACGTACCTCTGCCTCCCCGTGGATATGCATGTGTGAAAAAGAATTCATGTGTGAGAATGGTGTGGTGGGGGGGAGGTCAGCCAGCTCCAGCATGCAGGGCCAGTGGGTTTCTCTCAATGTGTGAGTCAGAGGAGGAGAATGACAAGCTGAGTTGTAACTGAGGGGAGTCAGATGGTGAAACCAGTGCTGATTGGTCTGTAGGGGAGAATGGATGCAGTGATGGAGCATCCTGGGGTGAGGAATAGTGAATAAGGGAAGGGGCTGATGGGAGGGAAGTACTAATGGCAAAGATAGATAGAGCAAAAATCCATTAACACAGCAGGAGGGATGTGACAAACTAAGATTTAAATCTGTACATTTGAAGGTTTAGTCTGAATTTAGAAATGATGGATTAAAAAGAGCTGTCTGTCTGGGGAGGTTCTAGACATGGCCCACAGTAACACAGAGTCCCAGCGAGACACACAATACCATGTTATGTAAAAAACATGCTGTATATGCATGTTTACATCTTGGAAACCAATAGTGCCAGCCACCGAGCAATTCATGAGGACAATCTTTGGAATGTAATTGAATGAACATAAATATAGGGTGAGAGGAGGAAAATAAGACGGTTCTGATGGGTTTTATGCATTCCTGATCCACACCACATTGGCCCTGAGTCCTGTGGCTCTCGCTCAATACTCATATCTGTGGCTTGTCCCCTGAAAATCTCCTTGAGCCCTGTCAAACACCCTCTACGCCTTGTAACACAAACAAAACCCATCAAAATTCCCGACTGAAAGGACAGGCTTATCTGCTTTTCCATTCTCCTCATCATCCCCCATTTAGTTTTTTTTTTCTTCTTTGCTCTCCCATTCACCGCCTCTCCTCTCCTTGTTCTGTTTTCAAAGAGAAAGAGGAGTGAGCCATCAAAGTGCATAAATATTCTGTTCTTTTCTCCAAGTTTTTTTTTTTTTTTTTTTTCTCCACATCAACTCTGTTGTCAGTTCTGGAGTCAGTTGAGGGTGCTTCCCACGGCAGTCAGCCGGCCAGTTTCCTCTCAGTAATGCAGTGGTAAATGGAGCCGAGTCAAGGTAATTGTCTGGCCTACTCTAATCCCTGCACTGGCTAGGAAGACATAATGCTGCAGAGTGATGTGCACATGCATGCACACATGTTCAAAAATGACACCAGTCTCTCCGTCACATCTAAAGCTTTATGGAGTCATGGTAATTCTGCTTTTGGAGTTACTGTAGAGAGTCGTGTGTGTGTATAGAGGATCCTTTTTAGAGAAAAAGCTTCTGTGTCTCCTCTGACAAGTCATTGTGGATGCACCCACCGCTCCCAACCAGCACACACAGTCTATCTACGACTCCCTCAGTCTCTCAGCCAGACAGTATGAGTCCTTATAACATGTTTTATTTCATGTCTCACCAACCCACACACAACCCTTCTTTCTTTCTCCCAGCTCCTCTGGCTGTGATCTGTATCTCCACACAGGGACCTTCTGTTGGTCCCTCAAGGCCTGTTTCACATCATAAAAACAAACAGTTTGAAAGAGGAGAAGCGTCGGCCTCAGACCATTCAAAGGGTGGATGAGTAAACAGTGTGCGGAGCTGTTTATTTTTGGCACTGGGGTACTTTGTATATGAGCAGCTGAGGGAGGAAACTGGGCAGAGTGCTTTTACAGTCCAGGTGGTATCTTAAAGCCCGCTCACTAACAGGGCAGCTATGCATACCTTTCAGTCTGGGGAGTAGCCAGACAGCCCCATTGAGTTCCATGTATGTGCATGGAAGACATAACTGGAGATACTGTACATCATGATAATGCAGAGTTTTGTGACTGTAGCCAGACCACATGATTTAAAGGGGAACTATTATGCCCTTTTTCACCTTTTTCTGTTTATATTTATATTCCTTGTGCATGTAAAAGATCTTGAAAGTTACAAAGGTCAAAGTCCACACCAACAGAAGCTCCTCTTTCCCACAGAAAGCACTGCTCCTAAAATGCCTCATCAGTAATCCTGTCATTAATTCTGTGACTTTGTGACATCACACTCAGTCACACATTTGCATAATGTATACCTATCGGCCAGTTTGGCTGGTAAGAATTGATTCAGCACAGCTGCTCTGCTGCTTTGTGCCCCTTCCCCTCACTTTCAATGTGGGGGCTTGGAAGCTGCAGAGACGCTTGGATTGTTGTCAGCTCCGGTCAAGTAGTACAAAACAGTACGTTGCAGTTCATCATGGGGACATGTGCTTATTTAAGATCTTTTGCAATATGTTTTAATTTAGAAGTCATCTACTTCTCCTTTTATTTCCCAGCATTACCAAGCACACAAATACTTATTTGCTAAAACATGCACATACCCGAAGCCAATCTTGTGGCTCATTTTGATCTTTCGCTTTGGCCAAGTCTGCTGCAAGCATTTCTACTACATATTGGTATTTCCCTGACCTTGAGTTTACCTTTGTCTATTTGCTTGTTTTTTTCATGTCCCACACAGTCCGCTACAGGCAAAAGTAGCATCTATTTTTGAGTGTAACAAGATGGCCATAAGCATACGAAGAGCACAAGGCTAGATGTTGGTCTTTCTTAAAAAAACAAAATGTGTTTCCAAACAGACCTAAGTTCATCAAGTATAGTCTGTTTTCAGCTCAGTGACAATCAATAATTTGGTTCCCTGTTATTCCTGAATTAGACAGATATGATGTGTAACTTGTAGATCATCAGGTTGTTGCAGATCATCAGGTTAACACATTTTTTTCTTTTTTTATCACAACATGTTCAGCAGAATCATTATCATTACATTTTGGTTCAATTTAAGAGGGGGCTCAAGAAACGCCTCCTTCTTCATAAGGAAAAAGAAAAATCACAAACTCTCTCTAGATAGCCATGTTAATAGGATTATTATGGGGTATTGTCACCATGTAAAAAGCTTATGCAGACTATTCCTTGACTCACAGTTTTGGCAGTAATGGCATTGTTGTTGTTGCATGTAAACACAAGCATAACTAATTAAGTACATCCTCGATAATCACATTAGCAAAACAAACCAAAAGCAACCAGCAAAACAATATAACATTTTATTTTGGGTCTAAATTGTTTGTCTTCAGTAACTGCACAACATAGTTACAATGCTGTTTTACTGTCCTTAGATGTGCATTATGACCAGACTTTTACCATCTTCACAAATTTACCTTATAAAGGAACGTCATATTTGCTTTGCCATGTATGTGTGCCGTACTGTTCTGTGCTTTCTGGACAACCACACTGAGTGTGCCCCTATGATCGCCACAGCTGTCTAAAGGGTATGAAACGAATAATGTGACTGGCTGAGGAGATATGGTTCATCACTGCATGTGTCCTATTAACATTCCCCTTCACCAGACCCTTTTATGCATAATCCAATTGCCCATACTGAACAAAATAACACATGTGCATTGATGTGTCCTCATTCACCTTGTGCAAATGACCTAACACTTTGCACTGGTTGTCGTAATTGCGCCATTAAAATAGAGCCCTTACTGTGCTGTGATACAGTTCATGTCACAAAGAGCACATGAGCTGCTTGGAGATGATGTTTTGCCCCTATAAATCTAATGAAAGCAACATGTATGTGAGCACAACCAAATTTGACTGGCATAGCTAAATGAACGCCAGCTGAGAGCCTGTAAGTAACGTTCTCAACAAATTAAATCCTATGGCAAATTAAAGCAGCCACAGGCTGCAGTAATAGTCTGCAAATCACTGGTTAAGTGGCAGTCACATCTGATTTCTTGTGCCATCCCTGCAAATGTGGAGCTCGGTTGTAATTGGGACGAAGGAGTGTGACGCCTCGTTCACACCTCAACCCAGGAAATAATTATTTCTTCCACCGTTGCTTGAATACATCGATACAGACAGTGCAGTCAGAACTACATAGAAACAGATAGCTCAGGCATGTGTGTTTGCGCCACATGCTTTTTTTTACAGATGAGCAGATGTGCATTGCTTTTCCCAGCAATGCAAGTTTGGGGGCAAGTGCATGCATGTGATGGATGATACAGAGGATGCAAGCTGGTGTGAGTAACATATGAAGTGCCTACTGTGCAGTCCCCTAGGGGAAAAGCTAAAGTGCTGCCAGTTCCCTCAGATAGCGTGTTCCTACCAACAAACACTATTTTCGCCACCTTTTTCCCCTCCACATACATCCGGCAGCATCCCAGGACCAAATTACCTTCTATTTTGACCATGTATCTGGAGCACTAACTGTCCTCTCAGCCAGACCATAATAATCACACTATGGAGGTCACGCCCTTTCCTGTCACTGTCCTCCCTGTTGTTGAGGTGCTGAGCCGAGGTCACGGCTGTAATAGTGCCGTTCCCTCGCCCTCGTGTGTTCTGCCGCTTTGTCCTAGCTCCCCAGGGCTATCCCACGTGGCTTTTCAGCAACAATGACTAATTGTGTCTGCGTTGACTGAAGTAGCTTTCTGCCCTATGCCCACAGAAAAAGGAAACTCAAGTGCTGTATGGTAATGTGCTTTAAAAAATCTATATGTATTCATCTTATTGCCATATTTTTCTCATGGGTAAAAAGAAAGGAGAAGAGGAAAGTGGGCACAGTATGTAAGAGAGCTGAGTAATTCCTTGAAGCGGCTCCAGAATTAAGTAGATTTTTAGTTTCACAGTAGTCATGGATCTAATAGTGGGTCAGTTAAACTTCTCTTTTAATGATAAAGGTCAGGCTTTATGGAGGATGAATTGGTACCAGATCAGCTCTGCGGGGCAGCCTCACTTAACCTAAGCGGCACTGACTAAGGGCTTTGGAAAGCTTCTGCTTTATCGGCAGTGTCTGCCTGCTATCTGAAAAGAAAGAGCTGCCTCTGAGCAGCCGGAGGGACACAGAGCCTCGGCTAAGCAAAATTCTCCACTGCCATTTGAACAGATTTTAACTCTTAAAGAATTGCACTCAAATCGCGGGAGGCTGAACAAGCCACTTTTCTGCACCCTAATATTAAGCCAGCACTCAAGCAAGACAATAGTTTTATTATTTCTCGATTTCTCTCTGAATATCGTTCTTTGAGGTTCTGCCCCAGCTGCGGGCGATGAGGGAGTGAATGGGAGCGTGAATCTCCAGAGCCACTTGGATAAGAATACTCCATGCAACACTGCATTTTGCTAAATAACCAATGTTTGATAGACACAAACGTTTCGCTGTATGATCTCTCTGGGTGTGAATGGAATAAATTAGCATTCCAATTGTGCTGAAGACGGAGAAAAAGAAGAAAAAGACAAGTTGCTCTTGAACAAC
This sequence comes from Pagrus major, assembly GCF_040436345.1. NCBI lineage: Eukaryota > Metazoa > Chordata > Actinopteri > Spariformes > Sparidae > Pagrus > Pagrus major. The sequence continues at coordinate 24,572,580 of NC_133235.1, forward strand.
ACTTATATTTATTACAGGGTTGGAAATTGACTAAATTGACCTAACAGCAGGCAGATTTGTGAAACAGTTTCCTATTATTCTCAATGTATAAAGCATTTTTTGGCTTTAAAAATCATGACAGCTTGTCTTAAAATAAAAACCTTCTTTGGTTTAAAATGGCTCTGGCTGTGGCTCTGATCATTTGGCATACATCTTTTCTCTGCGTGTCCATAGGTGTCCCATCCAGCCCGAGGAATGTGATCTCCATTGTGAACGAAACCTCTGTGATCCTGGAGTGGCACTCTCCCAGGGAGACAGGCGGCCGCGATGATGTCGTCTACAACATAGTGTGCAAGAAGTGCCGGGCTGACCGGCGCTCCTGCTCCCACTGCGACGACAATGTGGACTTCGTCCCTCGACAGCTGGGACTGACGGAGACCAGGGTGTTAATCAGCAACCTATGGGCTCACACGCTCTACAGCTTCGAGATACAGGCTGTCAACGGCGTCAGCAATAAGAGCCCGTACCCTGCCCAGCACGTCTCTATAGACATTACCACCAACCAGGCTGGTAAGAGGCTGTTATGGCTATGTATGATGATGATAATCATCATGTAGTGGTGGCAGTGATAGAGACGGTTATTCTTATCCATCTGCGTCATGATTGTGTAACCTTTTGTTTGTTATTGTTAAATCACCCCAGGTTTCTCTGCAAACTATGGCTATGTTGAAACTTTACATTTCTTTAGTTTCAGTTTCCTGTTGTGGCAACTCTGTGCTTATGATCTGGTCAGGTTTAGGCACAAAAACCACTTGGTTAGGGTCAGGAAAAGATTATTTTTTCGGCTTAAAATACCTGATTTGGTCCCCACAAACAGGAGCTGGGATTAGGTTTGGGGTTGGGGTTAGGGTTAGGTCCAGTGGTTTGGCTCTTACAAATGTTGAAACGCCATCTCAAAACGGTAGTCTCTGGCTTGGCAGCCGTCTCACCAATCTGCAACACAACCACCATCCCCTCCACCTCCCAACAGGAAATTCTGCTCCTAAATATGTAATGTGAATGTGCTATGACATGAGTTGTAGAAATGTCAATATGACACATGCACATTTGATCGTATCCCTGGTTTGCAGAAAACCAAAGTGCCATCATTCTATTCTGGCGACTGAGCTTGTATAAACTGATCCTTTTTGTAAGCTATCCGGTTTCCGCCCTCCCGTAGTAGTTTTAGTTCCGTTTTTATTTGTAAAACAGCTAATTCTCCTATTATTGCATACTTACATGTGAATCATTTCACCTCAACAGACGACGTCTTGCACAATGTGCATTTCAGAGTCTCATTTCACAGCGTAGCTGACCTCAGGGAGACTAAGATTTCACGTACGCTCCACCGTGAATAATGACTTTAAGGCTTGAAGCGTGAGGCCAGCTGGTTTAGTGAAAGTTAGACATACTGTACGTGCTCCCCTTCTAAGCCTCCCTTCCCTGAATCAGGGTAATAGCTTTCTCTTTTGAAAACATGATGGAGAGGTTCAAACCCAGACCCAAGACACAGCATGTTCCATTTGGTGGCAGGGCAAGCACAATTCACCGCACCATGCCTCAATCCTTTGTTCTTTATTTACAAATCAAATCCGATGACAGAAATAGCCCCAGTTAGCATTTCTCTTTGGGCATTCCAGGAATTCTTGCTTTTTAACATCGGTGAAGGTAATCATCCTTAGAAAAACAAGACATGACTCATTTATGAGGCCTCCTTTTTGAGGTTCACATCTGGATGTTGAAGGCTTGTTGCTTCACAGACTGACACATCTCCTTTGTTGTTTTTTCTCTGGTCTTTGTTTAATGAGACTGTGTTTTGATGGCAATGCCACACATCAAGTCAGTACTTCTCTCTTCACGGAAGGCTAGACCCCAGTCGAAACATGTCTGTAAATCCTCAGATTTATACGCTCACACCGTCCTGCTCTGTTTAGAAAAAAACACAAGAGAATTAACTGTACTTCTTTCTGTTTCTGCTTTCTGAGTTGTGTTGAATATTAGGCATGAGCCACAAAGCCATAATTTCTTTGCATGTTGAACTCGCACTCTCACCTTTAGTGTTGTATATCCAGGTTCAACTGTGCTTGCTGTTCAATCCTAAATGTCAGACTGAAGGAGCTTGACCCAAGATAGATGCGTGGACAGCTGCTGTTTTTAGACCAGGCTGAAATATTATTCTCTCTCTGCCCACCTCTCTGTATGTTTGCGTGCATTTCTCTGACTTCGCCAGCCAATCAAAATGACCTTCATCCTGTTACCTTCCTCTCTCTTTCCCCCTATCAGTCTCTCTGTGTGCTCGTGTGTGGGCTTATCCTCTAACTGTGCCTGTGATGGGACCTGAGCCCAGCCAATGGAAATGACAGCTCGAGGATACTGTCTTTTCCTCGTCCTTTCCGTTACAGCGTTTTTCATGCTCTTGTAGATCTTTGAGTCGTACACAGTAACACCTATCAAGGGACAAGTGTTGACCAAGTGAACAATTTAAATGAGGCTCTCTTTTTCATTTTTCTCCGTGTTTCTGTGGATGAGGCAGACCGTGAAAATCACAACCGGAGCTTGTGGGACCTAATAACAGACATGAAGTGGAGTTCCAGTGTGGTGAAAGAGTTGGTTGAGTTCATACTGGCAAGGTTCCCATAAGGAAAGAGTTTTGTCAGCTTGTGTCCCTGCTGGCAGTGCACTGTGATTTTTTTGTGCACTTGCAAATACACAGTCCAATGATGAAATACCTCATATCAAAATGAATAACTGATGTACTTAATTGTAGAATGAACCTACTTCACATTTATCTCAATGACCGGTGAAATAGAAAGCGCTTTATCCAGATTTCTTTTTTCTACAGCAAAACATTTTGAAATGAAATCCGGTCCAGTTGGTGGAGGGCATGCTGTATTTGATTACGACGACTCTCAGAAGAATGTAATGACCAACTGAACTTGTCTTTGTCTGAGAATGAGTCAGAGGAGGAGTGGGAGGGAAGACAGGGTGGGATGGAGAAAGGGAAAGCTTTTTTTTTTCTTCTTTTTGACCAGACTGAGACTGTGACAGTGAAGGAGAGGAAAGTGAGGGAGTAAATAGGTCTGATTATCAGGGTGGCCTAATGGTGCTGACTGTCCCCATTTGACAGGCTAATAGCACACTTGACAGATAGATGTAGAAGAAGCAATGCCGGGGCCTATTGTTGAAGTCTGCTGCAGTAATGAGGTGTCTGCCAGTAATCTGCCAGGCCTATGTCCAGCCCTGTGTGGCCCTTTTGTAGCCAGGTAATTGCAGTGTTCCTGGTTTCGACAGGGGGTTTCATTGACAGGCCTGTAACAAGGCAGAAGTATCCAGATGGGATTAATGTTGATAATGTATGTCAAAAACTAAAGCTGAGCTCAAATTATTGTGTGTCCATAAAGATTGTTGCATTAAGAGCTATAACATGGAACCTTGCAATCCTCATGTCCAACCATGTGATGTTTTTGAAAGTAAGGTTAGGGTTTTGGTTAGGTAGCAAAATGCAATGTAATTTAATAGTGTTGAGTGAGTGAAACATTGTCGGTATGTGTATATGTTCAACAAACTAAATTATCTGCAGCCGTACACGGAATGCGCTTGGCTTAAATTGGAAGTGGGTGGTGCTTAAACTGGAAATGGACGGGACTGACGGGAAGATGCTTGTTTAAATCCACCAAGGAGGTTTTGTTTTCACTGGTGTCCATTTGTCTCTTGGTTGGTTGGTTTGTCAGCAAGATTATACAAAGGCAACAGTACAGATTTCCACAGAACTTGGATGCAGGATAGGCCTTGGTCCAGAATACACCCTTAACTTAACTTTTGGTGAGGTCTGTATAAAGGGGACACATCCCGGAATGTTTCCTCACTAACATTGTGTTGCATTTTTCAACATTTTTGTTACAATAATGCATGGATCTTGATTTAAAAAAAAAATAAAAAATTCATCTGGGATATTAGGCTGGCTGGTATTTATGGGTGAGTACAAAATGGGACTGTTGGGCTGTGGCGGAGGTATGCACTTTACTGAGTGCCATTCTCGTTTAAGTCTGAAATTGATATGGGTGGTCCAGAACTTGCTGTATTTATTATTCATTCGAAAACTATTTACAGAACAGCCTCAGGATTGAGCTTCAGATCAATGTTTCTCACCACAGAATTTAGAGAACTATTTATAGAACAAGTTGTTATTAGAAACGTGAATGAATAAACTACGATCAGTGATACAATGAGGACCATGTAAATTCCCAATGCAATGCAAGTCATTAAACATACAAAGGGGCCATTGTGCCAATCATACCCAGTATGTTGTAATTTTTGCAAATGGGAAGTAATGCAAATTTGAACAATCCAAATAAATACATAAGCACTCCTCTAGTCAGCTGGTATGGAGGGTGTTGGTGCCCATACTGCATATACAGTATATAGGCCAATATTTCCTTAATCTCAGTATGAAATCAATGAAATGACAACAGCACAATGAAAACCCTGTTGCAACACGCTTGATGGCTTCAGCGTCAGAATGACAAATTTAGCAGTGTGAGACAAAAGCAAGGATGGCACTGTTTGGACTAAACAGACGAACAATGCACAACCCTAATTTCACATAATGTCCTCTCTATGCCAGAGCCAAGACTGCCAGTACAATAGACAGATTTCTTTGTTTATCTGACATCGCATTGTTTATGCACATCAGGGAGCGCACAGGTGCACAGATATCCAGGATGTGAAAGTTGAAATTTGTTCAATTAGATATTTTACATTGCAGTTCTGTTTGGTAGTGTATAGTAGTGTTTGGAAGTGTATACACGCACCATTTCAAAGTGATTTTGACCATTTTTATTTTCCTTTAGAAGTTGAGTTCATTATTGAGGAACGATGTGGCACAGTTTAAGGTTAAGAGTGCCCTTTTTCACAGTGTCCTCTAAATCCCTCTTGGCTCTGCCTTTCAAGGTGAGCCATTTTTGTCATGTGCTGTTTCGCTCGGCACAGCTGTGAAAAGGGATGATGGAGGAGATGAGCAGTATGATTGCTTAGCAGATAATAATTAATCAAAATGCCCCCCTGTTTATTTTCCATTTCATCCATCCCTTTTGCAAATAACATGCTTGGATGTGCCTCCAGTTAATAAGAAAGTAAATTGCGAGTGCATTTATACATGCATTCGTAGAATATAGAACATGCGGGCTAGTGATGTCCAACACTGCAAGAACATTTATGTTTAAAGGACTAGTTCACCAGTTTTCAACCTTATCTTATATTGTCCAGTTAATATTGACATATATACAGCATATTTATAGACACTCTACACACTACGCCCCCCTAAACTTACAGCTGATTATGCTGTTTCTGGTAAGTAAGAACAAAAGGCCTTCACCAAAACTCTTTCTTGCTTCTGCTCTGTTCAAAACAACATCATCGGGTATGAGATTTAGGGGATAAATAGAGACTTCCCATGAGCTATAAACTGTTGACAAGGGTAATGCTATATTATCACCCTTCTAGGTACTGTACGACTGTCAGCCTATGAGAGAACACATAGGTGAAGGGGTCCTTAAAGTCAGATTACCTGGGAAAGAAAAAAAGTTTGCGCTTGTCTCAATGGAATCTTTTTCCAACTTGACATGGCTGTAGGAGTGGACTCTTGTGAGATTAAGGAAAACCAAGAGACCACCTAGAAAAACGTTAAGGCAGCTGTAGTTAGAAGGTTTAAGGAGTAAATTGGCCATGAGGAGACAAAGGTTAGTGGAGGGAAAAGGAGAGCGTGGATGAGGAAGAGGAGAGGAGGGAATAACAGAGGCAGGGAAGGAGCTGGGGGGGGGATTTAGTGTGAATCACCGAAGAGGCCATTTAACTGCCCTCGATCCCAGCGTGTGTCTGGGAGGAAGGACTGATCAATAGTGTGATTTAGGAGTTCATTCACGGCCTGTGCTCTCCGGGAGATACGCGCACACACACACACACACATACAGATACAGACACATAAAGGTTATATACTGCCCTCTCTTTGGCTATCATTCACGCCTGGCCTGAATTTAGTCATATTTATCTATGTTAGCTGCTGAAAAATAGCCATTTTATGTCTCTTTGTGAAATAGTGAGGTTTAATTTTAACAGCAGACGACACTCTTGGCTTCTAGTGAATTTATTAAATTCCTGAATGACCACCGAGATAAATATATATTGTAGCTGTGGGCGATAAAAGAACAGACATGGCAGCCATGTTTTCTTATGTAATCCATCCTGGGCACTTAACCTACATCTGCTACTGCTTCAAACGAGGAGGGCATTTTTCATCCTTTACACCTTTTTTTTGCAACTCTTTCCATTCTGACTGGTTATGCGGGGGTGGTTCGGTGGACAATGCATGAGGAAAAAGTCCGTAAATGTGACTGGTGCTATCTTTCTCAGCTAATGCCTGATGCTCAACAGTTCTCTGATCTTACTGGCACAGGCCCTCTTGACCTAGATTGTGTGCCAACAATCCCTCAGACCACAGAATGCCAAGTATATCTACAAACAATCCTCCTCCACTTAGCTGCTCTGTTTGGAGAGCTATTCCCACAGAAATGCAAACATCACTATCCTCGGCCTTCTATGGGCAAGTCAGACCGGGTGGGTTGCATTCAAGATACTAAGATGCAATGTGCTCGACTGAAACCCAAACAACCGGATGAATTAAAGAGATCTGCGCTCTGTGGGGTTCTGAAATCAGATGAGATGTTAGGCAAACATGTCAGTGGCGGGTATTCAAGACACTACTCATTATGTCTTCACAGTTTACAGGCTGCAGAATCATTCCATTTGTTTTTTAGGGGTTGCCTTTTTCCTTCTTTCTTCCCTCTCACTGCTGCCGCTATGTATCAGAGCGAGGGTGTCCAATAGTTTCATCATCTTAGACGGCTCTTCGGGCTCTCTCCGGGTGCCATTTTTATTTCATTTGATGCCTGTTCTCATAAATGTTGGATCCTGTCCCTGCACCCAGAAACTGAGGTATTAGCTGCAGGCAAAAATAAAAGTGTGGGCTTGAATGCTAGTGAGTCCCCTCGTCAATTCTGATGTCTTTATGTAGTGTATTAACTGACGGCGGGAAGCTTGTGTGTGTTTGTGTCTGTGTGAAAGCATGCTCGTGCTCTCTACGGCTTCTTTTTTTTCATCACTCAGAGCTATGTTCAGAATCCTCCACGTATAATGTGATTTTGAAAATAATTCCAACCATGGTTCCTTGACAGGAATCCACAGTGCTGAACTGATCCCTCTTTATGATGTTTGAGAGAGGCCCATTACCATATAGTCATGGCTGGCTTGGCCCTCTGAGCCCTTGCTAATAGGGAGGGAAGTAGTTAAACCTATGCCTTTGACAGAGGCACAGCACATGACTATAGGCTGCTCCCCTCATCTGAGACACTGAGCCCCTATTAGGAGGCTGTATGGTTCAATGGTGTGCCAGCATCTTAAAGCACAAACCACAAGGGCACTACAGAGAAAGAACAACTCTGCTTGTGCTATGCAGTTGTGATTGGGGCCATACTGTATGTCTTTGCGTTTTTTTCTTTTATTACTGCATGTGGAGTTGAATGGTACAAGATAGATCGACCAATTGCGGCGCAACTTTCTGTCCAATAACTGCACTGAGAGTGACTGAGGCAGAGCAGGAACTTGCAGCTGGAAACTCAGATGTGGAAGCTGTTCTGCCTGAGGAACACGGATGACCATCTGCAATCAGTTTTATCCCAGGAATCTCATAAGGAGAGGGTGGACACGATGAAAGGAGAGAGATAAAGTTGAAAACTTACAGGAGAATTGTTACTCATGATCAAGTTTTCCAAGGATGATGATGGAATGACCCTACCTACTGTGCCCCTGATCGGCTAGTACCTGATGCCTTTGTTGGTTAGGTTCAGGTATGAGGAGTTATTATTGGTTAGGGTAAGAATATCAGAGGAAATCTAGGGCAGGGGAAGCTAGGGTTATGGTTGGGGGTTAAACAAACAATTATGTGCTTAAATTAAATGTAGTTGGACTCGACAGGGATCCTTCTAACTAAACAAAGAACCACTGGCCTGTGGACATTGACATTTTGCCAGGAATTGGGTTTCCTGAGATTAAAATGTCCCCGATCGCTCCGATTTCCTGTTGAAACTATTTTTACAATTAATCGCACAACAGCTATTTCCCATTTAGATATGTTTTTTATGTTTTCACAGCATTCGAACTGAACACAAACGTTGCACCGCTTGATGAAAATGAACATTGTTGCCACTCAATAGTCGTGTCATGTTATTGCAAAAAGACACTCAAACGCAAGACACACAGAGGCAGGAAGGGAAATAACAAGATAACTACTTGGTGGTTGTAACCATTTTCATTTCTGCCAACTGTGGCATCACGCTCATAGCCTCTATAACCCTGGTGATGTCATCATGATTAATTTGGCCTTGAGAGAACTGAATTTGAACAATATGCATCACGAACTAGGGGTGTGAAGTTTGGAAGATGTGGCCATTTTTCCATGAACTTTTTCTAACCAAGTCACACTATTGAGTTGCTTCATGGAAAACATAGGTTCCTGTGTTTTTGGGGATTAAAAGTAATGATATCTCTGCATCACTTTCGACCATTCTTTATAATTAGTCCCCGATGGGGACACAACTTTATGGAAGTGCACTTGTGAATTACTGGAGTACTCTAAAGATGTAGAGCAGCTGACCATATGAATTATGGTGGCTGCACAGTGAAGTAACAATAATGAAAACAGAGGTTCAGGTCTGTGCCAGACATGTAAAATGATGCTCCAGCTCATCTGTATTCTGCAGTAGATTAATCGTGCATGGGTAAAGAAGCCTTTCATTCTTTCAGCAGTTTCTTTCAAACCCTCTCCCACCTTTTCCCTCTCTGTCTCCCCTTCCTCTCTGTCTCTGACTTTTTCTCTTTCTCAGCCAGACACTGGGAGGCTTTGACTTTGATTAATGGTGAGCCAAGCTCTGCATTAAAAGCCAGGGGCAGCAAGTGGGGCCAGATAAAAGTGGAGCAGGGGGGCAAGGGATGGGAGGGATGGAGGGAAGAGAAGGAGTACAGGACACAGTCACCAATCACTGTCAGCATCATCGTCCCAGGGTGACAGTGGGGGAGGCAGTTGGAGGGGACAGCGGTGCTTCATTGGGCTGAACCTCACCCTCATACAGGCACAACACAGTGTCTCTGACAGGCTCTTCACACATGGGCTTCTAGGACACACACAAAACACGGTCACTGTCTGTCCAGTGGGACTCGCCAGTGAGAAAAGTTTTTTGCTTCGGGGAATGTAGTGAGAATTTGTGTTTTGTTAAGATAGAAGTTTAAGATCAAATGTTTACAGCTCACACCTTCAATCCTGATAATTAAAGGAGATGTATTATGCTCATTTTTCGGGTTCATAATTTTATTTTGGATTACTTATAGTATACATGCTATAATGCTCAAAAAACACACCAGTTTTCTCATACAGCGGCACTGTACAAAATGCCCTGTTTTAGCTCCTGTCTCTTTAAGGCCCGTCTCCTGCTCTGATTGGTCAGCTCACACTCGCCTGAGCCAGCACTGCTCCCCGTGTCTCAGGGTCAGCTTTGTCATATTCTCAGCTTCCAGTTAGCTTCCTTTCTATCGTTAATGTAGGCATAAATTATGAAAATGTGTAACATGGTGACATAGTGTGATGTCAAGAAGTCACAGAATTGAAGGCGGGACTATTGACGAGGCGTTTTCAGACATTTCAGGAGCAGTGTTCTCTTTCGGAGAGAGGAGCTCCCTTTGGTGTGGACTTTGGCCTTTTTAACTTTCGAGATCTTTTACGTGCACAAGAAACTATATAAAACACTGAAGGAAAGAAAAAGAACAAAAAAGCATAATATGTCTACTTTTAAAACCTGATAAAAGTCAAGCTTTAAAAAGAAAAAAAAAAAAAAAACTATTGCATGAGCAGCTCCACGATGTAACACAGGGAGATGTCATCTCAGTCTCATAGACAATCCCACCTAGAAAGCTCTAACTGCTCGGCTGTTTCTCCAGATAGGGTAAGCAGCTACCAATAAGCACAAAAACTGACTGATTTGAATCACTTAAAGTAATCTCAAACAAGGCTACACACACTTGCACACTTTTAGATATTGGACACTTGAGAACTGGCATAAAAAAATTTCTCCCTGATAAAAATGGATGTTCTTCTGTCTTTGTGCCTGAATGCGTGTACTGAGTTGGGACCTGGACTCGGGGCTGGGGCTGTGGAAATACCTCTTCTCCTCAACCCCTTTTTTCCTCTGCTGGAATTTCTGTGTGGAGTGCCCCTCCCTTGGGTCTGTCAGGAACAGTGTGTGCCTGTGGCCGGTAATTGATAATGCGGCACAGGCAGCCCTAGCCCTGGTCAGTGGAGCGTGAACCAGCCTGAGAGGCAGAGAGGCTGAAGTGCACCGAGGTGAAGCTTAGCCCTCGCACTCTCTGTCTAGGGTATGAGGGAGGGAGGGAGGGAGGGAGGGTAGGAGGCGAGAGCCAAGTGAGGCAGACGCCACAGAATCCATTCACGCTGACAGGATTGTTAACATTTTAGTTAATTATCTGACAATCAAATCAAGAAATACTTACCCTAAAATTGTAGAGAAAGCCGTCTTATAATACCTGATTTATAAGCAACCACGCTGAGTAGAAAAGGTCAGAGGCTTTTCTTCATACAGAACTCCTGTGACCATGGAGTGGTTAGGCAAGGGGTGAAGTACAAAGAGAAGGAAAAGGAATAGAATAACCATTAAGGAGTCTGATACAAAAAAAAGGGTCATTCAGTTTAGAGAGGGTGCCATTTGCAGCCTTTTGAAAAGATGAGTTATTCAGAAAAGATGGTGAGTGGAGACCAGGTGGAGCAATGACTAGGCCTCAGCAGCAAGCCGGCTGAGAGCCAAGAGGCTGATAGGCACAAAATGTAGAGCATGGGCTTGTGTGGGGCTGTATTTATGCCTGCAGACATGGGCGTGGAGAATCCTTTCCAGCTCTGTATACAAACACAGAGGCTTTAAGCTTAATACGAGCCGTCGCAGAATCAGTTTTTAATCAAACTTACTTGTGTGTTCACAAATTGGTTTTGATGAGTAAGTTTGGTTGGATTCATCTTTGAACTTTCAATTAGAGTTCATCTTGGCACCTTGGAGGAGTTTGTGATCATACGGTAGATTCTGGGGCATATTCACAAGCCATTAAAGTGTTTCATTTGTACATAAAAGCCGAGCAATTTGCATTTTTATTTGATATTTTGTGACATTTTTATAAATAAATGTCTATCATGATGCATTTATATGAAGGATTCAGCTTGTAGTCCCGGAAAACTTGGTCTCAAATCCTTCAGAACATTAACAAGCCATGCCTAAATAAGCAACGGATTGCACTTAAAGGAGAAACATCCTTTAAATATATTTATAGTATTTATATTTATAGAACTTAAAACTCAAAAACTCAGACACTCTGCGTCATCAGGACTGTTTGTGTGGTATGATTAGATTTGATTGAAAGTGCAGGCAACATGAGCAAACAACTCATAGAAATGTAGACGTAGATACTAGATCCAAAGATGGCGCTGGTTCAGTTTCAAGGTCCAATTTGTAAGAATTCCAAACTCGTCAAAAACTGACGCTTTGGGATTGGTGAACCAACAATCCCAAAGCGTCAGAATTTGACGAGTTGGGAATGAGACTCAAAAATTAACTTTCTTGCAGATTGGGACTTTAATGAAAATTGCTTGCCTGGCACACATGCCAAGAAAGTTTCGATCTTCCGGGTTTACTTCCTGGTTATGCAACCCACTAAATATACACAGTAGTGTTTCTTTAGCTGCCCCTGTCGCGTGTTTCCACTCTTCAAACCTTTAAGAAGAGCAGAGAGAAAAACACAAACACAGAAATCTCTGAAGTGAAATAACTTAAACAGTTTTGACTTCATGCTGCATTATGTAATGAGTTAGCATCGTGTTGATTTCAAATTCACCAGAGTGATATCACCAGAATAACCACAAATTGCTGCTAACTGTAGCTGTCATAAGCTAGTTAGTCAGTTAGCTGTGCAGCTAGCGGTCCAGGCTGGGGGTTACAGGGGTGTGTTGGTGTTTACACCGCTAGCCGAGGAGATTTGGACCAAAATGGGTTAAGTGGTTAGCATGCTAACTTCAGTAGATATCTCTGCTACACAACACATAGACGTCATAATGTCAAAACTGTTCATTTTCTTCTCATTCTGTTGACAATTTTGGTTCATTTTTTAAATTCTTTCTACTAAAATTCTTACATATTGCACCTTTAAACAGAAAATAGTGTGTTCATGTATGATCTGATCATTTATAGTAAAAAACAATTACAAAATTCTCAGCGCCTTTTAATTAAACCCATTTCCAGAAAGGCTGTCACATTAATCTGTTTTTGGGTAGGCTTTTCTGTGAAAAATCCTCTGCTATGCGGGAACTGATGCAATTTCCAATCTCCAGCAACAGGGGTTTGTTTGGAATAAACAGAGATAAAGATCATGGCAGTTAGCATGAGTAAAAAGACAAAATACCCCCAGAACCGTTAACTTGATCCAAATGATCCCTGGGCAGTGCATAATGATTTGAACTGTGCAGATTTTAGAACTCACCTGCTGCTACTGGCCAAGCCAGCGCTGTCTGTGACATTTAGGAGCTTGTCAGCTTGCCCTAGATTACACATATTAGCACAACAAATAGGTGAGGAAAAAGCGAATCCCAGCACCAGAAAAATGTACTTTTTCCTTGCAGAGGAGACAGTCCGGGGAATTGAACCCCCCAGACGCCACTGTCAGCAGTGACAAGATATCCACGGATTTGTTAAATGTCAACAGTGGGGAAAAACCTGCGAGGGTATGATAGTGGAAAAGACATGACACCTGTTCTGATGCTAAAAATTAGGGTCAATTTCAGTTCAATTCAATTTATTTTTTGTAGTCCATATAGATGAAAGATTAAAAAAAAAACACTGTCAGCTGATCAGAAGCTTCATTGGCTAAGACGCAGGTACGACAGTAGAGACAGGCAGTTGTGCACTTCTAACTGAATTTTTAAACCACAAACAGACACAAGCACACACATGTATACAGACTTTTATTACGGATGATGTGTTCCTTCTATCCAATAACAAAATCCCTAAGCGGCATGTGAAGAGCGACAAGGCACAGGGTTAATTCTGGGTTAATTGACAGCTCGTGTGTGCATTCAGGTGTACTGGGGCAGCAGGATGGAAAAGACTGCGCGGCTTGTCCTAAACGATCAGAATAAGACACTAATTTGTTTCCAAGGGGTTTAATTTAATGAATAATGTGGTTCATAAACAAATGGGGCCTTTAACTAATGTTTTTATTAGCTATTGTCTATGAATATGGTTTCCATACAGGGTATATAGACATTTGGGATGCTTGTTTTGCTGCAGATCTGGTGCAGTCTGCTTTTGCCCGCAGAGTGGCAGTTTTATTGGAGGCAAGCATATATTTTTCCTGCCTGCACTGTTTAGCAATTTCATGGCTCACCATGACATCATTTGCACTGAAATCAGCGGTGGAGTGTTCCACGGGGGGTGTAGCAATAAATCAGGTGACACAAATTTTCATAAATTCTTCCCTGCATATAGTAACACAATCAATTCTTCTTTTTCTGTTCATGTTATTTTTGTCCTTTTTTTAACATACTTTTCATTTTAACATGTATTACATAAATTCCCAAACTGACTGTACGGCTCCTCAGTGAGACCTACTACCTTTCTCTTCTGAACAATACATTTCTATTGCACTGAGCATTATATTGTAAATTTAGCCGCATATGGACATGCTTATTAACGGCATTCAATCATGCACAATCATCACATTACTGTCAACACAAAGGCCCAAGTGAGCCAGTTACATGCCGTCATTAATTCAATCACATAACTTGTTTTCTTACCTGGCATATTCACATTTTACAAAGACAGCTACAGCCATTTCTAAACAACATTGCATCACGTTGTTGACTAATTGTAGACCAAATTCAAAATATGAACTGACTGCCACAGAAGCTTTAGAGCTGGGTTAATTACCGCTTCCGCTGCATCCTGTGTGTGGCACACGCAGTGCTCCTATATTCTGCCCAAGTATCCAAAATGACTCCGTCCAACTGCGGACTAAATCCAACGCGACTGGTTGCCGGACTTGAGCCAGACTCGTGATAACTGACGAAACTGGCGCAAAGGTGTCCTCAGTCCTGCTAACTGGAGCTGACACTCAGTTGAAGTCCACACCCTCAAATCTTTGCCAATTCAGCGGCCTTGTTTTGGCCAAAGCTGGCACACGTTTAGTCCTGCAGTGCCAGAATATGGCTGAGTGCGGCTCTAATCGTGCCCGACTCTGCTGGCTACCTGGTTACTGATGAGAGTGGCAGTTGTACCTTTTGAACTTGGATTCTGTGCAGAGTGCTGGTACCTGATGGTGGTTTATACTAGATTCACACTTTGGATGATAGTATTGGGATTGTGCTCTATTTTTAGCATGGATAACTATGATTAACTTGGAGATAATTATGTGCTCGTCCCATATATGGCTTGATAAACTGATTTTTAATCTATATTTTTAATCAATATGGCTGCAGAAGGCTACACAGTTCGTGTTTGGCATGGATGATTTAACTCTCACTTAGTAACTGAGAGAATTGTGAACAATTGAAGGAAATTTCTCATACTAGTAATAAATAATAATAATAAGTTGCATTCATATTGCGCCTTTCAAGGAACCCAAGGGCTCTAGTGTCTTCACCTCACTGTACCAGGCAGCAAGCACGAGTAAAAAAAGATATAATACTTAATTAAAAGATAAAAGTAGGCTATAAAATGCTTAAATGGATCGCCAAATATACTCCGGCGGCTGTTAAGACACCTTGGTGTCCCGCACAAGTAAACTGTACGTGTGGGGAACACTGGTCATTCTTCAGACATATCTGTAATATTTTTTTTTTTCTCGAAATGTACTGATTCTGTGTCACTCTCTCTGTGCCTACAGCTCCCTCCATAGTTCCCATCATGCACCAGATCAGCTCCACCATGAATAGCTTCACACTGTCATGGCCGCAACCTGAACAGCCCAACGGCATCATCCTGGACTATGAGCTGCGCTACTATGAGAAGGTGAGATAAGTGTGTGTGTGTGTGTGTTTGTGTGGAAATGTTCATGTCTGACTTGACGTCTATCTGCAACAGTACCAGCCCTTTGAGTTAATAGGTGTTGTCTCATACTTTGCACATGCATAGGAAACTACACCCTAAACTAAACCCCCTCCCCAAAAAAATCTAAGCTTTCCCTTGTATCTGTGAGCAGAGTCCCCCTGGGTTGATAATATGTTCTTTCCCTGTGCTCACTCCTTCTCTCCCACTGTTCTTTGGTTTCTGCTGCTGATGAAGTGAATAGGTTGACCTCTGCTCCGGGCCCACTCCGCACAGTGCAGCAACCTGCCCCGCTGTGAAAATGCATTGCATCTGGGGGGAGTCACATCGACCCGTCTGCTCACACACAATACGTCTGCTTTATTAAGTCGCCAGCCCTTACCCCACAGCGCCTGTGCTGCTCTAGTATTGACCTGTAGGCTTTTCCCAAGGCCTGAGACATAATGATACCTAGAGATCGGAGACTCTAGCTTTTTGTCCGGGCCCCTTGTTTGTCCTCCTAAAGCTGATCGATAGGTATAGCAAGGTTGGTCATGCATGTTCTTTCCCCCCGGCCTTTGTCATCTTAAGCTAAGACTTTTTTGCCAGACTTGATGCACCGTCACCCATGTTCCACTTTCTAAATAAAAGAAAAAAATCGATAGAGTTTCATAAATGTTTTTCTTCTTCTGTTGAGTTATTTATTTCACTCAAACTCATTTTGGCTAAGGTTCATGGATCAATATTCACAACTCCACCTTAGAATACTGTTTGTCGCATTTAACATTTTCTATCAGAGAGAAACAACAATCATGTTTTTAAATGATGTTTGCAGTTGGAAACTCAGTTATCCAATAATAGCTGCCTTGCTTGCTGTTTTCCCCACTGGCATCGCTCAGGTCATAAAATTGAATCCGATTGCCATGGCCCTGAGAAACCTTATCTGCCAGACAGCTTAGTGTCGTGTAAATAACACTCATACAGCCTCCCATTAGCTCATGAATATCAATGAAACCTAATCCTATTGATGTTTATGTAGCGTGTCCTCACACAAATAGATGAGCACGGCGTAATCACAAATTAGTGAATTAAGGAGGACAAGATTGCTAATTGCACCGGGATGATTCAGGTGACAGAGAGGTGGCACTCTCTCTACATTGTCTATCTCTGCTTTAATGTAGCTTCATATCCCCCCCTGTACAGTATGTGGGTTTATCTCCAAAATGTACCATCATCTGAGTGTGAGTAAGACACAGAAGGTGAGTCAGAGTGATTGCTTTGTGACACACTGTGCTGTGGAGATGAGATTTCCACATTGGTGGTCCTCCTTTCGACACTCACTCACACTATTTTGGACCTGACAAGGCTTTTTATAGGCTCTAAACAGACTTTTCTTCCGCCAGCTTCTTCTGTCCAAAGTGTCGCTGCAGATGCGTGTTTTTTTTTTGTGCCAGATTAAGGACCAACCCTCGGAGGAAGAAACAGCAGGTGGTGGGCAAAAGAAATCAAATACGAGTACACGCCATGTGTGTAATTTCCATACCGGTTAAAATTTATTACATGCACGAGGGAAAGTCCACACAAATTCTGTCACAGACATCGGCTTGGGTTACCTGCATGCGTTGTTCAGCCTGCTCGCTGCATATGGAGAAGCAGGGAATTAAATTGCATTGCAACGAGGTCAGTCTTGCTGAATCCTTGAGAGGTCCAGGATATCAGAGAGCTCCATGCAGCCGAAGATGTGGCCTTTTAGTCATAAGAGGCAATTATGGGCGGAGGTCTCTTGCCACGTCTATCACACACTCCCCTGCACACTCCCAGCTTTAACCAGCGCCATGGGTAACTCACACTGTAGCCTGAATAATACAATCATAAAAAATGAGCCTTTTTTATATAACATGGCCTTGCTACACTTGCCTTCTTATTTATGCATCTCACCTATGCCTGCATTAATCTCAGAGTAGTCACACTGTTATGGTTCTGGAGTTGATTGTCTCAGCGTGCCTAACACAGCCAGCTAGTCCTTAGCACAGCAGAGAGCTGTCTCTCTGTACACTCCATCTCACAGGAAGCGCCCTACACCCATTTACAACAGCAGCTTCTTCAGCAGCACGGCAGTGTCACACTCTGTGCTGAGTAATATCTCAGGATAATCATGAGAGAAAATTCCACTCTTTTTCCAGCCCTTGTTTAATGTTGCAGTTTTATCCTTTAGCCTTATAACCTATTTGTCACAACTTTAATTGTTCTAGACACAGGGAGATATTTTAAATGGGCTGTATGTAGCAATTTAAAGCTATTTACATGTATTAATCACCTTTTTATTGGCCTTATGTGAGCGGATTGTAATGTGACATGAAAAATGAGACTTTGGCCGTTTCTCTCGGTTGCCTATACAAGCCTGTGGACGATTTGTTTTTTTAATGCTGCTGGACTGTGGATTTCTTTGTGGAGGACACAGGTTGCATTTTGTGTTTATGTACATTCGCAAACAGAGAGCAATAGTAGCTAACATTAGTTTAGAAAAGGAGTCTGCTGGTTCCACAAAGCAGCTTTAAGATGTTACTGAGTGTTTTTATTAAGACGATTTTTTTGTCTTGATTTGACGGTTCACGGTAGACGGTGACAAATAGAGTATGGAGAGAGAGTCAGGGGTGACGAGGGATAAAAGGTCCCTAGATGGTTTTGAACTGTGGACATTGTGACCTTGACTGTTAGGCCTCCAGAATGCCCTGGGGACGCGAGCATGAATGCATTAAGAAGAGCTGGATAGCATTTTCCAAGACGGTGCTTTATTCACTTCAGTGAAGGTTATACACCAGGCGCGTTCATGACATACGTATGAATGGCATATCACATTTTGAAATGTTTCTGTGGGTCAGCATTTTACAGTTGTTTGTTTTTAACAAAATGCACATGGGGGAAAATCTTCTTTGACCTGAGTGCGTCACGTGACCTGCAATTCCAAGTGTGCACGCCACCCTGAAATCACCTCATAGCTTAATGCTGTTCCTTGACTTAGCTTCACAGGGTATTAGCGTGAAGCTGTGACCCAAAACAGCCCTGTGTTTACTCTATTTTTAATTTGAACTTTATTTAAACAGTAATCTCATTGCAACAAAGTGTTTCATTCTCAAGAGAGTCTCGGTGTTAAGACAATCAGTTGCCCTCCTGAATCCACATCCTTCACACATATCTTTTAATCTACATGTATCAGAGGTTTTGTCACTGTAATCTCTATTTAATATATATTCTTTATTGATCTATTATGTACACACGACATCTGTTGCATGTCTGTCCCTCGAATCGAGGGTCGAAGATAGAGGATGTCGCACACTTAATTTTTTTAGCTATATAAAAAATGTAATTGTCTTCAAAACAGTGCTAGTTGCTGTGTGGGTAGGAGCGTGCTGTTTTAGGTAAAAGTGAGACTGTGAAAAACAATCCAGGAAGTCCAGTTTGAAAACAGTTTAATGCATTAAAAGATTTTATAGATGCCAAAACACTACACAACTCAAATTTACACGTCACGTGTCTTTTTTTTTTATCATAGATCTTTTCTAGATGCTATATAAATACCGGGAAAGAATCAGATGCTTAATCTAAGGTGAACTGCACACAGCCTGTAAATAGAAACTGTGCCTTCAACCGAGACCCGGTCTTCCGTAAGGTGGTGATCTCTGAAACATTACCATAATATGGAACCTTTAAAGGTGCACTATGTAGTTTTGGAAAATAAATTCAAACTCAGAGATGTTATATCTACTGTTTTAATAAGGAATCTTTCCATAACTGAAAAAAATAGGTTGTCCTCAGAGGGAAATCAGGTCCCCAGAATGGTGTTTGAAGCTAAAAGGTGGCTACTAAGAAGGGTCCTGCAAATATAAACAAAGTTAAACAATATGAAATTGTGTTATCCTTTGTTGATTCAGTCTATTGAGTCATGAAAACCAATCAATAAATATTCATCTTTTCCCAAAACTACATAGTGCTCCTTGAGGCTAATCAATCAAAACTGAAACGCATATGAATATAAACATCAAAAGTTAGAACTCACAATGTCAACATAAATATGTTTATGTCCTTTGACATTCAGGGTAATAACATTTTCTTATTCACTTTGAAGTCGGTAGTTCAGAGAAATGGTAACGTCGCAATTGCTAAAACCTGTCTGCTTTTGTTCCGCAGCCTTAACAGACATCATTTTAAAGATGCGTTTGTTTGAAGTCCATAATATCTGCGATTATGCTCAATCGTTACCAACAGTAATACTTCCCCAGACTACAAAAATAAGACTGCCTGTGAGTGAGTGTGAGTGGCAGTTTAGAGCTGTGTGAAGGAGAGGGGTGGTAATGACTCAGGAAGACTGCATTTTGACAGTTTCACCTGAAAGCTGTAGTGAGTGCTAAAGGCTGTTCTCTCAACAGGCTTCACTCCCTTCCTCAACCCACTTTCTCATTACAGAGTAAGTGGTCCCGGGACCCTGTAAAATCGGGAGGCGAGATGAAATGAATTAAAAGTTTGCCGAGAAAAAAGTCGAATCTCATGCTCCTGGTGTCTCCATTTTTCTGCTCCCCTTTTTCCTCTGGATGCCTGAAATTTCGGGGAGGGTGGAAATAACTCAGCATAGCGGAGGTCAGGCCTTCCATTAAGGCTGGAGCAGGGCAGCCACTGGCTCTGGGTTTGTGATGGCTCTGTGTGTGTGCATGCGTGTGAGCTTGTGTCGGTGTTTGTGGGTGAGCGTCTCAGTCGTTCAGGTGTATCCACTCCGGATGACAGCAGTACTGTCACACTGCAGTGCGAGGAAATTTCAAGAAATCCAAGTTTACAGCATGTCACCGGGATCTGCAGCACACTGACCGTAGCACCATCTGCATTTTTGGCACTCCGAAATCCCTCTCTTACTTTACATACAATTAGCAATTCCTCAGAAGAGAAGCCAGGAGAAAGAATTTATTATTCTTTTCTTCTCCCGCTGCCAGCCTTCAGAGTCGACCACAACACTTTTTTGTAGACACACACACACAGATGTTGTACAGACAAGTTTAGATTTTTAATGGAACCTGTGAAAAGCAGGACTTGTGGAGCGCTCCCCTCGGTCCCCCAGCGAGGGTATTCACATCCCCTCCCTCAGACTCTCTTCTTCTTCCTCTTTGTTTGTCCCCCCACCCCGCTCGCTCAGGCCCCCCTAGTAAGTCTCCAGGTGGATGGAATGCATACAAAGAGTCATCTCTAAAAGGAGGTTGGCCGCGACGAACAAGAAAAAACAAACTGAAAGCGGCTGAAAGCAAATACATTTTTCCTTCCAAGTAACTGGAGATAAGACGATTCTTCTCACCTTTCTCTCGGCAGGCTCACCAGTGTTTAGCGGGTGGCTTTGCAGAATCAGAATGAGAGAAAATCCTTTTTTCCCCACTGTTGCTTTACGGTGATATAATTTATTTTAACACCATATTATTTTAGTTTCTTTAATTCCCGAAACGATTAAGGGGCTTTAATATCAGATTGTATCACCATTGTGTTTCCATACTTAATAATTGCCAATTTTTTTAGATTAAAATTCACGAGGTAATGGTAATTATTTGCACTCGATAATAAAACCCCATCTAGTCTCTGAGATTCAAATTGTAAGCCCGTATTTCCCCCCTCTCTGTTATTTTCCTTTTTTTACCGTAGGCAATACATTTTAATTTTACATTAATGGGAGAGGTTTCTTTCTTTCATTCCCACTTTAAAAACATAATATTAGAATGTTCTCCCCCACCACCTCTCCCTTTGTGCGAGTGTGTGTGAGCCTGTGAAGAGGACACATGGTAATCCACCATCTCTGTCTTGGTGCCAGGTGGCCATGCTGTCCATTTTGGTGGGTTGGCATTTTTTGAAAAACAGACACACAAACACCAACCCACACACACACACACACACGCATTGAAACGTCAAGTCAAGTCAGTATTATTTGTAGTCCAATATCACACATAATATCTCGGTGGCCTTTACGGGGCCCACAGCTGTAATGGTTTTTGACTGGAAAACTCATCCCCTCCAAGAAACTCCTAGAATAAGAAGGGAAATGGCAGAAAGTGTCAGAGAGGAAATTCAAAGAGAGATCTCCCCTCTCGCAGTCTGCTGGCAGCGCAATAGCAATTGGTTGGAAATTGGCAATTACAAAGAATGAACTGAAAGTTGTAGAAAAAATACAAGTGTTGGACTTGTAACAATCCAGCAATATGACTATAACAGATCCAGGGAAAATGTAGTACAGTACATTTAGTAAATGTAGACAATCACATAAAATGATTGGAACTAAATGTGTTACAGTTCTCTATCAGCTCTCAAGTCCATGCATGTAGGCCTTGTATAGGATATCACAGCTCATTTGTTATTACATTTATTAAAGGTGCTGTATGAGTGAGTTTGCTCGCCAAGAGCTGTCTCCAGCAGTGGAAATGCCAATGTAAGGCCAACTATCGTTTCGCTTCTATTTCTGTCACTTTCTTCTTTTCTGACGAACGTGGTTTCGTCCTACTTCTTCATCCTGTCATGCTGGACCAAGGGCAGACTAGGCGCTACAGTACTTCTGTCTCCTGGCTCGTAAGTGGTATTATGAGACAGGATGGACAGAGGCTAGCTGGTTACTATGCTGACATGGGTTGACGTATCTGCACCACAATACATAGACGTCTTTGAGAAGACGTCAACACTGTTTTCTTCAATCCTTTTGATTATTTTAGCAATTTTTTTAAAGAATGTTTTAAACTGAAATTCTTACATATAGCTCCTTTAAAGCTCCCTCCTGGGGTAGATGTAAAAGGCCTGACTGTCAGTGAGCACATGGTGAGCATCTTGAGGCAGTATCCGATAAACAATGTGAATGAGGAAGACCATTCTTTGTCGCCGTGATTTTATCGAATGCTGCAGAGACCAAACCCCCCTGCAGCGCTTCCTGCCTGTCACCCCTGGCAATGCTATTTGATTGGCTGCTCCGCCATCTGCCTTCCCACCTGCAACTCTGTCTTTATTTAGCGCGTTAGGGTGTGGTCCTCCTAATCCCCATTTGACTGGCAGCAGGAGAGGACCTCTCGTGGCTGGAAGTCCCTCCTGGCATGGCCTTTTATTGGCTATCCACTAACCTGCTGGAGTGCCAAATGCCAGCTCATTTTTAAGTGGCAGATGTGCGCGTGAATGCGTGTGTGTCTGTGTGCGTTGCATATAATCCCCATTTGACTGGCAGCGTGAAAGGGCCATTCCTAGCTGGTGCTCCCTCAAGGGATGCTCCCCCATTGGCGGTTTGCCATCTGTCTGCTCACCTGTCCGCCACTCAAACTTAACAGATGGGGGGCTGTGGCCCTGAGAAATGCAGGATGACTGGAACCAGAAGTCAGCGATTTCTGACCCCAAGTGGTCCATGTGCACTCGACCGTGTCTTATACCCAATGAATGGATAAATATGGTTCCAGTCTCTCATGGGAGTCTTTCAAATGCACGAGCTACAATTTTAAAGTTTCAGAACTTTTTCTTTTTTGTATGCAGCACGTTGGAGGGACGGCATATTTCTTGATCTAACTGACAAAAGGTCTGAGAAATGATTAAACTCTCTAAACCAGTTACATCCGCGGTTCCATTTATAAACATCTCCTGCCTCTCCGAGATAGAATGAAAGCCTGTTGGTGCAACGCTCTCCCAGCCCAAGCCCAAACATTTGTCTTCATCAAGCCCAGAGTGTCCAATAAGAGCTAATGTGATTGCACACATCATTATGTGAGGGGGGGCGGTTGGTTTGGTGGGTGAAGGCAGATTTCATAGCTGTGTTTACCTCGTCTGCTCAATGACGGAGCAACCGGAATGATTCAATTACACCAATCAGATTGGATAATGATTTCGATGTGGGTTGCTTCTGCTGCGAGTTTCTTATCGCTTCCTGCCATCGTCTTCCTCCTCATCCCCCCCTCCCTCCCCTGCTTCCTCCTTGCGTATCTACTTTTTTCCACTCAACACTGTTGTTGTCAGGAATTTTCTATTCATACTTTCTCGGAGCAGTCATACATGTCATATGAGATGCAGTCCAGCATTAAACAACAGTGTGTTTGCCAAGGTTAAAGAAACAGTATGCCTGTGTATTTACACTGTTTTACTGACACAGTGAAATTTCACTTTCAACTGCCCCCCCTCCCTCTCTACAGTATGTCTGCATCTAGCTATCAGCAGCCTGCAGTGGTGGGTGTAGTGTAGGTGCAGTCTTATTTTCTGGCTGTCATATTCACTCTGGGTTATGGGAAGGTGACAGGCCTAAGTAATTACTGATCCCCCATAGCAGATACCTCCAGCAACGCCCCAAACTACACTGCAGCAGGCTGCTCTCTTGAGCCTGGAGAGAGAAAGAGGGAGAGAGAGAGATACAGGATCTGGAGGGCAGGTCCCATGGTCAGGACAATGCATTTACATAATGGATGGCTATATTTATGCATCCATGCAGGCATGGACAAATGCATTTATTCATAATGTACGTCCATGCAAACAGTGGGTGAAAATGAATCTTTGGAGAGGATCTGAAAAGATATAAACTGAGTGTTGGAAATAGAATGTCAAATAATTCTTATAGCTTTCCCTTTAATGAAAAATATAAAATGCTTTCCGCAGGTGGAACCGCCGTCATATTTAAAAAGCAACGCACTGCAGACAACAAGAGGATGTAATGTTCAAACTTCTTGCAGTAATTAAACTGCCTCATAAAGCACATCTGAAGAGACAAATATGCAATGCTATTCTATTACTGTTCAGAAGTAGCTATTGCTCTTTGTAATTTGCAAGAAATGATTGCCTTTAATTACCACATTGTGAATATGCCTTACTGCGGGGATGGGAGAGGTTGTGCGGTTGTTTGAGTGTGTGTCTTTGTGTGCTGCAGCGTTACGTCTCTGATGCTTAAACTGACCAAAGGTTTTACATATTATTACCTCCAGCCATTTAACATGACATATGGCAGCCATCACCGTGTCTTGTATCAGAAGGCGGGCTGATCGTCCCCCTCTGCAAGCCAGATCAGCACTTTTATCTACTCAAGGACTACTTTAAAAGGTTCCAGAGACATTAAACGCATTAAACACCCGGTCTGAGGAATGACTTTCGCTGCATGTGCCTGCAGCAAACTGTTTTCTTGGAGAGAGCCTTCAGATATTCACTGTTTTACATAACATGGTTGTATTTTTATTCTTTTTTTATACCCATGCCAAGGGTATTTATTTATAATGTCAGGCTGTTGTCGATATCAGCAATTCCCAAAGTGTGGGCCGCAGCCCATTGGTGGGCTGTGAAAGGTACTGCGGGTGGGCTGCAAGATGTCATTCACAATAAATAGATGAAAGTTTTAAATTACAGTAAAATATTTATACTTAAGTATTTACTTTTAAATCAGAAATGCTAAAACATTCTTCATTGATCCGACCTATTGTTTTGTTGAAGCCTGTTTACCATTGATTTGTGTGCCATCTATCGTCCTTGACCTGCAAGGCTGGGTGGCAAACGAGTGTATGTCATTACCATTATCTTAATTCTCTGTATTATATTCTATTGTATTTTTTCACTCGGTGCTCAGGACTTAACTTCTTGATCAAATAAAGTATTTGCCTCCATTTACCTCCGCCAAGGAGGTTATGTTTTCACCCGTGTCCATCGGTGCGGATGCAGATAAAACATCACATCCTGGAATTTTTCCTCACTTTTTTTAGTATTGCGAGATTAAATGCTCTGTTCCGTTTCTTCCATTTATCCACTCTTCTATCTATCTACTGTTTTCATCTGTCTTCTACCAATGTTTTTTATCAAAAGCAAACTACATTTCCTGTATCTCTGGTTCAAAACAAATACAATATACACCCTAAACTGATTTCCACCTAATTTGGACCACTTTCCCTGTATTGTTTCCTGAATATACAATCTTTAAAAAGTCTGTTTTTTGTCTTACTGTCAAAGTCCGACAACTTGATCTTGCACTGCCAGACTTTTTCTCTTTAACTGTGGGGTTTAACACTTTTCCACTGACATCTTCTCTGTAAGTCATCTCTAACCTGCCCTCTGTGTTCCCTGCTCCTTTCAGGACCACGCCGAGATTAACTCCACCATCCTGCGAAGCCAAACTAACACAGCTCGCGTGGAGGGCCTGAGGCCGGGTACAGTCTACGTGGTACAGGTGCGGGCGCGGACTGTGGCAGGCTTTGGCAAATACAGCAGCAAGATGTGCTTCCAAACCCTCACAGATGGTAAGGATCGCCGAGCCAGGAGAAACAGCTCTCTCTCTCGTCTCTCTCTATCCTTCTCTGTCTCACTTTGTCTCTCACTCTCTCTCACACACACACATACACACTCAGTCTTTCTAACACTCTTGTTGCTCTTTGCATTTGTTTTTGCATTATTATTAGTAGGTGAGATAGAGGGGAACCGTAATGTTTGATTGCACTTGTATTCCTACAGTTAAATTAATTTCCTTCACGGTCAGGTTTGAGTGTGTGTGTGTGCGTGTGTGTGCGTGTGTGTGTGTGTGTGCGGGTGCTTTGAATATGAGCGTCTTTTGTTGTGCAACTAACTGTGCTTGATCCAAAATGCTTAGCTAATTGGTTTTTCACCCGGCCCTTCTGTTGCTGGAGAGCCATCCCAGAATGCATAGCTGTGATTAGTAGTTGATGAGATTAATTTTTTGCCATGGGGAGGGAGGCTGGATCGTTGGGAGAGGGAAGGGGGCTGAAGAGGAGATGCAACACCTGCTACTCTGGCAAGGTTGTGGAACTATGTTTATTAGTGTAAGTGCAAGGAGGTACGTGTGCGGGGCTGGCGGCGGCGGCGTTGTGTATCACGTCCTCGTGTAGTACTTTTTCATAGCCTTGGCAGGCAGTGAAATCGATGCTAAAATTAACACAGCATGATTCACTCTGGATGGATTAAACATTTGACTGAATTTGTGTTACATTCACAAGATTTGCCAAAGTGCCGCCTCATTGTGCTTCACTGGACTACAACGCACGTGTGGCCGTAGTTCATAATGTGTCATAGACGGGAGTGACATTTCCACATTGTATCGTGTTAATGAGGATGATAACGATGAAAGAGACGGTGATGATCTTGAGGGAGGGAGGGAGGGGAAGATGGGAAGGATAATAATGATGATGAAGGTGATCATTGCGGCTATTTACCTGTTCCAGGCACCTTCGCTCTCCCTCGCGGTCGCAAGTGTTCCTTCCCTCAAGCACGCACGCACGCATGCGCGCACACCAACGCCGTTCATCTGTTGGCTCGCTGCCACCGCACGACATTCGTCAAGGCAATTAGCAGCAGACGCCAGAGAACTGCTGACAATCACACCCACGGCTCCACCTCCTGCCTCTCCACAGGTCTCCGTTCCCCCTGTCAAGACACCACCTCTCCACCCGACCACTGTTCCCCCTCCGTGTCTGTTCTTAAAAACCTTTTGTCTTCCTGTCAGCACATTTTCGTACACCTCCACAAGGTGTCCCTTCGCCACCTCTGCGCACAAACACACATGACAAAAAAAGAGGTGACTGGCCCATTGGTAAGGTAACAGATGCCACAGTCCTCCAGGTCTCTAATCAGGCGAAGCCCTGAGAACTAACTGATTGTAATAGAAGCCTATTTACTACTGGAACAGGTAGCAGTGTGATTTCTGGCTGTTGGGGAAAAAATCACGTTCTCATATGGGTGAAGGGGAGATTTATCTGGACCTCTCACGCCTAATATGCATCAAAAGAGAACAGGAAAGACTGCCTGGAAGCTTTAGTAGCTGGAACATCATTCACACTGTTTGCTTGAAACGTACTTGATAAATGTGCTAAGTTAAAAGAGTGAGCAATTCCTGTCACATCGAGTTTCCTCATATATCCCGGCTCTCGCACTGCTCCGAAAGATGCATTAGTTCTCCCTTTATCACTTTAATCCAATAGGCCCATTCTACACGGGGGATTGGATTTAGAAGCTGCTGATTTGCCTGCAGCATGCTAAATCGTGCATTGCTTTAACTACAGTGTTTGCTGGCGCCAAAGTCGCGGGGAGACAGGCGCACAAAAAGATAACCATGGATTCTGCTGCGTAGCGTTTTTTTTTTAGGCAGGCATTTTAAGCCGTCTTCTGAACTACCACCAGCCTGCCCCCGACACGTACATAAACACGTTTGGGCTGAATGTGTGATTGGCAGTGGATGGCTTCCTTTTCAACACCTGAGAAACAACATTCCAAGGTGCATTTTCTTGTCCGCTCGTTTCTGACAGGTGCATCAGAGAGAAGGAGAGGTCGCTCTCGCTCTCGCTCTCCTTCGCCATCAGTTTTATGCTTCTCTCTGTCTCTCTCCCGGTTTATCAAACCCAACCTGTCAGTCAGTCTTGCGAAAGCTCGCCGGATTTCATTCAGCACCGCTCGACAGAGAGAGGGATCTATATGTTTTCTTTATCCATCAGTACACACAAGTCTCTATCTCTCCCTTTTACCTCCCAAACACACACGTGCACACCTCCAAATAAACAACACCCACGCTCCTTAAGCTCCACCTAAGCCATTCATAATATCTGTCCGTCTGTCTTCCTCCAGATGACTTCAAGTCTGAGCTCAGGGAGCAGCTTCCTCTGATTGCGGGGTCAGCAGCAGCGGGAGTGGTCTTCATTGTTTCCCTTGTTGCTATCTCCATCGTGTGCAGCAGGTAACCACGTCTTCCTTTTTCCTGTCCTGCATGACAAATACACTTAAAGCAACATTTTGTAACTTTTTTTTTACCTTAAAATAACACGGTCAAATTCATGTTGATGGTACACTATGTAACTTCAGTGAAAGGGTAGGATCACAGCGTTACATACATGTTCACTTCAACATACAAGTTTTCAACACATGACATTGTTATGGCGTAATGAGTTTTGTTTGTAGTCAGCACCTACATTACATCTGACAAACTGTTACCGACCTGGGATATCGCACAAATGCCAATTTCCACATACTGTTACTTACATGTGGCTTCTTTTTAGGCTCCCAACCGTTTCTAAACAAATTAACCATCTTTTGTAATGTAATGGCAGTTTATATCGTAGCTTCCTAAGGACTGTAACCAATATAAGGAGTGGAGAAAATAGCACAAACACCAATTCTATCCAGTAGAGTAGCCCAGCACGCTCACCCATTTGCTAATAACCTTTGAGAGACGGATAGCAACGCTGCAAGAAGATTGATTTTTGTCACAGTGTGATTGATCGCATAGTTCTTTAATCAGAATCTCACAACATATGGCTACTTTGCATGTAATACATTATGTCAAAGTACAACAACAATGATATAACCGGAGAATGTATGTCAAAATTCCCAAGATTCTGAAACTCATCTGTTCCGGTATGTTTTTGAGACGAGCTGTCTGAGAGACAGAGCCACATCCCCAGGTTATACTTCCACTACGTGCGCTCCTTGCATGTACTCTCATGGAGCATTTAGTAGCAATCAACTTGATGGAAAGGAAAGCTGAGATATTTGAAATACAATATTCAGTTCCAACTCCTACTTTGCCCTGTTAACTTACTTAAGTCAAGCCAATTTAATTTTTGCAGCAGTTTGTCACATTGTCACATTCCTATCTCGCTCGGCTTCAGATATATGAAAGTCGAATTTTCTGCAGTGCTGTGTGCAACTTTGAGCAAGTAAAGTGTTCATCAAACGGGCCGGGCTCTTTTGATGCCGAGGCAGAGGAGACAGATGAAAAGCAGAGAGATCCTATCAAGGTCTAATTAAAAATCAGCTCATTTTCATAAACTTCATTTGCCATTGCTAACCCTCTGCAACTGATTCAATTTCAGCCACGTCATTTTCAGGCTATACAGAGAAACATGAACAGTAATAAGGCCTCGTTTACACTTCCTTTCATCCTGCCATCTCTCTCTCTTCTCTCAATATTCATTGCTCCCTCAGGAAAAGGGCATACACCAAGGAGGCGGTGTACAGTGACAAGTTGCAACACTACAGCACAGGAAGAGGTGAGTCCAGCCTGATACTCACAGCTCCTAGCAGTTAGTTTTTAGTTTCTTGTTTCTTTCTACTTTTTTTTGTCTGTTAATTTCCCGGAAATGTCAAAAACTGCTTAGCAGATGGTCGACCAATCTGCTCATGGTTCAAGCTGAACGTATCAGATCAGTCCATAAATGTCTTGCTAAGCAGAACAACAACAACTCCTATCATTGTCTAAAACAGGGGTGCCATAAACCTTTTCCCTTGGAGGGCCAAATCTGAAACTTAATGGAGGGCAACGTGTCAAAAGCAAACACTGATTGTATTGTTTTGTTAAGATGCAAATTGGTACTAGGATCCCAATTTCCCTTAATTAACTGACTTTCTGTGGGACTCTGTCTGCCCCATGCAGATTATGAAAAATAATTAAAAATTAGGGATCCTGCATATTTAAAGATAATTGTGACCAAACAAAAAATAAAATAACATAAATAGCAATTTAGATATATATTTTATTTTCAGCAGAAACATCTGGCAGGGCCAAATCGCACTTTATAGCAGGCAAACTTTGGCCCACGGGCCCCACGCGTGACACCAAGGGCGTTCAACTATTGGCTGACAAACCTCGGTAGAAGCTGGAACCAAGCATCAGAATTCTTACACAGACATAAACAAAACAATCATTTTGGACCAGACAAACACTGTAAAATGATTGTTTCACAGTCATGATAATGTTTGTAAGGAAATTATTTTTAAAAAATGATTTGTCCACATAAAAACTGTTATAAATATGACCTTTAAATAAGAAATTTATAGAAATGCGCTGCTAAGGTAGAGATATGTCTTTTAAGGAGTGTTCTCATATATTTTATTGATATTTGCTACACATCCATTTTCTCCTTTGTCCAGCCCTCTGTCACTGTCATATCATGTACGATATAGGACATATACATAAAGCATGTACTCTTAAATAATGCATTATGGAAAGAGGTAAGGTAAAAGAGAAATAACCTGAGGTAGCAGGCGTTTGTGGATGTAAATGTCATATTCCCTTCTTTACACATTGACACTGACTGACAGTCATCTCTCAGGGTTTTTACGACATGCGTGATTGAGTCGTGTTATGACCGCCCCCTCGGCGCTGACTGATGAGGGGAATGAGCCTGGAGGGACACACATATCCCCTTCCCCACACACATGTGCACAAAAGGGTGTGTGTGAGGTTCGTACCTCAAATGAAAGCCCGACGTACTGCCGACCTAGCAGTCTGAAAAGGGGCTCACCCGAGGGGATAGAGTTTTGTTGAGCCTGACACAGCAAAGCGCTTCAACGCGCTTATTTTGTGTCACAGCCACAGCAGTGGCAGCCGGAGGGCTCATTAAAACCGCTGTGGGCAGAGGAGTCAGTTTTGTCACACAGGCTATCTTTGGGAAAACCAAATGCAATTAACACAAGTGGTGGAAACAAACAAAAGATCAGAGACGCTCGCAGCCCTAATCATCAAATAAGCAATTTGAAGTGGAGAGGAAATAAAACGCTGATAAGGGATCCCATTCATAGGTTCATTCCTTCAACCTTCAAGCCGCCAACACTCATGAAGCAATCCCCCCACCCCACAATTCATTGTTTTCTTGTATTCTCTCAAGATTTGACTGACAGTTTTGTAATTACAGTATTCAACGCGACAATTAAATAGCGCCAGTCAGCCAATTGTTTTGGGTGAGTCTCCGAAAATGTGTTGCGGGCATTCACCCAGCTGCCTACTGTTCCAGCTGTTGCCACACACGTCAGGTGATGTCGCCTCATTTCCAGCCCACCTAATGTGACAGGCGCTAAGAGGGATGCTGCTCATGCTGTAAATGCAGTATTGCAGCTACGTGGTCCGTGGTTATGAAAATCAGACCTCTAACATTACACCAAACACTGGAGGAGCACGCACGTGAACACACATCGGGCCCACAGATTGGTTGTTGCTCAGTGATTTTTGTGTTTGTTTTAATTGCCCACATCACCAGCAACAGCAGCTTTCATGCCAACATACTACAAACACTGACTGCACTGTGTCATTTTGCATTTATCAGTTTTTCTCATTCCCTTTTGCTCTTTCCTACACATCAACAACCTGTCAGCATCAGTTAATTAACAGACATTTCTAAGCGCTGCGTGTTTACTTTATCCCCTAATGCTCCCCTGCATACGACACCCAAACACATCTTAAAATCACTAAAA
Source organism: Pagrus major (assembly GCF_040436345.1). NCBI lineage: Eukaryota > Metazoa > Chordata > Actinopteri > Spariformes > Sparidae > Pagrus > Pagrus major. The sequence goes on from NC_133235.1 coordinate 24,603,989, forward strand.
AATCACGAGTGTTCAAACCCCGATTGTCGCTTTGCGGCTTCAACTGTTGTTTGTGCTTCAGCATCTGGTGCTCACACTGAATGAGGATGAGATTCAAAAGCCCATTGAACAGATCTAGTTGTTGTGAAATGCCAAATATGTTTATACTTGTCTTGCAACTGTCAATTCAGTGAGTTAGCCAAAGCATAAACAGAATTGGTAAGCAGCATCTGTAGATTGTAGAAGGCACCACATGCCTGACAAACCCAAACTCACATCTATACAAATGTGACTGTTGATCTCATACAATTCTTTTAAGATCCGCTTTGTGATTTCCATTCTAATAAGCTGCAGCGTGTGAGTCTGACAAATGATTTTCTGACATCAAAAAATGGATAATTAGTCTGTGTTTAGGAAGTAAACTCAACTCATTATATTCACAGAGACGGAATAGATTAGTGTGCATCGTGGGCCGACATGAAATGGGAATGTATTCACCATAGGCGGACGGTGTCCTGCGATTGTCGATGCTAATTTCTCAAAGAGGATAATCACATAAAACACGCAATCATACAGGAACTGCTAAATCACAAATATTGTCAGGGCGAAAGGAATTAGAAGAAATTATGTTTCTAACGTATGAACGGATTCCTTTAACTTAAAAAGATGAGCGTTGGGGAAGCTACTGTTCCACTTACTGACATTGCCGTTTGTCTTTATGTGTATGTAAATTCTGTGTGGTAGTACCAGTAACTTGATTGCACCAGTGGCCAGTAATAGATTAATGTAAGCATTACTGCCTTGCGGTTGATTTGTGGATACATTAGGGCCATTCAGTAAATGAGCAGGGGCAGACTAATAGCAGGCTAAATGCTGGACATTGGTGAAAATAACATGGTTAAGTGCAGTGCGGTAAACTGTAATTTATAATGCTGGTCAACTAAATACTCCTAAACATTTTAGCCTATGGGTTTTGTTTAGATGTATAATCCACATTCAACAAATTAATGAGTTTATCCATTTTCCCCATTTATATCATATGCGGCAGTATAATTGAAAATGGTATGAAATGATTGTGCTGTGTTGAGTGCCCCGTGAGTCATTGCAGCAGCCATGCATTCCCTCCCGACAGGCTTGTTGTTTCATATGTCTGGTAAAAATAGACCTGACGTTTGGATACATTTGCTACATACACTTAGATGAAGGATCTATGAAATATTAAAGCTGGAATCTATTTTTTATCTGATGGCCATAAAAAGATGAGTCCAGTTAACCAGGGCTGTACCAGAGGGAGAGGGAGAGATAAACTGTTTGCATTTTAAATTATACATGAAAGTGGGCCCTGGACTGTGAATTAGAAAGTAATGGCCGTACATACTGTATGTGTACGTGTATGTGTACGTGCACATGTGTGCTTCAGATTTTGAGGCGATGTGCTCTCATATATTTGTTGTTGTATGTGCTCCCTGCTGAGATTTGGAGTCCCACACAGCTGCGCTGCCGAGTGAGCAGCTTGGCGACACTTGTAAATAGAACGACTTTATGGAATGCAAAGCTGTAAACCCTCTGATGGATTAACTTGAATACAATCTGTATGGAATCTCTAATGAGCAATTACATTCACACAGCCAGGGTTCAAGGCAATTAGTGCGGTAACTAGAATCAGCTTCTAGTCAAGAGCGAGGTGAGGCACCTTGATCCCTCCAAGACCAGACTTTATCCCGCTCCTGTCTCCTGAGACCCCTCCCCATCTTTATGTGGCTTATGCAAATGAGCAGGCACAAATTGACTTGATGGAGATGAGTTTATTCCAATCATGGTTGCCAAGGTTTTGACTAAACAGCTCTGAGGAAGAGGGCTGCCCTTGGGTGTCACTGTAGAAGTGATGATTTGACGTTCGCTTGCTCGCTGTAGTGTCCGTCTTGTGGCGGCGTGTATTGAATTTGTTTACAAGTGTTTGTCGGCATTCCTCCCAGCATGGCCTGCCGACACGGAAAATCTGTCCTCGGTTTTGCAGACATCTACTGTCTTTGAGCTGAGCTCACCTATTGCAGAGCAGCGTAAAGAGTTAGTTGATAGCACGGTGGTTTTATCTCTTTATGAGCTCCTATAGGGAAAGGCTGCAGGGAAATTGGTTCTACCACTATCAAAGAGCAGAGACTGCTAGGGTAAGGGATAAAAGTGTAAAAAAAAAAAAAAATCTGTCTACATTTACTCTTTCTGTATACCATCATCTCTTCCTCTGTCCCTTCATCTTTCTCCCTCTCTGTTTTTTCTACTCTGTTTCCCCCTTCCAAGCACTGAATCATCAAACCACCATTTTGTTGTCTGCTTCACTTGTAACTGCAATCATCCACCTCTACTATTTCATGTGTGCACTATGAGCTAATGTTCATTTACATACAGTAGTGCTCTTTCCGTCTCTGAGGAGGACCGCAGAGCAAATGGAGTTATCGTCATTTAGCACAGTTAAGGGCTTGTAGTGATTGTAAGTAATGCTGTGTCACACTGTGATTTAGGCCACGACTTGAAAGGCAATTGCATTCATCAATCGTTAACACTAGACATTAGCCAAAGAAAAAAAAAAAACAGTTTCTTCTTCTGGAAAGCTCATTTAGCACTTTGGTTGTTCTAGAGCTCTCTTTGCGAGCCGACATGTCTAACTGCCCCTCCCCACTGGGCTGCCCGACCCACTTCTCAGGCTCCCCGGGGATGAAGATCTACATAGATCCCTTCACCTACGAAGACCCCAACGAGGCTGTACGAGAGTTCGCCAAGGAGATTGACGTCTCCACTGTCAAGATTGAGGAGGTCATCGGTGCAGGTATGGAGAATGTGTGACACATGTATGTAAGGTTATATTTTCAAGTATTTCCTTATGTTATACAGTATGTCTATGTTTATGTCTGTGTGCTTGGGTGCAAACAAGTCTAACCTGAATCTGTTCAAGGTCGTAAAGCTCAGCCCCTTTGGCAGCCACATCAGATGTGAATATGTCGAGGCACCCACGTCAAGTGCACTAGCAGCATATAGGCCAGCTACCCTGGGACCTAATGGCATTAGAAATAACTCGAGCCTTGCGGCCTATTCCCTGTGCTTCTCTGCTTTTGTATCCTATTAGTGTTGCTCTCTGACATGTTCTACCTTGCGTCATCCCTTTCCAGTTACATGTATTGTCTGTTTCAGATGCATCTTTTTTTGTGTTGTTAATACAGATGAACAGGTAAGTAGGGGCTGATTGCTTTGAAGAAAATTCTGAGCAACTGGAGGCTAAAAGAGCTTCAGCTTCATATGTCCACATGTGTCCAACATGTCTTTTCCTTGGGGCAGGACACACCTTTTTGTGCAGCTGGCAGGGCATGCTGTTACCATATGTGTTGGTTCATACAGAGGCTAAAATACTAGTAATGAGACTGGGCCTGGAATAGCTCCTTCGGCACGGCCCACTCAGCAAGCTAGGTGTGAGGAAGTGACAGAGATAGGATCGGGGGTAAGGATGCAAGGACACTGTCTAATTAAAGATTTCCATTTTTTGTTGATTTCACTGTGTGGTGTCTCTGCAGGGCACCAAGGTGGTGATAATTAATCAAACAGGTTCCAGATATTTACCAGATAGTGCTTGGCTGTTATTCTTTGATTGGGGAATATGAAGACACTTGGCAGGCTTTTAGGATAGATGACTACTGTGAGTCAAAGAAGCCACACTGTTAGGCATATCGCTAAGGAGCAACACTGGAGCAGTATTGGACAACACTCAGCATGCTTGTTATAGACCAAATCAAGATCTATAATAGCACTTACAGAAATATTTCAGTCTAGGGACATGAGATGCCAATACGCTTGATAAATGAATAGATTTAGATGCCATCACCTCTACTAATCTTTTGTGTGATGGTTGTTTAATCACACAGAAGTAGATTATTTCTTGTTTCTGACTCCTGAGCAACTCTCTCTGTTTCCGCTCAAGGTGAATTCGGCGAGGTGTACAAGGGCCGTTTGAAGCTGCCTGGCAAGAGGGAGATCTACGTAGCCATCAAGACCCTGAAGGCGGGCTACGTGGAGAAGCAAAGGCGGGACTTCCTGTCTGAGGCGTCAATCATGGGCCAGTTCGACCACCCAAACATCATCCGTCTGGAGGGCGTCGTCACAAAGAGCCGTCCGGTCATGATCGTTACCGAGTTCATGGAGAACGGTGCCCTTGACTCATTCCTCAGGGTGAGTACTTTCGCTGAACACATACGTCTATGTCTTACATTTGTTGCGCTGTTAAATGGTTTGATCAAAGGCACATTCAGGAGTTGAATAGAAACGTTATACTATGGAGCTGAGAGGCTAATTGGAAATGAATCGTTAAACATTCCCAGAAAAGGAGTTGAGGCAAAGAATTCCTCCTAATACAAATTAGAATGAGCCTTCTAAACCTATCTAGTGCCAACAGAGAATATGTTTCATGACAATGAACACGATTCCAATCACTCTTAATTTGAAAATTTCCATTAGCTGGCCGTATCGGCCTTTAATTTCTCTATTAATGCCTGGAGCTTATAATGGACTCTTCACTCTTTCTTTTATAGTCAGGATTGAGCGGACATACAGCTTAATCAATATTCAACTCGCTTTTTTCCTCCTTCAATCTCATGGATTGGTGTTCTATTCCACTTTGATCTAGGGTGGGTTTAAAGGGGCTCTTTGAAGCTGGCTTTGCTAACCGCCACATCCGACTTGTGTTTCCATCGATCTCCCTTACCCTCTTATTTGTTACTGTGTTTCGGGGGTTCAAAGCTTGCTCTTCAGAGCATTCACACAGGGTTAGTGGCACCATGCTTGGATGTTTAAGAGATGGATGCCTGCATGCCCGAATGGAACAAAGCTTTAACACCTAAAATGAGCAAGATTGGCTTCAGGAATCTATTTTGCTGATTTAATACGATTATACTTTTCCTCTGGACATTAAGAGGATTAAAAAGGTAGTAAAAGAGCACAGCTCTCTGTCAATATTGCAATAGCGACGTGTAAACAACAAATGATTAAAACAAAGGAAGAGAGGAAATACTGCTTTGAAAAAAAAGGTAGGTCAAACCTAAAATAGATGGGAAAAGCAGGTAGATTAGACTGTTCATGTTCATGCCGTCCTATTGTCACTGTATGTGAATGTACCCTCTGGCTGTACTAATAACGATATACTACAAGGCTTTTCTAATTATGGAGGAGAGTCCCACTGGGCAGACTTGAATGCTAACTGAATTTCTTAAGGCATCAAGGTTCAAGGTTCATTAATTATCTCCAAAACAGGATTGTACATCAAAATGCAGGCTGTGGTTCATTTATGCTGCACATAAACAAAAATAACATTTTTATGGTGAGTGCCGAGGATGAATTTAGGAGTCTCACAGCTTGAGGAAAGAAGCTGCTCCGTGGTTTGATGGTACGGCTGCAGATACTTCTGTATCACTTGCCAGATGGCAGAAGGGTGAACAGGCTGTTACTGTGGTGGGTGTTGTCTTTGATTATGCTTTGGGATAAAGTTGCAATTGGTTCCTCAAAGAAGACAATTTCAGTTTCTGCAGAAGTAAAAGTAGACATCAAAATAACTACTGAGGTAGGATTATGATAATATCTATTGAAAAGCCCTGCCAACAATACTTGAAATTTGCTAGACAGAAGAGACAAGCAGACCTTGTTTGACTGTTGATCACAAAGGGTGAAAACTGTTGATTGGCTAAAACAGTTGATTCTCTCTGATATGCTGTATGTGAAACTATTGCTACCTGTTAACATGAGCAAAAGGTTTAAAAATCAGGGGAATTTTTGCTGACTGAGAAGACTACTTCAGTAGGAAACCACCGGCCTGATCTCAAAGACCGGTCTCTGGTGTTCTGCTCTCTGTAGGTCATTAATTCTGATTCTTAATCCACCTTGTTAGAGTTAGAAGCCTGGACATATTGCAGGAGAATGTCATCTGTTGCGTGGGGACCTGAAAATGCTGAGCCCTTTTTAATGGTAAAATCTATGTAGTTCCATCGCATTGCCACCAGAGAGTGAACTCTCCACCATGACGAGAATGACTGTATTCCTTGACCTGTTCATTTATAGTTCAACCTAGCCTCAGCGTATCATCTTGAGTAGATATTTTAGTGGTTGGCTGATACATGTCTACAATTTCTTTTTGTTTGTTTTTTTACACCATCTATGGATTTTTATTTACCTCTCATCATTAAAATGATGCTGTAAATATGTGACAAACATTTAATTTGCTCGCATTTTTATATTTACAATAAAGAAGAGGGGGAAAAAGGAAGGATGGAAGGAAGGAAAAGAAAAGCAAGGAAAAGTGATAATAGATAAATTGAGGTATTTCTTCTGCCAGCTGGATCAGGGACATCAAACATGCAACTTCATAATCCAGAAAAGGATACCCTGTGTTTTTTTTCAAATCTGGGAACTTCTTCTCATCGGTATCTTCCTTATGAAGCACAGCCTTGGCAGGAGAGAGGCTTGGAAGCAGTGGAACCTCCTGAGCTAACAGATTGGGAATGCTATGTTTAATTGTTGTCATCCAGAGAAGCAAACCTTTTTTTAAAATCTTGGTACTTTTTCTTATTGGTGTCTCCCATGTGAGACAAAGCCTCAGCAGGTGGAGGGGTGGAGACAATGGAACCTACTGATGCAGCCAGGTGGGAGGCTTTAGAGATAGGATCAGGGTAGATGGTCAACCAGAGAAGGAAACCCTATGCATTTCAATCAGAGTATTTCCTCTCACAAGAGTTCCTTCAGCAGGTGGAGGCAGCTGAACCTTCTCAGCAAGAAAGAACACAGAGTAGAGGTGCTCCCGTGGTGGATGTGGTATATTGGCATCCAGAAAGGAGTAACTTGCCATTCTCTCTCTTTCTTTCTAATCGAAATCAAGCATCAAATACAAGGGAGTGCATCAATGTCACAAGTTAAAGCCTTAAAAATAACCAACAACTAAAATCAAAACCACATTGTGTCAAAGTTTGCAAAATGGTGAGGACCCAAATTGCAGACACAGAAGGCAGGTTGCACAACTAAAAGCAGGGAAAAGAAAGCCCATGGAAAAAAAACTAAAGAGAAATACAAAACTGAAGACAAACCAGAAGCCATGGAGAACGGAGAACACTTGAGGAACAAGGAACAGGCACAGGAACACTCAAGGAACAAGCACAGGAACACACAAGGAACAGGCACAGGAACACTCAAGGAACAGGTACAGGAACACACGAGGAACAGGCACAGGAGTACATGAGGAACAGGCACATGAACACTCAAGGAACAGGCACAGGAATTCACAAGGAACAGGAACAGGAACACTCAAGGAACAAGCACAGGAACACACAAGGAACAGGCACAGGAATACACAAGGAACAGGAACAGGAACACTCAAGGAACAGGCACAGGAACACTCAAGGAACAGGCACAGGAACACTCAAGGAACAAGCACAGGAACACACAAGGAACAGGCACAGGAACACTCAAGGAACAGGCACAGGAACACTCAAGGAACAGGCACAGGAACACAAGAAACATAGGATGAAAACAGACAAACCAACGAAGAGTAAAGAAAAAAACACAGACTTAAATAAACAAGGAAGTTGGAAAGAAAAACATGACACCTGAGGATAAACTTTCAACATAAAACAGAAAATAATAACAACGTAGGACCATGGCACATTGACATCCTCTCTATGAATTAAGCTTTATCTGCATCTGTATTATAAACTTCAAGCATTCAGGTCACTAATGTCTGAGCTTTCTCGACCAGACTACGTGTTGTCTGTGTAATATATCAGAAAATAGCACAACATGTAATTTATTTAGACATCTACTGATAGAGAGATTCAAAGGAGGTAATAAAAATTCCAACTGTCAACCCTAGAATTTTTAGTCAACAAATCTTTCAGCACTTTCTGAAATCTTTACCCTCCAGCAATTCTCATTTTTATCAATCAAGGCAAAGATGATAACTCTATAACCCTTTTGCTATGTTTTCTCTCTGTCCTCCAGCAAAATGATGGTCAGTTCACAGTGATCCAGTTGGTGGGGATGATGCGTGGGATCTCAGCTGGGATGAAATATCTCTCTGAAATGAACTACGTCCATCGGGACCTGGCTGCACGAAACATTCTGGTCAACAGCAACTTGGTGTGTAAAGTGTCTGACTTTGGCCTGTCACGCTACCTCCAGGATGACACCTCTGATCCCAGCTACACCAGCTCCCTAGTGAGTACTTGTGAAGTTAATTTTTTATGCTGTTGCAAAGAGTGACATTTTTATTTTTAACCCTATGTGATGTATCTTGTTTGGTCAACTTTTTATCCACATATAAAGCAATCCAAGCATCCTCACACCCTATCAGTCTAATCAGTTTTGCTTCTATCTGACAACGCCTCATTCTCTTTGAAGGCCTTGCAAACGTTTCACCTTTCCAGTGCCTTTCATTTTGTATGAGCTGCCTCCCTCGTCTTCCTCATCCTCCTCCTCTGTCCTCTTCCCTATACTCTGCAAGTCACGGACCGGAGGTCTGTCACATCTTCATTAGTGTGGAGACAAGCCTCCTCTGGGAAGGCTCCTCTCTCGTTGACATGCCCAGAGTGCAGAGAAACCAAAGGGCATTGCGGCCTCTCAAACTGACAGCTTCCACCCCCTCTCTCTCCCCCTCCCTCGCCTCTCTCACTCCTCATTCATTATTACTGGGGCATCATGGGAGGCTTTGGCTCCTCATTAACTCCTCCACACTACAGATCTGTAATTATTAGCAGCCATCGTTAGTTCATCTTTTGCCTCTCCTCTTCCTAATTCAAAACACACTCTTACACCCTCGCAAACACACGCGCAGGTCATTAAGACTCCCGTCATGCCTGAGTTTGTGAGTGTCTGCGTGCATGAGCACATGAGCATTGATGTGCACGGGCATGCATGTGTGTGTTTGTGTGGGTTGGTGTGTGTTTGTGCAGGCTCATGTGCATGTGCCTAGTATCACCTCATTGACTCTGCTTTGAGACTTTGGTGTAAATTAGCTTGTTTACTGCCAATGTATCATGAGTGTCGCTGCTTGCATTTTGTAGAGTGTGAGGTCTTCTGCAAGCAGAACCCGTCAAAAAGAGAATTGCTCTGTACTATTTAACCTAAAGGCAGATTTTTTTATTCTTCACTCACAATATAAATATACTAAGAATATCCACACATTTCTTTTTGCCGTAGCCTTTTATTTTGAAAGCCAGTGAGCCATGTCCTGCATTTTACCTGTCCTCTTCTTGTTTTGGGTCACAAGCTTCCAGTGACCCTGCACCACCTATTCTGCCAGTCTTACCTGGGTGTAGAGTTATTCACTTGTTTCATAAAACCGCCTTGGGGCTCTTCCTGCAAATGATTCATTGTATACACTGTGAATATACAGCATTGTGGTAGCACTGTATATATTTTGAATAAATATGAATATATTATGCTATAAAAGGGGCTATTTTAGGACTAGTTTCAGAGGTGTTTCAACACATGCAGAACTTGAGATCAAAAGCATGCAGTCAAATAGGCCTGTGAGTCAGTGCTGCGCAGGTATGAAAAGAAAGCTCTCAAAATAATTTGTTTTCATCTAAATATAGGCGAAGGAACAAAACAATAATACAAAACACACAATGTACTTTATTTCTATTTTATTCCATCCTGAAGAAGTGCTCTTTGTCAGAATCATTCTTTTATCTTATATGCAAGGATACACATGCACAACATGCATTGTAAGCCCAGGGGAGAGGCTAACAGGAAGCCCAGGTGTGGACAGGAAGTGTCAATCAGGCCAGAGGAGCTATGACCTCACATTGGTGTGGCCGAGAACTAATTGCTCCCCAGGAATAGCTCGCTTTGTATGCTTGACCCTCGTGGCTAAACCTTGCTGAATGGGTCTTATGTAGCAACAAAGAGGAGCAGCACCTCTGTTGTGTGCGCCGCTGAGCTTGCTAATAAAACAGGGTGTAAAAGGTGGGGATTGGATTATAGATTGCGGTCGGCATTTTGATGTTGTTTAATGCAAACAAAGTCTCCTTGAGGGCATTAACTGGAGAGTCAATAGAGCAGGTGAGGTTTGAAGTTTGAACCTGGGGAGCTGTTTTGATGGCAGCACACTTTTTTTGATGGTGTGTTTGCTGCTGATAGAGATTTAATACCGAGCACATCAAAGCTCTGGCTGCGCTTCACTTTCATACTGACTGCTACCTTTTTATCATAAGCATCCAGATGAAATCTTTAGTTCCATAACTATTTTTGTTCCTTCCAAAGCGAGACAGGGGTTTTTATTCACATCCCAGCAGGTACAGAGAGGCTGAGTCCATCAGTATTCCTGTTACATGGAACTAAATGTGACCGGCCAACACATGTTCATTAAGACTTCGCTGATGTTGCCAGACTTGCGTGTCACCTGTCCTCCTGATCCCTCGTCCCCTGTATTCAGGGGAGCATGCAAACAAGCGTGGGGAGAAGTGGAGGTCTGCAGGTCCCACAAAGGGTCCTATACTGTAATTAAGCTATGCTATGGTGTCCTTCACTCCATGACTTCCTCAGCTGTGACCTGACGCTAACCAATCAGCGAGCAAGGCTGGCGTGGCAGACAAGGCCGAGGGAATCAGGGAAATTAAATTGCGCTGACGTGCGGTGATTTACATCGGCATCGACCTCCTCCTCCAGCAAATTAATCACCTCTTTCCCTCTACTGCTTTTCTAATTTTTCCCCGCAATTCTAGGCACACCAATTACAGTGCCTGTGGTGTGATGCTGGATGTATGGTTGGGAGGACATGCTGGTAATTGCGTTAACCCTGGATGTGGGTTCACTCCAGAGCAATGTTGTGGAGGTTTCAGACAGAAGGGGGCTGTCCTCCCTCTCTGTTGGCTGCTCACCAAAGTCGTGATTAATTAGGCTCACAGGACAATGCTGGGACTCTGCTGGTTTTGCTCAGGTGATGTGTGCTAATTACATTCAAATACTGTAAAGGCTGTGTGTTTCACCGCATCGGTGCCGTTTCTTGCGTTTGTATCAATTTATTTGTATGATTACATACACGGTTGCGTGGTTTAAGAAGTAATTAGGCACATGTGCACAAGTCCAGGTGAGATGTCAGTGACTCCGCTTACCTGACAGAGAGGAGGATTGATTTTTGTACACCCAGGGAACCCGGAAGATTTTCAAATTAGTCTTCATTCACCACTCCACCCATCTGAGCATCCATCCATCCACGCAGCCATTCTTTTTTCTTCTGCTGTCCACTCCTTTTTTTATCTCAAGGCTTTTCCCAGAGCAACGCAAAGGTGCATCAGAACAGCGGTGTAGGGGTGGTGAGGAATGATGATGTTTTCAGCGGCGATGTGTCATGTGATGTTTTACTGTGTTTTGTCTTCACGGGTGAGTAAAAGTCAGAGACCTCGCCCATGGTCACTGGGGTTTTAATGCACAGTTTCTAGCTAAAATAAGAGAACAAGTGGTTGATCGGGCGTGGATATGTTTCCAAAATCTGGCGTGTCAAGTCTATAACAGCTTAGACAAGGGGTGTTACCCTTTCCATCGAGGGTTCATGCCCACGGGGGCCATTGTTAGGAGGGCAGGTATGGTTCAGAAATTTCTGCTTGTGGCAAAGCTGATGATGTGGAAAGGCTGTCATTGCCTCGCATGTCATGCGATGTGTACTGTATACCGTGACTGAGCGGGCATGCACTTTTGTACGTGGTTAGATGCGTGTGTTTGTGCAGTGTTTCTGGGTATACACATATATGTCCCCCAGGTGCTTTCCTCTGTGTGTATGTTTGTCTATGTGTGTGTGTGTTTGTCTGTGTCATTGAGGCTGAGAGGGGTTGAAAGGCGAGGTCACACAGAGCCGGTAACAAAGCTCATCCGTCAAATCCCTGTGACCTGAGTGACATTCTCTCAGCTCCGCTCCAGTGCTCACACTATGTGGACCTCGCTGCTGTTTCTGTCATTTGTCTGTTTTCTATTTGCATCCTTTCCCCCCTCTCTCTGGCTTCAGGCCCATGCACTTTTTTTGGCTTGTCTATTCAACTTGTGGTGAAATATTTATGCTCTGCCGAAAGTTAAAGGGACAGAGTCTCTGAGTAAACAAGAAGTGAAATGGGAACGTGTCCATATGGAGCAGGCCAAAAGCAAGCGAGAGGGCTGACTTGTAGATTCCTTTTCTGAAGCATCACAGTTGTATGCATGAAGTAAAATACAGTATTAACCAGACATTAAAGGTGCACCACGTAAGAATTGTCCACCTTGAATTCAAACTCCCGACATAGAGGGGCAACATGTCACCTATCTTGTAGCCCAATTAGCCTTGCAGCTAGCCACACTACCAGCGGAGTGTTGGTGTTTACACCACTAGCACAGGAGCTTTGGCCCAATGGGAGAAAAAGGTTGTCAGGCCTGGGGCTAGTGAGTTAGCATGTTGGCTTCAGCAGATATCTCTTCGACACATATACATATACGTCTTTGACATCAGGTAATAATTGTTATTTCTTTACACTCTGTTGATAATAGAATTCGTACATATTGCACCTTTGAACCTGTAACGTTACTGTGTATAAACCACGGTTACTACGATGACAAATTCATCTCAGACCACACCCAAAAATCTACATTTTAGGCAATCTGAATCTGCACAAAGTCACAAAAGGCACAGACTGAAAATTAACAGAATGGGTTATTTGTTGATATTTCGTAAGGAGGAGATACATTTGACTAAATGTGGGTTAAAAAGCGTTGAAACAATACAACAGTTGTTTCCACCAAGCTGCTAACAGTGCTTGCATTTTAAAAAAGACCAACTGTAAATACGGATCGCACATTCGCTGTCTAGTTCACACTACACCACATGGCAATTTCCCACTACAGTATTGTCAATAACGGACATGTGCTTCACTCTTTGTAATACTGAAACATTTTAAAAGAAAGAGCTCTTTCTCTTTATTCCTTGGCATAGGTAACGGGAAGATGTGATGCACTTATTCTCTGTGATGATACACAGCAGTCAGTCACAAGCTGAGGTTTGATGGAGGCTAGTTTTGATGTTCAAAAGCAACCTGTGTATGCACATATATCACTGAAGGCACAAAATATTCCAAACATTCTGCTCTTGTGTTTTGTAGTTGGAAAAAACACAAATTCAGATTTGTGTTTTTTCTCCAACTCTCGACGGTTATACAGTACAGCCGTTTGCAGCTGTAACTTGATATCGTGGAAGAAGTCTAGGGCTGATATATTCTAATGCATGGGCTGACAATTGGATCTGGATCACATCATGTCGTGGTAGGAACCTCAGAACCCGTTTCCTCTTTATTCCCCAGTGTAGTGTTGGCATTTCTCACAATACCCCAGCCTTTCCAACTCCCTTTTTTTAGCTTAGGACAGCATGTACACCTGCAGGGTACTTACTTTCAGAGACTGTAGAGAGGTTCACACACTCCTGCACAGTTCCTTCCACTTCACCCCCCCCCACCCACCCCCAAGTGTGAGTCACCACTGCACTGACCAAACATGATCCCCATCTGGCTTCCCACCTGGGTGTCCTGCTGCGCTTCTGCGGATTGAACCCCAGTCACGCTCACTCGTAATTGCAGTGAAATCCTAAACATCCTACCCGTCCCCTGGTTTATTTTTTATCTCCTGGTTTTGTATTTGAAACTAATTAAGATGTTTCCAGGCTAATTTTATTCAGATTGTAGAGTTTAATTTGCTCAGTCTCGGGGTAAATGTAGCAGCAGAAAATATCCAGGAATGGAAATGAACATGAATATGGAAGAGGTATAGGTTCTGAAAACAAGAAAGGAGGTAACTTAATCCATACCTGGTCCCTGCATCAAAGAGGAAGCAACCATCCAGAGCACTCCACCTTGATTTATACCTTCTGTCAAGTTTGCCAGAGTCAGTGTAAGGTGGGCATTGATTCGCCATCTGTGGCTGTTGGACTGCATTTGCATCTGAGCAGGATTCACAATGAAGCGGTTTGTGTACAGCTAAATCAGTGAAAGAGGGTACCGTCTCTGTTGTGAGGCTGCGTCCCAATAAAACACAATACCGCAGACTGCAGTGTCACAAAAAGGACATTTAATTTCTTGGTTAACCAGAGCAGGAACTTCCAGATAAGAAACTTCTGCTTTTTAAAATCGTCAAAATAAAAGCGCTGACGTGAGCATTGTTTTTTCTCATTAAAGGGGGGCCTTCATAACTGCACTCCCAGTAGCTTTAACAACATGAGGAACAATACCAGACTCAGCATTAAAGGAAATATCAGACCTATTTAGGTTTGGCTCCAGTTTGATACGACTTCCTGTCGATGTAATTGCCTCCTTTCCGCATCCCCCTGAAAGAATCATGAGCCAAGGTCGCTATCTAAAATTAACATGAAATAGTACAAGTACGATGAGATACTACTTGCTTTGTTTAATTTGTTGAGGTGTCTCGGTGATGTTTCCCAGAGGGAGTTGTGTAAGGGAACACGGTTAGGTATGCTGCTGGGGAAGGCGGATAATTACTGGGGTAAATAATAAAAAAGACATAGAGAATGCTTTACACTTACGAAACACAGTGAAGAATCATAAGTAAAATCATCATAGCTGGGTCTGGCTGTTTATTATCCAAATTAAAGAAAGAAAGATACAAAAATATTGCCTGTCATACAAAAACAAATCCACACGGCGAAGTGTGGCATTGTGGGCCACCGGCTGTGAAGACATAAAGAGCCTTTAACTACGTGTAAGCTGGAGAAAGTTTAACGACCTAAAAAGTCTGAAGGAGCCGCACCAGATTGATTCAAATAATCCACTGAATGGCGTAACAAGGCCCGTGTGATTACTGTGATGCCTGTGTGTATTTTAAGCATCAAGATGGCAATAAAGTCATTCAGTCAGCAATGCCAACAAGCTGTTAAACGTTAATGTTTGCCCAAAGCTATAGATATAACAGTAAAATATGTGTGGTGTGCTGGTTGTCTAATTGATTCGGTGGAAACAGAATTGCCTCTGCACGATTATGTTTCTCACCCGTCACTGACAACAATGGAGCTGTTGTGTCCTGCACTAAATCTTCTTCATCAAGCCAAACTGGTTTTGTATTTGTGTCTGAAATGCGTGATCCATACAAATGCGGTACTTAATCACTACAAAATAAATGCTGTATTTTTTATGGTGAAATGTGGCAAATGGAGCGCTGTATTCACTGTCATCGAGGTCAGTAAATCGCCATTCTCTCAAGGGTCTCACTAAAAAACATGTTATTTACCCAGATGGGAATGGTTTTACAGGATGCGACAGTGCACATTTTGGCAAGCCCTTTCTTACCATCTCAGCCCGTGCTTTTGAGTGCACGTTGCTTTTCAGTAATGTGCAATGAAAGTGATAGTCTGCTTTGTGGTTGAATGAGAAATGTTCTGCCGGAAAGCCTTTAGGAAGTCAGGGGATACTGTATAAAGAAAGACTTTGCAGAGGAAATCTTCCTGGATAAATGGATCTTGCACACGGCTGTTATGTGGGCGTCTAGTGTTTGTGTCCTGCATGCGGTCAAAGGTTTTTACCTTTATCCTCTGCACAAAAAACATGGGCGTCCATTTGCCGCATTTCACCATAAAAAATACAAAATATTTAAGTGTGAACAAGGTATTTTTTTATTCAGTTTTCAGTTGCAGTTCAGTTAGGTTCAGGCAACATAACTACTTGGTGAGGTTTAGGAAAAGATCATGGTTTGGATTAAAATAATAAGTCTACCTTTACGTTTGGTTTGACATGGGAAATGGACAGTGATGATCACAAAAGAAAAAAGTCATCTCCGCTTGAAGTTACAAGTGACAAGACACCCGATGCGAGCCGACGAGAACGGGCATCAGGCACACATTCGCCCCGAGGCAAAATACCACACTTTAAAGAGTCCCATTCTCTCAAGTGTAATTGGGGGGGGGGACATCCACCTCTGAATTATAAATCAAAGATGTTTATTCATTTATTACCTTTTTATTAACCAAGAAGAAATTCTTATATATATGATGAATATGCCTAAGAGTAGCAGTAATATTCCATACTTGGAAAAGTCACCGTTCTGTGACAAATGACTGTTTGCTAAGCCCAGCCGCCTTTGTCACTGTTGCTTTGCCTGCCAGTCTTTCCATTCTCGAGTAGCACATATTGTGTGGTAAACAGTGACAGATTTACGACTACAAATACTTACAGTAGCCTAGTCATTTTTTAAACAATTCACCCTCGGATTCAGACAGAGACAGACAAATGCAGACGGCTCATTTCTAGATGTCGACCATCGATTTTGCTGGAACTACATCCGTCGCTAGCAGAATTTATCGGTTGATGCTAGCGAGCTAATTAAACTAAAGTGACCTCTGATTGATGTAAAGATTAAGCAATAATTAAAGTTAACAATGAAGAGTATTGAAACAGTAAGTACTGTCTCCTCTAGCTTTTTTACCTTATGGATTATTAGATTATTGGGCTGCAGTTGGTTCTGAGTTCTGAGCACTCTGTAAAAACTAAGAGATGAATGAAACATATCACTAAAATAATACAATATCAGTTTCTTTTTGAAGTATTGTGCTGTAATTTATGCTGAAACCTGACTGATTTTTCAGTTCCTGGCAGCAATTATTTTTGAAACATGATCAAAATGCAGCAGTCTGAACGTTCCCGGCAACATTAAGGATAGGTATTTTTTATCTTGATCACATGTCAAAGTAATTATGGCGGGCTATTCTGGGTGTACAGGGTATTTTTCATTCCTCTGTGTTATCTTCCCACGCAGTATAGAGAAATATTTAGAATTCATTTGTTAATCAAACCTAGAAAAAAAAATCTTAAATGGTTCCCAGCCTAATGTGAGACTGTTTGGGATCGTTGGAACACAAAATAAAACTTTGACGAATGCTTTCCTCGAGTTTTTCATGACTGCATTGTATAAACGGCGAAAGACCTGCGTCTTTCTCTCCACCAGACATTCCCATGGGTGTCTGAGAAACCAACATCTCTGTCACCGACCCCTCCCTCCCTCCCGTCCTTTATCTTTTCCTTTTCCTTGTTCTATTTTTTTTCCCATCCCTCCATGTCACTCTTCCTCTCTCTCTCCGTCACTCTCACTCTCTCTCTCATTCTGTTTGGGCAGGCATCCAGGGCAGATCGTTGCTCTCAAGATTTCATTAAAAGGATGTTGATGGAGCACTCTTCCCAGCCTAAGTAAATGTGCTCAAGTCCATTTGAGTGTGCATTGTTTGGAAATGGATTACTGAAGTTGGAGGAGTAAAGGAATGAAGAAGATGGAAGGGGGGGGATCTACATATTTGTCTTCCAGATGAAGGAGAAAGTTTATTTGGAATCTCTTAATAGCTTCTGTCGAGTAAAAACAAGACCAAACCCTGGACTCTTCTTTTTTTCAATTACAGTTAGTTTATCTGGGACATTGCTGCATGTTATTGCACTCTGACAGCTATATTTGCTCCACATATTACTTTATTCTGCAGCAGCATGTCAGTGACAGTCCACATGAAGATATCTGGCACATTGGTGGCGCATAACTCAAGCCACTGCAAAGACATGACAGGTGTTTCATATCTTCACTATGTGTATCAGTGTCTACACACACACATACACATATTACTGGGTCAAGAGACCATAACAGACACCAGTAAGAACACACATTACATGGCCACCACATGTTTATCCCTCATCTTTCAGACCTGGCTGTCACAGGAACACACTTGTCTCACCGTGATACCCTGACAGTCCCAGCACATCTCTGTTGTAATTGTACTCCAGACCAATTGTTAGCTGTCACAACTGGTCACAGCCTGTCACAGCCTGTCATAACCAGGTGTAACCAGTCACGTCCTGTAATCTCGTTCTGGTGGGAAAAGGGTGGCAGTGTACTCCAGTGTCTGCCGAAGGTGTTCTGGTCGGGAATTCTGCGCACAAAGATGGCTGGATGTCAGTGGTGGGGAGTAACACTTAATATTTGATATTATAATACATTTTTTACATTTGCCTTTCTATGGCTTAATTGGGTAGGACGTGCGAAGAGTGACAGAAAACAGGGAGAGAGAGAGAAAGGGGATGATATGCAGCAAAGGACGATGGGTTTGAGCAGAATCCTGCAGCACACGTTCAACCCACTGAGCCACTGTGGTGCCCAAACTACTCACCATTGATTGGTTGATTTTACTAATATATATGTAGATTCAGTAGGAAATTTTATAAAGCTTTTTCACCTAACAAAACATTTTTTAAAGAAAGTAATCAAAAAGTAATCAAGTTAAATCACTTTGATAAAGTAACTAAAGGTCCAGCGTGTTGGACTGTAACAATATTGGACTAAGTCAGCCTCACTTCAGGGTATTTGCCCCAAACAGAAAGAATACCTGACTGTATTTTAGCCGCAAAATAGTCAAAAACAAGCAGTTAGGGTGTGTGTCAGTGTTTGTGTTCAGTTTTGTCTCTGACCAGAGTCAGCACTCACCAGATACTCCATAACTTCTTATCTTGCAGTCTCTTCTTTTCCCCATATGGTCTCTATACGTTCATGAAAGTCGCCCGTCATGGGCCACTGTAATAAACATGGAGGTGCAACATGGCGGACTCCGTGGAAGAGGACCTGCTCCCCCTGTAGATATAACAGGTTGATTCTACGCTAATGAAAACACAACTTAGTTTCAGTTAATTAACATTTTATTATGAATCATCATATTCCATGTCTGCCTATAAATCTTACACACTATACCTTTAAAGTAGTAACACTACTTATTACATTTTAATAAGGTAACTAGTCATTTAAAACCTATTTCAAAAGTAACCTTTTCCAACACTGTTGTCCACGTGCATGATGCGTGACCTCAAACATAGAAAAAGAAATCACATACTGTTACTGTCACGGAGTGTTGGAAAAGGAGAAAAGTTTCTGACAGCATATTGTAAGGTATCTCCTTGTTTATTTCAGGTTTTCACACCCTCATGACCGCTTGGTTTTTCTTCATAGTGCCAACATTTATCAACCAGAAAATAGGCCCTTCCAATATCTCTGCAAAATCAGGCACCGTAGCTTATGTCACCCGCTTCATTTATTATCGGGGAAGTTTTTTGCGAAGTATCACTTGATATCATTACAGATTACTCCTCTCAAGGCCCGGAAGTTCTGAAGCCGCAGTCACTGTGCTCAGAGCCTGGCTCATCTACACAAATTCTGAGTTAAACGTCCGGGATAATAGCGGAGTGTGTGAATTCAGTGTCAAGGGCGATACTTCACTTCAAGGCAAACAGAAAAACAGCTTGTTCCTTTTTCACTAGCCAGCACAATGTAGCATATCCAGAGAGTCCTCCCCATGCTCCAAGGCTTCACAAAGCACTCATGCTTTTGTGTTGACATTAGGTCCGTCTTAATTCCCATCATAACTTCCACTACCCCCAACACATCCCCCAGTAGTATTAACACTCTTTTTACTGAAAAAAAAATCTGATGCTTTTTATTATGTTTTTGCCTTCTTCTGTGTATGCATGAGCTGTTCAGCACTTCATGTTATTAAAGCGGGATTTTGGCAGAGCTATCACTGGCCCACAGCAGTAATTACTAAGGGTTTGCATAGCTGCCTCTGACTCACCCGCCTTGGAAATGTTATTACTAAAGTCTGTCTCATTGGAGGCGCAGAGGGAGCTTCTTGTGAAGCCCGTGTCTTTGCTCAGGCCATTCCAGCGACACTCGGCTCATATCCCAACAGGGTCCCAGGGCATGAGACCAGATGTACAGAGCGAGGGAGGGAGTGAGTAAGCGGGTAATGATAAAGAGAGGCGGTAATAGATGGCGTTGTGCTTGGAGCAGCTATTTTCTTCCTGTTATTCTGAGTTTATTTCTCCGTTTTTCAACTTATGTATGTTCGTCCGAACAAAATAATTGACTTGAAGCATCACCCCAGACAGTGACGGATGAGGAAGAAGAGGATTGGCCTTTTTGCTTTTTCCTGGCGAAGTTATTTGGCTTGTATCTGCGTAGCTTCATTTGCCTTCAGACAAAGGAAAGGGCAGGAGGAAGTGTCCTGGGGTCTAGGTTTAGATGAAACGATTCAGATATGAACTAGTCAGAGATATGAGAGAAGCATTGAAGTCGCGGGGGCTTAGATAGCCTTTATTCGTCTATTGATCTCTTCCTCTTCCTACTTCTTTCTTGTTCTCTCATTTTCTCTGTCCGTCACACTCTCACACAACCACACACTGCACCACCGCCTAATTCCTTCGGCTCTTCATGTCTGGCTGGTGTGCTTCAGTGAGAGCTGAGCCTCTGCATCAGATGTTAAAAATCTCCTTTCAGGGTCAGCAACCACTTAGAGGTCAAACCCTAAAGAGGTGCTCATTAATGAACTCAGTCTCTCCACCTCTGCAATGCCACACAGCGCTGACCTGTAACACCTACATTAGTTTGAACCGATGCACACATTACAGGAGAATTCATAACCTGTTTATGATGATTCTTGTCCAGCATTTTCAAACTTCAGCCCTGCAGCATTAAAACTCCCCAGAAGAACCATTTTCTGTATCATTACTTATCACTCATCTCTCTCTCTCTCTCTCTCTGGCTCTTCCATCTTTCCCTCCTCCTCCTCCTCTCTCTGACTCCTCTCTCCCTCTTGCTCTCAGAAAGCGAGCAGGGAAACAGGGTGGTCTGTGTAGGTTGCTCCAGGTTTGGGTTTGTTTCCAGCGGCAGCTTATCTGCAAACGCTCAGGTTCAGCTAATTGGCATTATTAAACCGGTGGCGAGCTCCACTCAGATATAAGGGGAGGTGTTGTGGAAGCGGGGCACAAACAGGGATTTATGTGCGTCTGTCTGTTTGTGTGCGTGGGTGTGCACGCCAAATCATCTATGCCTGTGCCTGTGCATGTGTTCCAAGCTGTGTCTGTCTGTATGTGTGTGTGTATGCGAGGGTGTGTGTGTGGAATCTTAAACAAGCAGCTGTCAATTTCAGTCAACAGGGCGCGTGGCATGCCTGAGGCCCAGGTAGCCCAATTACAGGCAGACACGCTCGGCGTACGAGCAGAAGCCCGGGCCTATCTTCCTTTATCCAAACAGGGCTGTGGGAGAGGAGACG
Source organism: Pagrus major (assembly GCF_040436345.1). Taxonomy (NCBI): domain Eukaryota; kingdom Metazoa; phylum Chordata; class Actinopteri; order Spariformes; family Sparidae; genus Pagrus; species Pagrus major. The sequence continues at coordinate 24,625,083 of NC_133235.1, forward strand.
CTAAATGTGATGTCGGTCGATGTGTGAAGGGCGAACACTGTTGGGAGCCACTGCTGAGACAGTGTCAGAATCATGTGTATGTTTTGGCTGCTGGAGGATTGATGTGGCGGGCGGATGAGGAGGGGATGAGGAGTTAGAGGGACAGTTGTGGCAAGCGCGGTGGCGTTGGTGTTGCAACTGGAATAAAATCTAGCAAACCATGTTTTGGAGCTCAGATGTCTCACGCTGTGCCCCTTCTCCTTCCCTCAGGGTGGGAAGATCCCAGTGAGGTGGACAGCACCAGAGGCCATCGCTTACAGGAAGTTCACCTCGGCGAGTGATGTGTGGAGCTACGGCATCGTCATGTGGGAAGTGATGTCATTCGGAGAGAGGCCTTACTGGGACATGTCCAACCAGGATGTAAGTATTTCTATAAACATCAAAAGACCTGTGAAATTATATCATTACTATGTGATTGTTATGTATTTCCTTTTGAAACAGGATGTTGACATGAGACATTGAGCCATTAATGGACTTCCCTATATGGAGAGAAGAGAAGTTTTAGACTGTTAACACTAAAAGAAGTATTGGTTCTATAGTTTTACATAGATGTGTCTGTTAATGGACAGATATCTTGTAGAGGGCTCAATTATGGACATTTTCACAACAAAAATGTTGAATAAACATGTTTTTAATTAACTTTCTAGCATTGTATTTCACAAACTACTTAACGATGGCCTGCTCAGACAGCGCTGAGACTGTCGGAGCAAAAGACAGCCCACTTTTCCCATCACGCATTGTCCTTAGTAGCTTGTTAGCTTTGCTGTGTTATGTTACTTTTTGTTAGTGGTTGTTATCTGTATGTTCAGAAATCCCTGGTTTATATTTGTAATTGCCATTTTTTGTGCCGGCTCAAAGTTTCTACAGTTATTGAGGTGCAGGCAGAAAGGTTCAAATTGTCAAAAAATGTGTTTCTTTTTAATTACATCCGCGACTGAAGATGCACTTTCTCCCAGGAAGCAGTGGTTTTCGGCGGCAGGAGTTCAAGTGCCCCCTTCATGGGAACTTTAAGAAGGATCTTAAAAAGGAACATTTACGTTGAGTGTTAACACTTTTCTCAACTTCTCTGCGGTAAAAAAACAAGTTTGAATCTGAGTAAACTGCCTCATTAACACGACGGCTATTTCCGTACAGATGTGCTTATACTGTCTTTTCACCCTGTAGATACACAATCAAGGATAACTCATAAGAGCTGGAAGCTGTAATAAATCACATTTTTTATCAGTTCCCATCTCATAGCACCATCACTGAAGATGTCCTTGACTCTGACTTTGAAAGCAGACTTATTATGGAAACAGTCTCACACTATCCCCTTTCCTTCCTGGCCTGCTTTTGATAGCAATGAATGATTGCTGAGAGCTCTGCTTTGTTCCCCATGTCCGTTTGGATAAGGTCCACGCACGCATAAACACACAAGCACCAACACAAACACACACAGCCATTGGATATAGTCCCACACTATGAGGTCTCTCTCCCTAAGCTCCTTTAGTGAGACAACTAGCCAACGATCAGGCCTCTATGGACCCCGCTCCACAAGGACCGTCCAACCCAGCAGATGTTGCCTCAGTGGGCCAGCAGCAAACACTGCCTGGTGGGACTAATGCAGAGAAGAGGACTGGCACCGCTCAGCATGTCCGGCTGCTCGGTCCTCACACAGATACACACTTAAAACACACACACACACACACAACCACTTCTCCATATGCACCATTTGTCAAGATTTTGCTGAGTTGCACTCGACTCCGAGGTGGAGTTGGCAACCAACAGAGCAGCCTGTAATTTTTAATGATAGTATCTTTTACACTTGATTTCACACCAGACCTTTATCTCGCAACTATGCATTTTTAGGAAAAGATTACATCTACAGACAGTATTGATATATGGTTATGGGTGAGAGCTTTAGGTCCATCAAGGTGCAATGCAGCAATCTGGGTAATCTTTAGTCTTTGTACTCTCTACGAAGTTCATAGCTGCAGATTCAGAATTTTTAACTTTTATTTATAATACACTTATCTGACTTTGTTGTTTGCATATTTATACATACAAAATAGTTTGAAGCTTCATTCGTAACGTTGAAATTTTTTCCCCCCATGTCTTTTCATTCTGTTAAACCTGGTATTTCTGCGCAGCTGCAGAAAGATTAGGCTACATTAATGTCATAAGTATTATTATATTTGTAGAATTAGATTCCAGTGGCGGCTGTGTAGGATTGTTACTGACTTGTGTAACACAAACATCTCCAATAACTCCAGAGACTGTCCAAAAGTCAAAATTTGTTGACTAAATGGATGTTATCATTTTCTAAAATTCACAACATGTTATTGTCTAATGAAACATCCTGCTTAAATTCACATTTGTTGGTGTTCAGCCTTTCAAAAAGAGCATTTTTATTGTTTTATAAAAAATGTTTTGTTGTCTAGCTTGCAGCACACAAAGGGAGGCACAAACCTGTATTAATGGCCTGATCTGGCAGCAATCTAACAGCACCATAAATTAGATTTACGAAACCACAATAACAGTAGTTTTCAACTTTGACACTTTTATAGTAAATAATAAACCTGCATGTAATCTGATAAATTGCCTCCAGTGATGTCACTCAGTGGCTAAGTTGCATCATGGGTAATGTCGGCGCCAGGTTCTCGGCGGGTAGTACTCCCCAAGACCTGTAAACACACTTTAATGTGTAAAATTGGTGGAGTTACCCTTTAAATCGTGATCATATCTGCATTTGCTTGGCACTCAGCTCTCCGTTTAATCGGCTGAATCACTTGATTTTGTTTGAGGATATTTTTTTTTAGGGTGATGACATCATAAAATATGACGGCAGACATTTGAAGCTTCGTTCAAAAACTTCAAATGTTTAAAAGAGCACTCAGTGCAGCCATATAGCCAGAGGAGTGTGAAGGATGATCGTATAATAATAGGTACTCCACTTCTGCCTAAGTCTCCAAATCTGCCTCAAGTTCTCAGTGAACTTCAGTCAACTGTTACAAAACACTCGACTCTAACTCTTTCTACCCTGAAACTCTTTGTCGTAACTTCTCTCTAACAAGGCCAGGATATAGCCTGTGCAGCCTTTAAGAGGCATGTGTCAAGTGGCTGCACTTCACAGTGTTAATTATATGCAATCTGCCCGTTCCCCAGTGACTTCTTTCAACAGTGACACTGCCTCTGCTCTCCCTTCCGTCTCTTTCCTCGCTCCGTCCTCCAGGATTGACATGTGATTGGCTAGAACGGAGAGGAAGGGCACATCAGCCTGAATGCTCACTGTCTCTTGAGTGACCAGAGGGAGTGTGTCTGTGTGGGGTGTGGGTGGGTGGGGATGAGGGGGGCTGGTGGTGGCTGTTGTCGAGGCAGGGATGAGCGTGTCAGGATTGCAGAGTGGATGTGCTCAATGTCATCAGTCGCTGAAAACTCAGTCAAATTAGAATTCTGGTTTTAATGAAGTGTGTTATTGACAGCCAGTCAGTCTGAAGAAAAAAATGCAACCGAGAGAAATTAAATGCAATTACTGTACGACTTGAATGTTGCATATAAGATTAGGAATATCAACCATCTGAATTTTGGAAAAATCAACAACCCGAACTTCCCACCTTTTCTCCCCCAGGTGATCAATGCCATCGAGCAGGACTACCGTCTACCCCCGCCTATGGACTGCCCCAGCGCCCTACACCAGTTGATGCTCGACTGCTGGCAGAAGGACCGCAACGTACGACCCCGCTTCACCGACATCGTCAGCACCCTGGACAAGATGATCCGTAACCCCACCAGCCTCAAAGCTGTAGCCAACATTCCCGCAGTGTGAGTAAAAACACTGTTTCAGCAGCGCATGACACACACATTCACCCTGAAGTGGACATTAAAGAGAAATAAATATGTTTTTCATCTGCTCATATGCACAGTATATACACAAGCTGTCTGCACAAACTAGCCCAGCGTGCACAAGCTCACTTATTATCCTCTCATAAAATAAACATGCATTTATTACTGTTGATTGCATCAAACCTGAACTTCTCCTACTCTGGATCTTTTTATCCTGCTGCTTATGATTCTCCCACACATCCTGACCCCCATATTGGCTTCAGAGTTCACGCTTTCCACAGTTTGTGGTGTTATAAATTTTTTACCCCATAATGATAAGGCAAAAACATGCTGTTAGAAAGATGAAACCATGCAGAAACATCTAATTTTCATGCTTTTTCGAAATGTTTATACGTGACTTCGCAGTTGGCCTTGGTTAGTTTTTACATTTTGTTGGGTTGCCAGTTCTGCACATTTTGTTTTGGACAATTTCATCCACCGTTCCTCGAAGATCCTCTCAAGCTCGGCCAGATTGGATGTGGACTGTCTGTGAACTGCGAGCTTCAGGTTTCTCTGCAGATTTTCCATTCCAATTTCCAGGCTTTGGCTGGGCCACTGAGGGTCAGTCAGAGTCTTGTCCCGAAGCCACTCGTTTTGGCTGAGTGCTTTGGGTTGCTGCCATGTTGAAAGGTGAACTTTTGGCTGTGTGCAAGTTTGATTTTGTGCAATGGAGCCTCTTTTTCTTTTCGGTCCATCCTGTATTGAGCTCAGTTCACGTTTTTCTTAATCGCGGCCAGTTTCCAAATGTTTTGTCACCATAGGATGCTTCGTCGTAGGGATAGTATCAGACAGGTGATAAGTGGTATTTGACCTTCAGGCAAAGGAACTCTCTCATGAATCCAGTGGAGTGTTGTCACTATGATGGAATTTCTAACTTTGTTACAAATACCTTGAAAAATATTCAATACCTTGTTTGATACCACATGGAGAAATTGACACAACCCAGTGAGCACCAACCTGGATTTCAACATTTCCTAGTTGAAAACAGGGTCCGAACGATATTCTGTCCGAACATCTAGGACATTTTGTTTCACCCTCTTTTCAACCAACTAAAATGAGGTTACATCAAAGTGTACAAAACAAAAAGTTGTGTCATCATTTTGTTCGTTTGTATGTTAAAAGAGATACGATATAGATTAATGTGAAGGTACTTCTCCAAAGTCATACTGCACTGATGAGGCGAAATTAGGTCTACATGAAGACGTCATTTCAACGCATTTATCGTTCCATATAAAACGTCATAAATATGGAACTGTATAGGCTGTGAGCTGCCAACAACAAGCTTCCAGGACATCGTAATGGAAGCAGTTTTACACATTAATGTATAATAAGACATTTTGCCCACTGCTGGAAAGCACAGGCACAAGCATGAAGTGCAGCTTTGACTACTACAAACCATGACTTGTGGAGAAAACTAAAGAAATATATACAAGGCTTCACCCATCAGAGACATAGTTGCCGGTTTGATCTCCGACCTCACAATTATATTCGTAATTGCTTTAGAAAAACAGCTTTTATAAACCATAGTGTGCAAATAAGAGCTTATTGTAATTCTGGAGCCTGACTAAGAAACCACATCCTAACTTCTCATTGAAAAGCCAACCTAACCCTCACACAGAGTTAAAAAGACTGTGACAAGGCTTTGGTTTTTGAACCAGTATTGAATGTCTTTTCAGCAGCGACCTTCAACGTTTAGTAAATGTATTTTCAATTGAAAAAAGCTCAATTTTTTCATTAAAGATAAATATAACGGGCTTGTGTACTGTGTGTTAAGCACTAGAGCTTCTCAGTTAATTTACTTCTGATTTACTTCTGACCAGAGTCAGAAGAGGGAGAGGAGAATGGCCTATATGGGCACTGCAGCGGTGAGTGTGTCATCTTGCTGCCAGCGAAAAGATAGAGCAAGAAATCGCAGCTGGTACCGGCAGAAAATGAGTATTGAAACCGTTTCAAATGTACAGAATCCATATCGATTAATATCAATAATCTTGACCCGATACAAGAGAACCTTTTTACAGTTTCTGTTCTTTAATTAGGTAGGAAAGTATGTAGAGTGAATAACCCCAAATTGTGGTAAAAATGGGGCTGGGTCAGAGTACTTTCCAAAGCTTGTATTCATACAGCACACACTCCTTCTCCATCTCGCATCCTCTCACAAACACCATTACCACAGTTCAGTCAGGACCACTTTGTCAAAATAATCTTTATTTACTTGCACAAGTTTCATTTGGCGGTATGGTACTGTTCTGGGACCCCCTGCTCTTCCACGCGCTTGCGTGGAAAGCCTGAGGCAGGAAGAGCACACCTTCCTGCCCTTCATGAGCCATCATGAACGGCATAAGCAGGGAGCGCAGCAGCAAAGAAAAACCCAGACAGAGCAAAGCAACCGACAAGATACAATGGTAATATTCATAACAGATGACAGGAGGCGCTGGGGTGGAGGTGGGTTGCAAAGAGCCAGCAGAGGAAGCAGCAAGTGAGGTCGGGCTAGAGCAGTTTAAATAGTGTGCTCTGAATGCAATTTCCCAATAGGAAGCTGGCACGGGGAGTCAGCTGAGCCATCAGCTGATCTGCTCCGTGTTGACAGCTACGCTGTTGAAGCTGATTTAGCGCTTGACGTCGTGGCCTGCCAGAACTAACGCTACGCTTGATTATCTCTCCGTCTCTTCAAATCCTTCTTTCTTAATATTGCATCAAATCCCTGCTTTGCTCTTTACGTCCTCTCACCCCCACCTCTCCTCTCCTCTCCCTCCTCCAGGCCTTCTCAGCCACTGTTGGACAGATCCATACCTGACTTCAACACCTTCAGCTCTGTAGAGGACTGGCTCGCTGCCATCAAGATGAGCCAGTACAGGGACAACTTCCTCAACTCAGGCTTTACCTCCCTGCAGCTGGTGGCTCAAATGACCTCAGAGTGAGTTCACCTGCTCGTGTGCAAATGACAACTTCCAACCCCACATGGCACTTGATGGCCACACTTGTGCGAAATGACTCAACGTCAAGTGTGCATATTTGAAGCCTGAATGCGCCCAGTGACTCAAGTCTTTGACTGATTGCATCAAAGTGAAGGCTGCGTGGGTGATGCATAAAAATATAACTCATTATTACGGAAAATAACAGAGTCGTTGTGGTACAAACATTTCCATCTGTGCTCTTCAAGTATTATGACTGCTATCTAATAATTAAAGATCTTTTACAAACCATTTTTCCAAAATGGATAATGATGTAATTCCTTTAAATATACTTTGTTAAGAGGCACATTTACCCGCTGCTGTTTATGTGGAATATTTCAAAGCGTGGGTCATGACGGCATCTCTTACAGCACTTGTGCACAAATATTGCACTTCATTTATTTTAATTAACAATGTTGCTTGGTCTACAAATTTATGTGAAAATGTAAAATCCTTCTAACATTTTTTATTAAAAATGTATGCTCGGGGCTGGGTGGCATTTATGCAGTCTCTTTGCAATGCAAAGCAACATGCATTACTGAGTCCTCTCTCAAGTGATAGAATTAATTTTGTAAATATATATATATTTTTTTTTCTGTTCATTGCCACTAGCTCTGCAGTCTGAAATTGTACTTTCATATATAGTGATGTTAGGACTGTAAATGCACCAGAAAATGATGATATGATGATGAAATGACACATTTTTTTCCAGTATAATCGCCTCATACTCAAATGATCCATTCCATCTCCGATGTGATGGAAATCCTTTCATCTATTGCCTCCAAATGTGTTCTTGCTTTTCAATCTTCTTTCTCCCTGCCTCGTTTCTCCCTAGGGACTTGCTGAGAATAGGAGTGACCCTGGCAGGCCACCAGAAGAAGATCCTCAGTAATATCCAGTCCATGAGGGTGCAGATGAGCCAGTCACCCACGCCGATGGCATGACTACAGGGGGCGCTGTGCCACGGAACGGGCAGCATTCGCAGGACCAACAACAATGGGAGCCCCCGAATGACCCCCGATCCATCGGAACGCGCCAGAGTCGAGACTATTGTCTTAATCTAATCCACTACCATGACAACAGGAGACCAGGGTCCACACTACAACATGGCTATCAGCTTCCACACTTCATGCAATCCACACCAGGAGTTCAGGGTCCAGACTTGATACTGTTTCTCCATCTATCCTCGCGAGGAAGACGGACATCAGTTGCCGTGATTATAGACTGCCATTCATGTCACTGTAAACCAAAACTACTCCAACGATCACACATCGACACGGGGGATCTCTCACATGTTCAGACTGTGTGGTAAAACGAGTGATATTGTACTTCTATATTATCTGGACTAGAAGATGTTCAAGTTGTAAACAGAAGTGTGAGACATTTAGAAAAAACGTGTGACCTGTGATTTTACCGTCGTCAATGTGTGCAATGAAGATGCCTTGACCTGGCCAGAAATAAGTCCGAGAAGAAAAAAAGCAATTAACCGGTAGAGATAATTAGAGGGAGGACGCATACAGGGATGTACAGTGGAGCACCATTTTCAACTTTTCACGCCATCATTTGCTCGTTTGAAGAATTTGAAATATGTATTGGACTGGTGAAAAATTCAGAGCTAGTTTATATTTTTGTCTTTTACCATCTGTTTGTTTGTTTGTTTGTATCACTATAGCAAGATGCCGCCCACTCGTATTTTAACTTTAACACTACCTGTGGAGTCCTGGGTGGAAGGCCTTGCCAAAGGACTTCTCAACCAGCCCCACCCAGATTCAGAGAATATAAATATGTTTATCTCTTGCTAAATATGATTATATCTTTCATAATTAACCTTCATATTGAAGGTGATAATGTATGATTATGTATGTACAGAACTCTCTGCTTGCATTTTTGGCAAAGACATGTTTGTTGACTAGATTGTGACTGACACAATGTGTAGATTTCTACGGCGCCCCTGGTTCCCTTTCGAACAACTGAACAACAGACACTGGGTCGGACGTACCCCTCATCCGGGGGCACAAGGACGACCCTGACTGACTCTAAACCTGAGGAATACGTCAAAGGAATTGTGGGCAAAGAACTGGCATTGTAGATCTATATGACAAATTGCTGTAGGAGTTAAAATAATTGACTAAATATCCATTTATCGGAGAACATGTTTAATGTGGGTGTACACATGCTGTCTCTTGCTGGTGAGCACTTACTTGTACAGATATGTTTTATGTTTTTTATTTCTTTTGTGTTCCGTTGTTGTTCGTGTCGGGAGTTCTCAGCGCCATCCGGGAGGAAGGGAAGGAAAACTCTGCGCCTCGGCCGGCCCACAGCCATGGTAAGTACCCGCCGATCCCACAGGAAAAACACTACTTAACATCAAATTGCTCTATATCTGGTAGGTTTTATTTCAGGCAAATCCATTTAGCCTTTCTCATGGGTGCCGCAAATATCTCAAAATTTGCTGCGAGTTAGAAATGCATAGGAGAGGAGCTAATTAAGGCGTTTTAAATCGGAGTGAATCAGCATCACTTCTCTACACGGTGTATTCGAACATCTGGGCTGAGGTTTGCCAGCAGACGCCTGATGCCATTGCGATGAACATACAAACTTAAACAGCCCACACTGGCACACTCCTCAGCCGTCTATAGACAGCTGTAGCTAAGCTGCCGGGTAAATCTATGCTTTCTCACTATATGCTGCTGCCGCCATATGGGTAGGCAGGTTGAGCACCAAGTGCCACAGAGAGTTTCACGCATATATGAATCCCTGCGGATGCTATGGATGACTTATCTAGGAAATCACACTGAAGTTTTCAGGAATATGTTTTGAGAGTAGTTCTGGGAAGTGCGCAAGGATGAGCTCTCTTTTGTAGTCTGGAGATGGCACTTTATGATTGTAGAGTGTTCTTCTGTTCTTCTTGCTGGTCAGATTAAGTTCTGATGAAATAATGTTACACTGGCCTTTCACACTGAAGGCAAACGGAGCTGGGTATTCCTGTGGCAGTACTCCTTTAACATACAGCCATGACGGCGATGTCTCTTAGCTCACAGACAATTATCTTGAGCTATTGTAGTATCAATCCTGTGCAGTCGCTGTGACCCTGCTGAAATCCCTTTTGGCCCCTTTTGAAAAGACATGAGTGACGACGGCTCTAACCACCTTGCGTCCAAAATTAGAAATTGATGGCAGGCCCATTAGCAGATTATTAAGTATACTCACCCCCCTCAAGTCATCCTCCTCCTCCTCCCCCTCCTCTGTCTGTCCTGCCCTCTCTCCCCGGCTACTCCAGCTAGCTGGCACAACTCCAGCTCGTTTATCCTGGGTGTAACCAAGCTGTCCTGGGCCGGGGCCGGGGCCGCGCCGGCCTGAGAAATGGCTGGCTTCATGCTCCAGTGGGCCCAGGCAGGGGTTCAAACACCTGCTGGGACCCCCGTCTGACAGGCATCTGATCAGCCACAGGGAGGGAGACTGATGGGAGTGTCAAAAAACAAACACACACACACACTCTGAGGAACCCTCAATTATGTTATCCTTGCGTCTGGTTTCCAGCCTGATGCTTAATGAAGAGAAAGCGGGCAAAGGCCTGTCAGGGTCCGTGCATACGTGTCAGACAGAGGGGGATGAGTCAGTTTACAGGAGGGCGGAGATGCAGGACAGACGTGGCATAAAGAAGGAATATCCACACGGCGGCCATTTTCCTCAGGGTGGGGAAGCGTGAATGCTGGGATAATGTCATGCAGCTGTGTTCCAGGTTGCAAGTCATATAAATGTAGGAAATCTGACAAATTGTTACCATTTCACCAATTCCCAATTGATCAGCAACTGAAAAGGTGATGGATAGTGAAAATCTGGAGGGAGATCGGGCCATATTTCAAGGTTAAACAACATATTCGGTAACCCATTAGCTAACATAAGCATTCAACCACTTCCTAGTTAGCATTACCGTCAGTGTGTTTCACTTCCACGCTTAAATAAATGTGTGCAAGATGTACACTAATACTTTAGAATTTATTCACACTTTTCCTATTGTACTGTTCAACACCATCCAACAGTAATGTGAGCTAGGAAGCAGTTGAATGCTAACTTTAGCTGATGTCTTACAGGAGCAAATGTGTAATCAAATATATTGTTTTACCCTGAAATATGGCCTTTTCAGTTGCTGATAACATTTTGTCAGTTTCCCTAAGTTAATAGGACTTGCAACCTGGAACACAGCAGTACCACCCTGAGAGTGATGTCAGAGGAAAATGGCCGCCATGTCAACTTGGTCTATGGTTAGATGAAAGTCAGAAAAAGTTAGTCCATCAAAGTAAATCAGCCTCTATCAACTGGCAGTGTGGTTCTCAGGCAACATCTCTGCCATTAACTAAATCTTGATTTCGTTGGTTTGGTTCGGTTCGGTAATGAAAAATATTGTAATCAAGCAATTGGTTTGCCTCACTGGCAAAATCAATTGTATTTTTTTTTTCTTTTCAGTTATTCAAGTCATTGATTTACCAAGTATTCCTAAGTATAATCACATGCTCCTTGAGATTGGCATAAAACCCTTTCGCTGAAGCCATTGATTCAATTTGAATGCATTAGACCTCTATTCCACTCAGTCTCATGTATTTGCTTTTCAACCCAACAGCCTGTGAATGAGATGATAGAATATATTCATTATGCAACAGCATAATTCTTTTTTTTCCCTTCCATTATGCTCTGTTTGTCTTTCTAAATATCTGACTGTAATGACACTCGAGCGTGATGAATGGAGAGGCGGCTCGCCATCCCTCTCTGAAAAGCCGTTTCATATGGAAGCCATTCATCACACACTGATACAAAACACAAGAACAGAGCTTGTTAAATGTTTCATGGCGCTGTAACTGTCGGAGAAGTGACCAGCGGCCCTTTTAGTAGCCGATTTCATGCCCGTCATTTATAGGTTAGAACAGTGGAAGCCGTGTTCAACCTGAGAATGACCTGACACGACACCCTACTAAACTAAACTTGTTAAACTACTCGTTCTCTCTTTTTTTTTTCTCTCCTGTTTCAGACTGTGGACTCAAAAGATTTACACACATATAAAAACGGCATACACACATCCACACATTCACATGCACACACACGGCGAACGCTGTGGGCAGCCGACGAGGAGGACGACCAGATGAAATGAGACCTTTCCTCAACCTCCCTCTAATGGTACACAACGGATGGCGGAGCTGAATATGAATGTGCACACGTCATAGTTTGTTTATTTGTGTGTTTGTGAGAGAGGGTGAATTTATGTATGTATGTATGTGTGTATGCATAGCGGGCACATTTGTGTGTACAGACATTTATATGTGCACAGGTACATTGTTTCAGAGCGTGGACGGTTTCCTTTTCTGTTCGTTTCTGTATAGCTACCACTTGTAAATTGTGACGAGTACGTGTCAAGAGTTTGTAAGCTGTAACTTTCTGAGAACTATTGTACTAAAAATGCACTCAATAAACGCCTTGGAAAACAAGTCAATCACTGTATGGTCTCTGACTCAATGGGCGACAATTCTGTTTTCATTAATGATGAGTCAAGAAAGCAAGAGAGGAAGGGTTATTATCCACTAACACTGCTGTCAGCACTGTGCGCCAGTGTGACGTCTAATGCTTGGTTTCATAATGGCTAAGGAAATAAACAGCTTTTTGTCACCGCCGGTCTGGCTGGCAGCACGTGTTAAAAGCCATCAGCCACTAATAAACGAGCCGTCACTCGGATTACACGCAAAGCCCCAAAAAATGGCTCTCCGGGAAAAGTGACAATATTTTGACAAACTAGTGGAAATTATCCTCCCATCTCGACTGCAGCACACACACACACACACACACGCACACACGTACAAATACACAGGCAGGCTGCAGTAGTCTCGTAAATTCCAGTTGCCAGAGACTTTTAGAGTACTTCACACACTGGAAAGCGTGTCTCACAGTAATGATATGGTTAATGAGGTGAGTCCAAAGATATGGGGATGTATCCAAGTCTCAGCATTCCTCCATAACTGTCTATTGACTCTAATTGATTAATACAGTAATATCCGGCTACATATTAGCAGAGAGACTGCGGTGAAGGAGGCGGTGCCAAACTGAGAGGAAGCCAACAAGATTCATAAAACAGTTAATATTCTGTTTTTTTCAAGATGCCGTTATTAAATAAAGTGCTTCACTCGTCACGTTGTCCGTTTACGAGGGTGTATGTATGCAATGATGTCACTGACGAAGTGGTAAAAGCGTCCGCTGCTTGTCTACAAACCTTTTGACACTGTGTTGATGAAAATGAGAAAACCTTTGAATCAAAAGCCAAGGTGAGCCAAAAAAAAGACTAAAAGCTAATTGTCTGAATGCTTGCTTCTTGTAATTACTCCGGTGAGTACAACCTTATCACGACCTTTTAGAAACGATGGCCAAACTTACAAATGTAAGGCCCAACATGTGGCAAAGTGGAATTTCTCATATAGTCTTCAAATGCTTTAAGACCACTTAATACCACAAATTTCTCATGAGATGTCATATTGCTCTGGAAAAAATTCAAGATCACGTGGATGCTTTCATCGCACTTGTAGAGCTCAACTAATAGTTAAACAAATCTGATGACCGTTGATACGCTGATGTTCTTTATGGTGTCCCTCCAGCACGCCTTTAGCTTAATTGGACCTGTTTGTCACTTTAATCAGAGCAATTAGAGAGATAGTGGAAGATATGCGCCCTCTTGACAAGCAGCGCTACATCACATTTGGTGTGAAAGCTGACGTGTGTGTGTGTGTGTGTTTGTGTGTAAGAGAAATAGGATGAGACAGACAGATTGAGGCTGACAGAAAGCCAAAGAGAGGAAGACAGAGATGAGTATGGAGAGTGTTCTCTTAAAAGCATGCCTCAACTGTAACAGGGTGTTTATCAATGACAAGAGTGTCAGCTCACTTTATTTCACATTAAAGTCACAGGAAGTTTGAAAAGTGACTTCTCAGCATCAAATCTTTGCCTTAATCAATATTCCCTGAGCAATCACCTGCGAGAAAGGGATCGGTGCACAGCGGGGAACTCCTGCAGAGAGAAGAGGAGAGGGTTGGAGAAAAAGCAATCCATCCAGCAGTGCAGATCAGAGTGTGGGAGTGGAAAACTTGGAGTGAATACTGAGTGAAGGACAGTGTGCAGAACATCGTGAACTTACAACCACGGGACAAAGATGATGGCACAGAGATGGAGGGAGAGAGAGTCCTGGCACTGGCAGAGAGGGATAAATAAAACTGAGAGTAGGCATTCTCAAATCCTCGTCCTTGTGTGTGCATTTTTTAAACACGATTACTTAGCAAAAAACACAGAGAGCATAACATGACTAGAGTTGCGCCGATCCCCAGTGACTGGTTGTTGGCCTCGTGAGATTGTCCGAGGCCTTAAACTAATCTCACACTTGCTGGCTGCAGGGCCTCAGTAAGCTCTCTGCATATTTACAGTGATCTCGGGGCTCCGGGAAAAGCTTGCAGCACAAACTGCTCTAAGAGACCCGAGTCTGACATTGGTTCTTACGCTCTGTGGAGGACTGTGTTGTTTTATGCATAATTTCACAAATAATGAAATATAGCATAAAGTTGGGTGCCAAATGAAAGGAAAACCACTAGAGGAGCTTCAATGCATAAACGTCTGTGGAACTTCGTTGGATGGATGAAGCACAATTCTTTTAGAAGATATTCCTTCATTTGGTGTCTTTGATCATGGCAGAGTGCTGCATTACACATCAGTCCAAAATCTCACATAGGTTCTTCAGTCAGGTTGAGATCTGGTGACTCGGGTCATTTTTAAACAATTTATGGAAACATCTGCGACCTCCAATTATTAAAGGAGACCTACTGTATTACGCTTTTTTGTTTATTCTTTTATTTTCCTTCAGTGTGAGGTATATGCATCTACAAGATCTTGAAAGTTAAAAAAGTCAAAGTCCGCTCCAACAGAAGCCCTTCTTTCCCACAGAAAACACTGCTCCTGAAACACCTCATCAGTAGTGTCACTTTTTTTTTCATAAAGAGCCAGGAGCAAAAAACAGAGTTTCAGACAGAGGGGAAAAGCACGTAAAACTATTCTAGTAGTAACCCAAAATAAAATTATGAACCTGAAAATGAGCACAATATACCTCCTTTAAGGTTTTTCTTGAATTGGTCAGACATTTATAGTCAAATCAAGTCTATTTATATTTATATGACACTTTCTATTGCTTAGGGAAAAACAACCCCCCCCCCCAAAAAAAAAACCTCAGGGAAATGAAGAAACCTCAGAGGGAGCAAAGAAGAGGGACCCTTCTTTCAGGATGGATTGATATTCAAAAGACTTAAGTACACAGTACACAGGAATAAAGCTCGTAAAGTCGCACTGTGTAGAAAGAGAATGACAACATCAGGTAAACAGATTGCAGACATGAATGAAGAATATGGATGCGGGAAGATGTCAAGCAAATACTAGTGCTGCCAAAACTGGAAGAGACTGGTTTACAAGAGACAAAAGGTAAGACTGAGTCTCCTGAAGGAGGAAGATGAGACATGTAGAAAGTGTTTATAGCATACAGCACTGCCTGGACATTTGACTTTAAGTCGCTTTTTCATGAAGACCGCTTCACAACTACTAAAGAAAGCAAAGCAACTCCGTGTCAGCCTCTATAAACAGTGTGAGAGCACATGTGGAGCCGTCTGACTCATGCAGCCACGTGTGGTCTGGCTGAACAGGTATTGACCTTCAGCTTATTTTTCTTGCTTCAGAAGCCAAATTTTGGCTGGAACAACATAGCTAATCCTGCTCAATTCATCCCGCTGTAATGATGGAGAATTTGCATTTCAGTCGTTCAGTAATTAAGTTATTGATGGACCTCAGTGAATTCGGTAGAAATGCTGCTTTTGCTTAATCAAGACGTCAGTTGCAAGATCCAAAGTGTATCTCTCTTAATAGTAGAGGACATTTCTCCTTTTGTGTATAGGAGGTGTAAATCCAGCACCTGGGTCAAATGAGATTTTATGTCTCGGAGGAGTTCATCAAATTTAATTATGATACATATAATTACCAAAAGCAATCTTCTGTGTGGTAGGAATAATCATTTCAGAGAGACGCTGGCACCTGCAGGGGTAAAGGCGTAATTTAGAGACAGTCTAGAGTGACAGGAGGAAGAGAGTGAGGGAGAAAGAGACTGAAACTAGTGATTGCCGTATGCTCCGCTGGGAAAATGACAGTTGGCATGTTACGGTCTTTTCTTTCTTGCTGTAAAAGCTCAGAAAAAGACCAAAAATGTAAATGTTTGTGCCATTCGACTGTGGGATTACAAAAAGAACATTTGACAAGTACTTGATTTTGGCTGATTTTGAACAGCCATCCTTCATCATTCTTGCGCTTGGGAGAACACAAACAAAAGCCTTGCCAAATCCAGATGTTTGTAAATGAGCTGGATTTATCATAAGCATATGTGAGGAAAAAGACAGTCTGCGGTAGTACAGCAGGTACGGAGTGAACAATGGGAGCCGCAGGAAGAGGTGAGTTATGATGGCTCGAGGATCACAGCTGTAATTGGTTCTTTCAGAGGGTGAGAAGGGGTAGGGGTTATGAGGAGGGACATTACCTCACCATCCACACGCTCACACACATACTCACACCTCACGAGCTCCCCACCCATCCCTGAAAACCCCCCGCAGAGTCTAATCCCACACAGAGCCCCTCTCAGCTCCGCCCGCCTTCGATTGCTGCAAAAATCAATGAAATATTTTCCCACCAAAATGAAGAGGAACAATGGACGTCAAGGTCTTCCTAATTAGAGAGTTCACACAAAAGGCCTCCTTTTCGCTTCACGCCTTGCAGAACAGAGTGAGAGAGGCTGGAAGTGGGGAAATAATGGATGGTGAGTGATGAAGGTCACACACTTCCCACTCGTTGCTCCCTTCTCTCTAACATCAACTTCGTAACTCATAACCCCGGCTGCCAAAGCACATATGATCGTCTGACATCCCCTCCATGTTTCAGGCCATAGCTGTGCGCACAGCACGCCACGCCAGAAGCTACAAGCTTTTCCTCTCTTTGTCTCCTTCCCTGATGTGTAAAGAGACATGTCACTGTGTTTTATCATATCTAACCCTCAAAATGGAAGTGGAAACCCTGCTATAATGCTGTATTATTGAAAGGCCCTAAGTGCAGAAGGTAAACCGTGTGGTTTCTCGTGTAGAAAGTCAATGACGCCCTTTATTTGACTGCCCTCACAGGGTGATGCAGACAATGCTGACCTCCTTCTAATGAGGGCGTTGAGATAAAGATATGTAAATCTCCCACTCAGTTTGCCTTTGGCCTTTTGTGTCAAGGAGGATATACACCTTTACTTCTTCTATACAGTACATACCTGCAATCATGACTCCGGCTGATAATTAAAACCTCCTTCGGCTGCATAATACATCAATCAGTTCCTCATGTCTTTCTCTCCACACGTACAGCAACTTCTCAAAGTGTGTTCTTCTGGCCGGGCACTGCACAGTAGTAATGCATTGGAAGTAGAATTATGTGGAGCAGGGAAACATTTGTTAATGGCAGTCATTACTGCTCTTAACCGGCACCTGCCATCTTAACAGATGCTCATAGCATTGAGAGCTACATTCAATGGAAGCACTTCAGGTATAATGGTATTCATACTGAGCGAAGAGAGATACACTGCACAGTCATACTTTATGTGACTCTGTTAACTGTTGCAGAGCTCCATAGGGAATATACAACACTTTCAGCCTTATGACTCACCAGTGTGGGCAAACCGACTATAAAGTGTATACTTCCAGGCCTCAGTTCTGATTGGATACCCAATAAAACAGACCGATGTCAGTGAAACAAAAAGTGCCTCATAGCAGTATAAAAGATGTTAGCTAGCTCAGGTTCTCAGGTAGGAATGCCAGAGAAAATACATCAAACAGTGTGGTTTTATTGTTTAATCAGGATTACTATCAACACAACACAATTGCCAGAATATATGTTGGCAATGTGCGGTTCCTGCGAAATCAGGGTTATGTTGAAACTTTGGTCTGGTTAGGTTTAGGCACAAAAACTAGTTGGTTAGGGTTAGGACAACCCGTTCTCATTCCTAACACGTCAAATACAGCAGCCCGGTTAGTGGATCTACACTTCTAAGTTTGATGCTGTAGTCATCAGAGTGACAAAGTCCAAGTTGGGTGGTGGTCAGGGTGGTTGGATGGGTCATTCACTAGACTTTCCCCCCAGAGACTGAGGTTTGTGTCCCAAGTGAGATCAGTAAGTGTTGTTGCTGTTTTAGCTAACTTTCTGTCTGTTTTGCAGTTAGCAAACCCCTCCCTCCTCTCTTTGTCGTCGCACTTGCACAACTCCTTTCTTTTTTTCGAGTCAGCTCTCTTTCTTTTCTTCAGGTGTTTTTCATCGCTTGGCCTGTTTGGTAGTATAAACCGTCACTGGGAGTGCTGGAACTGGTAGCTTTCCCTGTGCCGCCATTGCCGGTGTTAGTACCAGAAGAGGAGGATCGTGCAGTCTGCCTGTTCCCCTAGCAGACAGGACCGCCTCAGTTCTCTGTCCTGATTGGATAAAGTGGGCAGGGATGTCGAAAAATGTTCCTTTCTCTTTTACTCCATGAGCAGGGGGAGGAGAGACATGGGTTACTGACCAAACATTGATTACTATTGGAATAAATTGCTGTAAATACAATTTATAGCAATGTTTAATCTGGTGGGCTGGATTTGGCCAAGACTTGGGCCAGTTCTGGTTGATTCGGTTTGCTTTGGCTGACATGTGCCCATGGTGTGCCAACCTTCCATGCGGTATGTGGGCCAAACTTAGAAGCCACTGACCAAGCTGACATTTTTGAAGAGTTGGGAGGGAGAGAATGTGTGGCTAGGAAAAGATCACGTTTTGGCTTACCTCGTTCTGTGGCCACTTACTCGGCTCGCAAAATGCCCCGACATTTCATTAAAAATACCCAGTGGTTTCACACTTACCGATGTTGAAACGCCATCTTGAACACTGGTCTTTGGCTTGGCAGTCTAGCTGGCACCACAGCTCCATCCCCTCCTCTGCCTGACATGAAAGTCAATTCATTGTCTGTAATCTGAGTGTGACATGAATATAAATGTTATTATGATACGTATGAAATGTAAAAACTTTTAACAGGTATGCAGTTTGCAGACACACACGATGCCACATTTTATTCTGGCGACTGGGCTGATCAGCACCACAGACCCTGGTGACTAAAGGGTTAAGATACAGACCAAAAATATTGCAATATCCTGGTATACGTACACATCTCTATGTTCTCATTTTGTGTCCTCGCTCTACTTTCAACTACCAAATAGAGACATTCAAATGTAGAAAAGAAAAACAGGCAAACAACAAGAAAAAAAGAGGAAGTGCACAAAACAAAAACAAAACTCAAGGTCAACCCGAACTCATGTGGGAACAGTGTAAAAACAATGTGGAAGACAATAACACCAGCAACAAAGTAGGAAGACAGATACAATGAGACTTATGTCCATGCGTCTGTTGCCCAACAGCATGCCAGGAAGTATTCCCCGCTCACTGCCAACCCAAGGACACGTATAAGTACAGTGCAATTACTATTACAGGGTTGATTTAAAAGCTAAGCTGACATAAAATCAAACAAAAAACAACAAGAGATGAGCATAATTCTCACTTACCACTATCCAGTCGCATGGATAGATTTGTTTCTTCTTTTTCAGGCTCAAAGATATCTCTTTTCTGAGATTGCTGCTGCCGGAACAAAGATAATGGATGTGAGCGGAACTTCTTTTGTGGTGATCAAAGCATTGAAAATAACACTCAAAAGCAACATGTCTTCCCACAAAAAAGTCCCAATGTTAATATATTTTTGCAAGAGAAATTATGCCATGACAATTTGATAATGACTCACACAGGCAGATATCGCAATCTGAATTCTCATATTGTCCAACAAAAGCCCCTTGGAGAGAAAAGAGACAACAGGTGAAGTTGGAAAACATCCCCGTCATTTTTCACTTCACGTTCGCACGAATGCCACTAGAGTCTGCCGATTGCTGTGATTATTGTGAAGAGTTATCATGAAAAGAAATTATTCACATCTCAGGGCTGCAGAACTTTGAGAAGCCGTCTCTGACCTCTCAATAGAGCGGTCACGGACGCACACGCGTTCCCACGTGTTTGTGTGTTAGAGCTCGCGCGTGTGCGTGTTTTCTGTACGTATGCGCGCCCAGATGGCGGCTCCTCTGAGGGAAGCATGTGTGTTGGTGAGCTGTAACTCAAGAGGCTGGATGGAGGACAGACTAAGTGGCTCTCAGGGGAGAGTCGATCGGTTGTTAAAGACAGTGGAGAGGGACACAACTGCCTCAGCACACGCTTACAGCCAAAACAGACACACAGTCTTGGTTGGTGTAATTGCTATAGACAGGCAGCCATCTGAATGTCTTCTCCTGGTTGCTCTCTCTCTCTTTCTCTCTCTGGCAATCCTCACAGGCCTTTCACCTTACTCCAGCCTCTTGTGCCAAAGGAACAGGAAAGGAAATCATCGTTAAAATGTATTGCCATTGAGTCTGTGCTCCTGTCTCAGTCAGTAAGTTATCCACCGGTTCTGATACTGGACGTTTTTTTAGCTGGTAGACCTCCTGCCTTCTTAGCATGACACTCTGGCAGATGTACTATAATAGTTAACCAGACAGCCCCTGAAAATTTAATGTTGTTTCAAATGAATCCATTCCTCTCTTTATCTTTTACCACAGGTTTTTTATTCTTCTCAACCCTGGCGTGTATTTGGTGCTTCTGTGATCCGTCAGCGGGAGCTTTAATTTTCACCAAATCAGATTCCTGTGGTGCGAGTGTCACAAGTCAAAGCTCAAAAAGCCTGGGGGAACAAACGTAGGGAGGGGGTTGGAGGCGTGTTGCTTTCAAAACTTCAATACAATTCAAAAATTGCGTGTACCTAGAACAAGAGCCCTCCTCTCCGCATCCCCCAAGATACCTCCCTATTCCCCCTGCACCCACATGCAAGGCATTATCCAACGTGATGAAAGGAGAAGAGGAATGCCAAATGATAACTAAGTCCCCCCGGACGTCTCCATCCCATTCCCAACCCTGCCTTCTTCTCCACTGTCCTCTCCACTTACCGTCTCCACCACCACTGCCGCCATCCTCACTAGGCCAGGAAATGCAGCTGCTGTCAGCTGCCGAGGGCCTCCAGGCTGATCTCTCACTTTCTGGAATGTGCGGTGCCATAATGAGCACTGCCCCCCTTTTCTCCATCCACCAGCTTCTACCTCCATCTTGTTTCCAAGAGCCCCGCTCTCCTCCTGTAGGTGAACAGCACACACATTCATCAGGTTGAATGGCGAAAGAAAGAAGCTAATGGAAAGTATTATTTTTCCACATTCATGAAATGCAGCCTGGAAGTGAATTCATTTGATATATTAATTACCTATTTTTAAAATTAGAGGAGTCCCAAATTATTTTGCACTCCTCAAATGAACCAATTATAATGAGTAAAAGCGCAGCAAAATCATATAAAAGATATTAATTGCTTTTTAGGAGTGAAAATCTGTTATTATTAATTAACATCTTTTGTTCCCAGGCGCTACATCTGCAGTTTTACTAAATGATGGAAACTCTCACTGAAGGAATCATCAGGGGGCTAATGTCTGCATGCAGCTGTGCTGGCCAGTGTGCTTATGTTGACTCATGACCTCTGAACTTGAGTCATTACTTACACCTGTCAGTCAGTGGAAGCCTGGCCTCTGGAGGGGATTTGTGACAGCTGAAGGGTGAATGGGACATGCCTAGCACCCTAAATCCAACACTCCAAACTCCCCTGTGGTCGCAATAATCATAACTCAAGGGCTGATCTCTGACACGTACCTAATACACCGGGGAGATGCAGGCCGATATAAAGGGCACATTCTTGGATACTATATCCAGCAAGAAACAGTGCTGAGGTCTTTTCGTGTGTGAAGCAGCCATTTTGTTATATTTTCTGGCCAGAGAGTACATATTGTAGATTATACAACAAACAGTTCCAACCAAGCAATCTGACTGGTCAACACACTACATGTGAAGTTTGTGGAGACACATCAGCGGTGGACCAGACTTTGACATCAACACCGGTGCTCTCCATTTAGTGAATGCCCGTCTGTTCAGTCTTGTTTTACCTCAGTTTCTATCACTCTCCCCCTTCACCTTCTTTGCCTCCTCCACTGTAGAGTTTCCACAGTTATTCCAGTTGTTACTGTCACCTGGGGACCGCGACCAGGGAAAACAATGCCTCTTCCTGTTTTTGGTTGCACAATGGCAGATATGCTTCATTTGTGCCTTAACTCATCTTTCATTTTTTACAAGAAAAAGGAGCCTGGTGAAAGAAAAGGAACAAGGACAAGAAATGGAACAATGAAAGTGAGGCTTATAGGGAGCCGATCAATATACAGATGGTGTCTTTTTTTAACAGCCATTACACAGGACAATCGGTAATTACTTCAGAATAATAAAGCAAAGAAGTTGTCTATTGCCAGTTAAATCAGTTTGGGGACTAGAAATCATCTCTGTTGCCAGGTTGTTACTAAGGGTCGACCTACTTGCTGGAGTATTAAACTCGTTTTCATTAGATAGGAGTCTACTGATGTGAGACCCCATGTATTTTTATTTTTGGTTGGGAACAACAGTGATGTTTATGGAAAAGCACATCTTCTCCTCAATACACCACCCTCAAAGTGAACTCAAAGCATTCCTCACTCACCCTTTCAGTGGGATTAACTTGCCTTACATATTGACCAGTGTAGAATTTCTTATTTTGACCTGTAGAACTGGTACCAGGATTAAGGTCAGATTTCAGTGTAGCCCACAGCCCAGGAACTGAGAGGCAAGCAGCAGGTCCCAGTCTCATAAACGATAATAGACTGCATTGTTCAGCCGGGTAGAGACGTGCTCTCAGATACAGTCAGAATGGGAAGCTATAATCTCACGCGTTCGTGGATCTCTATATTACCAGGATAATTTGCCAAACACGACACGGTGGGTGTCGACTAACTTGACAGTTTTCTCGGGCATGAACTCAACCTTATCTTTGTTTTGTTCTGCAACATTGGAGAACATTAGCGGTGCTGATTCTCTTCTTTCTATGTTTGTTTATCTGTGCATGGAACTGTATGTATTCTCTATGCATTACATTCTGTCATCCCATTAGCATATTTGCTCATTCCACTCTCAACCCATCGTGACGCCCAATCTGTTGTCTATGGGAAAAGATATTTGCAAAAACGAGCCCCTGCAGCAGCCACATCGTGTTGATAATAATGATAGAAATCTAGTTTTCCTTTTGATGCATGAACGCCTTTTAGATCTAATAGCCATATGCTGGAGCCGTTGTTGTGGCTGCTGCCATTATTGTTGTTGATTGTTTTTAATCTTGCAGAGTTGGACATCAAACGGACTATTCAAGGCTACCCCTGACTGGGTGAAGTGGAGGATAAGAGAACCTGCAGACTCTTAAGACAGTGTGCTAAAATGAAAATGCTTAAAAAATGTATGTGTATAGCTACGTTTTCTTTTTTTTTTTACTTGTGAGAGTGCTTGTGTGTGTGTGTGTGTGTGTGTGTGTGTGTGTGAGGCCAGTCCAATTATGTGTGTAAGCTGCAGAACCTTCTATCAGGCATTAGATAAGCTGCAGCCTTGCTGGGTCAGGTCCTCTGAGAGGGCAACCTTTGGCAATCTGCAACCCAGGACCGCTGCTCAGATAGGACATTTCCCCCTGAGTCAGGCCAATTTCTTCACGTAGCAGACATGAGATTGGGTTGGAGGAATGTGTATATAGTATGTTTGATGACTTTTTAAAGAGAAAAAAGATGGCCGTTGAGTCCACCTTTCACCAACCTTGTATGTGATGGTGAGGGTTAGCACATGGAGAGACTGTATGGATGTCTTCAGTAAGCTTGTTAGCTGAACATTCTGTTTAAGCCTTAGGCATGTTCAGAAACTTGCTGTTGTAGCCTCCACTAGAAAAAACTATTTCTCTGTATTCAGTCCCTGCTGAGCTCAGGTCTGTCTGGTCTTGACTGCTCTGTCTTCGATGGTTGGGGCCTTTAAGCTGCACTCTGTGGTACTGAACATTCATCAGTTTCCCAGTTGCGATAACGGCCTTGTCTTCACCTCAGTTTACCACTGGGTAGATCCACTGCAGATGTTTATCAGTGAGTGCGGGTGCTGGTCTATTGGGCATTCCTTATATTCCATGTATCAGCCCCTTCTTGGGTTGCTGTGTTTTTGTGAAAGTATTCCAGCTGATCCTGGCTCCTTTTGATATGGACCTGGCTAGTCCAGTCAGCACCTGGGCCAGTGTGGCTCTCCTTGTTTGTGTCTTTCTTATATTGGACTCTGGCAGTTGAGTTTGGAGATACAGAAGAGGAGCATCAATAATTGCAGTGTGTGTGTTTGTGTTCAGTGGGCTCATAAGCGACTCCACATAAAGACAAAAAGAATAAAAAAACAAAGGAACTCACACCTGCAATTTAAGTGTCTCTCGTTTTTCTGTGCCAGTGAGCCATCAATACTTACTTACAATGCAACTTTATGGGATGAGATGCCATTACAGTAGATAATACAGTGGTTTTTGACAGCTCTATTTAATGTATTTCCAAGTTTTTATATTCATTGCAACAAACATCAGATCAACTCTCCTAGCCCTGCCCAAGAAAATATACAACAAATTGACATTCACGATGCTTACATCAAAAGTACGATGCAGGAAAGTCTGTGTTGTTTTGCAGTATGTTGGGTTTTTATATTTTAAAGAAACAGCCATTAAACATGCTATGTGTCATTAATCAGTATTGCTCACTGTCAATGAATAAGAGAAGTGTGCTTAAACTATTAAAGGTACTGTCCTCCAGAACAAGCTGTTCTGTATGCAATAACAGGATGTCTACTTGCTGACAATTAATAACACCCACACATAGGGGTTGTCCACAGATCACAAAAACATGTTTTTGTGAGATAAAACAGAAGTACATATAGGAACCAATCCCTAAATTCATAGCTCTACAGAAGTACAGGGAGGAATTGACCCCTAAGTAGGTAATTTCCACAGCACTCTTAAAGGTCATGACAAATATGAGGGAGTGCAGCCGATGCATGTAGAAAACGTGATAGAGTAGGATCTTCCTCCTCTTCAGGGCGATGTCTCCTGTGACTGGTGGATTCGTGTGCCGAGAGGCTGGGACTAAGCCTGTGCACCAACGAAGGGAGAGCTAAGTCTAAAACCATGGCCCCTCCCCAACAGTTTTGGACCAATCAGATAGATGCACAATTTTCTATATGACTCTGTGTAATGCTAAGATTATTCTCTTTTGGGACGTTGGCTGCAGCAACTGTTGGCAGACAGCTGCCTTCAGACTGCGGTTTTCAGAACAGAAGAGATCCGTGTACACGCTTTTTGATTCTCTAACGCTTAAATACATTTTTGAACTAAAGAAACTGATTTCTCCGGATTCTCTTGAAGCAAATAAACGAATGCGCCTACAAGGACTTTAGAGTCGATATCTTTATCCAGACAACTTAAAATGGTCCCAAAATCTTTTAAACTTTCAGAGAAGTCAGTTCTTTAATGGCTTTACTCCAGACACAGTGAGGTCAGCCACTGTTTAAAAAGCAGTCAGACAAGTGGATACCAATTCAAGTCTTTTGGATTCGACCCAAACACACATTGAGATTCAGCAGAGCATCGTCAAGACCCCGTTTGGTAATCCGCCAGTATCTTCATGTGAATAATCCCGTACATCTATCACAAAGTGGTTATATTGATTCATAAAATTTGCCCAGCTTCTTTTTGAAGTAATGATCACTTTGAACCTGATAAGTCAATCTCTTACATTTACCGAACATTAATATTTCCTTTTCAAACTCCCCTCTCTTTGCTCTCTGCCAGAAAAACTGAGATGCCTGAATAGTGTTTTACCAAATTAGTAAAGCACTTCTCTGACATTGTCAGACTCAGTTACAAAAAAAAAGTTAAAATGAAAAAAACACTTGGAACAGGGCAGGGCTAATGAGCCTGACATGAGACAGGTATGAGACAGGTATGAGAGGGGAATCAGGCTGAAGTAAAGTACAGGAACACAAGAGGGAAACAGAACACTGAGAACACAGGTGAGCAGGAAAAAGTGTGGGAAAACAGACAAAGACAGGAAGTGGAAAGTAAACACGACTCAAAAGGTGAGAACCTACCAAATTAAACAGGTAATAAAAAAACTGAAAAACCCAAACCATGACAATGTGTCTGGTAAGATCGCTTTTAGTCCTGAACAACACCGACATCACTTGACGCAATTTATCATACAAAAGGTTTTTGCAGTTCCCCTTTAACCTTGAAGGCATTTCTAAATCTGTTGTCACCCTGACCACCTTCACCAGCATAAAACATTTTTCTGAGAGAAAAAAAGTAAATGAATTAGTTGGGGGGGAAAAAAAAGTAAAACAGAAAATATAATAGCTCAATCAATTTTATAGGATAAATGCAGGAATCGGTGTTAACAGGTAGTGTGCCAGACTATATATTGTGATAATCCAGGTGTCAGGGAAAAGGAATCCAGTTAATGAAACTGTCACCTCACAGCAGATGCATCAGATTACCTTGTCAGATCTGCTCTGATTTAATGAAGAATTTGATCCCTGAAGCACCGCGCCTTAAAATAAAAGGATAGAGTTGTCAATTACTGTAATCCATAATATGGGGGAAAACATTAATCTAATCACTTAAGGACTGACTTGGGTGTATGATCAGACTTGAAATGAGTGGATATAAAGTTTGCAACTTTGAAATTGAGGAGGAAGTGTGAGTTATTTTGTTGCTCTGTGGGCTATTTCAATCCAGGACATCATGTTCCACTGGAATGATTTCCCTGGAACCAATCAGTGGTGCTGTGTATAATCATGCAGATGGGCCAGGCTGACTGGACTTCCTAGAACAAAATAAGACTTTAACAGGAGAGGAGAGGAGAGGAGAGGAGAATATAAAAATATGAGGAGGGTCAGGACCAGGGGGAAGAGCAGGGCTGAAGGAGATGACAGGCCAAGATAGGAGTGAAGCAGAACAGAGCAGAAGAATGAGATCAGTGAGTCAAAGATTTTTTTTGTAGGAGAGGAGAGGAGGGAAGAGTTAATGTAATGACCTGTCTAAAATGGATGGAGAGAACAGTGGAGTTAGGCATATATAACAGCAAGGTAAGGTTGGCAAAACAGAGAGAAAACAAACAGAATAGGGGAAGAAAATAAATCTAGCATGAATGCAAGAGGGGAAAGGGAAGGAGCAAGAGATAAAAGCAGAGCAAAGCTAAATAGATCTCTTGCATCTATACCCTGGATAGGGAGATATGTGTGTCTGCACAGCGCTGCCAGATAGATAGGACAGCACAAGATGAATGAGATGGGTAAATATGCTCGTGCTCATCCTATAACCATCGTGGACATTCTGATGATAACAGCAGGCATGTTATCATCTGTGTGTGTGTTTGTGTGTATGTGTGTGTTCTTCTTTATCTGTGTGCATCTGCCTGTGCATAGGGTTTAGGTGTTTGTAGTTTGTTTACACTACTGTTCAAAAGAATGACCTCTGTCATATTTGATGCTCATTTTGATTCTTTTATTTTGGTTCCACTGGAAAGTCTCTGTTATCTCAGCTAAGGAGGTTATGTTTTCACTCATGTCTGTCGGTATGATTGTTGGTTGGTTTGTCGGCAGGATTACAGAAAAACTACAGAACGGATTTCCACGAAACTTGGATGACGATTGGTTCTTGGCCCAGAATAGACCCCGCTGACTTCTGGTGCGGACCCTGACCCTGAAAAGGATAAGCGGTTTCAGCTAATAGATGGATAAAACTCAGAGGTAGTAAGTACATTATGTTTTTCAGAATTAATTGTATTGGATTGTGTTGAGAGTGTCTGCTGTCCAAGGAACTGGGATATGTAAGTGACACTAGTACAATCTAATATCATCCACACTGGGAAAAAAAAACAACGACGACGAAAACAAAAACTAGACGTGCTGATTTCAAATTCATACATGTATATAAATGAATCGGGATGTGGTCAGTCCTACAAAGGAATTATTAAACCAGGTAACGTCGGACTTTTCAATAAAACATGAACTTTTTAGCTGTGAACTTATTAAACTATAAACTGCAGCGAGGTCGGTCAAGTTTGAGGACGTTTAAGTGTTCATTGGGCCTCGCTGGATTTCTGGAGAGCAGAAGTGCAAACTGAGAGGTGCTTCCACAGGGCGGTTTGAGATTCATATCATCAAATGTGCTGCCACGCAACACATACGCACGTTATCCGGTATCTGCTGTGGTGCATAAATCTGAATATGTATCCACGGTTATTTTTTACTCTCATGTATATTTTGCGCACACAGCCTTTAAGCGTCATACTCGTAACACACAGAGGCAAAATGCACAACCCCCCCTGGGTCTGTAAATGCTGATTTTCCAGGCTCAGTGACATTTATCTTCAATCTAACTTTTTCAACAAGTTGCTGTTTCTTTATTTTATGCAGGTATGTGCTGGCTTGCTTGGGAAAAAAAAAAAAAATGCTCCATCAAAGTTAGCCCTTGCTGTTTGTCTCACGTCTATGTATAGATCACAGGCAGCTTCTGAGACTGTTTGTAGCCTACATCTGAGCTACGCAGGTACGCAGCGGGGGGGCAGAGACTCATGTCTGCGCGTCTCAACAGCGGTGTTTGTGAATAAAAATGTGTTGTTTATTTCTATATCAGTCGCACCCTGGAGTAAATCAGCTGTGCACCTAAACTCTGAATGAAAAAGTCATATTTCATTGCTTTAGGGTTTGAAATCCGGACTTCCTGAAGAGCTCTGAAGCTTACTTAAATTTAGACAAAAGCATTCTGTTCTTTTCAATCCATACATCCATTCAACAAGCTGATACAGCTGTTAAATCCTGCCCATTACATGCTACCTATCTGTCTGAATGGTCAGGAGTGGAGAGATTATTATCGTTCTTATCCCACCACGTGTTGTGGAGCTCTGTAGATGTGGAGTAAAGAAAAAACTGCTTATCGACGACTCTATCTCTTTCGAGAATGTATCCCCAAGCGACTTAAAAGAGACCGACATCAAAAGCTGCAGGAGTCAGCCTGGAGTGTGGAACACCGAGTTGTCCAGCCAGATGCCAGTCTCCTTGAATCTCTCCCCAGCACCTCCGCTATCTACACACATCCACCCTTTTGATGTTTAGACTACAAGGGACGAAAAACTGTTCACACTCACTTTATTTGTTACTGGCTCACCTCTTTTAGTAAGCAAGAAGGCTTGATGAAAAGAAGTCAACAGATGTTATTTTGTTCCTTTTGTGGTTTGCAGATGTCTGTCCTGAAAACTTTAGATGTAGAAAATTTTTATAAAAAAAAAAAAAAAAAAGAAAAGAAAAGAGAAAGAAACTATGCTGGTACTACAGCTGTTGTGTACACATTTCATTTTTCAGAAGAGGACAAAACATTGTTGGACATGGAAACAACATCTAAGATCCTCTGGGTGGCTATTTCCCATGGCAGCTGTCGACTGACATGTGATGCTAAGAGATGTGCTGTCAACTTCTGTGGTGAGCTACTGACTGCAAGACGTCAAAGTAACAGACATTGATGTTTTTAACGTGAAAAATTTAACATGTCTGTCCTTTGACTAAATTAAACATTTGAGATGACCCAATGATCAATTAAGTTTGTATTCCACTCCGAAAGTGGAAGCTAGCACGCATTGCTAACTAGCTTTTGCTTGTAAAGAGAGCTTAGACAATCTAGGAGACATCTAAAGAGGTCAAAAAGCTCCAGCATCACTCCAGCAAGAACAACTTTATTAGACAAAAGAGAGACATTAGACAAACTGTTCTTTACTACAAGTGTACTCTTAAGACTTTCCTCTTCTCTATTCACCTTGGAAGCTGAGCCAGAAACCCCTACTCTGCTTCTAGCTGGCAAACATCACCACTGATTCCCCCTCATGGATTTCACTTGTGGTACTGCAATGAAAAAGTCCACTGCATCCCAAAATGCATTTTCTCCATTGGACCACCATTATAAAAGAGAAACCGGTAAATGTGTTAAAATGTCTCTCCTCCCCCTGCTCATGCCTTACAAGAGAAAAGAAATTGTCTGGTATCCCCGCCCACTTTATCCAATCAGGACAGAGAACTCCCTGAAGAGGTTGTCCTTTCTGCTCCGGGAAACACACAGAGAGCAGGATCCTCCTTGAAACCCTTGAAGAAAAGAAAGAGGCAAAGAGAGCTGCCTCGAAAACAGAAAGGAGCCGTGCAAGTGTGATGATGTGGAGAGGAGGGAGAGGATTGCTACATGTAACTGCAAGACGGACAGTAAGTTAGCTAAAACGATGACAATGCTCCCCCTGCAGAACACTTATGTTCACCGTTACTTCTTTTAGGTTATTACAACTGTGACGGGTCAAAACAAACACTAGTCATATTCAGTATACATATACATAATTTTCCCTCCCTCATAAAGTGCACATAGAACAACAGTCAACCAGTGCTCTGGGCTATGGATTTCAACATTTGCATGTTAGAACAGTTTTGTTTGGACAAACATTTTTAATGTGTTCTTAACATCACCCCCCCGGCTACACAATTTTGACTCGGCTGAATTCAGCTTCATCCTATTGCCCAACACGTAGACGTCACGACGGGAGTATCTCTAGCTGGTGTTTGTAAACAAGAGTGCAGGGTGAAAGTGAATAATAAATTAACTGTGAATCATACTCTGAATGTGAAAAAGAAAAGCGAAAATAACAAGAGAACAAGGCAATAATGGATGTTTCGAAAACCTCTTCAGAGTCCTAACTTAAATTGGATTCTAACTCCACTGAGTGCAGGTTGTAGATGTTTATTTTCATTCAATTGTCAAGCCCTGCTGATGACAAGTTAACAGCCCTGCCACAGAATGCAAATCATGTTGGCTTTCTCATTTTGCTGCCAGGTGGAGTTCTCAATATGTCGTTCAAGCGAAGCTTGCATCCACCACAGAGCCTAAAAAATGTATAATTGAAAAACTCTGAAATGGTCCCATTGTCAGGCACTGTTGTTAAGTCCCAGTTTCAATGCCCGTCATCCTGACAAGCTACCAAATACCCATTTTTAATACTTCTGGCACTTCTACAAATGAGAAGTGCCATTTGTTTTTAAATTGCCCGGATGAAAAGAAAAAGTGGTATCATAATCAACCATTTGCATGGTTATTTGGCCTATTGTATGCCATCATTAAGAGGCACAAACAACATCAACGTTTTAATTTGTTATGCACAAGAACATTACACCATAAACCCTAGTGCAATCTGAGGCATCACAACAAGGAATTACAGGAAAATGCATCTATTTCCATCGAGAAAATCCCATTACATGTCAAGGAAATGAACAAAGAAGGCTCAGGAACAGGGCTTTGACTAGGCTCTCTTTATGAGTGCAAGCATAAAACATAAAAAAATATAGTTTCTGGGATTCTGTGCTACTTTACAGAAACTCTGACCGCTCATATATACCCTGCCTGCAGTCACGGCTATAAACTGACTGTCGTGATGACAGTTCTGTGCATTTTAATCCCACTTACTGTCATGTAAATCTCGCCTTACAAGAGAAGACACAGAGATTCAGCATGGAGTGCTAAGGACTAGGTGTAATTCTCTCTGAGAAGCGAGAAGAGGATGGCATTGCGATTTTTGACAGCTCTGAGTGTTCTCTTAACATACACACTTGTGCTTTGACCACCTGCTACCTCCTTCTACTGTAGAGACAAACTGATAATGGTCTCACTGTTGAGGATATTTGTCAAAGAAGGAAATTCTCTGAGGCAGCAACTTGGTTAAAGGCAGTTATTTTCACACAGACACCAGTCCAAGAGCATTTGAACAGACAGAAATTCATCAAAGTCTGGTGATTGTGCCTTGTGATGCAGAACAGGCATCAATTTTCTTTAGGCTATAGATCTGTGTGTTGGTGTTAGCTGCTTTTTTAGATCAGTTACAATCACGTTTTTGTCTTTAAATGAAAAGCAGAGAGAAACACAGCCAGCAGCACTTATGTAAATGTGAACTCTTATGCAATAGTGCTATGCTTACAGTTGGATAAAAGAATGAACATACATGTAGGATTTATGGGCATGCATTTACATGGTTATCAATCCTAGTATGCATAATCTGTTTTTCTTTCTATTTTATCATTGATAAACAACAACTTTCTGTGTTTTAAGTACACTTTCAGTCAGAAAATGTATTGCAACAGTCCATGTTCTACATTGTGAAAGCTACAGCTTAAAGCACAGCTCTGAGCACTCTGAGTTTTATTGGAAGTTTTGTAAAGAGAGCACTCCAAATGGATAATGCGCTTTTTTCCGGTGCTCTCCCTGCACAGAGGATCAACATATGTAATGAAAACACATGTTGATCAAAACACTGCATGTGCAATAAGCCAGAGGCGACTAGCATCCCTCCCGTCCTTCCTCTCTTGGACCGCACAGCGTACTGCGAGGCTGATCATATTTACACATACAGCATGTGTGGAGGGGCTGTCTTCAGTCATTAATCAGACTATAGCTCCGCAGCGTTGAAAGAGGAATATTAATCTGACTGTCCTATAAAGAAATCCATGTAAACGTCTTACAAAACACCTTGCAGGGTTTGGTTTGACAAAGATGGAAAACAGCCGACTGATCAAATATCTTGCACTAGACATGGACGGCTAATAATGCACAATTCACAGGAGAGTCGCTTGATACTGCAGGCAGAGAAAGTGTACACTATACATGGATGCCCACTGCATGTCGGGGAGAGAAAGATAGTCTTCTATATTTGAATGAAGAAAACTTATTCTTCAGCCTGGCATCCTGTCATGGCCTTGAGTTTTGGTTAGTTATTTCCTCTTTTATTTTGTAGTTCTTTGTAGTCCTCCTATGACTTGTTGTCACTTTTTACTCCCTGCTCACCTGTGTTGCTAGTCTTCTGTTTCCCTCCTGTGTTCCTGTGCTCCTCCCCAGCGTGATTCCCCCCCACAACTGTCGCACATCATCTCATTAGCACTGTCCTGTTCCCAGTGTTTCTCTACCTGCAACTCGTCCCCTTGTTAGTTTAGTTTGTATTGAAGCCCGTGTTGTTCCCTCACTTTTGGTTTGTCTGTTTTTCAACAGCACGTCTCCTTTGCTCCTGTGCCTGTTCCCTAGATCTTGTGTGTTCCTGATTTGTTCCTGATAGTTTTCTGGTTTATCCTCAGTTTTGTATTTATCTTTAGTTTTTTTTTTCCAAGGACTTTCCTTTGCCTGTCTTCTGTTACTTGCTTTTTGGAGTTTGGTTTTTGGACTTCATTGGATTTCACTGGACATCATTGTTTTCAACCTGCCTGTCTGACTGCTGACTCTTCTGCATCTGGGTCATCTTTTGTTACACGTGACACATCCAACACAGAATGCAAAGGAGGGAAAGAAAGAAAGAAATGGAGGAAAAAGGAAAGCACAAGTTAGCAACAGGCAACACAATAGAATAGCATGTTCAAGTAATAATAAAAAAAAAACAGGAGTATTGCCTCAAGGCAACAAGATGTCCCCATCTCTCCAAGGGAACCACCCAGCTGAGCTGTTGTGACACCTGCCGCTCCCTGCATGCAACCTCAGCATGTGAGGTCACCCTCACCCCTAGTCCTTGACTCAAAAAACAGTTTTGCCAAAGATAACTTGGCTAATCGCAGCTTTTATCTGGGCCACCATAACGAGGCATCCCGTTGAGGTAACTGGTGATGTTTGGAAGCTGAAGTTGCTCAGTCAACAAAATGCTCTCTTGAGATTTTATCATTCACGAGCGATGGTGTGTCCATCAAACGCACACATGCATGTGTGAGCGTGTGCGTCAGTCTGCTCCTTTACTATTCCATGCGTATCGATCCTTTGAGAGAAACATCAATGTCCGTGTCGCTGTGGGGGAGTGAGCTCAACCATTACAGCTTCATGTGGCCTTGTCTAATTGTCTCACAGCATTTTTGTTACCATTCATCGACCCTGGATGAAAGGACACAGAGATGAGAAGAAGTTTATTCTGCATTATATCTGAGATTCGGGAGTCAAGGTGGGAGCAGCGAGGAAGAACAAAAGCCAAACGTAAAGGGAGGGAGGGACAGGCGATTGTAAATTAGCTATATAACAGGGTGCGCTTCAGACAAAGATGCTAAAAACAACCACACATGTGAGGGTCAGCATATTCACACTCGCACTCCAGATTTTAATGAGAGAAAGATGTGGGTGTCACTACTGTAGACAGTGCCTCCGGTGTGATCATCCCTCAGATATCACACAAAAGAGGCGGAAGAGGGAAAAAAGAGCAGGAGGGGAGTTCTGTTTCTCTTTTGCTCAGGCAGACAGACACAAGTTAAAGGCAACTATACATAGGAGAACTCTAATCACTCCTCCCCTCCCCTCTTCATTTCCCCTCTTCGTTTGAACTCCTCATTTCTCGAATTTCCTTTTCTTCTATGATTAGCAGTGTCCTGTCAACACCTGCCATATTTTTTGCGACACGTCGTCATTAAGTGCGGTGGGAAATTTGTTTTAAATTGAACGCTGAGAGCACCCTGAGAGTGTTTGCGCGGCTCTGTCGAGCTTTTTAATTAAGGTGGCTTAACAAACATGTTTTCCATGCAGAACAAAACAATGCAGGTCCTTTCAGAGTGTCTCGCTGTGAACCGTTGATAATGGCTGTACTGTATTGCCAGCAGTTCACATTGGACAGCCTAGACATGAATGGTTCACATCAAAGACAAACAGGCATAATAGGATCTATTCCTGTAGGGCTCATTTCATATATGCAGGTGAGTGTACGTACAATCTTAGTCATGTAGTGCAGCTACAAAAACAAGAAATGTCACTGATAAAAGTGTGTTTCTGAGCATAAAAAAGACAACATTACCAACACCAAGGACTCCTATTCCTACATCAACAGAAATCAGCTTTGTAATTCTTAAATGGAACAAAACCCCTACCCACCCAATTCAATTAACTTTTTCAGAAATGCAACACTAATTGTAACTTCTGAGTCTGAACATTTCACTTTGAGAGTGTTAAACAGTCACACTAAATACTTTAGCTGGTAGTGGGAGTCGATGAAACACAAATAGATGATACACATATTAAATAGTCTTTATTACAGTTTTTCATTAGCATGCAGCGCGCTCGGCAAGCTTTCATGAATTCTTCATTCACTCGGAGATGTAATGAAGTCTTTCTTGTAATTTGGCCCATCAATAATTAGGAGACCTAGCTGAATGGTCTCTGGAAATGGTGGCTGCGAGAAATCCTATACCATTAATATTGCATTGAACTCTTTCAGGCTTATTAGCAAGGCTGGGTCCTTAATGAGCCAATACTCCTTAGTATTGTCAATATTTTATCCTTATGTACGTTTGTCGATGGAGATGGGACTTCAAGCGTTGAGGTTAATGACCCTGAATATGAGGGTCAGGGAGGTAATGGAAAGCTGTTTTCAGCCATAAGAATAACTGAGTTGAGGATGAAAATGTTTAAAAGATGATGTCTGTAAAAGTTTGTAATTGGGCGGCTCTCGCTGTGAAACACTTTTCAAACTTTGATATCACCTTTGCTGCAGTGTGCAGCATCTTTTTTTGCTGAGGAGATATAAGTAGGAACGTTATCCCCTGATGTGGCACCACGCAGTTTTTAAAAATAAACACTTTTAAGTCGAAGCCGGCTCAATCTCTCTTTTACTTTCATGTGAATATGGTCAACATCCATATGGGTTCCTGCTCTCTCTCCAACGTGGAAAAGAAGTCTTTCATTTCCCTGCAGCATGCTAATCAAAACTCTCCCAGTAATTACTGACTGAGAAGAGTCCAGGTACTGGCAACGGAGTCAGGGCCATTCATACGCTCTTTAATGGCACCACTTGTTTATAAGCCTGAGTCCACCTACACACACACCACTAATGGGCTGCACATAGCCCAGTCATGAATATGCATTCTCACCTTGGCTGATGAAACTAGACCACAGAATGAAAAGGACCAGAAATAGTGTCTCTCTGTAATTGGCCAGCAGCAAAGGTA
This sequence comes from Pagrus major, assembly GCF_040436345.1. Classification (NCBI taxonomy): domain Eukaryota; kingdom Metazoa; phylum Chordata; class Actinopteri; order Spariformes; family Sparidae; genus Pagrus; species Pagrus major. The sequence goes on from NC_133235.1 coordinate 24,661,046, forward strand.
ATATGCAAAGTTCTCGCCTTTCTACTTGTGCTATTGTATTGAATGGCGAGCTGCTTTTTGATATGTGTGAATAGGCCTTGATCAGACAGCAGTCACTTGGATTATTGCACTGGCAGACCAACAACACTGCTTTACAGTTTCAATGTGTTATTTCTTTTCTTTCTTTCTTTTTTTGTCAGTTGTCAAAAACAAAAGTTTTGTTCTCGCACCAATGGTCTGCATGATAATGCCCTTTGTCGAAAAGTCACAAGTGAAGTTTAATTCTGCTACCAAAAAAAAAAAAAGAAAATCAAAAGCTGCTGAGCTTCAAAGAAATCACATTAAAAATATGCGTGGTATCAGAAACTATTAAGTTGCTGGGTGACACAAAAAGCAACCACGAATTTGAATAACCACGACCATTAATCGCACATCAAACACACCCAGAAAGAAACTTTTTTCATTGTAAGTCAAGGCTCTGTCAGCATACGATGATTGAAAACAATAAAGATGTTATCCTCTTCACGGTACCCTGACAGCTATTGAGCTGTCATTATACGATCATGAAGTCATTTCCATGCCTAACTTGAAAGCACATTATTATGATTAAAAACAACAGCGAAATGTCAATCAATGCCATGCCATTATTGCCTCATATGCTGTCTCTGGAGATACCCACATGCTCCGGTTTCATTTTTCTGTCCATTTTCTATTATGATCCTATTACCATCACAGTGGGGGGCATGTTATTGCGTGGAATCCTGGAAACCTGGGCAAAGTGTTTTCTTAAACTTATACTCCTGGAATTGCTCGAGATGAGAATGATGTGTGAAATGAAGCAGTCGTTTATCAACCGCACTAGAAAAGGCATGATGCTTGTGAGGGCACGAGAAAGAAATTCAATACAAGGAGACATAAATCTTCAGATAGCACAGTACGTGACTGGTCAATGGAAATTATAGATCATTACATTGTGTTATTTTTACATAGGAACATCATCTTCTTTGTCTTTATAGAGGTTAAAATGAAGAGTCTTCATTAACTACATAAGCAACAATTTAAGCTATTGTTAGGAAAAAACATTCTTATAATTTTTTAAGAGTTTGTCACTATTAAACGAATCAGCTTCAGCGGACTATGGGGGTGTGACTTGAATACATCTGATTAACAGATGTATTGTACTGCTTAATTCTGATCGGTGCCATCACCTTCTCTAACAAAACCGCACCCACTCCATACCAGTGAGCAGCAATAAGAGCATTACAAAAAACACAAATCATACATTTCTCATGGAAAATTACCAAAAAATGTTTTTGACAGATTTTTTTTCATGTCTATGAGAAGAAAATCGACCATAAAGTTCACAAAAAAGAGGATGACTGAAAAAATATTTTTTCAGGTCCACCAGGCAGATCTTTGCAGTCTTTGGTTTAACCATCCTGTTGTCCACAAGACAAAATGAAACAGAGCATCCGAAAAAAGCGCTGTTTTAGTCGTCTGTGCAAGCAGCTTGTTACAACCCGTATTTAAGTTTATTGTTAAGCAGCGACCTCTAGTGGCTGTAGTATTCATGACAGGAGCAAAGGAGGAAGTCACGTGACGTAGTCTACAGATCGACAAAGATGGATTATTTTGTTTATGTGTTGAAAAGATGAGGCTTTTATTTTGTAAACTGCTGAATGAAGAATGAAAAATGAAAAAGTAGCCATGTGCAGTTATATAGATCATGGAGGTCGCAGTTACGTACGAAAGTAAACGTACAGGACTGAACTAACGTTACTTAAGTACTTTTTTTAAACTGATCTTTTCCTAAACCTAACCAGGTAGTTTTGTTGTCTAAACCTAACCAAACTTTATTTATGTTACTATGACAGACAACAGTCATATCACTATATGCTGTTTTGGCATAACAGTCATCAGCAACCTATTCTGTTGTTTGATATGAGAATGTATTAAAATGGCATCCAGGAGGAGTGGTTTTCAAAAATACACATTACTACTTAAACCTAAAACTTAAATACTTTTCTCCTACAGTGATTTAAGAGAGCATTCAAGTCACAGTGTGTGCTCTGAAACATTGCTGACAGTGTGGAAGACCTTGACGGGGACTCCAGGGTGGTGAAAGCTGCCCAGGGTGCACTCCTTATCTGCATATTCGTGGGTCTGCATTTCTCCCGCTTTTCTACATAAAAGCATGGGAGCTGGCTAATCAGACTCCCCGGGTCAAAGGTTACGGAGCGCGAGGAGAGAAGGATCCTCCTGGGAAGGGCATGTCCAGATGTGGCTTTCTGTTCCCTCACATCTAACTCTATTTTCCATCGTACCTGCCAGTCGTGCAGAACAGGCTGTGGACAGCTGCACATTAGACCAACGAGAATGGTTAGGCAATCTGTTCACGGATACATGAATTCTGTATTTTTCTCCAATATGTTGTGGCGTCTCAGCTATTTGTGGGGTGTATGTTACATTCACACCCCACCACTTCAACAATTGCTCCTGACAAATGATTTGCCTAGGCTGTTATTATTATTGTCAGTCAAAAGTTTTGGAAGGCTGCTCCGTTCTATATCTCTCTCGCTGCAGTTAATTTATGCTATTGTGTAGAATAAAATGGGAAAAACCCCAGTTTAAATACGGTCCACTCCTACAAAACACATCATCAATTACAAAACTCTGTCTCTTTGATTTATAAGTGGTCCATGAGCAATATCCCCTCACATGGGCAGCCTCTTCATCATCTTCAATTACACAGGGAGGGCATCTGTATCTGCTAACACACGCTGAGTGTGCCTGCTTCAAAGCCCTAGCAGCAAAAAGTGGGGAATTTGAGATATATATGCAAACAAATATTGATGCATATGGTTTGTGTGTGCAGCATGAAAGATGTAGCATTGCTGACATAAGTACCACCAGGCAGAATGGGACCCAAAAATCCTGATTTGAGCTGTTTTGTGTCTGATTGCAGAGGCATGGCAGGCACAGGGTGAGAGCTGAGGAAAGCTTACGGCCAACGCTCACCCACAACATACCGCTCAGAATGAAATATATTCCCAATACCGACTAACTGCATTATCCAATTTCCGTCTACAGCAGTAAGAGATAATAAAGCGAGCAAATGTGAATGTAAATGCTCCGGTACATGATGCATAATTGCCCTATTAATTGCTTGTTTGCTACAGAAGTGTTGCTGGGCTTTGGTACAATATCTCAGAGCTTGTCCCGGCGGGGTGATACACACCTCTTCTTCCAGCCTTCCTCGCTCTTCTGTCCTCTGTCTTCCTTCCTGTAGCCTGTGTTTATGTACTGAGGCAGAGAGCAGCAGTCTCATCACCATCATTTGGATGAGAGATGGAGTCATCATCAGCCAAGTCCCATCGCTGCGGCCCCCACCACCATTGGAAGGAGGTAGTGTGGAGGGGAGGGGGTGGGGTGCTTTGTTACCATGACAACCTCATCAAATTGGTCAAAGGGAGACCAGTCAATCCAAAAACTTTGAGTTGGTTTTTTGTGTGTGTGTGTGTGTGTGTGTGTGTATGTATTTTTTCCCTCCGTGACCGTTATGATAAGGGGGGGGGGGGGGAGTAAAACTGTAATGAGGCAGCTGTGAGGGACACCAATCTGCAGGGAAAGCTACTTTATGCAGAAATCCAATTTAAGAGATTGGCTTAGCGACTGAGTCATTGAAGGTAAATCCAATGGTAATTATAGGTAAATCAAAGGTGAAAGCATGCAAAACACTCCCGTACACAACTCTCTCTCTCTCTCTCTCTCTCCCTTTCTCTGTCTCTCCACCTCCCCCCCCCCCCCCGCCATACTCATTACCACATATCACTATGTTGCTTACCAAAGAGAGGCAGGGGCAGGGTGCATAGCATGAAATACAATGGTGGATTTTAGCCTCCATGGCTTAAGGGACTTGACACTCATGCACACCCTTCATTTTGAATTATGCTAAAGATAGCTCAGTAATTAAGCAATATCCTCTCATTTCAATGCCACTGGGCAACATCTTAATACCTTTGCCCCTGCCAATCAAACACATCCAGTCTCTGTAAAAGTGAGGATACTAGTAGAGACATTTTGTCTTTTTCGATAGTGTTGGCATCTGCCCTGAGCAAACGGCCCGGCCTTTACTAATCACCCCCCACACTTTATCATTAACTACAGCTAAAGCAGGGTTAATGATGACAGCGTGCCAACTCTCCCACCTCCTGCTGGGTAAGCGCCAACTTCCCACTGGGAGAGGATGATTGTGAATGGGAGGCAACAAACACAGCCAAATTTTAATCGCCAAAGAACTAGATTTATCAGACGATAGCAAAGCAACACTAAGAACACGAGGTATTTTTAAAACTCTGACATATAATCCATGGTTTGACATTATGGAATGACATTTCAGAAGTGGCTTCCCTGCTTTCCTATTTGTTCTGCCCTCTGAGACGCACAGCTGCAGTAATTTGTTAGATTGTAGATAGAGGGCTAATAAATAGCTGAGCTAGCGACTCACAAGTCATTTCTCCTGACCTTTTATTTCAGGCAAAATCAATTTTCTGTTAATATGCCACTAATAAGGAGACACCTTTTATTTGTTTGGCTCTCGAACCGCATAGATGCTTTTAAGCGAGGCTGCGACCAGACGTCCCGCCATTGCTTTTTTTGATTTGTTGACTGAAATCAGCCACTTTGAAGTGGTTCACTGAAAGCAATAAAGGTGAATGTTAATGTGACAGCCGCAATGAAACTGTTGTACGGCACAGGAGTACAAACACGAGGGAACAAGAGCAGAGAAATTCACAGCAGACAGAAGGGCTCAGTCTGTTTTACATGGAACGCAGCACTGCATGGGGTTTGCACGGCCACCTAATCTGTTATATTTGTACAATAGGTCGCCTCATTATGTCTACTGAAAAGCTACATTTAGCACACCTGTAGAACATCTGCACTCTGTTTCTGTCTTCTCCTTTGTCAGTTTCAAAAGCTGTTGACATGTTCGCTTCTTCTAACAGATGGATGTGATTCGGGGTTATATAATAAAACAGGTGATTTATTCCTTTTTGTTTTGCCAGTGTTTTCCTTTCAGTATTTTTTTTCCTGGTGTGTTACCTTCCATGTCACAAACAAGCCAGAAAACAGGGAAAGGTAGAGAGCAGCAGGTCATACATTTAATCAGACTTCATTCAGAAAACGTTAAAATTGGGTTGTCAGGAAGTCTAAATAACATTCTGAACTAGAGAACATTTTATGATGGGATCACACCAGCCACGACGCTGCTCAACATGTTGACACTCCGACCCATGAGTACTTAGCGCTCAGTACTCATGGCTTGGATCATACTTAAAACTCAGCCTTCATTTTGATCTCTGCTACACACCTGTAATTTTTCATGACAGCATCAAAATGAATGTGGGCAAGGGGCGTAAAGTGAAGCCCCCACACTCCCAGCCCATATTCAAACTCTGTCCACAAGCACACAGACAGGCAGACAAGGTGAAATCAATACCAGCTGCATTAGGGAGGATGGGAATGATTGGAACTGGGTTACAGAGATCTGCAGCTTGAAATAAATGCGGGCTGTGGCATAAAGTGGGCGGCCAGTGGCCCCTTTCCTACTTCCTACATCGCTAGTTCCAGCACTCTTGCTCATATGACACCCATCTTCAAATTTAGCCTTCATTTTGATCTCAGCTATATACACCTATAAAGTTTCTGTATCTTGCACAGTTGTGGAGCTTTGCCCTGAAAAAAGTCCTTCCATACACAGACTAGACACATTGCCTTTTCCAGAGCTGATGATAGGAGTAGCTAAGGAGTGTGCCATTGTTTCTTTCTCATCTGAGAGTTGCACATACACAGTAAAGACTGGGCAGGTGGCAACGGTTAGGCACTGACATGGAGGTCAGTGTTACAGAGGTCATTTTTGTATCTTTTACTTTAGTCTCTCTCGAGCACGGCTTGAGTATTTACGCACCAACTACCTTCAACTAGCACTGCACCACAAAAGGATGAAAAATAGCGTGTCCACCCAAGGCAAAAGCCAGATGTTAGTAGATAGAAATGCCTTTTTGTCCAGTGCGAGAAGTGTGCCGCCGCTGTTTACTGTCTAGAGGAACAGAAAGTCAGTTACAGCATGACCCAGTGGGTATTTCAGTGCCTTCGTATCTGTTCAGTGTGTATTATCTGTTCATATTTAAATAATGTCTCTGATTATGGTTTCATTCCCCGGCTCAAAACTGTATTTGACTACACCTCAGAATCAACCCTGTAATAAAAAAGAGGCGACTCAGTCACAGAATAATTCATTTGCGTTTGTCAACATGGCATTTATCCCTATTTCAGTCTATTTCCACACCTCCAAATGTGTAAACAGTGGGCGAGTCACATTCAAAAGTCAATCAGATAGCAAATCAGATCACAGCTAACATTTGGTCAAACTTCCCCTGGACTGCGGTTGCTCAGGAAACCTGTGCTGGTACGCTGATTGGAATCAACAGGACTTGGGAAATACCGGGGGAGACGGTTGAATATGCACAGATACGACGATGCTGTGATCAACAGTTTGGGTCGATGGGGCTGCTAAAAGGCAGCTTGAGACTAAATTTCTCTGACAGAACAATCAAGTTGATCCATAATGCACAATTTGCCGGTCATGCATACATCAAAGCCAGTTTGATAGGACAATGATTTGGTTTCAAGGCATCCTGGTTAATCTCCAAGGGTCTGTGGTGAAGACATATCGGCAGGCCTGTTGATAACTATTGTCTCCATGTGATTTATTCTCTTTCTCTCCCTGGAGAAGCATAAAGAGTGGGATCCAGGAGGCCCAGCAGCTGTATTATGGAGATTTGAGCCACCAAAACATTTCAACAAACATGCGTTGAGACCACAGATGCCAGCCTCGCTCATAGCACGGCAACCTCGTGTTGTCAGTGCATCCCTCCACGTCCACATTTTTACCCCTTCTCACTTACCTCCGCTTCCCAATTTATATGTAAATTCCCCATTCCTTAAACAATGCAATATGCACATCTATCCTTTAGTGGCAGAGGCCCAAAAGCCTCGAATAAATGGCCTGAGCCCTCACATGGAAAGCAGCCATGTGAGTCATTGCAATTTGGTACTTTAACTGTGGCCTTGTGACAACACGTAATGGCACCTGAGAGTGTGCATTTTCTACCATCTGTGGCAGTTTGTGACTAAAAATATCATATTGTACATGTTGTAACAAGCAAAGCTGGCAATAAAAAAGAAATACGAACACGCTCTCTGTTAAACAAGCGTGTGTGTGCGCCCCAGCACCCATCTATCCCATCCACAATGTACCAAATGCAATTTTCACTGACTTGGCAGTGCAGGGACAATCAGGCAGCTACAACAGTTGAAAATGATGTTTCATCTACAGCAGTACAAACTTTAGCACTCTAGTAAAAACCAGACTAGACTTATCTATCTATCTATCTATCTATCTATCTATCTATCTATCTATCTATCTATCTATACTTGAGAAACACACTAAACTTGCAAAAACACAACACAAGCATATGCACTCAAGGCAGGTATAGTATGTATATTCGCACTGATACACACCCACACAAATACACTGGATCGGCATTTCCGAGATCCCATTATTTTTTTTCCTCCAAGGAGTGCTCTACCCTAATGATCATTTATTGATACATTCATTAAACATTTAGTAACATTAACTAATTGCCATTTGCTCGCTTTTAATGATTAATGACCCCAAATGAATGTGGAATTCTTTGTTTGATCACACAATATCGGAGTCGCTGTAACAGCACCTGTTTAAAAAATCTCCATAATCAGCAACCGGTGTGCCTCTTAATGCATTTCATCTCTTTCACCTCGGTGTGAAAACAGAGCGGAGCTTCTAATGGGTATGTCCAAAAAAGACATTTTTATTTTTTCAACGTCACGCTGAGCTCGGAGGGCTTTGAGAAAAATAACTTGATGAGAAATTTGAAGAGCTTGCAAGTGTTATTTGATGCCCCACCGCTGTGAGGAGTGAATAGCCGAACAGTATTTTGATGGATACTTTGGACAAAACCCTGTGGCTCAAACTGTCAACAAAAAGGTGGTCAGAGCGCGTCCGGTTCATCAAACATTTATTTTTCATCATTTACAGAGAACATGCTCACTTTTACAGCGAAGGGTGTTAAAACAGAGGGAATTACTGGAATGTTGCTTTTTTGATTGATGCTGTGCTTGTGGGGTTTATAGTCACGTCCACTCAACTCAAATATATACATATACATGTATATATATATATTCACCTGATGTTGCGCAATTTAAGATCAAATGTACACTTGTAGAATGTAAGTAACTGGCTGAAGAGCAGGGACCGGTGTGGTCTGGATGCTCTACAGAGCGTTAAACGATGTTGAGAGGGTCTGCTGTGGTGTTGAGCTAATACAATTTGTTTCCTGTGCCTCTGCTGCTTTGCTATGCTGGATTAATTTTCTGCTTTCACTACACTCCCTCTATCCATCTGAAAGGAGGTAAGCCACCAACCACCACCAGAATCACAGAGACCAGTGTCGAGCTGGGCTCAGCACTGTGTCTTCTTACACTCTTACGCGCACACGCAAGGGCACGAGCGCACACACACACATCTCGATCGGTGACCGATTTGCCAAACGCTCCATTGCTCAAGCACAGAAAAGGGATTAATGTGTTGGCAGCTGGCCCCTCTAGATCTCCGTTCACACCGCCCACCTCCCGTACCCTTCCTTCAATACGAAAACACATCCTCAGCATCATCTCATCTACATTTGCCTCTTTGTCAGCATCGGTTCTTAAAAGGCGGACAATGAATTGTGCGGCTCAGATGAAGAGAGGAGCCAGTGGAGAATGCAGGCCGAGGCGTCAGATACAGAATCAAGAGCAGCTCGGCTGGCGGAGAGAGGATTTAGCACGGGAGAAATTCATGAGTGTGTGAAAAGGGGGGAGGGAGTGGGGAGGGAGTAAGGACTAAAGAAAAAAAATAAGATGAGAAATCAGAGGGAGGAGGGTGGAGACGAATTCAGATGGAGGGCTCACAGATGAGGTGGGCCTCTGAGAAGCCAGGTTACACAGGAACGAGGTGAGTGTGTGGGACAGAACCATGGTGAGCGGGTCAAATCCATTTACCCCTCTGCGCCATCAGAAGAGGCAAGGATGGCGGAGGGGGGGCTGCTCTCCAATTCCAAATCTTAAACTTACTTTGGAAATCAACAACTGAGACAAACAGCCCGTGAATAACCGTGCATGTAGAGGGGAAATATTACTGACGGCAGCGACGACTCCCTCCCATGATGCACTGATGTAACATGTCTCTGGGGATCAGTATTTGCTCCTCCACTACTAAATATTCCCAGGGTGATTTACCGCCGCATACATGCCATAATATCCACACACAATATCTCACAAAAGCGTCTGTTTAAGGATTATAGCAGCAGAGATCAGGGGCTTTTATTGTAAAATGACTTTCCACTGGCTATACACTTAAATTATGCAGTAGCACCCCCTGTGGTTATAGTAGCTCATACAGCTGGATTACTGTGTAAGTGCAGCAAAGTAATACAAAATGCTAGATGGCCAGTTAACTGCTGCTCAACACAATATAATTTACATCTCCTCTGCATCAAGCTGATATACTATTATTTTTTTTATACATATGAAGGGCTGAAAATCTTTTTGTAGTATGTAGGTGTACGGTGCCCATTTCTTGCCCTAACTCCTCATTGAGCAAAACACAAGTATCTGTCCTTGATTGCTACTCATTATCATACACTTAAGGGCGGAATAAAAGATGAGACAAAAAGAGAATAATTTGATGCTGGAGGAGACCTCTACCTTTAAAAACGCTACTCATGTGAAATCATCCTTTGGAGTGTTTTGATATGTCATTCAAGTGGCTGGCCCTTTTTTTTTCCCTTCCTGCCTCTGCTATACTCTCTGAAATACACTTCCGCACTGTTATCCCACAGTGTGGAGATGACAAAACAGCCCCCCGACGCAGACGAGCGCACAAAAAAGACTTGCACTTGAAATTCAGTTCAGAGATACCCAAGACTCTTAACTTGTAGATTTCAGCAATTTGCATGGACCGCAAATGCCTTTATCAGTGCTTCACTTTGCATTTGGGCTATTTTATGGTGCCAGTAACAACTAAAATTGCATATACAGCCATTTCTGCATGCCGAATTCCTCAAATTTACTCATACTCCTGTCATGTTAAAATGTCCACTGATGGCTATAACACACTAACAATACCCAAGTAGTCATACTTTTGTTGAACATATAGCCCAAATCCTGAATTTTCCCATATCTGTGAGTCCTCGTGTGCCTTTTCACACATGTATCCATCACACTCCAAAAGGAGATTGAATTGGTGCTTTATGGTTAAATTTTGCACTTTGCTCCTACATTTCACAGGCACTCAACCTCTTAGTTAAGACCCAAGTTATTAATGTGCTGCGCTCAGCTTGTCACACGCACACACACGTACACTTTTGTGTGAAGGGCGTTTCATAAAGCAGTGCATTATTGTTATTAGAGCATGGGCGCTGTGCCCAGTTGCCTGTGCCGGGTTGAGCGGAAGCAGTCATTAAATTTAAATTGAGCAATATTTTCTTTTGATGCTTCGGGAGCTCATGTAGGGTGTATTCATATTGGCTTGGCACGACTCGTTTATTTGTTGCATAAACTCGACTTTATTTGCTCCGCACATATGAATGTGTGCGTTCATCACCGGGACACTTTAATAAACCTGATGCATGATGCTAAATTGCTAACTTATTAGCATCCCACTGATAATGGAGTTCATTAGCGGAATCCACTTTCTAATACAAAAAGGGTTAAACAAAGGTGCAGCTGCATCAAGACTGCTTGGAGAGTAAAAAGAAACACATTGTTCATCTGAAAACATGCTTCCACATTAATATAAACTGATACAGGGACAGCTATATGTTTGGAAACTGCTGCATCTTTTCTATAATCAAACAGCTCCTACAATATCCAAGTGTTTAACATGCTGCTGCAATGTGTATTATCAGTCCTGCCCTCCTGCTACTCCTCCTCAGTTGGTCAGGTTCACCCTCCAACACTTGCCAATCATCCTGCTGTCTACTTTGAAATAGTCTCTAGCCTGAGGGTGAAGTAACTGCTGTATCTACAGCCACCACAGGCCCTGACAAAGCACACCGACAGTACGAGCAATTGCAGTATAAAAAAAAATACCAGTGCTCGCCAACGCTTTCGAAAAAAGCATTGTCTGAGACACTTTCTGCTTTTTCTTATTGCTTTCTAACATTTGAGACCTTGGAATTATGATGTTGGGTCTGGCTGGAGTGCAATCCTGAGATGCGCAGCATCACAAAGTGGACATCCAGAATGTACTAGTTTTGAAAACATGTACTTTAAATGTTATACTCGTACTGTATTTATCCATTTTTTAACAACAAAAAAAACCTTGAGTAATGAAACATTCAAAGGTCTTAAAGGTGAGGAAGACTCACATCAAACCAAGATCAGAGATTAATGTTGTAATATCTGACCTGTCAATGATACCAACATCATCATATTCATAGTCACTCAAAGGAAATAAAAAATATTCCAATATTTCACCATCTGTGAAAAATCATGGGTGTATAACGATAAAAGAACTGCTAACTTCGGCCTGTTCATTTAAAAAAAAAGTTGTTCAACAGGTTCTTTACCTAAAAAAAAGTCCTTCAGGCTTTTACATTTTTGGCCATGTGCATGAAAAACCTCCTCTGGCTCTGATACTTTCTTTAGCATTTATTCACTGAGCGCGTCATATGACCTTCAACTGTTGCCACTGTGTTTAAAATGCTGCACATCCTGATGGTTCCAGGTGGTTTAGTAGAAAGCGAACACATGGGGATGCAAGTCCTATTTATCTATTTTTATTTTGATGTGTGATGCCGTGGATTGCAGGTTCGAGTGAGCTTTAATTCCACATGCTGTTTTTTTTATTCTTATCTTAGATGCCAACAGAATGAGAGAGCAACTCTCTATTATCCATTCAGTCAAAGACTGGCAAAGCGGTTAACTGCATGGCTCCTCTGCCCCTCGTGCTTTGATCTTCCCATGGCATTCTCTCAGCCTCAACCCCGTTTTCATCGGTGTGCATTAGCTAACAAAAGAGAGCGAAGAGAGGATAGATATCTCCCTGAGAACGGAGAGATCTCCACCTAGGGACTTCAAAGCAGGCTTTGAAGTTGGGCAGGAGACAGCAGCATCCACAGAAGAGAGGAGCTGCTCCACTGTCCTACTATGCTGTGTCATTAACTCTTGACTGCCGTTCAGTCCTCTTAGTTATTGAACGAGGTGTGACTCCTGTTTTCTGCAGGCTGATGGTTTCTTTTAGGAGAACTTGAATTTCTACACAGAGCTGTCTTTGAATTTCAGCACGCATCTCGAAATATGCCAAGGTCAAAGAATATACTATCATTCAAACAAAGAGTGAAGAAAGGCTTAAAGGATCTTACAAAGGAGTCAGACTCATGCACACTATTTTTCCTAGACTTTCCCATCCTTCAATTCTTTATATTACTTTTTTCTTTTTTTGCCAAAGAACTGATGGAATTTGGGAGCCAATCTCATCTGCATACTTCGCTGTCAGTGGAAGGTATGCACTCACGTCACTTGTTAGCCACATGCAACATACGTCTGTTGTTTGGTTGGGCTACCACATTGGTCCAGACTGAAATGTTGGATGGTTTGCTGTGAAATTTCATGTGGATATTCATGGTCAAGATCAAGATCCCCTGACTTGTTCTTGTTTGGTGTTTTGAGTGAACTATCTCAACAAATGTTACCATAAAACATGAGCTGTCATAACTTTGGTGATCCCTTACTTGCCCAATCGTCAGGTTAAACATTTTAACTTGTCCAAACAGTTTGGTTTATGACCAAATACATGTTGACCTGATGAGTTTCCTCAGCAGCCAGCAGGGAAATGTTAGTATGCTAAAGACGCTAAACTAAGATGAACATGGTTGACACTGTACCTGCTAAACATCAGCAAGTTAAAAAAAAATAGCCTACTCTTTCTTCCATGGTGACAGGTGTGGTCTCCCTCTTCACCTCATAATGTCTCCCTTCCAACATTAATTCAAACATAGTAGCCTTGTTTTTTATGAGGCACTAAGGTATTGCTCTCATAATGACCCTGACGATGATGTTAATGTGCATTTTACTGTTATTGTCTACTGTCCAAATATAAAGCCCTTCAAATTTAATTCAAACTGAATTGAATTGACAATGATGGTGGCTATTCAGCTGCTGCTGATGCTCTGCTAGATCTATATAAGGGTGCTTTCACATCATGGACCCGGGCACCTGACCCCAAAGTCCAGTTGGTTTGACTGGTGTGTACACAAGTGTGGGTCTGGTTAAAAAAGTGGTCTCGGGTGCAGTTCGCAGCAGGTGTGAAAGTAACTGTACCAAAACAAGGGACCATAAACAGATGTCACATAGTTGATGACGCAAGCTTGCATCTTTTTCTTTGTGCATATTGGCAGATCGCAAACCAACTAGGTGTATACCACTATCTACTGTAAGTGTACGCGGGTACAGAACAACATTACTAATGTGAAAGCTGACTGGCAGGGGAGAGGGGAGGAGGGGTAATCATACTCGCCTAATTCACCTGTGCGTTCTGGCTGTGTTTCTAATGAGAGAGATTGTGAGGGTTCTTATTTGGGGGTCTAAGATCTGAGGTGTCATTTTCATGTGTTGTTTTTACCTGCTGTTTTGTAATGTGGGTTTTGTCAGTCTGTTTTAGAGATGTATTGTGTTGGTGGTGCCTTTATTTTCCTGACACCAAACAGAAAAAATCTGTCTAGTCTAACCTTTGGGCCAAACACTAAAAACAGATCCGGCACCCAGGTACCGCTGGGTTTTGAATAACCTTTGCTGTTGCTCTGTCAGAGTGTTTAGGGGTTCTGTTTGAAGCTGGAAAATAGCTGAGGTGCCTCCATACACCAAATCCCAGCGGGCTTCTTTCTTTGTCTTTGGCACCGGTTCCAACTCCACCTTTCTCCTCCTTCCTCTCTACCTTCCTTACACTCTCTGTCAAAGCAATAGGGCAGATATTGATTACCTCTGACTGTGTGCTATACCTAGGAGTCATCTGCATCTTACCATCCTCTCTCTGAGTTTCCACATATCCCCGTTTTATTTATCAGTATCCCACAAGGCAATACATGCAGAGAGGTTTTCTTCTTGTTAAGGGAGTTCTTGCGGCGTTATATCACTAATACACATAACTGCTAGTCTAATGTTAGGTGAGACACCGTCAAATCAACCTCAAAGATTTTTTTATGCCCTTAAGTCCTGGTAATTTATTTGGGAAATGATTGTTGCATTTGTAGTGAAACTTTTTCGAGGGGCAGCGTCTACAAATGTAACAAAACACAGAACAGCAATACAACAAGTGATTTTATGATACTACCCAGTATCAATATGACAGTGAATACATGTTTGATGTTAAATGAAATTGACATCAAACATCCAACAAGCCCGAATCAACCAATAAGTATGTGCGCTTAGTCCCAATGTTTAACCTACAATCTGATAAAAATTAAAGGGCAAAGTTGTTTGTGGAATTTGAGGACTTTGGATGAAGCTGACTGCAAGTGAGTCATGCTGATTCAGAGATTCACATATCCATCTTACAGTGAGAAGGTCCCAGCCAACTTGAGCATTACATTTTATGTTGTGACAATGCCGTGCTTACTGTATGGTCTGGTTAGGTTTAGGCATAAAAAACCATGATCATGTTGAGCTATTTCTGTTATCTCAAACACAATTAGAAATGTTTCCCAATGCCTTGTAAAAAATATCTAGTTTTCAGCTGTAAATTGTCACCTCTTGTCAAAAATATTCAACTTTGTGTTCCATTAACAATGCAATGTCGCACTTTATACTGAGTCAACTTAACTTCCTTAGATGTCGTCGCTTAAAAATACACAAAAATACAGTTCATAAGCTTCTTCCACAGACAAACTCTGAGGCCATTTTTCGGGGATGACGGTCTAAAATGACCCATAGCTGTTGTTTGTCTGTATATATTGGTTAGTCTGTGACAGAGTGGTGTCCAGGGTGGAGGTCATCTGACATCTGCCTTTCACCCAACACATGCTGGGATAGGCTCTAGCCCCCTGTGACCCTGGACAGGATAAGTGGCAGAGAAAATATACACCCGTATCCCAAAAACACCAAATTATTGTATATCAGACATCAGTGTATTTCTTTGTCTTTCTATAGTGTTAGAGCGACATATTTGTGTTTACAAACATCCACCATTAAGGGATTTTGTTTGTTTGAAGGGAACTATCAAAGACAGAAGAACCAATAAAGCTCGGTGGTCCCTCTTAACAAGCACTAAGCCCAGAGAATTAGTAAAGATTTTCTCTCTCATTTGTTCAGAGTCTCATTCCCACTCCGACCAAAGAGGCATGGTCGGTTCAGCCTAGGTGTTGATGAGCCATGTCATCCCAATTAGGCCAGCACCAAAAAGCAATCTGTTTTCAATTGTTATCTGAAGAAAATAAGGGTAGAAAGCGAGACGGAGCGAACCAGAAGGAGGTGTTGATAAGCAGTGGACTATTGACCAGAGGATCATTCCTCTTACATGTGCTGCCACACAGTGATCATGTTTAGTTTATTTTGCTTGTGCACTAATTGTTAAGTATCAGTATTTTGACACTGGACATTTCTGATCTTTTAGGGGAATAACCAGCTGGCTGGCTGGCTGATCCTTTTTGCTAAAACATATCTACTATAGTATCTTAGGCAGGTAATGGACATAATTATACTATATATGAACACATAAACTGAACTGAACTATTATTAACGCAGTATTTTCTAAACATGTTGTATGAAATGACTATGTTGTAGAGCTTCCAGGTCTGAAAAGTGAAGCCAGTGCAGAAACACCTAAAACCTGCATTGTTTCTAATTGCTAGCAGGTGACGACTTCACTGGTTTCAAAAAGAAGTCCAATTGTATGTAAACGAGCAAACGTGCTCTGTACATTTCATGCTAACCCCAACAGCTCAAAGTCAATTTAAGTAAAAGGACATTCAATGACAGGTGAACATGTCAATGTATGGTTGTTGGGGTGAGTTTGATATTGGTTTCTTAAATGGTATTGTGCAACAACTAAACCACACAGAAGACTGTCTATGCGGCTTAAAGCGTTCCATTAAGTGCAAAAACTTGGAACAGCTCCATCAATCACGACGCCCATCTGATGGAAGTCATCAATCAGAGGCATAACACATTATTTCATTATTTCCGCTACGCGTTTTATAGAGAATAGGCTCCTGTTTTCTTTTAGACAATAACTTTGGTAATTGGCAGAAGGTGAATATCCCCTTCTTGAAAGTTACACAAAGATATAGTGTGTAATCATGATAAATGAAACCTTTTCATCCAATATTATTCTTTGCTAAAAGAGATGTTATGTTCTTTAGTTTTACTGCCTCGTCTAAATGTTATTGTCGCTTTGGGGCTTGATGTAAATTTCTCTTCTAAGAAAAGCACAACTGACTACCGACGGTTTTTCTTCCGTGATATCGGCTGTACTGTATTTGGCTGTATATATTTTTCTATCTCTCCAGTTATGTCCTTGTATTTTATTTTCAACCTTGGTCTCAGTTGCAAACACAGACGCGGGCCAGATGGGGACTGACAGGATTAGGTTTCATTTATGTATGTGAGTAAAATGAGCAATTTCCACTTTGGCCTTGACTAAGGTCTCTGAAGATTATAAACCTTCAGAAATAGACAAAAAAGATGCACTCACGGTATGCAGTGAAATTAATTAGATAGTTATTCTGGATGGTTGCCACTGGACTTCTGTGACTGTTTTTTAATTTTTTCTGACCTCCTGGCAGAGTGGAATAACAAATAGACAATTTTGCATTCACAGCTTTGCTCCCTGTCATATAATAGCCACAAATGCACATTTTAATAAGGCAAAGGACAGGTTAATGCATGAACCACATACAGCATGTAAAGCGCGCTGGCCATTGTTTATAAGGATCCAGTGTCTTAAGCTACAAATTTTGCCTGTAATTCACAAGTAATACAGTCTCATCTGTCATAAATTCAGTTGTCATTGCATTGTTGATACACTAAATGTTTTGTCTCTTCATGTACTTCCCTGACACATCTACCAAAAGAATCAACAGGCTGTGGTGCATAAATAAGGACTGCAATTGAAGCAAATTAATCTTTGCTGCTGTGTTGCAGTATGACACTCTTGCTTCAGGTTAACACTTTACCTGATGTGCACTTAGTGGCACTTCAGACAGCCACCACCTTGAATATGCAATTTAAGTGTAAACACAGAGGCACTTTGTACCAACGCTGAAGCCTAAACAACACTTGTCACCCTCCTTTCAGACTAAGCAATCAGTCTGTTCTTGAATGATACAGCAGCCTTTAGAAAATGCCTCAGGTGTCACCTCTTTTCCGGACGGTTTTAGCTCATATTTTGGGTCTGCCATGAATAAATAATGCAAGGCTTTTATGACAGTGACAGCAAGGAGTCAAGCCATGGTTGAGGGGAGAATGGTAAGGGTGTATGTATGTGTGCTTGAGAGAGATACAGAGCATGCATGTTTGTGTATGTGATGTGTGTGTGTGTGTGCGTATGTGTGTGGAGTGTTTAGTGGATGCAGCTGGACTGGATGTATTATTGATGTGCTGTTAGCACTCCCAGGGAGTTGCAGTCTCATCAGAGTTTGCCAGGGGATTAACAGACTCAGAACAGCAAACCGGGGAAACAGAGAAAAGGCACGGAGCATATCCCTCATCCGAATCCCGCCGCCCTCCTCCTCCCCTTCGCAGAAATGAGCCATCATTTAAAGGCAAAAGGCATTATCTTCATATGAGACATCTGGCCGGGTCCGACACAGTAGAATTATTGATTAGTTTTGATTTTATGTAACAGCCTGCCACTGTGGCGCAATGTTTAAATGACGCCACATTTGTAATGACTTTCCACATGATTACACAGTTGGCACAGTTACGAGATGTTTAACCATTTCTAGTTGTATGCGTCTGCCCTTCCTGGTTACTAAATCTCTTCCCCAAACAGCACACACAAGCACACGCACATATACAGGCAGTGATCTATAGTACAGGTCCAGTCAGTGTATCAATGAAGGCTGCATCCCCACCCTGCTTCCTGTCATCTTCTATTAAGGTTTCGTTAGGTCGGGGGAGAAGCACAGCCTGTGGATGGATGGATGGAGGAGCACCATTCCTTTTCTAACTCACCAATCAGGGCCAGACAGAGCACCACAGAGACTCATGCATCCACCTGCTTCACTCACTCTTTCTTCTCTCCCACTTTGCTCATTTGCCTCCCACGCATCGTCTCGATTTATGTTTGCGTTTTATTTTACATAAAGTCAGTGAATGCAAGCCAACATAACATTTTGTTGTGTTAATTTGGTGGAAAAACAAAAAGATTCCCTTTGTTCATGGAATAGTGCAACCTTCACATCATGCCTTCATGCCTGCATCTCTGTGAGGCAGTGGTGCTTTGAAGTAAACAGCCTCAGTCTCAGTAAACATTCTCACATGCTCACAATGACAAAGAGGATATTCTGAAAAAATCATGTTTACCATGTTATGTTGCCATTTTATTTCTGTGTGTTAGCATGTTAAAGGGAAATTCTGTTATTTTTAAACCTGAACTCTATATTTACATGTTTTTGCGTAAGTGATTCAAGTAGATTGCCTGAGCTGGCTGCGGTGGATGCAATGTAATCCCTTGTAGCAACTCCGTCTATCAAAGTTATGTCCACTTAAGTTGCTTGTTTTTGTTACTCTGCGTGTCTGACGACAGTTAAGCAGTTCCAAAAGACACAGACCTTTTTGTTAAATAATGAGATCCCTTTTGTCTCACTCAAGGTCTCGCTCTGAAATCTCTCTGAGCTGCTGCAAAAAGACAAATGTGGAAAGAGTTGGAGAGAGACGTCTGGAGTTTACTTAGGGGAACTGTCAGCGAGAATTTATCTACAAAGTCAAGGTTGACTATTTGACTGATTTTGACAACCGAGATGAGGCAACAACTGTAACAACAAATACAGGGCCCAGGTTTTAAAATTACCGGAATTCCCCTTTAACATTTAATGATTATGAAGAAGTACAGCCAGCGCTAATAGGCAAGGCGAGGCAAGTTTATATAGCACCATTCAGACATCAGGCAATCAAAGTGCTTCAATCCAAAAGTTGTAAAGATATTTTAATCTGGACTGAAGTGGATGACTGTCTGACAGACAGTCCTGAGAACCATGCCGCTAGTTTAGCAAAAATGCTCATTGGTAATTTGTCAGTTCTTTCCTCTGTGAGTCATCGTGAGGAGGCGGATCTGTGAAAGAACCCTGGTAGTGACCTCGAAACAGAATTTGTGCGTCTGATGAGAGATGATCAGTGCGAACAATGGGTGCACATTGTATTCTTTAACGGGTATTTAGCATTACTGACAGTTTTTCTTTTTAAAAACCTGTTTGAAATGTGACAGTGTGTGTGAGAGCTTACATATGTGTACACACACAATGCACATTTTTTTCAATGGGTGTGTTTGCACAGTGTATGTGTGTATGTGTATGTGTGTGTGGGTCTATAAAGCTCCAAGGTTTCTCAGCACAGCAGGAGAAATACGTTCAGTGCGGGGGCACCTTCAGAGAGGTTGACGCAAAAGGCAGATCTCAGCCTCCTGCCAGGCCCAACTCCAGTAAGCTGGGAAGACGGAAAGACTTTAGAGTGTGGGGTTCAGTCCTGGGAATCCACCCTGAACCCACATTAAAGACTGAAGATGCCAGACCGCACCGGCCTTGAAGATCAAATAGAACGAAGATGCAAGCTGTGAACCAAGGAGCTTTTGCCGTGCCAGTGTTTAATTATTGACATTTCCAACGCTGCAAGTCAGTTTTGTAAACTCAGCAAGAGAAAATGCACTTACATTTTGCTTTAACGCAATTAGTTTCATCAGACCGGGGCTTGTCTGAACTGCGGTATGATGAGCTAGCTGTAAATAAAGTACAACTCCAGTGCTGCTGGATGAAAGATACCAACATTGTATTTACATTTACTTTGAAACTATGAATAAACCAAACGGAATAAATGCATATATTTTTGTACCACATGATAGTGACAGGCTGACATTTACAGGAGCCAAATTTATAGTGCCTGAATTATTCAGAAAAATATGAGTGCTTAGCAAACATCAAGCCCCAAACTTTCAAATGTGCGCAATCCTTTTACTTCTTGATAAGATGTATTCTGTCAGTCAGAGCACTTAAGACAGTGCAGCTTTTGTGAAAGGATCCCCTCTTATGAATGATTGAAACAGCACCGTCAGAGTCTTGGACACCATAGATACAATGTCTCAGTTACTATGACTGACAGCTGACAAGGGCTTTCCTCACAGTCGAGGGTCTAAGAAGACCACATCCCTGGACACCATAATCCTAATATAATAATCTGAGCTCTGCAAAAGCCTGTTGCACTCTAAAGCAAATCACATTAAGGTGCAAGGGGTTTTAGACATGTGCCTTTATCCCGCCAAGCAGCACAGTATGTGGCCAGCTCATGTGTCATTTCCTATAGACGGCAATCTGACTGACACACAGGGAGCTGGTAGTTCCCTCACGCTGCTGTCTTTCCAGCTGAGAGCAATAAGAAACGGAGCTGTAGTTCCCAGTAAGAAACAGAGCTGCGGTGCCATGGTTCTGTTCTGCCACCATGGATGTGCTTGTAGCAGCAGCTGTGGCGTAGGACAGGAAATGTATTAGTTAGAAAATGTTTAAAGACCACAGCTAATAAGGGACTAAATGAGAAGGTCAAGCAGCAGGATAAATATAATGTACTTCAGTGGAGTTTAAAATTAATTTTATGCTCAGACCTTGTTTCCTACACAACCATTAGCGAGTAAAAGTTCAATCACGATGTAAAATGAAAGGTTTTGTTATTTTTAAAGTTAACCCCACTGATGAAACCATGTACGGTGTTATTTCCAAAGCGCCATAGACAAGTATGACATCACTGATAAATATGACTGTCGGTAGAGTAGTTTAAACTGGCTATAGTCAAGTTTTTTGCTTTACCATCTCATTATGAAGAAAACGTTGATTCTACAGTGTAATGGCACCATCTGTGTTTAGATTGGTTCCCTAAAAACCTCAAATTGGCCATGAACTGCGATCAAAATCTCTTGGGGAAATGAAGGCTGTCTGGCACCATTTTCTATCTGCCTTAATGTCTTCATTATAGACAAGATGAATTATTAAACTCACATTTTGTCCTGTGTTGTGTTGGAAAACAGAAAAGTGATCCAGTTGTCTTTGCAACAGCAGCACCAACAATACCACTTGGAAACACTAGGGGAGAACGTTTTCTGTTTGAACGCTAGTTTAAAAAAAGCATGCAAAAGGAAGAACTTTAATTTCCAAATGAGACACTGAATGATCATTGTCCTCCTCCTATATTAAACCAATACTGAAATCTTTATTACTGTATACTATCCAGAGAGAGAAGCAGGTTATTGCCTTTCTCTGATTAGCCCTGAAAGGCTGCTGGCCACAGTGAACTCTGAGTGGAGTGGAGTGGTTCCTAAAGTGTGTGCCAACCAGCTGAGAAGGGATCATAAAACTTATAGGCATAGCTATTAATTCATTGATTTGACCTCATCCACTCCAGACAATAACAGACCTCAGTTTAAATAGAAGCCATCCATATTATCAAATCATAAGTAAACTTTTTCTTCAGAGCAGTTTCTTCCCTCAGGCTGTGAGATTCCACCATAAAAAAAATAGTTTTAATGATACAACTTTTTACAAACTATTAGAAATAGCCAATTTTCTGGCTGATGGTCTTGTTTGCTTATGTCAGTCATGGAGAGGCATCAATATTAATCTCATAATCAGTTAAAAACTCCTTGTAGTAGAACATTCAATCAATCACAAAGATAGTGTATAACATTAAACAAAGTTTGGCTGATTAGAGGGTTTTTTTCCCCCCCAGGTACTGACTCAGTACCTGGGATGAATTAATGTTTCTCTGGAAAAGAAGACAGCAATCTCAGCGGGTTGGTTAAACAGATTGGATTGTATATCTGTTGACACCAAACTGCTTTGATTTTTTCTGCATGTATTCATTACAGGTTGAGTATTTCAATTAACACTGTGCAAAGGCAAGCCAATTAATATTTCAGTCCTAAATCCCAGTTGGTTTGGTGTCGGTATGGCTGTACTACAAAGTGTCTATGTTAGTCTGGCAGCCAGCATTCAAATATTGATTCTCAATATTTGTCCAAGGTTTAGCAACCTTAGCACACAAGTGACAGGAACCAGTTATAGCCAGAATCCTCAGGACTGCTGGGGAAATATTAAACAAACACACAAGGCGGCTGTCGGAATTATACAATGTAACCGTATACAATAAGAGTCAGGTAGTGAGTGACAGCTGTCATTTCATCCAAAAGTATACCCTGTAAGAGAGTCTTTATCCCTACAGCAGTCAGCCATCTGAGCGAAGGAAGGGTTACCTTATTCTTGAGTGTGGGAAGTGTCTAGAGTCACTGTATTGTAGCCTATACGCTGTGGTTTAATGCAAATACTGTGATGACCTCTCCAGTCTCTGAAGTTAAACAGTGTTTTCTGAACATGTACATGCAATATTTTTAAGTACAATACAAAGACCCTTACATTGACCTTTGCAGCTGCTTTGCTGTGGCAAGAGCAAAATAAAAAACGGAAAAGAGGCCACAAACAATTGATGGAAACAGCTATTTCCTACATCGTGACACCATCCCTCTAAAAGAAGAAAAGGCTAACAAATAGCTTTCCCGCTGATGTATGGCTTCTGTTGAGAGGAGTCCTTTCAGTTTTCCTTGAAAGTTTAATGTGTGTGGTCAGAAAAGAAACACAGTGTGCTGTTATGTTAGCTGGTAAACAAAGCTGCAGCTCATGACAGACTCACCGTCTGCTTAACACAGTGACTGTAGGTTTTAATGTGTAACATTTAACACCTACGATTGCAGAGCGCTGACAAAATTCAGTCATTGTCCTCGGATGATATCTTAAATTGCACGTTTGTGGTTCAGTCTGCTATTTGTCAAATCGGTAGAGATACAATACAAAAGTAAGCACATAAGTTCTCTTTCTGTGACTTTATTTTCCTCACCACCAACACAGCTAGCAGAAGAAATGAGAACCTTCAACTTTCAATGTTGTTTTCTCTTACTTTGCCACTCTCTACTTCATGGCCAAGAGTAGTCTATGAATCCAGAGACATTTATTTGCTGTAGCGGGGGAATTCACTACCAGCCTGATTTCAACTAGTCAATGTGGTTTCATTGTCAGGCAGCACCGGCGAAGGAACATAAAGCCAGTTATAAAAGCTGAGAGCTTTACTGTGGTTTATCGTCCCTGAACTTTAAATAGCTAAGGCAGATAACATATGTGAAATATTTTTTACAAGTCTCGGGAATCTTGAGTCTTTTGTGGTAACTTTTAAGGCTCTCTGGCAAGATAACTTGTCCTTGCTAACCACAAGTTTATTGTCAATAGGACTGAGTGAAAAGTAACATTGTCCTTTCTACTGCTCCTCAGCTTTAATAGTTGGCGTTTGCTGTCAGTGTTCCCCCTCAAAACCGGCCTGTACAGATAACTAGACAGAATTCAAGACGATAGAAACACATACAGAGCTAATGGAGCTAACAGAGCTAACAGCTTACAGCTAATGGAGCTAATGAGGTAACAGCTAACGTAGCTAAACGAAACCTCCAGGACAAGCATTGTGCTTTGAAGCCAATTTTACATAATGGCTGATTGCATCACATGACACACACTGGCCAAACAAGACTTTCTCCCATAAGCTAACATGAAATAAATGTCTGGAAAACCCTGAAAACATTTGTTGAGCGTCACAACCTCTCTAAAATGACTCTTTTCACTATCAGAATTGGAGCCATTTTGTCCGATAGCCTTTATAGGGTCAAAAAGAGCCACATTATTCAAGTTGGCAGAGGGCTAAACCACGAGTTAGCCGCTTAGCTGACCAAGTTTACAGAAATGTGTGGAAAAAAATTAAAAGTAGCCTACTTTGATTAGTTTACGGACAGGTAAAATAGGTTTTCAGGACACCAGTAGGAGAGCTAGTTAGCTGTTATCTGCAGTCGGTGGGCAGCGGAGTCCTGCGGTGTGTTTGCCGAAGGGAGTTACCAGCTAATAAAAATAATAATTTACAGGTCAATGGAGCTAATAGAGCTAATGGCTAACATAGCTAAACACACAGCAGGACTGAAAGTTTCCTTCACAGGAATATGAATTGAAATAACAGTAACTATGCAGTTTAATGGGACGACACAATACGTTTGCATTAAATAAATGTGGTACAGTTTGAAGGTAAATGTAGCCGACTTTGAAATTAAAATGCAACAGATGATAGAAGAAAGTAAAGAAACAACAATTTGATTTTGGAGCGGCTCCAGGGCGATGGTGAAAAAAGTTAGTGTGGAGCCCTGTCTAAAAACAGATAGACAGTATCTTCTCATAATTATGCTACGTTTGCTGCTACTGTTCTTAATACTGGACACTTCACTGTGATTATAGAATATGCTTCAGCTCAGTCATGACGGTATAACACATTTGGCTTGATTTTTCTGCCTTTGCCCCTTTTATTATCCTCCTGAAAAGATTAAAAAAATATTCAACAACCTTTCAAACTGTCAGACCTTACTGACCTCTGTCCATGCCAAACTGTTTATCCTGCATCTGCATCAACTTAACCTTGTCAGTCTTCAGCCTTATTACCAACTCGGCTTATTCCATACATTACTAGTGCACGCAGATGGAGAGTGTTCAGCAAACTCAGTCAAGCATAACTAATCACTCTTGCAGATTGGTTCCTGGTTTTGACAGGTAGCTCTGGTGGCCTGAGTGTATGATTATGTGCATAAATATCAGTGTGTGCACAGGTTGCCATTGTCCTCGCTGATTCTCGAAAAACAGACTCAAAGCCAAGGTCGTGACATCAACCCTCATTTTTTCCTACCTGCTGGACATGTGTTTTAAATTTCTGAAAAACAATGCGAGAAGGTATTTTGAAGTAACTTTTTCTTCCTCTCAGGCAAAAATTAACCCACCTCCATCCTCCAAGACTCCCGGTGTTTTATTTATGAGAAGAAAATAATCATTCTATTTCAGCTACAGTCCAATCATTCACCAATAGCTCGTAATTCCCAGATACCCAGAGTGCAATAATAGCAGAATTCAAGCTAAAAGCATTTAATCATTTTTCTTCAGAGAATTGATTTGATTAGTTCGCAGAACGATTGTTGAGGGACTGCTTCTCCAGAGTTTTTTTCTGTCAAACACCCGAAACAGACCCAGATAGAGTACAGTTGTTGTCATCAAAGCCTTTAGATACAAGACGCAGACTGTTGCTGTCTCATCTGAGGCACAGAAGCTATTCCAGGGGGAGACATTAGTCTGCAACTCCGTTTTTCACTGCAGAGTGGCTATTCTTACAGAAGTATGGCTCCAGCCTGACAATTCAATCCGCTGTTCGTTTCCATGCACCGAGCCTGGCAGCAAAAAACACATCTGAATGCATGGAGTGGTCTCAGCAGCCCTGACTGTAAATGAGGCCCAGACATTGTTGTACATCACTTAAAGACCAATGGGAGCAAACTCACAGTTTTCAATTATTAAAAGGCATGGGGAATTTCTGAGGTCTCGTACTTTTTGTGCGTGGGTGTATCTACTTATACGGGAGTTTGGTCTGCCAAGATTGTGTAACAGAAAAGAAAAAGGCACAGTGTCTTTACCTCTTTTAACGTGCAAGCCAATATTAGCCGCATCCAAATTGTTACACTGAGAATTCCTTCCGGCATCGTTCTGTGCTTGCCTAGGTGTAATTAACTTTAAAATAAAGAAATACATCTTTTCTTGAACAGACACAAGCTCCCCCTGTGTCTTCATATCACAGAGATAATCTGCGAGTGAATTTGACGCAGTAGTAGGTCCGTCTGCTGAAAAACATTTTCATATAAAATGAGAAGAGATTTTCATTTCCTTACTTCTATTTTCTTCCTTTTCTCTCTTTTACTAAACTTCAATCTGATATCCAACTGTGGTCAATTTTTGGTGAGACTTGATTTTTCACTTAGCAGGGATGGAAGGATGGATCAATTAAAGATAAAGAGAGGAGCCATGCACTACTAGAGGTACTGTAGAGGTTGAGGTTGAGTTCTCAGAATGCCCTAAAGGTAAACTACACAATGCAAGATGCTGTTCGTCAGCTGACAATGTAGAGCTGCCTTAAAGCTGCTTAGTCACATGGAAATGTGGTTAAACAGGGATTTTTCTTGAAGTTGTCCACCCATGATTACAGCTGATCCGCTGTATCGAGCAAACTGATCGTTTTCCGCAGTTTGAACCACGACTGTCTTGAGTGATTACTACCAATCTGTAAATTATCCAACCAGGGTGTATCAACATCTGTGCTTGTTATCATCCTCACATTTCCATGACATCTATTTAAATACACATATACTCCTCACTATCAGGTGTAAATGACATGTCATGACACACTAAGCAGTGTTGAACATAACGCAAAGACAGTTAACAGCTGGCTGACATGCAAATGACAACATGTGCAGTCTGTCCCTGCTTTAGAGGAAATAACAACAATGACAAATGGTTAAAAAAGTAAAGAGCAGCCTCTATTTGTACAAAGAACCAAAAGGAAACTTGCCAACCATCTTCGTAATGTGGTAAATGTAATGTAGCAGTGAAATAAAACATTTAAAAGTACAATTTTGCCTTGATTTGCTTTAAAATGTCAGCCCAAACTGTTCTACCTGTGAGTGAGGGAATAAAAAGATAAAGGCGACAAATGAGAAGAAACTGCATTAAATGAAATCCCTGATTTAGTATACTGAACAGCTTTCTCTCACCAACTGCCTTTAAAAATCATTTAACATCGTCAACAGTTCAGGACACCCTGCAAAAAGTAAAAAAGTGGCACCAATGACTGAGTGTGGCTTGGTGTACTAAAGCTGTGGATGTATAAAGAAGACCCATGAAAACCCTTTTCCACCAACATGGAAACGGTTCCGTTACGGTTTGTGCACGTGAACTTTTCAGGGCTGGCCCTGCCGAAAAGTGACTGTACCCTGTAACTCTGGATTGGGAGGGGTTACATTCTCTGTCTTTCAGCATTAATAGTAGAGGAAACCAGGTGCATGTACAGTGAATTTGGTCAATATCACTCCTTGCAATAAGGACTTACAGGGTGCAGTCACTTTTCGGCAGGGTCTGCCGAAAAGTGACTGCACCCTGTAACTCTGGATTGGGAGGGGTTACATTCTCTGTCTTTTCAGCATTAATAGTAGAGGAAACCAGGTGCATGTACAGTGAATTTGGTCAATATCACTCCTTGCAATAAGGACTTACAGGGTGCAGTCACTTTTCGGCAGGGTCTGCCGAAAAGTGACTGCACCCTGTAACTCTGGATTGGGAGGGGTTACATTCTCTGTCTTTTCAGCATTAATAGTAGAGGAAACCAGGTGCATGTACAGTGAATTTGGTCAATATCACTCCTTGCAATCCAGAGTTACAGGGTGCAGTCACTTTTCGGCAGACCCTGCCGAAAAGTGACTGCACCCTGTAACTCTGGATTGGGAGGGGTTACATTCTCTGTCTTTTCAGCATTAATAGTAGAGGAAACCAGGTGCATGTACAGTGAATTTGGTCAATATCACTCCTTGCAATCCAGAGTTACAGGGTGCAGTCACTTTTCGGCAGACCCTGCCGAAAAGTGACTGCACCCTGTAACTCTGGATTGGGAGGGGTTACATTCTCTGTCTTTTCAGCATTAATAGTAGAGGAAACCAGGTGCATGTACAGTGAATTTGGTCAATATCACTCCTTGCAATAAGGACTTACAGGGTGCAGTCACTTTTCGGCAGGGTCTGCCGAAAAGTGACTGCACCCTGTAACTCTGGATTGGGAGGGGTTACATTCTCTGTCTTTTCAGCATTAATAGTAGAGGAAACCAGGTGCATGTACAATGAATTTGGTCAATATCACTCCTTGCAATAAGGACTTACAGGGTGCAGTCACTTTTCGGCAGACCCTGCCGAAAAGTGACTACACCCTGTAACTCTGGATTGGGAGGGGTTACATTCTCTGTCTTTTCAGCATTAATAGTAGAGGAAACCAGGTGCATGTACAGTGAATTTGGTCAATATCACTCCTTGCAATAAGGACTTACAGGGTGCAGTCACTTTTCGGCAGACCCTGCCGAAAAGTGACTACACCCTGTAACTCTGGATTGGGAGGGGTTACATTCTCTGGGAGCAGTCAGGGTGCAGTCACTTTTCGGCAGGGCCGTTCTTTTTCCGTAGCCTCTTCACTTGGGCTACAGGACTGCACAGTAAAAAAAACATTTCTCTCGGTGCTGCGTCTGCCAGCTGACCCGTAGTAGACCTACGCCCACTTCCTCTGAACTGATGCGCGTTCCCGTCGTTTTTCGGCAAGCAGTCTCTTCTCGGCACTACACCCCCTCTCCCCGGAGACATCCGAGCAGGGGGCGTTCATCCCCGAGGTGAAGGTCGGTGTGTCCGGCGGTAAGATAGCAGTGTTTCGCAATGTCGTCGCTCAGAGCTAGACACGCAAATTGCTCTGTTGTTGGTTGTAAAAGTCAACATAAGTGCCTATATTCTGTCCCAGCTACAGAAGAGCAGAAGAGACAGTGGCTGCGTTTCATTTTTAACGACAACGTGCCGGCTACGGTTCCTGTAAGTCTGTTTGTGTGTGCTAACCACTTCACATCGGACTGCTTCAGTAACCAGGGTCAGTACAAAGCTGGCTTTGCCTCGACACTGACCCTCGTAAAAGGATCAGTCCCAACCATACGGGACCCAGCAGCTGCACCCGAGCCACAGGTAAGTGTCGCCACGTGTTGATAGTGTTCACAGTTGCCTACGAGTATGGTGACGTCAGCTTGAAATTGGCTAACTAGTTAGCTCCGCTTCGGTCCGCTATGCAACGGCGTTTGAAGCGAGTTTAATGTTAATCATATTACGGGGGAGCTTGGTTGTCACAGTAAAAAGTCTGGAAACGTGTGCAGACTGGAGACAGAGACTATGCGAACAGTGTCCAAGAGTTTGGAGACTGTGTTGGAGACAAACACAGCTTTCGCTAGCTGTTTTTAGATGTTACCTGTTGCAGGTCAGTGGGGGATGGGAGCCGGGTGGTTGTGTTGGGGAGTCCTGCTGCAGCCGCAGAGTCTGTATTTTTCTGAGCCTCTCCTTCTGGGTCCGATTCTGGGTCAAACTGGTGTGGTTGAACGACAGCATCTCGGCGAGCCATAGTGATACATCCACCATAAACATTAGCACATGCTACCGCTAGCGTCAGCGGCATCCTCTCCCTGAGAGGGGCGTGTAGCAGGACGGAGCTCATTAGCATTAAAGGCGCAGGCACAGAAACAGCCTGCTCTCACCTGAGCTCACCTGAGCGACTTTTAGACAGCTGAAGTTCAGGACCAGGATGGGTTTGGGGCAGTACATTTCAAATACAGTGTTGTTGGACCTCTGACAGCTGTGTGAAATTGATGAAAAACAGTATAATATGGGACCTTTAAGTAAAATTAATGATGTGGCTTTTTGAGTCTTTTCTTTTGTGATGCTCAGAAAATCTACTCATCTTTTTACAGCCTTGTTTTTTTGTGACAAAGTGAAAAGGTCGCTTTTGGGATGTGTCTCATGATACTGCATTCACAAAGGTGGCCACTTTGCCAAGTTCACGCCACAGCCCAGCGCTGTTCCTGGATTTAGTCAGGGCGTACTCTGGAGGGGATTAGGATTACAGTTTGGGAGTAAAACCATCACACATATTGTATCTCCGGCTTGTGTGTGTGTGTGTGTGTGTGTGTGTGTGGTAAAAATGTTTGTGTGTATTTATGGGAAATCTATAAAAGCAAAGCATGGCACTCTGGAGAAACCTGATTAGGTTCGAGTTGAGCTCAGAAATCAAAATTAATTTGGGAGATGCTCCGGCTCTCTACCATTACCTGAGGCAGAGCCATTAAGTTAAGAAATAGCTGCTCAGCCCCACCACGTGCACGGTAAATCTAAACTAAGCTGATACAGGCAGCTATTGGTCACTACTGCGCCACTGATGTCGGGTTCTGGTATGTGAGGTAATTAGCTGTATGGTGAGGAACATTCCTCATCGTCATGGTCTCTGAATGCAGGTTACATGCTTGTGTGGCTAAATAGAGCATCACTCTGGCTTTGGTGACAAGGCCCAAAGAGGAGAATTTATGCTATCGTCATTTTCTCTCTTAAGAAATCAATAATTTGCTTGATTGTAGTCTGAGGTTATCTGTTTAAAAGTTAGTCATTAGGGCTAAATGGGTATACATGTCGTTCTGCCAGTCATTCATTAGCCAAAGGTAAAGCCATCTAAAGGCTGTGTGTGTCCGCATGCGTTCACATACTGGTACGCACTACGCTTTGGCATGCAGTGACATATTTACATTATCCCGTTTCTCCACAGAAAATGGGTTTCAGGGAGACATGCTCCTTCGTACTACACAAGCCCCGATGGGACTTGTTCCTTTCTCAATTCTCTCTTATCTTCTTTTACCCTTTGTGATGGCACGCTGGGTGACATTTTCATTTGCTAAACTTGCCCAAGTAGTACAAGGATGCAGCTGAAGTGTTTTACAACAGGACAGATCCATAAAAAGGGTTAGAGATAACCGTGGAAAAGGTGACATTGTATTATTTATTTGATCAAGTTACACTCGTGAGTGCCTCCATTTAATGATAGCTACGCCTCAGTCATAGTTCACTAATGGAGAACTAAAATCTAATGGCTCAACAACCTTAGGCCAAGGACAGTTTGCCTTTGGAGTGGAATGTCTTGGATAAGCTTGTGTTGATATTATAGAAGAAATCAAATATTTTCTTTGTATAAAAATGCTGAGAAACTTACCTTCTACCGAGGTTTATTCATGATATACCCTTTGATTATTTGTGGGCTTAGGCAGACATTAGTTTTCAGCTGTGTCCACATATCCCCTAGCCTTAAAATTAAGCCCAATAAGCCAGCCTTTACTCTGAAGATTCATGATTTTCAAAATCAATCTGTTCAACTTATCCCAGGAGTATAAAATCTAGTTATGGATGGATGAGAGACAGCCATGGATGTGATTCAAGGGGATACTCGGCCAATCCCAGGACTGCTTTTTTCTTTTTTACAAACATGAGCAAAACACCCATCTCCCCCTGACAGCTTACACCACTATGTCCCATAGGCCATATCATCATAGTCCTTGCACTGTCTCAAATCAGCCCCAGTATTATGCCCTGAAGGATTCCATCTAAGAGTAATGTCCATTCAGCGATATGTTATAAATCTCCACTGGAAGATAGTCCAGATGTGGCCGCCTGACGTTCAGAAATGACAGATCATTACCATTAAGTACAGAACTAATCCTTTCATATGGAAATGTATTAAATATCTAGATAGCAGAGGGGTTCCCTAGTTCCATTTTAGCAGAATACATTGCCCTGCCAGAAGCAATAATTTATCAAGCAATTAATATTTCAGACAAGGTACTGACACATCTTTACAAGGTGAAGTCAGCAAGAAAAGTCAGAGACCTTTTTCAATCTTGATTATAAAGTACTTCTGACTTCAGTTCCAAAACTACATATCTGTACTGCAAAAAAGTTTGTTTCCTGGTAGATTTACACACATGGGGGTAACAACTGTGATCCAGTTTGTTCTGGTTAATGGGAACTACATGTACCAGTTCTCTGTGGACGATTTTGAATTTCCTATGTCCTAGAGTGTAAAGTCTAATACCTTGATTCCAGTGGGCACATACTTGCAACACTGCCTTGTTCCGTCCTCCAAGCGGCTTCATATCCAACCAGGAGCGTTTCAGGGTATGAGCGTCATGCCTGCCTTAATTGCTTGACTCAGATTGTGTTTATTTTTGCAATTTTTCCTTGATTTTTGTGCTTCTATCATGGGTGAGTGGGCAACATAGTTAAATGGTTTTGTTGTTTGTCTCAGTGTGTTTATTGTTAAAGGTCCTATTTGTAAGAAAAGTTTATCTTTGAGTCTCATTCCCACCCTGTCAAATACTGACGCAATGGGATTGTAGGTCAGGCTGGCCCCAAACTGTCAGTATTTGACAAGTTGGGAATGAGACTCAAAAATCAACTTTCTTACAAAATGGACCTTTTATTATTTATTCCGTAAACAATGGATCCAGCACACATTCTCTACCAGTCTTGTAGAACCACGAGCATAGTGTAGAATGGCCACAATCACCTCTGGCGGCCTTGTCCTGGCCGTAATGCGATGCAGAACTGCCCAGTGGACTCTGGGGGTAACCCAACCCTGGATTTGATTGGCTATGGTGATACTTCAGGATTGTGTCTTCCAAACACAATTGGCCTTTTTCTGGGTGGGAAAGTCAACGGCACAGGTGCTCTCTTGGTGGTTTGAGGAAGTTATTCTTCTAGGTAAGGATAATGCCAATCTAATCGCCTGACCGTGATGACATAGTGTTACTCCCTGCCTTGCTGTTAATGTGTAAGAACTACTACTCCAATAACAAAATGTAAAACTGTTTTGAACATGCTGGTGTCCTCAGTAACTTAAAACAATACAACTGCAGTGAATGTTGGCTGCTTCATTAATTGCAAGATCGGTCTTACAATTCACAGCACCTCCACCGCACACAAGAACGTATCAAATATCACCGACTCCGGTGGCTTTCATGCCAGGAATGATAACAAGATCTCTTATTTCCCACTGAATAGAGCTGTTTGTTTTAAACTGGTCTCAAAATTCTTCAAAGCGATTGCAGAGAGCCTCTTTAACATCCTCATTACGTTGATCTCTCCTGGCAGATGGAAACAGAATGTGACAGAGGAGAAATGGAGAAGTAAAGAAGAGCAAAAGTGTGTGTGTGTGTGTGTGTGTGTGTGTGTGTGTGTGCGCGCGTGCGTGTGGTAGGTGGGTTGGGAGTGTGGCGTGAGAGCTGAGTGAGATGAAGTGAGATGGTGAGAGCAAGAAAAGTTGTGGAATGGAAAATTTGCAGTAAGCTAATGAGCGTACCAAGGGGCACATTAGTTATTTATTTCCTGAGCTTGTTTCGTTAAGAGAAGGGCACAGCAATTAGCTTTGAGGAGATGACATCCCTAAGCGCCCTTGTGCTCGGCCACGAGGCAGCACAAGAGTCCTGTCTGAAATGCTAAACAACCTGTAGGGCCGAGCGAGGGGGGGAGGGGAGAGGGGGAATAGCGTCACGCGCGTGACCCGGCGTGACATCCCCGAAGCAGCGCGGCCAGCTGGAGCTACATTATGTGGGAGTGAGAGAAAGAGATAGTGGCTGGCTTGAAATCCATCGTACCTCAAAAAGAGAAAGGTTATGCGGACTGATGGCTCAGAGGATGAAGCTCTGCATATAAAAAAGGGTCTGATATTTTTTTTCTTTTTTCACATTCCCTCCCGTCTTTCCCTCTCTCCCTGAGAATCTTTAAATGAATCAGTTCAGTTCAGGAGAAAACGCTATCATGTTTTCTATTATACAAAATCAACTGTTTGAATTAAAATTTTATTAGCAACGAAGAAAATCTATTAGTGCTGCCTTTTTAGGTTATAATTTCTGGCTCGGGAAAAAATGAATATTGCGATCAATATATGTGATTGAAGGAAAAGATGAGGTTTCAGGAATGAAAGTAATAGAGCCCGAGGCGTGTCCCATTTTCACGCAAGTCCTTAGATACCGAGGCTGAACCGGCTTCACACACACATGCAATTTTCCCTAAACGTATTGTCATTAACTCTGTCCTATGAATCTCATTAATGAATAACCTGACTCTTGTGCAAAAATAAAACAGCACATTTAAACAAAAAAGAAATAAGGTGATGGTATTTTTCCCAAAGGAAATACACAGAATACACACACATACACAAAGACTACGCCAACACTGAAAAAGATCAAAAGAAAACACCTCTTGTCTCCCACATCAGATATTCCTATTTGTGCACCTTCATTAAAGGAGGCGAGGTGCTCCAAACAGGAGAGGACGGAGCCTCGTATGAAATGTCAGCCTTCTAAGATATTAATTGGAGCTGAGGCCCTCCAATCAAGGGAACAAAACAGTGTGTCCACAGAGGTGAGTGGTAATGAGCTGCGCGTTGTATGTGGGGGAAGTTTGGTTGATTGAAATTACACAGCAGAGTCTGACCAGACTCTAAACATAGCCATTTAGTCCATGACACCTGCAGCATCCTCATCGTTTTCTCTACTCTGTCTTTTCAACATAGTTACAGTGTTTTAATATTAACATCTCCCTGCACAGTGCAGTATAAATGTGTATGGAATCATACTGGTTTGAATTGTTGTCTTCGAGCTAATTTATTAGCATAAGAAACATGTGCTGTCAGGAACAATAAAGTCCTGTTCCAGGCTTGGAGCAGCTCTTAAGTGGCCAAATTAGGAAAAATACTTGCTGTGACAGTTCCAACTGAATAACTCTTAGCGAATGTTCCTACAGTAATTTATGACTAATTTCACCATTAAAGCCAACTCTTAACAGAGGTCAAGAGGTTTAAATGAAGACCAAGGCCCAATCCCAATATACCCCTACCACTTATCCCTGCTACTGTGTTGTGCTTTCTCGATGGGATACAGGGCGAAGTATTAGGGCTGCATGAGGTTTTCAGAAGCACACTTCAAACCAAGGGTTACGAGGACTCTGTCGTTTCACTGTATTATGGTCCTTACATGGTCTATTATGGTTTTTTATAACAAGCATTTAACAACCACTACTAGTTGATGTCACGGTACCCAACTGTCCAGCTAGCTATCTAAAGTTACAATGTTATTGATAATTTGTGCATGACAGCCCCACATTTTGATACATTTCCTCCCTTTGATGGCGTATGATGGCCGAAATTTAACTAAACTTCAGCGGTGAAGTTGCTGCATTTGGTACTGCTCCTGTAATATCATTGCAGACTGGCAGGGTATTAGCACAGGTTGCTAATGTAAGCCTCTAAAGCAGCACATCGGCAGTGGTGCGAGCATCCATGCGTTTCTATCTCCATCAGGAAAATGGCAAAGGGCATTGTGATAATACCAGAATTGCCACAGTAACGCAATCAACGCAAGTTTTGAGGAGCAAGTGGGCACTTGAAAATGTGGGGTAGTGGGGGAGTAAAAAATTGGATTTGAGATTGAGCCAAAATCACTAGACCTGAAAGTGATCTGCCTTCAGTTAATAATGCTAATGTGATAAAAGTAAAGCACCTACATACTGAGTAATCCAGTTTCACTAGAACTACTACATCACAAGATAGGAGGAGGACATTGAGGTTGAACACACAGGTATTTGTGGAGGTAATGTTGGACTGTATTCGTGCAGGATAATTTCAGTTTTTCATTGAAAAGAGAGACCTTATTTATGCCCGTGCTTTGATTTGCTAATCTGTAATTTCCTGAATGAATATTTATATTGGACCGGCTGCTGTTGTTTCATCGAAGCAATGCTCAAAATTATTTTCTTTTTTTTTCAAATTTTTGTGCTGCACAAATTGTGGGAGGCAAAAAGAAAAAGAAAAAAAAACCTGTTACCAGACAAAACAAAATGTTACAGCCGCTGTGCAATATGACAGGGAGCTCCAGCAGCCCACTCAACCTAACAACTTCAGAACAGAGTGCAAAAAAACAGAGGTGAGAAGAGAGAGAAATGTACTCACACAACTTTTTGAATCTCAATTGGTCACTAATGAAGTGAGTCAAAATTGTGATTTTAACTAAAGGACAACACTACATGTATGTGAAAATGTACCTCTGAAACAGGTTTTGCTCAACAGTTACATAAGATATACTGTAGATGTGACCATGAAATACATTTTCAATGGTGTCATTTATTTTGGAAAAATTTCAGGCTGCCAACATGTTTTTTGTAATATCTGGTTTATTATTTTGGTAAATAGCTTACTGTAGATTTAGCAAATGGCAAAAAAAAATCTTTTTGTTCAGCCAAGGTAATATGAATCATTAAGTCTGACACTCTTCACAAAGGTAACGCAAACAAAATCCTTGTGTTTGTTATCTCACTGATTAATGGCTGATTATTTTCTTTGCGTGCAGGGTCAACAGCCACTATGCACATCTCTTTAGATAAAAACGTACGTTTCAATTGTGATTAGGGTTTGAATGAGAGAATACATCATTTCTCTGTGCGGACTAGACTTGATGTGGCTTAGGTTGTCGTTGCTGGGTAAGTGTGCATAGTTACCAGCACTTAACATTTAGAGGTCAGCCTGCTCATACTGTCTGTAAACTACTTGTTTGTGGCCTCAATTCCCACCACTATCTGTCTCTTTATTCTGACTTCCTCCTGGGTGAGTACCATCACTGCCGGTCATTAGGAAGCTTTCTCCGCAGTCTCTCCTGTCTCCCGTAACTGAACAGCCGTGTGTTTAGTTATTTTTTTCTGCCACCGCAGACCACGGCAGACATGTCACCGCCATCTGTTGCTGCCTGGTCCACAGTGTCACAGTTATCAAGCCTGAAAGTCTGAAACTGAAGCAGATCAGCAGTATGTTATCTGTTTTTAATTTATAAGTATTTCAAAAAGTAATACACACATTTTTCATTTAATTGGATAGTGAATTGTGAGGCACTTCATAAGCAGCACCAAACAAGGTACTGTATCCCTGCATTCAAATTTGTTGGTCCTTTGGTGGCAAAAAGCTTGAAGGCTATAATTTATGTTAGTTATTTGATCATTTTGCAATTTGTGAGGAGCAGAGGTTGATTTAAAAAGAGGTAGACACCACCGGCTTATTTGTCTTCGTAATTATACCAGCAGACCTTTGCCCTAGTACAAGATGACGAACAGGAGAAGACAAACTAGGGAGGGGAGACGGACTTTCATTTGGGTATTTGTTGGTTTGGTTTCACTACCACTGAGATCTCCATGGTGTCAATGGTTTGGACTTTAAGGACGACCAGCTGCCGACAATCGCTCCTCACCCAAAAGGGAGCGCAGGTTCTAGACCAGGTTCTTCACATCTCGCTAGGAGGCTCAGTAGTCATTGTTACCAGTGTTACACGATTCAATTACTTCCCAACTGCACCGAATGCTTATACGACGGACACTATGAATACAAACCGAGAGTGTCTGCTCTGTACAGCAGCAGCACAGTTTGAAGGAATCACATTTCGCTTATCAAGATGATGATGAATGATTTTTATTTGTGCTAAACTTGGTGACAAACACTTTGAATTTCCTGGGAAATAAAGATCAATTGTTAGAATGCAATGTCCGGTGTAATCAAAACCATAATCATTGTCGCGAGTTCATCACCCATTTCCTCACTTTGGCATCCCTAGTGCCTGGACTACACCAACTCATGTTCTGCAACTGCCAATCGGCTTGCTACTCTACTCCTTTATTATGAAAGGCTGCAGCTACCAATCAATGAAATGATGACTTTGCTATCAACAATGAAGGAATGCTTGGGGCGACTGACAACAGGACAGCAGGAACTCTGTACATCTTCCATCACAGACTGAAACCCCCCTCTGTTCAGACAACACCTTGGCCCCATAAATAAACACTCGCTCTATTTCTTATTGTTTCTAAATGTATCACTTGAAGCAGTTCAACATATTTGGTGAAGTTGATGAACTTTTGAATTTTTGGGTTGTATTCACATGGTTGAATGCACCAATTGCAAGTCCGTCAGCTACATAAATGTAAT
This sequence comes from Pagrus major, assembly GCF_040436345.1. Taxonomy (NCBI): domain Eukaryota; kingdom Metazoa; phylum Chordata; class Actinopteri; order Spariformes; family Sparidae; genus Pagrus; species Pagrus major. The sequence continues at coordinate 24,698,890 of NC_133235.1, forward strand.
GTAATGGTGTATAATGCCCTGTATAGTACATTGATGGGTTTGTGCTGGGATGTGTAGCCTCTGATCTTTCTCAGTTTCCTATTATTATCATGTTATGTATATATTGTGCTTCAATTGCTCTCCTTACTTCTTTTGTTGAGTTATTTCTGGGACCGTCCCCATTAAACATCACAAGATGATTCAGCCTTCATGCCGTCTATACACCACACACTGAGAGGGGAATGGTAGAGAGGAAATAAACAGAGGGAGAGGATGTGGAGGCAAAGATAAATAATGGACAGAATCACTATCAAACATAAGCAAGATGAACAGATGAATGGAGTAGTGAAATCAGGGGCAGGTCGTAAGGGGTGGCCGGATGAAACGGGTATTTTATGGCTGTGTTTCAACAGGTGCAGCGTGTGCTTGTGTACACGAGGGTGCGTATTACGGTGAGCACAAGAGCCTCAGTAAAGGAGATCCTGTGATGTTTTTCATTCGCCTCAGTGTCTGCCTGGTTAGGTTTTTGTCTTTCTCTTTGTTGTATGCTTCAATAAAGTTTCCATCAGAGAACAGAGCCGAGAAGAATTTTCTCCAGCAGCGGGGTGGAATGAGGAGAGAGGAGGAGTGGAAGATATTTCCTTTTTAACATATTTACTCCTCAGATAAGGAGATGCTGCTGAAAATTCAAACTGTCACCGACTGCGACTGTTCATTATTGTATAGGAAGTCGCGTGGAGTTTCTCATCGGACTTGCCAGGAATTGCACCATATGCCTGCAGGGGTTGATTGCGAGAGCACTTAGTCATCAAGTATACAGTACACATGCAGCTCTTCATATCATTAACCTCAAGATGTTAAAAACGCAGCTAATTCATATTCTACAGGGGATTTCAGCAGCACTTTATTACCGTGCGGAGGGAAAATGAATAGAATAATTGGATTCCGCATTACTGGTGAAAATGGAGTCTGATTATTTTGATGTTCAACCCCATTCTTTGTGATAATTCATTTTACTTTTGTCCCTCGTGTGAAATACTTGGATTGGAATTCCAATTTTTCCTCAAACAACATTGTCCTCGAACCATCCTCTTATCGCAAAACACAGCTTATCATCCTCTACGCGAATCAATTACGCACAAAGACTTTGGCAAATTTACACAGCAGGGCATTAGCTTTGATGAGGGAGCCACATATCGAAACTATTTACCTCTGTAATGTTTACCCTTTCTGTTTATCCTCCAAAATACATTAACATGTTTTTTTTTTTTCCATCTCCAATTCTTTATCACCAGAGCATTACAAAGACATTTGCCACACTGTATACATTTTCATTAAAATGCTCTTTCCCTTTTCAAAATGCATGAATGTCTTTAATTTAAGTGAAGAGGCAGTGAACCGCTGCAAAGCTTTAATTTCAGTTTCTCATGAGCCCCCCCGCCCTCTTCCCTCTTCTATCTTCACTCTTTTTTTCCCCCGAGGGATAGACAGAGAGAGAAAGAGATTTAGGTGTTTCAAGGCAGGACCTCGCCCACCCAGAAAAAGCTAACAAACTCCAGCAATAGAGCATGAAGGGGAAAGAAATGCTTACATTTGTATAAATTAGCATGCAGCATAAAAGGCAAGGTCAAAAAATGTTGGCATTCGCTTTGGGTGAACGGAAATTCAAGGTGGTGAGATGGTGTTGGTATATAAGAAATTTAAATCAGATGCTGTTTTTTCATGACACATTATACGAGCTCTGTGGCTTCACTATCAAAATGTGTCCCATCCCATCCCCTGCTCCTGTCCTTTAAAACCCCTCCACCTGCCAAATACTTGTCAAATTATTTCTACTCCCTCTGTTCTGATGTCATGAATACGCAATAAAACACAGGGGTCTCAAGCTGAAACCTACAAAGTGCTTTCAGACATATTTTAAGCATAATTTACACAGTGTCTGCTGGTTTGCATGAGACGGGGAGCAATACCAACCCATTAATCATAGTCAGGTCTGGCATTCTTATCTCCCCTTCTCCTATCAGCTCAGCCAAGAGGAACTAAGACCATCTCCACAGACCTTTCAATCAGCCACCTTTAGATGGCTCTTTGAATTAAATCTTTAGAGTAAACTCACAGACATAAATTCAGAGTCTGACCATCTCATTTCAGGGCTACAGTAAACAGCAGAGACTTCTTCAACATGAAAATACCCCCGAGGTGATAAACAATGCAACAGTGCTTCTGGATCGCTTCAAAGCAGATGGTTTTCATGGTGTTTGGCAAAAAAGGAATTGTCAGAAGAAGATCCAGCGGGGCTCAAATAAATAATGCCAATAAAATTGGCCTTAATTTGGCATCAGATTAAAGACTGCATACGTTTGTGTTGAAGGGACATGTTTATGGCACTAGCAGTTATGAGCACTGCCTTGAGGGAATTGGATGACTCTTTATTATATTTGGTACAATATTGTGTAATGAGAAAAACAGGTCGACATCACACATAGTTTTGCTTGCCACAAGTTACAGGCAAAAAGAACGATACTGCTCATGTCTATATGGTAAATGTGAAGCGACCAACAGCAGCCTTTAAGGTTAGCTTAGAATAAACAATGGAAACTGGAGGGGAAAAGACAACCTGGTTCTGGCCTTGCATAGCCAGACCAGGCGTCGTAGCGCTGTGCCAGTGCTGGAGGACGGTCTGGCTGCACACATTTGTATTCTGATATTCATCTTCATTTTTATTACTTAAAGGAGCAATTTGTAACATATGGCCATATCTTTTTTTTTTTTTTATAACATTCAAAAAATGTACCATTATCATCAGAATGTGAAGAAACAACAGTGACCCGTCCTGTCTAATAATTTGACTTTGTACTGCAAAAGGTCCTGTACTTTCAGCTGGGAGATGTGAAAGCTGTGGGTTTGCTGGCCAGTGTAAATGTGACAGTGCCCCTGAAAAACAGTGTTACGGGGAGGTTGTTTTGGTGGAACATTTGCATTTGGAAAAGTGAGTCTTGGCATTAAAATGCTAACAAAAAATCCTTGCAAAAGAAAATACTAGCTTGTTTATGTTGCACTGTTAGCAACTAGGTTAGGGTTGGGGTAACTTTCCATTTTCCGCGTGCAGGTTGCAGGCTAGGAGGTTGTTTTTGTTATTCTTGTTCACTGTAGAGACAGGGAGTTTGGGAACGCTAGCACGCAGATAGCGAAAGGGAAGAGAATGCTGATACCCACAGTCAACATCCGGTGAGTCAGACTAGATTGGCTGTATCTCTACAGCTCACTAATGAACACATTTTATCACATTGGTTTAATCCATCCAAAAAACAAACAACACATTGTGCTGCTTGTACCTGACTATTTGACCAGGTGCAGTCTCTTTCTGCTGGGAACCTCACAGTGACAACAAGACTCTGGGAAGTGAGAGCGGTGGGCCGAGTTAAAGTCTGTTTCTTTGTTCTCTGTTTCTGCGTTACTTAGCTTAAGAAGTGCTGATAGGCCGGTGTTGTTACCTTTGGACGGAGCCAAGCTACCTGTTTAATCAGTTTAAGCAAAGCTGGCTGGCCGACGCTTCATATTTACTGCACAAACACGAAAGTGGAATAAATCCTCCCATCCATCTCTCAGCAAGAAAATGAATACGTATATTTTCCAAAATGTCAAAGATACATACCACTGTGACCGGCCCCAAAGCGCTTTGTTTTAGTCTCTCTGCAGACCTGCAACAGATTAGAATAGCAGAGTCGGTTTACACTCTGTCACTTCAGCCTGCCAAGCACAGTTAACATCAGATCATGTTTGATTTCTGTCAGCGTCGGTAACCACAAATTCTGCTTGCTGGCGACTCGTTCCCTTCAGCGCTCCTACTAAGGCTGTCCCTCGCTTGACCCGCGACGCTGTTTTGGAATGTGCAGTCATAACATGTTACGTCCCAATCATAACATCTGTGGACAGAAGCATATGGGAAAGCTCTTATTATGAACACTAATGACAGCTGAAGCTCTTGAACTGGAGAGGACGAGGGCCTCAGAAGAGCAATAATATGCACATTGTGATTTTTATTTCTCTTTGCCGCTCAGGTCAGCTGTTGGAGTTTTAGGGGTTTGATTTGGCCCACATAAATCTGTCGCCCCAGTGGGCAGCTGTTCGTGGCGACCGCTTTTTGTGTCTCCGCAAGGTCGTGTGGGAACTAAATGGTAGGGGTGGGAGCCCGGCTCTCACTTTAAAGCTAACTTGGCTCTAAAAAGCTGGTATGTAGACACACACAATGGAGATGGGAGGAGTGTTTGTCCTCACAGAGTCAATGGATGAGGAAGCTTTTATAGCCACCCCATTCAGCGCCTCTCCATTTCACTACAACTCTGGGATTATGAAGCTGAAGTTCACCTGACTTCACTGTTCAATGTGAGTCGTGCACATCTTGATAGCTTTACTAATTTGGAAACTCTGGAAAGTGCCTGTATACAGGCTATAAATAATGACTTTCAGTATAATAGGGCTAATAATGAAGTCGGTGTTTGATTTGCTCCTTTTCGGTGGTGTTCAATATAATCAACATGTTTTGCTCTTGGACGGCCACGGTCTGCTGAAAATGGGCTGGGCCTAACTGTCTGGAGATGGTAATGTTACATTTAAATACAGATTAATCATAAGAGCCTAATTCATCACCATGACAGCTGTGAAAACATCCTGCCAAGCCCCCATCCACTCCTTCCTCCTCTTCGTCCCCTCCGGTCTTTTCAGATTCCCCCTTAAAAAGGACCACTTTTAGAGATCCCCATGCATGGCTGTAGAATATGTATGGCTATGAGGATATTCATATGCTAATAGCTGTGGAGCTGAGAGTGCAAAATTAACCAAGCTTGACGGAGGCCCATGTGACCCCCGAGAAGATTTCAGGGGGCCGGGGGAAAACATCGATCATGTTGAGGAAGATGACCAGGGCCACAGCTCGGTCAAGATGGATGCTCCCTCAGGCAGCACCTATAAATCTCTGGGAAGGTTTGAAAATATTGAAATTAGAGCTGAATTATAACAAATAACGTTGGCCGCCTCTCCTCAGGAAATGTCTCATCTATCCTCTTCCCTCTCACTATATGCATGTGTCAGAATGTGTGTGTGAGAGAGAAAACAGGGAAAATGTTTTGTGAGACAGAAAGAAAGAAAGAAAGAGGGGGAAAAAAAGCTTCCATATGTGTGTTTTCAGTTTGTGATTTCAGTAACACGACTCTAAAGGCGTCTGGGTTTCTAGTGTGAGATAGGACGAGCGCTGAAATGACCAAAACATGACAGAGGACCCCTGCGACAGAAAACACAACCTTAGCTGATGTGAAGGCCTTGCAGCAGCCTGGCTTCAGATGACCCCACTGAAGCCAGGCTGTGTATGACCTCATATCCCCCTCTCTCTAAATGTTTTCAGGTAAAGGCAGCAGTGTAGCGTGAGAGGTAAAACCACAATAGCAGCATGCAGCCGTAGCATCGCCATGGAGTAAAACGCTCCATTTCTATAAGCGCTACATTCACACACGGCAAATTGATTCATGAATCATTCAAATCTTTCAGCACCTACCTGACAGCGAGGTCTGAAAATAGCCTTCTTTAAGATCAACTGTGCCGTTAAAAGGGTACGATGCTTTTGATGTAGAATAAAGTGTATTTCATCATCGCGCTCGAGCGGGAGCGGTACGGCGAACTTTTTGGATTCATACCAAAAGTCGACAATTTGCAAAACATGGAGACAGAATAATGGCTGTCTTCAAAGGACTGCTGAGTGGAAATGATATCCTGTAGTGGTGGAGTGTAATCTCACAACAGCATATTAGTCTGTTAAGCGCTCACACACTTTAAATAACATTGTGTTCTTCTCTCATTGATGAAACCAGGGAGGAAGTCTTCTATTTATTCTGGTGTTCAGCCCCTCAACAATACAAATCGTACCTCATGTGAGCAATAGCCTTTGCACAGAGAGAATGAGCATCCCTTGCTTTTTTTGCCAGTGTGTGTGCCTCATGTGCTGTGTCTGCGCACATGAATATACCTGCGTGTGTGTTTGTGTTTGTAAGAGAAGGATGTGTGCGTCCCTGGCTGTGCGCAGCATCAGCAGAATATAGATCCCCTAGCTCCCCTGTAAAGGCGGCTTTATCAGTGGCACAGATGCATGAGCCGCACTCTTTTACAATCTCACCACACACACTCGGTGCCACAACATTTGTAGGCAAGCAAGGGAGCGTGTGGGCAAACACGTGAATGTGCATGTATGCATTTGCGAGACGCTGCAGCTGACATCCAAGATTGCAGTTTTTTTCCACATCTCTCAAGACGAATGCAGCTGTTTCATTTCCTTGTTCGCAGCAGTTGGGAAATAATCCGGATATGGCTGCTCGGGTCCAAAACTTCCCCCACTCTAATCATAGCCCAGGATGGCAGCAACAATTTATTTCCTGAATGTAAGGCTTTACTCTGCTGCCACCTCTGCTCTCCTGATATTTCACCTCGGGGAAAAGGCGATTGAATAAGACAAAGTTGAATATGAACGAGTATTTAAAGCTGAACTGTGCCAAGAGTGCAGTCCACTCAGTTTGACCACTTGCGGGTGATGTTTTGGTGAGATCTCGATCGACTAGCTGCAGGTGTGTCCCCAGGCGCATACAGCTTCCTGACTTACTTAGTGAAAACTTCCTCCAATTGCTACATAGAATCTAATGACTGTGCAACAAACTAGGTGTCTCTATTAAATGTGTGCATGTGTGTGTATTAGTGGGGCGGCTGCAAGAGGGTAATGTGCTAGGGGCTGTGAGTTCGAGAGATAAGAAGGGGGGTATTTCTGTATCTCAGCATGTTTTCGAGAAACCACTAGATGCAGCCTTTTTAAAAATCAATACCCTCACCTTAGGCAGGTTTTTGGCCTTTTTTCTTTTTTACAAGACTGGCACTCTCCCAGTGGCTACAACCATCTAAGACCGTCTAAGTTTAAATCAAATAAACCCTCACACAAAGGTTTACATAAGGGAGTTGCGATGTTGGTTTTTCAACATCAACAAACAGTTCGGCTCTCGCTCAAACGGCTGCAGATGAGCACAAAATGTGAAGCGGAAAATTTATGTACTCCACAGTGGTGACGAGGAGCGCTAATTTGAACAAACAACAGGTCAAAATAACCTTGATGCCGAAATGGGGCCAATTTCAGTTTGCTGTTCCGGCTCCTGTCTGCGTGGCAGCCTCATTACATCCGTCTGTGTGACAGAGCTGTCCAGAAAGGTAAAGATTTTTGTCACAGACTTGATGAATCTCTATAAACACATCATCAGTGCAGTCAGATTGTATTAGGAGATCGAGACGTTTCCTCTTGTTTTGGCTCTGTGCTCAAGTTTGAAATGAAACTGAAACTGCAATGTTAAAGTGCTGACCTTTAGCTGTAATTTCAGGCTGTTTACATTGAAATTCGATAAACTGTCTAGAAATTGTATCCCTTTTTTTTTTTTTCCGCACAGCCCGCCCTGCTGTTTGTATAATATGGATGTGAACAACCACAGCCACAGCTGAAAATCAGCAGTTTCACCTCCTTGTCATTGTTTCATTTGAAATTCAATGCGATGGAAGCAACCAGAACAACCAAAAACATATTACTGCTGTAATACTTTGACAGCATGTTTGGGTTGGGAAGAGCAACAAATCTCTTCAAACACAATGCAGGCCTCGATGTATGTATTCTACGGTTTGGTTTGTGCCATGGGTGAGACAAAGACCTGGTTTCCAATGGCAGGTGATGAACAGGGGTCACAGAGTGTCACCAGTGTGCACCCAGTAATAACTGATGTAAAAAGGGGCGTTAAGCCCTGCTTCAGAGCAAACCCCTCACTGCCTTTCCATCGCACTGCATGCCACGCAGCCTGCTCAGTATTTATTGAGACACCTCCAAAGCAATCTGGGATGGCAGGCACAGATGGCTCCTCTAATCCAGGTAAATTATCTTTGAACCTTTCAGAGTAAACAGACGTGCCATTCTCCTGAAGGCTGGGCTCTTATCGGCAAGAAAAGGGTGGCGAACGCGGGTATGTGTATGTGCGTGTACATGTGCATCACGTAAGAAACTGTAGCGATACAAACATTGACCGTGGCTTTGTCGGAATATGACTGTGTGTTATTAATGTGGAAAAGTTTGGCCAGCACTTCTGAGGAAAAAATCTGAGCATCCTCCATCCGCTGCTGGCAAACGCTCAACTCCACAAAGGATAAGAGGGAAATTTTAAAGGTCTGGTCGTGGCTTACAGCTAAAACTCCTTCAGTTTCAGATGAATAATCTAGCAAATCATGTTTGTAAAGTCTGGGGTTTAGTATATGTGTAAAACAAAGCACCCGCCTGTATCCATTCACTGAACTGTCGAATAAATGGCGGCTCTATTAGCTGACTGATCTTCTGCTCTTTTCATAATCACAGGCTCATTCATCAGCTGTTTGGTTACTGACTGGCCAGTGATCCAGTCATATCGATGTGGGGGTGCAGTGAAGCAATTATAACCTGATATTCACTATAACCACTTGCAGACGTGTTTGCTGCCAGAGTTTCCCCACATCACCTGACCTCCTCCATATAACCTGTAGTTTTTGCTACTGCCGTTGTAAAGCAGCTACAAGGAACTTTCAGCTTTTGATGACTCTGGAAGACATTGTGGGTGAAAAAGGGTATGAGCCCCAACTGGCTCCGGCCGTGAAGATATTGATCTGGCTAGTACGTAATGTTTTGACCCGTTTGTTTGTTGGTGGTTCATTGTTTTTCATCAGGATTTCACAAAAACTATCCAACGGATTTCCATGAAACTTGGATGGAGGTTAGGTCTGGGTCCATTTGGGACTAAAAAAGGTACTTTTTTCAGGATTCTTTCTCACTTTCTTGAACATTGCAAGTTTTTGGACATTTTTGCTAATTTCTCAGGGAACAATGCATGGATGTTCCGCAGCATTTAGGCGGCTGGTATCTGCGTATGAGTGAGAACAAATCGATGCGGCTCCAAATAAAGATCTGGATGTAGCTGATTTAAATATGCTTTATTTGATATTGGATTAGACTTGATTGAATTTAAGGGGACTGCTGGGCCTTGGCAGAGCTATGCGCTCTACTGAGTGCCATTCTAGCTTGTTTTGAAAGTGAGTGAAAGACGGACGCAACATATTTTTAATGCTATATTTCTTCTTTAATCACAGCTGTTTACAGGGTGCGTAGCAATGATTTCATGTATCTAAATGAGGCTCTGTAAGATTAATAACTGTAATATAACAATAGTGAACTAAAGTAGACCTTGTTTCAGTTATGTTACTGTTCATACACCTAGGTTACATGTACTCCTACAGCTCACAGTTTAAATTGTCAACGTATGTATGTTGTGTTATGTCTTCATAATAATATAATAGCAAGATATAACTCATAAGTAAGGTCAAAATAAATGTTAAATGTTAAAAATAAGCCAGTTGTCCTGCTGCCGTATGGCAATGCAGAAGCATTCGCTGCCTTACCACCAGACTACAGAGCAGCTTCTTTCCTCAGGCTGTGAGATCCCTTAATTCATCCTCAGCAACCCCCGATAAAAAAAACAGTTTTAATTTTCTGAATCTGACACAGTGGCAGGCATTAAAAATAACTAAGAATATAACTAGAAATAACCAATCTTCCCGCTGGTGGTCTACTTTTTTAGGTCATATAGACTCATATAGTTAAAAGTTCTTTTTAATGTGTTCAACTAATATTTTATTTTTATTTCTATACAATCTTTATTTGGATCTGTGTTAAGATGCAAAATATAAACAGAAGTGCATTAAAAAAATAGAATGAAATAGCAAAAAGATGTCAGTTTTTTGAATAATTTGCTAATATGACTCACCATTGTAGGAACCTCTGTCCATCGCCTCTGCATTAAATTGAGGCCTGTTGTTCTTGTTAATTCTTCTCATCTGGATGAAGATTATTTACAGGAAGGAGGCGCCTTCCAGGCTGACCATCTTATCTCCTGGCAGAGAGGATAGTGTTTCCTGGACCATAAAGACTTCAAATGAGGACAGTTTTAATTAATTTACAACTAAACTCCCATTTCTGAACTCTCTTTTCCCTTTGACCAGAACCTCCTCACACAGGTCATGAAGTTACCTGTGTCAGTTCACCAGGAAGGACGAACGAATGTCTTCAGAATGTGTTAATACAATGTCTTTACATTTGCAGATTAAGTAACACGCCTGATCACTTTCTACCTATTTCTCTCTCTGTCTCTATGACTTCTGATCCACAAACATTCACAGAGTGGACATCGGACACCTTCTGATGTGTTTTTCTATGCTGTTACTCTGTCTTCTTTTAATTTACGACTTACATCTGGATGCTATCTGCTCGCATTCCAAACCAAATGGTCTCTGTATTCTTCCAGATTTCAGACCATTTCTAATTAACCATTAAGTCAGTATCTCACAATCTTAATTCTAACACATTAAGAAACAGTAAGAGAAGCTCATAAAACTGATCTTTTCCCCGTTTCTCTACGATTAAGATTGACTGAAATCAAGTTTAATGTTTAAATGTGTCTTGTGTTTGGTGGAACCACAGTGCCCTCCAGTGGTGAGCCCTGATGCAGTTGGACGAGAAATATTCTGTTTAATATGTTCATGTTTATAACCAGTAAATGACTCTGATATGTCTTTGTTTTAACAAGTATTAAGCTGAATATGTATAATTAATGTTTAATCACGTCATAATCCTTGTCATGATAGACAAAGTACATCTATTGAGCCATGGTGAGAAACTGAGAAGGTGAAGCACGGTTTAGTTCAGTGAGTTTCTGTGAATCTTCACACCTCCACTAAATCTTGGAGATAAAAGCCGGTAAGCCCCGCCTAGACACGCCTCGATTTGCAAGTAATAAAACGGAGAGATCACGTCTCTCGGTTCAGAGTTTTGTTTAGTTTTGTTTACAGGTTTAGGTTTAGTTTAGTTTTTGTTTTGTTTTTAAAAGTTTTGTTTAAGTTTTTCTTTTGTAACTTATTTTGAAGCTCTTCACTTTACTTTGAAACACGCTCCAAGACAGCGATCTCAACAGAAGTGCTCACGCGTTGATTTTTCTCATTTTATATTTTTCGCAGTATTGATTAGCTTCTTTTATTAAGTTTGTACCAGAACAAAGTTCTGTTTTAATTTGTTTTATACCGTTAAGTATCGTAACCCGCTTTTGAAGAAGTGAACTTAATTTAGATTACCTTGCATTAACTAACAACGGATAACACGCCTGATCAACGTATCATCCTCAGTTATTTTATTCAAGAAGTTAAATCTAGTTTACTAAGTCAGAGCCTGAGAACCACTCGAAGAAACGAAGAAGAACATCTTTATCACAATCATCATCAAGACACTACAGCAACTTGCTGTGTCCGAGACCGTGCAAACGGTTTCCAACGAAAGACAGACTCTTTGACAAGCCCCCAGCGCTCGCTAGCGGTACCATCCCGCTGGGCACTGAGCCAAGATCTGCACCGGATCGGTACGGGACCAGCGGCCCTCTTCCTAAGACAACGGACCGAGGTGCCCAACCGACTGATACCGGACGAGCTGACCCCGGCCATCGGACCGGGACTGACTGACTGCTAGAGCTGCAAAACACCTGAGGAAATCCGCTGTCGCGGACCCCCCCAACTCTGCTAAGAAAGTAGGCTCTCCATCACTCACAACAGCTGGATCCACACATGATACATGAGATGGTGTATATGGCTCTGGTTCATATCTTTTAGCTTAAAAGAAATTCGGTTAGGGTCTCGTTAGTATTAAAAATTACTCTCGTAATCTTTAAATGCTTCAACCTAACTCATAATCTCACCATCAGCCCATATTCCACTAGTAACCCATTACTTAGTTATTCCATATTTTCTGTTACCTGTTGTTATTCATTTAAATTGCCATTTCATTTATTTAACCTGAATTATTTAGTCAATAAACATATTAACCGTATGTCGTTGTCTGTGCAGGTTTGTTTTTAATGTGGAGAACCGATGGATATGTGTAGAATCTCACTGCTTCATATATGAGATGAATAAATTGATCTGAAATTGATTAGAATTGATACAAGTTAAACTTGTCCAGTCGAATTTGATTAATTACCTCCGGATTATTCAAATAGACAAAGTAACGGAGGTGGTGCCCCATTAACGAGTGTTTAAATTACATTTATCATTAGTGTATCTCCTACATATTATTATGGTGCCGTCCGTGCGAGGCCACCTAAAACCACAGTTCTCTGCATTAAATTGAAGCCTACAGACAAACATCGGTTTTAATAATCAAAAAACCCAAAGCTGTCTTAATGTTGTTTGGCTGTCCACCGAGTGATTAACGCGATACTTTAACCTTATATTCTCTACTGCATATACCTTGAATTGTGTGTGAGCATAAAACTTCGCTGAGATTTGATTTCGCTGCTTAATATGAAATTAATGTGTATGGATGCTGCGTTGTAACCAGATCTGTGTGTGATAAAGAGCGTTCAACATCGCCGCATGTTGGAAATTAATGTGTAGATGCTGCGTTGTACCAGACCTATGATTTAAAGAGTTTAAGCGCCGCCGTGCGTTAATGTTTCGTGAACAGATTCTGCGTTGTACCAGGTCTGTGACTTATTTGCATGCAGAAGTGTCGCTGCACACTTCTTAAATTAACCGGTTTGATGAATCTTAAGCTGTTGCGCTGTGCCAAAGCTTAGAAATTCATCCTGAGATCAAGTCAATATTTGCGCGATGTTCCGGAGATATTTGTAACTTGCTCAGACCCTCGTGTGTTCTGATTTAGATTAGCTACCTAAACAGAAAACAGCTGTGCAAACAGTGAGAGGTTTTATTTGATCTACCCCGTGTAGTATCAAGATTGGTTGCTATGGCAACAATCTCGTTCAGAAGACAGTATATTTGACTGTGTAAAGGAGGACAGAAAACCTCTATCAGTTGAAATTGTGAAAACACAAGTAAATGAATGCAATGCTAGTTGCTGGTTGAATGTTTTCTGAAGTGCTGAAAAACTTGTTGGTGCTAAAATTAAAGTGGCAGGATTCACTGCGTGTGACCAGTGAACTCAACTGCTGTTAACTTTGTTTGCTGAGAAGTTAACCCTCCAGAGGCCAAACCGTCACTGAACCAAACCTTGAAAAACAAGGGGGGTATATCAGTGGGCGGAGTTAAAAAGTCCCTCCTCTAGACTCTTCTTCGTGTAGCCTTGTTAAAATTAAATTCTGCGATAGCGCCCCTGGTGGCCGACTCTGTAAAACCTCCGAAGTTGCGATAGCGCCCTCTGTAGGACGATTCGGTAAAAAGATTTCTATTTTGTGATAGCTTCCTCTAATGACCAACTCTGTGAATATTAAATTTGTGACAACACCACTGGTGGCTGATTCAGTTAACAACAAATACATTTGAATAGCATATTCTGCTGGCTAACTTGATTAATTGAATTTTGTCTTTCAGCTTTAATAGGCTGAAATCCCACACAGGTACTTGCTAAATTGTATTATTGGAAAACTGTGATACTGCAATACCTACTATAGTGAATTAATGTGTCTCATTATTCAGGTAAATCGAATAATTAAGTTGTAAAATTACGAATTTGACAACTTTAACCAGATTTGATAACTTTATTCCAAATTCAATTGAAATTTTTGTTGTATTACTTGGAATTTGATCTTGATATATGCTACGCGCATGCAAGTCAAAGAATTAAGCTGTTAACTACACATCCAAGTAGTTTTAATCGAAAGCCACATTTAGATCAAATGCTTTAGCCTTTGTTGTTAACACATTAGCTGTTACACCCTTTAAAATCCAAACGCTTACTTGTTTTTGAGCTTCACAAATTGAGTTAATTAACCAAGCAAACCCCACCTCTAATTGAAAACAATTAGAATCTAAAAAGCTCAAATAAAATAAATAAATAAAACAAAATAAATTGAATTTTGAATTTTTCTAAAAAACAATGGCAGGGCCCGGTGATTCTGACACCGTGAGCCTAGTGAATCCCTTAGACAATCTAGATTCAGTAATATTGGATCTCACCACAGAGTTGCTACCAGATTATGCAGACAAAATCCAGAAGACCGACCCTAGTGAGCTACACGAAATAATGTCCGCGTTAGTATGCCAGTCCCTGACTGAAGAAATGAAAGGAAAAGACAGAGAGAAAATGTTAGGGAAGATAATTATTGTGATGTCTGCACAACAAAAACGCAGAGACCAACTGCTAGAGAACGCTTTAGCTGAAATAACCCCTAAAAAGCAACATGAGAAAACTAAAGAGTCCTTAACTAAAGCAGAAGACTGCATTAACCGACTTGAGTCTCAGGTTAAAGCACAAAAAGAGGAACAGGCTGAAATGCAGGAAGAAAACTCAGAGCTCAAACAAGTCCTTCATGCCCAAGGGCCAGAGCTAGATAAAACAGAATATGAACTTGAAAAAGTAACTAAACATCTTGAAGATGCTAACAAAGACCTTGGAAAAGCAACCAAGGAAAATAAGGAGCTAAAAAGTAAGCTCAAAGTTTGGGACAGGGCCAGAGAAAGAGAAAGGAAATGTCTACGTGACATGCAACAGGCACTAAAAGAAGCCAGGGACCAAGTTAACGAATCCCATCTTGAACAGATGGAACAAGAGGCAGAGCTCAAAGAGGTTAAAAGGGAATTAAAGCACTCCTTTGAGTATAGTTCATTCCCAAAAGCGCCTGCAGGTGTAAACTCTCATGAGGAAAACAAAGAGAGCAGATTCCACAGGAACGCTCAATTAGGCATGTCCCCGCCACGATCTATGTCACCCATAGATCCTGTTGTCCAGTCTCGGACTGACAGGGACCTGCGTGACCGAGATAAAAGGTCTCCCTCCTCTCAGCCTCTCTTTCCTCCAAGCGCGCAATATTCGCGAAACCCCTCCGACAGGGACCTAGATAAAATAGCTCGAAACATAATGCATTTCGAACCCAAACCTGGTGCCTTTAATGAAACTCACAGGCAATTCGACCCTGAATTTTTTCCCAACCCTCCCACCCAAATGATCGGCATTGCCGCTCAAGCTCAGGCAGCAGCCAATGCTCCTGCCGACTCTTCAGAACCGAGACGTTCCGGTCCTGACTTGAAACACTTGCATGACACACGCACTGCCTTGCGCATTGTCGAGGGCCTCCTTGTACATGTCTCCGACGCTCTCACTTCACCTGCATTCGTGGTGCCTCAGAGCCACAGGGGGGTGATGCTAATGCAGGCCCATAACTCTCCACGCGCAGGACATAGAAAAGCCAAAGCAACATACCAGGCACTCCAACAAGTAGCCTATTGGCCACACATGCAGGAAGATGTAGCAAACTACATCAAAGACTGCTCAATTTGCTGTCAGGCCCAACTGTCAAACCTGCTTCACAGGGCTCCCTTCCCACGAAGGGGCCACAGAGCCTACTATGACCAAAAAGTGTCCCATGACAAAGTCAAAGTGGGGGACAAGATTTGGTACTACACCTCTGCTCCCCTGACTAGAAAGGCCAACCAAAACACCAGAAGGCTTGACCGCAAGCTTCTGCCCCAAAAGATCAGAGTAAACAAAGGCCAGAAAGAGCAGACACTTAAGTGGATCCATCGCAACCAGATGAAACCACACAAAAACCCCATGGGACTTGACAGGGATGCAAACTTCTCTGATAGGTCATAAATAAGGATAAAACCTTTAAAGCACCTAAAAGTGCCAATCGCGAGTAGAATTTTTTTTGTCAACAAAGGTCACTGTTGTTCGCGTCATTTACAAAGTTGAATTGAGAAATAGGCTTTGTAAATTAACCTGCTAACTTAACCTGCTTAACTAAATACAGTCCTTTGATTCAAAGTGGGGGTTAATCTAACACGTTTACCCTTTGGTCCAAAGTGTATAATAAATTGAAAAGTAGTATAAAACCAAACTCTGAGATTGTTCACAAAGGAACAATCCAGACTGTTGATCACCAGCTGTCGTCTACACACAAAGAAAGTGTTTATCAGGCTGACAGACTCAACCTACAGGTTGCAGCAGTTGCAGAAGCTCACTGTCACTCAATCAGAACTGAGTAATTTAGTTGCAGACCTAAACAATTAATTGGTGAAATCCTTGATAAAGCTATCAGCTATAAAGCTTGTAAGAATATTTTGTTTGTTTAAATCTTGGACTCTCTGCAGCTCATGCTGTAAGTTTATTCACAGTAAAATCGCCATGAATGTGAATTTCAAGCTGAAATCCCAGACATCAGAGCGCAGATCAACCAACAACAGCAGGTGCTACAAACATAAGCCAATCATTGTAGAGCATCATTTTGGTGGTCGAAACCCACAGTGAAGCTCTGAATAAAACTCTCCTTGCTATAATCAGAATTAGAATCAGAAATACTTTAGTGATCCCTGAAGGGATATTGCTTGTGTTACAGCTGCTCCCAGTCAGTCTTAGAAAATAAGCAGGAATGTACATCTATATGAACAGTGTAATAAATATTTACGTGAGTAATCATTCTCCTTTCAGTCATGTCGGTTGATTATGCTCACACACAACCTGTCAGTTCGTTATGGCAGACACGCTGAGAGACATTGGATCCTCAGTGAACAGCTCAGCCATAAATAAGATTCTTCTGCATCTTATCCCACTGTTTCTGGTGAAGTAAATTTATCCACCATTACCAGAGAACGTTATCCTATACATTGAAAATTTAGCTCTATCATTTGGACACAAACCAATATGAAATCAAGAAATCTAAATTTTTCGACAAACACACACTTGAGTTAGAGCAAAACACTCTTACTCAAGTGCAGTGATCAGTTATTGATAGCGACTCTCACAGTTAGTTGATAACAGTTACTATTGACAGTTCTATAACAGGCTCCTTAATTCTATAAGATTAAGAGTAGAACTTTCCACTAACCAAGTTAGTATTATCAGTACTGTTTTCCCTTATTTTTTCCTTACTATATGATTAGACCTTAGCACATGCCAAAGTCAGACACCATCTCTGATCATAAAGTGTGCCACCTGTGCTCCTCGACGATGGACATCATGACTTCATCGATCCAAAGTTCCCGCTACTACGGTCATTCAGATCGAAGTGGGGGATATGTAGGAACCTCTGTCCATCGCCTCTGCATTAAATTGAGGCCTGTTGTTCTTGTTAATTCTTCTCATCTGGATGAAGATTATTTACAGGAAGGAGGCGCCTTCCAGGCTGACCATCTTATCTCCTGGCAGAGAGGATAGTGTTTCCTGGACCATAAAGACTTCAAATGAGGACAGTTTTAATTAATTTACAACTAAACTCCCATTTCTGAACTCTCTTTTCCCTTTGACCAGAACCTCCTCACACAGGTCATGAAGTTACCTGTGTCAGTTCACCAGGAAGGACGAACGAATGTCTTCAGAATGTGTTAATACAATGTCTTTACATTTGCAGATTAAGTAACACGCCTGATCACTTTCTACCTATTTCTCTCTCTGTCTCTATGACTTCTGATCCACAAACATTCACAGAGTGGACATCGGACACCTTCTGATGTGTTTTTCTATGCTGTTACTCTGTCTTCTTTTAATTTACGACTTACATCTGGATGCTATCTGCTCGCATTCCAAACCAAATGGTCTCTGTATTCTTCCAGATTTCAGACCATTTCTAATTAACCATTAAGTCAGTATCTCACAATCTTAATTCTAACACATTAAGAAACAGTAAGAGAAGCTCATAAAACTGATCTTTTCCCCGTTTCTCTACGATTAAGATTGACTGAAATCAAGTTTAATGTTTAAATGTGTCTTGTGTTTGGTGGAACCACAGTGCCCTCCAGTGGTGAGCCCTGATGCAGTTGGACGAGAAATATTCTGTTTAATATGTTCATGTTTATAACCAGTAAATGACTCTGATATGTCTTTGTTTTAACAAGTATTAAGCTGAATATGTATAATTAATGTTTAATCACGTCATAATCCTTGTCATGATAGACAAAGTACATCTATTGAGCCATGGTGAGAAACTGAGAAGGTGAAGCACGGTTTAGTTCAGTGAGTTTCTGTGAATCTTCACACCTCCACTAAATCTTGGAGATAAAAGCCGGTAAGCCCCGCCTAGACACGCCTCGATTTGCAAGTAATAAAACGGAGAGATCACGTCTCTCGGTTCAGAGTTTTGTTTAGTTTTGTTTACAGGTTTAGGTTTAGTTTAGTTTTTGTTTTGTTTTTAAAAGTTTTGTTTAAGTTTTTCTTTTGTAACTTATTTTGAAGCTCTTCACTTTACTTTGAAACACGCTCCAAGACAGCGATCTCAACAGAAGTGCTCACGCGTTGATTTTTCTCATTTTATATTTTTCGCAGTATTGATTAGCTTCTTTTATTAAGTTTGTACCAGAACAAAGTTCTGTTTTAATTTGTTTTATACCGTTAAGTATCGTAACCCGCTTTTGAAGAAGTGAACTTAATTTAGATTACCTTGCATTAACTAACAACGGATAACACGCCTGATCAACGTATCATCCTCAGTTATTTTATTCAAGAAGTTAAATCTAGTTTACTAAGTCAGAGCCTGAGAACCACTCGAAGAAACGAAGAAGAACATCTTTATCACAATCATCATCAAGACACTACAGCAACTTGCTGTGTCCGAGACCGTGCAAACGGTTTCCAACGAAAGACAGACTCTTTGACAAGCCCCCAGCGCTCGCTAGCGGTACCATCCCGCTGGGCACTGAGCCAAGATCTGCACCGGATCGGTACGGGACCAGCGGCCCTCTTCCTAAGACAACGGACCGAGGTGCCCAACCGACTGATACCGGACGAGCTGACCCCGGCCATCGGACCGGGACTGACTGACTGCTAGAGCTGCAAAACACCTGAGGAAATCCGCTGTCGCGGACCCCCCCAACTCTGCTAAGAAAGTAGGCTCTCCATCACTCACAACAGCTGGATCCACACATGATACATGAGATGGTGTATATGGCTCTGGTTCATATCTTTTAGCTTAAAAGAAATTCGGTTAGGGTCTCGTTAGTATTAAAAATTACTCTCGTAATCTTTAAATGCTTCAACCTAACTCATAATCTCACCATCAGCCCATATTCCACTAGTAACCCATTACTTAGTTATTCCATATTTTCTGTTACCTGTTGTTATTCATTTAAATTGCCATTTCATTTATTTAACCTGAATTATTTAGTCAATAAACATATTAACCGTATGTCGTTGTCTGTGCAGGTTTGTTTTTAATGTGGAGAACCGATGGATATGTGTAGAATCTCACTGCTTCATATATGAGATGAATAAATTGATCTGAAATTGATTAGAATTGATACAAGTTAAACTTGTCCAGTCGAATTTGATTAATTACCTCCGGATTATTCAAATAGACAAAGTAACGGAGGTGGTGCCCCATTAACGAGTGTTTAAATTACATTTATCATTAGTGTATCTCCTACACCATATATGGATATGGCACATATAATTTTGATAATTTAGAACATCTATAAAGAAGTTGTTCAGTAGCAATGCATAAAAGTAGTTAAAGAACTATAAGGCAAGTATATGAGCTAAGCTGAATTTGTACATATCATCCACGCTTGCATCGATTTCACTTTAAGCCTACAGACGGCACAGCAGACGCTTGTTTCATAAAGAGAAGAACGAGACAGTGAGACGGAGTTAAAAGAGGTAACATGCTGTGATTTTTGCTCACATGTGCTGAAATATGTCCAGAGAAAACAGTAAAGCAAATAACTATATTTATGCAGTGCCGCAGAGAACCCAGAGAGCAGGACATGTCGGATTATTAGGCCAGCACAGTGCAGTGTGCTTCCTGCTTTGGCTCTCTCCTAGGTGGCTGAGGCAAGATCCATTTGAACAGGAAGAAGTCTGATGTTGGCTATGGCACAAAACAAATCTGTGTTTCTGTGTTGCACCTTGGAGGGACGAAGCAGGAGATGCTCTGAAGCTGTGTCAGCGCATGATAGAGGGGGCAGGACGAAAGGGGTTCTCTAAGATGGAGTTCAGTTTAGTCCTCCTCCTCTCCTACACTGAGGCCTCCAGGGTGTTCAGACTCAGCCCTGCAACAAAGACAGCCTTTATCACCAGCTTGTTTGTCCTGCCTGCATCCCAAGCATTGATGTTCTCTCCCCAGCACACCACTGCACACAACAGTGTGCGAGCCAACACAGATGAGTAGTCTGAAAAAGCTGAGCCTCTTCGAGAAGATACAGCGTGCACAGTTCACAGTGCCTCCATGTTATCTGCGCGGTCCAGAACTGTGCTGAAATAACTGGAAAAAATGTTCCAAGACTTCCAGCACTTTGTATTGCGGCTGTGCAGAATATGGATCACTGGGATTTAGCAGGAGTTATAGTTAAGTCTGATCTGACTAATACTGAAAATGAAACATTGGGTTTAAGGATTATCTGCTAAGGTCAAGTGTGATTAGCAGACAGGAGAGAAAACACTAATCAAGACAAAGAAATGTACGTTTCAACACGCATTATGATCACTGCACAGTGTCTATTCATATGAAACTACTATACGACTACTACACCTGTCAAGGAATTACTGACTCATCTGTAAAATAGACTATGAAATGGCAATGATGGATGCTGCCCATCTCTGACACATTTCATAATGTTTCAAGAAAGCGGAATATATTTGAGTGAGTAAAGCTCACAAGTTAAGCACATTTTATCACATACCCCAAGGTCAAGAATGAATCTCCATGCCCATTTCATTTTATATGTACGGTATATAGCCGGGGTGATAGCTCTCAATGTGTGCCTGAGATTCTTGAAATGACTGAATGCACATTCATCTTTTGAGTGTGTGCTGTATTGTATTTCTGTGACAACTGAATGATACACCTGAGTTACCAGAGCTGAACCTGTCTCTTCATGAGCAGCTTTTGTTCTCCTCATGTCACAGGAATTATATCCTTGACCATGTTCTCAATAGGTGGGTCTGACCTTTGGAGGGAAGGCTGCAAAGATCGTCATTGATGCTATTTCAGTACTCTTTCAGGGCCACGTCAAGCTTGTGTCACTGTGTTATTTCATTCTCAGTAAATGGTCTGTAATTGTTATAATTGGCTACATTCAACTGCGATGGATGTTAATGAATTCCGTTCATAAATTATTCTTTTTTTATTGTTTGTACAGCGGATATTACGTGCAGTGATTTTGGACAATTCATACCCCCCACCTATTTCACTTTGCTGTGCTAAAAAAAAGAGCAGCTTAGTCATTTATCTTATGTTATATAGTGGCCCTACTCTATTTACAATGTGTAAAAGATGAGGGCAGAGTTCATGGTAAAAGATGGCTGTCCTGGTGTGTGTTGTGTAACTAACGGCTGTAGAGATGAGTGGTCCTGTGATGAATGGTGCCGTCATGCGCAGCTATAATCACGCCTACGCATGGCTTCCTGCATAATTGATTTTTAATCCCCTAATAGAAAGTAAATCACACGAGCAAAGCCTGCTTTAGCGCTGCCCTGGAAAAAAGTGAATAATAGCAAAGAAAGGGAGAGAGGGGAGAGAGATTTGGGGGGAGAGGATGAGATGAAAATGAAGAGTAAACATATAAGGGTGTGAAATAGAATTAAACGTCTTTTTAAAGTCGTCGCGTTAGAGGCAAAAAAAGCAGATTTGCTATTTTTGCCGCTGCATTCCAGTCGAGGGGTGCTTTACTAAAGTAGCCACACATGATATCACTGGGACCGAATCTATTATGATGCCTTGTGAATCTCAGCCAGGATGATATTGTTTGGAAAGAGTAATGAGATATAGATTGAACCGTCAGCTGATACTGGGGCAGATTGCATCTGTCATCCAAAATAAACATGGCTGACACGCCTCTCATAGGCTGGACAGTACACTGCCAAGGACCTGTCATTCGGACGGAGAAAACAGGCCCAGAAATACATTTTGCTCAGTACACGGGGGTGATGCCGAAAGCGGATTCTACTGGAGTGGTTGTTTTATACTTGAAGAGTGAGATTTTGTGGGAATTATTTGCAATTTGCAGGTGTCACATGAATATTTTGGTCAACATGTGTTTTTCTAATGTTTACAGCTCCTTTGTTAAGATGTTTCATCGTTTACTCCACTGGAGAATTGAGAAAGGACAAACACTTTCACCACAGCAGCCAGAGCTTTTGATATGGAGATGAGCCGGTATTGATTTTGATGGTCTGATCACTGGGGATGCGGATTTACATCCAGCTCACTTGTTTGCTGCTTGTCCTGTTGCGGTCACTGAGCAGATGACTTAAATTGACCAAGTGCTCTTAGTGTAAGTATAAAGGAAAAGGAGGGAGGACAGGAGGAATGGCAGAATAATGTCAAAAACGAGAAGTCGGTGCAGACACGGCTCTGATAATTGTCGGCACGTGCTCTGCGCTATGAAAGGGAGAGCCAGCGCGAGATGGAGCCAAGGACTTGCTGTCACCGGACGTGCCAGCCACCCAGCCTGAGGAAGATGGAGGAGAGGGGAGGAGAGAAAGACGGAGAGGAAAAGGGAGCGAGCACAAGAGATAAGAATGAAACACTCCAACGGCTGTCTCTCTGACTGTCTCCCTGACTGATGAGATTAGGGCACCCGTGTAATTGCCTCCAAAAGGTGGGAATTATTAAATGGTGTTATTCTATGGGCAGTGTGAGGACAAGTCAAAAAGGCACCAAAAACTGATATCTATATTTAATTATCCGGAGTAATGGTTTAGTTTTTTAATTTCATATTTGTGTATACAACAAAAATTCCAATTTTCTCGAATTATAAAACCTAATTTGTGTTTCTACTTACAGAGTATCAGCAATTCGAGGATCTTATTTATAGCTTAGGCAACTTCACATATTTCGATATATTTATGGGGTGGCTGTGGCTCAGGATTTAGAGTCCCTGGGCAAGTTATCATCAAGTCCAACAAAGAGTAATCCAAACGACTAGGGACTAGGGAACCAACGCAGATGAACTGACAACAAGTGAGGGAACACGCATGGACTTAATACACAAGGACTTAATAACATGTAAAACACAGGAGAACTCAGGCAGGAGAAAGGTGGCAAAAAGACAAAAACAGGAAGTGTAAAATGGAACAAGACACACAAGAGAGAAATCTTCAAAAGAAACGGAAAACCATCAAACTAAAACCCAAAACTATGACAGATACTGATCCCCAAATTGCATCCAATGGCTGTTGTCGGGGGGCGCTACGTATAGAAAGTACTGTATCACTCCTGTTGAGCTGGGCGGCACCTTAAATGACAGTGTTGAAGAGCAGTCAGTAGACTAGAAAAGCACTATTATAAGTAAAGCCTATTCACAGGTTTTGCCATTTTCAGCACATAATATTATAAACTATTCACTTGCTTTTATAAGCTTAGTGTTGCCACCTGTTGGTTTGAAAGCTGCTCTGCATGTCATTTAAGTGAAGTGGGACCTAGGTTTCTATTTTTGTGAACCCAGCAGCACAGACCTGCCCACAGCGTCACTGGACGAGCTGAACACGCTTGTTGTAACCACGCCTTGCTTGGACACGGTTGCGACCAGAGAGAACAGAAATTACTCAGTGGCTGTGACAATCATGGTCAATCACATTTTTTTACTTTCGTCCCCTCTAAAGACAGTTTGGGAATCCAGTGGAGGGTTTTCCTCAGCAGAAACTTGGTCATAGAGACATGCAGAGTTAATGATTTGGATTAAGCATCAGATATGCTGCCGTGAGAAGATAATGTGTCTTTTCAAATAGAATTCACTTTTCTTGATATGTTGAAGATCCAATGTATGGAGGACTGAAACTGACAAATCCAAAACAAATAAGGAAATAAATAAATGACTTAATAAATAAATGAATATGCCATTTAATGCACCAAACATGATATTAGAAACATAAACTGATAACCTTTGTATTAATCCCCACATTTATTTACTTTGCCATTTAATTTTTCATTGTATTTAGTCATTTATAAGTTTATTTATTTACATTTTTACTTCTGTAAACACAAAGGCAATTAAATACAGAAGCAAATCAAAAACACAAATATCAAGTTATGTTGCATTCTATACATTAATGTATTTATTTTTGATTATATTTCTGGTGCATTTAATGGCATATTTACCTTTTTATTGAGCCATTTATTTATTCTATTTGTCTTTGTCTTATTTCAAATGTATTTGTCTTTGATCCATACGTATCCTTTTAAATCTTTTAATTGCTGTTTGTTTTTTGTATTTTTGTTCAGTTAGATGTGATCATTTTACATGCAACACTATACTATTGCTGGGATCTGTGAAGGACACAGTCGCCACTTTAATCTTGATATTGCAACACAAATGATCTTTGTGACATTGTGCTGCTCATCACAGCCTCACCTCTACCTGTATTGTGATTAAAAATGCAAAGCTCCAGGCAGCACTTTGGCCAGAGTTGATAAAAAGGAGATGACAATGGTGTTTTTGGATGGAGACACGGGAGGACTGGCAGGCACAGATGGTCCTGAGGGAATTATTAGCGGAGAGAAAAGTTTTTGATTGATCTTTACAGACTGTGTGAACGGTTTTCAAAAGGCTCTAATCTGCAGACTACAGTGGCCTTCAAACATACTGTCCATGATGTATTATCCTGTACAAATATTCTTGAAGGTTTTTCTTCATTCTTTGTTTTGTTTTATTCTGTAAAGTATGTTCATATTCCCCTCCACACACACGCACACACACACGCACGCACACACACACATACTGTACACAGTCACTTTGTTCTCGCTGCACTTTGTGAACACTAAGCGTTTTTGACCTTGGTGATGGAAAGACAACTCTTAGCTGCTTTGACATCCTGCATAATGGTACGTGACTGCCGCCCTCACCACGTTCACCATGCCATTGTGTGCAAAGATACTGTATCTATTCACGTGGAATACCTCACATAACAGGAATCATTAAAGGGGCAGAAAAAAACTCCCACCTGCCATTCATGCACATAAAGCAAGACATTCTTTGAAAAGATCAAAAAAGCGCGTCATTTATTGATGAAAAGCGTATTGTATGTTTTTCACAGGTTATTAGAAGGGAACCCGTCACTCTGATAGCACTGATGACATTTGTGGAAGGTTAATGAACAGCCACGTGACACAGTCAGATCAAAGAGATTGTATTTAAATGTAGATGTCATACAGTGGCTGTGCATACTCTGAGCCCTTTTTGTTTGGGGATGCTAAAGAGATTTCCATCTGTCTTGTTTGGGTTTAATTCTAATGTTGACACAATACGTTCAGCGCCCAGATTAGAATAAATAGCCCTCCGAACAAATTTGCTTCAAATATAGCAGTGGTGAACTGGGTCGGGTGGATCAATTTTAATGGTATGTTAATGTTTCCCCGTGTGTGCAGTGTTCTCTGCAACTACACCAATGGAGGCATTTACACTCCAAACTTAATAGAAGTTTTGTTTTATCCGGAGTTAATTTTAGCCAGAGTTACTGCCCCATGTTAGATTCTGTACCATATTTCATATTTTTTTTTAATTGACTTCAGTTTGACGTGCTAAGTATTTTCACATTTTCCACACAGGCTGCTGCTCCATAAAATAACTATGGTTACTGTTGGGAGGCATTTTCATCCTTCTGCAGTAACCTGATTTCTCAAACATGTAAACAAGAAACCTAGTTTCTTTAATCAGAGTAAGGGATCGAAGCCAAGTTAATGAGCTCTATTTTAATGGGTGGAAACACTTGTTGGCCATGTATATATGCTTAACCAGGCTTTGAATGCTTTGCTTTCTTTTTTTTTTTACAAGAGTGCATGTGTATGATAAAGACTTCAAACAAAGCCGTTTTCACTGCAGTGTTGTGAAATGAAAAGAGAGGTTTTTCATGGTGCTTCTTCCTTATATTCAAATCACATTCAAAGCCAGGCTAGCAGCACTGAAACTGAAACTAAAGAAAGTCTGAAAAAGTTGATTTCCAAAGGTGAACAGCAGGTTATTTTATATCTGAACATAATAGCAGCTGAGGAAAAAAAAACACTTGTGAAAAACTCTTAGTACTAAACGACCTACGCAGGTGGAAAAATTGGGGTAGTTAAAATGAGCAGCTCTAGGTGAGGTTACAAAGGCTATCCATGCTCAAACATAGAAGCTCTTGTCATTCGAACAGCAGTGTTGTACTGGATGTTGTTGCTGGCTCTGTTGGCAGCTATAATTAGAGAAAGGAATTTGTTAAATATTTCTGTTTACATAATAACTCCCTTTCCCCTACCCCTGATATTATCACAGCAAGTGCATTTTATTTTCTCTCTCACTCATTCGCAAACACATTCGCACTCATAAACACACATTCTCCTAATTCAGATGCTTCCTTAAGGACTGGAAAATGCTGTAAGATGATAGTACAGAATTACAGTATATTATACAGCTGGATACATGTATAGCATTGTCACTCCTGCAGGCACGTAAAGCTTGCATGGGTAAGCGTCTTGTTGAAGTGCAAAGATGCTATCTTTTTGTAACAAAATAATAAATGAGGTTATACTTTATCTGTACTAGAGCTGGACGATGTCTACTTAATTGGCATGTGATGATGTCCACAGTGAAACATCGCAGTTGTATGTCCCCTCAGAGTCTGCAAGGCAGGCGTTGCTCATTCAGATCAGATCGACTCACAAATCCCTGCCTGGCGAGGCTCCGACACACATCTCGGTGCCAAACCACATGCCCGTAGCTGTTTTCAGCCTCAGAAGCTTAAAATGAAGGTAGCTGGCTAGCTTTACAGAAGAAGTTAAGCTAAGAAAGTACAAATGACAACGGCACACATGGGTTCACCTAACTGGTCAGGTTTATAAGAAAATAATAAACAGGAAATGGAGACGTAATGTAAGTGCACTGAGCAGCAACAAACCTCTTAGCATGTTCTCTCTCACATTTCACAAACGCCAACAACTCCTGATGTCCAGGAACTCGGAAGGGACACACTACTTTTTGTCCTTCTCTCTTTTTGTGCTTTTTGAATCACAATGTTACAATATTAGAGGTCCTCAAAAGTCGATGATTGTCAGCCATCAGCAATGGAAGATGGCTTCGTCCATCAGCACAACCCTAAAAGTTGCATCTAGACATACCTTCATTGTGTTGTTGCTAGCACGTTTAACCAGCTGTAACTAGCTAGCTAATTAATGATAGCTTACATGAGTTGGCCAAAATTGCTGTCTACAAAAGTCATCATGATATCATGCGGAAAGACTGAAACTAAAGTCAGCATTCTCACCATGGTTGATGGTCAATAAAAGAGAAGACACAACATGTCACACAGTGACAGTCCAAGTCACTACCTAATCTCTAACCAAATGTGTAACCCCCCAAAAATGTTATTTCTTTGGAATGGGAAATAAAACCACATCAGTGTTGCCACTATTGGCAGTGAGCGAGGTAGCCGGTCATGCTACCATTTGGAGCTTTCTTTAGAGCAGATAAACAAACTGTTTAAAGGCCCAGTGTGTGGGAATTAGGGGCATAAATGTAATATAATATTCATATTTATGTTCTCATCCATGAATAACCCACTGAAACTAAGAACCGTTGCATTTTCGATTCCGTAGAATGAGCCTTTTATAACTACGGAGTGAGCGGGTCTTCTTCCACAGAGTCCATGTTTCTATAGTAGTTCAGAGCAGATAAACCAAACACTGGCTCTAGAGACGGTCTTTCACTTTCTTCGTGCTTTTATCAGCCACTGTAGGGGAGGGTGAGACGAGGGGTGGTTAGTTGGTTACAGTCTGCAACCTCATCACTAGATGCTCTTAAATCCTATACAGTGTACCTTTAAAGGGATAGCTCAGGTTTTTTGATGTGGGGTTGTATGAGGTACTAGTCAGTGTAGTGCGTAGGAATACGGACGTTGTACGGTTGAGGAAATGTAGTGTCAAAGGAAAAGGCAGTTTGACGGCAATGTAAAGCACCAAAAATGTTCAAAACATAGTGTACAGTTAAACTGATAAATACATTTTTAGGTGGGACTTTTTTTAGGTGGCTAACAATGCCCTGCTTCCTGCCGGCGCTACTCGCTGCTTCTCCACACAGGGGGAGAGCTGCAGGTATTACACTGACTAGGGATAGGTACCACACACAACCCCACATCAAAAGACACGGACTATCTCTTTAAATGCATTCCTTTCATTTTTGCTGTTGGGTTTTTAGTTTTACAATAATTTTTAATAAAAAGTATTTCCCCCTCCACTCTACAGTATACCCTATATATTTTCTTTTTCATGAGGGCTGCATGGGCACTGCTACAACATGTGGATAAATGAAGCACTTCACAGGCCTGCCTAATTATGGTTGCTAAGGGCAATCGCTATACGAGGGAGGGATTTACCAAATGGTCAATTATGAGTGTGTTTCATCACTACAAAGCTTGTCCTCTCGCAGAAAAAAAAAAACATCTTCATGCACATAAGCTACGCTGAGAAAAGATAAAAAGCTGCCTTGGTTACAGAAAAAGCGTAGAAATTACGAGGGGAACTTCTCATTACTGACCCTCCACATTGAGTACAGATTTTTGAAAATGCTTTCAAGTAACATGGTTCCTCTCTGTGCATATAAACACAGTGAATCCCTTTGTCAACAGGCTCACAGGACAGTGGTGAAAGGTAAAGCCATCCTTACATGTGGGCTTTGTATTAAAACTGACATAAACCCAATGGAACGGAGCTCAAGTGGGTCCCCCCCCACACACACTTGCTGCTGAGCCTGGTTAGTCATGCATGCTATGGGAATGGAACTGAACGCAATCACCTTCTCTTTTTTAATGGAGCTGTCAAGCCAATCACCAACCTGTGCCGGCCACAGCGGCTGAGGGTATATGAAGAGGCACTAAGCCAGTTGATGAGCCCTGGGGGCCTGATCGCTTATAAATTCGGCACGTATGATATCAGGCATGTGGAGAGAGATGATGCTGAGAGCAAGAACATACATGTGTGCATGAATGTGAGCGCGTGGGTTTAAGAAAGTGTGTGTAGGTTGTCAAGGGATTGCACTAATGTTTGTTTAATGACTGTGTCTACTATCTATGTCCCTATGTATGCATATGTACACCTATAAGTCGACAAACGTTAAAAAGAGAACTGTCAGTCTAATCCTTCTCTTTGCTGGTGTGCAGACGACACACACACGTCACCGATGATGGTGTAGTGATGGAGTGGCAAGAGGGGATTCTAATGAGATCCCAGGAAGAAGAAGGGAGCTACGTCTCCATGATCAGCCTTTCAAGTGGAGGGCGGTTGGGTCAGACAATGGAAATTAGACTGGGAACATGAGAGGCAGAGCATGATATGACTGATATGAGTTGACATTACTGGACAGCATGCAGAAGCATAAGCATCACCAAACAAGGATAGCTCTCAGCTCAATATATGCAGCTGTGTTGGACTGTATGAGATCATGTCCAGAGTGTGTATTTGGTGATTAGATTAAGTGCTCTTGATAAGAACACGGGTCAGCTGGTTTACTCTTGTTAAAGGCAGCAAAAAAACAATAACAACTGCATTTAAAACCACAGGACAAATGAGGAGGGCTGCCTACTTCATATAAATATTAAAAGGAGATGTGATAGTGAGAAGACAGAAAAAGAATTATAGGTGCATAAATGACATTTCATAAGGTTAATTATCAATAATTAAAACCACTGATGTTTTATCTGGTGATTAGATAACAGGACAGAAGCCATATAACCTTCGGGTTACGCTATTCTTGCTCGAGTGAAAATTAATTTGTGCAATGATTAAATCTCGATATGGGACGGGAAGTAATATAATTAAAGGTTGAGTCCAGAATGTTTTATCTAGTTTATTCTATTGATTGCTAAGCAAGGTTTTCTTTTCAGGGTCGATGAAAAGATGTGTTTTTTTTTTATGCATGAGCTCTGATTGATGTGGAACACAGAAGTGACACCGGCTCATTATTTCCTTAATCATGGAAATGATGCCAAAAAGATACCGCACCAACAACGGTTGACTGGTTTCAGCACTGGATATGGCAACAAATTGACGAATTTGTTTTAAATACATGAATAAATTGTGCAACTCTTTGCTTCCATATCACCAACTTAATTTCAATTTGGAATGAACGATACAGCTACACATAGTTATTAAGTGAAATTGGAGCTGTTGGTATGCAACATCCTTGTATGCTTTTAGTCAGTGCAAAAAGTCAACATGCATTTTCATAGACCTACTCCCTTGGATGATAATACTAACACTCTTCCCAACAGAGAGCTGGCTGATCTGAATATCAAAGCACAGTCTTTTTCAAATGTATTCAGCACGTGTTGTCTCCCAATGTAGCTCTGACCCTGCAGTAGGAGCCTTCTGTTAGGATTCACACAACCCCATAGCAGCATTCAAGCTGATGCCACCCATGGGGACCGATATCAAAGGCTTCAGTTTCTATTACCAGATTGCATGTTTGTGCATTGCTTCCTACCCTCTGAGCTCAAGATCAGCATTTGACTGAGGAAAACACTATTCTGTCACAACCTGCTCCAGTTGAGGAACCTTAAAACAATAACAAATATTGTCTAAATGCAAAGGTTATAATCGAGTAGTTGCTCTTTTACATATACTGTTTGATGTCGAAATCCCCCTCGATGGAAACTGAGAAACCATTCGAGGATTGGAGGCAATTACACCAAAGATTTCCAGCTGTAATTGTTTGCAGCGGAACATTTTCATGATAACATGTGGTGTGTTCTATGAGCATTATTGTAATGTTCACTATTTTATGAAAGTAATGTGCTGTATCTGGGTACAAGACTTTAAAGCACCTCGATCTGACAAGGACAGTGCCCCCTGTACTAAGTACTGAGTATGATATTACTGACAAACTTATAATGGAAGTCCATGGAATTGTAAAGATCTGTAAAAAATCTGAGGCACTCTGATAATAGTAATTAAAAATCCTTTATTAAATCATGGATAAACCCAACGTATTTCAACTCAAAGAGTCTTCACCAGGGCAACGAATGAAAGACCTGTTGGTTTATCCATGAGCTAATAAAGGATTTCTAATAATTATTTTCAGAGTGCCTCAAATTCCTGTCAGACTACCAACCAATATCATGGACTTCCAATTATAAGTAAGCTGGACAATCATAAGTAAAACCAGCCCTATCCTTGAAGAGCACCTGATTTCTTAATCCAATATCATCTCCTCTTCTTGACTCATTTTTAAACAGAATTCCTCCAATTTCTTTCTTTTATTTTGTATGTGGTTATATAGTTCACTTCAGTGAGTATTACTAAACAAATGCACAGTATGATATTGTGCCATTCTAGTGGAGTTGTGTAGTCTGAAAAAAAAAATAAACCTGATAATGTCGTCAGGCAATATTAACTCTTTAACAGGAAACATACGCAATAAACTGAGGTGTGGGGTTTGAAAGAAGTGGGCATTTAGAGGGCAATGATTATGACAATGGGGCATGTAGCAGCAGAGGCAATACAGGAGGCAGAGAGAGCTGGTGGGGAATGTGGCCACAGGCTGATACAGTATTGGTTACTTCCCCAGGACCCAAATCTGTAAAGCCCTGGGCAAAAAGAGACACCAACTCGTCTGGGACAAAGTTCAAGCAGGAGTGGAGGAAGAAAGAGTAAGCATGGACAAAGTCATAATCTGTCAAGCAGCGAAGGGTCACCTGGGATAATATCCTGCAAAAAGACTACTACAGAGTCCGTTTCCTGATCCAGGCTGTGTACGATGGCCTACCACGTCTGGCAAACTTCCATGTCTAGGGCAAGACTGAAGCACCATCTTGTTCCCTTTGCTCTGGAAGAGGAACAATCAAAAACATCCTGAGCAGCTGCCCAAAGGCCCTTGCAGAAGGCCACCATCGCTGGCACGATCAGGTCCTGAAAGTAGTTGCAGAGACAGTAGCCTCAGCCATCACGGCCAGCAGACACCACCGCCCAAGGAAGACCATCAACTTTGTCCAGGGCCGGAGAGACACAACTCTCAGCCAAAATCTTTAACAGGCCTCCTCGCTTCAGCTGCTCACTGGCAATTAAAAGCTGATCTGGGCAGGCAGGTTTAAGGTTTCCAGAGCACATCACCCCAACAACACTCCATCCAGACGTGATTGTCTTCTCTAAGGAGACCAAGCAGGTAATAGCATGTTAGATCTCACTGTACCCTGGGAGTGCATGGATGAAGTGCATGAGTGTAAGCGCGCCAAGCACCAGAGCAGAGCTCATAGGAGGCAGGGCTGGAAAAACCTCTAGTGAAACTATCAAGGTGTTTTGTCTGGGCTTTGCAGGCCGGTCACTTTGCAAAGCCTTTACCAAACTTGGGCTACTGGCATTGACAAAGAAGAGGGCCAGCAAGTCGATCACAGATGGCTCAGAGAAAGCTTTGGCTGAAGAGGTAAGCTCCATGGTGCTGGGATGCAAGCCGGGTACTGATCACCCCAGCTGGGTCGCCTGGGAGAGAGTGTCTGATGTTGAAAGACCCGAAACATTCGATGACCCCATGTTACATTACTGATAATGCATCCCAGTGCATCCACAGGATGTATTGTTAAAGTAAAGAAAGTAGGATCCAGTGTTTCAGGAACTTGACCAATAATAGAGAAAGTCAGGACGTCCTTCTGTTGCATCGATTCTTTTTCTAATCTGTCTCTTGTGAGTCCTCCAGTTTTATGGATGTGAATTACTAAATCGCTGGGGCTATACCCCTTTAACAGAATGAATTTTCTCTTTCATTGGCCTCATATTTTGGTCAGCCATCTAAATATATGATTTTTTTCTAAATAACACACATTCATGCAAAGGAAGTATCACATTTTGCCAGTTCTGCCAGAGTGTCTAGACTAATACACACTTCTCGTATCATACATTATAATACACTGCACACCTCAGATGGAGCTGGACCACAGGTTGAATGAACTATTAGTCTTTCTCCCCGTAGAATTGTACAACATTATGATGCATGTCTGCTCGTCTCTTCCTCATCCAGAACTTTTTTGGCCTTACTCAGCATAAAGTGTTCACTACCTGCCAAAATGACTTTTGCAGGACTCGCTCCCATGGCTGCCTTCCCTCTGCGGCTTTGCCTATTGTTCACCTGATAACCGTTTGCAGAACTCTGAACTTAAAACTCTGCTGGCACAGACATGCACCGCAGTCTCAGCAGCTTTTGCTTGAGGTAAGATACACAGTAAGCTGCATTTTTTAATCACTGCTTGGATTGTGGGTAAAATACAGTAACTGGATTAAATAACATTCAACAAACAAAGTTAACCACAGTATAGTAGTACAAGAGATAATCTACTAAGACCATAAGGGATAATGGATGACTGGAAGGAACAGAGGTGGGCACAAGCATCTTTTTTTATATAGGATTTTCTTTAACTACCTTTTAATTAAACTCAGAAAAAAATGCTGTATTCTCTCTAATTGACTGCACCTGCTTTCAATCTCGCCCCTCACAGTTTCCTCATTATATTTACATTTGTAATATCTGATGATTTAGCAGCTTTCCCTCAGCATCTGCCTCCTGTAGCCCCCCTCCTCTGTGACATAGGTACACAGAGACATTTGGCACATTATTTGACAGTCACAAACCAGTGAATCCTCCTGCTTTATTCCATTGAGTGTATTCAATTTGCCTCACCCTGGGAGATGCAGGGGAACACATGTTATCCATCATCTCAGTGAATCAGAGTGAAATGCAGGCTGGAACCTTTGCAGTGGTGTATTTGAAAACAGTTGCTCCAACTGCAGTATATACTGTTTGGCTTCCCGTGTACTTTTGCACTTACAGACATTTGCTGTACACCCACTCAGATAGAGGTACAAGCTGAAGCTTAAGGGTATGTTTTGTACAAGAGGTAAGGTGGTGATTTCAATTCAAGTGCTTAGCTTTTGGATGCACGTAACAGTGGCTTTGTTTCTTTGAACCCACACTAAGATCTCAGATGTGAGGAAGTAGATGCCACTGAAAGATAACTAATACCTTTTCTGATCTGAGAAACGACAGTCAAGTGTCACAGGAGAGCTTACACCCATGAACATCTACTGTATCTGCAGCTCAGACAAACTTTTAAGCGTCGTTACATTTGATTGAAATGTTAATGTAAAAGCCTTTTTGGTTATAGTATTTGCTCAGATAACAATGCCTTTGAAATTTCACTATATTTCACAGTGGACTGCAAAATATTAATTCATACTTTTGAAAATTTGACAGTGTCTCATTTTCTTCATTAAGCACTCCTCAAGCGAGGCTAGATGTGTCAGCATAGTGATTATATACCAGGCTTCCCACGTGCTGTAATTTATCCTTCATATTTTACTCTGAATTACCTTGCTGGTGGGACTAATGAAATGTGGCCTACAGCGAAGTGAGAGAAAGATTCCTCGGAATAACAACGGACATCATTTAAAGTTTTTATGCCATTTACAATGACCTCCACCCATTTGAGGTGACCGGTGAATAGAGGAAAAAAAGACTGCTGTAGGTTCTGGTTAGTCTCCCGTCTTTTACCTTACGTTTGGACTCTTCACACATTTAAATCCTATATTTTTCTTGAGAGTCCTCCTGAAAGTGTAAGTGTGTTGCTGATGAAATCCACTCTGGTCGTACATTAAAGTGCAGGGAGCTCAATGTAATGAATTAATCCAGTGAAAACTAGCAGACTGGGTTAATGGCAAGAAAAACTGAGATCAACATGTTTTATCGTCAAAAATAATGTCAGTGTATTATTAATATTTTTCAGGATTATTATAAGGAGAAAAAAAATCTTTGAGATTTGATTGACAGCAGCTGGCAGGCTGCGAGAGTGCCCCTTTTACACCGCAGGGAATGAAAGACAAAGTAAACTCACTAGCACTGCACCCTGCATGTCATGGGCAGACAGCATGTGGTTAGTGGTGTTGAAGAGTGTTGAAGTACCACACCAGCATCTAACCAGACTGAAGTGAAAATTGCAGGTAAGTTTCCAGGCTGTTTAATGTGCTGCAGCTGAGCAGAAAATTAGCTATCTAGCCTGTAATCTGACGTTAGTAGAGCACTTTTCCCCAGTGAATGCTTGTTTTGGTATCTGGTTCAACAGGTGCAGGACAAGCCGTGATATCATGTAAGAAGGAGACTTTAGCATAGAGCTAAAGTGGGTTGTGTTTCTTGAGTTCTCTTGCGCTGTGTAGTTGCCCCTCCTGAATTCCCAGTCTGCTCTGATTGGTCAGCTCTTACATGCCTGACCCAGCACTACTTACAACAACAGAGCAGCTGTGCTAGATCAATTATTACATGCCAATCTAGCCGCTAGGCATAATTATGCAGAAGTTTAACTAGCGTGATCTCACATAGTCACAGAATTCAAGGCGAGACTACTGACGAGGTGTTCTAGGAGCAGTGTTTTCTGTGGGAGAGAGGAGTTTCTGTTGGTGCAGACTTTGACCTTTTTAACTTTCGAGATTGTTTACATGCACTAGAACATATATAAAAAACTGAAGGACAGAGGGAAAACATTAATCCTTTAATCTTGATTGAAGTTAGTGGAGGGCTCAACCAGAAGTTAGCCACTTGGCCAGTGGAAGTCTCTAGTGCGCTCGGTCTGTGGGCCCCAAAATGCTGATGCTATGCAGAAGATCCAGGTAATCTCATACCTAGACATCAAAACATTTTTGGCTTCACAAGCCACTGAGCAGCTTTCATTGGAATGAGCAGGGCCCCACCTCCGACACTGTGTCCAGATTCTCAATAATATATACTGGAGAGCATTTCATAAAAATGTATGTTAATCTAGGCGGTGCCATCATGAAACCAAAAAATAAAGAATATTAATTTCTCCCTTTGGGTTTCAGGTTTTTCTCAAAGGAGAACTCAGGACAAGTGCTTCACACAGCAGAAATGAATGCTGTAGAGAGAAAAAAAAAAAAGCAATTTAATTTTAGTTGGACTGAATGTCTTTTGTGTTTGTTATGGTGGCAACCCTTCTCATCCCTCACCAAAGTACTCCTTGCTTATATCCCTTTCTATCACCTCACAGAAACTCATAACAGCTTAACTCTCCGTCTCTTTTTTTCTTTTCCTCTACCTCCTTCCTCTCACACAAACATAAACATTTCCAATAAATCTACCACCCCATTGTTGTTTAATTTTGTTTAAAACTATCCATCCACCCGTCTCCAATCTGAGCCGAGCTGCACTTCACTCTCCCAGCAGCTGTGAGCTTGATTCGTACCGGCAGCCATGTCATTGATTCCTTGGCAGAGGCAGAACTATGGCATCAATCTAGGCTGCAATATCATCACCTGTAACGAGACACCTCTGCTTTTAGTATTTTCATATGCACGGCCACACATACACACACACATACTTGAGTTTGCCTGTCATTCAAAGAAGAAGTGAATAGAAAGGCATGTGATGAGGATGGGTGCGTGCATGCTTGAATTATTGATTTGAAGTTCAGTTGAACATTTTAGCTGCAGGTTATGTTAGCCTATTCATGACATAAGCCGCAAAGTTCTATGGGTGAATTTATAGTAGGAGCTGGAGAAGGAATATATTTCACCGCCTTGTTCAGTTAAATGTTTTTTGTTTTTTTTTATCGGCAAAATCTTTTTCCTTCTTGCCAATTTTCTCACAGTGTTCCACTAATTTTATATTCTGCACGCACAATCGATGTTAACTCACGAACCTGCGTCCTGTAATTGAGCGGATCAAAACTGCATCCAATGTGATCATGGCTGTAACCTATCAGAGGTATTCTAGTGCTGTGAGAGATTTATTTATAACATACACCTTTGGCTAGTTTATACTCTTTCATGGTGATCCGATTTCCTCCTTCAGTCTAAACACAGGGTGGGTTAGGTGAGCAATCGACACTAATAGCTATGTGTTTGTCTTTCTAAATAGTATTGTTAGCAGGGTGACAGATTGGTCACTTGTCCATGTTTACAAATCCTTCTATGGCTAAGGCACCGGCCTTACTCTGCCTCTGATTGGCCTACCCTGATATTCTTACCTTAAACCGAGACAATCCCTATCATCTCATGCCAAAATACATCATCTTCGTTACTCCAATCGACAACTGTTTTTAAAGCAATGGCAGATTGTGGGGCCTCTTAATAGTTACCGGAAGTTGGCTGCAAATACTTGCAGCCCAGTATTGTAAATCAATCGATCAATAAATCACTTACTGTCTGCACTCAAGGGCTCAGGCAACGAGTACCAGCCAACCAGAGGCAGAGCAGGGTAACTCAAGCCTTTGCCACAGTAGGATTCATAATTTAGCCTCCTGCCTCACACCCAGGGCATGCTGGGATACATTCCAGTAAACCATGACCATTAAACCATTTTTAAAGTTTCCTCCCAAAAAATACCACCCTCATCCCTTCAGGCCTTCCTCCACTCCTCCAAAATAATGAGCGTAAACAACGAACATTGGCTATTGCTAAATACTCACCGCTGTCAAGCTAGTATATTAGTATTTTAGCTGCACTTTCTCTGCATTTTTTGTGCGACTAGCTTGCCAATAGTTTTAGTAATATATCCATCTAGCCTTGTGGAAGACTCCGGTCATATGCAATGAGTGCATGGGCAGATGGGTAGATCGACAGGTAGCCTGTTCAATCTTTCAATATGGGTCAAATGAGACAATTTGATTGGCTTATTAGAGGCCTGAAACAGCCACAGTTGCTGGATTTTTCCCCCCTTTTTTTGTCAGCATGTGATTTATTGATTATTATCAGAATTTTAAGATATTTTCTAGAAATATAACTTTTTATGTCTTATTATTGTCATTTTTTAACCCCTTTTTAACACCACTTAATGCTGTAATTGGCTGACTGGAGGAAATGAGAATGGAGCCAGGGTACCTCCTCTAGCTCTCTCTCTCTCTCTTTTTTTTTTTTTACATAATGTTATTCAAGAATATGCATCATGCAAATTGTGACACAGAATCTCTCGACAAGAGAGGCAAACAAGGGAGGAAGTAATGAAAGATCTGCTTTAAGGCTCTGCAATTATTCAAGTTACAGCAAACCACCTGACAAACAATTAATATAGGGCCTCAGGGGGCCCTGAGGGTCTGGGGCTTCAGGGCAGTTGCTCTTTTTTTCCCCCAGTTGGTAGTCAAGCCTTCACAAATGAGGACAGAAAACGGTTGGACAGATGATTTGGACCCTGCACAGTACATGACGTTTTAGGAGCTTGTTAAACACATACGATTAAAGCCTTCAGAGGAGGAAATCATAGTCTTACAAAATGGTGCTGTACCAAAGTAGAATTCTTGTATTCTCCTATAAATATGACCCACAGTATGTTTTGTACCCTACAAGAGATCGTATACGGATCCATACTTACTCTAGTTGCTACTCGGCTTGTGGGAATTATATTGATTCTCAGAGACCTTACACATTAAGGTCACTAAGTTTAATAAATGGTGAAAACCGATTGCAGAAGCTGTACATGTGAAATGAAATGTCATCACTAGAATGAGAAAATCGGGTGGATTTGTCCAAGTGGCGTTCACTCATCGAAACATGCTAATCCAAGCCGGGAGCAGTGTCTGTGTCCATGGAAATAGAGGCGATCAAGTGTTTTTGGAGTACTTTTGAAAGGGATGCAACACCGGGCAAAGAGGGAAAAAAAAACATAAGATGAAATGAAAAGCTGAGTTGTGTGTCCACACCATCGCCCATTGAAATGATTCATTCCATCTCTGTGTTAATTAGCAGCTACACTTGTAAAATGACCTCTGAATGCTGCCTCTGTCTGTACCTCCTACTGCCTAGCGACACAGGTCTATATACAGAGAGTGGATCAGGGAGAGGACGAGGAAGGGAGGGATTAGACGGATGGGTAAGGGCAATGAGTGAGGACAGGGTAGATTGGTTTAAAAAGAGGAAGGGGAGAACAGGTGATAACAAAGTGAGAGAGACAGAGAGAGGAAGAGCACGGCAAACTGAATCAGATGTCTGAGCTCAATTTCAGGCGGTGAGTCTAACAATCCAATCATGTGCGGCACTTGGTGACAGCATGCATGACTGTACTGTTGCTTTGTCCATTTGGCAAGAACAGAGATAAGGTCAAGAGACAAGCTGATGATGCAGAACAATGAGACTTTTTTGAAGGAAGACAATGAAGGAAAAAGTTCACCAAGTGCGTGTTTTCTGTGGGTTAGAAACGTGAGGCAGCACAGAAATGACAGCACATAATGAATCCAGGAATCTAGTGTGAGGATTTGAGGGGAAATTTCACCACTGCTGTCTGTGTTAGCATGCAGGAGGTGGCCTATAAATTTACGGAGTGATACAAAGGGAGATCAGTGAGTGATGGATGGGGGATTGGTAGTGCAGATCCAGCTGCAGATTATTTATTGATTAGATATCAGAGACCCAGGTTGAGGCAGTAGGTGTCTTAAAACTGACCTCAAAATGGACATGGAATGAATTGCTCGCAGCCATTCAGACACAAATTTGCTCCTCCTCAACAAAATAAACAAAGAAATTTTTTCTAAAACCCAAATAAGTGCTCCGTTTTCTGGCCATCCAACCAAACTCTCTACATCTGCAATACCTTTCAAACCAAAGGAGCTCAGCAATTATTCATTTTTGAAGTAAGATGGATTATTATTAGTCATTGAAGAATCAATATCAGAACCCATTGGCCAACGCCTGATGATGATTTAGCATTTAGGGCAAATCAATCTGGACCCAGTCAAAGTCAATACCTTGTGTTATGAATACACTTTCCATTGATAAATACAGTGTTAGTGAGGTTGAATTCACAGTGTAGCTGGAAATCATTGTGACTTATTTCCCTGTCACTGACGTCGTTGTCACTGCGACGTTAACCCTTGCAGAGTGTTGTTGTACATAATGTACTCAGATACATAATGTGTCTGAGTACAATTTGTACAACTGGTGTAAATATAGTCAGAATGAATATACATACGGATATGTGAGCGACTTTTCTCCGTATCGATCCTTTGCTGTCCTTGTCAGAGACTGACTGACCTCATGCTGCATTCAAGTACACCTCACTCAGAAATCTATATCTGAATGGCCATGAAGGATGTCTAAAACGGGGAAGTTTTAAGCTTTTTTTTTTCTTATTTCTTTTGTTGATACACATGCGCCTACATGCATCACTACTTTCTTGTTCTTTCACAACAGCACTTGAATAGTTAGCTGCTTAAATAATAACAATATCCCCCGGGCAGATTTTAAAAATTCAATTTGAAAATTGTATCAAATTATTGTACAACAGGTCCACTATTAGCCTATCTCTGCAGTTATTTTACTACAGCATTTTTTTTTATAATGATATACTGCAGACTGTTAAGTAACTGATTAAATGTTATTTTCACCACTCATTCCAGACCCCTAACCTTTGTTTTGGGACTTCCAGTGTACCCAGTCGATATCCATATAACTGATACAGAGGCTGAGGTTTCCTCACGCCGGTCATTCTTTACAGTCCGATTAGCAAATTGAGACGTTCAAACGAAATGTTAGCTGCATAGGAATGCAAAAAATATGTTAAAAAGCTTACAAAAAAAGCTAGATTGTTAGTTAGATACTTTCTGAATTAGAATTCAGCCAATGCGCTCCATCTCTTTTGCTCTCCACATGGACTGTGCACCTTCATGCGACCTAAGCCCGCTCAAACGTGACTGGTCAATACTACTAAGACTCCAAACGAAAACCGGACCGCTTGCCAATACCAAAATCACAATCTGTATTCATATGAAGGTATCTGTTTGTAGAGATCATTACAGACTATTAGACAGTTGTATCACATTTGAGCAAACTGAGTAATGAAGTTCCATCTCGTCCTGCATTGATGAAGCGCCAAAGAAAGTTTTGATTGTGACCATGCTGCGCCACAAATCAATAATATTCAACAATTGACACCTGAGTATTAAAATCATTTCAGGAGTCGCCGCATGACTAACGATGTAAGGCGCAGTGGCAGCTAGATGAAAATTACTATGTGATACTGGTCAAGTGCTGAAGCCCCAACAATTACTCCTGCTAATAAATTGATTTATGTGTTTACAGTCTTGATAGTTATTCGCACCCCATCCTTTCATCTCCTCCACAGCAGATAATGACCTTTCCAGCTAAGAGGTCTTCCCTCTTCGCATCCATAATAATTGACCTCTTTCGATCATACCAGACACATATATAAATCGTGTCTCGTATAGTCCACAGTGCACAGAATCACACACAGTGAGGAGAGTGTGTTAAACATATTCTGTTATTATCAAATTACTGTCCTCAGCATTAATGACTGATGAATATTAGCATCACCCCCTGATGTGAACATAGAGTTTCAACACCATCTGCTATTTGTTCTATTCCCTGTTACCATGCCTGTGCTGCTTTGAAGAGGTCCTTTTAAAGGCATTCAAATATAATGCTAAATAGCTGTCACTGCCGGCATTCAGACACAGCCGGAATACAAATGCACAGAGCAGGGAAAGAGGGAAAAAAAAAAATAAAGAATGAGCCGCAGCAGGGCCAGGTCCTTATTGGGCGAATCCCCGGGGACCAACAGGTTGAGAGGACACCCTGCTGACCTGTGGCTCCATAACACCTGAACCACACTCCCCTGCTTTTAAACAGTGCATGCATTATAAAATGGCAACAGATGTATCCTGTTTGAGTCTGCATTGGATCTGTATTTGTACTCGTTATATCAACAGAAAAAAATGTTACAAGAATGTTCTCATAATGCCGATGTTCTGCTGAAGTTAACTGTTTTGTTGTCTGTTGAATTCATTTCGAATAAAGATCGATGATATGAAGTCTGTCCCCTGCTCTGCATGTAAAAGACCTGCTGATTCTGCTGTGTCGATTGTATTGAGTCCCTTGAAAAGAAAGAAAGACGGAACAAAACCAGAATTACCGCCTCACGGTTGTATGCCTCCGCGCACCAGTCGAGTAGCTTTTCCTGAGCTATGGTGTTGAATAATACGCAGACCATTTCTTGCAGGGTATTAGGACATCACAGTGAATTTAACCTCTGACCTTTTGGATATTGAATGTGTTTACTTCATCATTTGTGCAAGATTTTATCAGAATTAGCATATGAATTCTTGAGTTATGGCCAAGCCTTGGCCATTGACCTATCTCCACCAAATACTAATCAGTTCATCCTTAAGTCATAGTGGAACTTTGTACCAAATTTGAATAAATTCCCTCAATACATTCCTGAGATATCTCGTTCACGAGAATGGGACGACATTCATCCTTGAATAAATACCCTCCAGTCATAATCTTAATGATCTCACTGTTAACCTTGTCCAAGAAAAACACTTTTCACAAAGATAAATATTTGATCATCATTATTTTGGAGGAGTCCAGAGAGCCAGAAAGTAATCTTGCAATCCAGGGTAGCTACAGCAGCCTCTTCATTAAGTCATATTAATTGTTATAGCAATAAATAGCTCAAACAACCATGCTTATAAAATATAGCTGTCAGATTTTTGTTGGTTCAATCCAGCTTCCCCATTCTCACATTTTAATTTCTTTCTTGATTTCCCATTATGAAGTCAGTCATCTTGCATTTAAGATGTATATAAAGTATGTACTTTTTGTTAGGCTCTGACGTATACTCTTATGTGACCTTTGCCTCCAGCAGCAAGTAAACAAGGTGATTTGTGCACAGTATGGTTTCCCAGGGACAATGAAGCTTGATAGAGGGCCAGGCCAAGCGTGACATTTGTAATTGGGACTAGCTGTCATTGTCACAGTGATTTACGATATAATTAATGAACAATTAGGTGACATATTAGGGTGGTCTGGGTTGTTTTACTCAAAATTTGTGTTCAAGTTTTTCTCGCTGATTGTGTTACCCTCATGCCTCTCCGGTCTCAGCCGAGGGAAATTGGAGCCGTCGTCGCTGCAGAGCCCTGTTTGAATAGTATTTTAGAAGCACATTGAATATTTATTTGTATTTGTTTTAATTGTCTTCCGACCATATTAAATTAAATGTGTAGTTCATCCTTCTCCGTGTGAATAACGCATGCCCATGACAATGTGTATGTTATTTCCAGTTAATTAAAACACAATTTAACCCATGCCCTTTGAATTTATCCATTTTGGCACCTTCAAAGCACAAGAAAACCCCTCCATTTCTTTGAACCTGTGGTAAGAAGGGCTGGAGCTGCATTCTTTCCTCGACCGGGCTTTCTCAGACTTGACAGAAACAGCGGGAGACAATCGATAAGCTCTCCCACCACCTCCATGAAGATGAACTCGGGGTGTACCTCAGAACCAGCAGCCTTAATTTCTCTCACGAGGTCCCTGCAAGGGCA
Organism: Pagrus major; assembly: GCF_040436345.1. Lineage (NCBI taxonomy): Eukaryota > Metazoa > Chordata > Actinopteri > Spariformes > Sparidae > Pagrus > Pagrus major. Next base: position 24,742,175 of record NC_133235.1, read on the forward strand.
CTCATTAGACTAATGCACCTTTGTTAATTACTCCTACCGCTATATAACACTAACAAGTTGTTGTGTTCTTTACTAATGGCCGGATCAGCCTGGGTTTGTTAACCGATCTATCACCAAAGTACCAAATCAAATAGACTGCACACAGCCGGTCACATGCCTCAGGTTTTCGAGCAAAGTTAGAGGTCTACTTAACCGCACTTTCATTTTTAATTTATGTTGAATGTTGTGTTATTTCAGATTTTAGGATAGAGAGGAAGCTAATTAGTTGTAATTAGAGTCTAAACCACAACTGATGAATTTTGCAGCATGGAGAAAATGTGGATAAGAGATAATTGGAAGATCAGCTTTGCTTTTCTTACCCCTCCTATTTGTTTCTGGCCACGATAATGAGAGGTTTCTGTCTGAACACTGACAGTCCTGCCGCTGTGTACACAACTGAGCAACAATGAACATATGAAGCATAAAGGAATGAAGACGTTTTTTATTTCCACGTGTAACACAGTAGCACTTCTCTCGCGGTGCTGAAGAACCCTGGGTCAATGCAATATTAGTGTTCTTTGCTTTTTTCTCCTTACCAATTCACACTCCGGCTCTGCGATATCCAGTCCCTCTGACGCACAGTCGGTTGAATGTCAGTGGTGGCAGAGAGATTAATCGGCGGTCACCTGCTGCGAGTTGTCAATTGAACACCTCGGGAAGAGCCGTATCAGCATAACAGGAAGCCATTTTCAGACATATGTCTTATTCTATGAACACAACCCGCCCTTGTTTTTCCCTTTTGAAAGAGGATCTCTTGCGTCTTTGCTTGCTGTGTCTAAAGATTAGAGCCGGTGTCGGGGCAAACTACGCGGCACAGTGGCAACCTGGCGCTGCAGGCCCGCGGGGGGTGGATGAGCCGTATTTGAAAGGGAAACTATCAATACAGAATAAGACACAGCGGGAGACAACAGCTGCCCGTTGGCTATCGGCTCATTACGGGCAGAATAAAAGAACTCTTCAGAGTGTGTTTGAGCTCCTCTCATCCCAGGGGACCGCAAAAATAGACACCTGGAACAGCACATTACAGCCACCTCCACACCCTTTGTTTTAACACTGAGGTACAAAAAAGTAGTTAAGTCCTCTTGAAGATGTTTAAAAGGGGAATGCTTCTTCTATATAAATGGTATGGTAGACACTATATTTCTAAGAACTATCCTCGGCATCAAAATAGATCCTACTGAGCTTGCATTTGCTCCAGGAAATGCCTGAGGATGTGCCAGCAGCACTTCATCCAAGCTTAGTGGGTAAGTTTAATAAGGGTAAGAAAAACCCCAGGTTAGCAGATTTCCCTAATGAGGTCTGATATGTGTACAGTCATTTTGCATGTCGTACTGGCTGTCCATTATTCAAAAATGAAGTCCAGCTGTATTCCATATATACTTGCCGGTGCAGTAAGTGAAGCTCCCTGTGGATATGACGAAGATGTGTCATCTATAATAGGAGTAATCTTATAGAACAGACAGGATGTGGGAGAGCGTTCAGGCTCTATTAAAGCATTTTTCCCTCATTTTTTTATTATCAAAGGAGTTGCCTGATGTTGATGTACCCTTTTTTTCTATTACATATTTATAGCTATTTCATATCTGGTCAACTTCTCTGTATCATCGCACTAAGTGATGATTATATGGTAATTGAGGGAGAGGTCATGTTAAACTGAGGTAGTTCACCGCTCACATGATGCAAAGTAACTTTGATGACGCAACCCGGGACATGAGTTTCATGTTCATTTGTTTCAGCCAGTGCTTTTTGATGTCAACTAATTCAAAGAGATGCGGGTTGGATGCATGTTATTGTTCGGTAGCCCGCACACAGCAGGGGAAGTACAAAATAGACTCAACAATTGGATGAATACCATAGAAGAAGAAAAAAAAATTGACCATGCTGATGCAATGTTCAATGTTTAACTTTTTTTTCCTCCTTTTTTTGTTCAAAGAAAATGGAATGAGAGACTTGAAAGCCACTCAGCTCACACACATCAGGCCTCGGGCTTTTATACTCTTATTCATCTTTAGAAATTCAGAAATTCATTCTCCTTTGCTATTGTGTGAAAAATTCTCAAATTACAGTTGTCCTTTCATTCTACAGCCCATAAAAGCACAATAGTCCGGTCAATATAATCTCTTGTAATTCAGATTCATGCTGCGTATTGGTCAAACTTACAGAAAAACAACTTTAACCACTTTGATTGTTTCTAATATATGGTGCAGTAAATGCACACATCTCCTCGCTTACAAATTAGTGTATCATAGTCTTGCAAATCAAGCAAAACATCTATGATCAAAACATTAATTTCTTAAAATTATTTTAGGTTTTCAAGATGGGAGATTTTTACAATGTGTTCAGTCTCCATTACTTGGAGCCAGTAGACCTTTGCCAGCTGAGACTCCAGAAAGGGATTTTTCCTGGCCAAGAAATAGTCTCACACAGTACCCTCTGTAAAACAGCAAATTGTCATTTTTACACTTCGTTTTTTATACATACTAAACAAACAAGATATAACACATTCATCTGTGGAGATTTGGAGGTGCTGGTAGAAGGATTTTAACAGAGCCAGAATGGATCTTTCTCCTGTTTTCTGTCTTTATGTTAAGCTAAGCTAATTGGCTGCTGGTTTCAGCTAATTACCCTCTTGTACACATGCACTTCTACCCTAAAATTTTCCAGACATTAACCAGAGAAGCTATCTGTGTGAACGCAAATGACCGACCGACCGAGAGCAGCAACATTTAGCAGCAGTTAGTGGTTACTTTAGCAACAAAAGGCACTAGTAACTGTCCAAGCATAAGCACAGGACTTTCACCAGGGAGAGCGCTGTTCATGTCCAGTGTAAAGGAAAAGTCAAAGGTGTTTGTTACCAACATAGTTAACTTAAGTCACGCACTCAACGTAATTGTTACGTAGGTACGTTTATAACTGAAGTTACTTATTAAGCCAAAGCACAATGTTTTCCAAAACCTAACCCAACTGGTACGCTGCAACCGTCATGTTGTTCTGGGAACGGGGATATATATCGTTTTTCGTAGTCACTGGCAATCAACCCATTCAGTCCTTTAGGTATGAGGATGTGGTATCAATCTTTTCATCTCACTCTCAGCAATTAAGCAAATAAACAACTAACAAACTATTTACTTTAAATATCTCATGTTGGCATATTCTCATCTGAAATGAATGCCATCAAAACAGGCAGAATTAGCTGAACACCAGAGGACATCAGTTATGCTTGAAAGTGAAGTTCGAGTGGGAACTGGGGACTGGCAATGTTTTTTCTTTATCAAGTAACTAATTTGTTAAGATCAAGTGAAGACAGTGTGAACGGAGTTAAATGAAACTGAAAGGATCCCTGTAGTGTTGACATTTAATCATTATCCAAATCATTTCATAACAGAACAAGAGGTAAACTGTTGCTTGTTTAATTTAAGCCGATCAAAATGTTCTGCGGGAGCTTAATTTGCTTCCGGTGTCATACAGAACAGTTATTTCGAGATTAGGGGAGAAAAACAATGACATCTAAAAATATTGCTGCTGTTATTAAAAGCCGACTGGTTTTAAAAATATATCACAACCCCATAGAACAGCATGAAAACCTTTGACTCAAGTTAAAGCAAAAGAGAGACTGAAACAGGGTTTTCACAGTTTCCTGTTTCAGTCGCTCGCAGGCTGCACAAAGTGCTTCGTGGAATAAAGAGTTCCTCGCTTTCACCACTGCCACTAGTTCCCTGTGTTGCACACACCGTGGATTATACATGTGGCTGTCTTGCATATGAGACACAGTACAGGATGTTGCGGCGCAGAAGTGAACGACCGCACCGGGAGAGAGATAAAAGTGAGATATCGCATCAAGGAGATACATATTTAATTCAAAGCAATAATGTATTATTAGCCTTCTTATGTATTATTTCCTTTTAGTTCCCCCTGTAGCTTATTTCAAACTCACTGTGTCACACGGGGAGGGTTTGATATCAGGTTTTCAAGCTGCAGAGAAAAGTTCAAGAGTATGATTACCTCCTGGAAGTGGATCGAGAAAATGCTGATTTGATATCTTTTCTCGGAGTTTGTCATCCATTTCATAGTTTTTTTGTTTTTTTTTTCAATTTACATCTGTGGGAAATTAGATAGATGCCGCATCTCGCATCCCCATCTCGCTCTCTAATATGGCATGTTAGCGGCACTGTTGAGTTGTTCCTGGATGATGTGATGAATGCCGACATTCAGCCGAACGGGGAGCTGGTGGAGAGAGTCCCTTATTGCCTGACGGTGGAAGACGAAGGGAGAGGAGGGAGAAGGAGAGGCTGCATGTAGAAAACGAGGAAAAGCACAGTTGAGAACGGCGAGAGAGGGACATAACGCAAAATGATTTAATTTAGTTACCGTGTCATTACCATCAGAAGACGACAGTGAGGAATATGCGTCATTAATAATAACTGAGAGATGGGGGCTGGCTAAGCTTTTGTGCTCTGCGGTGACTGCGGTAATTGCATAAAACCTTATGATAAACCAACCGTCAAGAACAATATGTGTACGCTGCAGCAGATTAAAATTATATTTGTTGGCATGTGGGCTATGAGCCGATTGTACGTGCACATTTGAGGAAATGCTGAATAAACGGCCAGACGGCCATGTTCTGAGGTTTATTCCTGTGCAACCTTGGTGAATTGCCTGAAAAAACGATTTCACCAAGATTGACTCTGCAGAGAGAGAGATTGGGAGTGGGAAGAAAAGTACTGTTTTATTATTGTGAGAGTGTATATGAGGGGGGCACAGGGGAGGATGGTAAGAAATGGAAAAGTCAGAAACGGCAGGGTAAAATTTCAAAAACATCTCGCTGCTTCTTTCACCGACTTAAAGGCATATTGCCACACAAAAACTTACCGAGGCCTTTCATTTTCGTCCTTTTTTATCCAGGAATCTGTCTTACTCCCCGTGACTCAGACTAAAGGCTACGTCTTTATCGGCCCTCTCGGTGCACCACGTCGCTATGCTGAGCACCGTATTTGATCAGTGTCTCCACAGGAGGCTCTTTTGCCCTCTCCCACAGCTCCGTCTCTGGCCCTGCTGGCTCAGCAGACAGCCCACATCAAGAAGACCTCATCATAACTGTCATTGTTTTCACTCAGTCACTACGGCGCTGTCTTCCAAGGACTTGACCCCACCTCAAACACTACCTTTTTCCACACACAATAAACCCCTAACTGCCATAATCAGAGGGTCTCTATCTGCTTCTGCCTCTTCTCCCTTTTCGCTCTTCACAGTTTTTCATTTTTTTTTTTTTTAATCCCGTGTCCGGCCACAGTTCCTGGAGAGGTAAAGCAGGAGAGTAATAAGTAAGACTGGTGCCTCCACGCTGAGCTAATGACAAGGACACGCTGTCCTGACAGCCTCTGTACTCGCTGAAGAACAACTGTCCAAGAAACAGGAGGCAGCGGCGTCTTATCAGCAGGAAATGGAACAACTGCGATGCTATTTCATGCTTTTGAGGGGAAACACACCAACAAACAGGTTTCAATCCAGGCTCCCCACATGATTGTATCAAAAGCATACATCACGTACAGTATGAGGCTTTTGTCTCAGCGAACTGATGACTGTGTTTGGTGAGAACATAAAGTGATAGAGCACACACAATGGGAACATTTATACTGTTTGCGACCGCTTTAAAGGTGATTGACAGTCAAATGTGTTGGCGCTTTTTTGTACTAAAGAACCACACTGGGGTCGTTAGGGCCGGTAAAATAAAAGAGGCACTGCTGAAGATTGTGTGTTTGGTCTCATGCAATATGTATTTCAAGGTGTTCCTGTTCAGAGATGCAAAATATGGGAAAGGGAATAAAACACAGAAATAGAACACAGAAATATCTACTAAGATATTTTACTTTATTCTCTTTTTTCATAAAAAGGGCGAGTGAGTTGGAGAGGGAAAGAAGTTAGAATTTTAGGCTGCAGTGCCACAACAACATGAGACGAAAGCAATTTTTTTCTTTTTCCCACAATATTGCCTTGAGCTTATTTTTGATCACTTGTAAGAGCTCAAATCCAGCACAATATGATTGAGGAAGCTAGTAATTATCATAAAGTAGGCCGTTATATTATTTTCTTTATCTGTTTACAGAAATAATCTGATCAAAAGAGTGCATTCTTCTAAAAATAATTGATTTCTCATCCTTTTCAGTCACTGATCTTTTTGTTGAGCTGACAACAGGCGAGTCAACATTTCCTCTCATACAGCCTTCCTCTTGCGAGATGAATGCCCGCCTGTAGCTCCGAGAATGTCTTCTCTTCGACCAATATTACAGGTTCAGCAGCAGAAAACACTTTTTTTCTTCTTTCTTTTGCACTTCTGTGCAACACGCCTCAAAACAGTTTCAGCATCCCCAGTTTGACTCCAACCTGTGGCCCTTGGCCAATTTCACCCCTTCTCCCGCTCTCCCCTTTCCTGCCTAATCTCCAGCTGTCACTATCGTAACAAAGGCACTAAAAGCCCAAAATAGTGATTTCAAAAAACCTCAGAGGTGATGCGAAATTATGCGCCCCGATGGTAATTTAGTAAATAAGCAAATATCGTAGACTGTGTGTTAGGACCATGTTACACAGTGTCACCAAGCTGCTCCTGTCACACAGAGTCCTGCTTGCATCTGGATAAACCTCCAGTCTGTATTACACTGTCAAGGGAATCAATTAAAATGAGATCTGTGTTTCATGCTGCAATTTTTCTATTGGATCTTTGCACCATTAAGTCATTAAAGCCACTAGACAGGGACTCTTTGTCCCTTTGCCCCTTTCAATACTCTGCTGACACTAAACGTTTTATAGTCTACAACTGTATCTGCTATCTGTCAAAGCTGTGCGCCTCTATCAAGGAAAAACATCAGAGAGAAAAACCACTAATCGTGTGTGCTCACCTCCAGGGATTGTTACTGCTCTTATCATGTTTACATACATAAATAAACACACTCCATATATATATCCTTTTTTATCTTCTGCGTCCGAATCCCCCTGGCGAGGTCATATTGTATTAAAAACAGCATGACGTTGTGTTAGGGGAACCTCGGTCAGGGCTGCCTCCTCCAGTGCCCATGTCATGTCTGGTACTGCCTGGGACCACAATCCAATCAGCCAGATGGAGGGCTGTTTGAGGAGCAGAGAGAGGCTGCCCCCCCTTTGCCAGTAAATACTGGCAGCTCTTGGATTTAATTACATTCACAGTATGGTAAACGGAGCAGTGCCACAGGCCCCCAGAATACACCTCTGCTCTGCACAGCGAAAAAGCCAAGAACTCTAAGGATCGACTTCTCTTTGGATGCTGTGCAAAAGACTAATGAAGAGTTATGTTTGACTGGAAAACGATGCTACTCAGGACAGAGAACTCCATAAAGAGGCGGTCCTGTCTGCTCCTGAACGTGCAGAGAGCAGGATCCTCCCGTTCGCTGCTATGTCTGCCGATTCCTGCTACTAGTTCATGTGGTGACATAGAAAGGAGGGAGGGGATTGCTAACTACAAAACGGACAGGAAGAGCTTTGAGTGACAGGCAACAAGGGACTCTGTGAAGAAGAAACCAAGTTGAGAGTGTTTTCCTGTTAATGAGCCAAAAGTGGAGTTCATGATGGGTTATTTTCACCATGCCCTGTGACTCTACGCTCCAGCAGCGGCACACACTCATCATGTGCTGTTAGTATACACTCTGCCCTTACCCCCCGCGCGACCCCGACTCTGCTCGGCAGGCTCAGACCCAGACAAATTACTGTGTCTCCAAGCTGCTCTCTCCTCAGCGCCAAACATTTCCTCTTATTTCTGCCCCATTCCCCAAAGAGGAGTCTGTCTGTCTGCTAATGCCGGTGCGGCAGCAGCTTTCCACCTGCAGGGTCATGGGACGGGTTCCCGTGAAGGTCGCAGCTGTCGGATCATTACATGAGAGGATTGGGCCCTGGTTTACACTGCTGCCAAAACTAGCGCTTCATCTCCACCGGGGAAGACATGAAGGTGGCACTTGAGCATCTCTAACATCGGAATCTTTCTGTAGCATGTTGGGAGAGCTGGAATTGTTTGGAAAGAAGAAAAGCGGTTACCACTGGCTCCACGGTGGGCTGACATGGCTGCACCTCACTCTTCATTAGTGTGGCCTCCTTGCGTGTGTTTTTGGCAGGGGAGAATTAGAGCTGTATCTGATTAGGAGGGTGAAAGCAGAGCAGAGCCCTTGAAAGCCTAATTGATTAGACTGTCTTTTTTTTTTTTTATGTTATCCCCCCCACCCCTCCACACACACACCTCCTCTTAAGTAAAGTGAGATGAATACAAATACGGGCAATGCAGGACCACACACCTGTCACCCCTGAGCTGCCAATTTAAACCTCCCACTGCCGCTAACAAGCTCGATTGTTGGCAAAGCTTTAACGCCGGATTTCTAAACTTTTTATTCCTTTTTCTCTCAAAGCACTCGCTGCGGACAGACATTGCTGAAATAACCCAGGAAAGAGAGGAATGGTAATGTTTTGTTGGTATTAAGATTCAAAATGAAAGACATTTTAATGGAATAGCCGCAAGACACAGGCATTCCAAGGACAGCTCCGTTTAAGTTGTTGTTGTTTTGGCTGAGGAGGACATTGATTCTGGGCAGACGGGAATGTTGAGAGCAGCATGTACAGTACAGCTAGCTAAATCAGCTATGCTCACACGGCTGCACGGAACTGAATGAGCCAGCGGCTTATCAGGACAAACAGACAGCACATTTTTAATGAATAATTAAAGCTAGTGAAAACATTGGCGTGCATCTTCAGCAATTCTGCTGATGTCACTGCACTGTTAGGGAAACTTGCAAAAACAAGTACACTGATTGTAAGTTTACAAAAAGGTGGCTGTCACTGGCAGGGTTACAGCACCGACACTAAGACAATATGACCTGGGAGAATGCATGTTGATATTAACGAGTGTTTAGAGACGCTCAGTACAGTCGGTTAGTGCCCGACTAGAATGTTAAGTTTAAATCCAATGGCAGCTCAGTCTCTCTGCATTTAATGAGCTGGACTGTACTCATTAGTGTTGTTTTTAAAATATGTTATCATGCTGAAGAAGCATATTTGTAATGTGTCAGTAGAGTTTACAGTAGTTATAGGCAAGTTTTATTAAGTGGTAAATGGTAAGCATTATTAAATGGTAAGTACCACAATTGTAAAATCCAGGGTGCAGTAAATCTGTGTCATATGGTGTTTTCTTTTCATCTTTTTCTTTTTCTTGATGCTTTTTTTTGGTGTTTTCAAAGACTGCAAGGTCAGTGAGCTGGAGATCACCTCTAAAGCAGACTTTTGTGAATGTGGCATAGTGGCATCTGATGCCATTCAGCTATGAAACAGCCAACTGATTCCTTTCAGAAGTGTGCCACAAAACTGGAAAAGTCAGCTTGTGTACCACAGACAAAATGCAGTACGTGCACACACTGTTATAACACTTCACATTTGGGTAAATATTTCCTCCTTTACAGCGTTTTAGACTTGAATTAATAAACACATATGACTGCTGACAGAAGCATTTTACTGACATTATAGTTTCAGCGTAATGTGTAAGTCAGCGCGTTGCTGAGCACTCAAGGGCCACATGTAAAAAAATATATATACATATTTATAAATTGACGTGGGAATCAGTGTACATAGCACCAAGTGCATGGTTTACAGATATAATTTGTTCACACAAATTATTAAACCGTAAGGGGGATGGTTGGGTCCATCCTGTTAGCCCAGTGGTTAAGATGGTCTCATGGTTCGATTTCAGACAGAAATGTTTATTTCATGAATCATCCAGTTCCCTCTCCCATGCCATGTTTCCTGTCTGTCTGCAGACCGCAGACTCATTCTCCTCAGTATCGCTCCTCACCCAGAAAGGGAGCGCAGGTTCTGGTCTACTAGTCTGGTCTGAACTATTGCAACTCCTGGCTTGTATGCAAACCTCTGCAGTTCATTCAGAATTCCAGCAAGTCCGGCTGCTCAACAATCTACTCAAGTTCTTCCACACTACACAGCTCCTCCGCACCCTGCACTGGCTGCCAGAGGCTAAAATCTGATTCAACAGTGCCTGCCTGCTATCCTGTGAGTAGCTCAGACCGATCCTACACCCAGGATGTGGTCAGACCATACACCCCAGCCCCTCCGCTACGGCCAATCAGCTTGCTACTTCTTCACTACGAGGGTGGCCAAGCTACCGCTCGACACAATCACGACTGCTTGCCGTCCTGACTCCACAATGGTGGAACGAGCTCCCCATTGTTTTTTAGGATGGCAGAAAATCTACACAGCCTCCCTGGCAGACTTAAAACATCTGTTCAAAGTGGTCTGTTATTGCTTCTAAATGTAGCACTTCAGGACGTTTGATTTAGTTGATGTACTTGCATGAATCTTGCAATGTTTGCATTCAATCCACATGGTTGAATGCACTTATTGGAAGTTGCTTTGTATAAAAAGGAAGAGTTAAATAAATGTAATGTAAATGAACACACAATAATTGGCATGAGAAAGAGTGAAAATGATTATAGTAAAAACCAGACAGTCAGAGCAATCCTTGTAAAATTTATTGAAATGTTTAATCAAAAGATTTTTCTGTTCGTGCTTGCTGTTTGAAACATCCCTGGGTGTTAAAAGAGGCGCTATATAAACAAAAAAATATCATCTAAATTATGCACTGCACAATCCAGCTTTGATTGTTGCTTCAATTCTTATATGTGAGGATAATGCAGAGTCCTTCAGGAGCATTGCATTATGATAAACACTTAATTGTTAAAAATGAAAAATTATCTCAAAAATGAGAAAAGCTGTCGAGCCTTCCCCCTCGAGTAAAGTACATTTTTCAAGAACTGCTTTTGCATTACGCTCATACAAGGAGACTAATAACACACTGTGTTTGCTCTCTGCTAACACTGCCAGCCATAATATATCAATCACATGTTCCACTTAGGGATTATCGTATTTTCTCATGTAATATGTCAACATTGTTTTTTTTTTCTCTTTAAATTAATGTTCAAAAAGCCTTATTAAAGCTAACTGGAAAAAAAGTATCATCAATTATTAACACATACAATTTATTATTCCTGCTGTTTGTACTCCAAGAAATCATTTTATTTCTGTTTCCCTGGCCGGGTCTGTGTGTCCTCTCGCCGGCCTTTGGCTTCTCTGTGCTCTCTGAATGCCAATATTTCAGCATTGTTGTTTTAGTGCAGAAAGCATCCCACTGAGCGGGAAGGTGACCATCCCTTGTGTCTTTGAAGTCATTGTGTGTGTGTGAGCAACAGAGACGGTGTGAGTGTTAAGTGTGAAGAACTGTGTGGTTGTTGCTGTGCTGTGTTATCCACATTTCAGTTTGTGAAAACGAGTGGAGACTCAGAGATGGCGAAGAGTGATAAAAAAACAGATCTGCATTGCACTGTAGATTAGTATTGTGCAGGTTATCTTCAGTGCTGTCCTACATATATCACTCTCATGTGAAATATCCCCAGTGACCAGTTGCAAGTCAAGAGGGACTGCATCCATAAATGTGATGTATCGTTGTGCTGTGTAGCTTGTACATCCAAGGACTCCGGTTCTGACCGCAGAAAGAGGCTTTACCTCCACTTTACCGTTCTTTCGGAGGAGTTATGACAGACTTCAGCAGTATTATAAAAACACTGATCCTCTTCCCCCCCTGTTTTTAATTATATTGCAGAATTCTCCAAAGAGGCCATGTCAAACCCGGCTGAAGGATAATCAATAACAGGTAAGGACCATGTATTACGATGCGCCTGCTTTTGAGTTTCAAAGATGGACTGTGACAAGAACAAGGAGGAGAAGGGAGGACGGTAATGAAAACTGAATAAATAAAAATTCTAAGTTAAATCCAGATTGACCATAAGTGGCTGTGACTTGTTTTATAATTTAAAAAGATTAGAACTCACCACCATGTAATCATGCATTTCACTACTTGGACATGCAAATCCTCGACTCAATAGCTTGTCACAAATACTTACTTTGTATATGCATATTAAAATGAATTTCAGATTTAGCACAACAACCTCTTTCATGCAATATATTCAAAAACTAAAGTATTCTGCATATTAAGTTTTAGTGAGCACATGTGGTATCCACTGCAAAGCATTTTCCACAAAGCATCGCCAATAATATTTTTGACACTGTTGGCATACTAATGATGTTTAGTTCAAGTGTCACAGAATAATCATAATCCACTGGAAGGTCGAATTTTTTTGACGTTGTCTCCCGTTTAATTTGTAATATATATACAAAGCCCCCCGCAGCACATTTATCTGCGCTGGAGCAGCTGATAGCGGGACTCTTTCATTACTCTTTACAGATGCTTGCCTTCCTTCTCTTTAGCCAGTCAGCAAACACAGGGCTACAAGCTAATCTTATCATCATTACATTATGTATTTGTGCTGCTGAGATTACCAACATATCCCCGATAGCTTCTAGAGGATATCTCTGACTGAAGTAAACACTGCTTAGACACATAAACACGTGTATTCCGAGCAGCAAAAAGGACACCCATGCACATAGCCCCCGCAGATAGCCTTGCTTCTTGTGTGTGCTCCCGTGTCCACACAAAATACAATGTCAACCAAAGCAATTTAATGCAGTATAAATGAGATAGCCATTTACTCAGCAAGGATTGCGATATTGTGTTGGGTAATGTTGAGTTCAGACAGTTGATACACTCTAATGTGAGTGTAATGCTCAGGCTGTCAGCATGCAGGGGCAAACACAGTGAATTCATGGCACTCAAGCACAGCACAGTGCAGACCCAGTGCAGTTTTTCTCTCAGATAAGCGTGACACGACTGCCACCCGAGCAAGTGGAAAACTAAACAACAAAGAAACTAAATATAACAATACAGTCAGATAAAAAAAAGCAAATCAAACCACTGCCTTCGACTTAATCTAGCGTATTGTATTCATTTTCTTAAAATTGGCTTATACTCACTCCAATCGCCAAATACGTGCGCAAATACAAATACTGTATGTCTGCTTAGTAACGAGTCCTCTTAACCATGTACCTACACCCATGGTTGGGTGTAGGTACAAAAACTATGTGGTTTAAAACATTGAAGCCAGCTGGGTCTTACATGCCAGTTTTAGGGTGCTTTCAGAACAACTCAAAACGGTATGCGCATGATTGGGTCGATTTGCTTTAATTATACTCGGTAAATAAAATGTTGCGGATGCCCTTCACCTGCTTTACATTTGTCATAAGTAGCTTAAACTAATGTGAAAATCCCATTAGGTCTGGTCTTTGAAAAAATAATGCCATGACGACCTTAAACTGTAATAGCTGAGGTCTTGCATTAATGGAACACTTTGATCAAGGCACACGGTTTTTGACTCATCCACCTTCCACTACCTCTCTCTCTGTGAGGTTTCTTGGTTGTATAACAACATCACGTTGCCTCCACCTTTGTCTCTGACAGACAACTGTAACGACTCACATGGCTCATGGTCAAGTAAACATAAACATAGCTTCTATCAGAAATTTCAACAGACAAACAATAAATGCCGTTTTCTAGTGAGGTCAGTCTCCTACTCAGACTAGCAATTACAGCAGAAGATGTTAGAGATGTAGCCGGCACGAATGGAGAAACATTGTGACTGAACTTAAGATAAGGCTCGACTGAATGTAAGCCAGGGTTAAGTAGAATCTGATATCAATGTTCTGCCTGGCCTTACTTTTTGTCTGCATGTTTGGTCATGGTTTCTCTGAGAAAACACATTCAAACAAATCAATTCTAATACAGAGGTTTGTCTAACCACAAGAACAATATTTTTTGCGTAACGTGTAATATTCTCTCGGCACAATACATTTGCAAACACGGCTCACAGTAACCTACTTTTTATGGTGAAGGGCAGATTTTCTCTGACTGCAGGTGATAATGTGATAATGCCCGAGTGTCTGTCTGTCATTCCCCTTGGACTGCGGGGCATTCTTTTTACAAGGCTGTATTATCCCTGCTGTAATGCTTTCCCACAAAGGACTCACGCTGCCATGCTATAGCATTGTGGTGGGAAAATTGCAGGCTGCACTCCACTCCTATGTAACAACTTTATTCAGCTTTTCACAGAGCACCCTACCTGGTTTTCAAACAATGGTTACCGCAGATGGATTCAATTGAGCCAATTGAACAGCCCCGAAGAACACAACGTGCTGCAGCGAGGGTGGCGCGCAACTGTGCCAGGACCAATCCGTCCAGCACCGACAGTGTCACAGCTTTTATATAATGATGATGACAATAAACTTTGACTGTAAATGTACATAAATGAAGTTGATAAAAACATTTAGGCAATGAAAATGACTTTAACCTAACTACTAAAGATGCACCGACTGCAATGTTCTTGGCCGATTCCGATTTTCTAAAAGTCTGACCTGCCAGTTCCTGCTAATTTTGCCCAATTACAATTTCTATCTTTCTAAGAACTATAATTAACAGCATACACAAACATTTTTTCTAACCTTTTGAAGAGAAAATTCAAGCTTTTAAAAGCTATTAATGGCCTATTACTGACATTTCTAAGAGAATTTTAGCTCCCTCTTATGAGCATTCATGCAGTGTACACTGGTATATCTAGGACTCTTATTGTGAAAGGTAAAAACAGAAGTCTGTCACTCCCGCAGTGAAACACAGAGAAAGCCTTTGGAAAGCAAGACTGTAAATGCCAGAAAAACGCAGAAAGGACTCTCACACTGACCTGGAGCGCACATATTTTGGGTAAATAAGACTGAATTATTCAGTTTCTTTCTGTCTTTCGGGTTGGCGGTTCTGTTGGGTGGGTGGGCGTCATGTACATAAATATGACCAGCACACTGATGGTCGCTGGTCATGTTGGAAACCATTTGATTCCGCTCACTGGCCGGTATCTCCACTGAGTGCACCATCCTTGTCTGTGTGAGTGATTTTCAACATATCTGAAAGGTGAAAAATTAAAAATGGAAGAAAATAGAGTTGCAGCACAAGACAGATCTGACACTACCAGAGGTTTTGCAAAAGGGCAAATAAGATGTCTGTGAAAGTCAGAGAGGTCTTACTGCAGCCAGTATTGACTTCTATCAATAGAAAATCAATACTGTTGTCAAAATAACTTAAACATCAACAACAGACAAACGGCAATAGACCAGTTTTTGTTCTATCACTGCTCAAAGCCAGTGACAGTCTTTGATAGCCTTTTAATTTGCATCTTCGCTGACTCACCTTTTTTTTGTTTACCATATTTCCCCTAGTTGTTTACAGTTTCTGTTTACTGGAGTACAAACACAAGTCAAAGTGTAAAGCACTAAATTACAAGCCCTTTTGTGCCTTTCAAAGAAATTATGGCTGGTTTGAAGATGTGAAGGTTTTTGAGCAAAGCCATTCTGGATGAAACAAATTCGCAGTGCATTCAGAGCCCGGACTCCACTTCGTTATTGGCCTTGGGACACAAAGCAGGGTGCAGTGCAGTTATTATGACCACAAATTAGTCTCATGCACATGCACAGACAGTACGTGGCTCCAGCAGATGACTAAGCACCTAGAATTAGCTCTGTTAGATATGCAGAGCAGGTGATTGCGGCAGTGCTGATGGACTCTCATCTCCGTCCCAGTCCTGCTCCTGTCATCCTCTTACCAGTTAGCCTATAAAGCCCAGTGACGAGGAGGGTTGCTTAATATACCTTTTGGTGGTGCCAAGATGCCCTTAAGCCCCAGTTAATGCAAAGTATGACCAACACGCTGAGGTTGTACATCAGCTTCTTCAAGCTGCCCCTCCCTAATAGGGTTTATATATCCAGTAGAATTCTCTCAATACGTGGATTACTTCAATATATTTTAGACTTGGGTACTATTTCAGTAAATGTAATAAAGTGACTGTGAAAAGTTTATATTAAGAATAGCTGACAGAACGCCTTCAATTTCGAAGTCATTATGGTATAGTGACACAATAATGTGACAGCAGATAATGAAACGCTTCCAGTCAGGTGCTTCACAGACTGTGAATCCAGCTGCTCTTCAAAAAGAAGAAAAAAAGCTGGAAGTTTATGACAACCTGAATAAACGCAGGACAGACTTAAGAGAATAATGTCTGCTGTTTTTTTTTTTTCTTTTGTGTATGCATCATTATGCTGAATCATCTTCCTATCTCTACAATCTATGTTTCTGCTTTGGAACAAGGACAAAGGACACATCTATATAGTGTTTATCGATATCTGTAAGTGAGTCTAGTATTTCCATTAGGGGCTTTGAATTGTCCATGTCTGAAATGCTAACGGTGATAAACTTTATGGGCACCTTGATGGCCTGAAAGTAACTGCTAATGCTATGGCTATTACTCTGTGCAATCGGTTTGAAAAGCAGCTTTTTAGCTCACATTTCTTGAAGCAGCATGTTGCAAACTCATATTACATGCATTGCAATTGCTGCGCTGTTTATATTGCATACTTTTGGTGTAAGTGATATTAAATTGCAAGTTTTTCTTTTTCTTCCTCTTTGGTTTCATGACAGCACCTTCGATCTATTAATATACCAGTTTTACGTGAATTTGCATGACTCAGTAGCCTTCACTGTTATATAATTGGCTGGCAGTAACGCTGACAGTAGACAGCAACATGACAAGGACACTTTGAAGTGCAACCCACGTTAGCTTCCTAGTTAATGTTCCCCTCTTATCTACAAGCGCACATGTCATATGTTGCGCCTTGAATTGCCGAATGAGCTACCAAGCAAACATCCACCCACGGAAAAGTGACCCACTACAGTCAGTCTGTGGGCTACATTAGATAGCTAATGTGCTACTTAGCTGTAGAACATTAAACTGCTTAAAATCTGGTTTGCAAATGTTAGACGCTGAATGGTGCGGTCCTTATTTTCAATGACACTGCTAACCAAATACCGACTGTGTTTCACTTCTAAGCCACAGTTCTCCTGCTGGCTCAGCCCTCCAGTGGAGAAACTTGAAGGAATAAAGTGTATTCCCAATTATCAGTGGGTTGTTTTGCTTTTAAAAAAGAGAAAATTATCAATAACTAGAATCGCTCTCAGTAGAGTGCATACCTCCCCAGGCCCAACAGTCCCCTTTAATGCAATCAAGCCTCGTCCAATATATCACAGCTGGATCCGGAGTTTTATTTAGATTGACAAAAATGGAAAATAATAAATCCGGTTTTATTTTGTTTTTTTTAAAAAAGCCATATCTTGCAATGCCAAAGCAACTGGTTATGAAACAGTCTCAGTTTAATAGTGATGCCCCTATATGAACTACATAAGCAAACAAGACTATCACAATGAGATTGACTCTATTTCTATTTAATAGTAATAGTTAACGCCTGCCACCAGGTTAGCGTGCAGACGTTCAGTAGCTTTTGTGTAATCCTGCTATCAAACCAACCAACAAACAGGCACGGGTGAACACACAACCTCCTATAAGGAGGTTATACATTTGAAAATGACTTTGACTTAATTTCGGAGTGGATGACATTTTTACAAGGTGGTTTGATCACTAAAAGACATACAATTTTATCATAGGAAATCAATTCCAGTGCAGCTAGCCATAACAGTAATTAGCTTTTATTGGTGATTTGGTTTGCATTCATTTTAAAACTGTGCGATGCTAGTTAACTGGTTGGACTACCCCCACTGAAGGTTACGTTACATGTCCTTGTAATAAGAGACACGTGTGAACGGTTAAGTTCCGCGCACTGTGAATCAAAATCACAATGTTAACACTCAACGATGACCCCATGCCATGTGTCATGAAACGTATCTGCCCCTGTGTATGTAAGTGAATTGAAAAACGACCACCTCTTGCTCCGTCATTCACCTGGGGCTCTTCTATTTCTGTGTGCCACCGCAATAAAAACCTCTGACTTTCTGAAAGTGACTTTCAGTGCCTAACCATGTAGGCCATGATAATGTTGGCCATTTTCATAGGGGGGGGGGAGTGAGGGGTACTTGGCTTTTTCAATAAACCTCTGATGTGTTTTGTAATGCATTGGTTATACTTCACAGTAAAAACCCATTCTGTTCCTTCGCCAGCCAGTGCACTTCTCCCTAAATTGCCTTTTCTCCAACTGCCATTCGTTATGCTTTCCACTCCGCTGCGCAGATATCATTTATTTATTTTATGAAACAACAACCCCGTCAAAACAAAACAACCTCACCCCCTACCCACCTACAGACTGACAGCTGGATGGATGGATGGACTGATGGACAGACAGACAGATGCACTGATGGATGGATGTTTGACGGATGAGCAGACTCATTATTGGACTGGATAATGGGTATGAATGAATGGAAGAATTGGGGAAGATCAATGGAAACAGGTAAGAAATTAAAAATCCAGTCTGTTGAATTCGCCAAATTCTTCAGAGGAAGCTGGTGGATGAGGGGGAAAACGGAGTGGGAAAAGAAGTGGTCCCGAGTTAGTGATTCCCCATTATGTGAAACTCAATTTTCCTAGCTCCTGCTTCTCTTTTATCTGGTGCCATTATGGAGACAGTGTTTGTCTGGTGGCAGGGAAATAGGCCTGCTTTGTTTAGACTAGTGTCAGCTATAATGAAAAAGCACCATCAACTCAGAATGGGGGCTCTGTGCAGTGTCTATCGCGACACTCAGCAGATAATAACTATTGATTGCTATCCAGGGACAAGAAAAAAGACAGAGTGGAAGAAAGAGCAAATGGAAGATAGACAGACAGGGAGAGCGAGGACGGGGATCAGACATTTATTTTTTTTCCGTCTTTCACCAATTATATCTGAGCAGTGAAATAAAATTGCCATGAGAAAGAAAGCATGCGATAAAATAACTCAGATTTTGGAGGAAGCTTCATTCGCACCCCTCCAACAGTAATCAGTAAAAAACACATGATCGTGCCAGATTTCTATACAATTTTTCACCATAATGTTCAGCAGGGAGCTGGGCCTCGCTCTCTTCCAGCAAAAGTATACCCTCTCTGCTTTAATCTAACTTCTCTATATTCTTCCAGCCGTCCCATTTGTCTGCGTTCCAACCTCTGCCCTGTATTTTAAGAGCGGTCCGATTCCTGCTGAGGTGCACACTGCTATCGTTAAAAACTCCACTTAATATTTCATACCTGGGAGTAAAAAAGATAGGTAGCGTTTGCATCTCCTGCCGCCTTTGACTTAGCCAATCCTTTCAGCAGCACTGAAACCCACATAAAAGCCTCATTGCAGTAGATAAATGTGACACTCCAATAACTCATTGTGGTACGTCAGAGGGGTGGACTCTTTTGACTCAGCAAGTCATCGACCGGCCCTTTGGCAGTAAAAGCACAACCCCTTGGCACTGTTTTTCTCTATAATGAATGTTTGTGACCATTGATTTTCCATTTTAACAACCCTGTGTGCCTCCGTATCGATCCCGGTGGTTTTCATATGCAGATACAAGGTGAAGGTGTGAGGTGTCACATGTATGACAGTCGGGGTCTTTGTCGGTCAGGAGATTTGCAAGCGGTTCACGTCAGTTCGGCATCGCACCTCTTCAAATCAACAGCAACCGTAATCAAGTCGTTTTGTGCAATGGTTCTGCTAACTGCATGCAGTTGGCTCTCCGTGATTGATTAACTGGCTTTATAGAAGTGACTTTCTCATCAGAATTTTCATTTTTCATTACAGTGTCTTTTATTACAAAGACTGTAGGTGCTTAACAACGCATTACACCTCAAACAGTTTCAGAGAAAACATTTATTCATTTCAATAAAGCTGTTTTGCTTGAGCTTGTTTTGTATTCATACATATGTGAGCTCAGCGGCACCAAAGCTTAAGGTGCTTTGGGGCATGTATCTGCATGTGTTTAGTGCTATTTTGCTGGGCTGTAAATCCAGACACCAAATCCTGCAGATTACATTTAAACAGCATGCGTGCTACCTGACATGTCCAACACATAATGCACTGTGTGCCCTCGTTTTAGATTAAAATGGAAAAAGAGCCGAAGGATTGAGAGATGTAATGAAAAGGAGACAGTTTTCATGATTATAGCATATGTGGTGCATATGCTACATTAAACCATCTGGATCTTCACTTGAATGAATATGACATGTTTATGTTGTTTATAGTAACTGTGCTTTCATTGAGAGGGTTATCTCACAACTGTCAGTGTCCTGTTTCTGTGTTATCATTCTTGGACATATAATTGATAATTATCTCATAAATTATACTTTGAAAACAAGTTGTACGACACACAGGCGTTCACCTCTGACGGTCTTGAGATAAGATATCTCCGTATCTCAGAATAAATCTCATATGTGTGGTCAGTTCTATTTCCTGTCTTCCTGCATCACTACGGCTGGAGGCTATGTCCAAGCTTTGATCGCTATCTGCAACAGACAGGTTTGGCTAAATATCACCACCCTGGAGAGGAGAGATATGAACTCTCTCTTTTCAACCATCTGTGTGATCTGCTCTGAGGATGATGCCTTGATTTTTACCAACATAAGGAGGAGGACTGAGTCCAGTTTCAGTCCCACATCACACTGGCAAACCGAAGCGAGGCTGAACCTTCACCGTGGCAGCCAATGACCAAGTTTCAGCATTGGAAGGCAGATAGACAGAGATTTCATTATTGAGCAGTCCTCTGCTGGTGCTACCAAAACTGCAGAAATGTCAGCCAAAGTAAAGCCAGGCCTGGCCAGGGTGACTGTCCACCAGTTATGTAGATGCCCACTTACTGCCAGCCCACGTCCTTTCACCAAATCCAGCTTGGAATGAAAAAAGCCTGACTGGTGGTAGGAGTGAAGACCTCCTGGCTTGGTTCAGCAGACTGGTATGGCCCATTAAGTGAGGCTCTGCTAAGGCAATCCTATTATTTAGCTACTAATTGACCTTGCATCACTCCATTAAATGCTGCGCTATTCCTCTCCAATATCCCTGACCCCACACGACAGGGTACAGGGTAGAGCAAAGCTGCTGATTGGTGGGTTGTCTTATTGATATCTAAAAGTGGAGTTGAGAGAATCTACAGTTTTTACATGACTTAAATCAGTTTTCTGCTTTATCGCAAATTTAGATCATCATTTCACTAAAGCAACATTGTCAGGCTGGTCAAGCAACAGGAAGAGATTGTGCCCACATCTTTACAGAGACCCGCCTCCGCCACAACATCCCTCCGCCACAACATCCCGGGTCAAGTTGTTGCACTCGGTGGGCAGACCGTGTCCTGAGCTGACAGAGCGCAGGACTACAGCGGGACAAGGAGGGCTGGACTCTGTGTTCTCTGTGATCATTGATGTGTGGTACTCACATTCAGTAAAAGTGGATGCACAATGTTTCTCGGATGTCGAACTTTTAATATCAGCCATGTTGTCATCACCATCTTGATGCTGCTGTTTACATTCACCCTGACGTAAATTCAGAAATGTATATATGTATATCAATAACTGTATATGTTCTTTGCTCGTGTAGTATGACTTTACTTTCATTTCATTATGTATCCCTGAGTTGTAACATGACAAATAAATCACTCAAACCTCGAATTTGTAATTGGACTCTTACAATTTTCAAGTACCTCTGAGGTAGACAAATATTTCCCAGAATGGACATGTAGGTTCCATTATGACAGAGATCATCAATAACCTGGATCATTATTGGATCATTTCCGGCATTTATCCCAACGTGGCTTCACCAGCAGCAGCTGGTCCCAGTGGCTTCCTCAGTGCCTTCCTGCCCAGGTGTCTGGCTCCGGGCCAAGGTCACACCAACAGGCCACCTGTCCTTCTGCTGCTGCTGCGAGTTGTTGCAGGTCACACGGTTCAGCAGGGCAGAGCACTTGTTAAGGAGCCTTCTGTCAGAACCAGAAACCTTCACAGTGCATAAACCAGCCTGTGTTCTCCGTCTATTGCTTCAGTCAATAGAATTTTATTTATTTTACCTTCTCTTCCTGTGACCAGTGCTCTAACACGAGGGGACAGCTGCTCAGGTGGTCATTTGTGACCACATCCTTGACAATTTTTTATTTTTTTTCACTTGGATGAACCCAGACTGTCCTACGAGCTTATCGAGCCAAAGCCTGATTTAAAGACAGGGGGCACTCACTTTATTTCAAGTTGGCCTTTTCTTCAGTCTAGAGCGCAGCACATGGAAATTAGACTGTCGATCCAGACACAGGATGGGGACCCTGCTGGAGCAGAGGGACTTGGCAAGAATGAAAAGCGTGAGCTGAGGAGCTGCCACAGGGTCAGAGCTTCCTGCAGCTGACATTGCTCTTGTTCCTTGTACAGTAAGTATTCCGATGCTCAAAATACATCGGAGACCTACGGTTGCTTATGGGGTTCCATTTTCGTGAATTAATTGCATACAGTGAAAATCCCAGCCAGTACCGCGGGGCACCGGCACAAAGGGCATGTCAACTGAATTAGTTAATCTTGTTGCCAGAGGCATGTTGTGCCATTGTCGCACAATCACAAATGAGGTGTGATTAAGTACAGTACATTATCATTAAGTGCGGTCGGGACTGGTAACAATCAGTGCGAATCAAATCATCTATTCGACTTGCCTTTTAAAGCAGCACATTTTGAATTTTGTTTTTTTAGATGGATCAAAAGACAGCACAGGTGCAAAATCAACATGACTGAATACACAGCGCTGTAATGTATATTGGCTGCGGAAGTGGCCACACTTTTGCTCATCATGTCGTTCTTGTCTTTGGAGATCTGTGTCTCAGTGTCATAAAAATAAAAAAAAAATCAGTGATGTTAAGGAAAGAGCCAAACAGAACCAGTGGCAGTCCACAGAGACAGGAGGGCATCCATTAGATGAGGCCGCCTTCACAATTCACACTCTGCGTGTCTTGGTGCATACTGACAGCTCTATGTTGGATGACAGCACACCACATGTTTTCACCAAATCTGATATCATGCTGATTCAATCAGGGATGCTTGGAGACATTTCTAAATATGGAGACAGACACACTCACAAACACTCATGCTTACGAGCTGTGTCTAGACATTAACCTGTTTCTGTGTCCTCTTTCCTCCCCGTTTTGTCTTTCTTCTTCGCTTTCTGATAATATATGTATTTAATTTCTCATTTCTAGTCTGTTTGACAGGGTGATAAATACAAAGATTAAGAGTAAAATAGCTTTTGTTTAATTTTAAGATTCTGTTTTACAAAATGGTAAGTAATCCTCTCATTTGTTGAGCCTTGCTAATTCTGCAGTGTTCTACATACTGAGGTCATTGGGAGAAAAAACATCTTAAGCTACTGCGTATTATGCTTCGCAAGCAAGGTTATTAGTGATAAGGACTAAAGATATCCACTCCTTTCAGGACTGTCTTAAAGATAAAGACGGCAAGAACATCACATTTATTTATGAGCAAAGCCGACAGCAATTGAACAACCACGCTGGGTGTTTGTAGGGTGAAAATTCAGAGCTACTGATATTTCAAAGTAATTTCCATGTTTTTAACTCCAACTGCATCAACCAAATATTAAATTATTTGAATTGGCAGCCAGTGTGACTATGACTGCTTAACTTATACAAACTGGGCTTTAAATAATGTCCTGATTATAGCTCATATTAGGGCTGCATGATATGGTCAAAGCGTAATATTGCCATTATTTTTGACAGATATGGCAATTGCGATACGATTCAAGATTGGTGGGAATGATCATTTATGCATCTCAATTTTCATTTTCAAAGCTATTAAATTCCAGATGATGTGACATGTGTTGCAGTCTGTACCAAACAAACATGTTTTCTCACATCTAGGGAACAAGATTTGTGGGCCAGGGCATCTCAGCAGCACTACAGTGCTTCATTGTAATGCTGTTGTGTCACACATTTTACTTTTATCAGAAAATTGCAGCTTCTTGGATATTGTAGTTGGCCATATTGTGGTTTTGGCAATATTTTGATTAATTTTGCAGCCCACGCCGATATCAAGGAGAAATGACATGACGCTGTGTATTTCATTTTAAAAAATGGGACCTACTCCCAGGCTTGGTGTGAGCAGGATAAAACAAAACAAAAAGCTTAGAAATGATTTAAAACGTAGCAGGGCCTGGTTTGTAGGATTTGGTGGCATCTAGCGGTGTAGTTGCAGATCGCAACCAACTGAACACCGATTGTCTAACCTCCCTTTTGGTGGGCAAAAAACACGAAAGGCCCTCTCAAGAGTCAATGTTTGGCTTGTCCAGTCTGGGCTAGAAACATGGTGTTGCAACATGGTGGACTCCGGAAGAGGACCCGCACCCTCTGTAGATATTAAAGGCTCATTGTAAGGTAACGAAAACAAAATGACTAGTTTCAGGTGATTATACACGAAGAGGTATAATCTTTGTGTATAAAAATGAAGAACTAAAATTAATATTATATTCAATTACTGCACCTAAATCCTACACAATTTAAAGTTCTGACTGAAGTTGGAAATGAGTTTTAATAGATTAAAAGATTGGTTTCCTATTATTATTTCATAAGATGTTGAATATTACAACATTTCACGATCCATTCGTTAGTTTCATTAGAATTTTTGTTTGATATACATTACTTTCTGTTTTCATTCATATACTCCAGTCTTTTATTTTTCTGTGCAGCAAAGCATATCTTTTTTTGCCACACTGCTCCTACAACAGAGAATTTTTCTGATGCACCAGAATCGACACATTATCATCATATTCAGCCAGCCCACCTTTCCTTCTCTTCTTCATAAGCCCACGTTGCCTTACAGGTGGATATAAAGCAGAAAAGAGATTGGGTGATGCATGCAATTTTGATGAAAATCAGTGGGGTGCAGGCAACAGTGTTTAGCTGTCACACAGCATACCAGCAGGAGAGAGGCGACAAAAGATAGAAAGGGACATGGAGGGAGGGAACATAAAGCTCTATTCAGAGACGCGAGGAGGCAAAGGGGACGTGGACAGCAGTGAAGACACTTTTTAAAGATCATCCATGCATACTGTTGACACGTGGCGCTACCATTGAGCCTCATTCTGACTCCAACTAAAATAGCCAAGAATAATAATAATAAACATACGTTCAATAGACTATTGATGCGTCGTCCATCTTTATATTCAGTATGTCAAGGATTTGCAAATCCAGCAAACTCTGTGCAATATGAGCAAGGCTTGTCTTGCGTCAAAAGTAAAAAATTAAGAAATAAATGTTAGTAATCCGAAATAGAATCTTTTGACTAGCAATGCAAGCTAACCTGTGTCATAAGCCTAGACAATAGCCTGCTGTCTGTCTTTGGAAAGACTGGACTGAATGGTAAAGCCGGTGCTGAAGCAATTCTTGAACTAAGTCAACAAGAAATCAGCAAATATTACACTACAGCAAAAACATCACTAGGTTTAGCTCAAGGCTAGTGCTGGCAACTACAAACGCTGACCCTTCTTTATGCGGGGTATCAACACAATGCCGATACCCGTGTAGCTGGAATTTGGTACCGGTACCCATTGGAGCGTGTGTTGCCCTGTGCCCTATTGCTCCCTCTCTACCTTTATATACACTAAAGATGTGTTTTCAGGTACCAAAATTTGGCACTGATTGATTTGACGTGAGTCGGTAGTACAAATGTAATACAGTCTATACCCTAAAAGTACCGATTTGTTACCCAAACCTAGTTTTGGTTGCCTTAAGTTGGATTTTCTTGGAGTTCTTATTCTTTTACCACATCCTCCTCCTCATTATGCATTCTCCTGTTTAGCCAAAGGGCTTCGAAGTCCGTGAACCCGAAGGCTACATGCATGATACAAAAACTGTGAAGGCCATGCTTCAACCAACACAGCTCTCTGTGTGTTGATTTATTTGAATATATCACACCTGTGGCAGGCAGGCTCACAATGTGACATCTCAAAGAGCAAGGGAGGATTTTCAAAACAGCTTTGCTTCTGCAGAAGTGTTCATTATTACGCAGTGCAAATGAATCCTGAAGTTGATAAAGAGGAACTTAAAGTCGAGGACTTAAAGACATTTGTGGACATGACACAGTTGGGTGTGAGAGCTCAAAGGAAAACAAGAAGACAATTCAGCATGCAGGAGTTTATGCCTCAGTCTTCTCTGACTTTAAATGCAGTGGATGAAGGCATGAATCCATTTAGTGGAACTTAAGAGAGGACAAAGGGTCAGACCATTCAAATGGAAAAATGGGTGCGGAAGAAAGAGTGAAAGCAGGGGGAAAAAAAAGATAAAATGAGAATTAGAAAAAAACAGTGGCGGCTGTGACAGCCTCGGCCACAGACCGAGACAAATTTGAGGCAGTGCTTCTGCACCTCCACAGCAGTTGATCACCCCAGACGCTGCTGAGTGTCTTCAACACTCTCTTATCATCAAACAGTGCCACGCCACGATGTGACAGGTCAGAGACCCATGTTGCTGCTCCCTGACAGGCCGAATCAGTAGCAGTGGAGTAAAGTAGCGTTGAAGCAGATGGAGCATGACGTCACACACACAGAGTTACACACACACACATATGCAGACACGCACGTTATATGCACACACACAGAATGTGAACATAAAGGATAGTTGGTGATGGTGAGAGTTAAAATAGAGTTTCTTATTTCAGAGCTATCTTAGAAAAACCAGACTGTCCGTCACCCACACATTCAGTGTGTGAGATGCCAAGAACAACACAAAATAGCTTTTTGCATTCAGCTTTATCAATCTGAAACAATTCATTATCGGAAAGAAAAGTCATTTGTGATGGACGGAAAGCTTTCCATTTAGACTGCACTCTCTTGCCTAATGACTTCTTAAGGTTTTTAATCAAGAGGTTTTTCAAGTGTCACAGTGCTTCATTGTAAGGTTGGGTAAGTTTCTAGTTTTGCCCGTCCAGTGTACAAGATTTAACCAGTCTGATTTTGTTAGGTGGAGAGAACTAGCAGCGTGTAGCTAGTTAGCAGGAGCCCCAAAATAGCCCATTAGCTCAGCTCCACAGGTGGTGCGGTGCTGATGTCTTGTTATCCTTTCCAAATTAAAAGCCCTCTAGTATTTCAGTGAGAGTAACCCTTCATTTCTTAACGAGGCTTTTAGTGTGAAACATTTGTAGGAATGCAAGATTCATGCAGGTGGGCTACAACTGTCGCTTCTGCAATCTTTTCTCCAGTTTAACTCGGCTTATTTTATTTATAATGTTGATGTCAAAAGTTAAGTTGAATTGTTGTTGTGAGAAATAAAAACATGATGTGGAGTAAATAGGGTAAATGATTTGACTATTTTTTCCACACTTGCTTTTGAGGACCTTCGTTCAGCAGAAAAAGTTACAGAGTGTCATTTCATTACTAAAGTTCAAACCCTCAGCCGGTTGAGTCTGGCTGAGGCTTTAAAGTGTTAATTCCTAATCATCCGTGTTAAAGTGGATTGTCAGCATCTTGTTAATTATGCAGGAAAATGTTGTCTAATGAGTTCATCCACCTAATCAACCATCTGAGCAAACAATAAGAAAATCTGTCCTTGCACCACTGTTGTAATTAGAATTTCCTGTTTGTAAATCCTGAGCAGTACATCCATAAGCCTAAAATCACAGATAATTGAGTCACGGCAGAAAAAAAAAAAGGAAAACTCCACGATCTGTGCGGGGAATCGACGCACACTGGTAATTTAAGCATTTTGTCTTGCATTTCCTCCTCATTTCCTGGCAGATTTATGCACCTCTGAAAACACTTTGATACGTCTTTGATAAAGTCGTTCTGTGTTGTTCCTCGAGTGATGCTGCTTCTTGTAATTCTATATTTTTCGCTTGTTTTAATTTAAGGCTGGAACAGCGCAGAGGACCTGACTGACGTCGTTATAAAGATACTGTGAGGAGACGTTTGACATTGATGGGGTTTATTATTAGTCTTTTAACGCAACAGAAACACAAGAGGCTTTTACTCTGAATAAAGCATGACCTCAGCGTTCCATCTTTATTATTTCATAGACAGCTAAGCAAGTATGGCGGTGCACACTGTCAGCATGCATTTGGTTTTCCCATTTTCCTCCCCTTTTCTCATCATCTCAATTTCAGCCTCAGGAGAGTTATTTTGAGAAATGGCTAAGCCAAAAACAAATTCTCTCTCATTGTCGCTGTTGACTTATTCAGTTATTCAACCATGTGGCAAATGGACACCATCTCCACAAATGGAACCTTCAGCTTTGAATGATTAATTGTCAAAAAGCCTGGTGGAGCTCTCTAGCTGCGAGGGTTCTTGGCTGTGTCCGTATCACCCACAGAACCGTATGGCTACTGCTGAGACAAACCAGCAGGAAACTAAAAAAAAAAAAAAAAAAAGAGAGAGAAGATGCTGCTTTTACTGAAGATAATTTCACTTTTATTTATATTTTAAAAAAGCAAAACCAACTGAAAATAAACCCAAAAACTGTTAGAACAAACTGTGACTTAGTGCAGGATGGAATTGGGCCTGATTGCATAAAGAATTGACGCACATTATAAGCCCGTTATCTAATTTTCTGAGTGAATGTTGACTGGCCTGGATATTTATGGAGGAATAAAAATAAGGATGAATAATCCATACTGCTTTCCACTCACGTACGGTGAATACTGTCAAATGTATCTTTAATAATTCAGTGTATTTTAAATGCCTGAGTTAATAAGATTATGTTAGCTGTGTTTCGCTGCAGCTCCAGGACGACCGTGTCATCAACAGCACTGCACCACACATGCAGCAGAGAATACTGACAGTAATGATGTTAAACATATAGGTTCACTGTCAGGCCAGAGGCATGACAAATGTGCTTCAAGACTAAACTTTGTGTCCGTACAAACACTATTTTACACTATTTTAGTCATACTTATAAAGCTGTACATAAGCATGTTTCAGTTATTTTTTACAGAAAAGGCAGATAAAACTCATAAACAAGGTGCATACCAACAGACTGTTTATTATATCATGTGTTGAAAGCTCAAGATTAAGTTGATTTAAAAAATATATCAGTAATGTGCCAGAGATAGACTGAAACATTTCTACAACACATGTTCCTCCGTCAGGTGTCCTGACCAACACCCTGTCTCTTCCTGTTGTGGATCTCGACCGTCGTCCTGTGTTGTCTGTGTCGGGGGGTCCGAGCCAACACCCTGTCTGTTCCTAGCCAATGTCCTGTCTGTTCCTGGATCGGTCAATGCCTCGTCTGGTCCTGAGTCTGTTCCTGGGTGGGCAAACGCCTCCACTATGCCTGAGCCAGCCGACGCCTCTCCTCTTCCTGGGTCGACCAACGCCTCCACTATTCCTGGGCTGGCCAACGCCACTCCCGTTCCAACCAGCCGATTATCCCCATTTGAATTATTTTTTGTTGGACTTACCAGCCGCCTTTAGTTATTTTGTGTTGCTCTGGCAGCTTTTGTGTCCGGCTCCGGTGAGTCCATCAAAGGTTGTTACAAAGTTATGTAAAATAGCAATCATATCAAAGGAGGATTTACAAAATGCTTAACAAAAATACAAAGAAAAAAGCATCAAAAGCATCAAATTTGAAATAGTAAAAATACAACTGAGAACACAACAGTCTTGCAAATTAAGTTTAAAATGCGCATAATTTAAATTATCTGTGTAGACTGCAAAATATCTACACACTCATTGACACTAACAGCCTGAGAGAGTAACACTGCATATTAGATTTGGTTTCACACTCACTCACTCACTACAGAAAAGCCATGTATGCACGGTTGTATGTATTCTTTTTTTTATATAGATATCAAAAAAATGGTGCATGCACGGTTTCGGTGCGTGTTTATGCATCTGGCCCCTGGTGATGGCACAGGTAAGCGTGCAAAACACTTCCAAATATACACTGATCGCGTGTTGACTGTATGTCAGAGCGTTTCATATGTGCTGTGACAAATCTGACAGGATCCTGTGCGCTCATGCCCCGAGGTTGTGTGGTGAAAACTGGCACTGGTACACAGGGTGTTGCGGGGGCATCGACCTGCTCCATTGCCACCTACAGTGCAGGGCTGCAGTATTTCCAATGCATCCGCCAGAGCAGTGAGTGGAACCAATGCTGGCGTGATTAGTCTGGCTGGGGGGTAAATGAAAACCATTATCAAGGTTTTTCTCTCTGCCGCATCCTAATGCAAAGCAGGAGGAAGGTGATTTGAATTGCTAAAGCAGCACTGGTGTTGCTCGTTTGGCACTGGACAATCTCGATCGGTGGCTGCCGCTCTACGTGCTGACTTTGTTTTGTTTTGCCATGTGTGTTGAAATGAGCGTCATTATCAACTGTGACACTCTCAGTGGGCTGATGTTCCACTGGTTGGGTCCCGCCGTGCAGCAGCCTTGTAATTTTGGTAAAAAAAAAATTTGACAGAGATAAAGCATTTCATTCCTTTTTATCGATGACTGCGAAGTAAATGAACTGAAAAAATGAACACGTCTGCCGCATTATCAGTTGAAATACCTTAGCATGCCAAGATTATGCTGTATAATTATGCTGCTTGTATTTTTGCACACTTTAAACTGAATAAAAATCCTGAATCACCTTGTTCAGGGACCAGCGTCCATACATATTTAATGATCTGCTATCTGAGGCACAGGTTGTTAATTCTGAACTGCCCACAGACTGATTGTGCTATACTGCAAGTTATCTCTGGAAAAAAAGGGACAAAGGTAGAACTTTCATGCTGCCTTTTTTAAAAGCATCGACCAGCACCAACTTATAATGAGCTCCACATTTGAAAATGTATCCTATTTCCTTAATATACCAGCCTCAATTACGATTGTAGTCTCGAAAAATATGTCAACTCAAAGTGAATTGGGGTGTTTGACTGGTTTGAGTTAGGAACTATCTTTGGTTCTTAACAAGCCTGAAATGTACAGGGATGCAGCACACACACAACAAAACACAGTCAGAACAATGAAGCCACAAGTCCACAAAACAAATTAACATCACAGCTTCGCTGTCATAACAAATTTAAAGTCCGTTGAATAAAATCAATCTGAAGACATGACACGTGATTGTCTGTGCCAATGAACTCAAGTGTAACAATTAAGAAAGTACATTGTTGTTGCAGATGAAGGTCGTAGGTGGAATAAAAATAGTTCCCGCTCTTACTGTGGCACAAAAACAAGCCTTCAAAAAGAAAAAGATTATCTCAGGAAGACTTGTTTTCAGGGTTCAACCGTTCACTTCAAAGCTTTAGCAAATTACACAAAAAAAAACAACAAACAAATGAAACAAAGGCCATTAGCCGTTGTTTTACCAAGCTAGAACACGGTTAGAACGTCTACGACAGTGATATCCGCTGATCTGAATAAGATTTAAAGCAATGGATTATGTTTGTTTCACATGTAGTGCGAAAAAAACATTTTCAGGCAACAGTAAATAATGTAAAAGGAGACATATTATGCTCATTTTCAGGTTCATAATTTTAATTTGGGATACTACTAGTGTAGAATAGGCGTACATGCTTTAATGGTCAATGAACACATCAGTTCTCTCATACTGTCCAGTTCTGCAACCCTGTATTCTCCCTCTGTCCGAAACGCTCTGTTTTAGCTCCTGTCTCTTTAAGGCCTCCCCTCCTGAAGAGCCAGTCTGCTCTGATTGGTCAGCTCACAGACGCCTGAGCCAGCAATGCCAACAACAACAGACCAGCTGTGTAAAATCAAGTCTCACCGCCAAGCGCTCACAGATTCACCAACTTTGTCATTTTCAACACATTTTTTTTGGAATGATCCCTCAAGTGTGATTTGGTTGTCATTGCTTATATTTAGGATGAAATATTTAGGATGGGCCCACCTAGGGACTGGGGCCATGGGAAGCTTTCCCGTTTCTCTCCTTATGGGTGGTCCTCAGCATGTGGAGATTGATGGAGAAAACAGCTGAAAACAGCAATGGAAAAGTTAGGAAAAGTGAACATTCAGAATCTTGCCTGCCAAATTACATTTTGGCTTAGGTGTATATGAGTATGTTATTCTCTTTTAATGAGCAGTGAAGCATAGTGTGCTGAGGAAAGCTTAATAGTGCGAAAGGGACCTATTTGCAATGATGAAAGAGACTAATCCTAAAGACGACACACTTCCAAGAGAGAACAAAAGCTTGTGCATGAAGAAGCCTTTCTTTGGCAAAAATGATAAGCGACGGTTTGGACTCTATGCAAAACAAGCTCATTGTTAGCAGGAGGGTATGTATACAAAACAGCAACAATGCGTTGCGAACAATGCAAAATGGCAGAGGCACCGGAGCTGCCTGCTTTCTGCAAATTCCGGCTGGCTTCCTGGTGGTTGGCTACACCTGTTTTCCGTTTAATTGTTACGGAGCGAGGTCTCCTCCTCTTTTTCTTTCAGTCTTCTCTTCTATTTTTACCTCCTCTTGTTTTCCCCCACTCTCCCAATTTCATTACTGGGCATCTTCCCATGTATAATTCATGAGTGACACGCTTGTTTTACACACCACGTACGAACAGCCATGTTGTGCCGCCCGGAGGGGGTCTCAACCAAGCCAGCCTGTAATCTGCTTACACACAGAGCAACCAGCTCATACCTCTCTTCACCAATTACACTCAATTCCTGGAATGGCCCTCTCCCTGACACGAGGTTGGTTGTGATCATCATGTCCTTCAAAGAGGCATAGACAGGGAGAGTAGCAACACGGCGTACATGTTTATGGCTGACGGGGAGGTAATTGGTTGAGTGCTCATCGTCGGGGTGCCGCACCAGGCAGATAAAAGCACCTCTCTGGATTTGACAGTTGGTCTACTCAATGCAAGGTTATAGGGCCGAGGTAACATCAACACACTATCTGACCATAGAGCTCATTCACCAAGTTAGACACTGAAAGCCATGCAGCTAACAGCAAATTCACCTTAGAGTGCTCACAATTCATTGTGCACAAACAAAATCATCATAAGCTGCGCGCACGGAGACGCACACAGCGACGCACGAGCACACACCCCGAGATATTGCAGGTAAATGGGGTAGAATGTAGTGCTGTGTAGTGGGTAATGAGTGCTGATTGTTTGTGACGGGGCTGTAGTAAGGCTGATTTCCCAGCTGAGGAATGGGGGGCTTTGTACACATCACAGGGCTGTCAGGGAAAGACAGAAAATGGGCGCATGCTTCACCGCTCTTCAGAAATAGACAGCCAGAACCACTTCACTATTTAGCTTTAGACAGCAGACACAGGCAGAGAGTGATGATGTGAGTATTTTAAATATTTTGTGATGTATTTCTAGTCTATTTGCATGGAAATGTGCACTAGGGTGTTATACATTTGAGATGTGGGGAGAGAAAAAACACGGCTGTTATTAAAGGGCACAGTCAATTACTGACTCACAGGGAGTATTTATGCCGTAATTTGCATGACACTGGGGTAGATGTATACTGTATAGTGGAATATCTTGGGTTTTTTTTCTTTTTGGTATTTTAATGGTATTATTATCACCCCTGTGATTAAGTATTGATTTTTTTTTTTTAACATCCAAAGGCTTTTAAGGCAGCACACGTGTAGGCTTGCTCTCAGAATGTGAAAAGGCAGCTGTGAAATGTGTTGAAGAATTAGTGCACTGTAAAGATGATTTCTTTGTTCTCACTTTTATTGTGCACACGTTACATTTATATTTTGTCGAGGCGATAACTCTTTTGATTAGTGACCATATAAAGCTAATGGATTTTGTTTGCATACGACGCATTACGGCCTGGATTGATATCACTTTTTCATTAGGGGTTTCCTTACTTGATGACACATGGTCAATAATTCATTGATCTTGGTGTGTTTTATTCATAAGTCTTACAGTGTGGAGGGGATCATTAAAGAGACTTTTTGCAAGCTTTGACTACCACTCAATGCAGGCAACTGATTCCTTTTGAATATGTGATGAGAGCTGCAGCTAGTATCGTAGTGACACTATACATATCTACTCTGATATGATCTGTGAGAAGGTGTGAGTTCAAACAGAGTTACTTCTCATCTAATCAACAACAGTAAAACAATAAAATCCCAGTTTATGTTTTTAGGTTATCTTATCTCTCCTAAGAAGAATGGAAACGGTTCATGTGGAGACTTCTGACCTAGACCAATATTGTAACAAGGTGGAGAATAGTGGGCCACTAGTGGGACATTTGTGACTTTGTAGTGGGCCAAATGGCCAGACTTTTTTTCTTTTTCTTCAGAGACAAGTTATCAGACAGGAAAAATCTAAAATGAAACTTAGAGTTAACTGCACCCCACAGTATGACTTTTTATCAACTGGCTAATCAGAGTACTAATCATTCAGGTTGACCTAAAATGGGGCCAAGGAGAATAAAATTAGAATAATACTGGAAACAGATGAAAAGAATGCAACTTAAACTTAAACTTAAGAATACCTCTGACAGCTGTAAGTGATTCTTTTATTTTTTTTTATCAGAATAAATGTTAAATAGAGAAAAAAGAAAAGAACATTTCTGGTATCCTTGCCCACTTTATCCAATCAGGACAGAGAACTTCATAAAGAGGCGGTCCTGTATGCTCCTGTATGCAGGACCCTTCTGTTTGCTGCCATATCTAGCGATTACTGCAGCGCGTTCATGTGGTGATGTAGAGAGGAGGGACGGGATTGCTAGCTGCAAAACGGACAGGAAGTTAGCTAAAACGACATCACTAACAGCAGCTTTAAATGAGATGAGCTCAGTATAAGCAATAGCACACACAAAAAATCTTATACACCACAGTATTTCGCATGCTTAATTTTAGTAGCAGCTTTCTCTATTTATTTAAAGTTGGTTTCAACTTATGTTGCATCAAATGCGCAAACTGTTAAAAACTGGTAAAAAAAAAAAAAAAAAAAGCTTATTATTTCAATAACAAACTAACTTGCTGCAAATTATTGCATCAACTTTGTGAGTAAACATACCGCTTTAAAATCTCCTTTTTTTTCTGCGGTGGCATCTGTCTCGGGCTGATACGCCAGAATAAGAAGCACTTTCTCGTGCTGTGTTTTGTGCCTGCTGTGAAGAAACTCCCATGTGCCCCCTTGCCTGGCTCCCTGCTCGGATGCCTGGATGGTGCTGGATGAGGTGAAATCGACTGGTAATTGCGAGTGTGTGTGTGTGTGTGTGTGCGTTCGTGTATATGTGTGTGTTTACATGCAAGCCTTTGAAAGTGCAGATGAATAGTACAAAATGAGAGAAACCATCTAAAATCAACAACCTGTTAACAAAACAGAATGAGTTCTCAAAAAGATCACCACGACATAACCAGTTTGAAATTTCTCGGGTATTTTACTGAATGAATATTCAAATAGAATTTTTTTTAAAAGGCGTCCCCGTTCAAATGCATTTAATTTGCAAAGTGCTCCACCATGGGATATGGACACCAGGCATTCACGGACTAAATTCCAAGTAATATCCACTGCAGATGATGTTTCCCATCTGTTGATTACATCAGCAAAGTTGAGCACAAGGCCATTTAGCTTTCTGCAACACTGAATCTACAAGCAGGGACTACACGCATTCACTTCAGAGAAGTTTGGAGTAAAGCTGCTGTTCCTCAATTTGTTGTGTTGAAGCCTGACTGTCTTTATTACAGTATTTCCGTGTGTATCCTTCCACAGCTAATCTTGCATACTACTGCATCTATCAGCCTAAAAAATAAAAAATAAAATTCCGCTGTAATACTGTGTACGTCTGACTCCTCAGTCCTCTCATCACCTCCATCTGCAGATAATCAACCACTGTTTCAAATCTTGTACTTTTCAGTGGAGTGACAACACTGAAATCGATACTACCAAGTACCTATTCAACTTAGGTCACTCAGTGCCAATTTCAGTACCTTGAGACCAGGTTGTGTTGTGAATTCAAATAAATATTGAAAAGAGTCCTCATGAGTCGACTGTAAAGCTTAGACTTCAACAGTATTCGCCATTTTACAATATGCATTAATAAAAGGGAATCGCCAAGGCCGAAAACATTTACCCACGTCTGTTTCAGGCCACGTTTTGGCCTTTGTTGTAGCTCACAAACTGACATCCAAAAACTGGTCTCATCTGGAGAGCCTGCAGATTAATTCCATACCTGTTATGTTAAGTTAGGTATGATACAAAATGAATAAGTCTCCGTCTGGGTTATCTTCACTGCCATCTTGACTGTAAGTCTGACGGAGATCTGTACTATACTGAGCGCACCCCCTGGGTTGCATCTGTAATAATTAAAAGAACATGATGAGAGAACACTTTTACTTTTTAATATGAAAGAGAAATGCTACAGTGCAAAGGCTACATGTCTTACTTGGAAGATCCCTGTTCACATTATTACTTATTTATCGTCACTATTTAATATGTTACAATCAATCTTCCACAGAAGAATGATAATTTCCACGTTTTCATCAAGGAGTTTTTTACATTTTTACATTTGTTTAACTGTGTAGCATCCTATTTCTACACTGTGCATGTGTGCATTTATGCTCAACGACTAACACAGGAAATAATAATAGACTTGAAGCAGGCGACAGAAAATTGCTGCCTGTATCTACAACAGAGTGGCCGTATTTCATAGAATTCTGAAAAAACGATTTAAAAGTAAAAGGATTTACTTCTGGGCATGGAAGAAAAGCTAAACTCCAGCCTAAAGAAAGATTATAGTTTGTCTCCAAAGGTAGTTGTGTGTCTCACTTTTTTGTTTGTGAGGATTTTGCTTCATAGAAAGGCTGCACATATTGTTTCCCTTGAAGGGACAATGGAGATAAAGATTCACTTGACTTCCAGCTGATTGATATGCCTGAACAAGCTGGATTATCATCATGTGTCTTGGCTCTGACAGCCGAGCACAATGACTGGCAGAGCTGAGCTCCACTTCCCAGGTATAGTACACTGCCTGCTGGCTGGTGAGTAGCTGTGTGCCCATTACGACCCCCTCACACTGGTTAGGTTCGGAGTCAACTAGGCTGTGTGGAACATGACCCACTTTGGAGAGCAAACCGAGCTGATGCAGTCATTTAAGCAAAAGAATGCTGTCGTCCAGTGGCATTTTGAGCCCTCAATTGCCATCTCCATTCATTTGGAGAAAATTTGTGGGGCTGCCAGGAAGTAGCCAGATGGAAACCAGTTGTAATGAGCCACACTCAGAGAAGCAGAGTTAAGAAAAATGTGTTGGGAAGCTACTGAAACATGAGGTAAGTATGTTACTGTGTAAGCCACCAGAACATGAAGTAAACAACTTTAAAGTCTATCATGGTAAACCCTCACTTGGCTCTACTACCTCCAGTAGCTTTTTTTAGTCTCAACTCCCACTCCTCTAATGTGCGCTCCTCCTCTGGCCATTCAGTCTACCCCACTAAGTCACTGGCAGTTTGTATAAGGAGTGGTTATGTGCGGTGCTTAGTAGATGCTGCTTGGGCTGGTAATGCGACTGCTCTTCTGCCATGTTTGTGCAGAACAAATATGCATATAGTACAATGGCGGAAATAATCCTCACCCAAGCTTTCTTCCTTGTCCTTAAGCAGGCCAAGATCACAAAACCACAGTGATAGCAATCAGAACGCAAACTAGTATTTCCATATCTCTCAGGACTTATATAATATATGGTGGAGAGTATTTAAAGGTCCAATTTGTAAGGAAGTTGATTTCTGAGTCCATTCCCAGCACGTCGGATACCTACACGTCAGTTTTTGACAAATTGGGAATGAGACTCAAAAATCGACTTACTTAAATAGGAGCTTTAATTTAAGGTGAGAAGTGTATTTTAGCAAAATGGTATATCAAGAAAACCAATAAACTTGTGGTGGAAGAAAAGAAGAGTCTTGGCCAATAAAACTTGAACAGTTGTATCCATCATTTTCGTCATCATTTAATCCAGTTATATATTTGTGTAAAATGTTGTCATAATTATTGTATGACCTGATATCAATTTCATTATAGCAAAAAAACATGTTTTGTAAGGTCACAGAGAGTTTGACCTTTGACCATCAAATTCAAACCTGTTCATTCTTGAGGCCAAGTGGACGTTTGGGCCATATTTGAGAAGATTCCCCTCAAGGTTTTCACGAGATATCACATTCAGGAGAATGGTTGGGACAGGCGACGGACAGGAGACCCAAAAGCAAGCCTCCTGCCAAGGCTGTCACCGGCTCAGAGGCATAAAAATGAAGCTAATCAAGGCTCTCATTCATCTCTCCATTCTTTGTACTTTGTCAAATCCTGTCGATACATTTGAATATGAGGAAGCCTATACATTACTTATGATCTAGTTAGTATGCGTGTACTCCCTTCCCGTTATCACAGGCTTTACATTTTTCTGACATTTGCTCCACTATTCAGTCTTTGCTTTCCTGACATATTGTTTAGAATGTTAGTGCCCAGAATACTGTGTGGTGGTTGCGATTTTGATCAGTCGCACTGTGATCTCTAGCCGATTTTTTACAGTCCATGCCACGAGTCAAACTGCCCTTGGGGATGTGACCGGGGCAGACGAGAATGGCCCTGACCTTTGTCACCATATGCCTCTCAAAAATATTGGTTATCTGCATTCATTCAGTGTAATTTTCCATATGGCATCAACAGCAGGCCGACAGAATGTGGCAGACCTCTGACTACCTGCTCACCTTTCATATTTATTTTGCTCCCTGGCGTAGTACCTTCTCCTGACCTAGAATCAGCTGGTTGGTCTCTGACCTTGGCTCCATGCCTGCC
The DNA here is from genome assembly GCF_040436345.1 of Pagrus major. Classification (NCBI taxonomy): domain Eukaryota; kingdom Metazoa; phylum Chordata; class Actinopteri; order Spariformes; family Sparidae; genus Pagrus; species Pagrus major. The sequence continues at coordinate 24,780,739 of NC_133235.1, forward strand.
CACAGTGTCTAATCACCCTTTAGCCATGGATTGGCTCCACCGTCCCTCCACCTCACCTTCTCCCCATTGATTTTGGTCATTTTATACCTGAACACAGTCATTAATCTGATTATGACTGTGTCTGGGTCCAGTTCATTAGTCTGGCCCAGCTGTAATACAGGCAGATGCCTGCTGGGCCATAAGGATTCATCACAGAGCCATTGAGGCCTGAAGAACACACCATGTAGGACAGAACGACACATATATACACAGACAGACAAACATGAGATTGAAGTTTTATCCCAGAATTTGGCAATGAGAGAAAGTTACATTAGGAATATTGACAGCTAGATAAAGGCTGAATTATGTTTCTGCCTCGGGGCATTTTTGTTCCTGTATGCAGTTCCGCTGTTCATACAGGGCGCCGTCATACCTGTCATAAACAATATGACTACATAGTTGACTACATGGAGGCTATGTCCCTATTCACACAGGACTGCCTATTATCAGGGGACAGCATATGATCTAGAAATTACCACCTCACGTCTGTGTTTTGTGCGGTGCATTCCCCCGGGATAAGCAAAGTCTGTATTTTGCTCGTATTCACTGACATTATCTCCTGGATATGTTGTCACCTTCGGTAAATTTGAAATTATATTCAGATTTCAACTTGCGGGATCAATAACCCATGAGCAAAACATCAAAACACAAATGATGCCTCATTCATTCATAACAGACGACGAGCTACAACCTAATTTTCATCCAGACGAGCTGGACAAATTCCCCTGGTCTCGAGTGCAGCGGCTGTCGGGCGAGTGCAGGGACTGTCAACAATGAAAAACGACACTGACGCCAAAATGACTTCACACATCCGTGGTCTCCCAGAACTTTGGGGATTAGAAATGATTTTCCACGCGTGGAGTAAATTGTGTGACACTTCACAAGAAGTTATTGAATATTTTGCTTCTCTGTGCTGCACTTTGTAGACAGTCCCTATGCACTCGCCCGACAGCTGGCTGCATATAGAGTCCTTTGGTTTGCTCCTAACCTTCTGTGTCGCCAATCTCACAGCACAGTTGTTGACTGTTGTTCAACATACTATTAGCAGCGATCAACTTCCATAACTCTGTTCAGTTGTCTGACAGCAGAAAACAGCAGTTCAAAAAGAAATACAATTCCAAATTGACATGCCAATTCGCTTGGGACTAATATTAGCACAAATATAGCACGAAATATGGTACATACTAGTCGATGGAATTTTTACTTTACCAGAGGTCCACAGGTAATACTAGTCCTGTGCAAATAGGACTTATGATTGCTTTTTTTGTTTTGTTTTGTTTTGTTTTGTTTTGTTTAAATGCTTGGGTCTCCTCAATAATCCCTACATGGTGCATTTGAAGATTTTTTTCAGTTAAGTGTCAGTTTTTACTTATATAATTTGTTTGCGATTAAAAAAAATGGTCAGTTCAATTTAACTCTGTATTAAAGATAATTAAAATAAACAAAAACTTGATAGATTGTTATAACAGCAGCATGAGCACAATGTCAAATGACTTGGAATAATTCTAACCACAGAAAAAAAAAAAACCATTTCTTAAACAATAAAACACATGTAGACAGAATCAGCCTTGGGCGTTTTGAGCATGGGCAATGTAAAGATGAAGCAACAAAAATATCCCATGCCTTAAATATTTCTGCTGCTCTGGCAGGGAAATGGACCCACTGCTAGAATATTCCATCACTGTCTCCTTATTGGAAAGCATGTCACTCGGGGTTAAAAGCTCCTCAAAATGTTCCTTCCATCTTCCAACAATAGCCTATCCAAATGGGATTAGTACTGCAGGACAATGGTGGTAATGTAATTCAGTACATTTGCACGTCAGTGATTTTTATTGAATGATCTGGACAGCATATGCAGTATGTAGTGCTTCACTACCCCAATAAATTACTGAGAGGTTATATCATTCCTGCCAGATTTTATATTATGTCTGCAGTACAAAGTATTTGCCATTAGAAATCCTTTTAACATTGATCTAGAGGCACTGTTGTGATAGTTGTGACAAGTATCCCTCCCCCCTCACTTTCTCCTTGGAAAGGCTGAAAGAGATGGGGCCAGCTTGTTTCTAACCAGCCTGCAGTATGGGCAGATCTGATTATTAATGAGAAACTAGGTACCACAAAACATATATCTCTACATATAAATAAAGCAACCCAACTTTGATCACCATTAAAGTGGGGATATGTTAGAATTGGCCACCAAATAAGAGGTAGGACAACACTGGAATAACAGCTAACTGCTACCAGACTAGCACAGGAGCTTTGTAACTGTCAGGAGGAGGTTTTCGGGCCTGGAGCGGGGGAAACCAAGAAAGGAATGCAGCCGTGAAGCGAGTAACAGGTCCGGTCTCAGCAACATCTCAGTGAACACAGCCAGACCAGGACCGAACATAAACTACTACAGTGTTTTTCAATCCTGGTCCTGGGGGCTTCTGCCCTGCATGTTTTAGATGATCCCATGCTCCAACACACCTGATACAAATGATCAGCTAATCGAGGTCTGCTGAAGCCTGATACCAACCCATCCATGCTTTAGGCTGAGGTGATTTACAGCAGCTCTGACTGGCCAGGACTCTGACTCCGAGGCCATGAAGACACATGACTCAGATGGGAACACAAGAGGCTTAAAGTACGAAAGGAGCTAGAGGAGCATCAGTCAGCGCACCTCTGGAGGCCTGAGGGGTTTACAGCAGGGTCAGCCCCGGTGTGAGACGAGTCAAACCTGCCAAGAAATCCGCCTCAGCATTGTTGGACTGGGGGCAAACTAAATAATACAGAGACCGACTATCTCTTTTTGAGGTAGAAAGTGGTATTTTGAGAGTGGATGGGTCGGGGTAGTAGATATCTCTGCTACACAGTACAAAGATGTCTTTACCATAACATCAAAACTCTCATTTATTCAAACTTTTTTAGTTAGTTAGTTAAGTTAGTTAGTTTTAAATTAAAATCCCATATATTGTGCCTTTTAATGTATAACTATTCCAACTTCAGTGGCAATAAAGTAAATAGTGTTGTAGTTGCAGTGCAATAAAAAACTATCAATGTGAAACTTGGGATCGTGGACGGACATTTCTTTCTCATATTCAGTGGTCCATGTCCATCTTATTCAACCAGTCAGTGTTGCCATTTTTTCATCCATGACCTTGATCTTTCTGTATTTACAATGTGTACTTATGTTGACTTAATCATAGCAGACTTTCATAAAACCCAAAGAACGAGGGTTGACCCATGAAGGTCAGGTGATTTTGGTGATTTATTTACCACCTACTACAGGTGGCTGGGAGATACATGGTTGCATCTGTGTATTTTGCTTGTTATTATTACGATATTTTTGACATTTTTGATATTACAACGCTATGGTCAGGATACTTTGACTTGATTTTTTAATGAATACTTATCAGTAACAAGTATTAGAACAATAAGAATAGTCTGGTATGTTCAGAAAATGATATCACTTTACTGTAATGCAGCCTTTAAACCCCGGAAAAGACAACAATTATGCCGTATCAACATATAATGATATCCAAAATCTAAGATGATACAATCTCATAACATATTATTTAAAATATTGACATATTTTCCTGCACTATGGTTAAATAATAATTATTCGATAATTCATTGAAATGACCAAAACAAGTTTGTTTATAATCATAATAAACTTTGATTATTATGTTGGGGGAACATTCAAAAAATGCGAGGGAACACAGGGCCTTAGAAACATAGATACTCAGGCCCTGGGTGCTTGTCTCAGGGGAAGAGAAGATAGCTGGTACGATGTGGGGGGAAAAGATGGAAGAAGCAGGGGTTGAGTAGAAGGGGGAGGGTTGGTAGATGCAGAGAAAGAGAGATGATGAGATGAATGGTGGTTGGAATGCTTGAGGAAGGCTAAAGGGGATAAAGGCCTGGCTTGATCAGACAGGGAGGGTTCGCCCAGTGAAGGCTCCACAGCAAGAGAGATATTAAACCTGATTGAATCCGCGCTTATATAGTCTTCAAAGGAACCGGGTAGTGCATATAAAACAACACGGTTGTCCGTTTCTCTTTTTGTCTATCTGTGTCTCCGGGTTTTCTGTGTTTGCCTGGAAGAAATTGTAATCGGAAGAGAAACATCTTCACTGACTGTTTTTTTTTTAATGCTTAAAAAAAATAACTAAACAAACTCTCTTTGTTTTCATGACTGAACAAACAAACTGACCTTAAAGAACAACACAGCTTCATTCTGTTTTAGTTTGTTTATATTTGGCGTACCCTGCCACCTTTCTAGCTTCAGACAGTGTTCTGGAGACCTTGTTTTCCTCCGAGAATGGCTTGTTGTTCAGTTATGGAAAAAAGTTGTTGTTTTAATACCTCATTAATCTTGTAAATATTACAGTTTTGAGTTTTAACATAGTGCCCCTTTAAGCCTTTCTCAGCCTCCACAACTCTTTCCATATTTTTTTTCGCAAATTGAACGTTTCTGATTGGAGTTATTTTAGTTTCCTTAACATACAGTCTCAGGATGACTTTAAAGATGTGTTTTTCTGCAATTTCTTAAATAGCCGTAGGTCTTACTCCACCACTTTGTATCCAAGATGGAGGGAGTCCATAAATTGGGCATAGTGGTCAAATGATGAGCCCATTTTGAATCAATACAACACTGCACCCTTGCAACAGCTTTTTCATTTGACATTTTAAAAGGACGTGTTTGCTGGGTGGGCAATAGAATGGTGGCTATTGTTCCTTTGTGGTGCTCAGATTGTTTATCGACTAGGTGAGCGTGCACCCGTAGCCCGCTGTCAGTGTTCGAGTCCTCTGGAGACAACTGCAAACTCCTGTTCATCTGTGCATCAATACATGAGTTGCATCAGAAAAGTGAGGGTCAGACAACTTTTACCAGTAATGCAAACACATAAATAGTGCATGCCCGACCAATAGAGTAAAGGTAAACCCACAGAAACTCTCTCACACACATGCACACACTGGTTTACCTCAGAAAAAGGCAATCGGACCTCCAAGGAAGGAACAATCTATCTTTCTCTTGCTCAGTCTTTCTCAACCCGTGTAGTGGACCTGATGCAAGCATCGAGCAAACCGCTGTAACAGCCCTGAATGATATTTCTATGACCAATAGATGAGAATTGTTGTATTCAGATACATGTCGAATATCCATTCACGTTGCTCATTCTGCTCTTTGATGGCAGATCTCGGTGCTGATTGAGCCTGATAATGATCTACTGTAGGACAAGTGAATGCTGCACATCTTCGTGTAAGATTAATAGCGTCATAGCATCTCATCTTTCACTGAGGCGCTGTACTCCCTAGTTACCTTATTACCATCAGCAGCTATAGATGAGTTATACGCCGTTAGTTAAATGCTGAAGGGATGATTAAAAAAAGATTGCAAATATGCACCCACTCAGATGATCACAAATTAGAGAGTATTTGCATAAATAACGCAGCGCATCGATTATTAAAACATACCTCCTACCACGCCTGTTCTTTATGCATCTCTTATGAATTGCTTTCATTTTGTATTCCGGGGCTGCGTTAGGCAACTTCAAATTAATGCCATTCAGTTCCCCAAGTCTAATCCCCGATATCATGATTAAAATTCCCATGGCTTTTATTCGCCTTATCAGAGGTAGCTCCATGTTGAGATAATGCGTGTCTTTACAACTCCGACAAAGTTGCCATGCCATTTGTAGCTGCTCCTCTGATATTTGACAGTTGACATTCAAATGTGGCTCCTTTCTACCTGGATGCAGCTGCTCACTGTTATCTGTTTCAGCTAGGTTGAGCAAAAAGGGTGCATAGGTTGGGTGCTGCAGGCGAAGACGGGCGCTTCAAAACATAATGAGGGTTTGGCAGGGTGCCTCCGTGCCTGGTCCCCTTACAGAAAATGAGAAAAATACTTTCATTCTTTCCGTGAGGGCATAGAGGCCCTACCTTGGGCTAATACGCTGTCGTTTGAATATATGCAGATCACTGAGTAATTAAAATACCAAAGGTTTCATCTTTTCTCTGTTCTTCTGTCACCTCCCGTTCCTCTATAAGTCCTCTTGGCTGACCGTTACAGACCGCAGCTGCTCGTTTTAAGTGGCGAGAAAAAAGGTAAGAGACAGAAAAGAACTAAGACGCCGTACAAAGAATTGGTGTGTGTGTGAATGTGTGTGAATGTGTGTGTTTGAAAGCTTTGATTGTTCTTATATGCTCCACCGCACAGGATTTTGGGCCGGCAACCTTTTTGCTCGAAGCTCCAAGAGTTCTTTCCCCTTATCGCTCTCTCTTTCTCTCTCTCTTTTTTCTCTGCCACTCTGCCTGTTTGTCATTCTCTCTATTTTTTATTCCTCTTTCCGCTCAGTGTAGAAGCTGTATGCCTCAGCTAAGGTGAAACAGCGTGGATGTGATTTCTATAGCTCTGTTGGAGACCAGCATCTCATCACAAACTGGTCTCGGCTGGTTGGGTGAGCGAATCAAATCCTGGATAGCACGACCGAAACGATTTCAGTTTGAGACGGGAGACCCCGCCTCACATCTCAGTCATTGGGGCACGTTCAATTGGATGCATTCAATTCAATTCAGCTCATATGTGGGATAAAACAGGGAGAGTGGTAACTGAAAGACAGAAGAAGGTTATGAAGCAAAAGAAACACAGGCACATATGAAGTTTGGTATCGTTGATGCTGTTGAAAGTTTCTAGGAGTCACTAGTCTCCCCCTCACTAAAATCCACCCAGCTAGTTAATAAAACATGCAACAAATTCTACATTTGCAGTGCAGTGACTCTTGTGGTCTTACACTTAAAACTTTAAAAGCCTTAAACGCATCCTCCTAAAGTGTGATTTGGGGTTATCTAAGTAGAATGAGTCACTCTGTTAGCCTCACCAATGCTAGAAGCCCGCTGTGTATGACATCACCACACGCTACTCATATGCACTACTTTGTGCATTATTAATTAGGAGACCTCCTCCTCTGAGCAGTTAAGTGGCAGTTAAGTCTTCCTGGCTCCATCGCCTCACTGTGTTTGCTCCCCCTTGACTCAGATCTGCTTGTTTCATACTTACATCACTTGCGCTCCGCCACTTTAAAGGTCTTTACGGATGACTGGTACAGAAAAAAAACCATCTAAATCCTCGTACAGAATGAATCATTTAAATAGCATTTAAAGCTGAGATAATCCATATTTTTATAACAACAATGGATCAAAGGACTGTGCGCATGTGAAAGAGGTTGCTCATAATCACCAGCCCACATAGAAGCTCGATAAAGCATTTCAGGATCTTTGAACTCGTTTCAGTTTTATGGCCCCGTCCTTGTTTTGGGTCAGTCTTGATGCTCTTATCGGGTATTTCTAGCCACAGCAAAGAGCTGTGTTCAGTGAAAAAGCTTTTAAGAGGTCCCATATAGTAGGAAATAAGATTATCATTTATTTTTTTATTATAAAGCATGTTTAGGCTTTATATGAATATTGTGCAGATATCAAAATGCCCACTGAAATGCGCACAGCCGTATTCAGAAACTGTGCCTTCAAACGAGTCATCAGGACCTCCGCAGGGCTGTGATGTCACAACTATACCGTCACCACCCTCAGCCATGCTGGAGTCATGGGCGTGGTTGCAAAAACACCAGCAGAGCTGATGCAGAAACAAGGTGGACAGTACCTGCTCAGGCCTGTGAGAGCTGACCAATCAGAGCAGACTGGCTTTTTCTTGAGGGCAGCCTTAAAGGGACAGATGCTTAAACAAAGCATTCAGGTAGAGGGTGAATAGATGCACTGCAACAATAGACAGGATGAGAAAATAATGTGTTTCTTGAACATTAAACATTTTATATTTCCACTGTACACTTCCTGCCCCAACCCCAAACAAGGCAAACAAAGTTAGCAACTAGCTAGTGAACATAATAAAGTGTTTAGCAGCTAAAGAGCCAGATGTTTCCCTTCAGGAGTAAGCAGAAAGCAAAATATAACTACACGTGGATGACGAATACACTCGTCAAGCGGAGACAAACTGAACTCAAAATGAATGCCAATGGTGCTCCGTGTCTGCCATATGCCCAAAGTTCACAATACCAACATGAAAAAATAATATGCAGGTTCAGGATTGTTGGTTTTTTGACAAGCAAATATTTAATTTATCTCACCCACGCAGAAGCTTGCTGATGTGCGTACACTACTAATACCACAAAAATCAGTAAGTGAATATATAAAAGCACTGCTCGACGGACGGGTCTTGCAGGTTTTCTTCAAGCCATAATGAGGGGTTCGTAAATATAGTCTTTTTGAACATGGTAAAATGAACTGCAATTGTCAGTCTGTAAGTGATGAAACTATGGATTTTTCACATTCTGTTTCGACTCTTGAGACTGCCCATTCCTGTGTGTTTATGTGTCTGACGAGTCCATCGGGGTACTGTATATCACACCAAACCCGTTGTTTCCTCACACAAGTATACCTTACATTGCTTGGAGTGCAACAGAAGTACCTCTAAATTCTAGCAGTGCGCGTTTGATTTCTTGTGTTTGGAGGACAGAAAGTGGAGCCACAATGACTTTGGCCTGTTAGCTCTGTAAACTACAGCCACTCTCTGTATATGTGTCTGCGTCTGTGTTGACCTTTCGCTGATTGTGAATTAAGTGTCTGTGAGTGCTTCAGGTTCCTGGCCTTTGAAGGTTATACGGACTAACTCCCCAGCTCTGTTCACTACTGAACCAATAAACAGCAAGTACACAGGACAAGCCAGAATCTCTCTGCCTCATCCTCTCTCCCTCCCCCCCCCCTCCTGACCTCCTGTATCCTTCTATCTTTCTGAGCATGGGAGATCTTCACACCCACTCCCTGGGAGATGGAGGGATTCTGAAAATGAATAGAAAAACAATTAGTAGCGCTGATGGGCCCGTGTGAGGTAATGAAATTGCGTGTCTCATTGTAGCGTGTAATGGAGAGCAGTTTGAAGTTAATTGAGGGGAGATAGGACACTGGGCCACTGTCTGCCAGAGTATTGTAGTCGGGGCGCAGGGTTTATCAGTGAGAGAATCACTGAACCCAGAAAAAAAACAATTCCTTATCAGACCTCACAAATGGGAATTATCTTGCTTTTATAGACTAGACAGCGAGATCAGTTGTTATTGTAATTAAATTCATATTCTTTTCATCAGTTTCTGGGTCAGGTTCATGGGCGTGAAAGCTCCACTCAACCAAACCATGTACAAATGTGGTGATGTTACCATTTTATTATTTCTTATATACGTATTTCAGCAGATTTCCTTAAATCTAAGGCAAATATGTGACTCAGTTTAACATGCCAATCAGCGGTAGAAAATCAAAGATCTCATAATATGCTCAGGCGGGTAAACTTTGCAATCCTGGCTCTGACAGCCAGGTAGTTTTCAGAAGGAGACAGAGTGCCACCTCCTGGAGGAACGACTGCATGATGCAAATGTTCTGCTCCACTAGCTTGTACTCTGAAGTGTCCTCATGAATATGGCATGTAGAGAATGAGCATAGCAATTAAAAAAACTGCCTAAGGATGGTTGAAATAACTCAAAACAATAGTGCTTGAACCAGCAATTACAAAAAAAAAACCAACCTCGGTGCATGAAAATGACAGCCTCCTGGTTTGACATTATTTGAAACAGCCTTTTAATGCTAATCTTGGGTTTCTATTTCCTTTCATAGCCCTTACACAACTCAACAACTGTTAATTTGACCCTATTTAGTTTCTTATTATTCCTGAACTTTAGTAATCTCAGATTTTAGTGACATTTTTCATGCCTAACTGATACCTGTGTATTGAAACAAGCCGCATATACCAAAAAGCCTGAAGGAGGATCAAGAACGGAATAAACACTCTGCTTTGGGCAGATTTCAGATGTGGGAAACGCGCAGTGTTGACAAAAGACAATTAAACGCAGCCTGCCTACAGTATTGATCATGTCTCCCTGATAGGCAGAGCAGAACCACAGCACCTGTATTCATTAAACAACCTGTTTAGCAACCATGCGGCGGAAGGAGAAGTCAGGCTCTGTTTGTGAAACGAAGCGCCACAGGCCAAGAAACACCTGCAAGATTACACGGAAACTTTTCAATGGAGCGTGACGGGAGGAAGGAGCGGAGAGGAAGGGGGAGGACAACTCATGACCTTGTCCAAAGAAAAAAAAGAAAAGGAGGAGGTGAGGAAAGAAACAAGCCAAAAATATAAGCAAAAAAACAACAAATATTAAACTGGCTGTGATTATTGTATTAATTGGGATGCGACAGAGGTTATTTATTGCTTTATTGCTTCATAAACACCTGTTCATTTTTGAGGTTTGAGGGTGAAATGTTAACAAGTTTGACTTGACGCTGTGAAATTAAGAAATGCTTTGGCGAGTCAGATGATTCAATGAATATTAAGCAGACGCCGCACATTGGGGCCCTAATTTGTTTTGATAGACTTGTTTTATTTTGTAAGAATGAAGAGATTGCTTTAACCTATACCTTGCCTACTTTACATTCCACGCAGGGGCCTTCAGCTGCTTTTCTTTCACCCTTGAGTGGTAACTCTTCATTCTAAAAAACCTTGTTGAAAATAGGTCATTTGCCAGCAGACAGGCTATAAATGGCAGCTCCTGTAAAAATGTGCCCATAAATAGTCAGGGGATTTAAAATGCATTGTTATAGACCCACTTAAGCAGTTACGTATGTCCTCAACATTCATGTACCGGTGTAATTTACTACTATAATTATCAACGAGGTTCACAAGTACTCAATCCGACAGTATTTTGAAAGCCATACATTATGTTCTATTAACTTTAAAGGAGCGGAAAAGAAATCGCGTGCAGAGTTTAGGATTGCCAAAATGTCCAAACACTTCAAAGCTACAAAAAGTGCCATTTGTAGTCAAGTCAGTTCATTTATATAGCACTTAAAAAACAACAGGAGTGACCCCAAGTTCTTTCCAGTTGAGGCAGATACTTTATTCCTCAGACTGCTGAAATAGTGCCTCAACAGAAAAGCTCAAAGGTGTCGATTAGAGCCTGAGACATGAATGAGAGCCCGTGCACTGACCTACATTCCCACTGGTCTCCTTCTCTGATGACCTTGACCCTACACTGAATCACTGCACCTGGCCTCAGACAGCAAAAAGAAGAAGCGACGTAATCCCAGTGGTCCTCATTTAATTTCCACATTTAAGGGAAGGGAGTGGGTCTATGAATGAGAGCTCAATAAAAGTAGAAGTGCTAAAGCTCTGACATGAGGGAGAGCTCAGTGTCTGCCCCATCTTGCCCAGTATTATCTATCAACCGTGACCTTGACCTGCTGCTACAGCTGAGGACGTCTCCAGGGACCGCAGAGTGCGAAGACACAAGCAAACTGGAAGCAAGGCAGAGAAGATTTTCATATGCCATTGACTGACCTATTCGTAGATGAAGGGCTGCACTGTCGATTGATTTTCTTCTTTTCAGCAGGGGTGACCTTTGGGAGCAAGCTTGGTACAACCTGAGCTCTGACAAAAGGCTTGAACTAAAATGTGAGGGTGGAGGACAGTTTACCAAGATGGAGGGACAAAAGTTTTGTAAGGGACAAGCAGACTTGCAAAAAACAGTTTGTTTTTTCCAAGGTCAAAGGATAAGGGTCTGGCTCATGAGTTGTGTCAAGTACATGTGGTCCAATCACAGCAGAAGATTGAAGTTGTTCTGACTGGCCACCCTCGAAGGCCAGATAAAACCCTTACCATCGTAGAGACGGACAAGACTAGGGTTGCAGTGGTATACAGTGGTATGAAAACTGACAGTAAGCATACAATGTACATTTGCTTATATATATTCAGTATTGAATTCTAACATATTGTTATCAAAACAATGTATTTCAAGTGTATACTAAGTTTCATGTCTGTCATAATATATTATCTGGACATAATATTTTGTGAAATCATATGAAGCGTTTGTTCAAAAACAAAAAAAACCCTTCACTCTAATTGTGGAATTACGTTTACTATGATACCATGATGGTTTTGTTTGGTGTGTTGATTTGTGGGCAGGATTACACAAAAACTACAGAATGGATATCCATGAAACTTGGATGGAGGATGGGTCTCAGCCCAGAGTAGACCCCATTAACTTTTGGTGCGGATCTGGATAAAGAGACAGATCCAGGAATTCTTTCTCCCTTTCTTTAACATGGCGACATAGGGCGTTTTTCCACATTTTTGTTAATTTCTCAGGGAATAATGCATGGATCTAGATGAAAAAAAAAATCAGGCATACTTAGGTGGCTGGTATGTATGAGCAAGTCCAATCTGATGCGGATAAAGGTGACTGTTTGGCCTTGGCGGAGGTATACACTCTACTGAGTGCATTTCAAGTTTCAATCTGCAGTGTGGAACTTTTGTCTCCCTGTTCTGGCAGTGAGAGAAATAACACAAACACTGTCGATGTGCTCACGGCACCAAAGGCTCTGCCTTGCTCCGAGTAGCTGTCACCCGATCATTGCTGGTTGACATAAAACACATCACTACTGGTGTGCCATTGCAGGAAAGTCTCCACAAACTCTAGATTTAAAAACTCTGGTATACTGCAGGAAACAGAGAGATTTATCTGGCGGTGATTGTGTGAACACATTCGGCAAGGGCTCGAATGTATCCGACGTTCATTTGAATGTAAAATTCCTGCACTGTGGGTGTAAATAAGGGGATAATGGTGCACATTTTTGGGACAGTCTCTCCTGGAAGGCACTTATAGTGTTGCACTCATTTGTCAAAGGGTGACAGAAATAGTTGTGTTAAGAATGAAAACGAAAGCTTGCAAGAGAACATGCCTTACTTTCTCACACCACACCTGGCAAATCGCTGTGTGAAGTGGGCTTGAACGTGGGATTGTCGCCTTCAGAAAGTTTGCTGAAATTGCCAATCGCAGCGCCTCCAATGAAACATAAGCAAAGTGTTTGGAGGAGAGGAGGTTTCCAAATCTGTTCGGCCATCTGATAAGCACTTGTCTTGGAGCACTCTGGTGCTTTAACTCCCACCTGCTGACGCTTTCATCGTATGGCCTTGTTGCTTGTTGTCTCCACAATAAAAGTATTCAGGATCATCTTGAGAGTGCAACTGGAAAGTTCTGTGAGACTTGCTTCATCAGTTGTTTTTTTTTATGCAATATTTAATAGCAAACTTGGTCCCCTCAGCAAAACATTCCTTGAGGAAGCAGGTCACCCTCTCTGCTTGAGATCTGTAAAAAGCGCATTCCTCGGTGTTCTATTTATTTTACTACGACACAGCGGGACTAGCAAAGGGGAGATTCTAGGAGCAAACATGAGCTTATAAGCTGTTAGTCATGGATCATCTGTAGTCCATAATGATCCTTGGAAAAGCTCACAGTGTATTGCTTTGTCTTGGCCCCTTGTTGCTCTCACTCCCGCTTCCTGTGGGCAAGGTTGATTATTAATGAGTCCTTCATTTGTTGGCTGAAGACGGTGTGAAGGTACGAGTTCAAGCACGGGTTTATGGATTTATAGCTATGCAATTGAGCAACAATGTCTGATTGATTATGTTTTATTACAATTTTTAACATGGTTTCATCGATAACGTTACCATGAAGTATATCATTGTATTTTTCTATAATGGGTGGGGCACACTGAGAGATTGCTACACTGGTGACATGAATGCACTTGACCTCAGGATTGGCCTTATCAGCAGACAGACAACTCCCTCGCAGTAATGATCCAGGCTGTTACTGCTCTGATATGGAATTGTATACATTCAGCATCAGCGATCACATCAGTCTGATTTTGTATTCTGGTGTGATTATTTTTGTCTTTGTATCTCGTTATCTTATACATAATGGCAAAGTAAGTTTATAGTTTTGTTCAGTGGAATTGTCGTGGCTACTGCCTTTTATTTGCTGAAGTGTATGTGCATTGGGGAATGTGACTTTGTCGGATTCTCTGCTGATCAGCACCGGGTAATTTAAAGGAACACCTGTTGGCAATTAAGCACAGAGAGAATCTGATAAACATACGTGCCAAACGCAGAGTTTCCTCCTTCTTGTTTTTAATGTGACTGATAATAAAATGGTCTCAATCATATCCTGGTGCGCACTGGAATATTGTTTTTGTTTTTTTTATCTACTTCATTTGCTTATGTGAATGGTTGGAAAAATGTACTAGGGTGATATTGTACCAAGTATGAGAAAAGTAAAACGCAAAAGGTAACAAAAGATAAACCAAATGAGGTCAAACATATTTATTTGCATAGCTGGAGTGTAAATACACATTTCTGAAGAGACATTACGGAGCCCTGTATCTGTTTTATGTCACGGTAAAGCCCTTCAAAACATTATTACCCACTCTGTTCAGATCTGTGTGGTTCAGTTTATAAGTAACTCGCTTCACACGTCTCACACGCCTGAGAAACACTGATATAACACCTTGACTATCAGTTAAGGAATCAGGCTTTGCAGATAACTGAAGATTATCTCTCTAGTTAAGATAGTTATTAGATCGTCTTCTCTTTGCCAACATGCACAAAAACTTGTGATCAGATTTTGAACTCTGAATGTACAGTGGGCTTTTATGGCTCTTCCCTAACAAAGACCTTCCTTTAGCTTGCACAGGTTAAAAGAGCACTAGTATTTGTTTTGGGCCCTCCCTATTGACACATAGCGACAGGGCTACAGGAATGTCACAACAGGTGAATCACACCGCGCCTCCCTCTTATCACTCATTTTCCACCTGTTCTTTGAGTGTGCGCCTCTTATCTAGTTGATACACACTAAATAGACTCTAAGAGACACTTCTTGAAGCCCGGTTTTACAACATTATCAGGTCACAATGTACACATGCCCCACTGTATGGATTGCATAAGTTGACACTCTTAATGGCTCATGTTGTCTTATCTTTACCAAGTGTGACGGAGTTAGAGGATTAGCACTAATTTGCACAAAAAATGATCTTTTTGCCCTTTTACAGCATGTAGAATTCATGAAGATGGTCAGTTCTGACTGTCTGAACATTATCAAATACCTTTGCATTAATAGTTACTTGGAGTTAAACCATTCATGCCCTTGCCAATACAGCTACCTCTTGTTGGCAGGTTATAATGTTAACATTTCTCCAAAGGTGCCAGAATGGAATTTTTGCTTCACTGATCTTCACCCTCATCTTATTATAATGCTGTGTGCTTTTGAATTACAATAGTTTGGTCCGTAGCTTAACTGTCTGCAGGAATCAACACTGCAATAAATAATAAACTAATAGGTTTTAGGGACAATGATTATCAGATACAACCCCATGTTTTCCTTCTGTCTTTCCTCTGTAAGTTGTTGTACCCTGTACAGTGTTCAAGTACTTGTTGAGTGCAGACTTTACATTTCCCGTGTGACTTTTCATTGGTACCTGGAGCAGGTTCAAGTCAAAATTCCCTGTCATGTGCTTTAAAACCATCAAAACTTAACTTTACAATGTCCCATACCACTCAAAATGTCTCATAGATAATTTATATCCCTCACCAACTACAACTTGTACATCATAGTGAGAAGTTAATAGAAGACATCCAACTGTTTATTTATATCTTCAAGCATTTGTATGTTCATTTACTTTGGTATCTGTGCTTTTTATGACCAAGCAACACCAAACCCTGACCTCGCCTATCACCATTTCCTGTAACTGCGTTAGCTGATGTCGTCACTTTGAGAAAAATATTTTTTTTACGCCACGGATTCAGTTCCAGCCCCTTTTAATGTCTTCCTGCCCCTCAGTCATCTCTCTCCACCCACTGCTGAGGTTACCTGGTTAGGCGGTGGGGCTATAAATGCCTAAAAGCTGCCTTCTTTGCTCTGTGACTGACACAGGAGGGCCCACACCTCCGTGCTGGCAGTTACAGGTTAATATAAGCTGCACTCAACAGAGGAGCTCCACAACAGTAACTGCTCATCATTCATTCTTCAACTCATCAAAGAGAGCGAGTATTAGCAACGGGAGAGCAGCTGAGAAGCTGCCGGTAAAGGATCAGCAATGCTTGGAGGACTCCACACAGATTTGCTGGTCACAGTGACTCTACTCCTTTTAACTCAGACAGGGACTCAGTGCAGGTGGGTCTTGAGATAATGAAAGTTACTTGAAATATTGCTGTACTTGTCGTATTAATTCTGCTAAGTGGAAACTGAATGGGATTTTGATTTGTGTTAAGTTTTTGTTTCGAAGTCAGTCAGATATTTTATTAGATGTCTTTTTCTTTTTTTTAAGGAATCCACTCTCATTTTTTTTTCTATTTCAGGGCTGAAAATGACTCTTCATTCATTACTTTACCAGGCTGGAGGCCAAACTCAGGTACGAGGTTTCACACTTACTACGACCTGGAAGATACTGGCAAGATTTGCTTGAATATAAATCTGTCACAACAATAAGGATTTAAATACACAGAAATAAATTGTCAGAGAGATGAACACACTATATATTACTATATGTAACCTCTTTCTCTTCTTTCATAGAATATGTTACACTGTGTCACACCGACAGACAAAACAATGAGATGTGTGACTGGACAAGGAACCGACTGACTTCTGCAACAGGTACAGAAGATAACATTTACTGCACAACAGCACAGCAAACGGATTTGATTAATTAGACGTAATCAAGGAATTGAGATGGGGGTTTTTTTAACGTCGTCAAAACAGGTTAGTTTAGTTAACTCGGACACTTAAGAGATAACTTGACTGAGGTCATTTGTGTCCCACCCTCTTTCAGGGAACGTCGGTCCACAGTTCTGTTTTAATCTCCAGGCATGCTGTGACTGTGGCTGTGTCCGTGCCGCGCTGCATATCACTAATTGATCTGAAGCAGGCTAATAATCTTTTATAGCCTGGCGTTAATTCAGGGGCAATTAAAGTAGAGGGCCTCCACTTAAGGTTTAAATTTAGCACAATTTAGCATTTAATAACTGTATCACAACAGATGTACTTCCTGTTGTATTACCATAACAAAGATAAGGGTTTGCTTTTTCTCACGATTAAAATTTTGATGCAGCATAAAAGCTAATTCCTCACCTGTGTAGTTAAAAATATGTTTTACCATTTATAATGTGTGATTTAAAAAGAATGGAGTAACAGACACTGAATTTATCCTTTAGTAACGAAGTGTTACATAGGAAAAAAAAATTAAATGACTGGTCACATTCATAGAGTGTTCAATCTTCTTATTGGCATTTTGACCTCCAGGTGATGCTGAAGTGGATATTTTAGAGAGTGGTCCACTTGAGATGGAGGGCGAGGCCTGTCTAGAGTTTTGGTACCACGCCCCGGCTGCAGCCGAAGGGTCAGAACTCCGCGTTCTGGTAAAAAGCAGCACTCGTGTGGTGGAAATCTGGACCTCATCTGTCCTCCCCGGGGATTCTTGGAAACAAGTGTTTATCCCCTTGAACATCATCGAACCAGACACTCAGGTAAAATGGCATATTTGTAATTGAACTATATTTAGGAATTCAAATATTATATTGTATATATTCAAATACAACCCAACCACTTTCCCGGTCTTTTCTTTGAAACGTGTTGCTTGCATCAAATTCACAATAAGCATATATTCGCCAAAAACCAATGAAGTTGATGACGTAAGAAATAAAATATATTCTCTTTGTACAGTTTTTAATTGGGTATACACTATGTCACAAAGGATTAGCAAATGATCATATTCTGTTTTCCATCAGGTTGTTTTAGAAGCAGTTCAAGCTGTATCCATGGCGCAGGTCATATTTAACCGGATAGGTGTAAGGAGAGGCTCATGTGGTAATTATTCTTTTACTCTTCTGTTACTATATGAAAAAACAGCTTACTTTTGGTCCCATCAATTAATATAAAATGATAATTAAGTATAGTCCATACAGTATTAACAGTGTACATAATAATAATGCATCAGTTATTCCTTGCCAGATGGTGTTGTGATTATAAAATGATGTTTTACTCGGTCACCTCCCCCACAGGACAACAGTGTGAATCTAACACAGAGTTCTGGACACATGAGTCCACCCGCTGCTTCTGTTCTGCCAGCCAGCTCTCCTGCTCTCCATCTCAGTGCCCTCAGGGCCAAATCTGTGGTCCTCAAAGAGGTCCCTCCAGTGGGATTTCCACCTCAGGGATGTGCACTATACACAGTAACACAGACTGCAGCACTTTTGATGGAGTGCTGTTCCGCTTCATGGCCCCCTGCACCTACACACTTGCTAAGACCTGCTCACCCGCTGGAGCCCTGCCCGTGTTCAGTGTGGAAGTGGTCAATGAGCAGAACGGGAACTCGTCCCTGCCAGCTGTCCAACAGGTCATTGTGGAGATTGGAAACTTGAGAGTGTCCCTGCTGAAAATGCAGACAGACCGTGTTGTGGTGAGTTACTTTAAAACTGAGACGCACACATACTGGGGTCCATTGCAAATGTCTAAAGTGTCTGCCAATGTGTGGAGCTGCAACAATTAATCTATTAAACAATTAGTTGTCAACTATCAAAATAATCATTAACTATTTTGGTAATCTATTAATCAGTTTGAGTCATTTTTCAAGGGAAGAAAAAAATCACAATTCTGATCCCAGCTTCTTAAATGTGAATATTTTCAGGTTATTTTCAAGACATTTATTGACGTCATCTTGACTTTGGGAAACACACTGATCAACATTTTCCTTTACCATTTTCTGACATTTAACAGACCAAACAACTAATCATTAAACGTAACATTTTCTGTCACTACACCCTTGCAGACATAAACTAATTTTTGAGCACAACAGTTTGTTTATTTATTTTCAGTTAACTCTGCTAAGTTGTTTATCGGTGTGCCATCACATAAAATGGACAACGAGTATTTTAAATGTGTGATAATTAAAAGGAGACATTAACTTGGAGACTTGTTTGTGTGCTGGCAGCTGTTCCCATTCCCTATTTTTACATTGCTCCCTAAGCTTTAAAAAAAAAAACTGGAGAATAGTGTGTACAAACTTCTGTTCTGTGGCCCATTGCCATTTCTGCTGTAATGAGTGTTGAGCTGTGTAATGTACTGGATTAAGCAGTTCCCATATCTGCAGGACATTCTGCTGATAAACTTAAGTTTATCAGTAGAATTAAGTGCAGAATTGTGCAGCCTTATCAATTCCCTCAAAGATATATATATATTGTGTTCTCAGCATGCTGCTTTTTATTGTTAATGACAGCTGGTAAGGAAGTCTAAAAATGACACCGTTTCATCAGGTTAATGGAGTCTGGAGGAAGCTTCCACTAAAGCTCAGCGGCGGTGCTGTCAACATCAAGAGCAACCCCGCTGCTGTCATACTGGCAACCAGATTCGGTCTTTCTGTCTCATACGACAACGCTGGTGCTGTCCACGTCAACCTGCCGTCTGCTTACTCTGATCATGTCTGCGGCATGTGTGGAAACTTTAACCACCACAGAGGAGATGACTTCAGAAGGCCCGATGGTACAGACGCCCAGGATGCTACAGCTCTCGCTGAGAGCTGGCAGACCGGAGAAGGCACTTTCTCCTGTGAGACCATTCTAGTGCCTCATGAGTGTGATCCACTGGAGGAGGCTGAGTATGCCACCGAGCTGTACTGTGGAGGCCTCCTCTCTAGTACTGGGCCCTTCGCTGACTGCCTATCAGTTCTGGGGTCAGAGAGCTACTTCAGGGGTTGTGTGGTTGGCATGTGCTCTACTCATGGTGACCCAGAGGTGCTATGTGAGACATTGACTGCCTACGCTGATATCTGTCGGGAGGCTGGAGTTGCCCTACCCGCATGGAGGAACTCTTCATTCTGCCGTACGTTGCTTTATTGCTTCCTCCTTTTAATTTCTCTACCTCCTTTTATTAAAATAAGGGAAATAGCAGCAAATAATAAATGTAATAATGCAATAAGAGTTGAGGTCAAACTCTCTCATGGTTCCTCCCTTCACAGCACTTCAGTGTGCTGAGAACAGCCATTATAACTCATGTGCTGATGGATGTCCTGAAGTGTGCTCTGGCCCGGATATAGTCGGCTCCTGTGGAAGCTGTGTGGAAAGATGTGAGTGTGACCCAGGCTTCAAACTTGGCGGGGGAAAGTGCGTCCCAGCGGAGGACTGTGGGTGCTGGGCTGAAGGAAAACACTTTGAGGTAAGCGGGGAAGATGATCACGGAGAAATGTCATATTCACCTGTTCAAGTCCCACAGTGCTAAGATTCATTCACACAACTGCCTTTTGCCCACAGAGAGGAGAAACGTGGTTGGAAGGAGAGTGTGCATGGCAGTGCCAATGCCATGCTGATGGTGTCGTGGCATGTGCAGAAACAAAATGCGCACGCAATGAGGCTTGTCGAGTCGAGGATGGGGTCAAAGGCTGCTTCCCTCTCAATGCCGCCACCTGCAGTGTGTATGGTGATCCGCACTACATCACATTTGACGGGATGGCTTACGATTTTCAAGGGGGGTGCAGTTACACGCTTACTACAACATGTGGAGAAGAAAGTTTAGTCCAGTTCACCGTCATCGGACACAACATGCATCCTCCCCTTGAGAACTTCACCCGGTCCAAGCTGGAAGCTGTGACTCTTCAGACTGGCGATCTAAACGTCACCCTGAGTCAGAGCGGAGAGGTCCATGTAAGCATGAAAACTTCTTGTAATTCTCTACAAATCAAACACTCCCAAATGAAACTCTTTTATAGCAAGTGGTTGGAACAAAGGCTGTTATAATGTTTGTGAAGCTGGACAGCTTCCAGCCCATCAGTTGTGTCTAGTGGCCAATGGCTGGAGTGTCAGCACACACACCCATCTTTATATGAGTCAGTTATTGCTCTGTGTCAGCTCAATGGAGGAAGCTGCTCATAGGAATACACTATTAGCTGACCCACTTAACTTTGCACTGGAACAGCTATTTGGCAGCTTATTAGATACACCAACTATCATGGTAGCAGAAAAAAAACACTCAGTTCTCACAAGAATAAAAAAAATAAATGATGGATTGTCCTCTCTTTAGGTGAATGATGTCCGCGTCCTACTTCCCTTTTCCAAGAAAGATACATCCGGCTCAATATGGGTCTTCATGAAGAATAATTACATTATCTTGGAGACAACCTTTGGCCTCAGAATGATGATAGATGGGGAGAACAGACTGTTCCTGCAGGTGGATGAGCGCTACAAGTACGAACTATGTGGACTGTGTGGCACCTACTCTGGACAGCAGGACGATGACTTTGTAACACCGGGAGGGCAAAATGCTACCGGGGCTTTTGAGTTTGCCAACAGTTGGAGAGTGCAAGACAATAATGAGTAAGTCATTCTACTATACAAGGTATCTGCACACATTCATCTTATAAATGTGAGAACATTTTAATACCTCAAAAATGAAAAACGCACTATTCAACAGCAGGTAAAAATAATATGTTTCCCGAGCCTCACTAGCAGCATAGCGCTAATTATATGTCCATCAGCCTCTGCTGTTCTTGCGTTTTATGCTAATTAGCAAATGATAGCATGCCAGCACACTAAACTAAGATGATGGACATGGAAAACATTATAAACATGTCAGCATTGTCATTGTCCACACAGTCATAATAGCATTTAGCTCACCAGCAAACCACCACTTTGCCCAAGTGCAGAAAAATCCTCTACGTAGAGGTTGTTTGTGCTTTACGAAGAGGTAAGGGTACAAGTAATAATCCCTTATCAAGCACACAATCTCACAGCCTGGCTTGCTCGTTTAGTTTATTAATAACCAGATAAAAAGCACAATTACCATATTGATTATCAGGTAATTACAAGCTGGGAACATGATGACAAAGCAGGTTAGGTTGGCAGAACATACACCAAGCCCACACCCCTGCAATCTAACATTTCTTAGTTGTTAAAGAATTATTCAGTATAGATAAATGATCAACCATTCATCATTTTTTTTTATTTTGAAGTGACACAATAAATCAAAATGTCTAGATCTTTATTCACGCGGTTAATCTTTCTCCTCCAGGTGTGTTGCTTATCCAAATGATCCCAAACGTTGTGATTATGATGAGGAGAATGAGGCCTACAATGAGTGTTACGCACTGTTCGGGGATGCCTTCAAGTCCTGCCATAAAGTCATTCACCCAAGCATATACCTGAGTAGTTGTGTGTATGACTACTGTGCCACAAGTGGTGACAAACACACCCTTTGTGAATCTCTGGAGTCCTATGCAGCGGCCTGCCAGGTTGCAGGAGTGGAGCTTTCCGATTGGCAGACAGGCGCAGCATGCGGTGAGTGTTGGAGTCAGAGAGGATGTATATGCGTAATGATGGCGATGTGAATTTTAAATGCCATAAATTCATTAGCACTGACGATTAAATAAAGTAATTCTGTTACATGTCCTGTATTTCCTACTTATTGATTCTCTTTACCAATAATATCTTCAAAGCTCTCTGCTCCTGCCCTTTTCTGCCTAACCATTGCAGAAGGCTACTGCCAAGAGTCCTGCCTGAGTTTGTTTTGTCATTGATAGAATAAAAAGTTGGAGAAATTAGGTGGTTATGATGTGTAGTGGGTGGCCTAATGCAAAACATCTGGCAGGTCACCAAAAACGCTTCGACAGTGAACTAATTTCATCTTTCCGTTTGTCGTTTTGCTTTGTTTTTGTCCCCATTTCAGCTGATCCCGCAACCACTCCAACTCCTACCACTCCAGCACCAGATCAGACTAGTAAGAACATTCAGTGTTGTGAAGGTTTATTTGTTATTGCCAGTTTGAATAATGACATAGTGCAATTTACAATTAATTTTTTTAAACCAAATATTACATTTGCCTCGGAAAGCTGTAGATTCACAGATGTTTAACACAGAAATGGATCTGAATACATTTGAATAACCTTGGTGTTATTATTGGATTGGATGAAATACTGTTTGTGGATAATTAATGTTTTTTTTTTCATATTGTAATGTTCCTCCAGATAATTTGCTTGTTATACTTAATCATCACTTCCACTGTGTATATATGCTTTTTCATAGTTTGTCCCTTGAATTGCAACTTTGAAGAAAATCTGTGTGGGTGGGAACAGCTCATACAGGATACTTTTGATTGGAGGAGACATTCAGGACCCACCCCATCAGACCTAACTGGTCCAAGCCAAGACCACACCACTGGAGGTAAAAAAAAACAAAAAAACAATGCCAGGCCTTGATATTCCATCTGTTGCCTTGCTGCACTGTTTTATTTGTGTGTTGTTCTTTTTCAGTATTCATGTTTATTTTGCTATTTTTAACATTTCTCTAGCTGGATTCTACATATATCTTGAGGGAGATAGAGTAACGCATGGCGATTCAGCCCGTCTGATGAGCTCAGCATGCCAGTATAGTGGCCCACTCTGCCTGCACTTCTGGTACCACATGTACGGTTCAGCCACAGCCATGGCCCTCAATATCTACCTGCTCAAAGACAATGAAACTACCAAGATCTGGTCAATGATGAACAACCAGGGACGACAATGGCATCCAGTATATGTTGACATCACTGTGGCTGGTCCATTCCAAGTACGACTGACACTGACACTCAACAATATATGAGCCTAACAGACGCTGGCTTTTGTTGCAAAGACTGATGATCTTATTCTACACAGTGAAACATATTTTCCTACTACCTCTTTCAGATCATAGTGGAGGGAATTCGAGGCTCTAACACTCAATCAGATGTCGCCATAGATGACATTTCCATCCACTTTGGCTCATGCTCAGGTGACATTCACTTCCAACAAAAAAGGAGAAAAATACATTACACATTTGATAAAAAATATAACGTGTCGTAACTTTAATTGTAAATAAATTAGTAACTCAGAAGACAAAATATCTCAGGACTTTTAAACAAAGTCAGTATCACTTTCTTTAGGTAGCAGCTCTGGCCAGGTTGGTGGAACTGAGCGTCCTTCCACAACTTCAGAAATCCTCCCCTCTCAACCAGGTAAGTGCAGAGGAAGCTGTATTTTATGGGCCATTTATTCAGAAAGATGAAGTGTGGTTACAAATTAACAAGTGTCAAGTCTAATAAATACTGAATGTGCAACTTTTTTAAGGTAACTGAGGTTACAGATCATTAAAATTTCCAGGAAGTTGCATTAAAGCCTGAAAAGCTGATGTTAATATTTTGCAAATGTTCCCTTTCAGTCTGCAGTATCGACTGTAGCTTCAACAGCAACCTTTGTAGCTGGAATCAGATGGTCACAGATGCTTTTGACTGGACATGGCAGAGTGGTTCCACCCCCACCCTGATGACTGGGCCCTCTGCTGACCACACCGGTGGTAATACACTTTTCTCTGCCTAACATTATAAATGGTGACAGATATTATACAGCTGTATGGATTAAAGCTGTATCACTACGGAAAGTCTATCTGCCACTTTTGATCGTTGCACTCTTCTTTTCTAGGTGGTCACTATCTTTACATCGAGGCCAGCAGTGTGACACATGGAGACACAGCTCGTCTCATCAGCTCTGAGTGTTCTGACTCTGGTCCTCAGTGTCTGCAATTCTGGTACCATATGTACGGTTCAGCCGATACAATGGGCCTCCATGTCTACTTGATCCAAAACAAATCAGCCGACGCTGTTTTTTGGAGGAGAAATGACCAAGGAAATGTATGGCAACTGGCTGAGGTGGACTTCACAACAACTGGAGCTTATCAGGTCAGACACCTACCACCAGTCACATTGTAATGGTAGAACATTAACAATAAGAGACATCTTAGAAATACTAACAAATACATTTCTTTTCCTAACTCAGATCATCTTTGAGGGGCGTAGAGGCTCCAATGAAGAGTCCGATGTGGCCATAGATGATGTAAAGCTATATCATGGTCGATGCTCTGGTAAGAAACTTGCAGACAGTACCACCAAACGTATCAAGGCTTTAGGCTGTGAGGCTTGATTATGTTTAAAATATTTGCAAATATTGGCCTTTCATGCAGATCTGAGTGGTGTTGTGACACCTCCTCCTAAACCTGATGGAAACACCACAGCTCCTCCAAGTGTCCCTGTGCCCACCACTGCAGCTCCAGAGCCTCCTGTGGTCAATGCTACTGTTCAGCTTCCTGTTACATCTCTGCCCCCTGTCGCAAATATCTCCATGCCTCCCGGTTTGGAAGAGCCAACCAACTTCATTAATAACAACAATGTTATTGAGGCTCAAAATAACGGACCACCATCACATCCAGGTACATTGCTGTTTCTGTAGCCACACTTGTACAGTCCTGGAGTTGGGACTTCCATAATTTATTCTTTCCACATCCATTTTTTGTGGTTTCCAGAATTATTGCATCAGTAAACTAAGGATATGTGCGACTTTTGTTTCCAGTGTGCCAACTCCACTGTAATTTTGAACTTACAAATTAACAAGTGTCAAGTCTAATAAATACTTAATGTGCAAGGTAATTGAGGTTACAGGTCATCAACATTTTCAGGAAGTTGCATTGAAGTCTCAATAGTTGAAGTCAATATTTTGCAAATGTTCCCTTTCAGTCTGCAGTATCGACTGTAGCTTCAACAGCAACCTTTGTAGCTGGAATCAGATGGTCACAGATGCTTTTGACTGGACATGGCAGAGTGGTTCCACCCCCACCCTGATGACTGGGCCCTCTGCTGACCACACCGGTGGTAATACACTTTTCTTACATTATAAATGGTGACAGATATTATACAGCTCTATGGATTAAAGCTGTATCACTACGGAAAGTCTATCTGCCACTTTTGATCGTTGCACTCTTCTTTTCTAGGTGGTCACTATCTTTACATCGAGGCCAGCAGTGTGACACATGGAGACACAGCTCGTCTCATCAGCTCAGAGTGTTCTGACTCTGGTCCTCAGTGTCTACAGTTCTGGTATCATATGTACGGTTCAGCCGATACAATGGGCCTCCATGTCTACCTGCTCCAAAACAATTTAGCCGACGCTGTTTTTTGGAGGAGAAATGACCAAGGAAATGCATGGCAACTGGCTGAGGTGGACTTCACAACAACTGGAGCTTATCAGGTCAGAAACCTACCACCAGTCACATTGTAATGGTAGAATATTAACAATAAGAGACATCTTAGAAATACTAACGAATGCATTTCTTTTCCTAACTCAGATCATCTTTGAGGGGCGTAGAGGCTCCAACGAAGAGTCCGATGTGGCCATAGATGATGTAAAGCTATATAAGGGTCGATGCTCTGGTAAGAAACTTGCAGACAGTACCACCAAACGTATCAAGGCTTTAGGCTGTGAGGCTTGATTATGTTTTGAATATTTGCAATTATTGGCCTTTCATGCAGATCTGAGTGGTGTTGTGACACCTCCTCCGAAACCTGATGGAAACGCCACAGCTCCTCCAAGTGTCCCTGTGCCCACCACTGCAGCTCCAGAGCCTCCTGTGGTCAATGCTACTGTTCAGCTTCCTGTTACATCTCAGCCCCCTGTAGCAAATGTCACCATGCCTCCCGTCGTGGAAGCAACAACCAACTTAATTAATAAGGACAATGTTACTGAGTCTCCAGATAACAGACCACCATCACATCCAGGTAGATTGCTGTTTCTGTAGCCGCACTTGTAAAGTCCTGGAGTTGGGACTTCCATAATTTATTCTTTCCACTTTCAGTTTTTGTGGTTTCCAGAATTATTGTATCAGTAAACTAAGGATATGTGCGACTTTTGTTTCCGATGTGCCAATTCCACTGTAATTTTGAACTTATAAATGAACAAGTGTCAAGTCTAATAAATACTTAATGTGCAAGGTAATTGAGGTTACAGATTATCAACATTTTCAGGAAGTTGCATTAAAGTCTCAATAGTTGAAGTCAATATTTTTGCAAATGTTCCCTTTCAGTCTGCAGTATCGACTGTAGCTTCAACAGCAACCTTTGTAGCTGGAATCAGATGGTCACAGATGCTTTTGACTGGACATGGCAGAGTGGTTCCACCCCCACCCTGATGACTGGGCCCTCTGCTGACCACACCGGTGGTAATACACTTTTCTTACATTATAAATGGTGACAGATATTATACAGCTCTATGGATTAAAGCTGTATCACTACAGAAAGTCTATCTGCCACTTCTGATTGTTGCACTCTTCTTTTCTAGGTGGTCACTATCTTTACATCGAGGCCAGCAGCGTGACACATGGAGACACAGCTCGTCTCATCAGCTCAGAGTGTTCTGACTCTGGTCCTCAGTGTCTACAGTTCTGGTATCATATGTACGGTTCAGCCGATACAATGGGCCTCCATGTCTACTTGCTCCAAAACAAATTAGCCGATGCTGTTTTTTGGAAGAGAAATGACCAAGGAAATGCATGGCAACTGGCTCAGGTGGACTTCACAGCAACTGATGCTTTCCAGGTGAACTAACAACCTAATATGTCTGCTCCCAACCTGTCTAATGTTAGAAATTAGCACTGCAAAACATTAAGTGTACTACCTGCAACAATAAATAAGTGTTAATCGGACCTAATGAATCTGTGTGGTATACTGTGCTTTAGTATTTACCTGTGCACGTAATTTCAGATCATTTATGAGGGGCGAAGAGGTTCAAACGATCAGTCTGATGTGGCCATAGATGATGTATCCCTTCATCGTGGGCGCTGTGCAGGTAATTATGTCCTACTACTGACATTCAATTTAGTTCAAACACACCTACAGTGGTTTTATAATTGAAAATTGATGCAACTTAATTGATTGTGAAATGTTGTTACAGACCTGGCTAAACCAACAGCTCCAGCTCCAACCACCTTAAATCCAGTTACAACAGAAGGTCCAGAAATTCCTCCTGCAAACAGCTCAACTACTACACCTACAAGTACATCAGAACCACATTCACCCTCTACCTTCACAACAACAACCGCCACAACAGAAGCCTCAACTGGTTGTAATACACAAACCACTACAACACCAGCAACAACACCAACAGTGACCCCAAAAACGTCCAACCCTGACATCCCAATAACATCAAGACCAATAACAACCGCCACAACAGAAGCCACAACTGGCTGTAATACACAAACCACTACAACACCAGCAACAACACCAACAGTGACCCCAAAAACGTCCAACCCCGACATCCCAATAACATCAAGACCAATAACAGCAGCCACAACTGGAGCCCAACCTACAGCTAGACCACAACCGCCAACCACAACTCAACCAGAGCCACAAACAACAGCTGGACCACAACCTCCAACTGAAACCCCTCAACAGCCACAAACAACAGTAAAACCCCAGCCTCCGGCTACAACTACACCACATCCACCAACAACAGCTGGACCACAACCCACAACAACCATTAAACCACACCCAACAACAGCTGGACCACAACCTACAACAACAGCTGGACCACAACCTCCAACTGAAACCCCTCAACAGCCACAAACAACAGTAAAACCCCAGCCTCCGGCTACAACTACACCACATCCACCAACAACAGCTGGACCACAACCCACAACAACAGCTACTCCACAACTGCCAACAACAGCTGGACCACAACCCACAACAACCATTAAACCACATCCGACAACAGCTGGACCACAACCTACAACAACAGCTACTCCACAACCACCAACAACAGCTGGACCACAACCCACAACAACCATTAAACCACATCCGACAACAGCTGGACCACAACCTACAACAACAGCTACTCCACAACCACCAACAACAGCTGGACCACAACCCACAACAACCATTAAACCACACCCGACAACAGCTGGACCACAACCTACAACAACAGCTGGACCACAACCCACAACAACCATTAAACCACACCCGACAACAGCTGGACCACAACCTACAACAACAGCTGGACCACAACCCACAACAACCATTAAACCACACCCGACAACAGCTGGACCACAACCCACAACAACCATTAAACCACATCCGACAACAGCTGGACCACAACCTACAACAACAGCTGGACCACAACCCACAACAACCATTAAACCACATCCGTCAACAGCTGGACCACAACCTACAACAACAGCTACTCCACAACCACCAACAACAGCTGGACCACAACCCACAACAACCATTAAACCACATCCGACAACAGCTGGACCACAACCTACAACAACAGCTGGACCACAACCCACAACAACAATTACACCACATCCGACAACAGCGGGACCACAACCACCAACAACAGCTAGACCACAACCACCAACTACACCTCTACCAAGTACGTTATAAGTCTGCATTTTCCTTTTTAAATGTGAACAGTTTTTGTTTGTTTTGTTTTGTTTTTTTACACTTCACACCTTACATGTTAAGACACTGAGGCAAAACTCACCTGTGAGCTAAGAAAAATGAACCATGGCTAATAGATTTTGAAGTATACTATACACTGTTTGTATAGACCATTTTGCTCGTCATTTTAAGCTCATCAATACCGTCTCTACCTTTCTGTCTCCCTCTCTAGCACCCTCTTGCCCACAGAACAGTCATTACACCACTTGTGTCTCTGCCTGCACTCCCACCTGTTCATACCTGAATGGCCCGCCACACTGCAGTGACAGTCAGCGTTGTGAGCCGGGATGTGTATGCAATGAAGGCTTTGTGCGGAAAAATAGGGCTTGTGTTCCTATCCAACAGTGTGGATGTGTGGATAGTAATGGCACCAAATATCATGTAAGTGCTAGTTAAGAATATCTTTTTATCAATGACACAAATTATCTACAGTGGTGCTTTTCAAATACACAGATTTACTTTCTGAAACACTGGGATTATATGATGACTTTTTTCTTTTTGTCAGTTCGGTGAAGAGTGGTACACCAATCACTGCAGTCAGAAATGCGAATGCGAGGAACGCCGTGGCGTAGGGAAGATTGAATGCGACGACGAAGATGAGTGTGATGGAAATGCTGTCTGTCTTCAAAATCATGAGGGCGACTATTACTGCCAGTCTACAGGTGCAGTAAATACCAACATTTAACAACTGTGATGTATCTAAACCATACATCTTATTCACTAATGTATTAATCGCTCTGCACTTGTTTCTCCACAGGCTTCGATGAGTGTACCATAAGTAGTGACTCTGAATACAGAACCTTTGATAGAAAGAAGTATGACTTTGAAGGTGAGCACTCATATGTGCTGGTCCAGACCAAGAACTTGCCAAATAACCTTCCTGATGTCTACATCGAGGGCATCAACACACGCGATGAAGATGACGACAATGATAGTCATCAGCATGGTGACAGTAGCAGTGAAGAAGACCACAGTCGCAGAGTCAGGGACGAAGATGAAGATGATAGTGATGAAGATGATGACGATGACAGTAAAGAGCATGAGCACAACCACAGATTACGAGGGCTTAAAATCAGAGTGTACGATCACACTGTGGAGTTCAAGAAGAAGCGGAGGCTGGTTGTAAGTATCACGGGCATTTTTAACAACATACTGCCTCCATCTCATTTTCCTGCAGCGCCTTTTCAGCAGACACAATATTTTGTTCATGGGTTAATATTGTCGTATTTCTGCCCGCCCACAAACATTTGTCAAAGCGCTGAGGGAAATAACCAGCACACCCTCATATTTTCTCTGTGTGGTGTTACGACAGCAGTGAGGCAGATGATGTGTTATGTGCTAAATTATGTTCTGTCATATGTTATTTCCCTATTGGCACTTTACACGTATTTGTGAGTGTATGAAAGAGAGAAAAAGAAAAAAACA
The DNA here is from genome assembly GCF_040436345.1 of Pagrus major. Classification (NCBI taxonomy): domain Eukaryota; kingdom Metazoa; phylum Chordata; class Actinopteri; order Spariformes; family Sparidae; genus Pagrus; species Pagrus major. The sequence continues at coordinate 24,811,380 of NC_133235.1, forward strand.
GAGAGAGAGATCATGTAAAAAAAAGCTGCAATATCAATATATTTATTCAGGAGTCAGACCATATTACGTGAGTACCCTCTTAAAAGCAGTCCGTGGTAATTCTAGGAAAGCCTGCACACAGTATATTATATCTGTTATTCAAAGAACACTGGTACCCAAGCTTGAGCATATTTTAGTAGTAGGCCTAACACTCAGTTTTTTCACAAATTATGAGTTCTGACCTAATGAAAGGGGTCAGTTTTTAAGTGATTACCAGAGATTGTCATAGTCAGTGGTATTCAACCTAGGGGAACCATAAATGTTTGTACCAAATCTTTTGCCAATCCATCCAATTGTTGTCAAGATATCTCAGTCTGAACAGTGTTGAACTGATGTACAGACAGACGAGGCCATCCCTTGAGTCACACTGGAAGCATGACTAAGAATGCATGTTCTGTGAATCCTTGCGCACAATACAAATAACAATACAAGAATGAATACTACATCAGACAAGTCTTCTTAAATATGATAAACTGACATGATGCATTGACACATCCCGTACTCGGTCTTTCTCCAGGTGGACGGAAGGAGAATCAATGCTCCTGTGTCTCCGGCTGCTGGTCTAAAAATCTATGAGCATTCCTCCCACATCTACCTGAAGACTGACTTTGGCCTCTCAGTGGAGTTTGATGGACACCACACAGCAGGTAACTAATGTTCACCTCATTAAACAAGTCCAGTAGAATTAGTCCTGGTAGGATTCATATCCATCCCATGTCAATGAATGATTTATTTTGTCTGAGAGAGAGTTATACCATGAATTAATCAACATTATGTGGTTTATTTTCTTCCCGCAGAGATCATTCTACCACGCTTATACATGAGGAGGGTGGGGGGTTTGTGTGGAAACTTTGACAGAGACAAGGGGAATGACTGGATGAAGCCAGATGGCAGCAGGGCCAGGAACGTTCGAGAGTTTGGAGAGAGCTGGAGAGTGTGAAAATCAGATGGATCTAAGGATGAGACATGGCACTTAAAAAAATACCCTACAGAGTTTTGACTACTAGTAGAAACGTTAGTTAGTTTACAAGAAGACTCCGCACTGCTATCTGTTTGATTATAAAATAAAAACAGGCAAAATTCATGCACGTTTTTTAGACACCTTGCCTCCCCCAAACCTGAGCTACTAAACATGACTTGGCATAAACATGACGAATGGCAATGATGTCCAAATTTCTTTGCGCCTACATTATTCTGGGATTTTCCATTGTTTCAAGAATCTGATGTCAAGCGTTCAAGTTTATTTTTAAAGAAGTTTCTCATCTCTTAGAAATCTGTAACATATTTGTTGTTTTTTTTTCAAGAAATCTTTGAACTCTGTGATAATATATCAGACTCACTGTTTGTGTCATTGCCATGCATAGTATTTATTCAAAAGTGATTTTCTTAGAGCTGTAAATCTGTCTTATGCAGCAATGTCTTCATTAAAACAACACATACGATATGGTCTGTTTCATAATGATTATGCATGACTACAAATGGTTTTTGTTTCACTACCTGACACTGTTCCAAAATAAGTTTGATGTGCAATAAATGCTTTACCTTGTTGCATTGCTCAAATAAATATGCACTGTGGTTGAGTTTGTGTCGCCATTAGTCTAGTCATTTCAGTCTCAAGTGAAGCTACAACAACATTCTTGAAATATCTGCAGACTGAGTGCGTTACCCATTACCTACCTGTAGTACTGCAGGAACATTAAGAAGGACTACTACATACTGTAACATCTGTAACATGATCCTGTTTTGACAAGGAAGTTTGTTTTTTTTGCAACAATAGGACTATTCTTGCCAGGATTGTACCTGTGGGTGTGTGTGTGTTTGAAAATGTCTGTTATGTTCATACGCATAAATAAATGATCCCTAGTGACACTCAGCAGCCACATTCAGTCATGGATCGGTTTGCATTGTACTTCTTTTTCCTGTCGAGGTTGCTACCTCTCTATTATGGTGAGTGAAACATTATCACATTTAATATTGAACGGTTTAATTAAGCAAAGTTATGGCATAATTATCAAATGATATAACATTGTGTTTAACTGATTTAAGATAGACAGAGAACAAGACTGATAAACACTCATTTGACTAGTAAGCTTTGTTGTTCTTTGACTTGATTATAAAAAGCTAATCAATTGCCAAATGATTTAATAATTTAAATACTACATGACACAGCTGATTGTATTATTTCAAAACATGATGCTAAATTATTTAATGCCAACAAGTGCAGTTCAACAGTAAATTTATAATAAAGCTCCTGCCGGACCAGGTTATTCTCCTCGGGTGCTTAGTTTTATTTTGAGCTAAATCACTGAGTTAGATTTGAGTCAGGATGCTAATGATTTAATTAATTGATTAATCATTCATCAATTAGTCACCGTTAAGAATTACACCATATAAAAATGTATGAACCGAAGATTAGAAATGATCACGAATGTATCAAAAAGCATCCTACAATAACAGATTACAAAAAGACATGCTATGCAAACTGATATTACATTTTAGCTATTTTGTTGGGCCAGTTGTTGAATAGCGACAGACTTTAAATGAAGTCATTATTTTGTGTGATTCAGTGAATCATTCAAGTAACTTTGTTTACTTCATCTGATCTTTTGACTCTTAATGTAACTTGCTCTGCTTATGCATGAAACATGAATCAAGTCAGTGGTTAAAACAATTTTCTAATGGAAGAATTCCCAAATATCTCACATATTATCAACGATGAATCGATAATCAGCTGTAAAGGCAGCCGACTGCTGATCAAAGAAATTGCTTAGAATTTGTATCCCTAGTTTATGGATCAAGAGCAATTAAAGTAGTAACTAAACAGCATTTACTTATCATACATCTTCACCATATCATACATGTTGCTGAGAGGTCATTTATCAGTGTTGTTTGTCCTGACCTCAGTGTGAAAATAACCCTCATAAATGGGCACTAAGAATAACAAACCTGATCTATAGTAAGAAAAGTGCATTCATGTCATAAAAGTTGTATGTAAAGGTTTGGTTACGTCATGATGGTGGTAATTGCCACCATACGATTACTTATATAGACACAGGTGACAAATTGAGTAAGGAAAAGAATTAATGTGTTAAGAAATTGGCAAAAAGTAACAGTCACTTACAACCTTTTCCGTAAATTGAAAAAAACCTTAATTATTGTGTGAAGCTGTCTCTTAATTTGAGAGTGAAAATTACATTAATGCCATGTAATCTAGTCCCTGAACAAGTATTAGCATTTTGTGTTCTGCTGTCACACCTGGAAATTGGCCGTTGTCCAACTGTTGCTGAACTGTTCCTGAATTCCAATGAAATGACATGTCATTGTTCCTTTACACTTTCTAGCTCAAACTACAGCTGGCAGTACGAGCCCAACAGGTAATATCCCTCACGCCACCTCAAACACTGTACTGCCCATTTCTCCAGTGAAAAATGATCTGGCTCCATGTCACCACCAAAATGATCAGCAAAGAAAAAATAGTACATATTTTCATCATAAAAGTATTAATTTAATACTTATTCATTTATGGTTATACATTTTTAATCAAATCTTTTCCATCACACACACTTCAAATACACAAACAAAAAAAAATACAGAAAACCAAACTGGTGCACTGTAAGTACATTTTAATTAGGAACATGTGCAGTCTTTTCCCATTAAACACACACACAAACACACAAAGTCTCTCTTTCCTGCTCTGGCTGATTGGTTGAGAGGCAGTTGCTGACCTGCCACTGTGGTTGGTAGATTGAACACATTTGGGTGCTAATTTCCGACCCTGGCTACAACTACTACACTAGCTGCTATAGCACAAGCTGTGCTTTCTGTCTCTTGATTACTGTACTCTTAATCATGATTTTGTAGACTGAAATTATTATAAATTGGTGCAGTGTTGATCTCTTATACAGCCATTTTATCTGTGCTGCAGGCTGTGCAGGTCCACCTGTGCTGTGCTGCTCTGGTCTAAACAGCAACTGTTTCAGGGGCTGTTTCTGTGATGAGGCCTGCACAACAGCTGGTGACTGCTGTCCTGACTACACGTCAACCTGCACACAACGTAAGTTACACGGTTCAGTGTTTCGAACAGAGTAAGATTTGAATTGTGGCAGTGGATGGGAAAAAGTCTTTTTAGGTCGTAGTGCATCACAATGTAATAACCTGGCTTGGCCAATCCGAAAACTGGCTTCAAGGCCTGGCGCTCTTCATGGGGTGCTTGATCTCGACGATGAGGCCAGCCGTCTTCTTTGCAGAGGAAGTTCTGGTTAAGCCAATAGCGTTAAATACTTCTCCTCCTCTTCTTCATTGGTTTTACCAGCAGACTAAAAAACACACTGCCATCCACTGTATCGGAGTATATAACATCATGCTCTTCACTGACAGCTGCACAGTCTTGTGATTGAGGTTTTAAGATTTATGGTGCAAATCTTTCTTTCTCAACATCAGCTTCTACTGTTGCAACACCAGGAGGACCCACCACAACAAGCAGCAGTGCTGGGCCTACATCTACACCAGCAACTTCAGCATCCGCAGTCTCGTCAGCAGCAGCACCGAATGCAACATCTGGAGTGCTGAATGTGAACACAACCTTAGCATCCACAGTCTCTGATAGTATAGCAACTAGCCAAATGAGCAACAGTACATCTATACCAGCAGATAACAGTACAACCTCATCTGTCTCTGTGACAACAGGACCAAGCACAACAAACATCAATGATAATATAACAACAAGCAAAACAGGCAGCAATGTAACATCAACAATGGTGGAACTCAGTACAACTTCAGCATCAACAGCTTCGGCTACTACAGCAACCAGCCAAACAAGCAGCAATACATCTATACCAGTGGATAACAGCACAACTTCATCCATCTCTGTGACAACAGGACCAAGCACAACAAACAGCAATACTTCCAGTACCAACAAAACGTTAGCATCCACAGTCTCTGGTACTACAAGACCAAGCACTGTGACATCTACACTGGCAAATATTGCCACAACTTCATCATCCACGGTCACGTTGGCAACTGCACCCAATACAACATCTGTCGTGTTGAATGTGAGCTCAACCTCGGCCTCCACATTGTCTGCTACTACAGCAACCAGCCAAACAAGCATCGGTACATCTACACCAACAGATAACAGCACGACTAACAGCAATACTACCTCAACACAAACAGATATTAGAACAACTTCACCATCCACAGTCTCGCCAGCAACGGCACCCAGTACAACATCTGTAGGATTAAATGCAAGCAACACCTCGACCTCCACAGTCTCTACAGCAACCAGTCGAACAAGCATCAGTACACCTACACCAGCAGATAACAACAGAACTTTATTGGATGCTATAACAATATCCAACACAACAAACAGGAATACTAATGCTACGCTAACAGATATCAGAACAACTTCAGTGTCCACAGTCTCTGGTACTACAACAACCAGCCAAACAAGCAGCAATACATCTATACCAGTGGATAATAGCACACCTTCATCCATTTTTGTGACAACAGGACCAAGCACAACAAACAGCAATACTTCCAGTACCAACAAAACGTTAGCATCCATGGTCTCTGGTACTACAAGTCCCAGCACGACAGGCAGCACTGTGACATCTACACTGGCAAATATTAACACAACTTCATCATCCGCAGTCACCTCAGCAACAGCAACCGATACAACATCTGCAGTGTTGAATGTGAGCTCAACCTCGGCCTCCATATTGTCTGCTACTACAGCAACAAGCCAAACAAGCATCGGTACATCTATACCGACAGATAACAGCACAACTAACAGTAATACTACCTCAACACGAGCAGATATTGGAACAACTTCATCATCCCCAGCCTCTAATACAACACAGCCAAGCACAACAAACAGTAGTATATCTACACCAGTAGATGTCAGCACAGCATCAACTACAATCTCCACCTCTCCAGCACCCTCCACAATAAACAGCACTACTTCCTCTACACAAGCGGATGCCAGCACAACTTCAGCATCGCCAGTCTCTCTTACTACAGTGCCCAGAAAATCTACATCAACAAGTACAAGCCCATCTTTGTCGTCCACGCTCTCTTCAACGACAACGCCCAGTACAACAGGCAGCAGAACAGCAGTAGTAGATGGGAGCACAACCTCAGCTTCCATAATGTTCCCTACTACGGCATCGAGCAAAGAAAGCATCAGTACTACATCTACAACATCAGATGGCCTCACAACTTCAGCACCCACAGCTCCAGGTTGGGCATTATGATCATTTCTGCTGTAGCTGTAGCTATTTCCAAAGTATTCATTCTTCAAGTTGTTCTTTATGTTAACTGTTCTAGTAACAGATTTTATGAAATCTATGTTAACAAAAGATTATATTACATGCACACCTGGTGAGCACTGCCTCTGGAAATAACCTAATCTTTTTCTTGCATGCCTCAAGACAGCTCAATCACCGCCATTACATTTTGGTACAACAAGCATGCTGCATGCTTATTGGCTCACAGACACTGATGAAATCAACTCCTTGAGTATTGAAATTTGATACTGAATGACTCAACATTTTTAGATACCCGACAGTATCAAGGCAATTTGGTCGGTTCCCATTAAAATTATTGAAGCTTGATACGTAGCCCTAATTGTGAGTCAACCCAGACAAGACCTCTAGTTCCTGGATTAAAGATTCAAGAGAACATGGACTGTAGACCTTACCCCCCTTTTCCTACAGCAATAGGGTTAAGATCAAGTTACAATTTACGAAGAAGTAAATTCTCAACCTGTGGGAAACACTGGTGTGCATCAGGGTCTGAGCCAACAATGATCCTCAGTTTGGCACGCTCACTTAACACCTCAGACAATTGACAGTTTCCTTGTCCTCATAGCAGGAACAACACTGGCAGAAACTAGTTCAACTCTGGATGCTAGTAGTGTCAAGTGTTCACCAGCAGATGGAAGCAAATCTGGATCAGAATCAGAATCCGGGACCACCACCAGTAACGACACACTCAGTGGCATGTACTTTGGGGATGTAGTTAACAGTTTGAATGGTAAAAATACATTTGTATTTTCACCTTTCTTTTTTCAGATGGCCAAACACTGACTGTTCACCTAAAAGTTTCTGTTTCAACCAATAACAAGGAAAAGGATGCGCTGTTGGAGGCCTTATCTAATGTAAGTACAAACAACCTTCAAATATACATCAAGCAGAAACAGTATCACGTAAATTAGCTTTAAACGCACCTTTGTCGCCATCTCATCAATGAATGTCTTCTCTCTCACACACAGTTTGTATCCCAGAAACTACTCCAGGACTGTGAGGGCTGCACTGCGACTATCAGAAGCATCAAACCCAGCTGAGAAATGGCTAATTGAAGCATCGGTGTGGTTACAACTGAACTGTGACAGAAGACTGCACAACTCTCAGAAACAACAGAATGTAGTCTGAATCAACTCTGTAAACCGAGTCAACTGTTAAAGATCAGTGCCTTTTTCAAGCCTCATAAAATTACAGAAAACCACATATTTATGCAGCATTTTCTGACGAGAGTTAACTGTTAGACCAGGCTGGGCAGCCAGAAACAGATCGAGGTAGTGTCATTTGGCTAGACAGGGTCTACAAGTGGTATTACCACATTTAAAATGAGGATAATGGGTCAAGAGTTTAATTATGCAGAGGCAGTTCTGGCCCATTTAAACCTCAGGGAGCAGTTAGATTAACTCTGGAACTAAGCACTCCTTTTAGCAGTGCAGTGAGCTCTGTAAGGTTCTGGACAGGACAGTGGGTCATTTAACGAATTGGTGAACATTTGGTATTTGTTTTGTCCAACCCACAGCCCAAAGAAACCCAAAGAAATTCAGTTCCTTTAAATAGAAGACTGTGGAAAGTCTGTAATATGTATTTATGTTTTTCTTTAAAAATATTATATAATAATAGTTTATCAGTTATCAAAATTGTTGGCAATTCTTCTCCATCGATTAATCAGTGATCAAAAAGAACCATGCACAGATCACACATTTACAACAATAAAAGCAATATAAATAAATACTATATTAATAATAAAAAATATTATATTCTGATACCCATATCACAACTGAATACTAAATAGATTGAACACCAAAGACATTGACTGGTTCAAATGTTCATGTCCACACTATAAAGTATACGTTTTGTTTTTTTTAAATGCATGGCTTACACAGTCTAAATAGCATACATTGTAGCCTACTTATTAAAGCTTTTGACAAGAACACAATCAATATATTCTTCAGTTGATATTAGCCTATCACATTTTTCACAGAACATAAAACATGAGAAGATGCTTGGAGTATTTTATGTTTTTTTAATTCCCAGTGAAATGTATTGTTTAAGTTCACTGATGTCATTTTGGACGATTAAGCTTATTGTTACACTGTAAAATATCCTGCTTTTATCTTTGTCACAAGTGTTTGATAACAACATTATGGGGATTATTGCAAATACTGTGTGTTTATGTTTAGATTTTGTCCACACAAGAATACGGGCCCATATATCAATATCAGAATCTTCCCTGATATCAGTATCAGCCCCAATAATCCAGTATCATTGGGTTCTACTTTTGATTCATTTTACAGCACAGCTTAAAAACAAAAAAAAGGATAGATACATTTTCACAAGGAACTGACGTTTTGGCAGAGCTTGTGTGCAGGCACCCAAATTAGAAAATTGTCAGTGACTGTAAATAAAGATGCAAAATGTGGGATATTGCAAATCATTGGAGAGCAGCAATAACAGAGGTTGTATCGACAGACAGGCAACCACTTTATTACATACACATCAGCAAGAACACAACAGCTTCAGACAAACTGAATATAAGTTAAATGTCATATAATCATCAATGACATAAGGAGCTCAATACCACAGGAAGCTACAGAAAGACACTCAACCATCAGATAAGAGCAAGGGACAGAAAGTGAACATGAGTCTGGAAATAACTTAACTTTTTCTTGTAATATTAACATCTTTCCTCAGGGAGAATCCACTGCTGTCTCAGCTAAAAGGGTGCAATACTATTTTTTACTACAAAAATTGAGTGACATTTACCGATACAACCCAAGGGGGCGCTGTGTCACTCATTTGAGGTAGCTCAATGGAAACTGAGGGACTGACTAAGTCAATTATTAGAAAGTTGACACACTTGAAATTGTACTTTTTGATTATTTGCTTTGTATTGATTTGTACTAGGTTACTGGTAGTTGGGTTATAAATGTTATGTACTGATAAAAAAGTCATTTTGATTTGTAATTTACATCTTTGCATTTTTGTGTGGTTTTACATGGAGACTCATGTTTCCATTGTCTATGGCCTCATTGTAAATTTGCTGTACAGAGTGGTTAAAGTACAATAAGAGTGCATGACTCCAACTGGATTAGTTATCGGTATCTGATGATTATGGTAGATTTATTCTTTAATGTGCAATAAATAATTATTCAGATGTTACTGACGTTTGGTCACAATGTGTGTTTGAATGCTTGTACATTAGTGATTTTCTCCCTGCAGTGTGGTTGCATCGGTTGCCACATTAGTCAGTGGATTCACAAGAGTAGCTAAAACAAAAAATGATTTACTTGGTTAAAGCCTGTTGGTTTAACTCATTATCTATCAGGTAAAGAAAAAACACCACGGAAAGAAAAAAATCAAAGAACTCAACTCTTTTTTTTACTAACTAGAAGAATCATTTAAAGGGGCACTATGTAGTTTTGGATAGGAAATTCAAACTCAGAATATTTTTTTTAACTGAATAAACAAGCTGTTCTCAGAGGAAAATAAGGTCCGAAGCTAGAAAGGCGGCAGGGTCCTTTTGTCTCTGCTGCTCCACTAGATGATTATTTCAGTGCATGAGGTGGCTAGTGAAAACTCTCCTTCATGGAGATCATATTAATAGGCTCATCTGAGATCGGCTGGCTAAATGAGCCTTATCAGACGGCTGCAACCTTTATCGTAGAACTTGAATGAGGCCTTTCTGGAGGCATTTTTGTTTTCACCTCTGTAAAGATAGGCTACTGTGTGTGTGCCCCAGGCTGTGCAGGTCTAGCTCTGTGTTGCTGTAGCACAATGGTCAAGGTGAACACAAGAAATCAGAGGTGCACAGCTTCAAGCATTCAGTGTCAGTTTAAGGAAAAATCTTTATTCTTCACTCCAGCTTCACTCACTACTGCACTGTCAAAATGGACCGAGTACAACAATAAAGGCAGTACCTCATCTTTACCAGTAGGTCGCAGCAAAACCACAACATAAACTGTCTCTGCACTGCATGGTTTCCTCCACTACATGGAAGTCAGTAAGATTTTCAGTGCTGAAGCTCTTTCAATAATACAACTTTGTTGCTTCTATGATTCCTGCTGAATATTTGCTTAAACCTCTCCGTCAAATGTGTTGTTGTTCTCAGGGTCTCATTCAACAATAATCTGAAGAAGTTGTGTTGCTGCCACACCTCTGCACACTCAACATTTTACTTATATAGAACCTTTCATACATAAAATGCAGCTTAAAGTGCTTCACCAATAAATCAAAAGAAAACAAGAAAGACAAACATACAATACATAAAAGCATATAGAGGTACACAAAGTAACAAAACATACAAAGTCGTTATAGAACTTAAAAAGTAGGGCGTAAAGTAACAGTATTATAAAACCAAGGACAAAGGCAAAAACTAAAATCGATTAAAAGGTACGGCCAACAACACAGGATCAGGTAACGATCACATAGAGCAGCATAAACAAGAATAGCAAAACAATCAAGTAAAAGGAGAGTTTCTTGATCTAAGAGTAAAAAGGTTTCTAACGTCCCTCACAGATTCAGATGGTCTGATATGCAGCGGTTATGTGTTCAATAGTTTAGGGACAAAGTCACTGAAGTTTTCTGAGTCCTTGGAACTGTTAATAGTCCAGAGTTTGATGATCGTGGTGGCTGAAAGGGAGTGTAGTATAATAGATATTCTGCCATATCTTTAAGAGGTTTAAATCCAATAAAACTCTCTCCAACCCCAACAGACGCCAGTACGACTCTGGATACTAGTAATATCACATCTTCACCATCAGATGGAGGCATATCCACAGATCTAGACTCTAGAACCACCATCAGCACAGATGAAGGTACAGTCAGTCAATAAGGTATAGTCAGTTAAGCCATTCAAATGTTGTCTTATCCAGTGATTTAACAGTTTGCAAGGTAACAGTTTCTTTTACATGTGTCTTCAATTGTCTTGACAGGGACTCTTCACCTAAGTCTCTGTTCTTACTGATAAGGAGGAAAATGGAGATGTGATTTTACAGGTTGTATCGAGTGTAACATGCTGATTGCAGTTTGCACATCAGCATCATGAAGTTACAGTATCACAAGAGACCGTCCATCATATATACAGTTCCCTTATCTGCTCAGTGTGTTTGGTTCCTCTGTGCTCCCTCCTGCAGAGCTGAGATGAGACACATCAAACCCACCTGAGAAATGGCCTAATTCCATCCAGTGGATCACCTGTAGGGGCCGGGCCCGTCACCAAGGGAGCTTCGTGTCAAAATTCATCGTGAAAAAACTGCAGAAAGTTTTCTCTGACCACTGCTGATAGATGCACCATGCACATCAGGCGCACAGGAGATTTCATGCGGACAGGTTGAAACTCGGACACCACCAGGAAAGAGGAGGGCGAGATCTACTATGTAGGCCCGTAATATTGTTTTTTCTTCTTTTCCTAATTATTCCCACAAAAAGTGAGCTTTCCAGATGGTTCCCTATAATACTTTCATCTGTTGTGGCAGAAGAGTTTCGCATTCAGAATGAACAAAAGGCCTGATCCAAATGCACACATGTGGTTTCGTGCTCTGTGCTGTCAGTGTAGTTACACTGTTGACTAAAGTAGACATTTCTGTTTTCATGCTGTCATATTGTTACATCGACCAAACATCACACGGTTTGCTGTGGTTTTACTGGCTAAATTACATGCAGTGCATGCATAAATTAAGAAAACCACATGGCATCGAAAAGATATTGTGAATGTTGCATGAGGATCTTGATGCAACATAGAAATACACTTAGTAAAAATGTAAATATTGATTATATGTTCACTATTTCATTGTTTTTAATGACTAATGAACACATAAAAACATAGAAGGAATGGGAAAAGTGTTAATGATCATTTCACATTTCAAGCCACAGGTCACAACAAGACTTGAACTCACTTTTTTTAGTTAAATATTTGTGCAGGCTCGGCCGACACATCAAGGCAGTGTTGTTTGGTCAGTTAGGATCATCGTGGTGACCCCAGCACTTCAGGGGAGGAGGATGAGACAAAAATGTAATTATGACAGAGGAAACGGGTCCACATGGCCTCGGGGACCGTGCAACCTCTAGGAGCGGATAGTTCAAATTAGACCGGCGTTGTCAGTCAGGACCCACCTCTGACCCCGGAAGCCTTTCATGCACAACAAAAAAAAAAAAAAAAAAAATGAAAATAACTTTCTTTCTTCCTTTTATGTGTGCTTGCGTGATCGCACTGTACCTGTTCAGCTGCCGGCCTGTTAATGTGAAGCGTCCTCTCTGCGTAAAAAGGTAAACGCTGGCGACGCGCGGCGCAAATCAGAAGCGTGTGTTCACTTCGAGCTCCTCTGCGCCATCACCACAATTGGAGTTAATTCTGCAGGGGTTCACGTTTCGCCACAGCTTTGTAAACTTAGATCATACGGGGGTCACCGTGAGGTTGGAGCGGCCCTGTAGCTGCGCGTCCAGTCTCCAAAGATCAGTTACAAATGTAATGGCAAAGGAATGTCGCTGTTGCATGGAGCTTTTGGCCCTAATTAGAGCCAATATGAGAGTGGGATGTCATTTAGGTTTATTCAGAAACACAGTTTGCGTGCATTTACATCGTGTAGGCGTAGAGTTTAACTACCATTTAAAGTGCTGGTCGATGCTACATATAGGATGACATTGTTGTACATTATAGAGTGAAATCCCACAACTTAAAATCACACTTTAGGTCCAGATTTAAAGAAACAGTTGATAAATGCATCCATAAAAGACTTAAAGGTGCACTATGTCGTTTTGGGGAAGACAGTTTAATCAGAAGAGAAAGAGCTTTGTTGTTGTTTTATACCTAAACAAACCAAATTAGCAAACTATCTTTGTTTATTCATGTATGAATAAACAAACTGACCTTAAGGGACGACACAGTTTCATACAGCGTTGCTTTGTTTATATTTGGCGGACCCTGCCACCTTTCTAGCTTCGAAAGACCTTGTTTAATTCTGAGAACGGCTTGTTTACTTAGTTATGGAAAAAAAAAATATTTCTGAGTTTGTATTATTACCTCATTATTAAAAATCTGAGTTTGAATTTCTTCTCCAAAACTACATAGCGCCCCCCTTTTTTAAAACTGCCTTTATCCAAAATGCAGTAAAATAATAACCCTTATCTAATTTGTTCAGTATGTTCATAAGTTAAATTGAATTAAGAGAAATGGAAAATCCAATGGCAGGTCAATACTCTCTCTCTCTCTTACACACAGACACACACACACTGTCCATGTTGTCCAAACCGTCCGTCTGTTTAGGTATCCCTGGTTCCCTGCGGTGAGTGCATGTTGAAGGCCCCGCTGTTATTGATCCTGATTGGGCCTCACAGGAGGAGATTCCGGCCTGCCATTGACCCACACTTCTCCATGTTTCCACCCTTCTCTCAGATCATCAGAGGCAGCCGTCTCCTCCTGCCTGCCTGCCTGCTCGCGTGAGATTTCTGATTGTCAGATTGGACGGGGGAGAAAAGGGGGGAAAAAAAAAATGAACTTACAACAGGTTTCCCCAAAATCACTAGCAGGTCTTGCCTGAGTAGTCCACACTGACGTTTTTCTGGCTTGGTGACTGTCAAAACATCTTCCCTCATGTGTTCATACCCTCCCTCCTTTCTCCTCAGAAAAGCCCATGGCTCACAGGCTGCTCTCGTCTTCAAAGTAAAACTTCTCCTCCATGTGGCCTGTGTTGAATTTTTGCGTTGACGGCTGCCCACCGCTTATGAACTCCTCATAGGGGTCCTTTTTGTCCTCGTCGCTGCCTAAGCACTTGAAAAGCGTCATGGCGAGGAAGGAGTAGAAGAACATGACCATCAGGATGTAAAAGTAAGCGTTGTCGTAAGTCTCCCTGGAGCTGGAGATGGTGGACGTCGGGCTTGGCGGAGGGCTCACCGTGCTGTTGGAGGCAGTCACGTTGATTTGCTGCCCGTCGATGTCGACACCGGTGTCCTCCAGGATCTGCTGGCATCTGGAGAGCAGAGGAAGCAGGAGGGTCCGGTTCATGTGTTTCATACCAGAGTTTTGACGGAAACAAAATAAACCAGAAACATTAGAAAAGAGACCAGCGCGACCGAGAAAGGACGACAGATGGAAAGTGTAAGAGACAGCCACTCACTACTTTAGGAAAGGCACGCTGTGAGTCATCCACCCACTCTTCAAGAGACTTGATAAGGTGGTATTTCAGAGATAAAGCCCACTTCTTTGCTGCCCGATTGGATGCAGCCAAAATATCATAAAAGGCACAACTATGACCTCAGAGTGATTTAGTTTTCATCAGAAATAACTCTTAGATTACAATACTTGAAGGACATTCTGGCTCATCTTGTTTTTCTAAAGCCACCTTTTAACTCTTCTTCCTATCTAAAACTTTATTTTTTCCTCTCTTTGTGCCCCTTCCCCTCACTTTCAATTTGGGGGCTTGGAAACTGCAGAGACGCTTGGATTGTTGTCAGCTCCGGTCAAGTAGTCTACTCATTTCAAAGAGTGTTGGGGTCAGAGGTTAAGTTGTCTCCAGTGTGTTGCTGCTTGACTGACACTCCGCTCCAAAGCAGCCCCTTTGGCTTTTTCAATCATTGTGTCTTACAAGTTGAGCACTTGTAGAAAGAAAAAAGAAGAAGTTTTCAGAGTAAAGAAAATAGTGAAATGTGATCTCGCCTTGATCTTATGTGTTGGCTCTGAGACAACGAGCAAAAATCTCACAAACAAACATGCTGACACACAAAAACAAGCCCGGAAAAAAAATGTCCAAAATGTTTCTGAAACACAAACATTCACTTTATTCACACACCATGAGTGACATGGGCAGCTGCATCCCTAAAACCTCCAGAAGAAAAGAAAAGAAAAAAAAGGGAGTGATAAAAACGTGGCGGTGATATCTGTAACCTTTTGAGGAGTCTGCCAACTGGGTGAACAGTGTTTTCATTTCTAGTTTGGCAGCAAGAGCCAAAACCCCTCTGAACCCTGTGCAGCCATGTCGGTGACTGATGTCCTGGTGTGACTGTGGGCCGCTGTGCTCCTATAATTTATAGCAGCTCTGCTTTAGTCATTAAGGGGTGTGAAGGAGCCCCTAGGGAGCAGGAATTTGTCCAAAAGGAGTGTTTATTAAAGGGGATATACTTATAATTTAGGGCTGCAGGAGTGTGCACGGGGGATGCTGCTCACGGAGGAAAGGTACTGTCACCATCCTGCTCATCTGGATTCAGATAGAAGGGGGGAAACAGCTGGCCTGTTTAAAATGGAAAGGAGGGAGGGTGGGAGGGAGGGAGGAAGGAGGGAGGGAGGCAGGGAGGAAGGAAGGAAGGAAGATTCTGTAAATAACAGGGCCGTAGACAGAATTTTAGTGATACTGAGGCCTTGAGTACACCAGGGCACCCCTCATTACTCTCATAGAAGTTTGAACAAAAATCAATTATTGAGTTAAATCAATTAAAATATCAATTATACTTTAACTAAATTTAATTTCCTTACATCCCAGTCTGAATAGTGTTTAAAATCCTTTTTCTCCACTGCCGAAAAATGCCTGTGTTTTTGTCTGTGTTCATTTGTTGGTTGGTTTGTCAGCAGGATTACACAAAAACTACCGAAATGGATTTCCACGAAACTTGGATGGAGGATGGGTCTACGTCCAGGATAGACCCCGTGAACTTCTAGTGTGGATCCAGATAAACGGAAGGATCCAGGAATTATTTCCCACTTTCTTTAACATGGTGAGATTTTTGTTTATTTCTCATGGAATAATGCATGGATCTTGATTAAAAAAAAAAAAAATTAAGCGCATTTGGTGGCTGGTATCTATTAGTGAGTGCACTTGATGCGGATCAAAATAAGAATCCAGACCTAGCAGATTTAAATATGTTTTATTGGATATTGGATTAGGCTTAATTTAATTAAAGGGGATTGTTGGGCCTTGAGGGAGGTTTGCACTCTACTGATTGTGATTTTAGTACATTTGCTACAAAAATGACTTTAAGCTTTTAATTATAGAATGTGAACACCTCAGGAACCAGGGATGGAAGTGACTAGTTCAAACTACTCAAATTACAGTAATTACAGTAAATTACTTTTACTTTTATACACCATGTAATCCACTTAGTCACTTTTGAAATCATAATAGGTGACTGAGTAAAATTTGTATTAATATCTAAACCTCTCATCTGCATTTTGTAGCCAGTTACGCTGTTTGATCACAAAGAAGACAGTGAAAAGCCTGACATACGGACAACAAACACAAAACTCTGAAGCAGGTTCGGAGCGGCGACCATGAACACTGAGCAGAACAGAGCAGGAGTAATTTAACTGAAGATTTAGAAAAACAGAAACCTCTTTGATTGAATGCCTGCTATCGGTAATGCATTAAACATCAATGGTTAACAATGAACTAATACTCTGAGCAGGGTTTGAGAAGATACTTTGTCTTTTTAATTAAGTAGTATTTAATAACAGTACTTTTGCTTGTACTTGAGTAATATTTAAGTTATTTTCAGTACTCTCTACACCGTGGTCAGAAACACATTTGAAGAAACATGAGGTCATGAGGTCTCAATGGCAGCTACCCCATAACATAACATGACACCCACTCAGTCCAAACTTTCTACATTTTTATACAGTTTATTATAAATAGTAAATAGTGCTGTATTGTACACAAAACTTCTTACAACAAAATCATTTTTACGCCAATGTAAATGAAAATTATACAAAAAGGTAAAACATGTATAATGAACATTGTGTAAGACTTAAGCACTCGGTAGAGCTTAATACAAGACGCACAGAGGAGACAGAACGCTTTAACAACACTAAATAAATAAGAAATGGAACTAATGTTTGCATGTTTGTGGTGAGAACTAATTTAACACATGCAAAAAAAAAAAAAAAAACAATTTAAAATTAACTGTCCAACTGAATAATGTATTCACTGGCAGAGAATTTTTTGGCTTCATGACATCATGACTACGCTTGCTATTTGTCATCGCTCGATGATTTCCCCTGATTGATCAATGCACACAACCCAGTATTAATGACATTAGAAAGAGAGAGGGTATAATCAGGGGGCATTCGATCCGTGTTAATTTACATCATATGAGGTATGAATGTATTGCACTTTCTTTGGGTTGCAGTGGTTTCACTATGACTCCACGTCGGCTTTCTGCTGGTTCTCCCGGTGTAGTCGCATTTTCATCTCCAATGTCTTTACACAAGAATCACATCAATGTACAGTAAATATTATTTTCCTAAGACACCGTGATGAAGAGAAGCACGGGGGGGGGCTCGCCGAGTCCACCTCAACTTGCATCTCTGCCGCTTATTACAAAAATCAAATACACAATCTTGAATGTATTTACTGCCCTTTCCCCACCCCGCTCCTTTTCCCCTTTGAGCGTGGACGACGAACCAGGTCTTGGTCCTTGGAGCATGACGTGACGCACAAGCAAAGCGACTGCCAGGTAACAGGAGAGGCTGCGCCTTTGGTCCTAATTATTCCGGTCAACCCCCTCCATCGCCGTCACTACACCTCCATCTCAACTGGTTCCCCCTTGCTGAAGGAGAAAAAACTTCTACCCCTTCAACCTCTCTGTCGCTGTTCTTGGGGCTGGGGGTGTTTGTCTCTGGCGATGAATGTCAGACCGGCCGGGAAGCCTCCTGTTCCGGCCGTGTTGGGGGCTTCATATAATGAAAGGCACCTGAGGAGAACAAGAAGAAAAAAAAGAAAGGAGGAGGGTTAGAGAGATTCTTCAGCTTTAAATCCCCTGATGGTCAACAAAAGTGTGACATGGGAAGTTAAATGAGAGGTGAAAGAGGTGTTTAAGAGCAGATGATAGCAGGTGAGACTGAAAACTGGGGTCCTAGGTTAAATAATAAAACTCAAAAAACAGGTGAAGAGCTTTGGGAATCTTCTCAGACATTCTTTGAACCTAATGTGGTCGGTAAAACTAGCCCGAGACCGAGCCTGAGCCTGGATTTCTGGCTCTGCTCCACTGATCAATAACAACTTTAAATCTGACCTCCAGTGGGACACCTGGTTCTAATCCGGGCCTGCCAAGGGCCATAATCGCCCCCTGTTAAACAGCCCCTTTTATACACACACACACACACATACATGCCTGTGCTCACAGACACACACAAACCCCTGATAGCTACAAGCGGGCTCTCCCAGCACTGGCTAAATTAATGACATCAAGATGTTGCCACTGATGGGCCAGTCAACATGTGGTAGTGTACCTCAGATCAGCCCCAGCTACACACACCGCCACGACCCCTCCCTCCTGTCAAACACGCTTTGGGAAGTGGCTCCTTTCATTTGGGCAGCTATCTCTGTTACACAGGGGTCATTACATGGCTAGGTGAGCCGCGCTGAGGGTTTGATGGGCACAGCTCATCACACGAGGTCACGAAAGGACAGCGAGTGCAAAAATGTGCATGATGGGATAAGGCCCAGCCACGTGGCCAGGCGGATGATGGTAATGTAAACTGAGGTAACCTGGCCACGAGTGCGCTCTAACATACATGTAATTTCAGCAGAGCACGGGGTGATTTGAGAAGCTCGCTCATCAGAGGAGCCTGCGCAATTAACGTGGGTTTGAAAATATAAACTGAGTCAGGGGTCAGAGAAGGAACATAACCTCTAATCAATTATAGATCATTTAAATTCAGTAAAGTCTTTAAACACCAGTTAAGTAAACAGTGTATTTCAAGCTCACCTTGCTCTGACTGTACTGTCCGTACTGGTAGGATGGATGGTGGTCCATGGCGTAGGCCGGGGAGGTGTAGGACGGTGGGCAGTAAGACTGGGTGCTAGGCAGGGTGGGCATACTGGTCAGGCCCGGTAGAGCCTCCAGGCGCTGGGAGCCGTGACAGCTGGCAGCCATGCCACCGTTCGGCTCCAGACCTCCGGTCAGCGGGGAGAGGGCAAAGTCACTCTGGGACTGATGTGGCACTCCACCTGGGTTCAATAGGCCCATCACCTGAGGGGGGACATGGAGGGAAACTGGGTTATTAGAAGTGAAGAGGATAAAGAAGGAAAGACACAAATATAAAGATTTTTTTGTTGTTGTTGGAACGAGACACGATGCACTCGAGTCAGGATAGAACCATGAAGACCTCACTGAGGAATTGAGGAAACCAAAATGACCAAGTGAAGGAGACTAATAATTTAAAGTTGTTAAAACAGTTTAGCTCCTACAATTTAAATGTGATATTCTACTTTACTTGGTAATTCTGATGTAATCTCATTCCTGACCACAAGGAAGTTTGGGGCAAGACGCACTTCTCCAGTGTGTACTCTGGCAAATATGTAAAACAGAAAGCATCTGAAGAGGAGAGTCTTGCCCAAAATGTCCATGTGGAAATGTTAAGAAGTCAGATTGGAGAGCTGTCCTTCCCCGTCTTTCTTTTCTAGTCATACCATAAAAAATCAGAATAAAATATATCTCAAAGTAAATTGGTCACACTTTACTTTAACTTCCCCA
This sequence comes from Pagrus major, assembly GCF_040436345.1. Taxonomy (NCBI): domain Eukaryota; kingdom Metazoa; phylum Chordata; class Actinopteri; order Spariformes; family Sparidae; genus Pagrus; species Pagrus major. The sequence continues at coordinate 24,831,176 of NC_133235.1, forward strand.
TAAAGTAAATACACAGCCAATTCATTCACTCAAAATAGATTTCTTTTTACACCACTCGATTAACTTTTCCGCGCTACTCAGGTGGGCTCAAGTGTACGTCTCTCTCCTTGTTCATGTCAGAAAAACATTATTACTGGCTTCCCTCGCACATGTGGTTTCCCTTTCCCTTGCTTGACTGATTGAGGGGCTGACGGTGGCTAAAAAGGTCAACAACTTAGCCAGCCATTGTTATTTGTTCGAGTTATCCTGTCAAATTTATGCATGGAGAGGATATTTTTATATTTTTTCCACTTTTAGTTTTGCTCATCATGACATTGGCAATGTAAGAGCACTATTTAAACTCCATATTTTTGAGAATGTGATGTGTTTTGGGTTGGATTCAAACAGATTATGTGCCTTCTCTTACTGTCTCTTCTCCTCTCTCACTTTCTCTTGATGCCCTAAAATCACCGTGTCCTTGTGGGGCCGGGGTGAAGAGGCCAAAGGGTACGTGGGAACGAGGAGTGGGTTGTGTTTGTGTATGTGTGTGTGTAAGCGCTACCTCTCCTATGTGTGGGGTTGTGTGTTTAACTGTAGGTGTGTGTGTGTTTGTGTGTGTGTGTGTGTGTGTGCACGGCCATTTGTAATATAAGCATTTTTTGCTCTGATGTCAGGGTTGTAGGGGTATCAGTGATACATCGTGAACAGCTGCACGCTAAAGGTTTGCGTGAGAAGCAAAGTCATGAAAACGTCTGACAAAAAAAGTGAAGTTGAAGAGCGAACAAGAGTTACAGACCATGTAGGAGAAAATAGAGCTGAAGCAGAACACGGAACCAAACACACACTTAAAACATCCCGGAGAGATGCGACTGACAGCCAGCTGGCACACACACACACATATGCACATGTACACACACTCCTGTAATGTATGTAATTTACAGCTGGTCTGTCAAAGTGATCTGACCTCACACATCTGACAAACACATCAATGCGGCCTACCACTAAAGCATTATTTCTCTCGCTGCTAAGGATGCGTGATATGCTGTCAAATGCAAACATCCACTGCACACTGAGTACATTAAAGTTTGAGTATTTATATGTTTAAGATGCCATGAAAATACACAGTCCACAAAGCTTCATGCTGCTTTAAGTGTTTCCTTTCCTTGAAGTGTCAGAAGAATTTGTGGAAGCACTATACATTACAGCTCAGTAATAACATGGTAGTAGTTTGGTAATAAAGAGGTAATTATTTAGTAATACCATGTAATTACCTAAATTATTAACAAGGTAATAGCTTGGTATTAACAATGGGTATTTTGGTGTAATGTTACACTGAAATGTATACAACAGGGTAAAAAGGCCAGGCCACAAACAAAGGGTAATAGTGGGAAAATATGTTTAAAGATAGAATTATATTGGTAATGATATTTTGGTAACGCCTGTTAACAATAAAATGCAATATTTAGATTAAACACGGTCATTAAAGGGGTAATAACCTAATAAAATTGACGTAATATATTTTTTAACTATATTATAGGCAAGCTGTGACTTATTACCATACTTGAGCAAGAGTAAAGATGTTGTTGTTGTGTTAAAATAAGTCAAAAATACAAATAGTACATGAGTAAAAGTCTTAACGTGTCTGCTATTAAATGTACTCAAGTATTACAGTAGTACAAGTAAAAGTAAATTATACATACATTTACATGTATGTACATGCATGTATGTATAGTCAGCATTTCTGTAATTACGATTTCCAATAAAATGTATTAATTTAAAATTCTTCGGCTCTAGTAGGAGAAAATTGAAATTGAATTGAACTGAATTTAAACTTGAGTACCTTCAAATTGTACTTAAGGACGGCACTTCAGCAAACGTAACATGAAACACTTGTTTGTACGTGACAGCCATGCATCACGGCTGCAGAAGGCTAAATTACCTGTTTATAAACAAAAAAACTGATACTGTTTATGCTGTGTACATGTTTTTAATTATTTATATGTTTACAACCATTATTACCTTTTGTTTTTGTTCACTTATTACCCTGTTTAAATTATGTCTAACATTACTGAGATTAACCCATTGTTATTACTAAGTTAGTACCTGGTAATTACTTTATACTTGGTTTATTTCTCAATTATTGCCAGACTGTTACACAAACTGTAATGTAATTTGTATTGTTTATTAAAAGATTTAATTCATTAAATAATTGCTAAGTATAAAAACTTAAATATAAAGTTTTCTCGTGGCTTCATGGAAACAGTTTGTCCTGGTTATCCAGTGGTGTTTATTCATAACAGCAGTGTATGGTACGTATTTGTTTCTGCCAGACGCTCTGTGTCTATCTACACGCTCATACGTCCATGCACTCGCCGTCTGCAACTGAAAACGGCAGCCAGTTCCCCCGATGGTGTCTGTTTTGAGGTTGTTCCGGGGATTAGGTCTCAGGGGGGTGCAAATCCCGGCCGCTCGCTTCCATGGTGAGAAAGGGTTCCTTTGGTATGCACCAGATCAGCAGTGAGACGCCACAGATCCCGCACCACGGGGAAACCAGTGGGCCGACTGAAGCTCCGAATACAGAGCTAACTGCTCAGACAACAATATCACCTATCTAAAGTAAACCTTATCCATATCAAAACTCTGCGGCGCTCTAATGTGACCATATCTGGAGTGGACTGAACCTCTGAATCCTCTGCTGGATACAGAAAAGTAGATAGTGTAGAGTAACTTTTATAGACAGATTCAGAGTTCAGATAACCAGGCAATTCCAGGGAGGATTTAATATAAAACGGACCAAGCTGCGTAGCTATCCGAGAAAATTGAAGCGGTAAAGTTTTCTAAGTGCAGAGAGGTCTTCATGTATTAACTATCAATGTCACAGAATTTAATCAATTCTCATTTCCTCCCTCTTATTAAGTTAAAACCAGGGAATTAATTCTATCCTCATCCGAAATGGAGAAAAACTGTATCGCAATATACATTCAAACAGCTGCAATGACTACATGAATTAAAACAAATTAGGCAACAAAGTGAGTCATTTGCATAAATTACACACTATGTTACAAGGGGATAGATTACTTCATTCCAATCAATTAAGACACTGGAACGTTCCGTGATTGCAATTCCAGACTGAGAAAACATTCCAGGCACGAGATGAGGTGTCCATTCTGTACGGAGCTGCCCCGCTAAGGTTAATGCCGAAACCATCCACGAGGCCACACCACCTTTGGCCTCTTTATTGGAGTTTAAGTCACTCGGTGACCCTGTGGGTGTGTGAACTCGCGCCACAGCCGTGCGCTCAGTTACACGAGGGCAGGTTTGCACGACGGACAAAGTTTTTAAAGTTCAAATGAAAGAAGATTCAAACTGTGGACCACTGATGTCTTTCTCTCTACAATGTTATCTGTCCAGATAGAAAATAAAAACACCCAAAGAACAATGTTTTGAAAGTAAATGTGGCTGATTCTTGAGGATTCAGATTCCTGTCATATATCAAAGCAGTCAATTATACCTTCAGCCACAATGGTGCCACCTACCACTTCCTGACCGTGCACCCTGGCAGCCACAACAAAGATCTTCTCTTTTTCAATATACATACATCCTCAGGCGTTCACACAGTAACAAACCCGCCTGAGGCAGTTTTTTATCAGTGCCTGACAGGAGTCTGAGATTCTCTCTCATGGGAATTAGTACCCAGCATGCATTGCATGTGGGCCGGCCACCCTTTGTGGCGGTTAAAAGCTCGTTTTCCGCCTGTTAGTCCATCTTCTGGGCCGGTAGGGAGCCACTGATGGACACTGATGACTGTGTAATCGACCATAATTGTCTTTTCAGTTTTGATTTGTGTCATCATCCGACATCCATACATCCGTCCTCATGTCTGGTCCTTCTTCCCTCCCAGAAGACTGACGTTTGCCACATTTTAAATTCATCAAACGACCCGTCGAAATAAACAGAAATGAAAAGCTACCGTGTTTTCGAGCCTAACAAGGTTTTCATCAATGTCACCTCAATGACACCTCGGAGGTCGAAGTGTGTGTGTGTGTGTCTGTGTTTGTCATTATCCTTCCATATGGTGCGTTTGGTGTCCTGTTTCCTAGTATGACAGCATATGTGTGGGGTTTGCAGATATTCGTAGGTTTTGTGCGTTGTGTTTTAATACTGGGTGTGGAGACGAACCTGTGGTGAGAGGCCGTTGCTGATGGCGGGGTTGACGGCGTTGCTGTGTCCCGTCGGGGCCACGAAGCTGTCTGAATATCCTGAGAAGCCATGACGTCCAGAAGACAGGCAGTACGCGGAGCTTCCATCCTGAGAGGCCGCTGACGAGCTGAGCCCACTCTGGTGCACAGAGGTGGGGGGCAGGGGCTGCGGTCTGTGGACTGTACTGGGCTGCTCGGACGCTGCTGGGAATAAAACGTGCTCCTTAAAATCCAATGTTGTCATGAGATTAACAAAATATGCTTAATTTTCTTCTTGTTTTTAGCCTTTAGTGCTAGTATACTATAGTATACTTTTTATATCTATAAGCCTTATATATATTTATTTACTGTTTCCAAAGGATTTCTTGTTCAACTGGAGTGATTGTGAACATCCTGAAGCGTGAATGTGTGGCTGAACCCACCTTGAGCTATAGAAGTTGGAGTGTAGGGGCTGTCGGACAGCTGATAGGGCTGCAGGCCTGACATAGCTGACGGAGGGAAACCACCGGGGATGAGGTGGTTAAACGCCATCAGTTGACTGGCTCCTGCTTGCTTCCTCCACCGGGCTCTTCTGTTGCTGAACCACACCTGGAAGCAGAGAAAGAGTGTTTATTTATCTGCTTACCAAATGGAATAAGTTCAGCTGTGGCGCACATTCAGTTTATGGTCATCTGTATTTGTGAGAGGGTGTGTGCTTGTGAATTTATGTGCGTGTGTGCAAGGCCTCCCATTACAAGGAGCTGAACTGATAGAGATCTTAACATCTGGCGCGTGCAGTGAAACCACAGACATTACATCTTTGTGTGCTACTGCATGTCACCGAGTTCAGAGGCGAACGCCAGAGGGCTCTCACAGCTGGTAAAGCCTATATTAGCACACTGTCTAAATCAGGCGTCTATTTTTGGGATCTTTACACGGAGAATCAGACAAAAAATGCCAATCTGTCTTCATACACAGTGGGCACAGTGCATCTCTGTACATTTGGTGGAGGGGGGTGGGGGTGGTGAGACATGAGGAGGGACACATGTCTAATGTCTAATAGCTGTAAGGAATGTGTGGCAACATCCCAAGGCAATTTAACGCCCCCACATGACACATATCCATGACAGGCTGACACATCTACACAAGAGTGTGACGGCGCGGCGTGTGTCTAACCTGAACTCGAGCCTCCGTCAGTTTGGCCCTCTGAGCCAGCTCCTCCCGCGTGTAGATGTCGGGGTAGTGCGTGCGTTCGAAGGCCCTCTCCAGCTCCTCCAGCTGCTCCGCCGTGAAGGTGGTCCGACTGCGGCGCTGCTTCCTCTTCAGGGGCAGGCCCGGCTCGGAGTCCACGTCGGAGGCCTCGTCCGAGTGGCTGGCTGGAATGGCACAAACAAAATAGGAAAACTTTAGGATAAATACTAAAGCTGGGGGCACAATGGACAGATTATGCTGAGTGCAACACATGGTACAGAGCAACTTTAGATTGTGTCCTCCTGCTGCCTTAAACTCCTCAGTGGTTCCTGAGGGGATCAAAAGCCAGAAGCTGCTTGAACACGGATTAAAGAGGACTAGATCCCTCTGGGGCATCTATTCCCTGGGACACTGTGTCTCTCCCAGTCCTAGCCATGCTGTGCGCTACGTCGATAGGGTCCCATAGTGAAGAGCAGGCAGCCTTTTCGCAGGTGCTTCTTTAATCTGTTTGTTCAGTTGAGAGCAGGAGAGAGCGACTGGGTGAGTGGGAGACAGCTATTGGGATCTAATTCAGCAGAAGAAGGGAATCAATGAAGGCTTGAGACTGGAGACAGAGGGCCATTGCTGCATTTCGGGGGGGAGGTTGCCCATCTATTAAATAATGATTAGGCGCCACAAACTAGCGTGACAGCCTGCCTTTGTGCGCCATTACATGTCCGCAGTCCCCCATTTCAGTCGTACGCACAAGCATGCATCTGCTGCGTCTCGGCCGCTCAATGAACGCGGTCCATGACAATGTGTCAAACACAGATGGACACAAGACAGAAAGAGTTGGAATCCACTCCCAAATCCACCCGAGGGAGACCTCTTAAACCTCATGAGGAAGGTTCACTGCACCTTTTCCACAAACACCTAAACTTAGAGAGAATAAATAAGCAGGTGTAAGCGACAGAAAAGGCCTCAGCTTCTGTCTCCCCGGACTGCTCATACTCCCTCTGCCCTCCAGATTTAAAGCTTTAATTAAAAAGTGCCAAGTCAGACATGGAGGGGGGGTTAGCAGGAATCTCCCCTTAACTCTGGAGCCTCCTGAGCCAAGCAGGAAATGTTTGTGCCGGTTGCCAGTGTGCGTCTGACCAGGCATTACACACGGATTTGCTCCCTGGGAATGCTGCTGTGCTCCGGGACCGCCGGCACACACAAGATTCTGATGCCGCTGAGAAGAGCTCTTTATTACATCTGAACCGAGGGCGCCACGCTGGCATAGAGGCTCACGGAGGATTGGCTGGATGCTCAAACACTCCTGGAACGTGCACTATGAGTTTTGGATGTGGTTTGTTTAGGCAAGGATGTGGCCTGAGAGCAGTCGGAGCAAATTTTTTTTATAACACAACAGGCGTAGGGAGAAGGCCACACAGCGTGAGAATAAAACGTGATACTTTTCCTCTAAACATCAATATTGTTGGGATTAGGGAACTAGCAAAGGAGAGGACTACAAGCTAGGTAACATGCAACGTCATTACCATTTTAAAGACGGAGTAAACAGAGAAAAAAAGAAGAAGACAGAGAAGCAATGACGGCGCAGAAACGAAAAGACTCTTGAGGGGAGGGAAAGGGAGCTCATAAAACTCCTCCGAGAGGAGAAAGCTCCCCATCGGCACTGTAACTCATGTTAACTGCAGGGTGGGGGTGGATCTCTCCTCCTTCGCCCCCTTTATTTCTGTCTTTCCCTCTCTTTTTTTTCCCCTCCCTATTTTTATTATTAGTAACTACAGAGAAAACACTCCGTCACAGACGCTCCCTTAATGGCAAATGACAGTGTTGCTTTTGTCATCCTCTGGCTTGCACTTTCTCTTTTGCTCTCTTCCTCTCTCCTCACTCTCTGTCTTTATTTTTTTTTTGGAAGTGATGTGGCCAAGCCTTTGTATCTTAGCAGGGAAAAGCCTGTGGCAGGGCTCTATTGGGCCGATTACCACGCTCCATCTGTAGGAGCCATCAGGGACGCCCGGGCCCGCATTCAGGGGCCTGTCACCTGCCCAGCAGGGGAGTGGGGGGGGGGGTGTTGTAGGGTGAGATGGGGGCTGTAGGGCCAGGGGCTGAGTGGGGGAATGAAGGGTGGGAGGGAGAAGGGAGGCGGGGGCACAAAGGGGTCCAGAGAAGGGCCACTGGGGGCTGTGGAGGGGCACAGCAGGGGAGCACCCCTTCATCCCCTCCCTCCACGGCCTGAGGGGCACAGAGCCGGGGGGATGGGGCAGTTGAAGAGGTTGACATGGAGAGGAGATGGGAGGCTGAAGGCACCTGAAGAGGATGCTGGGGGAAGCCGAGGAGAAACGGGGGCGCTGCTCATTCTTAAAAAGTTGGACCTGTCCCTTCCGTCTCATCCATTCACTTCACTCCTCTCTTTCACCCGCCACTGCAGCCACATCTTTGACATCTTCAAATACGGCTCTTAACGCCGCCGTGGATCGATTTTAAGGCACGCTGACGGCGAGAGGGTTGTTCCCACACATTCCCCGCAACAAACGGCAGAGGAGGATACTAAACACACAAAAGGGAGGCCTCGACCTCCTTACTTAAACACCCAAATCAAATTTTACGCTGCAGCTAAAGCACCAGGGAGCTGAAAATACTCCATAGCTGCTCACAGTTTGGCCGCGGCTCCGACAAGAGTCTTAATAAAAAGATAGATTATTATCCCTCAAGTGGAAATTGGGGGCTGCTGCAGAATCATTCATAAAATAGACCTTTCAAAACAAAGTAAGATGTCGGTTAATAAACCAAAAACAAAGTTGGTTTGGATAGAACAGTGGAGCATTTATGTAAGTTAGGAGGGTTTGATTCAACAAGTGAATTCAACAGGTTCCTTTTTCTGAGCGGAGTAAAATTGAATAAGTGCATTTACAGGTGGGTTTTTTTTGCACACGCACTCAAACATCAGCAGGAAAAAAAGGACGGCGCTGCGCACAGACCGCTCGAGGTAAACAGAACCATTTATCGATCAAGAGACGAGACTGACAGGCAGGGAAGATAAACTCCAGAGGGTCACAGATGTGAACTTCAGGAACGTCCAGTCCCATTAGCTTCACCTGCAGCAGTACAGCCTCAAACAGGCCCGAACAAAAAAAACAAAAAAAAACAAGCGAGGACTCCAACTGTGGGAATAAAGACTGCTCTTGTTTACCGCATAGTCTACATCGGCCGGGCCTCGCCTTGCCAAGCATTCATCCCCCTCCCATCCGCTTCAGAGATGTTAATATAAAGAGACATGCTCAGACGCACACACCCATGTACGTGCGCACAAATTCACGCACGTAGCTTGAAATTGCGAAAAATGAACGAGGTGGAAAGAGCATCAGAAAGAGTGAGAGATAATGAAATCAGATATTAGAGTAAAGAAGGGTAAAAGGGAGAAAAACACGGAAAGTGGAACTGAGAGGAAGGGGGAAGAGATGAAGAGCCTCAGTGAGAAAGAGAAAGAGAAGCGGAGCATATGGGGCAGTTTATAGTCCTGCCTTGCTAGGGGCTGGCTAGCCCTTCCTCCAGGGGCCGTTAATAGAGAAGGTAATTGAGCTGGTGACATGTGTTCGCAACACAAAACAAAGGGCAGAAGAGACAAATGAACTAGTTATTTGCCCAGGGAAGTAGATCTGGCCCTTTCAGGCCACGGAGCACAGTGCGAGTGGGCCACTGAATAAAATAGTGGCACGCCACATATAGAGCCAGAGCGAGCAGATGCACTGGAGGGAGAAGAATAGTTAACTGACAGCTTATGGGCTCAGCTGGGGTTAACAGTTAGGGGAAAAAAATGGAGGCGAGTGGGCTGCTCACTTGACTTGCTAAAGAGCCCCCAGGAACCCGCAGCTGCCTGGGAAAACAGAGGCGAGGGGGGGGGGACAGATAGAGAGAAAGAGAGAGGGAGATGATGATGTGATGGACGGAAAAGCGAATAAGAGCAGGAGGCTGGCACTTAACGGACAAAGAAATAGCCGGCGATATGACTTTGAAAGATGTATCTCTGTCTAATATTGGTGCAGCGACAAAAAGCCACAAATGGCCCTTAGTGGCCATTATGTGTGCCCAGTGTGCGGTGGTTATTATTTAGTTCCACCGTGGTGCAGTTAGGTGACAGTTTCACGGTGGCATTTCCACCCCCGGGGCAGGGACAAAGCAACAGTGCAGAAACCACGCGGGGACAAAGCAACAGGCCAGTCTGCCGCACGTTCCAGTCAAACGGAGACTAACCAGCTCGCTCAGAACAACCAGCATTTTACTCGACGCCGATTCACCAATCTGATATTAGGGGAGTCCGCCAGTTGTCATCTCTTCCCAAACATTATCGTAACCTCCCTTTCCTGGGGCCTGATAGTTTTAACAGTCAAGTGACCCTAGGTTAGCCCCTGACCTTTTCACAGCTACTGCGCAGCGCTGCAGCGAAAGACGGCCTCACCGCCGACCCCGCAACAAAACTTCACTCGACAGAGAGAGAAGCCATCACCGCATTCCACGTGTAAAACACTCATTTATGGGGAATTTCTCTCGGTTTTACGAGCCGGCTTTCAGAGTCTATTGTCGTTTTAACCGCCTGTGTTTGGACAAATAAACGCTGTAACATGGAACATACTTTTCTTAAAATCTTATATCCTAAATTTCTGATCTTTTTAGGTGGATTTCTTTGTTCAGACAGGGGAAAAAAGGCATTAATCAAAACAGCAGCAGAGTTGTGCTGGTGTGTCCGTAATGTGCAATGTGCTGGACGAAACAGCTCCACAAAAACTGAGGCTAAACAAAGTTAAGTGATTGACAACGCTGTCTGGCTTTACTCAATTAACTATCCCATTGTGCTCCTCTTTGCAGAGTCCCCTCGCCCCCCGACCCTTTTCTCCTCGCGCTCCTTTATCCTCCCCATCACAGAGTTTTGCTTGGCTAATACTTCCAAGGAAATAGAGAGTTCTTTTTCAGCTGGGGCTCCTCTCCTTGACCTTCCATTGCTCATTGCTTCTCTTTCAGTCACTTCACAGTGTCTCTGGGGTTAGTGGGGAGAATGCGGAGAGTACATCAGCGCCGAGGGGCCGGCTCGGGGCAGGACCCCGGCCCATTACTTCAAAGTTGGCCTGCATTCATTAATTGTCCTTTGAATTAATATTGGAGGATCACAATGTGGGTGCCAACAGAGAAAGAGGCTTTAATGAAGCATAGAGTCTGTATTCAGTTGCAGATCAGCCAGTGTGGATTTTTTCTTTCTTTTTTTTTTTTTTTTTGAGAGAAAGAGGGAGACTTGAGAATCACGCCAACAGAACGTAAAGGTTTTGAGTGTGTAATCTATCTGTCTGTCTACTTACTCAAGTACTGTACTTAAATACAATCCTGACATACTTGTACTTTAATTGAATATGTCTACTTTATGCTATGTTGTACTTCTACTTCACCAACTTTCACATAATATTAAAGAAATATTCTTCTTTTTATTCCTCTACATTTTTTGACACTTAAAGTTACTAGTTACTTTTTAGATGTTTGACTGTTTACCTAATCTATCCACTAATATACAATTGCATCCACATTGACAAACTACTTTGAAATATGCTTACAAATATTGCTGATAATAATATTTAACTTTAATCACTTGAATTCAGGACTTATACTTGTTATGGAGTATTTTTGGACTATGTTGTTTCTACTCTATCTATCTATCTAGTGGAGGAACTTAAACATTTACTCAAGTACTGTACTAAAATACAATTCTGACATACTTACGTCATTTTAAAAAGTTGTACTTTTTTTACTCCACTACATTTTTTGACACTGAAAGTTATTAGTTACTTTTTAGATATGATGCATTGTACTCCTAATCTACCTATCTATCTAAAACTGCATCCACATTAACAAACTACTTTGAACTTACAAATGTTTATTATAACACACCTGCATAATGAGTACTTTAAGCACATTTTACTGATAATACTTGTGTAGTTTTACTTAAAGTACTTTTGAATTCAGGACTTTACTTGTAATGGAGTATTTTTAGACTATGGTGTTTCTATTTGTACTTAAATTTACTCAAGTACTGTCCTTCAATACTATTCTGACATACCTGTACTTTACTTGAGTATTTTTATTTAATTTAATTTTAAAATGTTGTGCTTTTTACTCCACTACATTTATTTGACACTTATAGTTACTAGTGACTTTTTAGATATGATGCACTGTACTATTAATCTACCTAGTCGTATATAAAGTATCTAAAATTGACAAACTAAATTGAAATACTCACTCTTATAATTTTCTATGATAAAACAGTCATTCTGCATAATGAGTACTTTAATCGGTGATACTTTAAGTACTTTTGCTGATAAAACTCATATACTTTTACTTAAGCAATCGATCTAGTGGTTGAATTTGACTGAGTACATTTACTCAAGTACTGTACTTAACAGTGTTGTATAAAGTACCCAAAAGTCATACTTGAGTAAAAGTAAAGATATCATGTTGAAATATTACTTTGATGAAAGTTAAAGTTACCCATACAAAAAGTATTTGAGTTAAAGTATTTTATATTAAATGTACTTAAGTATCAAAAGTACCAGTAAAAGTAAGTCATACATATATTTATATGTATGTATACTGTCTATCTGTCTATACTGTCTAACTATCGGTTATATTTTTCAGTGTTTTTTTTTTTTTAATCTGATTGTCAATTAAATAAATTAATCAAAAAATGTTCTACTTTGGCTCTGATGCAGCATGTAATCTGCAGAGTAGCTAGTAACTAAAGTTATCAAATAAATGTAGTGCAGTACAATATTAACAATACTTGCCTCCAAAATGTAGTGGAGTGGAAGTATAAAGTAGCAGAAAAGTGAAATACTCAAGTAAAGTACAAGTACCTCAAAATTAGTATAGTACCTTAGTTAATGTACTTAGTTCCATTCCATCACTGGTAATTAAATACAACTCTGACATACTTGTACTTTAATTGAGTATTTCTATTCTATTTCGATTTTACACTATATGACACTTATAGTTACTAGTTACTTTTTAGATATGATGCACTGTACTACTAATCAACTCAGTAGTATGTGCTTTTGATACTTTGAGTACATTTAGCTAATAATATTTATGTAGTTTTGCTTAATTAAAGTTTTACTTGTAATGGATTAATATTTAGATTATGATATTTTTACTTTTACTTAAGCAAAAGGATCTGAGTACTTCCCACAACTCTATCTATCTATCTATCTATCTAACTATCTATCTATCTATCTATCTATCTATCTATCTATCTCATCCTCTCAGGGGCAAAAAACATATTTTGACCTCTGGTTTGTTTTTCCGCAGCAGTCCACAGGGCTACACCAGCATTATAAGCACTATTAACACAGGAAACCTCAGAGTGAGGCCCACATATAAATTTCTCCATTATCCAGCCCTGAGAGGAAAATGGAAATGTGGCTCCAGCAGACATTCCTCTGGTTGCATTGAGGCCTTCTGTCTCCTGTCTCTGCTCTAAACCTCCAATCTCAAACTCATTCACCGTGGAAATGCGAGGACCCCTAACAAAGAGCTGGAGAAATTCAAACATCTACCCGTGTGGGTTATTGCACCGCGTGTTCAGTCTCTGTAAAGGAAATGTATCTGTTTATGTTCTTAAATGTCTCGCGAGGGTGTAAGTTTTGAGCTTTGAAAATTGGATTAGGTGACTCGGATGTAGCGGCTGCGCATGGAGGTTTGCTACCGTCGTCTTCGTCTGCTTTTAACATGTGGTAAACTCTCAAAACACAAATATGATCTTCCTGCTCTCCTCGCTCTCCAAATTTTCCCTCACTCCAAATCCATGCCAGCGTCACGGGGAGCCGGTAACCCAGTTTATTTACACAAACAAAGTCCTACTCAGCTCCTTTGACAAAAGCAGCTAAATCTTTCATGTTTTGTCAGCACTTGATTCCTCCTGTCCCTCTGGCTATTTGCCTGCCCCCGGACAATGGAGGCAGGAGAATGGCAGCAGATTGTTGGAATGCACCTCAATGAAACCAATTATTACATGTTGACTGCGTTCACCATGGCAGATTTGAAAGAGCTGGGCTCATTCAATTTGGCCCTGCAGGATTCCCTTTAAAGAAAAGTTATCCCTTTGACTGTTTGTATTTCTGAGCTTTCTTTTTCTTCTGCTTCACCCCCACTGCCATAAATGGATCCTGCGAGAGTGGCTACTCCTCTTTCATGACTTGGGTTGCTTTAATTAGTTAAATGAGGCTAAAGTGCTAACAGTAATAAATAGAGGGAAGGATGCTATCAATTAATTCAGCGCCGCTCATGGCAAAAACAAAATCTTGGCAGTGTTACGTTTCTGAAAAATGGGTTAGCAAGAGATGCACCGAGCTGGATGTTCTCCCGCTTTGTGGACAAATGTGATAAATGGAGAAATTTTCCAAGCACGCATGTTGTTTAAACTCTCCATTACTCAACAGTTAAAGGAGATATAAATAGGTTAGCATCAGATTCATTCCAGCAAACATCCCTTTCCCACAATGCTCCAGCCACTTGCTAATGCCATGCAGACCCAGGGCTGCCCAGCATACTTTATCCCACAAACCTTAGCAGTCCTTTTCCCAGACAAATAAATCTAAATGAGTCAGCTTTGATCTTAGCACTTAAGGAAAGCCAACAATAGTGGTAGAGGAGAAAGGGGCAGAGAGCAACAGGCCCTCTCTCCAGCACAACAATAGCCTCTGCAAACACCTACTTAATCAATATTTGGCCAGAAGACACTCTCTCAGTCCCCAAACCGGCCTTTTCACATTCTAATGAAGAAGCTATAAAAGAGAAAAACAACAACCACTTCCACAAAGAGACACAAGAATGAAATAGTGCTGTTCTGTATATCAATGGGGGGGAAAGTACCTCAGAGCTGTTTGCATGGAGGATGTCACCTATTTGATGTGAAAAAAAGCTAATGTTATTTGTTTTCTTTCAACAAATTCATGCCAGATTAAGAAGAAGAAAATACATTTTTCTTTAGTGCACGTTTTCCTCAAGGTTTAGATTTTTAAACAAAAATAAGATCAATTTAAAAAGCATCCTGATTTTTTATCCTCTCTAAAATCTTTACTTTTATTTTTATTTTATTGCAAAAAAAAAAAAAAAAGAGTTTGAGGGATGCGTCTGGCCTGGAAGAGGGAGAGGGATGTGCCCACATATATTGCATGAATGTGTGCGCCCTAGGCGGAAAGGAAAGGGGCGGACTCTGTCCGAGATGAAAGTGGGGAGAAATAAAAGGTTTGGATTTAATCTAGTGGGGAGAAGAGAAGGGTTTCCCTGCGCTCACTGGCTGAAGGCGTCACGCTCAGTGCGCAAAGACTGTGACAAAAGCTCCGTGCGCAAAATAATAACGGCACCGTCCAATTTTGATGAATCTTTATCAGATTTATTTTATGCTTAAAGAGCGTAAACTTAATTTTTATTTGATTTTTTCTGCAGGTCGATTTTTTAATCTCCTAAAATTGGACAATAAAACCGAACACAAATAAACCTACAACAATGATTAAAACGGATAAATCTGCGCGTAATTGAATAATATCTCCAAAACAGCACCACTGTTTCTACAAGTCCACTCATCAATGATTAACTCCAGACGCCATCATGTCTCCAGCAGCAGCCTTCCCTTTTGCGGCAGCGCTCCTCAGACCCCAACAGGTCGTAAATCAACAGGTGTTTGCCCGAAAGTCTGAGCTTCTTCTCCCGCATGTGTTTTCCCTGTGTGACAAACTGTAAACAGTGCGGGAAACAGCTCAGATTGGCACTTTTTTGAGCAGTCTATAAACGAGGTCGCACTGGGCCTATTGCTGTCCCTGAATAATTCATCGCTCATTGCGGGTTCATAATGTCTTCTCCCGGCCTTTTGTCAGCGCACTTTTTTCCCCCCTTTCTTTGCCCATTTTGAAAGGCGCTGGCGTCTTTTTGTACACCACTGAGCCGCTCACTGCACTTTGGCTTTTGTGCTCGTCAAACTGAGGTGTGAGTCTCAATGGACTCTCCCCGCTTTGTCCCCTGAAGTTCATCCTCAAGTGTCCGATTGTGTGCGTAAAAAGAAAGGAAAGAAATTCTCAGGCTTGGAAGTTAGACAAATGTTTGATTATCCACTTTAGGAAAAAAAAAAAATCTCTGCATATTTGTTAAATCTCAGAAGCGTGAGCGCATGCGTAAAAAGCACCTGAAACTTTTACGCATTTAACTTTCCTCTGCAGGAAAACAGCTGGCATGGTTTTTCCTTTACAAATAGAAATTATTATTATTATTATTATTATTATTGTTGTTATTATTATTATCATTATCATTATTATTATTTAAAGTTTTCTGTCTAACTCGACGCCGACCATTAAAAAAACAACCACATCGGCACATCCTCGTTCATTTATAAGGCACACAGCGAAGACGCAACAATCACAGAGCTTCACTTACATCTGTCTCCCAGGATGCCATCGATGCTGTGTTTTGTCCGCGGTTCGCTTTCCTCCATCTCCCTCTTCACCACCTCGTCGTCATCCTCATCATCGTCCCCAACTCCGCCGAACTTAGAGCGCATGATGCGACTGATGGCGCTCACTGAGAGGAAAGCGATGGAAAACACATGATTAATATGTCAGGACGAATAGAAGCTGCACAGAAAAATATACAAATATGTCCTTTAAATAGAAACATTTACGCAAAAAGTTCAGCTTATAATTTGTCTAATTAAAATGGTATAAAAGTTGTGATTTTTTTAAATGAAATATATGACATTTATTCTCACATCCTTTCTAGTATTTTTTTTTATTTATTCACTTCAGGTGCAGGAACCGTCGCCTACCTGAGGGAACGTTGTTCCTGTCGCAGATCCCGTCTTTCAGTAATTTGTCCCTGATCTCCCAGCTGAACATGCCCGGGTTTTCCCTCTTGTACTCTTCGATTTTCTTGTCCACCTCCGGAGAAGCGGTTTGCTTCGATGGGAAGAAGAACAGGAGAGGAGTTAGTCACTGTTTTTATTTTTTTATTTATTATTATTATTATTATTATTATTATTATTATTATTATTATTATTATTATTATAGGCCGAGACTAAAAGGTTGAATTAATGGCTGAAGACGTGAGACAGAAATTCAAAAGATTATTTATCTGGGAAGAGTCCAATTTTATCAAGTTATAAAACACATCCAACATTAAACTTCGTGGCTTGTTTTTCGTTTTCAAAAATCAGATATTTAGACAGAAAATGGCGTTTAAACTTTTCAAAAATGAAGCTCAGTTTCTTATAAATCCTTCCCATCATTTCTCCAGACTTCATCTCCTACCTTCGGCTTGCTGCCTCCGATGGCCCCCGGCCTGATGGATCCGGTCTCCTGGTACCGGCACAGGATTTTGGAGACGCAGCCGTGGGACACCCGCAGCTGACGGGAGATGACGCACGGCCGGACACCGTGATGGGCCATCTCCACGATCTTGTGGCGGATGTGGTTGGGGAGAGGTCTGCCGTTTATGAAGACGCCACCGAGCTGGTTGACCCGACCCTGTCCTAAGGGAGTGGAGACTGGACAGCGGCGCGTGGAGATTTATTAGTTGAATAATCAGAAAGCTTGCTGTTGTCTTTTCTTTTTCTTTTATTTATTAAAAAGGCTGTTTTTGCTTGAGATCAAAAATGAAAAATCAGACTTAACTGCTCTGCAGAGTTGTGCAAATAAACTTTCATTTTCTATCTTATTGTGGCAAAAGACGTAGCCAAGAAATTTACTGCAAGTGGCATGAAAAAAACAAATATTTTTCTTCATAGCGACATATCTGATAATAACAAATTGGGCCTAATAAATAAATAAATTAAATTAAAAATCAAAACACCAGAAATCCAGACTTAACCCTGAATAGTTTTTATATTGTTTGGTAAAAGGGACATGGTTTAAAACTTCCCACAACTCGAGCTTGTCAACTTTTCCTGAACTTCTCTCAAACTTTTTCTACATTCAAGCTTGTGAAGCAGCAACCGGTGGCGGTCTTACCCTCCAGAGAGTATCCTCCCCGCGGGTAGTTCTGGTGAGGAGTCGGTCTCATCATTCTCGGTAAACCTCCTGCGAGCGCTGTCATGATCCTGACCGTGCGTCAGGTAACAGTTGTGGACGGAGCTGCCTCTCTGCTCGTCGCTTTTAATCCCTTTGTTGTGTTGTAAGATTTCGCCTTTTTTCTCTCCACACAGCCTCCCTGTTCTCAGTAACAGGTCGCCTCGATGGGTGAAGTGTCGGTATCCGAGTTTAAACCAAAGTGCAGGTTGCTGACGCTTCCTGCGAGGATTGAGGGGATGGTTTGAGAGGATGGATGGAAGTCAAACATTTTATCTGCGCTCGCTGTCGCCTCTGACTCCGCGCTGCCACTCCTGATTGGCCAAAGACCCGGACGTTCTGGGGCTGGGGGAGCCTTGTGATTGGACGGCGGGAGCTCCCTTCTGTCTGGATTGACCTCACGAGGTCAGCTCGTCGTGTCACAATCTTGTGCTACTGCGCATGAAACTTTAGCACCAAGTGCACAACTTTTAATAACAAAGATGACGCAGACGATGTATCTGATGATGTGTGTCCTGTTTTAATAAGTGACATTACAGTAAGGAAGTTAAATGATGCACGTGAAGAGAAAAGTGTTTAAACTGCCTAAAAATCACAAATTACTACCATATGTTAGAAAACACTGAAATAACGGACACTTATTTATTATTTAGAGCTGATAGTGTCAGTGAATAATTAAGTTAAATTGTCTGAATGTTAAATAATTAATTAATTAAATAAATAAGGAGACTTCCCAGGAGCACACACACACACACACACACACACACACACACACACACACACACACACACACACACACACACACACACAGTCCTGCATATTGAATATCTTCTCCACTTAAAGTTATTATGAAAAAGCAATAACAATATAGAGCATATTGGTGTTTTTATTATCAATAGCAGCAGTTTTTCTATAAATTCTTTATTAGCCTACTGTGTTTTTTTATAAAGATATTATAACTTTTACTAACATGTCAATTTAAAACGACCAATGGAATGAAATAATTGAAAACTGTCATTTTTTTTCGCATTGGGTTACAGAAAATTATAAAGACAGAAACAGGTGAGAATATTACCAAAATTACCCTAAATAATTATCTATCATATTATCTAAACGCCCCAAATGCATCATAATTTGTGACTTTCTCCTTCTGTTTTTATTAGGTAACACTTTATAATTAACAGAATTGATTTATATCTATATATATATATGTGTGTGTGTGTCATTGTCATTGACATATATGTCATCGTATGGCCCAGAGATGTGATGTACATGTCAAATAGCTACTGAGCACTTATTACTAACTGCGTGGTGCCGCCCAGGTGCTCCATATGCGCTCTCATTTTTGCGCAGAGAAGCAGCAGCAGCACGTGGGACAATATTCACCACCGATTAAAGTTTTAATCAGGCCTGTTTTTATGCAAAGGGACTTAAAACGACAGAAACAGGTGAGAATATTACAAAGATAGCACTAAATGATTATCCAAAAGGCCCTAAATGCATCATAATGTGTGACTTTCCTCTTCTGTCTTTAATTAGGTAACACTTTATAATAAACATAATTTATTACTGTCACATTTGTAGCTAATTTAACTTTAGTTAGTAGTTATTTCTTTATAAACAATTTATTAATCACGAGTAGACTCCAAAAATAAGTTGCATCCTCATAATGTCCATGTTTATAATGGTTATAGATGAACTACACAGGATGTATTAAACATTTACAAAGTGTCATGAACATCAGTTGCAACTTTACAATAAACAGCTGCTTGA
Source organism: Pagrus major (assembly GCF_040436345.1). NCBI lineage: Eukaryota > Metazoa > Chordata > Actinopteri > Spariformes > Sparidae > Pagrus > Pagrus major. The sequence goes on from NC_133235.1 coordinate 24,850,374, forward strand.
TAAATGTTTTATTGTTTGTTAACAGTGAAAATACATGATGGTGATTATACAGTAGATGAGATTTAATGCATTTAAGTGCATTTAAAGTGTGTCATTTTGTGAACAATACCATGATTTGTAATTAAAATGTCAATATTTTATATAAAAGTTCATGTGTGCAGTAAAAAAAAATTTTTTAAAAAGGCAATACTTCATTTTCTTGAGCCACCAGAATCATATCTGAGCGTTCAGGAAGGTTTTTCGCTCCGCGCACAATGGAGGTCAGGAGACAAACATGGCGTGGATGCGGCCGATTATCAGCGTGCAGAGGAGGATCTATTTTTTCCTCCACGAGTTCCAGCAGCTCAGCAGCTCCGCGCCGTCATCTAATAGCTGCACGAATCGAACAATAGGTGCTGCTCGGACCCGTGGTCGAGCCACACGGCAGTGTAACACATCCGTGCAAATGGTCGATTATGGACACATAGAGCCACATGAGGGATCATTTGACTTTTCTTGAAGCTTGTGGAGTTGTGATAATTATGATAATTGGGCGTGTTTAATAGACCGATACATTTTTTGCCCCCTTTCCCCCCTCAGGAATAAGAGCACATGGCTGAATGTGTTTGGAGGCCTCCCCAACCTGCAGTGCATGAATCACTGGCTGGTTCATGACCTCTGATGCATCATCAGGGGGCTGAAGGTCTGGCAGGTTAATTAAATGATGGGCATCAGATTTGTCAACACTAGAGGATGATCAAGAAAAGTTTATTAATAAGCAGGGACAGATGTGCCGGCGGTGCTACTGTTGTGACAGTAAAAATATAACATTTTGATGATCTGATCTGAGACTTTCAAGATGACTTCTTTTTAAAATAATCCACATTTAACGATAATTCATCTCAACTTTACAGCAGGAGAGTGTCACTTTTCTTCCCCCTTTCATTGCAGTATCCCACAGCATGCGGCCCAATATACTTTAATTCCTCCTATAAGACTTCATGTAGGGGGGAAAAAATGGCGCAGAGGACATGTGGAAACATTATACGTCCATAAAAGAAGGAATGGTGGGAGGGGGAGAGAGAAAGAAAGTTATCATACTAAAGTTTGACTATCATGAAAAGGATATTGGATCTACCATGTCAAATCAATTAGTGGGAGTAAGCTGAGACAGAAATGTGCTGTGGTGGTGGTGGTGGTGGTGGTGGTGCTGGACATAATGCATCAAAAATATAAGAACAAAATGGCCCCGAAAAGAAATAGTGTGTTGCATTTACCAGACGCATGCACAGAATAAGCCGAGGGGGCTTTCGAGGCTGAAAGCTCACACATTTAAAAAAAAAAAAAGCAGTAAATTGCTCTGCGTCCACTTAAGATAAAATTCGCCTAATAGCAAAATTTTGATCTTGCCTGCGGCCCTGCAGAGATAAGGTCCTCGACGGCGTCAAGAAAAAGGGCCTTTTGAGCTCTCCCTGGAGCCACTCAGAATACTGCTGCATTCACGATTAACTCTACACCGTCAGATCAAATATAGATAGACGTTTGTAGGCAATCGAATCATCACAGCGATTATCTGACCGTAAGCTTCGACTTCAGTCAGTCATGCATTCCTCGCTGTAAAACTGTAACTGTAGCAGAGAGACACAGAGCTCTGGCTTAGAGTGACAAGAGTGATGGATACCTTCAGTTGATTTGCATTATTCAGTGGCTTTATATTGTGGTTTTAGTATGTTAAGATAACAGGCAGCTGTAAAACAGCATGTGCTTAACCTTTAATAGTCCTCAGAGAGACTGCTGTCAGGGAATTTCTCAATAATTGTGCAGTAATATCAGTTTCTACGCTGAGGTCTAATTATAATCGAGGACTTGACACAGAGCACGATTACTGCGGCCAGTTCTCTCTTTGTGATATTCTCAAGTCAGATTTGGAAAAGGTGTAGTATTTCTGAGACACATGTTATGCAGACACAGCTCCTAAACAAAGCGGAGGTCAATTTGCAGTCTGAAGGCCTTTATTAGTCAGGTTTTCCATGTGTTAAATGTTACACAAGATGGATTCAATCACACAAGACAAAATACTGTCACTTTATTTGCACCGATGACCGTTAACCTGCACCCATAGTTATTATTCATATGTTTTATATAGCCTAATTTTTGTATGTTTTGCTTGTTTGGTATATTTTCATCTGGTGTTTTCTTTATAGCTTAGCTTTCATCATTTTTGTACTTGCATTGTGCACTGCCTGGAAGCTTTATGCAACAAATATTTCATGATATCAATCAATCAATCAATCAATCAAACTTTATTTGCATAGCACTTTTTATACAGCACACACAGGCAGCAATAACAAGAAGAGGAAATTAGTAACTGAGGAAGCACTATCTTTAGTAAAATACATGAAAAAAATAAAAAAGCAGGGGTAAACATTGTCATTAAAAGAAATACTTAATTAAACACTATAAGTGATAAAATACATTCAGCAGGGTCAAAAAATCTGAGACTGTCAGTCAAAACACCTCCAGTCTGCACCCATCCTGAGCGCCACTAAGTACTGATGTACTTGCATTTATCTGACCAAAGTACCCAAAAGTCATACTTGAGTAAAAGTAAAGATATCGTGTTAAAATATTAGTTTGGTAAAAGTGAAAGTCACCAATAAGAAGAGTACTTGGAAAAAATCTTAAAGTATTTGAAAAATAAATGTACCTAAATATCAAAAGCAAATTTTTCCTGGCACAAAATATACTTAAGTATCAAAAATACAAGTAAAACTAAGTTATATATAAGTACACAAGTACACACACATAAGTACTTTTAAGTAAAAGTACATATATTTACATTTAAATATGTATAGTTATATATATAATAGTTTAGTATGTATATACTGGGGGGGTCAAGCAATTATCAGCCTGGCCAATAATCAGATCTGATGTTCTGCATTTTTCTGATTAACGTAATCAGTTATTTGTTTTTTTTTTGTGCCTATAAATCGATTGAGACCCTCGAGGCAAAGTAACTAACTGGTAACTAAAGTAATCAAATAAACCTAGTGGGGTAAGAGTACAATATTTACCTTCAAATTGTAGACGAGTGGAAGTATAAAGTAGCAGAAAATGGAAATATCTCAAAATTGTGCTTAAGTACCGTACTTGAGTAAATGTACTTAGTTACATTCCACTACTGCTGTATTCTTTGGGTCGACCGATTACTGGATCTGATATTCAGCATTTTTCTGATTGTCAGAATCGGTGTTTTGTTCTTTTTTATCCGATTGCCAATAATATAAATTAAATTAAAAATGCACTACTTTGGCTCTGATGCAGCATGTAATCTGCAAAGTAACTAATAAATGAGGCTTTTAAATAATAGTAGTGGAGTAAAAAGTACAATATTTGCCTCCAAAATGTAGTGGAGTGGAAGTATAAAGTAGCAGAAAATGTAAATAATCAAGTTAAATACAAGCACCTCATATTTGTACTTAAGTACAGTACTTCAGTAGATGTACTTAGTTACATTCAAACACTGAACCTCTTGTAACCTGAATTCTCAATGTATTAAAGACAACACACTTTTTGTTTTACGGAAAGAGGTGAGCAGGAAGACTCAAAATAAATGTTCAGCCTCTGATTTTCTTTTCTTTTGTGATATATTGTTGGTTAGGTTTGATTTGTTTGTCTTCATCCACCTGCAGCGGTTCAGCGGTTTAAAGAGCTTTACATCACAAAGACTTAAGAGCGGAGATTGTGTGAAATAGAAGAAACAGATTAGAAGAATAGGCCAGGCCGACATTAAGATAAGCATCTGAGAAACGTTGCATCTTCAGTATGAGGAAATCCGCTCTGTGATTAGTAGCCTTGGGATGTTACTGTTACAAGGCAAGGAGAGGAAAGAGGGACTGTTTTTCTGATGCGTTTGATCTTATCAAATACATGTGACCCACAACACTCCTTCAATGGGAGCTCAAACTGAGAGCGGTTATCATGACAAAGGCCCGTGAGGTGAACCCAGGTGAGCCAGAGAAAAGGAAAAAGAGAAGCGGAGCATTTGGTAACCACACAGCCTCGGGGCATGCAGGGTTACCTTCATTAATGGTTCTGAAAACGAGGAGTGGAAACAGTGAGCTAATAGTTTATGGTCCAATGATGAACATGAAGCCTTACCTCCTGTGAGATTATAATCTGTCCTATACTACGCCTTTGTGTGTGTGTTAATGGAAGAAAGACATGTTATCCGGTGTTGTGACAACATCTTGGTGTAGATTTCCTGCTACCCACAAAGAAACTGGATGCATTTTGACGAAAAGCAATAATATGTTTTAGATCATTCTGACATGTCTACTGCAAATTTATGTAAAGTTTGCAACTGTGAAGAATCCTGCATGGTAGGTTATGTTGGAAAATGATGTCAGATGTGCAGGATGACGGAGTATTACGCAAAACCATTTGCTCTGAAATCACAAAAGTCAGCACACTTATGGTATTTCCTTGGCGACTGCATATTTTCAAGGCTCACACATTGTGCATCCATAGATTTTGTTTATTAAATAGCATAAAACATGTCAAAGATCTCTTGACAGACACATTTAACTGTTATTATAGCGTTAAATATGGAACTTAGGTGAAAAAATCTTTTAAAAAATCATCTTGGCTACATTTGCCTTTGCAGATATTCAGTTTTTATTTCATCAAACCTCCTGTGGCATTCTGGATTTACATACCTGATTACATTTGATTACTTGTGAGTAATTTTACTTTTACTAAAATGTGCACATTGAAAGGTAAAAAAAAACAATCATCATTAAGGAGGAAATATGGGGAGTGCTGCACTTGTCCAGGAACGATAATAAAGTCGAATAAAAGTGCTCTTCAAGGAATGGCCAGCGGTCGATTAAAAGAAAAAGGAGTGACTGGAGGTCCATTAACTGAGGCACTCTAATATCAATTATAAAAGTCCTTAACTGAATCATGGATAAACCAACGTGCTTCGACTCAGAAGAGTCTTCATCAGGACATAAATTCAGCATTAATTCCATGATTAACATGACAATTACTCTGGCCCCTATGTCACAGACTGTTTTTCTCATTCCCAGCATGCTTTTTAAAAAGAGGCAAGTACCTTCAAAGTCTGTAATCTGATTATTCTGCTTTCATTAGTAACTGGAACTCATTACACTCACTACACCGATAAAATGCGATTCATTGCATTGTTATCCAGTTAGACACAATATGTCAAGACCTCACCCTGCATACACACAGTGACATATGGCAAACATGCACGCATACATTCAGCCACAAGAGGGCACATGTTAGCCCGGTTTACAGGGGACACAAGTAGTCTGACCGGTCTGACACCATGACAACATTTTATTTATTTATTTGATCTGGCTTTCATGTTGAAGTTATCTGAAGACAGATTAGTTCAAATCATGAAGCTCTCTCTTTGTGCTTTCATGCGTGAAGAAGTGAGGCGGTTACATAATGTACTGCATGACAGAATGGAAATCCACAACTTGGCTGCGTGACATGTACTCTCTGTAAAGCAGAGAAGCTTTTAATGCTCAGTCAGTCAAGAGACGAGGAGGTCTGACAGGGGGAAATGTCACAAAACTTGATTTTTTTTTAAAATTACTCCTACTTTAGCTTCTTACATTGGCTACCCATGTCTTTTAGATCAGTTTTATAAAAGGCCCTGTCTGGATCGGCAGCTCCATATATCTCTGAGATGCTCTCCCCTCCCGGCCAAACACGCTGCCAAACAACTGTTATGTGTTCCTCATTGCTAAAAACTAAAGGTGAATATGCTTTTCATGTTCGAGCCCCCAGATGTTGGAGCTGCCCTGCCTGAAGAGATCAGGCGTGCTGAATCGGTGACCCATTTCTGATCAGTCATCATGTGTATAAAGTTGCTGATTTCAATGCTTTTATCTTTGTTTTATTCAAGTTTTCCTCATTTTTGTCTTTCTAGTGTTATTCTTTATGCTGTCATTATATTAACATCTATACATGTGCAAGGTTATAGTGGTTCAGATGCTGCAGATGTTGGCTAAAAGCATTAAAGGTGCACTATGTAGTTTTGGGGAAGAGAAAGATCTTCATTGACTTTGACTGATTCATTCATTGATTTATTTTTTAATGCCTAAACAAACTAAATAAACAAGCTTTTTTTGTTTTCATGACTGAATAAACTGAATAAACAAACTGACCTTAAAGGACAACACACTTTTATACTGTTTTACTTTGTTTATATGTGGCGGACCCTGCTACCTCTCTCTACAAACAGTGTTCTGGGGACCTTATTTTCCTCTAAGAACAGCTTGTTTATTCAGTTACGGAAAAGATAAATATTTCTGAGTTTGTATTATTACCTCATTAATATTGCAAATATTAAAATGCTTAGTTTTAATTTCTTCTCCAAAACTACATAGTGCTCCTTTAAGTTGTTTTCCAGCAGTGTGATTCAGGTGTATCTGAGCCATGGCAACAATTTCGATAACCGTGCCTCTACAGCTGCCTAAATCTTTCAAATTTCATCGATTTTGTGTCGGCACACAGTCTTTGTAGATGTAGCCAACGTATAATGACGTTCTAATTAAAACATGGTCATAGACAGCGGTTATTGATCTATAGTTAAACAAAGATAAAACTGAAATCATTGTTTTTGGAGCCGAGGAAGAACGACTAACAGTCTCTGCTCAGCTTCAATCTGTAATGTTGAAAACTGCAAACCCACCAAGAAACCTTGGTGTAATCATGGACTCAGACCTGAATTTCAGCAGCCACATTAAGTCAATTACAAAGTCGGCCTACTATCATCTTAAAAATATATCCAGGATAAAAGGACTTATGTCTCGGCAGGATTTGGAAAAACTTATCCATACATTTATCTTCAGCAGACGAGACTAGAGCCAAGTTTTTTTGATGTCTTTTCAACGTTTACTACTGATGTTGAAGTGAAATCCTTACAGGTTCAAAATAAAAAAAATGTACAATGTCATTTTAGACTCCTTTTAACTTCAGTCAGAGACGTCTGAAGAACTTGTTGTGGTTCAAAATTAAAGTTTTTATGACGGCCAAATTTTACCAGTTGGATTTGAATCCTGAGCCTCAACCTCAGTCGCCTGCATGAGGCGTGCACTTTACCAGGAGAGCTATTCATCAGCATTATTAAATACCATGAACTCAAACCTTGGAACATCAGCCTACCTGATGAAGGATGGATGACCAAAACAAATTATTTATCAAAGCTGATAAATAGCTCACTTGGCAAAGTGCATGCCTCATGCAGGCTACTGAGGCTGAGACTCAGGATTTGAATCCACCGTGTAGCCTTTGCTGCATGAAGTCAAATTTGGCCATCATAAAAACTCATTTCAAACCACAAGAAGATCTTCAGTCTGTGACTGAAGTTAAAAAGGTGTATAAAAAAAACTTTCATTCTGGCTCTCCAGAGAATTGACACCTTTTGGATGTGTTTATGCTCAGTTGGAAATCGCATCACATAAACGCAGCGGAGGAAAAAGTAGAATATTTGCCTCAAAAATAGGTTTTGGAGGCAAATAATAATAATTAAGTAACTGTAAATTGACATTCTCAAGTGCAAGTTCCTGAAAATTGCATTTAACTTCAATACCTGAGCAAATGTACTTAGTTACCTTCCATCTCTGTATTTAAGTCTACGAGAACCTGAGCGGTGCTGAGCTGCAGCTGAAGGTGTCACAGCTGGCCGCAGTGCTCGGAGCTGTCCACGGCCTGTGGTGCTGAAGAACACGGTTCACCTCACTGTCGCTGCGGGCGCTAAATTATAATTATACGGTAAAATAGGCCCATTAAACCCACCTTAGCCACATGACCCACACTTGTGACAGGCCATCCAGGTGGCGCACACCGAGCTGGGGGAATCAATTTGAACGAGTGTATCGACTGGATTTGTTTTGGTTTTGTTCTGGTAACATGATCAGGATGAGTTGGCTCTGTCCCTGCGGTCCACGGGGTGAGCCCGCCCCCGCGCAACCGGATAGAGCAACGACGCCTAACGGGACTGAATCATGAACATAAACATGGCGGAGGAGGAGGAGGCGATCGGCACCGGGGAGGATCGTGACTCCGCCGCAGATTCGTTTCCCAGCGATGAATGCCAGTGTAAGATCTGCTACAACTACTACGACCTGGACCGCCGCACTCCCAAACAGCTGGGCTGCTCCCACACCTTGTGCCAGGAGTGCCTCGACGCCCTGCACTCCCGGGAGGGCCGAGGCTGGAGAATCGGCTGCCCCGTGTGTCGACACCGGACTCCGGTGCCGGAATATCGGGTTCACAAGCTCCCGGACAACACCGCACTGACCGCGGCGCTCCCGCTTAAAACGCACGAGCCACTGAGCTCGTCACGCACAGACGTGCGGACAGGTCCGGCCGAGTCTTCAGACGACGACAGCTGCGGTCAGACGTGCAAACAAGTTGCGTTCGCGGGGATCCCCATCTACTTCAGATAATGACTGAAGTTTCTATTTGGGTGAACTGTTCCTTTAAAACTATTGAAAGAGCACTTTAAAGGATAAGTTTGCCCAAAAATGAAAAATCAATCATTATCTCCTCACCCCTATGCTGATGGAAAGTTGGGTGAAGTTTTGAAATCCACAAAACATCTCTGGACTTAGCATGCTGACTTTAGTAGACCTCTCCACAACACAACACAACACAACACATAGACGTCGTCAACATAATATCAACATTGTCGTTTCTTCACACTCTGTTTATTCATAATGTTAAATGTTGTTCCTTTAAAACAAGTCCCCATCAACGATCAGGAGAAGGCTGTTAACACTGCCTCGCTGTGAAGCTCCAGAAATGTTTCGTGGACTATGAATCTTCACCCGACTTTCTTACAGCTTGGGGTTGACTAGATAATGGCTAAATGTTCATTTTGTGGTCAACTGTTCCTTTAAAATCATTGAACGAGCACTTTAACTGGTCTCACTAATGGAAACACTGCAGCAGAATCCTCCCCGTCTCACCTCCTACAGCTGTTTCCTGCTGACTGATATTATTTATATGACAGATTTTATAAGGTGCTACTGTGCAAGCAGGTGCATATGTATGTATATGTCGAGCTGTCGGTATGTGACGGATATATGATCGACCGATTGTGCCAATGAAAGAACCTTTTTTTACCCCATAAGCACCTCTGTGTGATTACATTGACTCCCTGCGGTGGACCAGGCCAGCAGGGGTTCCCCCGGCCAATCACCTGAGGGGACATGAGCCTTCACAAGATGAGAGAAATAACTTTGGGGTAGGGGGCCCGAAATAAGTAGTGGTGTAAAGTAGTGAGACAATGGAGGTGCAGGTGACCTCCTAGGGGTTTTTAATCATCTGATGGGCTTAAGTTTGTTTTCCAAAGTCATATAAACTGCGAGGAGGTGCGAACTCCAGTAATGAGTTGGTCTCCACCCCATGTCTTAGTGGACATGTTTATCCAAACATATTTTGGAGGTATTAAGTAGCTAACTGTAAATTGACATACTCTAGTGCAAGTTCCTGAAATTTGTATTTAACCTCAATACCTGAGCAACTGTACTCAGTTACCTTCCATCTCTGTATTTAATCTGTATTTAAACTAGCTGACTGTTCTGTGTTGTGTTGTGTACAACTGTACGTGCCTTGCCTTGAATTGCCCCCCGGGGACAAATAAAGTTTTTTTAATTGAACTGAATTAAGTCTATGAGAACCTGAGCGGTGCTGAGCTGCAGCTGAAGGTGTCACAGCTGGCCGCAGTGCTCGGAGCTGTCCACGGCCTGTGGTGCTGAAGAACACGGCGCACCTCACTGTCGCTGCGGGCGCTAAATTATAATTATACGGTAAAATAGGCCCATTAAACCCACCTTAGCCACATGACCCACGCTTGTGACAGGCCATCCAGGTGGCGCACACCGAGCTGGGGGAATCAATTTGAACGAGTGTATCGACTGGATTTTTGGGGGTTTTGTTCTGGTAATATGATCAGGATGAGTTGGCTCTGTCCCTGCGGTCCACGGGTTGAGCCCCGGGCCGGGTTACACAACAAGTGTGTGATCGCGCAACCGGATAGAGCAACGACACCTAACGGGACTGAATCATACCGGGAAACGCACGCAGATTGAGAGTTATTCTCACTTTAATCACCAGCCGAGCATTTTCCCCTCCGGTAACGTCTCTCAGTGCGCTCTGGGAATTTGATCATCAATGTAAGATAACGCTGTTTCCTGCAGCCCGCTCACACTGAACATGGCGGAGGAGGAGGCGATCGGCACCGGGGAGGATCGTGACTCCGCTCCGCCTGACGCCGCAGATTCGTTTCCCAGCGAGGAATACGAGTGTAAGATCTGCTACAACTACTACGACCTGGACCGCCGCACTCCCAAACAGCTGGGCTGCTCCCACACCTTCTGCCAGGAGTGCCTCGACGCCCTGCACTCCCGGGAGGGCCGAGGCTGGAGAATCGGCTGCCCCGTGTGTCGACACCGGACTCCGGTGCCGGAATATCGGGTTCACAAGCTCCCGGACAACACCGCACTGACCGCGGCGCTCCCGCTTAAAACGCACGAGCCTCTGAGCTCGTCACGCACAGACGTGCGGACAGGTCCGGCCGGGTCTTCAGACGACGACAGCTGCAGTCAGACGTGCAAACAAGTTGCGTTCGCGACCGGCTGCGTGTGCGCCATATTCTCCTTCCTGTCCATGGTGGTGCTCTTATTTCTGGGCCTCATCTTTGTGCACAACTTCGACCACACGACGCCGGCCGTCGGAGTCGTGTGCCTGTTTGTGGCCAGTGTTCTCGCTCTGTTGTCGCTCATTCTCACCTGGTTGATGTGCATGTTAAAATACCGACCTGACTCGGACACGAGCAGCTTCAGCTCTCTTACTTATGTAATGTGATTGTCTGGGAAACACACGCTCAGCCTGAGGGAAATCTGCTTATATATATGTCAATGTGTTATGTCAACCTTTGGTTCTCAAAGTAGGGTCTGGGGATCCCCACTGGTCCCTGAAGGGGTCCCAGGGGGGGCCCCCTGCAAAATCTTACCAAGTAGTGTCCTAATCTGGGTCAGTTAAGGGGTCCTTTACTCGAAAAATGTTTGAGAACCAGTGGTTTACACTTCCAAGTATCTGTGAATGAACATAGTGGACAGGTGTCACTGAGTAGAATATCTGACAGGTATAAACAATATAATTAATGATGGCTGAATTCCATTTCGCTGCTTCAGTTTCAGCTCAGTGTGACGACTTGCTGGGATACTTAACAGAACAGAGCCAGTAACATCTGTGCTTGTTTCTGCTGAGACAAGTCAAAATGTCTGCTGTGAAAAGGACCTATTCTGACCTGAATGGACGGTTGTATGTATGAGCACTACGGCTCTAGCAAAACCTGTATGCTCCACGGTACATGAAGCATTCACACTGTATCTACAGCAAACAGAGTAAAAGTCAACAACTATATGATAAGTCTGGATACAGTACAAAGTCCTACGTATTGTTTGCTTACCTTACAGAATGAGCCTTTTGTATGCAACTCTACAGTCATCCTTTATTCTTTAAATGCACTTCAGCCTGCAGTCCTTGCTTGTTTGTCTGTAATAACGTACAGGGATGTCAAGAAGGCTTAAAGGATAAATTCACCCAAAAAGGAACATTTTGTCATTATCTACTCATGCCGATGAATGTGCAGGTCAAGTTTTGTCGTCCATAAAAGATATCCGGGGCTTCACAGCAAAACAGCGTAGCAGCATTCTCCTGAACAACTCAAGTAGATAGGGACTTGTTTTGAAACATTAAGAAAAACAATAGAAAAAGACATAAAATGGCTCCATACAGCTCATCCACTGTATTCCAAGTCTCTGGAAGCCAAGAGATCCTAAATTGTATTGATTGATGAGCTGTATGGAGCCATTTTTATTTGGGGTCCCCATCTTCTTCAGATAATGACTGAAGTTTCTATTTTGGGTGAACTGTTCCTTTAAAACTATTGAAAGAGCACTTTAAAGGATACGTTTGCCCAAAAATGAAAAAAATCAATCATTATCTACTCACCCCTATGCTGATTGAAAGTTGGTTGAAGTTTTGAAATCCACAAAACATTTCTGGAGCTTCACAGCAAAACAGCGTTGCAGCATTCTTGGAAACAACTGAAGTAAATGGGGACTTGTTAAAAAAACAAGCCAAAAAATAAAAAAAAACTGGGCTCCATACAGCTTGTCCAGTGTAATCCCATGTCACCTGAACCCTTGAGATCACAAATTGATCTGAAATGACGTTTTTAAAACCCCTGACATGCGGTTGAGATCGTCCACCCACATCAGACTTGGTGCTAGCAAACGCTTTTAGCCTAGAAGCTAAAGTAAAGATTTCAGCTTATAAACAATTTATTTTTAAAACAACTGGAGGCTTGGATTATGGAGCCATTTTAGGTTTTTGGGGTTTTTGTTGTTTTGTTTTACGTTTTAAAGGTGTAATTTGTACAATATGGTCAGAAAATAGCTCCAAAAACATCACCAAAGGTAACTGACAACTGCTGGTCTTTGCTGGTTAGCATGCTAACTTTAGTAGACCTCTCCACAACACAATACATAGACGTCTTTGACATAATGTCAACATTGTTGTTTATTCACACTCTGTTTATAATGTTAAAAAAATCCCTAAAAAAATCTAAAACTCTCGCCATATCTTCTGCCCTTACTTATTGTTCCTTTAAGTCCCCATCAACGATCAGGAGAAGGCTGTAAACACTGTTTCACTGTGAAGCTCCAGAAATGTTTCGTGGACTATGAATCTTCACCCGACTTTCTTACAGCTTGGGGTTGACTAGATAATGGCTAAATGTTAATTTTGTGGTCAACTGTTCCTTTAAAATCATTGACCGAGCACTTTAACTGGTCTCACTAATGGAAACACTGCAGCAGAATCCTCCCCGTCTCACCTCCTACAGCTGTTTCCTGCTGACTGATATTATTTATATGACAGATTTTATAAGGTGCTACTGTGCAAGCAGGTGCATATGTATGTATATGTCGAGCTGTTGGTATGTGACGGATATACGATTGACCGATTGTGCCAATGAAAGAACCTTTTTTTTACCCCATAAGCACCTATGTGTAATTACACTGACTCCCTGCGGTGGACCAGGCCAGCAGGGGTTCCCCCGGCCAATCACCTGAGGGGACATGAGCCTTCACAAGATGAGAGAAATAACTTTGGGGTAGGGGGCCCGAAATAAGTAGTGTAGTAAGGAGGTGAGACAATGGAGGTGCAGGTGACCTCCTAGGGGTTTTTAAATCATCTGATGGGCTTAAGTTTGTTTTTCAAAGTCATATAAACTGCGAGGAGGTGCGAACTCCAGTAATGAGTTGGTCTCCGCCCTGGTCTTAGGTTACGGGGAAGTGTGCAATAAAATGGAGGTTAATTGAATTTCTGTGGATTTGTTTTTTATATACATCAGGCCCCAATCACATACTGTTCTCATTTCCTAAACACGATGCTGTCAGTGCTCTCAAGTATGATTCAAGATGTCTCCATTTAGTTTATCTGAATCCCAATAACACAGGGGGTATTTATCTGCGCTTAGTGTTGTTTTAAGAGGCGACACTGGTCTCAGGGGCTAAAATCCATCTCTTTCAGCTCTCTCAAAGGGACTCCTTCATTTGGTCATCCAGTCGTCGAGTAATGCCACTTAAATGCCACCGTGACAAAAGCTTGAGAGAAAAGGAGGGGTGGCAGGCTTCCACTGGGAGCCATAGGCAACACTGTGTCTGGGGCAGAGAGAGGCTTCGTTTCACAGGGACTGCAGGGCTTAAAGTTAAAGATTACTTTGAAATCGGCATCCCCTGCCATCAAACTCTCCCGCTATAGTCCGCCCTCCCTCCTCCCTCCCTGCAGCCGTCACTCCCCTCTCCCCGAAAAATAAAAAGCTGTCGCCACAGAGCAGGGGATGAGTTGGGAGCAGATCCTCTTTGATGACAGAGAAGGATCCTTTTGTTCCCTAATCCCCACACAACCCCCTCCTTTTTTCCCCTATAAGTCCAACTGGATGTCGAGGGGCTTCATAATCAGCCAGGGGCTCAAAAGTTATTAGTTTACTTGTTTTACTTTGAAAAGACTGGGATGTCTTGTTGGGCCATCTCTTGAAAAAAACACAAATATTTTATCAAAGCTTTCTAATTTGGGTCTTTTCAGTGCGTGGAAGTCTCTTTGAGAGCAGCAAGAACATAAAGGAAGCATATGATTAAGTAAATACCCAACAAGTCACATGATACTGATCAGTGCTTGTCATAGGTGGATCCCAAAGGTACAGCCAGGGAGACCGGGGTCACCCATAAACAGACAGTTCAGGCATACATTTCCTTTCTTCCTGTGTCTCTCCTTCAAGTGTGTGCAAAGTGTGTCCTCGTGTCATTATCACATTGGACACACGTATTTCACAGAGGAGATGAAAGTGTCCGTTTTGCTCACAACATCTGCCCACTGATGCTTTGCGTCCCATCAAGATGACCTCAAAGACATAGCCCGAGGAAAGCGATTATCACCACTCTGCAGTCTGTACACTCTCCAGCCCGTCATGTGATCACATGCTCGTGTGGATGTTTGTGCCCGAGCATGTGTTCATGAGAGGGTAAAAGGCATGAGCCTTTATGTTTGTGTGCATGTATTTGTGAGAGTATGTCTGTAAAGATATATGGCCTAACAAGCATGCAAACACTCCAAAGAGCAGCGAGATGGGATCAATGTCCGGGGTCAAAGTGTCAAACACGGCTTACCGAGACAATTCACTTTTATTGTGTCCCTCTTCAGATGTCAAAGAAGAAGAGTTTCCTTTGTCTTGAGAGCTCACATAAAAACTCCGTTGGATCGTCTCTCTGTCAAGCTGAAACAAAGAGCATTATGGAATTCAGAGCAAAGCCCTCATTAAAGATCAAATACTCACCGATTCCCTCTGCTGTACAAAAGTGAGAATGCAGCAAAGGAAAAGACGAAACATGCAATGTAATTATTAAAAAAAATCAATTATAATTATCATATAGAAATCTAGTTTGTTTTGTTGCTGCCTCTAATTTAAAGCGGCAACAACTAATCGATTAGTTCTCAACTATCAAATTCATCGCTAACTATTTTGATAATCGATTCATCAGTTTGTGTCATTGTTTATGAACCAAAAAGTCAAAATTCTGTGTTTCCAGCTTCTTTAATACTTTTCTGCTTTCTTTACTCCTCTATCTGTTGTAAGACATTTGAGAGCATCATCTTGGGCTTTGGGAAACACCGATTGACATCTTTCACCATTTTCTGACATTTTATAACCAAACAACTGATCGATTAATTGATATTGAAATAAAGCTAATGAAAATAATCATTAGTTGCAGCACCACTCTGGTTCTCACTTAATAAAACATACTAGTTCAGTTATAAAGAAGATTATAGAGTAAATTTTAAATGTTGACTTTATTTTTTAAAAAGTCGGGAAACCGATTACCTCAGAATTATCAAGTAAAGTAGACTATCACATTTAAGTTGTACGAGCTCAAAAGTTTTAACATCTTAAAATGATTAGTCTACTTTACTTGGTAATTTTAAGTAAAGTCATGCTGTCAGATTTTACAGTGTAGGCCGAAAATAAAGAGTAATGCAAACAATAGTACAATACAGAAGTAGTTAGCATCAAAATATAATCAAAAATTAGCAAATTGGAACATAGTAAAGGTTGTTCAACTACACTGTAAAATCTGACAAAGTGACTTTACTTAAAAAAACAAAAAAAACAAACGAGGACACAAATTACCTCAAAATTACCAAGTAAAGTAAAGTAAACATTTTAGGTTTGATAAAACTTTTCAACTCGTAAAACTCGTAAATCTAATAGTCTTCTTTACTTTTCTTGGTAATCCTGAGATAATCTTTCCTGTCTTTTTTTAAAAAGCATGTTTGAATTTACAGTGTACTTTATATAGTTCACACGTGAGGCTTGTGACTCAATCAAGTTTTATTTAATCTATATTATAACGTCATAATTGTTTATGATTACATTTGGTATTACTGAAACTTAATCTTCAAAGTAACTAGTAACTAAAGTTATTAAATAAATGTAGTGAAGCACAAAAATACAATATTATAGCCTCTAAATAATAGCAGAGTAGTTAGTTTGTTGTAATGTGTGTTTTTGTTTTGTTAACGGGTGGATCAAATCAGCTAATAATCCGATTAACCATAGCGGTTGAGATGGACAGAGGACTGTCCTCCCCCAGCTCCCTAACTGGCTGCAGCTACTCTTCCTCCATCTGTCTCCTACACACCTACACGTCTTCCTCATCCGGATCTCGCCCTCTTCTCCTTCATCATCCTGTACTGACAGGGACAAATGGGAGGACGGAACTCAGCTGGAAAAGAAACGAGGACAGAAGGGACAGGCTGAGGGAGACGTACAAAGAGCTGAGGCCAAAAATAGTGGTGAGTGAGACTGACAGTTGGGAGGAAGGGAAACTTTCACCGCACTGTAACTCCAAACTTTGTTAGAAAACAATCCACAAACAACTGACAGCCCTGTGCACAACTCTTACGGCCCCTGAATCAGTTAAAGATGAGCGATACACAGCAGTACGGCAGCTTTTATGTTATTTAATTGCAGTAAAGCATGATAAAAGCTTTTTTTATGACAAATGTCTTGGATGAAATTTGGATATCATTGGATTCTGGGTAAGCTCTGACAGCAGGTGGTAAGAAAATATCACTGTGCCTGGTGGCTGCATCTAATATAGCTAATCTACAGGGTCTAAGTACATGGACACAGATTTTACATTGTTTTTTTTGCCTCAGGTCAGCACGACTATCATTCGTGACTGCAGCACTCTTGAATGAAACACTACGTTTATGAAGAATCCAGAGTTTGCAGGCAGTCTGTGGTTAAGACACACGTGCAAAGGTATTTCTGAGAACCAAGCTTTTATAATGTGTTTTGGCCTTCCGTGCACATGTAAACAGCATTTCACTGAAAACTGAGCTTTTGGAAAACTCTTCTGATTGGCCAACGTGGCCTTACGGTAGAGGTCATACCACCACCGCCAGCCTGCTTTTGCATTTTCATACCGGTGGTGTGGAAGGGAATTTTTTGAAACCAAAGAAAGGGGAGAAAAAAAATGTTTTTAAAAATACTGGTGTGGACAAAGGTCTTAAGTTTATTTTATCAGCACTCAGACAGACAGAAAAATCACAGATACCGATACTGGGCTTAAAACGCAATTTATAAAGGATAAGCAACATTTTTTGTCCTTTTCTTTTCATTTTACCAAGAAAGCCATTACTGCTCTCCCCTTTCTTCAGCACCTTATAGCATGTAGGCTACTGCTGACTAACAGGCAGTGAAGTTACCCTCCCTGTGTGTCTGGCTGTTTCCTCTAGTAACACTTTCTCACCATGTTTCAAACAGGTCACGAGGACCCGCAGCCTGCTCTCCCACACAGACAGAAACAATTACACATCACTGCGATACACATTTAGTATAGCCACGTAGTAATTGTGTGTTCAATTAGGGTTTCAGTTTCACTTCCCTCTGTGTCTCTGACCCTCCTCGTCGTCGCCAGCGGCTGACAGGAAACTGACGGACTCGCCAAGTTGTGACCGCTAGTAACCTCACTGACGTCCCCGCTGCCCCAAGCACGCGCCACCTCCAGTCGTCCAATCGCTGGCGGAGAAGTGTCCTGACGTCACTCCACAGCTTCCGGGCTGGCAGAACTGTCCCGGCAATGCTCAGATTTACAGTTTCAACGTCAGTCAATTTTATATTTGTTTTGTAACGTGCTAGCGGTTTTGAATTCACGACCAAACGCGCCGCGTTGATAGATAATGACGATATAATGTCAGAGCTGTGGACGTAAAGGATAAAATACCGCACACTTCGGTCCCGCAGAGGTGAGAAGAAGAGGTGAGAATGTATTGCTGTGTGAACGCTTTGCAGATGTTGATGAGATGATTGTTAGCTACCGGCTTGCTTAACCGTGTCGCACATGGCCTCAAATATCCTCCACCTGTGTGTACAATACAAGGCGTGTGCCGTGTTTGAATCGCTAAGTGCGTTTTAGATTAATAAACTGAATTTCACGCCACTGCATCAGCAGCGGGGCCAACAGCAGCTGCAGGGGTTAGCCGAAGCGGCTACACGCTAGCTGTTAGCTTTGCTAGCTGCTAGCGCGTCTTTGGGCTGCCCGCTAGCTGCTAATCTAGATGCTGCTTCGCTAGCCCTTTTTTATAGCTTCAGACACGGACACAATGGGATGAAAAATAGCTGATTGCACAATGAAAACTATCCGTGCAGGCTATCTTGACAACAATGTGTTACGAGCTTAGCCGACGTTGATAGTGATCATCTCGAAGAAGGACACACAAATCAAAACATTATCGATGAGACACCATATCTGGAGCAGCACTGATGCATGTGAAAGCAGTCCAGCTAATGAGTTCAAGATATGATAGATATGCAGCCTGAGGTTAGTAAAAAGATGACGCATTATCAGATTCAGCAGTGTAAATGATAAGATGGAGAAAGTTCTTGAAAGATCAGATTCAGATCACTGATGAGGTTGTAATTTAGCATCATCCTGCTGCCCTTATGCCCACTCAGGTACAGATAGTATGAATGAAATACTATCACTAATCACTATCAAGTTATAGCAGGATAGGCTGAAAGCTGTACTACTCACTGAAATAGTCTTAATCTGAGGTGTAATCTCTGTGTCATGTACAGTTTGTGGGTTTCAATTCCTGCCCATGAGTTATTCAGATAACTGAGTAAACTTGCTTGTTGGAAGATAAGACTGTAGGTGTGCAGGCTGAACTGGTTCGAGAGGGCTCAATTTGTACGTCAGTGACCACATTTTTTATAACAAAACTGCATGTGTCTGCTTGTGTGTTTCATGCCAATGGCCAATCACCTGTATGACAAGTGTTAAACTGGAGCTGTCTGAGTTCTCAGCCTCCTCTTTGTTTGTTTGCTCAGCTCAAACACAGCAGACACAGCAGACTCATGTCGGTTGGTAGAGGTATGTGGGTTGCTGCAAAACGGGTGAGACGTGTTCAACGTTCACCTGTGCGGTTTAGAGCGGCAACGTTCAGACGATTAATTCGTTAGCTGCCAGACTATTTTGATAGTTTTAGTTGTTTTTTAAACATAAATGTCAAACATTTGCTGATTCCAGCTTCTTAATCATATGGATTTGCTGCTTTTTTTGTCAATTATGATAGTAAATGAAGCATCTTTTGGGTTCTGGACTCTCGGTTGGACAAAAAAAGCAATCTGAAGAAGTCACTTTGGGCTCTAGGAAAACATTTCTTTTCAACACTGTTAATTGTAAAGATAATTGTAAGGGAATTCATAATAAAAATAATCATAACTTGCAGCCATAGTAAGGTTTAATCAGTTTGTGCCACATGTCTTTAAATAAATGCTTGAAGGGAAAGACAGCTGCAGTTTGGGTTGGAGCTGACTAACAATTTACATTTTCACAAAACCCTTCACTAAATTTACAGGCTAAAATCTAATTAGCTTTTTTTTTTTTTTACCCAGCAGCAGTTTGATAACAGATATGGGCAGTTGTTACCAATGTACTCACGTACAAGAGACTGTTTTAGTGCGGAGAATCACTGTCACTCAGACTAAATCAGGCAGTGCGGCAAAAACGCCAGTCATCCCATTTATTTTGAGTGTGGGGAGTGTGTTTAGGCTGCAGCAGTTGCATTTATAAAATGACTCTATAAATATAGCCTACTGATATAATTCTTAGAGTGGAAGCTTTTCATAATTGATTAAGTACTGGTTGACATGACATGTTTTTGGAGTCGGAGTGAACGAGGTTTGCCAAATTGCTCCGAGTTCTATTGTGTTGCTTGGTGCCTCAATCAACATCTTGCTGCTAGGAGACCTGCAGGGGAGGAGAAATACTCTGCAAACTTGTTGCAGCTGGAGAGAGCCTCTCTTTCTGACTGCCGGCTTGTTGCTCCCAAGCTGGAAATCAGTCACTATCCAGGTGGGGTTCACGGACCAAACGACGATACCAATTGTGTCCTCTGACACCGCAGCACAACCCCACGCTAATCACTGCAAAACCTAATTTGGTCCGAATGAGGCCTTAGAGGTCCTGTGGTTGTCATTTAAGTATCCAGCTGAGAAAGTTTGGAGCACTTCAATATCTATTTTACAGCCCTTACCAGAGCACAAGAACTGGTGATCAGTATTGGGTTGCGTAGTGGACCCTTTACACTCACCGATAACCCACACTGTGTTTGCATACATCCAGCAGCAGCCCACCTCATCGGGTCAGTGTTAGATTCTTCTCAGTACTGTTACATTAGCTGGCCAGGTTCTGCTAACCTCCCACGTGACCCCTGGACTTCTCCCTGCTGAGCTGCAGAATGAGTCAGTGCTGCTCGTTCTAGCCTGCCCAGGCTCGGTGGCTGCAGGACTACACTGCAAATTGCACTCTGGCCCTAAGGATACACTAGAAATAGCTGAGCTCTCGGCACACGGTCAGAGTTGATCCAAAGGTGAGAGCAGTAATGAGTAGAGCACATGACATTAGCAAACATTATCATAGAGAAGGTGTATAATTCTTAAAAAATAATTGAGGCAGTGTTTCCTTGGCTTTAATGCAACAGCTGCTTGATGTATCAAAGTTAACAATAGTGTTGGATTTTGTCTACAGATTGCATAAAAAATAACAGACTCCTGGATCTTGATTCAAACTGCTCATTTTTGCTGACAAACAACAAAACTTACAATCAAATGAAACAGAAAAAAGCAGCAAATGAGAGACACTTCGTTTTCTATTCTTCATTAACTATTCTTAATTAATCATTTCATTCTAAAATCTTTAGTGTTATAACATAATGCTCTCTCTGTAAAGCTGGAATCGCTACTGCAGCAGGGCCTACAGCTCTGGTTAAATAAATAGTGCTGACTGAGAACCAGCCTAAGAATGAGCAGAGGTGTTCTTCAGGAAAGGATTTGTTTACCAGGAGCCAGTAGCTCACGTGAGCTGCCACTCGATATAACCAAATGTGCTGATGTGTCTTTTTCCCTGACTGTACTTCTAGAATTTCATGTTGTGTCTCTGTGTTGCAGGTCCGGCTACGCAAAGGAACCTTTGCCTGCAACCTTCAGCCTCAGCAGGAAGTCAGAAATACTTCAGGAGTGTAGAGTATCATCGTGCTTCTGGTTTGATTCAATCCCCAGCTCTGACTTCATCCTCGGAGATGAAGTTGAAGGAGGATATGAACCCCCTGCTGCTGCAGGTCTTCCGCTCCGTTGTCTGGGTCTACTCTGTCATCACCTTCATACCTTGGTACTTCCTCTCCGGAGCCGGCAGCAACTTGGAACGGGCTCGTCGGATCAAGGCACGCTCAGTTGGCGGTAACCCAGCAGGGCCTTACAGGGCTGTCAACAATCAAGACAAGCTGGTGGCATGGCTGCACCCCGGGGTGGACACCTTGGACAAAATGTTTGAATACGCTGCGGTCAGATTTCCACAAAGAGACTGTCTGGGCACCAGAGAGGTGCTCAGTGAGGAGGATGAGCTCCAGCCTAACGGCAAGGTCTTCAAGAAGGTGAGAGACACTGACCTGTACCTCTTTCAAACACGGACGTTTCATTGTTTTTTTGTAATGGTTTGGTCTGTTGTCAGGAGCAAGTATAGAATCAGTGGGTGGTACAGCTCATCACATTTAGCCTCAGAACTGTAGAAGCTGGAGGTGAATCTGTGGGTTTACAGGAAGTTTGCTTGTGCCTGTGAGGCTGACAGCACAGCCTACCACTGTGCACAGTGTGACTGAGGAATGTGGGTGGAAGAGCAGAGGTGTCACTGGTCCTTTGTCTCACAGCTGAGAGCCTCCTCATTAACACCTGCATAGCTGCAAAAGGCCTGCAGAGGGCGCCAACTGACCGTGAATGAATGATGATGTTGCATGACAACATCAGACCCCTCTAATAATTTGCACCTTAGCCTTTTTTATATTTTAATCCCCTTATATTAATTCCCTTAACATGGGTATAGTTGGTAGAACGTTCCCTAAATCATTTATTAATTTTTTTATAATTTACAGGGCTCGGATCGGTGCTGGAAATCCTTGAACATGCTTGAATTTTAGTGTTTGAAGGTTTGAAACGTGCTTACATTTTGGATAAAGTGCTTGAAATTGTAACTGCCACACTTTCATAGTAAATCGCTTCTTTGAGTGATTGTTTCATATTGGCTCAGGGTGTCAAGACCACAGTGAGCTGACACATTTTGAAACATAAAACGCATTTTTTCACCCTCCTGTAGATTGCTGTCACAAAACATTGTGTTTGAGTCATTGTTTATAGCACAATTTGGTTGTTACGATACCTGAATTTTAAGCTTTTATATAATACTAGAACAAATGATATTCAATACCCCTTTGGATATCACAGCAAGAACGGTGATAAACAACCTGCTCACAGTGGTGTTACAGAAAAGGTCACTGAACACATACTGACACATGTGCCATAATGTTAATATCTGTGCATCCTTTGGTTGAAAAACTGAGTGTAGACCTTTCATTCCTATCGACAGTATTCTTAACATACATTGTATCATTTTTAAACTCGGTTTCGGAAAGGTATTGATACTTTCAACATCCTTTATTGCGCAATAACACATGATTTAATGTGATGAGGTGAAATAATCATTTTGCTTGAAGCCTGACATTGCACCTTGGAAATACTTGTAAACTGATGTGTTACTGACCAAAGCTGCTTCCGGATAGATGCTCTGAAGCTACCCAGGCCTGTAGAATGTTTGCTCATGCATCGGTTTTTATGTTGTTTATAATATAATAAACCTTTACTTGTTGTGTGTAGGTTATTCTAGGGAACTATAACTGGCTGTCCTACGAGGAAGCTTACCATGCGTCCAAGTGCTTTGGCAGCGGTCTGGCAGCTCTCGGCCAGAAGCCTCAGTGCAACATCGCCATCTTCTGTGAGACCAGAGCCGAGTGGCTCGTGGCAGCACAAGCCTGCTTCATGTACAATTTTCCACGTAAGTGAAAGACAAACAAATCATGTGTATTCAGACAATCTTTGAACCTGCAGTAAAACGCGACTGACTGATCTTAACTGGATTTGAATTCGACAGTCGTGACCCTGTACGCCACTCTCGGACCCATGGCCATCGCCCACGGCCTCAACGAGACCGAGGTCACGCACATCATCACAAGCAAAGACCTGCTTCAAAGCCGTCTCAAGGTACCCGCTTTGTTGTCCCCATCATGTCAGCTGTGTTAAACAAGGCTCTGCCCATTGATATGTCACTTAATTACAGGTTGTTTATTGCCTGCATCATTAGGGTTTGATAAGAAGCTCATTTCTATTTGCATAATTACTTCTTCCTCTCACTCGCCCTTCTCCCTCCCTCCTTCGTTCAACTCTACATCGCAGGCCATCCTGTGTGACGTGCCGAGGCTGCAGTATGTCATTGTAGTGGACAGTAAACCGGCAAGCTGGCCAGACGTCCCCAGAGGCATCATGGTCTACAGCATGGACGCTGTGAAGGAGATGGGATCCAAACCTGACAATAGTGAGTATTTGTGCAGCTTGATTAAAAAGGTTTCTAATTTTGTCCGGGGGGAAATGGAAGTACACTGATGGAGACTTAATACAAAGCCGACACCCTGATGTGTGATTGGAGCGATGTGTCGTGCATGACAGAGCCAGCAAGAGGTCAAATCAGACTCGCCAAGCGCCCAATGTCACCAGCTGAGTTTTCAGAGAATTGAGGAGAAGTTGTGTTTGTGCTACAGCTTGAAAAAAGCTTTTCCTCTTACAATAATTGACCAAGAAAACATGAATATGTGCAAAAATATTATCTTTTCTGAAATAACTGTTGCCAAATTTCCTTCACAATCAACAAGAATTACATAGAAGATGGCCATAATTTACACCATGTGTGCATTAATTCACTGGAGGGCAGAATGCTATTCTTTAAACTTGCAGGTAGCTCTCTGATGTTGTCGTTTCTTGTATTTTTTTGTCCATCTCTCATTTTTTTACAGAAGAGCTAAAAGGATAATCCTTTATAGGATCAGCAAAAGATTTACTGGCAACAAAAAATTGATTATTTGTTTAAGTCAAGTTTAAAATTAAATATATTTGCCTTTTGGACAATTGGTTGAGCTAAACAAACATCTTGGTTTTAACTTTTTTCTGATATTTTATTGACTAAAACGATAAATTGAGAAAATAACAATGAAATCAGCTGTTAGTTTTGGCCCTACCAAAAATGTTTTTTAAAGCATATTCGAAAAGAATTCATTTATTTAGTGTTGTATTTTAGAAATCAGACATTTCTTCATCGTATTATCACAGCTGTTAATGTTTTTGTTTATATTGGTGTGTGATCCATTTCCTGTCAAACCATCAGCCCTCTGCTCTTGTGTCTCTGCAGTAGCAGTAAACCGCAGCCAGCCACAGCCTTCGGACATCGCCGTCATCATGTACACCAGCGGCTCCACAGGCATCCCCAAGGGTGTCATGATCTCCCATGGCAACATCATGGCTGGGATCACTGGCATGGCTGAGAGAATTCCTAACCTCAAGTAAGTCAATGTCAGGTTCACAGCTATTTCTATGACACTTCCTGTCTTCTTTGTCTCTCTGTGTCCACAAAATATTACACCATCGCATCTTTCCTCACAGACACAGTTACAATTGCTCTCTCTCTCTGTGTCATCCCTCACGATGTTCCCTCTGTGTCTACCGTGGAAATTAACCTGCTGTTGTTTCTGTGCTGGCAGTGAAACGGACACCTACATAGGATACTTGCCGTTGGCCCACGTTTTAGAGCTCAGCGCTGAGCTAGTGTGCATCTCACACGGCTGTCGCATCGGCTACTCGTCCCCTCAGACACTAGCCGACCAGGTCAGTATATTAAAGAACCCCCCCCCCAAATTCATATATGGGCATGCATTCACGCAATTTGGCACTTTTGCAGATTTTCTTCAAACTATTCTAAGATGTGCACTACATTTGGATGGAAACCTAGCTATTCGTTTCTTTCTGGGAGGATGGTAGTCACTTGTATAACTAAGACTTAGGCCCTTAATAATAATCATAAACTTTATTTATCGCACATCTCAAAACACAGCACACGAAGTGCTTTACAATAAAATCAGAGCCAAATAAAACACACAGCAATTAAAGCATGTTAAAAGTAAAAACAGAAGTGAGAAATTTAAGATCTGTTGAATAACTTGGCCTCTCGTGGCTTTGTAAGAAATCAATAACCTATCTAAAAGCCAGGATTGGTGCAATGAGGTCAAAAATTCTGGCAAACTTTCAGACCAGTTTTCAAAAATAACATGGATCTTAGCAAATTGCTGTGCTTTTGGAAATATCCTTTACAGAGTCTCACTTGAATCCATTTAGATATAGCCTCTTGTAAAGCTCTGCGTGGCCCACCTACATCTGTGACTACAACCCTGGATCAATAGGTAACTGAGAGTTGACCAATTTTTGTTTGCTTCACTTTCACAGTCCACCAAGATAAAGAAGGGCAGTAAAGGTGATACCAGTGTGCTGAAACCTACTCTCATGGCTGCTGTGCCAGTAAGTGTTTTTATCTCTGCACAAACCGATCCAATTTTCTCAGTAATCTGGCCTCTAGCTAACATCATTGATCATACTACAGTCAGACACTCGGTCAGTCTTAACATGTTAACTGAGAGTGTCCATCTTGCAGGAGATCATGGATCGAATCTACAAGAATGTGATGACCAAAGTGGAGGAGATGAGCAAATTCCAGAAGACGCTCTTTGTGCTGGCTTACAACTACAAGATGGAGCAGATCTCCAAGGGCTACAGCACGCCTCTCTGTGACAGGTAACACACCCATTATAATCTGTAGAAATGAGCTGAGTCATTAGCAAAGCCTCTTCGGTTGACATTTGCTTCCCTTGTGATACTCAGGCAAACATTAACCTCTGTTAGTACATGGCTAATCATAACCTAGTGCAAATGCGTGTTAACACAGAGTCTGAACAAAGGGTGGAGGAAATTGTTCTCTCACATGTGAATCATTGCACAGCATTGATTTTATTATTGTGTTTGCAAGGATCGCTCTGTAGCAAAGTCAGTATCTGGAGGCTATGTAGATTTACTGCTCACTTTGTAAAGTCTAAATGGCTTTTTAAGTTTTTGTCTCTCATCTTCTCCCTGCTGTGTATTTTTTTCTCCCTCCTCCTCCTCCCCCTCAGTCTGGTGTTCAAACGTGTGCGTGCGCTCTTAGGAGGGAACACACGGGTGCTACTTTCTGGCGGAGCTCCACTCTCAGCTGCCACGCAGCGGTTCATGAACATCTGCCTGTGCTGCCCTGTGGGGCAGGGCTACGGCCTGACGGAGACCTGTGGAGCTGGTACCATCAGTGAGAGTAAGAGAGTGGATTTCTTTCTTTTTAAGGGAGGAAGACGGGAGATGAGATACAGCAGTTGTTTTTGGCTGCCCTTTGGGAAATTAAGAGAGGAGCAAATAGAAGTATAAAGAATGCTAATACAGGATTTTATCTGGTGTTTCTCTCAGTGTGGGACTACAGCACAGGACGGGTTGGTGCTCCGCTGGTGTGTTCTGAGATCACACTGAAGGACTGGGAGGAGGGTGAGTCAACAACCCGACTTTATAGAAGGCAAACAAACGCACTGATATTTTTTTCTAATCAGGTTTGTGCTCCTCCAGGTGGTTACCACAGCACAGACAAGCCAAACCCACGGGGGGAGATTCTGATCGGCGGTCCCAACGTAACGATGGGTTACTTCAAGAACGAAGGCAAAAACCGTGCCGACTTTTTTGTGGATGAGAGAGGACAGCGATGGTTCTGCACCGGAGACATTGGAGAGTTCCACCATGACGGATGCCTCAAGATCATTGGTAAGAGATCCAGGAACTACTGTACACATTGATGTTTCTGAATTTCAATCTCCTGGACAAACAAGAGAAATTCCAGTCAAATATTATTTTTGATTATTGAGCTTTCAAACTGTTACTGGAGACTGTTGGTGCCTTGCATCATCAACCTAAAGCATCAGTATTTGGTGACCAGGGAATGAGACTGCTGCAGATAATCGAGATGAGAGAACGAAGATAAATCCACTTTTTAATCCCGAAAAGTTAGAAAGAAAAATCTGAGTTCTCCTCCCGCTAGTAAACTGCTCCGGATCAGAGAAGAATCCAGCGTGACTCGGGGTGTTTATTCCTCGAGAAGCCTCAGCTCTGCCCCCGGCTCTCTCCTACAGAGCTTGGTGGCAGCTGAGAAGTGTCTCTGTCCCTCCGTTCTGCCCGATCTTCCTCTTTTTCACACTTTTTCACTCAAGTCAAATAATTTCAACTTTTGTTCTGAAGACAAGGAAACTATTTTCACCTCTCAGTATGACCGAGGAATTTAAATATTTCAGACTTCAACAGATTTCACTGGTAAAGGAAACTCTGGTACGTGTGCTGCATCTATTAGGATTGTGACGCAAGTTCTCTTTCAACAGACCGCAAGAAGGACCTGGTGAAGTTGCAAGCAGGCGAGTACGTCTCTCTCGGAAAAGTGGAGGCTGTTCTGAAGAACTGCTCGCTCATAGACAACATCTGTGCCTACGCCAACAGGTAAACTCCTGCGCACACTCTCTCTGAATCTCCTCCCAGACTTTTGACTTCAAGCCAACTTTCATCCAATGTCTTCTTCTGTTAAAGGATTTTCTGAATTCATAGTTTGATTCTTCTCTCCCTAACTGAATCACTAAACATGTGGAGTCTTTTGTGCTCATCTTTCAGCGACCAGTCATATGTGATCAGCTTTGTGGTGCCGAACCACAAGCAGCTAATGGCGGTGGCGGAGCAGATGCAGGTGAGGGGCACATGGGAGGAGATCTGCAACAACTCCCAGATGGAGAAAGAGGTCCTCCGCATCATTACTGACGCTGCAATCTCAGGTAGGGGAAAAAGCCTTTCTGTTTTCACTTGAATTCATCCTGTTAATGCAGAAAATAAAGTGGGAGATGCTACAAGTGAATAGGCTAAAAAACTGAACTAATAGATATCACCCTGAAACTTTCCCTGTTGATTTTTTTTGGGTCACAATATGCATATGAGGTACTGACTGACTAAATATGTGCAAATTTGTATACATTTTCAGAAATCAAACAGAAATCTGACCTAAAACAGGTGGCAAAATAACCCCAAAACTCAAAATTGACAGGACTCAAAATGTTTTCACCCATAGTGTCTCCTCCTAAAGTGTTGAAACTGGTGGCACACTCTGTCAAATTATCAGCTCAGATTTGGTGCGATAGCGTCCGCCTTGTGCCAGACTTGCGCTCGTGTTGCACTGTATCTGTCACACTGACTTGCGATTCTGCTCTCTCTCTCCCCCCAACCAGCAAAACTGGAGAGATTCGAGATCCCCAAGAAGATCCGTCTGAGCGCCGAGCCCTGGACACCAGAGACCGGCTTGGTCACTGACGCATTCAAACTAAAACGCAAGGAGCTGAAAACGCACTACCAGGAAGACATTGAGAGGATGTACGGTGGAAAATAACACACAGACACACTCCAAACAACGCCGAAACACATCCACATATATACTTGCACACATACACAAGGAGCTCAGAAGCCACTACCAGGACTACTTGAAGAGGAGTTATACTTAAGATACAGATAACACACACACACACACACAACACACAAAGCGTCTCATGCACCTCCTCCTCGGCTTCCCCGCGACCAGCTTCGATCAAAGGAGGGGGGAGAAAAACACTCTTGAATCCAGCTTAACGCTCTCCGTCAAGACCAAAAGGCAGAAGGTCCCCCTCGCAGACAACCGAGCCGCTCCCCTTTGATGGATCAAGCCCTCCAGGTTGCCACAGCAACCGTGGAGGTGCACGAAATCGGACGTCTGCACGACCGGAAGTGAAAAAAACAAACGCCAGGCTAGATGTATCTGGATCGATGTCAGAACACCCTCTCTGTCGCTTCTCCTCCTCCTCCTCCTCCTCCTCTTCCTCCCCCCCCTGCTCTCTGGAGCCCTCCCACCACTTCAGCATGGTCGTGGACTGGTAGCGCAGATACCTGGCAGGGAAGTGGGGGTAGAATGATAGAGGGATCCCTCCTGGGCTTTAAGTAACATTCAGGTTGGAATCTATGCAGGGATCTCTTTAATGTTTTTTAGTTTGTTTTTTTTTTCTAAATCTGTGTCGCTATGTTTGCGTCATGTTTGGTTTGTTGGCTTTTAAACCCATTTGATGAGTGTCTTTTGTGTGTGGGGGGAATCGGTGTCGCAAAGCCGCGAGAGATTGTGCGTTGTCGAAATACCTTTTTCTTACTGTTACTTTCTGGGTGCATTATTCTGAGGGTTTGTTTCTGAGGTTCTTTATCCTCCTGTTTTCTATTGCCAATTTGTTTACGCTACTTGTACTTTAACAAGCTTTGTTTACAAGCTTTTTTTTTGTTTGTTTGTCTTTTTCTCCCCTCATTTGTCCCAAAGTTTGTACCTTCTTGAGTGTGTTTACTGTTTACGGACTTGACTAGTCGAGGCGATCCAGTCTTCAGTCCCTTCTGCTCTCGGCGTTGGCAGCAGGGTCAAACATTAATTGTAAAAAGGCATCCATTGGGAGTTTTTCCATACTTGCTCTTTCCCCCCCAACTTCATGTATTCCATATCTCAGCAGCCCCTGGATGCCTCCCAACCTGTGTCTTATTGGTTATTTTCTCGCTTCATTAACATACTGTAGCCCTGCCACGTATTCCTCCAGTCATGACCAACACACCGTATGGATGTCTCCAAGGGAACCTAGCCTAGCGTAGAAATATAGTTAGCCTTTCATTGGTTACTTTTTGGTGCAACTGTACATGTTACTCTTTTTCGCTGTAGGTCTAGTTACTGTTACTTTTTTTTTTTTTTTTACTTATGAATATGAGATACAAAATGAATGTGCAATATTTATACACAAATTTTAAATTCCAGTACGTAGGAAAGAAATGCGCACACACAGCAGCCCCTCCATAGTGTATGAATGTTGAGGCTTGTTTACTGTCCACATCCAGCATAGGAATAAAGAAGAGGGTGGTAGAGAGACACTGACGGGAAGTGTAGATGTAGCCCATTTTGAACGTGCTGTGCTAAACAATGTAATGTTCTCTAATAGGTGAAAAAAATCTAATATTTGGCATTATAGAATTGCATTGCATGATGTGCAACTGTACCAAAGCACTTGAATATATATTTGAGAAAGAATCGCACTCCAAGTCGAACGACTGAAGAAACACACTCCTTATTTAACAGTGAGAATATATCGCATATTAAGTTCACCCGACCTCACAGAGTTTGGGTAACATTTCTGTATCTTCAAATTGGTTTATGTGTATGATACTTTATGTGCAGTGTATATAAGAAAAAGGGTCCACAGAGCTTCAGATACTGTCAACTGCCATTTGTTTGAACTCATGCTGTATATCAATGACAGAAGGCTTTCAGATCGGTGATAATTCTCTGAGTGGCATCAGTGCGAGGATCACCATTGTTCCAGTCTGTCTTTCTTCTCTTTATTAAACAGTGTTTGGTCAGTGATTCTCTTTGAGGGTGACATCTGTCTCACATCTGCCCTCTTTGAATACATTCACTGAAGACATTAAGCATTAATTAAAGCTACAGGTACTCTAACTACTTCTCTTATTACGTCTACTAGCTCAACGCAGAATGGTTATTTTAGCATGTGAAAGTTTGACGATCATTCCTCCCGCCCTGTTTTTTCAAACGTGTCTCTCTCCTGACTTTAAGTAGCTTACTGTGCTGTTTGCTGCTTTCCCTCTGCCCGGCTAGAGGCAGCCAGTTGCCTTCTGACACACATGAGCTGTCTTAAGAATGTGAAGCGCTCTCCCGCGTTTTGTTGATAGCACACATGCCGTGTCCTACTACACCCGTTTGTACGCCCGACGGCGAGGCGATGACAGCAGGTGGTGCCGAGATGATTTCCACCACTCCTGTTGTTTTTTTCGCTTGCACTGTAAATAAGTTGAGATAGGGAAGAGGGTCGATGATCAAAATTAATTCAAACTACCAATAATTGTACAGGTGTAAAGTCTCATGTTAAAATATTTAATAATCTTTGTTACTGACCTGTTTTGGGGGGTCTCCTCCTCGTTTTTTGTGTGGTTAAGTTGCCCTGCAAGCCGGGCTGTTGCAAGTGTATCCTTCCTTTTTATTTATTTGTGATTTGGCCTTGGAAACTATGTCATGAAATAAAAAAAGTTTGTGTTGTAATTACTGCTGCTGCTGCCACTTTGTGTCCAGGTGTTCAACACACAGTCAGTGAATCACAGTATGTGACTGATACGATCAGCAGCTTGATTAGAGTCATCCCGAAACCAGAGTTTCTATGGCAACGAAGGCCAGTGTGGCCGTGGTTTGTGAAAGACCGTGTGGCGGGTCCTCGACGCAAATGGAACATGCAGTTCTGGGAGTCAACCTTCCGTCAGAGCTAGTAAACAAAGGATGTTTTTCTTTTTTCTATCAGAATATTTCAGAACACGTTGAATCAAAGTCACTTGATTATTTAAAGGAGGTAGCTCGGCTCACTGCTCGTTCAACGTGCACCTGCTAACCTGCTGTCATGTGCATCTGAATAAAACCTGCAGGTCCAGCTTTTTAACACAGGGTCAACTCATAAGTCAGTATTATTTATATATCCTAAAATCACATTGCCTCAGTGGGCTTTACAATCTGTACACTGTACGACACCCTCTGTCCTTAGACCCTCGATTCGAGTGGGGGAAAACACCCCAGAAAAAAACTGAAGAAACCTCAGGAAGAGCCACAGAGGAGGGATCCCTCTCCTGGGATAGAGAGATGTGCAGTAGATGTTGCTGGACAGAACAGACCAACAAAATAACAGAGTATACAGATTACAGTATCATAATATCTGATACAAGCAGATAATGTAAAATATGTGTGAAGAATGTGGATCCCAGAGGACGACTGAGCAGGCCGAGGCGTCACCAAGGTAGAGCCTGAGCCACAGGACGTCCTCGCCACCATGGTGACCTGGAGGAGGACCGGCTACACATAAGAATAATAATAATAATCATAATAATAATAATAAACTTTATTTGTATTGCACCTTTCAAACAAGAAATGCAGCTCAAAGTGAATTCCAACATAAATTAAGTGCTTCACATAAAAAAGACATTAAGAACATTAAGCGATTAAGAACAGGGATAAAATTATTATTATTCATGGAAAATTGAACCTGCTTGAAAGTATGAGAATGTTTAGTATCAGCAGCGGGGATGATTATTTTCAGTATTGATTTTTAATTGTTTGCTCTATAAAATGTCCAACAGTAGCAAACAGGGCCCATCACAGTTTCCCAGATCGTAAGGTGACATTTTAAAATGGCTTGTTTTGTCTGACCAAGGCTGAAAATACCCCAAATATTGCAAGGATTTCCAGTTTAATATCACAGAAGATGAAGAAAACCTGCAAATATTCACATTTGTCCATTTTTTTTTCTTTTTATCCGACAAAACAATGTGAGATAATTGTTTAAAGCCCCCTCTCCAGTCAAATATGTACTTTCCTTCTTCCTACAGTTCAATGTTTGGGTATCGCTGTGTAGAATGATGCATGTGCACGAGAAGACTGTTTTCACATTTGTTGCTGAAACTGAATTTTCTCTGCGCTCAGTGAAGACGTGATTGTAAGAGGCGGGCCTACGAGCATGATTTGTGACATCACAACCCCTCTATTGCACACGCACTGAGGATGGACTTCTTTTTTATTTTCGATATTCATTTGCAGTAAAAATGAAACTCTGTGTCAAAATTTAGTACAACCAGTGACAGAATGAACCCAAGTACAACTGACTCAAGTACTGTTCTTTTAATAAAATGTTTTAATACGTTTATTTTATCGCAATCTAACCGATAATTGGAAAATGCTGAATACCGGCCCTGATAATTGCCCAAGGCTGATAATTGTTCTACCCCTCGTGAAAACCATTGTGCAGGTGTGTTACTGCAAGTTCCTATGACAATGCCAGAACCGAAAGGATCGGAAATTAATTAAGAGGCTGGATTATTTACATGATCTTATCGTATGTGTGTTATTAACACCATATCAATATTTCATTTCTAAATATCACAACTATCGTCATTATTGCTACATCATAATCTGTCATCAGCACACTAAAATAAACAGCCATTATTTCCTGTTACACGTAGAGACACTGTAAACCCGCTGCTCACTTTTTTTTCACAGTTTATTGTGTATATGTAAATCTTTAAATGCTGCACTTAATTTACAATGTGCGTGTGTGAAGCTCTGTTACAGCTTACAATGATATCAAAGCGTACTGATCCTTTAATAAACCTCTCACGTACAAGTCAATCTGCAGGAACACGGGTGATTAAAAAGTCCTGCGTGGTGGTTCTGTCTGCGCCGCCTTTGCATTTAAAATGAAACAGTATCTACACGACCACAGAGCGATGAGTGATTCTCACTAACCCCTCCTCTCCTGTCTATTCCCTCCATCCAACCCTATGGGACCGGAGAGTGCGTCAGAGGCATAATGCTCCCTTCATTAGCCCACTGATTCTGACGCAGACGCATACACACACACGCACAGACACACACAGACACACACACACACACAGAGTGTCTCTACCACAAAGACAACAACAACAGGACCAGGCAGCAGGAAACTGTGAAGGACATCTTCCCTATTGTTTGAATGTGGTTTGTGTGTGTGTGTGTGTGTGTGTGTGTGTGTGTGTGTGTGTGTGTGTGTGTCTTAGCTTGTCTTCTCTTTGCTCTCTGACACTTTATTTCCAACTTTCTCTCTTTCTATCTCTCTGTCTCCCTTGCTGGCTCCCCTTCTTCCTGTCTACTTATGACTCAGAAGTGCGCAAAAAAAACTTTTTCATCCGTGTTTGTGCCTCATGCGCACACTCCAGTGTGAGCCAATAAGCCATATTGGAGTTTACCCAAGGATGAGCCGAGCTGAACTGCCGGAGCTGCCTCATAACTCTGGAGAGGTGGGTGGCGGCGGGAGAAAAACTGAGAATAATTACATGTGAGGCTGGGAGATGGCGGCACAGAGAGGAGTGGGACGCAGATATGACGCCTGGCTGTTGAAATGATATGTAAGACGCATGAAGGCGCAGGAGGGATAGGCTGGATTAGAGATATAGAGCATGGATGCGTAGAAAAGATCCACTATTGTGTCTACAGTAGCTCCTCAGAACATGTTTTTTTGCAGTAAAACATTTGAGGAGCTGGACATCATTTGCAGATCCATAATTACAAGCTCATATTGTGTGATAGAGTCTGTTCAAACACACAGAACCTCTACTTAAAATGAAATTTCAACGATTGCCAAACATGTTGTGTTCAAATACAGTACAATGGAAAACATGAGGATGTTCTTTCGATGACAAATGCAATCTTGGATTTCAGTTTGTCACTCCATCTACAGTGATGCAGCAGCAATTAAGCGATCACATGCAGAATATGAGGAAAAATGTGTTTCATCTGACTTTGAAGCAACTTTTGGGGGGCATTTAGGGAGAGCCCTGGCCACGTTTCCACGTCATCTAATTGGAAAGTTAGTGATGTGGTTGACTGCGTTCCTCATAATGCGCCCACTCCTGCTGGTTTTGTTTTCGGTCATGGAGGTGTCAAGCTGACCTTTGGCTTCAGAGCTGGGTAACACAGGCTGCGCCATGCCAGGCACGGGCTGAGGCTTAGCTCAGCTGAGTCGTCAAGATGCGAGGGCCAAGGTGGAGGTGGGACGACTTGTGAGGTCTGGCAAAGAGCTCGAGCGAAGAGAGAGAGGGGAAAGAAAGAGAGTAGGGAGAGGCAACCGATACGTCTCGGCGATGACTCACCGATGCTGGGTATTTATAGCATCAGGAGGGAGGGAGGGAGGTGTGGGGGCAGAGGAGCGAGGGGGCAAACGGTTTGGGAGGCGGCCAAGACGGCATCATAGCACCGCCGACAGGGAGTGGCGGAGGGAGAGACGGAGACCGCAGAGATGAAGCATCAGAAAAGGATGGAGGAGGGGGAGGGAAAGGGAAAGAGAGAGGGATGGTGGGAGGGACGAAGCAGAGAAGGAGGTTTGAAAACAGGCAGAGTGGAGGAGAGAGGGATGGAGGGATGGAGGGGGTGGATGAATGAGACTGAACATAATGGAAAGATGAGAGGATGAACTGTGAAGACAAAAATAGAAGCAGCATTCGCATGAGATCGAGCATATTTTAAAAATCTCACATACAAAACAATCTCGCCGGGCGTGACACGCTGCAGAGACAACTGCTTGTTAACACACACAAAAAAACAAAAAAAATGGACACACTGGGTTTTGGATATGATCACAAGTCGACAGGATCTCCTTTGAGATGACATGTGACTAATATCCGTACATATTTAATGAGTCGCGTTTTGCAAAAAAACAAAAAAAACACACACACTTTTCTCACACCTCCCCGCAGCCTCACATTCACTTCACACGCACTGGCCAGATGGAGTCATGCAGAGGAGGACAGGGAAAAAGGTGGCAGATTTTAATGAACCTAAAAATCACTGCGGTTGCCTAGACACTGTACATCTCAAGCACATGAGGCTGTTACACGCACAACCAATTAGGGAGGCAAAAAAGAGCAAAATCCAATTAGGGAAGCAAAAGAGACTGAGAGTTTTACAAGACATTATTATGATAATTTGTGCAAATATGTGCATAATTACTCCTTTATTCAGTGTTACATTAACGTACATGTAATTTTTCCCACACGGTGGCTTTTCTGCTTCTCATTCCGCTCCTTCACTGACAGGATTTCTTCATCAAAAAAACACATCCTGCCTCTTCCCCTGATGACGTCAGCCAGTGCGTCACGCTGCATCCCTGAACCGTAGATACACACCAGCATCATCTGCGCACACGTGCTCATAGACACATGCACATGCACTCTGTGCGTGCCCATAGCGCACATGCACACGCACGCTGTAGATCTGTTGAAAAGGGATGAGTCAGAACATCAAGGTAAACACTCGAAGCTATTAATATGCAGAGGGTTTTTAAAAAAAAGGAGGGGGCGGATGGTATTAATGATGAGTGAAAAAGTAAAATGGAGGCTGACAGGTTAGTGGGAGGCAAAGCGGGAAAAGGAGCTGAGAGTGAAGTTAAGTTTCGGAAGAGACAAAATAGTGCCACGTATAGCACGGGGAATAGCTGCTGATGTCAGGTTTGAGACGGTGGAAGCGAGACGCGACTGAAATACTGACTTTAATGTTCAGAAGTGCACAGGAGCAGAAACTTCATGACAAACTGCTCAGCACAGAGAACTCTGGCGTCCTACCATTAACCTCAACGTCCCTAGGCCATGTTTGGCGCTCACCCTAACCCTAACCCTGTCAAATCCCCACTGTCTAATCTGGAATCTAAACTTGCTGAGAGTTGGATGAGAAGATTGAAACCACTCTCATATCTCAATGCCAAATATGTAGCTGGCTGGAGCCAGCAGCTAGTTAGCTTAGCTTCCCATAAAAAGTAGGAAACAGGGAGAAACAGTTAGCCTGGCACTGTCCAAAGGCAATAAGATCAATTAAAAATAAATTCACCAGTTCACTGGGGGTTATGTAACTCAAGGGAGTCAGCCTACTGATCCTGGTCAGTAAAAAAATAATTTATAAACAACTTAATAAATAAACCACCTCTATATTTGCATGAATGTGCAGAAATGCATACAGAAATGTGAAAACAAGAAAACAATTAAATAAATAAATAAGTTTGGGGGAATAAAGGAGGGAAATGGCAAATAAGACACACATAGGTATAAATAAATGAATAAATAAATAAATTAAATTGATCAAATTAAACGAGAAAGTTACTAAAATGAGAATTTAATAAAAAGTTTTATAAATGCTGAAATATCCATTTACGTAAAAGTTTATAAACGAATGCCTAAATTTATTTTTAACATTATTTTTGGTGCTTTAATGGCATATTAATCCATTTATATTTAGTTACTGAGTAATTTATTAATTCCTGGTAACACTTTATAATAACCCTCATTAATAAATGGTAAATGGATGAGTATTTAAACTTCAGGCTTAATTAGTCAGCTGGACAGAGCCAGGTTAGCTGATCATCCCTGTTCCCAGTCTTTATGCTAAACTAAGCTAAGCTAAGCTAAGCTAAGCCAACCAGCTGAAGATTGACCGTGCAAAAGTGTGAGTGGTATCAATCTTCTCCTCCAACTCTTACCACGTAACTACACACCTAACGTCAAACTTTATGAGACGTCAACAGACAACTATGAGCAGAAGATTGAGTCTCAGCTGGTGAACTCAAGTCTCATTAAAGCTGAGATATTTAGCTCACTCCCACAGGTCTCCTGATGCATTCCTGTGGCATTACATGGACATACGTGGCCTTTTCAAAAAAGGCTTGTATAGAATCTCCACCTTCATTCCTGTCATTCTCTCCTCCAGTTTTTTCCTCTCTCCTCCCTGTGCTGCTCCTGACAACACACTTCTACCCTCAGTTCCCCTCCTCTGTCCTAATGACTCAGCCAGCCATAATCATCCCTATCTGTGTTCCTGGCTGAAACCACCTGCCTCCAGAAGACAAGGACCATGCTTTTAACCGCAGTAATTGGCGGAGGGAGAGATGAGCCGGACGGGTACAACAGAGGAGAAGAAGTAATGAATGCAAGCCGCGAAGAAAATGACTGTCTGAAGAAACTGAGCCACTAATGGAGGAGAGGCGGATACCAACCTGTGGGAAGAGATGAAGGTGGAGGCAGATGAAAGACTGTGAGGCGGCGTCACCATGGAGACGTCGGTTGAAGAGAAGGCGAGCCGCCTCATGACGGGGTGATGGAGGGGGGGCGGGGGTGAAGAGGTGACGAGGAGGAGGATGAAAACAAACAAAGGAGCCGGGGGAGAATGACCACATGTGGCCCTGTCGCCTTTCCCCCCTCTCTCACACAGCGATCCTCTTTCCTTTTTTTTCTCCTCCAGGTCGATGTGACAGCATCACATTTAAGTGTTCAAGAAGAACGATCAAGTGTTTGCAGCTCTCTAACCTTGGCTCGTGGTTGAGTCACGGGTCCTTGAGATGATAAAGCATTAAAGCGAGTATCTGAACACACACAAAAGATCAGAAAAACGTCTTGAGATGCAGCTTTGTGGGTCTGTGTGTGTGTGTGTGTGTGTGGTTGTGTCTTTGCGGCTGAATGACAGTGAGCGTGTGAACATGCGGTGCCTGTGCCTCTGTGCCATTGTGACGCACACCCGGCGTTGTTAAGCTGATACCATTCTCTTCCAGCAGGTTTGATTGGCATGTGGATAAACAGCAGCAGAGTCCCTACTGACTGCTGTGGGTTTAGAGGCTGATGGAGGAGGAGGAGGAGGAGGAGGAGGAGGAGGGGGGAGTACTGTAGATGGTGGCAGATATACAACGATCAAGAAGATGAGATTGTACAAATTGTTTTGAGGGCGAGGGAGAAAGAGAGCAGAATGAAACCTGACAGGCAAATCTGGACCCGGCTGAAATATTTCAAATCACTGCTGCACTCTGTGGTGAATGTGCAGCTAAATGATGTTAGTTTGTTAATATGCAAGCCAATTCCCGTCGGAAGAAGAGAATAAAACATTATTCTGTTATCTATTTAAGGGCATTTATCCCCAAAACTTCCATTTCATGATGTCAAATTTCATGACAGTGGTGTTGTCACGGCCTCCAGCCAATCACATGTGCCCTGCGGGAGAAGCGGCAGGAGCAGAGGGAGAGGGAGAGGGAGAGCATCTGTGTGCTGTGTTTACTCACAGCAGCAAGCAGATAATTAATTCAGAATTACTTTCACATTGTTGTTGCTCGAGCTAATAGGTGCTAAGCGGCTAAGCAGTCATTTGGTTTGCTACGGTTTAAGTGATCGGTTTAAGGTTTGTCCTGCTTTCTTTGCTCGAAAATGTGTGCATCTGGAGCATCCAAAGGTTGATTCTCTCCCAAAATGCACCTGAGAAAGGGTGAAAAGGTTCAACAGAATGAAGACTGTCTGAGTTTTCTTTCAATAACAATAGAGTCTAAGTTTTTCAGCACATTATTCTTTATGTTTGTTAGAAAAAACTGAGCAAAGGTTTTCATCTCTCATACATTTTTCTGATCAATTTTAATGTGAGCCACTGATTCTAAAGATGTAATTAATCGCTGTCACTCAGTATCAGCTTGATTCAGAAATTTGTCTATTCCTTAATTAACAGTTTCATTGTTGACTTGACTTCTTTATATTACGAAGTCCTTC
This sequence comes from Pagrus major, assembly GCF_040436345.1. Classification (NCBI taxonomy): domain Eukaryota; kingdom Metazoa; phylum Chordata; class Actinopteri; order Spariformes; family Sparidae; genus Pagrus; species Pagrus major. The sequence goes on from NC_133235.1 coordinate 24,889,708, forward strand.
TGCACAAAACGTCATGCAGTTCTTCTTGTAGATAGACTCATATATCATGCAGTGGTTGAGGAGTTTTGATAAAAACCAGTGAACAGGAAATATATTATATATATATATATATATTTCCATTTTTATCTTTTTCAGAGTTTAAGTCCTTTGCAGAGAACAGTACTTGAACTAGGAGACACTTCAACACATGTGAATGAGGTGCAAATTGATTTATTGAGCCAGTTTGGACCTATTCAGTGATGGCCTAGTCTGCCTGAGTGAACCGACACAGTGAACCTTTGTTTCTGAATTGTGTCAGGTGCTTGCAAGTCTAGTTGTGTATTCCTTCCAACTGAAGTATGTCGAGATGTTTTGAGCAGTAGACGACAGCTATCCCGCAGTTCTGAGCCCGTGAGCAACAACTTGGATCCATGAGAAACTCAGAGTACCAGCGCTGACTCAGGGTAAAATGTTGACTTTTAAACATTTCTGCAAACCACTGATCTGTTCACATTTCTAGGCCTACATATCATATTGACATCTTTTATAAAACATGTCATATCACATTCACATTACATGCTTATGACCTGACTGTCATGTGCGGTTAATCATGAGACCACTTGATATTTTTCAGGAGACCTCGGGACATCTCCAGCTGTGTTTGTAGAGACAAAACAGACATTTTAAGACAAAACATGATCTTTTCCTGACTCTAACCAAGTGGGTTTTGTGCCTAAACCTAACCAGATCACAAGCACAGCATTGTCACAACATTAAATAGAAAGTTGGACTTGAAGAAAGTAAAGTTTTCAGCATATTGTGATTGGGTGAAGAGTACACAATGGTAGACCACAGACCATTTTGACTGACCTCAATATCAGAAAAATCTTGATAAGAGACGGACTCAGTGAGCACAGTTTGTCATTGGAGACGCAGCTGCATTTCCTCTTCGCTGCACACATTTTCAAAAACATTAGAAACACCTGCAAGATTCCAGGAAAAAAAAGCAATCGCAGACTTAAAACCCCTTTCACCAACACGCAGCTTATTTCTAGGAGAGGAGCTGCTCAATGTAAACCACAACAGAAACAGAAAGGACTATCTGTGTCATCGATACTTCGCCAACAGTAAATAAATAAAGCGAAGATAGATAGACAGACGTGCTGTAATAAATAAAGAGAGAGAACATGGACGCAGCAGCACCAGTCACTTGAAATGTTTCTCTTATTACCGTCTGGAGCGACTGTGCTGGTCTGTATGGAAGGATGCACACAGACAGCACATCACGAGCCCCGGAGAGGAATCACAGATTCAGCCTGTGAATCTTCCACCACCAGTAACCTGCTGGGATTTGAGTTTAAAAACCTCTGATCCATCACTCAGAATCCTGATGGTGCCCAGGAGGCTGATACAGCTTCCACAACAACAGATAAAAACAGATGCACAGACAGAGATTCAGATCAGCTCAGCTTACACACAGAGATACATGACACGCTCTGTAACGGCGTCCGTCTAATTCCATTTTAATCATCGAAATGTAAACCTTAATTGGTGCACTGACACCTCAGAAGAGAACATTTTAATAGGAATTTGTAGGAAAGTAACTAAGTACATTTACTTAAGGGGGTAATGTGTAGGATGTAGTGGCAGAAATGGAATATGATATTCATAAATATGTCTCCATTAATGCATAATTACATTAGAATGAGCCTTTTATGACTACAGAGGAGGTGATCCCACGGACATAATGAGAACTGGATACTGCGTCAGAGGTGGAGCCTGTATATTCTCTATGAAAGCAGCTCAGTGGCATGTGAAGCTAAAAACAGCTCGACATCCCGGGTATAAAATCACCTGGATCGTCTGAACTGCGGTGCCAGTAGAGCATGCCGCTACATACTTCGGCCAGTTGAGCCAGCTAACTTCTAGGTTAGCCGCCGGCTAACTTCAGTGGGAAGTTGTCTTCTAGGAATCCAAATGTTATCGGACCAAACAGAACAAATTCTGATAGTGAAACGAGTCATTTTGCAGGGTTTTGATGCTTAAACAATTAGCCACCATGGTTTTAGCCACCATGGTTTGGCCACTATCAAATTGGCTTCAAAGCCTGGCGCTCAACCCGGGGGCTTTGCATGTTGCACCCACATGTTTCTACAGTAACCCAGAATGGACAAACCAAACGCCGTCTCTGTAGAGGGCCTTCTGCATTTTTAGCAGCCACTGTAATTGAGGGTGAGTGAGGGGTGTTCAGTTGGTTGCAGTCTGCAACCACACTGTTAGATGCCACTAAATCCTACACACCATACCTTTAAGTGCTGCACTTGAGTACAGTTTTGAGGTACTTGAACTTGTGTATTTCCATTTCATGCTGCTTTATTCTACTCCACTAAATTTTTTGAGGGACTTGCACTGTTTGTTTGTTTTTTAACTCCACCACATTTACTTGAAAGCTGCATTTATTTTCAGGATTACGAATTTAAACAGAAAACATGTGTTGAATTTGTACAATCCACTGGTGCAGATTAAACTTTGTAACAGTATAAAAAGTTCTAAAAATGAGCTCCACCTCTACCAACTACATCAGTAAAATGCTACTTTTGCTTTGAGGAATCAGTATTACCGATCGATTAGTGACTTTATTCTAACTCATCCGTGGCTTGGACACTGGCAGAGTTAAGTTTGAAGACAGAACATCCCAATAAAGTGCATTTCTGTCTGTTTTTGTGGCACATAATCACTGACATACATCACAGCAACCACACGACGGCTTATTTTTAGCTGTGAAAAATGCACTGAAATAAAAATACAGTCTGTGCCAGTGTTTCTATTTTTGAGCGTGCCCCCTGATGTAAATGGACACAAGCCACAAACATTAAACAGCTCCTCATCTGGACTAACAATCTTTCAATCGTGCCAAGAAAACTTTAACAACATTTCATCTCAGCTCCCATATTCTGTATAAAACATTTATCACATTCAGTCTTATTTCCACACAAGCGTGTCATTTCCATCGGTCAACGGTCGGACCTCAACGGCCTGAACGCTTGAATTCATCTCCATATCGCCCTGGTGTGCTTGTTCATTCTCCCTCAGACTGATAGCAGACAATGGGCCTGTTCTATTATCCGTCTCTTAATGGGCGAGCGAATGTAACCTTTAAATGATTGATACTACAGTGTGCTGGCTGTCATGACCTCTGGAGCTGATGCTGCGCCTCAGGGTGGAGGCTGTTTCTGAATGGAGAGATGTGATGTCAGAGGAGTGATGCTGTGGGATTATACAACACATCTCTCTTTCTGTGATTCAGTTTTTTTTTCTTTCCCTTTCCTCGCTCTCTTTTGTGCACACACACACACACACACACACACACACACACACACAGAAAGTTAAACAAGCCAGCACACACACAGCCGCAGCAGCAGGCAGGCGGATGAGTGTGTCTTTTAAACGTCAGGAGGCTCTCTGCAGCTGACGGCACATTCAAGCAAAGAGCACTTCCAACGTCGATGTCGCCTCTACTTGAGGACACAGCGTGTGGTCGACATCGAGGGTGAAGTGAAAAGATTGTGTGGATGTTTTTTTCCTTCTGATCTTTCACTGGCTTAAATGGACGTGAAACGATCGCAACATGGAATAAATGAGGAGCATGATCAGGGTCAGAGCACGCCTGAAATGGAAGAGCACTTATGTGTGTGGGGTGTAAAAAAATAAAAAAGTATAAAGATGAGTCATCCCAATGTATTGGACTGGCCATATGTTCGGCGTGTAAGGAGATGCCAACAAAGACTTAAATGCATTAGAAACATAAAACAAAATTAAAGATATTTATTACTTTTAACAACATTAAAGGACTTGGCTCCAGCTAAGCATATGGGTCCATGTACTGAGGCTGTATTTTATATCTAAAACACAAGCTGTTCTATAACCCTGTTTCCAGAAAAAATGGTGGCAATGTACATTTCTGCACATATACTGTATGTTGAGCCTTTGCATTTCTTTATGTTGCAACTTTAAGTTTCTTGAGGTTGAGTTTTCAATTTCATCTTGTGACAACGCTTTGCTCGTGGTCTGGTTAGGTTTAGGCACACAAACAACTTGGTTAGGTTCAGGAAAAGATCCAAATACCTGGTTTGGTCGGCACAAACATGGCTGAAAATGTCTTGACTTCCTGTCAAAAACATTTGTTTTTTGTTAGGGTAGGGATGCATGATGGATTTTTTTTTCAGCCAATACCGATAACCAAGAATTACCTGCTTCTCATACAGATAAAATAACTGATAATTTTGCATTTTTGTATTCTGAAACAACCTGTAGTTTATGCACACTTGGGGGGTTATAAAGGCTAAGATGTATTGAGCAAAGACGGATGATTTAATATATTATAGCTACAATGAGAATTGTTGTTAAAATTCTTAATATTTGGGCCTTCTTGTAAATTCGGCATATGTTAAAGCCTCGTTTTGGTGGGTGCTGCAGCCCCCTCAGCACCTCTATTTCCTGCATCCATGTCTCGAACTGTGGTCACTGGCTTGGCCGCCTTCTCGCCTGTGACTCCACCCCCATCCCCTCCAACTCCTGATGTGAAAGTCAGGTCATAAACATGTAAAGGAAACGTGACATGACACAGTTTTGTGGAAATGTGAAGGAATCAGCCAACATTTCATCCTGGCCACTGCGCTGATTTTCAACTCTCTTGGAAAAAAAAAATTTTAAACGAAAAGGTCTATCCAATCAAATAAGGTGACTAAGGATTTTGACCTTCATGAAGAAAAATGGAATTGATACCATGTCTGAATGTGAGGGAGTCAGTGCCTTTATCAGATGTGATTTGTTCTTTATGCAAAAGTTCAAAAGTGAAGATGAAGATGAAGATGACATTGTTAGATGTTCACTGGACGATACAAATGAGTAATTGAAGAGTTCTGCAAGGCTTTTTGATCTCACCATAAACTTTGTCACCACCCATCCCTGACCTTTTGATCGGCAGGTGCCCTGTTGTGGCACCTTCATCACGTCGACCTGCGGAACGCCGGAGCCTTGGCCCCCAGCCGACAGGAGGGTGTTCATCACCGTCACTGTCAGGGGGGGAGAGAGGGGGGGAGAAACAGAGAGAGAGGGAGAGAGAGAGAGAGAGAGAGCTGCTGAACTGCGACAACAACTCCGCGGTGGTTTTAGCCTGTGAGTCATCGCTGGAGGGTTTAACTCTTCAGCTACCACGAGGAGGGGCAGCGGTGATGGTTAAATTGCGCATTATTTTTACGCCCAAGACGCACAAAAAGTGACCATCAGTATGAAATGAAACGCGTCATGTTTTGGTTAAATTTGGTGCCTTTATTTTGAAAGGAACATTTGGACATCTCATTTTTTTTATAAAATATATATAAATATAAATATATATTCGTGCAAGCTGAGCAGTTTAATGGATGAATCTTCACACACATCTCCCTCCAGACTTTTACAAGATCTTTGCAGTCGCCCATAAAGCTGCGCAACAGACGGCACAGAAAAGCTATTTTTAAAAAATACAGCCAGCTCCTTTTGTAAGCCATATGATAAACCTGAATCATTTATATGGATTTTTTTCCCTTTTTTTTTAAGGACCTTCTATTGCGTGTGTTGTGTGATGACGCGGTGGTCAGGTGTTGCCTCATATAACGAGGGGAGCTGTCCCAGTGCTGAAAACAGAAGAGAACAGCACCGCTCCTGAAGAGATGCCATACACCTTCACTGCTGTCTGAGCTTTATTGCCAAAGGTAGGATTGCAGATTTTGCACAAGTTTGAATTATTTTTGGGTCGGATTGATTTTCAGATGTCTTAGATTGGATGCAGTCTGTTTTTTTACACTCGCTTTCCGCAGATATATGTTGAAATGATGGTTAGAAATAAGATGAGGGCATCTTTAATAATCCGGAAATAAACCACGAGCTGTTGTTAAATAGTAATTGTGGTGAATTAAAGAGGAAAGAGAGGGTTTTTTCTGTGTTTATGATGGAGGTTTGTGTTGTTCAGAGGAAATGGGATGTTGAGGTTGCCCATAACAACGCGGGGAGTGACTCATCCGCTGATGTGAATGCATCTCCTCACGCACAGCATCCGATCATTCAATTTGCGGAGAGTAATTCCCAGATAGGCAGACAAATCCCACATCAAAACAGACGCGCTCACGCTTTTTTCCTCGACGCATCAGAGCACGTTTTTGGACCAGAATAAAAGAAGTCCTCGATTTTGTGTTATTTTCTTTCTCTGACATCTTTCTCCTCTCTTCATTTGCAGGTAATAAATAGCCTATAATGCTGCATTTCCACCACAAGTTGCCCGCGGGGGGAGCCGTGGTCCTGCTCGCCTTCCTCCTCCATGGATGCGCCGTGCAGGCTGCGTCTCTCCCCCGCCACTACAGGCTCCGAGGCGGGGAGAGTGAGGGACAGCCGGCTGCCTACCCACCCAGCTCCGACATGATCAAAGCCCTGGAGTACATTGAGAACCTGAAGCAGCGGAACGGGGGCCGACCTGAACCGGTGGATTACGACGAAGTGGACAAGTTCAGGGTCCTGCTCCAGCTCGCCTCGCAGCAGGACGAGGCTCCCGGGGACCGTCAGCCCGCCCCCGGCGTCCAGAGGCAGGACATTACCGCTGAGCAGCTGATGAAAGCCCTGCTCAAGTCTCTCCAAGATCAGGCTGGGAGGGAGGCAAAGCTCGTCCCCGCATCCGCGTCCAGGAACGACCGCCGCACGCACAGGCACCGCACCAAAGACACTGAAGTCCCCGAGAGCCCACCGTCAGACTACGGTAATTTCCCCAGGCCACACAAGAAGTACCCGCTGATGTTCGAGGATGAGGAGAACACAGACGCGTCCAAGCGGGCCACAGAGGACCTGGATGAGCAGTACACCCCCCAGAGCCTCGCCAATTTACGCTCCATCTTCGAAGAGCTGGGCAGGATGCCCACAGTCGGCGGCCAGAAGAGAGACGTGTTCGGGGACGACGAGGAGGAAGAGGAGGGTGGCCTGAGGAACCAGGCCTACGAGGATGTCGCCGGAGGAGAGGAGTGGGTCCCCGTGGAGGAGAGGGAGGAGACGGAGGAGATGGTGAACGGGAGCCACGAAGAAATGGAGAGGGCGCTGGGTGAGCAGGAGGAGGCGGAGAGGGAGGAGATGCAGCGCAGGGCGAACCAAGAGGACGCCGATGATGACACCAAGCTGGTCGATTACTACCTGTTGAAGGTCCTGGAGATGAGCGACCAGACGCAGAAGAGGGATAAGACCGGAGAGCAGAGGAAGAGACTGATCCGCCCCTCCATCCTGGACCCTCGCACGGTGAAGGAGTTGCTGGAGCTCTCCCTGAAGCTCCACGTCCCTCCGCAGGACCTTATCGATATGCTGCTCACGGAGGAGCTCAGGAAGCTCCACCGCGACCCCCACGGCTCGGCCCGCTACACGACCGGCCAGACGCCCAAGATCAGGTACTTCAGCCGCAGACTGCCGGTGAAGAGCAAGCCCGCCCCTGAAGACATGGACAGAGAGGACTTTTTAGACATCATCGGCGTGGAGACTATCAGTAACGAGTACCCTGTTGTGCAGAGACCCATGAAGACCTCTCCATCCTCGGACAGAGTCCCATCCGTGTCCAACCCTGCTGTGAATTCAGGTCCGGTTAAAATCCCTCCTCCCTCCGGGCGCAGGGAGAACCTCTTTTTATCCGAGCTCAACAAAATGCCCCTGAAACGTCAGTCCGACGGTGCTGCTGCTGATGATGACGAAGACGAGGATGGCGACGTGGAAGACGAGGTGACCACCTACCTGGCGGCCAAAATCCTCACAGAGTACCCAAACACCATCACCAAGCGGGACACCCAGGCGCAGCTGAAGGGGCAGTTCCCCTACGAGCTGTACGAGCGCGCCCTGAAGGACTACCTGGGGCAAGCGGACACTGAAAAGAGGCCAGTGGCCAAGAGGGAAACCGAGGTGGCCAACGAGGAGAGAGTCCAACCCACAGAGGTGCAGGGGAAGGAGGAGATCACGGCCAAGACCTCGGCTCCACAGACCGCAAACGAGGACGAGGAGAAGGAGCACCGTGAAAAACCAGCGGCTGGGATGTAGCCTGACGCCCCGCAAGACGCACGAAATTATGAATATAGTATTTATACTGTCTCGAAAATAAAGTTTGGTGGACGTGATCTAGTTTACAAAATTTCTATTGTATGAACTTTAGCTGGCATTAGCCTACAGATATCACCCTAAAGATACATTTTTCAAAGAAATAGTCCCTACTTGCTGCAAGAACATTATAGAATTATTACTATAGAGTCATCGTAGGAGATTAAAAGGAGCACAGATGAGAAAAGAAAATACAAAGAGGCATCCTCAAAACACTTTCTCACTCTCAAATTGCCAATTAATACATGAATAGGAGATCAGAACAAGATGAGATCAGAGTTATTAGAGTTTTGTGACGTTGTTACAGGTTTGTTTACATGGATGGTGTTTGGAAACAGCAGAGAACAGGCCTCTATTTTCAACTATAAGCAACTGAGTAATGGTATAAACGCTTGTTTTTTTCATCTATGTCAGACTACTCAATTACACATGTGAATATGTATGTGAATTATAAACTATAATGCTGCCTGGGCCTCTAAAACACAAGCGTAACAGTATAAAGACAGGCAGCGTGCTGGGCTGAGAACGAGTTTTGTTGTGACTCTTGATATATTCAGGGTAAGTGGATTTAATGTTATTGTTATTATGATTATTATTATTACGGGGAATTATTTCCAAGTCTAAATATATCAGACCGTCGCCTGCCTTCCGACCCTTTCATACTGCGAAGCTCTGTATTGTTGGCCTACCAGTGGTTGTGCTATGTATGCTCATTTTTAAACCATTTTGTACATGTTCAATAACGTGTGATGAATCACAGATGAATAAAGCATCAGCTGTATTATTTTTCTTCTTGCTGAGTTGTGTTGCCTTATTGAAAAAAAAAAAAAAGATCAAATAAATCACACTGTACACCCACAGCCAGTATACAATCAGAGGAAGCAGTGGAAACAGTTTGATCTTATTCGTCATGTTAAAATAAACAAAAATCCAATGAGGTTTGGTGGATTTCAAACGTATCGTCAAACTGTGAGAATGATTACTCGAAAGGAAACTGTTTATCAAAATACATATTTTTAATCATAAGCTCAAACATCATAAATTGCACATTATAAAAATCAGTTACACTCACGCCCACACTACAGACTGCTTCTTTTTAAAGGCACACGTGTGAAAGGTTACACAGATTCATAACAGTAAGAAATTTGTCGTAATCAGTTTAATTTGAAATTATAAAACATCTCAAGGACATCAATTATAAATATGTCTTTGCAGAGGTGGGAAGTAACGAAGTACAAATACTTTGTTACGCCTTTTAAGTAGATTTTTCTATTTACTTCCTACATTTTAAACACAACTACCTGAACTTTCTACTCCTTACAATTTCAAAAACAGGCTTGTTACTTTAGTTCTAATGCATTCGAGGGGAATTATTCATTATCTTTATTTTGTGTTACTGCACGCCGCCTCCCAAAGATCGCAGGACTGATTTCAACCGATCACAGTGCATATCACACAGATGCAGCGAGACAAAACTATGTAGAGACGTAACAAGATGGAAAAAAACAGAGAGGGAGACTCGAATGGGGAGAAAAGGCGTGTATAGTGACATAGGCAGCGACATGATGATGTGAGGTTCAGTTAGCTCGCCACAGAAATGGCTGGTAGAAATGTCCTTCAAAGGGATCCTTTATTACTTTTATACTCTCAGTACATTTCAGAGCTGTTATTTCTTAATTTTACTCGAGTAAAGAAGCTGAATCAATACTCTGAGTCTTTTCTTTACACAAGTATTTGTACTTCTACTTGAGTACAGAACGTTTGTACCACCTCTGTGCTTTTGAGACTGAAGTCTGTTGGAAATATTACCTGTAGTTGCACAATTTCCCCCCCAAATCAATCTGAGGTGTTTTCAGAATGAAACCATTCACTTCCATGATTTAAATATAAATGCAACAAATTTATAAATCTAAAACAAAAAAAATCACTTCATGGATATGATTTCATTCCCCCGATCCTTGATTTCTACTTCATTTTAAAAAAAATCACAGCAATTCATGTAAAACCAACCCCCCTTCTCCTTCAGTTAAACACATGACTATTTACAAATATCAGGCTTACTTTCAAATAAAGTTACACTGCAGCAACGTTTCAGGCAGAAGGCGAGCAGACCTTCTTTATGTCCAGCTCAAGTCCCACTTTTATATTCAGAAAGGTCTTTGACTCATTAACAGTACATTTGGTTCCTGTTGTCCTTTTTTCCCCCTCACGGGTTAAAATGCAGGTTTGCTCATGTACTCCTCCATGGTCTGGAAAAAAAGGCAGAGAAGAGCAAAAATCACGTCTTAAGCCTCGTAAGAATGCATTAAAAACACAATTAATATTCACAGGCACACATCTAACGCATCACCTGCTAATGAATGCTGAGCACACCAACAACAAGCAAGGTAACTAACACAAGCAGAACATCTAACCTTTCTGTCCATATTCAAGGTCATCCAAACAGCTCCACCTCAAACCAATCACTGTTGTCATCCTGAAGCGATAATGGTCAAAATGAATGGGAGGCTACACTGCACACAATCCAACTCTAGATAAGAAGTGTTAGTCAGCCCTACTCAGAAAGCACAAGAACAACACACCCAGTTAACTACTGTACCACACAGAGCCATGACCCTACAGCGAGAGCGGGAAGCGTCAGCCAAACACTAAACCTACTACGCCACGTTCCAGGGGAAATCTGTCTCTCACTCGCTGTAACACTGGCAGAGAGAGAGAGAGATACACACTTAGACACAAATACACACACACACACACAGAGGGGGGTGAGAAAAACAGCAGCACAACACAAATCTATTAAATAAAAAGGGAGCAACAGCTATATCCACAAACCTATCAACTACAGGAAAGACGACAGACACAGCAGGGACCGAGCAGCACCACTGTTAATTGAACTCATTATGACACTGACTATTTCCCATGAACTGAAACATGTTCCCACACTGGAGCTCGAGCAGCATTCTTGATCATTGTTGTTGTTTAGTAAAACATAAAAAAAAAAAAACACAATTTCAGCACCTTTCTAAAGTAACCCACAGCCGAGATTCTTTTTTTTTTCCACAAAAAAGAAAAAAAAGAGACACAATCAACTCTAATCTACGTCCAAAACATGTCACCGATTGTTTCATTATGTCGAGCCGTGCAACACATGTCACACGTTCACACCACAGATGCAAGCCAGGCCTCGTGTTGTGTTGTTTATGAGAGAGAGAGAGAGAGAGAGTGTGTGCCGGCGCTTCTCACCTCCTGTAACATGTCTGAAGACTCGATGCAGCGATTCACTATCTGTTTGGAGGTTTCTTGTATTTCGCCTCCCATTAGAAACTCGTCCAGGATAAAATAGGCCTTCTCAAAGTTAAAGATTATGTCCAGCTCACACACCTGAGAGGAGGTATGATTATTGTAGTTAATTCAATAAAAAAACAGCAAATATGCTCTTAATTAAAACTATGATCACATTTTGACAGTTACACTAGAGGCTACAGCTGCATATAAGGGATGCACGATATTGGATTTTTGCCGATATCCTATATACGGATACAGGATAGGTGCTCCTGTTGTGGAATTAACATATTTTTATGCCGACTCTTAAGAGTGATGGCTCACTGGCAGATGCAAACATTAGAGCGCAACTGATCATTATTTTCTGGGGCATTTAAAAAAGGTATTATTTGTAAAATATGGCCAGTATTAAGAGGTAGCTCCAAAAACACAGGGTTCAACTGCTGCTCTTTGCTAGCTATCCATGGCTGTGGCTAGCTAGCGTTACCTAATTAGCTCATGGCTCAGTTAGCCACAGAGCCAGAGGTTTTCCGGACCGTGATCCTGGATCACAGGGGGAGTCACCACGGGTCTACCAGCTCTGGCTAAGACAGGCGGGGACGGGAGAGCAGGAGAGAAGCAACAGCTGGACTGTCTTGCCGGTATAAGTAGTAGTACGCTAATTTCAGTCGACATCTCTGTACATACTGTAGATGCCTTTCACATAACATCAACACTGTTGTTTCTTCATACTCTGTTGATAATGTTAGTTCAGTTTCTGAATGTTTTAAACTAAAATTCTGGCCATATCTTACAAACTGTTCCTTTTCTGGCTGATACCGATGATATGCCGATACTATCATGCATCCCTACTGCACAGTGGATAAAAGAGGGTGAAACACAATGAAGTACATTGCCAAAGTATTTGTCCAGCAGCTCCACGTAGCGATGAATAACCTCCAGGGCTAACAGCTCGTTCTCCTGGTCCTCTATGGCCAAGCAGAAATACAAGCTTGCATACCTGAGGAAAATATAAACACAGTGATGACTGTGAGCTGATGGAAATAAATAGAGGAGATATAAGTCATATAGATGAGCATTTGTAACACAGAGTAGAAAAGATACGGGGGCTCCTGCTGCTTAACAAGCAGAAAGAGTAATCTGAACTGGTTACGTAAACATGTGGGGGCAGCTCCCACCTCTTGTAAATAATCTTCAGGTCTTTCCAGTGCAGGAAGTTACAGGAACGTGGTTGCCGTGCCAACACCATGGAGGTCATGTCCCTGATGATCTTCTTCTTCTCGCGCTCTGCCATGGGCGTGAACCACTTCTGAAGACGCAGCTTCCCCTGGCGACTGAAGAGCAGCAGGAAGCGCATCTAACAACACAGAGACACACCACAAGGTCAGTGTGACGATCGTGATCCAAAGCACGAACTGAGGGGGTGACTTGTACGAACACGCACACACGCACACACGCGCGCACACACACACACACACACACACACACACACACACACACACACACACACACACACACACACACACACACACACACACAGTCAATGCAGAGGACATTATTAACTACCCTCTAAGGGTCAAACCAGTCGTTAGCTGTTGTCGCAGCTCCTTAAAGAGTAACTCGAAGACATCACTAAAGAGGGAAAAGAAAGGATTGACAGGCAGAAACGAAGGTCAACACACGACTGAGGAAGAGGTTGTTTGCAGTTCCCTTTCCGATCTTCAAGAAAGTAAGGCTCTGGATGTTTCCTCGCTTTGGAAACAGATTTGGCTGCAAATCAAAATGTGAAATTAATTACATTAACTGCACTGACACACTGTTTCCTTTAATTCTTCCTCTCATTGTTGATGTAAAACAAGCTACAGGGCTGAATGGACTGTCTGCTTGTGAAGTTCTTATCTGGATTAACGGTCTAAAGATATTTTTTGTTTCTCACCTCCTGCTGATATTTCAATTTTGGCTATATACAGAAAACTGGAAAGTCCCCTTCACAGACCCACCAGTGCAGAGGTAATCTCTGAACTCATGTTGTGGAACAGAAATCACTGTTCAAACCCACTCAAATGTCCCAAGAAGAGCTAATAAGTCAGAGTTAATTGCAAGGAAGTGTGAAGAGCATCATACACAAAATATTTATCATTTGTAGTTAGGATACAGCCATGGTTTGTGGCTTCTTTAGATTTAAAGGATAAGTTCACCGAAAAATGAACATCCACTTCCTTATCACCCTCACCATCGCAAAAAAGACATTATTGCTCAACCGGAAATTTAGACGCAAAATAGCAACTCCTCGATGGCTTCATCTGTAGGCAGAATACCTCTCATCGGAACAAATGACAGCAGATGGGTGGGTGAGTGTTAGTCCAAGTTTGGTCTTTACGTTTGAGTTTTAATATGTTTGGAGTTTGTCTGCTTTCTTTTCATTTTAATAATTGTGCTTGTTTGTTTTCTTTTGATCCTTTATACACACACTGTCTTTCTCCTGGATTGTCAGCACCGTGTTTGTTACTACACAATTAAATAAATAATGCTGAAAGATGCTGCAGCATCCTTCTAAACAACTGAAGTAGCTGGGGACTTGTTTTAAAATGTAAGGAAATGGAAAAAAAAGCTAAGCTAAGCTAAAAATGTTAACACACGCCCCATCTGAAGTGGGTACACAAACTTGACAGTGTGTCACGAGTGTAAATAATGGATTTTTTTTTTAAAAATATGTTTTTAAAACAAGTCTCCATCTACTTCAGCTGTTTAGGAGAACGCTGAAATGCTTTTTAACTGTGAAGCTCCAGAAATGCTTTGTGGACTACGAAACTTCCCCCGACTTTCCTTCAGCCCGAGGGTGAGATGATAACTTAGTTTCCATTGTTGGATGATCTGCAATATGTAAGAACTGGCCATTTATTGAATTTACACAAATTTGGGCCCCACATTTCTTATTTAATTCATCTTTATTTGTAGAGATGTACAATATTAAATATAGATGTTGCCATTTGATGCATTGAACCAGAGTTAGCTTGGAGCTAATTTACATCTGAGTAACTAACAGCTGTAACTCCTGCTAACTGTAGCTGCCGTTGGCTAGTTAGCTTAGTTAGCCGTACAGCTAGCGGTCCGAACTGTGAGCTCGCTGGTTAGCGTGCTAACTTTAGTAGATACCTGTTGACGTCTTTACCTCGACGTCAAAACTATTTTTTTCCTTCACATTCTGATCATTTTAGTTAATTTTTGAGTGTTGTAGTCTAATGTAATTCTTACATAACGCACCTTTAATATCTCACCCAACAGGACATTTAAATGAACACAAAACACATTCAACATGGAGACATTGTTGTACAGTGCGGAAATATTAATTTCCTCAAATTTTGGTGCCATTTCAGGAAAATGTACAGCTGGTCTGAAGAAGATGAGGACACACCTGTTTTTGTGGACAGGTAGAGAACTATTATAATAATAATACTATTATAATAGAAAAACAACAGGCTTACAGGCTTTTCCTATACTGGTTTTTCCAGGTGTGTATCCCTGGTATCAGCCCATAGGCAAATCATTATGGATAGCAGGGCAGGGCTCGACGCAATGTGACGAAACCTGTTCTGATGGAGGGGGATAAAGGAAACGCTCACCTTACTTCCGACTGTCGCTTAAACACGAGAAAATACTGAAAACTCACAATAAAAACCAAACACAGCTCCTGTTTGTCTGTCCTGGCTAGAAGAAACAGGCCTCGCGGTATAAGGAAGTGGTGCGGAGGTGTAGCTTCTAGCTTTAGCTACCTGTCAGCGACAACAGGTGCGACAGGTGAACAAGCAGGCTGACGCTATCTTACAGGCATGCGCACAAAACAAACACTCACCATTTTTGACCCGGCTCCAACAGCTCTGAATGCATCCAAAGATTTAAAAAAATGAGAAGTTTAACCCTCACAAAGGGTCAACCTGTCCGGCTGAACGCATATCTGTCCGTCGTCCACCCCGGTCGAGTGTAAAAAAAGTTGGTTAACTCCGCCCCCCCTGGGCCGCCGGGGGAGCGGTGCCTGCTGGACGCGTCACCAAACCTCCCCGCCATCTGGATTGGCTCTTCCGTGTTTGTGTTGCGGTGATGCAGCCCGTCAGAGACCTGTGGAGGCCGACCACGTGACGAGTACGAAGCGTTTTAATGAATGAGCTGATAAAAGTTTAACTAATGTCACTTGACTGCTGAAGCGTAGATCCCAGGCAGCGTCGACAGAGAGCAGCAAGTGCTCCCCTCCCTCCCTGCCTCCCTCCCTGCCTCCCTGCCTGTCTGCTTCATGTGATCCTGGTCCGTCACAGTGGTGGACAGGGACTGGGAAGCTGCTGCACTCCTGTTTCAGATTGTTCCTTCCTCCAGATGACATGTCTCTGTACAGAAATGCTGTCTGGTTTTTGAATGGGATCCACCAATATACAAGGTCAGTCATCACCACTGAGTCCTTACTTTGGAGCTTATCTAGAGGCGTGAAGAAACAGCTGTCAGGTGATGCTTTCTTAGTTTCTATCACTGTATGTGTAGTCTCATGTGCACTTTCTGTCTGAATGTAGGATTTATGATCTGTGAGATGTATTTAATATCATTTATTTTAGCCTAAAGGCTGGTAAACAGGGGGGATATCAAAGGTCTGATCACTGTATGGCACACATCACCACACAAACTGGCCTCTATTTACAATGACAATGGTTCCATTGACAGCTGATGTGTCTCGAGGATGACTTTGCATCACTGACTCGCTACTGGAGCTAAAATGTGGAGATATTGCAGATTGTCACTCTTGTTTTTTTGTATTTGGAAGAAAAAATCAAGTCATTTCTTTGGGCCGGCAGACTTTTACTCAAGTACTTTTCGTAGAGGTGACTTTCCCTTTCACCAAAGTAAAATTTTGACATGATATCTTTACTTTTAATCAAGTATGACTTCAGGGCACACATTGAACAGAGTGGGGGTGCACTGATTGTTAAATTATATATATATATATGTACTTTTACAATTAATGCTTGAATTGTGAACCATACTTTGGTGTTTTAGTTTTACTTGAAATTTCAGAAGCAGAATAAATATGAAGCTGAATTTAAATCTCTAAACTAAAAAGATATCAGGTTTGAATCTGAATCAAACACTAATACTAAGCTGGTTTACTAGATATTAAATCAATGCTGATCCATAGAAACCATGAAGTGCATCTTTGGATTACTGACCCGTCCAGCCCAGATAGAAGTCATAAACAGTTACTGCTCCCAAATTTGAACCGTTGACTGGACTTGAAATCGACCGGGTCGATACAGATGTTGAAAATAAGAGCTTGGTTGATAACTCTTCATTTTACAGCTCAGGAAAGATGAAGATGCTAAGATGCTATGATCAACAGATGTTCTGCTCTTGGTGAATGTCATCTCATTTGCCGAAGGGAGTCAAAAAGGCGAATATCAGCCGATACTGATGTTCTGCTGAGATATCCGTGCTCCGTTATTTAGTGTTTTTTTTTTTCTGCTTGCCTTTAGGAGCGGATATGAGGCGGCATCTAAAGACTTTGAGCCCCAGGACCTGAGTGTGTCCGTCGTGGGAAGGTCTTTTATGATCACTGGAGCCAACAGTGGAATCGGCAGAGCCACAGCCATGACTATAGCCAAGAAAGGTAAATACCTGAGAGGTGTCATGCACCTCACATTGATAGAAATTAAAGCCTCATGCTTTTGTTTCCAGGTGGGACTGTCCACATGGTGTGCAGGAACAAAGATAAAGCAGAGGAGGCCAGGGAGGACATCGTCAATCAGTCTGGGAATACAGTGAGTGTTGGGGAAAATGAAGTGATACAAACCTCATGATTTGTGAGAGAAACTGATCCTCATCTGATTTTTCCAGGAGGTACACATCCATATTGTGGACATGTCAGAGACACGCAAAGTGTGGGAGTTTGCAGAGGCCTTCAAGAAGCAGTATCCATCCTTGAATGTGTTGGTGGGTATCGCCCGTTTCCTCATCCTTTAATCGTCATCACACCTCAGCTGTTCGATCTGACTTTATCAGTTTTCCGTGACAGATAAACAACGCCGGGTGTATGGTGCACAAGAGAGAGCTGAACGCCGAGGGGCTGGAGAAGAACTTTGCCAGCAACACGATGGGTGAGACCTCGTTCTGCTGGTCAAACTGTGCCACGCTGCTGCTGCTGCTCAGATAACACATTCAAATGTGTGACTCCTTCTCTTTAGGAGTTTACATCCTCACCCAGACTCTCATACCACTTCTGCAGAAGAGCCGGGATCCCAGGGTGGTATGATCACACACACGCACACACACACACACACAAATACACACAC
Organism: Pagrus major; assembly: GCF_040436345.1. Classification (NCBI taxonomy): domain Eukaryota; kingdom Metazoa; phylum Chordata; class Actinopteri; order Spariformes; family Sparidae; genus Pagrus; species Pagrus major. The sequence goes on from NC_133235.1 coordinate 24,907,452, forward strand.
ACACAGTGCTCATCTGCATCATGTGGACAGCATAAAGCCACTTTTGTCCAGGCTGTAGTGTCTGTTGTCTAAGCACACTGTGCCTCTTTTCTCCTGACTGTTAGATCACTGTGTCCTCAGGAGGCATGCTGGTCCAGAAACTCAGAGTGGATGACTTGCAGTCAGAGAAGAGCTACTTTGATGGTGTCATGGTCTACGCCCAGAACAAGGTACTGATCCAGGTTATAAAGTACATTTACTCAAGTGTTGTACTTAAGTGCAATTTCGAGGCGCTTCGTACTTCCACTTCACTACATTCAGAGGCAAATATTGTACTTACTTATATACTTTGTACTCCCCTACATTTATTTCATAGCTTTAGAATTAGATTATTAATACAAAATATAAATCAGGTACTAAGGGGTGAGAACCAAGAGGGACATAAAAGACATATTGGGTAGAAATGACTTCTATATATCAAATTAAAAGTGTTAATGAGCTCTTTCTACTGCCAAAGAGGTACATTTGAATTCTAAACCCATCCAGAGTTATAAATCAAAACCAAAAGACCTTACTGTCTCAACTATTTTGGGCCCACAGGACATCAGTACACTTACCTATAGTGAAAATATTTTAATAGTATAGTCATCCACATGTTTGTAATGTTTGAAGATTACAGACTGAGTTTATTTAACAAAAGTCAAGACAAAGAACGGTATTTTTTTTTGTATGTAAAGTAGTTGTACAAATGAAAAAAGACAAAATAGTTTACAGCAGTATTGAATCACGCTCTTGAGGTAACAGTGTGTTGTTTCTCCTCAGAGGCAGCAGGTGGTGCTAACAGAACAGTGGGCCAAAGCCAACCCAATCATTCACTTCTCTGTGATGCATCCAGGCTGGGTGGATACACCAGGTACAGCCTCTCCCAAAGGGCCTGAAAACTTGAGGAGCTGCTGGTGTTTTTTTTTTTCTTTGTTTATTTCTTATTTTTTAATGAACAGACATCCTCACACATACTACACTTGCTCACCAGTCCTGTCTGTCAAATAAAGCGATGGCTCTCCAGATGGTGGTGCTATAGCAAAGGTTTAAAGTCAGAAACTCTTGAAAATATTCCCATGAACAGCAACCAAACCAAAATTAATCTGACATCAACTACAGTCAGGAGTAATACTGATGAGTTAACAGTTACTCTTTCTCAACAATTACAAAGTCTGTCCCTCTGATATACTTTTCTTTTTCACAAACAGTTAACCATATTAGATTACTTAAATATTCTATCTAGTTGTTGTTGTTGTCATCCAAATTTGAGCCCAAAACAAACAGAAAGTGTGACCATGAACCCTGTTTTAAAGATCTGCCTTCACAGCAAAAATAATATTTCTCTAATAGCTGCAATTTACAGCCATGAAACAGAGGATCTTGCCACATTTTCATTTTTGTGTGTAAAATGAATAGGAAATTGTCATTTATCATGCACTAGAATGAGCTATCAAGCAAAAACTACTTAAAAGGTATATTTTTATACTGAACCTGCAGATCACATCAGATTTTTTTTTTTTTTTTTTTTTACATGTTGCCAGCTGTTTCTACATCAATGCCTCACTTCCACCACATGATGGGCGAGAGACTGCGCGGTGTGGAGCAAGGAGCCGACACCGTTGTGTGGCTGGCCTTATCTCGAGCCGCTGCCAGAACTCGCAGCGGGCAGTTCTTTCAAGGTGAGCAGCATCAAGTCTGACAGGTTCTACCACTGCACATACAGAGCTGTTCTTTCACTTCCTTCCATCCTCTCAGGTGAATTCAGACATCATCATCATCATCCAGCATCACTTGTTCTGACAGACTGTTTGTGTTGCAGATCGCAGGCCTGTTCCTGCCCACCTGCCTCTGGCCTGGACTTGCAGCTCTGCAGAGGAGATTCAGAGTTTCATGACTCAGCTGGAGACTCTGGCGTTCAGAGTCATTCAGCCGCAGCCTGATGGAGAGCTCAACGGACCGTCCAGACCTCAGTTTGTCTGAACTGTGATGTAAATGTTACACAGTATGTCATTCGCCCATTAAAGCAACAATTACAAGAATATGACAGTTTCTTTTATTTGTAATGTTTAGCCTTCTTATTCTGCTCATTAATTTTAAAGTATGTTGTATTTTCAGCAGTGATAGAATGTAACTTTACTCAAGTTCTGTACATAAGTACAGTTTTGAGGTACTTGTACTCTACCTGAGTCTTTCCATTTTCTGCTACTGTATTCATCAGAAATGAAAAAAAGATTCAGAAGGAGTCAGAAAAATGCTGAATATCAGACCTGATAATCAGTTGACATGTATGTACATGTTATAACAGATGTCGTAAGACTTTTTACTCAAGTACTATTTGACCAAGATTTCTTAACTTTTATTTTTTACTTTTTTAATCTTTACTTTTACTCAAGTACGACTTACGTGTACTTTTTACAACACTGATTTTCAGGACAGGGCATATCTCAGCATCACTTGATTTATCTGTGATGTCAACACCTGTCAACTGGACTGTCTGCAATGAAAATGTCATGAACTGCTTATTTAAAGACAACTTATTGATTTGGATTGAATACTCATTAGCACTTACGGGATGCATGTAAAAATGTGCCTGTTGTCTCGATGATAAAGCTGGGTTTTACTGGGTTTTCTCACACATGGTTAAGTGCATCAGTGTTTGCACAGTAGTCTGCTGTGCTGACATTTTAGATGTGCAGTTACTGCTCCACTTTCTGCTGACACCTCTGAAGCTGTGGTGATAATAATGGAAAATTAAAAGTCCAGTCTAATGGGTATAATGTGAGAAATCATCAGCTCCCGTTCAGATACCAAAGAGCTTATCTGGCCTCAAGATATTAAACTTCCGGTCCACTGGGAGACACAATTCACAGTGAAGCTTTTGGACTCAGCACCTGGATAGAAAAGATGTTTCCAGACTGACGGACATTTAAAAAAACCACAGTGAAGTCAGAGTCAAACGTAGAAGATGAGCAAAGCATTTCTGTGAAAAACTACAGAGCATCAATACTCATTATTTTTATTTGTTTTGTAACAATCCACATTTGCTGTTTTTAATAATTTTATTATTTTTTATACAGTATTGAAACAAAAAAAAATAATGTGGTGCATTCACATTTTTCCCAAGGGATTCTTTGCAAGTTTGATCTCTACAAGGGTAAAACAGTGAAAAGCTTGAAGCTGGATCCATCCATGTTAAAACTCACAGGGAATAGGAAGACTGGGCCCGATTTTAAAATCATCTACAACTCTTGATGGATTTTTTTTTTTCTGCGCCAACATTTCATTCCCCATTTTACGTGTGTTTACTGTGTTTTTGCGAGGGACGATGAATCAGGTTCCCAGCATTTGTCTTTAAAAGAAACTTCTAGTCCATGCGTAACAACAGTCCAAAGAAAACAAACAAATCCCATCCTCCCTGTCCAGTCTCTTCCTCCTCTCGTCCACGGTCCATCCTCTATGCAACGTAGGTGTACACTTTACGATCTTCTGGCGTCCTCGCCAAGTATTCTCTTTCTATTAGTCCTTCTATACGCTTTTTGATTACCACAGGGCTGGGAAGGAAACGTGCCCGGAGCTGCTGAGTCACCTAAAACACAAAGTCACACAAAACATTTTCAACATTTAAGACAGCCTTTTAAATTGTATTTCTGTGCAGAACAAGGAGTTACAATAAAATATATTGATGTTTTGAGATCAAGAAATGGGGAAGACAAAAAACCCTAATCACTAATCATGTGGGTTCCTTACCTCTGCTACCAGGACATTGTGCTGCATCTTCTTCCTTGACTTCATGATTCGAACAATGGCTGCCTCAATCTCATGCTTCCTGTCATCATCCACTTTCTGCCGCGTCTCTTTCCTCTCAGGGTCTGATTCGCCTTGTTTAGCAGCAACTAGTAAAGCAGAACACAGGGACAAGATGAGAGTCAGAGAGTCCAATGAAATGAAACCAAACCAAAATACATTGTGTTACAGACATCAATGGCCCACAAGTGAGATGAGACTTTACTTCTCTGTCCTGTACACAAACTTTGCCCACCTGTCTGTATTTTGACTCTGTGCAGTTTGGAAGTAAACTGATCATTGACGGTAAACACATGGCCGCTCTCAATCTCCTTGGATTTTGGCTCCTTGGTGAGGACTCTCTGTGTCGGCTTCCCGCAGGCCAAAGACTGCAACGCTCGCACTAACTCCCTCTCAGGAATATCGGTCTCCTGCTGGATCTCCTATTGATGGGGACAAAAGGGATAAGGTTGTATAAATGGAGGAGCCTCACGGATACATGCAAGTCATACAGTGAAGCAAAAATAATCTGTATAAAAAGAGATTAAGATATCCAGATAAAGGAGCTTCAGTGTGTCCCCACCTCAAAAGTGCACTTTTCTCTGTTATTGAAGAGCATGAGGATGGTCATCTGAAAGGTGGAGACCTGCAGTATGTGCTTACGGGTGTTAGAGCCTGTCACCTGCGCACCTCCCACGCCCACTTCTGAACCATCCTCCTGACAGATCAAGGAGAAGGGAAGGTGAATGTAACAAATAATAATAACAAAACAAGGGAACCTTTGTTTTAAAATGTCATTGTGCATCTACCTTCTTAATAGTTCCATAGAAAGTTGCGTTTAGGTCGGCCCCGCCCATGTGGTGCTGCAGTGTGAGCTGTCTACCACTGTGCTTAGCGAGGTAAAACCTGTCAATAAAAGCCAGGGACAAGTTCTTTTAGAAGCCACACAGAACAACACTGAGCATCCATAAAGTATGTGTAGTAAAACATGAGTGAATTTAAGAGCGTTACCTTCTAAAGACTTCAAAGGCGTGTCTGGGAGCAGGGGGGATGGTGCATTTAGGTGTTGCTGACTGTGTAGGCCAGTAGCCAGTAGTGAGGACTCTTACTGTGAGGTCCACACCACTTAGAGATGCCTTAAAGAGATGCATGGAAGTATTATTTTAGAGTTTAACATTTTGACAGAATCACAACAGATACAGACAACTGATACAAGTTCACTGGGGGGGATACTGAAAGGGGAGGGACTTCGCCTCTATAGCTTTCTCCATAAAAACATGGATCATGAGTTGTGCTTTAATCTAGCGTCATGTCCAACATTTGCCTTGTTTATAATAAATACTGAATCTGACAGGATGTCTGACTGCCTTACCGACGTGGTTTGTATGTGCTGCCTGAACTCATCCATTGTAGTGTTGGAGATGCTCATGTCTCTGAACATCCCTTCCAGTTTCGAGGTAAACTGACAGCCACATTCCGTCTGCAGGGGAGAAAGAAAAACACAACAGTTGAAACTGCTGACGGAGATGACGAGGAACAGCTACACGGGATACACATACACATCTGTATCCAAACCTCTCTCACTCTTTTACCTTGAGCTTTGAGATCATGTTCTTCTCTGAATCGTCTGAGACGCTCTTGTTGCTGAGAAGTCTGCGGCCCAGGTGCTGCTTGTAGTACCTTTCAAACACATCCTTCTCCTGCATGAACCTGAACAACACCATGGCCTTGTCAAGGATCGACTCCACTTCCTGTTCTGTCAACTGAAGAGACAGGGAGAAAAAGACTGATGCAATGTACAAGACACACACAAAAAAGTACTCGCAGAGTAGAAAATATGTTGAAATACTAGATATGCACTGAAACACCTTACCCCTTTGACACCCTTCTTGAGCTTATCATCAATAAAGAGTGATAGGTATTCTGGTGAGCGTGAGTTGAGGTTAAGGAAATACTCAAAGTCTCCTGCTATGGTTTGTTTGAAGAGTCTGTCGTTGTTGAAGGACTCGAGGAGGAAACGATCAAATCTTGTCTTAAGGTCTAGCAGGCCCTGTTGAGGAGGAAATTACAAAGAGGTGATATGATCTATAATGACACATTTGTCTCTTATTCACAATTAAAGCTCTCCAAGTGTCTAAGTGTTGAGGGAAAAAAGCATACCTGGATATAGTCGACAGGGTTCTTTCCCTCTCCCTCCTCTGACACCAGAGCTTTGCCTTGCTCCCTCAAGTAAGAGCTCATGCACTCGCACATCGTTTTCAGGCCATTTGGCACACGACTGAAGAGCTTGTACATGCACGCCAGGTCTGAGTGGGAGGGATGGTGGGAAAAGGAATGAGAAACAAACAAAACGGTTGAGGGGAGGCTGAAAAAAAGTAACAAATCGTTCGCTTCTAATTCTATAATTTTATTTCAAAATTATAATCATAATTAATTGAAAAGGGAAACATGGGAAGCAGAGCTTTTACCTTCTGTCTTTCCGTTCTTGAGCATATGGACGAGACCAGAGTTCTCCATCTCCACAATGGTCTTCATGTGTTTAGAAATAAGCTCTCTTTCCACCACTTTGACAATGGGCTCCTCCGTAGTCTTGTCCAGGCAGTGCATGACTCGCTCGATCTCTTCATTGATTCTGGCCTCTACCTTCTTAATGTAGACACTGGCACTGTTTTCTGCTAGGAACTTTTGGCTCTCCATCTGAAAGAGTGAATATTGTGTGTTGTCTTATGAAAAAGATTTCGAGTGGTGACAAAAAATAGAGACACCGTCAACCTACCACAGACTTACCTGGAAGAATTCTGCAGACATATCTAAGAAAGGGCCCTCGAAGTCCTCCTCGTACACAGACCTGCCGTCCAGGCCGAGAATCATCAACATCTGGCAGGCGTTTCTGATTGCCCCCCTTAAAAAGGAAAAATTTTCTAATTCAACCAAAATATGGGGCATCCTGGAGCAGGCCTACAGTTACAGTAATCCTTTAAATGAAGCAGTGAAGTAGTACTCCTACATACCTGTCAACAACCTCTCCTTTCCTCTCCCGAGCAATCATGTCCAGTAATGTCTGTCGTAGGTGGTCTCGAATGCAGCCGTAGCGCACCACCTGGTCCCTGAATATGATGAGGCCGAGGTTGTACACATTCTCAACGTTGTTTTGTTGAACATAGACCCGATCCTGAGAGACCAGAGAAAACAGGGTGAGGCCAGAATCAATGAATTACTTTCATATAAATGTATGAAAGTTGAGAAATTTAAGAAGCTGTAAAAACACATTTAAAACTAAAGTATACAGTTTGTATGAAAGGGTTAATTCTGCTTCCCTTGGACATGTCATGTAGGGCAATTATTTTGTGTGCTGACCAGTGTTAAAAATACCAGCTACATCCACTGTAATTCAATGTGCTCTTAAGTACTTTTTTATAATGACTAGATATGCCAGCAAACCTTTTATTATACACTACACAATGACAGGTTGCAAAGCTTTTATAAGTTCACAAGAGCATCAGAATATATGAGTGGTAGGTGTCTGAATCAGTCCCAGACATAAGCCCCATCCAAAATACATAAATATTTAAGAGGGATGTAGATGATAAAATATTTACGATGCCACTCAGTAACACGAATTTTACAACCAACCATGATTAGGCCAGAATGACAAATATTAGTCAGTGCCAGATTACAGCAGGTTGTATTTACAAGACAACAGACTTCCAGGATATGACTTGGGAACATAATGCGACTTGTATTGCCGTCATTATTTTTTTATTTTGTGTAGAAGAGCGCTTACGCTTCCTGCCAATTTCCAACAGCCTGTTTTATGAGCTTATAAGGTTTCTGGTGCCTCTCCTTTTTTTACTAAATTAGAGTAAACAACTTTGCATTTATTAGATTACTATGTACAGTATACATAAAAACAGGAGCTAAAACTTTTTTAAAAAAAAGAGAAGCAAATACATGCCTGTTCCAGACAACATTAACCCTTATGACAAGTGCATGAAAATGTACAGTCACCCTACCTCTCCTAGAGAAATAAATAATGTCTCCTGGGCCTAAAGAGAGGCAGTAACTTCAAGTAAGTGTTAGAAAAGCAAAGTCACACTTGCTGCATCTGTATTTCTCTCCTCTAGAGGTCAGCAGGCAAGTAAAATCGAAAAGAAGGCAGCTCTCATTGCACAGAAGTGGTGAGTCTGCCATAGTTAAAGAACAGAAAGCCAACCGTCCGGGGTAAGGCCAGGACAGGAAAAAAGAGAGTGGAGAACAAAAGCACCCCAGGAGAGCTGTGTAGTCTCTGTACTGACTGCGCCATTGTTTAGCGCACACTTGTGTCTATCTAATGGGCTCCCTCACACACAACCACACAAACAGTTTGGACTTGCTCCTGGCTAAAGTAAATCAACTAGTCCTGCCAGTTTCCCAACAACACAAATAAATAGAGCAACAGTGGCTCATTGTTTGGCCCACAAATAAACCATCACCTTACAATCAAATTCCACAATAGGATGTAGGGGAAGGTTGGCCAGAGTTGGAAACAAAAGGCCATTTCTTCAAAAGCACAAAATTATTCATGACAGGAAACAAGCACCATAATCCACTTGCAGAGGCACCAGAACCCACAGGAGAAACAGAAACCAATAAAACAGCCAGCAACCAACCCCAGAATGATTTAATTAATAATTAATACAAAATAATATGCACCTACCATGTACATGAGGATGTCTCTGATCATAACCATGGCAGTTTGATGATCATTCCAGGCTTGATTCAGTGTTTGCAGAAAGTTATTATTTAAGGAGTTTAGGACATCTTCCCGTACCTGAAAATAGAAATAGAAATAGAAAATAAAGGTCAGATAAAGTTATCTCTGGTGTGACTGATAAACATCAGGTCATGAGGAAGGACGTGAAGATTAAGAGCAGTGAGGAGAAGTGGGGAATTTGAGCTTGTTTATTTTGTTAACAATATAATCAAACGGTATGACATTTTCACGGTACAATAACCATCTGGAAAAATATTATGGTATTACACAATTATTAATTATTATTACTATCAGTTACAATGACCTTTAACAGGATGAAAAAAGAATGTTTTTTGGTTGAACAAATGCTTTTCTATAATTTCACAAAATATAATGTCGAAGTAGTGGTATATTATGTCTGGACTGACATGAAACTTGATTTGAACTTGAAAAAAATGTTTTTTTAATACCACTAATACCAAGATCTGCATAACAGAGGAGATGTTTCTTTACTTTGTTGATGAGATGTTCGGTGACGACCTCCCTCAGGCCTGTGTAGAGCTTCTCCCCATGCTTGTGGAGCACCATGGTGTAGGCGTTCCTGTACAGCTCCTCAAAGCTTAAACCGCTGTTGTTCTTCCTCTGGATCTCCTGGATGGCATTCTTTAGAAGGTCCCAGATGTTGTTCACATACTTCTCATCCATTGTCATCTAGGCAGGACAGAAAGATGAAAGTACGTGTACTTGAATTATGTCCATACTTAGACATACAAGGATAATTGTCACCATCAGTAATGTGGATATAATCACTAAGTGGGTAAAGATGTATTAGAAGTAGAACAGTCTGGTAAGTTCTTAAAAATATGACACTGTAATGCAGCCTTTAAAACAGGAAAAGACAACACTTTTGCCAGAGTGGTATATAGTGATAGCAAAAATCTAAGATGATATATAGTCTTGTATCACAATATCAATATAATATTGATATCTTGCTCAGCCCTAGTTCCAATCAATCCAAACTAAGCAAGTATGCAGAAGACAGCTTTTTGAGAGCGCAGATGTTTGATTGATCTATCTATCTATCTTGATGACTTTTACAGCCGAGCTTTGGCACTATGTGTAGAAGCAATGTAAACAAGCTACATTTCTGTGTCTTACAATTCCCTTTTTGATACAATGCAGGCGATGCCTAGTGACCCTGGATTATTCTGTCTGCAGTCAGATAACTTTGCAATCATATAAATTTGATTTGATCAGGCATTGTAATGCAGCAGCAGCAGCAGCAGCAGCACAGGAGCTGTTAGCTTTGCTGAACAATGAGCCATGATCAAATCACCATTTTATAACTCTGTTGTTGTATATCAACAGCAACAGTGAGATCTATCATTGATATAATCTCTGTCAATCATGTGGCAGAAATGGAGCCAAAGTAGTAGCAAGAAGAAAGTGAGATATACACATGGCGTAGTTTAGGTTGTGATCCAAATCAATCACAACATGCCTTTGGTTTGGTTTCTGCAGACAATAAAATAATAGAAGTAGAGTGAGAAACGAGTGTACCGTCAGCATCAAGCATCAAGCATCAGCCAAGAAACATCACAGCATTTCTGGCAGTGCCGCAATAATTTGGCAATGAATATTCAAGCGAAAACGAAACAATGTGCATTATAAATTTTGTGGAAGACTACCATCGACTTGAGCACGCTGCAAGAAAAGATCTAATACTCCAAAGACAAGCAACTACTGCCAGACTCCAGCAAACAAGTAACTAAACACCCAGGCAACAGATGACTGTCTTTTTCTCTCTGTGTGTCCCTAATAAAGGATTAAAAATGTAATTAAAGTCAGTAAACCAAGAGATTAAGAGCTTGGGTGTTAACATTTCTCTCAAACTGTACCTCCAAAGCTCAGAGAAGGTAGAGAAGAAGCCCAGAAGTGTGTCTAATCTCTCTACAAACCTTTGATGTGTTCAACTGAAAATAAAATACTTTTAACCGCAGTTAATCTTCCACTATATTCAATTTTAATTTGAAGGGCAAAAGGTAAGCAAGACGTTCAAATTCTTATCTTGATTATTGCCATTTTCTTGCAAACTGCAAAGCTACTACTAGAGGTCACTTTCTGATAATCTGACTGTATAACTAACGAGGAACAGGAGCTTGATCAGAACCTGTGTTTTCTGCAACTCGCAGAAATCTAATAGGAAGTACGGATGCACATATCAGTGGCAATACCAACTTTATTAAACGGATCAGGTGTCAGCCTGGTGTGACTGATCCACATTAAATACTGTTTATTTGTCAATGGCATTACACAATTCAGTGTTTTATCCAACAGTTACATTCACTGGCTCGCACTGGGATGCCAACTCAGTTTTTGGCCTCATCTTACTTTATATAATAATGAAGCTGATTAGTCCTGTGCAGGAGGTATATACAGATTTTAAATTTGTGGAAAAACAGAGCGATCAACAGAACCGGTATCAGGAGAGGAAATGTTGGATAGATGATTGTAGAGAAAGGTAACTCTAGCACGACTGCCAACCTGAGTTTTCAGACCACAAGACGAGCATGACTCAATAGCCACACAATACAAGAGCTGTAATAGGATCAATTACTATTAACCTCTTAATTTATGTATCTTACTACATGCACTAATACCACCGGTAGGGCTGGTCTTGCACTTACATGAAAGACTAACATTTGAGCAAGGGTTAGCTGTGTTCACTCACTCATCTGCTCACTGACTCATTCTGGCAGGCAGACACCCACTCATAAACCTGAATATCCAGAAGAAATAGCATTTGTCTGTGTTTCACACTAACAATCCCCACAAGAAATGGAAGGATGCTGCAGAGGCTAACTAACGTAGATAGCATATCCCACAAAAATGACAACTGTGCTCACAACCACTATTAACTAAGTATGTGAGTCCTGTGATCACAGGATGTCATTGAAATCATTGTGTGACAGTAATACCGGTAGCAGGTAGCCGGGTTGTCAACAACATTAAGTAACCCCACTCAAGTTACCTAAGGCTTGTTTACTGTGGTCTCACGTTAGCATGAAGTTGCGTTAGCTCTCAGGCTAACACTAAATGATAATGTGTTAATTGTCATGTACAACAGCCAAGATAGCTTGCCGTCACCGTAGCGTAATGATACTTGCTGACTGACTGACTGCAACTTAGCTGGCGTCAAGTCTGCTAACATTACCAGGCCTGCTACCTAGCTAGCTATTTGCTAGTATGTCACTGAGGAAGTTTCCTTACATATGCTAGCATTAACTTAGCTCGTGTCAGCGGACGGCGGCATATTCAATCCAAGAAGATAGCTAAGGTTAAATTAAATGAAACTCTGAACATAGCTAATGCGCTCCGGGTTATTTGTCCAGCTAGTACCCATATTTATATCACAATGTACATGTTTTTTTTCTCGTTTGACCAGCTAGCTAGCAAGCAGTTGCTAGCATAAAAACCTGTCATCCCCGGTACTCGAGTCTCATAGTTAGCGTCTCAGCGCTCACAGAGCCGGCAAAGACTTACAGGAAAGGCTCGTATCCTCATCTTGGTGTCCTTCTTGGTGCCGACTTTGAGGTTGGACATGATTAGTTAGAACGACTTTCGTTTCTAAGTTGACCTAAAGACTACATGAAAGGCAGCTGCTAGTTTGCTCTCTACGCCAGGAAAGCGGCAGGGAAACTCAGTGACCTCCCCTTTGGGAATTAGGTCGGTCTGTATATGTCTGTTATGTTGTTGTCACTGGCTCTCTTCTCAGTGGTTTTTGGCTAATGTTAGCTTGTGTGCAGTGATGGCGGACGCCCGTACTACACTGCGCAACGCCGAAATCTCGCGAGAGTTAAGTCGCTCGACTGACAGGTGCATTCCACAGGTTGACGACCGCTCACTCATATCACGGCGGTCACATTAGCATCCCTTTTGATTTTTTTAAGCTAATATTTCGACGAAAAGATGTAAGTATACGAGAGCTTTTAGCGACAAAAAGAGCTGGTTTAACTCATAAAGAATGAACGAGAACGCAGATAAAAAAAAAAGACTTTTATTTGTTGACAGTGTCAGATACAATTTGGACGGAGTGCTTTTTTATTTTATCCATTTTTTTTGTGTGTTTTCATCTTTGCTGTCTTCCAGTCCACCGCTCACTTTTAGCATTGACCAGGGGCTGGAAGATGGAGTATCTCCTCACCGTCATGACGACGCTCTCTGGATGAGAGGAAGAAGAAATAAACACAACATCAAATAGGTGAGTACAAAAATACAGTGAAAAAAGTGAAATAGAGGTATTAACTACACAATAAAGCCATAAATAAACGCGAAACTACTTATCGCGTGCACACATTTTACCGCCCAAAGAGAGAGAGCATTGCTGGGCTCAATCAAGTCTTTTGGTATTATTTGTCTACCTCTGCATTGTGCTGTCACGATGGGAACTGTTGCATTCTTCCGGAGACGAGCTCCAGCTCTCCTCCTCAGGCCCATGTTCTCCAGCTCCAGCTTTCTGATTTCCAGACGCATCGCGCTGATCACCTGGATGATCCTCTGTTCGCTGTCCATGGTGCTGACCACGCACATCTCCACCCTGCCTGCGTCCCCCTCCGAGGCATCTAACCCATCACACGACCCCATCTGACCCCGGTAAACACGCAGTCTGTGTGCAGACAGTATGTCCCCCTTTTTTTTCCATTCAAGGCTGATTTCAAAGCTCAACTAACTTGGGCCAGGGAAGACATAAAGCAGCCAATCAAGAGAAGCAATCTAGTCTTTCATCAGAGCATTGATAGTCTGGTCACATGATGGGAAGAGTGTTATTTTCTTCTTAGTGATCTGATGCCTACCACTTTCCCTCCTCCTGTTAAATATTCATCTAGTCTGTCAACATAAAGCCACAATAGGTACTTGGGAGAGGCGTAGCATTTGGTCTGACAGCCTGTGTCATGGTGATAGGGTGAACTACTTCTCCTTTAAGCTCACACTACTTCTCAATTTGGCTAAAATGCATAAAGAAGATATTTGGTTTAACACCTTTTTTAAAAAAAAACGTAACATCTAACCCTTCTGCTTCTTCTTTCTTCCCCATATTTGTTTACTACGTGAGCTGAGTCAAAACAGACCTCTCAATTTCACACAGATAGCCGCATTATAAAGGCTAACGCAGGAAGCTTTGCTGCATTCACACACACATATTAAATCTGAACACACACATACTCATAAATATTTATTTTATCTCTACTGTAAGAACACTTATACATCATATATATAGATATATATATATAGTATCTTGTGAAGATGCTATGAGTCAGTGAGTGACGGTCGGTGCTGCTCTGCTGCTCTCTAGTGTCTGAGCATCATGTTTAAATAGTCACCTATCTCCAAGCAGAAAAACCTTTTTCTTTTTACTGACCTCTTCTGGTTGAAATTGTCATATCAGTAGGAATGTGTGGCATGGATACTGGTGCAGACTAGCAGACATCAAAAACATAAATAACGTAATAGCAATGATAGTTGATGCACTGAGGAGATATGCAGATGAAGTTATTACTGTCGGAAATATAATGCTATATATACAGACAAATGTGAAAGAGCATATTATTGCAAGGACTTTTGCTAGATCTTCTGGGCAGATGGATAGCATCACACACTAATTGTAGATTCATCTTTCTGAATTCATTTATGTGGCTCAGTGGAACAGGGTTCTCTGTGCATCTTCAAGCAGTATATGCAGCTGAATCAGCTGCTTCTCAGTCGGAGGACAGCAGTCTTCCTGGAGCACACTCATTTATTTGCAGTCTTTAATTGTGCAAACAGACGTCCATGTCTTCATCTGAGGCAAAATGAACAAAGACACATACAGTATAGTCAGCCTAGAACTTGTGAACAATTGTCATTGGATAATCGGTTGAACATGATTTCTGATGTATTGGATAGTGGATCCAAAGATGGGAGTTGCAATAGTCAGTGTTCAAGTACCACATCGTATGCATTAACACCACATCAGACACTAAAGAACATTGATTAAGTGAAAAAGATATAAGTACAGAAAGTACAAGCACTAGAGCAATCGTGACAAATTCATTTCTCAGTTCAGGCCAAAGGGCTCCACTGTGTTAAGAGTGTGAAGCTAATATGTCTCTCTGCAGAGCAGTGAGTTGATAATGTCTCCGCCTGTAGAATAGGGTGAGATTTTGTCTATTCTTCCTGACTTTAATGATGCTGCAGAGCCGTGGTTAGCCTTTGCATAATGCAGAGCAATACTGCCCTACAAAACCAGAGCACAGTAACTACAATTTTGGTCTATATTGAGATATGACTGAAATTGAACTTTTAAATGTCTGTTTAGTCTCGTGACAAAGTTCCTAAGTTATTGCTCTGTCTAAAAAGGATGTAAGAATTGCAGTTACAACAAAATCCAACCAAAAACCCAAGCAGACCGCTTTTTACTTTAGTTACTGCACACTGCCTTAGTTTTTATGAGTTTTGGCCACAGTTACTGCAGTCTGTGACAGCTGTCTATAAAGACAGGGACTAGATTGTATCGTATGAGAACATAAAAGTCTACGAACAGGTTCACATACATTTTACAATGACACTAAATATATTAATTCATCTTAATGGCTTAGACCTCATAAAATGTTATTTGAGGATTGCTTGAATTTTTCTTAAACATGCAAACATAAAAACAATTAAATGCGGATATAACGTAATAAAAAGTCATATTAAAATAGCAAAACTTGTTTTGCATGCATATTGCAGTTTTGTGTACAGACATGCAAATCTTCATGTCTCTTTTAGTTTGTCAGTATAAAGCAGACCACAGGGAACATTCCTGCACGCAGACAACATGTACGCTGTTGCAAATTATGAAGGATTTTATTGTACATATATATTTACCAGTACATGGATGTGTGAAGTACTTAGTGTCTGATGAGTTAGAACATTGTGCACAGCAGCCAAAGTAGAAAAACCTCGAGGTTGATTAGACAGCCAGGAGACAGTGATAAAAGGTGTTATAGTGTCAAAATGAACCAAAGTATTTATACTCGGTTACTTCCCAACTCTCCTTATAGAAGTACATACATATCAGATGAGAAAATGTTGTGCGTTTCCTTTTTTTCAGGTCGCATCCTCTCTGATATTGACGATGAGATTGGTGATCGGTGGTTTTGACACCGGAAGTGCTAGAGCTACTAGCCTGATGTGTGTGTTCATACGTGTGGAGGGTGAGCTCTATGTTAACCTATCACTTTGTAAATTCAGCGTGTCAGTTGTAGTGCATCTAATTGAGCACATTTCATTTCATGTAGAAAGTACACATTAGCTGATCCTATAGAGGCAGGATAAAAAACACCTATATCTTATATTTGGTGATGTGTGAAGTCCTCATTTTGTTTGATGACATTGCAAAAAGACAGCTGTGACACATACGAGCATAAGTGTAGCATAATATCAAGTCTCCTGTTTGCTTGTGTGGTGTTTTGACTTGGCATTACATACTCTAAGTTCCACCCATTTCACAGTGTGGTATGTCAGCTGTTTGTCTGCTGATAACAACCCGCTCAGCGACGGAGAGATAAACTCCACACGCTGCGGTACAGACAGCTACCATGAGATTCTGACAGGCTGCATGACAGAAATGTATTGTGACTGTGGAAATGGGGTCTCCGCTGGGTGAAAGATGTCCCTGTGAAGTGATGTTAAATTGAATGACTGGGAGGCACAATGTCTTCCATTTCAACAGCAATAACAAACGCATTAATAAAGAAATATATTAAACATTTACTTTTGTTTACCACATATCATACCCAGGATCCCCAGCAGGTGGCGTGTGCTTTGGTGTGAGTCTAACAAAATTAGGCCTAATGTACTGAAGCTTCACTCCATGTGCAAACACATGACATCCTCCAGCAGCAGGGTAGACCCAAAGGACAACAGTATAAAGTGGTGCATTTGAAAGCAGAGGTAATTGATTTTTTTTTGCAAGTGATTACAGAGGCAGAATTTAATACACTGCTTTTGATTTCAGCTCTTTTCATCGCTGCTACTTGCTTTGCAAACATGACACCAGAGGCTCAGGACAAACGCAGCTCCCTTCAGAATCCCGCACTCATCATTTTAGCCAAGTCGCTGTTGACCCGGCGCCAACACCACAAAACAGGACAAGTAATTTAATTTGCCACTGCTGCCGACCTTGAGCAGGGAATGTAGGCTACCAGAATCCCAATAGGGAGGCTTGAAGAAAACGTCCTGGGAGCTGAGAGAGGGGTCACACTGTTGTGCCTGTAGCATCACGCAGTCTCCTCACTTCGACAGGAATACTTTTGTCCTTCAGATTTGCATAAACAGATTTATCTATTCTGACAGATAGTGTTTATTATCAGTTATCAATCGATTACTTATTTTTACTGTAAATATAGTTAGAAGATCCTGTGAATGATATAACCTTATAATAATATTAAGATCCTAATGATACAGTTAAAAAATCTTGATTTAAAGGTCAGTACTGTGCACTAAATCTGGCCCTTTTCATGGCCTTAAATCTGAAAAATGACAGGTATGCAGTGGAAAAGAGTGCAGCTGTTGTCAGGGAGTTAAAGAAGTATTTTACCACTGGAAGGATGCCCCTTGCTTAAAACTGGGCTGGCTGGCTGGCTGTGCAGCAGAAAGACACAAATAATTTTAAAATTAGTGCTACATGACCAGAGAAAACAGAGAAAAAGGGCTGTGGTAGAAATGGCAGTGCGGCGGTGCTTGATTGTTGTCCATTTTGAAACAGAAAACAGTTTGGCAGCTGGATGCTGACAAAAAATATTGTATTTCAGCTAAACAGTCCACTAAAATATGTTTTTGAAAACATAGGAGAAAAATAGATAATGAACAAGATTGTGGTTCATATTTGATCAGTACTGCCTTGTTTCTTGATCAGAATTTTTTTCAGCCTCAGTTTTCACAATACAGGAAAAATATGGTGCCTCTTCTAGTTCACAACCTTTTGCTATTGCAGCTAGACAGTACACTGAAGATATGTTTCTGAAAACGTTTTAAGCCAGAAATAGGCAGTGCGGTAACAGAATCTTGGTTTATAGTTTGTCAACTCTGCCAAGTTTAGACATTTGATCAGAGTTTAATGAGACGCCCCTCACTCAATCCAAGAGAGAGAGAGAAGGGCAGCTCCCTATGTTGATCCAACCACACTCTTGGTGTCCCTGGACATACAAAAATCTGGAAGTACAATCTGTACTTGATACAACAGCCCTAAAATCTGTTAGATGACGTCTTTTGTGTCATTTAGCTTTTTTTTTTCCGGCAAGAGTGGGGAGCTCTGGGTGCATGCAACGTGGAGAGAAGTATCATTTTTTTATTGCCATGTACTACAAAGGCTGTCGTGATACAAAGCTGGTTGAAAATTGGCAAAGTTCCTGTTTAACCGTCATGGCAACATATAAAATGCCTGGGTGAAACATTCAGTTAAAGGTTAATACTGATCTAATCCCAGTCAAGATGTGCACTGACGTCATCTTTATATTTCACAAACAGGGATAAGATTATGACTCAGGATATCTAGGAAGTCTAGAAAGTGTCAACTCCCCATAGGAGAGGTGCTAAATAAAACAAATAGCATAGGATCGCAAGAGAAATTAGGTCACATCTGCTTTTATTATGTGATACATGCCAAGGATGTCTCATGGTACTTCTAGCAGTCATGTTTACATATCTCTGGAGATATGTAACAAGATGACATATTTTGATTCATTGGCATCTCTGCTGATAAAATCACATACCTTAAAAAACTGAGTGTGTGTGTCAAAAAGCCTTGCTGCTAGATAAAAATGACACTGGTGTTTCACAAGCCACTCAGTCATTGTGTACCCATCTTGTCATCATGACTTGTCACCACAATGACAATGATGATATGACATTAAGAGGTTAGATAAATTGTCAAATCCCTTAAGTAAAACATGTGCTGTTACTTTCTATCATGTTAGCAATGTCTTCTGTGCAGACACATTCCTAATCCCATCTCTCATCACCCACAGGGAACAAACGTCCTCTTCCAGCCATGTGATGTCATGTGATCTGATCGTAATTGCGCCCATAACTTGTTGCCCCATCGAGGTGACACCTTAAATCACCCTGGTGGAAATATCTTGGGTCAGAATTCAATATTGGTCATTAAATCTAAATATAAGGCCCTGGAGACTAAGCTGTTTCACAGAGCGCTGCGGTAGCTGTCTGGCAAAAACACACAAGGGGTAATAAGGCTTGAAAGTGGAGCCACTGCCGCTTACAAGAAAGCTTCTGCCATTGAGATTATTAGTGTAATATTTGTGAAATGGTGTAATAACTTTAAAGAAGCCGGTTGAAAGGACTTCCTGCTATGCGTCCTTGTCTTCCAGCATGCCAGCGTTTCAAATAGAGACCTGCAGGTTTTCCAGCCACTCGGCACCGTCTCTTAATGACATAGCTCATAGCCACAGTCCCATCCAACAGCCTTCATTATGACTCAGTAATCACAGGCTACATTTGTTTTTCTTTTCCTCTCTCCTCTCTCTATCTCTCTCTCTTTCACTCTGTCTTTTTGTAAACCTATAGGCCGCTCTCTCCTCCCCCACCCTGTTTGTCCTCGTCTGAGCAAGACGAATCCAGTAGTGAGCAAGAAGCGCCGCTACTGGAGAAAGTGTTTGTTGACTTTTCGGCACAGACTGGTGCTCTGTAGGGGAGCAGCCTGTTATTTATGGCTCAGGCTTATGTGATTGGCTGAAGAGAGATATAATTATGTCTGGCGCAGAGCTAAGCTAGTTTTAGAATTACAATAGGTGCCATGTTGAGTTCGCCGGTTGCTATGTTACTAAGTGGAGGGTCTTGTGCTATATAGAAAATTGTTTTGATTTCGACCTACATGTATACGTCTGGCTGTTGAACCCGTTTTCTGTACTTACTTTCAGCCGAGTGAGCCATAGTTAATGTAATAGTTCATTACTGATTTTGTAATACGATACTAAACACTGTCTGGGTTTTTGTTTGTGTTCAAGGATGGCTTTTAGTGTCACACTGAGCAAGGGCTTTTTGAATTTTTAAGGGATATTTGAAGGCTAGTAAGAACAAGAGGAATGATGACAGCAGCAAACTATTTTGAATGTTAATTCGGGAGCCAGACTTTTTTGCTTTAAGACAGACTTGAATAATTGTGAACCTATCCTTTACCCACTGAGCAGGCAACCTCTGTGGATGTCCAAAACAGGTTGATATCATATCCGTCGGGCCAGGCCATGATCTGGACGTCCATTGACAGCCAGAATTAGTCGATAAATGATGTTCGTACTGGCTATGATCTGGACGTCCACGGACAGCCAGAATTAGTCGATAATCATCAACAACAACGTCCAGAAAAGATGTATAAAATGTATAAAACTTTAATTCTGGCTCCCCAGAGAACATCTTTTAGACGTCTTGGATGTCCATAAATGACGTTTAAAAGACGTGATCTAGACCACTTTTAGCTCACTGGGTAATGTATTGATATAGCATAAATGTTTCTTTTAACCCAAAGGGTGCATTGCACACTACAGTTACAGGTGAATTAAATGTTAAACATGGGATAAGGTAAAACTTTTTTAATTACCTTGGCCAAAAAAATTGCGATTCACAATATTATCCCAACAATTATCAAAGTAAGCTTCAAACTCTTAATGGCACTAAAACATGGATCTTTTTTAAGTAAACGTACTTTTGAATGAAAAAGAAACCAATAGACTGTTTGATGAACAGAGCTGGGTGGTGGTCATGAAGATGGTAGTGCAAATTGGAGATGTTGGTTCCTCATCTCCCGTCTTTCTTTAGTTTGCAATCCATCCATTTGGAATGAGTTCAAAGTTGCTGGATCCTCCTTGTGGCAATGACAAATACATCGGAAACTCTAGGACTGCGCGTGACAAACTAGACTGCTTTTTTTTAGTCACTCGTGTGTAGGATATTCATGATTATCCTATCGCAATCCCAGACAAAATCTTTCATTGTTCCATCCCTACTCATAGTCCTGCTCTCTTTCATGTATAAAAGCAAACAAATGCAGCTAATAAGACATAATGGAACCCAGGTTTGCATTTGAATATTTAGCAAAGAAGTTGGATGACTGATACAGAGCTAACCAACCCACTTTTGTGAACAACCCACTTGGCTTCCCGATTTGTTGTTTATCATTAATTCACTTGTGTAACACTGAATGACTCACTGAATGACTGGCTGTTATCTGAAGGTGCAACTTAAATACCATGAGAAGACTGTAATTTAATGTTTTATTGATGCCACTTGTCACTTAATTGCCTCTAGTTATGAAGTTCCTTATCTAATTGCATGCTGGGGCGATGACAGTCGCTGAGCTCATCGTTCACATAAAAGATGTTGGATGATAGAAGGATTTTCCAAGGAGCTGCGAAGATTTCCAGAGAACTGCACTATATATGGAGGTGAGAAGGCTGGAGTCAGATGGAGGCAGGATAAACAAGTCTCAACAGCCATCTTAATAGTTTGTGAAGGGGTTGACTAACAGCCAAAGATTTGTTAAAACATTCAGATGGTTCTTAAAACAGTGCAAGGAGAGATTAATTGAATTAATAGTTGTCCATGACACAAAAAGCATGAATAATTCTCTTTATAAAAACAGTTACTAATGGTAATTGCCCTAGTAGCCTTTATCTCCTCATTATACAGGCTGGTCAGACAGGGACCTTGAATCGACTAATGGGATTATGTCAGTTTGAATCGTTATTCCACACACTTGCAGTAAAGCGGCAGCGATGTATTTGTGTGCTCCCCATAGGAGGTGGGAGGTGAAGATGAGACTTCATCTCTCCACCACAGTTAATCCTATTGTGTGTTCCATACCATGGCTTATGTGATCACTGACTTCAATAATACATGTGCAGTCATATTGCAAGTAGAAGACACAAGGATGGGGCGGCTCAATGAGTAATCCTCATCTAATCCATTTATTTTAAATACACTGGCTGCTACGGTTAATAAATAGTGACGTGTCTATCATCTTCGTGAATACTGCTGCTTTGCCAAGTGTCTTTTTACTTTTTAGTCCTTAAAGAAAACTCTCACCAACATGTCGAGTTTCAATTTGCTGTTTTAATGTGTGTTTTTAAGCATGTCTGGATAATCTTTGAGATTATGTGACAACCAAATGTATTTATTTAAAGATTTATTTGTACCAAACAAATGTTTAAACAACTTTAACACACAAAAATATGTATCTTATGTAAGTGGAAGTTGAGCACCTTCTGTCCCTCTCTCTCTCTCTCTCTCTGTGTCACATGAAAAATCAGCCAGATCACGATGGAGAAAAAATGCGCTCTTAGCCCGGCAGCATCTAGTTACATCCCGGACCGGGGTTATTAAAGATTACATGACACAGTGTCAGGGCCTGGCTCAGTGGATAGTGTAAGTATAGACCCTCTGATTAGTCCTATTTTCACACCTTATTACTGGTGTGATTTTATGGCAAGCTATTGTGCCAGTGGGGGATGAGTTTCAGACGTTTACAGCACCAAGCTGCCTTTATATCTACTGAAGGTGGTGTGAAGATAAGATGATTGTAAATGAGTTCAAACTGGCAGTTTAATATGCTCACGGTGTGAGTAATGTCAATAAATACGAGCTTTGTTCAAACATTTACACACTTCCCTCCATGCAAGATTATGACTTTTAGACCTACATCGTAATTAAAATGATGAATTAAAAATCAAAATAATTGACTGTCACCTCTCTCTCTCTCTCTCTCTCTCTCTCTCTCTCTCTCTCTCTCTCTGTCCAGCTCCTTAGTGTAGCTAGGAATGCAGTAGTGCCACTTGCAGACTGCAGTGTCAAGAGAGCCCTAAAAAGGGAAGGAGTCTCACTCTGATTCCTGGCAGCTTGTGGAGCAGCGGAGGCTAAATTAGGCCTGGTTTCATTGACTACCAATCCCCCGAGTCCCAGCAGCCCTGCAGCCCAGAGGAGGGGAGGCCGTCTGGTGCTCAGGGCCTCTGATGCTTCCTCAGAGCGTCTGCAGACACTGCCGGGGTAAGTTAAAGTGTCAGATGGAGAGATGATATGTCTAGAAACCTCGAGATGAGAGGCTGCGTCTCTTGGTAAATTATAAGTAAGTGGGAAAAGAAACATGAATAACATTAAAGATTCTGTGATGTTTAACATTTTAACATCAATACATATTTAACAGATTCACTTTAGTCAACATAAGAAGCTCTATTTTTTTTTTTTGCATAAATACATCTGATATATTGCTGTATGGCAGTTCCAACTTTTTTGGTCTATGACCCCTTAAAATTAGGTTTGTACTTGTGACCTCACATGCCAGACTATGGCCTGAGGGTGGAATAAATATGAATTTGATTTAATTTAAATTATTAGGGATTTGATGGGGAATAAGTATCCAGTAATTCACAAGAAAACATTTAATCAAATTACTGAAACACACTAAAAACTTTTGTGCTTTTTTTTTTCTTTTCTTTTTTTTTTTAATCATCTTGTGATCCTTCAGATTCTTATTCTTATTTCAGACCACTAGATTGGGAACCACAGCTTTATGGAACAAAAAGAAAATTGCATTATGGTGGGACAAGAGGAAGTCTGCTAATCTGTCAGGAAATGAAACATCAAAGATTGTGCAGGTGTTACTTCATTGCAACGATATGTAAATAGATGTTCAACCACAAATTGAATTGCGAAATATCACTGAATAGTGCAGATGCACTTGTTTAACTACATTTTTATTCTTGTTTTGTGCATAGAAAGTCATCATAATCCTAGAAATAAGGTTTATGATGTTTCACTTGGAAGATCCCTTCATCTTCGTTTTCTCTAAAAAGACTGTATATCCAGTGTATTGTTATTAGTATCTTCAAATATATTTGCAACATCAGGCAACATGCAGACTTTTTGAAATAAGTGGTCTCATATTAGGCTGCTACTTGTCTTGACCTTTTTGTTAATTGCAAATATGCCAATATATTACAATTAATTTAATAAGGATATATTCTGTTTAACAAATTTAGTTTTCTAATCATCCTGTTATGTGTTGCGCAATGCACATACCATGCAACCTGCTCAGTATGTTTTTTATTCCTGCTGATAAAATGCTTGTCTCCCTCCCACTCTCCTCTGCAGTTTCCCCTTTGCTGTGCTGTCCAGTGTGATTGACCGTGTCTCTTTCTCTGCGCTGGCAGTCGGAGACAGGTGCTGAGTGCTGCTGAGTGTTGCTGTGTGTGTGGGCTCCAGGGGCCTGCTTCAACATTCCAGCGATAGTTTGATAGACACAGTCCTTGGGGGAGGAAGAGGAGGAGGCCAAATGCCCGCGCCAACCTCGCAGAAGAAGAACCTAGGGGGTAAGTGAAATGCTTTGACGATGTACCTGCCATGGGAGGATTTAGATAACATAATGAAAGTCGCCTTTCTTTTTTTAAGTCCCTCAACAGCAGTCTTTACAACACCCCTCTTCCTGATTTACAAAAGCGGTTTCACTGCTTATCTCTCAAGCTGCAAACTGGTCTAATGTCACAGTCACTTCCCCTTTTCACTCGCAGCGCGCTCGCGTATAGATCAGACACAAAGAGCGTGCACACCGTTGTGAAAATGGAGGGAAAGAGGAAGTTATAAAAAAAGGGGATGCAGAGAGAGGCGGGGGCAATAACAAGGTGACCATATTTGGCTTCAGTAGATAATGCAAGCAGAAGATGCAAATTAGATAAGGAGTGGTTGTCATGGAGACTTGATGTTGCGCAGTGATGGTTCGCTGTAAACCTGACCACATTTGCGGTATGGCCGTTGCCAAGCAGAAGGTGCTATTATGAGAGCGAGAGATGAGAGTGAGAGAAGTAGAGGAAGAGAGATGTGAAGATGTTGGTTCATCCCACAATGCACTGCGGCAGCGTGACCCGCGTTGAAGTGACTTCGTCTACCCCAGTGGCACGTCAGCGATAGACAGACACGCAGGTAAGCTCACTGGTTGTAAAATCGGTCGTAGGTTTAATGTCTGTTGATAACTTTAAAAAAAGTTTGGTATTATTAAGTGTTTGTTGATTATTTCATAAGACTTTATAATTGTGTGATTGGTGATGATTCTCTCTTTTTCAACAAACAAAAGTTTCTCTGATACTTTGAAAAGATGGAAAGCTTCTCTGTAACATTTGCAGTGTTTTCCTCTCTATAGAACTTTGTCTGTTTGTCTGTACTGTGAAGTGTTTACAAAAAGTTTGTGGCGTAGGGAGAGTTCATTTAATGCCTGCATCCGTGTATCTGCAGGCTACATTTCGACAGAAAAAGCTGGAGTGAAAGCCCTCTTTGCAAAGGGTGTTTCCATTCGTTTTCATTTTATCTCCAAGATAAGCTTCGAGCTCGAATGGTGCATACACACACACACTCACGCAAACACTCACACACACACACACACACACACACACACACACACACACACACACACACACACACACACAATAGTGTCAGATGGGGACAAGACACTGTGCTATTTCCTCTCTCTATATTTCAAACTCGACAGCTTGAATTGCACCTGCTTCCCCTCACTGCGTCAAAGTGGAAAGTAGTTAAGAGAAAACCACAAAATATGCAGCAGAGACACACGACTGCAGATTCACACCAGAAAAGAGGTATTTGTCAGCATACACACATTTACAACTTGTCCCACTTTCATATACATTTTTAGAAATGCGTAGCATATTTACAACCTCTTTGTTTGAGGGAGAACTTCATGTATTCTAAACTAAATCATAACACAGATGTTGTTTTTTTAAGCGTAATATAAGCGATAATTTAACAGCCGACATTGAATGCAGATCCCTGCTGTGGGCCTTTCTGTAAGACTGTGTACTGTTGCTGTTGTTGCTGTGATGGTCTGTAATGGGAGTGTAATGTGTATTTGCGGCCTCGGTGATAGATGAGCCGTCAGAGTTTGGCACACAAAAGCTCTGGGACATTTCCTCAGTGGAGTGAGAGTTCACATCAGCCAGCCAGTGTCATTTACAGAGGGCTGGGAAATAGCAGAGCGCTGAGATGATAGGGAAGCTTAAGGTGGAAAGTTGCGTTCATCAGGGAGGAGGGAGAAAGGAGAGTCGACAAAGGTGAAGGGTTAGGATTTGATGGTTTGACAGAGGCACATGGGGTCACACATGCCAGACTGTGTTGACTTAGGGTTAAAGGGGCTCTATGGAACAATTTGTAGCAATTTACAAGTATCAATCACTTTTTCATTGGCCATATGTGAGCAGATTGTAACTTGACCGGAATAATGAGAACTTCTCCGTGTCTCTCGGTTGCCTATACAAGCCTGTGGACGATTTGTTTAAGTTGTTTAACGCTGCTAGACTGTAGATTTCTTTGTGAAGAACTGACGTCGGATTTTCCACAACCGTCCAAAGGATGTGACTTTATGCACGTTCTTGAGTGCCTCGTCAACATGCTTTTCTCCACATCATTAACAGAGGGCAACAGTAGCTAAAAATGTAATAATATAAACTAACAACCAGCTTCTCAGACAACACAGAAGTCACACAGAGCCCCTTTAATGTGATTGGTTATTGAAAATTAGACTGGAGGGAGTTTCTAGAATATTCTGCACTTCCTTGTAAAACAGCTTTTTCACTCCGCTCTTTCACAATTTAGTACTTCACTTTCATACATTAGTTGGACTTTCAAAAGACAGATAAAAAAAAGAAAAAAGAAGAACAAAATCTATCCTGCAGCAGAGAATCCTACAATTCCCATAACGCAACTGGATGATGAAATTACTAGAGTTATTTTCTCAGACTTGACAAAGCTCCCTGCAGGGCCACAGAAGAAGACATTATTATAACTGTTTTCACATGCTGAGTAGCATAAGTAGTTCACTGATCTTAATGTGTAAAATCGGTGGTTTTCCCCTGCAACACACACAGACACACACACACACGCACACACACACAAACACCAACACACACCTCTTCCTGTTTTCAGTTGGTTAACATTAGTATGTGTGTGAACAGTTTGCTCAACCCCAGCACGTTGATTGCTGTTGCTCTTTGCTCATACTTAAACAGCTGTACCGCCTCATTGATCTCCTCGAGCAAACAACGGTCACACGATTCTCTTGTCTATGAGGCATGTGGAGCAGGAAGTTAAAATACACGTCTGATTTCAATTTAGTCCAAAAAAAAAAAAAAAATGAACCAGAAAAGGAGAAATAGGCTCCTGTCGTGAATTTATATGCAGAATACAATTTCAGTTCTACAACCGAATGAGCAAACCATCTGGCTTGCACCTCTAATTGGACCAGGGGAATATGGATCTGCGAGTTGTGACACAATAGGCACGTGGTTGTGGTTGTTTCGGGGGCACATTAAGGGGAATTAAGCTTTAGTCATAAGTGACAGAAAGTGATGAAAATACAGACTCAAATAAAGAATGATAATGAATAGGAAATATGGCCTTGCAGGGCAGAGGAAGGACGCAGAGACAGAAAGCAGCAGAGGCACTGGCATGCACTCAGCTGCAGCAGAAGAGGGGAAATTCCACGTCAGTGTCTGAGTTTAGCAGAGAGACCAGATCTTTGGAGGCGCTGCTAATGTGTCTCCTATTGAGTCAGAGCAACACCAATCGCCATGTTTCTTCATTATGGGTCAAGAAAATCTCCATGTGGAGGTTGGAGGGACCTGCTGCTTTCATTGATCAGCAGTCAAACAGATTGCTTGGCTAATCTTAAGGGCATGCTGTATGTGTTTGAGCAGGGCTGTTTCCATGGTTGGAAATAGATCTCCTTCCATCACTCGTGAATGATGGTTGGAAATGGATGAAGGCATGCACTTTAGTGGTGTAGCTAATAATGCACTGTCTATGAATACTTCATCGTCTCAGAAAAATAGGCATCTACTTTTTGTTTTTACTGAAGCAGACAACATGTGTTCTGTTCGCTCTGAGCACATTGGAACACTGCACCGGAATATTGGCTAGGTAAAGAGGATCGCACTGAAGCTAGGGCTCTACCACAGATTGTCACCTGGGGTTTAAGGGCCGGCTGTGTAAATTAGAGATGACTTATCACCAGCTTTGTATCAAACAGAGCGTTGCAGCAGTAGAAACGGGTCCAATGAGCGGAGGACGGGGTGGAACAGAAAGACAGGCGTGACAGTTTCACATAGGAGAGGCAGTGGGACAGTATTAGACATGAAACAAGAAAGGGTTTACACATCTCCCTACAAATGTTGGTGCATGATTTAGCTGCAGTGTATGGAGTTTGCTTTCTTTGTCAGTGATAATAAATTTCAAAGCTATTCTTAATATTTCAATAGGCAGCGTTATGAATGCACGATCTCCACGATCACAATCAAATGAAGTGACTCACAGACAATATGCGAGATCAGTGAGAAAACTTGGCGTCAGCACATGGCTCCAAATCTGTAAAGATTCCTGCAGATGCCAAGGCCACTATCTCCATGGCTACCGGATATTGCAGCATCAGGTCCAAATCAAATTCTTGGAGGCTCCTTTTCGCCTCTCTGGCTTTCCCCTGGATGCAAGGGGTTGTGGCGGCAGAAGCCTTGAGTCAACAACAATACAGGAGAGTTGGCAGCAGCAGTTGCCTCTGTGTTGTCTTAGTTATCTGTTTTTATTATATGTTGCAGACCTGCAACCAAACTGCACTGGTCAGCATCTTAGCGAGCAGTCGTATTTACACGCTCTGCGTTGCTCTGGATGTATAATCGCTCACTAGCGTAGTCCAGTTTGATTTAGTGCAGTTCAGTGTGTCCTGCTTTTTTAAGTGTGGGCAAGAGCTGTAAGTGTGAGGCTGAGCTGAGGTGTCTGGGGGTTGCATGGCACGGCAGAAGGGCAGCATGAAAGAGAGAGAAGGAGATCCACACAGAAGCCAGACCTAATCTGTCGCAAACTCCCTGTAAATTTCTTTCCACACCCCTCAAACTATTCATTCTTTCCAGCTGCTGTTTTTCTCCTTATCCATCCTAACCTCATTAAATCCATTGTTTTATACTCTTTTGCTCTTTTCTCTCTGTCTATGACTTTCCCAGCTTTTACTTCTATCACCCTTCATCACTCTGCTTGGCCTCTCGTAGTTTCTATGTTAATCATTTTCCCCTTCATTATCTTCTTGCTGTGTTTTCCCAGTGTTTCCTTCCTCCCTCCCTCTCTCCTTCCTCAGCTTCATTGGAAAGGCAAGGGCAGTGTTGCTGTAACTGAAGCAGCACTTCCTGGTGTTGTTTTAGAGGGGGTGGGGGGTGGGGGGCGTGGCCAGCCTTCAGCAAGGAAGAGAGGGAGGGAGGGAGGGAGAGGGGACTGCAGGATCTGTATGCCCGGTGCAGTCAGGGCTCCCTCCTCGTCCTCTTCTTCTTCCTCCTCCTCCTCCTCCTCCTCCACCTCCACAGCTGTTGCTACTGCCACCCAGCGAGCGCCACTTTCCTCGGGCAGCAGACAGCCGATCCAGAGGCTGGGGAGTCAGTAGAGACACAGCCCAGCCCGTCTTAGCACAGCTCAGCACAGCCCAGCTCAGCCACTTCAAGAGGCAGGGGAGGGGAGACACTAGCGCACACAGCCAACGCTGCAACACGCACATACACACACACACACAATCGCACAGACAAACAGTCCTCCTCTCTCTCTCTCTCTCTCTCTCTCTCTCTCTCTCCTTCTCTCTCTCTCTCTCTCTCTCTCTCTCTCTCTCTCTCTCTCTCTCTCACTCTGGTGCTCGGCTCCGCACAGCTCCTCCACTCATTCGCTGCTGATTCACTCGCTCACTCGCTTGCCTCTCTCCTGCCAGTCGCTCTGCCTTGCTGCGCTCTGCCTGCCTGCCTGAGAATGGTCCAGCCGGTGCCTGGGGGTCTGCTGTCGCGGCCTGTCTGAACACACGCATAAACACAAGAGTCAATCGACAGGCGGAAGCGCACGCACACACACACAAACTGGAGAGCAATGTGAGAGGTAAGAGCTTGGTTTCGTAGCCCTCCTCCCTTGTCTCATTGCTTTATCTAGATCTTTCCTCCTGTGTGTGCTGCAGTCTGTACTTTCCAAAGTAAGAGCCCGTGCATGGGAGCATAGCTAGAGAGACAGGGATTGTTTGCCTTAGTGTCTGCTGTGTGTCAGTGTCTGTGTGTTCAGTATGTGGGCCACAGGGTTGACATCTATTTGTTACGTCTTGTTTTATAGATATGGACACACGCATACTTGCACGTACACACACTGACACACACAGTAAGACACATTCTTGGCTCAAAGCAGAGAGTCACACAATAGCTACTTCCTGAGGGTAGCGCTAGTTAGCAAGAAAATTTGCTGGTGTGTGTGCGTGTGTGTGTGTGTTTGGAGGGCCGTGGTTGTTCCAGGAAGCAGTGGAGAGGATCAATAGATCGCCCACTCAGCTTTCATTCCGTCCGTCTGACTCAACATTGGACATGTTGGGAGTTATCCTGCAGGGCTTGGTTAACAAGGAGAATGGTAAAATTTGATTCTCTCTTACCTCCTTGCTGCGTCAGCCTAAAGGGGGAAGCATGGCTTTGCATGTGCGTATGTGTGTGTTTCTATGTGTGTGAGTGCACTGTGTAGGGCAAACTCCCGCCCCGCCGCATGTAAATTACGTGTGACATGTGAAGCTGCTGCTACCTTATATGGTGAGCACAGTATTTCAGTACAGTTGGATCTTGCCAAGCATTCCGGGTCGCGGGAGGAGAGAGTGTGTGTGAGAGGGTGACTCTGTCTGTGGGAGTGTGTGTATGTGTGTCTGACTAAGTGAGTGTTTTCATGCGTCTGACAGAGGGGGAGTAACTGCAAGAGAGGAAGAAAGTTGAAGAGAGAAGGAAAGAGGGGCAAGAACGAGATTGAGACAGGGAGAAGGAGACCCTGTAAATGGAGGGATTTAACTTGTCGATGTTTAAACTGGAGTGAAAGTAAGTAGTTTCTCGCTTAATGAAGGCTTTTGGGAGATAACGTGAGGTTAGCCTGTAATGTTTTTCTTTCTTTCAGGAGTTAAGTTTTTCCCGTGTGGATCATGCTAAGGTAAACTGAATGAAAGCGTTTTCTTACGTGCGTTTATATCTGGCAATTTGTCCGATTCAAATACAGGAAATTCAAAGTTTTTTGCTGGCGTTCATTCTTTCTGAGAGTCCAGAAACTGTCCGAACAACAGCAGGACATGATTCTGATAAAATACATATGGTATGCGAAAGCCAGAGGATCATCAGGGCTTTAAACTCTAGCCTTCTTTCCCTCCTCTCCCCTCTTTGTCCCTCTCCTCACCACCATCTCTGCCCACCCCTCCTCGCCTCGCCTCTCTGGGTTTCCTCTTGGTGGTGTGTCCGTGGTTGGGGCGATGATGAGGAATGTTGTTGTTGTGACTTAGAGGGATTCAGGGTGGCTCAGACAGTAGCACACACACAAGTATATACACACATGCAAGCATGCGCAACACAGCCAGATGTGGAGCAGATTGCATTGTTGAGACTCTGTAAAATCCCCATGTTGGCACTGCTGCAGGTAGACTGTCAATTTCTGCCTAGCAGAGGTGTGAGGAACATGCTGTCTTTGTCAGTGTTATATATATGTTATGGCTAATTATGTCAAAGGTAATATCACTTTCTGTGTATTATTGTGTGTGTGTGTGTGCGTGCGTGTGCGTGTGTGTGTGTGTGTGTGTGAAGTCAGGTGCAAATTGCGCCGCATTTATTTGTGTTGGTAATGATCTAGGATCTGCCCTACAGACAGGATTATGTGCATGGCTGAATCTGTGCTGACAGGTTAAGCCTTTATTACTGGAGGGCTTCTCTGTATGTTCCTACTGTGTTATGACCACATTTCAACCCCTCTGAGTAACAGTTTGACTCAGCTTCGGTTGAGTAAGACACCATCCACTTAAGCCATCATCCACGCTAAGCTAAACAAATTGATTTCAATGTTCGAGGCGCTGCTGAGTCTCAAATATTTATGTATTTCTGTTCTTTTCAGGTAGCCAGTGATAATTGTTTACTAGAAAACACATCATCTACCTGTATCCTGTATGAACTACACAACAGTGCTAACAAGCAGTGTGTTAAAGCTGCTGTTGGTGGAGCAAGTAATAGTTATCTAGTTGGTTCTTTATGGTTCTTTCCAGAGGTACACGTATCATCATCATCAACACAAGCCTATCCTTGTTTTTCTTCACCCCAGTTGCATCAGCTCCTGCTTACAGCCTTGACATCTTAAGCCTCCCCATCTCTGGAGCCGAGACAGACAGCTATAACATTTAATAACATACTCCTGCCCCAGTAGTCTCATTCTCTCACTCACAGTTTCTTTCTAGCTGCCTCACTACCCAGCTTTTCTTTATTTCACTGTGACAGCGCTGGCTCTGTTTGCCTCGGTATGTTAGAAACAGGCCTCAACACAAGCCAGTGGACGTTGGTGCATTAGCATGGCCCGTCCTCCATGGAAATGATTGACGAAATGAAAATGATACAGATAAGTAATGCAGAAGATAAAATTGGTCACTGGCGTAGAATGTTTGCATGTAATATGCTGATAAAGAAGCTGAACGTGCACCGTGTGCACCTTGTGGAAATACATGATTAGACACTGTATGCATAGAAGTCTGTATGTAAATCTATAAAATACACTTTACCATGTCAGACAGTTTGTGCGACTTTCAGTTAATTTTAATTACACAAAACGGCTATAATGTGAACATGATGGGTTTTGAAAAGACAGGAAGTTACTGCAATAATTATCTTAAACATATTTTTCATCGGTTTGATGTTTATGTTTAAGTCTGTGCACGTCTTCCTCTTTGTTCAAGGGATTACAACAGAGTAAAGCAGTGCCAGTATTCATACATATGTGTGCAAATAAAATGGGGGGAAAAAAACTGTAAAGACTGGTAAAGACTTCACTCTAAACTCCGCTAGAGGTTCACCGTCATCTAATATACCTGTCCAAAAACTCCCACAGCTGTCCTGTTGGGATTTATTCATACTTTCGTTTATTTTGTCACTGTCTATACATGCGGAAATCAGCCTGACAATGTCTCAGCTCACAGACAACATAAATGTGAGCCAATGAGCCACTCATTAAACCATAAGGCTAGCCATTATCCTCCTCACTGTCCGTTGACTTCACCACATCCTTACACACACACACATGCACACACAAAGATGCAGTGTTGCAGACAGTCAGATATTCACCACAGCTTAAGAGCACTCTGTGCCAGGACACATAGCGTTTTTGTTGTGTTTTGTAAGGTTCGCATTTGTGTGTTTTGTCAGTGTGTGTTTGTGTGCTTGCATAGCTCTGTCCATGTATGCTAAACAAGAGATCTAATTGTCTCCAGAGGTTCGCTCTCAGAGGAATCAATAGGCATTGTTTGTTATGCGTTCCTAGCCTAAGACTCACTTTCAGAACCACGTTATTTAATCTGATGACATATAAGCCAGTTAAACTAATAGTTGTGAGGAGATGATGACTTCATGCTGACGACGATGAGGTCGGTCAGTAACGATACCAGCTATGGTGAGCAAGATTCTTGCTCATATTAGCAAGAAATTACTATTTTTGCAGTATCCCGTTGAGCATGTGAGCTGTTTTCATCTATAATCACTATTCGTAACAAAACAAACTGATACAAAAAAGTATGAATACATTTCATTTCTTTTTAATGCAATGTGCTGTTGCCCTTCAACTCATTTTATGCAGACCTTCCTCTGTGCGATCTCTCAACCAACATGAAAGGTCCCATCATCAAAAGAAATGCAGTTTACTCAGGGATGCATGTGGTATAGAGCAGTAGCCTGACAGTGTGTGTGTGTGTGTCAGTATGAAACAGATCAAGAGAGAGTGAGGAGAACACGCTCACGTGTCCATAAATGCATTAGTGTGTACGTGTTCACGTAAAGGTCAGTGAGGGCAGTATTGACATGCTATATTCTGAGCACATGGAGCCGCAGCAGGAGC
This sequence comes from Pagrus major, assembly GCF_040436345.1. Taxonomy (NCBI): domain Eukaryota; kingdom Metazoa; phylum Chordata; class Actinopteri; order Spariformes; family Sparidae; genus Pagrus; species Pagrus major. The sequence goes on from NC_133235.1 coordinate 24,940,975, forward strand.
GAGGCCTGGGGTGTTGCATTTCCTCCAGCGTCCTGATGACCTGCCTCAGCACACTGTCACCCTGACTCCACCTCTGTCAATATGCTGAAACCACTCCTTTTAGCAAGCAGCAGCAAACCTAAAGAGATGAACGCCTCTTTCTCTGCAGTCAAAGCTGAAAAAGCAGGAGCTCGGGGCTTACAGCCTCATTTTGTTCTTTAGTTTTTCAGAGCAGATGTTCACCAGTTATTTCATAGAGCATCCATTAACTCCTGTCCTTTGTTGATGGGCGATGCCAAACTGGGCTTATAATGTGCCATTCACACCCTCTTTTTTGTTGTTTCTAGCAGTTAGTCACAGTGACAACTTCAAGACCAGCCCTGGTTAGCAACATGCTTTAATTGCTCTAAGTTCAGTGAGTTAAGACATGCCTAAATTACAAAACCTCTTTGTGTGTTCAAGAAAACCTCATGACGTGTCCATTGGGCAAATCATTGGCTGGTTTTAAGCATATTTTGCGCTTTTCGGCAGAGGTGAAGGGTGGTTTCGACAGCGTTGAGAACAGATTTGTTTTGTGACTCATAACCAAGAGAAAGTAAAAGATGCACAGGCATGCTTTTCATGTCAGAAACTGTTCTGTTTAGGCATATGCTGGTATCACATGACCATGAGCTGATGGTGATATCGAAGACAGGCTTCCTCTTCTTACAGCCACGTAACACTGCCGCCACGTGTCCAAAAGAGTGATAGGAAGCACGCGGCTTCGCTCGCTCGCGCTCTTTCGCCATCTTTCCTTCCACCAGTGCGATTGACCTTGCACCAGCTTGCAAGACCTTGGAGTCTGGGGGAGTGCTGCTGAGGATGCTGGAAGAGAACGCAAGCCAGACAGTCACATTGAGGGCACAACGGCAGAGGAAAGGATGAAGCTGGGGAGGGAAGAGGCGCACCAAAATGGAGGAGGATCCACTGGTTAAAGCAGTATAAATTCTGTGGTTAGAGCAGAGAAGTAGATCATATTAAACGGTCATGAAATGGATGCCTTGGAGAGAAAGAGCACTGACAGTTAAAGTGGAATTAGATAGAAGGAGTGGCATACTGACAAGAAAGACCATAGACATGAAGAAAATCAATAGGGGAAGGACAGCCATGTCCAGACATGATGGATCATAATGAGCGCTCATTATCACTCTGGCACTGTCTTACAGCAGACTACATCGTCTGTCTCTCTTTCTCAGATATGTACTGTAATAGAAACCATAGAAACAGATAAGGCAGCCAGACAGAACGCAGGGGGCGTCAGCTTTTCATGCTTCAAGTCATCACATTCTCTCATTTGACTGAATACGGCCCCTGGCGCCTTCAGTAAAAAAAAAAATTAAAATAGATGCCTCTGTTCATTAGTTCACGTCCAGCTGCGACTTCAGTTCAGTGTGATGAGTTCAGAGGTAATCCTCCCTCACCTGAACGTAACTTATTACAAAGTTTATTTTGAGAGTAAAAGTGTGTTGCCATCAGCTACATCAGGCTGAGATGGAGCAATAAATTCATGTAACATCAACGTTATATGATATGAAGTCCTGGGGCATACAGGGTTACACAGAAATATTAGACTTGGCTGACTTGACATTTTCAAATGCTTGGGAATAAAAACATGCCCTTAGTAATGTAAACAAAAGAATGGCACTGCGTATGTTGGATCAGTTTCATTACAAAACATTCAGTCCAGTCACTCTTGGCCAAAATGTTTTTTGGCATTAAAATAACGAAAAATAAAGAAAGATTACTCATGAAGAAATAGCAGTGTTTAATAAATTGTTAGTATTTGTCATTTGAGCAGTCAGGTAATATATTTTTTCTGTTTGTGTTGTATCGGAAAATTCATTTATCAAAGTCTCCTCTCTAAAGTGCATGATATGGAAGATAATCTGCTGTGTTGGTGAGTGTGGGGGGGGTGGGTGTGTTGAGTGTTATGATTATGCTAGCGCTCCAAAGGTCGTTTTGTAGCAGTAATGCTACTTCTGCTATTGCAGGGGTCATCCAAGGTGAGCCTGAGCAGTTTCCTCCTTCACTCTCTCTTTTCTCTGTAACATACAGTATATCCATGTTGCTGGGTCATCATGACCCGGGCTGCACTGCTGCAGCGCTCTGATATGGCGCGTTGCAGTGTTGCAGTGCTGTAAAGTTAGCAGCGGTTCGTAGCATTGCTGAACGTGCACACGCAGTTCTGGGAAAAGCGATTTCTCTACACAGGGTGTGGTGAGCTACCCTGCCTGTGCGATAAGAGCAGAACGGGCCCCCGGGAGCCCAGTCATTCAAATTCCCCGAGCAAACCCCCGTACAATGGATTCTCCGAAAATAGAAATCAACTGGCAACGCAACACAATTCTGATAAGAAATAACACTTTGCAACCCTCTGATCTCTTTTGTTTGTCATGAAAGGGGAATTTGGTTTATGAGTTGAATAATAAACATGATGTTATCGCGAGTTCACATCTGTGTGAGATGATAATGGTACTTTTTATTTAGAAATCCGTCAGTTCAGAAGAGAATATTATCTGTGACATTTATCATCTGTTCACAAAAAATCAGGTAGCCATAGAAATAGTGAGCAGAGTTCAGTCTGCCTCTCTCTCTCTCTCTCTCTCTCTCTCTCTCTCTCTAGCAGCAGGCAGGTCAGCCTCCTCGTTGCTCCTCCCCCCTGCTCTCACCTGGCGCTCAGCCCAGAATGTTGCTGCAACTCTGCTCGCTCTCATTGGTCCCCACTCTCACACCGCTTCGCAAGAAGGGAAATGACTAACCTCTTCTCCCTCATGCCCTGCCTCGACTTCCCCTCCGCTTTCACTCTCTTCCTCTCTTTCACCTCTAAACTCATTTGCAATGGCCGGCTCTGCTGTACTCGACTGTAAGTGATACACGGTTTGATCAGATTTTCCTGCGTCAACCAGAAGAGATGGAAAGTTGTGAATGGCTGCTTTGTGCATTTGTGTGTGTGTGTGTGTGTGTGTGTTTGTGTGTGTGTGTGTGTGGCGTGATGACCGTGTGTGCGCACCATGTGTGTTTAGAGCGCAGGGCGGGTGAAAGTTTTATTTGTTTTAGCTGACACCCCTGCATTTCTGACATTTTTACATATTCTTCATTCCCACAGCTGCATATCTAAGCAGAGCACTGCCTATGAAAGAGAAATGAAAGAGAAAAATAAACTTGAAAGTTTTCTTTGGATGTGTTTATCACTAATCTCTCTCTCTGTCTTTCCCTCTCTTCTATCTCTCTCTCCCCAGAGGAAGTGCCTTCCCTGATGTCTGCTGCAGCTTTGACCTGCTTCTACAGCTGAAGCTCCACCCTCCCCCGCCCCCCGCCTCGCTCGCTTGCTGCCACAGTAACACGAGTATAAGGACAGCGACCACACCCTCCTCGTGGCCCACGCTCCGACCTGCTCGTCCATCAACACCATCCACTCCTCGCGGCCTCAGCTCTCCTCAACAGACGCTGCCAACTGCTCTCTACCAGCTGACCAGCCTTACCACAGCAGCCCTACACACCACCAGGCCCACGCAGCATCTCACCCACCTTGCCTTCAACCTTCGCCTTCAACCCTCTAAGCCTCCACTTGGTCTACAGTGTCCTTAACCTTCCTGTAGTGGGCTACACCCAGACTATCACCTTTGTTGCCTGCTTCACTGCATCTAACCAGAGGGCTCTCGGTTCGGCCTGTTCATCTTTTGCCTTCTTGGCTTCTGAATGTTGTAGATGAGACCGCTTGGCAAGCAACAGTGAGAGAGAGAAGTTGAGCCAAGTGTGGTAACTTAACTGTTAGGCTAAGCCGTTTCCTGGATATAAAATCTGTGGAAAATTATCCAATAACATTCACAGCCAAACATCGTCCTGCAACATTTCACTTTGGAAAAGGAGCCCTCTCAATCAATAGGAACTTTATTTTGAATGTTTCATTTCAACTTTATGCACACATATCACAGACTTTAACAACAAATCAACATAAATAATAAGACCTTAAAGTTGTGGATTAAAACACTAGAGGTACTTTACTTGCGCCTGAACAGATTGCAGCTCGGAATACTTTTTGCCAAACTGTTGCCATGGCGTTGAACATGGCACACATGCGCGACACGAAGTGGCTGACACTTGAGGTATGCAGGGAGTTCCAGAGGGGCACGTGCTCACGGTCCGACCAGGAGTGCAAGTTTGCACATCCGGCCAAGAGCTGTCAGGTGGACAACGGACGGGTCATCGCATGCTTCGACTCACTCAAGGTAAGAAAGGAGAGGCGGCGAAACAGAAAGTCTGGAGGTCAGATCTCAGGTCACAGATAAGAGGCTGAGCAGCACATTTAGTCTGAGGGAATATATGTAGTTACAAACTACATCATGCTCGAGCGCACCATCTGGCCAAGACATGTGCTCTCTTTTTTGGTCCCACCTATTTCTGGTCAGGTGACTGCATCATGTGAACAAAAGCACAGAGAGGAGGAGGGCCAGGGAGTTTCAGCTTTTTAGATTCAGGAAGCAGAAGTCAGGCCATTTGTAACACTGCACTGTGGAATTTTCTAGAACAGGGCAGTGTTTGGGCTCGTGTTTACTGACCTTATTTCAAACAGGAGTCATTTTAGGAGTGAGGAGTCACATTTCCGACTGATTTCGCTGTGCACAAACATTGTTGCATGAATTTACCCCGTCAAAACAGTCCCTCTGGAGGTGATAAACGATGCTGTGTGCCAGCTTCTGAATGGGAAAACACATGAATAGGCTGTCACATGTACAGACTCATATGGATGCCCTGAGCACAACACGTTTCAACAGCTAGAGAGCAACAAGGCGATAGCGTCATCGTAGATCTCACTCAGTCAAACCACTTCCTGTGCAGAGGCCTTGGGGCAGTTAGAGGGGGTTTGTGTCTGTTTAAGCGTGTGTGGTTTAGAGTAAAGTTGGGGGCAGATTTGGGGCACTGTATGCAGTAATTTTCCATTTTTAGGCAGCAACAGGAAAGCAGAAAAGCAAACACCTCTTTTTTCTCTCTCTCATTCTCTCTCTGTCTTTCACAATCTGTCTTTTATCGGAGCAACATGATCTCTAGAGATGGGCGGACCTCAGCCCAAAGTTTCCAGCATTGACACACACCCGCATACGGTTGGCTGTGTGTGCTTTTTTTCTACCCCTGTTTGTGTTCTGCCCCTGCAGACATCGGTGACTCGTGGTCATTGGCAGTGTGTGATCAGGGCAGGGTTAGGATGAGGACAGCGTGTGTGAGTCGACTCACAGAACAGTGTTTATAACCAGATGTGGACAGAGGAACATTGTCAAGCCCAAGCTGAACTCTTCCCAAGTTTCCTCACGATTCGCTAATCCCTGTGTGTGTGTGTGTGTGTGTGTGTTGGCGCGCGCGCGTGTGCGTGTGAGTGATTGTCAAAACTCCAAGCTAAATTAAATCATCCTTGTTTATTACATCTTGAGTCATAATTTCATAGTTTTGGCCATCATTCCTAGAGATAAAGATTGGCACCATCAATCCCACTAATCTCCTGATGTCTTCCAGTTTAATTGAAATATCTTGGCACATGGCAACTTTGCTAAAAATATGTCAGATATGGCAAGAAACACAAACAGTCACACAAAAAAGCAGGTTTTAAATCTACAGGTTAACTAAACTGATTAGGAAGAGAAAACAAACAAGGAAAATGATTACCCAAACTGTCTGTTGTGATAATCCATCACAGTTAACGGATCCACTTCCTGGTTCAAGTTTGATGTATCATACTTACCATAGCACGGCTGTCTGCTGTGCTCATTTATCTCCTCATAAAGAGGTCTACAACTTTGTTGAAGCGATGTCGCCGTGTTCCAAGATCTCAGAAATTAATTGGATGGGTATTAATGCCAGATTGGGTGTTAATACACATTTACAGTATAGCCTAAAAACCAGCAGAAATGGTGACCAAGACTACAAAAACACAACCCAAGCTGTAAGAAACTGAAATCCCAGCAACAGCAATGTAACTAATAAAAATATATACATATAATAATGTGACATAATTAAGTTCTTTATATACTGTTGAATAGATATTTCTACAACAATGCATCGTATTCTATAAGATCATCATCTTTTTGTAGCGCCGCTGTCCTTTGAGAATCGCTTATCTCTAAAATGTCTTTTCATGAGTTTTCAGCTTTTTGACAATTCATTTCACAACTATTGAATTTAAGAAGTAGGTAAATTATCTGAACCCATAAAGTAAAACTTAATCGTTAAGTTTATCAGAAAAAATCATATTAAGAATCATCAAAGTTTGTAGATTTATGAGATTTTATTGGAAGTTAAGTAAAGTAAAAGTACCTCAAATGTATACAGTACTTGATTAACTGTACTTTGTTACATTCCACCACTGCCGACAGCACAGTGGAGCTTTTATCTACAGACGGAAGGATCTCGATACCTGAACAAATGTTTAAATTGTCATTTACGCTCAGGGAAAGGTCAGCCGCTGGAAAGGAGTAGCTGGCACATATATGGAGGCAGTTTAAAGGAACCAAGGGGCCTATTTTAGTCGTTTGGACTCATTTTCCACTAGGACCTGTGTATTAATGGAGATGGGTGATACTTTTTTTAACTCTTCGCCCCATTTTTTCCACTGGTAATGAAAAACAGAGCAGGTCTCTAAAAACCCACAGTGGAAACAGCAGGAGAAAGCTAAAGAGAGAGAGGGAGAGAGCAAAAGAGGATAGAGGAAATCAGAAGCGAAGGTTGTTGATTCGTTTGTCGCATTTATAATACACATATAGGTGCAGCCACATTCGCCACATTAAGGGTTTCCTCTTACGCCGACCTGCTGAAAAGTCACACGTCCTACTTCACTTTCACTCAGATTGAGCGGTTGAAATAGGGCAAATTCTCAGTTTAGTTGTGTTACATGAAGCCGCACCGCTCCCCAGCACTAGTCTTGCAACCCCTACACCCACACACACACGCACGCACGCACACACACGCACTCTTGGACACATGTGCACACACTTTCTGCCCATGAGAGAGGATCGGCCTTCTTCTTGAGAGGTGTATAATTAGAACAGGTCTCACATGATCACCAGTGCATAGCTGAGCAGGTCACACCCAAACCCAGTCATTTTCCCCAACAGCCACTCTCTCTCTCTCTCTCTGACCTCCTTTTTACATGGTGCACGCACACACACACACATGCACAAACAGACATAGGCTCACACACACGTACACAAAAAACATGTGTCCTGTGCCAGATCACGCATGTAGAGTCCATGCTGCGGGAATTAGAGCAAGGAATGTATTAGTACCAGAAATAGTAAAAAGATTAAATCGCAGTTTTTCATGAGAAGATGTTCATGGACAATATGCCCCGGAGCAAGACAATCAATCAGAACAGAAGTTTTCATCGAGGCCAAAGAATTAAAACCAAGTCATACTATGTGTGTGTGTGAACTTGTACTATACATGCATGCGTGGGTGTTCTCTGGCCTTAGACTTGGCCTTAACCTCAGAGCGCAGCCCTCTCTGTTGCCTGTGTATCTGCCTAGTGCAGCAAAGACAGCTCAGCTATGTGGAAGCAGGGTAAATATTTGGAGAAGGATAATGGCTGCCACAACTCCCTGATTTAAAGTCAGCATTGTAACTTTGGCTATTAATGATTAACTACTGGGCAGGCAGGTTAGCTTCTAAATCTGTATACACGATCCTTATTCGGGACTAAATATTTAGATCTGCTCTATAACTCGACGAGACAGGTGGAGAATTGTAGCAGCGTGTGCTGATGTTAGGTGCACGTTATCTGACAGAAAACGCAGTTTTAAAAACGTGTGTGATATGTAGAGGAAGTAACCTATTTTAACCTTCAGTCGTTAATGCTTCACTTAAGCATTCTTATCAGATTGGAGTATAACAGTCAGCTCAGGTTGCAGAAGCAAGTGAGCTAACGCCGGCTTTGTTATTAGTTTATACTAGAATGAGTCTGAAATAAAGTAGGTTACTCGCTACAGTAAATGAACTGTAAGGCCGCAGCTCCACCACACCCACACAGGGGTAATCTGCCAGCTTATTTTAAGTGCCGTACCATCCTACTTTCATTAGATGCAAGCCTATTCTAGTCCACTTCTCCTTCGCTCGTGTTCCCTTCCTCCTTACTTGTTTTCATTCTCCTCCCATCTTGGTAACTCCTTTGACTTGATTTCCCGCTTAGTCTGGTTTTTTGACTCATTTACTTCAGGCCACACCCATCGCTGGATGGTTCACATTACACCCTGGTAGCCCCCACTCCACGCACGCACGCACGCGCGCGCACACACACACACACACACACACACGCACACACACACACACACACATAAACCTATGTGGTGTGAGGTAAGGGCGACATCAGCCACGACCTTGTCTGAACCCAAGAGCGGCAGCAGGTCCTGGTTTACCCCCCGACACTGCTGGCCATGTCATAAAAAAAGGAGTGGTAACCGTCTACCATGAGAACAGTTTGAATATATACACACACACACACACACACACACACACACACTTGCACACAGCATAGACCTTGTACTTTGTCTACCTGCCAGCCTGACACACCCACTGTCATCATGTCTGAGTTCTGAGAAAAAGAGACTAAGTGCGCATGCATGTGTGTGTGTGTGTGTGTGTGTATTTGTGTGTGTGCGTGCGTGCGTGTGTTGTATCTGTATTAGTAGTGCTGTTGCAGCGGGTTTCTTTGTGTTACAACACTGTTGTGAGCCAAGATTACATTCCTGCAGAGCAGAGGGCGGGTAAATACCTCTTATTTATCTCTCTGTCTCTATCGCTCTGACTGCTGTCTGTGTCTCTATCTGTCTTTACTCTGATTTTGCTGACCATATTTTGACAGCATGTTTACATCCAGTGGTTAGATAGAACAGTCAGGTTAAACACACATGCACACACACACACACTGAGAGGTGCTCGACCAGACAGACATGTGGGGTAAATATTAGCTTCGTTGCTAGTCGACAGTGGGTTTTTTTATGATTTCAAACAAATTATCCAGCCAATCTCTGGGCAGTAAAGTCAACACGTCATGCTCTGCATGTCTCTGTGTCAGCATATGAATTCAGAAGGCTAATGTGTATTTAACAGTGCAGTCACACTGCACAGTAACTTAAAAGACACAGCACATGACCACGTGGAGGCAACAGTTTGTGGCTAGTGATGAACTAATAAAAAGCAGAGAAAAAAAGTACCATTAAGCGATGAAACATACTACAAAGAACTTTTAACTGGCTATGAAACAGTCTCGGTTTTATAAAAATGCCTCTAAAGCTGCTCTGTAGTCTGATGATGCTTCCTGCAAAAAGCTGTTTTTAATGATACAATACATAAGAATTTTAATTGAAAACATTCAAAAATGAACTAAAATAGAATTACAGTTTTGATGTCTATGTATTATATTGAACAGATATGTATTGAAGTTAGCATGCTAACCAGCTAGCCCCAGTCTGTCCCAGTCCAAAGCCACCACGCTAGCAGTGTTAGCCCCCAACACTCCCCCGGTGGTCCAAGCTCACATCTCAAAGCACTACCTCCACTGCTGTCTGAGCTAGCTAACTTACTACCAGCAGCTACATTTAGCAGCAATTAGGGGTTACTCTGGTTATATGCTGTCTCCTATTTGTTTTGAATATAAATTCGACAGGTGGCCAGTTCTTATATATTGTACCTTTTAAAAAAGAATAATGATAAAAATAGTGATAAAAATATATTTCTTTCACTCGCTTCCAGAAGAAATGCACAAGCCAGCCAGATAAAGATCCTCATGACAGGAGACGGTGGTGTTCATACTGCTTTTGTCCATCAGGGCTGCTAGTATCAACAAAAAAATGAAAGTTCCTTGTAGCTACTTTAATTCATCATAGTATAGTTTTATTTTGATCCTAATTTAAAAATATACTATGCAGGTTTTTTTTCTAAACTCAAAACAATGTATATACACCAAACAAATAATCCTTCCCACTCATCACTTATGAGCCACTAAAAGTACATGCCCTCTGCCTGCATTTTCTTAAAATTTTGATTCAAGAGGAAGAAAATTTGGCAAATTTGTCTTGCAAGCAGCAAATGACACATCCTGCATAGTGTGCCTTTAAAGCTTGTTTTTATTCACATGCTGTTACAGTGTGCCTCGTGGTTGCACAGTCTTTATCTAGTTTTTTGTTTTCTCAATGCTGCAAAACATATTAATCATGAGTGTGAATAAACCTGATCTGTCTTGTTAAACCGTCTACGTTATTTGACATGTCCAGCTCCTCCTTGGATGCTGTCTAAATACATCTGTGTCACATTCAGACACAATCCAAATACACTGTTTATCTGCTCGAAAGCCGCAGATGGGCGTGTGATCCTCACATTGCTTGCTTCACTGGCTCCTCGCCAAAGCCCAAAGAAAGCACTGAGAAGAAAAGGAAATGGGACACCTGTGCGCTGAGTTATAATGTCAGAATCTGACCAAGACAAATGTGTTTTCAGGATGAAGGTTTCAATACACCTGTGATCAGACAGATTTGTTTTCAGTCGTGTGCTAATCTCCAGACATAACGTACTGCAGTGATGCCATAATTCAGACTGTTTTCTGGATCCATATGGCTCTCTCTCCTCTGCAGTCGGCGCATGGTATCTCCATCCTAATTGGATTTTTAATGGGATATCTGTGGGCGCATCCACAATGAAAATTTCTCTCCTTTAAATTAACAAGGCTGGGATTCAGCCACCCATAGGATCCAGCTTTTACAAGAGGAGAGCTGTTAATAACCCAGCGCCATCCGACTGGCCGTGCTCAATCTTCTCTGTAGCTGATTAAACCCAAGCAGGTTTCACTAGATAAGAGTCACATGACTGGAGCTTTTAGTTTTAGTAAGTGGGATCTTTTACGTCTTCGTCTCCTGCTGTTGATGGTGTTTATTCATACGTCTTTCTCACTTTCATGCCAGAGAGAGATTTGTGTTTGGACCAGTTTAATCCAGGCCAATACACACACACACACACACACACACACACTCACACTCACACTTCCAGACGCACACACAGAGACATTCTTCGGTCTGCTCATACCATGGTGTGTGCATTCTTGTCAGATCAGCGCGGCTGTGCGTCTTCTCTGTGAGCTTATGTGACGGAAGATCAGCGACAACAGCCTGTCTTTTCTTCTCAGTGTCAGCCGTCCCTGTCCCTCCATCACACTGGGCCCCTTTATCACACCACTGATACAATGATTACTTCTCTCTCCTCTCTCTCTCATTCAGGCTCGCTCTGTCTTCAACATACAGACATACCATAAAACCTCAGATAGCCTGAGGGTTTGTTTGCTTCACCAGTTTACAAATATTGACAGATCGAAGCCAAGACTGCAGTGTTACAAAATCTCATACAATCATATATATTATAGGTACAGCTGTTGTCTTTTGGTTTGCTTAGTGGATTTATGTCCAGGAGTTTATAGGATCCAGGTATTTATTGGTTAAAATGTACTACTCATGGAAGAAAACTACATCCGAGCAAACAGTTACATTTATTCCATATCTGACACTATAAAATATAAAGCTATAGTGAGGAATCAGCCCTTATCGTGCCTTATCTTTTTTTTCATAAAAGCTTCATACAAACCAGTTTAGAATTGGCCCAGGTATCAACTTTATATGCTTGTGAGAGGAATTTCAAGCTAGAAACATATGCCTGATATTTTTCATTAAGATCCATGCATTATTCCCTGAGAAATGAACGTAGATTTGTGTAATACCTGCGGACAAGCCAACCAACCAACAAACAAACGGACACGGGTGAAAACATGACCTCCTTGGTGGAGGTAATTACTGAATGTGAATTCTTTTGATTGCAGAAACAATGTCGACCCAGATAGTATCAAAAATGGGGCTTGATTTCACCTAAATCTAAGGGATTATAACTTTGAAGCTACTTAAGGGGAAATAAATGGGGAAAATAGGTTTTAATCTGGCTTTTCCTAATTACTGTACCTCTATCCACTCTCTATTTCTCTCTTTTTCTTCTCAGCATTTTTCAAACTTCTTACTTGCACACAGTCACATATCCAGCTCTGCCATTATCCTCCCATTAGACAGGTGAGCGAGGAGCTTGAGGGCACAGCCACTCACTTAGACTCATCTCTCTCAACACCTTTTTGCGCTCTGTCCCTCCCTCTCGCCAGCTGTTAGGTCCATCAGTCACATTTGCCGTGCCTCTTATCTCTGTGTTTATGCCAAAAAGTGAAAGAGAAGCTGCACCTTGAAATGCCCGCTGGTGGTGGTTGCAGAGGCACGAGAATGTTAGGCAGCAAGGAAAAGCATAGTTAATGTCTGTCCATCTGTTTTTTCTCTCGCTCAGTTGGTTTCTCAGTCTATCTTGTTTGTGCATTCCTTGCCAGAATCACAGTGTCTGGGCCTCTCAAACCCATGACATCGGTCTTAATTACTTTCTCCCTTTCTCTGAGTCAGTGTCCCCGATTCCTCTCAATGATCTTGAGAGGACAGCGAAAAACCGTACCACGGAACATCCTGAACTTCGGCCGCAAAATCGCAAAACGTTTTTTGGTGTGACATTCAGCCAAAACTCTGAGAAGTGAAGCCAACCAGGATCATCAACATCCTCACACATGATGTCTCCAGTTTGGCTCATCAGTATCCATCATGTGTCCTTGTTTTTTGACCTGAATCAGTGGCACCACCTGAGGTCCAATTAGTATTAGCCCTGATTAGTTTTGTGTGACATGCACAGACTGCTTGAGTCTATGTTTACACTGCATACTCTACATTGTCTATGACTCATACTGGCAGCAGATACATATTATACTGCTGTATACCGTAAGGGACAAGACATAAGCATTACTGGCACTGCTTTCTTCAGCAATAATGATCACAATTTATGTACATTTTTTATTTGTCATGCTGGTTTAGTGCTTTTGCATTTTTTCTGGATTATTTACACTATTCACAATTTTAAAGTCTGGGTTTTTTGACTGGACTTTGTGCTGATTTGTTGGTTGAATAGCCGTCATTGTTTACCATAGCTACTCTCAGTTCAGTTATATAGGATTCAGACTATTTATTTATTGAACACTGCACATAGACACAGGTGTGCCACTGCAGAGCTGTTGCCACAGACAATCTGCTGTGCTGCAAAATACAGGGAGATTCATCTGGAGGATATAGGCTTAATCAGCAATGTGTGAACTCGTTTGGCAAAGGCGTGAATGTCAAAGACGTTCGTTTGTGTGTTAAAACCCCACAATCCGGCTTTAAGAAGCTCGCAGTACCTTTATAGAATGGAAAATAGTCAAATAGAATCCCGCTCGATGCCTTTTCCAGACCATTTATTGTAGGACATCAGCACCTGTACAGAATTTGTGAGACAAATTGAATCATTTTACTCTGCTGTCAATACTGAAATAACTCAAAGTATTCATGAGTGGCAAAATCACGTTTTAAACTGCAATAAGAGAGAGAGAAAGAGGCTGAAAGCATCCTGCTTGCGCTCGTGCCAAGTCCAAAGGAGATAATCGCACGCGGAAACAGGATTATGCCAGTTGACAGTGGGATTAGAGCAGTGGATAGGATTACAGTCTGTGAGATCAGATTAGCGTAATACATTCCAGATTAAATCTGTTAGTGCAAACTAAATTAATCATCTGCACTGGTGGTTGTTTCTTGGTGGAGATGTTTCCTGTGTGTTTCTACAATCCAGGTGTCACAAAACTGAGGAGGAATTGAGCCCTGTGCAGATAATGGCGGGTAGCAATGAGGGTTAGGAAGGGAGAATAGACAGACGGGATCAAAGAAAGGTGTATAAAAGGGAGAAGGTGACATATCTCTAAACTTCTTTTTTTCTGCTTTTGAAGTTTTAAGATGCAACACAAAGCTGACACTCTGAAGAGGTCGAAACAAAGATGTAGACTGCATTAAAGAGATGGAAAGACTTTGTTCAGGACTGTTATAGTAGGCCAACCCTTTTCTTATAGCATGCATCTACAATGACTTAGCGTATAAACATCTGTATGGTAGGGCATCATGAAAGTACATGCAGATGCTCTTTAATGAGTAGTGTCTGCTAAAAAGAGCTAAGGCAAGAGCTTCCAAGTGTAACCATTCATATCACATGTCACCTAATTACTCATCTCACAAGTTTTGAAATGGCTCATTAAGATAAACGGCAGGCGTTGATCCTCCCCCTGTGAGGCCCGCAGACACTGAGAAAAGAGCACACCTCAGTCATTTCACAAACAACAGTGTCGTTATTGACGCCTCGCTGCCTCGCCTGGACCTTGTGATTTCTGCGCAGTGACTCCTCTGTCTCTCTCCCACTTGGAAGCGTAGCTCGGAGATGATTAAATGAGCTTTCCCGGGCCGCCTCGCGTACTCACACAGCGAGTACTGGATGACTTTCATAAAGTGCTGCTGCTCAAATCAATACCTGCGTGATTGCTCTGTTATTACTGATAATGAAAAGTACGGGGCTAACCTTGTTAGGCCTTACAGGAGAAGGAGCAGCACCGCAGCGAACAGGGACTTTAGAGAGAAACTGGGGTAAATAAAGTCACATGAAGTCATGTTTGTGTGAAAAGAGATAGAAAGAGATAGCAGGAGAGTGGAGGAAGGGGGCATGTCAGGGAAAACAGAGAGGTCTAAGTTTGGATCCAGGGCTCCTGTGTACGTGACATCTGACCTGAGGCATTTCTGAGAACCAACACCCTCTCAAGTGTGAATAACTCATTGCTGTGTGTGTGTGTGTGTGTGTGTGTGTGTGTGTATCTTTTTGTGTCTATATAAATCGGCTGCGACCGCATCTGACGCATGTGTGTTTATGTTTGAACCAGTCTCAACCCAATTCAGAGGTGGAATAAGTACTCAGATCTTATGTTTGAGTAAAAGCAGCAACACCACAGCGTAGACATATCTGTTACAAGTAAAAGTCATTTGTTTAAGTTTTTACTTTAAAAGTATAACAGCAACATCATTTACATTGGTGATGTCTATTAACAGCATTTCTCAGATGACGAGCTTTTATTGTGAAGATGCCGACGATATTATCCCCATCTTGTTGCTGCTGTTTACAACCACGCAGATGTAAATTTAAAGAAATGCACTACAGAATTATTTCCTGCCTGTGTACATGTTAATTGTATATCATAAAAAATACATAATGTTGCTTTAAGCTAAATCTGCAAAGTAACTAGTAACTAAAGTTGTCAGATTAATGCAGTGAAGTAAAAAGTACAGTGTTCGAAGAGCAGAAAATGGAAATAATCAAGTAAAGTACAAATACCTCCAAAGTTTTCCTGAGTAAATGTACAACACTTTAACCACTGTTTAAAATATATACTAAAACTTGTTTAAAATCCTCACAGAAACTCATCTGCCTAACTCTCTGTGTGGTCTGTGTTGGAGCTCGACTTGCAGACTATAATCCCTTTCTCTGCGTCGTTGTTTGGTGAGGTTGGTAATGCGTCACCGGGGGCATATTGTAACTATTATCATAGATTAACACTCCCTCCCTCCTCCATATCTCCGTAAGCTCTGCTGGTCACATCGGCTCCCTGACCGCTAAGCTGTGCGGCGTGGATCACTGTGTACATTGAGTCCCAGCAGGGAGATATAAACATAATCACAAGGGGTGCCCGTGTGTGTTCATGGGCTGATATAGAAATGCAAGCGACCGTGTAGACCCACAACATCTTCTTCAGTCACTTCAAAAACTTTACTGTTAATTTAATGCTGGGTTAAGTGGCTAAAACAAAAAGAAAATCAATTGTGCTCTACTGTAAAAGGGTACTATTGATTGCGTTGCTGCTTTTTTGGTAGCACGATAAGACCACACTAGCACTTCTGAATATCCTCCATTTAGGATCTGCTACATTGCCAGTAATTTTGCATGCTGCTTCACTGACCGTCAGAAAAACTCATCATCTCATCATGTAAGAGGATCTGCACACAGTCAGCGTGTTGGCCGAGTTGATATGCTTTATATTTCGTGCCACATTCGAGTGCAAACAGTAGACAAAGAGAACAACCACTGGGCTCGGCCCTTTGAGTCTCCGCTGCCGTCCGGCAAAACAAAGCTTCATTCACAGTGTGTGTGAGGAGAAAGGGCTTTCATCTCTGTGTGTGTTTAGACAGAAGTCACTGGAACGCGGGGCAGAGAACAGCGTAGCGTCACACCAGAAGCCATAACATCACACCACAACTCCGCAGCATCAAAGATAAGAGGGGAAGTAGGTTTGGATTTTTACTGCATTATGACATGCAGGATATATTCACAGGTGATGCTGCAAGTCAGTGATACAAAACAGACATACAGTAGCTGTGGTTTTCCAAGTTTTTAGTTCCTCAAAATTTAACCCTAACCCTAAGCCCCGAGGAAATTTGGATTGCTGGCTTGTTGAAATAATCCCTCAAAGGATCCTAAGATAAAAAGAAAGAGACATGTAACAGGATAGGGAAGTATATTGACATGCTGACATACAAATGTTTCCCTTTTGTTTAATTTTTTTGTAGCGCTGCAAAGATAAGTCAATCAAGAGAAAACTATTTTTGCTAATCGATTAAACGTTTAATTAATTTTTCATGCAAACATGAAGTAAACAATTAATTGTGAATATTATCACCAGATTAACCAGAAAATAATCGTTAGTTGCAGCCATTCATTTTTGTGTTTTTTACACATACTACGACACAGTTTCACCTCTCCAGGCCTCCATAAATAATTCAAATAAAACAATCGGAGATGGAAGGACCAGTTTTTGGCTGGGCTGATCACAACTTGTTGACATTTATGGTAGCTCAAGGCAAGTTTATTTGCATAGTACCTCTCAACACTCATCAAAAAGGCAATTTGAAGTGATTTGCATAATACATAACAGACATTAAGACAAGATATAAAAGCAACACAAGGCAATATAAACAGAGAAGTTCAAATAGGACTCGAGTGTTCTAGAGAGTTGTTCCGTGCGGTGCATAAAAGCTGAACGCTGCAACACCATGTTTTGTTTTGGCCCTGTGGACAGTAAACAGACCCGTCCCAGACGACCTGAGAGGTTCGGCGGTTCATAACGTGGCAGCGGATCAGAGATGTATTTCGGCCGTAAACCATCGTGTTTGTTCAACAGACAGTTTTGAGGCATTGCAGTCAAAAAGTTTAGGGTGCAGCAGTTTATAAGATATACCTTTTACTCTAACGCTTAAGTAAAAGCTGAATTTTCTTCACCTCTCCACCGTTTCACTCTCCTCTCTCTCTCACACACACGTGCATATTAACACATCTTGCCACATGCTTCGTCGTTTCTCCTCAGAAGGATGAGATGCGGCCCCACCCAGCATTCTTTATAAATTGGTTCACTGTTTGTTTAAGTCCTTCACAGTCACAAAAGCAGGGTGTGTGTCTGCGGGTGAGAGACGGAGAGTTGGAGTGATCAGGGTGGGACGTGTTATTGCAACCTATCATCAATCAGAGTGTACGGTAGCCAATGGGATTATTGTTCCCTGTTTGGCCCGGAGAGTGGCAAGACTGATCTCACCAGGAAAAACACAGAGTCCCCCTTCTAATACAAAACCGCACTGAAGTTAGAAGAAGGCACAGGAAGTTCATGTTGTGCTGCAGGAGCATGTTGAGAAAAACAAGGCTCACTTTGCTGGATGTGTAACAGCATCCCCCCAGAAAATTAGAGCCCTATTAGACATGTTGGAGATCTGTTGGTATCAGCATATATGTTCCCAATGAACATATGAAATTTATTTTTACAGATCACAGTGCATAAAAAGATGCTTAGGGTATTTTCTTTTTTCCTTTTCTATTTTTTATCATATTTTGGCGATACTTAATACGAAATGAGATCTGAGTTAGTCTGCTATTTACTTAATTATCCAGGAATAAAGTGTATTGTAGATAAGCAGTTATTATTTTGTTCTTCAGACATTTTGTTCAACTTGTTCACATTAGTAGTCACATTTATTCAACAAAAATATGCTTGTAATAGCCTAAAGCTGCAGCTCTGGAACAGTTCAAGAAAAACTGATCATCTGAAGTGGAAAAACAAAACATTCCTGAAATGAATAATAATGATAATAATAATGTGGATGAATCATTCTGAAGCTGCTCACTTCCTAATTTCTGGCATATGCGCAGAGCAGTGACACATCAGTTGACTCACTAATCCCGTTTTCGTCAGATTTTTCTTTTTGTGCCATGAAAAATGCAATTTGAAGCCTTCTATGAGTCTCCATAGCACATGCTTTTTTTCTTTTATTTTAAATTTGCATAATTACCTTTGAATTATTTCAGTTTGATGAGATAATGTAATTCTCTGCTCCAGCTCTGAATCCCTTAATGGAGACAAAGGAGTCGTTCAGCGATAAGACATGTTAAAGATGATATCTGCAGTGAGAATCAGCTCTTTCATGATGTATTAGCAGTACAGACACATACAAAAAAAAAAGGCCAGAACACAGAAAAGAAGAGGGGTGGTGACTGAATGCCCTCTCCTCTTGGAATAGTTGTTGCTTCAGGGCCGGCTGTATCTGTCGTCTTTGCTTTGCTGAGTTCCTGTATCTGCCAGCAGTGGGGAAGCTTCCAGGAATCGCTGTGTTGTTAGAGCAGGAGTGTCTGGCTGCTCTGTTGCTGTGGACACCGTCTCTAGCTGCTCCTCAAGGCCGCTGATGTCACAATAACAGCCACAAACATGATGTGAGAGGGGCGAAGTCTTCCTCCTCCTCCCCCGTCCCTCTCTCCCTGTATCTTCATTTCTCTCCACACACTAATCACTTCTTCTGCAAGTTCTAAAATTTCCCTGACGCAGCGCAGCTTTCGCCATACAGCCACCGTGACTCTCTCTCTCTCTCTCTCTTCCACTGTGCTGCCTGACGTTTCCTCTCCGGGGACCTGATCTTTTATTCAAAATGGCTGCCGATGCGGGTTGACGGCTATTTTTTTCCTTCACATGATTCGGCAGAATGGCGAATGTATTCAGCTAAAGTCAAAGCCACATTCTCAAACGTTACTCTTTCACCTTCACACGCACCTGCCTAAGCACTGCTGAAGTCGTAAAAATCCGAGGGGTCGACAGACAGGGTCATACGGGGTGAACGCAACACGATCCTCCGTTGCCTTTGCGACCCCCCTCCGCACACACCCTCGACCTCACGTAACACAAATACACGCTATCTCTCCACACGCTCTCACCCTGCCCAGGCCGCATGCCATTGTCACTCTCTGGATGAGTGCTGTTAGAACCTGCTTTCAGCTCCTCTCGTCTCACACACACACTCGTCCACTTTCCCCACACACACCTCTCAGTGTTGTCAGTGTCAGAAATCTTCTGAATGCCAGCTCAGCTTGTGTGTGCACACTTCAACTCAGCATGGAAAGTTATGTGTCTATTGAAGTAGTCTATGCAGTAGAGAGTCAAACAAAAATAATCTCTCTCAAACTTCTCTTATGGCCCACTACAAATGTTTGCCCTTTGCCTGTATTTTATAAATATTTTGCTGTGTTTTGGATGTTTCTGGTTGTATCCATGTTGCATCGCTGTCGCCATCTTCCTCCTCTGCTCTCGGCCTGTTATGGATGTATGAAGAGCTGGAGGTCTGTGTGTCTGTTTGTCCGAGGGCAAGCTGAGCTTGACACACATACAGGCAGAGCAGAGAGGCACACAGCGGACATGATCGAGCGTGCGCTTTGGCTGCATTCAGATAAAATCTGCAGGGTTTTGCCAAGGTTCGGGCACGTTTATTTGTGCCTTAGAAAGTAACCGTCAGAAAATACATTTTTATACATTTTATTTTTTTCACTAAACTCCCTTTTAAATGGGATTACAGTTACTTAATGACAAAATTTTACTCCATATTACACCAAAACTGTGTCATATTCCTCACGTGCTTCTTTATTTGATTCTTTTACGGTTTACTGCACACTGCGAGTTGTTTTCATATCCTGGTGTGTCATTTTTATGGCTGTACATCTATGTGTTTGTGTTTGCTTTTGTGATTATGGACATTTTCATCGACAGTATTTTAGCACAAAATCTTTGAAAACATAAAAATCTCAACTTGCGTCTTGGGACAAGGATTTAAAGGAAGCCTAACCCATAAGATATCCTCTTATTTAATTTCTTGCGTCAGTTAGCCCTTCTCTCAAGATTTTATAAAGACGCTGACCACTGACAAACCATGTGCTAAACCAATAGATGAAACATGGCTTAATCCTGCTCCATTCATTCTATAATCACCTACCTTGTGCAACAAAATCTGAAATGATTTTTAAAAGGCCGTCCAAATAGAACTTGAGAGCGCAACTTTAGACAAGTGGACAAAACAAAATATCTTAGAGATCCCCCTCTTGCCATTTAGGTGTCCTCATTTTGTGCCCCTTATCTCCCCCCTTTTCCTTCGCACCTGTCTGGTGCTCCAGTGTCGTTGAAAGTGAAGGAGATGGGAAAGGGGACTGAAGTCATGTCGGGGTATATGAGATGAATCCCAGCGGGGATAGCTCTGTCAGCGAGGGAAAGCACAAGCTGCAACCATCGGCTCAGCTGTGCCAAAGGGCTGAAAGTAAATACACGTCCTTCCTAAACTGTGGACGTGTTTGCGTGTGCGTGACGCGTATCTGCCACCTGTTATGCGAACATGACCCCGACGTGCGCGCTTTAATGTGTATGCATTCTTGCTGGCAAGTGTGTGCATGTGTGAGTGTGTCAAACTCCTTCTAGACTCCTCCAGACTGAATGTATAATTGGATACTCAGAGCAGGCAGCAAAAAAAGGGTTCCCTGTCTTAGATAATGACACAAAGACTTTGATGTGTGACCTCCGGATGACTGCTGATACAATATATAGGGATCATATGAGTGGACAGTATTTTTAGCATTAGTCGGACATGTAGCTAAGCGGGACCTCATGACCCCCTTGGGCTAACACACACACACACACACACACATAGACATGGACACCCTGCTGAGACTGATAAAAATAGCAAGTTGTTAACAATTAGTGTTCGACTCAGCTCAGACCTAATGTCAATTTCAGTATTTACACCAGTGATTCACAACCAGCTACATGGAAATATTGTAGGTAGAATTTATGACTTGCTAATGTCGTGGCTAATGATTAAATGCTAACGTCAGCGTGCTAACACGCTCACAATGACAATGATAACATGCTGATGTTTAGCAAGTATTTTTACCATGTTAACTGTCTATGTTTAGCATGCTTATATTCTAATGTTAGCTAATTAGCTCTAAACAGAGAGTGTGTACAGCTCATGGGAATTCGTTTAGCAGGTATTTGGTCATAAATTAAAGTATTGGACAAATATAATTTTGGTGAGATGATGATACCAGATGAAAAACCAGAGGATCAACAAAGTTACACTTCATACTGAAGTAGGGTGACCATATTTTTAAACCCCTAAATCGAGCCCTTACCACATTTTCATGCACACACACTTGTATGCGCATATACATGCACCATAGAGATGGGGTACTGGGTAAGCCTCCTGGAGCTCTTTAGAAAAATCATACTCTCTCTTCTGCATGACAGCTAACTGTTAGCATACTGACAGGTTCTGTCAGAAAGAGCTGCAAGCTTCATAGCCTCGACGCTTGCCTATGACTCACAGGCTAGAAACAGCCTTGACAACTCCAAAATGTTTGATTGAAACACATATAAACAAATCGGGATCCCCACTCATCACCCAGTGTCCCGTTTTCAACGCTGTACTGAAGGAATGTCTGTACCAAATTTTGTTTAGAAATTTCATTCAAAACCGCAAATCTCATGGTGGCGCCAGAGGAAAAATCATGATATAACCAAAGTCAGTAGGATTCAGCGTCTGAGAACCATGGATGCTTGCACAAAATGTTGTGCCAATCTGTGTTATAGCCGTCGAGTGATTTCAGTGTTGTAAAGACACTCTATTTCCAATGTGGATGCAGCCTAACCTACCGTATATGCATCATTCTGACTCTCCATTTTGTCACCTCTTCGTACCTCCTTCAGGGTCGTTGTTCCAGGGAGAACTGCAAGTATCTGCACCCTCCTCCCCACCTAAAGACCCAGCTTGAGATCAATGGCAGGAACAACCTGATCCAGCAGAAGAACATGGCCATGCTGGCCCAGCAGATGCAGCTCGCCAATGCCATGATTCCTGGCACGCAGCTACCACCTATGGTGAGAGGACACACACGTATGAACATACCACAGCTACTGCACACGGTGAGACCGCATACATGTCAAAGCTCGAACATTTACATACAGCTCCTTCACTCTCTGTGTGGCTCTTTTCAGTCTTTCCGTCAGTCCCTCTCTTTTCCCGTACAAAAGGTTCACAGTTTGTGGTTTATGTTTCGTCCACAGTCATTTTACCCCTCTGCTTTCTTTTTGCTCTCGTCCAGCCCATGTTCTCGGTGTCGCCAGGCCTGGCCACCAATGCCAGCGCAGCAGCAGCAGCAGCCGCGGCCTTTAATCCCTACCTGAGCCCTGTGTCACCAGGCCTGATGCCCCAAGAGATCATGCCCAGCACCCCTGTCCTCATGGCTTCCAGCCCCAACGTCAGCCAAGTCCCCAACGCTGCTGCTGCTGCAGCCCAGAAACTGCTGAGAACGGACAGACTTGAGGTAATACACTTGCTCCAATGAATAGAAACAGAAACAGTCTCAACATTTGTTTTGGGGGCATTGATGCATCATCCAGAGTTCCAGGAAAAACTCTACTCTAATAAACTCTACTTCATGATGTGTCTCTTTCTTAGTGGGAGTGGAGTCACCCAGGGTGATAATGAGCCTGTAAGCAAAACAAGCATTGTTAACAAGTGGTTTAACAAGCATATGAATTACGGCACCCTTTATTGAACTTGTTTCCGAAGCTGCATTGTAATATTAATAGCAGGTACCATTATGCAAAGTAGAAGCTAAATAAAAGAAAATTTAGAAAAACATCAAAGGTTCATAAATTGAAATATATGATCAGTTTGTGATGTTAAGTGGTTTCCAAGAGTTGTTTTTGTAAGTAAGAGTCGTTTCCTTTTCAATAAACCCACTCTCACTCGCTTGCTCGCTTAATCTGCCTCGTATAATTCCAGCACACGTTGTGCTTTCGTACAGTACGCTTCACAAACAGCATTAGACAAGCAGCACGGATGAGCCTGAACTTGTTGAATATTTATTTAGGTGGAAAGAGCACTAACAATTTCAATAGCAACGCTGATAGTATTGCAACAGCAAAGAAACACATTCTCGCTTGTCAAGAATAACTTTCGTCACGGTAGCTTTGCATTCTGGTCTATCGAGGCTTCTGCCAGATGAGATATCGCATCTTCCTCCTCTACCATGTCTGGTGGTTTGAAGAAGAACGAGGCCTTTGCTCTCTGTTTCTGAGAGACTTCCACCGAAATTAAACTCGAAATATCTGAAATACCTCAATATCACTTTAACTCACCGCATCTTTTAATGTTTATGAATTAAAAAAACACATAATAGACTCAAAAATGCAAGGCACGTCCTTAAAAAAGCTGTTTAGTAGAGTATTAATGTTGCAGAGTGAGTTTCCTCTTTGAGAGTGAGTCAGGGACATTTAAAAAAGTGAAGTCAAAATGCAACTGCTATCTTTATCGTCTTTATCTGAGTTCAACCACACACTGCTGATACACTGCTGATACACACAAACAGGGTAGACAGCAGATGAGTGTGTTCATGATACCTCAAATGTAAAAGAAGGTGCTGCCCTCTGGTGTCTCACATATAGACTTTTGAAAATACCTGAGACTCACAACGCAGCTCTTTATAAAGAGACTCTTTATCATAAGATTAAAGGTTTATTGTATTAAAGTGTCAAAGCTTCTGCATAACCTGGACCTTCCTCAGTTCAATGTGTTTTCAGGAACTGTGTGTCTAACATTTCTAGTAAAACAGGAAGTGTGAGAAGGAAGGCTGAGAAAATGTTTTACACAGCAAGAAACATGATCTGACAGAGCATTTTAATCTATTTATCAGACTGCAGATCTCATGCATTTTTAAGTTTAATGGATGTTTGTAACTATACACCCTCTTTAAAGACGAAGTAAAGGCTTGATGAGTCATACTTGATCTATCCTTTCTGTACATTCCTCTTTCCTGCATATTCTTCCTATATTCTTCTTCCAACTGTTCTTACGCTGTGTTACATTTCTTCGTCCTCTCGTGTTTTACTCCAGGTGTGTCGGGAATATCAGAGAGGCAACTGTTCTCGGGGGGAGAACGACTGCCGCTTCGCCCACCCCGCAGACAGCACCATGATCGACACCAACGACAACACCGTCACCGTGTGCATGGACTACATCAAGGGCCGGTGCTCCCGGGAAAAGTGCAAGTACTTCCACCCGCCGGCCCACCTGCAGGCCAAAATCAAGGCTGCCCAGCACCAGGTGAACCAGGCCACAGCCGCCGCGGCCATGGTGAGCAATCCGTAACGAGCGCGGTCACACTCATTCACACCTACACGGCAGGCTAAAGGAGCAATTTTTGGGGAAGCTATCATGCAGTAGGAAATACAGTATGTTGTTTGAAAGTGTCTCAGCATCCTGGTTGGTGTTCTGTAGCTTCTTTCAGTTCTGCTTTTGCCAGGTCACATTTTTAAAGGTCTGCAAGTTTGATTGGGTGAAATCTGCTCTGAACCGGATGATATGAAGAAGGATCGGACAATGGTGCACTATTCTGTGCACTCAGCTGTTTTTCTTCCTAATACAAAATATAACAAAATGATTGTCTTGTTCCTTTTTCATCTCAACCAAGAACAAAAAGCAGACAGTCAGTTCCTCTCTCTCTCCCTCTCTCTCTCTGTCTCTCTCTCTCTCTGATGGCCTGGTCTTATTTATGACACCATTGTTCCTGTGCTTCCTATCTATTACTTCCCTTCCTCTTGACATTATTATTTAAAAAAAAAAAAAGGAAAAAAATCATTGTGCTTTCAGTCCCGTCTCCCAGAAACAGCTCCTGTGAATATGATAGTTCAGCCACACTTGTCTTGTGTTTTCTACATGCTCTTATTGACATACAGCGAGGGCTGTGGGGTGAATCACTGTAATGTGACACTGACTACGATGTGCACAGTGAATTGTGCTCCCATATCATTTTCTGTCCAATACGATTACCGAGACTTCAAAGTAATGATTGAGTAATATATTCTCATCGCTATTTTCATCCATCTCTGTTCGACGATAACTAATGTAGATTGGTAGTTATCATTGATTATTGATGATCATTTAACTGTGTAGCAGTAGAGCTAGTGTCCATACTGTGCATGCCTTAGTCCTGTTATCCCCTTGTATATTGCATTCCAATGATTTGTTTTTTTATTTGTTTTTGTTTTTTCTCACCTATACCCAAACTGCACTGCTGCCCCCATGATGCACCTCTGCTTGCTGGTTTATGTTAATGCGCTTGAACCCCATTGGCCCATTGCCATCATGTGCTCGCTGCCTGCTAATTAAGACTCAGTCGGCTGTCAAATCACTGAAGCGACCCCTCGACGCAACCTTTGACCTGGTACTATGACCTTTCACCTTTTAGCTTGGCATGTGGCTTTGTTGTAGAGCAGTGTTTTAACCAAAA
The DNA here is from genome assembly GCF_040436345.1 of Pagrus major. Taxonomy (NCBI): domain Eukaryota; kingdom Metazoa; phylum Chordata; class Actinopteri; order Spariformes; family Sparidae; genus Pagrus; species Pagrus major. The sequence continues at coordinate 24,966,583 of NC_133235.1, forward strand.
GATACCTAGCTATTTTTGTTGTCGTTGTCTCAGTGCAATGTCTGTTTTTTTCCTCCTGTTGATCTGTCATTATTGCCTGTGATAAAATGATTGTGGCTTGCATCCAACACCAAACAACTCATGTAGAAATCACCTCCGACACGAATTCAAAAGTGGAATTTGTGATAAAGGAGCCACAATCAATTCATCACCTATAAGCCTATTTAACAAAAGTCAGTGAGGTCTAGGGAAGTAGAGCTTCTATAACGGTGGCATGGCTTTCAGTCTTACGTCCAAAGTCAGTGTTCAGTGTCGTAAAGCAGCTTAATCAAATGTTTGCATGTGTGTCTGTGTTACTAGTGCATGTCAGATGGATAAGGGTGGGGCTAAGAGGAACAGTCAGGAGTGATCCCGCCATAACAGATGATTACAGTTCAAATGATAGTTCACTCCATCATCAGATCTTGTCACGGATATTCAGACCTCAGGGGTGGCCTCATGCCAAGACAAAATCCCCCTACATAGCGTGTTTTATGGTGAAAATGTTGTGTTATCTGATTCATGTCGCTTGGCCTGAGACCACTCCTGACATTTGTCTGAGAGTGAACCATCACTTAAACATGGCTTACACAGTTTATCATGGAGCTAGCAGTGCAGCCTCCCTTTCTCTGTGCTTCCTACCTGTTCCACCTCTTGTTAGCAGCCTTATTGTTTTAATAGTTAATGCTTGCTTATGTTGCCTTCAGTTAGCCATAGGACTACAGAGTTAATAATCCAAGTGAGCTTCCTGATAAAACAATGTATATATGAATGCTTGTTAGCCAGTAGCTCCAGTAGGCACCATGCTCCTGCTTGTGTAGTACTTGTGTCAGACTGCTGCTTGCTTGCTACTGATGATATGATGATATTGTTGTTGTACACACAAGGATGTTGTGATGCTGTTCATATGATGTCCTCTAACGTATGTATCTTTTTTTGTTTTCTTTCCCGTTTTTTCCAACACACCCTCTCTCTCTCTTCACCACGCACCTCTCTCTCTCTTTCTGTCTCTCTTTTTTTTATTTTATTTTCTGTCTGACTGATCTCCCTCACGTCTGGCTGGGCAGGGCATCGCCCCTAATGTCATGGCTCCCCTGCCCAAGCGGGCAGCCCTGGAGAAGGCCAACGGGGCCTCTGCCATGTTTAACACCGGCATGCTCCAGTACCAACAGGCCCTGGCCAGCATGCAGTTTCAGCAGCAGGCTGCTTTCCTCCCATCAGGTATGGCTCCAAAAGCAACCACCACTAGTGCTCTGAGCACCCAGAGGAGGCCTGGATCAGTGTAACCCGGCTCCTGCTTGGCTGGTGGTAGATTGCAGAACAGAGCAGTTTGGTTGTGGACTATTTATGAACAGTACTTATAGAGATGTTCAAACATAAAAGATCTCATTAAATTCATTCTGGGCCAGTGAGGTTCAAACTTTTGTGTCTCAGTGCAAAAAACAGCTACAAATGCTTCAACAAATTTGTGCTTTGTATGGCATTGCATGGCCACTAGGTGTTAAGAATGGGTTAGATTGCTACTAATTGCCTAAATGTAATTGAAAATAGCTACCAGCATGGATGTTTGTCAGAGAAAGGACAGATCTTGTTTACTAGATTCAAATGTCCTTGGTGTGATCAATCGTATTTTGATGACATACCATTGCTGGGGCTTTGGCTTGGGCTGGGATGATCGGGGCTGGATGGGTTGGTTAAAGGTACCTCACGCCTCGGTTTGGTATCAAACAGCAGGCTGAAGAGTCTGGCTTCTGTACTATCTGCTGTTCTCCTCACTTCTGTCTCGAGTGTGTCTACAATGTTTAATACTTGATAGTTACAATCATAACCGCACTATCGCTCTTGTTGTATTAGACATTCATACGCAATGCACCTCAGACAAAAGTTTAGATTCACTCTCTTCATTTGATTAACAGATTTCCTTACGATAAGTTCACCACTTCGCCTTTTCCAATCACTGATGACTGTGTCCAAGAGATATTAACCTTTTTTTCCCACCTTATCTCTCCCCTACTACTCTAACGAACCTTGTGATGGGCTGTTTTGATTTCTCCTCCCTATCCAATCCACTTCCTGTTGCACTGCATGATGGGCAGGCTCAATATTGTGCATGACACCTGCAGCCAGCGTTGGTAGGTTCCAGCTTTCCTTCTCCAGTTGTCTGTAACCTCATGTCTGTGACTCGTACGTCATCAAAATTGAACCGCTCAGTGAAATTTTACTGTATTGCATTTATGGCCATTTTGTGATTTTTAAGTGAGATTTTGGTGACCTGGGAGTCGCTGTTTAGGTTGCGTGAAGATACTGTTTGTGATTTGAAGCATAAGCAAGAGTCCACATAAGGAAAGACAAATATTGTGACATTTAAATGTTGTTTATGACATGTATGACAGATGTTATTGTTAATGATATCAATTTAACTGACTTTTATTTTGTTAATTTCTCTGTGAACACCTTCTGTATATAGCTTGAACACTCTCGTTCTCATGCTCATTCTAAACTTGGCTTCTGGCTGGTCTAACCTGACACCTATTGAAACCCTTTTAAAAACATTTTAAAAAAAACTGAGGGAGTTCAATTATAACCATCCCCCTTATCTCCTCTGCCTGAATGACTCTTTTTCTTAAACGGACCCTTCAACCCAAAGTAAAAAATACATATTTTCCTTTTACCTGTAGTGCTATTTATCCATTTAAAATGTTTTGATGTGAGTTGACGGGATTTGAAGATATAAGCGGTCAAATGCAACGACACTGAGAGGCAGACAGGTTCAACAATGAAAAAGCGAGCTTTAATGATGAACTCAGAACAAAAGTCCAACAATCTATAAACTAAAGGGCAAGAAACAAAAAAGCTAGCAACAAAAAGGCAAAAAGGAGAATCTATGAAACAGTAATACAAAAATGGAGAACACAACAATGAAGCCATGGGGAACAAAGTTCTTGTCGTGTTGTTACAAACCTTCCACGAGTAGATGCACGCTTCCTTCTGCACAGTTATACAGTCGGTGGGTGCCGACATCTCTGCAGACGATATTTCCAAAACTTGACATCTCACACCAAAATAATCTAGATGGATGAATATCACTACAGTTAAGAGGATAAATATGTATTTTTGATTCAATGGTGCACTGTCCCTTTAAGACGCACATGACAGCATTTTTATTTATATGATTTTTTTTTAAAACTCTCGATCTGGTGTTTGCCAGGAAAGCTCCATTTTGTTCTTTTTTATGACTAATAATACAGTCAAATGTGGAAGTAAGTCTCCGCTGCACTTTGTGTCACATCAAGCTTTCAAATCACAAGACCTGTAATCAGCGTCGGCAGAGGGAAGAAAGGGAACCAGTTAAATTGAATCCCTCTCTGACTCCCTCTCTCCTCCTCCTCCTCCTCCTCCTCCTCCTCCTCCTCCTGCCCTCATTTGCCTGGTGTGTATGTGGCTCCACTGCTCCTCTGTGTAATTTTGCTTACATGATTTTCCCTCCAAAAAAGTTCCCATGATGCACGGTGGTAGTCCAGCCACTGTGTCTGCAGCCACCACATCTGCCACAAGCGTTCCCTTCGCAACTGCCTCCACCAATCAGGTTTGCACCTACACCACCTATCTCTCTCTCTCTCTCTCTCTCTCTCTCTCCCTCTCTCTCCCTCTCTCTCTCTCTCTCTCCCTCTCTCTCCCTCTCTCTCTCTCTCTCTCTCTCTCTCTCTCTCTCTCTCTCCCTCTCTCTCTCGCTCTCTCTCTCTCTCCCTCTCTCTCCCTCTCTCTCTCTCTATCTCTCTCTCTCTCTATCTATCTCTCCCTCTCCCTCTCTCTCCCTCTCTCTCTCCCTCTCTCTCTCTCTCTCTCTCTCACTCTTTCAATGCACCTGGATGATCTGGGGATGCTTGTGTCTTACAGCAGGGGGGGTGGGTTGGGTTAAAGGCGGTACTCCCTCTTGTTGGCCTACACTAGAGTCCAACATGTGTACACATATCATACTGTGAGACTTTTACAACATTTATTTCCATTTTATCTATAACTACAACATTACCTTTCTTAGATTATCTATCTGTCTTTCTGAAAAAAAATAACTGTATTGCATTAAAATGTTTGTCCTCATTGTAACCCCGATTTTTGTCCTTTCCCATTTTGAGGACTCTTCCTTATCAAAGTTGACTACCAACGAATACATGCAATTGGTATGTATGAGGTAGTTTTTATCACAGTTTTAGAGCAATTCGCACCGCTTGTGCAACAGTCGCTATCTGTGCCCTTTGGTGCTTTGCTTTTTTTCCCCTTTTTTTTTCCTCTTTTTTTTCCGCTGCTGCTTCAAGCACGTAAAGCAAAGCTTGACCATGTTTTCCTCGTGTTTAAAAGTCATCACTAGAGTGAGAAAAAGTTCCAAAACCAGTCTGTAGGAAGATTTTGATTTCAGTTCTGTTGAAAGGCTTTTTGTCAGCAGTCAGCTACAGTGCATTGCACAAATTCATAACACCAGTGAAAAGACTTACGAAAGCGTAGGGTGAATCATCATGTTGCTAGTCTTGACCCAGTTTTCTGCACTGTATCGATGTGTGCAGGTCAACAACATGGAGGACTTAGATTTGCATGGGGGAGCCACCTCACTGACAGTTTTCCTTTGCCCCCCTCATCTGTCCCTTCCCCTCAATCCTCCTCTTCCCCTCCCCTGCTGTCCACAAAGTGTCTGTTAGTGTCACTTCTGAATGAATTCTGCCACAACTGTAGCCAAATTGCTTTTTCTGTCTTCGTCCTTTTCCGGCAATGAGCTCATGTTAATTAACGTGGATAAGAAAAAATGTGTTGATCTGTGTTTTGTCGGCCAGCGTCCTCTTTGAGGGTTTTCAGTTTGGGATGCTTCATTGGATCTCTGTCTGTTTTCTACCCCCAGATTCCAATAATATCTGCAGATCATCTGAGTAGTCACAAGTACTTGACTCAAATGTAGTTCCTCTCGAGAACAGTGAGTTCCTATTTAAATCCTCACATTCCATCTATTCAACACAAAGTTTGTTTACCTCGTCTTAAATCATTTTAGCTCTGGTTTACCCAATTTTGTGTGCACTTAGATAAGTTTGTATACACCGTCTGTCTCGTTCAGTAGCAAAAACTTTTAAATGCAGCCTTTTTCAAGTGCAATCCGTCATGTCTTGCAGATCAAATGAATGTGTGCTGGCACCGTCCAAGCCAAAAGAGTTCAGCCTTTATGTACATAACCTTCAGAATGTCAAGCAATGGGACAAGGAGGGTCTGCCATCTCTCAGCCGGTCCACGACGATGGGTCTCATCACACGACTAAACATCAAGGGTGCAACACATGATCTGTGCCATCTTCCCACATATCAACATCAAGGAGAATTTGTTGTCAAATTCAACGTCCAGCCGTGGAGAAGAGGACATCTTGGTGCCGGGGTCAGTGTGTCTCTCCCTCTGCGGGGAACCTTCACATTACACCTCTGTGTCTGACTAAAAATCATCGCACTCAATTTGTTCTAATTATTATCATTACTGCACGCACACAAGGTCAGGAGCGTGGTTGCAATAAGCAACATCCAGTGCTGGTACGTTAGTAGACCAAGATCTTTCTTTCCTTTTTTATTTGTTCTGCTTTATTATTATAATTTTTTTTAATTGATAGCCATATTTCATAGTTTACAAGATAAATGCAAACATGCACCTTGAATTTGAATTGAAATCTGAAAGGCACAATGATTTTAACAGGAATTTTATTCGCCAAAAGAATTAGGCATGTACAGTATTGTGTTTTTACGGCTACTAGTGAAACTAGATGTTGAAATGAGGGTCTTGGACATATGAATGTTCTGGGTAAACCAACATACCTGTGTACCTTGAAAGCACAGCCAGGCTAGCTTTTTCTCACCTTGTCATGTGCCATCAAGGCCATACAGCTAAAACCAGAGTGTTATCTCAGCAGTGTTATTTGTTTACCGAAGGTAAAAGTTTTGTATGGCTCTTTTTGTATCGTTTGTTTTCAGAATCTCCATTGTGAGTGTTTTTTGTTTTTTTTTAACTTTTTTTTTTCTTTTCTCTAATTAATCAGTTTTAGAAGTGGGTTTCTTTGCCAATTTTTTTTTGTTAATTCTGATGTTTTTTTCTTTCAAAAATCAAAAATGGAGGGTTTTTTCTAAAGTTTGTCATACCTCTTTTCATAGAGTAGTTGTTTTTTTGTTTGTTGGGATTATGTTGTTGCTCAAGTCCCTTGACTCTAAAGCCTGGTGAAGTAGAGGGTGTAGCTTCAATCGACATTGTGTTACCTTGTTCTCCGTCTTTTAAAGAGGAGCGACTCTAAAACTGTGTCTCCAATAAGAAGCACTGTTGAGCCATGTGTTGATGGGAATTTAAAAAAACAACAGACCCTGAAGGTCTATTAGGTCATTTAAACCACATGTGCACTTGAATGATTGTTTGTCTGGTCACCATGTTTTAATTTCAAAACTCATCTTAGGTGAACTTTCACTTTTGAGGAAAGGCAACGCGTCACGTGTTGGTATTTCCACGCAAAACATGAAGGTTTTCACTCATTTGTAGATGTGACTACAGAAACCAAAGCACAGTTTTTTCCTCTCAATCACATTCACAAAGGGTTACAGAAGCATCTCTCAAGAGGCTTACACAATTAAGGAATTATCACCTCTCATTCATCAGTCCATTTATGATCACATCCCTTTTCTGTTTTCACAGATGCGTGTAGTGTGTCTTTACCGATTGTAATGTACCTAACAAAGCCTTAGATTACAATTAATGGGTCTCGGCCCAATCAAATGTACTTCAATCACCATGCAGGTAAAGAACACCAATGACGTTTTATTGTTCTCTCACATGCCGCTTATGATCTTTTTTTTTGTTCTCTCTCTCTATGTAGAAGTAACAATTACTCTCTTAAATTTCATTGAACTTATGTGTTATGTACTACTTAAGGATTTGAATCTATTTGAGGTATGTAGTTGTAGATTTTTCTTTTTTTGCCTTACTATATATTACTTGACAACATTGATATAGCCGTTGTAGATTTTGAGGTAGTATGACATTCATAACTTTTTCAAACCATATAAATGATAATGTGTTGAGTCAGTTTTAAATATTCACTTCATTCATATAGCTGGATGTCTTTTTTCATTTGATGTTACATTATCAGTTAATTTTGTTGATGAAAGACTTTTGTGATACAAGGAACGAGATCAATTAAATCTCCGAGTAGACAAAGAAAAAACTAATGTTTTAACCAACTTAAATTTTCCTTGTAACATGTAAAGATCATGTTTGAAAATATATTATATTGAAATATAGATCCATGTTTTAGAGTAAAATTATTTTCTACTGTATCCATTTCAAAAAGATATGTACTTTTGTTTGAATATTTCTTAAGTTTGCCCTGAATGTCAGGCCAAAACGAGCAGTGAGATTGACGGGTGTTCGGATGTTTTCGGAGGATAGCGAGATTAGGAGCGAGAAAGCGAAGACTTTTTTCCGCGCCGGAGAAGTCTGAAATGCTGCAGATGATGAGTTCTAACCTAAGGGACGAAGGTTGACTTTTTGCACTTCTGTATATAGTCAAATGAACAGAGAAAAAAATGTGTATCATATTGAGATATTATTTTGAATAAAAAAAGATCTATAATTATAAGGAATTTTGCTAGATTAATTTAAATTCTTAAATTAGAAGACCAGCTAAAAAAAAAATTGCTTGCAAAGAAGGGCACTAGTTTCTTGGCCAATGCATTCAGAGAAAGCTATGCGCTTTTTGTCTTATTTTATCAGTGGCTAGTATCGCCAGGGAATGTTGTAGGGGAATACATATCCCCATGTCATGCTAACTCCACCTCCTCCTGTAGGATGACATCTCCAATAATGTCCATATATCATTTGTTGGACTTGGTCATGCAGTATTGCTGCTCCCATGGTACAGTCGATACATAAACCTATCGAAATTTATATTCTATTATAGTTTGATTTGACTGCATGTAAAAGTACAAACATGTAAACAAAAGAAACTGCGTAGTTATGTAAAGAACGATAACACATTCAGATTTACAGAATACACAATAATATGTTCTTTTTCTTTCAAATTATACATACAGTAGATAACATCCACAGTGGGGAGAAATAATACTTCAAAAACAAGTCATCTTACTCTTGTGTGATACAATATTTTCCAAGCAAACATGTTATTTAAAGAATGGTGAAATATTAGCACTCATCCACCCCAGATACTTTCTCATAGCCATATAATAATTACAGTGGACACTGACTCACAGGGAAGCTGTTCCTGCTATCATAGCTGTGCACTCAGCAGGTGAAGGCTCACCAAATGCGTATTTGGCAAATTAGTCTCTCAAATGAATGTAACAGTCACCGGTCAACATGTTTTCTGACTCGAGGCTGCTGTATAGTCGCTACAGAACCAAAGCACCATTTTTTCCAAACCACATGTTCAGTCTACCGGCTGCAACCGAGGTTTTCTCTTCCCTGCTGAGGGCACATGTACACTTTGACTGCTTTTTACTTGTAAGTGCAACCACCGATTACGTATTTGCTAACAGTTGCCACACGATAATGTACTATTCTGTCTTCAGATTTGTTTATGCACATTTTATTGTTGCCATAATTGACTCTTGCTGTATGGATGAAAAAAATCTGAATAAAACAATATTTGATTTGCTCATGCAACACTTGTGTGGTCATTGCCTCCGTGTGGACTGGGTGTGTGAGTCGAGTTCGGACATATGAGTCGAGATATTCACAGCTTTACTTCATATGTACATTGATGCCCTTGTGCTGTGAAATGTGCCTGACAGCTCAGCGTGCAGAGACATATTTCACCTTGTCGCTTCTGAACTTCAACCTCATGAACAATTATCGTCACCTTGAGGGTTCAGTGTCAGCGAGACTGGAGCAGCTCCACGGAGACTGATGTGTGACAGATGTGCTCAGGGCAATTCTCATGAGATTGTGTGCATTATCTGGGTTAAAATGGATAATAAAAAAGTTAAATGAAGCCCGTAAAATCTCACAGGGTTGGGTCAAATTACTTTGAAATGTAGTCAGTCACTGAATACAAATAACATGGCAATTTTTGTAATTGGGAACAAAACGCAGCCACAAAAATTTGACTTCCACAAATGTTCCTTTTTCTCTCTAAACGTCTCCAAATATTTGTAATGCAAATAAGATGCTTTTTGCATATTCAGATCTTATATTTGCTCTTGCAAGGCCAGAGGAGCACACGTCTAAGAACCTGTTTGTCAAAAGCACAAGCTTGACAAGCATGAAATAAAGATTCATAATCTTAAAAGTACCATATTTTAAACTCATAATCCAAAAATGTAATCAAATAATCCTTGACAATGTTTTTTTTCAGGTATAATCTGGGCTATTTATATTATTATTATATTTCCATTTACTTATTTTTTGTAATCTGACTACATAATCCTTACCATACTGTTCTATATATGAACATGTAACATTTTGACAGTGGTGGAAGAAGTATCAAATCCTTAAAAGTAAAAGTACTAATACCACGCTGTGAAAATACTTCACCACAAGTGGAATTTCCTGAACGTAAAAGTTTCACCAAGATTTATTTCTCAAAAGTAAAAAACTCATTCTGCAGAAAAAATGATACCTGTCAGTCGTTTCTGACTAAGATATTTTTGGATTCATATATCTGCTGAATTGTGTGTATGTTGCATTTTGTTATACTGGATATACTGGCAGGTAGTTTAATCCTAAGAAATGCATCATACTCTGTAGGAATATTTATTTAGCTTAGGACAGAAAAATGAACCCTTTAGAGATACATCTACTGAACAGGAAGGGAATGGAAAGTATAATCTGAAAAGTAACTAGTAACTAAAGCTGTCAGACAAATGTAGTGGAGTAAAACATAACAAATTTACTGCTGAAATGTAGCGAAGTACACGTATTTAGTTGCATAAAATGGGAATACTCAAGTGAAGTAGCCTATAAAAGTTCCTCAAATTAGTACTGGAGTACAGTAATTGCATACATGTACTCAATTACATTCCACCACTGCATTTTGAGGACCCATCTGATGATCTTATTTCCCCCTTTGTCCCATCCACTCCCCTGGTCCCCAAGCTCCCCGTTCAAACCACTAACTGCACGGCTAACTGAGCTAACTAGCTAATATTTTAACACCATATCTTTACTTTTACTCAAGTATGACTTTTGGGTACTTGAATGAATTCATGGTAAGTCATGAACCCTTACTATAAAGTACTTTTACTCAAGCACAGGGTGTAAATATTCCCCCCCACCACTGGACCATTAAGCATAATGAGTTAATGAGTGGCCTCATTAACATAAATGCTCATGTATGATGATAATTAGAGGGACAGTGAGCGGCTGGATGAGCACTGTTGTTTGCGGGCTACTGACCGTGAGAGTGTACATGAGGCCAGAGGTCAGCACAGACTACAGTCAGTGTGTGTGTGTGTGTGTGTGTGTGTGTGCGTCTGGTCATCTGACTGCTGCTCTGGGTGACGGCTCCTTTAAGAAAACGGAACTGAAGCCTCTGCGCTTTGACGCGCTGAGGATGTGGGCAGGAAACGCCATGCAAGAGCGCAGAGAGACGATCACGCTTTCCCAGCAGCGTTGCACAATACAGTGCGATCAAAATGCGCTGTAACTCGGCCCGCTGATGTCCAGGAGCGGCCATTCTCCTCGGATCTCCACCCCGCGGCCCACACGCAGCAGCAGGCGAGCAGGAGGATCCGCCGGCGTGGGATTTGTGCGCCATCCGAGCGAGAGGACAGCCTTCCCAGCCCGCTCGGGTTGAAAACATCGGGGCCGGTCAGCGGGTGGGAGAGAGGGAGAGGGAGAGGGAGCAGGCTTCGTCGCGGAAAAAAGGAGGTGTCTGCCTTTTTTTTCCCCCCCTAGTCGTCTCCCCCCCTCCACAGCCATGAGGGAGTACAAAGTGGTTGTTTTGGGGTCGGGCGGAGTCGGCAAATCCGCGCTGACGGTCCAGTTCGTGACGGGCTCCTTCATCGAGAAGTACGACCCGACGATAGAGGATTTCTACAGGAAGGAGATCGAGGTGGACTCGTCCCCGTCCGTGCTGGAGATCCTGGACACGGCGGGGACCGAGCAGTTCGCCTCCATGCGAGACCTGTACATCAAGAACGGCCAGGGCTTCATCCTGGTCTACAGCCTGGTGAACCAGCAGAGCTTCCAGGACATCAAGCCGATGAGAGACCAGATCATCCGGGTGAAGAGGTACGAGAGGGTGCCCATGATCCTGGTGGGGAACAAGGTGGACCTGGAGGGGGAGAGAGAGGTGTCTTCCGGGGAAGGCAAGGCGCTGGCCCAGGACTGGAACTGCCCCTTTATGGAGACCTCAGCCAAAAATAAAGGATCAGTCGACGAACTGTTCGCAGAGATAGTGAGACAGATGAACTACTCGACTGTTCCCAGTGGTGGAGACCAGTGCTGCTCATGTGTCCTGCTCTAAAAGACAACCCATCAGAACCGGTGCCCCCCCAAACCACCCACCCCAGGGCTAATGTGGAGCTTCTTGCAAAACTACCCCCCCCCCCCTCTCTCTGCTCACACTGTTGTCTTATTGTTGCACACAAGAAATCGACGACGACAACAATCGATTATGTATTATAGTCTGGAAAAAGTGTTTACATGACAAAGTACTTGAATGTTTTTGGGATTTTTTTATAGCTTTGTATATGACACTTCTCTGGAAATGTGCCTCAATGGGAATGTCTTATTGTGAAACCTAAGAGACAGCTGTTTTCTGCTTATTTCTCTCTTCTTTTTTTTAATTTCTGGTGGTTTTTATTTGTTGAGTTGTACTGTTGCATCTTCTGGGCTGGGTCCATCTGTGTTGGAGAGGAGGAGGAGTGGTGGTGGTGGTGTGGGGGTGGGTGTTGTTATGCCAAATCCCTGTAATCGGTCACCTTGAGGAGACCTGAAAGTGCTTCATAATCGCTCTTAAACGTATCAATCACCACTCAAGCCTTGCACAGGTTCCTCAAGTCTCCACACTTTATGTCGCCATTGATCCAAGACTCGCTCAGATACTGTATTTTGAAGCTGTTGACCGTGTTGGAGTTGTGTTACGCCTACATATTTTTCTTTATTTCCCCCTTCCTCCTCCTCTCCGGTCTGGTGAAAGTGGATTTATCATTGAACTTGCACTTAGCTGACGGTGTCCCTCCTCAGTGTGCACAAACAAGGACCTTAGTGCATTGCTGTCGCTGCATGGGGGAGGTGGGAACCCCCCCCCCCCATGTCAAGTGCCTTCCTCACTTAAAAACAAACAAACAAACAAACAAAAAAACTCCTGTGACTGTGCCAACTGATGAGCCCTACTTCCTCTGCAGTGCGTCTTGATGGCAATCAGAACTTTTTCTTTCTTTTTTTTCGGCAGTTTTTTCAGTTTCGTTTCATTTGGTGTCAGTGCGGAGAGCCTCTTCCTGTTTTACTGTCAGGAAGCTTGTAAACAGGTGACCTGCTGTTTCAGGGTCAGATTCAGGCCGTTTCTTGAGGTACTAGTCCCGACAAGAACAACAGAGTAACTTTAACCTTACTAGGATTTTTGGTTCAGTGAATGGCAAGCCATGTCTGTATTATTATTATTGTTATTATTATTATTATTATTCTTATAATTAATATTATCTAGAGTTTTTTTGTTTCCTTTTCTAAAAATGTGACTTTTTCTTTTCTTTTTTTTTTTGGGGACTTACCGTAATTGTTATTATCCCTTTGGACAAATCTTCTGCCATCCACCTGTCAGTTTAAAAGACTTGTAATACAAAAAAAAAAACGCATTTTACGTACCGCTGTGTGCTGTGCTTGTCTCTGATGATAACATAAAGTGTCTACTTTTTTCTTTAAACGTAGTACAAGAAGTTTTTAACTGGTACTGATGCCTCTATTTGACCCACAGAAGCAAAATGAGACCGTCAGCGAGAAGATTGGCTGTTTCTGGTTATTCTTAATGTCTGTCACTGGCTCGTATTCTGACTTATTTGTGCGTGAATGCTGAGGATGAATTTAAGAGTCTCAATGTTTACTTTGTTAAACATCTTACATAGCCTCATCGCCATGCATTCTACGAACAGCTGTGTTTATAAATAGTAGTTTTAATAGTATTTAACTTGAAGTACTGTGGCTGCTTTACAATGTTAGCACGGCAACAAGAAGTCGATTGTCTTTGATAATCAATAGTTTAAGTAATATATGAAAGACAATCTCCAAACATTCCTAGTGTCAGCTTCACTGATTGAATATCTTTGGACTGCACAATATAAAGATGTCACCGTGAGGTCTAGGCCAGGGGGGCCCAACCTTTTCTCCTTGGAGGGCCATGACTGAAACTCAATGGTGGACCATCGGCCAAAAGACAGCACCTGTTATGTTAAGATGCAAAATGTCACTTTATGGAAGCCCTGAGAGGCAAGTGAGAAAAAATGATCTAAATTGATTTTCTCTCCTGTTTTTATGACTTAAATATGTAAAAAATATATCTTTTTCATGTGCCTCTCAGCCTTAATTGTGTCATAAAAGTGTCACTCTGCCCACCACGCTCAGATTGTAAAAATAATTAAGTGACCGAAATATTTAAAGAGCATTTTAACCTCCCAAAAATTTAGATAGCTTAGTGAAGAAACATCTACTGGGCCAAATCGAACCTGGTGGTGCCAACTTTAGCCCGTGTGCCCCACTTTGGGCGGCCCTGGTCTCGGCATGTGTGATACTTTTTTTTTAGTCCTTTTGTCATCTCATACACTAAAAGATTAATGAATTACCAACTATTCTAACAATTGATTTTATGGTTTGAGTAATTTTATAAGGAAAAAGACTCAAAAGTCTCTGATTTGAGCTTCTTTCATGTGAATATTTCTGTTTGTTTTGGGTTTTTTTGACTCATCAGTGACAGTAAACTGAATATCTTTGTGTTGAGGAAACACTTATAAACATTCTTGGCTTTTTACCAACTAACCAGCTAATCAATTAATCAAGAAAATAGTCAACAGATTAATCGACAATGTAAATAATCGTTAGTTGCAGCCCTAAATCATACTAACTAGGTGTTCATGGATTTTCATCCTCACATGGACTGTAAACAAGTGAAATCTGGCATTCCCACATATCTGAAGACCAAGAAAAGCCACAGCTCAACGGTGGAAGGGTCAAATGTTTTGTTTTGTCCACAACCCCAAAAATATTCAGTTCACTGTCACAGAGGAGTAAAGAAAACAGAACATATTCTTATTCAAGAAGCTGGAACTTGGTGGTGATTAATCGATTAATTGCCGCGAGTCTCATTAAGTCAGTGATCATGGCCATCGTGCCCCATGTGAGAAAAAAAACCGTCTCAGTCCAGTTGTTTGGGTAGTGGGTAGGGTTTCCAGTAAGTGTGTTTCGCTGGGGGAGAGCTGTTTCCCCTCATCCCGCCGCATGTTTTCTAGGCTGCAGAGTGGAGGACAGAGAGGGCTTTTTGTGTCTGCAGCCAAGTTCAATCAGCCATACATACTGTAGACTGGTATTTGGTGGGCCATTCCTCAGACGGGCCAATGAGCTGCTGCCTCAAGTGTCCCTCTTACCGCAGAGATTCAAGGTCAGATAATAACTAAATTCAATCCAAGGACGAGCTCGCATTATTCAGGTCCGAAAGTAAAGAAAAGGTTGCTTTAACGAGCCGAGCAATTCATACTTTGTTTTCATGATGACTATCTGCAGTAGCTGCAACCGTCAGGGCGTAGTAAATCTCTGAAACTATCACCAACTGTATTTATCACTGCAGATGACTCTTATCTTTATTCTGGTCGTGTTAAACGCCCACATACCAACTTTCTGTGAAACCCCACATCTTAGTTGTTGTTTGGCTCATACACATAAAACAGGTGCTAAACTGTAAAAAAAAAAAAAAAGTAAAAGTAAGAAAATAAAAATAAAAAAGCACATTTTTTTTCAGAAGAGTTGACCTGTGAAAAAAGTTCCATCTGCTTTTCCCCCAGTTAGTAGAGATGTAAACAGTCACTGGCAGCGTAAATATAATACACCATCTCAATGACTACTCATGAATGAATAGGTGGCAGCCATTTCTTCCTGTTTGGTTGTTTTAACTTTGATGAATGATGCACACGAATGAACAGAAGATGAACTCCTCAAAAACAAAACGATCCTGCAACAACTCCTGTAGATCACTAAACTAGGAACGGACTCACAAAGGTAAATGTTTCTATCTGATTTCGTAAAGTAACTCACATTACCCCAAAAAACTGCACTTTTTGAGGTATTTGTACTTTACTTGAGTATTTATATTTTGTGTTGCTAAATACTTATACCTCAAATCCACAATGTTAGTGTGTTTACAGGCCTTGGGGAGTACACCTGCTCAGTGACAAAAAGTAGTGTAAAGCCTTTTGTGGCTCCAGAGGAAGCTGCACAAATTTCCTCCAATGATGTCATTAAATGACTGAGTTGCATTGTGGGTAATGTAGGCAGAAGAGTGTGTGTAATAAAAAGGGCGATATCTCTGCTGCTGCTCTATCGATTTTTGTCAGTGTTGTAGGAGTGCAATGTTCGACCAGTGGGCTGCTTTTCAAAATGGTGCTTTTCATTTGGTCTATGATTTCTGGGAGAGAGTCAGAGGAAGGACGCTGGTGACTAAATATAACATGAATAAAACGTTAAACTTACATTACCTCGTCTGTCAACATTTCTGCCTGGGTCACGTAGATGTGAAGACATCAACTTCCATGATCCCACACGACTGATCTGCTTTGTTTTGGTTTGATTTAGTGACCCGTAGTGGCAGAAATTACATACCGTGCATTTAAGGGCCCAAAGTGATAACAAGTCAAAATGACGGACTCTTTTAATCACGTCACGACCCCCCAGTGGTTTGTCTGGACACTGGACGGTGCCCGGCCTCCAACCTGGACTACACTACCAAACTCTGTACAAAGTTTAAACTAAAAACAGTAAAACGTGTCCGAACACATGTTGATCAGTATTAAAAGAGTTTTACAGATACCAGAGAAGATCCTGTCACTATCCAGGACTGCAATTAAAAAAAACAGGTTTGCATCCTCACATGTATTTTTCCACTCACACTGGTGTTACGCCTGCAGGGCTTCAGTCATATGACCCGTCAAGTGTGTCACCAATGGTGGTTTCCCGAGTTAACCTCGCATTTACAGTCATACGCAGTGTTTACATGAGGGCTGCATATAACTCCTGAATGTCTCTACATCTTCAGAGATCGCAAAAGTGCCGTGCTGCTGGTTTACAGAAGGATACATTAACAGGTGTACAGCACACAGAGAATAATGATAATAGTAATACAAAATAAGTTGCAGTATTACACAAACCCTACACTTAATCCCAAATTTCCCAGGCTGTACGCTGTGCCACACGTGTAATAAATGTCAGCTAAAAGCAGTTTCTAAACTTTGCTTACATTCTGCAACATTTAACCTGCGAAGTCTAACGCCTCTACATTATCACTTCACTGCATGCAGATCTATCGACCGTGTCTTACTGCTACGTTGGGCTGTTTCGGTGTACGGAGGAAAGGAAGGGTGGTTTATAGGGCACTTCCTGTGTTGCGGTAACTTCACCTCACATCTGTGAAATGTTGAAACAGACACGCAGTTCCTCTTCACCGTTTAGAAATCAGTGGTTTGCGTTGTCAAAGCCTGTCCTCTGGGGTGACACAGGACCTGACCGCAGCTGTGCAACGCTCCGAGAAGTATGTCCTCTATTCTTTTCTACATGAGCCGACCCCCCATACAGAAAACTATCAAAGTAAGAATGAAGCACTTGATAGAGAATGAAGGAGAACGACAGGGAGGGAAGAGGATGAATAGATTTCACTTATGTGGCTGTTCTGCATGCAGTGACTCCATGTGATCTGATTTGAGAAAAGACGCCAGGAGGATCATATGACACTAATTTACAGTAGTTGATGGGGCCGGTTATCTATTAGACAGCCTGAGAAAGAAGAAGCTGCATTCAAAAGATCATCTATATTCCCTCGAAACACTGCAGACACCTCTTCCCATACATTTATTCAACATGTTCAACATGTGAGAAAATGTGGAAGTAAGAGGGTCTTTTCTCATCTTATGTCGTGTATGTGAAGCTTGACTGGGGCACCCGGTTGCGATAATAGTCTGTGACTGCGGAGAAGAGAGGGACAAAAAAGCTCAGCTTAAATATGGTAGTGCTTTGCAGGTAAACTCGCCTCCTGTTAGTTAGAACTGAGGAAGCCTCTCAGATGAGAGGTGAAAAGTCCAGTTGCCTACGATACAGCACCTAGATGAAAACAAAGAGTGTTTATTTAGTTTAGGCATAAATTTCTTTTAAAAAATCAGTCAGATCCAGATATTTTTTTTCACTGGAACTGTTGAGCTTCATAAACAAAAATTGAAAGACCACTATATGAGCCATTCTGACATTATCATCAACATCATTCTAGTTTAAACTTTATTCAAGGGAATAACAAAAGGGCAATGAAGGTGCTGTGGTTGTTGGCATTATCAAAAATCTAGGTGTCAGTGATGAGTCTCATGTACAACTTCCTTGTGCACGTGGAGAATATGCTCAAAATATGAAATATCATAATGATGTTTATGAGGTGTAATGTTTCCGTTTACCGTCTCGGTTAAGTCCAGGGCAACACTGACGTCGATTCATCCTGAGAGGAGCACGATTGTCTGTTTTTGAGACACTTCACTTAAAACCACTCAATGTCAGCCTCATGGTGGAGCAATAGGAACACTTCTACAACTTTTCCTAGTGTCCCCATGAGGTTGACATTCTCCTGAATCAGTCGTATTGTTGGCAATCACACCATAAAACAACCACCACTGCTAATGATAATCTATATCATGAGACAGGCAATGTTTTAAAGTTTAACACAACAAAATATTTAACAAAGGTTTTGTCGTTTTTAGACATTTTAATGCAGAAATCTCTTATAACATGTCTTATCTTTAATGGCAACTGTTTTACAACAATAAAAGCTCCACTCAAAAATCTGCCCAGCACCAAACAGCTATTAGAGAAAAGTACAGAGTGGCCGGTGAACACATTCAAGCATCAGACTGCTGAAGATCCAGATACTTTTCTCTGTGAACAATAAAAGCACAACTCAATAAGTTAGTGAAGAAGCTCGGTATCTATACGTTTCTATTTTCCTTTTATTATCACTGTAACATTATTATCACCTTCAACAGTATTTACATGACCTATTTCTCTTTTTTGCTTTTTTTTTTTTACTTTAAGTCATTCACAGTGGGAATAACAAATGGCCGACGAAGGTGCTGTGTTTATTGTCATTGTCATAAATCCAGGTGTTTAACCAGAGCCTTATGTACACCTGGTCTCCCACTTCCAGCTGTAGAGTCATGCCATTGGTTGCTGTCTCCCAGCGGTTTCCGGCTGCATGGTTGTACACAGTAACCATCTGCTCTCCGTTCTTCATCAGCCCCAGACCCATTGATCTTGTTGAGCCATTGTGGCCGGAGAAGCTGAAGTAGTAGACTCCTTTGACTGGAGCGGTGAAAATACCTGTGGATGATCAACAGAGAGAATTACATCATTGAGTACAGTAGCTGCTGTGCTTTCCAATTTCTCCTGATCAACCCAAATATCTATGAATACACATGTATATGTTAAGTTCACCTGTTGCAGGGTTGTATGAGCCTGTGTTTGCGTAGACATCCTTGTAGGTCATAATGATCTCAGTGTTAAAAGGTCCAATATTTCCAACATTGCTGATAGATGCTCCGAATGCCACCCGGTTACCTTGAGAGGTCACATGAAAACTGCAGGCTATTATAATGTTTATGTTGATGAACTAAACATGAAGCAACCTAAGAACAGTGACAATGATGCATGCACAAACACACAATAAACGTCTTCAGCTTTGTTATAGCATGTTCTTACCTCGGATCTCTCCTCTCAGCTCTTCTAATTGTTTCTCAGTGTTTTGCAGTTTGGCCTCCAGTTCTCTTAAAATGACGACGAGTTGCCAATAAATCTGGCTCCCTGTTACGTCGCCGCCACAGACAGAAGCTCGCTCGACGTTTGTGCCATTGTCCTCCTCTGCCCGTTGATCCAGCTGCTGGACCTCAGCCACACAAAGATAGAAGAGGAACAAAATCAACACAACCAGCGAGGTCTTCATCTTTCAGCTGCTTCTGTTGGTTCTGATCGGCTCTCCCCGCTCGGCTTTATATACGACAGGGGGAAGGAAATACCCCTTGAATTTACTTGAGAATGAAAGGCTGTTTTGTTCTGATGGACCAGAACAAAGGAGTTATTATCAGGGATATGATAAGTCACAAGATGACCAAAGGTTTAGTGCTTTTTTATCCAACACTTTTCCACTGTTCACTGTGTATATATTGTTAATAGTTTAACATTTACTTTCAACCAGGAGCGTCATACATTTAACTTTTACAGAGGAGCAATAGAAAGCATCACAAAGAAGAACAATATGTTAAGTGAACTGTGAACTTAAAATCTAAACTGGGTTTTGCATTTTTATAAAATGATGTCATGATTTTAGCTCGTGCGAAATGAAAAGGGAATATTCTAAATGAGTTTGGGGTCATTGTACCTTTATTGATATGAAACACTTGAAGGAAACATACGATCAGTGAATGTACATGTTTCATTTCACAATCATTGTTAACATGAAATCTTTTATTTACATTGATTCAAATTTCTTGAGTTGTTTTCATCAAGACTTTCTTATTTTTACTTGATTTCACTCACAGAGGGAATAACAAATGGCCAATGAAGGTGCTGTGGTTGTTGCCATTATCAAAAATCCAGGTGTTCTGCCTGAGTCTCATGTACACCTGGTCTTCCACTTCAAGCTGTAGAGTCATGCCATTGGTTGCGGTCTCATGACGGTTTCCGGCTGCATGGTTGTACACAGTAACCATCTGCTCTCCATTCTTCATCAGCCGCAGCCCCATTGGTCTAGTTGAGTGATTATGACCGGAGAAGCTGAAGTAGTAGACTCCTCTGACTGGAGCGGTGAAAATACCTGTGGATGATCAACAGAGAATTACATCATTGAGTACAGTAGATGTTATGCTTTGCATTTCATCCTGATTAACCCAAATATCTATAAACACATCAATATGGTTAGATTACCTGTTGCAGGGTTGTATGAGCCTGTGTTTGCGTAGACATTCTTGTAGGTCAGTGTGACCTCAGTGTTAAAAGGTCCAATATGTCCACCACCTCCAGTAGATGCTCCAAATGCCACCCGGTTACCTTGAGAGGTCACATGAAAACTGCAGGCTATTATAATGTTTATGTTGATGAACTAAACGTGAAGCAACCTGAGAATAGTGACAATGATGCATGCACAAACACACAATAAAAGTCTTCAGCTTTGTTACAGTATGTTCTTACCTCGGACCTCTCCTCTCAGCTCTTCTAATTGTTTCTCAGTGTTTTGCAGTTTGGCCTCCTGTTCTCTTAAAATGACGACGAGTTGCCAATAATTCTGGCTCCCTGTTACGTCGCCGCCACAGACAGAAGCTCGCTCGACATTTGTGCCATTGTCCTCCTCTGCCCGTTGATCCAGCTGCTGGACCTCAGCCACACAAAGATAGAATAGGGACAAAATCAACACAACCAGCGAGGTCTTCATCTTTCAGCTGCTTCTGTTGGTTCTGATCGGCTCTCCCCGCTCGGCTTTATATACGACACGGGGAAGGAAATACCCCTTGAATTTAATTGAGAATGAAAGGCTGTTTTGTTCTGATGGACCAGAACAAAGGAGTTATTATCAGGGATATGATAAGTCACAAGATGACCAAAGGTTTCTGTGAAGATTGTTTTATCGCTCTTAGTGAACAAAACAACTGATTTTATAATCTTCTGTTTATTGACTTTAAAGATATTTCTATATTTTCCTTCTTGTCAGCGATTCCCATGAGAAGATTAAGAGTGTATCACGATTTATTAATCCTACTGACAAGTATTACATTACATTTCAGCCAAAACATGATTTAATTATCCACTTGCATAATGTAGCGTGACTTCTATCTGCCTAACGAACTGCAGGTCCTTTTGCTTCTGGTGCCATTACAGTACACGTCTATAGTTACCTCAGTGCTTTTTTATCCAACACTTTTCCACTGTTCACTGTGTATATATTGTTAATAGTTTAACATTTACTTCCAACCAGGAGCGTCATACATTTAACTTTTACAGAGGAGCAATGGAAAGCATCACAAAGAAGAACAATATGTTAAGTGAACTGTGAACTTAAAATCTAAACTGGGTTTTGCAATTTTTATAAAATGATACCATGATTTTAGCTCGTGTGAAATGAAAAGGGAATATTCTTAATGAGTTTGGGGTCATTGTACCTTTATTGATATGAAACACTTGAAGGAAACATACGATCAGTGAATGTACATGTTTCATTTATCACAATCATTGTTAACATGAAATCTTTTATTTACATTGATTCAAATTTCTTGAGTTGTTTTCGTCAAGACTTTCTTATTTTTACTTGATTTCACTCACAGAGGGAATAACAAATGGCCAATGAAGGTACTTAGGTCATGGCTATTATCATAAATCCAGGTGTTTGTCCAGAGCCTTATGTACACCTGGTCTCCAACTTCAAGCTGTAGAGTCATGCCATTAGTCGCTGTCTCCCAGCGGTTTCCAGCTGGATGGTTGTACACAGTAACTATCTCCACTCCATTCTTCATCAGACTCAGCCCCATTGGTCTAGTTGAGTGATTATGACCGGAGAAGCTGAAGTAGTAGACTCCTCTGACTGGAGCGACGAAAATACCTGTGGATGATCAACAGAGAGAATTACATCACTGAGTACAGTAGATGTTGTGCTTTGCATTTCATCCTGATTAACCCAAATATCTATAAACACATCAATATGGTTAGATTACCTGTTGCAGGGTTGTATGAGCCTGTGTTTGCGTAGACATTCTTGTAGGTCAGTATGATGTCAGTGTTAAAAGGTCCAATATTTCCACTAACTCCAGTAGACGCTCCGAATGCCACCTGGTTACCTTGAGAGGTCACATGAAAACTGCAGGTTATCATGATGTTTATTTTGTGTAACTACACCTGAAGCAACCTGAAAAACATAAAACAATACATACACAAAGACAAAAGAAAACCTGCAGCGTAGTTATAGTATGTTCTTACCTCGGACCTCTTTTCTCAGATCCTCTAATTGTTTCTCTGTTTTTCTCAATCTGGCCTCCAGTTGGCAACAATTCTGGCTCCCTGTAACGTCACCACAACCGACAGAAGCTCGCTCGACGTTTGCGCCATTGTCCTCCTCTGCTCGTTGATCCAGCTGATGGACCTCAGCCACACAAAGATAGAAGAGGGACAGAGTCAACACAACCAGCGAGGTCTTCATCTTTCAGCTTCTTCTGTTTGTCTTGATCAGCTCTCCACACTGTGCTTTATATACCACACTGAGGAGGAAATGCCCTTGAATTTAGTGGAGAATGAAAGGCTGTTTTCTTCTGATGAACCAGACGAAGTTATGATAAGGGACATAATAATTCACAGCCAGACCAAAGGTTTCTGTGAAGATTGTGTTATCACCCTTAGTCAACAAAAACACTGATTTTATAATGTTCTCTGGAGACTCATCACAATCCATCCTGGAGGGAGCACAGATGATTGTACCTGATTTCATGACAATCCTTTCAATGTTGAGACATTTCACATAAAACCACAGGTGTCACCCTTATGATGATGCAATAGCAAAAGTCATTAGGATTCAACCCTCTGGGCACCACGAATGTCAATTCATGACAATCCATCCAGAAGTTGGCGAGACATTTCACTACAAACCACAAATGTAACCTGATTGGTGCAAAAGGAATAGTCGGAGGATCAAGGCTGACTAACACTGCAAGGCAGCCAAAAAAGGAGTTTGTTTATTTAGTTTGTTTCAGCATAAAAAAAAAAGAAATCAGTCAGATCCAGATATTTTTTTTTACTGGAACTGTTGGGCACCATAAACTGAAAATGAAAGGCCACTATATGAGCCATTCTGACATTATCATCAGCATCATTCTGGTTTGAACTTTATTCCACTTACAGAGGGAAAAACAAATGGACAATGAAGGTGCTGTGGTTGTTGGCATTGTCAGGTTTTTTTTGTATAAAGTCTTTTTAACATTTACTTCCAAACTGGAGAGTCATACATTCAACTTTTACAGAGGAGCAATAGAAAGCATCACAAAGAAGAACAATATGTTAAGTGAACTGTGAACTTAAAATCTAAACTGGGTTTTGCATTTTTATAAAGTGATATCATGATTTTAGCTCGTGTGAAATGAAAAGGGAATATTCTAAATGAGTTTGGGGTCATTGTACCTTTATTGATATGAAACACTTGAAGGAAGACATACGATCAGTGAATGTACATGTTTCATTTCACAATCATTGTTAACATGAAATCTTTTATTTACATTGATTCAAATTTCTTGAGTTGTTTTCATCAAGACTTTCTTATTTTTACTTGATTTCACTCACAGAGGGAATAACAAATGGCCAATGAAGGTGCTGTGGTTGTTGCCATTATCAAAAATCCAGGTGTTCTGCCTGAGTCTCATGTACACCTGGTCTCCCACTTCAAGCTGTAGAGTCATGCCATTGGTTGCGGTCTCATGACGGTTTCCAGCTGGATGGTTGTACACAGTAACCACCTGCACTCCATTCTTCATCAGCCGCAGCCCCATTGGTCTAGTTGAGTGATTATGGCCGGAGAAGCTGAAGTAGTAGACTCCTCTGACTGGAGCGGTGAAAATACCTGTGGATGATCAACAGAGAGAATTACATCATTGAGTACAGTAGCTGCTGTGCTTTGCATTTCATCCTGATTAACCCAAATATCTATAAACACATCAATATGGTTAGATTACCTGTTGCAGGGTTGTATGAGCCTGTGTTTGCGTAGACATTCTTGTAGGTCAGTGTGATCTCAGTGTTAAAAGGTCCAATATGTCCACCACCTCCAATAGATGCTCCGAATGCCACCCGGTTACCTTGAGAGGTCACATGAAAACTGGAGGTTATCATGATGTTTATTTTGTGTAACTACACCTGAAGCAACCTGAAAAACATAAAACAATACATACACAAAGACAAAAGAAAACCTGCAGCATAGT
This sequence comes from Pagrus major, assembly GCF_040436345.1. Taxonomy (NCBI): domain Eukaryota; kingdom Metazoa; phylum Chordata; class Actinopteri; order Spariformes; family Sparidae; genus Pagrus; species Pagrus major. The sequence continues at coordinate 24,990,798 of NC_133235.1, forward strand.
TACAGTATGTTCTTACCTCGGACCTCTCCTCTCAGATCCTCTAATTGTTTCTCAGTGTTTCTCAGTTTGGCCTCCAGTTCTCTTAAGATGACAACAAGTTGGCAATAAATCTGGCTCCCTGTAACGTCACCACAACCGACAGAAGCTTGCTCAACGTTTGTGCCATTGTCCTCCTCTGCTCGGTGATCCAGCTGCTGGACCTCAGCCACACAAACATAGAAGAGGGACAGAGTCAACACAACCAGCGAGGTCTTCATCTTTCAGCTGCTTCTGTTTGTCTTGATCAGCTCTCCACACTGTGCTTTATATACCACACTGAGGAGGAATTATCAAAAATCCAGGTGTTCTTGAAGAGTCTCATGTACACCTGGTCTCCCACTTCAAGCTGCAGAGTCATGCCATTGGTTGCGGTCTCATGACGGTTTCCAGCTGGATGGTTGTACACAATAACCATCTGCACTCCATTCTTCATCAGTCCCAGACCCATTGATCTAGTTGAGTGATTATGGCCGGAGAATCTGAAGTAGTAGACTCCTCTGACTGGAGCGGTGAAAATACCTGTGGATGATCAACAGAGAGAATTACATCATTGAGTACAGTAGATGTTGTGCTTTGCATTTCATCCTGATTAACCCAAATATCTATAAACACATCAATATGGTTAGATTACCTGTTGCAGGGTTGTATGAGCCTGTGTTTGCGTAGACATTCTTGTAGGTCAGTGTGATCTCAGTGTTAAAAGGTCCAATATTTCCACTAACTCCAGTAGACGCTCCGAATGCCACCCGGTTACCTTGAGAGGTCACATGAAAACTGCAGGTTATCATGATGTTTATTTTGTGTAACTACACCTGAAGCAACCTGAAAAACATAAAACAATACATACACAAAGACAAAAGAAAACCTGCAGCGTAGTTACAGTATGTTCTTACCTCGGACCTCTTTTCTCAGATCCTCTAATTGTTTCTCTGTTTTTCTCAATCTGGCCTCCAGTTGGCAACAATTCTGGCTCCCTGTAACGTCACCACAACCGACAGAAGCTTGCTCGACGTTTGTGCCATTGTCCTCCTCTGCTCGTTGATCCAGCTGATGGACCTCAGCCACACAAAGATAGAAGAGGGACAGAGTCAACACAACCAGCGAGGTCTTCATCTTTCAGCTGCTTCTGTTTGTCTTGATCAGCTCTCCACACTGTGCTTTATATACCACACTGAGGAGGAAATGCCCTTGAATTTAGTGGAGAATGAAAGGCTGTTTTCTTCTGATGAACCACATGAAGTTATGATAAGGGACATAATAATTCACAGCCAGACCAAAGGTTTCTGTGAAGATTGTTTTATCACCCTTAGTCAACAAAAACACTGATTATTAAGAAGTATTTCTGAAAGGAGCACGGATGATTGTACCTGATTTCATGACAATCCTTTCAATGTTGAGACATTTCACATTAAACCACAGGTGTCACCCTTATGATGGTGCAATAGGAAAAGTGTCCACATTTCCATCAGGTAGACTTTGAGATAATTCAGTGGATAAGTGAAAATGTTTACCTTCTGGTGACACTTGAAGAAAAGTCAGGGGATCACAAAAGTCATTTGGATTCAACCCTCTGGGCACCACGAATGTCAATTCATGACAATCCATCCAGAAGTTGGCGAGACATTTCACTAAAAACCACAAATGTTAACCTGATTGGTGCAAAAGGAATAGTCGGAGGATCAAGGCTGACTAACACTGCAAGGCAGCCAAAAAAGGAGTTTGTTTATTTAGTTTGTTTCAGCATAAAAAAAAAAAGAAATCAGTCAGATCCAGATATTTTTTTTACTGGAACTGTTGGGCACCATAAACTGAAAATGAAAGGCCATTATATGAGCCATTCTGACATTATCATCAGCATCATTCTAGTTTGAACTTTATTCCACTTACAGAGGGAAAAACAAATGGACAATGAAGGTGCTGTGGTTGTTGGCATTGTTGGGTTTTTTTTGTATAAAGTCTTTTTAACATTTACTTCCAACCAGGAGCGTCATACATTCAACTTTTACAGAGGAGCAATAGAAAGCATCACAAAGAAGAACAATATGTTAAGTGAACTGTGAACTTAAAATCTAAACTGGGTTTTGCATTTTTATAAAGTGATATCATGATTTTAGCTCGTGTGAAATGAAAAGGGAATATTCTTAATGAGTTTGGGGTCATTGTACCTTTATTGATATGAAACACTTGAAGGAAACATACGATCAGTGAATGTATATGTGTCATTTATCACAATCATTGTTAACATGAAATCTTTTATTTACATTGACTCAAATTTCTTGAGTTGTTTTCGTCAAGACTTTCTTATTTTTACTTGATTTCACTCACAGAGGGAATAACAAATGGCCAATGAAGGTGCTGTGGTTGTTGCCATTATCAAAAATCCAGGTGTTCCTATAGAGTATCATGTACACCTGGTCTCCCACTTCAAGCTGTAGAGTCATGCCATTGGTTGCTGTCTCACTGCGGTTTCCAGCTGGATGGTTGTACACAGTAACCATCTGCTCTCCGTTCTTCATCAGCCCCAGACCCATTGATCTAGTTGAGTCATTATGGCCGGAGAAGCTGAAGTAGTAGACTCCTCTGACTGGAGCGGTGAAAATACCTGTGGATGATCAACAGAGAGAATTACATCATTGAGTACAGTAGATGTTGTGCTTTGCATTTCATCCTGATTAACCCAAATATCTATAAACACATCAATATGGTTAGATTACCTGTTGCAGGGTTGTATGAGCCTGTGTTTGCGTAGACATTCTTGTAGGTCAGTGTGACCTCAGTGTTAAAAGGTCCAATATGTCCAACATTGCCGATAAATGCTCCAAATGCCACCCGGTTACCTTGAGAGGTCACATGACAACTGCAGGTTATCATGATGTTTATTTTGTGTAACTACACCTGAAGCAACCTGAAAAACATAAAACAATACATACACAAAGACAAAAGAAAACCTGCAGCGTAGTTACAGTATGTTCTTACCTCGGACCTCTCCTCTCAGATCCTCTAATTGTTTCTCAGTGTTTCTCAGTTTGGCCTCCAGTTCTCTTAAGATGACAACAAGTTGGCAATAAATCTGGGTCCCTGTAACGTCACCACAACCGACAGAAGCTTGCTCGACGTTTGTGCCATTGTCCTCCTCTGCTCGGTGATCCAGCTGCTGGACCTCAGCCACACAAAGATAGAAGAGGGACAGAGTCAACACAACCAGCGAGGTCTTCATCTTTCAGCTGCTTCTGTTTGTCTTGATCAGCTCTCCACACTGTGCTTTATATACCACACTGAGGAGGAAATGCCCTTGAATTTAGTGGAGAATGAAAGGCTGTTTTCTTCTGATGAACCACATGAAGTTATGATAAGGGACATAATAATTCACAGCCAGACCAAAGGTTTCTGTGAAGATTGTGTTATCACCCTTAGTCAACAAAAACACTGATTTTATAATGTTCTCTGGAAAGTCATCACAATCCATCCTGGAGGGAGCACAAATGATTGTACCTGGTTTCATGAAAATCCTTTCAATGTGGAGACATTTCACTTAAAACCACAGGTGTCACCCTTATGATGATGCAATAGGAAAAGTGTCCACATTTCCATCAGGTAGACTTTGAGATAATTCAGTGGATAAGTGAACATGTTTACCTTCTGGTGACACTTGAAGAAAAGTCAGGGGATCACAAAAGTCATTAGGATTCAACCCTCTGGGCACCACGAATGTCAGTTCATGACAATCCATCCAGAAGTTGGCGAGACATTTCACTACAAACCACAAATGTAACCTGATTGGTGCAAAAGGAATAGTCGGAGGATCAAGGCTGACTAACACTGCAAGGCAGCCAAAAAAGGAGTTTGTTTATTTAGTTTGTTTCAGCATAAAAAAAAAAAAGAAATCAGTCAGATCCAGATATTTTTTTTACTGGAACTGTTGGGCACCATAAACTGAAAATGAAAGGCCACTATATGAGCCATTCTGACATTATCATCAGCATCATTCTAGTTTGAACTTTATTCCACTTACAGAGGGAAAAACAAATGGACAATGAAGGTGCTGTGGTTGTTGGCATTGTTGGGTTTTTTTTGTATAAAGTCTTTTTAACATTTACTTCCAACCAGGAGCGTCATACATTCAACTTTTACAGAGGAGCAATAGAAAGCATCACAAAGAAGAACAATATGTTAAGTGAACTGTGAACTTAAAATCTAAACTGGGTTTTGCATTTTTATAAAGTGATATCATGATTTTAGCTCGTGTGAAATGAAAAGGGAATATTCTTAATGAGTTTGGGGTCATTGTACCTTTATTGATATGAAACACTTGAAGGAAACATACGATCAGTGAATGTACATGTTTCATTTATCACAATCTTTGTTAACATGAAATCTTTTATTTACATTGACTCAAATTTCTTGAGTTGTTTTCATCAAGACTTTCTTATTTTTACTTGATTTCACTCACAGAGGGAATAACAAATGGCCAATGAAGGTGCTGTGGTTGTTGCCATTATCAAAAATCCAGGTGTTCTGCCTGAGTCTCATGTACACCTGGTCTCCAACTTCAAGCTGCAGAGTCATGCCATTGGTTCCTGTCTCGTAGCGGTTTCCAGCTGGATGGTTGTACACAAGAACCATATGCACTCCATTCTTCATCAGCCTCAGCCCCATTGGTCTAGTTGAGATATTATGGCCGGAGAAGCTGAAGTAGTAGACTCCTCTGACTGGAGCGGTGAAAATACCTGTGGATGATCAACAGAGAGAATTACATCATTGAGTACAGTAGATGTTGTGCTTTGCATTTCATCCTGATTAACCCAAATATCTATAAACACATCAATATGGTTAGATTACCTGTTGCAGGGTTGTATGAGCCTGTGTTTGCGTAGACATTCTTGTAGGTCAGTGTGATCTCAGTGTTAAAAGGTCCAACATTTCCACCAACTCCAATAGATGCTCCAAATGCCACCTGGTTACCTTGAGAGGTCACATGAAAACTGCAGGTTATCATGATGTTTATTTTGTGTAACTACACCTGAAGCAACCTGAAAAACATAAAACAATACATACACAAAGACAAAAGAAAACCTGCAGCGTAGTTATAGTATGTTCTTACCTTGGACCTCTCCTCTCAGATCCTCTAATTGTTTCTCAGTGTTTCTCAGTTTGGCCTCCAGTTCTCTTAAGATGACAACAAGTTGGCAATAAATCTGGCTCCCTGTAACGTCACCACAACGGACAGAAGCTTCCTCGATGTTTGTGCCATTGTCCTCCTCTGCTCGTTGATCCAGCTGCTGGACCTCAGCCACACAAAGATAGAAGAGGGACAGAGTCAACACAACCAGCGAGGTCTTCATCTTTCAGCTGCTTCTGTTTGTCTTGATCAGCTCTCCACACTGTGCTTTATATACCACACTGAGGAGGAAATGCCCTTGAATTTAGTGGAGAATGAAAGGCTGTTTTCTTCTGATGAACCAGATGAAGTTATGATAAGGGACATAATAATTCACAACCAGACCAAAGGTTTCTGTGAAGATTGTTTTATCACCCTTAGTCACCAAACCACTGATTATTAAGAAGTATTTCTGAAAGGAGCACGGATGATTGTACCTGGTTTCATGACAATCCTTTCAATGTTGAGACATTTCACATTAAACCACAGGTGTCACCCTTATGATGGTGCAATAGGAAAAGTGTCCACATTTCCATCAGGTAGACTTTGAGATAATTCAGTGGATAAGTGAACATGTTTACCTTCTGGTGACACTTGAAGAAAAAGTCAGGGGATCACAAAAGTCATTAGGATTCAACCCTCTGGGCACCACGAATGTCAATTCATGACAATCCATCCAGAAGTTGGCGAGACATTTCACTAAAAACCACAAATGTTAACCTGATTGGTGCAAAAGGAATAGTCGGAGGATCAAAGCTGACTAACACTGCAAGGCAGCCAAAAAAGGAGTTTGTTTATTTAGTTTGTTTCAGCATAAAAAAAAAAAGAAATCAGTCAGATCCAGATATTTTTTTTTACTGGAACTGTTGGGCACCATAAACTGAAAATGAAAGGCCACTATATGAGCCATTCTGACATTATGATCAGCATCATTCTGGTTTGAACTTTATTCCACTTACAGAGGGAAAAACAAATGGACAATGAAGGTGCTGTGGTTGTTGGCATCTTTGTTTTTTTTGTATAAAGTCTTTTTAACATTTATTTCCAACCAGGAGCGTCATACATTCAACTTTTACAGAGGAGCAATAGAAAGCCTCACAAAGAAGAACAATATGTTAAGTGAACTGTGAACTTAAAATCTAAACTGGGTTTTGCATTTTTATAAAGTGATATCATGATTTTAGCTCGTGCGAAATGAAAAGGGAATATTCTAAATGAGTTTGGGGTCATTGTACCTTTATTGATATGAAACACTTGAAGGAAACATACGATCAGTGAATGTACATGTTTCATTTATCACAATCATTGTTAACATGAAATCTTTTATTTACATTGATTCAAATTTCTTGAGTTGTTTTCATCAAGACTTTCTTATTTTTACTTGATTTCACTCACAGAGGGAATAACAAATGGCCAATGAAGGTGCTGTGGTTGTTGCCATTATCAAAAATCCAGGTGTTCTGCCTGAGTCTCACGTACACCTGGTCTCCCACTTCAAGCTGTAGAGTCATGCCATTGGTTCCTGTCTCGTAGAGGGTTCCAGCTGGATGGTTGTACACAGTAACCATCTGCTCTCCGTTCTTCATCAGCCTCAGCCCCATTGGTCTAGTTGAGCCATTATGGCCGGAGAAGCTGAAGTAGTAGACTCCTTTGACTGGAGCGACGAAAATACCTGTGGATGATCAACAGAGAGAATTACATCACTGAGTACAGTAGCTGCTGTGCTTTGCATTTCATCCTGATTAACCCAAATATCTATAAACACATCAATATGGTTAGATTACCTGTTGCAGGGTTGTATGAGCCTGTGTTTGCGTAGACATTCTTGTAGGTCAGTGTGATCTCAGTGTTAAAAGGTCCAACATTTCCACCACCTCCAGTAGATGCTCCAAATGCCACCCGGTTACCTTGAGAGGTCACATGAAAACTGGAGGTTATCATGATGTTTATTTTGTGTAACTACACCTGAAGCAACCTGAAAAACATAAAACAATACATACACAAAGACAAAAGAAAACCTGCAGCGTAGTTACAGTATGTTCTTACCTCGGACCTCTCCTCTCAGATCCTCTAATTGTTTCTCAGTGTTTCTCAGTTTGGCCTCCAGTTCTCTTAAGATGACAACAAGTTGGCAATAAATCTGGCTCCCTGTAACGTCACCACAACCGACAGAAGCTTGCTCAACGTTTGTGCCATTGTCCTCCTCTGCTCGGTGATCCAGCTGCTGGACCTCAGCCACACAAACATAGAAGAGGGACAGAGTCAACACAACCAGCGAGGTCTTCATCTTTCAGCTGCTTCTGTTTGTCTTGATCAGCTCTCCACACTGTGCTTTATATACCACACTGAGGAGGAATTATCAAAAATCCAGGTGTTCTTGAAGAGTCTCATGTACACCTGGTCTCCCACTTCAAGCTGCAGAGTCATGCCATTGGTTGCGGTCTCATGACGGTTTCCAGCTGGATGGTTGTACACAGTAACCATCTGCACTCCATTCTTCATCAGTCCCAGACCCATTGGTCTAGTTGAGTGATTATGGCCGGAGAATCTGAAGTAGTAGACTCCTCTGACTGGAGCGGTGAAAATACCTGTGGATGATCAACAGAGAGAATTATATTATTGAGTACAGTAGATGTTGTGCTTTGCATTTCATCCTGATTAACCCAAATATCTATAAACACATCAATATGGTTAGATTACCTGTTGCAGGGTTGTATGAGCCTGTGTTTGCGTAGACATTCTTGTAGGTCAGTGTGATATCAGTGTTAAAAGGTCCAATAGTTCCACTAACTCCAATAGATGCTCCGAATGCCACCTGGTTACCTTGAGAGGTCACATGAAAACTGCAGGTTATCATGATGTTTATTTTGTGTAACTACACCTGAAGCAACCTGAAAAACATAAAACAATACATACACAAAGACAAAAGAAAACCTGCAGCGTAGTTACAGTATGTTCTTACCTCGGACCTCTTTTCTCAGATCCTCTAATTGTTTCTCAGTGTTTCTCAATCTGGCCTCCAGTTGGCAACAATTCTGGCTCCCTGTAACGTCACCACAACCGACAGAAGCTCGCTCAACGTTTGTGCCATTGTCCTCCTCTGCTCGGTGATCCAGCTGCTGGACCTCAGCCACACAAAGATAGAAGAGGGACAGAGTCAACACAACCAGCAAGGTCTTCATCTTTCAGCTTCTTCTGTTTGTCTTGATCAGCTCTCCACACTGTGCTTTATATACCACACTGAGGAGGAAATGCCCTTGAATTTAGTGGAGAATGAAAGGCTGTTTTCTTCTGATGAACCACATGAAGTTATGATAAGGGACATAATAATTCACAACCAGACCAAAGGTTTCTGTGAAGATTGTTTTATCACCCTTAGTCAACAAAAACACTGATTTTATAATGTTCTCTGGAAAGTCATCACAATCCATCCTGGAGGGAGCACAAATGATTGTACCTGGTTTCATGAAAATCCTTTCAATGTGGAGACATTTCACTTAAAACCACAGGTGTCACCCTTATGATGATGCAATAGGAAAAGTGTCCACATTTCCATCAGGTAGACTTTGAGATAATTCAGTGGATAAGTGAACATGTTTACCTTCTGGTGACACTTGAAGAAAAAGTCAGGGAATCACAAAAGTCATTAGGATTCAACCCTCTGGGCACCACGAATGTCAATTCACGACAATCCATCCAGAAGTTGGCGAGACATTTCAATACAAACCACAAATGTTAACCTGATTGGTGCAAAAGGAATAGTCAGAGGATCAAGGCTGACTAACACTGCAAGGCAGCCAAAAAAGGAGTTTGTTTATTTAGTTTGTTTCAGCATAAAAAAAAAGAAATCAGTCAGATCCAGATATTTTTTTTACTGGAACTGTTGGGCACCATAAACTGAAAATGAAAGGCCACTATATGAACCATTCTGACATTATCATCAGCATCATTCTAGTTTGAACTTTATTCCACTTACAGAGGGAAAAACAAATGGACAATGAAGGTGCTGTGGTTGTTGGCATCTTTGTTTTTTTTTTGTATAAAGTCTTTTTAACATTTACTTCCAAACTGGAGCGTCATACATTCAACTTTTACAGAGGAGCAATAGAAAGCATCACAAAGAAGAACAATATGTTAAGTGAACTGTGAACTTAAAATCTAAACTGGGTTTTGCATTTTTATAAAGTGATATCATGATTTTAGCTTGTGTGAAATGAAAAGGGAATATTCTTAATGAGTTTGGGGTCATTGTACCTTTATTGATATGAAACACTTGAAGGAAACATACGATCAGTGAATGTACATGTTTCATTTATCACAATCTTTGTTAACATGAAATCTTTTATTTACATTGATTCAAATTTCTTGAGTTGTTTTCATCAAGACTTTCTTTTTTTTACTTGATTTCACTTACAGAGGGAATAACAAATGGCCAATGAAGGTGCTGTGGTTGTTGCCATTATCAAAAATCCAGGTGTTCTGCCTGAGTCTCACGTACACCTGGTCTCCCACTTCAAGCTGTAGAGTCATGCCATTGGTTGCGGTCTCCCAGCGGTTTCCAGCTGGATGGTTGTACACAAGAACCATATGCACTCCATTCTTCATCAGCCTCAGCCCCATTGGTCTAGTTGAGATATTATGGCCGGAGAAGCTGAAGTAGTAGACTCCTCTGACTGGAGCGGTGAAAATACCTGTGGATGATCAACAGAGAATTACATCATTGAGTACAGTAGATGTGCTTTGCATTTCATCCCGATTAACCCAAATATCTATAAACACATCAATATGGTTAGATTACCTGTTGCAGGGTTGTATGAGCCTGTGTTTGCGTAGACATTCTTGTAGGTCAGTGTGATCTCAGTGTTAAAAGGTCCAATATTTCCATTAACTCCAGTAGATGCTCCAAATGCCACCCGGTTACCTTGAGAGGTCACATGAAAACTGCAGGTTATCATGATGTTTATTTTGTGTAACTACACCTGAAGCAAGCTGAAAAACATAAAACAAGACATACACAAAGACAAAAGAAAACCTGCAGTGTAGTTATAGTATGTTCTTACCTCGGACCTCTTCTCTCAGATCCTCTAATTGTTTCTCTGTTTTTCTCAATCTGGCCTCCAGTTGGCAACAATTCTGGGTCCCTGTAACGTCACCACAACGGACAGAAGCTTGCTCGACGTTTGTGCCATTGTCCTCCTCTGCTCGGTGATCCAGCTGCTGGACCTCAGCCACACAAAGATGGAAGAGGGACAGAGTCAACACAACCAGCGAGGTCTTCATCTTTCAGCTGCTTCTGTTTGTCTTGATCAGCTCTCCACACTGTGCTTTATATACCACACTGAGGAGGAAATGCCCTTCAATTTAGTGGAGAATGAAAGGCTGTTTTCTTCTGATGAACCAGATGAAGTTATGATAAGGGACATAATAATTCACATCTAGACCAAAGGTTTCTGTGAAGATTGTTTTATCACCCTTAGTCAACAAAAACACTGATTTTATAATGTACGGCACGGATGATTGTACCTGATTCATGACAATCCTTTCAATGTTGAGACATTTCACTTAAAACCACAGGTGTCACCCTTATTATGGTGCAATAGGAAAAGTGTCCACATTTCCATCAGGTAGACTTTGAGATAATTCAGTGGAAAAGTGAAAATGTTTACCTTCTGGTGACACTTGAAGAAAAAGTCAGGGGATCACAAAAGTCATTAGGATTCAACCCTCTTGGCACCACGAATGTCAGTTCATGACAATCCATCCAGAAGTTGGCGAGACATTTCACTACAAACCACAAATGTTAACCTGATTGGTGCAAAAGGAATAGTCGGAGGATCAAGGCTGACTAACACTCCAACGCAGCCCCCCTGTGTAGTAAAAACTACAGCTTCCAGCTGTTTTAGGAACTTATTTAGCCTATTTTTTAAATTTAATCTTTACATTCACAACCTATTTTTTAAAAATGTCGGGCTTCTGTGCAGGAAAAATCCAAGGTTAGCTTGGACTTTGGATTTGTTGATAAAAATTACATATATACAAAGCTGATTCCACCAAAAATAATAAAATGTGATAATTAGCTCATCTTTTTTTGACATATACTCAATAGAAAACAATATATTACACATTATAAGACAATATATTTAATGTTTTATCTCACCAACTTTATTTATTTTTGTAAATATGTTAATTCTGAATTTGATGCCAGCAACATGTTGAAACAAACAAATTAGGACACGGGCAACGAAAGAAAGAAAAAAAAACAATTCCAGGTAAAAAGATTTATTGGTAACAGGTGATTGTATCATGATTGGGTATGTAATTGGTATCCTCGGAAGGCTGTCGCTCACGTGCAAGGACGGGGCGAGGTTCACCACTTTGTGAATCACATTGTTAAAGTCATTTAAAACACGGGCACAGGAACACTTTTATTACCGCTGTAAACACAGTGTGTTTGCAAATGGTTTTACTGTGTTTTTGTTTACATTTTACACAGTGTGTCATCACAGTTGGTATCAGACTTGTAGAGAAAGTGCCCCCCTTATCTTAATATCCCTTAGAATGACATTATAAAGAGCAAGTTCTTGTATTTTGCGCTCTCTGAAGTTACTGATTAATTAGCTTTAATAGCGGTGCTTTATTGTGGCCCTAAGATAACGTAGAACAGAAAAACAAGTTATAAAATATTATAACAATATATCTGAGACATTACAGGATGACAGTTGTCGATCTTTAAGACCAAGTGAGGGCATTTGCACGTGACTGGTCAAAGTGTCAAACAATCAGTGTGTCACAATGGACAGGAACAAAGAAGTACATCCCCACTATGTCTAGAAAAACAATGAATGTGGATTAGCATTTTGAGCTTCAAATTAGTAGATAAGATAACTTCAAAGTAAGAAAAATCAAATCTGGTTTTACGTTTTAATTACAATTATGTCATAAATGTATCTTATACCAAATTAAGATTTAAGGTAAATGGCAGTTTGTAGTTATATTCAAGGATGGACACCATAAACTGAAAATGAAAGGACTTTAATCAGGTAGCTGACAACTTTATGAGCCAGTTATGGAGCTGTTTATCCATCACCTGCAGCATTGATTACCACCACCACCCATTACCTGTTCCTCTTAATTTAAAGCCTTCTCTCTTTTACTTATTTTTACTTGATTTCACTTACAGAGGGAATAATAAATGGCCAATGAAGGTACTTAGGTCATGGCTATTATCATTAATCCAGGTGTTTGTCCAGAGCTTTATGTACACCTGGTCTCCCACTTCAAGCTGCAGAGTCATGCCATTGGTTCCTGTCTTAGCGAGGTTTCCACCTACATGGTTGTACACAGTAACTATCTCCACTCCATTCTTCATCAGACTCAGCCCCATACCTCTAGTTGATACATTATGACCAGCATAGCTGAAGTAGTAGACTCCTCTGACTGGAGCGGTGAAAATACCTGTGGATGATCAACAGAGAGAATTACATCATTGAGTACAGTAGATGTTGTGCTTTGCATTTCATCCTGAGTAACCCAACCCAGACTTTTTTATATCCTGACCCCCCTTTTTTTATAGGTCTTCAGTTGGGTCAAATGCAGTGTTTGTTTGGACTTTGCCCAGGATTTGTTGATAGCAAAATATAAAAAAAAAAAGTGTCAGCCATATCCTTTAATTTCACTTAGAATAACAATACAAAGAGAACATTTAAATATTGAATAATGTTCTCTGAATATGCATTCATATATAAGTTTATGTTAGTGCTTTGTGTTAGGGCTAATAAGGGCTGTACTTCACAGTGTTCAGTGAAGTACAGCCCTACTCTGACTAGAATCAAGGTCAGGGTGCTTTAGTTTTCATTATAAGACACAGGGTTGCGTAATGAAATGAAAGTTTGCAGATCCTTCATGCTACACAGACACAGAACACACATACAGCTATTTATATTCAGGCTATTACATTACATAAACACTTAAACACCAAAGCAATAATTCTGTATAGCTTTTTTTAATTTGCTTTGGGGACTGCAAACAGCAGCAACACAATAGTGTTGTTGTGGTTTTCATTCTCACATTAAAACTTACACAAATACTGTCCATCAACCTGGACTGAGTTTGAGCACTAAGCATCAATGATGTAAACACAGAGACCAATTTGGTCATGTTTTTAGCTCGTATTGAAAGAAAATGAAAAGAAAATGGCAGATTGCTCCTTTAAAGAAAATAAAAAGTCATGGCAACAATTTTTCATACTGGAATCAGTGTAGCTTTATTGATTTAAAATACTTTATAAAGGCAAACATAATATGATTGAATCAATCATTCATATCATTTAATTAGAGCTTACATTTTTATACACCTCCATACATTAGGCTTTTTCTCTTTCTCTTTCATTGGCATACGATCAGTGAATATGCATGTTTCATTTTTCACAATCATTGTTAACAAATCTTTTATTTACATTGATTCAAATTTATTGAGTTGTTTTCATCAAGACTTTCTTATTTTTACTTGATTTCACTCACAGAGGGAATAACAAATGGCCAATGAAGGTGCTGTGGTTGTTTTCATTATCATAAATCCAGGTGTTCTGCCTGAGTCTCACGTACACCTGGTCTCCCACTTCAAGCTGTAGAGTCATGCCATTGGTTCCTGTCTCGTAGCGGGTTCCAGCTAAATGGTTGTACACAGTAACCACCTGCTCTCCATTCTTCATCAGCCGCAGCCCCATTGTTCTAGTTGGGACATTATGGCCGGAGAAGCTGAAGTAATAGACTCCTTTGACTGGAGCGACGAAAATACCTGTGGATGATCAACAGAGAGAATTACATCATTGAGTACAGTAGATGTTGTGCTTTGCATTTCATCCTGATTAACCCAAATATCTATAAACACGTCAGTATGGTTAGATTACCTGTTGCAGGGTTGTATGAGCCTGTGTTTGCGTAGACATTCTTGTAGGTCAGTGTGACCTCAGTGTTAAAAGGTCCAACATTTCCACCAACTCCAATAGATGCTCCAAATGCCACCCGGTTACCTTGAGAGATCACATGAAAACTGCAGGTTATCATGATGTTTATTTTGTGTAACTACACCTGAAGCAACCTGAAAAACATAAAACAATACATACACAAAGACAAAAGAAAACCTGCAGCGTAGTTACAGTATGTTCTTACCTCGGACCTCTTCTCTCAGATCCTCTAATTGTTTCTTAGTGTTTCTCAGTTTGGCCTCCAGTTGGCAACAATTCTGGCTCCCTGTAACGTCACCACAACCGACAGAAGCTTGCTCGACGTTTGTGCCATTGTCCTCCTCTGCTCGGTGATCCAGCTGCTGGACCTCAGCCACACAAAGATAGAAGAGGGACAGAGTCAACACAACCAGCGAGGTCTTCATCTTTCAGCTGCTTCTGTTTGTCTTGATCAGCTCTCCACACTTTGCTTTATATACCACACTGAGGAGGAAATGCCCTTGTATTTGCCAGAACATGAATGGCTTTTTATTTCTAAAGGTTCAGAACAAAGAAGTTATTATCACGAATATGATTTATAGGTCGCTGAACAAAAGTTTCTTTGTTTTGTTATATCACCCTTGATCAGCAAATCACAGATTTACAACATATTGTTTCTTTCCTTAAAAGATAAGGCTAGCTAGACATTTCTTTATTTTCCTTATTGTCAGCAAATCCCATGAGGAGGCCTGACAGACTTGTGGCCTGTTGCACTGGATGACTTTATTACAAATCAGTTTGAGTTGAATGCCAATATCAGCATGGCAATATGCTCAAAATGAACATCAAAATGTTTAGCAGGTTAAATGTTAGCATGTTAACCATTTTAGTTTAGTCAGTGGATCGGGAAAGTCCTCCTGTGAGGAGCATGAACGATTGTATCTAAATTCATTGCAATCTGTTCAATACTTGTTGAGACATTTCAAATTAAAGCACCAACGTCAGCGTTATGGTGATGCAATACTGACACCAAAGCCATTAGGATTCACCCTCTGGGTACCATGAACATCTGTATAAAAGATCATGACAATCCATCCAATAGTTGGCGAGACACTTCACTGTCAACCTGATCGGTTCCAGAGGAAAAGTCTACTTTATTGTAATAGTAATTTACATACATTTATATTTTGCTACAAATGATGTTCTTCATATTTATTAACATGAGTTCAGATGGTAATATACCTAAAATAATTCATTTTGGTTCCAGTGCCTGTTTCATTTGGACATTTTTTTTATGACAGAGGTTAAAATGAGTTGCCAGAACTAATTATAACCTTTCATACAGCATCCTGCAAATACTGTTTTGCCATTCCTTCTCTTTTAATGACCCGACTAGCTCTAAGTTCCACCTTGACCCTTAAGTTGTAAGTATTTATGATCCTACTTTGACAAATGACCCATTTTGTTTGATTTTAATTGAAGGTCCCATGCTATTTCTCTAAGATAAAGAATATATGTATATGTTATATATTTTTTTTATTATAAATGAGTGTTTTTTTAGGCCACCTGTTTTGCCCTTTAACTTGTGCAATATCTTTCTTATCTATAAAGGGTAATGTCGTTATCAAAAGCAGAGCCGGCTCTTTTTTATATCCTGACCCCCCTTTTTTTATAGGTCTTCAGTTGGGTCAAATGCAGTGTTTGTTTGGACTTTGCCCAGGATTTGTTGATAGCAAAATATAAAAAAAAAAGTGTCAGCCATATCCTTTAATTTCACTTAGAATAACAATACAAAGAGAACATTTGAATATTGAATAATGTTCTCTGAATATGCATTCTAATATAAGTTTATGTTAGTGCTTTGTGTTAGGGCTAATAAGGGCTGTACTTCACAGTGTTCAGTGAAGTACAGCCCTACTCTGACTAGAATCAAGGTCAGGGTGCTTTAGTTTTCATTATAAGACACAGGGTTGCATAATGAAATGAAAGTTTGCAGATCCTTCATGCTACACAGACACAGAACACACATACAGCTATTTATATGCAGGCTATTTCGTTACATAAACACTTAAAACACCCAAGAAATAATTCTGTATAGCATTTTTTTGAATTTGCTTTGGGGACTGCAAACAGCAGCAACACAATAGTGATGTTGTGGTTTTCATTCTCACATTAAAACTTCCACAAATACTGTCCATCCACCTGGACTGAGTTTGAGCACTAAGCATCAATGATGTAAACACAGAGACCAATTTTGTCATGTGTTTAGCTCGCATTGAAAGAAAATGAAAAGAAAATGGCAGATTGCTCCTTTAAAGAAAATAAAAAGTCATGGCAAAAATTTTTCATGCTGGAATCATGCTGGTGTAGCTTTATTGATTTAAAACACTTTATAAAGGCAAACATAATATGATTGAATCAATCATTCATATCATTTAATTAGAGCTTACATTTTTATACACCTCCATTCATTAGGCTTTTTCTCTTTCTCTTTCATTGGCATACGATCAGTGAATATGCATGTTTCATTTTTCACAATCATTGTTAACAAATCTTTTATTTACGTTGATTCAAATTTCTTGAGTTGTTTTCATCAAGACTTTCTTATTTTACTTGATTTCACTCACACAGGGAATAACAAATGGCCAATGAAGGTGCTGTGGCTGTTGATATTATCAACAATCCAGGTGTGCTGCCTGAGTCTCATGTACACCTGGTCTCCAACTTCAAGCTGTAGAGTCATGCCATTGGTTGCTGTCTCGTAGCGGTTTCCAGCTGGATGGTTGTACACAGTAACCATCTGCACTCCATTCTTCATCAGCCGCAGCCCCATTGCTCTAGTTGACCGATTATGGCCGGAGAAGCTGAAGTAGTAGACTCCTTTGACTGGAGCGGTGAAAATACCTGTGGATGATCAACAGAGAGAATTACATCATTGAGTACAGTAGCTGCTGTGCTTTGCATTTCATCCTGATTAACCCAAATATCTATAAACACATCAATATGGTTAGATTACCTGTTGCAGGGTTGTATGAGCCTGTGTTTGCATAGACATTCTTGTAGGTCAGTGTGATCTCAGTGTTAAAAGGTCCAATATTTCCAACATTGCCAATAGATGCTCCGAATGCCACCCGGTTACCTTGAGAAAACATATAAATAAATAAATAAAATACAAGAACAAGAAAACAAGAGATTATTATCTTAATTTTGAGACTGAAGCAACCTGAAAATAATACAATACCATAATAATACAAAGACACTTAGCTTAGTTACACTATGGTTCTTACCTCGGACTTCTTTTTTCAGATCATCTAGTTGTTTCTCGGTCTTTTGCAGTTTGGCCTCCAGTTCTCTAAAGATGTATTTGCTGTGTTCCTCCTGCACGGCTTCAGCCACGCTAAGGTAGAAGAGGGACAAAGTCAACACAACCACCGAGGTCTTCATCTTTCAGCTACATCTGCTTGTCTCAACTCTCCCCACTCCGCTTTTTATATCACAAGAAGACGGAAATGATGGTGATTTTTATTTCCCAGAAGATGAAAACCTGGTAATCCTGTTTTGTTTTTGTTTTTCATTTCTTACGCTTGTCCGCTTCAGTTTTGAAAACAATCAAACGCTAAACAATAGGTCATTTACAAGGTCACAAGGTGACAAAGCAGTCCTTGTACATATATGTACATAAAAGAGTATCGCGAACCAAGAGTCAACACTGATAATTCTTGTCATAAGTAAAATTTAAGATTTAATCCAAGACTATGTGACTTTTGTGTAACAGCAGCCACACGTGTTAGTTACAAAACACCAATTCGTGCACAGTGATTACCTCTTTGTTTGACTTTTGTGATAAAATCACGGAAATGATCGGACATCTGTGACATGCTTAAATGAAGCTTAACAATCGCAAAGGAATTTTCCTTCTTTCAGTGAAAGGTAAAATGTCCCGGTTTCACAGCAGGACTGAGACTAACGTAGGTCGACGTAAGTAAGCATAAGTAAGGTGAACTGATTAAGTAATATCTATTACACAGCATTGATTGGAGTAAGGACGTCTTTAATTGGGCAGGCAAGTACAGCTGACCGAGAGAGAAGTGGGTACCCATATCTAAGTCCATGTATAAGATATACTGTGTGTACATGCTGTTTATACTAATACATTTTTTGCTTTTTGGATCATAAAATAAGGATTCACCCTCTGGGTACCATGAACATCTGTATAAAACTTCATGACAATCCATCCAATAGTAAGCACAGGGTTCATGCGAGAGGTCCCAGGTTCAAATCCCGGACAAGCCCCCAATTGTTACGACCAGGGCCTAGGGGAAACCCTGGCGCAACATGAAAATGATACTCCCCTCTTCCCATCACCCAAGCACCACCAGCAGAGAAGCATTTTTAAAGGTTTTATTTAAAAACACATCTCACACACAAACAGACATGCTGGCAGTCTGGCTGAGAGAGGAGAGCCCCCAGGATCTGGGCAGAGCCGGTCTTTAAACTCCTGGCTTCGAGGCAGGAACCAATCAGCTCCCTAGACAACCTACAATCACTCAAACACACCTGCAACCAATCACACACATACACACACACTCAGGTAACAGAGAGGGTTATTCAAGCAGAGAGACAATAGAAAAAAATACGACCTCTGGGGTCGTAACAAATGCATTTTCACCTGATTGGCTAAGATAGCACACTATTTGTGTGTAAGAATAGAGAGGGACAAAAGAGTGAAGGAACGTTTTCATGTAAGGCAACCTATGGTTAAAATAAACCAACATATTTATGCTTAAAGTTGAAAGTAACTATTTGTACCATGTGTGTGCAAAGAACCCATGACAACATTTTAAAGTTAAAAAAACAGTTCTTTTACTTCTAACTTCGTGTTTTAAAAAAAATGTACACAAATGATGGTGATTTTTATTTCCAAGGAGATGAAAACCTGGTCATCCTGTTTTTTTTCTTTTCCATGTCTTACGCTTGTCGGCTTCAGTTCCAAGAACAATAAAAAGCTAAACAATAGGCTATTTACAAGGTCATGAGGTGACAAGGCAGTCTTGCACATTTATGTACATAAAAGAGTATCACGAACCAAGAGTCAACAGTGATAATGCTTAACTCAGGATTTTTGCACACGGTGACACTTGACCACAGTGGCTTCGACTGAGGGTCTGAGTTGTGCAGCAGCGGTGCCTTGCTGCCTGCAGGAGTCAGATTGTGTACAAGTATGGATGAGTCACTCTGGTCTTGTGAAGGGAACAGTGAAGAAAAGACCTCACATATCCAGGGACTGAAATAGACTAAATGCTCTGCGTCTGCCTCTCACAGTGCACACTGAGTGGGAGGACACAGCAGACACACAGAGGTGCTCACAGCTCCCCCACATTCATCCAACATCTTATCTCCGTTTTCAGCCGATAGACACTTAGGCCTGTGAATGAGGAATGCGTGTTCCTGTTGGTTGGTGTTTGTGCGTGTGTATCCATTTCCATCTCCATGATTGTTTCTGCCAGGCTCCTTTTCTCAGCGAGCAAAGCACAAAATGTACAAAGACTCTCCAGGCTCGACACTGTGTGAGAATGTAAAACTGAATTTTTCCTTGGATCTGGCTGCTGTATCCTCTCTGTTCACAAGAGGGCAGGCAGGTACAGCTGACCGAGAGAGGAGTGGTCCATGTATAAGATATACTGTGTGTACATGCTCTTTATACTAATACGTTTTTGCATTTTGGGATCATAAAATAACCTCAAACACTCCCTTGCCCTGGATTCATGCAGACAACCGAACAATAAGTAATATAATAGATATAGTCAATATATGATTTGATATTTCCTGTTAAAAATTAAAACTATTTAACTTCGTCATAGAAGGCTGTTTGCAAAGCTATTTGAAATGTGTTGTTATTAATAATAAAAATACACTTTAAGTGAGGAGAGAGCTCAGAGAAATGCAAAAACATTTTAATAACAAGACATTAGGTTACATGAAAACACCAGCAAAGAAAGTAACAGCAACATGTGACCCTGCTAAAAAAAGACTTGCAGATCTATGAATAAAACGTGAGTAAAAACGCTGTAATCTGGTGCCTTGGTCTTGGACGTTATAAGTACAATTTAAGATTTAATCCAAGACTATGTGACTTTTGTGTAACAGCAGCAAAAAGGTCTCACAACAGGACTGAGACTAACTTAGGTCAACACAAGTAAGCATAAGTAAGGTGAACTGATTAAGTAATATTGGTTACACAGCATTGATTGGAGTAAGGATGTCTATAATTGCTTTTTCTTCAACTTTTTAATGTAAGAGGAAAAAGTCTCATTTTAATATATAAGAACGGCATCCATTAGAGTATACACTGTACCTCAGCCTCAATCAGGCCCAGTCCTATCGAACTCGATTGTCCTGTTACCACCCGTAACTGCTGTCCAGATCTGTAACAGCCAACCATTAATACAACAAAACAACACAGATGGAATAGGAACCTCCATTATGTCGTGTGTAGGTTGATTAAAAAGAGAAACAATGTGCTGAAAAGAAAAAATGCCATATTAACCGTTTTTATCCACCACAGAGCTCAGATTTTGTCAGAAAGACGCAGGTTCTGACCTGATTTTGGTAGAACTGGATCATATTTTCTGCAGACAATGTTTTCCGGTTTTCCCTCTAATGCCCTCCGGCTGCTCTGCCTGAACCCTCTGTGACTAGATGGCTTCACTTGTTACCGCTAATGGCAGCTAACTGAGTTGCTTTACAGAGTTTAGCTGCTGTTAGACAGTTAATGCTTGCTCATTTAGTCATGCAGCTAACGTTAGCGATGCTACCAGTCGCCAGGAGTCAAACCAGACAAGAAAACCACCTTGGTACTGTATTCCCTGTTGTCCAATCACCAGAAGTTGTCGTGGTCTATTCCGGGCTAAGACCCATCTTCCATCCAAGTTTCGTGGAAATCAGTTCTGTAGTTTTTCTGTAAACCTGCTGACAAGCCAACCAACCAATAAACGGACACGAGTAAACACATAACATCCTTGGTGGAGGTAAATATGCAGCCAACAGAATTTATTACAAGGCCAACAAGAGAGCCATTGTTCAGCTGGATATCCTCATTTTATTCTTATTAAAATTGCTGCGAGTTTCCTGGATCTTGGTAACTGTGTACCATCGCTGTTCACACCTGGCTGCACATCTCTTTTCCTGTCATTTAATCATTTCCTTGAGATAATATCAGCAGAGCAGACTTGTGGGATCACATTTCTTTCATCGTGTTTATTTTCCGTACATGCAACACCGGTATGAGGAAGATATTTCTGACAAGTGGACAGAGTTATCTCTGCTATTTGCTCGGCTTGCCTCACAGACAAGCGGGCTTCTCTCACTGGAGCCGCCAGGAGCTCAAACAAAAGCTGCCTTTGTCTTTTAATTTGTCAGTCATCTAAGAATAAAGTTGACATCACAGGGTTGGCGCACAGAGATGTTTCTGCCCCCCTCGCTGTTGTCTTTAATACTCTTAGTGTGTTCATTTTGTTTGTGTGCATCTGTGTGTGTTTGTCCGGCTGTCTTGGCTGTGTCAATGCACATGTGAACTTTGTTTGATATATATATAGAAACTGTGTCGGGGCATTGCTCTAAATCACTCTCTCGGCCAAAGGCATGACGAGAACTCTCCAGCACACAAATACGGATATCCTCTGTGGTCCCGCATGACCAGCATTGCACTTACATGGCCAGAGTCTCTCCGCAGGATGACTAAATATATTGAAAAGGATTTGCTAACAAAAGAAGGTGTCCCGTCAGCCTGTGGGAGACGAGGTCAATCCAAACATGTATCTGAAGGCAGCCTGCAGTGATATCCCCGTGCCCAGGCAGAGAGGGGGGCCGAGGCTGGATCGCTGCCTCAGTCTCAACCAGCAGAGGCAGGGGGCAGGAACCAAGTGGTACCCCTCAAGCCCCACCAGCTGCCTTCCAGGAAGCTTTGAGGCCAGCAGACCTCAAGAACAGCAGAGTTTGGAGGAGCTTCTTCATGTTCACAGCCATCTGTTTCAGGCAGCTGTGCGACCTTGTGCCAGCATGGTCTACAGGTAGGAAATTGTGTTCTGCAGACAAGTGCATGCACTTAAAAATGATATTAGTACATTCAGGCCATGCTGTAGTGAAGGAGAGTTTGAGATATGTACATTTTGCCTCATTTTGGCTTATCGTGTTGATTCTGCTGATTGAACTTCTTTCATTCTGCTCAATTTGAATCAAGTCCCATCAGGGTAAACAGGGTTAATTGTTTGTCAATTAACTCCGATGTGAATAATTTATAACCCACTGGAAGAGAGGATTAAAGTTTAACTCTGCTCAGCAGGGCTCTAGTCCTGTTAAATACCCAATGCTTTCATCATCTCCTGATAAGGAAGAGTCCTTCTTAGCACAGCGAGACCCAGCACCAATTCCCCTCCGCAATTAGACTTGACGTTATAAGGCACACGAGGCCACCATCAGACACACTGCTATGTCTTCAGTGGGCTTCGGCAGGTTTCACTTCTGAGGAATGACCGAGGATTTGAATAAGCAATGAAGCATGGCGCTGACGTTTGATTGTAATAGCAAAGCAGAAAGAGAGCGAGCCGACAGAGGTAACGATCAGATATGTCATTAAATGGAGTATCAACGTCAAATACATTTTTGGGCGTTTTTTTGCTATGGGTTCACAATATGATAACATTTCCTCATTATGTCTAAAGATATTATTGTGTGCACGTGAAGTACAAAAACTGAGAAATAAGTGCAACGAGCAGTAAGAACCACATTAACGACTAAATACATTTTTAACGATTATGTGTTTAAAGAACATCTGATTAAGAAAATGCACTTAATTGATTTCTTGCAGCGTTAGATGAGACGAATGGTCCCCTGGTCATACCCGAACGCTAAATCTGAAGCGACAATAGTATACGTTAGCTTAATTTAGCATGAGAGCAAGCTGGAAAAAAAAGTCACTGAAAGAAAACTGACCAAAAACTCAAGTGTAAGAAACATGAGTGAGGATCAATCACCTGCTGGACAGTATCTTATCTGGGCACTGTGATTTTCTTGATGTTTCTTTTACGTTTGTATACAGATTAAGGCGGACTACATTGCGGTTGACTGACTTCAGCGTCACTCACACTAATGTACAGTTAGTTTATATACAGTATACACATTTTAAATTGATCGATGTTGTAGAGTTCAAGTTAGAATTGTTTGCAACTAAAGTCCAGCTGTAAAGAGGGAATACTAAACAAGAGTCTTCGTGTTCGCTGCGATGACGTTTAATGTCCCTGACAACCTCTGTAGTCTCATTTAGCCACTTGTTGGCAACCACCATTTTTTAGACACATGACTGCTCTTTTTTATTCCCATGTTGGACGTTAACTCATGTATTTTATGCTGTAGAACAAAAAAGGAAAATATATTAATCTTGTGTTAACCACAGACCTTAAAAAAACTAATTGACTTTGAGACAAGAGAACTAGAACATGCAAACTGATTTACGGCGGCACTCTAGAGAGAGAGTCCCACAAGTCCTGTTTGTGAATTTAAACGATCATAATGTAAGTCAAAATAGCGCCAGCTTGTCGTAAAACAGCTTAATGAACTGTCACCAACACCATCATGGCTGTCCCCTGGGCGCTAAGAAAAAGTGTTTAAAAAGAAAATAATAGATATTAGATAATAATAGATAATAGAAATTACAATAAATCTAGCCATATTGAGAGCTGAAGTTATGTGAAAGGAGAGTTAGACAGTTCTGTGAGCTAGCTAATGTACGGGAACGGCTCGGCAGGGTTTCATTCGTGGGTTTTGGTGGGTTTTTACGACAAACTACAACTTTCTCAAGTTAAAAAAACATCTTTCTAAATTGACAGACATCATGTGTAGATCATGGAACAATTCTAACTGAATCACAAAATGAATTGTCTGTTACCATTCACTATCACAAATATCTTGTTTTCTGACATAAAGTCCCCACTGGAAGGGGCCTGACTTTGCCTCTCTATGATTATACCAATAACTTCACTAATGATCCCAAATAAATGCAGTCGATTTGTACATCGCGTTGCATCTGCACGGTAGATAAAACTGTTAAACTGTGGCGCCCCTAGTGTATTTTATCAAAGCATTTTATTGGGAACTGAATCTTCTCCTCAGTCCATTTTGTACGAACTGCTCCCAGAGCCAATACATAAAGGCTGACGCTCCAAAGTGAGCTTGTAAACCATTTATCCTGAGGGTGAAACTCTGCAGGTACATAAACATTTCATCCATACTGAATCCATGAACCACTGAGTGCTTCACCAGTAGAATAAAATGAACTCTGCAGCCATTTCCTTCTATCATTCAATATCTCCGATATGAGGCCATATGCCTGTTGGGCAGACACGTAAGGTCAGTGGGCATCTATAGGAGTTGTGACAATAAAGATGTCGGTATGCATCATGTTTCAGAATGAGATGAGGTCACGGCAGAAGCTGTCCTGATATGATGTTGATGGTGACACTGGGAAATGACATAATGGTAGTGGTGGAAATTATAATGGGAATAGTGGGCTTTTTGTGGCGTGATGATGAGGATGACATGAAAGGAGATGACACAATTAATGGTTTTGGTGCTGATGATGAAGGACAGTTTTGGTGCTGCTCATGACGGTGGTGACCTTGCGTTTTCAGTCAAATCCTCGCCATATTGTCCTGTCAGATTTAGTGTGGAGCTTCTTCATCAGTATTTCATGCATGTAGCGCCTGATAACTGTGACCATTATGTCCACACAGAGTCCGAACCGCCCTATTAAGGCAGATTAAACAAGCAACCCGTCCTCCGTGGTGCTGTACGAGCGGTGCATCACAATGACTTGCGGTCTAATCCGCAGCGTAGGGGACACAGACTTGAAATGAGAGAGCGAGTGCCGTGTTAAATGATGATTTAGAAAAGCGAAATGGGCGAGGGAAAGGCGATAAGAGACGGAGAGGAGATGAGAACAAAAGGGGGGGGGGGGGGGGGGGGATACAGAGGCAAATAAAGACGGATGTGATTAAGCAGCCGAGAGAGCGGCACTGCTCCGGCAGCAGTGACGTCACAGACAGCTTGGAAAGGTTTCCCCCCTTATTATCTCTCATCTTCTCAACGGGAGGTTAGTGCTGATAAGGAAAACTATCTATTAAACGTTGAATAGCCTTTAGAACAAAGAGAGTAAAATGTGGAACCGAAAAATCTCTCAGTCAAGCGGCAGACTGTTTACAGGGCTGTAATTATGTGACATGGGATCTCATGTTGCCGAGAGCTTTTTTTAGACAGCAGTGGTTATTATGGGTAAGACTTATGTTCTCTGTATAAATAGATGAAAGTGTTTTGGAGGCACACAGGCAGCGCTATCAAGCCATGCTGACAGACGTTCCACATTGTGGGAAATCCAGGGTTAGGTTCGAGGGACTCATCAGTCTCCCGAGTGCTGCGTCATGGTCGCTAATCCATTTCAACATGTCCACCGTATGGAGGTTTGTGTCTCTGCAATAAAAGTTTCAGAACTCTATTATCTGGTTCTCACTGGAGCAATTAAAGCAGAGCGGTTTGCCTCAAGGTAACGGCGGGATCGCCCGTTGGGGATTCCAGCCAAGAATGTAAGATCTAGTTGACGCTTTTGACTGACACACTTTTAAATGGGATCGACAGGCAGGAAGTTGTAGCCTTGGAGGCGCTGGTGACATTAGAGGGATGTTTGCAACTTTGTCCGACGGCGCAGTTACCTCTCCAGAGCGTCGCGATACAACGCGATCAAGCCAGAACAGGATTTGCTGGAAGGCAGAGAGGCTGCAGAAGAGAATGGCAGCAAAACAGAGATTAAGGTTATGTGATTCAAAGGAGTACATCAAATCAGTTTACCCATCAGTGTTCACCCGCAGTGCTTCTGGGTTTGTGATAACCCTAACCCTGTAAAAGTCTGCTCAAATAACTCCAATGATGGAATCAGGGTTATTTCAGCTTGGGCTTTGAGATCTCAAGTCCCGAACAGAAAACCATAGCTACTCAAGACAGGCATTTACCACCCAAGGACGGTCCAACAAAACCCTCGACTCTATCAAATTGCATTATGGGAAATGTAGGATGTCTCTGTTGCTCCAGTTTTGACCTTTAAACAGATTCTTGTCATACCTCCAACTTAAACTGGCAATCGACACTTTTAAGGAAGGTTAACTGGCGAACCAAGCAGGTTAGCATCCTGGCACCATTTCTGTCTGCTTTCACATCTCTACAATACATGAAATGATCGAAGAAAGTAGTCTAGTAAGTAGTCGTCTCATCTCTGAAGGTCATGTGCCAAAAAAGTTTTAGTAGCGTTACACTTCATTGACATCTATGCTATGAGAGTAAACGGGTATATGCAACACTTCATCACACTACACATAGTTTCACAACATATATTAAAGTTTGACTGAACAACCTCAAACTGCTCCTACTGACCCGCAATTCAACCTCAGCATCAGAAAATGGAAGAGGCCCGTCAAACTGATCTTTACAAGTGTCTGCAGTTATCGAATGCTATCGCAAGGATATAAATACATCAGCGTTGGCCTCGGGGTTCGCGGATGTTCAATGAACCGTGAAATCCTGCATTGTCACATTACTGCTCAGTGGGGGAGGAAAGAAAAGACACTGCGCAGCCTGAACGCTGGTTTATGCTTTATCTCACTGTGCCGCTTACAGTAACATCTGCTCTGAGATGTTAGTGTAGGTCTCCACTGGTTCTTCTTTGAGGCTTTAATGAAGTGATGTCATTTTCTTGCAGTGCAAAACATGACTTTGCTTTTTTGCACAGGGGTCAAAGATTAGACGGTAGTACTTGTTGGTTGGTTGTAAAGGTCACTGCGGTGTAAAGAGGACATGCACTGTAACGGCAGATGGGTTAGCAAATGAAACGCCTCACAAGTGAAGCGTGACGTTCACATGAGCCTGAGGTAGTGTAAATGAACACACATCAACTCGGCTCCATTGACTTCCATTCAGAATAAACCTCTATCTCTCTTCCTCTCTCTCTCTCCCTCCCTCCTTCTCTCTCTCTCTCTCTCTCTCTCTCTCTCTCTCGAGTGTGTGGCGCCATAGTGAAAAACACTGCAGTTCTTGCAGCCAGTCAGTCAGAGCCAGTAGCCTATACACACCGCCTCTCTCCCTCATTCAACGCCTGGCTCTCTCTCTCTACACTCAACACGCGCTGCTCTTCGCCTCCTCACTGCATCTGTCCTCCTCTCCCTGAAGTGAGGTACCATGCATCCTCCTTTCTCCTCCTCCTCCTCCTCCTCCTCCTCTCCGCTTGTCCGTCACCATTCCAGGGTCCCTTTATCAAACAGAGCTTTCTTGCTGCAAAGCCGGGGACCATAGAAGCTGTGTTACTGTGAGCCAGGACTTTTTGGAGACGGGACAAGGCTGTTTTTTGCCGGGTCTGAGGACAGCTGCCGGAGACGCCGCCGCTTCTGTTGGGATGCGGATCTTTGCGGGACCTCTGCTCGCCGTGTAACACCACTTGATTCCAATCAAAGTTGCAGGACGGACACACATCAGTGAAGAATCTCATCCTGCTTCATCCTTGTTTCTCAGAGAACTCGCTGTGTGTAAGAACACTTGTTTCAGTAAAGATCTCGATGTGTGTGAGTGTACAGTATTTTGTATGCAAAGCGTTTGCTTTTCTGTGAAAGCATGTGCTTATTTTTGAAGACGTGTGACGGGAGCGAGAGTGTGTCTGTGATTACGTGTGCGTCTGCATGTGTGTTGGAAGGCACAGTGTGGTGGCGCAGTGTTACTCTCCTCACTCCAGGTGTTTGACTAAAAGGCTTAGCCGTGGTTCGAGGGCGAGAAAGACTCCCCAGGCGCCCACAACTCCTGGCTGCCTGCCTGACAAAAACCTCCCAGACACCCTGAGGAGAAGTGAATTAAAAGAGGCATCAGAGATAGACTTTGTAAACAGGAATGGACTAATTAGAAATAAGCAAGAGAGCAGTGTTTGAGTTGGAAATGGGAAAAGTGCACAATACTTTATATAGACTGAGGTGAGGAAGATAAAACAGGACAGACACAGAAAGAGAAAAAGGAGATAGAAACAAGGAAAACTAGGGCATATCGCCACGTCGAAGCAGCTTAGAGATATGCGCAGAAGACGTGATTAAAGTGGAGAAAACTGCACTGAAAAAAGAAAAGGCAAAGGCGAGACAGATTTTCTCTCCAGTCAGTCTTCCTTCTGGACATTTTCCTCTTCTCCTCACACCTTTAACCCTCTCCCCTCTAACTCCCTGCTCCCAAGTACTCTTCTCAATTGGGCGACTCTTTAAGCGACTCATTCAGAACCTCTTCTCCTCCATCCTTCTCCCTCCATCTCCACCCTCTCTCATATTTCCAGGTGGAGTCAGACCGGCACAGGATCACCGCCTCACCGGGACCGCACCTCTGCTATGTCCGATCTTGACGTAAAATCAGCTTGAGATTTTTCTTCCGAAAGAAAATTCAGAACAATCTCATGCTCCCATCATTCCTGTCTGTGATTTCCATATGAGATTCAGCAGCACCAGGCAGAACTGGCCTGGACCACTGACTTTCAACTTCAAGGACAAAATCTAAGCTCTCGGACAGAAATCAAAAGTACTTTAAGGACGCAAAACAAAGTTTGTCTCGGAGCAGCTCTAGTGGCCTTTCCCATCAGCCATGCAGGTGTCCTTTGCATGCACGGACCACGGGCTGAAGGCCCCGCGTAACGGTGAGCACAGCAAGCAGAACGCCACCAGCCCCAACACAGCAAGCCAGGCCCGAGCCCGCTTCCGCACCGTGGCCCTGATAGCTCGCAGCCTGGGCTCCTTCACCCACCGCTACCACCACAACCTCAAGGAGTCCACCGCCAAGCTCACCGGCATGAAGTACCGGTACGTAGACTGATGGTGGAGACTGTGTGAGGAAGTGGAGTGAGGAAGGAGGAGGTCTGTTTAGTTTCAGTCAGATTAGTTTTCTCTCCTCTGAAAAACCTGCCACAAGTCTGAAAGAAACGAATAAATGAATATGAATGACAACTTAATTTAGAGAACGAGAGAAGAGAGGCTGCATAAATTAAAAGAGCCCTGATGGAGACAATGAAGATACATGAGCAGTGACAGGTGATGAGTGGGATGGTATGTGTGTGCGTGTGCGCGTGTGTGTGTTTGTGTCAAGATACAATACAGACATTTTTCCAAGATGCAGATTTCTTGGCGAGTCTTTATAATTTTTCCACAATGAATAGTGTGTGTTTGCTTAGCGAACGGGGATCTGAGACAGTTTGGGTTGTGTGAAGTGCTTAGAGTTCAAGATATCAACATGGAGATGTAATTGCTCGGGTGCAATTTGAAGAGAGAGAACAGATATTTTAGCGTGGTAATGAGGGATGAAAATACAAAAGAGATAAAGTTCTTCAAGCGCAGAGAAGAGTTGTATTAAAAGCCTTTTTAAGCGTATTGGTTTGAAGCGACGATCGGCTTTCTACCTCACGGTGTCTTTGTTATGAGAAAAAAAGGTAATGACGGATTATGGACAATACTAGTGCTGCACGACTAATAGAAATATTATTGAAATGGCGATATAGCCAAACAGTGTCCATCACAGGAGCTATTTTTCAAACCAAGTGGGATCAAAACATTATCTGTATAAGCTTCTCGGGCACGTGTTACCAAAGCCTATTATAAATAAAATATTGTAGCGCTACAGAGATCCTCAGGCCTCATCATCATGTGCTTACCTTCGATTCCTCAACAATACTGAGTATACTGAGTATCAGATTTGGTCATTACCTTTCTTGAATGATGCCCAATAAGGTTCCCCTGGACCCCAAACGCCCCTTTCCATGACCAACATGTAACATAACAAGGTGAATATCATCTACATTACCATCTTCATTGTAGCCAAGCTGCTGGGCGATGTCAAGCTATGTATTGTCCTTGATTTCGAGGTAGTCGTTGTGGTGACCAAATGGGTTTTCTCCCATTTTAGTCCGGACATCAGCTGAAACAAAGGATTTCATTGGTCAAGCGTATATTTCCGCAGGCGGAAATGTCCGCTGACATTGACGTCCGTCCGAATATTTCGTCCCCCGCACGAATGTCAAAATCAGTTTTTATACATTTTACGTGCAGATTTTTCTGACTAAGATCAGCACTTGGTGTGAAATGGCTTTAAGAATCCTATTTGTAACTAACACACCTGTGATCTATAAATCAGAATCAGATTGCCTTTATTGTCACTGTAAGCAAAGCATACGATGAAATTAAGAATGCAACAACAAAATCACAGGATATAGAATAAAAACAACACAAAAACAATAAATCACATGAAAATATAGATACAAAAACTGAGTATAAAAAGTGATGAATCAGTATTGCACATGAAGGTTGTTTAAGGTGCGAGCAGATAGCATCATGTTTAAGATAAAGAGTCTCAGTGTCATTTTGTGTGTATGTGGTCTTGGGAAAGTAACTGTGTCTGGGGCTTGAGGTGCGTCTTGGCTTACATTGGCTGCACCTGCCTTGTGATTTCCTCTTATGTAATGCCAGTACAAATGAGGATTTACTCAGGAATAGGATCAAAAGAGAAAACAGGGATGGTAGAGAAGACTGCAGCCAGACAATGCTTATTATGCGGTGGACTAAATAGTGGGCTGACAAACAAAACCAAACACACAGCCTGGGAGTGTGTCACGGCTGCTCATTGTTCATAAAGCTCACGCAAAGTTCAGCACAGGCTTGGACACACATGTGTCCCCAACTGCAATACCCCGACATAAGCAGCAGGAAAATCACCTCAGTCAGGTCTAGACTGTGTTTAGACATAAGATCATTTCCAGGTCAGAGTAATAATAATAATTTTTTTTATAATAATACATCTTCAGAGCTTGTAGAGAGGTGCAGAATAAATATATCATATCTCCTTAAAATCTCCTTATTATGATGGTGAATTCATAAAGTGTTTGTTGGTTCCAAAGTGATTGATTTGTTTCCCCTGCTTGACATTAACGTTAGCTCGCATTAGCAACACATGAGCTAGCTAGGGTTAGCAAGGTTAGGTAGTGCAACAAACTGGCAACCACTTGAGGAGGCTGATGATTGAAAATCACATCATTTCAAGATATTTTTCAGCAAAAAACTTTTTTTTTAAAAATATGACTGAACTAGATAATACACTGGAAACAAACATTATTTCATCACAAAATGAGATGACCAACAAATACAACGAAAACACCTTTTCTGAGAGGTATTACATACTAATACCATGAAATTAGATATTAAACTGAATCATTATCACCATAGTTATCACATCACATGTGCGAATACGATAGAAACACAAACTGAGAGTCCGAGAATGAAGCTGATGACGCATGAACATCTGTTCCAGCTGTTTATACCAACACAGTCAGCTGTAAAGAGGGGTGCATAAGGGATGCTGCAGGACTGTATGTATTACATAAGGTACAGTATGGGAGAAATAGACACTGATCAATCAGGATGACCTGGAAAAGAAGCAGGTTTAATATGATAAGAGTAATGTAAACATAATATCACCGATAAAACAGATTAAAATCAATAAATAACTGACATTAAAGTGAAGTGCTCTCCACACAGCTGAATAACTCACAGCACCTCACTGTACCAAAGCTGAGTTTGACCTTTAAGGTTTCTCCTGAGCTCGTTCAATAGCACCAGCACTTCTTCATACACTTCTCAATAACTGGCCGTGACCATACAGCGCGTTCTGGAGAGTGTGACAGTAAAGCCGAGCAGAGCCGTGCAGTGGAGCTCTCCATGTGTGTCTGTGTGGGAGTTGTAACAAGGCTGGGCCAAGTAAACAATGCTCTCTTATCTCAGTGAGTGGGCTCTTAACCCAGACCGCGGGAGCAAAATAGTAGCGTTCACCTCACACCGTTAACTCACTGGAGAGGCTGACATCATCGCTCACCGTGTCAGGATCAGGAGAGTCACGGGGAAGAGAGAGAGAGAGAGAAAGAAAGAGGGGGATGACGGGAAGAGATGGATGGAGTTGGGAAGAACAGATGAGAGAAAGAGCGAAACAAAAAGAGATCGAGAGAAAGAGAAAAGTGGGGCACGCGGGTCAGTTCACAGAGAAGAGGCAATTAGCAGAATCACTGCAGATTGGATGCGGAGCGGCAAAATGTGATAAGTGTCTGCTTGTCACACAATCTCATCTCGTTTCCATAACAACATTGAAATGGCCAACTTCAATCTGTTCCCGGCACCAAACATGCCTGGTGACTCCATTGTGCTTACCGGTTCGTCGTTCATAAAAGACTTTAAAACAAAAAAAACAACAACATTTTCCATTATTGTTATTTTTCAAGTTACAAATTGAACCAAAACGAAGAAGCCACTTTTCTCCCGTGCGTGTTTAAGTGCCGCTTCTTGACGCAAAGTGCGCGGCTTGTTAAAATGTGTCTGTTCACTTTGGTTTGCAACGTGAGGATTTGCTCGTCCTTGCAGCTCCCTCTTAAAAAGCAGGTGGAGGATATTAGCTGTAAAGCTTCCTCCAAGCCGTCAGCAAATCCCCTGTTTTCACCACAGAGGAGTAAATATTGGATGAAAAATCTCATCCGTCACATCCCCCCTCTCTGCTCCCTGTTTGTCTCGTGTTTCCTGTTCCTCTCACCCTCTTTCCAAACCTCTGACTCTGACTAGAGTACTTGTTTTGCTTTGGGCGCCATCTGACAGGGAATCTCTTTCTGTTGCGGGCGAAGCAAAGTCCGCAATTAAATCTTTGAAGTTTTCAGCCTGCGATAACAAATGAAGGCGCTCTTTCACAAAGACGAGAGCGCGCGTGTGTGCGTGGGCGTACGCATTGGCACATTGCATTGCATACATGAGTGCATGTATGTGCAATACGATGTGTGAGGCTCCACACTGAACCTCCGAAGGCGTAGCAAGTCGAAGCAGAAGATGTGAGTGAGCGAGCGAGCGGGCATAAACTAATAATACTACCCTCCGCAGCATTTCGGTTGTCATGGCGATCCAAATATAGTATACTTCTACGTGTGGTGTCCCCTTGTTGAAACCTACCGAGGCCGTTTGACCTCAAAAATATGCACAAACCCACAAACAGCATGCACACACGGGCCAAAATATGTGATGTAACAAAACACAGCATTTGTTTCTGGCTTCACAAATCGTGCAGATTACTTCTGGCTGCTGGTAGGGAGCCCCTGGTCGCCTGGATTGGAGTTCATAATGGTCATTAGGCAGCAGACGGCCTTTTGACAGTCCAGGAGGTTTTAGAGGGAAGATTGCGGTTGGTTGGTTGGTTTCTTCAGAGCTGCGCTGCAGATGGATGCAAAAAAATCCCCCCTTCTGTTGGTTCCTTCACATGCGAGCTTATCAGCGTCCAGCAGAGAGGGAGAGGCGCACTCTGCTGCGTATACATCTGCGCGTCGACAGTGTGAGGAATGTACGACGCAGCCATGTTTTAAGTGCGAGCCGGATGAAAGTTTTCCGTCTGTTGAGCAGCCCCCAGAGCGAATGTCATTCTTGCACTCGTGGGTGACTGTTAGCGCCCGTAGCTCCATTCTTTTAATTAAAAATCTTCTTTTGAGTCTCTCAATTTAATAAACTAATGGGCTATCAGACCTTGAAGCAAAAAAATACTGGTGTAAGAGAGATTTGGTAAACACTGCAATTCCCCTGATTCGACAAAATCATAGTTAGCGGAGGATGGATTTCTTCTGCTCGTATCTCAGGAGAAGGAGAATTCAAATTTAGCTGTTTAATCAGCTTAGTCAAAGATATATATATTTCTTTTTTTTACAATAGTTTGGCAGGAAATACACTGCAGATTCTATTAGCACGAAGTCAGCAAGAAATCTACATTTTCATTCACTTGATATCATTCAGTGGTCCCAGACGAGGTGTACGGAGGCTCGTGTGATTGAAGATTACGCAGAAGTCTGCAGTTTCCACCAGCGACGGCGCGGCCTGATGGCGATGAGATGACGCCGTGGCTCTTTGTCAGGATGCGCCGTAAATCATAATTCTCTTCCCCGCTGCTCTCTGTGTGTTTGTGTTGCGTGGTGAACTTTGTGTGCAGGTGTCTGTGTGTGCATACATGCGTGTGCGTGTTTGCATGACTGGAGCCCATCATGCTGCTCTCGCTCAGAGACACAATGTTTGGCAGTGCGTATCCCGGCGCTCTCGGTTGCTGTTTTGGGGCTTTTTTTTTTGTTGTTGTTGCTTTTGTTTTTCCATCATGCATCAAAAGTCTTCATCACCCCTCAGTAAGATAGATGTATTTTATGTTCCAGCATTATTTACCGCTGTGGTGTGTTCTGCTGTGATGTGTGGTTCTAATAATACGAGCCGGGCTGTTGCACAACAGGAGCCCTGCAGCCTGGAGCCTAAAGACCAAACAAACCCCCCTCAGGGGTAAGAACTGCCAAATCTCTCAGTTAAAGAGCCACAACGTTCGCATGGATTAAGCATTTTAATTAAAGGTCACAACTTGAATGGTTTTCTATAAGCATAATGGGTTTATAATAGTGTTGCCTTGCCTGCCTTCTTCTCCCTTAGCGTCCTGTGCAAACAGACTGTAATCACAAAGACAATGGGAGGTAATAAAATTGAAAAGAAAAACACTGCTGCGTGTGTACAACAGTAATACTAATGCAATAAAATGTAAATTGCAAAAAACACACTGGAGAAAAGGCCTCTTGAAAAATCGATTGAAAGACAATGAAAACAAGGTGTTTCTTCCATCTGCCAATGGAGCAACTGATAAGTGTCAAACAGCCGGTCCCTCTAAACCTGTGAACTGTTACTTTCCAGATGATTGTGTCTTATATTAAAGCAACATTATGTAGGAATATGTATGTTGTGTGATATGGTGGCCCCACCGTTTCTGAGTGCAACATCGTGCCAGCTACTAACAAAACTCGGCGCTTCAATTACAATGTCGTGTCTTGAAACCTTACGTCTTGAAGTCAACTTGACTTCTGATCAAAAACTAGCAAGTCAATGACTTTGCTAATGGAGCCAAACACAACACAAGACAAATACCTTAGCAATCCTGCTAATTGTTGCGTCTGTCTCACAGACGGAGCGACGCTATCACCAACGAAAGCCAGTCGGAGATTGACTCTTTTTCGGCCTCTCGCTCAGTCACCGTCTCTTTTCCTCTTCTGTTGACATCCTGTTCGGTCTCTCGATAGAGGCTGCTGAGTCTGATTCTGTTGCTCGCTGTGGTTCTGGTGCCCTGTTCCGGCCATAAACATCCATCTCCCGGCGCTCCGAAGCTCTTCTGATAGCGGGGTAATCATAAACACTCCCCAGAGTCAGCAAACAGACCTGACTTGCAGCAGGTACAGAATGCTTTCAGGAAACTCCGTAAATCACAGAATCATGGTAATCAGAGGCGAAACAGAAACATTTTCTCCATAAAATGTGATCCAGTTTGTGTGTGATGTAGTGCAGTAAAGCGTTACAACTTTCAACCCGCTACCTGATACGGGGGCAGATTGGCTGTGGCAGAGACACCATTCACCCTATTACAAGTCACTGATGCATTAAAATGATTTTGACGCTGTTATTTTACGGTGAAAGAGCAACATAATGTTGTGTTGTTTGTCGACTGGGCTGAACATCAATCATCAGAGTCCTAACTTCTCTTTATTGTTATATTAAACTTGCAGAAATGTGGTGAGGTCAACAGAAGGCCTATTTGGATCAGAAACGGAGGCTTTGCAAGATACTGTATTGAAATTCAGCGTTATTTTTCTATTATCGTTATCAAACCGGAGCATCACAATCTCCATGTAGTGATACATTAACAAAAAAGCAACTCAGTAATCCAATTTCCTCCATCTCTAAGATCCTCGACAAGGCAGTGAAAAATTCCTGCTCCGTTTCGACGAGTACCAGCAAACAGAAAAACCTAAAAAGAGACTGTGACACACTTTCTATCAGTAATGTATGAAGGTTCTCCAGTTATCATGATCTGATATTTTTTATTTTTTATTTTATTTTCCCACATTGCCGAGCTCTCTCTGAAATCGTTCTGAATCAACCACTTCAGATCTGCCCACGTGTTTTTCGATACAGGATCAACCCACAGGCCACTAGCTTCAATCATGCGTCCCAGCCTGAAACGCAGTTATTCTGTGTGAGATCTTCTCAGCCCGTCACTCTTTATCTCTTTAGATTACAGTATGGACGCGGTATACTTTGAATGCAGCCTTCCACACAGTGTTTGTGCAGGCTCTGTGTATACAGCATGAAAAACTGAAAAGAAAAAGTCAAAACAATGTGGCGCCTGTGGTAAAACAGAGCAGAAAGCCCGGGTCCGGACTCTGGCTCTTCATTGCACTCACACTCACTCCAAACAAACATGCGCCGGGCCCTGTAGGGAGCGGGCTGTCATTTCCTATTTCCCATTCTGTGTCATATAGAATGCTTTATCTGTGGAGGGCATTTGATCTGCTTAGACTTGAGGCTTGGACTTGCAATTCTGCAAGCCTCAGTCTGTTGCCAGTGTCTGCACGCCGTCTCCTTCCCCTCTGCATCTTTTCTCCTTCTCCCGTCATTGGTGAAGATTCAACCATGAGTCCTGCAGGCTTCATCAGTGGGTTTTTTTTTCCTTAGCAACTCCGCTGGAGCTTGTCTTTCATTCTTAATCTATTCATTTTTTTTTTCCCTGAAAGTGCTTGGTTTAACTTCCCTACTTTCTTCCCACCCACACAGGCCCCGGCTTTGGTATATTTAGAATAAGACCCGCCTTTCTCCCCCTGCGCTGAATTATTTTGATAACAACATTATGGTTGACATCAGGAGAGCGGTGGGAGCCGAGGAGGTGGGTGTTGTCTAATCCCTCCGCCCATGAAGGTTGGCTTGTGTGGGTTTGCTTAGTCTACATTAATCCCCAGCGATGGAGCGAGGAGTTTTATCTGTCTACTCACAACCTTGACAAAAGAGTTAGCTGACAAATACTCATTTGAACAATCCAGTATCAGGAAATAAATCATAAGAGTGTGACTAGAGAACCATACATATAAGTGCTTTCCAGGGAGGAAAAAAAAACAATAAAGGGTGATTCCTCTGAAGATTTGAGCACGATAAATCAGCCAGATGTTCATTTGTTATTTTTCTTTCGAACGGGGGTCCACTAAGAATAGAACGGGATACATGCAGCAACAGCTCGCAAGGATGTTCATAAGTGGTGACAGGTTTGTGTGAGGGGGCGTCTTCAAATGACTCATTTGTCATTTTACTTCAAGGCTTCTTTTGGGCACCATCCAAGCATGAGGGACCGAGCCACACTCACTGGCTTTCCAAGTTGTTTATGTGCAAGTTTGTATAGACACGTTGTCCTTTCCTCAGTGTGCTCATTTTTTACCATTTACAAAATAATCAGCCGAGAGTAAAATGTCGGCATCGGACGTTTCTGCGAACCGCAGAGACGTTACATTTGTACAAGTCATACGTAGCTTATGAATATTTGTGTATGAGCTGATGGTCTTATCACAAGATGGATGGGATGGTGGTGGTGTCAAGCAGGCTACTGTTCGATACTGCGTTTCAACATTTGTAAACACCAAACCATCAGATATTTTTAAGGTGACAAAAAGATGATCTTGCCTAAACCTAACCAAAGCATTGTCACAACATAAAATTGAAAATAGAACATCGGTAAATGTAAAGTTGCAACGCAAAGAAACATAAAGTCTCAACATGTCTGTCGTTTGCAGGAACATGCCCACATTTGTTCTGGTGACTTATATAAAGAACTTGTGCCTCTGCATCCCAGCAGCCCCTATTTTCCTCCACACAAGCACCAATTTTCTCTTAAATACAGTGTTATTCATTTTCTTTCCTTTGTTGCAAATGACATCCTGTAATCCCCTTAATCATTAGCTTTGCTTTCAGCGTGCCTCTGCTGGCACCCACTTCTGAGACCTGGACAGATCTTTTAATGCACTTTAGCAGGCTGTGTGGTTAATAATCAGGTATGTGGCCGAGCTTCCTGAAACCCCTAGAAAACACTGGGGACGACGAGGCAGCTTCTCCGCCTGCTGAACTTCTTCTTTGTTTCTCTCCCGTCATTAAGACAGACTCTATGAATTTAAAGCACAAACACTTTGAATTTAGTTTATGGAGGAGCTCCAAAAACAAAGTTAGCAGTTTTCAAAGCTCAGCCAGCTTTATTTGGAAATGGAACGTGCCTGCAAGCTTGTTTATTGTGGAGGTAGTGTGCATGAATGAGCCACTTTAAAACTTGAAAGCAGTATCAATGGAAACCCCAGCCAAATGTATGTGCAATTTACAACAATTAAAGGGACAGTTCACCCCAAAATCAAAAATACATATTTTTCCCTTTTACCTGTAGAGCTGCATCGATAATATGGGGAAAACTGACACAACATCCGGGGCATACAATTTAAGATTTGTATAAAAAGATAAATATAACAAGGCTTGTGCACTGTGCGTTAAGAAGAACAGCATCCAAGGCAATTTACCTCTGGAGAAGGTGGGACTACACGGGCACTACAGCGGTGCGAAGTCACGATAACTATATTATCACAATATTTACAGAACAATGAATAAATAATGCTTTGTCAAATTCATCTTTAACTTTGTTTATTATTGTGTTTTGTCATTTTTTTAAGTTTGTAGGGAGGCATAGAGAGAGTATGTGAAACCAAAACTGTACAAAAGTCTACAAAAAGAGCAATTACACTCAGGAAATCTCTGTTTTATGGCGGGAAGCGGTGTATAACTGCCACGTACTTTGACAAAGTGAGAACTGAAAGAAACGGAAATGTTTTCAGAGGTGATGTATATTCAGACGATATTATCACGTGTATTATTAACACAGTTTTAATATTTCATCTTTAACACATATCGGTATATTGCGATAGTCCTAGGATGAATATTACAATATTTTTGACAACACTAATCGTTAGCTAGGTTAGGTTTCATGATTTCTGGGAAGAGACATTGCTTTTAAAATTTTCGAATGTATTTTTTGCCGCTTTAGGCAACACAAGCTGTGTGCCATTTAGTTCCATTATATTTGAGAGAAGGCAGACATCTTCACAGCTGTCATCTCGAAAACTCGACAATTCACACCAAAACAATCGATTTGGATAAATAGCATTTTAGATATTGGGTGAACTGTCCCTTTTAAGCTGCTGCTTTACCCTGGATGATTTGCACAGAAATGCAGCAGTGAGCATTCCCTATCATAAACGCCCGTTGTCCTCAAAAAACCCTCGGACCGAACACACGCAGATTCCGTCAGTATCGCACTTCTAACCTAAAGTACAGCCCCCTCCCCCACACTTTCATGGATCAGAGCTCCCACTCTATAATACATCAGAGAGACGGAGGATACAATATCCAAACTCCTCCACCATATCAGAAACAAGACTGCATCCCACGATTTGTGACTGTGGAGGGATCTGTCTCTGAGTTTTCTCCTGTCATGTTATTATCACTGCCTTTAATTACGCAATACATCAAAGAATCAAATCATCCAAGCACTTTTTTTCGTGTTTTTCCTCGTTTGTCTCGGCTCAACTCCTGACTCAATGGCTGATGCTTCCTCATGTTGGACAACTAATTGAATTGGCTGAGGGCACAGGCTCAGATTTGTCTGCCTGCATCTTGACGGGGGCACAGGCCATTAGTCGTCAGACATGCACGAGAAAACAACCGCTGGCAATTTTTTTTTTTTTACAGCCTCGTTTGTTGTAACAAGTAAATGCCTGCAAAACCGAGCAGAAGGCACAATCCCCCAGACCATAATTTGAGGTTGTTTCTGTGTCGAGAATTTGGGCAAATTCTCCCCGCAAGATGAAGTGTGTTGCTTGTGATAGAGGCTGAGTGTGTGTGTGCATGTGGCCTTGACGGTCGCGCCAAACGAATATGTCTCAATTTCACAGCGTTTGCTCCGACTCATTTCCTCCATCAGATGGCCGTGGCTTCCCTCTGCGGGGGCTGTCGATCCCCCTGTCACAGTTTTCTTGTGCCTAAAGATGCATACATACATCAGACTGTGGGAAGACACCTGTGGTTGCCGCAGGGAGAACAATCTGCTCTGTGAGTTCTCGTCTCAGCTGGACTCGATTGCTGCACAGATTGTAAAACTAGATGTGAAGCCGAGGGTGGCAAGAACTCTGATGTCTTAAGTTTATCTTCCGTGGTGTTAATGAGAGTTGAAAGTGCTGCATTACATTGCGGCAGATCAGCTGGATGTAAATTAACTGTTATCGAGGAGATATATCTCCGGCGG
Source organism: Pagrus major (assembly GCF_040436345.1). Taxonomy (NCBI): domain Eukaryota; kingdom Metazoa; phylum Chordata; class Actinopteri; order Spariformes; family Sparidae; genus Pagrus; species Pagrus major. Next base: position 25,031,240 of record NC_133235.1, read on the forward strand.
TGCTCCGTTGCTCAGTTAATAGGTAGAGGAGTGCATTAAGGAAGCAGAGGAGGATGGAGCGTATGTGCGAGGAGCTATCTTGAGAAATGCTGATATGATACAACCTCTGTGCTTGAGAGAGAGAGAGAGCGCATGGTTGTCTGCATCTAGTGGGGAAGAGAATAACAGTAAAAAGCCTGAGGACTGAAGTGCTCCCTTTTGTAAAAGGATGTCAAGGCTCCCGGTGTAAGAAAAGGGATTTGAGTGAGGTATGACGAGGGGACGGAGGGCAACACTTGTCAAAAAAGAAGTGCGGCAAACTTCCCGCTGCTGCAGAACAAACACCTAATTGGATTTTTTCAGTTATGAGCAGAATATTTTTCTGGCTCCTTAGAGGACCTTCCTCCTCTTCTAGAGAATGTGGGATCCATATTGGTGGAATAAATCAAAACGTCCTCCCACCTGTAATCTCTCAATTCTGATTCACGGTTGCAGGTGTGATGGTGATTCTCCTCTCGATCAAACACGAGAAGCTACCAGCGATTGTTATTGTTAATCCCCGCATACTGCAATTACAATTGATTTTTTTTTTTTAGCCTATATTGCGAGCTTCACAACTGAAAAATCATTTAGTTTCAGCCTCTCGAGTTATGATGTGAAAACAACATAGATTTTGTCTTTGTTTGGCCTGGAAGAGCCCAGAGCGGGAATGCAGGAGCGCGGTAATTGCAATCACATTTGACAGATGACATCTCGAGCCTAAACAACTCTGGTTTTGTTAATCATAATCTGTTTTTCTACACAGGAACCTGGGGAAATCTGGGTTGCGTGTCTCCTGTCTGGGGCTCGGTGAGTACCGGTACTTTTAATTAGCATCAGAGGCAAATGTCTAATGATTTCGTAAGCATCAATGCAGGCTTAACTCATCTGTGTGTGTGTGTGCCGAGCAGAAGATGGAAATTTCATTATATCATTTCATCTCATGCATCTTTCAAACGTATGGAGAGTCATGAGAGACAACACAAAGCTGTTTGCAGAGTGTTGATATCTTCCAATATTAATATTTAATCAATAGCACCGGTTTCTGCAAACAAGTTGCTCAATTATAGCACATATCCAATGCACGCCAGAGCGTTTAACACTCTCATTCATCTTGATAGGGCCGATCTGTTTAGTAAATCTCTTGTGTGTACTGTGCGTGCAAAGTCACTTGAAGGGGGTGTGTCTCCGAAGACAAAATGACTTGACAAAGCAAATAAATGATGCAGTGCCGCCCAGCAGATCCCGCAGCATATCTGCTGATGGAACATCTGCGAACGAGTTAGTTAATCATCTTTGTAATGATTTTTCTTTTAAAGGGTCAGCCGCCGCTCATTCAGCAGCAGGGAGGAATAACGAAAGAGGGAAGCATCCCTCAACTTGAAAGAATTAGTTTCGAGCTTCGTTATTGGCAAGCCTCAGCCGTGCAGTTGTGCCCTTGAGCAAAAACATCGATTCCTCCCTGTGCTGGTTTTCAGTCGAGGAGAGAAAAGACTGCGGGGATCAAAACAAGCTACTTCACCATTTGTGTCTAGTGGGTTTCTGTGCTTTATCGTCTCAACTGCATAATCAAATTGTTAAGGATCAGTTCATCATTTTGTGGAATAGGCTCATTTGCTTTCTTGAGACTTAGATAAGAAGATTGATAACACTGATTGAGGAGCTACCGATTGCAGTCAATTCACTTATCTTAGCACAAAGACAGGAAATGGGGAAAACAGCCTAACTCTGTCTCAGCATCTATATCTCCAGGTTATTTTGTCTGGGCTTAAAGATATAATGTGTAACATTTCAGCATTAAAAACGACTAAATCTCTGTTATGTATTTTGTTGAATTGTTGACAATATCCCAAATGTTTCCCACAAACCCAGAGAAATCAACAATTTAATTCAAGGTAACAGTTCATTTCTTTTGCTCGTTTGTTGCTTTTACTTGTGGGGAAACATCAGACTATGCGTCAGAGAGTGAGGAAGGAAGTCGACGAGCGTGACTCAACAAAACTTTAACACATCGCCTCGTCTGTGAACATTTCTGCCTGAGTCACATTGGATTATCATTTTATCGGCAATAATGGCCGTTAGACAATGAAGACAACGACTCCCACGATCCCTCGCTACTTAACGACATCAGCAAACTACTTCTTTTGTCATCATTGTTGTGTGATGCATTTAATATTCCAATAAACTAATGTTAACATCAGTACATTTAACATTTTCCAACTCTAGCATAAAGTGTAAATGATAAAAGTTGTTAAGTATTCTGATTCTACTCAGAACCAACACAAATACTGATTTCTCAGACTGCTAATGTTTGTGACATCACGAGTCACTATTAATCTGGAAAGTAAACAATATTTTTGAGGTACATGTTGCCATTTTTCAATGATTAAGACACATACTTTGAATGTAAATAAGATTGCATTTAAAAAAGCATCAAAACAGAGCTTATTTATCAAAAACAACAAGACCCAAATCTCCCGAAATTCGAAAAACGCCCTTGGTCCAAAGTTAATAACATCCGCCTACCAACACCTCTAAAGCTCCTCACTAATTAACACGTTGTATTTCATGTGTTTAATCAGTTCAAAAAACAAAGTGTAAAAGATGGAAAGCTGTGGTTTTACGGGGGCTTATGTGTTATTCGTTGGCCGGGTGCAGCAACTTCCTGGAAGCAAACTCCAGGCAAATTTTTACACCTCTGTATTTGTATGGATTACACAAACACAGTATAGCGTGCTAATTAATGAGTTTTAAGCCTAGAGACATAGCTAGCTGTTTCCCCCTGTTTCCACTCTTTATGCTAAACTAACCAGCTGCTCGCTCTAATCACATTATAACTGTAGAGACATGAGAGTGGTATCAATCTTCTCCTCTAACTCTCAGCAAGAAGGCAAATTATATTTCCCAACATGTCAGACTATTCCTTTTCCGAATTGTGCAGCAGGTTATTTAAAAGAAAATATATTCTATTTGACCATTGCAAGCTTAGAAAAACACACCAAAACACCAATCTGCTCCCGCTTCCGCTTCGGATTTAACACCAGATTTTGCATTATTTCTTATTAGTGGGAGATGACAACAAGCAGCATGTGACAGGATCAGTAAACAGAAGATTGGCAGGAAGATATGAAAGTTCTCTCTTCAGCCTATGTTGTTTGGAGGAGGAACAGATGCTGCTTCTTTCTATTTAAAGTATGATAATTCAGTACATCAATGCAGTATGTGCCTGTATATGCAGTCATTTGTGTACTGACTTGTGTGTGGCAACTGTAAGAGGACCTTACGTGACCCAAGACTAAATCTGACGCCTGATACAAGGGTGTTTATTGATAGCTTCAATACCGCTATTACTTATCAAGTCTCTTTTAGCTTTTGACAGATGACAGGTGTTCACCCTGTTTGAGGCCGGATGGAGAAAGTGAGGAAAGCGGAAGGTTAATCCAAGAGATACAACACGCTTTCTCGAGCTTTGTAAAGCAGCTTTAAAAATGTTGAGAGGAAAGTAAAGAAGAATAAAACATAAACTTGACACTAAGTATCTGTCATCAGAGAGCTACAGAGAGGACACACTCATTCGTCTGTTTACTCAAGCAGTTCAATGAACCAATTGTCCCTTGTATTATTGAGCTTTAATGGACACAAAATCCTGCAGACATCACGTAAAAATTCTGCACACAGGTTTAAAAACAAGAACAGTCACTGCAGTGAGCCTCAACCCTGACATTTGGCTGTGATGGCTTCAGGACAGGGACGTTTGTCATGTGACCATGCCAAAATGTCACAGTATTAATTAAGGCATTACTGAAATGGCAAAACGTCTTGTACTTTTTTTGTTTGTACCAAAACTTTGACTTTGACGTTTCCCTCAACAGGCACATGGGTCACATTTGGAGGTCAGATCTCTGATGAGGTAAGACATCGTTTCAAATTGATAATTCAGCCGTCCCAGGTCACGAGAAGATATTGGCGTACATTACTTAGTGAGCAGTTGGGACAGTTTACAGCACCCATTTGTAGCCCCCATGGGAGCAATTTAGTGCAACTACATGTAAAATGGTGTGAGTACAACACAGTAATGAGGACAGCATCAATTTCCTGATAACGCAGCTGGCTTTTAAGTCCCTGTTGGCTCTACCGAGGCCAAGTGGTCAGATCTTGTTCCACCCTGTCAAGAGTTATTAAGCGGAAGGCCTCTTCCAGTGCCTTGATCTGGCCTTGAAGGTGGGAAAACACTGAATCGGGGACAGTTCATCACTGCCTGATGACCACTGGGACTAAGTGACACACACAGACACAAAAACAGGAGGCGAGAATAAAAAGAAAAAAGTCATCATGACAATATTGGCATTCCCTTGTTCGGCTCTGAGCAAACTGCAGGCCCAGGAACTAGGTCAAAACAGTCTGGGAAATATATTGAGCAGTAAACAACCTTAGTCAACAAGCAGCCTACAGTTTTCCTGGTGATGTGAGTCTCAGCGGCAAACAGATTTACTCTCCATGAGCTTCTTCGGGGAATTTCCCGGCCCCTTCTTTTTGAAGTGTAATTTGGTTAATATTTATAGTCTTGTATTATACAGCACTGAAGTTGATGAGGGGGGATTTTTCTTGTCTGTGTCAGGTTGCAGAGCAGCTAATGACTATCGCCTACGAGAGCGGGGTCAACCTGTTCGACACGGCGGAAGTCTACTCCGGGGGAAAGTGAGTGATGCCTCTGATTTGTTATCTATCACACAGCCGCACAGCTTTTTTCCGCTCTTGTCAGCTGTTTTACCCAAAGGACACAAGATTTTAGCCCAGACCAGACCAGGATTTATCCACCTGAAGAGGCCAAAAATGAGAGGAAGCCGTGACTCCAAAGTGATTTACATAATCTTATTCATCACTGGAGGCTCCACATAATGTTCACGGCTCAGTCTAAGTTTATAGGCCTGGACATTGTCTCAGCGAGTAATGTGGGATACGCTGTAGCTGTGCGGGGGTGAATATTAATTTTAAGGTTGCTGGTGATATTATGGCATACAGTACGAGAGGCATTTATCCTTTATCTCATAGTCCCTCTGATTTTTAATCAGCTATTCGTGCTGTAGATTTGTGGCAGATAACAGTCACGCTTACATGCTCTTAGAGACACGGCAGCCTGAGATATAATCTCATCGCCTTTGTTGTATTTTCCTCTTCACAGAGCAGAGATAATCCTGGGAAACATCATCAAGAAAAAGTGCTGGAGGTAAAGTACTGTTCCTTAAGATTCTAAATGTGTCGCACAAATAGGTTTCAGATGTGCGTATGTGTTATCTACATGGCCAAACGAAATATGGACCTATATGTGCGCTTCTTATTCCTAAGACGCCCCTGCTCTTCTGAAAAGGCTGCAGGGATTTGCAGAGCAGCACTGAGGTCAGGCACTGATGTCGGGAGATAAACTCTGGCTCACAGTTCTTGTTCCAATTTATCCCAAAGGTGTTGGATGATGTTGAGGTCAGGCCTCTCTGCAAGCCTGTCAAGTTCCTGCACCCAGAAAACCATTTATTTGTGAGCGTGGGCACAATGATGTTAAAACAGGAAAGTGCCTTGAGGAAACTGTTACCACAATGGTGGAGGCACGCTGTTGTCTAACACAGCTGTCGCAGGTTATCACAGGATAAAGCCTTAAAGTCGGCACAAGAGGTGTGAAGTTTTACAGCCTAAAGAGCTGAAAGTGTACAGTGTTACAGGAGAGAAAAAGGGGGAAAAATAGAAAAGTCATAAGTGTCTACAGCAGTGTAGCATCTCTGTGAACCTGAACTTAAGCACAGTGGTGCAAACGTCAGCATGCTAACATGTGCACGATGTCAAATACATGAGGGCTCCCTCACAGGTATTTTGAGCCCTTTATGGACACTTTATAAAAAAGCTTCATTTCTGCGGACTTTGCATGAAGTAATTACGCACAGTTCGCAGCATTGAACATGGGGTTACCATGGGTTACCAGGGGAATCATTCAAAAAAAAACAATAATGAGTCAGATGATGGTGCTCTTGAACATCTTGAATACATTTTTATTTACAGAAATTTTCTAGATCACTACTTAAGATCTCACCTCTTCCCCTTGAAATAATTCTTTACTTGTTTATCAAACAACAAAAAAGTAATAAGCCTTTTAAACATGATGGTAATTTTCGCCTTAAAACTTCTGACTGAATACATTTCTATTTGTGGATATGTGTACTATGTGTTTTTTGTTTCTGTTATCATATGTTTTAAAGCGTAAAATAAAAAGTCTCAAACCCACGAGGTAAAGCAAAATGTCCCAAAGTGCTGTCCCATTCCTATTTATACCATTTGCCCCCGTGCAGCCTCTCACTCAGACACTTAAAGGCGACGTCAGCTAAGTCTGTGAGGACTCGGGGCTTAAGGCCTGAGGGGGGACACTGGGAATGGGCCTAAAAATATGTTCATGTTATGTCTGCTTTCAAGCATTTTGCATGGTGAATTGAGGTGTTGGAGTTGGTAAATAGGTGCTAATTCACTGAAATCTCCCTGTACTCATGTGAGAACATCAAACTTGGTCACATCTATGTTTCACAGGAGGTGCTGATGAGTGTGAGCTTGTATCTGCACCAGAAAATATCAGTTCCATGCATCTATCTTGAATGTGCTGCAGTGACAGACTCAGTGTTTCACCCTTCTCTCAGCAACCCATGCCAGCTCTCTGCCTGGCTGTACCTCGACTCTGGCTCCTCTGGAGATCCTTTTAAATTATTGATTATTCAAGCATGGGGGATTTTATAGTGAGGGAGCTATCTTCTTATAGTTCAGAGAAAAGGGTCCCTCTGTTATCATTCATACTAGATAAGTTACATGTTTGAAAAAGCAGCACATGCCCATCCGCAACTTCAGACTGCATGATAGAAGGTCACTTGAGGGAAGTATGATAGATATAGATGCACAATCGTGCACACATGCATGCAGCGACATGCATCTTTTTGAGACTCCACAGCCTATTTGATGTGTCTGTCTGTTATGTCCCTCAGGAGATCCAGCCTGGTGATCACCACAAAGCTGTACTGGGGTGGAAAGTAAGTGTGTGTGTGTGTGTGTGTGTGTGTGTGTGTGTGTGTGTGTGTGTGTGTGTGTGTGTGTGTGTGTGTGTGTGTGTGTGTCCAGTATTTTCTCCTCAGATGTTTAGGCTATCTCACCAATAACAGGCCACAAATTAAAAACACCCACCTCCAGCTACAGAGCGTGACATTGGATCAAACATTTTGGGAAACCTGCAGGCACACAGACATGTAGGAGACACTCAACAAAAGACAAACATGGCCATGTTCTCACCCCCTCGTGCTTCCCTTTCATACTCTTCCTCAGCCTTCTTGCCATACTGCCAAGAGTCATATCTGTTTCTTCTGTCATGCTGAACTATTCTGCTCTCAATCTGCATTAGTCACATCATCTCTGTTTCTAAACGTCTTCAGTTTTGTACTGAGGGAAGTGGAAGTACATCCAACATTTTCCTCTGGCTCTCCCTTTGAGTATGATGTAGATCAGTGGAGTAGGACCCTGGCGCGATTGTGTAAATTTAATTTAAGCTCATCCCCTCAGACTATCGTCAAGGTACCAAATCTACGGTCTCCACGGCATTTGGATTTAGAGAACAACTGCTTAACCCCCTGCTGATCAAGCTTTGAGAGTGCCTGAGGAGCCTGTCAAGCATCTCATCATCTAAATATGCACTAGATATTTATACACATTAATATCCTCTGCACTTCCTTACCTTCATGCACAAAAGGTAAGAAGACATGACAGTATGGAAGACGGACAGTGTGTGTTTGTAAAACATTATTATAACCTTAAGCAAGCTAGAACGCCACAGGAACGACAGAGATAGAAAGAGAAAGTGTGTAATGAAGCGCGGACTAGACAAATAGCAGGCAACTGAGCAAACATAGAAGAGGAAGAGAAGAGAAAAGAACGGAATAAAGTGGAAAAGGAAAATGCAGACATCTCAAAGTGACTGAGTACAACACAGGCGAGGCTACTTACAAAACACTGAAGCACAGCAGGCAGGTGTTTTGGTTTGACGGCCCACGACTTCACTCTTTTGGTGACTTGTTTTTTTTGACTCTAGCCAATCCATTTGTAATAAACCCACTGTACACAAGTTATGACTCAGGAGTTAACATAGTGGAGCATTTAGCAGCTACCGAGCCAGATATTTCCCTCAGGTGGTGGTGGAGACCAAAAACAGAGCTAAAAGTGAATATTGGACTAACCCCAACGCATTTGTAGGAGAGAATGCTAATGTTGCTCAATTGGCAATTGTTTGCTCACGCATTTGCCATAACAACTTCACAAGGTGGACTCATTTTGTGTTAATCAATGAATGCAGGTTCAAGTAAATGTAAAAAATACCACAAAAACCCACTATATTACAGTCTAGAAGGGCACTCCAGTGTCTCTGTTCAGTAGTTTTTGTGTAATCCTGCTGACAAACCAACAAACAAAGAAAACAAAACCTCCTTGGCGAAGGTAATAAAAGTCCTGCATTCAAAACTTTACTTTAGAAAAAGCACAATGTTATAGTATATATAACAAAACAGTGAGGATCCAAAAGCAATGAGACAGCCTGGTAAGTAACAAAAAGCGTGCTTTCATAATGACATCTGAGGTTCATAGATAAAAAAAAATTCAAGCACCAAAAAGGCAACAAGGAGAAAAAAAAAACGAGTTAAATGTTAAACGTGAAGGAAAAAGACAGACTTGAATACACAAGGCCTGATGAACAAATGAAACGCAGGTGTACGCAGTAAAACAGCAGGAAAAGACAAGACAGGAAGTGGAAAGCAACACATGACACATGAGGTAGTATGCTACTTGAGTAATTGTACATAGTTACACTCCAGCCCCGAATCTAAAGGTTTTGTAATCAACCGAGTGATTCTCCAGTTTTTGCCTCGATAGATTTTCACTAACCGGGAGGTCGTTGTCAGATAGTAAACAGGACAGACAATGACAGCAAGCCTTGTGTTTGTCCACTGCACAGACACACCGCACAGTTTGTTCCATAGCTGCAGGCACACTGCGGAGCCTGGAGTGGGTGTACTGCTCTTCAGTGATTTGTTGGTAATTTGTTATGCAGGCGCTTGTTTGGCATTTCTAATGATCTGCTTCAATTCCTGAGAGATGTGTGCTTGCGTATGATTGTGTGCGTTTTGCATGTGTTGTTGACACCCCTGACATGCACTTCTCTCCCTCCTATTGCAGAGCGGAGACGGAGAGAGGCCTCAACAGAAAACACATCATTGAAGGTAACAGGTCGATTTCCTCTCCTCTGCTTTGTCCTTCACGTCACCCCATCACACCGAGCCCCGCTGCACTCCTGTAATCTCCCTCTTTTATCTCTTTTCCTCCCCCCTCAGTCTTCCCTCGTCTGTGTGTTTTCTCTCCGTCCTTTGATTTTGCTCAACATGTGCACCAAGCTTGAAAGTAGTATTTGCCAATGGTACATCAAACCTTGACAGATGTTTTGTATATTCTGTTGTAAAAGCTTTACAGGTGTCTTTTTTTAGAGACATCAGTGCACTACAAACTTTCAAGTTTCCTCAAAAGCTTCTTCTTACAACCTGTTTTTTGAAGACTTGTGGCATCGCTCAATTCACAAACCATTGGCCTGAGCCACCCCAATTCCCAAATAACTCGCCATCCGGTCCATAGCGCAATGCACCTCCTGCAGTGACTCAGCTCTCTCCCACATTATTAACATTCACCGCAGCCTCTGCAACTTTCTCCCCCAAACAAGAGAAGGGGAATGAGCTTAGAAAAGGGCTGAAGGATAAGGGCAGAGAATGAAAAAGGAGGAGAAAGCAGAAAGAGAGGTGTCACTGCCAATTAGCTAAATGCAGCTCGCATCTCCAGAATTTAGGAAGCATCTGTGAGAGAAAGGTGAAATGTCCCTGTCTCCACTGGTGTGGCACCTGTCACCAAAGGCTCATTAACTGGGCGAGTCAACCATCTGCTGACACCAGCATCCTTTCTACTGGTGTTATTGCCCACCACGGGCTGGTCAATGAGTCATTTGATGGGTTAAGGGACATTCGCTGGGCTTGATGGGGTGTCAAAACTGAAAGCTATTGGTAAGTTACTGTAGAGGGATTTTTTTGTTCTATTCGGAAAAACATCCCAAAAGCAATTAATAAATCACTTGCTCTAACAAATTAAAAAGATCCCGGCCCAGATGAAAAGACTGGACAGGCTACCTGTTGGTCCACCTAAGCACCTGCCTGCCTTCTCGCACTCTGTTCGTGAACTTATTGCACATGACTGGAGTCTTCCACAGGGCTAGGTATTGTGAATGCTATTAGCAAGCTAGTCACACAAGAATGGAAGTTTGGAAGCCAAAATTTTCCAGTGCTAACATACCAGCTTGACAGCAGTGAGTCATGGACATAAAATGAGACCTGGATGCAGCATTGGAGGCGGCGCCTGGTTCATTCTTATAAATCCAAAATACCCAATCTTCCGTGTTGTGCCCAATAGAGACTTCTGCCGACTGAGCCAGCTTACTTACGGTTTACAACTGGCTAACTTGAATAGGGATACAGTGATATAATCATGAGGCTCTTCTGGATTTTGCGGGGTTTGTAACGCTCAAAAAAACCTATCCACCGTGTTAGGCCACAGACGCTTGTTTCCCTATGTGTATGAGAAACATGTAAGTGAGACGTAGTACACGGCCACTGAGCCTGTCGTTCAGCAGCTAGCTAACTCAGTAGCACAAAGCACACAGCCCCAGAGCCAAAGAACAAGAACAGCTTAGTTCAGTGGCTAACGTTAGCACAAAGCACCCAGCTACAACAGTGAGGAGTAACTGTCGTGCTGGGTAGCCTTTTCGGACTGAGGTATGTTCAACACAGCTATTTTACTCATGTTCATATGATCGTGGCATTTAAAAGACTTGTTCATAAATGTAGTTATAAGTCTACAAAGCTAAGAGAACTTGTGAAACGTAGCAAACTAGCCGCTAACACATCTCCCTGCCGGCTAGCGAGAGCAGTGTAGTCAGGCATGTGTTTCGGATGAGTGACTGGAGGGAGATTGGAATTTTTTTTGGTGGGACACTTTCAAAATTTAGCTTGCTGTTGCTGGTTTCTACAATCTTACTAACCCCAGCTTAAATGCTCAAAAGCAGAGCTCAACGCTGGGGAATTCTAGGGTGACAGTGCAAAAAAATGTTAAAGTGCCTGAATAGCCACCAGCGAGCGTTTACCCTTCTCCTCACGGGACAAAGAAATTCCTTGACAATATTATTATTTCAAAGAGACTTTCGTAGAACACATAATTAAATGCATTATTCATCACAGACAGCTTTGTTGTTCAACATCTTTTCTCAGTTCCAAAAATAGACTCCCCTCCAGTAAACTAAGGCTAATCCACGAGACAGTGCAAACTGCTCGTGATGACGGTGCAGGCTCAGATTAGGATCCATGTAATGGGTGTTTCTGGGGTTGCTGGAGCGCAGATGACAGAGGGAGGAATAAGTGGTTGCAACGATGGTGGGGAAAGCATAACTCTCAGATGGGATTAGCGGGCGATGATGAAGCCTCTGGCACTAATCTGCCATGCATGCTGAAGAGCGCAAGAGTGTCTTTTGCCTTGTCTCTCTGTTACTCCGCTGTCCTCCTTTGTGACAGACTCCTGTGTTCACTTTTCATCTTTCATCTGGTCTTCTCTCTGTGTGCGCGAATGGGGACTGATCTGCTCACAATACTTTGTAGCCATCTCTTATCCTCCCTTCAGTTTTTGGTGTTTCACTTCCAACCAATACTGAAAGCTGAGCGAGAGAGAAAGAAATTAGCCTGACCTTATTCCTGAGTCTTCGTCTTTTTCATCATCCTCTCAGCTTTGAGTTGTGTGGTTCCTTCACCACCTGTCAAAAGTGTATTCATTTATGTAACAAGGATAAAAGATTAGACCGGTGCAGAAGTTTTTCCACTTAGATCTTCTTACCAGGATGTGGTGGTGTGAACTCAGCTTGACACTGATAAATCTTGAAATTGTTCTTAAAGTCTCTGTTTGACCTGTTAAAATTCTCAGTGTGAGTCAAATATGACTAGTTATGTCCTGAAAACTACGTGTGAACCGTGTTGAAGGGTAAAACTACTGTTCAGTACTTTTGACAGTGGTATAACAGTGATATGAATCAGAAAAGCTCTATTATTTATAATAGAAGTAAGAAGTATCTGATACTAAATGTAATTAGGTATCATAAGTAATTTATCTCGTGTTTTATACAACATTCAGTGGCATCTAGCGAAAGCAATATTTGCAGATTAAAATTCATTTACCCATCAAGTTTGTTGCGCAGAAAAGCCGGCATCAAGTCCAACTGGAGCCCGTTAGGAGCTTGTGGCTCGTAGCTCACATGCACTTACATGCACGCATGGCCAGCCTGGCTATCAAAGAACAGAGAAGTTTGTATTACAACACCAATAATCTGTTAAACTTTATTAATGTTCAAAGCCTCATAAATAGAACCTTTAATTTAAACAGAAAGAGAAAAAACTCTGTAGGCGACTGATGTATCCAATTTTTGTTTCAGTCAAACATAAATGACTTTTTAACATGGTAATAATAAGAAACATAGGTGTAATTTATTACATAACGATGGCCGAATTCCAATCAGGTGCTCAGCTCCTGCTGTGCGCGGTCACAGTCGTGCCTTACTTGGACATTTTGATGGAGTGGAGCTTTAATTAATGTCATTACTTACACCTGCTACGACAAGTCAAAATGTCTGCTGTGAAATAGGTCCTGCTTATTCTTATTGAACCATATCTTCCAGCTTAGTAATTTGCCCAATATAAGCCATTAAGGTTTCAGTAATTTAATGTTTCTGCTTCATAAACGAGCACTAAATCAATTATCACTTTAATTACATTTCCAGAAAGAGCACATTACTATAAAGTTGATTATTAGACGTTATATCAGTAAAAGGTTGTATGTTCTTTGAAAATAATGCAGCATTTTGTTGTCTGGAAATAGTTCCCTAACCACGATCCCTGCAAGGGACGTTGGGCTGAGTATGACGGCCCAGAGGCGAGCTGGATCCAAAGATGTGGCAGTCCAGACTGAGCTGGCAGGCCTTGAGTCACATGTGGTCAACTGTCACTTTGCCATGTTTATGAACATTCACCCTGTTTTCCTTTTAACCTTATTTTATGGTTCACATGTTTAATATCTTGTTTTTGTGCACTGTTATGCTGAGCTTTTTTTTTTTCAGTTAAAATTGCTATAATTACAAAACAATATGACGAACAAAGAGTGAGGAAAAACACACAGGGACTGATTAACTAACGAAACACGTGTACACAGAAAAAGGGCGGAGAAGGACAAAGATAGGAAGTGGAAAGTAACACATGGCACAAGAGGCTATAATCTACAAAATAAAACAGGAAATGACAACACCAAAAATCCAGACCCCGAGAATTACTATCTTACTATTGCAGTTGTTTTGTTTTTTTCTGACAATTTTATTGTTTGGTTCACTCTCATCACTCTAATAACAACTACAGATTGCAGACAGACATGGTTGACAACTGGATATTTTGGTAGAGACCAAAATAGAGCTAAAAGGAGAGTTAATATTGGACTCACACAACTCCAAGTGAATCCCAATGTTAATCTGTACCTGCTGGTAAATAGGGAACAGTTCATTATGTTGTGTTTTCCAGCTGGTTTCTGCTGCCCCAAAGTGCCCCCTAAAAGTGTGTTATTGCAGGCTTAAGCATGCTGCCAGCAATCCCATTTAAGTGTGAAGTCTTTTCTGACAGTGTTAAATAAATAGCAATGAGAATTGGAGGGAATCACACGCACAAGGTTATTATCACTCTTCCTCTGCAGATCCAGGCCAACGCGTACATGTCCAAAGGTGTCAAGGGACGAGACTTTCTACTTGCTAACATGTCTGAATGATACTTTAATAAGTCTCCTTGGTCCACTGGTATTAGTGGAGGTATTTATGAGTAGATGGATAATACTCAGAGCTTATGTGGGCTATGATTAGCTTCATTATTCGAGGTGTGTTAAACCAACCGTCCAGTTGGAAATAAAGAAATGTTCATTGATTGATTATTGTTAATGCTCTGGTTGGTAACACAGATGCATCTGTTCTACAGCACTACAACAAAATTAATCCACATCTTTCTCAACTTCTTCTCGAAGGTTTAAAGGGCTCCCTCCAGAGGATGCAACTTGAGTACGTGGATGTGGTCTTTGCCAACCGGCCAGACAGCAACACACCCATGGAGGGTAAGTGACCTCTGACCAGACTCCAGGGGGCTTCGGGTTGGGACAATGCATGTTGTTCTGTAACATGAGAGGGTGAGAAATACTGACAAGACCGCTGCCTGCACCGGACTGCCGACCTTTGCCTCTGGCCAAAGGGGCTTGTCTTTGAGGTCGAGTGCGTGTGTCTCCCTCTGACATATGATGAAATACACACAAGAAATCTGACCACCTTGCCTCATCTTTTTTCCTCTATTTTTAGTCAACCACTCTCCCCGTCTTTTTGTTTCTGTCTCTGTGGGATCATCGGTTTCCACAGGGTCTCCGAGCTGCACCCAGCCCTCCCTGTTCTTCAGAAACAGGATTATCTGGCCCCCCGGGGGGGAAGCTGGTGTATTTTTGGGCTGGTCTCACTAGATACAAGCCTCACTGTGCGCTCTATTCCTTCAACACTCTAGTGCTTCCTTTTCCACATATCTACCTTATGTCACCATTTATTTCTTTTTACATAGTTCCAGTTCCTTCCTCAATTACTTCTCCCTTGTGGCGCAGATACTTGGGTCCCTCTTCTGTCCTACAGTATGGGTCGTTTTTGGCTGAAAGGATGGAGTCTCGCTGGGCTCGCTAAAATATTTTCCAGTCTCTCCCCTTTGCCCCCCATGCTTCCTCCCCAGTGAGCCAGCAGACTGTGGGAGGCCAATCTGTCATACTTATCGTTCCCGGGGCAGTGCTGTCACTGGTAGTACTGGTGACTGGCAGGCAGACCCTGCGGCAAGCTCCGTCAAACCCTTCTAGTAACGTGTCTCTGCAGATAAAGCCATGTCGCTATTGACAGCTGTTGCAGAGAAGTCTAATCTGATTGATGGAATGATTGATCGAGAGTCTGACAGGAGGATAAAAACTGAACGCAGAGAGATGCCAAAGATGAAAAGCAGACGCAGACAAATATAAAGATAGATAGCGTTTTGCTTTCAGCAGCTTTGCAACCCAGTCACAGACATTAATCAGTGTAAAAGATTGGGCACGTTTTCTTCATCCTTCATTACAGTGGAGCAAGGCCACTGCCATAAATCACTGTGTTGAGGGTCAGTCACTTTTAACAACTTGAGAGAGTAAGACTGCATGTACAGACTCACGCAAAACTGTGTATCCTCATACATCAGCGCTCAGACGTTTCTTAATAGCTTCCCTGGGTGATGAAGCAGCGGTGCTAACATGCAAAAAGTGAGACCTCTACATCTCTGTGGGCTTTCGGCGGTTCAGTTTACATGTCAAGATCAAGATATTGATCCACACGCCCACATGTTCGCTGGAACTTCCAACAGGATTAACAGCATCATGCAGTGCACAAAATAACCCACTCTGAATGTCTTATTAAAAAGAAGAGTGTTTACTAACTTGTTTGTGCATGCATCTGTGTGTAACTTGTGTTTGTATTTTGTCCTCGTGACTTTAACTGCTTTAGACTTTGTGTGAGACAACACGTGTCCCCTTGGGGACAAAAGAAGTGATGTCATGGCTGCAGAGTCTGCCTTCGTTACCATCACTGCTTTCCTTCTCCCATCCACTCATCCTTCTCCCTGTGTTTCTCTTTTTTGCCCCTCCTCTACTGGTTCTTGATTTGTTTCGTCTTTTGGCTTGTATCCAGTCTAACAGCATGGACGGGCACAACTTGTGTACAAATATCCAACTTCCTTCTTGGCTCTGACTTGCCCTTTCATTCTGCTCTACTGCTCTTAACTGTTCCAGCTGACACTTGTATAATTTAACACCAAAAGCGCTTGTATCTGGGGTTTTAGACGCAGATAAATCTGCTAAAAATAGGTGATTGACTTCTTTCCCATTGCCGGTAGACATGTTTGCCTTTTCTGGGTTTTTTTTCCTCTGGTATGTCACAATCAACGTCACAACCACGTCAGAAGACAGGGGTCAGTAGAAAGCAGCATGGAGGCCAGTGAGGATATGAGGGGTGGTTACTGTTTTACATGCTTTGCTTCAGTCGCTCTTTCAAACTCAATGTCGACAGAACAACGTTGGAGTGCTGCTTGAACGGACCCAGATGGAAAAATATGAAGGCACCAAGCACCACCTGATAGCAAAACGAGAATGACCACCAGGATGTAATGTTATCCCCACTGCAGATCAGAGAACGAGCTGATAAATAACTATGACCAGTGCCTTCTCCACTGGAAGGGCACCCTAAAGGGCACTTTATTATGTTTCAGCTACCATAGGGGCATCCAAGAGGGCACTTTTGCAAGGTTTTTACAAACAGAGGGGCACCAGGTGAAGCAATCTTCCCCCGTGCATCACCCCGGAGTCCACCAGTGTTAGGGAATGAATGCCAAGTGTACCCTTCACTGTTTAAGCCTGACGTTATTGTGTTTTTTGTCCAGTGTGAAAGGGGTTTAAGGATTAGCTGGAATTTCATCTCACATGTTGCCAAATAGTGTAGCAACTAAACGACTCACATTATACCAAATACGATGAGTAGGTGCCTCAAGGAGAAGCATCTGTGCCATTGTGAACTCATTGTTTTAATAGGCTCACTATAGCCTGCAGAATAAAACTGCCCAAGTCTCGGCACGATGTTGCTGTCCAGTCCGTCTGCATCATTTTTTCTATTTGACAGAGCAATATGGCGGCAAATTGAATCCATTCAATCAGCTGAATATGAAAATCCCTCGGACAGAGTAAAGAATAGGATACACGGGCCGAGGAAAAAGAACCGTCACGGCGGCAATAAATAGACTTTATAACAATCCCTCCAGCCAAGGGTTTTTCACTGGAGAGAAAATGAAATGGTGCTGCCACAGCATACTGAACACAAACACAGAGCCATCCACTCAGGACGAAGTGCCAGGATATCACCTCTCTCCTCAAATGTTCAGCAATAAAGAGCAGCATGCAGGGTGATCACACCCACTCAGTACCGAGGTACTTAGCTTCCTCTTGGCTGCACATTCACAACCTTCTTTCCCACGACCCTAGAAATAAGAAAGAGCTTCATCAAACCATTGAAGATCTCCTGCGGGGTGATATATTGATCACCGCCCATATCATGTATGCATGAGGAGGATAAACATTAGCTTAGAACAAATGTGAATACCACCTCCCTGTACTCTCACAAAGACACCTAAACATCCACACAGACACCTGCCTAAACAGATATGGATATCAGTGTGTATGCTTTCTTTCACACTGCATGCTGCGCTCTGCAGAAGGCCACTGTCACACCTGCTGGCTGGAGTTGACCAAATGTTCCCGACTCAGTGGCGTGTTGCTGCTGCTCAAGGACAGGCTGATATTGGCTAGCAGCCAGGCAGTTACCGAGCTCATGCATTTATCACACACACACAGGAATTTACCCACATTTCTCACACGTTAATTGACTCAACTATAAAAATATGAAACATTAAACGTGAAGTAAGTTAGTTCAAAACAGTATGACAATACAGACAGAACATAAATGACTAAACAACATGGTTGTGTTTCAGCATCTTCAGGCAAGCATGCAACGTAACTAAGATTTTTAGTAGTTTGACATTTTGTGAAAGAGGCTTTTCCATGTTCTTGCTGAGAGATAAGAAGATAAATACCACTCTCATGTCTGTAATATGAGGCTACGGTGAGCTTAGCTTAGCATAAGCAAAGCTCTGTCTAAAGGTAACAAAATCCACTTATCGTCGCCTGTAAAGCTAAAAAAATGACACGTTACGTGTTGCCTGTGTGACCCCAGGAGATGCGACAGGTATCACATTAAAATGATATTTAGCACGGACCAAGCAGGCCGGGCAAAAAAAAAGGTGCCAGCTTGCAAAGCTCCGAGAGGGCCCTGGGGGTCTCCGGGGTCGCACTGCAGCGCTGACCGGCTCGCTGATAGGTAGAGAGAGGTCGCATTTAGCGGGTTCTTATCAGCTGTCTGATCGAGGCAGTGGTAGACTTGCAACTCCAATGTTCTGCGAGGCAGAATTACTGTTTTTATCAAAGTAGTCTGGTGGATTTGAAGAGAGCACAGATGGATTTAACAGCTTCAGTACCCCATCGGTAAATCCCACATACTGTATATAACCGCCTGTCTGTGCAGGGAGCAATTGAGGTTATTCATCACAAATTACTTTCCAGCTTTTCTGCTTAACTAAGCTAACCTGGCTTAGTCCTGGCTGTACAGTAGCTACATGTTTACTGTATAGATACAAGAGTGCAATTGATCTTCTTATTTAAATTGTATACCAATCTTATAGGTTCAAGGGCTTAATAATACAGTTCAAGCCTTCACACATACACACATCACATGCGCAACTGCCCACAACTTCACCCACATCATCCTCCTTGAAAAACTGCAGTGGGCTATTATGTGAGTGGGGTGTTGATGGTGCACGCTGGATACCTCACCTGAGCACTACGCTCAGCGTGGCATCGGTTGTTGGAGGTGATGAATCACTGCGGCCTTGTGGAAATGTAAGGACTGTCCAGTATGTAAGCGCGGCTGTTGCTGTGAATCAAGTTATCATCCTCCCCTTCTGGCACGGAGGTGGATTATTCATATATTCACAAATTCTTATGAATCGTGTGTTGCTCCAAGGTTCCGACTTGGTTCACAGTTTTTCCATCCGTCCTTACATCCCTCCAAATCCCTCACTGCCTCCCTGTTGGTAGCAGATGCACTGTTATTCCTCTACCCTCGCACCTGCTTCACCCACACGCACACTTACTCTCCGTCTCTCACTGAGCTACATTTTGGTCCAGAGAGAGAGCTGCTGATGAAAAGGAATCACTCTTTTTTAATCACACTCCGCCGTGGTCTCATCTCTTCACCCTCATTTCCCCACTTCATATTTGGTCTGCAGAATCTGCTGTTTCAATAATGCAGCTACAGAATAAAGCCAGCAATTACAGACCAAATAAATCACATCAATTACTTTATCACCTTGCAGTTGTTTTCCGGAGTAATTAGAGCGTTTATACACAGCATTAAGCAGAAACGCATTCAAAATAATTGCCCCATTTCCTCTCCTGATGTGACATGTCCTTGGTTTAAAAACTGCTTTGAGAAAGAACTTCACAGCAGTTTTTATGAGATAATATTAATTCAATAAATTACATTTGGATATCCACTATTCCACCTACCATTACTTCCTTTCTTCATCCTCAGGCACAATGCACAAACCACTAGAGGCCACTGTGGCTGACCCTACAGTCGTAACTATTGCCGTGTTTTGTTCCTCTGCACAAGCAACGTTCTGCCAAGGTTGGCTGATTCTTTTCATTTTTACCACCTGCAGCGTTTTGGCCACATTATGTCGTATATGACCCCAAAAGAATATCTGCTTACACATGAGTTCAAAAGCAAACAAGAGGCTGAATACATTTCAAACATCATCTACTGCTTTTACTGGAGGTGCCAGTATCACCAAAGGCTTTTTTAAATATCTTGCCATTTTTCATTCAAGTCTTTTATGAGAATTATTTTATTCTCTAATAAAAAAATTAAACTCGTCTGTAATGTAGCAAATCAACCTTAATTCATGTGGTTTTAAAAACTGTCTTCCTGCAGGTTATGTAAAAGTTGAAATTGTAGCACCATCCACTGATTGATTATTGACAATGTGCATATCTGCTCTTTGATATTTTATGTTTACAGAGATAGTGAGAGCAATGACACATGTGATCAACCAGGGCATGTCCATGTACTGGGGCACATCGCGGTGGTCCGCCATGGAGATCATGGTGAGTGATGGACGACATTTTTGTGCATCTCGTAACAAGCAGCATGCGAAGTAGACCAACTTGACTCAAAAATGAAAGCTTAATATACCAAGAAGTCCTCAAAGGAGACATATCATCCTCATTTTCAGGTTCATCATTTTATTTTGGGGGACTACCAGAGCAGGTTTACATGCTTTACTGCTCAGAAAACACTGTATTCTCCCTCTGTCTGAAATGCTCTGTTTTAGCTCCCGTGTCTTTAAAGCCGGATTATGGGGACTTTTTCAGTGCAGTGAAACACATTTCTAAACTAATTTGCTGTCTAATATGCCGCTACAAAGCAATTACAAAGTCAAACATCTCCCAGAATGCTTTCAGAAAATGAGAAAATGCAGTTGAAAGTGACTGTTACAGTATAGTGGACAGATATAATGACATAGTTTAGATCGGTAGATCTTTTGTTTAGTTACCTATTTTGCCTTGTCGGGGCATGAAATCCAAAATGAGCTGATACTGTATGTTAGAACATAAAAGTCCATGTAGCAGTGGGATAAGACAATAAAAAATAGATTATTTGAACGCGTGTCCTTGTCTCATGAACATTTCTCCTCTTTGTTTTTACTCCCTCTTCACATCCAATTAGGAAGCGTACTCTGTGGCCAGGCAGTTTAATCTAATTCCACCCGTGTGTGAGCAGGCAGAGTATCACTTCTTCCAGAGGGACAAAGTGGAAACTCAGCTGCCAGAGCTCTACCATAAGATAGGTAAGTCTGTTTATCAGTTTCTCTTCAAGTTGAGCTTTTTTGAAAAGATTCTGGGCTGTGAGAGATTTTCTATCCTGTTTCTCAGTGGTTATTATTCTCTCTCAGGTGTGGGTGTCGTCTCTTGGTCACCTCTGGCCTGTGGAATCATCACTGGGAAGTACGAGAACGGCGTCCCAGAATCCTCCAGGGCCTCAATGAAGGTACAGGTGAAATTTCTTTTGACCACCATCTCTTAGTGATTTTAAGTAATCATTTTGATGCCTATCGTTTTGCTGCTCCTCCAGCCATACCAGTGGTTGAAGGACAAAATAATGAGTGAGGATGGGAGGAAACAGCAAGCCAAGCTAAAGGAACTGGCTCATATCGCAGAGAAGCTCGGATGTACCTTGCCACAGCTAGCCATAGGTAAGGGACGACATGAACACCCTAAGACCTTCTTAGGTCTGAGCGGGTTTCTTTACATACTGTCTGATACATTCATGTCACAATATCAACTGTAAAAACTCTTCCTATCCCTGATCATTAGCCTGGTGCTTGAGGAACGAGGGAGTGAGCTCAGTGCTCCTTGGATCCTCCAATCCAACCCAGCTAACAGAGAACCTGGGAGCCATACAGGTACGAAGACTATTACCTCATCCTGAATAATTCTGAATGATTACTTCAAACAGCATTGATCGTGTGCTCTTTCTTTCCTTTGTGCGCACCACAGGTAATTCCAAAGATGACAGCAGGCATTGCAACAGAAGTGGATCATATACTGGGAAATCGTCCTCACAGTAAAAAGGACTACCACCATTAGGATGGACCCTGTTTTAGTGAACTATGCTCAACAAAAGCTTATCAAAGCTCACTTCTCACAGCCATGGCACCACAAGTGCGTGCCCAACTTTGCTTGTGTGCGCGTATGACTGTGTATGTGTGACTGTGTAAAAGTGCTCTGCTTGGCTCCTTGTCCGTACGAAGATCAACCAGTACTCATTATTGTAAAGTGAGCTACTTGACGAAAACATGCATGCTACAGCTATAGCAGCCGGCCACTGGACGGAACAACAGTTTCAGCGAGGTGATTTCTGGGGTGAAATTCTCTGACGCTTCAAAGAAAACTGTGCAGACACTGCTGAACCACACATTTATATAAGCAGGAAATTAGATCATGGAAAAAATAACTTACTGCAAGATCAATCGCAAGCTGATTGAAACAAGCATGGGCCAGTTAGTGAACTATCATGATTATATGATTATAAGAGTTTCCCTGTAATTGTCCACGAACTAACACATAAACTCATGGCAGTGTAGTAAATACATGAACGAAAAGATGTGGTAACCAGTGTTACAGAAATCTACATTACTAGATGTTTGTGATGTAAAAAAAAAAAAAAAAAAAAGAAGGAAAAAAACATTGATGATGTGTTTAATTTGGCCTCATCTCAGCAGACTGGATGATATGCAGCTGGAGCTGACCTGTCGACGTGATGAGTCAGTACTGGATGGACTGAAAATCTGCTCACAATGTTGCCGCTAATACCAGCAGAGCTAAGTTAAACTAAAATAGGTTTCAAAACATCTGTACTGACTGTTATATATTTTCCTTATTAAGCAGCTATGACAGAATGAGCTTCTCATCCCCCCTCGTGTTGTATTTTCTTTCTTTTTCACTTATGCAAAAGTACAGCTCGGTGTACTCTCCCGATATGCCCCTTCAGCCCCTTTTCGTTTTGGACTATGCCAGACCTTCTGTCAGTAACGATCACGTCTGATTCATTTAATTTCAGTCTGTGTTGTGGCTTAAAACATTTGTCGAGTCGAAGTTGGGGAGATGATCCTCCTGAGGGGGGAGCTTCTGGATTTTAAAAACAAAGCCATGTAGCTAATGAAGAGACTCAGTTAAAAAAAATAAATAAAACCATATGGACCCCTGCAGTCACTGCACCTGGAATACACTTACTTAACACTTACCCAACTTCTCCCATCTTCGTTACGTTCTGTCTGTTCAAACATGTATTTTGGTGTTGTTCAACAGATTTGTATATATAAATAAAGAGCTTATAATTCTCCATGTGATATGTTTTAAGAACCCATAGTAATTTTCTATTAATGTTATAGAGGCCTTCTCATTTTTCGCCCCTTACGAATTGAAATGAAGCTAGAGTAGACTTATTGTAAGTGTAAACCGCAGTAATAAGAAAAACAACCTGTGACTTGAAACACTCTGACGTAGTTACTGCTGTTTGCTGTTGGGGTTCGTCTGTGTCTTCCTGTTTTATAATAAAATAACGTGTGAATTAATCTACTTGTGAAAAGTATATACGCCTTTTGACAAACGTCCCTCTTTTTTAATGAGTTTGTTTTGCTGTGTTTTATTTTGTTGCTCTTGTGGCATGGTTTCCATGGTGACAAAGGCGGGCGTTTCCGGTGAATCGGCCAATGAGCCGTCCTTGTTTAGAAGCGTGATATTTGATTGGCTCCGAGGGACTTCCGCGAATCTTCCCGGCTGGCGCTCGAGCCCGCGGATTATGAAAACTGCTGCCGGTGAAATAGCGAAAAAGTAGCAAGTAATCTTAATTTTTCGCTAATTATCCAGCTGGAATCGGGTCAGGATTGTACTTTAGGCTACGGGGACGTCAATTCGGAATTAAGTCGGTCAAGACTGCCGTGGGAACCCAGCTATTTCGGAGCCAAACAAAGCACGGCAGCGTTTGTTTTGTTTGTGGTGGTAGTCGGCTAGCAGGTGGCTAGTTAGCCTGATAGCAGAGGGGAGGTAACGTTACCTTGTCAACTAGCGTCAACTGAAGCTGCTCTGCTGTTTATCTGAAAGTGCAGCGCTCGTTAGCGACTTTGAAACACAAGCCGCACAGTTTCTTTCTACGACTTGAGGTGAGTGTTGTGTCGAAAATCATCTTTAAATCATACGCTCGTCCCTGAGCAAATCAAATGTTGTCAACAAAACACCTCCTCTGTTAGCTAAATCTGCTGTATTCGGCTAACCTTATCAGCGTACATTGTTGCTGCAGCACATTCACTCTCTCTATCTGGGTCAATCGTTTTCAATCCCAGCTGGATAACTCACAGCAATGTCGCTGTCGACCGAGGCTCATTTTGGGTTGAGCCACAGCAGCAGAGGTAAAGGAGACACTATTTGCGTGGTGCCCGACCTCACCTCTGATGTCCTGGAAGATGACTTCGACCTGAATAAGTCCTACCCATGTACTCGGAGACCGATGTACAAAAAGAGCCTTTTGGCGTTGCAACGTCGTTATTATCCTGGTTCCTTGAGAGGTGAGTCATTCTGAGCTGAAATGACTAATAAATCAACTCAAAATTAATCAGTACAATGTATGAAGCATAAGTGAGCAATATTAGCATTTGCTGTTTTTCTTTGTCTTTGATGAAAGTAAATGTACTATATTTGAGTAAGAAACTTTTTTGGGGGGCAAAACAATCTTATCTAAGGTGACTTTTTGTCAATGATTCCTCAAATACTGTCATGAAAAACTAAAATATTGAACCAGGGGCAGTATATCAGTCCACTTAAACTGTAGACTTCATTATCCAAATTACTTTTTCAGCACTATCATCTTTAAAAAGAGTTTTCATATTGGCACATGTCGGGCAGCATATGCCCCAATATTGATAGATCTTTGATAGGCCAATATCAGCCAACCAATGTATCAGTCGGGCTCTATTAAAACATATTGTGAAAGACAAAAATCATTATGAGGATGAGGATGGGAGAAAGTGGCCCTCTAAAATCACCTTTCCCCAATTTTTGCTTGCAGGTGAACGTCTTGATGGTTGCACTTCTGTCGCAGCAAGAAACTGCCAGATCTCTAGCTTACATCCTTGCTCCCAAGTTTCTGCTGCCTCCCTGCCACACCTCTCTACTGTGTCTGAGTTGGAGGAAAGCTTGTTCAGTCAACTAATCTCTGGAGATTTCAGCCTGCCAGGATCTCCATCTGCCCTCAACCCAAACAAAGCCATTCTGACTGTCGACCATAAAACCAGAGAGGTACTGTGTGCTCAGTGAGCAGAATTGACCGAACAGTACTCCCGCAAGAGCATACCCCGTAAATGTGTTTTATCTGACTTTTTCAGATTTTGTCAGCAAATGAACAGGCCTGCAAACTGTTTGAGTGCACCGCCAGTGACCTAATTGGAAAAAAACTGTCCTGCATCTTGAAGAAAACCAGTCAGGTTCTGGAAGAAGCATTGGAGCAAGATTTTCCGCTAGTTGATGGAACTGTTGCAGCTGTGTCTGGGAAAGTGGTATGAGATCTGCTGACTTTAAAACTTAAAAATGACTATGCTTGAATTCTTGTAGAGCAGATTAATTAGATTGAAATATTATCATAATCACAATATGGTCAATTGCAATATCCAAATTGCAGGAGGTTCATTTTTTTTATTGTATTTTTAAAAAAATGATAAATTAAGCATTGTCATGCTACAGAGAGGTTTCCATCCTACAAATCATACTCTCCAGATGTAAGGGTACATGATTTTTTGGTTCAGACCTCAGCAAAAATCAAATCATCCTCGTCATTATTGTTTATTTATTTATTTTTATGAAAATGAAGAGCAAAAATTATCAGTCCAACTAAAATCATGACTCATTGCAATCTGTCAAAAGAATCACAAAGTGTTTTCATTTTAGCATATCAATTTTTCTCAAAACACAATACATCGAGCTACTGTTTAGTCAAATGTCTTTAATTTCCTACAACACCATTGCAAGAATGTGTCTAATGTGTTTAAGAGTGTCTTTTCTCTGTTTGACATGCTCCTTTTTCCGTAGGTGGATGTTGTGACATCATCTGGAGAGGTGCCAGTGTCAGTATGTACCCACAGACAGTCACAAGATGAAGAGAACTGGCTTGTCATGATGGAAAATGTGGACCGGCTAGCAGCCTTTCTGTCCTTTTCACAAGATGTGAGTGCAGCATTATTTATCAGCCTTAGTAGTGTGTAGTTAGTAGTCTTTTGTGCCACATTTTTAATGAGAATTTAGGCTTGCTTGTCTTTGAAAATTGTTTTCACAACCTAACGGTGTTACCATCTTCACTTAAATGCTACTGAGCGAATATATCACCATTTTCTAAAGCACTAAAACAATTCTTTGTTCTGCCTTTGTCATTTCTAGGGCAGCATCCTAACCTGTGACTCAGCGTTTGCCCAAGTCCATGGATACTACCACCCCGACGAGTTAATAGGAGCGTCTGTTAAGGAACTAATCCCTTCTTTACAAATCCCCCTCTACAGTAATGCATTGCCCAAAGTAAGCACACTTTACAACCAAACTGTCCCACTCAGCTAAAGAAAGAATCCCTTTCTTAAGCTTTGCTTTCAAGTTTCTGGTTGCCAATGTGCTTCTCAGACAGTTCACAAACACAAGGAAAAGAAATTGTGTCCCACAACGTTTAAGCTCATATATTTCTGTAAGTCTGCCATCTTTGACTTTGCGCTTCCCTCCTTTCAGATGCTACGGGTTCAGAGAGTGTGTGGTAAAAGTAGAAGTGGTGCATCAGTCCCACTGTGTATCAAACTTCAGGGGGAAGTGGTATGTGGGAGGCCCCAACACCTAAACAATGGGACTGGTTGCACCAGTCCAACAGAGAGTTTTGAAAGATCAGATGCACAGGACACGCAGCCACACTCTCCTCTCTCAGGGGGCTCAAACCCTGAACACTGTGACCAGCCTCATGGAAAACATCAATACTCTGGTAAGATGTTGTTTTTAAAGACAAGGTTGGAGTATTATGCTCGGTCAGAGAAGGATTTGAAAACACTGAATATTATTCTGGAGAAACTGGTGCATAACTTGTATTCTATGTTATGCTGCCCAAGCACTTTAAACATGCTACGGTACACACCCTTCAGCCTTTTGTAATAGAAAATGTACAGAAGATGGATATGATAATGTTAAACCCTGATGGAAAGCAATGAAAATTTGAAGAAACTGGCTAACGCTGATAAGAAGGAGCTGTAGTAAAGAGGAATCCACCCAACTGGAAAACAAAAGAAAAACAATTGTCATGGTCCAATGAAAGCCATGCTTCTCCTAATTTGGTGATTTCAAATTTTTCAGCTAATCTGAAGAATTGCATGTTCCTTCTGAAAATTCTTTGCAAACACATTGGATCTGAAAAAAACTGTAAACTAAACAGAGCTCCAGAACAAGTAATTTGCAAGTCACACTGGTGCTCCTGGTTATACAAAAATGGTCACAAGATGCAACTAAATGGTCGCAGTCTGGAGCCCTGACTATACCCTGCATACTGTCATGTAGTTGACTTTCTATAACAAAATGTGCATCTTCAATGTGTGTCTCGACTCTTACAGAAGTCAAAGGGGACAGCATCGTCCTCTCCCAGAGTCTTTCACTAGAGTACTCTGGAACAGTGTGGGTGCTTGCTCCTCTGAGCGGTCTCCTCCTGCTTCACCCTGATGGCTCAATCTACAGCATCCACAACCACCTGGCTCTCAGTCTGTTTGGCTACAACAAGGACGAGCTGCTGAGAAAGGTTAGCCAACGTGACCAGCTGAACACGGCTATTTGAATAGACGATGAATGCCAACTCTCAATTCTGTCATTGCTGGTTTGTCATCAACAGAGTGTCACGTTTTTGATGCCCGGTTTCTATGGATGGATGTCTGACTCGGACAGAAAGGCCAGCTCTTTTTCTGAATTTCATCCAGAGGCTAATAAAAGTGCAGCCTCATCCAAAATATCAAAATCTGGTGAGCATTTGTATGTACAACATGGTAAGCCACTTCGGGTGATTAGTCTAAATCCAAAGGTTATCAAGCTGTGAGGTGAGAGAGTTGAAGGGCAGGAGTGGAGGGAGAGGCAAGCATGTAGTGTAGTTGCATGAGTCATAATCCATATGTTTTTAGTTTTATGATATCTTCCCAAAATATCATTATGTTCGCTGTCCGTCTTCAATAAATCGCTTAGAAATTGCAGAAAAAAATAATAATACATGTTTGTACATCAGTTGATGCACTGCAAGCACAAACCTCTGATAGTTGGCTGACATACTTTTTAATGATCCCCATTATGTCAGAATGTAAACAAATACAGGCTAAAAACAGGGCTCAAGTTGAAGCCACACTGGCAATGCCATGGCAACATGGTTCTTACTGTTTACAGCCCTCAAACTATGGGAACTGTACTTCCTAAAATTAGAGCTTTATTATCCCCAAAATTAAAGAAAGACAAAATATAACATATAACAGCAATATTCCAAATCCTTTAATGTTATCTTCAAATTGCACTTGAAAACCCCTGTCTAAACTGACAAACATGCATAGCTTTATGTGGTATAAAAAATATGTGATGTGTCCTTATAACCAGTCATTTTTGTGTTTTTCCCATATGCAGCTCACAGTGGAGTCCTATCGTGCCAGTGCTGCTGCTATTGTTCTTTCCCTCGACTTTATGCCCCTTCTGTGTTTATTTTGTCTTGTCATACAGTCAAGGCTGTGATTATTTTCATTATCGCTTAAACTGCCAATTATTTTCACAATTAATTAATCCTTTCGTCTATAAAATGTCACAAAAAAGAGTGAAAAATGCTCCTTACAATTTCCCAGAGCCCAAAGTGACGTCTTCAGATTGCTTCTTTTGTCCAAAGAACACATTAAAATCCAAAGACTCTTTGATTGCTGTCATAAATGACAAAGAAAAGCAGCAAATCATCAGATTTAAGAAGCTGGAACTAGCAAAAGTTTGACTTTTTTGTTTTAAAAATTACTGAAACAATTAATCAATTATCAAAATAGTAGGAAACTTACTTACTTTTGATCAACTAATCAGTTAAGTAATTGTCGCAGCTCTGTGTCCAGTACTATTTGATTACTCTGCCTGATTTTAATCATTTCCTTCTTTGTCTTAATCATAGACCCTTCTTCACTCGTGGCTGGTGATATGGCCACGGTGCATAATGCTGTCCTGGGAAGAACCTCCACAGGGAGAGGAAGGATCTTCACAGGAACCTGCACCAGGCTGGAGAAACCAGGCAGTGCTTTGTCTACCCTTTGTCCGCCTGCTGTCTCCTCTACTCGTGTGGTTATGTAAGTTGTTATCCTTATTTCCTTGTTGTCACAAGCTCCCTGAATGCTTTGTATTTGACTTCATATTTCAAGGATAATAAACTTCTTGAAAAGTGGTCGTTATACACCTGCAGAGGAAACGATATCCCTGGAGACATTGGAATCGATCATAAACCAAATCTGTGCTTTGTATTTTCACAAATAATAGCCAGACAGAAGCTGCTGTAGCCACATCCACGGACATGAAAGCAGCACACTGCATGTATATTTAATGTGTCTGGCAGTGAATCTGAAAACACAACAACTCTATGGTCAAACCTGATATACCCTCTGTGTATCTAATCAGGAGAGGCACTAAAACTCTCTTTAAGTAACAGCTTCCTACTGTTTGTCTTTTTTTCCCTGTGAAAAGTTTCTCTAAAATTTCTATCTCAATCAAAATTATTTTCATAACATAAAGGGATCAAATGATCCTGGAAGATGAAGCTCTCAGATTTGGATTTACAGTATTTGGACACCCCTCTATTTTGCCATCTGTTGGACAAATTACGTCACAGCATGTTTGGTCAAAAAAGATTTATTGATTTACAGTACAAGTGACTTAAATATTCAAAGTATTGCTGTAGAGTTATATAAGTTTTTTTTTTTTATTATCACCCATTTATTACAATCACTACCAAGAGAAGTGAGTAATCACATCATCCACTTCAGCTTAGAGCAGAAAACAAGAATGGCTTTTTGAGGGGTCAGAAATGGATGAATGCACTGATTATAAGCAACAAGACTGCCAGAGGTTTCAATGTGTTCTGCGTGTGCGCACTTCACTATTCACTATTTCACATCAAGAATAATCGAGCTAGTTGTAGTCTCTATTATGCTTCCGTTTTTTGGATGAGTTGTCTTCTTCACACTTAAGTATGCTGCTAATAAAGATCTTATAACGTCCTAGATTTTTAATATCTATATAGTATACAGTATTTTCACCTTTATATATAATACCTGATTTGATTTATTTGTATCTATATATATTTTTATTTCTTATTTGACCCCAATTGACATTAAAATACTTAGACTAAACTCAAGCCATTATTTCCTCAGGGCGGATGACACTACAGAGCTGATGGAAGAGGCAGCCCAAGTTGCTCCCTGCAGCAGCCAGCTGGACAGTGCAGACACCACTCAGGCACTCCTCAAGACATTTGCCTGGGTTGAACCTCCAGAAGAAAACACCTATAGCCTGATTACCACCGAACCACCACAACATACTCGAGACCAGCAGCACGACTGTAAGGTTCATGAAAATTATCGATCGGCTGTCAAGACTATCCCAGGTATGATGCGTCTAAACTGTTGTAGTTTAGACACATCATACCTGGGATAGTCTTGACAGCCGAGGTATGATGCGTCTAAACTGTTGTAGTTTTTGTTTATAATAATTTATTTGTAGTTCTTCTGCACAGCTGAACTGCAGTTTGTGTTGGAATGGATACTGAAACGCTTCGTCAGAAGAAAATGAACAAGACATTCTGCACAACATGCTACCTGTAAAGATTTCCTGTTGTGTGGAGGGATCTCATATTTACAGTTAGCAATATGATTAAAGGCTGAAAGTCTTTGAGGAACTGTATCAGGCATTTTTCAATGTTTTGTTTTTTCGTCCTTTAGACACTCAGCGTGGAAATGCTGCCAGCAGGGTTGGTGGCAACTCTCCAGATCTAGGCAAAGACCGCCGCTCATCTGCCTCTGTCCTCCAAGACTCTAGCTTTGAGGTCATTTCGCTGGAGAGCAGGTGAGAGGAGAAGTTGCATTTCACCAAATTTTAACACCAAATATACTTGTTTTACCCTTCCTTGCATGTAACCCCCCTATCTGATATCTAATTAAGACAGCCCATCTGTTATGTCAGTAACAAAGGCAAAAAGACAAGGAGAGACTCTGCATACCACATCATTGTAGTCATTAAAATCTTTTCCACTGTTTATTTTTACATTTTCATTACCTTCAAATTGTTGAGGATGACTGTTTGTGGGTTGAAGCTTCATTACAATTTTGTTTATACCTTGGTTTAGAAGAACACATATCTCTCCTGACATGACAACAGCAAAATAATTCCATAGCATAAACGTCTCTTCACTTCACTTACATTTGGCACCATTTCCAGGCAAATAGACATTAACAGTGGACAGAATTTACCATCAGAATGTTTTATATTCTGAAAAGATTTGCCGGTGTACTACCATCAGTTGATGTTCTTTATCATGACTTTTTTTATTGAAACTCAATTTCCCAGGTCCTCCTCTGGCTTCTGTGAGCAGTCTGCTGGCCATGGTGGTTCTGATCCAGGCCAGACTGAGGACTCTCGCTCAGCACACATAGTGGACTCCGCCAGCTGTTTCCTGGACCTTAACAGCAACGGTGATCTGGTGACCCACGCCCTGGCGGACCTGGATCTGAACAGTAGTATAGAGCTGCTCAGCGGCGGAGGGTACAATGATGATAACCAACACTCCATGATATCCTGCGATACAGATGAGCTCCTGCGTACACCCTCTCCTTGTGTGGTAGAGTCTGACCATGAAGCAGAACCTTTTGAGCCTGGGAACACTGGTGTTGGTGTAGAGGCCAGCAACAGCTCAAGTGTAGAGCAACAAGAAAAAGACCAGGTTGAGCAGGATCAGCTGGCAACTATGTCTTCGATTCATAGAGAAAATAGCCAAGGGTTCTGCATACAAATGAACGGTGGGATTCAGTCAATGACAGACATTCCTGCCACATCCACACCAAAGAAACAGAAGGTGAATGGACACTCAGATAGTACACAAATCCTGG
Organism: Pagrus major; assembly: GCF_040436345.1. Classification (NCBI taxonomy): domain Eukaryota; kingdom Metazoa; phylum Chordata; class Actinopteri; order Spariformes; family Sparidae; genus Pagrus; species Pagrus major. The sequence continues at coordinate 25,062,871 of NC_133235.1, forward strand.
AGGGGCGATACATAGGAAGCGCGTACCGCAGAGATGGCACAAGAGTAGGTTGGTACCTGCCACACATCTGTTTCTCTCAAAAACAACGGATTGTGTTATGTATAGCAAAAAGACTCAAACCTGTGCCTCATTTTTGTTTCCAGATTTGCAGTGTGATGTGCACAGGACGGACCTCCTTGATGGAAGTTCTTTGTTCTGCGTGTGGATGAGTCGGCCCGGCCAGCAGGGGACTCTGTTGCAGACAGATCGATCACTGCACAACCAATCAGGAGCCAGTCTAGGAGAGGTCAGGAAAGACCTTAAATAGTAGGAGTATTAGTATTTCTTTATCTTGTGCTGATTTCAACTCATCATTCTTTACTAATTTCACCCCTTTAGAGGATTTTTGAGGCCAGCCATGGGGAAGCGTTACGCTCCACCATGGACCTGGAGCAGTCTCAAGCCTGTGACGGGCAGTTTGAAGAAGAATACCAGCCTCTTAAAGCTGTGGGGAAAGGAGCCTTTGGTTTTGTCTGGAAGGCAGTACGGCGCGGCGATGGAGAAGAAGTAAGAACATTTTAGTCAATGCAGAAACACATCCCATTTCTATTGTATACAATATGCAGCAATTTCTATGTACAACCCCAATTCCAAAGAAGTTGTGACACTTTGTAAAACATAAATACAACAGAATGTGATCATTCAGTTGTTAACGCTTGTGTCCACAGCCTGCCAACAACCAAGTTTTCATGATGTGGCCTCTTTATTTCTATTTTTTAAATGTGCAGGTGGTGGTGAAGTTCATTAGCAAGGTCAGGATAGTGAATGACTGCTGGGTAGATGACCCCATGCTGGGACGAGTCAGCCAGGAGATCGCCATACTGACACGAGTACAGCACCACAACATAGTCAAGGTAACTGGGTTACATAAAAACCTTTATTTATTGTGCTAAATTATTTTGCTCATCATATCTGTGTTTGTGCCAACAGGTGCTGGAGGTGTTTGAGAATGGGAGTTACTTCCAGATGGTGATGGAGAAACATGGAGACGGCCTGGACCTTTTTGAATTTATAGACATGCAGCCGAGGCTGGATGAGCCTCTGGCCAGCTACATCTTTAGACAGGTAGATACCTAACCAAGAAAATACATATGTAGGGGATAATTCATTACAATCACTTTATTACAGTCCCATCAGCTGTTAGCCTGAAAGCTAATGTTATGTTTGCCAGATTCAAAGTCAAAAACATTGTGTACGGTTGACAAACAGTAAATATAATTTTACCGTATGTTTAACATTTTTATATTAGGATTGAATTGACAGCCAATCAGAAAGGTATTCATCCCAGACCATGTCATAAGACAGGAGAATGTGAAGTCTTCATTCATTAAACTGGGCGTTCTGTCTCTTTCCAGCTCGTCGCCGCTGTCTTCTATCTGAGGTCTAAGAACATCCTTCACAGGGACATAAAAGACGAGAACATCATCATCGACAAATGTTTCCACATTCGACTGATAGACTTCGGCTCTGCAGCCATGATGACACCCAAGAAGGTCTTTTACAATTTCTGTGGCACTCTGGAGTACTGCTCCCCGGAGGTGCTTCGAGGAAATCCGTACGTACGCAACATCTGAGCATGACGGGGTTTCTTTGCTCCTTCTCATTTAACAACAAAGAGGAATGGTCTTTTAATGGTTTAGCTCAAAGGGGGTCTAATTGTCTAATTGATTGTCTTTAATTAACTGTGTCTCATTGTTGGGATTTGTTGTAGCTATGAGGGTCCGGAGCTGGAGATGTGGTCTCTTGGTGTGTTGCTCTACACTCTGCTGTTCAGTGAGAACCCTTTCTGTGGCGTGGAGGAGATCCTGGAGGCCAAACTAAAGCCCCCATTTCCCCTCTCTGCAGGTATGCTGCGGACAGCAAGTAGCGTTCATTGACTGTCACACAGAAAAATCTTTCCCAAATTTTTGAACACTCAATACTGAAATGTTCTCTATTTACACTCTCAGACCTGCATGGTGTGTTATGTGGGCTGCTGCAGCCTGATCCCGCTCAGAGAATGACTCTGGACCAGCTGCTGTTGCAGTCCTGGATCAGCCAGCCCATTTCCCTGGCAGACTACAGCTGGACAGAAGTTGTCCCTGCGACTCAGAACTACTGTGAGTACTCTGACACCAGGGTTAGCCTGACAATGGCCAGACGTGTTTGCCATTTCAGATAAGATTAGGCTCCATCTGTAATTAAATGTCACTTTGCCCTGTACATTTTCTTTTGAAATATCTCTAAATGTATCTCTTTTCTCCCAAATTAAGATTAGAGTTTCTAAAATACTGGTAAATATTAGTGGATATTTTGTGATACTACTTTTTTCTGTGTGTAGAAGTTGGCACAGAGAATGTGTCTTATCTGCAGTCTTCGCTGTGTGAATTAAAGATGGTGACATATTTGAGTTCATGCACTCAGCACTCTACTCTTTCAACAGGCTCACCACAGTACCAGGAACCTAGTCCTAAACTCTACATCGGGCAAGGTTTGTTCCCGGATCAAGGTGATGAAACTCTTCCTGATGATGATGAGGAGGAGGAGGAGGAAGGGGAAGATGAGGATGACAGGTTGTCAATGGTAGCCCTGGAAACAGAGCTTCAGAAGTACCTGCATGAGGATTGAAGACTGAACTTAAAGGGAGTGCAGCCGAAAAAGCTGCCCCACATTTGGACTGCAACAGTGCAAAGAGGACATGAAGTGCAAAATAAGAAAAGGGTAGCTTGTTTTTGTCTAGACAGTAGTGTTTGATTATGGCCTTGGACTAAGTCTTTCAAAGACAAATGGACTTTGCCTTTTTAAGTATACACAGCGTGTGTGTGTGTGTGTGTGTGTGTGTGTGTGTGTGTGTGTGTGTGTGTGTGTGTGTGTGTGTGTGTGTGTAATGAATGTCATTGTCAAACTTTTGCTGGTCAGAATGTGCTTGTTGATACATTTGTGATTTTGGGGTGCAACACAGGAGGGCAAAGGCATCATGGTGTACCAGCAGTTTTATTTAATCTTTGTTTTATTTATTCTTAGGATTTTAGGGAAAAGTTGAAGCATTAAAATCATAGAAATGATTCGCGCACATTCAGCATTGCCACAGAAACACACAAGTGACCGCTGCCTGGAGTTGTGTCCCTCAGAGACATTACACCGAGTAATTTGATTGAAGCTGAAGGAAATCTGTTGATCCGGCTTTTATTATGTGCATGTCTTTTTCTGTTCATGGTTTTGATCTCGGATCTTTTAATTAAAAAATGTAAGTATATTTACAATATTTTATCTATTTATTTTTACACACGAATAAATATTTTTAACCAAATATTTTTGTCTTTGTACTGTATTTTTCAATGTGATGATTAAAGAATTGTGTACTCATTTTGTTTGTCATGCAAACATTGTAAATTTATTTGAATTTCATATTCTTTATGCAGCCAGTAAACACAGAAAATCATTAAATGGCAGTGCAATCAATTTTTCTGTTGATGTACCAAATGGCACCAGCTGCTTGGTCTGACTGATTTAAGTGGAACAACTCTTAGGTGGATTTCATTTGTCAAAAATCTGAAGAAAAGCCTGATATTGAAAATACTACATGTAAACTTGACTTAAAATACCGCGGTGAAGTTAGTTTTAGGTTGGATATTGGACAGACATTCACTCCGGAGACACCCAGCGACGTCTCTTACCCAGTTTCACCCAGTGTTGGCAGCAGGAGGACGGTTAGCTCTCGGAAGCGGAACCTTTGTCTTCCTGCGCTAAAGCTGAAACACGGAACTATATGTCCGACGGACAAGCATGGGTACCCGAGTTGGTGCGCGTCAGGTGAATGAAAATGCTACAAAACATGACATTTCTTTAACTTATTATAACATAGATACTTTGTAAAACGTTTGAATTAATGAACCAAACATTTTAAATATGTCGGACAAATGAGTGACAGCCAGACGGCTAACAAACTTCCGCTGTAACCTTCATGTTTGCTAACTTTTGCTAATGATATCACAGCTTGTTTATTAGCATAATTTCTGCTAACATCTCAACATAATCTTTCTCTGCGGCCATAACAGTGACCATTGTCCTGCTCTGTCTGTAACTGCTCTCCGTGTTTATAACTATGTTTTCTTTACCTCAGCTTCTTCGGTGGACGATAAGAAATGCCTCTTCTGTTGTCAGTCCACCTCAGTTTTGGAGATGCCACCTCCAGCCTCTGTGCACCGGGTGCAGATTGCTGTGCTCCTCCACCAGCCTCCACCATGAAATCAGTCCTCTATCCGGGAAGCCAAACACAGAGCTGTCCCTGCGCACTTTTCTTGATATGGGGTTCACAGACACCCAGGCAGAGCAGCTCTGTGAGACTGTGTCCAAACTGAGAGGAGGCAGTGCTGCCAAACATGCTCTGTCAACTCTCACAGCTCTGTTCGTCCTGGGCCTCAATCCCTCCAGTGTGCTCAAACTGCTGGACAAATGTCCTGAACTTTACAGCGTCAAGGAACCACAGCTCCAGCAGCGGATAGACAACCTGCGGAAACTGGGTTTAGGTGAAGGTGAGGTCATGATATTTGTGGAGCACAGTTCATCATAAAACTGTTGACCCATTGCTTTAAATGGAAGAAATTAATATGAATATGAGTGTTTTTCCTTATATCCCCTCTTTAGGCAGTATTCAGAGAGTGGTGGCCTATTACCCTCAGATCCTGACTGTGCCTGTGAAGACAATAAAAAATGCAGTGGGCTTCCTCAGGGAGAAGTGTCTGTTTACTGTCCAGCAGGTCACAGACATCATCAGAGACAGTCCGGCCGTACTCGCGGAAAACCTGGGTCAGCTGGAGTACAAGTTTCAGGTCAGCATGTAAACCAACTGAGAGAGCAATAGGACACCAAAGAGTGTTTTACAGACTTACTGCTGAAGAAAGAAAGTTGAAATTTGGCAATTAATTGATTCGTAGATCTTTAATACAGGATCTTAGTTACTCAGACAAAACAAACAACTTTAAAAAGACATAACTTTGGGTTCTGGAAAATTGTGATTGGCCTTCTCTTTATTTTTCTTTTTTACATTTTAGACCTTTTATGGAACAGATGATAAATAAATCAAAACACAATGAGAAATTATCATTACTTGCGGGCCTTGATACAATATAATACCTTCAATACAATTGAATTAAATCTACCATCCAGAGACAGGCAGCTGTTCCCATGTTCAAGTGCTGTTCTCATGGTTAACTGTAGATTTACTGACTTCCTCAAAACTTGATAAAACAGCATCAAAGGTCACCCTACCTGTAAGAGATAACACCAAGGCAGATGGGTTCCTGTTCAAATAGGCTGTGTACCAATTCAGACTAGACACTAATTACACACAGAATGTAATATTAACTTGTTTTAATGTTATGTATTTATTTAACATTTGCTTAACAAGGGGTCCCATTGAGATTAAAAATCTCATTTTCAAGGGGAGGTCTGGCTGACAGCCAGCAGGATGAAAAGCCATGGTCACAGACGGGAAAAGCAGGAAATGATACAAGACTTGACTTCTTTGTCAAAGATTTTGATTTTCCAATAGTTTTCCGCAGACGTTCCTGAAGCCGTTCCACCACCATTTACACATTTGATGCATTTATTACAACTCTGAGCAGCTCGTCTATTTCCTTGCATTGTGGGACAATAGTGTTCATCAACAGCACTCTGAAAACCAAGCACATCTAGTATGGACACTTTTTGAGCAGAGTTGTCACTTTTCCGGTGTGAACACACTACATACTCTGAAGCTGTTTGGTAGTGCTGAATTGTGACACTGTTATATTACTCCCTCTGGTGGCCATTATTGATCTCCACATCCTTCAGGCTGTATAACATATTTATAATATGATCTAGTGAGTTACTTGTTATGCTCTTGCTGTAAGTACATAGTTTTTGTATAACAGCTATTATTATAAGTCATTATTTGAGGTTATGTTTTAGTGATTTTTGACTCTCCAAACTGATAACTTATTGTTGTTTGTATCAATTCATCTTCCCACAGTATGTCTACTTCCGAATGGGTGTCAAACAGGGGGAGATGGTGAAGTCCAGGTTGTTCCGCTTCACTCTGGACGAGGTGCGTCATCGACACAGTTTTCTGGAGCGCAGGGGCCTGTATCAAACCCCGGACAAGAAAGGACAGACGGTCATCATCAACCCCAAGCTGGACAGCATCCTCAGCGTCGACCAGGACATCTTCCTCACAGAAGCTGCCAATGCGTCAGCAGAGGAGTATGACATTTTTAAGAGACTGATGGCAAGGGAATTGCAGGAACAGGAACAGCAGGGGGGCAGGATTGAAGCTGATAGTGATGATGAGGAGGAAGCGGAGGAGGATGATGAAGAGGAGGAGACTGGAGGAAGAAGTGCATACAGGAAGAGGAGAAAGAAATGACAATGGCAGAGGGACTGAGAGGAAAATGACGTACATAATAATGAGAAATAAAGTGTTTCCTTTACTCTTTGTTGAACTCAAGCACGTCATTATGTGTCACAGGAAATTCTTATCAAAAACACACATAGAAACGTCACCTTGTGGTTATTGATATGTAGCTTGTTCTCTATTGATAGCAGCAGATTGTACTGGGTGAACCGTCTGGTTTGAAGTTGATTCATGTGTTTATCTAAGTGGCCACATCAGGACGCAAGGTGTGATTACGTCAATGTGAGTTTATGATGAAAAGTGAGGTCTATATATAAATGAATTACAACAAGCATGGTAAAAATGTTCTCCCATACATTCATTCAATCTCCAAAAGGTTTTTGACTTCTTTTTGGTGACCCGAAATCAGTTTGAGAGGTGTGAATGTGTCGATGCTTGGTGCAGTGAAACTAAGGTGGAAATGTGAATCTAATCAATTTTAATCAAGATGTTCTTTTAAATAACTTCGTACCGCCAAATCAGATTTTGAACATCTTGGGTAGAAAACAGTGACAAAGCAACAGAATGAGGAGCAGCGGAGAGGACGAAAGCTCCACCCAGTAACTACGTGACGATCAAGTGGCCGTAGCTTTCTCCATCCCTGTATTATCTGTATGAGTCAACAAGGAGAGCATCAGATAAGGGCCAGTGTGTGAGATGAGTAGTACCAAACAGCCATCGATTTATAGAGGGGTTAAATCTAATGGACATGCAACACAGAGAGGTTTTTCTGTTCTGGACATCAGGTAAGAAAACTTACCTTTGGCCAATCAATAAATAGTCAATAGGTGTGTCGGAGCAAAACTTGAACTTGAACTGAAGGAAGTGAGTTTCTGTTTTTGGCCTCATCCAAAAGTGTAGACAAATGTACATGTATTAAGATTCACAATAAATCTGCAACTAAAGCCATTTGTAATGTTTTTGTTTATTTTAAATACTATGATTGTAATAATAATAATATATCATAACAATTATATAATATGTCCTTTTTCAAGTTAAATATATGTTTTCTAATGTTCCTTTCATTGAGTTAATTATTTACAACTTTAACTACTTCATTTGCATTTTCTATCATTTGCAACAAAACACTCAGGGAGCAGAGTCCATCACTACATGGTGTTCATATTTGAATATTTGGCATAAATTATCTGGGATATTTTTAGCCTGGAGCATTACATAAGCTTTATTAAAGTCATTATGATGAAGACTGAGTCAGCCAAGGCAGTGCGTGGGAAATTATGTAATACAGGTGTGCCCAGCTTGCAGTATATCAAGATGATGGATATATGAATACCTACAGTGATATATTAACTTTGTTTGGTTAAAGCTGTTCATTCAATCACGATGTGTTTAAAGGTAAAGTTCACCCAAAAAAGATTCAGTCATTATCTACTCGTCTCATGACAATGGAAAGTCAGGTGACGTTTCTCAGTTCACAAAACATTTCCAGAGCTTCACATCATTGCAGCATTCTTGTAAGCAACTGAGGTAGACGAGGACTTGTTTTAAAACTTAAAAAAACAACTGAAAAAAAACAAACATAAAATGGCTCCATACAACTCATCCAACATAATCCAAGTCTCCGGAAGCCTCCAGCTCCCAAACTGGTTTGAAAAGACATTATTTATACCCGTGATGCACGGACGAGCTCATGCACCCACTTCAGACGGGGTGCGCTCTCTTTAGCTTAGTAGCTACAGTGAAGATTTAAGCTTTAAAAAAAGGTGTGTAAATAACGGCTTTTCAAATCAATGGGGAATCTCTGAGCTTCTGGAGACTCCCTGAAGAGCTGTGTGGGGCCATTTTATGTTTTTATTTCTGCCTGTTTATGTTTTAAAACAAGTCCCCATCTACTTCAGTTGTTTACGACAATGTTGCAACACTGTTTTGCTGGGACGCTCCAGAAATGTTTTGGAGACTGAAAAAAACTTCACCTGATTTTCCACTGGCATGAGGGTGAGTAGATAATGACCAAATTTTAATTTTGGGGTGAACTGTACCTTTAAGCTGTATATATGAAATGTTCTGTTAATGAAATGTGTATGCGTTTACATCCTTAAACCTTAAAGTTGGTCCACTCTTGATATTTATTCATGGTGTTTTGTTTTGCAGGAAGCTTCTGGAGGAAATTGTCAATACACCATAAAACACACCTCTGTCTGAGTATCTTTCTCTGTTAATCAATAGACAAAATGACATCATCAGTACTCATTGCAAACCTCACTCAGGACTGGGTGGAGAGCCTGCGGAGGTGGCATCTCGAATTTTTCTTCATCCCTACCGTAGTCATCACTCTGGTCACTCTGCTAGCCAACCCTGTTCTCCTGATGTGCATTTGTCTGTCGCGTACCCTGCGTCAGGAGACACGTTACCTGCTGGTGGCCAACACCCTGATGGCAGACATGCTCTTCCTCATCCTCAACCTGGTCATGGTGATCTGTAACACTGTGAGAGTTCCAATACCCTGGCTGCTGTGTGAGCTGGTCACAGCTGTCACTGTCACCGCCTACTGCTGTGCCATCCTCACTGTCACCCTCATGGTGGTGGACACCTACGCTGCCGTTCGCTGGCCTCTACATTACCGTGACATTCTTCCACCTGCCCGCACCCACCGCATACTGGTGGGGGTGTGGGCACTGGCGGCTGTGTACCCTTTCACACTGGTGATCATGATGGAGGTGGAGAGGGGAAATCCCCATGAAAGTGTGGCTGTGTGTCTGGTCCTCATCTCCCTCGGCTTCATTCAGCTCAAAGACGTGGTCGGGGTCCACATCTACTTCTTCGTAGCTGCACTCATCTGCACTTTACTCATTTTTTACTGCTACATTCGGCTCTACATGGTGACAAAGACCCAGGGCATCTGGCAGAGCCGCTTCTCCAGGGCCCGGGTCACGCTGCTGGCTCACGGGGTGCTGCTCCTGCTCTACTTCGCCCCGGGCTTTGTTTTCGCCCTGGAGCTCTCCCTGTTCCACAGAGAAGACATAAGTCAAGATGTTCGTGTGTGGATCAGCACGGTCAATATGTGTGTGTTCATGCTGCTGCCCAGAGCGTTTGCTCCATACATGTATGGGCTGAGGTACAGGGATCTCTCTGATACTCTAATGCAGCTGCTGCACAAGGACAGGAGACTCAGCCAGATCACTGTTTCATGAAGACACTTATGTGCTGTCTATTATTCAGAGTTATTAAATTTCTCCAATAAAATTTAAATATTTGACATGTTTTCTCAGTTGTCAACAAACAAAGCTGTAACTACAAGGGCGGTAGCCAGGATGTTACAAATACTGAAGTCATGAGTCCAAATTCCCCCAGTTAAACCCCACCACAATTTAATTTCACTAACCAGTAAACATAGTCTATTTGTTTCCAATTTTTTGTGAGAATCAACTTATTATTTATTTGTATATATTGTCTAAATCAGCCCAATGGTCCACCACATAAGGAGTCATTTGTCCCAGTTAAGGGAACTTGGCAGTGTTGTAGTCAAGGCCACCTAAACGGATACAAAGTCATGAACAAGAGCAGAGTGTATTGTTTAAGTGCACCATGAGAAATGTGTTGACATAAAAAATCAAAAAGCATTTCAGGGGTGAATTCTGTGTCTGTGGAATTTAACTTTGTTTTCTCTGAGCAAACACGGAGGAGCTGAAATCAACTTAACCATCCAACACTCCTTTGCCATGTTTTGCCATCCAACAATACACAATTTTTGTGCAGGAATCAGGTTTTCTGGGTCACTCGTCTTCCCATAAAAGCCATTATTAAATAAAATATGCATTAAACAAATATTCAATACAGTGATAACTCTGCAGTTGTGGTCTTGACTGGTCTTGAAACAGAGTACTGGACCCAGACAAGACCAAGAACAAGTGTGGTTGATTCTGATAAGAGACTGAGACCTTCAAAAAGTGGTCTTGAGACCTAAACCAATCTCGACTACTTCAACACTAGAGCTTGGGATCCTTGTAGCAGTTTATATCTTAGGGTTTCCAAGGGAAACAGTTTGAGCACCTTTGGTCTGAATACTGTCTCAAAACTCTTTCCACAACACCAAGAATGTAATTAGAGAAGCACCAAAATCCACTTTTTTCCTCTTAATTTTACAGTAGCCCACTTTGAGAATAGTAACTCTGAACCACTACGTGTAATTTGTGTGTAAGTATAGAAGATAAATTCCACCTCAGCTTGTTAAAACCCCCAAATTCTCAGAATCAACACTAAGAATATGTTATCTGTGTTCTCAGTGGTAGCAAAAGCCTTGGTCGCTGTCATGTCCATGTTCTACATTATCTAGTGTTTCTTTCTAGAGCCTGACCGATACTTGATTCTTGGGGCTGATTCTGATTTTCCGAGTAAAGAATTCCAATATCAATATATCAGCCGATATATATCAATATATCGGCCGATATACACACAATTATTAGAATTATCTCTCAAATGTGGGTATCAAACAAAAATAGGAAACAGAGGCAGGATATTTTACAGATTCTTAATAGACTTCACTGTCTAAAAGTGACTGGAAGGTCAATTTGACAGCTTACAGTCGGGACTTCCAATTTCTATAAGGACCTTATAACATCAGTTCCCAAATAATAAGGGTGCAACAGCAACTTTACTGAGAATGCAATTAAATTAATTAAAATATATATATATATCCCAAGCATCTTTTCGTGTGTTATAATCTCTTCAGACAAAATGTTCATATCGGCACATATAGACAGACTGATTTGCTATATCTGTCACAGGCCAACATCGGCCAACCAGTATATTGGTCAGGCTCTATTTCCTCCATCTCAGACCTGCCTTATTGTTGTTCTTGCTCTAATCTAAATGATACATGCCATGGCAACAGTCTGCTCTCGTGTGTGTTTAAAGCACTTAATGGTGGTGCTGAGCATGTTTTGTAGATGCATGCAAATGTGTTTTTTATGAGGGCCATAAGAGCTCTTTGCCAGCCGTGTCAGTCTAAATGAGAATATGTGGAAGTCCCTTGCTTTTCAGGTTTATCTCTCAATGTTGACATCACCGTGATCCCTTTCTTTTTTCTTTTTTTTTAAATAAACTGTTCAACCATAATGTGTGTTATTTTTATCATCATCATTATGTAATGTCAGAACTGGACGCTCAGTTCTGTGACCGTAGCCACGAAGCACTTAAGACCTTCTGCACTTAGGGAGCCGTGTTTGTCTAAAACTGGATGTCCAAGAAGATCATTAACAAATGTCTGACTGACTTGGCAATTTGAGGCACCAGAGGGAGGCGCGGTGGATAGAAATGCTGAGTCAGACATCCTTGGCTGTGGCGTCGTCTTTCTGACTGTGCTGTGTGCCATCTGTGACTGGTACAGCAACTCAACAGCAGAGGGACACATTCATCTGTCTGTCGCTGCTCTTCCCTGCAGCATGTATATGTCTGTTTGCTTGGTATCAGTAAGCCACTGGGACTTGTTCTAAACATCGACGCCTGTTGCTCACTGCCAGCATTTCAATACCTGCAGGTGGATCAGATGCGAACAAAAATCACCTTTGCCATTGTTTGACATTTTTGTATCAATTTCCGTGGTACTGTAATTACACTGCTCTATTGATATCCGATTCATTTCTACTGACTGACTGACCTGTTTTCAATGGACATATTTTCTCTTGGCAGCGTTGCCTGCTGCTGATCTTACTGATGGTGTAATCTGATTAAACCGTTTTGTTCAGGTGAAAACATACAGCAGGTGCCTGGAGGACAAAACAACCTTCATTGTGCAATATGCTCACCTGTTCCTCGCCTGAGCTCAGTGAGTGTATTTACTCAAGTCGCTTGGTTGAGTCGCTGATGTCTTGTGAATGTTCCAGTTAGTGTGTACTACTAATGGGGACAAAAGCCCTCCCACTGTACCTGTGTGACTTCAGGGATAGAGACCTGTCACTGTGACTGAGTGTGTTTACAATAGTGGTGTGTAAGAGGACAAAGACAGGACTGTGTCATGGCTTATCAGAATCAGAATCAGCATGCCTTTAATGTCATTGTAAGCTACTGAGTGCTACTTTGTATGGTGCAACAACAATATAGAATAAAAATAATACAAAAAACAATAAATAACATACGAAGAAGAAGGATAAGAGTCTCAGTGTTGTTCTGTGTTTAGTGTGGATATGGCCTTGGGAAAGAAACTGTGTTTGAATCTTAAGGTGTGTGTTTTGGGCTGACCTGTAGCGCCTGCCAGAGGGCAAATAGTTGTGGTGAACGGGGTGCGCAGGGCCTCTGATGATGTTTTTGGCTCTGCTGAGGTAGCGTGAGGTGGCGATGTCTACCAGGGAGGGCAGAGGGCAGCCAGTGATTCCTTCAGCTGATTTGACTAATCTCTGCACGGCTTATGGAAAACATCCTGGAATATGCAAAAGCGAGCTGGAGAGGACAGTAACATAAATCCCTACTGTACCAAAGAGTTTGTCAATATGGTGTGATATGTCATTAAAACTTGTAATTTGTGAAAATTGGATCAGAGCAGGAGTTATGGTAATGGAAGACACGTTCAATAGGAAAGCTCTACTCTCCTTTTAACAGCTGGGGTCTGAGTTATATACACAGGAAAGATTTTTGGAAGTTAACGACTTAAAATAGTTGACAAAAGCATGCATAAACACGGTGATGGAGGGAGTAATACCATTCCACTTACAGGTATATTTACAGTGAAGGGTTGTTATTGTGTGACAGCTTCTGTTACACAACGTCAAAAGGAATATTTCATGGTTGTGAACTTGCAATGTATGTTCTTATACTGGAAAAGTAATAAAAGACCATTTAATAATAGAAAAACAAGATGGAAGGATGCCTGCAGGCACGCTTCAACTTTGACTGGCTGACTTATGGTGTGTAAGGGGTACACATCTGCCCAGCACTACTATGCATGTGGTCCAAAACAGAGTTAACTGGTTCATTCATCACACCGTGAACCCTTTCAGAGAACTCAGCTGGGATCTCTGGGAAATATTTTGCAACAGAGTGAGGAAGTTGTGACATCCTTTGTCCCGACTGAGCTCCTCCTTCCTCCTCACCTGAAGAAAAAAACCCACAAACGTAGCATGCTGCGTTTCAGTGTTTTTTTTCACACACCTATAGGATCACATTACAGATACCTTGTTTTCTTTTAGGCTATGCTTTTGTTCACTACTGTATGATCTATGAACTATATAAAACTATAAGTATGACCTATATAAATCAAGTTCGTATTCGGCTGGTGTTTTGTACATATCGACAACTGTATGTAATGACTTTTTTTAAGTTTAACACAACTGTTTATACCAGTGACGCAATAACACTGGTGTTGTTCTGCGCGTGTTGCTCAACCTCCCTCCCTCTCTCCTTGTTGTGAACTTTTTCTCCCCTAAAAGTTCAGTTTGTTTGCAAACAAAGGGCAGCCACGTGGAGAACCACAGGCGCTTGGGAAGTGTGTTTCTCACCGGGCAGGCAGTGAGCGACAACACGTTTAGTTGAACTCGCTTACCCATGATGCACCGGGAGCACCAGCTGAGTGGGCGCAGTGGGCCGGATTTTTTTTTTTTTTTTTTCCCCCTGACAAGTATATATTGGGTCTGTGTTTACAGTTAGCTAGTTAGAGCTCTTTGTTTTGGCCATTACCTGAAAATCAAAATGTCCCGGCGAAGTTTCAGCCTCCATTGTTTGACATAACTGTTCGAGGGCACACGATTTAAAAGATAAACTTTCTCAGGATATAGATTAATTTTTTCCTCCATACTTTTTTTTTTTTGTTTTGTTGTTTTTGTTTTTTGCTCCACTTGCAGCTGAAGAGGAAGCTCCATCTGGAAACTTCTGCATAAGGTAAACAACTTTTAGCACCTAGCTTACAACAAAGGATGTTGTTAACGTTGAATAGGTCTGAATTTAGTGGTGTTTCTTGCTTTTTTTTTTTTGCTCGACTCTGGTCACGATGTGTTGAGAAAAGCGACGTCTCAGCTGCTTTATTTATAAACTGTGTTGTCAAGGGCTAATGGTCGGCACGAGGCAAGTCTCCTTTGTCCGGTAAACCAAACTCCATAGTGTTTTCTGCCTGTTTTAGCGAGCTAACTATCCTGCACATAAACACATTTTACTCGATTGTCTGTTATTAATACTCAAATAATACGACATTAAAAACGCGTTACAATACATGAATATTTTTAAAATAGCCCAAAATAACAGTAAATAATGGTATTACTTTGTCATAAACTTCTGTCAAGTTCAATTTTAGGCTACTTTTATTCCTCCTGGACACAAGACAGTTAAAACATAACTATAATTACTATAATTTCATCTTGACGTTTTTTCGTTGTATTTTATGTCATTTTATTGTTTTCATCCTCAGTGGATATGAGTCACTCAGGTAATCTTTCATGCGTCAGACACCTGTGGATAAACCTGTCCTCCGGTCTACATGACGAGGAGGTGCTGCTGCTGCTGCTGCTGCTGCTTGTATACAACGCACGTGAATAGGTCGAGCCAGAGTTTAAAAATAACCTGAGATAAATGACCTCACAGGAGCAAAGGCTGGACCTGCTGCCAACACATGCATATGGCCATAGATAACAAGAGTCTAATGTTTGGATCGAGCTTGAACTTGACTGTTGGCTGTCCTGAATACACACAGTCTTTGTGAGGGGTGAACAAAGCACCTTGATTGTTTGCTGCAGGTGAAACAAAGAAACAAGATAAATATCTGAAGACTTCAGGTTTAACTTAAATAGAACATATTACTCAACGTTATCAATATCATTGACTTGCTGCACTTGTTTACCAAGCATTGATCATGTCTGATAGCACCCCTGCCCCCACTCTCTTTCAAAACAAACCTGATTGACATGTAGGTTTGCCTTCCAACCGTTTGCTCAACCTCTCTTCCCTCCTGTGTGTCTTTGTCATCTTCCGCCTCACGCAGTTCATTGTGCCGCAGGGCACAACTGTTTTGCACCATTGATGAGCCAGAGGACCTGACACGCAGATTTGTGTGCAGCTTTCATTCCTTGAAACGACTTGTCTTACACAGTGATGTAAGGCAATTTAGCACTACCCCATGGGCTTGAGAAAGTTGTTTGCAGGAGTCACATGTTTTCTGTATACGCACTTTGTGGCTATGTTCTGTGAGTGCTTTGTTTGGCTGTGGTGAATGTTCTCAATTTGTACAACAGTGATCCAATTAACTTGCTATTTATGACTTCATGACCTTTTCCGTGCTATCCCCCTACCACATCTGATATGATGCCATAAAAATCATGCATCTTGCAGTACATTTTGTTTAAGAGTACCATTCGGCCTGCTCTCCGTCCTCAGGTCATCTTAAACTCTAGAGGAGGTCTTCGTTGAAGGTGGCAGCCATGGTGTTGATTCTGGGCAGAAGGATGAACCGGGAGGACTCTGGGATCAGAGACTCACCAGCTGTCAAACGCAAGGTGCTGTCAAACAAACTAAGCAAGATTAACACTAAAACTAAACAACATTATTTATGTTCTCTATCTTGCAACTTATGTCTCAACTAGTCAATGTCACAATATTTACAAATCTTTGTACATGCTATTGTCCTCTAAGGTGTTTGAGGTTGACTCCAAAACTTTAGCCAGCCAGGATGTCTTGGACTTCTGTTCTGGCTCATCCCACTCAGAGGGCATCCTGCAGGTCTTCAATGAATTTCGCGACTGCCGCCTGTTCACAGATGTTGTGATCAGCGTGCAGGGCCGTGAGTTCCCCTGCCATCGCGCTGTCCTCTCTGCCTGCTCCTCCTACTTCAGAGCCATGTTCTGCAACGATCACCGTGAGAGCCGCGAGATGCTGGTGGAGATCAACGGCATCCTGGCTGAGGCGATGGACTCCTTCCTCACCTATGTTTACACCGGCCGCGCAAAGATCACCACAGAGAATGTCCAGTTCCTCTTTGAGACCTCCAGTCTGTTCCAGATCGCCACTCTGCGTGATGCCTGCGCAAAGTTCCTGGAGGACCAGCTGGACCCGTGCAACTGCCTGGGCATCCAGCGCTTTGCAGAGGCCCATTCCCTGAAGCAGCTAGCCAGCCGCTGCCGTGGTTATGCCCTGGCCAACTTCTCAGAGGTGGCTCAGCATGAAGAGTTCCTCGACTTACGCAGGGAAGAGCTGGAAGAGTACACTGGCAGCGATGAGCTGGCCATCGGTAAGGAGGAGGTGGTGTTTGAGGCGGTGATGCGATGGGTGTACAGCAACGTGGAGCACAGGAAGCCCATGCTGAAGGCCCTGCTGCACCATGTGCGCCTGCCCCTTCTGCACCCCAACTACTTTGTCCAGACAGTGGAGGGAGACCAGCTCATCCAGAATGCTCCAGAGTGCTACCAGCTTCTCCATGAGGCAAGACGCTACCACGTGCTCGGAAATGAAATGATGTCACCCAGAACTCGTCCGCGCAGGTAACTAAAGTGTTGACTTGAGCTATGAGGAAGGTGATCGTTAATGTAACCTAGATGTTATCTACACAGGGAAGCAGACACTGCTTCATGAATCAGTTTGTCCTGTCTCAACACTTTGGCTCGTGGAAGTCGTGTGACTTGTTCGTCTGATGAAATGCTTATGATATATGCTGGGCTGCAGTCACATGAATGTTACCTCTGCTTTGTCATGCAGCAGTTATTTTCTATTGTCAAAGAAGACAGGATGCAGTTTGATCTTTTCTGACAGCCTTTTTGTCTTGTCTCCCCACTGTGATGACAAAGGTCAGAGGCAGATATGAAGATGTGTATTTTGAAGCAGTTAGTCGATCTTTTATCCCACGTTGTATAGCCAGAGGTTACAACCAGCGCATGAACTTGATGCTCCTGGCTTTGTTGTTGTTGTTGCGTCTGAGTGTGTGTGAGAGCGAGAGACTGGGAGGGTTATTGTGCTGAACAGACAAGTGTGTCATTGACTGAGCCATGTTTTGTAGCCCTATTTTGAAATGGAAATGATAATGAGGGAGGCAGGGCATGTCCGTACACGGACGGGTTGGCTGGGAAAAAAAAAAATCATGTGATGCAAGAATCAGCAATCATGAAATGTTGAGTCTTGTTATCATACCAGTGGTGTAACTCACCTGGCTGGTGTGTTTTGGTTCTGAGAGTCCCCACCTGTTCACTTTGTACCTATAATTACCAAATGGTGTCTTATTTCCAGTGTTTTTTTTGTTTAGTTTTTTCTTGTTTGAAGAGTGTCCAGTTGGATGTAGTGTTGACTGAAACCTTATGATGAGATACTAAACAGACCATATGGTAGCCTGCTGTACAGCAAACAAGAGTGCAGCTGTCTCTGTGTGTTGGACCTGATGTAAGGGTTAAAGTGCTGGTGAGCAGTTGTCAGTTATTCAGGCTGTGTGAAGTGCATATCAGGTGTATTGTGTCAGTATCCAGGCAGATCTGTTCAGATCAGCATTGCAAGCCAATCAGACACTTAGTCTCCGCACTGTCGGCTTCGTTTGCCCTCAGGGCCAAAGCTGCTCCTGCTCAAAACAGATGCCTGCTTCTCCCCTTTCTGTGTCTACTGTGGGGCTTTTTGTTCGTTGGAAGTCTTTTAGAATAGAATTAATCAAATGCACAAACATAAAGTCAAACCACTCCTGGGCTTTTTCATCTCTTAGATATATACAAGCCCATGAAACCACCCTAATCTGCTACCTGCATCACATACTGAGTAAACACAGAGAGAAATGTGGGGGAAAGTGCAAAGAAACATATTTTTGTACCAGTTTGTACTGACATTGGTATCTAGAAAGTACTTGAACTTTTACACTGATAAGCCGCTGGTCTTTATTTAGCATTAGTATTTTTCAATAAGAAACAATAAGAAAAGAAGCTGTTGTTAATTAGCTCCCCTGTAGGAAATGCTGTCATATCCACAGCATGTGTCGAACAGCCAACAATAGGAAAGCATTGTGATCATGGAAACTCAGATGTCTAGCCCCAAGTGTGTTTGTGTTGTACCCTAGATTGATACCTTTCATTGTAAGCTGAACTTTGCCTTGAAGATAAATGAAGATATTCATGTGGAAACCACCACTCTGTTTCGGCCCTGGCACACATGTCTGCCCTCTGTAATTAGAAATCCCGCAAAGTGTTGACATGTGTATGTTTACATGTCTCCATACCCTTTGTATAGGCCTACAGATGTATAGTATTTAATTAGATACCATGTCTGTGATTTAATGATGTTCTTCCTATGTTTGTGTTTTTATAAATTTGCTGTTATTCCCCCTCCACCTTTTAATTTCCCATGTCTGTCCCGCCATCTTACCTCTTCTGCTTCCGTCTGTGCAGGTCGACCGGCTTCTCTGAGGTGATTGTGGTGGTGGGGGGTTGTGAGAGAGTGGGAGGCTTCAACCTGCCCTACACCGAGTGCTATGATCCAGTCACAGGAGAGTGGAAATCACTGGCCAAACTACCTGAGTTCACCAAATCAGAGTATGCTGTCTGCGCCCTCCGCAATGACATTCTGGTGTCAGGTAAGAACCCTGCTGCATTTGTTGTTAACAGTTCAATAGCATGGTGATATCAAGGCTTGAAATGAACACCATCCAAACTGCAATGCAAAGGTATCTAGAAGGGATATCTCTTATGATGACTGACTGTCAATCCGATGCCCATTATTAGTAATCTTTGAGACTGTTCACTATAATTGGAGCTGATTACACAGATTTCTTCTGTGCTTAGACTCTGTATGATCTTGGTTGTTACAAATCTTAATAGTTGTAAAGATTGTGTCATACCCAAAAAAGATTTGCTAGTACACACTTAAGGGCCAGTGTCTGCCCATGCTCAGCTTGCCATCTAATCCCCCAGTGGAGCGGCAGGAAAGGCCATGGTGGCAGTTTGCCTTGTGTTATTTTTACAGCCACAGCCTGTTTGAGCTCAAGGAAAATATGAGAGCAACATCTGGATGCTCACTCTGGCCTCAGTGCTAAGAGAGCATTCATTGGCTGGCTCATTCCTCCTGACTTCCTTCTGCCAATCATCGGGGTCACCACCTTTTTACATCGGTTCAGCAGCTTTCTGGGATCTTCCTCATGCAACAATCTAACATCCCTTTTTGATTTTAGACTTCACCGATAGGTTGTGAGGTTACTAACTTCAAATAAACCTTAATCTAAGATATTGTAGCTGTCATGGATTCCTGGCAAGGCTCCTGAATTTTTGGTATTTAGCATGGGCCAAGTGTGGCGTAAGCCCCTTTTGGTGAAAACAAGATCTAGATTAAACAAGACATTAGTGTGACATCATTCATCTCAACTGATGAGGTCAGGATGAAGGTAGTATTATAAGCCAAACATTGTGAATGTGAACATGTGTTGTGTACAAGACTGCAGTTATTTGATGGAGGGCATCAAGGTTGAGGGTTTTTCCTTCCTTTTTTTTGTGAAGTTGTTTCCAAGAATATGCGTCGAATTCAAATGTTCCTGCTTGAACTGTTCATGTTCAAACATGCTTCATATGAGCTGCAAAACAGTGCTGGACAAAAACAGCCGTTTAAAGATATAGAGAAAAGGGAAAAAACTGCAGAAGGAGACAGAGAAAAAAAAGATTCTTCTCTCCCTCAACAGAGCTGCTCTCACTGTGCCAAGTCCTCACGTGTTCGCTATCAATTTACCCTCGAGCGCTGCCTGGAAAAGTCAACATAACCCCCTTCCCCCCCTTGTCTCTCTGTCTCATACACATACATTCACGCTATTAGCCTACATTATGGCATATTATCATCTTAATTGCAGCGTTTTTCTTTTTTGTTGCCCCAGATGCCTTGACACATTAATCCCCTTATTTTTATCTTGCACTCTTTCAATATTTTCCCACACATACCTCCGTTCTGTCTGTCTGCCCCTCTCCTCACACTGGGAACTGGTGCAAATACCTTGGAGGGGCTCCAGTGTCGAGCACAGCTGCAGTTAGCTGTGGTCTTGAATAGCACGTTGCTCGATTGAGTGTACAAAACCCCTTAGGGTTGTACAATAACAGGGACTCTCTTGCATCAATAACATTACAATCAGTCAGATCTGGAGGGAGCATGGTGGATTAACACTGAAGTGTTTTGAGTTCAGGTGTACTTAAGATTACACTCAGCTCAATTATGATCTAGATGTGTTATGTTTGGTTTAATGTAGCAACATGAAATACATTTCTCTTTGCTCTCTTACCTCACTCCAGGAAATTAAAGACATTTGGAAAATGTCTAATCAGCTAATGAGCAGCAAAACACATGCACTTACATCACACATTACAGAGGGTTGCATGTCACACTAGCATTATTGATGAAACTGCATGTAAGCAGTTGCTGCAGTTGTAAGCAATGCATAACTCTTAAAATGCGGTCAAAGGGACCTCAAAAAGTCACCGCCTCTTGTTTCTTAAGAACAGTGATTAGCAGCAGTGGTTGAGTTATTGTGAGAAAAGACCCCCACTGGAATGTCTTAACTCTTTAAACTTTTTAGGTCTGCAAGGCTCTCTTTGAAGTGACGCAGCTCTGTCAACATGCAAATCTTTGGAAACATATGCCTCGAGGGCAGCAGACTGTCTGACTCTTACACTAGCCAGCAGATTATTGAGCAAATACATGCAGAGACTAACTTCCTACCCTTGTCTCCTCTCATCTATGTGCTACAGTGTAATTTAAAATGGCTGAACATTAATTACCCCCCCAACAAAAAACAAGAAGAGGTAGACATGTATAGCTGCTGATTTATTAGATGACCTTTCAAGGGGGTGATTTTTTTCTTTTGTCCTGATAAAACACATGTCTAATAACCTAACCCACCTGTCTAGTCTGTCAGCTAGCCAACAATGCAAAAAAAACCCTCCTCTTTGTCTGCATGTGAATACAGACAAGGCCTAGACACCTTTTGTTTACACTAGTAGTTTTTTTTTAGTGCCTTTATCATTGCTCCATATAACCACCCACATAGCTCTGTACAAAGAAAACACCCAGCAGCAAGTTGCAGACGCTACCACAACAAAACGTCAAGGATTGAGACATTTTTGATTTTGGTTTCAAGAGTTGAAAGTATCTTTATCCCAGCTGTTAGGTACTAAAGAACACCTATTTTGAAAGTGAGAGGTGTGATTTGAAGGTGCATAATCTGTATTCTATTAATTGATATCACCACCATGTGATCAATTTTGATTCCCATGTGAAATAACACAGATTGTCACTGATCTTTCTGTTTATGTGTTTGAGTCTAGTTGGTATCTATGCTACACCCAGGCTCCAAGGTATATTTCTTCTGGACTCATTGTTGGTTAAAAGCCAGCAGATAATTGCTTTCAGATGTAATACCAGGGTGGGAGTCATAAAATTCACCTTGTTTTTCAAATGGATTTTAGATAATATTACATTTATCCTTTTTCCTTATCCTCAACTTAAGAAACTTCCTGTTTTGTTGAGTCCAGCGACTCCTGTGGACAAAAGTGGCATGAGACTCCTGTCGTAAAGGTCTTGATCTGGCCTGTGCATTTGGTTTGGAAGTGAGTGAAAGAAAGACGGAGCATAGTTTTAATAACATTTAACACCCAGTAATGTATATCAGCAAGATATAGCTCGTTGGTGAGGCCAACATTAGCCAGTGATTCTGCTGCCTTCTAGCAACACAGAAGTATCCACTGCCGTACCACCAGACTACAGGGCTTCTTTCTTCAGGCTGTGACACTCCTCAATTCATCCAAAGCACTCCGCCGTAAAAAAATGTTTTAATTTAACGACTTATTTCCCGGGGAATCCAGCCTGATGTCAGACATTAAGAATATAGAGAAATATAATAGAAATGGCCAATCTTCTCGTTGTTTGGTTTGCTAATGTAGGTCATGTAGAGGCATCAGCATTTGATTGACACTGATTCATAACCAGTAACTCCTTGTGGTTTACCGGTTTCTTCTGGCCTTGATCAGTTAACCTACATTTAATCACGTCTTTGTCAATCCACCCTGCTAAATAGTTTTTCCTCAGTCTGTTGAGAATCAACTCACAGGTGTGTGTGTTTGGTTGTGGAGCAGCTATGGGGGGGGTTACAGAGTGAACAAGGGCACATGTTCAGGCTTGTTAAAAATGTGTCGGTCACAGCGTAGCCTGGTCGCGTGACTGTTATTATCCTCTACAGCTTCTTAGAGTGCATGTTTACCCAGAGACAACAGATAAGGCACTCAGTCATACTTCACTAGTCCTGTTAGCTGCAAAAGATCCTGATAAAGGCATGTTTGCTTTGAAGAAAATAGCCGGTTATTGAACACAGGTGCATACATAATGAAACGTGATGCTACGTCTATCTGTGTACGTGTGTATCTTTACATAGACTACTATCAGTATTTGACTGTGTGTGAGGAAACCTTCTTTTTGCTAGGTGAACTCATTAGGCACAGGTCAACTCTGCCCCAGTTATTACATAAAACATTACTTTGACATAAATTTATATCTGATCAACTGCATTAAGAATGATCAGAATTTACTTCTACCACTTCTACTCAAACTGAACCCACAAACTGTCATCTTGAATATGAACTTTTATGTTTGCCCCTTTGTGTTTTTAGGTGGCCGTATCAACAGCAGGGACGTGTGGATGTACAACTCCCAGCTCAACCTGTGGATCAGAGTGGCTTCTCTCAACAAAGGCCGCTGGAGACACAAGATGGGCGTTCTACTGGGCAAGGTAAGGAGGGAGCCTCAAGCTACGTTTACGCATCTGTGTGTGGGTTTACCCTACTGTAGATGCCTCTGACGTAGGAACAGAAGTGTCAGATTTCACTCGTTGATAGCAACACTAGACAGCTATGGAGGATACATGTCTGGCTCTGTTGCTACGCCATAGACCCTCAACACACAAATACACAGCACAAGCACTTTCAGTAAAGCAACAGTTTGGTTTCTCAGGAAAATAAGATGGTGTTTAGACAACTCAGAGTCAGGTGTGCTTCAGAGGAACAGGAAGTAAATGCAGTGTCTCAATTACCTGTCACTAGCTTACCTGAGGTAAAGTGCAAGGTGGTGGACATTACACCATGAGGAAATTCTGTGGAATCACCTCCTGTAAAGTCAATAAAAAATGTTCCATGGAGCTTTTTGACTGCTTTGGGTACACACCTTTCACAATCATAAATCTCATCCAACTGTTACACATATTTACCTGCAGGCTGGGAGAAATTTGAACACTCTAACTGATTCTTTTGTGATGATTCACATTGACTATCCTGCTTAAACCTGAGTCACTCAACGGTGGCAGAAAAAGAGGTCACGTGGAGTAATTCCAGTCCCATTTAGCTTTCTGCTTAACAGGGATCTTCCATGTAGGTCTGTGAGGAGCCGACAAGTCTTACAAGGATCAAAACTATATTATGTTTGTATATGACGCATCTGTCCGTTGCCCCAGGGTTTGTAAACAGCTGGTGCCAGCTCATCTCACGCATCCCGGATACACAGGAGCAGTTTCAACAGCGAGAAAGAAGTTTGTCTTCGTCAATACCAGCATATAAATGAGAGCCTCAGCTCCTGGAACGACACATGACATACCCCACACATGGAAAATAGTTTAGTCATTGCTTTCAGTTACTCCTGCAAATTTTGTATTAAACATTTTCATGTCCTTTCTATCATATGTCCCTATGAATATCACCCTATACTCTACATGTGGGATCGAAAGCAGAGATCTGGCACCAGTTTGGTTATGAAATTTCAGTAGAGCTAATGTCTACACGTGAGCTGACCATTAATCCTCGATCTCTGCTTCCACTTTAGAGCTGTTTCTATTTACAGTCTCTAGTATAAGACTAGGTGGACATTCTTGTTGAGGGCAGTGGGAGGTTAATGGACCTGTGCCAACACCTCACACTTCCAAGTTAAGGACAAGCTTAGTCCACTTGCCCCTATCATGTTGCTCACATCTCTGCTCAATCACATAAGCTTCGAGTGGCCATAGATGGCTGTGAAAAGCCCTGATAAGCCTGTAAATACACACTGGGGTTTGCATACGTGGGCATAATTTACAGTGTAATATATACAGTGCAAGGCTGTTCATGTTCCTATGGTATGCTGCATTCTACTTACAAGAACCAGAACTCTATCATTATATTAAATAACTACGTATATACCTTACCTGTAAAAAGTTTGTAATCACATGTTTTGAAATGCTCTTTAACCAGATAGTCAAGCCTGTCTTCATTTGTGCAGACTTTATTCAAAACAAATGTTGAGCGCTTGTAAGACAATGGCATGTGTGCCTCGCGAAAAGTCCCCGAACTGTAATTATCTGTCATTAGTGTTGTGTAAAGGAGAATGGCCATTGATTGTCTTGGTTGAGTATAAACAGAGATGACTCGGACTAACACACCACTGACAAACAGTCATGTGTGTGCTTTAGCAATCATGCACACAAGTACACACACTTGTATAGACACATGAAGAACATGAACACAAGTAGAAGTATTCTTGGAAAGCTTTAGGCTAAAACAGCGCATTGTTTACTTTGTCAGAGGGGGCATGACTCAGGATGACTCTGTCATCTGCAGCAATTGTGCAAACACACGGTTTTTATTTTTATGGAGGTCTCCTTCGGGCTGATCTGAATTGAATTTTCAGTGACTTCCAAACAACACCCAAAATGCTTAGCTGCCTTGCTGCAGAAACAACAAACACACGTGTGTGCATTCAAACTGCACACTGGTCCTCCTCCTCCTCCTCCTCCTCCTTCAAAGCAGTGAGGTAAGCAGCTGGACGATCACACAGTGGCAATAAAAGTCAGTAATTAACTCCAACGTGAGTCATGCATCAAGGTATGGTGAAAACAAGACGACGGACATGGCTGCCATTTAACTTGACTCTTAAAGAACTTTAAAGGAAGTTTAAACTTTCTGATCTGCAGCTGACTGTCATGCAAACATTATTTGATGCTAAAATTAGACGGCATAGTAAACGTTTGTACCTTATATGTACTGTAAGTACATACTGAAGTCCAAGGCCTGCCTACAACTAAAGAGTTAAACTGGCCGGGCATCAAACACAGCATATAAGAGGCAGTGGTACATATATGGTGCATAAACACGCACATTTTTACCCTTCCTTGAAAAACAGATTCCTTGGAGATATTAAATCCCAAGTTAGGCTCTTGTCTCTGACCACTTCCTGTATCTGTCACACACATGTGGTTATGTCCTCTTTTTTTCCCTTCCCTTCTCGTGTTTTCTTCTTTCTGAAGAACTCTTAAGAGTGCAGAGTTGAGTGGCTTCGTCCTGTTTGATACCTATAGTCGGTTACTGCCCATTCTGCCAACTGAAGATTAATAACTCTCTGAAATTACCTTATTTTGTGTGCTCTTATCTCTAAGTGCTTTTTGTTTTATCCATTTTCCTCTGAACACTGCCGTCTGCAGTATTTGGCTCATTTCATTCCTTGCATCCTTTCGTCAATGGGCCAGAACCTTTCCAACGAACACTTTTGTTCGATGTTTTCATTCCAGATTAGATGTGCCCTCTTATCTCAATTACAGACAGTATCTCTTTCGTTACGGTGCATAGCTTTGTTGCTGGTTGTTCCTCAGAATTCAGTCCCCCCCTCCTCCTGAGTTTATACCCATTCATTTCCTCTTTCAGTCTGTAATTTCCCCTTTTGATGTGCAGCACTGATGCTCCAGTCGCAAGTATGGAGAACCACGGATGGGTGCTGTAAACAAGCCTGTGTAATGAGTGTGTTCGCTTCTTCATGCTGCCTTCCTCCTCACTATTGAAACAATTTGCATCTTGGGTTGACAAGTCAAATGTTTCTTCCTTTGCGCAGGAACGCCTCCATTGCTCTTTCTGTAGTTGTGCACACCATCCATTCGCGACATCCATTCACTTACTCTTGCCACAATCTTGACTTCTAAAGCCACTTTTACTGGGATATAAGTAGAAGAACACACACACTTGTCAGTGTCCTGCATTCTGTCTTGTCCTTGTTTCAATAGAGTATAAGCAAAAAATAGGTCACCAGTTGTTTTCCTCTCCCTGTTATGGCTGCACTTAGTGACGGCTGTTCTCATCTATCATAAGGTTTCACTCACTCTCTCTCTTTCTTTCTTTGTTACTCCGTCAGTCTGTCTTTCCCTATCTTTCCCTCCATCTTTCCACTACTACTTCTCACTTCTCTGCGTGCTAAGGAAGCAGTTAATCATTCAGCCATTGTAAGTGTTTGAACGTGGTCATAAGAGAGGCTGTGAACGTGCTCGTACAGTGTTTGGCAAGTGTTTCCACAGAGAGTCATGACTCATGTTAGCTCAGTGTTAATGTGTTAGCCATATACCTCAGGTCGGTATAGAGTATGTGCTACCATCATCAAACTAATGTGGAATGTGCCTTTATTGATACATTACACTTTCATGGTGTATTGAAAACTGGCGGGATGTTTTATTGAGTGACTGCAGAGTGTGGAGAGCGAAAAGAGCAATCCAGCACTCCCCAACCCCCACTCCTTACCACTACTGTCTTCAGACAAGGTAGTGTCTGGATATTCTCAATGGAGCATTAAAGGGTCAGTTCACATAAATCCTGGAAAAAATTTCGTGTTTGCCCCTGTCTGACCCTGCTATTCTGGATTACTGTCACTGTTCACTGTCAACACGGACTACTCTTTGGTAACAAGTAGTTCAAATAAACTACAGCCGGACCGATATTCGTTTTTAAAGGCTGATACCAACATTAGGTAGTAAAAAATCATGATATCGATACATCTGCCGATAAACACATTTTTTGCACTTATCCCTCAAATGTGGTTATCAAACACTTTTTTGTGACAAAGATATGTAACGGAGGCAGGATAATTTACAGTTTTACAGCAAACTTTATTGTCTAAAATAACACCAGTGTACTGAAACAGCAAACTTGCTCATTTCGGACAGCATATACACTGATGCCAGTACGTCTGTGATAGGCCCATATTGGCCAACCGATATATCGGTCAGGCTCTAAAGTGAATTGCGTTAAAATGTTTGGTCAAATAAAACTTGCATGGCTTAAAAATACATGAAACCAGCCCTTCAAAGCCAGTGATGAAATGCTTTTAAAGCCTCTCTAAACATATTCACCTTGCACTTGATAAACTTTATCTCCGTGCGAAACGCTCCTCTTATCTCTCTATTGTTTCTCTCGAATTGCTTTCATTTTTGGCAACAAACAACCAGCATTTACCATTTGCTATCAGCTGTGTCAAAGAGTATGAAAATAAACAATTTTCAGTTGATCTAGGCGCCCATTGTCATACAGTTTGGCAGTTGTGCTCCACTGGATGTGGGTTGGAGTGGCATGTTGTTGTCATTGAAAACACATTGAAGTCAGACGGAGACAACAGTACTTTGAAACCACCATCTGAGAAGTTGGAGAACAAGTTCATGGTGGTTTTGTTTTTCTCTGTATCAAATTTTCAGTTAAAAAAGGCGGCAGTGCCATCAATCAGCCCAGGTGTTGATGCAAATATCCATGAACCCCATTCACTTCCCTCTTTTTGTTCCCTCTTTTTCCTACAGCTTTCTTTCTCTGTCTCTGTCTCTGCCCTCTGCACTTGTTTGTTTCAGTTTTTGTGGAGAGGCGGAAACAGCCCGAAGGTTTTTATTGCATAAGATCAGCCTGTTGATGAGCAGTGTTGTGCTCATAACCAGAAATGCCAGTACTTTGTGATCTCCTTTCAGAGAATGTTATTGAGGAAATACAAATTGATTATACCGGTAAATCTCTACCAGCATTTTAAAAAACTCTCCTTCTCTTTATAATTTTTTTCCCCCCCGTCTTCATGTCTCACCTTCACCATTTTCTCTTATTTTGCCCATTCTTTGCACTCCAGGAGGGCAGTATGTGTAACCACAAGGCACGTGTCAGAGTTCATATCTTATGTCAACACAATGCGTCAGCGTGTAACGCTTTGGCTTCCAGTCAGGTTTTATGTATATGTATGTTTTGTACATTGTGTATGTTCGTGGTTCAGGTTTAATTATCCATTATCCTACTGCAAACAAAAAAAAGAAAATGTGGCTCAGGTTTTGGCTTAAGGTAT
Source organism: Pagrus major (assembly GCF_040436345.1). Taxonomy (NCBI): domain Eukaryota; kingdom Metazoa; phylum Chordata; class Actinopteri; order Spariformes; family Sparidae; genus Pagrus; species Pagrus major. The sequence goes on from NC_133235.1 coordinate 25,091,342, forward strand.
TCTTATGTCGATACTGATAGTAGGGAGGAAGTAAAGTTCAAGGTAAGCAAATTCATTTGTGCCTGCAGGGATCCAGGTTAGTGTTTACTGCACCTGACAGACTGGTTCTCGAAGTGCTGACGTAGAAACTATTGTTCATACTCACGAAACTAGTAACCTTGAATACATATGTGTTTCTTTCTACGTAGTGTAGGTGGAAACTTGTAGATCGCATGTTAACATTACTCATAATTTCCCTAACTCTCAATTTCATGATGTGTTTGTGTGTCTGCCCTCAGGTCTATGCTGTAGGCGGCTACGATGGGCAGAGCCGCCTTAGCAGCGTCGAGTGTTACGACTCCTTCTCCAACCGCTGGACGGAGGTGGCTCCTATGAAAGAGGCGGTCAGCTCTCCGGCCGTGGCAAGCTGTGCCGGCAAGCTCTTCGTCATAGGAGGCGGGCCGGATGACGACACCTGCTCAGACAAGGTGCTAATCACACCACACACTTAGGCACATAGTGATGACAGCTGAGGTGCTTTTTGTGTCAGGGACTTGTTTTTGGTAATTATAACTTTTAAAGGATAGAAGGGCTGTGCGAAGGCACATTTTACTCAAAGTATGCTTTCAAATGGATTGTGAACTTGAACTCAAGTTAAAGAGGGGTATGCATTCAAATTAGGCAGTGCTTTAAATAACAAGCTAAAGTGTCGTGTTTGCAGTAATAATAAGATAAATACATTGTTAAACACTTACAGTATGTGCAGCCTTGCTCTAGTTCACAGACTGTGCATTACTTTATGTTTTAAATGAATGATGAAACGTTAATAGGACATACTTATAGACCCTCCTACTGGCAACCGAAGAGACAAAGTAAGCCTGGCCAAATGTTGTTGCCTAACCCCGAAAGATAACATTTTTCCTTGGTAAAACGAGGCCAAGAATAAAGAGGTACAATACAGAAACAAACAGAGACTGCACCTCTTCCTGTTGAACATCACTGATTGGCAGTTGAACCGATGCGATAACGCTTATATCCTGGTCAGTCTGGTTGATCCTGATAAAACTGTGCAGTATTACAGGTTTTATATCACAACAGTGAGTCATATGTAAAAACGGATACACTTAATGAGATGGCAATGATGTGATGTGACACATTGCCAATTTGAAAAAGGAAATAATGCAGAAGAAGACAGCAGGTTAAGTCGGATCTGCCATTTTCGGACGTGCCAGCGGTGTCACTGTACAGTCCTGTGACCCAAGAGACTAGTGCCTGACATTCATTGTGTTTTGACTGACAGCCGGGATGCTGGTAGTAAACAGGAAGGCAGTGGCGTTCGCAGGAACCCAAATTTCAGTAGAAGCATTTTCTTTTCCTCCATGGAATAGCCATTTGTTTATGTCTACACAGGCTAGAAAACACACATCCACAGACAGAGAGGCAGCCTGATAAGAGTTAACGTCAGTTTTTTTCTATAATGGCATTGCTGACTGTTTGTACCTGGCTCTACGTGGCCTCAAGGGACAAGAGTTATCGTTGGCTGCAGTTCCTTAGAACTACTTATCTCTGGAGTCTCCTCACGGGTCATTCACAAACATCCCTAAGGTCCTTGTCCGTGTTAGTGAGAGCTTGTGTTCGCGTTAGCTGGAGTCAGAGACAAAGCTGTTTGGATGGAGGCTATTTTAAAGAGAAGTGGGTGAGAGAATGCTTGGATTGTACGCTACACCCACATAAAGTCAGGCATTTGTCTGCCCACAGAGCAGTCAGTAAAACCTCAGAATGGGCTACATATATTTCATTTTTTTTATATGCAACAGCTATTTCCCCACCACATGGTACACATTAAAGACATATGAGGAGCATGTCCTTTTTCTTCTCACTGCACAGTGTACAATGAAGCGGAGTGAATGTCCTTGACAGTGCAAGAAAGAAAGAGGAAAAGAGAATAATCCATAGCAATAATAAAAGAGATTAAAAAAATAAGTCAGTGATTTATACAGTAGTTCATGTATAACAACGCAGGCTTAACAAAATGCACAAAGAAGAAACAAAGCAGTCAACTAACAAATAATAGAAATCTGAGTATTCCACGTATATTATCATACTCAGTAATATATACAATCGATTTACAAACTCCACTCCCCTAAATATTGCGCATTTGTCATTCAGTGTAATAAAACACAACTAACTATGTGTAACTGTATATCACAGGTTCAGTGTTATGACCCAGAGACAGACTCTTGGCTGCTACGGGCCAACATCCCCATCGCCAAGCGCTGTATCACAGCAGTGTCCCTCAACAACATGATCTACGTGTGCGGTGGTCTCACCAAGTCCATATTCTGCTACGACCCCGCAGAGGACTACTGGATGCATGTGGTTCAGACCTTTAACAAACAGGTAATGGAATAGAAGAAATGCAGATACAAAGCACTTGAACTGCTCTAAGACTTAAGCTGCAAGTGTCATGGTAAGCTGCTACTGCTAACTACTCTCCCTACCTCCCTGCAGGAGAGCTGTGGCATGTCAGTGTGCAATGGTAAGATCTTCATCCTCGGCGGCAGAGGGGAAAGCGGCGAAGCAACAGACACCATCCTGTGTTACGACCCGGCTACGGGTATCATCACAGGGGTGGCAGCCATGCCACGGCCAATCTCCTACCACGGCTGTGTAACCATCCACCGCTACAACGACAAGTATCACAAGCCCTGACCATAAACAAGCACGAAGAGCACACGCACTCACACACACACACACACACACACACTAAAGAACTTAAGCTCTTCAAGTTCACCCCATGCACAGCGCAAACACACACACTTCTTTCAAATGGGCACATTTAGTAGCTCAGTCCACAGTATCGTTGAGCTAATTTATTTTTCTCACAGTATCATGTAGCAGTACTCATCGGGTGCTCTGAATCTTTTGCTGTTCTGCACCATAATTATAGCTCCTCTGTCGAAAATTGTCAGTAGCGGATAATGTTGATGACTTATCGTGCGTGTAACCTGAGCTAAATTGGAGTCAGATCAACACGACAGACATTCTTGCGTTAGTAGTGACTGCACAAAGTGGGAAGTAATGGATCATACGTGAGAGAATTAAAGAAAACTGATAATGATGATGAACATTAGTCTGATGTTCGGGGCAAACATGCATGATAACTTGTTGAATTACCAAAAATACTTATTTTGATTATCATGTATTTGTAATTAGAGCTTGGAACCCCCTCATACATTTTTTTAGTATTGATAATGAACTTAATCCTCTCCCAACGCTGTGCTTTCACTACTGTGCAAAGTAACTTTACACTGTGATCTCGGTCGCTCATGAGCTGAAATGATCACAGATTGTACTCATGAACAAAACAGTGCCTTCGGGCAAAAAATCTAAAATATGCCCTCACAAGAATGAGCCAAGAATGATCTGCCGGCCGAATAAATGTATTTTTAATGCACAGATGAGCAGCCAGGTCACATTTCTAACCCCACTGCTCTCCGTGCAGTTATACGCTTGCTGGTAAAGAACATAAAAAAAAAAGTACTGTCCTCTGTTTTTTTTAGCTCTTTTCCTTGAGACTCAAAATGACCTGATAAAAACGTGGTAAACAGCCGGTCAGCTGCTCTTCCACAGTATCAGTGTTCATAAGATACAAGTCCGTCTCGCCCGTTGACCCACAGCAAGGTCAACAGAAGAGGTAAAAAACAAAGGCTGTACCAAAATATTGGAACGTAGCCACTGTTAGCTCTGCACCCTTGTTTCCTTTTTCCATACTTCTCTGCACGTTATCACCTGGTTCCCCTTCCCATGTGCGTTTCCCCTTTTCTAGCTCCAGCTGTGTCATCACCTCACATTTTCTCATCCACACTGACACGTCCCTTTTAAGCTTTTATTTTTGCTCCATTATAATAATTATTATTACACTCATTACTGACATTTTATTTTTTATTTTTTTATTTTTTTAAGTTATACTTTTTTATATAATTGAATGTGTATTGTATTATAGGTAGCTTTAGTGTGTCAGTTTCATATCAATGTGTTAGTTCATTGGTGTACTGGGCTTGTGGGTGGTTTTGTAGATGTGAGAAGCCTTTGTAGATCAAACTCGAAGACTGCTCTGAATCAGTGGTGTGCATGTTCGGTATGTATGTATGTCTGTGTGTGACTTTTACGACTCGGTCTGGTCTACGTTTTTTGGAGCCTAGGAGGTTTGTCAAAGAGACCGTTTAGACCTGGCATTGACCTGCATCTTGGGTGATCCGATCACAAGTGGACAGCTCTAAATACACGGGTAAATGACCACCAACACACGTTCAAGCCACTTGTCGAGGTGGTCTGGTATGCATCTGACCACATATCTTCTGTAGTGTAAACACCAATGTGTGGCAGCATGCCGGTGTCAGTCCTGGGCCACCTACTCAACTTACGTGCGCTGTGAAACAACAGAAGAAGCCACAACAGCAGGCGTAATGGATTGCACGCAACCTGATCTTCATTTTGTTCATCGCTGTAATGAAAATTATGTTTTCGGGCTCTCTTACCTGCCAATGTGAGCAGCAGCAGATGTTTTTGAACACTGTTTCAACAGATTCCCCCATTATACTAGTAACTGCAATAACCCCAGACTCCATTGGAAAAACAACACAATTTTGAGAGTGAAGAGAAACTTTTAAAAAAAACTTGGTGAAACCGCTGCAACAAATTGTAAATCACTCCACCTTCTTGTAAATTCGGCATTATGTTTAATACAAAGTCGTTTCTTTCCTTGTTAAAAGTTTCCGTTTGTCGTGGCAATGCAGTGCCAGTCTGTCTGCTACGCCCTTACCTGCCAACGTTTAGCAGCCATCGATTTCACCATTCACACTAAATTCATTGAATAAAACCACGTTTATTGATGATAAACATGTCAGATTTTTACAAATACAGTAAACAGTAACCAGTATAGGCTACTTTTTTGACGCCTGTGGAGAAAGTCCCCAGACTCCATTTAAAAAATGACCCAATTTTGTGAGTTGTTTAGTTAAGATAAACTTTGGAAACCTTTTGAAATGCTCGAAACGACTTTCTTGTAAATTCTGCAAATATCACACATCAAGTTCTTTCTTCCTTTGTGCAAAAACATCGTATCCGTTGGTCCCAGCGATGTACGTGCTCATTTGCATCCAGAGTAGGTTAAGTGGGACCCGATCACCGGTGGTCACTCGCGACGTGTTAATGCCGGGTACAAACAGGCTCTTTGGCTTCTAGTGTAATCACTGCACCACTGCTCACTTCTGTCAACAGAACTTTTCACACTGATAGTGGCACCTCTCACCTGTGCACTTACATGTTGCGATGTAACTCGGGGTAACCATAGATACCTCCAGGTGTGTATGTGTGTATGCGTGTTTCTTGGTCAGCTAAAGGTGTAGGTCGGTGTAGCAGTGCTACACCTCAACACAGGGAAGAGGTTGAGAGTTCTGAATGACGAGGATTTTGTGGCACATGGTCAGTAAAAGTCACCTTTTACTACAATAGGTGTTGATAGACTAGAGATATTGCTGTGAATATAACTTTAATATGTTTTCTTTGTTTAATTTGTATTTAAATGTATCTCTCTTGTTTTTTTTGTGTGTTTTTATTTCTGTAACTGAGAGCCCCAATTGTGCACTTTGACAGAATCCTGTTCAATGTAGAGTTATATGACAATGATTTTCTTTTTTTCTTTTTTTTTACTGTATCAGTAAATGTTCTTTGCTTTCATGTGACGTATGGTAGAGGCAGTAAAAGGGCCTGTCAGCTCCTCCTGTTGGCCGCTACCTGCCAGGACTTGATATATTCTGACATAAAACAACAAAAAACTGCGCCAAGACAAAAGTCAAGAATGAGTGCGAGAGTTACAACCTTTTATTTTGTGCTGAAAGTGTTCGAGATCCGCGAGTTTGACTGACAAAGTGTAACATCGTAAACATAACAGATGTGCCTCTGTGTGTCAGTCACAGTGTTAAAAACAGATGGAGGTATTTCGGCTTAAACCGTCCTCCAGGCGTTTTCCTAGAAGGACGAGGTCCGGTGTCGGGTCTTCAACTGAGAAGAAAAACATCCTCAGGCCCACAAACACTCCTTTGCGTAGTAGCATATTTAGGGTAACTCCGGAGGCCAACAGGAGGAGGCTGAAGGGTGAGGATGAGGTGAAGCAAAAAGAGAGGCAGTTAGATAAATAGTGAGAGCGAGCGAGCGAGCGAGAGAGAGAGAATTTGAGTGTGTGTGCGTCTGTGATTTCACTGAGTGTTTACCTAAAACTGTCTTGTTATGTTGATTTATTGATTTTCATTATTAGCTACGTAGAGGCTTTTCCAACATTGTTTACTTTGATGCAGTTGTTTCCTTGATTATGTTGCTTGTTGTGGTGAGTTGTGGGACTGTTTGTTGCTGCGACATGTCGACTCCCAAATGCTAATGCCGTGCCTTTTTGATTAAACTCTGAACATGTGAGCGTTTGAAATGGATCGATTGGAGTTTAATATGAATGATGTAAACCGAAGTGGATTTGATTCGATCCCAAAAGGTGATTTTTTTTTTTGTCGTAAACTGTCAATGGGTGAAGTGTGCTTGCATGCGAGCTGGGGGGCTTTAACCTGTTGCAGAGTGCTGCCCTATGTGCCGTTGATAAAAAGATTAATGAGTTGGGGGGGGGGGGTTTAAAATGGTATCATTTTGATATAAAGTTGTATAAATGTGTGTATGATGATGTGATATTTTAACACCACTTTCTTCTCAGAGGCTCTTTTGTCTAACCTGCGAGAAAGCTTTGGATTTTTGTAAACTGCAGTATGTTGAAATGTAACGGTTGTGTGAGAAAAACATCAATAAAGTTTTTCTTTCTTTACACTTCACACTTGTGTCCTGTCTTGCACTCACTCCTGTAAAATAAAAAAATATTATTGATTAGGTAATAGGTTAGCAGAGTTTTGGTATTTCTTTTTACAGTGTTCTTCACTGCATGGTCAATATATGATGGTATATTCTGGTGTTTATTATCCTCATCAGTTTTTTTATTTTAAATTCCTTCTGATGATATATTCTTTTTGTAAACTAAACTTCAAAGGTACACTATGCAAAAAAAATAAGACAGCGCTCTTGATACTTGGAATAGAAGTTTGCAAGAGCTAACAAGAGCTTCGGACATACTTTAAAGCCACACTAGAGCAGAACAGGCTTGTATTTTGATTATGATAACAGTACTGCCCATGTAGAAGTCCCACAGTGAAGTAAAGCAGGACTATGTAACCAAAATTGTGCTAATAAGAGTTCAACACACAACAAACGTCACTACGGGTCGTTATAAGCTGCTTTCAGTCGACCTCTGGGGTCATTTTTCTGATGAGGACGGGCTGATAAAATTTCCGTAGTGCGGTTTTAAGTTCTGACTCGATAAAAATGAAATAAGATTGAGATGAAAGGCAGCTGTCACTTTAGATTTCAGTGACTATCAACACATCGGCCATCACTCATTAAACTATGGAAACCGGAGCCAAAGTGATTACGGTTACTGTATTAATGATCGTACCCACAGTTACTGTCAAGACCAACCAGACCAAGGGTTTTTAATGAGGTCATAAATCCCAGGGAGGGCACGGCTGACATGACCCCCCCAAGTAATTTCAATAACAGCGTAAATGTCAAAAGTTTTCGACTCCCAAGATTTTGTATCCATCACTAATCTTCACTGTCACTCCTCCTGTTAGATAGCAGGTAGCTGCCACGGTCACATCAGCCGGTGTCTGCACTGTAACGTGACCAAGTCCATTAGCAGAGTTGCAGCGCTGCTTCTGTTGCGCCCCACAGGAATTGCTCTTGAGAAAATTTCCCCTTTAAAGTCGACGTCAGATTTTCGCCCCCGTATAATAAACACACCGCAGATTTTTATTGCACAGCCGACAACAAGAAATACATTATTAGATCTTATTAAAGGCCCCCCTGCAGTCCACTTTATATGGCTGCTGAGTCTTATTTTATCAGGGGGGGATCAATCAGTCGTGTTGTCGATGTTATTATGAGCCATTGTGTTGAACAAGAGATAACAGTTTAGTAAACCAGCCCGCACTGGGATTGAGCAAGTCGTGCTGCAATACTCATTCATGAGGCCCTCTCTGTTGTGCCTTGTGTTATGATTTACACATCGTGGTGCAGCTTAATCAAAACCACGGACATTCCTCTCACAGATTCCTATGGGCACAATGTCCCCGGGTTCATCGCAAGCAAACTATTTACGCACACTCACAGACGGGAAAACAATGCATATATCAAAGCGTGTGTCAGTGTGTGAATTTAACTCAATATGGCAGCGTGCAATCACCTCACGCCTGCTGTCTTGGTGAAGACCTCAGGGTCACAGATTAATGACCCTCCATGGTGAAGTGGTGGGTGTAATTGTTCTGGCCTTAACAAAGAGGAGAGAACACAAACATGTGAAGCCGACCTACTTTTAAATACTATATACCAGATGTGGAAACTACAGTATGCAGTGCCTGTAAGGTATGTGCTGCGAGAGAGGCCGTTTTACTGCGGGGGGGGGGGGGGGGGGAGTCCGACATGGGCCCATGAGAGGTTGGTTCATTGCCAGGGCGTTGCAATGTACTGAAACTATATCTGGAAATGTGCCAGAATTATAAAACCCCCTTTTTTTTGTACCATCTCGTGTGTTCGTGCGACTGAAATGAAACACTGACACACATTTCTATTGTGCCAGAGACCTGGATGATGGTAAGGCACGTGTAACTGATGAACCTCCTGATCATCAGAAAACTTGTTGCTCCTCTTGTCACGTGTTGGCGTTAAAGATCATGTCATGCTACCTGACAGTATCAAGCTTTAACATGCAAGATTAAGAGCAGGCTCATAATGCCTATAGATATATAGCTACTATAGTGGCTCTAAAGAAAGCATATGATGTTCACCGCTGTCCTGAAAGAACACTGCGCTCAATGCACTTTAGATAACCCTGACTGTGGGGTCCCTGTGCAGTATGCATATGTTATGTGCAGTATTGTGCAATGCAAGCGGGTGATGTTTGTACTTGTGGGTGTGAGTGTGTGCATGTACGTTTTTGACTTTATTACTCCCTATTTCACCGATTACTTATTTATTTATCTCATTCTTTCATTTTTTTCATCCCATGTTTTTGATAATCTCACTTAAAACCCATTTCCCACTGAACAAAACCACAGAGAGATGATGGAGCCTCATGTTCCCACAGTGGCATCATCTATTCTGTAGAACAGCGGCGCCTGCTGGCCGCTTTCCTGAACTGCAAGGCTAACATTTACTGTCTACCACTTAGCTAGCTTACTTGTCCACCTCGAGATTTTTTAGCAAAATCTACTAAACACAAGTGCGTAAGATGGAGGTAGTATAACGCACGGGACAGGCTCTCGTTGAATTAAAACACACGCCTCACGGAGAAACGTTGCTCCGCAGCGTCGGGCGCTCCAGTAAGTCTGCATTTAAAATGAATCGGTGTCTACAAATGTGTGCTAACGCTAGCTAAACAAGGATAGCGGTTGCTAACGTTACTGTGCTACCGGCTGCACGCACGACAGGCACGGATTTCTCCCAGCAAAAAAAAAAGAAAGCCTGGTATTGTAACGTTGAATGTTTTTATTTACACGAGCTTCGTGAAGGCTATGGTTTTTGCAAACAGTCAGAGATAGCTGTAACTTTACTGTACAGCAGCATAACTAGCTAGCTAAGGCAGCGCTAAAGTTAGCTGCACTTATGCTAGCCGGCTAATTCGATGCTAAGCACCATCACAAGTGGCCACAGGGAGCATAGCTAACGTTAGCTGTTTTGATATGCATTTGTCCTAATATATATACCCTCTTCACAGGCAGCCATGTCGGGAATTAAAAGGAAAATAGAAGGCAGTGACCCCGACTATGAGGACATTTCGCTAGTCCAAAACAGCAAGAGAAACAAAGCAGCGGAACATAATGGTAAGTACATGCTCTGGACCTGGAGACACCTGCTTTACATGTTGTGACAGCTGACAAGTAGCTGTACCCAGCTGATCCCTGGTCGTCAATATGTGTTTATCCTGCTTTTTTTTTTTAGCCAGAGAAGCAGCAGTACAGAAGATTGAGACCATCATCAGGGAGCAGTTTGCTTTGGAGATGAAGAACAAAGAGCATGAGATAGATGTGATCAGTCAGGTAACTGGACGATGCTTCACTTCACTACACTACATTTCACTTGTTTTGTGTGAGTAATGGAGTAAAAAATGTGTGATACAGAAAGGCACTGACAGGATTGTACAGCATGGTTTTGGTTTATTGTTTTTTTCTTCCCACATTATTTTGCAGCGGCTCAATGAAGCCAGGAGGATGATGGGACAAGCTCAGGGCATGCATAGTGGCCAATTACTACGCCAATGCTGGAATGACCAGACTCCCAGAGGTATATCTGCTTTACACAGACGGCAATCAGCTGCTCTAAGACACTTGTACGGTAGAAATAGCAGTAATCTCCATTTCTTCTGTTTTCCCAGCATGCCTCCAAGAGCGACCCCGCCGTGCTGAACCATCCAGCCATCCGCCGGTTCCTGGAGTCCCCGTCCCGTTCCTCTTCCCCCCTCAACCAGGGCTCCGACACTCCTTCTCTGGCCCACTCCGAGTCCGAGTCCCTCTCGCAGCAAGGGGAGGGAGCTGGAGAGGGATGGGGGAGGCAGCGTGGAGAGAGGGACGGCAGCAGGCAGCAGGAGCGCAGACCTGGACGCAATACGGGAAAAGTGAGTTGATCGGCTCGGTGATGATTTTATGAATGCCGTATAGACATTAGTGTTTTCATCTTCATTCTTCATCGTGACACGTTCTGTGTTACTTGTCACAGGATACATTCGGCGTTGCCGTCGTCAGAGCACAGGGTGACGTACCACACGACTGGAAGCGAGGCCTCGAGACTCTACGCGAAGAAGACAATCGTAGTGGGAAACGTGTCCAAGTACGTAACCGAGTTGAGCAAAAAGTTTGACTCACTCAGTCGTCTGTGTGGCGTGGTATGCTGTCGAGCAGGTCTTTCCAATTTAGGAGCAAATATGCATCCCTTTGTCTAAATGAATTCAGAACGGTTTGAAAGCCACAACCAGGCATTCATAACATCAGTGTCTGTATTCTCATCGATCTCTCCGAAAACCTTAAAGATCTTATTTGGCAAACGTGTCGATATTCCTAGTTTACAGTTTGAGATCAGCTGAGAGGTATTATTGAGTTACAAAAACATACACTGACTTCATTTTTCAGCATGTAGGATCCTAATAGACGTTGTTGTATCCATTTAAACATTATAACCGAATGATTTAGAGTATCGAATGTCCTTTGAAATATAGACACGGCACCGAAAGTGACTCAAAATACTGATGGGAGTTTTTTCCTCAAGTAAGAACTCAAAAATAACTGTTTGTTGATGTGTCACTAAAGGCCTTGTTTATCATTTGGAGTTACTGCCTCTCCAAAACCAATATTCCTCTGCTTCAGTAACTTTGCGCTCGAGTGTTTATGTGTTTTTCAAAGCCCAGAGTCCTTCGTCGAATTTGTCTCGTTTTTGCACGACTGTGCATCGGAGAGCGAGCAATAATTCAGATTTTCTGCAAGCCCAGTCTCGTTGCAGTACGCCTGCTCACTTCATTTATCTTCCCCTGGGCCTGAGTGGATCCAGATGACTGACAGTTTTCCTCGAGTCCACTCGCTTCAGTGTAACACGAAGCAAATGTTAATTCTAGGAATCGTGATAGACGAGGCACGTGTACGGTATCTCACGCTCACTGAATGTCTCGGAGGGTCAAATGGGAAAGGTCGTTTCTCCTGTGGGAAGTTGTACAAAAGGAGGCTTAAACCTGGCACAGCAGTCATAGACGTTAATAAACGATGAATGGGATCAGATGAGTTTAAATTGACCCAGATTATGAAGCTGCGTTGAAGTGTTTCCACTTATCGATCATCGGTGGCTTGTTTTCTGATGATCTGATTTGTTTTAAATTGAGCTTTTATTTTGTTTTAATGGTTACAAACCACCAAATCAATATACATTATCCCTACTGTTTACTGGTGCTTACTTTTCATTCCCTCTGGTTGTTTTTTCCTCTTGGTCTCTTTGGTACAAAGTCGTAAAAAAATTAAGTGTTATCTTCTTATAAAAAAAGAAAACGAGAATGTAGTCTTCGCTTTCCTGTCGCCTGCTATTTCTATTTTGATGTTCATTGTCCTGTTTCACTTCCTCGTTGTTGTTTCGCTGTTACTTCGTGGCGTGTTATGTGTTACACAAGAGGACCACCGTGGCAGTGAGCCTCGTGTTTCAGATTAACGTATTCCTCCATTCATTCGCACCCTCAGGTACATTCCTCCAGACAAGCGGGAAGAAAATGACCAGTCGACCCACAAGTGGATGGTGTACGTCAGGGGCTCCAGGAGGGAACCCAGCATCGACCACTTTGTGAAGAAAGTCTGGTTCTTTCTGCACCCCAGCTACAAACCCAACGACCTGGTGGAAGTCAGGTTGGTCCCGGTCTGTTTTTTCTACATATCTGAGGCAGACGATGTGAGCGGGGCAGGGCTCCTCTCGGTGCTGTTTTTTATGCGGTTACCTCAGGCAGGAATAGAAGTTGCACAGACAGGGACAAACTTGTTCCAGCGAGATCTTCCCTCACGATGTTTCGTTGCTTAGACACAATGTTGCTTCTAACCTAATATTATTATTCTACGTTAGTAGATTGCCGCACCTCTTTCCATGGGCCACCTGCCAGGGTGAAGGAAGTAAAGAAACAATTGTGGAAAAATAGCACCTGGATGCAGAATAGACTGTTTTATCATCAGCTGGTGTTTAATTCACTTTGCCATCAGCCTCTGAGTGCAAAAACAGTCTGCCGACAGTCACATTGTGTAACACAGACTGAGAATCCTTGAATAAACAGTGCCCCCTTGTGGATGTGTGACGACGCAGGTCATCCATCCATCATAGCCGAAAGAGAAAAAGCAACACTCGTCCCTCTCTGTCTGTGATACTTCAGTTAAATCTTGCCGGTGGCTTTTATTTACGCAAAAACAATGAGAAGACATCGCGTCAGTATCCAGATTGTAGACAAACATCAGTAGGTGGGGTCTGTGACGGTAATTAGCAGATGATGAGTCAGACTTGAAGTCAACAACAACCTGGGCACACCTCAGTCACACACGTGGTGCCACTCGCTCTGAGAAACAAACGTGTTTGGTGTTCGTTTATGAATTACTCGGAGGACTTCAGGGCGCGCAGTTCTGTGATTAAGATGTGTCGTTTTTAGATTTCATCCGTCTAAAAGGGGGCAGAGGATTTGAGTTTGCCCGTGGCTTCTGAATAAATGATCTCTTTCATCAGTCAGCACTTCTCATCCTGAGCTCGAAGCCTCCTGGCTGTTTGAGCTGACAAGGCGCTCACGTTGCCGTAGCAGCCGCTCGTAAGCCCAGTGAAGCCCAGGCAGGCCCAGTCGTCTCTGCTGACTCTCGACACAGCCTGAATGTAGATGTGAAGGGATGAATGAAAGTCGGGGTGAAAAGAAAAATGTCTCACTCATAGTGTTTATGCTTGAATAGACACATGATGTGTCTGCACACACACACACACACACACACACACACACACACACACACACACTCACACGAGGGCAGTCAGATCAGTTTCTGCTCTGTGGGGATGAAAACCTCGAGCTTCAAAGGAGGAGAAGAGCCCTTCAAGTCATTGATTTTAAGAGATTATTAACTCAGTCTTAGTCAGAAGCCAGGGCGGGAGCTTAGGATTTTCGTTTAGGATTTTTCATTATGACGACTTCTATAGATTTATTTTTTGTGTGTGTGTGTGTGTGTTTTGATGACATTACATAAGGCTTTCTAAATGTGTCTGTTCTCAGCGAGCCTCCCTTTCATTTAACACGACGCGGTTGGGGCGAGTTTCCTGTGAGGATTCAGATCCACTTCAAAGACCCTCGCAACAAACGTATTGACATCATCCACCAGCTGAAGGTCAGACCGGATCAGAGACCACATCACCACTCTGCTTGGTTTCCTCTTCTAATGAGAGACACAGTATTTTTCCACATGCAGGATTAACTGAGCCTCTTATAGACCTCCTGATATGTCTGTGATGTCCTTTGTGATGATTCCTGTCCTGATACTGACGATTGTAAATCAGATACTAGTAGTAATTTATTGTCTCTTGAAGTTGCCGACTTTGATCTACCTAACTGGTGTGGACACATTACCAAACATTGAACATTACAGGATTTAAATAACAAACTTAACAAGAACACGTATGTATCTTTTGCCAACATAGTACGCTTGGCGTTCAGGTGTTTAAGTCACGAGAACCCCGCTGCTAGACAACAAGGACGCCAGTAGTCTCCTCGTTGTTCTCTTGTCATCCTTCGCTGTTTTACAAGAGATGTTGACCTACTTTGTATTTCAACGCCATTGGGGGAGAGAAAAAAAAACTTCTTACAATTAAAATGGCAAGATGTTAACAATTTCCATGGCCTCCACCATTTCTGAAAACATCAGCAAACACGTCACAACATGTGAACTCAGAGCCTCTCAGTAAATTTCCACTCTTGAGATAAGAGGTCCTCTTATGAACTCGATGAACACGACCCTATTTAAAGGCAGCAATTATCATGAGCATAATTTAGTGGACTCAACAACTATTATTTTAACTCAGAAGTCTTCAGTTTTTAACCTCTCTTCTTCTTCTTCTTCTTTCCCAACAGCTGGACAGAACATACACTGGTCTGCAGACACTCGGGGCAGAAACTGTAAGTTGTAAATGTTCGCTCTGTTCCCTGCAGTGACGTGTTTTTTCTCAGAGCTTTACTCTGACGCTGAGCTATATTTGTTCCAGGTGGTTGATGTGGAGCTCCATAGGAACTCTCTTGGGGACGACTACATCCCTCAGCCCTCTTCCTCCAAGGTGACTCACAGAGCGGCCAGCCCCATGTCGGCCGCCTCCTTGACCCAAAGTTACGGACGCTCCAGTTCTCCCGTCTTACATGAGCCCAGTGTAGACAAAGGTACACGCTCAAAAACATTTGTCCTTATAGAAAAAAAAAGTGTATCTATATTTTATCACTTAAACAATGTAGCATCTTCTTGCTCCAAACCAGTTCAACTGAAATACTCACTCCCATTACCTTCTAGCATTCATCAAATCAGAGATGGGGAGGTCTGCAGGTGGCCACAGCTCCAGCCTCGCCGCTGGTGAACGCACCCCAACCCGGCCCAAAGCCAGCGACAGGATCACTCTGGGTTCCCATGGCAACTCAGCCTTCCAGCCCATCACAGCCAGCTGTAAGATCATCCCACAGGGTCAGCCGCCGAGCCCCGCCGAGTCTCCCGGGAAGTCGTTCCAGCCAATCACCATGAGCTGTAAAATAGTTTCAGGTAAATGTCTCCACCCAGTGGCCACTTTGCATTTTTATGTTTTCATAGAAGACCTTTCAAAGCTTTTCATGCTTCCTTCCTCCTTTTGTGAAAATGGAAAATAGATGCAGTGGACAGAGCGATATCACTGGTAGGCTGGTGGTACAAAGGGCAACAAGAGGGGAAACAATAGACGTCATTTAAATGTTTATATATCGAATAACATTTTTCATATATTCAGATTGCCGAAGAAGCTGCATGAAGTTTTGAAAACCCGCAGCAAAGCAAGCATAACTGCTTCTAAAAATGATGTGTGTGATTTGATGTAGTTGTACACGTTGCCTGTTGTTTCACTGAGTTAAAATAATATTCATAATCATCCCTGGAAAGATTTATTTGGGTTAAATCATAATAAAATCAGAGAATCCATGTATTTGAAGCCATTGTAATTTTTAAATGTAAATAACATTCCTAAAGATTATTATTCGTCTAATAGCTTGTGCACTTTCTCCCCCCGCAGGGTCGCCCATCTCCACCCCGAGCCACTCCCCGCTGCCTCGCACGCCCACCACCTCGACCCCTGTCCACAGCAAGCAGAGCTCCTCATCAGTGCTCAACAACCCTTATATCATTGTCGACAAGCCGGGCCAGGTTATCGGTATGGCATCCTCATCCGCCGCCTCCGCAGGTACGCGTCTCCTACTCGGTGTCAAAGTGCCGCTTGAATTCGGAAGTGGACCTGCAACAAATATCGAGAAGCAGTGTCTGAGCCGCCCACATAGAATATAAAAATGGCTGTGAGGAATGTACTCTATAGCAGAACAGATGATGAACAATACCCTTTAGACTCTTTCTCTATTTTGGACCTTTTTTTTCTGACTTGTCCTCTTTAACCCCTTTTAACTTTCTTATCCAGCTTTGTACTCACTCCCTTCTCACTCTTTTGTCCCCGATTTGCACTCATAAAGTATGACGTTCGGTGAGCCAGCAGGATGAGAGGTTGCCATGGCGACCGAGCTGCTGTGTTTCATTGCCATATTAGGACGATGAGACCCCACGCTCACATCAAGTTTTGTGTGCGTGCGTGCTTGTGTGTGTGTGTGTGTCTAGTTCCCCGTAAACAAGGTGTGCAATTATCTGGAAAGATGGAGTGTGTGCACTTGAAGTGTGCGTCACCCATCACGGACAGAGTCATCTTACATCACCAAGGCTGTTGCATTTACTTCTTCACATCAGCAGCGTCAGTTCATATTCCACTTAAGAGCTCTTTCCCCTAGATTGCTCACCCGCTCTCAGCCACTCCCACACTTCCTCCACAAGAACTGGCAGCAGGGCTGGAGTGCTATTAAGTGATGTTTTATCAAGCTGGATGAGGCTGATGTGGGTGTTTTTGGCTGATTCACCAATCCCGGGATAAAACAGATTTTAATGCAGTAGGTGAGGACGAAACTTTAGCTGTTCTCGGCTCTGCGGGTAAATGCAGCAACCGGAGCTTCGGCTTCGACGCCCACGCTGAGCAATCCTGGCATGAAGCTGTCACCTCACGCCACAAAGGCCTTGATGTCTGTGGAAAAGGATGGCAGCAGCTGCAGCGAGCTATCACCAGTACACTCATCATCCTCCATGACTTATTTGTGTGTGTTTTTGTGTGTAAATCACTCCACAGGAAGCCCCTCCGCCAAACAGTCTGCTGCTCAAGGCACTCGCTCTCCAGCCCCCAAAGTTCACACTGGCACCTTCCTCTCATCAGGGGTGAAGGTGAGTCGGGAGAGGCTAAACAGTGTCACCCTTCTTATGAGCTAAAACATTGTTTTACTGATCTGTTCCTTCCAATGTGAATATAGTCTGTCCCTGTAGTATCTGTATCTTTAACAAAGCAGGGTGGTATTAATAGTAGGCCAGGCTGCTATCTTCAGCAGATGTGAGTGCCTTGGCAAGCTATTTAAATGGGACATCGTTCTGAAGATAGGAGGGGGGTGTGAGGGGAGCGTCGCAGAGAGAATTGCATGGTTTCTGTTTCAGTCAGTGTCAATACCCCGCTCTAAAAATCCTCCCACTCCCACATGCTCATCATCTCATCATTATCCACAAAGAATGAAAAACGCATTCTCTTCAAAAATTTCAGTTTTCTCACCGTGGTGCTCTGATTGGCTCCTAGTGTACACTCTGTTGTAGGCTGCCGGCAACTGCTGTAGTACTAAAGGCCAGGGCAGATGGGGAATATTAAAACATCTCCATGATGAATAAGTGATGATGCTGATTTTCAAAAATTCTGTCTTAAGCCACAAATCTCTTCTCACTCTATCTGTAGCCTGTTGAAATCAAATGGTTACTTAATTTTATGGTCACAATGGATCATATTAAACACTCAATTTACGCCCGTGATAACAGCTGCGATATTACCAACCTGTTGTGGCTTGTGGCAGCGTGGCCATCCTGCTCTAATCCTTCTCACCATGTGCACGCCACTTCTTGTGCAGGTTATTATCAAGCAGGAGCCAGGGGAAGTTTCAACACAGCAGCAGCAGATGGTTTCCACAGTAACCAGCCAGCAGCAACCTGCCGCTACGGCAGCACACCAGTTTGTCGCAGTGAAAGGAGGTCACATGATCTCCATGTCGGCCCAGAAACAGGCAGGAGGGCCCTCAGGGGCCACAACCAGCAAGGTCAGTCTCTCATGCATATACTCAAGCAGCCCCGCACAGAAGTACCTCAAATCATTTACATTTAAATTGTGGTGAGATATAAATGTGTTAAAACTCCATATGACACTTCTCTCATTTCTAGATGTTAGGCATTCCCGTTAGCTCAACGCTTCAGTCTGCAGTCAAACAGGTTGCTATCAGCAGTGGACAGATTCTGGTTGCCAAGGGCAACCCTTCTGTCTCCAAGGTGATGGGAGGGAAGCAGGTTTTGGCTCAGGGAGTCGCTAAAGCCATCGTCAGTGGAGCCAGTGGCATGTCTGGTCAGCAGGCTGCTGCCAAGGCGGCTGGCGGTGGTTCAGGTGGCAAAAGTGGAGGTCAGAGTTCAAACACACATCTTCCACAACAAATTAAATGCAACACATTTTATTTTTGTCATCGTGTCTCTTATTATTAGGAAAAATAATTGTTTCATATACTTGATTGTTACTTGAAAATATATTCAAGATTAGCAGAGGAAAATGTATTTATAATGTACTTTAAGCTCATTTTGCAGTACAATTTCAGAGGTGTGTAAATGGGTATATTTTTCTTTCTGTGTATGTCCTTAGTGATGGCTACTCTTCAGCTGCCAGCCAACAACTTGGCCAATCTGGCCAATTTGCCTCCAGGCACCAAACTCTACCTGACCACCAACAGTAAGAACCCCTCAGGGAAGGGCAAGCTGCTTCTCATCCCACAGGGAGCGATCCTCCGAGCCTCCAGTGCAAGTGAGTGAATGCCACATCCTATATTCATCTTCTTAAATACAGACATTGGCAAAAGAACTAAACGACTAATATTCAATTAATATTCATTAAGCCAGTTCCAGTCACATACTTGACACACTTCCATCAAGCTCTTGGAGTTTCTTTGACTGTCTGCTGAATTTTTGTGGCAGCTGTTCACAGAACATGAGCCAGCAGATAAGTGCTTGGGGTTAAGTTGGGCTTCCTGAACACTTTAAAGGCCTCGCAGACAAACTGAAGAGAGATGGGTAAAGACTGGCTGGCATTAAATCCACAGACTACCCTGTAACACTAAAGTGTTACTCAACCAGTTCAAGTAGAACACATTTTATGAATGCATAAATATCAAGTATTAAATCAAAATATAGTGCAGCCTCCACTTTTTAGTGTTTCCAAGAAAAAAAAACATTTTCTTCAACTTGGGTCTTTGTCATAATTTAATGTCCTAGTACATTATTTCTCAGGAGACTTGTAATAGCGTATATCTTGAGGTTTTATAGGGGTACTTTTGTTTTCTTTGTGCCCTACATGTACAGTTGAGATTGATGGCTCTGGGAACAGTTTCGGACCAACTGAAACTAATACATGAGTGTGTAGGTGACTCAGTATCTGTGGTTAGTGTCCCAGCCAAATGACTTTCGCCCTGACATTTTCCCTCTGAGCCTCGAGCTGGAGACGGCTGTATTAAAAATGTTGTTGCTTTGGGCTCATCATAAAGTTTGGGGGAAAAGTAAGAAACCCACTTCTGCAGAGACGTACAGATTGTGGCTGCTGCACTACCTCCTGGACAGTGAGTCAGTACTTGTCATCTGTTTCTTTCCGCAGTCTATTTAATGTGCACTGCAAGCTAGAATCCGTCACACAGGAACACTTCTTGTCAAATAAAGAGATTTAAGAGATTTAGCAGCATCCCGTAGTTGATAAAAAACTCACATTTCACCGCAGTAAACCAATATTACTCCGTACAGTGCTGCTTCAGACTCATTTGTAAGTAAAGTAAAATATACTTTTTTAAAATCACCCAACTTAACAAATAGAAGAGAAGCTGTAATTTAGGTTAAAGAAGAACAGGATTGTTTATCAGATTTGCGACTGATGTGTGTGTGTCTGTAATTTAGGTCAGCAGTCCCAGAGCAGCTCGTCTGCAGGCGCTGGGGGCTCTCAGACCTCCTCCTCTTCCTCCTCCTCTTCCTCTTCCAGCAGCCTGCCTTCCAACCTCTCCTACACGTCCTACATCCTAAAACAGACCCCACAGGTGGGTAGAAACACATTTACGCTATCGCACAAACCTTAGAGACACCCGTACTCTAGTATAAAAATACTCTCTTTGATGTCTTTTGTGTGGATTCTCATTTTTGAACGCCAGAGCATTAGTGTTTGATTTGCTGGCATGTTTTGAGCAGCGTCTAAAGAAGTCTGTGTGAAGTGAAGATGCTTTCACATTATCCATTAAATAGTCATCAACACAGTTACAAAAAACTGATTTTAGATTTTTTTCCCCCGATAGCAGTAGAGAGTCTGCAAACAGGGTTTCTTCTCCTTAGTGAATGTTGGATTTCTGTAGAGCCTGGTGTGTTCTTAATTAGACACATTCATTACAGCAGCATTGATCCTGCAGCCAGCTTTAGATCAGCGCTGCCTGTGCGTTTAACCAACAGCACATAATGAAGTTGTCTGCAGAGGTTTCCACCTACATTTAAAGTAAGGATCTCGGCTGGGTTCGCTAATTATGGTCAATCTTCAAGGTTTGGAGTGTCTTCTAAGTGTTATTTTTACAAATGTGCTCAAATATAGTGCTTAAATGGCTAAAGAGTTAGTGCGCACACACACAGACACACACAAATGCCCCAGTTAATTGATTTCAAAGAAGGCTAATTGAATTTTCTGTAAGCTATTAGGAGATATTAAAGATGAAACAGCTGAGTTACATGTTAATAAAGCCGTAAGATTGGTTTTAAAAGGCAAGTGCGTTTTGTTAATGTTTTGTGGGGCACCGACCAATTTTGTACATTTAAAGTGTGTTTTACAAGTCTTGGGGAGCACTGCTGCATATGTGGAAAAAAGTCACATAAAGCCTTTTGTGGCTCCAGCGGTTAAATTTAATTAAAATTCAATGGAAGTGTCTTGGACTCAATTCAAAGCGATATGTTGTTGGATTTCTACACAGTCCTCTAACCCCGCTTTTCCCATTTCACCCAGGGCACGTTTCTGGTCGGCCAGCCAGCACAGGGTTCAGGGAAGCAGGGAGGCTCCAGTTCGGCAGGTCACGCAGCATCATCTCCAGCAACTGTTACCCAACAGGCCATCCGCGTGACAGCTGGACAGAAGGCGGCCATTCTGGCTCAGGTCAGCATGAGTAACACGACACAGGGCAGGACTTTACTGCTGCCTCTGCACTGTGTGATACTGATGGAACGATTCTGTAGTTACTGCTGTTGTGTGTGTGTCTCTTTACTGTTTCACAAGCATTTACAGCCCTGTTCTGATATAGTTACAAGCACTCTCTGTGATTTATACCCCAAAGACAAGCCGGTAAATATCAGCGGATCTCCCAGGACAAAGCCCAGTACAGTTTTGAGATCCAGTTGAAGAGCTTATTTGGTGTTTGCCAGCACTTTTGTTCTTCCTGAACACCTCTGGCAGTCCTGTTTACTCTGCACGCTGAAATATTGATTTTTCTTTTTTTCTTTAACCTCATTCTTTCTCACAGTTTCACACCACTTCTTTTATGAACTGTTCTTGCTGGCCTCTTTAACTTTGACAGTATGTCACCCCATTTTGTTTCCAGTTTGACACCACCGTTCTATCAAATCTTAGAGTTTACAGGTTAAGCCGATGGTGGAAATGTTTAACTATTTAATGCTGACTTTGTCGGACGCTGACGGAAATACATTTTTAAATAAAAGAAAAGAAAAATAAAGAACGTAAAGACAGGGCTGTTGGCAAGAATCACTGTGGACATCATGCACAAAATTTGTATTATTTTACACACTGACTGACAGACATGCCTGATCAACCAGCCGCTTACCAAAGACATTTCCCACCATCGACTAAGTCATCAAACCTCTTTCATGGGCTCTGTGATTCCTCCATAACTGTAAGATTAGAATTAATGATTAAAGAGATCAGAGTCGATAATTATGGCTAAACCACCTCATTTCTAAAATGCTGTTCTTACTTCCCTCTGTCAGTTAACTTGATGAGTTTCTCCGATCTGAATTTTCTCTGGTCATAAAAGCCTGTTTCAAATTATTATTTTATGAAAGCAGCTTTATCATCAAGTCAATTTAAGATGGTATAATCACTTTTTATTGTGGCCTTCTTTCACACCAGACCAGGGTCCACTCCCATGTCCATGGTCTTTGACAACGGTCACTATTTCGTTTGAAAACATAATTAATTTTCCATCTTGTTCAACTCAATATGTAAGTTGGTGGCTGATTGTAACAGCGAAGGACTCCACGCATCAGCTGGTTTAAATCTGACTCACCTATGTGCTGCTGGGCTGGGGTGGACAGTCCTCTCATGCTGTTTAATCCTTTTGACTTTGCACTCTTCACATTCTTTGAGTACTTGCTGTTGGAAAAACGATTGAGACTGTTTGAGTTTGTCAAAGTCTGGGAAGAAAATTAATTTCAGATTTGGTATAGATTAATTTTCTGCCAGCTCACTTGCTTCTTGCCAGTTTAAGTATGTTCATATAGATTGTTCTTGTGGATCGTAAGTGAGTGGTTGCTCCTAGTTTCGAACTCTTAATTCAACTTTGTGATCTTCTGTAATTGACAGGTGGTGGGCGGCTCCCAGGGTGCACAGGTGAAGCTTTCTGATGGGTCTGTCAAGACGGTAACAGCGGCGGCAGCAGGCCACTTGTCCAAGCCGGGGACTACCACGTTGAGGATGACAGGCGGAGTCATCACTGCTGCTAGCTCCACCCCCGGCTCCGTCAGCGCTGCAGCGGCAGCAGCAGCAGCAGCAGCCAGCCAACAGCAGGCGAGTTTCACAGCCCTCATGTTTTTCTGTTTCATTCTGCCTGACAGCTGGTTTGAAATTACTTTTAAAAAGGGACAAACAGCAGTAACATTTAAATGGATTTTGAGTATTTATTTTATGCTTGCTAAGTGGTATTTTTATTTTCAAGTACTCCATTAAGGTTTCCACCAGATCCAGTTTGAGATAAAGTTTGTTTTTGCCGATGACAAATAATTCGTTTCAATGTGTGCTTTTGTGATTAGAGGATTGTTTTGCGATGAAGTTAGATTCTTCTGCCTAAGCAATAATGAATTTTCATTGTTTATATACTAAAGCAGAGGGGATAAATGAAAAAGTGGGATAAATGTACTAATGATTTGCCACTGCAGTATGAATACATGGAAAACAGGATGAGTGCAGTAGCAAGGTCAGAGAGAGCATAGAGTTTAGATGGTGTGTGAAGAGCCCTAAGCCATTCATCAGCAGTGGTCTGGGTTTGGGTGATTACAGCTTCAGAGTCAGAGGCCAGGCCTCATTAACTTGAGAAATGGAAACACATAAAAACACTTCCTAGAGGCCGCAACACAAAAAAAAACAAATATGTATACAGTATGTAACGGATAAAAACACTCCCTCTCTCGAACTCTGTTCTCGAAAAGACTGACGTAAACACAAAAGTGTAATACATCACTGCTTTTCCAGTTTTGGAAAAACAGCCCTTTCAGGACTGTTAATTGAATGATGAGGTAACTCCATGAGAGAAGTTGACTCTTTTGTCTTTGAGAATTCCTTAAAACCGGTGACCTGATCAGCATGTGTCCCTCTTGGATTTGCACGGCATCGAAAACAAATGTGACCAGAGCGCAGAAAAGATATTTATCACAAACTCTAAAGTCCTGCCATAGCGAATGTAGTTTGAGTCCTCCCTCTCTCCTTTCCAAACGCATTTTTAAATGGATTCGTCACTTCAGAAAATTGTAATATGAAGTGTACATTCACTGTCATGTAACAGCAAAAGTGGTGAGATGTGTCGCCCCATAAAATGTTTTTCTGAACACCGACTTAAGTATTTAAAGACAAGTGTTTTGAAAATGACAGTCGTCAAACAAATAAACACATTTATTGGAGTACAACATAAACAATTGTAATGAGGCCTGTACCAAATAGTTCAAAGCTTCAAAGCTTATTAATAACATTGACATTCAAATTCAAAATTTACATTTGAATGCTGGGAAGCTCTTTGCATTTCTATTAATTCTGTTTAAGCCCAGTATTGTTGCACAGTTTAGACAGATTTGACTACACTGATATTATTAATATTAAACTATTTGTAGAATCACATTCCAGTTGTGGCTGTGTAGGATTGTAGCATGTAGCATTTTCAGTTTGCTGATGATGGATTACTTAATTTAAATCAAGGATTTTTATTTACTCATTTTCTTATTTATGAATGTGTGTACGTATTTATTCATTTATTGTTTTGGGTAATGCTTCAAGTGTTAAAAAGTGACATTAAAATGTAAAAAAAGACATTATGTACAGCCATAATCGTAATTGTACACACTACAGTAGCAAAGTTTGCCATCACAGCAATATCTTATAAAGTTAAACTGTGTCAAGACTCCATATGTTTGTTGTGCCTGGCACAGCTGACTGACATGCACATTGAAAGAGAGCAGAATGACAGTGTTTGTGTTTGTCTCCTGATTGACAGCTGTGTTTCTGTGCACTCCCAGCAGGCTGGAGATGCTGGGAAGTCATCCTCTCAGCACCACTCACTCCTGGTGGCCGCCAACCAGGCCGCAGTAATCAGTGCCGCGAAGAGTGCCAGTGCTGCAGCTGGAGGCAGCCTGTCGAAGGCGGCTGTGGCCACCTTGGTCAAGGGTGCCGGCAGCTCTGCCACAATGACAAAGAGTGCTGCCGGTTCAACCGGCGCCGTGGTAACAGTTGCCAAAGGCATCACCAACATGCCCGTCGTCAGCATGTCCAAGGGGGCAGGGGTGGGGACCGTGGTGGGTGTGCCCAAAAGCAGCGGCACGTCATTGGTCACCGCAGCCTCGTTAGTCAGCGGAGTGGCAGCAGGAGGAGGGAAGACAGGTGCTACTCTGTCAGGTATACAAAGAGAAATATCAGTGTGTGTTTATCACCTAGTTTGAGTGTGTGTTTTCGAACAAATCTAGCTCAGGTCCAGCTGCCAATAGCTTTTGTCTGGAATGTATTATGTTTTGTCTGCAGGCATGCTGAAGATCCACTCTGGAGGTTCCAGCTCCCAGCAGACAGTCCTAACCATCCCTGCCAACCAGCTCAAGCAGCTGGGGGTTGGCACTGGGTCCGGAGGGCTGCAGACCATACTCATGCCTGTAGGGAAAGGTAGGCATACCCGAGACAGCTCACTGAAACACAACAATCAGCCTCATCGTGAGCTCATATGATGAGAATGTTATAACCAGAATGTCTGCATTCCACATAGAAGCTGTGTACTCGACCTCAGAAATAGAAATCACATCTGAACGTAGATAAAAGGCAGCAAGGGCACTGAATAAAACATGCAGTATTGACTATGATTGCTTTGTGGGCGCGCCAATTTTCTTACAAGTTTCTGAAGAACAAATACTGAAATGATAAATACTGTTCTCTCTAATGATTTGAAGAGAAGACTGTAAGACTGTAGTAGCTAACAGCAACTTCATCCATTTTATCTGTCTCTTGCTAATAGATATGACTGCATAGTGTGAGTTATTTGAGACGGAGGGTCAAAGATGCCATAGATTCTCCTCTCTCTGTAGTACATCATCTTCCTCCCCTCTCATATTTCATCTTACCGTTAAGCCTATTTACCTAATGGGCCATTGATCCATCCTGTGTGTGTGTGTGTTTTCTTCTGTGTAATAGTAGTGTCTAAAGGCCCAGTCTCCAGTACTCCTTCCTCCTCCTCTTCCTCCACCACCCCTGGAGCAGCTGGAGCTGGTGCCTCTCCCAGTCCTGCCAGCCAGGTGTCCCCCTCCCTTGCCCTGCCTCTGGCACAAGGTGAGAGGGGTTCATCCCCACTCCACCCACTCTTCTCTCATTCTTTACCTCTTTTATTCCCCACCTCAAGTTTCTTCCATTGTGTCAGTTTTGTATTGCCGCTACGGTCAAAAAATGAGTTTTGGCACCGATACCAAAAGGACAAAAAAGGAATAATATTTTTTTTCTACAAACACAAGAAAATACATCACTCCTCTCAAATACAAAGAACTACAGGCTTGTATTTATTTATATTTATTGAAATGAAACGTTCTCTTGCATTTGCTTTTCTGCCGCCACAGTGAAGACAGAGCCAGGTGCTGGCACAGCTGTCACATCTGGTCCATCCCCCCCGGTGACTGCTCCTGTCCCCACTTCTGTCCATGTTGCCTCTGCAGCCACCACAGTCAAGCAGGAGCAAGGGGCGGATAGCTCAGGACACGACCTCATCAAGTAAGAACGAGTCACGATGCTGCGTTAACAAACAGCACATTAGCTGATTCTTGGAAGATAGATCATTTATTGCCTGTTGAGAGGAAAGGTGCAAATTAGGGATGCTCCGATCAGGGTTTTTTGCCCCCGATACGAGTCCGAGTCCTTTGATTTTTGAGTATCTGCCGATACCGAGTCCCGATCCGATACTCTTATAATACATTTAAAAATTAAAAAGATCGAAGAAAACTATCCAAGGTGTCCCTTATTTTTTATTATATTTTACCACCCCTCGATATCCCAAATTTACATATCTGACAGTTTGCAACTGCATCGTTCTCGTCACTCACTTTAAAATACTTCCACACAGCAGACATGGTGCGCCACAACTCGCCACTCCGCTTCAAAACAAACTGGCGTGCTGGTCTTCTGCGCATGCGCATGTCGTAAACGGTGGTAGTAAATACTCATTTTATTTTTTTTATTTTGAATCACCAATAGCCCATATATCAACAATCTAATACAAATAATGACTAAATAAATATATATAAAACCGATCTCTGATCGGGTCGTAACGTCCGAGTCCCGATCGAGTCTTCAGTGGCGTGATCGGCCCCGATTTCCGAGTCACGTGATCGGATCGGTACAACCCTAGTGCAAATGCAGAAAGAGATTTTTATAACTTGCTGAACTCCACGAAGAATCTCGTAGCCTCATGTATTAAAGCTATCACACAGCTACCAGTATGTAATGGAGGGTTTGTAGACCATTTTCTCTTCCTGGCAGCCATTTCAGTGAGTGTTATCTCGGGGGGAAACCTGACAATACTGATTCCCTTTTCAGCACTGAGCACATAGAGACCATGATGCAGCTGCTGACAGCCGTGGTGAAGAAGTTCCCCCTGATTGTGCCGGATAAGAGTGAGTGACCTTTCCCTGCAATTGCTTTTAAACCAACTCCGTATATTAAAACAGACAGAGGGCTTATACACTTCAAGCTGTTAAATTCTGTGTTTTGTTTGTTTGTTTAGCTGAAGACTCCCATCCATTCTGTGCCTCTTCAACAGAGCAGTATTATTCCTGGACTATTGGGAAGCGCAGAGCATCAGAGGTGACTTTTAGCTGTTGTGTGTGCACGATGATGAATGCTGTACATCATCTCTGCCTGTGAGTGATTATGAAGCCTCAGTTGAGTCGATCTGCTCACAGGACGAGTGTATCAGTTTTTTTCCACAAGTGTCTTGCATTTTATTGATTTGATTTTATAGGGCCACTAGTGATTAGTTTTCGTTATTATTAAACTGCAGATTTTTTTAGTTGTTTAGTCATTTAAAATAAAAAAATAAATAAAAACTGCGAAAAATGCTCATCACAATTTCCCAGAGCTCAAAGTGACGTCTTCAAATCGTTTCTTTTATCCAACCAACAGTCCCAAACACAAAGACTCTTCATTCACCATCATAAATGTCAAAGAAAACGGCAATCCCTTACATTAAAGAAGCTGAGACCAGCAAATGTTTTGACATTTTTGCTTAAAAATGTACTTAAAAATGATTGGCTGACTGTTTTATAGTATTGATCATTTTATCATTTCTTTCTTTTTTAACTAATGGATTCATCGACTAATCATTACATCTGTAGTGCGTATTGCCTTTGTTGAACATGTTTGGCTGCGTCTCTGCTGCTCTTCAGAAAGAGAAAGCGGGGTCTCTCCTTTCTCAGGATTAAGTGTTCTGTGAACACATTTCACTGCTCTGCGTTCAGCAATGTCCTTGAATTAAGGTTTGAATTAACCTCATTATATCTCACAGTGACAGCATCCACTTACTAGCAGTTACTCTCCAGTTTCCAGGGTGAGGGCGTCTGTAATGTCAGTGATAATTTGCATTGTTTGCAGTTTTGTTGTCTGTGTAATCTGTCTTGCTGTTCTGTGCTGGACCCCTGACTCAGCAAGCTTTCTGTTTGCCTCACGTCTTCCTATCTATCTGGTCAGATGTGTATCTCTGCCGGGTTGTCTCCTCTCATCTCTGCGTAATGGGTTCATCAATAGCTCATACAGACCAGCCCATGTCGTAGCTGTCTGTTCTCCTTCTCTGCCACTATAAAAGGCTCTCAGACAATTTATTTATATCTACAGGTCACTAATTTACTTAGGGGACTCAAAACACATCATTCGACAGTGCAGGGACAGGAAAAGATGAGGCTGCAAGCTAGTCATTACTGGACTGGAGGGATTTTAGGTGAGCTAAAATGTATGCACATCTGGGGCCCCATTACAGACACTTCTTAAGTCGGAAATCCTACCTTAACTCAGATTAGGATGACAATTCGGATTTTTGGTATTACAGAAACATGTTACCTAACTGCCTTTAGGAATAAATCCTTCCTTATCTTAGCATGCGAATTGAAGACTTTCCAGACTTAGAAATCCTACATTAGGATGGCATTAGACGCTGTCCTAAATTCAAGACCACCACCGTTGTTACTGTCTGTATGACAACGACAATGATGATGAAGGGAATCACAATGATGTTAGCTTCTCAAACAGGTCAACATTGATGTTAGCCTATTGGAAAACTAGCCTTGATGTCAGCCTGTTAGCTTTATATTACCCGTACCTTGTATTAATGGGTATACATCCTCTCCTCCACCGACACGATTAATTTCTCCAATTGAACAATCAAGTTTACGGTTCTTGTTCATTTACTTGTGATAAGATACAAAGTCTGAGAAAGGACACAGCCATGAGTTTAGGAATTGCTTCTGTGGTATGATTATTTTCTTTCTAGTGACAAGATGATCCCTGAATGTACAAGTTTACACGATATATTTTGCCGTATGTCTGTGTAGCTTCAGCGAGCGGTGGCGGTGAAGCGGGTCGTCCAAGACGTGCTGGACCGCTCACCCCGCCTGCAGGCCCTCACTCCCCCAAAGACCAGAGAGGTGGTGCAGTGGTGCCGACAGAGGGGCTACACACCGCCTGACCTCGAGCCCCAGCGCAAGAACGACGACGAGTCCATCGAGGACATCCTCACACAGATTGACAACGAGCCTGGTGAGTTTGTAAAGGGTTTTTTGGTGCAAAGCTCCTCATTTACTTTGGCCTGTTTTTGTGATTTCACAGTCGACTCTTTTCTGTTTTGTGGATCAATATTTCCCTTCAGTGTTGCATGTGTGGGTGTAGTTCTTCTGCAGATACCAGTTAGTCCAGTAGTGTGTGAGGGTGGCCAGTGTGCAGCTTCACTGTGGGGCCGTGTTGTTTTATTCACAGGGAGTTCTCATTAATTCTGCCTTTTATCTCAAAAGCGTGAGAGACGAGGCTGCTTAGCTCTGTGAGTCACACACTTGCCTGAGCCAGACAATATGATAATCTGCATTTGTGTACTCTCGCTTTCGCACAAATACCTTGATTTATAATTGTCACATTATTGAACCAGTAAAATGAGCCAATAATTCCCAAGAGCAAATCTCACATTTTCTCCTCTTTCCTTTTCAAACACGCAGCCACACATCAAGAGTGTAATGCTGATGCGGTTGCTGTTTCTGCTTCGCTAGGACGCCGCTGGTTGTGAAACGGTGTGTGAAATACATGTGAATGTGTCCGCAGAGTGCCCGACAACCTTGAGTAGCTGCGAGGAGCTGATGCTGCGGTTGGAGCAGATGCAGGCTCTGCTGAAGACTGAACCAGAGGAAGCGGACGACGAAATAGTCGACATCGTCACCGTGACTCCTCCATGCCAGAAACTAAAGGTCAAAGAGGAGGAGCAAGAGGCCGACGCGGAGCCCAAGTTCTACCTGGGCCCGTGCACGTCCGCCCAGTTTGTCAGCGAAACAGCTCAGCAGGTCAGGAGCCTCTCCGGGGTTTTGGAAGTGAAAATGCAGGGAGAGCTGATGAATACAACCATTAACATGTTGTTATTGTTCTGCTATAGCAGCTGAATTTTTAACTAGAAGAAGCTGCACCGCTTTCTCCATTTTCATGTGATGTCTCTCCATCTCTCTCAGATTGGGGTAACCTTCCACCCAGTGGAGGTGGAGAAGAATGTGTTCGCTCCATCAGTGGAAACCATGATCCTGAAGGTCGGTCACTATACAGGCCAGAACAGGGAAAAAAATAAAAGTTGGCTGTTTACAGTAGCTCATCTTTACCTCAACATACCCTTGACTAGAATGACGAATGTACGGTGTGTATAAAATGTACACCTGCACAGTATTGTTGCGTGTTTCACCTTGTACTGTACGAGAGAGTGGGTTTCTTTGTGACTAATGGTATCACTGTGTGTGTCTGTGTGTGTGTGTGTGTGTGTGTGTGTCTACACTGCAGGCTACTGAACAGTTTGCCAGTGACATCCTGAGAGAAGCTCTGGCTGGGGCCTACGCCAAATCCCCTCCGAACAGGTCAGCCTCTGTTTTTTTTTTTTTCTCTCTCTCTCGCATGCAACCTGCTTAGTGCTCCATTTTTCACTCCATTCATCACATCTAGGCCTCGTCCAAAACTACCAGTTTACCTCTCAGAATATTATTAACACGTCCACAACAAGAAAAATCTTTATTTCATAAGAAATGTTTCAGGACACTACGGACTACGGGAGTTACCTCAACTTAACCTTCACTTTACTGCATTTGGTGGACTACTGTGGACTCACCTCATGGTCTACAATTATCATGTTTGTTGGTGATATATATTTGATGATTGAACAATGAAAACACCAAAACTAACTATGACTTTATCCGACTATCTTAAGTATTTTCTGTCTTTCCTTTTCATTCCTCTGTGCCTCAGAGCTCCATTAGCCACAAATTATTAAAACACATCAGTTAATTATTCCATTGCACTGAGTGGCATCATCATTACGTTGAACATGTGCACTGTAGACACGTGCTCTCCCCGACTGCTGTCAATATTTGCTACAGCACCGAATGTATATTAATCGCAACTGAAAATAGTCCCAAACAAATACGCTATTTACTATTGTTTTAGTTTGTTAATGTTTTAGGATTTTTTTTTTAGCCTGTTTTACAATAACTTTGTAACTTTTGGGTTTTGCAGGGCTCCAAGAGAGATCACAGCCATGAACATCCACCAGGCTGTCAGTAGCATCCCCACCTGTGACTTCCTCACCAACGCACACATGGGTTACCTGTCGAAGGACAACTGAGGCAACATGAGAATGACACTGACTGGTGACTGACACAAACAGAGATGTGAGGACCATCTGAACTGCTGCTTATGATGGAGAGACTCGGTGAACTGACAGCTCTACTGTGTGACGCGTCACACCTGGAAGTAGTCCTGCTGCCTCAGGTTACACAGTTATAACTAATGTACTGTATTCATTAACTTGATCATAGAAGGGCTCAGCTTGCTTCTCACAGCAGCAGAATAACAAATGTTTCTAATACTCTGGGTATATCGTAACATTTTAGTCCTAATGTATCGAGAGAAGCCGCATTGTGGGACTCGTGTTGTTTGACTTTGAGATGCTGTTGTGCTCTCGCTTACCTCATAACAAGATTATTTTAATGATGAAGTGTTTCCCGCCAGACAGCCCGCTAGTCACCGGGGAAATGAAGCCTGAGTGACTTACAGGACTGAACGATAACATGAGACAGCTGTCCCCTCCATTCTTCATCCTGCTGGCACGTTCCCCTGAACTAGGAACAAGATTCGGTTCACCAGCAGAGGTGGAAACACTAATGAGTATAAGAAGTCTGTATCTATGTCTGGTGGGAGCTTTGGGCAAAGCTAACAGAGAGATTCTGATCTGTCATTTCGAACACCGTTTGATGTATTTCAATGTTACCTGGCAGAGGTAATTATGGCTCACAGCTGTTTTCACAACCTCTTCAGAAGAGGTAACTGAGGCAAGTTTGTTATTTTTAAGTTGAGATTTCATCAAATCTGTTACTGTCGTTATGAATTCAAGACATCACTCTAAATATTTATCTTGTCTCCTTCACCAATCAGGTTTGATAGCCAGTTAAAAGAACTGCTTTTAAGTGTTCTGTTTAACAATCGTTATGTATCTGTCACGTAATGTACACAGTGTGTATGACCAATATGAAATAGATGGTGTTTTCAAAATCCTGTTTTATTTTTTTACCCTGCAAACAGTAACGCCCAAACAGCAGTGAGTGTGTATGTCTGTGTGTGTGTGTGTGTGTGTGTGGATAGTGGATGTAGTCATCACAGAAAGTTATTGAATTTGTTGGGGAGTGAGTGCTCGTGTGTGTGTGTGTGTGTGTGTTTTGTCAGCTGATGCAGTGTCTGTAATTCTGTTTCATGTGGAGCTTTGCATTATGTTAATGTGTGGATGAAGTGGAAGTGTTTGGCCTGAGTGGTTGTGATGCCTGTGCAACCAAACTAGTTTAGAAGACACCGTTGTATTTTCATGTTTCAGTGCAAACCAAAAATATAATCAATATTCTTGTAATAAACAAAGAAAAACTCTGGTTGTATTTTTTCATTCACGTGTCTTGTGTTGAACATGTTGGTTTGTTGGTTTGGGAGCTTGTACAACAACATGAAGCTGGTTCCCTTCAGGTTTGCTCACCAAATTTTTAACCGTTCAGAACATTTCGACAAAAAGTACATTTGTTCAGAACCTGGAAAGCTGGTTCACACCTGGACCCAAAAATATCAGGTTTTCCTTGACCTGAAGTGTAAACTGAGTGTTTTGTGTATTGTGCAATGCCCTCCATTGATGATGCGTCCATTGTTTCAACGGTTCCAGTCAAAACTGTTGGAAACACCAGCTTGGTTGTTAGATTAGATGAAGGTTACAAGGATCTTACCCAGAATTCGTTCAAGAACCAGAGCTGATTTGGTGGCATGTGACATTTCTGCAGCCACTTCAATACAGCTGAGACTGATCCGTCTGTCAAACAGTATCAGTGCCAGTCTGGATAATCCTTAGACCTCATTGTGATCATTTTCATGTGAACTACTTTATACTTTCTCGAACGGATGACAGAGAGAGAGGTTGTGGATCATCTAGAGTACAGCAACAATGCTGTTGAACTCTACTATTCCGAAGCAATAGTTAGACATTTTGGGAAATGGGCTTATTTGCTCTCCTGCTGAGAGTTCGATGAGAAGATCGACAGCTCTCATGTCTGCTCTGAATTAGCCATAGCTAATTAGCCCAGTGTAAAGAAGACGGTTACCGTGGGAAATCAGCCAGCCTGGCTCTGTCCAAAGGCAAACAAACATGATTGTATCTAATTTGATTTATTCTCTACTCAATAGAGTAGCCTCCTGAGTCACTTTAATAAGTAAGGTTATTTTCTTTCCTCTTGCTTTAAAGGGGAAATGCAACTTTCTCAGATTTTACACATGAAGGTATATCTACAGGTTTTGGGGAGAACCACCTATGTGAAAAAGTAGTATAGAGCATTTTGTGGCTCCAGAGGAAGCTGCACAAGTGCCTCTAGTGATGTCACTCAGTGGCTGAGTTGCATTGTGGGTAATGTAGGCACCAGGATTTGAAAAGATGCCTGGAATAAACAGTGATATCTCTGGTTCTGCTGTCCATAATGAGTCCAGCAGTGTTATAGGAGTGCAACGCTGACTGCTTCAAAACCTGGCGCCTACATTACCCACAATGCAACTGCCAATGTGTTACATCCCTGGAAGGCAATTCATCAGATTACATGCAGCTTCCTCTGGAGCCACAAAAGGCTTTATACTACCTTTCTTGTCTTTCCACAGACCTGTAAACACACTTTTTAATGTGTAAAACTGGTGGAGTTGCCCTTTAAGCCTTTACTGTACGCTAAGCTAAGCCAACTACCTTCTGTTTTGGGGTTTTTTGTGCCATACTTAACACAGAGACACGAGAATGGCGTTGAGCTCTCATCTAACTCCCAAAAAGACGTCAAACGAGCACATTTACCAGAATTACTCCTCTTGAATTGAGCTATAAACAAATTTCCATTCACCTTCATTGTTTTAGTTGTATCTGTTGAGGCAGCTGTTGTTTGTAATTTGAATGTACTGAACAATGAGCACTGAATATAAAGTCAAAAGAACATAAATATCCTGTGATTGCCAGTCATTCTTGTCAAATTGCTAGACAGCTGTAATTTTTCAGACTTTTAAACTCCAACCTTCACATTAGCTGACATTTGGTATAATAGCAGCTGACTGTAATTAGCACTCTATTCATCAAATCCTCTAAAACACGAACAACAGCCTGAACTGTGTGACACGCAGAAAAAAGAAGAGCAGAGTGACATCTGATAGAAAGTGCTAAGAACCTAATATTCTTTTATTGTAATTTCACTTACATGATATATTTGCTCTTTTTCTTTAACAATAGATTTACAAAATAATAGACCGAACAATACTGTTTTCTCAAAATAGCAAACTAATTGAATACTGGAGGAAATAAATAACGTTTTTTTTGTTTTGTTTTTTTTTCCAAGCAGATTTCTAGCAACACCAAGGGGGTCGACATCTTTAAGCATACACACTTAACGACCAACCGCGTCATTCGTTACCGGAGCAGGCTCGACATTATGTACAACAAAAGGACACATCAGCAGGCGCGCACACACACACACACACACAAACTCACACACTACCACACAGAGCAGGCAGTTTCTTGTGCATCTATAACTGCAAAAACAAAACTCAAAAAAAAAAAGAGCCTGTTTTTAAAACTATTTCGTTACATGCATGTTCATTTCCATTTCCACAGCGAACAGGGGCGGAGAGGAGGGAGGAGGGAGGGGTACTGACGCTGCAGCTCCACAGGCTTCACAACAATACATTCCCTTGCATAGATTCTTGTGTTGTGGAATGGACTGGAAATCATTCCCCTGTTGATTCCTTAAAACTGAAACCGATCAAAGTGGAATGGTTGGAAATGGGAGCAGCTGTCAGATGTTGAAGACCCTCGATCCGCTTTGGAAGACGGCGGACGGGTTGGGAGGGAGCTTGGTCCTCACCAGATGTTCCTGAGACAAAAGAGAGAAGAGAGGGAGAGACACAGGTGTAACAGCAGCAGCTTTTAAAACTGATCACACAGATGAAACCGGAGAGGGCGGCAAGCTGCGGTGCTCACACCGGACCCATGAAATGAGAGGAGACTGGCCGGGCTGTGCCGTCAGAAAGCATCAGGTCTGCTGTCGGGGAGCGCTGTGCTGCTACTTCCTGCTCAGTGCTGCTCAGTTCTGCTGATGGCAGCTGTTCTCAGCGCATGACCAGAATCCATCAGAGCTGCGGCGAATAAATGAAAAGTCGCTCGTGTTCTGTAGCAATTATCGGATCTGTCAATGAAAATTTCAATTTACTTGCTCAGCTGTGGACTGTGGCTGCTTTTATCAGGCGGCACAGGTCTTTGCAGAGATTGACGGCCTGCTGAATGTGGCTGTGCAGCGCTGTGGGTGGCAGTACATGTTGTTCAGCAAGTCAGATTGGTGAGTGAGTGTGTTCACCTCCTCCCACACACACACACACACACACACACAAACACAGGCTTTTGTGCTCTGTGTAGCAGCCAGGTCTGCCTCGCTCCTAAATTAGATTGGTGCCAAAGAAGACTGCAACCCGATGCAACACTTTAACAGATAATCCATCAGATGGTGCTCACTAAGCCCTCCCCCCCCGCCTCCCTTTCATTCTCCATCACACATTGAATCTCTCTCCTCATCTCCCCCCCCACCCCCCATCATTTCCCCTCAACCTGCTTTTTGCCTTTCCACTGCTCTTAATTCAATCGTCTCATCTCCTCCACCCTGCCAGAGTCCTGCCAACTTGGCACAGGGCTCTCCCTCTGTGGTCCCGGGCAGCGTGGGAAAAGGGAAGAGGTCCAAGTGAAAGAAGAGGCGAGAGAAAAGCAGGGAGAAAGCCTGGCTCGGTTGGATGTAGAATAAAGGGGGGAAATAAAGAGAAAAACAATGGATGAAGGATCGAAGGAGGCAGCAGCAGGAGAGGGTTTAGAAAGCACACAGTTATTTTAGATGGAAGTTTGTGGCACATTTATATAATGAATAAAAAAAATATGTTAAGACAATATTAATAGTTCAGTTATCTATTCAGTGTTGGAGACGAATGCCAAATACAACAACTTTAAATATTCTGATGTGAAATATTATTAATAAATAGCTGCTACTTGTTACTCGAAATAGCCGACAGCCATGGCTAGTTTATGAGACAATTGGCCGCTGGAGTAGTGGATAAAATGTGTCACCTTGTCACAATGCAAGGCTCTGTTGGAAAACCTTGGGTCCTGGCATTCGCGTGGATACCGCTTAACACAAATACTCACCCAAACACGGGTGCAGACCAAGTTCGCCCACTCATGACGACGGCACTCCCCGATGGCAGTTCCTCTTCCCAGCAGGACAAAGCACCCTGCCACACCGCAAAAACTAATGGCCCGAGGAACTTGACAAAGAGACGAAGGTGTCAACATGGCCTCCAAATCCCCTAGATACCAATCTGATCGAACATCTGTGGGCTGTCCTGGAACCAGACCCAAACACAGAGGCCCACAGGATCCACCAGGTGCCAGACACCACCAGTCACCCCCAGAGGTCCTATTTACATGCCTCGATGGGTCAGAGCCACGTCCAATAAAAGGTAGGGTGTCCATTGATCGGACTTGTTGCAGCATGTCCCACAGATGATCTGATTGGGATCTGGGGAAGTTGGAGTCCAGGTCGACACCTTGTGCTCTTCATCACATTCCTTTGGCCATTTATGATCAGGGTGTGTTAAAGTGACATCAACGTGAATGCCAGGACCCTGCAGAACATTTGACTGTAACGAAATGTTGTGGCTGATTGGTGTCTTTGTAGGAGCAAAACCCCCAGACTGAAAGAGACACAAAATGGCTACAAACGCACTTGTCTTTCTACATGATAAAGTATTTTTTGTATCTTTGTGGTTGTTTTGGACGTTTTGAGCTTTATAGCATTGAGTTTTTCTCATTTTTGTATCGTAGTGAACGCCACTGTGACTAATTCCCTTTTATCTCAAGCAAACATTTATATTTAATGTGCTCCCATTGTATGGTTTGGTTTCGATGCAGTGATGCCCTAAATCTAAAAACAATGTCCTCATATTAGAAACAATAACGTAACCTTAATTTCAACCATGTTTCTTACAAGCCAACTACCTGGGCCCCCCATCTGTTCCCACCCCTGGGTAAGCAGAGACAGAGGAGGTAACAGGAAAGCAAATTTTAGACTGCATTGTCTCTGCAGACTCTTTGTGCTTTTCATGCAGTTTAAAGCCATTGTGTGCAGCGTTTCCATCCCTCTACTGTGTCGGTGCCGGACGAAAACACAGCGCTGTTAAACATTGTGTTCAGAAGCTAATCAGGGTTGCCCGTGGACTCTTACTGCACAATCCCCAAAAATCTCAGGGGTGGAGGGACTGCTGCCTCTAAGCTGACTATAAACCAACCAAGAATTTGCCATAACAAGAGTTTTCCTGCTGAGGTTTCCACTCTGCATGCTAAATGTGTTCCCCGTTCAGCGGTTTTGTCTTGCTCATCCCTGACACACTCTCCGGATTAAACAGCCCCGTCCCTCGCAAATCTGTTTGCCTTGTGTTGCGGTTGGCAGGCCTGATTCCTAACACACACACACACACACACACACACACACACACACACACACACACACACACACACACACACTGTACTGAGAGTTCAGGGCTGCACTCATTTAAGCCGGACAAGCGAGACAAGCCGGGTTTCAGGTTTAACACAGGTTCATTCTCCTGTCTGACAGCTCGCGATGGGATGTTTTCAATCAGGTTTGCGAGTTCGGTGAGTTCGAGAAAACACGTCTCTCTCTCTCGGTTGTTCTAATCGGTCAATTGTCTGATGCGTGTCACACAATTAGAGCCATCGTTTATCTGTTGAGATAGATTTGATGCGTTAAAGGTGGGGGGGGCACACACTCTGACAGATTGATTTGAGCATTAATGAGAATTTCATGGCTGCCCGACTCCTTTATCATCAGGAGCAGATTGATTTTGATTTCAACAGCTTAAATGTGACTTAGCTATTAAATCTTTTTAATGAAAAGATACAATCGGTCGAGGACGCGTCGTCTGCTGGTGATAACACATTCTGCTATGTTGTACAGAGTGGCATCACAAACTGAGAATGCCCTCAGAGAGAAATACCAGCGGAGGGCCCTGACCCAGTGTAATGCATACTGGAGTGGGATGTGTAATGCTTGGTCAGACACCTCTGCAGGGGGCTGGTGAGTCAATAATGAGTTGGCAGAGAGTGGGACGGCAGTGACCGGGGTGGATTATCTAAGATCAACTTGATTTGCTGCCAGGCTGGTTTGTGTCGCACTGGCAGATAGTGGTATAGCTGAAAAACTCTATGTGTGTAATATCGACTGCAGCGTTCAGTCCCTGCGCAGAACATATTGCCAGCAGCACATCCCTCCTTAATGTGCCGTGAACTCTCACTCCAACTGGGCCAGCGTTATTAATAGAGTCCGCGTCCTGCCATTGACATCTCTCACTCCGACCTCCATCGGCATCGCACAGGATACTGAGGGACATGACTGCCTAACGGAGCAGTCATTATTCAGAAAATTATGCAAATAACCAGGAGGTTATTTTTTCTCTCTCATGCATTAATCACTTTATGCTCAACGTCTGAAGTTGTGCGACTGAGGGAAAACACTCACAGGCCCGCAGAAATACTGAGGTCATTAGTTCAAGTCTGCCCTCCACTAGAAAAATGTGACGCCAAAATAAAAGCCCTGTTTTTAAAAAAGAGTTTGAAACATTTAACATTTTAGCTATTCTCCAAACGTAGACACAGAGGCAGGCGGTAATAATGAAAGCTGAAATCTAAAGTCCAAAATCCAAAATGCAAACAACAAAAGGCAGGCAAAGAAAAGACCAAGGAAAACACTTGAGAGGAATACAAAACCGAAGATAAACCAAAGGCCACGGAGAACAAAGTGGGAACACGGAGGACAAAAACAGACAAACAAACGAAAAGCAAAGGAAAAACAGACTAAGACAGAAAGTAAAACATGACACATGAACACACTGAACTAAAGCCGAGGATCATGACACTGCAAGTTCCCAACATGAATGTCCCATGAAACCATGTAAGTTCAACTTCTCACAACTTAAAGTAGTCAAATTTTTAATAACTGATTCTGAAAATACTTTGTTTAATCCACTAAAGCAGAAATGCATCCATCACCATCCTCCTAAAACCCCTAAACACAGAGGTCATCAGTTTCCACGATGGCAGCTGCGACCCTGCAAACACATCTTTTCACACATTTCCCAACCATCTTCCAGTGTGACATTTACTGGGGCTGCAGACAAACCAGCCTGACCCGTGCCAGCCCAAACCCGCCCCAGCTCTCCATTGCCAGATGGCACCTAGGGCTGTGGGCGGGGAGGAGGGATGGCACTAAACCTCTGGAGATTCCCAAAAACTCTCTCACTTACTGTCACGCAACAGCTGACCTGAGCAACAGGCACCCAGGGAAGGGGAAAGCAGGGGCGTGTCCCCTCGCCCAGTTTATCCTACGATAATCTGGAACAACCTGACTGGATTTGTCGCAGCTTCCCTGAACAAATCCTCTCGCCTTGTTTGGAGTTAGTTCTGCTTCGACCAGACTGTAAATCTGGTTCTTTGTGTGCCCGTCTCTCTGTCTCATTATGTCTGGGAGCAGGAGGAATCTGGGACAACATGTAAAACAATGTGATGTTTTATTTGTTGTTGTTTGCCACACTGCTAGAGCTGGAATACATGAATAGTCACATATTTTAACATTAAGTGTGTTAATATTATAAGTAGTGTTTCTCTGTAGTTTTTAAGACAGAAAGAACTTTTGACCCTATTTTGTTTTATTTTGTTTTATTTCATTTTTTGGTTTATTAAAGAGCAAATGTCCCTTTAGGTTTGTGTCGTTTCTTTAATACCGCAAAGACATGGTGTTTGAGTGTTTATCCACTGAGATAGTCATGTTACAGTGGAGCACATGACTGAAAAACAAGAGTCTGGCATTGAGAACCAAAACAAAGATAAAATATCATAGTCACCATTTAATTGGCTGTGATTTCCAGCACTTAAAGGAGACATATCATGCTCATTTTCAGGTTCATAATTGTATTTTGGGTTACTACTAGAATAGGTTTACATGCTTTAATGCTCAAAAAACAAATCAGTTTCCTCATACTGTCCAGTGCTGCAGCTCTGTATCCCCCCTCTGTCTGAAACACTCTGTTTTAGCTCCTGTCTCTTTAAGGCCCCTCCCTCCTGAAGACCTCCGATTGGTCAGCTCACAGATGCCTGAGCCAGCACCGGCAACAACAACAGAGCAGCTGTGCTGAATCAATTCTTACGTGCCAAACTAGCCGCTGGGCATAAATTATGCCAATGTGTGACATGGTGACGTAGCGTGATGTCACAAAGAATTAAAGGCGGGGCTACTGGCGAGGCATTTGGGAGCAGTGTTTTTTGTGGGAGAGAGGAGCTTCTGTAGGTGTGGATATGGACCTTTTAACTTTACATGCACAAAGATCTGTGTGAAACACCGAAGGAAAGAAAAAAAAAGCATAATCGGAAATAATATTTCTTGTGTATGTAAATGTAAAAAATAACTAACACCAAAACTGACGTTAAGATCAACCGCCTTGAATAAATGAAATATAAAAATATCATTTACATGGAGAAATCGATGTCTAAGATTTTATGGTTAGAATGCAAAGTATGTCTGAAAAGCACTGTTTTCATATTTAGTAGAAATAATTCCCCTTTAAATGTTAAAATAAGAATAATGTCCTCTCCCGGTGCAGCCATGGTCAGAGATTATTTTTACATATTCGTCAACATGTTTTATTATCTGCCCAAATTGGAGCACAGTTGGAAGAATCACCCATTTTGTTCTCATCAAGCAGCAGCTCTATTCAGGTCAAAGTAATGAGTGTAGCACCAGCAGAGTGTTACCTAACGCAGTACATGGCCTGTTTTAAACAGCTGGGTCACTTTGAGCTGCTTAGGGACAGAATGCTGTATCACTTTTCTGAGACGGCCCAACAGCAACAGGCCACCGGGGAGATGAGTGAAGATGACTTTCAGGAGGAGCGTGCTGCGGTTTAAACCTGCTGCTCCTCCGATGACCTCGTTGAACTTGCGGCTGGTTGGGTATATTACGTGGCGATCAACATTGCTTACCTCTCCTCCCTTGGTCGTTCCACTGAGCTCGGCCCTCTCAGGCGGGACGCTCTGCTGGAGGGCGGGGGGGCTCGTTGTGCTGCCGGCCTGCAGGGCGGTGGGGACGGGCTGGGGGACGGCGGCGGGTTGTATGTAGGTGCTGGCAGACGGGATGATGTGCTCCCCCTGATGCGGCCCTATGGACCTCTGGGCGTCCCCACTGTAGGCAGCCTGGTAGCTGGTCTCACGCGGGACTTGGGTGGCCTCCGTCCCAGGGCTGGAGTACTGAGCTGGAGGGTTTCTCCTCGCACTTTTGGCCGGTCTCGCCCCCGTCCACGGCCTGTACTCGTGCCTGGAGGAAGACAGATGCATCAGTAGGCTGACAGACGCTCTGTGGATTAGATTCAGTAGGCTGGAGGTTTGTATCAGCCGTGTTTT
Organism: Pagrus major; assembly: GCF_040436345.1. Classification (NCBI taxonomy): domain Eukaryota; kingdom Metazoa; phylum Chordata; class Actinopteri; order Spariformes; family Sparidae; genus Pagrus; species Pagrus major. The sequence continues at coordinate 25,133,169 of NC_133235.1, forward strand.
TGAAGAGATGCCTTGGGTGCAGCGTGGATGGTGGATAATAATGGTGTTGACTGCACTTGGTGGTGTTGGGAGAGGGAATAACCCTGATGATGTCAGCAGGGTTATCTAAAGACACTTTACAATCTGAGGGCGTAGAACTCAAAATATATAAGATGCTACTGAGTTGCATTATTCCAAGTGTGTTGGAGCTTGAGTGGAGGTTAGGGCTGGGAAATGTATTGATATTTTATCATGATATAAGACTATATATTGTCTTCTGGATATTGCTATATCATGACATGTCATATGTCGTCTTTTCCAGGTATAAAAGGCTGTATTACAGTAAAATGTTGTAACTTTCTGAACTTACCAGACTGTTCTACTTATAATAATACTTGCCTATACAGTCTTAGTCATTATATCCACAGTACTGATGATTATTTATCCAAAATTCAGTGTGTTAATATTTTGTGAAAGTACCAATTGTCATCCCTAAAATATTGTCACAATATCGAGGTGTTCAGTCTAAAATATGGTGATATTTGATTTCATCGCCCAGTCCCAGCATTCGAAGTACTTTAGAGGAGAGTTCAAAATATTGGGATATTTACTGTCTATCACGATATTGTGAGTAGGGATATGACAATAAACAGTAACAAGCACAATCTTATTTTGGTTTCTGGATTTATTGGCCTTAGTGAGTAAATACAACGGTTTACAAACTAAAGTATGACAGGGAGATGAGGTTACCACCATTTATTTATCGTTTATTTGCGCGGGAAGTACTTCTTGAAAATTCTTTGATTGATTGTTTGATTGTTCTTCACTTAAAAAAAAGATGTGTCCCATCTGTGATGTAATAAAACTCTTTGTTTCCTGACCAAATGTAATGTTATAATGATTCCAGTGTGTTTTAGTGCAATTTTACTTTTTAGCTTAGCACTTTGAGAAGATTTTCAGGATAATATCGACAGGGTAATCGTGACATGACAATTTTCGATGCCTACTTTTAAGGCCACATCACCCAGCCCTCGTTCTGATATCTCAGTCTCTATACTGACCCTTATTTCCTCACAACTTCAACACTAAATCACTACAACACCCCTTTAAATACACTTATTATTATTATAATAACACTACCTGGAGGTATGGACCACCCAGAGGATCAAATCTGATTACCAATTATACTTATTTTTTGTTTTTGCTCTAATTGTTGTGTAACTCTGAGCGGTTTAACTTCTTGGGGCCTCTGAAATCGATTCAGATCAATCAGTCTGACAATGAGGATGATCACCCTTTGGTGGCTCTCATATCATATCTCATCATCTGTGAGCGAGAGGGGGATGGTAGGTAAAGATTTCTTCTCTTTGGAGGCTCACGAGCCAAAAAGGTTGACAACCACACACTCCCTGCCCACACACACACACACACACACACACACACCTAAAATAAAATGCATACATAAAAAAATCTAATATTCATACTCGAGCTCTCACATATATAAATAGGAGATGTGTAAGAGAATTATTGATGAAACCCATCTTCATGCAGGCTTTCTGTGTCGACCCCTTGAAGTCAGTGAACTATGAATAAAACCGTGTGATGTGATCAGGCTTCATCATCAGCACCGGCTCTCCTGACTGGAGAAACCAGTCACAGAGGATGACATGTACCTGTAGGAGCTGGTTTTCCTCTCCTCCATCCCCTGCTGCTCCCCCCACCTCTGCCCCCTGCCCCGCTCCTCTCTCTCCCCGGGGTGGTAACTGTTCGCCGGGCTGTCCGACACACTGTCCGCCCTGCTGCCCCCGTTACTAATCCAAGGGAAGTTCTCCTTCCTGGGAATGGGCCAAGGTTTGAAATCCTGCTTGTACTGGGTGACGCTGGGGAAAGGCACTCCGGGCGGGTGGTAGTCCTCCCGGGGCTTGTAACTGGGCTCCTTCCGCGCCCTGAAGGACCCTCCTCGGGTCCCCGGGCCATCTGTGGGCGCATGAGGGGAGCCGGAGGCGGCGCGCTGCTCCGGGATGGAGTAGTTGTTCCCGGGTGCGCGCTCCGACGCGGAGACCTGTTTGGTGACGGACCGCACCTCCTGCTCGGCGATGTCCGAGTAGTTCTGGATGGTGAGCGGGACGGACAGGTCCGATTTGTCGAACTGGTTCCAGAAGCGAGCCAGGCAGCACACTCTGCTGATGCACGGCCAAGCCATCCTACCCCTCCTCCGTCCGGAAACTGTTTGACTTGTGGAGGAGGAGAAGAAGAGGAAAAGAAGAAATGAAAGAAAAAAGAAACAGAAAAAGAAGAAGCAAAGGATGAAAAGGTTACATGCAGACACACTGTCGCCCTCCCTCCGCGTCCGATTGCGGGAAGCTGAGAAAACACAGTGTCCAAGAGTCCATGTCAGCAGCGGAGATGAACCGGTCTGTCGGGGACCGTCATTGAATATTCCTCTCACGTGGTCTGTGGTAGTGCCTCCACTATGCAGAGGAATCTGTGGCAAATTATTCTCCGCATCTCCAGCCGGATCCCCAGAGTCTGCAGCGATCTCATCGGAATAAATAAAAAAAAGAAAAGAAAAAGAGAGAGAAAATCAAAAGAAATGTTATTTTCTCTCCTCTCCACCCTGAGAGCTTCACCCGGAGATGTTTTAAAGCTTCTCCACCGGGCACCGCTGATATTACTGCTGCTAAACTGTTGCCACTATGCTGAGGGGTTACATAATTATGATGCAGCTTATACAGTAGATGTTGGTTCATCATGTAGCAGAGCTGGAGAACATTTTCTCAGGTCGCTCTCTGCCATATGTTGCATCGACAGAAGACATTTTGACATGACACAGTGGGAAAAGTACAGGTGTGCCATAAATAATAGGAGGGCACCGATTATAGGCCCCCCGGACGATTATCAGGATGATATTCAGCATTTTGAGATTATCGGTATCTGTGATTTTTCTGTCAGATTGCTGTTCATTAAACTACATCTGCCCATAACGATATCTGATCGGTAACACGAATAAACAAACTGATCTTAAAGGACAACACACCTTCATACTGTTTTACTTTGTTTACATGTGGCGGACCCTGCCACCTTTCTAGCTTCAAACAGTGTGACCTTATTTTCCTCTGAGAACAGCTTGTTTATTCAGTTATGGAAAAGGTAAATATTTCTGAGTTTGTATTATGACCTCAATAATATTGCAAATATTTAAATTTCTTCTCCAAAACTACATAGTGGCCCTTTAAAGGGATAGTTAACCCAAAAATCCAAAACACATATCTTCCCTCTTACCTGCTGCAGTGCTGGTGATCCATGTAGTTTGTTTTGTTTGGGGTTCTCTATAGAAAAAGAAATTGGTCGTTTTTTGGAATAAATTAAAACAATGTTTACTTTTAGTGTTGAAGCAGGAACTAATGTTACTTTCTCGTTACATAAGGACTCTTACATTTGACACCAGAGAGCTGGCAGGTCAAAGTCACGCATATGGATTTTGATATGATTTTAAAAGGCGTGGACGAATGACCTGTTTTTGCCGTTTAGGTATGAGGACTTAATTCCCCTCTTGGCTCCAAGTAAATTATCTGTTGACTAGCAGATACTCTGGCTTAGCCCAGTTACCACTTCTGGAAACATTGTGTGTCGGCTCCAGGATTTATCAGCAACAACCAGACATATAAGAAGGCTAAATAAAAAGTTAGAAAAAACAACAACATAAAGATAGGAAGAAAAGAACCAAATCATCCTTTACATAATGCCTATAGTCTGCCTTCCAAGGGCTAGAAATGGATGAAGAGACTCTGAAGTGCTCCCTGGTTCTGCTGAGATAACCGATTATTTGTCCATAATGGTGGATTGGCAATAAAAAAATAAAAAAAGACTGCCTACAGGAAAAAGCTCTTACTGGGCTGAGCTTGTGCAGAGAATTACAGTTGATTACAGTTCAGCCACTGTGAAATGGAGGGATATGCATTAAGTTGACACAATGCCACTTGATGCACGAAGGCATCAGAACTGTTCACAGAGAGGAGGGCGAGATCAGCCCCTCACAGCGAGGCACCGCAGCAGAATAAAGAACCAGTTAGGTGGGTCTGACACAGAAAAAGCAACTCTGGTCGATGAAGATGAACGGGGCACTCGCAGCACATAAATCATCCTAGTTTTACTTTAAGTTCAGGCTCTCTCTGCACTCGTTCACACCACTGTACTTTCTTTCAGTGTGATAGATGGCGGCGGTTTTGGGGTGTGATTGCCAACATGAGCCAGAAACAATCGCTGCAGGCGACTTTTCAATGACAGATAATAAAATAGGACCGATAATGAACATTTCCCTGGAAGTTAAATCTTTTGCAAAGAGCAGTGTGATACTACCATCTGCAGGGGGGGGGATGAAATTACTCTCCAGAACTGAACTGGTGTTTTTCTATTTCTTTTTCCACATGCATTACATCCAAAAAGCCAGAAAAGAGAGATGTATTCAGATCTTTTACACAACTAAAACTACAAACCCAACTCCAAATATTTCTATTACTTATAAGTACAAGTTGGCGCTGGCATGCACGCACACGGTTACTTCTAGAATCAACAATTAATTCACAAAGACTACTGGCATCTTTTCAGGTAGTACATTTTCTTGCATGCTGGGTTGTCGCCATGATTTCATTAAATACTGAGGTAATGCATACTAGAAGGAGCAGCATTAAAAAGGGTTATTAAAAACAACATTTAGCAGCACAATGACCCAGTTAAAGACAGATAATTGATGAAAAAGTCAAAATTATGAGTTAGAAAGTGAAAATTATGACTTTTGCATTTCAATTTCCACTTAATAAATATGACTTTAACCCATACTTCTGACTTTCATCTCAAGCTAATCTAATTTAAACTTTTTTTCATCTCATAATTTCAACCTTTTATCTCATGATTATGACTGTTTCTCTCATTATTATAACTTACCATGGGAATATTTATTCATCAAGCTCAGTTTTCATCTTGTCCTTCTCAGGTGAAATGCAGGAAGATACTGTACGTGTCCAGCCTGTTTTAATGTAAAGAGCTCAGCATGCAGAGCTGTTGAGCTCTGTCACAAGCCTAAATTAACTAAGCTCAGAACAGATTTTGTCATCATGCCTCGACAAGCTTCAGAAAAGTATTTCTCGTCTGAATCTGGTGATAAGAGTTTCATATTCTGAACAGCCACATTGATCAGGATGAGTGAGACTTATTCACTCGTTGAGTCCTCGAATAAAAGGTTTTGATTGGACATTCATTCATTCCAGTCCAAAGATGTGTAAACAAACTAGTCAGCAACAGCAAGTAAGTGTATAAAGTTTATTTCATATAGCACCTTTCACAGAGCATGGTCAAAAGTTGCTGAACAAATAAGATTAAATAAAACATCAAAATAATGTTGCACCTCTGACAAGCATCACTGAGGAGTTTACTGACCACACCCGGAAAGGACTGTCCCCCACCAACATCCCCCATTACTTGTCTTACAGTCTCGGCCCTGTTTCAGGAGCGGGAGGAGGAGACCAAAACCGGCCGTCCCACCTGAGAGGTCTGTCCAGCTCTCAGTCAGAAGGCTCAGTCCAGGGGAGCATTATAGTAGAGCTGAGTGGCAAAAGAGATTTCACCTGCCCTGCATTCAATCTTAAATATGGAAGATTTAGGGCTGAAGTTTTTAAAAAGAAAGGGAATTAAGGGTGAGCGCGAAGCAGACCGTGTGCCGTGTCACAGAGTTACTCTCTTTATGTACTGTGCAAAGTGTCTGAAGTGCATCAAGGACTGGCTCCCTGTGGACTACAAAAATGACACGACTGAACTTTTCAAACTAGCAGGACCTGTGGTGAGTATGGGATCTGACACTCCACATAAAAGTTCACGCTTTGTTTTTCTTGTGCTTCTTGTTCTCTTATGAAGTATAAGGTTTCAGCGCAGCACCAAAGCCATTTTAGGCAACACCAAACAGAAATAAATGTAAAATGCAAAACTAAATGACTTTTCTGAGATGTAATGGTTGTAGTTGGTACCCAGAGGACTTCTCTAGTGAACTGTGTCCTGAAGCTGTTTCAGTGCTGTTTATTTATTCATTATTTGCTCTGGCTTTTACAACTTTTGTACTCTTTGTACCTGGTAAGTCCTCCACAAACCTTCAGTAGTTGTGGTCCTAGTCCTCTGAAGAATAAGGACGTTTTTCCCCTTTTTGTTTTTTTTCCCTGTTTGTTTGCAAAAGAGTTATTTTTTCACATTTGAGCTAAATGGACTCAATACATTCTGGTCAGCCATCAGAATTTAAATTTTGGATCCTGGACTGCCCATCAGAATACTAAGAAGCATATGTTTGCATAACTTTGTGCTGTCCTTCAGAGATGTGATAAAAACTGAAACTATATGAGCCTGAACAATTCTAGCTAAGGAACAGATGAAGCATCGCTCAAAGATTAGTGGTGATTTATCCTCAGTTAGGCAAATGGCTTGTACACTTACCTGATCTTTACCTGATTTAAAATTTACCTTATTTACTTACCTAATTTCTCAGTTTTTTTTTTTTCAAATGTCTTTTTCTTTTTCTTGTTTCAGTTCATTTCACAGTTGATGATCTTTCTCATCAATTTTGTCAGCGCAGTGTTCTGCGGTCACCTGGGAGAAACTGAGCTCGCAGGTGTGGCGTTAGCAATATCGGTGAGAAAAACACAACTTTACTGTCTGCAGTGGCAGCTTACTTCTGGTCTTTTTCAGTCACTCTTTGCTTAAAACCAGAGCTCATGCACCGACAGTACCTGTGTTTTGTGATCCACTTAATAAGATCTGTTATAAGTAAACAAAGTAATACCACAATTTGAAATGACCTCATTAAAAGTATAACTTTTGCTTCTGCTGTGTGTGTGTGTGTGTGTGTGTGTGTGTTTTGGACGCAGGTCATCAATGTGACTGGTATCTCAGTCGGCGCTGGTTTGGCATCGGCCTGTGATACACTCATATCTCAGGTACAATCTTGGTCAGAGCTCATTTGTCCATCCAAAGAAAGTCCAACCCGTCCCAGTTCTGTGTCTCCTTCTGTGGATTGTGTTTCAGTATTCTCTTTCAGTTTGATATTTGTGTGCCCATGTCTGAACTTTGTTTTGTTTCGTGTAGACTTACGGGAGTGGAAACCTACATCGTGTGGGAGTCATTCTCCAAAGAGGTGTTTTGATTCTGCTCCTGGCCTGCCTCCCCTGCTGGGCTGTCCTCATTAACACAGAGCCCATCCTACTCGCTGTCAAACAAAGCCCAGAGGTGGCACGGTCAGCATTCATCCACTTTACTTGTTCATATACTGTCATTTATTTGTGCATATTTAAGTCATTTGATTCAGTTTCTCGTAAATACGTCTTTGTGTTTGTTGTACGCAGAGTCTCCCAGCTGTATGTGAATATCTTCATGCCTGCTCTGCCAGTGAGTTCAGTCTGCACCAAAGCAAATATATACAATATATTCCCCGTAATTTTCCCATTTGTTTGCATTTTGAAGTTTGACTCACTCCTCTTCACTGTCCTGTCTGCAGGCTGCTTTCATGTTCCAGCTGCAGGGACGCTATCTACAGAACCAGGTATGGTACCAGGTACACATCTACAGAAACACAATGACAGCTGGAGAACTGCTGTTAAAGTCCAAACTGAGTCCATGTTTGGTTTGAATTTGCAGGGTATTATCTGGCCTCAGGTGATCGCTGGAATCTTTGGAAATGTTCTTAATGCAGTTAGCAACTGCATCCTCCTCTACGTGCTGGATCTGGGTGTTGTGTAAGTGTACCGACCATCATAAGCAACTGGATAATAGGAATAGAGGTAGTTTGTATCATTATATGTATACCTTCTTCTCAAGTGTCTCTATATCAGCCTCTCATTTATGGTAAAGTTTAATTTATAGGACTTAGAAAGTCAACGTTGTTCTTTTTAACTCTGTTGTGAACTCTACAGTGGATCTGCAGCAGCCAATGCTGTCTCACAGTTATCGCTGGCACTGCTCTTGTACTTCTTCATTCGTTCAATGGGGTTACACAAGGAGACATGGTCTGGTGAGTTTTCTCTTTTCAACATTTCACATATTATTTTTACATTTTTTAATATATAAAGAAAAGTGGACATTAATAGTAAGAGCTCTTCACTGTAGAGTTCAGGGTTCGTCACAGTGCAAAATTTGTTCAGCATTTCCCTAACTTGTGAATCTCTGCCTCTTAGGTTGGTCTCTGGACTGTCTGCAGGAATGGGGCCTGTTCACCCGGGTGGCCATCCCCAGCATGCTTATGCTCTGTCTGGAGTGGTGGGCGTTTGAGATCGGGGGATTCTTGGCTGGTGTGATCAGTGATGTTGAGCTGGGAGCTCAGTCAGTTGTTCATCAGATGGTCACTATTGCGTTCATGGTAATTCTGTCGCAGTTTATTTTTTGATGCAAATAGAACTGCAAATTGTTTCTGCAGTTATTCTCAGACATTTGCTGATTTGTCCTTAATTTCTAAACCATATTAGAAGATCTTGATTGCTGCTAAGATGTTATAAGCGTCTACTGGCCAACAATGAGCACAATAACAGGTTTTCAGGTCACTATTTCTTGTATTTTCTTCCCCCACCCTTCATAGTTCCCTTTTAAAAAGTGACACGTTATATTTTATCTCCACAGTTCCCAATGGGATTCAGTCTAGCTGCAAGTGTGCGGGTTGGGAATGCTCTTGGTGCTGGGAACACTGAACAGGCCACTGCAATTGGCAAGGTCTCCATCATCTGTGCATGTAAGAACAAATGCATCCACACAGGCTACCTTCTGTAGAGTAAATACGTTTTTTAAGTACATTGACCAGATTTGTTTATAACTGGTTTCTTCATTTTTCCTGTATTCAATCCAGTTGCAGTCTCATGCCTTGTTGGAATTATACTCGGATCATTAAAGGATGTGATTGGTTACATCTTTACAACAGAGACGTGAGTATGACTGTGATGACTACTGAGGTGTATTTTTTTATTCTTCAAATTATTTTTCCAAGTCTCAGATCTAATTGTCAAATTGCACTTCATCCAGCCTGACTGGGGATTGAGCCTAATTGTGTCAGGTTTACAAAAAATGGACCCAAACGCAGACACAGATTCAGGCAAGTCAAACAACATAAAAACAAGCTTTAATGAAAGCTGGTAAGTCCAATAATCAAAAATCAAAAATGTGATTAACAAAAAGGCAGAAAACTAAACGGTAAAACAAAATTGGAGGCAACCACTAAAGCCACGGGGAACAAATCCAGAACACAGGGACCACAAGAGGATCGGGGAGTAGACACAGGAAGGCAGGAGAGACAGGATGACAACAGACGAACCAGCAAAGAGTGAGGGGAAAACACAGGCTTAAAAACACAGGGAGTGATTGACTGATGAAAGATTTATACACAGAAAAAGTGCAGGAAAACAGACAAAGAGAGGAAGTGGCAAGTGTACATGACACATGAGGATATAATTTACAAAATAAAACAGGAAATAACCAAACCAATCATCCAAACCATGACCGATTGTTGTTTTTAGTGATGAGAGTTCTCAAGAAACCGTTTGAGAAATGCAAAGCCTTTACAGAATGTGCTATATGTGTAACGTACTAAAACGATGGGTATGAAGGCAGTGTGCTACTCTGAACATTTTAAAAAGGACAAAAAAATTGAATTCTCCGTCTTTGCACAAATTATGCATTTCTGCTCCACATTTAAATCTTTGTTTACATCTTTTAGAGACATTGTTCAGCGGGTTGCTGACGCCATGATCATAATTGGATTCTTCCATCCTGTAGATGCCATGGCGGTAAGGGAGCAGTTTGAAGAAATGATATCATGTCAGGGCCGAGCAGAGCCTGATAGCTGTGTTTGATGTATGCAGGCTGTGACAGGGGGCATTTTACGAGGAGCGGGGAAGCCGAGGATCGGGGCCGTCTGTAACTTGGTGGGATATTACTGCATCGGCATTCCTACCGGACTGTCCCTGATGTTTGCTGCCAAGATGGGCATCGTAGGTGAGGACGCTGCCATGTAAATCTGATGTCTTTGCTTGAAGCAAGTCTGAGTGATTTTCGTCTCTGTGACAGGACTGTGGCTGGGCATTCTCATTTGTGTCGCTCTACAGGCCACATTCTTCATCATTGTCTTGTGGAAGCTGAATTGGAGAAAGGCAGCTGAAGAGGTCAGTGAACAAGTCTCGAAATGTGAAAAATCACAGATAATGATAAGAAATCCAAGTGTTTTACCACCTTTAACTGAGAGTACATAAGTAGTAATGAAAACAAGTGAGCGACCTTGAACACACACACACACACTCCCTGGTATTTTCTGCCCTCTACAGTCACAAGTAGGAAATGACACTAAAGTTTTAAATAAATCATATGATTCTGTGAATGCAATTTACAAAGTAACAGCTGTAATATTGGTATATTTGTTTATGTCCCAGTTTGTGGACAGTTATTGCTTTTGATGTGCGTTTACAAACAGCTGTCATCACTGTTTATGAGCAGGCAATGGTGAGAGCAGGAGTCCAGGTCACAGAAAAGAAAGAAGTGCCATCAGTGGAGAAGACGGGTAAATAAACGCCTCACTTTTCCTTTTCATTGCATGTCCTCCTGTGCACAGAACTGACCCCTCTCCCCTCTTTGATTAGAAGGTCAGAGTGAGACCCAGGTCCACATCATTTCATCCAACATCCTGAGCTGTGAGGGGTGGAGCTCGGACCTGCAGACGCTCCCATCAGGCCGTGATGAGACAGCCGATGCTGCAGGTCCACGGCCTCTGTCGGTCAGGCAGCTGCTGTTGCGTCGAGGCCTGACTGTGCTGTTCATGGTGCTCGTCCTGGCAGCTGGGATACTCACCAGCAAAATGCTTCTCAGACTGCTCAAATGACCCATAAATATCATACTGACTGCTGGCTGATGTCTCATTTTGTGACTGCAGAAAAATATGATGAAAATAGACAGAATCCAACTCTCATTTTCTAACCTTTTCATATTCCTCCAGGTAAAATGTTATTTCTTTTCATGTTTCATGTACATGTCCTGTAAATTGATGCTACCTGTGGTTTAAGTTTGGTTTGTTTGCAAACAAAAAAACAAAGTTGATAAATGTAGTACAATGTTTTTTTAAAATATGTTTTGCAATTAAAGGAACAGTTCAACCAACATTTTGACTGTTTTTTTCCTATATGATCACTGATAACTTATACAAAATAAACACAATATGCTGTAAATCTAAAAAGCCCCTTTAATGAAAAATCTTTAGCTGAGAATGAAATATAAAAGTAGGTTTTATGATAATAATAATAACAACATTACATTATTTAGGCTACTTAAATTGAAAATCTGAAAGTAAATTGTTTAATGTACCAAAACCAAAAGATGTCCATACAAATCCTCACACACAAATTCTGGGTTTGAATTTCTTCTCCAAAACTCGATGGTGCCCCTTTAAAACAAGTGTACCTCACAGAGGTCGCTTGAATGCACCCAGGAGATTCACAATAACTGCGTGAGACACGAAATTGTTAAATCATATTTCTCCACCTTCTCTTAAACATCCACTAAGAACCAGAACCAGAACACCTCTCTTCAAAACAACAACAACAACAACAACAACAATAAAAGCCTCTGTTAGTTTCTCATCAGGAAGTGCAGACACTGTGATGGGCCTGCAGTTCCTGATGATGCGTTCCCGAAACCTCGGAACTCGAACAATCGCGACCTCTTACCTGCAAAAACGACATTTGACATTTGAACGACGACCCATCCCACTTCTACCTAAACTTGGGGAAAAAACCACGTACCCTCACTTAATGAAGAAGCATTTGATGTTACACAACAATGGCACCCATGTGGAGGGAGTAGGATGTATTACTAGACCTGCCGTTTAATCAAATGTAAAATGACACGTGTCATTTATCCTCTGTTTCGTTTGCGAGGAGGCTGATGGTTCAACTGTGTATAGCTGCAGCAGTACACTTATAAATGAGCGCAGCTATTTATTTGCTTGGAGTCGGAAACGTGGAAATTCCGACCTTTGGCGCTGACGTGAACGCAGCATCGCCTACGCGCATGCTCTCTGGCGCGCTGTGGCGTAAAACTACAACACGTGGATTTTCTCACAGTTACGAGCCGCTGGTGTTGACGAGGACCCCGTGAGTATCTCTTATGTGAAGTGTGTTGTGTGTAACGTTTGTTGTCGTCTGAAAACCAAGCGTTTAATGTCAGTGACTGGCTGCTACAGCCGCTCAGTGTGGGGCTCGTGCCTCTCATCCCCGCATGCGCCGTGCAGTCAGTGTAGGACAAAACCTGGATTCACGCGCTCCCATGGTGACAGGACGTATAGCTGCCTCCCCTCTTAACGTAAAGGGAAGTCCACGGTGTGTTCACGTCTTGAGCTTTGACGTGGAAACAACATGGACGCTGCAAAGAAGATGTGTTGGATCATTGCTGAGAGCGTCTGAACAACATGAGCTTCACGTTAGTCCAGTAAAGAGACTGTCCTCCCACACCTGTTGCTGCACCAGTATCACCTGCATTCACTGAAACCAGTTACATTCCTGTAATACTTTTGGAAGAAGGTGTTCACACAGCAGAAAATCCAGACAAGACGAACTGAAACTTGCAAGACTGTGGCAACATTTATTAAAGAGGCACTATGTAGTTTTGATATTTACAGTATTAATGAGGTAATGAGGTTAAGTTTCTTGGATCAGAGCTAGTGAAGTTCAACCACAGTTAAAGCAGTTAAGAGTGTTTTATTCTGAAACAGACAATAATTTGATGATTCTTTGGTCACATTTACATTTAACAGAGAGTATGGACTACCTGCCAGACAACAACTCCAGGTACAAAGATGTTGACTACTGGGACGAAAGATACAAGACGGAGCAGAGTTACGACTGGTTGGGCGGCTTCTCCAAATTCCAGCACATTCTGGAAAAACACGTCAAGAAAGAAGACTCCATTCTGATGCTTGGTAAGAAGTATTTTGTGTTTCTGATTGCATCTTCATTTTGGTCGAAAGCATCTTCTCCACGTATTCTCACAACCAAAAAAAATGTCTCCAGTGTCACCATCTGGGTGCGTACTGGTAAATTAGGGGTCCCCCAGTGAGAATCCAGCTAAGGGACTCTTTTTAGATTTACATTTACACATTTTAGACTTTAATCTGTTCGCTTCACTGGGGTTTAACGTGAGTTGAAGCAAAATCCTGTCGGCTTTGTGTCGAATATGTCATATACACCGACGGGCCACGACATTAAAACCACTGACAGGTGATGTGAGTGAAGATTGATCAGAGAAACCTTGGGTCCTGGCATGTATGTGGATGCCGCTTCACACACACCACCCATCCAAACACCATTGCAGACCAGGTACACCCCCCTCATGGCAAGGGGCACTCCCCAGCAGGACAGTGCATCCGACACACCACAAAAACTGCTCAGGAATGGCTTGAAGGACATGAGAAAGAGCCCATTCTCCAGATCCCGATCTGATCGAGCATCTGTGGGATGTGCGAGAAGTAGTCTGATCCATGAACCACCCACCCTCCAACATACAGGACCCAAAGGATCCACTACAAACAACCCGGTGCGAGACACCACAGTAAAACCCCCAGAAGTGTTTATGACCATGTCTTGACGGGTCAGAGCTGTTTTGGCTGCACAAGGGGAACAAACACACTATTAAGCAGGTGGTTTTAATGTTGTGGCTGATCGGTGTTTGCTTTAGCCGTCATCATCTCCCAGAGTGAAATGTCCACAAATGTCCACAAGATGTCCCTGTCCCCTCACAGATATCTCCAGCACTACCTGCAGTGCTTGTTTATAAATGGCCCTGCAGCTCTGAGGAACCTGCTACAAAAGCATCTGAAGCATGAACGCTGTGTTTTGGCTGCTGAACGTAGAATAGATCTTTATGTGAGGTTTGAGGTGGAGGCATTTTCACCATTAGCACAAATTCTTCGGTGGGTTCCTCTTGATTTAATTTGAAAAAAATGTATCCGTTCGTTGTTTGCATATTGAATATTCACATCACATCACAGTGGGTTTGGTTTTTGATTGTTTTATCTGTTTAATCATCAAAACAAGCACTTTTTCCCTGAGGTGAAGCTGCACACTTTGATGCAGTCACTTCTGATTAGCTGCAATAAGTGGCATCGTTGACAAAGACCGATTTGGATTATTGAAAGGTTTTAAATAAGTTGTTTTTAATAATTTCTTGTTAATCTTTAGGATGAGTTATAGGCAGAGTGTTAAAGACTTTTCCTGTGAGGCCTGTTATACCTCCACAGAAGCATAGAGGGCTATGGTGCTCCGTATTCTTCTGATACGAGCCTTGTTTATGCATGCTCAGTGGTGTTTGCGTGTGTTTGTGTGTGTGTCAGGGGGTTTGTTAAAATTTGTGTCAGGGAGTGACGGGGGCTTCTGCTGCATGTGTGTGTGTGTGGGTAAAGGGGGAGGGGGACTGAGGAGGTCGTCAGAAGTTGGATATTCTTTACTCGACAAAAAACCTCTCCGTGTGCTGCTGCCAGACAACTTTATTCCACCTGGGGATCTTGTCTTTTAATTTGGATGATGGCGGTCGGGTGCCCTGCTGGTTAGGAAACTGCATTTTTTTCGAAGTGAGGACGTTGACAGACACATAGATAGTATGCAGCCTGACTTTTTTCTAGCATGCGTCATAGGCACACCTACAGCAGAGGCGTGAGTGGGCTCCAGAGTCTGATATATAAAATATTTTCTCTTGCCTCTCTCCTGCGTTGCAGTGCAGCAGGCAACACCAGGGCAGACCACTTTCTGCACGCTGATTTAAACCCAAAGGAGAGCCATTATATCGCTTGAGAGCTCTCATCTCTCATCTCTCTCTCTCTACCTCTCTCTACCTCTCTCTCTCCTCTCTCCAGATCGTGGGATCACACGTTTCTGTCACCAGCACGTGTTGATGTCTACTTCAACAACACACACGCACAGATGAGGAGCTGTATAGATACTAGAGGAACCTACTATAAAGATGCGTGAGCCCTCACATGTTGTTAAGACATTAAGAGCTCTTAAAAGCACTCGTATATCGCCACGCTCGGACAAACGCCTGCCACGGTTGTACGCATCTCCCGGCTCACTTGTCAAGTCCGTAAAAACCAGAGAGACCACTGGCTCGTATAAAATGACACAATACATTATCGTCACTATAGGGGGAGGGGGGGCCAGGGCCTAACTTGGGAGACAGGAGGGAAGACGTCAAAGAAAGACTCCAGGCACCACGGTGCTGCTTGTGTGGGTGACGGGTGGATAAAGGGAAGAGAGATGGAGGGGAGGTAAATAACTAATCAGGTTTGGGCCACTCAGCTGTCTCAGATGGAGGTCATTTCCATTTAGATAATCTGTAGAGCACAGAGAGAGGGATACAAAGGAGGGAGGGATGCGTAGATGAGGAGAATTGGGATGCTTTGCCGCATGCTGATGACAGTTGTAACGTCTTCCTCCTTCGTCGTTTTGTTCACGTGCGTCGCTTCAGTCGGTGTCGTCTGTTTGTCTGTACAGTTGCGTTTTTGTTGACGCCCTCTCAGTCTCCGTCTACCTGTTTTCCCCCCCACCACCACCACCCTTCTCCCCACCTCCCTGGTAACCCACTTCTGCCTTTCTTTATTCTGTCTTTGTCACGAACTCCTACTCAGCAGTATGAGTCCTCATGTCTAGACTGTAACCACACACAGTCCTGTGTCTGCATGTCAACAGATTCATGCATGCCTGGAATGCAGCCAGATAACGTAAGCAGGCATGAGCAGATGTAAGCTTGATATCTTCTGTGTTAGGGAGTTGATCAGTTTTGATTGATGTTGCTACATTCATCACTTATCTACTTTGTAGTGGCAGTAGGATCATAATAGTTCCACTTTTAAAGATGAGGTTTATGACATCCTCGATCCAGGAAGTTGACTCCTGTCTTCTTTGTGGTATTCTTTATTCTTGTTAATGTCAACAGATCCTCTGAAAATGCAAAATCCAACATGTAAGTGATCATACTAACAGGTAGGACCTCACTCGTCCACATAATTGAGGCACATCTTTCTTCATTTTGATGAATTGTAATTTATTTCCAGTCACCCTACATACACCAGTCTCCTGCTGTAAAAGCAGCAGTGAGCAGTAGTCCCTCAGCAGATACAGTATTTACTGCTGTTTGAGTACAGCTGTTTTTGGAAATGATGTAGCCTTTTTTTAAAAAAAAACAGATGCTAATTTGAAATCGTGAAGGCGTTGGCCTTCCCATTGAAAGCAACTTGAGGTTCACTGCCTTTTTTTGGCACACGGGGGTGAGGAGCTGAATATTGCACCGCCAACCCTGTGATCAGCGGACGGCACGCTCTTTCTCCTGGGTGGCTTCTAGAAATAAGATACAGTATTGATCCTGTAGTCTAGGTGGGAAAATCATTCATAATAGCATATCCTAGTTTAGAAGCTGCACAGCCCACTCAGACGCCCACTTCACCCACAATGACATTAGGTCAGTGCTGTTTCTGCTTTAAACTGATGCAGAAAGTTGCTCCGTTAGAGTGCAGGGACATTTCTGGGAATGATGATGTGGAGAACCACAGGTAATGGCACAGTGGTATCGGAAATTAAAATAAATATTGAAGTTTGATGGCTTATGAATATGCCTACGGTTATAACACTGCTCACTTTACAGTCTCATAATGTGACATAACTATGCTCATTATTGGGTGCATGGTAAGCTGAAGGCCTGAGGTTGTGTGTGTCATGGCATTGCGTCAAGCCGTCCCTGCCCCTCCACCTGACCTGTGTGTCTGTGTGTGTGTGTGTGTGTGTGTGTGTGTGTGTGTGTGTGTGTGTGTGTGTGTGAGCAATGTTAGCGAGCATTAGCAGCGATCGACTCACACACGGTCCAATTCCCGCCTGCCGCACAGCCACGGCTCCTTTTTTTATGGCTTGCTCCGGGCTGCTGCCAGTGATGTAATGACCCCACGTCTCCGAGTGGTCAGCGCTCAGGCCTTGTTCCCCCGAGGCGAGAGGTGATGATGTAATGGCTCTGTTCTCCAGCAGCGAGCGGTGCTTGAGATGTGTGTGAGGTTGCATCCTGGGAGAGTGTATCTGCATTTAGTGTTCTGTACATGTTAACGTCAGTGCGCCCGGTATGGAAGGCATGACGCAAAACGCCACAGGGCTGCTCGTGGGTAGGTGCGTCGTAGCATCGGTGCTGACAGGATATTTTTTTAAATGGAGAGTGTGGTCACATACAAGAGGTTGTTCAGGAATATCTAGAGTTTGCAGAAGCTTTCTCAGAACAAGACACATGCAGGCACACAGACACAAAGGTCGCTGCACAACAACAACAACAATGATGCTATAATCTTTAGGTTATTTAAGGTTTGAAGTTATGAGTCATTGGCTATTTACCAGTATGACCTGTTTATATGCTGGCCACTGGTTTTGTTTTGTCACAACGTTTTTGATATTTTATGCTTTAATGAGTTGATGAATTAATTTCTCAACTGACAGAAATTCACTTGGAACAATTTTTATGCCTCGACAGCTGTGACCGGAGGCGTTTTCGGGTTGTATGTACGTACATGTCCCATTAATGATGAAGTAATTAGAATTTGGTGGCCAAGGGTCAGATTTCAAGGTCACTGTGACCTCACAAAACACATGTTTGGCCTTAACTCAAGAAAATTCATATGACAGAATTGGACATACAAATGTATAATAGGATTAAACCTGAACAGAGACAGGCACGCAGGTGACGAAAAGAGAGACACAAGGGCTAATGAACACATGAAACACAGGTGAGCACAGAAAACAGATGGGAAAAGACAGGACAGGAAGTGGAAATTCACAACAAGACACACGAGGAAGAAATCTACAAAATAAGACAGGAAACATCTAAACTGAAAACCAAAAACATGACCGTGACGATGCAGCTTTTTTGTCCTTCACGATGGGAAGCCGTATGTCTTTGACCCACAGTTTTCCAGAGCTTTCATCTGCATCTCATGGCCCTCTTCAGCTGATAACGTAAGCAGGCATGCACTTTCTGTTTTACACAGCATCCCAGTTTTTTGGGAAACCGGATCATATAATCAGCAGATGAACTGCTCATAACAGTTTCTAGTGCAGCTCCACTGTGCATGTAATAGACTTATAGGGCTTGTTTCATCCTCCCTTAATGTCCTGCGTCGCTCCCTCCTTTTAGCTCACCTCCTGACGTCAGTGTCCTGTCACTTTCTGGGTTCCTTCAGCTCCTGAGGCTGATGTAAGCCGTGTTTATTGGCAAAGGAATACGTGAGTGTGACTGTTCACTCAGCTGTTGTATAACTATGTATAGCCCTGCGCCTTGACAACAATGACATTATACCTTCTTATATAGAACATGACTACACGCTAGCAGCAATGTAAAGACCTCCTGCCTCATGCACGCCCCATCTCGTCATTCATATCTCCCCCTCCATCACCTCCTTCCGTCAACTCCTGACACCGCTCACCTCCTCCATTTCCGCCTCGCTGTCTCACCTCCTTTGTTCCTCGTCGACCATCGCCTCACTCATACCTCCCCTGCCCCTCCCCTTAGCCTACTTGTCAGTATTTGGTATCAAAGACGTCCACCTGTGTGCCCTGAGCCAGTCCGACCTATATATAGCCGGAACAGAGGTGTTTACAACAGTGTCGAGAGCAGTGGGAGCTGCACTTTTCTCAGGAGAGTCCAACTAACTGTTGGTGGCCTATTATGTTGAGCTACGGCTCATTCAGAAAATTGGCCTCCCACGTTTCTAGGTTAGCTATCAGTCAGTGCTGCTGCTTGATTTTTTAATTTAAGCATTTATTTCCTATACTCAGTGTGTTTAATATGTTATACACTCTGCAGGTCAGTTTTATGTTTTCTGTTCTTATCAAAAACCCATGCACATAAAAGCGTGCTGTCTGTTTGTGAACCTGCATGCAGCACCTGCCCAACAGGAGGAACACATGAACTGAGCAGGAGGATTTGATTTCAGTGTTAACAGGGCGATCTTAGGTGACAGTCCTCTCACATCCCTTTTTTCCGCAGTATTGGAAATGCACACACATGCACACACGCACGCACGCACGCACGCACGCAAACACACTGACACAAAATGCTGATGGGATGGAAAGTCACT
Source organism: Pagrus major (assembly GCF_040436345.1). Lineage (NCBI taxonomy): Eukaryota > Metazoa > Chordata > Actinopteri > Spariformes > Sparidae > Pagrus > Pagrus major. The sequence goes on from NC_133235.1 coordinate 25,152,310, forward strand.
GGCAACACACAGAGAGTGTGTGGGTGGTGAGTGAGAGAGATCTGAAGTCAGGAGTTATGTCTTAGCAGCTGTTAGGAGATGCAGCTGATATGTGCTGCAGCCCTCATTTCCAAAGTTTCGACATTTGTCTGTCTAACCTTTTCCTCCTTTTTTCCCCCCTTATTGCCATCCCTCTCACTTTTTGTTATTTGCTTTCTTCCCACATTTCATCCTTTACACTTATCCTCCCCTCTATTCTCTCCTCTTGACTCTCACCGTCCACACAGACAAGCACATGCATGCACACACCTCCTCCTCCTCCTCCTCGGCTGTGCTGGGGACAACAACAGCAGCGAGGCCGTGAGGAACAGGAAGCTTTCAGAGGGATAATAGAACCGAGAGACAGGCCTCGGCCATTTCACGCTTGCCCTTCCTCTTATTGATTGCAGCCCTTCCTTCCTGTGGCGGCTGGAGGCGGAGCACTTCTCATCAGATAGGCCCTGTATCGGCTCTGTCCTCCCCTGTCGCTGGAATATACCGGTTTCATGTGTTTAACAGTGGCCTCATTTTGAAGTGACAGCCTCTGAGATTTGTGTAGGTTAATCACACTCATGTCATGGTCTTGCATCGATGGTACAGAAGGGTTTGCGTGTCTTGTTTGGTAATAACGAGCGCTAATGAGGTCGTGGTTTTGTGTTGCTTTTGGATTAAACCTGCCAGGAACGAGGTAATGCAGCAAAAAAAGTGGAGCTGCTCAACAAACAACGGCAGTAGAGGTTGTTTAGTCTGCAGTGTCCTCTGGCCTGAACCAGAGAGATCACACACACACACACACACACACACACACACGCATACAAATGTATATACCATCCATGCACACAAAATTCTGTTCACCGCCGCCCTGTCTGTCTGTCTTTACCTCGATGTGCTGAACAATCGACAGCAGACACAAAACTGCAGCAGACGAGCTGTGAATGGAAGATGGGTTGAATCAATGAACGGCTGCATGGATGAATGAATGAATGAACGGCAGAAGAACAGAGAAGGTGGAGGAGAGTGTAGTTTGAGGAGGATGGATTCTTACCCCCCCCACCCCACCTCTCTTCATACTGCTCCCTCTCTCTCTCCTCCCTACCCACCCCCTTTTTTCAGCATCCGGATTGGCTGCTTACAGTTTTTCAGGGAGCCCTCACCATGCAGCAGTCAGTAAGTCAGTAGGGGCAACCCTCCCTGCATTCACCCACACCACCACCCTTCCCACCGCCTCCACCCCTTCCTCTCCCCTTCGTTTTTGCCGCTGTAAGGAGTGGTGCTGTTTATGAATGAGCCTCGGCGTCGCAGAATGTGAATGAAAAATAAGAGAGGGAGCGAGCAGATAAGGGGGTGCGGGCTGAATGAAATGCAGCAAAAGCAGGGAAGAAAAATGGAGGAAGGATGCTGAATGAAAATCACAAGGGTGGGATGGAGCGGGGGGAGGAGGAGGTGCGGCGGGGAGGCGGTGGGCGATAGATATGAGGAGAGAATGTGAAATATTATTGCTGAGATAGCCGCGCTCCAATTGCTGTGTCCCTTTTGGAGCTGTCATCCTGTGTGTGTGTGTCTGTGTGTGTCTGTGTGTGTGTGTATGGTAACGTCCACCCTCATAGGTATGCAGATCAGGGGGGATGCTGGGAAGGAGGATGCCTGGACTTGTGGCTGATTTGCCTATGAGCCAATGGGAATCTCCACTACCTAAGTAACACGCGCACACACACACACACACACACACATGCCGTTCTCTGCAAGCTGGTGCTCCGTGCTTTGAATAATAACGGGGTTACCCGGGCAACCAGGCTCGGATGATCGATGGGCCCAGCCCCGATAAACAGAGCACAGAGCCGGTGTTGGTGTGTGTGTCACTGGGTTTCTGATGTCGCAGTGGGAGTTTCTTTGTTCTGGGACAATTAGAAGATAGCTTATTATCAAGTCTCTTCTGACCTGTTATTATATGCATGTACGTGTGTGCGTGTGGGTACACAGACTATGCACAGTGTTCCTGTGTGTGCGCATGTTGGCGTGAGAAGAAGTGTGTGCTGTTTGTGTGTGGACATGGAGGTTTTTTTTTTTTTTCTTCCAGTGAATGACTCCGTTCTCAATGACACTGAACAACCTTGGTGAGAGGGCTTGTGCAGGCGGACTGTGGGGGTGACCACACACACGCCACGCACACACACACTCTCCTGACTCACTCACTTACGGTAATAATACGGCCATCGGGAAAGAAAGAGGCTACGTGGCTTTTACTCACCCCTTCAGAGAGTGCAAATTATACAGCTAGCCAACGTGTCCGACTGAGTACTTGATTTGATTAAATGCGGGCTGCACATAAGTGCTGTTGTTGTGAGGGTAAGCTAGCATGTTGGGAGACATAAACTGGATTGGATGCAGGTGGGAATCAAAGATGTAAAAAGATGTGTGGACAATGAAGGTGATAAAGTGAGCAAGTGACACACAAAGAGAAGGAATGGGACTTAGGTGTACAGCTTTGGTGCCACATATTTGATATAATGGTGAAATAAGAACACTTATTCAGAGACACACTAAGGACAAATTAATTAAATCCTAACGGGTTCAGAAAGTCTCCAAATGCACTGAAACCCACTATAAATCTGGCATAAGGAGCATAATAGTATATTAGAATCTCATCAATATTAAATCTCTCATAAAATGGTACATTTTGAATCTGTGTATAATGAGGAAATAGAGCAACTAGAACTAGAACAACCTTTCTTTTGCGTCTGGTTTTTGAAAGCCAGGGCTCGCCTCCCCACATGCAAATATTCCTCCAAACGAGTCCCCCCCAACACTACTCTGCAGGCACACCACTGCCTTGGCTTCGCGCCATCCAATACATTTGTGATGGGTTTAAAAAAAATACAAACCATCTTGCGATAGGACCACTTCAGCTGTGATGCCGGCCAACATGGTCACATACTGAACCGTGACTACTCAGTAGTGATTACTACGTTCGGCCTTCATTTTGACCTCCGTACACACCTGTAAAGTTTCCTGACTGCATCCTGCACAGTTGGCTGGACAACAACTTTCTTCGCACTTGGCCTTCATTTTTGATGTGAAGACCTGCACGCCTCTAAACCTGACACTAACAAAATTCTGGCCACATACTTATTAACACCTGGCAAAATACTCCAAATCACTTATAAAAGTACCACATTTTTGCCATGATGACACACACAAACTGGGAACAAGTCGGAGAATTTTTCCCTCATTGCAGAATTATAATGCACGCATGCAGCTCGGCCTTTCTCCAGTGCTGGCAAAGCACTCTGGAAATAGGTCTGGCTGTACGAGACAGTGGAGCAACTGATATGTATTCACTACAGTAATGTTAAGTACCCCAATGTCTGATTAGTGTTTAGTAATTAAAGGTTACTCAAATTACAGAAAAACATATACTGTCTCACTAACCACTAACTAATGGTAGCTATCCATGGAGATAGGTTTGTTATCACTTGTACCAGGTTTAAGATGTGTGTTTTTAAGATAACAGCCTCTAACCTAATACAATGGCAATGAATAAAAGTTTCATTTTTTGGGGCCTGAAGTATTGAAGCAATGTCTCTTTCCAGAGATGGAACAACGTCCCCAATAAGCTGCATAATCCTCAAAACACAGTGTCAGGAGTTTTAAAGGCTATTTGAAAACTGTTCACCAGAAAGGATTATCCAGAGTGAAGGAGACGCTGATAATGGAATGATAGTTTGGTCTTGAATGTTGTTTTCAGCCATGACTCCATTAACCTCCATTGTATTTCGGTGGTGTATGTGTGATATGTGTCCGTGGCTGCGGTCCACCTCATCCAGAGGTGAGGGAGAAAATATGGCCATTGAATCACATTAAATTAAGTATTTCTGAATGAATTATTTTAATATATGCTTCCATGAAACTGTAAGGAAGTAGTCTCTTTGAAATGGTTTAATGTTACAAGCACAATGCTCTGACAAACCTGTGTGTGTGTCTGTTGAGGCTGGGGAATACAAAGCTGATTGGCATTAACACAGCCTCTTCTGTCTGCACCGCACACTTCTGCATCACATTACCCTCCCTCCCTCCCCTCTCCCTCACCTCCCCTCTCCCTCACCTCTTCTCTTCTCTCTGCCAGGGGAGGGGGAGCAGAGAGGAGGAGGAGGAGTAGGAAGGAAGAGTAGCTGCTGAGAGGTGCATCTGCAGCCAAAGTCGCCTCTCAAGAACTGAAGTGTCATCCTGGAGCTCGCTGTGCATTTCTCACAAAGACATTATGTCGACCTCAAAGGAGGGTCATCTGAGCGTATTCAGAGTCGCACTGCTCTTTTGTCATGAATACCAAAAGACGAGCTCCCCTTGCTGTATGTCGCTGCACAAAAGGTCACTCCTCTGTGACCTTGTGCACACAAATCTGTGATTGCGGCGACGGGCTCTGTCCAACATGTAAGACATTAAAATGACGGATAGGACTGTTTGTTCAGACCGGTGAAGCTTTGAGAGAATTAACCGATGTCACTGTACTCACAGAGCGATTAAGAAATGACAAAATGAACAACACAGATGTGCACGACGCAGGAACATTAAAGCAGATGTGGCCCTGCTATTAAGCCGACAGTGACGTAGCATGAAACGGTATAAAAAAGTAAAACAGGATTTGCGATTTGCTTTTGTGGTTTCTCAAGATCAGACACTTAACGTTCAGGATGCATTTGGATCTAATTGCTCACCCATATCTAAATATGGTCACTTACATATAACACACTCCCAGTCACAGCTGAATACCCTGTCAGTTTTTGAAGTGTGTACTCCAGGCGAGGTACCAAACAACCACTGCAGTGTCAGCATCACTTACTATGTTGCAGCGAGATGGACCATTACGACGCCGGACCTCTTAAAGGCACACAGACATGCTCACACACAGAGCTAATTATACTGTTTGTAAAAACTCGAGACACTCGGTATCTAGAGGTTTGTGAAAGAAAGGGAATTTTGTTTTATAGGGTTGCTGCCGGTCAGAAAGAGAGCTACGCAGACACTGTGTCCTGGGTTTCGATGGCGTCATTAACTTATCATCACATTGCTCGGAGCAGGGAAAGCCCTGTCAGCGAGGTAATGAGCGTGCGTCACCGATGTGCTGTAGTTCTCAGTGACGCACTGTTGTTGCAAGCCCGCTGTGCCAGTGTAAAGTTACACACTTCAGTCACATCTGAATAAATGAGGTGCTGTCTATATTTTGTGGTTTGTGAGGGAATCTGCAGCAGCACGTTCAGTGTTGCTCGTGTCTCTGAATGTACAGACAGCTCAGGAGAGAGACAACTGTGTCCTTGTTCCATTCTGCATACACATTTTCTACAGTATGAAGAAACTAGAATATTTTTGTACTTTGTACAAAAGCCACTTTCTGTTATTTTCTCAACCACTGAAAGGAAATGACACAACATGCATGAAAGGATGTCAGTCACTCCACATGAGAAAAGAAAATACTTCCAAATATTTAAAGCTGCTTTAATCACAATATTCATAGTAACAAATCACATGAATTTCTGTTGGTTGTAGTAACAAACCCACAGCGAATTATCACCAAAGTCCTTACAGGCAAGTCTTGCTACTTGGCAGCCCTCTTGGCAACAGCCCCTGCCAGTTATTAGAAGACCAGGCCTCCATTTAAATGAATGGGGAGAGCCAAAACTTTACTGTCAGTGGTCACAGAGAAATAAAAAGTGCATGCAGTCAGATTTTTAACTGCCATGAATCTTTCAAATGTGCGCTGGTGTCAGTGCAACAACATGATCGGCCGATATACCTTAACCATATGCTACTTAAGCTCTCACCATGTGCTACTTGACCAACAACAAATGGCAGACGCACGCAGTTAGCGTCTATCTGGTGCTGATGCGTTTTTATCGATCCCACCGCAGTTCTTGGTTGGCTTTGTTGGTTATGTTCTTCATACACACTAGCTCTAGTAGGTAATGTCTGTTTTCTTTGTGGTTCTGATACAGCGGTTAATAAGGTATAGTTCTGTGGACAAACACACCAACGTCTTTACTGGTCTTTGCTGTTGCTACCTTCCCGAGCCTCTCTTCGCTGAAAGAGTGTGTCTGGGCTGCTTCAGGAGAGTGGACTGGCTGGTTAGGCCTCTGGTCTGCCATCTGGCCTGTCCGCTAACAAGCCCAGAGACACTGCAGCTGCAGTTTTTTTTTGTGTTCTGGCTTTGAGATGCTTGTTGATATCCTCTGTGCTGTCGCATTCCCAGCATTTTGACATGCCATAGCAGGAAATCCACAGATGTTGTAATTATGGTTTGCATTTCTACTATGTTTACCACTTCCACAGACTGAATTTTGTTGTTTTCCCAGTGTGAGGCCCCCTCAGAATTAGTAGTCTTTGTAGTATGAGACATAGATTACACCACCATATTCGTCGTAGCTCTGTGACAACACCACCTTGGCGTCTGTCTCCTTTCTTCTACCTCGTCGGCCTGTTATCTTTCACCAGAACCTTGCATTGCCGTATCTTCCACATATGTCTCCAAATCCCCTCATCATCCTCCCCTGTAAGACCATTACCGCAGCTAAGTCGTTAAATACACTGATTTTTTGTGTGTCCGTGTGTGTGTGTGTGTGCGCACGCGCCCAATAGGATTTTGAGGAGAGCGCTGGCTTTGTGAGAGGCGGCCCCCAGCACTCTTACATAATACTGCTTGTAATGCTGCAGGCACAGACTAACAGACCTGAACCTCCACCTCTGCATCTTCATGTCAGCCTACATGTCTGTCTGTCTGTCTGTCTCGCACAGCCAGTGTCTGTAGCTCTCTCTCGTCGCTCTGCCTCTTAGTTATGTGCTTAAATATGAGCCAAAGTATCTACATTAACTACTAACAGACAATATTGTCTCTCTTTGTGCCTTCTTAACTGACAGATTTACTCCCCGAGTCTCCGTTTCTAATTCTCTGCCTGTCTCAACACTCTGTTCGTGGGCCCAACTCGGTGCCAATCTTCAATCTTTTCTTTATTTTCTTGCTGTCTGTACATCTCATCTCTCCATCTCTCACTTCTGATATGGCATGCATAACAGAGTTAGTTCGGCTCCGTCGTGATATTCTTATGTAACTCTCCATTTGTCTGTGCACTCTCCCTTGTCTGAAAGACACACACACACACACACACATACATACACGAGAGATGTCGGATTCTGGAAAAACAAAAAGAGTAATCAGAGTTTTATCCACTTAAAAGTAAAATCACATTGTCCTCACAGAGTCTTTAGGGAAGGCAGTTTTTTAATAAACTTACCGCTTCTGTAATCTCGATGTGTCTCGGAGAGCCCGGGGAGGGTGTTTAAGGCTCCTGGCTCTCTGACGTTTGTGTGGAGTGACAGCAGAGATTTTCTGGCCAATTTTGATGCCCTTCACAGCTCCTCATATCACATTTTGTGGTGAGTCTTCAGGTGGTTGTTTGCAGAGTGATTGTGGTATCGCTGTGCAGTGCTGCAGCGTTTTCTCACCATCAGTGGACGGTTTTGTCTTGATTGAGACTCATTTTGTTCCTGATTTTGTTGTTCCTTTGAGGCTTTTTTTTTTTCACCGTGTTACTCCCTGACTCATGTTAGATTTGTTTTCATCTCTGCCACCTCTTCCTGGGCACAGTCTATCACATTGTGTAACGCAATATTGTTGACTGATGTCTGGGAAGTTGGATCACTTGGAGCAGATTTTCCTGCTTATTCAGTTACTGCAGTGTGAGATTGTATTAAAGTAGAAATTACAATTTCCATTTTGATGTGAGTTACCTTGCAGCTCTCATATATAAATACAGCAGAAACTTATTTCATCCTATGAACACTATTATAGTATGGAGAGTCAGAGAAATGCGAGACCAGCTGAATGGAACTCATCCGAACCATGACCAATTTCTGCATGCACAGTGGGGTCCAAAACTCTGAGACCACATCGGAAATCTCTACTAGCGTCACATAAACCTGGAAATAATCAGGAAGTTTAAGGAACTCAAGCAAAGAGGAGCTTTCTTAGCGTGAAATCATGGATGGACTAAAGCTTTCTACCTGGACAGAGCATGATTCTTTACAGAAACTGGATCAGTCGTATCCAAAGCTCGATCAGGCAGATCCAAAGAGACCACACCCTCAGAAGATCAGTACATGAAACTTTGTTCCCTGAGAGATAGAAGAGCGACTTCATCACTGTAACAGCATTAGTTATTAGCTGTCAACTCATGCTGGGATAACATGAGTCATCAGGTTTTTGTGCAAACTTGTGGAGTCCACGGCCGCTCGAGTGCCTGCTATCATTAAAGCGAAATGAAATATATAAAAGTCTTGGCTAGTGGTTTCAGACTTTTGGACCCTACTGCTCTGTTGTGTGCCTGTTAGATATGACGTCAGTGCTGACCCATTCCTGGAAGAGTCATCCTGATACATATTCAATTGAATTTCATGAATTCTTGTTAGACATGACTAAGGTCAAACAGACTTGTTTGTGATTACATAAGCCAGGTAAGGAAGAGATAATGAGGTAATCGGAAGTAGCGTTTCGTGCAAGTGATAGATTTAATTTATTTTACCTGATATAAATGAATGCATTTCCTTCAGAATAAGTCGGTTAACAATTTCAGAGGTAGTCATTACGTACTGCAGCTATTCACCGACCCGTGACCCGTGATTCCATGCTGGATAAGAATCCGTGAACAAGTAGTAATGGAACTAATATAGATCCATCCGACGCTTTTCTCTCGAGGACAATTGCACTCAGTGGCTCTTCACTGCATGCTCTGTATATATTACTGTGGGCACTGCTGCTTGGATGAACTGTCCAGAAAGGAAATTAGTGCCTTCAGTGAGACAAGTTAAAGAGTACAGGGAGGGCGAAATGAGGTATGTGTGTGTGAGAGAGGGAGAGATTGAATTGATTAATAGTGGAAACCACTCAGTGCAGAGTCTGGCCTCGCTGAAAGCCACCTGTCCCCTCGGTTCCATCACTGCACATCACTGACTTCGACTGGTCTGAACATCCTCTGATCACTGTGCTGCTGGGCTCGCAATGTGCTATTACCAAACCATTTAAAAAATAAAACAGAAAACGTACAATCATTTATATTGAAATATTTACCACCAACAATGGCTGATGCTTAACAAAACAAGCTGTAAAATTGCAATACATATGGAAAGTTTCTATCGGAGATACACCATGAAATTCTGGGCATCGGTGCTTGAATAAGAATTTGGCCGGCAGCCAGTGCCAATTTTTTGTTGTTGTTTCTTTGTTTTTTTGTCATGTATACCCCATTTTTTGACAGGTAAACAAAGAAATCTTCAATATAAAAGAATAACTGAACTGGTCTCAAGTCATTCAGCCCTCAATCATGCTATCTTTGAAAGAGCCCATATAAAACAACCTTTTAGCATAACTTTCTTTCACTTGGAAAACAATTTTTTTAAACCTTTATAACCTGCTATACAGTTACCTACTCAACGATAAGAATTTTTCAGTACTTATATAGAAAAATACGACTTCTGCCCTGAGACCAGGAGAGATTCACCTGCCCTCAGACAACTTCTGCCCTGAGACCAGAGGAGACAGTTGACTCCCTTTTGTCCAACTACGTTGCCTTAAAACAGAAAAATACAACTTCTGCCCTGAGACCAGGAGGGATTCACCTGCCCTCAGACAAAATTGTGGGAAACAATGGTCTCTGCCCTGGGACCAGATGAGACTAAACAGCCATGAGGAAAATCCTACAAAACAACTTCTGCCCTGAGACCAGGAGAGATTCACCTGCCCTCAGACAACTTCTGCCCTGAGACCAGGAGAGATTCACCTGCCCTCAGACAACTTCTGCCCTGAGACCAGAAGAGACATTTGACTCCCTTTTGTCCAACTACATTGCCTTAAAACAGAAAAATACAACTTCTGCCCCGAGACCAGGAGACATTCACCTGCCCTCAGACAACTTCTGCCCTGAGACCAGGAGAGATTCAGCTGCCCTCAGACAACTTCTGCCCTGAGACCAGGAGAGATTCACCTGCCCTCAGACAACTTCTGCCCTGAGACCAGAAGAGACATTTGACTCCCTTTTGTCCAACTACGTTGCCTTAAAACAGAAAAATACAACTTCTGCCCTGAGACCAGGAGAGATTCACCTGCCCTCAGACAACTTCTGCCCTGAGACCAGGAGAGATTCACCTGCCCTCAGACAAAATTGTGGGAAACAATGGTCTCTGCCCTGGGACCAGATGAGACTAAACAGCCATGAGGAAAATCCTACAAAACAACTTCTGCCCTGAGACCAGAGGAGACAGTTGACTCCCTTTTGTCCAACTACGTTGCCTTAAAACAGAAAAATACGACTTCTGCCCTGAGACCAGGAGAGATTCACCTGCCCTCAGACAACTTCTGCCCTGAGACCAGGAGGGATTCACCTGCCCTCAGACAACTTCTGCCCCGAGACCAGGAGACATTCACCTGCCCTCAGACAACTTCTGCCCTGAGACCAGGAGAGATTCAGCTGCCCTCAGACAACTTCTGCCCTGAGACCAGGAGAGATTCACCTGCCCTCAGACAACTTCTGCCCTGAGACCAGGAGAGATTCAGCTGCCCTCAGACAACTTCTGCCCTGAGACCAGGAGAGATTCACCTGCCCTCAGACAAAATTGTGGGAAACAATGGTCTCTGCCCTGGGACCAGATGAGACTAAACAGCCATGAGGAAAATCCTACAAAACAACTTCTGCCCTGAGACCAGAGGAGACAGTTGACTCCCTTTTGTCCAACTACGTTGCCTTAAAACAGAAAAATACGACTTCTGCCCTGAGACCAGGAGAGATTCACCTGCCCTCAGACAACTTCTGCCCTGAGACCAGGAGGGATTCACCTGCCCTCAGACAACTTCTGCCCCGAGACCAGGAGACATTCACCTGCCCTCAGACAACTTCTGCCCTGAGACCAGGAGAGATTCAGCTGCCCTCAGACAACTTCTGCCCTGAGACCAGGAGAGATTCACCTGCCCTCAGACAACTTCTGCCCTGAGACCAGAAGAGACATTTGACTCCCTTTTGTCCAACTACGTTGCCTTAAAACAGAAAAATACAACTTCTGCCCTGAGACCAGGAGAGATTCACCTGCCCTCAGACAACTTCTGCCCTGAGACCAGGAGAGATTCACCTGCCCTCAGACAAAATTGTGGGAAACAATGGTCTCTGCCCTGGGACCAGATGAGACTAAACAGCCATGAGGAAAATCCTACAAAACAACTTCTGCCCTGAGACCAGAGGAGACAGTTGACTCCCTTTTGTCCAACTACGTTGCCTTAAAACAGAAAAATACGACTTCTGCCCTGAGACCAGGAGAGATTCACCTGCCCTCAGACAACTTCTGCCCTGAGACCAGGAGGGATTCACCTGCCCTCAGACAACTTCTGCCCCGAGACCAGGAGACATTCACCTGCCCTCAGACAACTTCTGCCCTGAGACCAGGAGAGATTCAGCTGCCCTCAGACAACTTCTGCCCTGAGACCAGGAGAGATTCACCTGCCCTCAGACAACTTCTGCCCTGAGACCAGAGGAGACAGTTGACTCCCTTTTGTCCAACTACGTTGCCTTAAAACAGAAAAATACGACTTCTGCCCTGAGACCAGGAGAGATTCACCTGCCCTCAGACAACTTCTGCCCTGAGACCAGGAGGGATTCACCTGCCCTCAGACAACTTCTGCCCCGAGACCAGGAGACATTCACCTGCCCTCAGACAACTTCTGCCCTGAGACCAGGAGAGATTCAGCTGCCCTCAGACAACTTCTGCCCTGAGACCAGGAGAGATTCACCTGCCCTCAGACAACTTCTGCCCTGAGACCAGAAGAGACATTTGACTCCCTTTTGTCCAACTACGTTGCCTTAAAACAGAAAAATACAACTTCTGCCCTGAGACCAGGAGAGATTCACCTGCCCTCAGACAACTTCTGCCCTGAGACCAGGAGAGATTCACCTGCCCTCAGACAAAATTGTGGGAAACAATGGTCTCTGCCCTGGGACCAGATGAGACTAAACAGCCATGAGGAAAATCCTACAAAACAACTTCTGCCCTGAGACCAGAGGAGACAGTTGACTCCCTTTTGTCCAACTACGTTGCCTTAAAACAGAAAAATACGACTTCTGCCCTGAGACCAGGAGAGATTCACCTGCCCTCAGACAACTTCTGCCCTGAGACCAGGAGGGATTCACCTGCCCTCAGACAACTTCTGCCCCGAGACCAGGAGACATTCACCTGCCCTCAGACAACTTCTGCCCTGAGACCAGGAGAGATTCAGCTGCCCTCAGACAACTTCTGCCCTGAGACCAGGAGAGATTCACCTGCCCTCAGACAAAATTGTGGGAAACAATGGTCTCTGCCCTGGGACCAGATGAGACTAAACAGCCATGAGGAAAATCCTACAAAACAACTTCTGCCCTGAGACCAGAGGAGACAGTTGACTCCCTTTTGTCCAACTACGTTGCCTTAAAACAGAAAAATACGACTTCTGCCCTGAGACCAGGAGAGATTCACCTGCCCTCAGACAACTTCTGCCCTGAGACCAGGAGAGATTCACCTGCCCTCAGACAACTTCTGCCCTGAGACCAGAAGGGATTCACCTGCCCTCAGACAACTTCTGCCCCGAGACCAGGAGACATTCACCTGCCCTCAGACAAAATTGTGGGAAACAATGGTCTCTGCCCTGGGACCAGATGAGACTAAACAGCCATGAGGAAAATCCTACAAAACAACTTCTGCCCTGAGACCAGAGGAGACAGTTGACTCCCTTTTGTCCAACTACGTTGCCTTAAAACAGAAAAATACGACTTCTGCCCTGAGACCAGGAGAGATTCACCTGCCCTCAGACAACTTCTGCCCTGAGACCAGGAGGGATTCACCTGCCCTCAGACAACTTCTGCCCCGAGACCAGGAGACATTCACCTGCCCTCAGACAACTTCTGCCCTGAGACCAGGAGAGATTCAGTTGCCCTCAGACAACTTCTGCCCTGAGACCAGGAGAGATTCACCTGCCCTCAGACAACTTCTGCCCTGAGACCAGAGGAGACAGTTGACTCCCTTTTGTCCAACTACGTTGCCTTAAAACAGAAAAATACGACTTCTGCCCTGAGACCAGGAGAGATTCACCTGCCCTCAGACAACTTCTGCCCTGAGACCAGGAGGGATTCACCTGCCCTCAGACAACTTCTGCCCCGAGACCAGGAGACATTCACCTGCCCTCAGACAACTTCTGCCCTGAGACCAGGAGAGATTCAGCTGCCCTCAGACAACTTCTGCCCTGAGACCAGGAGAGATTCACCTGCCCTCAGACAACTTCTGCCCTGAGACCAGAAGAGACATTTGACTCCCTTTTGTCCAACTACGTTGCCTTAAAACAGAAAAATACAACTTCTGCCCTGAGACCAGGAGAGATTCACCTGCCCTCAGACAACTTCTGCCCTGAGACCAGGAGAGATTCACCTGCCCTCAGACAAAATTGTGGGAAACAATGGTCTCTGCCCTGGGACCAGATGAGACTAAACAGCCATGAGGAAAATCCTACAAAACAACTTCTGCCCTGAGACCAGAGGAGACAGTTGACTCCCTTTTGTCCAACTACGTTGCCTTAAAACAGAAAAATACGACTTCTGCCCTGAGACCAGGAGAGATTCACCTGCCCTCAGACAACTTCTGCCCTGAGACCAGGAGGGATTCACCTGCCCTCAGACAACTTCTGCCCCGAGACCAGGAGACATTCACCTGCCCTCAGACAACTTCTGCCCTGAGACCAGGAGAGATTCAGCTGCCCTCAGACAACTTCTGCCCTGAGACCAGGAGAGATTCACCTGCCCTCAGACAAAATTGTGGGAAACAATGGTCTCTGCCCTGGGACCAGATGAGACTAAACAGCCATGAGGAAAATCCTACAAAACAACTTCTGCCCTGAGACCAGAGGAGACAGTTGACTCCCTTTTGTCCAACTACGTTGCCTTAAAACAGAAAAATACGACTTCTGCCCTGAGACCAGGAGAGATTCACCTGCCCTCAGACAACTTCTGCCCTGAGACCAGGAGGGATTCACCTGCCCTCAGACAACTTCTGCCCCGAGACCAGGAGACATTCACCTGCCCTCAGACAACTTCTGCCCTGAGACCAGAGGAGACAGTTGACTCCCTTTTGTCCAACTACGTTGCCTTAAAACAGAACATTATGACTTCTGCCCTGAGACCAGGAGAGATTCACCTGCCCTCAGACAACTTCTGCCCTGAGACCAGGAGAGATTCAGCTGCCCTCAGACAACTTCTGCCCTGAGACCAGGAGAGATTCACCTGCCCTCAGACAAAATTGTGGGAAACAATGGTCTCTGCCCTGGGACCAGATGAGACTAAACAGCCATGAGGAAAATCCTACAAAACTACTTCTGCCCTGAGACCAGAGGAGACAGTTGACTCCCTTTTGTCCAACTACGTTGCCTTAAAACAGAAAAACAAGAATTCCCTAAGACCAGTTTTTTCTTCATTGAAAATAATTTTAAAAAGTTAAATTGACCTTGTTCACTGTCATGCTTGATTTTTAGTGCCAGTTTCTTCAACAAATAATGGCCTTTGACTGTAGAAGCAACATAGTCAGGTGGTGTAACTGGTTTGTGTCAATTGGTGTAACCAGTATTTTTCATAAAAATATTATAATATACAGGAAAATTCATGTGGAATAAGATGTAATCCTCTATTGCAATGTATTAACATATTTTTTAACAGTTTATACATAATTTGTCAAATATTATTTAGGAAACACAAAGTGTTTTCAGCATTTGTCCTGCTCTATATTACAAAAATGCATACAATTTTAATTTAAAATAATCCTAATAAAATCTATTATCATGTGATATTTTAACTGTTATAACTGTTTTCATAAGTTCCACTCTAGGTGAAATATTTAATATTTCTCCTTTTGTTGTGGTTACACCACTTGACATTTTCAGGGGCAATCAGTCTTACCTTTCGTAAAAAATAGTTCAAATGCTATTTCAAATTAGGTGAAATCAACATAAATACAAAAAATACATTTTAGTAAACCTGATGCAAACCCTTATTTGTCACTGAACCACATGTCATTTTATTTACCGATAGGCTGATAGCCATCATCAAGGCAAATATCATCCGATACCAATGTGTGCCTTTAAATAGGTTTATCCCTTGTTTATGTGGCTCACCTCTATGATCAGATGTCAGCACATGAACAAAAGTTAACTGTAGCTACAAGTATTGACGTTTCCCTGTTAGAGTGGAACAAAATAATTGCAGGGGTCAGGGAATGATGCCCACGGGCTCCACCGCTCGTCATGATCGAAGTGCATTGAACTTTCTCGTTTAGAAGAAGATAAACAAGAATTTCTGGCATATTACAATGATGCCGTGATGAGTGCAAAAGGTATTTTCGAGGAGGAGTGTCACGTTTGGAAACAGGATTATGTTGTCCAGTTGTGCTAGGATTAACTAGCGCCATCAGAGCATAACAAACAACTGTGAGTATGCATGGCCTATATTAGCCCGTACGGGAATGAGAGAGCAGATGGTCTGCAATGCTCGGTTCA
The DNA here is from genome assembly GCF_040436345.1 of Pagrus major. NCBI lineage: Eukaryota > Metazoa > Chordata > Actinopteri > Spariformes > Sparidae > Pagrus > Pagrus major. The sequence continues at coordinate 25,167,923 of NC_133235.1, forward strand.
TTTAACTATCCCTTTACACACACACACACACACACACACACACACACAAATGAAACAAAGTGAAAGTAAGGTAGAGTGTTGGTAAGTCAACTGAGACGGACTCAACCGGCCCATGAAGTTTGAGTCCAGTCTTCTGTTTCATCCCGTCCCTGCAGCGTTGAAGCATGTTGGAGTCTGAGAGAGTACCGAGACACAAACCCCGAACCGCCATCGCAGAGTCAGTTCTTCTGCCTGTTGCCATGGCTACCTACTCCCTAAGACAATATTTATTTAAAAACACATTGTTATGCATTAATTTTACTGTCGGGCTGTAATAAGAAGGTGGTGTTTTTGTTTCTGTTTCTGAGCTTAATGAGTGGGAGAGCCACTGTGGACCGCGGCCGTATCATATGCTCTGTGCTGTTAGTGCATTGTATTTCTACCTCTGGGAGATGAAGGACGTTGTGAAGCATTGGCATTCAATTGACTGTTCGCCAAGTCTGCCAGGCTCCCAATTGAAAACAATATCAGTGACAGATTTACTGTTTTAAATTGTGGTCATTTTAAAAAAAGACACTGGCTCCTGAATTTTTAGAAAGAGGTATGCACAAGCAGCTTGCTTGGCAATTAAACCGGCAATAGAAAAAGTTTTTGCATAAACTTTTAATTCTCAATTAAATGCTGATTGCACAGAGAAATGGCTGTAGAGAAATGACACCATCCACGTAAACCTCACTTTCATTATGCTAGTCGCTCTGCCAATGGGCTCATATTTTTTCACAGAATAATGAAGGTCGCATTACTGCAGAAAGGAAGTGAGTCTGCCACCGAGCAACCAAAACAGGAAGATGGATTGTTTTCCCTGGTCGCCATCCCCAGGTAATGGTGTAGGAACTGGAACAACTGGGGAAACTCTACACTGTTAAAGAAGAAGAAGCCCGCTAATAGAGGAGGTGAAGAGATAGCATGTCTGATAGCATCCAGATTCAGCACAAGTCTACACAATACCTGTGAACTTAAAAACTAGTTGGTAGAAAGTAAGCTAGTTAGTAGGACATGCCAACGTTTCCATAAACTCCTTAAACTTTAACTTTCAGAAAATGGAAAAAAAGTCCTCCAGACTGAATTAGCCTATTAATGTGGAGACATCTAAAGATCGACGGGCCTTCTGTGTCTGATTATGATTGGACAATCACTAGTTATGGGGAGGGTCTTAGTGGACGGGCAATATACCTGTTAGTGAGTTCTTGAAGAAGAGGAAAAAGAAAGACAGGAAGGAAAAAAGATTAGGAGAAAAGAGAGAGTTGAGCTGCAGATTTTCACAAATCCCACTGTTGGGAGTCTTTCCAGACCTTGTGTCCCCATGCAGATTAAATCCGACACACACACACACACACACACACACACACACACACACACACACACACACACACACACACACACACAGGGTGAGAGCAAGAGAGAGAGAGAGACAGAATACACATATTTAAACTATGTCACCCATCACACATAAATCCAAACCCGGACTGAGGGAGCTGTGCCTGTCACACTCTCTTCCCATTGGCTCTGTGTCCCAGTCGATGATGTCGCTGTAACAAGACATAGCTCTTAGTTTAAAGAGCCCGAGTCACATTCGCCTGCTGTGCTGTGCATTATGGTTGGACGATGAATGCAGTTCCTGTCACAGCATGCTGCTTGTGAAGCTGCGTGAAAGCTGTCGAGCACTCGGGCCATGACTGTTTGATGACGCAGGGTCTCTTAAGGTTTCATACTGTACAGCTACACTATAAAACATTGACACATTCATCACGTCATCGCTTTTAAAAATGTTTCCTAATTTTCCTCTTCATTCCTTCCCTCCCATTTCTTCTCCCATCCAGACTTTCTAACTCCCTCTGTATTATGTATTATGTCTCCCATTCCCCCATACTCCCGTTTTTTTTCCCTTAAATTGATGTTTGACTCTTTCCTTCGACTCTCTTCTGCCTCCTATTTTTTTCTTTTTAAGAGGCTCCTCACGACTCATGGCAACGGCTCTCCTGCCTCACATCTCTTTCCTCCTCCTGTGCATGATCCGTGTTCTGGTATGTTTCTACGGCTGTCTACATGTATCTGTCTTTCCTGTCGCTACCTTGTGCACACTGCCTTTGTGCCTTTTCATCCCTGGCAACCTCCTCTGCTTGGGAGTCTGCAGTTCAGGTTACATAATATACATTAGAGAGAGGTGTGTGGAAGTGAAGGAAGAAGGGATGGAGGAGGGGAAGAAGATACCCTGCTGCTCCTCCTCTCAGAAGCCTGATGTTCTCATCTGTCTGAGCATTTGATGCTTGACACAACACAGTCTGGGTTTTATTTTTTAGCCTCAGCTGATCTGCTGTTTCTGTGCTTGTGCAGGTTTTGTGGGCATGTGCGCTGCATTTACTTACTTTTCTTTCATTTTCTTACTCAAGTTGTTCAGATTAATCCCCTAACCCTCTCGTAAGGTATGTTTTTGTAAGCATGTAGCATGTTGTTCAGATTAATCCCCTAACCCTCTCGTAAGGTATGTTTTTGTAAGCATGTAGCCTTCGCTGCCCGTCCAGCTCATTTTCATCTTCAGGAGCTGACATCTGGTCCGCCCGTCCGCTCCTCCCTCTCTCTCATCCCCTCATCATCTCATCTCTATCATGATTACACTTTGCCTTGCTGACCTGCGGTGATGTAACTACTTTTTGGCAGCAGACTTTACCCTCGCCAAAGCATTATACTCTCCCATTTTTCTGAGAACTGTCCCTTCTCTCGGTCTCTGCCTTCAACTTTTCCCATTTGGACCATTTTTTTAAGGTCTTAATCTTGTTCCTAATGCATTTCCCAGCAATAGCTCAATGTGGGTGAGGGGTGGGGTGAATGAGATTGATGGGGAGGGAGAATTTGGGAATGTTCCCAGATGATTTGGTGCTCCAGTTGTATGACTATAAAGACTTAAAAAAGAGGGGGGAAGAAGCTCTGTTGGACGTAGATGCTGCTCCTGTTAAGAAATGAGTAAAAGAATGATGGCTAATGGCACTTAGCAGTCCTTCCCCCAGGCATCGTCTTCTAAGTGATAGTTATGAGCATTTTCGAGTCTGTTTGCTATATGTTCCTAACCCACATTGCGGCCCACATCCCAGATTTGTTCGGCGTTTCAAAGATGTTTCATTTTGTGTCCGGTTAAATGGCAACATATGAAGCACAGCCGTCCAGTTGAGTTACAGAAATAACAGCTGTTAAAGGCCCCTATTGTAGAAAGTGAGATTTCCGTGTCTTTTTATTATAACACAGCAGGTCTAGGTGCTGTGAAAGTATGAAAACACTCAATCCACAGAGAAATGCACACACTTTCAGAACATGTGCCTTTAAACGAACTGTCAGGATGTCCGTAAGGTTGTGATGTCACAACTGTACAATCACTGCCCTCAGCCCTTCAAGGAGACACTGTGGGTGGTGCCTGCTCAGACCTGCAGGAGCTGACCAATCAGAGCAGACTGGGCTTTTTTAGGAGTAAGGGGACCTAAAGACACAGCAGCATTCAGACAGAGGGTGAATAGAGGTGCTGCAGCAGTGGACAGTAAACTTCTAAACGTATTTGACTGTTCTAGCTGAGTGATATTAACAGGGAATATTTCTACTTTTTGTCATTTTACAGTTTAAACACTAGCAATCATCCACCATATATCACATTATCTATCATTTTTGTGCATTAGGTCGAAAGTATTATTTGACTGTATGTCTGTTCCACAGTCCCGTATAGATGTTACGTGACTAGAATCACACAGGACGTAATGGCAAGCAAAAGTCTTGAGACAGTGAAGATCAATGTAAGTCACATCAGAGACGGTGTACACTCTCACTGAGGTAGAAGTGGCATATCGCAAATTAAAACAGTTTGCTTTTTTTTTTTTTTGTTGCCGCTAACCATAAGATCTGGTCTCCAATGTCACCCCTTAATGAAGTATGAATAATACATGATGTGCAAAGTGTTGTTTATACTTGACAGTGACACCACTTAGCTCAGAGGAGAACAGAGGTGCACACACTGTACTCTCTTAACTTTCACTTTGGATCTAAAAAAAAAAGTCTTGCTACGCTACGTATTCAACTGACTTTCTAATTTTCTTTATTGACTTTTGCATCACATAAAGGGATCTGTCAATCCTCTGAGGGCACAGTCCTTGTTGTCATTGTAATTTCACCCCGCTGCACGCTAAATCCTAACCTGACACAATCCCCTGTGCAGGTGTGAGCTTTTTCATAGATCAACCTCGCGCGGAAATGAGGTCGTCACAGGATTCTCTGCGGGTCAACGTCCTCGCCGGGACACAGCGGTATGACATCGCTGTGTGATGACTTACGCTGGCTCAGTTTACTGTTCAGCTTTGAATCTTATTGTCATTGATTGCCTGACACCTCTTAGCCTTGGAAACTCATATGCACACATATTCATGACTGTCTGCCTAGAGAGACAATGATATGTTTAGCTGTTCATCCACTAGCACGTGCGTCCAGTATGTGTGCGTAGTGTTTGTATTAGCATTTGGTGAGGGCAGGGTGGAACAGGAGGGGAGGAGGCTACTGCAGTGCTCAGTTTTGAGGAGGACTGGTTGTTATAAAGTAAAGCTGATGAATACACAGATATACTCTCCTCTCTGTTTAACAGCGGTCAGAGAGAGACTACATTTTTGCCTCTCGGATTAGAAATCATGATGCAACTTTTTGTGTACTTTTCAGGGCCAGTGAGAGCACTACATATACTTAAACATGTGCAAAATGTTCTACAGTTGCCCTATATGCAGGGGACGAGCATTACCTGGTGACCTCTTGTTATTTGTAATAATGGCGGAGGACGCTTGTGATCTTAAACCTGCCATGTTCGTACATATTTCACCAAATACAGAGGTTGTGTACATAAGTCCCAAGCAAATCAGCGTGTCAGTGATTTGGGCTTGTGTTTCTTTTTAGCATTAGTTTTCTGTATACAGACAACCGAACAAGTAAGAATATGACGTTTAAAATGAGTGAGATAGAAAGTTAGGAGCAACAAAAGGTCGTCAGACAAAAGTAGCCATGAAGCATCTTTTACTTGAGCTAAATGAGCAGGGTGATACATCTGTCATCTACGTCAGCGGAGGTATTCAACAAATTACAACATGAACAAATTATATTGTTTGTCTCAGGCCTGCTACATGCTATATAGATACAGTGTGCCCTTTAATATATATACGTGTTTGTTTATGTCTGTTGCATCGTTAAGCGAGCTTGCTAGGTAAGAAGCTACCTGCGTGCTCATACATGCATGATACAGAAGTCTGGGTTTTTGTGTTTTAGAGGGTATGGTACGTTTCTTTTCCTTCAGAACACCTTCTCTAAACACAATAAACAAATATTTGCGGTTCTGAAAACAGTGGAAAACCCTCTGCTAACCTGCTGTCTCTGTTATGTGTGTGTGTGTTGGCACATATGTGTGTGAGAGTGAGAGAGAGTCAGGCAGTGGTAGCAGTGGGTTCAGGATCGGTGCCAGACTCGGCGCTTAGCCTGGCACTGTCTTATCAAACAGAGTGTGCGAGTGTGTGTGTGTGCTCGTGTGTTTGTGCGTGTGTGTGTGTGCGTGCAGAGACTTGGGACCTGTGCTGGCTCTCTCATCAAGTATGCAGTTGGAGTCGACGCTGCAGCAGAGATGCCTAATAGAGAAAGCCGGAGAGAGAAGAGAGAGTTAGAGAAAGACTCTGAATACGTCATACCACCCGCGCACTTCCAGCTTCCACCTCTCCCCTCTTCACCGTCGCACTTGCCAATTACTCCTTTTCACACTCATCTATCTCAGCCTTCGCTCTTCTCCCGCATCTCTTCCCTTTCACTCTCTACCCCACCCCCTAAATTCATCCACTCGTATCCCCATTCACGGCCCCAGCCATTCACATCCTTCTTCGCTCCCATTTCCACCAAATTGAATGTCATTCATGCCCCCCTCTCAGCCCCCCGCAGCCTGGAAAGAGGAGCTGTTGAGAGTTTGAGCGGCACCTCCTCACACTGCAGGTAGCCTCCGAGCTACCCAGATATTAGTTCAGTGACAGTCACAGCTCCTCTTGCGGTTCCTGCTCCAGTGACCATATAAGTACTTCCTCTCGGCTGAGTGAGTGACATCACAGTGTTGGCCTGGCTCGAGCAGCTGCAGGATGTGCCAATAAAAGGTCAATTTTTTTTTTTTCTTTCAAAAGGTGGAGTTGGATGGGGTTTAAAGGGGAGTTTGCTGGGAGATAACTTCTGTGTTATCTCACACACACACACACACACAGTCTGACTTCTTCTCAGGTCCTCCTTCTCACCTCCTCCACGTCTTGTCTCTTGCTTTTTCTCATAAACGAAGAACATCCAGTTCCTGCCAAACAGGAAGTGGTCCTGATTCAGTGAGAACAGACTATGGTGTGTGTTTCGGTGTGTGTATCTCGCGTTGTACAGTACAGACTGGTCCAGCTCTCAGTCTCCAGGGTGGCAGATGCTCGCAGGGCAGCCTTCCTTTACTCATCCGCTAGTATGCAAGGGTAGATGCAGACAACTGAATGAAATCAAGACAGAAACGAAGCAAAGATAAATAACCGTTTCCTTGTGACGTATCAGACAAGCAGCTGGAAGACTGGATGAATCAAAGTGTGTCTGTCAGAGAGCGACGGAGAGTAGCGGTGAGCCACTGGCATATTGCATGTAGCAGCAGACCAGAGGAGAGGATGAAGCATGCAGCATTAATCACCATCTTCATCCACCAGCCTGTCAAAGAGGCTGACTCACTCTTCATTAGTGACTTCACTTCTGTCAGATGCTCACTGGTGGCCAGAAAGCAGACTCCAAACATCACTATCCTGTCAGCTCCAACCCCAGTAACTTTTTTGGAGCACCTGTTGGAAGCACCACCAGAAAGTCTCCAGCTTTGAAAGGATTAATGCAACTGTTCACCTTTTTTATATCACATGTAGGGCAAAGTGAAATCAGCACACTGCTACCATTTTATTCTGAAGTGCTAGTCCCACCTGGTGTATACAGACGATCATTATGACGAACTTTACAAGTGTTTTTATGTCGCATTATAAAGTGTCAACACCTGCATCATTTTAATACAGAGGCTGGCAGCAGGTTTAGCTAGCTGGCACAGATGTTAACAGTCTATCAATCAAAGGTCGCTTAGTTTATGCACCGCCACACTACATAAACGAGAGAGGTGGTGCTTAATGGAGTTGGCAGTCCAAATTTTAACATGAAATGTTTTCCACAGCTAATTGTTAATGTGCTCATTGAAGGAAACTCACTGGCCTCTCTATCAAAGTTTAGTGTTTGGTATACAGCACACTTCTTACCTTCAGATTGTGGGAATACATGAATGCAGCGTGACCTGAAAGGACATTTTTGAAGTTTGGATTGTAGTTAATCGCTCGCTTTCTTTTTGGGACTCAGCAGAGACACAAAATCCTGACTTTAAGCAAAGATGGGAGAGGTGGAGCTGAAATCATCAACATTGTTTTGGCCATGCTTTGACTACACAACAACACAGCTGAACAACCAATTGTTTGATGGATTGCAAGTGCAAGAGTGCAATTTTGAAATCACAAGTGTTTTTGTGTTAGCAAGCTTTAAAAAGGTAAAGGAATTACAGGACGGCCATTAATTCTGGCTGCTTGGATGACAACCGTCACTTTTTCAGCCGTTGCTCCTCAGTCAACAGTCAACAGACCATTTTCACTGCAGACATGTAGACTTGTCACGGCAGGAAAAGCACACGTGGAATTTACAACATAAATGACGGCTGCATTCCATTTAGGTGAGCTGCAGCAGTTATGTCGTAGCTCTTGTATTTGGCGTGCTTACTCACTGCCATCGTTAACGTTGCTGGTCACACCTGTGCTGTGAAAAATGCCTGCTGTGAAAAGGGTCTACTGCATGACGGACCAAGCTACAAGATTAAACTCTTGACTTTTGTCTGATTGTTATGCTCTCAGCATGCTGGTGTCTGTACTCGTTACACTAGACTAAATATGGTCGGTTGTGTAATCTGTGTATCATTTTGACATTTAAAAAGATAGAGGGTTGATTGTTGTTCAGAAAAGCCACAGAGAGATGGGCCTTTTACTTGACGCGATAAGAAGTTTATGATTGTGGTTAGAAGAGTCGGAAAAAAAATAAGTTGGAATATTAATCACCTTAGTTGAGGAAGAGGAATGACTGAAAATGATATCCAACAATGGGAAGGACACAAGGGAAGCTAAAGGAAAATTTGCCCAGTATAAGATAACACAGGCAATGTGTTCAATTCTGGAATATATATGAGCAACTGGCTGTGAAGGACATCAGCATCATCTCCAGGACTGTGTTAAGCACTGTAGGGAATTGAACCCAAATGCACAACATATCTGATGGAGAATCTTCGGTGATCATTGAAGGCATCACAGTGGCTGATGGGAAAATACTCACGGGAAAACACCCAAATCTCCAGAAATAAAAGAACTGGCAAACATGACGTCAAGAACAGCTTCTTCCGATGAATAACGTGAACGAAAGTAAAGCACCACTGTGGGATTTTTTATGGACTCATATTACACTGACTCATTGTGTGAATGTTGCTTCCTGTAGCTTATATTACAGTCTGTTGCGTGGATATCCTTCCTAGTTACGTCTGCATGAACACGCCCTTTGCACTACTGACTTGAATTTATATGCTTGGCCTATTTTCTTTTTCTTACATGTGAAATGCTGCACCGTCATGCACCAAAGATAAAAGCACTAAAAACTCATCTACAGCTTAGTAGATAAACAAACCTGTATTTTGTGATCATCTAAGCCATTAAATGATAATGTGTGCTGTTCACTCTGAATGGTACTGAATGATTAAGGGGGGTTCACCTCTGTCACGGTGCCCCCTGAACGTCTATGAGCGGCCCTGATTCAGACCTCGATTTCTTGATTAGACCGTGACACAATGACACTGCAGAGACATGCTATTTCCTCCTGCAGGGATCAATATGCTTGGTCAGCCCTAAAGCTCCCACACTGGGCCGGCTCTCATCTGTTAAACCTGATCCATACTGCATAATCACACCAAGGTCAGGCAACAGAGCCATTTACATATAGACGCAGGCACCTTGAACTGACAAACTCGCCTGCCTGCCAACCAGGCAGAAAATTAACCAGTCAAGTTTGGCCTCTGTGTGCATGTGTGTTAAGTGATTTTGTGTGTGTGTGCTTGTGTGTGAGGGGAGTACTCATAGCGTGTGTGTGTGTTTTAAAACTTAAGAGTACCTGTGCTGCTTCGGCCATTTCATTTTGTCACAGACGTGGTCTTGGCAGGTGGCTAATTGAAAATGCCTATACTGCTGTTACCTTCACTCTCCCCCTCTACACAACAGTGCGTGCGTGTGTTTGTGTGTCTCCGCGCGCGTGTTTATTTGTGTTCTCGTTCGCAGCATGTGTCAGACTATCCATCAACATTGCACTCGCTGGGGCGCTGAGATTTTTCTAACTTTTGGCCTCATTTAAATCTTACCACGCGCTCAAATTAAGAAGGAAAAAAGGCTGAAATGTAAAGTTTTTCAGGCAGCGAAACATCAGTTCAACATCTATCTTGTGCTAATTGACATGCAATCTCTGAGGAATCTTTGTCAGCTCGTCTCTGTACCTTCCGAGTCTTATTTCACACACTTTATCTCCCTGACTTTGCCTAATCTGTACTGTTACCGTGCTGCGTGAGGCAGCCTGCACCGAATCCTCACTGCATGCAGATGTAGCTGACGGTGACAGTGTTGTCTTTGTGTTGTCTTGGATCTTATAGCTTCAAACTTTATGTAAGTAGAGGATGTTATTTGAGTGGGATCAATCTAACTTTATCTACATAGAGTTTGTGAGTCTGTCTCTGATTTCAATTTGATTGCACGCACATTTACGCGTTCACAGTTTCTTGCTGAATCATGACCTTCCTCTCTGCTGCCTTCCTCGCGCTGACTGACAGATTAGAACACCGCCAGTCGCCGAGAACAAACAGTACAGTCGGTGGCGGTTACACACACATGCACACGCGCACAGGCACATACTTTCTTACCAGAATAGCACGATGGAAAGATAAATATTGGTACCTCTGTGTCTGACTCAGCATGGCTATAATGAATATCAAGGGGGAGGGAGAGGAGGAAGCCGTTGACAGACACAGCTGTTAACACAACTGCGCAAACAAAACATCCTTGGACGAACTTCTCTAGTTCGCCGTAACTCGTGTAGGTACTGTGGTGTGACACGACAAAGGCTGTGATGATATTGATATTTCCACTGCAGAGATAAGATGTGCACGCTGGTTATTGAAGCCATTTTGAGGAAATACTGGTTTATTTATGTGCCAAATTATCATACGCTTGTGAGCAACTGTGATCAGAGCCTGTGATTCGTGGCAAATTGGTGTAGCAGAACTAACCACAGCTTAGCCTTAAATAGGCCAGATGTCAGGCTTGTTGTGGGACAGGTCTGGGCCAAACAGGGACTTGAGGAATTAACCAAAGCTTCACGTTAAATGGACAAGATGTGTGCCAGATAAAGGCCATAACGTATACTCACTCTACATGGGCATGTTGGCCCTTATGTGTGGGTCTGGGCCAAATGAAGGACAGAGGAATCAACCAGAGCTTCAGCTTACATGGGCCGTATGTCTGGCATGTCGTGGGCCAGATCTGGGCCAGAGCAAATAACCACATGTTTACCTTAAATCCTCCTTAACCTTAAATGAGATTTTGTAAGAATGGTGTTCATTCCTCGCGCAGAGATCCAGAGATTTAAATCTGTCCTCCATCTGTATTTGTGACAACGGGTGTCATGATGTGATGATGGTTGTTCATATGCTGCGTGGGGTGTTGATGATCTAATGAGAGTTTTGTGGAGCTGCTTCAGTGGGATGGAAACTGGGCGTGAGACAGAGACGGACACAATAGCTCTCGAACATGCTGTACAGAAAGCTAATTGTCATCACATTTCCTTCATTCTACCAGTATTTGTTGTTGTTGTTTCTTGAAGCCTGACAGGCCACAGCAGCATCCTTTACATGCACCTGACCTGCACACCTGACTCACGCTGTGCGTATGTGTGTGTGCCCCCAAGAGCTCCTCAGTTACACAGCAAGGGCAGATCAAATGGCATCGTCCGGGCTCTCTACCAACCACACACACTCTCCCTCTCTGTCTGTCTGTCTGTCCGTCCGTCTCGCTCTTTGACTCCCACACTTAGTCACCCCTGTTGCTCTCATCTCGCCCACTTTGTCTGACAGCTGCCCACCCTTCATGTGAGCGCTCCATCCATCGCTCTTGATCTCCAGACGTTCGCAGTGGCACCGTTGTGTTTTTTCGGCTGTTGTTTGACCCCGCTCGGGACGGAGCGGGACTTAAAATGCAGAAGTGCTGCAGCTTCCACCGTTGAGTGTTTCTCTTTGAGCAGAGAGCGAAGTGTAAAAGCACTCAAGCTCGCAGTTTTCACAAAATTATATGTGCCGCAAATGGTTGACCGCGGTATTGTACGAATCCTGGCAGGGAAGTTAACAAGGCATAAATAGTAATATTGAAAGGGATGTGGGTGGCTTTCAATAACTGTTAGTTCTGGCTAATAGGAGAGAAAAGATGGCTCTCTCCTCTCGCTGCCATTTACTAAGCCCCCGTTCCTGGTGCCTGTTGGTGTTTTGGATCTGAGAGAAGCTTTAGGCTCCATGCCACTGCAGAGAGGCAGATTCATACAATGGAGTCCTTCCAAAAGTCCTCCATCGCTCACACACACACACACACACACACACACATATACACACAGGCTCACACTCCATCAAACAGTCACACTGTCACGGGCACACGTTAATTATTCAGCCACTAATTATCTCGTATACCCGGTTACGTAACTGAGGTTGCTTTTGTGAGTGGAGGGAAGAAGAGAACTCATGAGGAGTAACTTGCCGGAAGAGCCGAGCTTTTCAAAGAAAATTTCATCTGGCCCCCGCTGCTGATGCAACTTCTGTGGAGCATCTGAAACTGCTCGAAAAAACACGGAAAATAAAGAAATATCTAAATCTGGTGAAGATGCAGAGATGAGGCTGTGCTCAGATCAGCTCGTGCACACCCAAACACCCTGAAACACGCCGCCATTCGTGTATTTAAATATTGCTTTGTCACTGTAAATGGATGCTAGCTGGTGATGGATGTGATTTTAAGACAGTGGGATGAGGAAAATGGATTTATTCTGTGTACTTCGGGTGACCGACGAGGCTGGGCGGTCATATCTCTCCCTCCTCTCCCTCTTTTACTTCCTCATCTGCTCCCCATTTTTCTCCCTTGTCATGCTTTAGTACTGTAGTCTGTCAACCCTTCGTTCTTTTTTCTGTCTTCTTCCCCCTTGCGTGACTTCTCTTTCACCCCCACTGTTCTTTAATTTTTATAACTCCTCGTGTCCCCTCTCTCCTCTGGTGTCTTATCTCCCTCACGTTCCTTCCACCTCTTACCTCCCCTCACTTCTCCCCATATCTGCTCCGCTCTCGCTCCTCCGTCCCAGTGTGAGGCCTAAACAAGCTGCGAGGCTGTTTTCAGTCAGCAAAACTCCTGAAAAATTGTGCATTTTAATCAGAAACTCAGCTTCGAGCAAACAAGCACTTCTCGAGCTCTTTTTTCATCCTTCTGTCACTGTCGGCGAACACAGAAGGAGTGCAACAACAGGAATATCTTCAAGGTGAGACTGTCGGAAAGTTATCTCCATAACTTTCTTTATATGCTCGCATGTGGTCGAATGCACTGTGATTCAAACTTCACCCCAAATTAAACGCACAGTATGTAATTTCTGCCACTTGGGCATTGGGATTATGGGAGTTGTTGTCCTCAGTGTTAAACAACCATCAATGCCGAAGGATAATCCATTCCTGTAAAGAAATGTTCACGGATGAGTTTAAAAGTTTTATTCATGTTATGTTTAGTCACGTTTGTCGACTTCCTGCCTCACTCTCCGACTCTCTCCTGGAAGTTACTGTGACAGGCAACCAAATGAAATGCACCGTTCCGTTCAATAAAATGTGGTTTCTCTGACTTTGAACTAGAGCCCAATCAATATATATCGACATTGGCCTCTCGCAGATAAATGAGTATTGGCATATATGTTGTCCGGCATGTGCAAATCCGAATACTCAAAACATGCGTTGGATAATTTATGATTATTAAATTCCAAGTTGATTCAGTAATTTTTGGTGCTCTGATGTCATTTTAGACAACAAAGTTTATTGTTATCCTGCCTCTGTTACATATCTGTGATACAGGTGTTTGAGGGATCAGTGCACAAAAAAAAGTGTGTATATCGGCCGATGTATCGACCAAATCTTTTACTTCCTAATATTGGTATCGCCATTGGCCCCAAATTTCAAGCATCGGTCGGGCTGCAGTTTGAACATGTTGGAAACATTTAGGATAATTATAAGTTCATAACCCAACAATAACCCTCTGGTTGTCTTTATAGCTTGTGTGAATGCCAGTAAGAGTAAAGAGTGCCGAGAGTAAAGTGAGGGAAGGTTGTCCACTAGTTAAATCGATTGCAAACGGTGTTGTTGTCTTGAAAAGATAAAAAGATATAAGTAAACAAAGGCTAAAATTGGTTAACTGGGTGGTCCTCCCAGGTCAAGTCTATGTGTGGGAAACACTACTCAGTTTCAGAGAATTTTGACTTTTCTTTCTCAAAAGAATAAAAAACAATTAAGCGATTATCGAAATAGTTTATGATTAATATTATAGTTGACAATTAATCAATTAATCATTGTAATCGAGTCCATATAGGTCAAGTGAATTAAAGGCCCGTCCATGTGCGTTTGTATGCGTCTGTGATTGTGTGTAAATGTCAGCAAATGCTTGTCGTATAATTAATCAGCTAACAGTGGACTCTAACTTAGAGGGGAGATTAAGAGATAATTGGTTAAAACAAGGCCCAGTGTGACGCTGTCTCCTGCCATCATCGTCACGGTGTGCACACGCAAACACGGACACGTGCCGGCTTCTGATAACCTGACACGACCAGTCGCGGTCAAAATTAATCACGCGTTGTGCACAAATCTTCAACGACATGAGCTTCATGTCTGCGTGCATAATAGAAAACTCTCCTGCATTTCGAGTTTTATATAAAGCAGCTAAATAGACGTAATCTTACTGTAAATGTCTGATCCTCTGTTTTGACAGATTCACACCTTATCCACACATTCAGCGGGGCACTGAACAAACACCTACACACAGCCACGTGATGAATGTGCATGCACACACACATTCACACTCGAAAACAAAGCCTCCACTTGAGCACTTTTCATATGTTGACATTTACTGTCATTGCAGCTGAACTTTGTGAGGCGTCACCGTGGCATCAGTTTACCTCGGGGCTAGCCCAGAGCCTGCGGGGTGGTGGTGGGTTTTGGTGTCGGTGGGGGCTGAGTGTTGTTGCTAGAGCACATGCGAACATCACCTTTCATCAGCGCTGGCCTCGCTCCCTCACCCTTAATGCGTCTAAACCGAGCTGGGATGCGAATGAATACCCAGCGTGCCTCTGACATCATGGAGTTTCCACTGCTGCGCTCGTCTCACCTCAGAGATATCAGCTTTGATATTTCACACCGCTGGCTCACTCGCAGGGGTTCCCCACCCACCACCCCTCCTGACCATAGATGGACGGTTTATGCGGAGGGAGGTCATCTGATGGCTCAAAGGTCAAATCTGCAAGTGTTCATGTTGAGTAAGAGTCGGGGGGAATCTTTTTGGTTTGAGGATTGGCTCCAAATTAGGATGCGAATGTTTAGTTTTGATGACATTTTTGAGCAGAGTATTTATGTAAATGCAGATTTTATGATGGAGGAGCGCTTTCTAGATGTGAAAACAAACTTTTGCAAACTTTTTATGTAATCATGAAAGTGCAGTGCTGAGTTTACACTGACTAATGCAGTCTCTCATGTAACACTACCCTATAGGCTTGTGCTATAAATGAGGCGAGCACCCATGTAGACAGCCAGCTCGATGATTTACTGTAGTGTTGAATGGGGTGTTCCTGGTGGAAAATCACAGAGACATCAGCAGGTGTCGGTTACACTCTTAAAACACAGATTTGATTCATAGGAGTTCCTCACTTCTATTTTTATGACGCGGACTTTATTGATTGAAAAATGAATAGCTTGAACCCTCAGTTGTAATTTCGGAAAATATCCTGCGGCGTTTCTCCTGGTAAACCAAGCGTGCGCGAGCAGCCGAGGAATGCTGCGTTATTCCACTGGATTACCCCAGAGGTTTCCTTCCCTGTGGTGCGTCTCCGCAGCTGCGAGAGTCACATGTTAGGCTTTTTTTTCCTGAATATCAAAGGGTTTGTCAGGTCAGCCGTGCAACCGGAGGCCATTGTTGCGACGTGCATCTCTGAGTGTGCGGAAAGGAAAACCACCTCCATGTTTGGTGCTAACAGCTGGTTTACGTCTTCGTCTATTTTCAATCTTTGTTTGTGCAGAATTTCCTGTATAAATGGACGCAGAGAGACAAACACGACGGGCTTGAACTAACAAACAGTTTACACATGTCACAAGCGGGATGACGGATGTCCGGCGCAGTTTGTTTTTGCCGATTTGTTATGAGTGGTACGATGCTTTTTAAGACCTGGACTCAGATTTTCCATGACACACACACACACACACACACACACACACACACATATGCACACTCACACAGCCAGCAGAATGAGGTGATATGACACCTCTAACTTTAGTCTCCCTCTCCGCCCGCTCTGGATAATCCAGTTAGGATGCGCTCTCTGGCTATCAGGAGGTTTTTAGCTTCCTGGCTTCCAACTGGAGGGAAAAACAGACTCCAGGCTCCAGACTGGCCTGGACTG
This sequence comes from Pagrus major, assembly GCF_040436345.1. Classification (NCBI taxonomy): domain Eukaryota; kingdom Metazoa; phylum Chordata; class Actinopteri; order Spariformes; family Sparidae; genus Pagrus; species Pagrus major. The sequence continues at coordinate 25,183,808 of NC_133235.1, forward strand.
GTATCCTGAATAAACCTTTATCACTTAAACACGTCATGCAAGCACTCCAGGATCTCCCCGCACACACATAAATGCACACTATCTGATCCCTTTCTTGGCAGTTACAATGAGCCCTAGGAAAATAAAAACACAGTGTTGTTTTGGTTAAACATCCTGACAGTCATAAAGCTTCATGTAAACTTGAAAGCAAATCTGCACGATACGATAAATGTCAATTTTCACATCACCATATCACTGCAACTCTAGTGTGTGTGCAGGTATGACGGTGAGGGTATGTGTGTCAGTGTGTGTATAAAGGTCAGAGGTTGCGGGGGCCACCGGCTGATGTCACAGACCCCCAAAACGAGTGTAGTGTCCTTGGTGACAGCCTGGCAACTATAATTGTCGTGACAACCCCTAGGAATGAGCTGTCATGTGACACCCCTTCCTTGGAGCCGAGTGCATGGAAAAAGAAAACACACACGCACACACACACACGGCTGTGTCAGCGGGGGGAAACCCTTTGGAAACAATGTCCGGCATGCTTGGGGATTTGAGAGGGGAGTGCAGCAAGTGAGTTAACCCACTCTGGAGAGCACCAAATCTGGGCATGAAACAAGGCCACGGACATGACTTTTTCGCCAATAAACTGACTAGTGGATGTAAATCATTAACATTGTTTCCTTAAAGGATGATGCCACCGTGTTTATGACCCATTTTGAGGCGGAAAGAATCTCCAGTGTGCCCATAACTCATATCTTGTTTGTCCGGTTGCCTCCTCCTCCGTACGAAATGTATTTTCCAAAGGCTGCTGCTTGCCTTTGGCACACGTGAAGTGAGATTAAAGTTATCTAAAATAACCTGTTGAGCCTGTGTAATTCAACCCCGACATATTCTCTCATATTCCAGCCATCCATAAAGAAAGCGTTCAACTATTTGAGTGTGACGAGCGGCGCTGACATATTTCCTCCCTTGTTTTGAAGCCAACGTCACGGGGAGAGCCATCAGGGGACGGCACGGCTCCAGGCCCTCTTGATGTCCGCAACACGCACGACACAACAACATACGCGTGCATGAGCAGCGAACGCACTGCACCACTGCTGGAGAGGATTTGGCACAGGGCTCTCTGGCTTTTAATATATCTGTGGCTGGTGTTTCTTCTCTCCTTGTCACCTTGAATCTGTTTTCATAGTTGCTATCACATCTGCTGGCTCTCGTTGTTCATGTATGTCTATACGTGTAAATTAATTCTCACTGTGAGTGACATAACATAAGGTTTCCGTGCATCCACACTTGGTTACAAATGTGTTGTTTGGTGCGTGAGGCCGCTAACTGAATCGCTCGCACGCGCACGGAGCTTTTGGAGGCTGGTAATTAGTCAAAGCAATAAGGTGATAACAAGCGCCAGCCACATGTTTGCAGCGGAGGTGTCACTGCCGACATGCTGCCGGAAGTCACAGCCCCACCTATCGCTTTGCTCCCTCTCCTCCCCAGCATCCAAGGCAGATACCCTTTAACACAGATGTACATGCACACACACAGACTTTATTAAGTAGAAGATAACAGGACCATTCCCCTGGCAAACACACACAAACTTTAACTGCAACAATATCTGCATCAAGGTAGTGTATATGACTCCCCCATGTCCTCCTCCTCCAGCTTCCTTCCCCTTTTTTCTTCTGCCTGTCTTCGCCACCCACTCCTCCTCCTGCATGGACACGATCCATGAGTCATCTGATCCTAAAGGTGAGATGCTGCATTCAGTAGATTATTTTCATCTCGTGTTGCCACATGAGAGGCTATCTTAACTTTTCTTTTGTCCTCTTTTATCTCCCTCCCTGGCTTTCATCCATCCGTCACCCGCTGACGAGCTACAAGTTGAAACCTTGTCGCTTGTGACGGCGTTTGTTCAGCGCGAGGTCTTCTCCTTCTGAACACACTTTGATATGGGCCGCATACGGTGCTCTGCCGTGGGAGTTTTCCATCTCTGCCTGCTCATCAGTCAGAGGAGAGGTCACAGCAGTGACAGTAGCGGTCTTTCTTGACATGATAATGATAAAAACAATCTTTTTTTTAATGTGGCACAACGTTGCGAAGTGCTTAACCAGATAAGGCAAAATGAGGAAGAGATAAGTAAAAACAATATCGACTAGAAAGGCACTCAGTAGAGTGCATACCTCTGCCAAGGCCCAGCAGTCCCCTTATTTGTACAGTGATAAGTACGAAAAAAATTCCTGAATACGTCTCTTAATGTGAATCCGCACCAAAAGGTAACAGGTTCTTTCTGGGCCGAGACCCATCCTCCATCCGAGTTTCATCAAAATCTGTTCAGTAGTTTTTGTGTAATCCTGCTGACAAACCAACCAAACAACCAACAAACAGACAAAGAGGTAATAAAACATTTATTAAACATTAAGTTTGCACAAAAAGAAGAGATTTAAAAGTGGTAAGGGACGTAGTGTGTCTGAGATCAGTAGGCAAAGAGTTGGATAATGTGGGGGCCCCGATAGTCCACCGGTCTGGGTTTGGACAAAAATTTAGAAAGTGGTTTTCACCATTTGTTGCAATGTACATCAGATGGCGTCATGACGTCATCATACTCCAACAAGGTAATCAGGTGGAAGACAAAAGTCTAAGCTTCTGACTGCAAAAAGAATGAATGTTCGAGCTATGACAGTTTTTATTTTAAACAGGTCGCCCGGAAGTGGTCCGTTTTCATAGCGTTAGCGCAAACTCAGCGCTTCATCTTATATTAACTGCGTTGTGCTGGTGTTGGGTTCAGACTTAAAAACAGAAAAATGCAGCCCGAGCCAAACTCTGACCAGCAGAGCTTCATGAGCTGGAAGAAACATCATAGGAATTCACTGTTTAATCATTGTTCTGCCAACACGTCTCAGTTTTCCTCCTCTCTCCATTCTCTTCCCTCAGGTTGTGGAAACAGCAGTTTGAGCGGCGACATGTACAACGCCGGCTACCGCTCCATCACCAACATAGACTACTCCTCAGTGTGCATCAGTACTATGAGTGCCAGGCACAGCGACTGTCCCGGCATGACCTGGCACGAGATGGACGTCCGCCAGCTCTCCTTCCCCGATGCGTCCTTCGATGTCGTTCTAGAGAAGGCCACGCTGGACGCCCTCATGGTGGAAGAGAAGGATCCATGGAGGTTGTCTCCTCACACCACCTGTTTCATTCACAAGGCGCTCACAGAGGTATCGTGGATTGAGATCTAAAGTTTTATTTGAATTTCTTGCCAAACTTGATTCAATTTTCCTCAAAACATATGTGCAGGACGACAGTTTATTTAACATAAGCCCACTTCTGTCTCCGCTGCTCAACTGCAATAAATAGTCCATAGTCTGATTCTCTTCTATATTACAGCAGTTGGAAGATGTTTTTTATTTTAATTTTTTATTTTTTTTTATTTTAGTTTTCTGACATGACAGTGATGAACATACTACACTGTAGATCTGCCCGGTTTAACTGCTCTGTCCTCTGTCAGCATTGTACCAGCCATAAGAGTCTTTACACGCCTACTGTATGATGATTTGAATGCTCTGCCACACTCAGCGTTGATCTGTAAATGATTTCTCTCTGACAGTGGAAATCGGTAATAGTGGCACTTTACTTTCCCACTCCATCTCCGCAGTCCATCAGTTGACTTACGTGACGTGGAGTGCCCTTCAGCTGCTGGCTGCGCCGCTAACCACCACTGTGTCAATGTGACAATGACAATGTTTTGGCCATTAGCCATGCTTGACCTTGACACACTAAGACAAGAGAAAACTGCTATCAACTGAAGTAGGTGACTGCCGAGCTCTGAATGGGGAAGAATTACTCATGGTGTACTCGCCGCAGCATGCGTAGCGCGGCTGAACGAGTGAGAATTCAAAGTTTAGTTTGTAATTGCAGGTTCAGTTTAGCCTCAAAACACAGGCTGAATATATAATTACAGTAACAGCAACAGTGGAAAAGGTCACAATGTGTGAATCATCTTAATGGAAGCAGGTAGAGGGGACTAAGTGCAACCAATGCTGATGGAAATGTTTTAAATTATACATAAATGAGAATATTATGAAGCTTTTCAGTTGAATATTCAACAGTGTAGTAGGCCACAAGCATAGTATTAGTGCTGATGACTTGGACTCGGCATTTAGTGTTGTTGAATTAGTCCTGAAAAAACTGCCAATTAACAAAACTGACGAAAAATTACAACAGTTTTGACAACAACATGCACGTGAGCGACCCAGATTTATAATCCAGCCGCTGGTTTCACTCTGGTGGACAGTTGGTGGTCGTGACGCAGAAATAAACAGAAGAATTGTAAACATTGAATATGTTCGTCTGCCCTCCAGGAATGTATTCATTCATCATGTTTTGTTGGGTCAGTCGGTTTTGTTCAAGTTCCTCCGAGTTAAAAATACAAATTAAATTGCCGTGTCAAGTATTTTTTAAATTGTCGCTCAAAAGATGCAAAATAAATTCATATAAAAAGTGTAAAAATGTGAAAAAAGCCCAGTTGTCCCCAACAACATCTTCTCCCACAAGCTAATTAATTGCACAAAGATATCGTACATTTCGCAGCGATTGATTTAATGTGAATTGGTACTCTGTAGTACCACTGTAATTCGGTCAGAACCCCTGTAAGTACTGAGTTCACAATCCAACCCTACACAAAATAGACAGGATTGCAGGATGCATTGCGTGCATGTCTTGCTTTGTTCATCCCTGAGAGAAGATGATGCCTGAGAATGTTATCAGACTGAAGTATTTAAAGGATCTTTCCTTCTCCTCAAATCAACTCGGACTCTAATGCCACAAGCTTAACCAGGGACAAGTTCACTCAAGAAGCAAACAACGGCATACATTGCGCTGTGTGTTGGCCAAGTTTTAAAGGACAGTGTCTGACAATACCAGCACACACACACACGTGCATCGAAAAAGTAGTCAGTGTCCTGGGTGTTTTCCTCCAGCAGAAGGAAGTATTAAAGGAAGGATCAGCGAGTGTGTTTGGGTGACAGATGGGAGGATTTGAATTCCCTTCCAGAAGAAGTGAAGCTGAACTCACGAAGCAGCCCCGACTGAGAGTTCGAGATGTTCGCACTCGTCGTCACCTGCTTCCCTTCGCACCATCTCTCCTTCTCACTTCTGCCTCTCGCTCCGTTTTTTCCCCCTTATTTCCACTTTAGTTTTTCTCACCTGCTCTCCGCTCAGGGCTGTGTGGAGAGACGGGAATGTGCGATTGTGTTCATGTTGTCATGCAATGTGCATCTTTATGTGTGCAAATACCGGTGTGTGTGTGTCTGTGTAATCAGAGAAGTCAATAGTCCTCTGCGCTGTTATATTTCTGCTCTCTCACTGTGGCTTGTTTGGGTACAGCAGTCACGATTCCACTTTGTGTGTGTGTATGTGGGTGGCGGGTTCATAGTCTACTTTAATTTCTCACAAAAAAACATTCTCACAAAAAGGGACAGACGGAGGGAGATGAGAAAAGGCGAGAAGGAAAGAAAGAAACGGCTCTGAAGAAGCAAGAAAAATGGCCTGAGATGTGGCGAGAAGGGAGGAGATCCCTGAAGAATCTTTTTACTGGACTCAACTAAGGAGGGAGAAAGAGGAGAGAGGGGGAAAGGGTAAAAAGAAGGGGAAGAAAAGAAAAGGAGCTAGAGACAGAAACCAAGACTGACAGGAAGCTAATGAGCAGTGCGCCAGTGTGAGACCGATGGGAGGAAGGTAGCAAAAGAGAGGGAGAAAGAGGGGAGGGAGCGCACTTTAATCTAAAATCTGCTTTGAGAGTGTTTCCTAACAAAGGCAAACACGTCGAGGTAAAAAAAACGAAAAAGAAATATTCTCGGGGACAATTAGCAGCCGATGCAAAGCAAATACATGTTTCGGCATGTGAAGATAACGAGGCAAAAAAAAAAACCTGCAGAGAACAAACAGATCAAATGCAGCAGAAATCAGGACACACACACTGTATCATGGTGCAATAGGTGTAACAACAAATACAGCTTTATTTTTGCTGCTACATGCACACACACACACACACGCACACACACAAAGTAAATCTCACAGTCGAGGCCGTTGTGCACTGAGGTGTGAAATTTATTTCACAGCCTGACATGCTCTGTGAATCACTCTTACTGTTGCTATGGAGACTCCTTCGTTGGATATCATCTCAGACTAACACTTTTAATTGCTAACCTTTAGTCCTGTTTAAAGAGGTAAAGACAAGTCCTTGAGAGAGGGACAAGCTGGTCTTTAGTGTTTTTCAGCCCCCGTTTGAAGAAGTCAATGAAAATCTTCGGTTTGACGTGATACTTTTTGGATGCACGTGGAGATTTTGTCTTTTTTTTTTTTTTTTTGTCCTTCACTGGACGGTCAAAGTGCAGCGTCAGCTGAAGAACAGCATCTCCAGAGTTTTTTCCTCTCAAGGGCACTGAAGTGGAGATTGTTGATAATGCAAGGTCTGAAATTTTAGCCAAGTTTACAAGTTGGTACGACTGCACAGTTTCAGTACATTAGTGAGAGAATCTTAACTGAGGCAAAGTCATTGTTATGTGCAGCAGACGGAGGAAAAGATTTAATACAGACAATTTAAAACTTTGTGAAAAAGAGAATTGTCTCTGTTTCATGTCGCCCAAATTTATTTCAGAAACTAAGAGCAGCTTTTTGTGTGTTTTGGAGGCTGTTATGTTGATATTTCGAGGGTTTCGTAACCCTGTCTGTAAAATGTGTGTGTGTGTGTGTGTGTGTGTGTGTGTGTAAAATTATGAAAAATGCTCATTACGACTTCCTCGAGCCCAGAGTGATGCCTTGAAATTGCTTCTTTTATTCAACCAGCAATCCAAAACCCAAAGACTCTTCGTTTATTATCATAAATGACAAAGGAAAGCAGCAGATCCTTACATTTCAGAAGCTGGAACCAGCAAATGTTTGATGAATTTTGCTTGAAAAAACGACTGAAACGATTAATCATTTATCAAAATACTAAGCAATTCACGTTCTTTCCATCGACTAATTGATTAATTGACTCGTCATTGCGGCCCCGTTCTTGTGCTACATTTTGAAAACTTGACTTTATCCGGCCCGTCTCACACAGTGTGGCATGGAACAAGAGCTTCAAGGCTCTATCAGTGGTCTGACAAGGACGTCACTAGATCATCACTTACATCATGTCATAGAAAAGGTGTAGCATCCTACATGCTCTCTTCACTTTCTAGTCCTGCTGCCATGAGTCTCTCAATCAAAACCAAACAAAAGATGTGAGTAGCATGGGATCACGGGGGTTGTCTTCATTGTTAAACAGCCACCATCGTTTATGAAAATCTACTGACGTGACTAAAGCCACAACTTAACAAAATATGACAAAGGTCCACTAATTTTTAGACATTTTAATACAGAAATGTGAAGAGTGTGAGACAGACTGGAGATGAGGGTGAACCCCCCGCCTCTGCAGGGCTAACGTATTGGAAAACATATGACTGTGAACCTGCACACCCGTCATGGTGGAGCGGCCCACGTCATGACATCATCCTGAGACATTCATTGGCATTGATTGGTTGTCTCTGGCTCCTGCTGTGGAGAGTTCTCCCCTTGCTCCATTACCGGGAAGCTTGGACGCCTGCCGGGAAGACGGCCCCGGGGGAACATTCATCTCATTACACACATGTAGATGGCACAGCAGCCACGCACACACCCATGAGCTTTAGTCTCATTTCCTCGAGTTTGTGAAATGTATTCTTTTAGAGCTCAAATTACGCCGAACACTCGGTGTATATGTGTGTCTGTTTTTCTGTCTGTGTCTTGATGTCGGCATGTTTTCATTGCTGTTTGAACCTTTTGTGCCAGGATAAACTGGATTACACCGATCCACTTTATTGTCTCTCTCCTTCTCTCGCTTTTCACACTCTCCCTGTGCTGTCACACCCCGCTGGAAAATGAAGAGCAATTTGTAGGTTTCAGCTTAAATTCTTGACTTTTTTTTTTTTTTTTCAACCACAGAAGGGGTTTGGAGTTTCAGCCAATTTCAGAATTTAGCATGCATGTGTTATATTCTTCTGTATATTTAGTTCAACACTTTATGTATGAAACTTTGCATTGTCAACGATTGGCCTCAGTAACATAAAGGGTGTTATATGTGACAGATTTTTGATTATCAGAACAGGACTTTTTTACTTTGTGGGCTCTTTTTTCGCAAAAATCCAAAATGAGCTAGTTTAAACTACCCACCCTACCCCAGGGTTTAGTGCATTTACGTCCCGGGGTAGGGTCTCTTGATTCTTGTTGGGATGGAGTGTTAGGGCTACGTGGTCCACCAAACTGGTTTTCAGAGGCACACTTCAAACCAAGGGCCGTCTCAATGCATTACTGTCCTTTTCTTTATAACAAGCATAAACCAATCGCTGCTAATTTGCTGCCACCTGAGCTAACTTGCTAGCTGGCTAACATTATATTGTTACTGCTGATTTGTGCAAGACAATCCAGCATTTTGACGTATTTCAATGTTGCCTTCCCCAAATTTATGGCAGGTGAAGCCCAAAATTTAACTAACATCCACCAACAAGTTGCTGCACTTGGTACCACTCCTCTAGTGTCAGTGCAGACCGGCAGGGCAGGAGCACGGGTCGCTAATGTTAGCCTATAAAGCACCGCTAGTGGCCAGGTACTGTAATGAAGCAGTGTTCTTGATTGATAGCGTGAAGTTGTGAGTGAATGCTCTTCTATCTCTGTGTGATAAATGGCAAATAGCGTTGTGAGGATACCAGGATTGCCAAAGTAACACAAGAGAAATCACCACAGCTGAAGACGTCATATTGAAATGCCCAGTCATGTCTGTTTATATAAACATCATCAACAACTACTGATGACGTGCGAGGGTCTTGAAGGGTTGTCCCATTTCATAGGGAGAGATTTCCAATAATTATTATAGTTTGAGTTTGTGCTGTAGTTATTTCCTGTTTTATTTTGAAGTTCTGCCCTAATGTGTAATGGTTTGCTTTTCACTTCCTCCCTTTGTCCTTTTCTCACCTTTTTTCCCTCTTCCAGCTCTTCATTGTTTTAAATAGTGCTGCTAAACCAAAGTCATATGTTGCAACTGCTGAATATCCAGAGGGATATTGTGTGCTCTGATGAAGGCCACTCGCCTGAAACATTAGCATGTAGTTTCTCTCTGTGTGTGAAAACTTCTGTCTTAGTGAGTAAAAATTAATTTGGAGGTCTCTGTAGGTCTATAAAGGTTTGTGAAGGAAGAAGTTGTCCTAGCAGCCACACTGATGGAGTCGATGAGTCATTAAACTTTAAACCAGATTAATGCTGAAAGCAGCTGAGGCATATTCTTTTTTACATCACCGCTTGTGTGTTTGTGTTTATCTCAAAGCCTCGTGAGCCCACATATTTTTCATGCATACATGCTGTTTAATTTGTGTGTGTGCGTATCCCGAACTGCAGATTTGCAGATGTGTGTCTGTATTCTTGACTATGCATATGCTTCTTTGCATTATTGCCATCCATGTATGCTTTTTACGTATATCCCTATATTCTGTGCACATACCTTTGTGGTTGGTGTGTGTGTGTGTGTGTGTGTGTGTGTGTGTGTGTGTGTGTGTGTGTGTGTGTGTGTGTGTGTGTGTGTGTGTGAGTGAGGGGGCTGGCCCGATGAACCCTCTCCTCCTCGGCTGCAGCAGTGGGAAAGTAGAGCAGTGGAGCACACGTGAGGGAGAGGGATCGTGGGTGATTGCGATTCTGGTTGCGCATGTGTAGAGATGTGAGGACGGGATCAAAGACGGGAGTGTGCGAGTCTATTTGTGTTTGCTTGCTGAGCATCTTTTTATTAATTAATTTATGCGCGGCGCTTGTCAGTCCATACGCTTCTGTGTGGGCGCACATGCAAGCAGCTGTATCTATACGAGTCATATACACATGTGATTTTTCTTGTGTAGTGTGTGCGAGTGAGGGTGCGTCAGGGGACGGACGGCTGAGCCGAAGCCCTCCGAGCTCTCTGGAGATTTTCACACCGGTCAGGCATGAGTCTCTGCACGTGCTCAGCCATACATACACTCAGCACTCACATTGGCAGATGGCCTGCTCCTCACGCACAAATACACCAATCCCAACACAAAAACAACACATACATGCGCTGTATAACATATTTATTTGATGCTATATGAAGTGAAGGGTATTTGCATATAGGAAATTTTTTTTTTTCCTTTTGCTAATGAAGAATTTAGTGAGGAAAAATGGATACAAGAAACAAACACAGATGCACAGTTTCCTTATTTACTTCCATCCCTTTGTGCACATTTCCCACATATTCCCTCTTGTCTTTTGTCCCAGTTTCAACCCGAGTCCTCTCCGCGCTGTTCACCTCACGCTCACTCTATCTGTGGACACTTCTGCTAATCCAGCATTAAGGTTTGTCCCAGCTGTGAATAGGGAAGCCCCCGGAGCCAGACGCAATCCCTCTGTTCGCTTTTACACATACACACACACACACTCTCCCTCCCTCCCCTTCACACACACACACACACACACACACACACACGCACACACACAAGCACACACACACTGACAAAGACCATTTCAAGTTTACAAAACTGTCCACACGGATATGTGGTGTTCTTTAATGTGCTGACACAGGATGGCAGATGCAAGTTAAACATGAGTCATTGACTACATGCTTTGATGCATGCATCCACACACACTTTGTACACACACACACACACACACACACACACACACACACAGTGGTTGCCTCAATCCTCTAGCTCTCTGTCATGTCATCTGTGCACCTGACTGCAGTATGACTGTGGGAAAAATGTGCGACCAGATTTTTTTCCCCCCACTTCTTCACAACATGTACAATATAATCTGTATCCAGGACAGAGATTATAATGTACAGGGACTGCCCTTAGTGGTGTGTGTGTGTGTGAGAGAGAGAGCTATAAGCAGAGAGAGGGAGAGAATTAGATTATGATGGTACATACGTGCACATTACTGAGGGATAAAGTTGGAAGAGAAAAGCAAGGGAGGGGAATTGGACATCGACAACATGATACAAACTTAAGAGGAAAGTGAGGAAAATGGCTGTGCAGGCTGGTCGAAATATCTTTTAAATTAAATAATAAAAGTTATTTCCCCACGATGTGAAATGAAATATATTTCACACACACACGATGTAAAGAAAACTTTGACTGAAAGTCATAAAAAGGCATAAGAAAACACACCTGCAGCACTGCAAAGGGGGGCAAGCCCAAATCAAGTAAACATGGGAGGTGTTCACGCGCACACACACACACTCTCCTGCCCAGCTAGCCGTTGCCTAGGCGACTGGCATCGACTACAGAGCACTGTTCCTATGGAAACAACGGATGCCTAAAGGAGGAAGATGATTAATTGGAAATGGAGAATATAGGAGAGAGGGATGAGGAAGACCAGAGACGAGGGACAGGACGGAGGATAATGAGGGAGAGAGGAAGTGAGGCTCGCTCACAAAAACACACACACTTAAGGAAATAAATGATCATGAAGGTGTGTTATAGTTTTTCCTCTGTGCTGTTTGTCTATCGGGTAGAATGAGACGAGCGCAACCTGCTCAGGAGGAAAAAGACGAGGGGGGAAATCCATATTTAGAGAGGATGTGTGGAAAAATCAATGTAGGCCACAGTGAAGTGCAGTGGAGTACACACCTTGAAGAGGGTTAGTAGACTAAACAAATCTCCCAGGAGTGTGTGTGTGACTGTGTGTGTGTGAGGATGTTTTTATAATCCTGAGCCCATCGCACCTTAACACTGTGTTCTCTTGAACTGGATGTTGACACAAGTCTTCGTCTCTTTTCGATCAAGTTCGCCACAACTTGGATATTTTATCCATCAGCTATCTTTTTCACTTCCTCTGCTCCGAACACATGGCTGTCAACACATCGGAAAACGTGTTAATTAGTGAGCCTTAAGCCGGGCTCAGACTACACGGGTTTTAAAATCTTAGCCGATTTTGAAATCGGGTTGCATCACACACACAAGGAGAAACTTTACAGATGTTCTCTCTAATCTCAGACACGCACTCGCTACGAGATTTTCGACTAATTGAGCGTCACACACTACGAGCTGTTATTAAGACTATTGTGCAACAGAAAGCAATACGCCACCTGATGTCGCATGATCTCAAGGGAGGCAAATATGAACAAAATGGAGACCGGCGTGGTGCGACAAATTGCTGTAGTAATGCTTTGCAGTGAGAGAAAAAAGAAAGGTAGAAGGATAAGGAGTCTGGATGAGTGAATGGTCAGGAGATGTGGTTATCTCTTCTTCGGCAAGAAACTGTCAGTTTTAATATCTGTCAACTAGGGAAGTCAAGACTTCGAAAATAGATTGTAATTGATATTTCAGAGATCCTTTATTGATTTCTTTGAGAAGAGGGATTACTCCCAGAGACAACAATTGATTTGCTTGGGAAGATGGTTTACTCGGGGGAGATTTAAGAAAGCAAACTGACTGTCTATTATTATCTTTTATTGTTTATTGTCTAATCCCTCTGTGATCTTTATTCTCCACAATCTTTGTTTGTGGCGAACACTGTTTGGACTGGCCGAACCATAACCTGTCACACTGCTGTCGTAAAATACATCTATCTTTTTTAAAGACGATTTGAAACCAACGATCTGTTGATCTTAACACATCCAGATGTCAGTCTAATAATAGCACAGCTGTCAGTGCTGAAAATTCGTAATGTCGTATCATAACCCGAAAGTAAACAGTAGTGTGCTGGCTTACGAGTGTTTACCGATGCTTGGCAGCACTGTCAATGACACCGTCTCCTTGTGTCTCTCTCATAGACTATTGCTGTGTCCCTTGAAGGGTACTGATGTAATCATCTAGATTTTAACTCCTAAGCTGAGCTACTGCACACTAACTTGCTGATATACAGTTATTGAAATGGTTTTGAACCCCTAAATATCACACATGTCTGAAATTACCGGGTCGGGCCCTGATGAGTCTGTGAGCAGTTCAGGAGGCTTAAAACTGATTGTCAGGAGGGGAGAAACGGGGATAAATTGGCCCAAAAGCCTGTTGCTGGTACTACAGGCGAGCTGTTTCCTCATGTTTCCAGGTCTCTGTGCTAAGCTAAGCTAAGCTAAGCTGACAAACGCTGGACTTCCCCTCATATTCATGGACAGGCGTGAGTTTGGTGTCGATTTCCTCATCTAACTCAGCAAGAAAGCAGTTTTTCACAAAGTTTTAACATTGCATGCTTCCAAAAGGTACAAACTATTGCTCTTACAGTCCATCCATAGACATATTTTGTTGTTTTCATGCCTTTTGTTTCATAAACTGCAGAAATAGAAAGAAAAAGGAAAGATAAAGGCGTTAGGATTCATTATTATTCCTGTGTTAAAGAAGTCTTAAAAACAGTTGCACACATACTGTAAACATGCACAAATGAGTGTCTATGCAATCACACTTTTCTATTAACATTTCTATTTTACAGCCAGGCCCTTAAACACAAACTGCCCACACTGTAAAGCTTTGAATCTGTTATTTTTCTATTATTCATAGCAGCTGCACCGTTCCTCGGTTTGGCTGCAGCGTCTGGAAGCTTCCTCGATGGAATGCACTCTCCCTTTTCCTTTTTCTGCCTTCGTCCCTATCTTTCCTCTCTCTTTTGTTCTCCGATCACAGAATGTTAGAAACCAGGAGAATCGATAGAGACGCTTTTCTCTCATTAAGGCCTTTCAAAGTCGGAGAGGAGGGAGGCAGGGAGGGAGGCAGGGAATGCTTTGTGTTTATTTGTTGCTGTCTCGTTCTCATGGTGAAAGTTATCGTTCGAGTCGAGGGAGTTTAGGAGGTCGGATCCATGTTGAATTCCTTTCAGTCGACACCCGTCATCATCATCATCATCATCATCATGTTTGTCTCTAATTACACGTGACCGACAATGGATCCTTTCATGCAATGCACATTAAAAGATCAAAAACGCAAGCAAACATGCAGGCTTACGTTCACGAGAGTGCTATTAATCTCTGACGTAACGCTCTGTACATTATGTGTGTGTTTGCATATCTGGAGAATCTGAGAGGCGTTATCGTGCATTATGCAAAACACCTGTTGTTTGTGTGTCTGTGCGTGCATGTGTTTGAAAGACAGAACATTCAAGTGTGTGTGTGTGTGTGTGTGTGTGTGTGTGTGTGTGTGTGTGTGTGTGTGTGTGTGTGTTTAAGGTGTTCCTGGACAGATAGGACTCATCCAACTGTGAAAACAGTCTTCTTCCACACAGCAAATCAATCAAGCCTGCAGCTGGGTCACTTTCTCTCCTCTGCTGCACTCTATTTTTCCCGCCTCTCCTCCGCCTGAACCTTTCGCCGTGCACCCAAAGCCCGGCCCGGGTCGATTGCCGAGCCTTGTGATCCTCCATTTTCCCGCACTCCTGTCCCACAGCGGACACACAGGAGAATCATAAGAAACATATTTTTTATGTGCTGGCAGATGTCCATGCAACATAATGCCGGTTCCATCTCAAGTGACCAAAATGACCCTCTCTCTTTTTGAGCTAATGGACCAGAGCAGACAGCTAAGGTAACAGCTATTTGCCACTTTAGAGGAGCGATGGAAGCAGGGAGAGGGCGCTGATTTAGACTCTTGAGGCTCGACCCTCTCGCCAGAAATAGACCTGAATCCTGCAGGTACAAACAGATCATGTAACTCATCAATTGTCAGCTGCGGAGTCCTTTTGGCTGATAAAGAAAGAGACCTTGGAGCAGGCGCTCCGCAGACTCTGATTGTTAGTTATACAAGGGTGTTTTTTTTTCTCAGCACACACATTAAATAACATTTTCTTTAGGTTATGTGCAGTCGTGGAGTTGATGTAGGTTCAGATTTTGCTCCAGGGTGACTTTATTTAGACCTTCCAGAAGAGGTTTTTTTATATTTAAAAGCGATGTGGAACAGTTTAGTACAGTGTGTTCATGAAGTGAAGGAGAAAATGATAGAAGATAAATAATGGCCAAGATATCCTGACTTTGAATCTTAATGTAGGTGAAGCTCCACAACAGCTGAATGCTACACCTTCCATCCAGATGCAACTCGATGGCATTTTTCCCTCCCTGCCTGGTAAAGTCCTACATCTTTCACTCTGAGACTACACATCCTTCAGAACGACAGAAGATATTAGTGGTAGTAAAACAATTTTGGCAACTCCTTCAAAGATCCCCTGGCAAATCTTAAGACTGACATCATTGTGAAGCCTAACCATCCAAGTGAAGTAACGCCGGCCAACCCAAAGCGCCAGTATTTGACGAGCCGGGCATTAGACTGAATAATCACCTATCTGTCTCTAGATTTGTCTACTTCAGCTTTTAATATTGGACTGCTTTTTGCCCACATGCTCCAACAATTGTTAGATAAGTTAGACAAGGCCAAGTGTCAGGCATCGTCATGTTATTTTCACCTTTGCTGTATCGAGGTCAGACAGGGCTTGTGGCTGATTTTTGTGTCGCAGAAATGTGACAAAACTCCCGTACAGTGTTTGTTTTCCTGACCTTAACCCTGACCGTTTAAATGGTGTTAATTGGTTTGTCTTTATTGGAATAAAAGGAAAATCATTAGACTACAGGAAGCAGAGGAGCACGAGGCGTGTGAAGTGTTTTCAACTTCTTTCTTCGTCTCACTCAAACACAGCTCATCCCCAGGTGTCTCATTGAATAACTGCTTGTTTTCATCTCATTTTATGAAGCTAAATCCATCTTTTCATCTTCTTAAGCCCTCTGCCACCCCCCCTTTGTCTTTAATCTGATCCCCTCCTCTTCCTTCTCTTCCTCCCATCCCCCTCGTCATAGCTGTGCGGTAGCTAACCCTCTCAACTCCAGGCCAAAGCACTCCGCCAGATGTGCATGGATCCCGCTGGTGAACAGCTGGACGCCACTGCTAAAGACACACCCATACATACATATACATACATGACACACATACACAGACGTAGATAAACGTGACGCAGATGTGCCCTCCGGTGCCACAGCTCCAGATGTGTAGACAGAGTTCTTTGCTGTACGTCCTCACATTTGTTTTACACTGAAAAGACGTCAGAGATGCGGGGAGCTCGTCTTTTGTGTTCTCTTTGAGTCAGTCAGCGCCGCCTCGCACTAAACTGCTTCTTGACAACCTCCAGATAATTATACATTTATTTAACTGACACCGCCCATGATGGCAGACGCGTGACGCTGTGACAGTGACTTCTGCATCCACAACACAAGAGCTGCCAGCGGCTGTCAGCAGGCTCTTGGCAGACACTGCACCTCACACACACACACACACACACACACACGTTATTGTATATTTAGAAAAATGTCATGATGGTTGCTGTGTTCCAACATAGTAAAATGAAATTCGTAAATGAAGTCCAAGAATGTCCTGATGTCTCAAAATAACATAGTAGTTGCCATTTAAACAAATCTTAGCATATAAAATGTTGTGGAACAGTATTTTCCATTAAATGTACCGGGGTATTAAGCGTTAAATTGCATGTTTTAATGACTTTATGGTATTTGAAGGCACCATTAACTCCATTAGTTACTTCATGTTCTAATTGTCTCCTATTACAGGTGGCCGTTTGCACCGCCAGACAATAACGTCACATTTACGGCTTTACCGCGAGTTTATAAAGAAAGCCTTTTCCTTCAAAATACTTTGAAACTATGAACTGCAGATGGAGATTAAACAAAGAGTAAAATCGCCTTCTCACGGCATCACAAATATAGATAAAACAAGAATGAATAAAAAGGTCAGTTTGGAACAAACCGATCACAGAGATGTTCGGTATTACTCAGTCGTCTGGACGCTCTCGTAGTTGTTGGTTGTTTCATCGGACAGAAGTGGGGTTTCATAACACTCCCATTGAGTTAAATTGCCTCCTTCAGTATCGCCAGACTGAAGTCATTGCAAACCTTTTATCCAGTCTTCTGCAGAGTCTCATTTCTCTTCTTCTTTTGTTTTGTCCGTCAGATTTTCTCCCCACTCACTGCTGCCTCTTATTTTCTCATCCCGTCAGTGGTTATCATGGGATGTCGTGATAAAACATGTGTACCAGTCTGACTGAAATGTGCAGCTTAACTGTAAGATGTGACTGAGACATCTTATTTGAAAATATATATACAGTACAGAGCATCATCTTACTGTAAATTAAGGGACATTTCTTGTTTGTTTACTCAAATGCTCATATTCCCTCGGCTCTAATGCCAACAAATCCCTCATCAAACCCTTTATCACCTTGTTTTATATTAATGTAAGCTAGCATGCGAGATTTGGGAAATTATCGGCTGCGTTTTCTCTGCCGTCCTTGTGCGACTAGCTCACTATTAGCTTAGTAGCAATATATCCGCCGAACCTTCTTGGAGAGAAGCACATGGCTATGCAGGTATGGGTAGATGAGCGAGCAGACTAGCCATCGACTGCATTAGGACAGAATGAAATGATTGGATGCACTTATGAGGGGTCTGCAACAGCCACATGCACCGCATTGTTCTGTTGTTTTTTTGCAGAGCATTTGATTGATTGATTGATTGATTGATTGATAATACATTTTCAACAAACATAGCAAAAAAAGGCTTCTAAAGTAACTTGCAGAGTTGAGAAGGTCGATACCACACTCGTGTCTGTACAGGAAATGCGCAGAGACTGGAAACAGGGTGAAACAGAGAGGCTCAAGTGGAAAAATACACTTACAAACACCTCTACAGCTCACTAATGGACATGTTGTATCTTGTTTGCTTAATCCGTACAAAAACTGAAGAGGTGGTGATGTGCCTGACTTTCCTTGTCAGGACCTGTTGCCTGGCAACCAGAGGAGACACTAGGAAGTCACTGGCCCTTGACAAAAAACAGTCCAGTACATGTTCCCCATAAATTTACATAAAGTGTTGAATTTTTTCCTTAAATGTCTGATTGTCAGGTTGGATCTACAAGTTGAATCACTAACGGTAGCGTTTCTGCTGTCTCATCCGGCAAAAGGTGATTACAGATCCGAATGATGAGCTTTTATTTATGAGGGATTCAGATTCAATCCTGGATTTAGATCTGCTTAAATACAGTCAAACCCCAACCCTGCATACGGAGCTGTGTTCTTTGGTTTAACACATAAATTGTTTACCATCCAACATGTCTGTGTTGTTCTAAATGTAAATGATTTAACAGTGTCATGATGAAACAGGGAGCAAAAAGTAGGCTGTGAACATATTTGTTCGTGTGACTCAGGGGAGGTACAAGGTTAATAACTGGCTTCCTGTTTGCACATCTTCGCTCTCGTCTTTGTTTATATACCACATGCTTGTGTATGTGTCACAGCCGTAACTGGAGAAAGTCCGACTGGACTCTCTGGTGCAGTTTGAGTGAATAAGCCTCAGACGGCGTGAATAAGTGTGCCTCTGACTGTCTGTGCGTGTGTGTGTGCGTGCATCCATCTGTGCTATGGTGCACCCTGCCAGTTGCTGCCCATATTGTCTGTCGCTGACTGTAGTACACAACATGCTCCAAGGCTCTCTATATGACAGCAGTTGAATAGACTAACCCAGCAGGCTGCAGTCCAACTTCAGCCAGGGAAAGATTAGAAAGCTAGATGGAGACAAGAAGGAGGAGGGGTGGTGTGTGTGTGTGTGTGTGTGTGTGCGCAAGAAGATGTTACGGGAAATCAAATGTTGTCCAAAGGCTGCTCGGTCTGTAATTTCTGGGAAACAGCCTTTTTTATGCGGACATCTGCAAATGAGTGTGTTAGGCTCGGATTTACCTGCCGGCAGCCAGCGCTGCCTCCTTGTTATTTTCTCAGTAACAAACAAATTAAGCTGTTTGCCACTTTCCTCTCTTACTCGGGTTATTTGTGATTGAGTGTGTGGGTGTGTGTGTGTGTGTGTGTGTGTGCTAACTGACCACTGGCTGTTATCCTGCATTTATATAACCTCTACGGTGAACTGACACTCGATTCACACATCAAAACATGCATGCAAGCACACAGAAACTTGTCCTTTCTCAAGAGGACTTTTTATTGATCTCTGTCGACCTTAACTGACATCTAGACTCATTTTAAGCCTCGCAAAGACCCTCAGCACTTGTGTGTCTTCATAAACGTATGAGGAAGGGTCAAAATGTTCCCTCCTACCGAATGTCTGAAACTCAGACTGGTGCTCACAAAGATAGGAAGGACAGAACACGCCGAGGGAGCGTGTGACTCGGTGTTTGGCCGGAGTGCCAGCCATCAGCCGTCAGCCACCACAGCGGTTATGTAATGTTTGCTGTACACGGCCAACAGACGTGTGAGATGAATGTCAATGAGGCAGCTCCCTCCTTTTGCTCCTTTTTGTGGGATCATGGTCATTATCAAACATTTCAATCCCCCCCCCCCCCAAAAAAAAAAAACAATCCCGCATTAAAAAAACAGTCACGAGATGTAAGTTCAGAGCGAACTGTGCACTGAAGCGATGAGTTGTGTTGACGCTCGGATACTTGAGCCTCCTTCACTTCACTTTTTATCCTCTTCGTCATGTTTTCTCTTTCCCCCTGTTTTTTTTTTTCGTCTCTCCCCTCTATCCACACCTCCTACTCTCCCCCCCCCACACCTCCTCTCCACGAAACCAAATCTCCACCGCCCTAGTTTCCATAGCAACAGGTTACCATGGAAACTAGGTGACAGTGCGGTGCATCCCATCCTGCTATCGCCAGGCTAGAGAGGTGTTTCGGGAAGGGGAAAGTTTGTTTTGTCCGTCTCCTGTTTACCGAAAAATCGAGATGAAACTGCGGCTTTGATCGACACCTTTGCTGTAACTTTAAGTCTGGATGCAATGTGTGGATGCAATGTGGACATTCATGACATCTGAAGGGTATTTTAGGCAGTCTTATCAGCCTCCATATATTAAACAGGTTTGGATGAATAAATCTCAACATGTTGAGGTTTAATCTTTAAATCAGACTGTTGAACATATCACAAGATTCCTGATTAATACAGCGCTTTATAGGATAAAAACCCTTCCCCCTTTTGTTAGCCTGACCTTTGTCTAAAACCATCAAATCTCTGAATTTATGCACTGACCCACTTGCAGAATATAGACACGTCCATGTGTCAGCCGAGATATTTTCTCCCCGCGTCTCCTACCCTGTGAAATCTTCAATTTTATGTCCCCCTGAGCCTCTGCATTGTGTACAGCGAGACATCCAAGGGGCCTGAAATAACTGTACCACTTGCCAAATGATGCAATTACACAGAAACTGCAAAAAAAAAATGGACTCGGCTTTTATGTCGCTTCAAATTTAGAAATAGACGGGAAGAAAGCGATAACGGCAGAGTGTCGAGAAGAAAAAGCTACTCACGTGTAAAGAGAGTGGGGGGAGAGTGGGGTTTGTTTTGCTGGGTTACACACAGTGCCTCCACTTGCTTAAAACGGTGTGGGACTATGTGGTTTTTCCTGACCTAGGCAGTGTGAAAATGAGGAATGTTTGAGAGCAGTGTTGCAGTGAGTGTCTGTTGTGGGCTTCGTTTGCAGCCAGATTGTTGCTCCAGTACTTAATTATGAAAAACAACAGCCGTGGGGCACGTTAAATTTTCACAAAACAATCACAGCTTTTCTGAATCCGAGCGCTCATCCAGCTCAAATCAGACGGAGAGAGACGGACAGAAGGACGGGGAAAAGGGTGACAGATAAGCAGAGCACAAACAAACAGAAGGTGCGACGGAGTGACGGAGCGACGGTGTTGCGCCTGCTGCCGAGGTGGCACCATCCTGCTACTACCAAGATTTTAATGTTACTGTATTTAAATGTACTATCATGCAAAATTATACACATGAGTCAGCTGCGTTTCCCTTCAGTCAAACCATATCAGAAAGATCCTGCACAGCTTGTACGGCATGAAAAAGTTTCTTCTTCTTCTTCTCCCCGGTTAAAGCAGCACTTTGTGTGAGAGGGTGGAGGGTGCGAGGGGACCTCAGTGGGCGAGCTTCAGCCCACTCTCCATCGCTCTATAGCCGACCTAGTTTGGGGCGCTCGATTGGACGCCGCTGCAGCAGTCTAAAAGCTGCATATTCTGCCCGCAGGATCGACTGCTGCCACAAAAATAGCTCCAAAATAATAGCAACAGTTCAGTCGTACTTAGCACGAGTTAGGACACTATTGTGTGTCTGCTGAATTGAACGTGACATTTCATTTTAAAGGTTGGACAAAGCCGCTCACAGCCAGTAAGCGTTTGATTGGTGATAGTGGTTATTCAGTAAAAAGTAGAATGAGGTGGGTTTTATTTTTACTTTTCAGCTTGTCGGCTGTTGACGATTTTTTTTTTTTTTTGAGTCGTTTCAGGCTTTGATGTGCAGCGCTACACTCTCCAGCTTTGATGCCACTGGCAAGATGCAACGGGATTTGTTCAGTCCCCTTTGGGATTAGCTCTGGGAAAAGCACTCTTGATGTTGTTTGTCATTACTGTCCATAGAAATCATCAAACATGCAACTGTGGAAATATGCAGTCAACTATAGTAAAGTGACAACAGTTATGATCTTACATCAGCTGATTGTAAATTAAATCTGACATTTTCCTAAAGTGACGTTTGTTTCAGCCCATTGAATAAAACTACCTTGACTTTTTTTTTGTTTTTCTTGCTTCCAGGCAGCAAATGGTTTCCATTTACTTGAGTGAAGCTGTAATGAACTTAAAATACATCCCAGTGGACATTTAGTCTGCAGTAACATCATTCTGGACAGCATAGATTTACATTTTCTGGATAATCGACATCATCACGACCACATTGATCTCCCTCGGTAAAGAGGTGGTGTTCGGCTGTAAGGGAGGTGACTGAAGGAAAAAGTCTCCAGTAGCTGGAGGCATATCACAGTTTGTTCTTGTTATGCTCAAGAGAGGACTGTGAGTTTGCAAAGTTACATAAGTTATCAAAAATGTAGCTGGAATACTGATCTGATCTTACAATAGCACAGCACAGAAAACACAAACAGTAACACGGCGAGCAGCAGCCGTAGTCTTCCATGTTTGCTTCTTTCAAAAAAGGAGTAAAAAAGAAATGCATGAAATGATGTTAAACACGTGACTGTGATGAAGAGTTGCTGCATGAATCCAGACAGCTGTAGTAAGGCCTCAGATGCATCGTCGCTGTCACGTGCCTCTCAGGCAAAAGCTCAGCGGGGAGTTCAGGGTTTCCCACAACAACTGTGTTATCCCAAAATGAACCTGAGCCAGAAACTGTGACTCTGTCTGTTTGATCTTTATTGAAATAATAAATATCTGCAGTGAACACTGGTGATAATAAGCAGTCAGCACTTTTTTGTGTGCGTGTTCAAATCTAAAATGAGCCGTGGCATTGAAAGCTGAAAATAAATTTAGGTCACATCGCAGCAGTTTCTCGCAAACAACGCACATCGTGTGAATAGATGATAATGATTGCTTCAGGTATCTGTTTTTCATGTAGTTTTTACTTAAAGATATAATATTTAACATTTTCCAGACCTTTTGTTATGTATTTTGTTTAATTGTGTACTTACATTATCCTAAATGTTTCCAGCAATGTTCAAACTCAGAGAAATCTGTTCATTTATTCATGTTACGTTGTGTTTTATTTGCTATAACGTCAGCGAATATAACCACAACTAAACTTTTAAACAATACCCCGTCCTTGAACATTTCTGCTTGAGTCACGTCAGATAGATTTTCATCGACAATGGTGCTTGTTTAACAATGAAATATGAAAACAGTCCCTTTGTCTCAAAAACTTGAGCACTTAACTTCAGTCAGCTGATACTTGTAGCCATTTGTTCTCATTCATAACGTACTGTCAGTCCTGATGCCTGCAGGGAATTCCTCTGGCTGTTATATTTGGATGAAAGCTTCGTCGCCGGTGAATCAGTCCTTCTCCAGTCACTTCAACATCAACTCCTACAGTGACTGCTACTCTACTCACTGTGGGAGTCCAGTCCAACCTGGTGGAAGTATGAAAAACAGCTCAGAGCTGTATCAACCAGCCAGCAATCAATCAATCACCGCGCTCACGCTCAGTGGCTCACCAGCTTCTACAATCCATCTTATCCTCTTGGCATGATATTATTAACAACGTCTTTTAATGGCACCGGCAGGGCTTGTTTGAACAGCGGCTGTCCACACTGCCGTACTGTTGGTTCGGCTTTGCCAGGAGAGCCGTCAGTTCGAGGTGTCACATCTTTCTATTGGAGCCTTCCACCCTCCAGTAAATGCTGTTTGCCTCGAGGCAGACTGTCTTCACAGACTCCCTCATTGGCCGGATGCCAGGTACACTACATCTCACTACAACAGCTATGTTGACAGAGAGTACCTTTTAATTGTTTCACTTATTAAATGGGTTTCTTGGCATCGCGAGTGTTCTTTTGCTGCTACTTTCAATCGCTTGTAAGTCGGTGTGAAATCAATGGTCAGAGTCGATGTTCTGGCCTGGTACAGGAAGCATCTTTAAAAATCATTTGGACGAGTAAATATTTACTCTAAGGGAAATTAATGTCGATTTCAGGCCTCCTGCACAGGTGATTTCAATTACTCTGATTGGGTGGAGCTCTGCTGAGAATTATGGGCTGTGACAAAGCTTGATGATAAATGACAATGTGTACATGCTTGTATGTACATGCCCATACCAATCAATCAACAAGTGAAAACACCTGTACATAGAGCTCAGAAAAAATGACCTCTGACATGGAAAAGTGCAAAGGAACGGTCATGCAAGTTGGAAATCCAAATTGGAAAGTCGGGCAAGATCCAGCAACTTCGACTTTGCAGACATGGATGTTGGGAATACCGACTTGGACCTACCGACATCTGACCTGCTATGGATCTAAGCATTGATCTTCAGCTCAACAATTGAAGGCACCTTGTTGAGTTTTAGCCAGTCTAGTCGCCAGAATGAAATGTTGGCACGTTACGTTTCTGCAAACCACATATTCGTTCACATCTGTACATGTCAAATGAATCATGTTGACATGTATATGAACTGACTTTTATGTACAGTTGGGCAATATATACCATATATATTGCTCTCATGATATGAGATTTTATCTTGGCTCTGTAGAAAGCCAAACGGAGGACTGACTCCTACACCTGCTCCATTAAATCTCTCTGTCTTCTTCCTCTTCACCTTATAGTCCACACTTCCAACCACCATTTTCTGCCTCTCTGCCTTCATTTGGATCCAGTTCCTCCTCTGCCTCCCTCACATATACTACAGTCACACTACAGCGGGCTCGAACCCATCCCTTGTTCCCCTGAGTGTGCAGCTCTGACTGCCTGACTGTGAAGGCTCTAACACTTGCCTGGTGTTCTCACCGTATAATGAGACAGTAGAAGCGCAGTTAAAGAACAGTTTTATGATCTAGTGTTTAATGAGTCTCTGCCTGGTTTTGTGTGAAGAGCAAGCGCTGCTTTATAATGTTGGCAGTATAACTGGAAAGAGGAAGAGTGCTGTCTTACTGAGCTGAAGGATAATTGCGGTGTTAGCCGTATATGAGGCAGATCTTGGATTTGAACACACCTTATCCTCCACTCTTGTGCAGGCCGGGAGGTCGGGACACGATCTCACGTGTCTTTAAATTTCAACAGTTAAATGCACGTTCCCGCCAATCCTGTGATTGGCTCAGCTCGTTTTTTACAAACCATGTGTATTTTACATTCCCGCTGCTGTAGCGTGTTAAGGTTTTGAGTCTTTTGTCCTCCCACTTCCAGTTTCCATTCATTTGCATTCCGCATTTAAATCCATTCAAACCGGCTTGATTTGTGAAATCCAGCAGTGAATGAATCACAGCGAGTGAATCAGTGTGCACTTAGCACTCAACAATAATGGAGAAGTTGCTGTTTCATCCTTTACTGCAGAACGCTGGCAGCACTGACTAATTTTCAACTGCAGTACTTTGACCTAAAATTTACTGGCAGAAGACAACAAGACACAAATTGGACGGCAATGGCAACAAAATAATCATTCACAAGTCAGTGCAGAGGCAATGTAGAACAACAGGAAGCGGCAAACAACAACAGTCACTTCTGATATATAGATATATAGTCAGACACAGTGGTCCCACCTCTGACGTCTCACCTCTGCTTATTTCATGTATTGTGTTACTTTGCATATTTGATAAACCAGATCTACCCACCAGAGACATCCCAGACGAACTCCTCATTTTAGGTGAACTCAAGCTCATTTTCTTCAGTCTGTGGCCCAACAGCCAAATAAAGTCTCTCCATCCTAATGTTAGTGAGATATATGGCTGAGATGTATACACGTAAAAGTAGTGTGTCCTCTCAGAGTTGCCATAAGGCAGGAGTTGTTTACGGGCTTTGTTTGGGGCTTTCCACAAGGCTCAAGCTCTAAGACATCTGCCTACTAAAGATTTCTGTTTTGTTACCTTCAAGTAGTGAGAACATGGAGGAGTCATAGCGACATAAGAATCAAGACATCAAGTTTTGTTTTATTAATAATCAACTTAGTCTGCAGTTACGTATACGTTCTGTGTATCAAAAGCACAAACAGATGAGCAGACTTGCTTTCTTGCACCCAAACTTGAAGAATAAATTAGCTAAAGTTGTTAAGTTTTTTTTTATATCTTTTTCAGGTTGTTATGGAAACTGGCCTACCCACGGCTGCAGCAGCCCTGTGCTGCATGTGTGTGTTTGTGTTTTCCACCTCTAATTCTCTCTACAGTCACTCAAGTAAATTAGTGCTACTGTTATTCAGCACAACAAACTGACACTTGAAAACTTGCTCTCTACTGTATTTTTAAGGGATTCGTGTTGTGCTCTGTGGAGCAAGTGCTGTATGTGAAGCAGTGGAGGACGGAGGAAATGCACCAGGGTCCTTTATCCATACATGATGAATTGACTCGATACTGTTATTTTTCTGAAAAAGCACCGTCTTAAATTAATCGGTTTCCTTCAGTGGGCTTTTGGGGTCGGAGTGAACTTTTGCTCCTCCTCCTCCTCAAATGGAAACTGAGAAAGGTAAAAACAATTTACTAGGTGCACTCATGACTAAATGTGACTCTCCACAATTGCAGGGTACTACTATTTTTTATTAGCCAAAGCAGCGAGTTAAAAGCAAAGGCGACCCACTACTGCTTTGTTGTGGTATGAGTCACTGGGAGGTCTCAGCTGAGTACTGGGCCAGAAATAATAAAACTTTTCTGACCAAGTAACATACAAGTGGTCAGTTAAGATGGAAAACTGAAACACATCTTTTTAAATGCAACTCTCAAGGATTCTTAGTCATCATAGATGCCAGTTCCTTTGCCCTAGTTACTGGTGCCAAAAAGTCCTCCAACACTCTCTGATGACTCTGGAGCTATTGGTCTGGAGTCTCAAACACAAAACTCATTCCTGACATAATCGCTGGCTGTTTCTAATTCAGCTTGGTTTCTTTCACACTGAATTTAATTAGACCAAACTTGGCGAAATTGCAAAGCTCGCCACTGTCTAGCCAGTTTCAGAGAGGGCAATAATGGACGGTAACTGCAGGAAAGGGTTTTACAAAAAGTGGAAGTGAAAGAGTTTCAACTTGTCGAATGCTCTTGTCAGCTCCTTATCTGTGCTAGCTTCCACAGTTGATTCATACAAGTCTGGCTACGCTATTTTCCTGTCCTGCCTGCATTTTGCCTCAGCACAGCGACCATTCTGCAAGGCACAATCCAATCTGATCAAGTTCTGTTCAAGCTATGGATTGAAAAATGAACAGAGGATTGAAAAATGAACAGAGGCCTATTGGGTACAGGCTCAGGCGCTGAGGCTGTAAGGGGGGCCCTATGCCAGACATCTGTTTGAGGTGACTGTTATTATTTCTTTGCAAAAGTAAAACCACTACAATAAGACACAAAACAAAGAAAGAAAAGGACTATAAGAAGGTGCAAATCAGCTCCAAAGAGATACAAAACAACTACAAAGAGACACACAGCCACCACAAAGAGACACAAAACAACTCAAAATAGACACAGCCACCACAAAGAGATACAAAACAACTACAAAGAGACACACAGCCACCACAAAGAGACACAAAACAACTACAAATAGACATACAGCCACCACAGAGAGATACAAAACAACTACAGAGACACAAAACAACTACAAAGAGACACAAAACAACTACAAATAGACACACAGCCACCACAGAGAGATACAAAACAACTACAGAGACACAAAACAACTACAAAGAGACACAAAACAACTACAAATAGACACACAGCCACCACAGAGAGATACAAAACAACTACAGAGACACAAAACAACTACAAAGAGACACAAAACAACTACAAATAGATACACAGCCACTACAGAGAGATACGAAACAACTACAAATAGACACAAAACAACTACACAAAGACACACAAAACAACTCTAAAGAGACGTACAGCCACCACAAAGAGACAGAAAACAACTTGAAAGAGACACACAGCTACCACAAAGAGATACAAAACAACTACAAAGAGACACACAGCTACCACAAAGAGACACAAAACATCTACCAGGGGACACACAACTAAACCAAAGGGATACATAAACTGTCAATGGCTCAAGCTAACATTACAAGGTATTTGTCTTTTACAAAATAAGCAAACAGACGGACAGCAATATGTCTGCAATTTTTAATCCAAACAGACTAAATATGTACTTTTCTCACATTCAGGCGATGCTTTGAGTTTTTGAAGAAAAAGTGGCAGCCTGTAAGAAAACGCTGTGTGCCAGAATGATCAGTTCTACGATGAGGGTCAGATATTTCTAGTGATGTTTATTGACAAGTTGTGCAGTTTAAGAAGACAGACAGAGAACTCCCTCAGAGCTGACTTGGAAGCATCGAGGTGGTTCTGGTGCCAGTGTCTTTGGTTTCACGTCCAGAGGCTTCCCTGTGCTACTGGCCTAGTGAAAGGACTGGACTGTGTTAGTGTGCTGCTGGAACCTCCACCGGGCTGTCCTGTCCCCCTTCCCCGTCCCGCGGGAGACCCCTTCAGCAGCCAGACACACTGGCCCATTTTACTTCCTTTTTTCTGCCTGCCTCTCTCACTGTGTCTCCCTCCTTCTCCAGCTGCTGCCAAGCTCTTTATCTCTGGTTCGCCATTAAAAAGGAGAGACAGACGCTTTGAATGGGAAGACTTCATTGAAGTTTCTGTTTTTGGCTCTGGATCTGTCCGCGATATCTTGTCTCTCTTGATTGACTTTTTAAATATGAAATATGAAAAATATATTAGGTATGTAGTGGCTGTTTATGGCTGAAAACTAATCATATGAAGTCGTAAAGAATAAGCTGCTGTGTAATCGTTGCTAAATAGAGAATGGAAACAATAAACTGATCCACCCAGCGGCTGCTGACGCAAGTCTCCCCACAAGAACTTAATGGATAATTACATAGAAGTGCCACCAAGGGCTTGATAAGTGTAATAAGTGTCCTGGGCTTTAAAAGGTAGCATCAGATCCAGAGACTGGGAAAAACAGAATGAGGCAAAAGAGAGGGGGACACCATCCCTCTCCCAGCTGCTCACGTTTTGCTCCAGTTTCTCCGCAGCTCATATTCCTCTGAGTTTTTACTATTTTTTGAGCTGTTCTGAAGGGCAGATGAGTTTATTAATTACACATTCGCTGACTCTGTGCATTCCCATCCAAGTTTTTCCCAAAGTGTGCATCATTTTTTCATCATTCTGCACCAAGAATAGCAAACATTGCTCGAGTCATTCAGCATGTTTGACTGCAGTGAAATGCTGCTTTCATAACTTCGACTGCTGTAAAGAAGTGACCGTGGATAAAGGCAAGTTTTTTTAGAAAAAATTAAACACGAGCTAATGCTCACACAAACACGCCGGGCTTGTGCTTGTAAAGGCATGAAAGCCAGTGCAAGGATGCTTGGAGCATGACAGTGGGCGAGTGTGGGTGTCTGAAGTGTGTCTCTGTCTTTCGGCGCCGGTGTGAAAAGTAGTTCAGTAATTAAAACAAACCTCTCTCTGGTCCCTGATGGAAAGGGAAGGCAGAAAGGGTGAGGAGGGAGTGGGAGAGATAAAGAAGAAAGCAGAGATAAAAGCCAGAGACGGTTATTTTTGATGGAAAGGGAAGAAAGGGAGGTTTTTTAATTTTAGCTCCGGCATGCCGGATTGCCAGAGGGGAGAATGTGGCAGCTGAATGCGAAGATGCTGATCGGTTAGACGGCGGTCCGACGCACTCGCGCAGGCCACACAATACACACACTAACATCACATCGCACAGCAGGGGCACGCTGCTGAAAATCTCCCTGAAGACAAGAGTTTCCCTCGTTTCAAGGGAAATGACCGGACGAAGCTTTCAGAAGCGCTTCGTAAACACATGAGCAGTGACCCAGTTGAGCTACATTTATTGTTTAAAAAATAGTAATTCTTTTGTCTTGATTCACCTCAAGTCAACCCACTAATTAGGCTGCTGAGAAAGACTTTTCTGACACACAATCAGACAGAAAAAGCCTCAAATTCCCAGTGAAACGGTGATGTTTATCTCCACTGTAAACATTCAGTGTGGTTTTGTGTCGTTCGAGCTGTTTTCTCACATCGGCGCTGCTCGTTATCTGAACTTTCTGGCATCCTCCCCGCCTAACGAAGGCACGAGCTCCACTGCTGCCTGGTGTTTTTGTTTTCGAGAGGTGTCCCGTTCTGACCTACATACGTTACCGTGACCAGCGCTAAAACTTTTGTCTCCATGACAACGCGAGGTGTGAGGGAGGGATGCGCCTACTTGAAAGGCAGGATGTTGTTGTCTTCCTACGGCAGCACGAGCCCCCGCAAGCCCACACAACCTGCGCTCAGATTTATATCAGCCGAGAGATTTCCATCTTTTCTATATGTTCACTTGAGCGCTAACGAGCCATTTTTTTTTTGTCGTAGAAAGGCAAGGGCGGATGGATGTCGAGAGAACAGGAGAAGGGGGTCTCTGATGTATAATTTATCCGTGCAGTGGGTGGGCGGAGGACATGGGGTGCGAGCTGGGTGAGGGGAGGAAAGGTGGGTGGGCAGAACTGAGAAGTCAGGGAGTTGGAGGGTGGGGTGGGGGAATCCAACACTCGCACGTTTTCCCTGTTATCCATCACTGTGCCAAGTACTGTAAGTCTTCCGGTGGGAATATGGGTCTGTAGATTAGAGCAAACAGACTTGGAAAAACTGGGGGTGTTTCAATGTTTTGTGTCAATTTTAAAATCAAAGCATGTTTCCTTCCGGACGAGACTCTTTGCCTGGGCAGCAACAGCCCACTCGCTCAGGCAAATTTATACTTGCACAAAATGAAGCTCCTTCAGGGCAGATGGTGCCTTATAGCGTTCGCACATTTGGCTCTTGAAGGCAGAAGCTTGGAGAAAGAAGAAGAGAAAAAAGGAGCGTTAAAACAGGGATGGAGGGATGGAGGGATGGAGGAAACCAAGCAGGCTGTTGCACCCCTGGAGGGTAGAGCAGATCTGCTTTGTTAGGAGACCGGCGATGAGACCTCATTCTCTCACCCCTCCCTCCCATCTTTTTTCTCTCACCACCCCTACGTTCCTCCATATTCCTCTCACCCACTCCCGCTTCATTCCTTTTTTTTTTTTTTTTTTTTTTCTCCTCAAGACGTTTACACGTTTTTGCCATCCACATGCCTGGCTGCAGGCTACGAGTGAGGTGAATTGGAAAAGGAAGAGAGGCAGTTGATTTCAACAACCATTCCTTCAGGGAGGGGATGGGGCGGGCGGGGGCTGCGGAGCTACATGAGACCAGTAAACAACCACCGAGGAGATGGGAGAAAATGTATAAATAATGATCTGAAATATGACCTAAATAAAAAGCACACCTCCTCCCTGTTTCTCTCTGCCCCAGTTCAACTGTGTGTTTGCTCGTGCATGTTGAGTGTGCATGTGTGCTTTGTTCTGTGCGTGTGTGCATGTGTGTGTGTACAGTATCTCTGAAGGAGACAGTAGGCAGTGGTTCGAAACAAGTCTGCTGACCAGAGATAGCACTCTGTTGTTGTCTCTACCCGCTGATCAGCACTGCATCACCCACAGCGAGGTGGGTGCACGCACACATAAAGGTACACGGAGGATCCACCTCTGCTCTCACTAATCATCCCCCGTACGAAAAAGCCTCCATCGTTGCTTCAGAACAAACAATAACTGATTTCTGAGAAAGCGTAGCGGACTACAGATCCGAGCCTGACCAGTCGTAGCTGCCGTCCCACTTTATTAACATCAATATCACCCATCATTCATGTGTCCTGTCATGATTACATTTGTGCACTTGAGACTTTTCTATTTACAGAACCTTTTGTGGAAGTTTTTATCAGTCAAGTTGTGTGTAATTTTAGAAACATAAAGTAATAATCTGCTGCAGCTTTTGTGGCTTTTTGCAGATGGGAAGTCGAAAGTTAAAAAAGGATGGAAAAAAAGTTTGTATTCTCTGTTTTAATTTGACCAGAAAAATCCAAAGGGTCCACCTTCTAGTTTTTTTGTTGCATTTAAAGGTTAACAAGAACAAACAAAAGATCTTATTCTTTAACTAAAAGGTCTTATCTGTAGAAATCATCTCCATAATGTTGCTGGACATTTAGCAATCTGAGCTGGTCAGTACTTTAAATGTATGTACTTTGATGGTGTCCAATCGGCGCACTTATTGAAACAGCATTGTAACTTTTTAACCTTAAAACAACAGCTTCAAAATCATGTTGATGGTACAGTGTCTTGTAAAAGGGTGATCACTTGTAGCTGACGAATTTCGAAAATTGTTGTCCCCGTTAGTTTGTTATGGGGGAGTTACCCTTTAACCTCATCTCATGGGGTTGAACAGCAAAGAGAGCAGAGGGGAGTGAAAGTTGAGATGAAGGCTGTCAGGTGTGTTTTAATACCGTCCCCAACGCCATGAATGAACTTCTTCATCTCCTCTCTCAAGAATCTTTCATTAGGAGTTCTTTTTAATGTGTTTTATTTCATGTTCAAGGTATTTTTGCCCATCACAAAATGATCAGAGAATAGTAGAAAGAATGATATGAAAACATAGAAATGTTTTTTTGACAGCATTTCAACCCTTAACTGATGTAGAGAACATGTGAACAGCTATCATAAATGATCTAATAGATGCATTGATGCAGGCAGAATAGAAAAGATGACCGTGTGTGCCTTTTTCTCCCTCAGGAGCCACAAAATACTTTTTGAATCTCAGATGAACCCAGATTATGTAACCTGAAGGTCCTCCAGAGTGGATCCACAGAGTGAGATGTGACCGCCTGCCACCCGGTCCTCATCTGACCACCGTTATCTCATGTACAGTATCTTAAGGCCACCCAAAGCTCAGAGAGGAGAGAATGGAGATAACAGAGGATGAGTATTATTGCAATCCCGTAAGGACAGGAAGACAAAGCCGTGAATAGGAGAAACTGAGGACATACACCTGGAGAAAGAGAGGCTACCGAGGAGATGAAATGTCATTCTCCTTGGATCGACAGCTTATCTTCTCTCCGACTAATGCAGAAAAGGTCAGGCGGTGACTCGGACTGACATATACAAAGTTAATATTTCAAATTTAATTTCAAATCATTTATTTCTCCCAACACAAAGACTGTCATGTCTACCAAACTCATTCTTAATGGGGTGATCACAATGTTCTGGTTTTTAAGCTGCATTTAAACTCAGAAACTGCAGCCGCAGCTTGTTATGATGTTGCATCATCAGTTTGGTTTGGCAACAAGTGAAACTGAAAGTGGGGAAAATGGACAACTTTCCCCCCCGAAGGGTTTCCAAGTGATGCAATTGTTGGTGTCACTGTCGCAAAGACAGACAGATCGTTAATCATTTTCCTGAGTGGAGCAACTCCCAACAACACAGGACAAAACACAACTTTATTTATTCATTTAGTCTGACGAGGATCCAATAATGAAAATCTGGATCTGATATCTGGACTCTGTTCATTTCTATGAATGCTCAGTGGCCAATGAAGCCAAAAAAAGCTTGGCTTCCCAGATACAAAGATTAACCAGATCTTCCACGTTGTGTGGCCCATAGAGGGTGCGCACTGGAGACTTCCGCTGGTCAGCTGGCTAACTTTTTGTTTAGCTAGAGACGAGGTCAAGGACTCACCAGAATCATTAGGAGGCATCCTCTGGGGACCGTGAATGTATGTACAACATTTAATGACTCTCCATTGGATATTTGTTGAGATATCTCAGTCTGGATATAGTTGTGAACCGACTGACTGACCTTCCCAGCCGTTCTGCTACCGTGGCTAAAATTTTAGTGTTTGTTGCTGCAATGTTCATTTCAGATACACCTGAGCTGCTGTGTGAAAAATGAAAATAATCAATACTATCATACTATCACATAAAATGATTAGTAACGTCCCAACACATCTTAAAATGGCCATGGGATTACCTGGAATTCCTCATGTGGGACCTCGACTCCGGATCTCACATTACCTCTTTGTTGCAGTGCACTCAAGACAGGTCAGGTCACTTAGACACGAGCTTCCGCCACCACGCTGAATAATTCAGGAGAGGCCATGATGCTGTGTGTGTGTGTGTCTGTGTGTGTCCGTGTGTGAGAGCGAGTGTGGGTGTTGAGGAATCGAATCAGTAGAGTGTGAGTGTGTGAAGACGGGCACTAACAGAGTGGTTTCCTCTGTCTTCTTGGAGAAGCCCTGTGGCCCACTTAGGATCAGCTTACAGGTGTCTGACTGAGAGTGGACGGGGGGGAAAACTGACTCAGTGTTTTTGGGGATGCTGTTTCCTTACTCCAGTGTTTGGGTGTAAGAGCCAGTGAGCCCTCATTCACCTGTTGACCCCAGACATTTATACAGCTCATCTACACGTCCTGAAAAATGTGCTCTTATCTTTTCTGTAAGTCACACACTTGTTGATCTGCTGCATTCAGAGCAGATGAACATCACATCTGCCACTGTTGATGCTTCATATCATAATAATACCACCACTCTGATGTGTGGAGGGGGATGATTTACATAGTGCCGGAGCCGTTATCGTAGTGAGTGGTGCTGATACATAAGGAATGTGTATAAATATGACTCACCACACTCGATGCATCATTCTCTCGTTCTCGTAAGGATTTCCTGTGAATGCAAACGTGCATGCCCGTGCCGAGTGTGAGAATCTCGGTCGGTAACGTTTCCTGCAAACACATAAAGTGGGAAGGGGTATTAATGGTGGAAAACATACGAGAATTTGCTGTTTAAAGCAGCCCTCCAGCTACCAACCCAGCTGTCAAGCAGGTCGCGGTTATAGCTGAGCTGTTTGCTATAGTTCAGTGTCATCTCGGGTTGCAGTGACGTCAGTCCTCCAATCAAGAGTGACATAAGGCTCTGGAGTTACACTGCACAGGTACACAGGGTGCACCCATACATCTCAGTGTCATGAATAATGGCTGAAGGGGTGAAGTCAGGATGATGCACTTTGTTAAATCCCTCTTCTGGTTTACTGTCCTTTTTTTGACCTGGCCTTCTGAGGGAACTG
Source organism: Pagrus major (assembly GCF_040436345.1). NCBI lineage: Eukaryota > Metazoa > Chordata > Actinopteri > Spariformes > Sparidae > Pagrus > Pagrus major. The sequence goes on from NC_133235.1 coordinate 25,218,238, forward strand.
TCGTAATGTAATATTTAAGGTAAAAGGCGAAAATATGCTCACCCTTCTCACTGTTAGCTTCAAACCTGATATAAATGTTATACTGACATTGACCCAAAAAGAAGCACTTTGTTATAAAAGAGTCAATCAAAGCACCAAAATTGCAACAAAAAAAATAACACCTATCAGGGTTTTAGCCTTGCATTACCCGCATATTTAATCCCAGCTGTTTTAGCAACAAAGCTCCTTTAAGCACATCGCACTCTACCTGAACAGTGCCAGATGGCAGGCAGACGGAGTTAGTGACTGGTTGGTGAATATAGACAAATGTCCAGCACATAAAGACCCCACATTTCTGGTTTAGATTAAACCAGAAGAGGAGTTAAATCAGTGTAAGAAATTGGCTGGGAATCTGTCAGTTTGGTTTTATGTTTTTAGGCTTCCTACTGGAGAGTGATTGATTATTTTAGCTTAAAGATAAAATGTGTTGTTTTGGGAGAGGTTATGTTTGTTTGCTGCCAAACCCTTAGTCACCCAGGGTCAGATAAGAATATCAAGAGAGAAGTGAGAGAGCTAATAAGGTTGTTGTGAGGTTCAATGAGCAGTTAGCTTATATTCTGCAGCTGTTTCTTGACTGTGCTGGTGGTGATTCAGTTCAGTAATAATTAGAAATGTAGTCACTATCTATTCACCCCCATGCCGATGGACAGTAGGGTAAAGTTTTCATAGTCCACAAAACATTTCTGGAGCTTTACAGCAAAACAGAGTTGCAGTGTTCTCCTAAACAGCTGAAGTAAATGGGGACTCAATATGGCTCCATACATCTCGTTTGGCTTAATCTCCAGAATCCCAGAGATCCCAAATTGATTTTAAAAGACGTTATTTACACACTTTTTTAAGCAGAAGTCTGGGTACACGAGCTTGGCTGCGCATTGAGGGTGTAAATAACTTTTTTTTGCTAAATCAATCTCAGGGCTTCTGGAGATTTACAAGATCACACCAGACAAGCTGTGTGGAGCCATTTTATGTTCTTTTCAGTGTTTTTTTATTTTTTTTTATTTTAATTTTTTTAAATTTATTTATTTTTTCCTTTTCAGATAATGACTATAATATATAATATCCTTTAAGCTCAGCTAAAGACATCCTGGACTGGACACAAAATCTTCAACATTTTTGGAAAAATGCTTGTTCACTGTTTTAGATGTGGAGTTTTCCTTTTAAAATTGCAGATTAGGAAGTTAAATTAATCGCACTCATCACAAATTAACGATCGAGCTATATTATGCCCCGAAGAGGTACATTTGTTCCACTTAATGTGAGCTTTCACCCAACGGCAAGTTTAAAACTGAGTTTGTTGATTCTGTATGTAGAGTATATATTATCTGGTTCAGGAACACTTAAGATAACTGGGCCACCTTCAGTTCAGTTTTGAAAAAATATTTTGTTCACATTTCAACTTTGTATTCTTTCCTCTCTCTGCTACTGTATGTTTTTGTCAGGCATGACCTAATCCAGATCAGCAGGCCCCCTTTTCTCTTCCACTTTTGTGCATTACATTGCTCATTTTCTCCCATATCCAGCGCCCTCCAACCTTCCCCTCGCTTTTCTTCCGTGTCACAGTAGAGAGTGAATAATTCATGTTCGGGCTGCTTGCTGGTGGAGATGAAATCATGTGAGAAGAGCAGGATACACGTGCTCATCTCAGAGCGACTCTTCTCTCCAAAGACCCCGACACAGCGTAGGGGGGAGCCACTGTGCTCCTCCACAGCGTGCCGTACAGACCGCTACTACTACTTCGTCCTGGCTGCATTACATTACCTTCGCAGCTTTCATGACAGTCACACGTGAGCTCTTCAAAGCCCAGGCATGGAGCCATCCACAGAGAGCAGGCAGTAGCTTGTCACTGCACTTTACAGTGAGAGGCTTGAATCATGAATTAGCTCATAAATGAAGAGTTGTCACATGTTCATAATTAGTTAACCGGTCCCTTGAAACAGTAGATGTCCATGTGGTGTTCATTTTCAATTAAACAAAAGAATCCTAAGGCAAGGTTGACTATTTGCAGAGCTCAGATATATGGTTTTTTTTCAAGCTGTTCTAAATCTTTTAACATTTAAAATGTTTTTCAATGTTCCATAAAAGCACGAGATTATCAAAAGTCAGACAAAGTCCTCAGTTTGCAGGTAAGTAAGTCTCAAGTCTTGCTTTGAAGTCAAGTCCCAAGATAAGGCCAACAAGTCTGAAATCAGGTCCAAGGTCAAAACTTCGATTATCTGCTCCTTAACAGTAGAAACATTATGTAAGCCACCAACGACACATAGCTCACATTAGAAACTGACAGTGGTGGACTCGGGATGTTTAAGGGGCAGGATGAGGTAGGACACCAGTGTCTAGAGAGTCTTATGAATTAGCCAAGTCATAGTTGGTCAGAGAGCATTTTTAGCATTTTCTTTGGGAAGCCTTAAAAGTTGAAAGTCGTTGCAGTATTGTGTGTTGACGTACAGGTTTTTGTCACCAAAGCATCGTCATTTTATGCAACTGTGATGATACGAGGCGACCATTTCTCTGTCTGCTGTGATGAAGTTTTTATTTGTTGCACACTTTTATTAAATCATTTTGAATATAAAGTCACTCAAAGGTGAAAGTTAAGTCACTGGTTGCTGGTGTTGAAGTCAAAATCAGGTTGAAATTTTGTTTTTTTGTCCCACCTGTCCACGTCACTTGACTCTAGTTGTTGTGTATTCGCAGGTTCATGCTGACTTGTTGCCATTAAACCTGCTGTCTGCCTGTAATCATGATGTGTTGGGACAACATGTCGTCCCAGTTTACATGTTAATGTAAGAAATACAGAAAGTTAGTTGCCCACTGCTCAGTGCTCTCTTCACTCCCACATACACACTTCTGTCTCTGGAGAAACTCCCTGCCCGAGTCTAGCTAAATGCGTCTCTGCATGCTTGTGCTTGTGTCAGTTTTCATATTCTGTGTGTGTGTGTGTGCATGTGTGTGCTCTTGTTTGCCCGAGCTCTGCAGCCCTCTGAAGCTTTCTGTGTCGCGATGCACACGTGTATCTCACACGAAGGATCAACACACTGGAGTGTTGACGGACCCAGAACAACAATTATTCATACGGAGGGACCTTCACAGTTTTCCTGCTGTCACGCTGTGTTATCGGCCTGCATGGCTGAGCAGCCCGCTCGCTGCATAACGTTTGCTTACAGCGATGCAATGCAATGTGTCTGACTGGAGAGATGCCTTTTTGAGGGGAATTCGATATTTGACCGATGTGTAGAAGGACTATGACACAGGTTGTCGCCCTAATCCTAAAACTTTCCCTGCTGATGCATTGTCAGCTTTTCATATTCAGTTATGAAGCGTAGAAATGATCGTGGTGATGATAGCATGCACTAGGTACTGGGTTTCTGGTTTGTTTATATTGGTGGCAATGTCTTCTAATACTCTTCGCCTTCTCTTTTTTCCCAGATTAGTCGCTGCTTGAAGCCCGGAGGACGATTCGTCTCCATCACCTTCCACAGCCCCTTCCTCAGGAAACGCCTCTACGCTCGAACTGAGTATAACTGGTCGATTAAGAAGTTCAGTTATGGCGGAGGTTTTGAATATTTTGTGTATGTAATGACCAAAGGAGAGGAGCTGAGCCCAGAGGATGCAGCGCTGGAGAAAAAGCTACTAGAGGATGCCAAATCCCCACCTGCCAAGATCGCCACACTACAAGCTGAGGCTGACGAGGACTTCCTGTCTAACATTGACTTGTGAAATTACTGGATTATCTATAGGAACTTTACATTTGTTCTGTGATAATAATCTCAGGAACTCTCCATCATTGCAGAGGTGAATTTTTCTTTGTTCTCTATGAGCAACAAGTACAAACAAACCCTTAGGAGCTGATATTAACTCAACCATTTTTATTCAGCACTCATTTTCCATGTTTTACCATCCATGTAACTCATTACAGTTTTTTGTGCAAGCATCAGTTTAGAAGAGGAGATGAAGGAGAAGAAATATCTATCTGGTCTGTATGTCTATAAAACGATGTATTTCTTTTAGATGTAAATATTGAAGTTGGTATTTGTTCTATTACATATTGGTTTCAGACTGCAGCAGTACATTTAGATTTAAATAAAGAATTTGAAACAATAACACCTTGTTTCTTCATTGTGCACATTGTACAAACTAATTATGTTTTATGATGTGACAACAATTTGTTTAAGATCTTATGTTTTGGGACAAAAAACTCGGTTCTCGGTTTGGGTTAAAATGATCACTCTCGCAAGAACTTTCTTGGGTCTGGAAGACGTTGTCTGTAAGTGCGGGACCCTGAGCTGATCAGGCAGGCTGAGCACATCAGGTACCTACACAGGAAGTGCAAAAATCGTAACTTAATTTGGGGTCTTAGGACTCATTACTGTGGCACCGTATGGCCCCACAAAGACAGTCTGACTGGTTCTTTGCAGCAGCATTGCCTGCCATCATACTGTTTTATACAGGCCCTATATTTTTATGTGATTGTATTGTTTGAATACACTCAGTTTAATTGTGATTGAAGCAGTGATTTGTAGTAATGTTAACTATGGCTCATCGTCATTCTTCTTCTGACTGTCATAATCTTCCAATGCAGCTACTGTCAGCTTCTGTTCTAGTGCACATCATAATACAAACTCTTATAAATCAATTTTACATCCCAGTGTCTTTAACTCTGCTCTCTGCATGCCGTGTATATGAGAGAGATTCAACAGCAGTGCAGTACAAGCCCTGCCTGTGCTGCACAATTTGCAAGACAAACTGGCATGTCTAGACAGAGTACATAACAGCAGCAGCGGCCTGCATGTAAAGTCAGTGTTAAAGTCTATTAATATGTCAGTCAGAGTCTCTCCTCCTGTTGGGGTTGTCTCTATCTGTCCCATGTCTGCTTGAGACTCCAGACAAAAGCTGCTAATGGAGATATGCAGTGTGTTTGACACACCTGTCAAACTCACTGCTGCTGCGTGTGGGCACATACACGTGTACATACAAGTCATAGTGCGCCCTGCGCGTTATTTGTTGAGGAAACATGAGACGAGTCTCTGGTCCTGTGCTCTCTGCTGCTTAAATATAGACCAGAAAGTGAGAGAGAGAGCCGGGCGTGCAGACAGGCAGGAAGGCTGGTGACTGGAGGGGGGGGGGGACCACATTGATAAAGTAGAAATCATTTATTTTTAATTCCCCACTGAGATCTAATTACCGCCTATTTTTAAGACTTGGGGGGGGGGAAAAAAAGGTGTGTGATTTTTCAGATGGCTCCTCTTTCGTTCCATGATTTTCTGCTGGTGTGACCCAGCTGTTTGTTTGACTTTAAACTGTGATGTTGACATAAACACATAAAGTTTTACATGCTCAGAAACTCTCCTGGAGCTTTAGATCAAAACACGTTTCTTCCTGAGCAGATGCAGTTTGCACGGCTGTCATGAGATTGACTTTTGACTCTACTACTGCTGTGCTTGTTAAGCTTTCTGTTCTCATACAACATACATGCACTTTATAATGATAACAGCTTGAGCAAGCACCTTAAATTCAGCCATGAGGCCTTGAGTTCAATCAGAGATCAGCTGTTTTTATGTCTAGCCATCAACCATTGAATATGTCAGCTGAAATAAGAACAGTGGCTGGCAGATTTTCTCTTTGATGTGATTGACTGTTTCAATTGTATATTCTTCACACACACACACACACACACACACACACACACTTGCACATAATGAAATGTCTCACTACAATCTCACACACTCCGTATCTTCCCCCCTCCAGACCCTCGCATTGTCTCTGTGTAAACCCCACTGGTTATTATCTGGTTTTCATGGTGACGATTGGGTCCAATGTCCTGGCTACCTTAACAGAAGAAAAAAAACAAAAAAAGGCATCCTGGCCCCTGTTTGGCCTGGCTGGGTGAATGACAGGAGGGAGCTTATGTAAGTGGCAGTGGGTTTGATATTGACAATAGAGGCAGACCAGCCACACACTGCAGCACTGGGACTGAAAAACAGTTGATGGATATTGGAGAGCTAGTTTTTCTGCTCTCTTTTTCCCCAAACATCCTCACTTTCATTCCTGCTCTGTCAGTGTATGAATGTATTGAAATTCAGCAGTTGATAAATTTGTTTTTCACTTCCCTTCGTCGGCCTGACTGATGTGCGATGGCAGAGACCCCGACGGTGAGATTTAACTTGACTGGACTTTAAGTTATATAACCACAGCGCAGGGCACAGGCCTCACGCAGGAGATGTGTAGTCATCATTTTCCCCTTAAAACGCAAACCTTTTTCGTCTTCTGTGCATTTTTTTGTTTCTTCAGCTGATTACCTGAGTCATCCAGGTGTCTGAGGCCACGATTTAATATAGTGCTGTGTATTTGTGTGTGTGTGTGTCTGAGATAGCAGAGCCAGAATTTTCTCTCCTGCTGCTAATTGTCCTCCATGCTCTGTTGCCCAAGGGCAGCAACAACACTAATCTACTGCATGCTCAATGCCTTTCTCTCTCTCCGCCTTTGTATCCGTCTCTCCTCTACTCTCTCAGTCACTCTTCTCACCACCATCACCCTGCCCTCTCTGTCTGCATTGATTGGCCCTGAGTGCTTTGGTGTGTGGGTGTTATGTGAGGGCTCATGCAAGTCAAAAGGTGGACTGCGTGCTTTAACCAAACATCTCTGGGTTTTATCAGCCACATTGTATGTTTGTGCTCCAACTGGATCACGACACAGACTCACAATACTGTCTGCTTGTACCCAGTTGAACTGCCTAGTTACTGCAGCTGCACTCAAAGCTTTTTTTGTTTGTTTTTAAAGGGAAATTGTCGTGAATAACCAAGGTCCTGTTTTTCTTAGTTTTGCTCTATCCATAATATAAAACATCGTACTAACAGAGCTCATTTCTGAGTTCTGGGAACGCTGAAACGTTAATAAAAAGTAGTCTGACGGGACAAGAAATACAAGCAAGTCAGACAATCATGCAAGTTTTAAACAAACCTCCAGTTAATGCAAACTTATTTGGAAGATGGAACAAAGGCAAAAAGTAAAATAAATACTCAAACTGCTTGTGGTAAACATCTCGACAGTGGAAAACTACAACATGCAAAAGCATGAATGTATTTTTTAGACCTGGATACGGCTGCATCCTTCAACCTTGCCTCCATTTTTCCAGAACCTGTGAGAAACTACAACTTCCTTTAGCCCACCCCCCACGTAGCCATGTTGCTGAGGACCAGTGAAGGTAGGATGGAGGGGGATCACCAGCTATACTTGTCAGTGGAAACCTTTCTGCATGAGATGTACCGAGGACTCGGAGAAAGCATCGCCGCTGCTTTCAACAGCGCTGTATATCTGCCCATCTCCCTTGGGGCAGCATAATGGCGTAATATACTGTATGGCAGGCTTATGTAACTGGAGGAGGAATATTAATGGAAGTCCACTCAGGATGGGACGAAAGTGGAATCAGATCAAAGCTCTCTGTCCTCGCTGCACACGCTCAGTTTGAACCGAGAACTGACAGTTGCTCTTAGCTCTGTGTGTGTGTGTGTGTGTGTGTGTGTGTGTGTGTGTGTGTGTGTGTGTGTGTGTGTGTGTGTGTATTTGTGAGATAACAGCAAAGGGAACAGCACAATGGCACTTTACGTTGGTCGGTCTCTGCTGCTGCTTAAGCATTTTGTTTGTTTTGCGCGTAGATGTCTGATATGCATGTTTTCCATCCAGTCTTTGCACGCCGACTGTTCATTAGCGAGGCATCTACAGCGTGTCTGTGTTGACCCCAGTATGGTCTGCACCCTCAAGCCCATCTGGCCACAGGTCAGGACACAGGAAGACCACAGGGTTACGTACACAGCTCTGCTAACAGTTAACTGACCTGTGACCTTGAAAGATGCAAAATGATGACTGAGTTTATGTCCCATCGGAGGGCGGGAGCTCATTAGTTGCTGTTGCATGAGATGTTTCAGACATCCTACATCAGCACTTGAAGGGATACAAGTGAATTATCATAACAAATGAAGATGCTTCCGCACAGGACATAAAATAAAGATGATATAAATAATATAGCTGTCACAGTCACCAGATCACCTATGGGAGATTTTGAACCTTCAGTACACTAAAGGAGCATAAAGCTGCTGGAGGCTTTTGGTGGCCCAACATCTTCTCAAGACACTTCCTGTTTGTTTTTCATTAAAAAAAAACATTTTTATCCAGTGATGTTTGTTTCTCTCAGCTGCAATTAAACTTGTAAAGCAAAAATGCTTCCTTGATGTCTGGTTCACATGGGGCTGTTTTACAGAGAATGAATGTGCATCGGAAGTGACAGAATTGGATCGATAGATTCCTCAAAGGATTGTTTTTAACATTTCAGGAATTGCTCTTACTGGCATTCTGGCACTCTTTGGATTTTCATACAGTAAACAAAGCTGTAGACGTGTTACTCTGCACTTTGGACAGTGCTAGGCTAGCTGTTTCCAAGCTTTGGGCTAAACTAAGCTAACTGCTTGCTGGCTGCAGCTTCGTATTCACTGTTATCAAGTTAAAAATCAGTTTTTTTGGGAAGCAAACAGGTTTTTTCATCCAGATGATGAGGAGAGCCTTTGAGAGAAGGAAACCCTTTTAGAAGAGCTATGATTGTAGCTAACTGACCTTTTATTAAAGGTCAATTTGGTAAATATTGTTTTGATAATCTTAAATTTAGCTCTTTGACTTGAATGTAAGAGTCACAAATGAAAGGCAGTAAATCCAGTTAGCACTCATCAAGTTAGAAAATAAGCATGTGTCCCAAAGTAGCTTTAAATTTACCAAAGAAGTAAGTGAAACATTTGACATGTTGAGGTGCTCCAAGGTTGACGAAGGTAAATATCTTTCTTATTTCCAAGCTGCAATTTCTTACAGGCCAACATGTACAAGATACAATATATATCTGTGATAAGATCCTAGCTAAGATCAGTCTGGCTTTATTTCAGGCTGGCTTCATAATAATGAAGTAATATGTCACCAAATGTAAAGTTTTTTTTTTTTGCTTGTAGGATCAATTCCTTGCTGATTTTTATCTCTGGAGAAATTGTTGATAATATATATAAATAAATTTTTAAATCCAGTCGTATTCTTCACATATTTTGATTCCTTACCCTGAAAAGTAAAATTCTAGCATTAAAAATGAACTCACAAAAGGTTATAACCAGAGAGCCAACGCTGCAGCACTGGTGGTTGTAGGATTGGAATGAATTACTGTCAAAGTCACATGTCCACAGGCACACACAGACACACACACACACACACACACACACACACACACACACACACACACACACACACACACTCATGACAGGGAGGGAGGCGTGGAGCAGAGCTGACACAAGTCAATATTTGACCAAATATGTCTGTCCGGTTCCGGCTTTCCAGGGCTGCACATTACTGTGAAAAGTGTAATTGTCCATGGCCTCAGACAGACACACACACACACACACACACACACGACATCCACAACAACAACATGATCGATAGCACTATGTGTTCATTCAGTGCGGTGCTGATGTTATCGGGACAGTCAATAAACTCACTGATGGGAATGTGTTCGGCTGCACTGGTGACGCTTTGTTGATGTTCTGTTATTAGAGTGAAGTGCAGTTCGGAGTAATATAAGGATCAGTGCTCACGTATTGTTGACATGGAGCTTTTTATAGACGCGTCCTGACGCTGTGGATGTTTTTTTTTCTCCAAAAGATAAACAAATGAGAGTGAAAATCTGTTCTATCTGCAACATGATATCCAGGAAAACACTACAGTGTGATTACAAGGAAATTAATTTTCATTGATTTGTTGTCGATGTGCAGGTTTGTCTACCTCAGGCGGAAGAGGGGTGATATCAGCTGACACAATTTCCTGACTGACTCTGTTGGCAAACATTGCAGTACGGTATTCTCCACCTTTTTTGTCTCACTTGACAGTTTCCCCTGATTTCCCAGCTCTGTTGACGTAATATTCTCAGCTGGAGTGCTTAAAGCTCCCTTAAAACTATGTAGTTTTGGGGAAGACATTTTAATCAGAAGAGAAAGATCTTCATTGACAGATTGTTTTATGCCCAAGCAAACAAAATAAACAAAGTCTCTCATGAAAACATGTATCCACATATCTGTGTTTAGGCGAGAAATAAGCATGCAAACATGTTTAGAGATGGCGTTGATGCTGATGTTTAGCATATTTACTGTCACAGAGACCTACTAACTTTAGTCACGTTAGTTTGACAGCATTGTTAGTCAGTATTTCACCATCCTGAATCATCTGTAACACTTTTCTATCATCTGTGATTGAGAGTATGTGCAAACTAGCGACGAGCGAACTAAAAAGTATTGGATAAACGGTTCAAATGTCCAGTTTCTGTAACTGTAACTCACAATATCAGTTTTTCACTTCACGATTATCGTGGCCAAACAAATTTACGATAACGATATTATTGCGATATCTGTAGAAAATATTAAAAACATTTTTTACTGTGTGTTTTGTCTCTTTTTTGGCAAATTACCCTCAAAATAGTAATAATAGAAGTAGTAATAAAGGACAATTACACTCAATTACTCGTGAAAAGGCAACCAGATGAACTCATAAACAAAAGATGCACAAGGCCTAACTTTTCCTGGATTAGTCCCATAATAGCTTTATTATTATATGTGTATTATATATCAATATTTAGTGATTATCGTGAATATCACGATAACAATTGCACAACACCCCTACTGCAAATGACTGTCGCTTGACGGCAAAGAATAAAGACACCGTCTATTTTCTATTTCTATTCTATAAAGACCAACCTTATCCAGATGTTACAGTGCAGGTGTACCTGAGCCCATGATTGCAGGGCTGCGTTGGACAAAAACACTAATAAACCACGAAACATGTCGACTTCTGGAGTCTTTGTTCAAACGAGTGTTTGCTCGACTGCAGCCTTTGTGTGAGAGCTACTGTATGAGGACACTGTACATGTAGACGTTGATAGATAATCATGTGGCCAGCCGAGGCTCCCCCGGGGTCTGTGGTTTAATGGATTCACTGGTGTAGGCTGGCACAGAGCTGTTTAACAGCCTAACAGATGGATCACTGTTCCTCCCTCGCTCTTTAATCAACGATCAGTATTTACTGTCACTGAGGTAATGGCTACTGATTCCAAAGGGTGTAGGAAGTGAGAAGACTTTCCAACGCTGCAGGTGTTTGTTCTGCTTCTTAAGACCTCTTTTATATTGTGACTGGGCTCTGTGTTGTTTTATCTTCAAGAACAAGCACAGGCTACTCTGATGAGTGAGTTAAACAAAAAAGTCCTGGGACAAAAGCCATACCAGAGAATCACGTTAACGTTTTCTATCACCATTTATTAATTCACCAAATACAGTGAAAATGGCATCATAATATACAATGACTCATTCTTAGAATGTCATGACATTTTTGTTGCTTTTTTGCTTCATAAAACGATGTTTCATTATTGAAAATATTAAGGTTTCATGCACAACAAACCATATCCAGTTTCTTTAAAATAATGGTACAAAATAAACAGAATTAAAAAACAAACAAACAAACAAACAAAACAAAACAAAAAAAAACTGTAATGTCCAAAGTCGGTCAAATAACAACGTGTTATTTGAGGATACTCGTAAACAGTGCAATATACTCTAAAACTGCCATTTTTCTAACAAATTCATCAACGAAGCTCAAGTCACAGTATACGATTTCTTAATAATAGTTTAACATTGATGTGTGCAAAAACCCCAGACACATTCAGTTAGTCTTTAAAAAACGTCCGACGTCTTGATATAGAACGAGACCAGTCCAGACCAAAATCCTAGATCCGCCTCTACTGTATGAAGCCTCGTCTCATTCTGAATATCCTCTCTGAAGTAGAAATATTTTTGTTGATGAATTGTAAGACGATAGACTAGCATATCATTTTAAATAACAAATATTTAGATATAAAAATACAAATATGACTTTTGTTTAAAAAGAAGCGTGCCAGGGTAAGAGTAGTGGCACCTGTGTTGGCACCGGAGTGAGAGTTTCATGCAAATAGATGGAGAAATCAACTCATAGAGGACCAAAACACGAAGAATTGCTCAATTAATTAAAGATAATCTTTTTAAAAATAATCATTTCCCATCAATTTCATGACTATTACTTTAAACATTTACTTATAATCTCCACGTCTCTGCTGGCCTCTGTAGATATCTGAGCATTTTAAAATGCAGGAAGAAAAGAAAGAAAAAGAGATAAAAATAGAGGGGAAAGAAAAAGATATGTGCCTGTGTGGAAATCAGCTACATGAGAGGGTGCCAACCTGCACCTTTAACCACTGATGGGTGAAGCAAGAAGAAGAAGAAGAAGAAGAAGAAGAAGAGTGTAGCCTGTGGTTCAGTTTTAAACTGTGGCCTGTAGTGCTCTTTAAGGGCCAAAAAAACAAAACAAATGGGGCTCTACTACAGAAAATATTAACATTGCACCATCCTCGGATAATATGTTTTTACATACAATGGGTCTCCTCTATGAAGCAGACTCCAGAGTTTGGTTGGTCTGTTTTTTTTAAAAAAGCGTTTAGCAGCAACAGGAATGCATTGGACCAGTGCTGAAAGGACAGCTCCTCTTGAATGCACCGTCGCTGACTGAATCAACAAAGCAAAGCCTGAAAGGAGGAAGAGGAAGAGGAGGAGGAGGGAGGAGGAGGAGAGGAAGGGGGGAGGAGGTGGTGGTGTCTCTGAGAGCTTAGCCTACCTACTGTACAACTTATTGAAATAGGGCTGGGATTAAGCTTCAGCCTCCAGTTGCAGTATTTTTGTTGCTTACAGCGCTTTTGGAAAAAAATAAAATAAAACAAAAGAAGAAGAAGAAGAAGAAGAAGAAGAGATGGTCGTGAAGTTAATGACAAGTTCATCCATCATTAAAGTCAGCAGAGGTTGAGATACAGAGCAGTGTCCGCCATCTCAACATCTTGCTGCGCAGCAGTAGTTTTAAAATCGGGATTCATTTGGAGAATTGCCAGCAAATCCCATGATAAATCTTTTCCAGAGTCTCTCTCTCTCTCTTTCTTTCTCTCCATCTTTTTCCTCTCTCTTCATCTCTTCATTTTTAAGCCTTCTTCTCCATTTTTCCTCGTCCTTTTTGCCCTTCTCTCTCCTTTTTTTTCTCTTTTCTTTTCTTCTTCATTCCCACCCTCTCTTCAGTCTCCAGTCATCCCGTCCTCGCTTCGTGCCGTCGATTATTTTTTCTCCCGCAGTCCTCGAACATGCACAGCCGACAAGTGCTTCAAATCGGTGATCAAAAATTAAAAAAGTCTTGCAAGGCATCGTTCAGGGGGGGAGGCTTTTAGACGCCGGGTGAAGACTTGTCTGTCATCCCCTTCAGGACCTCGTCTATTCGGTCGTCCTCGATGACCACTGTGGAGAGAGACAGAGAGAAGGGGGAGAGAAGGGGGAGAGAGGATGTTTACAGATCAACATCTCAGTCAACAATGAGGTCATTGTGTTTTATTCTAGGGCACGATTTCTCTTTATTGTAGGGGCTCTTTATTTATGGCCTGTAGTAGAGAGAGGAGGGCATGGCGCACTAAAATAACCAAAGCAAGAGAGAGAGGATGTGTCTGTGGCGCGGCTGCAGGTGAATAAATACGTTTATTAATAAATAAATAAATAAATAAATAAATAAATAAATAAAAGCAAATCCTCAACCGACGCGTAAAACATTGCGCGTAATGGCGACGCGCCAGGATTTTTATCCTCTATTTTAACCTTATTGTTTGTGGGGTGTGTCCTCACAGGAAGGTAATAAAGCCACATAATAAATAAGTATTCACTCAATGAGAATTAAAAAGAGGTATTAATTATAAATCCCTATATCCTGCATGAATAACTCTGGCCCCCTCTCAGCCACAGTGCCACTCAGTCAGTCCCCCTGTCTTTAAACCAGCATTTACCTCGCTTGGCTCGGCCGATCTGTCCGAGCTTTGGGGGTCTTTTCGCCTGCGACGAGGCGAAAAAGGCGCTTGTGTCCTGCAGTCCGCAGCTAAAGGACATCTGGCTGACCTCGCTGTCCGCCCCGTAGCCGCTCATCTTCCCCTCGTTGTATGGCAGCACCTCGGACATTGTGGCACGACGGAGAAAGGATCACCAGCGCGGATTTTTTTTAAAAAAAATTAAAAAGTCTCAGCTCAACACAGCTGTAAGATCCCGTTTTCAAGCGCGTCTCTCCTGCTCGGGATCCTTTTCTGTGATGGGGTTGGCGCGATTGTGGATCCAGGTGCCAGCAGCAGCAGCAGCAGCAGCAGCGTGTGAAGCCCGGCTCGTTGTGGTTCTTGTTGTTGTTGTTGTTGTTGTTGTGGGTCTCTCTGTGGTCTCTGGATGTGCTGCAGCTGCAGAGAGAGACACGGAGGAGAGACAGAGAGAGAGAGAGCTGTGTTCGCCTGTGTTGCTGGCTGATGTCTGGTGAGGGAAGTGGGAGATCCCGGGATCATAAAGGAAACCCAGGCAGAACGGTGAAGTCATCCATCCGGGTTTGTGTGTGAAGGTGTGTGTGTGAAGGTGTGTGTGTGTGTGTGTGTGTGTGTGTGTGTGTGTGTGTGTGGTGGCAGGGGACTCCGAGCGGCAGAGGTGCACGAGTGACACCAACAGGCCAGAGGTGGAACTGCACCAGTGAAGGACCCGTACTGAAGAAAGTGGCTTTTCTTCAGGATGTCTGAGGAAAATTAACTAATATATAGAAACATATCGTATGTCTGCTAAAATAAATGGATACCATAGCTTTGTGTTTCCTCTTGTAGCACTTAAAGAGGTCACATTGTGCTCTTTGCTCTTTCCTGTATTGTGTTATGAAGCATTTTTGTGCATGTTAAAGGTCTGCAAAGTGAAAAAGCCCAAAGTGCACGCCTAAAAAAAAGTCGAGCCTTTACTTCCGTAACTTACGTGCATCACTATGTAACTTTTTTATATAAATACATATATTTATATATTTATTATAAAATATATACGGCTGTTTCGCTGCCATGGTTACCAGCTGTAGCAGCGTTATTTTAGATCACACTACCTTGCTCGGCATGACCCGCCCTACTCTGCCTCTGATTGGCTACATCCTGCCCCTACAGTAACATGCATGTACAACTCTCACCAAAAGATTAAACAGAGGTGAGATGTCCCACTCTGTAGCTAAGACGGAGCGTTCAAGACACAGTGTGAAAACAGGTAAATGCAGCAATGCACCATGAGAGAATAATAATGTGTTTTTTGAAAATTAAACTATGTAAACCTATTCTACTCGGACCCCCAAATAAAAGTATGAAACTGAAATATTAGCATAATATGACCTCTTTAATACTCCTATTATAGGGTATACCTCTATACTTTCCCTCCAAAATGTATAGGATGAAGGTAAATGCAGTCGCAGTGGTTTTGCACTCAGAAACTGTGGGGGGCACCAAATCGCACAAAATGCCAATTCCTAAATAATGTTGCTTTAAAATATTAGATATGTAGGGGCACTATGTAGTTTTGGAGAAGGAATTCAAACTCAGAATTGTTATATTTACAATATTAATGAGGTAATAATCCAAACTCAGAAATATTTATTTGTGTCCATAACTGAACAAACAAGCTGTTCTGAGAGGAAAATAAGGTCCCCAGGGCGCTGTTTGAAGCTAGAAAGGTGGCAGGGTCCGCCAAATATAAACAAAGTAAAACAGTATGAAATTGTGTTGTCCTGGTTGTGTGTCAGCAGAATATGGCTCCCTTCAGCACCACGGACAGAGCCAGTATTATTTTTACATTAGCTGCATTTGAAATGACATCATTCTTTCCTGCCTTCTTTTTGTTGCAGCATGTGTTACTGTCCCCACAACATATGGTGCCTCTTTAAAGGCTAAAAGACTGAACTGACAGAAAGCCTATTACTGGACCAAACCTGTTTTAGCAACTCAGGTCAGACCACCTAAATCTATAATAAACATATAATAACCTTTCCATTGAAGCGAGGTTGCTCTGTTGCCGCAGCCAGCCTGCGTAGATGACTGGTGAGAGGGACCAGCTGACAGTCTTAAGATCAGTGCTGTTGGAAAGGCTTTTGGATTTTCATACGGGGATAAGACGTGGGGCGCCTGCAGAGTCAAATTGAGGCGAGCTCCTGCCTGCCTGCCTGCTGGATGGCTTCACATGGCCCATATCACCCCACAGTAAAACACATTACTGAGTCCAGAGAGCATTTGGATTAAAAGGGACAGAGCGTTCGGTGTTAGGACTCCTCAGCTGTGGAGCGAGCTGCTTGGGGAACTAGGGCTGGCTTCATCACTATCTTCTTTCAAAGGAGACCTTTTATGTTTTTTTGTCCTTCTTTCTATAAATGTGTTTACATTTTTTAGGTTTATTTTTCTTTTATGAGTTACACGCACTTGTTTTGCTTGCTCTTTTTAATGTAGCCGTTGTTTTTTACATTTTATCCTTGTTTTTTTTTACAGGTCTAATCGTCCACTGTTATAAGTTTTATTTCCCTTTTATTCCTTATATCAGCCTGTTTATTCATACATTACTTTGTATCTTATTGTTGTGGTTTTGTATTTGTTGTTAAGTACTTTTTAACACTGGTTTTGCTCGATGCTATACAAATACACTAAAAGTAAAAATATCTTTTAACCACCAGTTTACTAAGAAAACATGCAGCCAACGTCTTTGGAGGCAGGTTCAACCGAAAAGTCGGTTCACAGCTCACCATGGATAACTGCAGCAAATTATCTTTACCTGATGTTTCCCTATCTTGGCTCCACTCTCAAGGTATAAGGCTATGATGCTTCAGAGATCACGAATCTGACATCTATCTAAATGTAATTTCCCAGGTATGACTCACAAAGCTCCTCCTGTTGGCCCCAGCTGTCAACAAGTGGAGCAGTTGATTCATCCAGGGATTTCACGTGATGTCATCAGTCAGCGATGCAGTTGGAGGCTGTGGGGAAACATCTGACCTGCTGCCCTACATGATACCACATGAAAAAAGAAATATGCATGCTTTATACCAAATGGAGCCTTCTCTTTTTCCTTTTTTTTTTTTTACCTCCTACCCCTAACAATGTCTTTTCCATGATGTTGAACCCAGCATGCTTAAGTGCCGTGACTCCTCATTGGGTCCGTCTCTGTTTGGTTCAATTGATCTCTCTCTCAGCCCACACGCTGTGATCTCTCCTCCTCTGTGCCCCTCTTTCTCTTCCTCCATCTCTACCGCTTTTAGCAGGCAGCAGCTCTTAATGATCAGGCTCGCTAAATCAGTCATTCATCTCGGACAAGGGCACCCACCCTTAAGAAATGTGTGTGTGCGCGCCGTGTGTGCTCTCGAAGCATTGCCTCCAATTACAAATGAATCACCTTGCTGAGTCACTCGGCCCCTCCCCATCCCTCCCCTGGAGCACACCAAGCGCTGCTGAACTTACACACATTGTATATACTCAGTGTGTTCGTCACAATAACAAGCCTCAGAGCAAAGAGCCAGGATCGATTCCCTGAGGATCATCTCTTAGGATGTGTGTGTGTGTGTGTGTGTGCAGGTATATATTTCAGGAAAACTAAAAATGTACACGAGAGGACAAAGACAAAGAGGAGAGACACACAATCTGCAGTCATGCACCCTGTATGTCTGCTCTCCTCGTCATGAAGATCAATGCTGTTCGTCCTCCTGCATAAACATCCCCCCAGTTGATCGTGGGAACATTGGCAGACCTGCTGCCCTTGGATCAGTGAGCGCACAGCTGAGATGGAAAAAGCTCACAGATGTAGTCTGCAGCACGGCGAGGCTACACCGAGGCAGCTGTACGCTCCGCCTCCCGCACCTTGTTCACAGGGGAGGCCAGAGCTGTGATCAAAGGTGGATGTTTCATGTTTGTTTTGTACCATGATGGGGAAGTCTGTGGCTGAGTTAGAAAGCAGAAGTTGCAACCAAGTTCTGTTGGAAGTTTCTACATTGCTTGATTTGTTGGAAGAATATTAGGAAATATAAGGATTGCTAAGGAGTGGCTTTTACCCATTTCATAGGGAAATATTGTACTTTGCGGTATTTCTTAAATCTCGGAGACACCGATGACTTACATTGAAGTAGTTTATAAAACATGATCATGGAGGAACAAAAGAACAGCACAACTGTCTGCACAGTGCATTGTCAAGTCAATCCTCCCGAACCTCCCCAATGTTCACATTATATCCACAGCTCAGAAAGCACCCCTCCCATACATGCTTATCTGTTTAACAACAAATAAGTGGAAAGTTCCTGCAGAGCTTCTCACCTCTGACCTTGTGATGGATAGAAAGAAAATGTGTAGAAGACAGTAAGTCTGCTACTGCAGATAGATAGAAGGCCATCCTATGAGTTTACGTAAATAACAGCCTTGGTTTGTCAGAGATCCGTTCTGTAAACACATCTACAGCAGCTTCCAACTGCTAAGTTTGCAATGACCATGAGAGATAAACTCGTAGATCAGACGTCACTATGCCCTCACCCATACCTTATTGGGCCTAATCTTTATACAGGGTACGTACGACATCTTATCCTGTGGGGCCAGAGTGTTCTGGGCCGTAGATTTTTCTCCCACAGTTACTTAAAAGAATGAGATTTTTTTCATACAAAACATATAATCACTTTCTAAATTACCCAAATGTATATGAAGCAGTTGAAATTAGCTTCACTGTAATCAGTCAAAATATTACATCTAGGGTTTGACTTGCATTAGGGTGTGGTATCCTGCTTTATCTTAAGGGTGCAGTGTGTAGGATTTGGGGGGATTTGGAAGGAAATGAACATACTTATGTTTCATTAGTGTTCAATCACCTGAAACTGAGAATCATTGTGTTTTTGTTGCCTAAGAACAAGTCTTTCATATCTATAAGCTGTGTCTCAATTCGGGGGCTGCATCCATAGAGGGCTGCATTCGAAGGCGTCACAGTGGCACGACAAGGCTGACGATGGGCTTCTTTTTTTGTACCGGGAAGGATACAAGCGTCTGATTTGTTTTTCCAAAAGACAGCTATGGTGGACAGGTGGAAGTATGGGGTTTCAAGCCACTCGGATACCTAACAATTATTAGAACAAACAAGGGACCCCAATACTGTCAGGGTTGCTAGGCAACAGGAGCGGCGCTTCATGA
Source organism: Pagrus major (assembly GCF_040436345.1). Classification (NCBI taxonomy): domain Eukaryota; kingdom Metazoa; phylum Chordata; class Actinopteri; order Spariformes; family Sparidae; genus Pagrus; species Pagrus major. Next base: position 25,237,373 of record NC_133235.1, read on the forward strand.
CACAGGGGTAAAGTCGGGGGGAGCTGGTGACGTACAGTATATAGGAAATTCCCCAAAGACCAGACAGTCTCGTTTAACAACACTCAGTTAGGCCTTTTTAAGGATTGAGACACAGCTTTAATGTCCACCATGATGCACCGCCGTGTTTCTACAGTAACCCAGACTAGACGAATCAAACACTGGCTCTAGAGAGGGTACTGTAGAGGAGGGTGAGGCGAGGGGTATTTCGTTGGTTGCAATCTACAAACTCACTGCTAGACGCCACTAAATCCCACACACTGGGCGTTGAAGTAAAAGTTATGAATACTTCTACCACCTCTGGCTGTAGCTCCTAATGTTTTTAGCACTTGACCTCTTAAAACAAATCAATGTCTAGGCCCACTTGTACCCCTCATCTGCAGTTCAACCAAAAACCAAAATGATTTGAAGCTGCAGATTATTATTTTATTTTTTATTTTGTATTTGACTTTTTTCCTCAACTTTTTCTCAAAATTCTGACTTTTTTCCCCAAAATTCTGACTTTTTTCCCTCAACTTTTTTCTCAAAACTCTGACTTTTTTCCTCAAAATTTGGACTTTTTCCCTTAATTTTTTCTCAAAATTCTGAATTTTTTCCTCAACTTTTTCTCAAAATTCTGACATTTTTCATCAACTTTTTCTCAAAGTTCTGACTTTTTTTCCCCCCAAATTCTGAATTTTTTCCCAAAATTCTGACTTTTTCCCCCCAAATTCTGATTTTTTTTCCTCAGCTTTTCTCAAAGTTCTGACTTTTTCCCCCAAAATTCTGATTTTTTTCCTCAACTTTTTCTCAAAATTCTGACTTTTTTTCCTCAACTTTTTCCCCAAAATTCTGACTTTTTTTCTCAACGTTTTCTCAAAATTCTAATGTTTTCCCCCCAAATTCTGAATTTTTTTCCTCAGCTTTTTCTCAAAATTAAGATTTTTTCCCCCCAAATTCTGACTTTTTTTCCTCAATTTTTTCCTCAAAATTCTGACTTTTTTCTCAAAATTCTGACTTTTCCCCCCGAAATTCTGACTTTTTTTCATCAACTTTTTCTCAAAGTTCTGACTTTTTTCCCCAAAATTCTAATGTTTTCCCCAAAATTCTGTTTTTTCTCAACTTTTTCCTCAAAATTCTGACTTTTTCCCTTAACTTTTTCTCAAAATTCTGACTTTTTTTCCTCAACTTTTTCTCAAAATTCTGACTTTTTTCCTCAACTTTTTCTCAAAATTCTAATGTTTTTCCCTTAACTTTTTCTCAAAATTCTGACTTTTTTTCCTCAACTTTTTCTCAAAATTCTGACTTTTTTCCTCAACTTTTTCCTCAAAATTCTGAGTTTTTCCCCCGAAATTCTGACTTTTTTTCATCAACTTTTTCTCAAAGTTATGACTTTTTTCCCGAAAATTCTGAATTTTTTCCCCAAAATTCTGTTTTTCCTCAACTTTTTCCTCACAATTCTGACTTTTTCCCCCGAAATTCTGACATTTTTCATCAACTTTTTCTCAAAGTTCTGACTCTTTTTCCCCCAAATTCTGAATTTTTTCCCAAAATTCTGACTTTTTTCCCCCAAATTCTGAATTTTTTCCTCAACTTTTTCTCAAAATTCTAATGTTTTTCCCCCAAATTCTGTTTTTTTCTCAACTTTTTCCTCAAAATTCTGACTTTTTTCCCTCAACTTTTTCTCAAAATTCAGATTTTTTTCCCCCTAAATTCTGACTTTTTTTCCTCAGCTTTTTCTCAAAATTCTGACTTTTTTCTCTTTACTTTTTCTCAAAATTCTGACTTTTTTCCCCAAAATTCTGACTTTTTTCTCTTAACTTTTTACTCAAAATTCTGAGGAAATTTGGCTCTGCTAATCGACCTCCATGATCATGACTCACAAAGCAACTTAATAAGGTGATAATGACATTGCCGTGTTTCCAGCTTATGGATATCTCATAACCTGAGCTTGTAAAAGCAAAACCTGTATGGCTAAGGTAAGTGATGAAATGTGTTTTGAGTTGTTTGTGAATTTTCACTTTGTCTATTTGTGTTGTGGTCTCTGATGTTTAAAGTGTAGGCTAGTAAAAAAGCTTATATTTCAGAAATACTCCCTCTATCTCTCTCGGATTTACAGTAGCTTTGTATTGAGAATCCTGGTTTTGGTGGATGAGCTCTGAGCAAACAGTGCACAAACTGATGGGGAGAAACAGAAAAATCTTTAAATCTGACCAGTGCGTAGTTTCCTATGATACCATCCCTGTTTCCCTCCCTCCTCGGGGAGGGAGTGCTTGGTTTGTTGATGAGAGGAGAAGCACTGCAGTCACACTGCCATACAAAGTAGGTCACTTATCCCACGTTTCACTGCGTGCCCAAAGCAGATGGGTGACAGCGGTAATTGGCATCAGGGACTGTAGCACGCTGTGATGGCTCTCTCTCCTGAGATACCGCATCTCTACCTTTCCTCCTGCTGTCTGCTAATGCCAAAGTTAAAAAAGACCCCTCCACCCCACCGCTCCCCGTCAGGAACACGAGCACATAAGGTCACGGTGTGGCAGGATTTCAAAGATTTATCCAAACTTTTTCTGCAGATCTGGAGCAATGCCATTTTCATTTTACACTCAATCGCTCGGTGAATGGAGCATTTGGCTCCATCTGCTGCAGTTTGTCTGGCCTATAGCAGACACTTTTTGGATGCAATGCTTCAACAAAAAAGAAATCCATGGCAATGTATTAAACAAATAAACAAATGCACTTCAAAACAGAATGATGCCATATTTGTACTTTTTTTTTAACCTTCTTTACAACATCATTTTTAATAAGAACACAGCCATGCTAGCAGCTCTGTAAGGTTGTACTTAAGCATATCGATGCTTTTAGCTAAATGCTAACATTAGTACGCAAACATGCTCACCATGAAATTACTAACATGTTTAGCAGGCATGCAGTGCTCCAAACAGCTAGATTACTTTACTACATTAGCCGTGAGCTAATGTTAGCCAGCAACAGCACACAAGGAGAGTTCGCAAATACGAACCTCATGGTGCTACAGGAAAAGTCAAGGGGTCCCCCGAACATCATGAGGCTTCGTCGTTTGAGAACCATATCTGACCCAAGTTTCAGGGATCCATTCATTAAATTGTTTTTTGGTCATTTCACTAGAAACAGTCAGTACGATTCATCCTCTGAGGAACATGAATTGTATCATTTCATGGTATTCCACTGAATAGCTGAGACATTTCAGCGTAGTTATTGCCAGTCTGGTCTCATGAGGTTAGTTTTGAGGTTATTAAAAGACATGATAATTCTCTAGCCAAGTGAATGTTGCTATTAAATCCCTGTACTCCTTATAAATAAGATTTTACCTAATTAACCACCACTGTCTGCACCCTCATCATCGCAAATCAGGGTCTACACCCATGAAGCACAGCCAATTAGAGAATAATCATATCATCTAAATTGTTTGTCAGCTTTCAGAAGGGATTAAGCAGGGTGTCACAGTGTCCATTAATTGCATGTGACTTGGAAAGCATCCCCTGGAATCAGTGTGTTCCCTCACTGTCAGCTACTACAGTTCACTACCTCAAGTGACAAAAGATGGACACCTAGTGGTGGAATATTATATCATAATGCAGATATAGTGAAATAAGCCTAAATTCAGCCTAAAGTAATTGTGATAATGAACAAAGACAATGACAACATAGGGAAGAAATACGTTTTTGTCACGATATAAACTGTGCATACATTATCTAGAGTTGATTTTAGCCATGTTTTCATGGCATTCACTGTCCCCCAAGGCCTACGTGAGAACAACCCTATCACTATTTTTACCCGAATGTCTTTTTATCCTCTCAATTATTCAATTAAACTGTAATGAGCACAAACCAAGTGCCGCTGTGTTTTTTTCCCATGCCCTCAGAGGTCTGCCAGTGCTACTGTAATAGTCTGTTCCCCGAGAGCCACAGCTGCTGTTCTGCTGAGAGGGCTCGTGAAGAATTTGTCAAAGTGAACCCTTCTGACCGCTGAGGAAGATTTATGGGATCCTGTGTCTCCCACCTGCTCCTTTTTTCACCCCCCACTCAGGCCCCACGCCTTACTTTTCACCTTGTACCGTCTCCCTTCCCCCCAACCCCCCCGACACATGCCTATTAGTTTCTCCCCTTCTGTGCTTCTGAGAAGAAAAAAATAATCAGAAGGTGGCTTTTCATCTCTCCGCCCTTTCTCCACTTCTTCTCGCTGCTTGTTAGAGATGACAGAAATAGTAAGCTCGATGACTCACTACACCCAAGTCTTTTCAGACACCAGGTGCTGTCGAGCATTTGAGCCTATAGAAAAATTAAAAAACCCCATCATGAATTGATTTTCAGACTCCTATGAAGCACGTGTATCTATTCAGGCGTGAGATACTTTTTTTTTTTTTAATGTTTAAGAGGAGCGACAGCCATTTTATGTAACAGCTGTTCAGATGTATGTGGATCAGAGACGCAGGCAGGGTGAACACTAACTCTTGAATCGTATAAGATCCATACATACAGACATAATGAGCAGTATGACATGTCATGAGGCTTAAAGGTTTATTACCACTCCAAAAGGTGGGCGATTTAGCACCATGTCTCCATGACAGTGAGTAAAATACATTACACAAATGGTTCAAAGAGTGATGATTTATTGATTTCTTCCAATAAACTCAACATTTCACAAACACTGGCTGGTCTGTAGTGCATTAATTACACCTTTACACTAAGCAATAAATCTATCTTTATTTCAGTAACTCCCAGTGGCTCAAATATGTAACTGACTGAAAGAGTTTGAAACAAAAGCTTAGCTCCTCATGACCGGGTAAATACAGTCCAATCAGTCTCAGCAACAGTCTTATAAATTACCAAAGTAAGGCACAAAACAAACATGTAGGAAAATAAACATTTCTATTATATAAATGTACACCCTTTCCCCCCGATTTATTCATTTTCCTGTATTTCTCATTTACAATTACAGATAAAAGTTTCTCACTGACAAGTTGGCATTTTCACATTATTCTTATAATTCATGTTTTATTTATACACACAGTATATTCTAAGATTCTGGGGTAAGTACTGTAGTACTTTGAGGTGTCAAAGGAGACATATGCTTTTTAGTATTTTTCCTTTCCTTTAGTTTGTTATATTGGTTTTTGTCAATGCAAAAGATCTTGAAAGTTCACACCAACAGAAGCTCCTCTCTCCCACATAATTTTTGCAATATTATATAGCTGATAAAAACATGATTGGACAACCTTTTTTTACATGTACGTCTGGTTTAAAATCTGAGTGAAATGAAACACCAACATTTCTGGGTGCTTTCTGAGTGCTTTAAGTTGGAGGCGAGTTGACTGAGGAGGTGAATATCAAAGTCCTGAAATGGAGCGGGGCAGAAAGGATGACTTCAGGTAGAGGAGCATGTAAACCTATTCTAGTAGTAACCCAAAATAAAATAATGAACCTGAAAATGAGCATAATGTCTCCTTTAATCTGGTACAGTTTGTATGGTGGTTAAATTCCACTGAGGTCATGTGGTCACACAGGTGTGTCAGACGTGGTAGAGAGGCACCACTCTGCTTATGGTCTGTCTACATATGGGGCATCGGTGTTGTGGGAGGGCCTGGTAGCAGCTGTGGCAGCAGCACACATGTCCACAGTCCAACAGAATACAGTTACGTGGCTGAGAAAGACAAATCACACAGGCATTTTCTATGTGCTCCTCTGCCCCGTCGTGAGGAGCCTCGGGGCCCGTCGCTGGAGCTCGTGCTCTCGGTGCTTCGGCCAGCAGTCTCTCAAATTCCCTCCTCTCCCGCTCCTGCTCCCAGCGAGTTTTTAGCTGGTAGTAGTGGCGTCGACCGATCCAGAAGAGGACCGCCGCTCCCGCCAAAGCAGAGACGATGGCCAGCACCTTCCACAAAACAGTCGTGCTCTCTTGCTCCCCTCGCAGGGTGTCAAAGTCCGTAATGCTCAAGAAGTACTGTGAACCATTGGAGGGAGGTCGAAGATTTAGGGTGCCGTCTGTGTCCAGTGTCAACTCGCCTACGCCTGTAAGGACTGTGCCCACCTGAAACAACAATATCAGTCTTTGTTCATATTTGCCCTCATGATTGACACAACACGATTTATGCTTTGTCAAATGAATTAACTGTTGAGCTATAGATGTTAACAACAACAGTCTCTGATCTAACAACTGACCTTCAGCATTTCCTCGATCTCCAGTTGCCCTTTGAGCTTCTCCCCACTGAGGTACTGTCCTACGATATCAGTCAAGCCGTAATTGACCTGGTGGAACTTCTCGTGGGTGATCTCCATGGGGAATCCCGAGGCCTGCAGAGGGCACAGGACTTTGACCGAGGTATCATTGGATCCCATTAACACAAAAGGCACTGCATTCACTCTCTGGTGCACGACTCGTTCACTGTCCGTCCTGCAACAGGAAGAGGAAGGAACAACGGGTCTTAGTCTACACGTATGATGATAAAGGACCAACATGGTGTCTTGTTTGTCAACTTTCTCTTATATTACGAAATCAGTTCACTGAAATGTGTTTCTAAAGACATTTTAACTTTACAAGGGTTAGTTTTTACAGTATTTCAGGCGTTTCCAGAGGCTGCGAGTCACGCTGGAAGCCCCTGAATTTCATAAAGTAGCCTTGACCTTAACTTTACGCAAATGAGGAGCATGTTACCCTTCTCTCTCTCTCCTTGTTTCCTTTTTGCCCCTATATTTTTCACTTTCAAATAAAGCTGAAAATACCCCAAAAATTATCATGTATGGCATCATAATGCTGCACTCTCAATGGATTTCTCACCAAGAGCGCGTCAGGCCGTTCCACACCAGCCTGTGTTCCTTCAACATGAATTTCTGCAACACTCCGACAGATTCTTTTTGGAAGTGACTCGTGAGAGGCTCGCCCACTGGTTGCACAGGACCTAGAGAATATTAGACACACACACACATCATAAAGAATAACAGGCAAGGATGGTCTATGCATTTTTTCATCTAAAAAATATGCTATCAACTCTTGTCAGTATCAGAAAACCTTGTTACCTTCGATAACAGCATACTGTAGACATGCTCCTGGAGTAACTTTCAAGATGTCTTTGAGATTTTTATCTATGGTGAAGTGTGGAGCCTCCTGATGACACAAGACACAGATCTGTTGGTATGCAGTATATGCACTGTAGTAGACAGGCTTCAGGTTTATTTTTTAATTAACTGCACGGAGGCTTGGACCCCCAAAGGCTTAGCAAGATGAAAAAGAAAAGAATAAAATATGTTTCTGCCACACAATTTTATTTTTCTTTATTTTTACAATTCAGACAGCAAGAAAACCTAATTATGACAGTATAAAGTTATGTAAAATTATGTTCATTACTAACGTCAAGTGTATCCAGTGTCTTCCGGCTCTTCTTATAGAGGTAGTAGCAGATGCCTGAGAGGGTAAAGGTGGCTCCAAGACACACTGCCTCTGGAACGTTCACATGAAATCCATCCATTCCTCCTGGGTCTCCTGTCACCGCCCTAGGAGCAGACCAATAGAAACATACAGTATGATATGTAACAATTCAAGCTGTCTTCTTTCACTAAAACTCCACAGAAGCAAGACTCATCCTGACTTCACTGTGACATACTTTAAGTGTTGATTGATCAGAGGTTACATATTGCGAAGCAGAGTCCTGCAACATAATGATTCCCTGCCAATTAAACATTACATTACTTACATATAGAAGTATCTTCTTTATATTCATGATGACAAAAATGTGCATGCCGCTGTTTGCATTTACAAAAGCTAGAGCTAAATGCAGTGTGACAGACTCATCTCAGGGGTGTATAATTCTGCTTGACTAACAGCACTTCATAATGCTCCTAGGAGGTCATCATCAACCAAAAATAAACCCATAAGCCAAAAATAACACATGTAAGCTTATCGTGTTAGGAGTATGCATCATAAAGGCTCACTGGCATAGGCCCAAGTCTGTTGTCAACAAATATGAGCAGCTACATCAGTCACTGCAAGATGTGAACAATTTCATTAAAGTGACAAACACAGCTTGAAATAAATAAAGCAAAGTAATACATGTACACTTTTACATTTACACATTTGTAAATGTTTAGCAGACAGATAAGAAATTGTGAGGCACAAACAGGGGCTAGGACTTAAACAGCAAGAACAAACCTAATTTGTGAGGTAAAACTAAGACACAACTTATTTCTGTGGCAGCTGACACCATTAATATAACTCCAACTTTAACTATCTTATTATAACTGTAATGTGAAGGTTTGTTCGTGGTGACTGGACTATTCTTGGTGGCAAAGAGACAGCAGGATGGAGACGGATAACTTATCAAGCAGTGTTTTACTGTTTTCCATAAAAGATTCAACAGGTCATTGTAACTGCGTGTAAATATGCAAATAATAGTTGTATAAAGATGAATCTGCAAATAGTCAGCTGTGTACACATTGTAAATATATTTCTAGAAAATCAATGCAAACCTATGAACCAATTTAACTTCTGAAATACATGAATTAGCTTTAGTTCTGAAGCTTACATAACTTAGCATTTGAATTTCCTAGCAAAGCAGCAGTCACAGTTTAAAGTCCATGTGACAGTGTTTGTTTAAAGTGCCATTAGAAATTGGTAAAAATATACTGAAAGTCAATTTTCTGTTCAGTGAACCACTTGTCACAGTTGCTTTAAAATACTGGCTAGCTAAAATTAGCTGCTAGCCGGCGAAAACAGCTATGGCTGTTGGGAAACCAGACGTGACCTCTAGTGTTAAAGGGGCAGTATGTAGTTTTGGAGAAGGAATTCAAACTCAGAATTTAATATTTACAATATTAATGAGGTAATAATACAAACTGAAATATTTATTTTTTCCGTAACTGAATAAACAAGCTGTTCTCAGAGGAAAATAAGGTCCCCAGAACGCTGTTTGAAGATAGAAAGGAGGCAGGGTCCGCCAAATGTAAACAAAATAAAACAGTATGAAACTGCGTTGTCCTTGAAAGTCTGTTTATTCGGTTTAAACCAAGAGAGTTTGTTTATTAAACTACAGACTGCACCTTTTAACCTTTTCTGATTTTTCTTTTTTTTTTTTTTTACATTGTTTTAGCTAACCATATGAGCAAAAATAATGTAACTATAAGCACATATTCAGTAGGTTTTGATAGTCAGGTATGATTAATAATAAATCATCCTTGATTTGTTTGCAGGTTTTGAGGTAAGTAATAATACAACACAGTACAGTACAGTACAGCACCATACATAGCACAGTAAGATCATCATATCTCACTGACAAACACCTATGTGTATTATCAAAACACATGAGCAATGTCATCAGACACTGAATATGACACATATACATCAAAAGCTTGGGTATCATGAGTTTACTACTTGAATTGATGAACTGTCAGGTGTCTAAAATGAAGTTAGCTAACTAACCTCCTGGTATTCACATTCAGAATATGACTGGAAATGCCATCAGGACTGGTTGGTAAGCATTAAGTCAAAATGCATGTATTTTTTGTAAAATGGGATTAACTAGCTAGCTTTTAGCACTATTTCACACAGATAGCTAAAATGCAACCACATTGTTGGAACTTAGCATTTGAATTCTTAGCAAAGCAGCAGTCACAGCTTAAAGTCAATGTTACTGTGTCAGTTCATACCGCTATTGAAATTGGTAACAACACGCTTACGTCCATTTTCTGTGCTGTGAGTGTGCCCCTTGTCACAAAACGTGTTTCAGTGATCTTACTTTCTTTAAAACATTAGCGAGCCGGCTAGCGTGGCTACTGCAGCTGTGAAACCACTGGTGACCTCTAAACGTTTATTTTACGACTTTACGTGAACTCACCATCTGAGCAAACATAATTAATGTCTAACAGTGTTCAAGTCCTAAACGTCCAGTACGATTAAACATAAACCTGTCATTGTTTTACCTGTCAGAAAAACAAATCCCTCAAGTTGACATCTTCGCTGCAAGTGGCGTCCATATCACGTGACGTAATTCACCAGGAAGTCGATGCGTCACGTGACGAAGCCTCTTCTGCGCATGTCCGTTGTGGTTCTTCTCCACGTCGCTGCTGCTCCTCCGACATGGCAGGAGGTGTGCGGAGAAGGTCTCCCGGCGCCCCGTCCCCTCTGTGGGGGAAGCTCCACACACTGTGGCAGGACAAACATCTGGTCTTGTTCAAGACGGAATACACGCTGCTGGTCGTCTCGGTGCTGTGGTTCCTGGAGATCGGGTTCAATGTGTGGGTCATACAAAAAGTAGCGTGTAAGTAGCTGCGTTGCTAGTTAGCATGCTACGGTGTTTTGTCGTTGCTTTGAACGTGTCTGAGCGCTAAGTAGCTAGCGTTAGCAAACCTACCGACTTCCACAGCCACCTGTCAAACGGAATTCACTGCCCTTGCATGACCACATACAAGCGTCTGTTGTGTGTCAGTGTTCACTGGTATTCATTATTTTTCAGCAACTGCTAGCTTAAAAAACTAAATGCTGCCGAAAATGTTATATTTATTGACAATGCTGAAAACTTCTAGAGGCGTGTTATTGCTCACTGATCACCTAGCTTAGTTTGTATGTTTTCTCATTGTACAGAGTTTTGATAATCTATATTATATTATTATGTGTTTCTAATGTAAGGCTGCAATAATTATCATCATTATTTTTGATAAATCGATTAATTGTTTAGCTAAAAATACAGAAAATAAAGACAGAAAATGTCAAGAAATCCCCATCAAACAGCCAAAAATAACAAAGTTACGTTAATTTATAGTGATTTAAAACCTTTTTTTCTTACTTGTTTTCTTGAGAACTGACCAATATCAATCATTTATTGGTATTTGGTATTATTTATTAGTATTTGCAATTAAATTTATTTAAGAGGGCTAACTGATTAATTGCAATTAGTGGATTAACAGTAAATTGGCAGACGTAAGCAAATGATTTTTTGTTTTAATCAATTCTGATCCAAGATTTGCCTCAGGAGAAAAATACACATTGTTGATAATAGATAAATAACAGCACTGAGAATGTGAACATGATCATCATGATCACTGATTTATGTTCCTCACTCCAGACACTGAGATAGACTGGAAAGCCTACATGGATGAAGTGGAGGGAGTCATCAATGGTACTTACGACTACACTCAGCTTAAAGGAGACACCGGCCCCTTGGTGTGAGTTTCAGTTTCTTTTTTAGCGATACAGATCTCTGAATCTTGTCGTCGGATGCAATTTTTAGTGCAGGATAAATGAGTACCTTGTCGTTGCAGGTACCCGGCTGGCTTTGTCTACATCTTCACAGCTCTCTACTACATCACCAGCCACGGGGTGAACATCCGTCTGGGCCAGTACCTTTTTGCCGTTTTCTACCTCATCACACTCCTGCTCGTCTTCAGGATATACAACCGCACTAAGAAGGTCGGTCTGTGTGACAATAGCTTTTACCAAAGAGTTTACTTGTTGCTGTAATTTCCCTTTATTGCCATACTTCTCTATGTTTATTCCTTTGATTATTTTTCCCAGGTTCCTCCATATGTGTTCTTCTTTGTGTGCTGTGCTTCTTATCGGATCCACTCCATCTTTGTGCTGCGCCTCTTCAACGACCCTGTGGCCATGATGCTGCTGTTTGCAGCTGTCAACCTCTTCATGGATGGACACTGGACTCTAGGCTGCGGCCTTTACAGGCAAGTCTGGACTCCTTAACAGCACAATGCAGCTTTTCATGTAATGCCTTTCCGAGGTCATTTTTTTGGCGATTTGTGACATGATGAAATTACAACTCAATCTTCCTCTCTTTCTGACAGTTTAGCAGTGTCTGTGAAAATGAATGTGCTACTTTTTGCTCCCGGGCTGCTCTTCCTCCTCCTGTCAGAGTTTGGTCTAATCCGAACCATCCCGAAACTTTCTCTGTGTGCAGCCATACAGGTAAATATTCCATCTGATATAAAACCAGGTATTATTTTTGCACAAATATATTTTTAAGTGTTATTCAGTATTGCCAAGTATCACCTCTAAATGAATCTGTCTTGATGTTGCAGCTTTTGCTGGGTCTGCCTTTCCTCCTGGAGAATCCCGTTGGTTACTTGAGCCGGGCGTTTGATCTCGGCCGTCAGTTTATGTTCAAGTGGACGGTCAACTGGCGCTTCCTGCCAGAATGGCTCTTTTTGAATCGGTACTTCCACTTAGTCCTGCTGGCTGCCCACCTGCTCACCCTGCTGCTCTTTGCTCTCCGCCATTGGAAGAGGTGAGACTGACTTTGGCTGTGCCAAGGTTACTGTTGGCATAGTTGGAGAGGAGCTCGAATAAATCACGGGTGTTAAAATTGTGCCAATTTTTGTTCCGCGGCACCAAAGGGGGTTGGCTCATTCAGGGACATCTGACGTATTAGGATTGTTTAGATAATGGATTCGGAAGCCGGAGCTGCCTATTTGTGATGCCGTGGAAACAGTGTTTTGCCTGCCACCATATTGCTTCTTAAACAGCATGTTGGACCGCAGACAATGCAACAAGCTGTCATGGAGAACTGCGAAAAGTGATGCTGCACACATTTAAAGGTGTCATTCGTCAATGATTTTGACAAAAAGACTTGTCACAGTTGAAGAAGGTGTAAAAAAAAACAAACATGTGCGATATTGCTTGGATTTTATTCATGGAGGTGGAATTGCAAATTTCTTTTTAGAAAAGTAACAATTATCTCTCACCAGGCCAGGAGAAAGCATCTTCGACCTCCTCAAGGAGCCAGGGAAGAGGAAAATCCCTCCTCAGAAAAACTCTGTCGATCATATCCTTTGAATCTGCTCTTATTTGTAGAATATTGTTCCTTAAACGCATTATATGTAACATTTCCACATGAATGACCGGATATGTTATATATTTTTTATAAGTACTTGAAAACCCAGAAAAATCCACAGTTTTATCGAAGATAGCAGTGAGATTCATTTGGTCACACGTCGCAACAGAAATGACATACTGTGCATTCAGAAGACAAATTCATATTGTAATCAACACTATAACATCTGCTGCTAGATGTCAAATATAAATTGGTTAAACATGTCAGAGTATATTAATGACGTTCCTAGCATTCGCTGGTCTTTGTATCAAACCTTAACAGACAATCACAGATTGTACTGATTCTGTTCACCTCTAACTTCATTGGTATGTGCTTCAGCCGCTCGTTGCACTACCAGTTCTACGTCTGGTACTTCCACACGCTGCCCTACCTGCTCTGGAGTGGAGGAGTCAAGAAGCTGGCCCACCTGCTCAGGTAAGGCGGAGTTTAAGTACTAAACTACAACTTCCATTCCCACCACTCAATCAGGTATTAATGCCATGTTTTCTTGTTTCTGATTTTTGCTCAGGGTCCTGATCCTGGGTCTGATCGAGCTTTCGTGGAACACCTACCCCTCCACTAACAGCAGCTCGGCCGCCCTCCACGTCTGTCACCTGATCATCCTCCTCTGTCTGTGGCTGGCTCCGCCCCTGCCCCCAGCACCAGCGGAAACCCAAGACGATACGCCCGCCAAAGACAAACGCCAGTGAGCCGCAGCCCGATCGGACCAGTCGTAGTTAGTCTAATCAGCTGTCTCAACCTTCCTTCCCTCTTTTGATCCTCACAACACTGGTGCAGAGGGAGGTCACAGGGGCAGACTGTTTTAATACAAGGAGCCATCCGATGCTTCTCATCTCAGCTTACTGCTAAAAGTGAAGGAAACTAATGTGTGGGTGCAGTCTGCAGACCTACACGATAACGGGCTTGCAGTTGAAGAGATGAAAAGAGAAAGGAAATGTGAATTCTCAGGTTTCATTTTCAGATAGCTAAAGAACGGTGGAGTACAGTGCGAGGAGGAAATTGTGAATGTTATGCTGTTTTGAAAGAATTTGTTACATAGATTATAGTATTGCTACATATTATGTTAAAACTGCACTCTGCCCATATTTCAACTGGCCTCATCATTTTTCATGGTGCACAAATTATTTCACACATTGTATTAAAAATTAAGCATATTGAAGATGTGATGCAGAACTTGAACTTGGCACCCAAAGCTTTACATGAATGGCATTAATAGCATTTTTGCTTTTTCCATTAATTGTATAATTTTACACAAATGTGTAAAAGTAAGCTGTAGACAATCAGGTCTGATTTGTGAAGTCATTTGTTATTTTTTCTGTTGTGAGTCTCTCATCACACTCATCAGCACATAAGTAGATTTAATGTGAGACATTTGCAGTAGAATGAGGCAACAAAAGTTTTATATTAAACAGAGATGCCACTTAAACTCGATGCTGTGTTTTTCTTCTGCTGTTTGTTTTTGTTACACATTACAACAAATGACTGATTTCCACTATTTGTTTTTTTATTTTCCCAACAATAATTCCATCACTTAAAGTAATGTCTCATTAGTTTATCAAATAATTATCCTGATAATTAAATCTTACAAACCCTTAAGTACTCACTAGTTGTGATTATACATGGTAAAGTAATACACTACACTGACTACATACTGACTACAAAAAGCCCATTCAGATGGTCAAGGCATTCTTGTGATTGCATAAAGCATATTTATAGTAAAAGGCCACTTGGTCAATGCCATGTAAAGGGTGTTGTTGTCACATAAATATAAATATTTCATGTACAACTTAATATTAGAGTGAACTTGGCACTGGGATGGAGTATTAGTCAATGATAAAATACAGGATTTTCTTCTAAGGAGTCACTATCACAATCAGTAGATCTGGCTCAGTTTCCTCAGAGATCACTCTCTCACATATTATTGGGGTTATAACACAGCATGTTCAGCTTGATGTTCTCATCCCAGTGGCGCAGCAGCAGGAACAGCTGCCTGGCGGCGCCCTTCAGCCCTGCCAGGTCCACTCCCTCAGGCAGCTCCTGACAGCGCAGCCAGAAGTCTGCTTTTGCTGCCACCAGCTCCCACTCCATGAAGAAGCCGGCACAGCGGTGCTCGAGCCAGGCTAGAGCCACAGCTGTGGCCCAGCTCGAGCCCTCCAGGTCCTCTTGAGCTAACTGGCTGCTCCCCTGGAGGTCAGCCGGCTCTCCTGAAGAGCCTTCACACACGTCTGTTTCTGATCCGCGACCACTATCAGCCTGGCCGTGGCTCTGGCTAGGTGAGGGGCCGACAGATAGCTCCAGGGAGCCTTCCTCAGAGCTGGGGAGGTCAGGAGGTGAGGTGACAGGGTCTCGGTCAGAAAGGTGTCTCCGGCGAAGCCTTGCTTCCAGCATCAGGGGAGTGTCGTCTGGAGTGTGGTGGAAAGGGGGCGCGGTTGGTTTGGCGAGGGAGCAGGCAGAAGGAGAGAAGGTGACGTGGTGACTAGTGGGGACACCAGGAGGTTTGGCAGAGGTGGATAAAGATGGAGCACTGGGAGATGTGCAGCGGAAGGGTGGGCTGAGGCTGCGGCGGTGGAGGCTGTAGGGTGATGCCCTCTTCAGGCGGTCTAGAGGGATCTGGACACAGTCAGAGTAGATCTCTGTCAGAAGAAAAGCTCCTGATGCCAGCTGCAGACGCACCTGTTTAGACAATATATAGACATAAATTAATGAATGAGTTTGCATGCTTGTGTGTGCTTAAGTATTTATGCTGTGAGTCTACACAGCTCACCAGGGGGAGGTAGTCTTGAGCTTCTGTTTCAGGTTGTTTCTCAGTCTCTGCAGACAGACAGTGGGACTTGAGAGGAACCTGCTTTCCTGATGAAATAGAGGACCTGAGTCTGCCCAGTGGAAATCTGGAATATACAGTATAAAAAAGAGAGTATATATCGAATGTATATATTTGTATGTGGACCTAAGCAACAATTCATTCAACACTGCTACAAAGGAGGTGTGGCAGTAGTTTTAAAAGCAACTTGAAACAATAACAGACTCTCAAAGAGGCCAAAATATCTGTGACCAAAATGCAGATGCATCACTCAGAAAGCAGCTAAAATAAATAATCTGTACAGGGGATCAGTCTCAAAAATGCAAACATAGTATGCCACACAGACAGAGTGCTTTAACAAAGAGGAACAGCACCACACTTTAAGACTAATCAGCTGGGGATTGATTGACATACATGTGATGCCACACTAACAAGCATAATAATTTCACTTAATAGTCTTACCTGGTGCCAAAGAAGCTCTCCATTGACTTGCTCTCGATCGATCGCTGTGAACGAGTGCACGGGGTGCCTGCTATCACCGGGGCTGTCGCACTGCCCCCTAGACCTGAGACAGCAGTGTGGAATAATAAACAGTGTTTTAGTTTCCCCAGCACAGTGATGAAGTGATGTTCTCTGGCTGTGTTTAAAGGCTCAATTCACCCTTTACATGACAGAGAATATTTTTTGAAGAAATAGTCCCTTTAAAAATGGCTACAGTGTGTTTTGTGGATTTTTTGAAAGAAATCTTGCTATTGAAGTTTTATCCATGGGGGAAAAAAATGAGACTGGCATCTCAAAACCTTGGTTAATAAGTGAGGAAAAGTGGATTTTTTTTGTAATTTGTGTGAATTGATCCTTTAAGAACCACCTCAGGGGTTTCTGATCTGTATAATCAAGCCGGCGGAGAGCAGCTCTCTACCCACACAGACTCACCTCGAGTTCTGACCTGGCATTCTGGTCAGACGCCTCTAACCTTAAGACTACACTGACACTACAACGTTTACACGGGTCGAGACGACAGCAATACTTACTAGAGTCCCAGGATGTAAGGCTACAGGGTGAGGCAGGAGTGTCATCTCTGTCTGAGAGATACAAAGATTGATGATGACCTAAAGTCTTGACAACAGAAATGGGTGGTGGTTATCATTCAGTCTGTTCTACCTGTAGAGTTCCAGGTGTCCTCGATATCTTCGCTGTCTCTGCTGGTGCGTCGTCTGCCCAAACCGACAGAATAGGCCCTCTGTCTGCGACTACCTGACTGGGCGATCCGCCTGTTCCCCAAATGCAGCCCTACACACACAGAACACAAAAGCAGACTAAAACGGGGAATTCAAATGGTAACCTTAACGCCGACATTAAACAATTATTACTTCAGGATGGACAGGACTCCTCATTTACCTTGCGGGGCAGCTGGATTTGCAAGATCACTAAAGTTAAGCAAGGATCCATCTTGCCAGGCTTCAAACTATGTGCATGTGGCCCAAACACAGTGGTTCAGACCAATCAGCGTCCTATTAGACACTAGCAGCTATGGGTGTGGTTTAGGTGTGCCAACAGGCGACAATGGCTGCTCTAAAAGGGGTTAGCATAGCTGCTATTGTACTGTAAAAATGCCCTTTTTAAAATAGATTCCGAGGAACACTTCTCTGTTAACAAACCACCACAAGTAAACTAAACTTCATGTGTACAATTGCTGTGTTGTGAGTCGGTAGTGAGCCACACCTGTGTTTTGGACGTCCATGCTGTCTGGGAGGCCTTTGTTGGAGTTGCTATCAGTGGTAGTGAAAGCTGTGTACATGCAAATGATGTTACAGTGCTTACTGGTCTGGATCGCCTTCATGCGGTATCGCTTAGCTGAACCTAGGAAACAGTAAAGGGTAGACAGTATGTCTATAGTATTACTTAAGACAACTGTCAATCACCATGACTTAAAGTAACCGTCAATCAATTAATTGATCAGCCTCACCATGTCCACTCTCGCTCTCCTTCTCTGCCATTTTCTCAAAGTCCCTTATAACAGAGCGTGCAGTCAGTTGGTGAATAATCTCCTCCCATTGCTCCCCTCCTCTTCCGTCTTCCCCTCCTCGTCCCCCACATCCCTCGATCACTGGTGACTCCTGGCTCTCAGTGGTCCAGAGGTGCCCCAGGTCCACAGTGACCTCCCAGGACACGGGTCTGCCGCTCAGCAGGCCGTGAATGAGCGAGCGGCACTGCCCTGGCAGGGGATCATCAGGTGGCGCAGCATTAAAGAGGTACTCTGGGTCTGTGAAGCTGTCCCAGTCCAGAGGAGAGGCGGGGAACAGGAGTCCATCTGAGGGTCAAAGTGAGGGAAAGAGGGAGATAGGAATCTGTTGAAGGCCAAACAGGAAGGACTCCTGCTTTTCTTAAGACTTACTTGAGTCGGTGAGGCTCCTTCGAGACAGTGTCCCTCTTGATGGGGGCTTCGTCTCTCCGTCGCTTTCGTCCAGCCTCCCTCCCAGTGTTTGGTCGAAGGAGACCCTCTCCAGAGCTCTCCTCAGGCGATGCATCTCCAGCTCTCCCTGAGGGGACGAGAAACTCCGTGCTGCCATGGTTGAACGGGCCAGCGCTTTATGTCTCCTACGACACTCCTCAGGTCCATCCAGACGCCCACTCTGGGTGTAAAAGAAGGAAATAATACAAGTTCCAATAGTATGCATTTTTAATTTGTTGAGTTTTGTGTGTATTTACTCAAGTACTGTACTTTGGTATAATTTTGAGGTACTTTACTTGTGTATTTACATTTCCTGCTGCTTTATACGGTACAGTACTTCTGTTGTGTGTCCTCAGTACTTTGCCTCACCTTGGCTCAAGCGCTACATCAGTTCCGGATGTACAATCTTTTCCAGAACACTTTTCAACAACCCTCAATAATGACTGTCAAGTAGGAGCAACAAAGCTAGAGGTTGCACCCCTCTCTCCAAAAACAACATGTCTTGTGGCTTTATTGTGCTCTGGTGCAGTGTGTTGGTGGGGAAATTGGCATCTTTCATTTTCTACAATAGGTTGTTCCCACTACTATTGTTACAATCTGTCACAAAGTAGTGGGAAGAGAGAAAAAACAATTCACAGGACTGATAGATGAAAACATTTCCTGCTGTCAAATATTTTTGTAGCAGTGGTGGTGGAAACTTTTCGATCACGTCAAGCAGGAACACTGGAAACTGCTTTAGGGTAAATCTGATAAAATCAATCTTACCTCTGCTTTTAAAGGTGCTATATAAATACAACTATTACCTTTTCTGACACATTATCAGGGGTTTCCACTGAAAGGTTTTGTTGCCATGTAGGGTCCGCCCATCGAGACAGGGATGATCTCTGTTCTGGAGGGGGCATCTTCTCAAGGCCTTGGGGCAGAGAGCCTGTCTCCAGCACTGACCCAGAGGAGTGAGGGTCAGACAGAAAGACCCCACCTGCAGAGTCAGAGTTGGACGAGGCGTGTATGTGTGAGTGGGACTGTGTTTGGAGACTCCGCTCACTGCTGAGGGAGCAGCGAGTTAAGACATACTGCTCCTGGATGTAAGAGCTCTCCTGGATCCTCCTCCTCACGTCACTGGACCAGTCTAGCTCCACACCTAGAGCGGATAAAAGCTAAACGTTAGTCACTATGGCGTGAGGTGTCCAGTCTTGGATTTTGGATACAAGGTAGTCAGTGATGAGCAACCAACCTGGGCTGGTGCCAGGGTCTGTGTCTCTGGCACAGGAAAACTCAGAGGAGATCTCTCTGGAAATCTCCCGCAGTGCCTCCTCCAAGTCGGTGCCATCTGCACATGTCACCAGAGGCATTAACTCTGAGGCAGGAGGAGGTGAAAGTTCATCGTTTGATTGGCCAAAAACTGAACCAGTGGAGCCACGATGTACACCTTTATAGCCCCGTCCTTGAGACTATAAAATAAAAAAGTGCGATTAGATTATGCAGACCAAAGTTATTATGGTGAGGTGAGTAAAACTAAACTAAAAACTAAACTAGCTAAAGTAAAATCAAAATATACAGCCGGTTTTAGTTTCGGCATTTGTGTATACTCTACAAGAGTGTTGTGATGTATACTGTACCTCTGTCTTTTTTGCCTTGAAATTCGTCATGTCATATAGGGTGCAGTATCCAATTAGACGATTCCCAGGGTAGAGTGGAGGGATTTCATTGGGAGAAAGAAAAGCCTCCATGTTTTCTGGCAGGTACCAGTCGATCCGTACGTCAGTCAGCACAGGTTCAAAGGCCTTTTTCAGAGACTTGATTAGCTGGGGAGACAGAGTGGTCGCAACGTTTAAAAGTTAAGACTTTTTACAACTGACATGTAAGACAAAAACTTACATAAGTAAAAGTTAAAAAAATATTCTAAGCAAAATTGAATGCACTGCAGAGAAACGTGTCCCTGTGAATCGCTCACTATTATATATTACATTAACACTAAATGTAGTGATAAGTACAGGTACCTCGAAATTGTACTCGTAATTGTAAGTTATTTTATCCACTGCTAATGGCTTGTGAAATGCTGAAAGGCAAATATGAAGTCCTAAAGCTTTATGTTTACACTGTATCTCTCAATTAAAACTGTTCTGCAAGTCATATTTTCTCCAGTAGGTGGCAGTGCTGCAGTTCTACTGACCTTGGGCTGGAGTCTCTCCTCATCATCCAAGAACTCTGTGGTCCCTCCCGTCAGTTTGGCAACGCCCTGCAGGAGTCTCCTGCAGGCTCGGGGACCAAGGCCCAGGCCGAAGCATCTGCAGAGGTGATGCAGTATAAACATTCAATTTATATCACATCCCTTGAGGAAATTCAATTTTGATACCACAATTATTATGTGATCATTATCTTCACTTTCTACTATCACGGAGTGGTCTTTGATGCACTGTCTGCACCATAGATACAATATGTACTGTCACTTACCATCTGAACAAATCAAGTACCAGCCTCTTGCTACAAATTAGACTTCTGTAAGTATCTATTTGTGAAACTATAATGGCAGAGAGAGGCTTCCATGTGTCTTGGGAAAGAGAAAATTTGGAGTCATCAACTGGACAGAACTGTTATTTGGGCACTCTGAGGGATCACAATCCATTTGGCTAATTGAGAGTTTGAAAAGAGCAGGGGACAAGATAATTGAAAAGGCTCAGGCTTTAAGTGTTCCTTCTAAAAACAGCAAGACTGTTCGGTTGGCTAGATACTGTTAGCTCTCCCTGAATAGGACATAAAACTAGAAGGCAAGACAACAAACATGTGCATATTGTGTGGAGGGACGGCCAAAATACAGTGGAGGAAGTCGCTCCAACAGGAGAATACTAATGAGAGATAAATGGAGTTACTGTGTGTTGCTGAAGGGCCTGGAGGAAACCAGAGGGGCGTGCCTCCTACTGCAGAGGAGAGCACTTAACGGGATTACTGGGCGGGGCTCAAAAATACTTCAACCCTTTCCTTTCTTTCTTTCACAGTGCTTTGGTCTCACTTCTTCAAGATCGCCGTCTGCTTGTGTCCCCTCTTTCTCCCTCACACAGTGTCTCTGTCATATTTATCACCACACTCTGCCTGCACTCACTGCACCCTATTCCTCTCCGCTTCCTTGTCACACTCATTGATTTAATGTCCTATCACAGGCCAGCCACAGAATAAATCTTTGTTAACTAGTGGTTTGATTTAAAGGAACAGTTCACCCAAAAATTAAAATTCAGTCATCATCTGGTCACCTCTATGTCGATGGAAAGTTTTGTAGTACCACCAAACATTTCTGGAGCTTTAAAGCAAAACAGTGTTGCAGCATTCTCCTAAAAGACTGGAGAAGATTGTGACTCGTTTTAAAATGTAAAAAAAAAACAAAAGGAAACAAAAGAACAAAGTGCAACTCGTGCAGCGCAATCCAAGTCTCTGGAATCCCCATGATCCCAAATTGATCTGAAAAGGCATTA
The DNA here is from genome assembly GCF_040436345.1 of Pagrus major. Classification (NCBI taxonomy): domain Eukaryota; kingdom Metazoa; phylum Chordata; class Actinopteri; order Spariformes; family Sparidae; genus Pagrus; species Pagrus major. The sequence continues at coordinate 25,258,951 of NC_133235.1, forward strand.
CATCCAACCTCAACGTGCCGTCGAGCACTTGCACCCACTTCAGACAGCGAACGCTTTTAACTTTGCAGCTACAGTGAAGATTTCAGCTTATGAAAAGGCTGTAAATTACATCTTTTTAAATCAATTTGGAATAAGGGGCTTCTGGAGAATTTATGGAGCTTAGGTTTTTTTTTGGTTGTTTTCTCCATTTTAAAACAAGTCCCTATCTTCTTCAGTTGTTTAGGAGAATGCAGCCGTTCCTTTAATGAACCGTCCCTTCAATGTCTTAGTAAAGGAACAGTTCAACCGAAATTTTGTATGTGTTTTTGCCTCGTATTGGATATTTTCTTCACATGATTTATACGAGTTAAATTTCAGATTGGGGGTTCAGTTTTAGATTATCACACTGGGAAAAAAAAGGTAACTTCAAAAATAAGCTTAAAGCCAATGATGAGAAGTTGTTTCTTGTCTGAAATTAATAAAAAAATCTGCCAATGGATCAAGAGAAAAAAGCCTAAAAACAAGTCTCTGATATGTTATTTTCTACAGTGGGTGATTGTGTCTTATATAATGTGCAATAAGACAAAAATATTTTTTGCAGTGTACCTGCCAGCACATGTGTTTCTGCGGACCAGCTCTAGCACTTTAGCCACATTGCTGATGGATCCATCCGTGACAATAAAGACCTGCCGAGGATACGAGCGCTGCATTGGCTGTTGGTACACCCAGGACAGCGCCCCCAGCAGGTTGGTGCCTCGCATGTCAGCTCTCATCCTCTGGACGTACTCGTACGCCTGTGTTAGAGTGACCTGAGAAACAGTACAGTAGAGATGCTATCAGATCTACAGTAAAGGTGGGAGAGGCGAGCATCAACAACAACACCTGTCCAACTGCATGACGTCGCCTGTGCAAACATACACCTATGTTGTCAAGATAAATCCACTATTTGATATCAGATGGTCCAATTACCCCACGAGGGGAGCAGAGAATTGAATCAGTGCGTCTCTAATAAAGAGAGAGCAAACATGCACACATTAGCACCTGCTTTAAAACCGCCTCAAATCACACCGTGGACAAACATGCCTGACAGGAGAGGAGATGGAGGGACATCTCTTGCCTTAGTAAAAACGCATGAAAGGTCACCATATGGTCAGGAGTATGTGCAAAGACTGTTTGTCCTTACAGCTCCTGGTCTGGATAAAACCCGATACTCTGCTACTAAGGCAACCCAAGGAACTGACCTATTGCCTGATTACAGAGTAGAACAGATAGTCCTACGTGCTTGAAAACATCTGCTTTCAGGAAACACGATCCAAATGCTCCATGTGTTTCGTTTTTCATATGTAATGGAGAATAACGTAATTTGTTTCACAGGAAATCTTATAAACAAGACAATCAAGGTAATTGTGTGAAGCTAACATCAGTGCAGAGCTTGCTGGAGGTGAACAGAGGCTTGATGGTGGTGCCGAAGCCAATGATGTTGAGCATGGTGCCAGAAGGGAGACTCTTCAGTGCCACCACCATGGCTTCCTGTGGAAACAAAAAGCAATAGACAGGATGGGGTCTTTTCAATGTGTGCACCTAAATCTAAAGACTAAGACTCATGTTCAATGGTTTATTTTATCCATCTCACCTTTACGCGAGTGATGTTGGTGCCACTCATGCTGCCACTTCGATCCACAAGAAAGAGTAGTTCTCTGGTGGCTTTGTGCAGCTCCAGAGGTTCACGCAACAAGTCGGGACAGAAGTTGAGCATCAGGACGGGGCTGTTCAGAATGTCCTTGTGGTATCGCTTCCTCACAAACTCCAGCTGTGGAGTGGAACATCAGCATGTCAGCTTTGGGCACGTGTGAGATATCAAAGGTAGATAAAGAGAGAAGTGCGAGTAACTACCAACCTTCCTCTCAGGTTCTGAGTCTTTGCGACTGCAGCGGATGAAATCACGGCGGGCACAGATCTGCTGTTCGTACTGACTGAACGAGAGCCGGCCTCTCTCTAGTATGACCAACGGGCTGTGAGGTTCTGTGGAAGAGTTCATTAAAGTCATACAAACATCAGACAACAAGGAAGAAAAAGATAATAGGGAGATATTTATTTTAATTGCTCACCGCTGAGGTGCAGAATGATCTCTATGTGTCTGTCGTATGGATGCTCCTGTGCCAATGTGATGTAGGTTGCTGAGGCGCTTTGGGCACTGGGGTCTGCATCTGCCCTCAGAGCGTGAGTGGGGCTCTCCAGGCCTACAAATCCATTTAGCAAATCAGTCTAGTTCAAGCACTGGTTAATTTTGAAAATTTGGGCTGTTTCTTCTCTTTTGCCTTCTTTCAGACTTGTGGAAAGAAAACATCCAAAATGTATATTATATTTCTGAACTGCAAATTTATGCAAGATAGTGCATATTTTCTTAATTATCTAATTTCTATATCTAAACATAGAAATAAAAATAAAATATATAAAAAACAGAATTGTATGAAAATAACTGTATTTCAAGGTGATATTTAGTTTATAACTTTACCCTATTCACCCGAAGTGTCTAAAACACCAAACTTTATTCCTTAGTAGTAATAAAAGAGATGATTCCCTCTGTAAAAACCTTTGACTCTAATATCGCAACAATATCAAACACAAGTTTTAAGCCTGGCTTTATCAATGTTCAGATTTCTGTTATGGATATGTTGTAAATTTGTGCATATTTAATTAGATAATGCATCATTTGCATAGTTGAACACAACATTTCAGTTAACTTGTAATACGAAAAAATTATTGTCTTACAAAAGCAACCAACTAGGGAGGTTTCGTAATGATATCTTTAAGTTAAAAAAAATGTGCCTATACACCAGTAGTGTCTCACCAGTCATGCATATTACAATTTTTTTATTTCTACAGCACACACCAGTGGAGGAGATTAGGATTTTGTGTTCTGGCTGTGTTTGGATTCAGGCCTATTCATTTGATGTTGTAATGAGATTGCCCTGTTCCAGTATTTCACAATGACTGAGTCAAGACCCACTGAATCAAAGATATGTGAGTAGGAAAGGCAGTACCGGCCAGCAGGCAGGCCCCTCTGACCAGCAGCTGGAAATTGAGTTCATAAGGTGCCAGGTTGGCAGCTGGACTGGTGAAGATGGCGTGGGCACACTGCTGCTCAGAGTCTAGGGCCCGGTCTTGTTTTCCTGTGGTGGTACGGAAACAGCTGGTTGGTCTGAGGAGGAGAAAAATAAGCAGCAGTCAGTCTTCAATGTCTTAATTTATTGAAATCTACAATTATGGTTAAATAGTTTTTCCAGAGGGTTAGTTTAGTCATAAATACCCATTTTCTTCAGATTTCCCTCCGTTTTCACTCTTGCTTGAAGTCATCTGGCCGGTCACAATGGGGGTGAGCAACGCAGGGTAGACGATGCGAATTGCTCCATTTTCTAACGTGGGGAGTTCGAGTGTGGTGCTTATGACTACAGAAACGATATCCATGGGACCAATGAGGCCTGTGCCAACGATGAAGGTGGTTCTTTCAAGGTCTTCATCCAGAATGAGATGTCCTGAAGCAGAAACACAGCAGGTACATCATGAAACAATTGAAACAGACATAACAGACGGAGATGTGCGAAGATTATTGGAGTGCCCCCCCCACCCCCCAAATCTTTCATGCCTTGTAATCAAATGAACCTAAAGCTGCATTAGACTTACTTAAATCTGAGGGGTGTTGGTGTTATTAGATAACTTACTCCAAGTACATGATACTGTAGCACCGCTTCCAATAAAATTATGCACTTCAAGTTGATATATGTTTGTACTAAGTGAATGCCATTTCACCATTAGGCAGACAGCCAAATCTATTTGCCTTCCTTGTCTGTCCTTTCCATCCTCGAGTGAAGCTAAAACAGGACAGAGGGGAGCCTTACTGTGGCTGCATTTGTATTTATACAGACACAAGATCATTACAGCAGTAGACAACAGTCTGTGACAGTTCAAACAGTGGTTTAAATGTTTATCTACAAGCAAAATATAGGAAGTCTCATCAGTTTTAATTTCCTGAGTGTTTCCTCTATTATGGGCATTTTGGAAAGATTCATACATTCATTCTTATTCAGATATTACTCATCATGTCTGCGTTTGTAAAGCTGCAGAACAGAGAACCAATGACTAATGCCCAGTATCTATGAATGAATTAGCTTGATTTCTGCTCAATGACTCAATGGAGAGCCCCATAAACATGGTTTATGTGAGTGTGCATGAAAGCAAATCTAATTTCTTACTTGTTGAGGCTTTATTAAATCATATCAGGTAACTACATAGGCACCGTAACACAAGATTTTTTTTCGTTTGGAGCATTCCTCCATTCTCCCTCCTCACCGTTGGTGCATTGCATGTCGAGGCTGGAGCTCCCACAGCAGCCCCACTCCTGCCCACTCCCACAATGGCCTTCAAGACCAGATCCAGGGCAGCAGTCCAAACAGCAGTCCTTCAGCTTCCCTCGGTTCTGGATCTGGACCCCCACCAACCGGCCTGCAATCACAGCCTCAAAGCCCACCACAACCTCCTTTTCCCCGAGAGGATACACAAACACCCCTAGAGGACCAAAACACGAAACAATGATTTCTGAGTCTTGCTTCATTTTAGAAACATAACACGTAATATGTTTTAAAGTACAATAGATATTTGTAAGCGCACAATAAATTCCCAGTTTTACTTTGTCGCTGTGGACAAATTTGTGGAACAAATATATTTACTGTGATGGCTAACATGCTGGCATTGCAGATTTGAGCAAAATTGTTCAACTGCTTAACTTATCACTTTTTTCAAAGGACATATATGAACATCTGACTAACTCGATGCAGGTGCGTAGGAAAGTATCACTTTAGTCTTGAGAAAAGAAGATACCACACACTGCTTCACTAAACATATTTACACAAAAGTTTAATCTATTACCGACAAACTCTCAAAACCAGCCAGCAAACATGAACTCATATCAGATAATACTGAGCTGCATACAAGAATTACTGGGCTGTCATTTGACACAGATTGCTGTGTCGAGTAAAGAAAGCTTTCTAGTTATTTTTTTTACAAACTCAAAACAATCTCATAAATTTGATGAAATGATTTGATTTCAAATTCAACTTGATGACATACGGAGTCATTACAGTTAAGTTGCAAAGATTATTATTGTCCTAAGAGTGTAGCATCACACTACTCACCTTCTACAGACTCTATGTCAGCATTAGCATAAGTCAGGTGTGCGGTCATGCCCAGTGAGCAGCCGTTGGCACAGGACTTAATGCAGGAGGCCTTGAGCAGCAAAGGTTCCCATGTAGAGCAGTTTCTCAGTCCCACCATCTTTCCAGGGCAGCAGCAAGCCTCTACTCTGCTGGTTGCATGAGAAGACAGGTGCAGAGACCAGTGAAATGGTCTGAGCAGACAGGAAAAGGCAAATATGTGAGTGTGCATTTTAATTCTCTCATTTTCCATTCACAGCACAATCTCAGTAATCTTTGTAAATCAGACCTGATTTGTCCTGAATTGATTAAAAGCACCTGAAATGTCAGTTGGTTTCACATTTTAATGTAAAAAAAAAAAAAGCTTGCTGCCAGATATCTATTTATCAGCTCCTAAGCATGTTACCAAGCTATCTCCTCTCCTCAGGCTCTTAGCAACCAAATGTGATAGTTTGAGTGTAAGAGTCCTGGTCAATCATTAACATTGTAGGTCAGCACTAACTACACTGTGCATCATGCCTAACATATGCAATCAGTAGCCAACCTGTATGCAAATCCACGTGGACTTACAACTACTACTCTACTACAGCAAGATGATGGATGGTAAGAGTGGTAGACTCTGAAGCTTAGTAACAAACAACCAACTTATCCTGATTCCCTTCAGCGTGGCCATTTATGTAACTCGGGCCCAACGCAATAATTCTTCATGACTGACCACTTAATAATAAAGTGCAGCAGGTGCAGAGACCAGTGTGCAGATTACAGCTCAGTGAATGGTCGACTGCACAAACCCATGTGTGTGTGCGTGCGTGTGTCTGTACGCATGTGTGTTTGTGTATGCACGCATGCAGGCAAGTGTGTGCGCGTGTATGTTTACTGTGGTCCAGGTAATGGTCTTTTCACATCTACGTTTCTAACAAGATCAACAGCCTCCATCTGGCTACTGTGCTCTCAGCTCATAACAGGCAAATAAATGCCTGGTTTGTTAAAGTAGCAGCGAGCTGATCCTGTGAGAACAACAAACGGAAAAGTACAACATAGGACCCCTGTGAAGACTGCTGAGACTCAGAACTGTGGCAGAACTGAGGAATAAGCCTGACAGACTGATTGTTCAGCTTTATCACTGAGGAAAAAGATAGATAATGACTTCTTTACACATTATGAGTTGGTCGTGTGTGTCTGTGTGTGTGCTTTTTTATTACAGCATATAAACATACAGAACTGGATTAATTATAAAAAGTACACATGTGCATATTAACCTTTTAAATTACTGTCTGAAACTCAAATTTACTAAAGACATAACAACATTTAGTAACACGTTTTGGCAAGTTGCTCATGAGTGGCTCTAGCAGCTGTTGTCTACAAAATGAAGCTTTTAAAAGTATATCCGAACCTTACTGAGTGCAAACTCTGCATTTCCTCTATGAGGTTTAATGATTCCGTCTGGGTGTTTGCAGTAGCACAGCTGGCCAAGAGTTAGCTCAATACTGCAGTACCCCCTGTGTCAGTTACAAGCTTACAGATAACAAGCAAAATAACCATCCAGGAACACTTACTGTACTGTTCAGTGCAGTGTCTGATAATTTGCCTCCGTGTCCAGTCTCTGCATCACATCTGCTCGCGGGTTTCCCAGTGATACAGCGGTAGGAGTTTTCCTGGTAACAGATACTGCTCCTGCTCCTCTCTCTCTCTCTCTCTGTCTACCTCTCTCTTTCTTTCTCGCTCTCCACGAATCCAGCAGTTTCCCTATAAGGAAAGAAGAAGAGTTATATAGTCATTGATACAATATTACAAAATAGTTCAATGGGATGAATTTGATCGACAGTATATATTGACAGATTATTGCTTGTTTAGCCTACAATGACACATTAAACCAAAATCTTGATCAACTGCATTATATGTATTTTCAGTATTGGCCGATCAGAATATACAAATGTAAAACGTTCCTTTCAGAAGACCTGGAAATGTTACTGCTGTGATCAATCACCAGCCCGCAGCTTTGCACTAACCCACATTTCCTGTTGAAATGTCATCTGCTTACCTGCTCTGACCTGAGCCACAGAGCTGATCAGAAACTATGATCCTGAACCTGCTGTGCAGGCACAAGCTAACGCACAACGGTAAGTGAAGCAGCGCCTGCTTTTCATCCAGACAATTGGCTGTGATGGTAGCAGCACCATAATTCATGGCTAATGGCTTGGCCAGAGAGAGGAGGGGTGGTGATGTGTTTTGCCTCTTCCAACAGGTCAGTCAGAAAGCAGCAGCAGCAGCAGCAGCAGCAGGCGTGGGTAGGTGAGACCAAAGGAGCAGCAGCTTTTTGTCTTCTATTCTCCATTTTAATGGGTCCAATGCTACAAACTTAAAAAGAAAAAACAGTAAAGCTTCATTTTGAAAAGAAAATAATGAGAACATATGGAGAGGCAAGCAAGTAAGAAAAAGACATAATCATGACTATTTTGCTGTATCTTGATTTCATTTATTTCTTCATACTGTACTTTAAAATATAATAAATTGATATTTTAATTAAGCCAAAATGTACTTTCTCATGTTATTGTTTTCTTCGTATGTTATTGCTGTACAACATTTTGACCTTTATATGCAAAATCAGCAGTTTTTTTCTCGTCTGATCATAACTGAAACTATCTGACAGATTGACTGCTGTGTTTACGAGCAGTGAAAGCAGAAATGACTTTTCTGCTAAACAATGAACATGAAATTGAAGTTGAATAATCCACAGTATGTCATTCCCTTATTTCATTTAACCGTCATTTAGCTTTTTAAGGTGGAAGCGCCCATTGCCACAGGATAAAGATAGCATTAATTCCATGTGACCTCAATTAGACTGGTTCAACGGATAATTATTACAATTATCTTTATACACAGAAGGACAGAGAGCGAACGTGGGAAACATTCACCCGTTTGTTTTAATGTTCATGTTTGGCCTAAAGCTTGTATTGTGTCATACACTGAACCATATTCTTCATACAGCACATCTAACATACTTTGTGCACTTTGAATGACTAATTAGATGGTGCAAGTCAAAAAACAGAAAAGCCTATAGTGTGATGACAACTGTATCAATACTCACCTCTCTTCTTATGGGATCCTGTGTGACAGAGAGTACTATGAGTATCCAATCTGCTCCCATACTGCCTCCATGTGGCCATTTTCTTCTTCCTTCATGGTAAATCATGATCTTAAACAGCCAACTGTACACTCATGGTGAGGTTATACTCTTTACATTATCATCTTTTCCTGTTAACCTGCTGGACATTTTCCATCCCTCGTTCAACTCAATCACACTCTTCACCATTTCAAATAATGTATCTTGTGTTAAACTAATAAAATAACTCTATACTGTAGTTGCACATTTTGTCTGAAGCCTCATAGTCACCTGATGTTTAAAATGTCGGTGAGTAATTAACAGTAGGCCTGATTGCATATGAATGTACATAAATTACTCATTAATGTTAATTAATGTTTCTGAAATTGTTTGTGTTTGTGTGTTTTCGGCTAATTGTGTTCGCTGGACAACTGAGGTAACCATTAAGCTAACGTTAGCTACAGCTAGCTCATCAGATTAGTTTAGCTAGCTAGTTAACTTCAGGCTCGGTATCAGGCACGGTAACGGGTTTTAATTTCATTTACACCGTTGCTCAGAGTGGGTGCACATACAAGAATAAGCTACATACCTTTGTTCATTAATATTTTTGTTGCCAGTTGTGTTAACATACTACCAGCCTTTGCTAATTCAGTACAAACATTAGCTAAATTATGCTGTTTCCAGCGAGGGTAACCGTAGCTTAACATAATGCTAAAGCTAGTTAGCTAGAATAAGAGAACATACCCAATATCAGGATAAACTTCTACAATATAAGGAGTACTTTCCCGAGCTAAAGAAAACAACCAGAAGTAGTTACATTTAAGTTAGCTAGATAGCTACAGTTTATTTGTATTCAGCTGTAAGCAGGAGAAGGATTTAGTAGACAGCCAGGTGGAGAGCATGTCATGATCAGGGCTGGTGCAAGGCACTGACATGATGAACGTGATTGATTACGTACATACGTCGACCGGGAGGATGTAAGCAGTACTGCCGCCATGCTCGAGCACTTTAAGCGGAAGCATCCAGGATCCGGCGGTGCGTGAACCGCGCAGGTGGGTGCGGCGTGTGGGAGTGTCACTCCGTGGTCCGTGTGTGTGACGTAACGGGAACCCCGCTGATCAGTTTGCCAGAAGAGAGGCTGCTATGTTGTTGTGCTACTGGTATGCTGGACCTACAAGTGATTGTTTGTCCTCAGCCACTGTTAAAAATACCAGTAAACAACAAGGATGAGGCAGATCATTACTGTGTTTTAAACATCAACATTTCCGCTGCAGCCAGAATAAAATGTACGGAAAACCTGCATTTTCTCCGCAACGCCAGATCCAAGTCCTGTTTACTTTTTGTCCCCACCCAAACCTAATATATATTAGGATTACACCGATTGCTAGTTAAAACTGCACTATTTTTTGTTGGGGAATAATGCCCTGCAGTACATAGGCCTACTTTGTTGATGATTGAATGAAATATTAAAATTTAAATGACAAGTTTTAAAATGTTATTTTGGGTAAATTCGTTTTGATATTAATCGAGTAGGGGGAAAAAAGTTGGATTAATCAATAAAAAATAATCATTGGGTGCAGCCCTTGCAAAAGGAGCCTACGGCTATCAAACCTCTGTCACTGTTTCACTCTGTTTAACATCCATGCATTCAAGAGCTTTAAATGCAGCCTCACATCATGCAGGACTTCCAGTAGTAGAGGATGTCTCTACCAGACTGTAGAAGTTGCAATATTGTGACACTAGATGTCAGCCTTCTCAAGTCAGCTGTGGACTGGACTCACTTCTTTTTCTGCCAGTCTGTTTGTCCAAACAGGGGCTATATTTAAGTGTTGGTGATTTTCATCTACTCTGTGTTTACAATCTGCAGTTACTTCTGTTAGACCAGAATTACAAAATTTTTCTGTCGTTTGCAGCTGTCAAAGACATCTCATTACCAACTTGACTGTCAAAGTAGGCTAGAACTGCACATAATAACATCATGTAATGTATTTTTTAGTACTGTCTGATTTACACATAAGTTACATAAGTGTTATATCGTAGGCAACTGGACTTGTTTCAGTTTCTTGAAACTGAAAGTCCAGTTGCCTACGATATAGCAGTTAAAAATTGTATCTTTAGTTCACACTTTCACATAAATTCTTCCCATTTTTGCCTTTATACTGCCTAACTTGCAAATGCTCCATTGTCAGGTTGCCTCATACACAATATGGAGCTGGACTTGTTGAGTGGATTGGTGTATGTGCACGGAAGCCTTGCCTGAACGTACTGTTGTAGCAGGAACGTGGTGCAAAGAGATGCGGCTTTGTCTTAAACACCAGCACTGTGAAAAACTGAACAAGTGCAAAGTGGCCTTTTAAACCATGCTACAGCACGCCGAGAGACACATTTTAGCCTGGCCTCCCTTCCTGCAGGTAAGGTATGCCCACCTGTAGATGTTAAGTAGAGTATACCAGACAAAGCCACGTTGCCAGTTTGAGGATAAAGTGCAGGTTTTCAAAGGTCAAAGATACAGACCGTCACCGAGCATCACAGCATCTATCTGGGTCGGGAGCCCATCCCATGTTAGGGCTGTGCTGAGGAGACATACATAAATATTAAAACAAACCAAACTCCAAATTTGAGTTTAATTCAGTTTCAAAATATAAGCTTATTTCATGCTACCTGCCACTGAATTTACCGAGTGATTTTATTCCATAAGAATATCACATTGTATGACAAGACAAAAGACCTGTGTAGATTAATTAATATCATTATTCTAATTATTATAAATGTTATCAACCACATCATCATTATCACTTAATTTAGGGAAAGTGGATCTTTCATTATTGAACAGTTGGTGGTTAATGTGCATTTAATGGCAGTTAATGTGATTGTTGAGGTCATAATAGATCTAATTAACAACATGTCTAACAATGACCCAATACAGGCCTGGGCAGACGAGCTGCTTCTGCTTGACTATTGTCATGGGGTTCAAGTGTCTGTCTGTGTGGAAATGTTGGGAACCTCTTCTCTCTTGCGTACCCCACTGACCTAGATTTCAATTGTTTTCTGCCTGAGACAATGGGAGAAATGGTTTCATAACTGAACACAATACCTGGGTGTTATTCAACACGATTGTTGTTAGGTTCTCATTGTGGTGTGATTTTGTGCTGAGCATTGTGTGTTTTCTTTATGTAACCTGCTCAAGCAGCCGGCCAGTGACGAGCCTGTGCACCCCACAATAAATCTCTTCTAGACGCTTCAACAGATGATTGTGCATTCACATGATTTTTCCGCGGCCCAGCCAGTCCAATCACTTGCATGAAATCTTATTCTCCTAAGACATAATTAATTGTTAAAACCTGAGAGACAACAAGATTTTGTGGTTGTCTAAAAATTGAGCATAGCTGTAACCTGGGCCTGAAAAACAAAATTACCTTGGTTATGAGCTGCTCATTCGTCACTCACTTACCAGAAATGCTGCCAATTTAACCTGGAATTATAGATGATAATCTGCACTATCCTTTAAAACAATCTGTGATTTCACATTTTCCATTTGCTGTTGAGCAATGCAATTATAATTGTGTATACCAAAAACAAACCTTGCAGCTCTTACACCTGTGTGTAGTATAACCAAACCTTTCAAACAATTGTTTGAACAACTTTTTATTTCTACCATAGAGGTGCTCCACAAATCTTTAAATCTTTTCAGATCTCCAACAATAAAGTTGTATTGGCCGCAGACACGTTTTTATTTATGTTTCTGACCCTCCTAGAAGCATCACCTAACAAAATCCCACGTGAGGCGAACATATTTATTCTAACCAGAGAGACATTATCGGATTAAGCATTTACATTTCTATTGAATAGATTATCAAAGGTTTACCCGATCTCTCTTACTCTAATTGAAAATTCATTGAAATTGGGCCTGATCGGATCAGTCTCTTCTTTAAAAATATGTAATAAGATAAAAGACCATAAATGGAGTTACAGTACAGAAATAAGATGCCCCAAACTCAATACAGGCAATAAAAGCACAGTAGAGGGATGAATCAGTCAAGGGAGACCATCAGAGGTTTGGATTTAGCTTTGAAATTAACTGAAGTTGGGGCATGTCGAAGATTATCAGGAAGTTAATTCAGATAGCTAAAGGCAGCTCCATTCTAACTGGTTCTGACTCGGGGCGATACCACTTAATAGCTTCCTTAGGATCTAAGAGACCAGCTGGGAAAAGTATTTTGGCCTGAGGGTGTTGAGTGCTATAAACAACCCTCACAGGTACATGATGTACTTAAATCAGTGCTGTGTTCAAGGCCGGTGCACTGGCAAACTCAACTAGCTAAGAAGCACCACACAAACTGTCACATTAATTTGAGCAAATTTGTGCTGATTAGGATTATTTGCAGTAGATTTACAATTATATTGCTTAAGATGAAAGAAAAACGCTGAATAATGAGCTGTGCACAATCTTTTGACAGCAGTGTTCATGATTAAATGAAGCCAAAGTTGGAAAAGAGTTGATAAGGTAGAACATCACAGCTTGCAGTGATAGAGACAGGCAGGCGAAGCAGAAAAGAGAGGCGGAGCGCTCCGTGCTCGGTGGATAGATGAAGGAAGAGTGAGCAGAAGGCAAATTAATCAAAGGACATCAAAGGGAAATGGACTGAGGGAGGGAAGGAATGAAAGAGTGCCGCCCGTTTGTCCCATGCCGTTCCCGCTCCGCTCCGCCTGAGCCTGCTCTCAGATCTCAGGGCCATTGTGCCGCACGGGTGCATGGAGGGGGCTGGGGCACAATGCACACAATATACACACAAACACACACACTAACAAATGTCTGAGAGAAAAGTTTAGATATTTAATTTTTCCATCTAATTCTGGCTCCTCATCCTCTTAATTCTCTCTTGTTTCTCATCCCTGCATACGTAAGCTCGCTTGTATCTTGTTTCACCAATCGAAGCATTTGAATCCACCAGAGTCGGCCGCACAAACTTTTGCCTGAAACATAAACACACAGTCGCACACTCTCTAACACATACTGTATGTTGTTGTCAGTGTGAACTCTGCCGTCAGTGCTGGCTTGTGGCAGCAGTGGTCGGCGCTCTTTGATAATGCCCCGCTAGATTCAGCCGCCACTCTTTTTTATCGTTCAGCCAGTTAGTTGGCTCAAAGTTGACTCCAATTTGCGCTTCTCCTTTGGGTAACTGGTCGGCACAGACGTCTTTCTGTGCCCACGTAGACTGGGACCATGCCCCTGTGTCTTTTGCCTGCGAATGTACAGAACATTTTGTTTATGTGAGCTTTATACTCTGATCACTCTCTGCAGACTTTTTGTTACTATCCAGGGCAGTTGCACACTGTAACAGGAGTACGCACAGAAAAAACGTGCTTTTATGTTAAGGTGACAGGAGCTGAACTGAGCAAACCTGCATATCCGATTTTGACACATTACACATCAGCAGTTCTTGCATGCAGAGTGTCTGTGATCTATTTCTGTCCCTCTGGGGCTCCTCAGAATGAGCCGCTTAAGTGGGTGATGAGTTATAAAACCTTCAATATCTCACAGCTATTAATTAATAACAGCCGGAAAAAAAAACATTTCAGCCATTAAGGCCCTCATCAACGCATGTACCTCAGGTCTTAATGGCTGAAATGCAAAGGCATGTTTTTACTGTTTTTGTGAGTCAATGGCCAAGAGATATTAAAGGCTTTTTAATTCTTTGAGTGCCTCAGACTTCTTCAACAATTCTCAAATTTCTTACTTTAAAATCAGAGTAGACAGTTACAGAAGCCACCCTATTGGTTCAATATCAAATATCACATCACTCATTGATACAGATCATATTTCAGTTGGCTTAAAGTTTTAAAATGTCACTGTTTGGGAAGCTACTTGGAAAGCATAGCATGCAAACTACCAGTTACTTGACACTGGAATAAGTTGAGCTGCAGCAAAGCTTCACGTGAGAGAAATCTGATTTGGCAACTAAAGCTGCTTCGAAAAAAAGAAGTTCAGATTACGTTTTAGACGTTTAAACCTTTTACTGCAAAAAGTGCCCACTTGTTAACAAGTCATACGTGATCCAAAATTGTAAATATACCACTATGCATGGGAAAGAGCAAGGAATGTCAGCTTTAAATTACAGTAGAGAAACAGAAAAAAACATTTCTTTCCTTTGATAGTCCAGACTTATTTGTAGTTTCAGTAGTTAACCGAACTACATGAATAACAATGCAATTATGAATGCAACTGAACTATCAGCATGTTGCTGCAAAATGTATATAAAACTACTAGTTTAAGTACACAAACTTTACTGCTCCCCAACACTGTAATGTTTTTACAGGGGTAGTTGTATCTCACATAATGCTAGTGTCTGAGGGGAAAAGCTACAGTAACTACACTCTTGAATCTTTTTCAGATGTAAGGATTTAGATACATGATCTCTTTAATAAGAAGAGTCAAACATTTTGTTTAAAGGTCTGTTTCAGCAGTCAAAACAAAGAGGCACATCCAAAAAGTTGACAAGAAATGCGAGACTCAAATACAAAATAATGTTTTGATTTTTTTTCCATCAATGATCCGTCCCAGACTTTGAAAATACATCGTGTTCATGAGCACTTTTTTTTTTTTTTTTTTTACTGTATCTTTATGTAACAAAAGCAGAGTTCAGCAGAGAAAGACAAAAGTGATGTGAACTGACAATATTTTAATGGGGGGGATAAAAGACTGTAAGTGATCAATGGAGGCGGCGGCCAAGTGATGCCCGGGGGACGGCTTTGATGTGGGCATCCTCAGAGGGACGCCGGGGACAATGCCCTCTTTGAGGGGCATGCAGAATGGCAGACACTTCCCTCTCCCTCTCTCTCCCGCTCTCTCACACTCTGTCACTCAACCTCCCTCCATCTCCTGCTCGCTCCACTCCACGCCGCGACTCTTCGCTCCATACGCTCGTCCACGTCCCTCTCCCTCGCTCTGCATTCCTCCACTCGTGTCACATCAGCCTATATCCTTATCTGCATAACTTTCTCCCTCTTCCTCTCACATTAATTAATTCAAACAACACCCCCTTCCCCGCCGCCCAGCCAATCACTCCGCCTTCCCGTTCTCCCCCCCCCTCCCTATCTGCATCTCTCTCCCTCCCTCTGTCTCCTTTCATAGAACCAAACCTCTTTGTGATGTCCAGCCTTGGCAAGTTGCGCCCGATTTGCTGTCACAGTCTTAATGAATTCATCTGTTTGTGTATTGGCCATGGGAGCATTTCTCCCTCCTCCCTCCCTCTCCCTCTCTCTTTCCGACCCCCCACCCCACCTCCATCTCTTACTGGTGTTCCCCTGGGGGCTCTATATATACCAGGGACCACTCCAGGCACCTATTGTTCCTCTAAGTAAACTTACAGACAGATGCCCTGCACCACAGTGTGGGAGAGAGCCCAAAGAGTCAGGAGGAGGGAGACAGTTAGCGATTGCAGAGAGCGACCAGACAGTACTGACCTGGAAACACCGCAGGGTAGCCTCATCTCTAGCACCTCTGCATCCTCTTTGCTCGTTCCGCGTGTCTCCTGCCCGTCTGCTTGTTGTCACTGTGGAGCGAAGGTCTGATGTTCTGACACCATGCTGCTGCTGATATCACTGCTCATCATGGGACTCGACTGCTTGCTGGGAGCCCCGACAGGTCGAGAGGTCTACAGGATGCCCCAGAGTGCACTTAAAGGTACTTTTTTTATAAACTTACACCAGTTTATTTTTGTTTCTAAATGATGGCAATATACATTAAGTAGAAGTGACAAACAGCTCCTTTCAGTGAATTTCGTTTGGGATTCTGATTGCTGCGTAATAAGAGTTTCTCGAAGGTGGCTTTAAAATAACTTGTTAAAACGTATAGAATTGAGAACTACTTCAAGACAAATGATTTAATGTAAGTGAGTATCCTGCAAACTAACACTGGTGATGCTGTGATGCATCCGGTGATGCTCCTAAGTCCCAAGCCCAGCGCTTTCATACACATATCTGCAGGTTTTTGGGCAAACGGCTGACACATGTTCAAATCCTTGAAAGTTGTACTTTTGTTACAGGCCTACTTTGTTATTTACATTGGATGATATGCGTGGATACATACAGTATACGATACACTTTAACGTTTAACTGATGAGCATCAGGTGTCTGACCTTGAAGGAAGCAATACTGAAGGAATAGAAATGTTTTCTAGTCTTCTTAAGGCTACATTTAATTTTCTCCGTTTCTTGGGCAGACCCACTGCAGAGAAACTTGTTAAATTCTGCAGTACAGCATAGTGGTGAGGGACCTCTGCCCCTCTCTAGTTGAAGTGCTGAGTATAGCCGAGCCTCCATACAAACAACTGGTGATGGCAGTGTGTGTTTGGAGTGTTTAGAACAAGGAACTCAGGGTCCCAGCCGCCCCGGGGCTGCCAGCCCGTGCCCCTACGGCCTGTCCCTGCCCGCCAGCCTCTGCCAGCTCAGCCCTGGCCTTCTAATTAAGTCTTCAATCAGCATTGTTGTTGTTAGTGGCCTATCCTGTGATGTTGCGCGGCACAGAGGGGGGCTGCCGGGTCGGCGGCCCGATTGATGTGTGCCTGCAGAAGCCTCACCAGCGCGCTGAGCGTGAGCTAGCTCCCCTAACACGCTGCCAATGAGCTCAAAGAGCAGCATGAGAAAAAGGGGGCTACTCACACACACATACCAGAAAGCTGCACCAGTTCATGCTAATGCTCACAAACGCACATCGTGTTCCCACAGCAAATTACCACGGGACCCTCCTATGTGCCTGTCGCCACATTTTCCTTTCAGGAATCTGGTAGTTTTGTAATTCAGTAAATGTACATGTATTTATCTCAAAAGTTTGCACTGAAGCCAATCATTGGATTTTTGAGGCCGCCACTGATGTCAATATTTATTTCATACACAAACAATTTTTCGTAGCACTGCTTACATTTGTTGATCAGTTGTGACCGGGATATGTACGAACAGTATTGAAGATATTACCAGCAGCTTATCTTTGACGTTGTTCTGCAATTTCTTGTTTCGAATGTTACAAACGTGAATATATTTTCATATCAACCTGAACAATATATTGGTCTGGCTCCCTGGTGTGCACTTGTCTGCGTCTCGGCATATCTCCTCTTCTTCTTTAGCTAGTCTCACATCTTAATGCCTTTTCAATGTTTTTTAATATTCTGTTCTTTCTTCTCTTTCTTCCTGTTGTCTCCTGCAGCTCTGTCTGATCGTGGCACTGTGGTTCTAGAGGCGGCCATGTCCAGTGCCCTGTCCACCCTCGAGCGCGCATCGTCTGAGAGGAGTCGGGCTGAAGCAGGCTGCCGGGGCTGTGTTCCCTGTTTGTTTCAGGACTGTGGACAGCTGACTGGCGCCTGCTGTAAGTAAAATGTGACTCTTCTTACTCTTTTCCTTCTTGAGCATCTTTAGTCGCTGTGTTCTGCATTACAGATGAATGCTCTTAGTAATTCTAACTGTCATATCTCATCTTCAGCGTCTCCTGCCAGTGCCTTATCAGAGCCCAGCTGTGATGTCATCACTAAGGCCCAGAAGCTTCAAGATGAAGCTGAGCGGAGTTGGGCTCTGAGCCAGGCCTGTGCGTACTACCAGCATCGCTGCCCACCTGGCGAGATAGACAAGGAGACCTGCATCAGGATCATGGGTGAGAGTTGCAGCGCCCGTGTCCTCCAGTGCAGCCTGCTTAACACGATGCAGAACCTGGAGCCTGCGACACAGACGCATGCACAGGGTGAGGGAAACATGTCTTTGTAAAGACGTATTCATACAGATAATCCTAAGATTTTCATTTTCACAGTGCTGATATTAAATGTTTGCTTACAAACAGCTGATTTTGCTGCGATTTCTGACCATCAGTGTCTCTCTGTCCCAGCAGCAGTGTGCGGTCAGAGGTCGTCCGCGGTGCAAAACATCACACAGCCTCGCTCCCGCATTGTGGGCGGCTCTCCTGCTCCTCCAGGCAGCTGGCCCTGGCTGGTCAACCTCCAGCTAGATGGTGGCCTGATGTGCGGAGGGGTCCTGGTGGACAGCTCCTGGGTGGTCACTGCTGCTCATTGTTTTGCCGGGTGAGTGTGCATCTCTGTTTTCTGCAACTATAATAACATCTTTGCATTTGCAAAGCATTTGAGATTATTTTTCCTCCTCTCACTCCCTGTAACTGTTATTGTTCTGACCTCTGCAGCAGCCGTAGTGAGAGCTACTGGACCGCCGTGGTTGGGGAGTTTGACATCACCAAAACTGACCCTGATGAGCAGGTTCTCAAAGTGAACCGCATCATCCCTCATCCTAAGGTAACAATCCAATATCATATCTGATTATATTGTGTTGTCTCTTCTACCACACCTGCCTGGTTGAACAATCAAGCAAACAGATCAGTCTTCAAGTAATTTAATCAGTCAAACTTTCTCCACTTCCTGCAGTTCAACCCAAAGACGTTTAACAATGATATAGCCCTGGTGGAGCTGACGTCCCCTGTGGTCCTGTCTAACCGTGTTACTCCGGTGTGTCTCCCCTCTGGCATGGAGCCCCCTACTGGCAGTCCATGCCTGGTGGCAGGCTGGGGCTCCCTCTATGAGGGTGAGTGGGAGATAATTGACATTGATTTTCACTTTAGAGGTATTTATAGCTTGGTTTTCTGCAAGCAAACTTAGAAGCTTTTTGTTCAGAATATATGCCGTTGATGCTGAGGAAGACTTTGAGTTTGTAATTGTGTCTCATTATTTAAACGTATAAACACTCGTCATATAACATGTTACATTTGTGTATTATTTTCTACAGACGGCCCATCTGCTGATGTGGTGATGGAGGCCAAGGTGCCTCTGCTGCCTCAGAGCACCTGTAAGAGTGCCCTCGGCAAAGAACTGGTCACCAATACCATGCTGTGTGCTGGCTATCTCTCTGGAGGCATAGACTCATGTCAGGTAGGAATTAACACACCTTCAAATCACTTTAAAAGATCTGATGTTCTTTTGTTTGACCCTTTTTTTTAGCAACTTTGCCATTTTCTAAAATAAAAAACAGACAACTGATCAGCTTTTTAAAATCTTTGTGTTTTTTGTTGTTATCTGTAGGGAGATTCTGGAGGCCCATTGATCTACCAGGACAGGATTTCAGGTCGGTTCCAGCTCCACGGCATCACCTCGTGGGGAGACGGCTGTGGGGAGAAGGGCAAGCCTGGAGTCTACACGCGGGTGTCTGCTTTCTCTGACTGGATTCAGGCTGAGATACAAAGTGAGTCTCAAGCAACAATAAAACAACACAAAAACTAAAATATTTGGATATGTCTTCGTTGTTAGAATACTATCTACAATGCTACAATCTATGCTTTTCTTTGTAGAGTCATTTGGAAGCAGGGAGCCAACATGTCCGGAGCTTCTCAAGACAACAGAAATGACGGAGGAGGAACAGAGGGCCGAGTTCAGCTCTCTCTGTCGCTTCTACACCCTGACCTGCCCCCCTGGTCAGTCTGCCAGCTCTTGCAGCCGAATGGCCGAGGACAAGTGCCTCACCCGCTTCAAGAAATGCCGTGAGTATTCATAAGCACAGTTTGATGGATTTAGAAGGACTACATGTACTCTTCATGTTGCTTTGAGGTTTCTGACGTGTTGTTGTTCTCTCTGCCACCCAGAGCTGCGTTCGTTCCTGCAGACCCTGTTGGACTTGCTCCAGAGGGCCGAGGACTACATCAGGGACAAAGTCGACTTGACCTTCTTCACCCAGACTCTGCCTCAGCTGGTGGAGCACATCTACAGCACGGCTTTCATCCACACCAGAGAGAGGAGGGACCTGGGCCTGAGCCATGGTCTCACACAGATCCAAGGTACATGATTGACAGATGACTTAAGCTTAAAATGTACAGATAACCATGCAAACACTTACTCTCTCCCGGCAGTGTAGTTTGTCATTATTGTAACACATGTTTTATTACTTGCAGAACAGCTAGGTGGAGCTGTGGTGCCAACAGAGCAGGGTCCTTCTCCAGTTCCTCCAGCCTTGTTCAGAGAAGTGGGACCCTCAGTGGATGACTGGGAGAAGTACCTGAGAAACGTGGCTGAGGACCTGGAAAAACAACACACTGACACACAAAGAGGACAGGAGGAGAATCTTTTCTTACAGGTATTGTTTGTGATATTTAAGTTAATAACTATGTACCATGTTTTGGTCCTTTTTTTGGAAAGGCAATCTGGGAAATGTATGATACCAGCATATGTAGACATGGCAAATAAGTGTAATGTTTTGATGTGGATTTATTTGAAGCTAATCTTAATATCCAACTCCATTTTTACATCTCCAGATGGAGGACGTCTCAGTGCATCATCTGGAGGGAGAATTTCGATCTGTTATCTCAGCTCTGCGCTCCAAACTGGACTCACGAGCCGCTCCTCCCATCCTGCACTTGGACACAGTCTACCTCCAGGAGGACTCTCCCAACAGTCCCCCTCTTCCTGCTTCTTCCACTGGAGCACCAGGCATCACCGGCCCCTCCTCCTCCACCTCCTCCCAGGAATCCCAGCAGCCTTGGTCACTTCTATCAGCTCTGATGAATGAAATTCAGAAATTAAGGACACAAGATGAAACTGTGACAGAAGATGCGCCACAAAGTGAAACCTCGGAGAGAGACGCTTCTAGTGACGTAAAATGGAGCGCAACCTCAGAGGATTTTACTTTTGATGAGGATGGAGAAAGAACAGAAATAAAATCTTCAGCGTTACCAGAGCAGTCAACAACTGTCGGTCTGCCGGTCACTGAGGGTGCTCACACGGAGACGACAGCTGACCCACGACAAACTCTAAACAATTTAAGTCTTCACAGAAAATACAGGAGCCTTCTTCGCAAGAGGCAGATACCTGGGGCCAATGGGAAAAGTACGTGCCATGTCCAAACTTTCATTGAGTACCTTTACAAAATAATCCCTGTAATATTTGGTCATGGGTGGATGTTATTTATCAAATCTAAAATGAAATGTTTTTTTTGTTCTGTAGTTTGTCCTGGAGTGAGAGAGTCCTCGCAGCAAGTCAGCCAAGTCAGAGACTCTTACAGATGGGTCTTAAATATCCCAAGCAAGAACCTACGCATGAACTTCCAAGAGGTAAATCGCCATTTAAGAAGCAGAAGTTACGTAAAAAGAAACTTTTTATACTCATGTACTAATCATTTCTCTCTCTCTCTCTCTCCTTGTTTCTCTCTCCTTTGTTCAGGTGTTAGTTGATCTGAGCTCCAAGAACGATCGAGGACTTTACCAGGCGCGGGTCAGAGCTGTAGTGGGAGGACGACCTTTGACCTTCTACAGTCTTGTGGGCCTGGAGAATGAGTCATTTTACCGTAGTGTGCCAAGGATCATCGCTTTGGCACTGGAGGCACTCAAGACTTGATTTTATTTACAGCAAGTGAGAAGAATAAAGACTCAGACGAGGGACAATGGCACAAACACTCTCAGAAAGACCTCTCGTCACGGGAAAGAGAGAGACGCACATAAAACGCACACTCACACAAACTGTACTTCTACTTCCGTCTCCTGTGAAAAGAGTTATTTTGTTTTTCCCCGCCTGAGAGCCTGACTGTAGCTCTTAATTAAAACCATGAATGTATCAATCCAACTATCGACCGCCCATCACGCCACAGGATGTTTTCTTTTTGTTTTTTGTATGTGGTTGGAGACGCAGCCTTGTCTAACTTATGAATCTGTACAAAATAAGTTATTCATATTGTCTTTTGCAAAGGTTGAGCCTCTTGTGAAGCAGACAGACTGTATATATTATTCATATTCTTACCTTATTCTTACCATATTTATTTGTATAGAGCAAAGCATTTGTATTTTTGTAAAAAAAAAAAAATCTATATATAAATAAAATTGTTATTGATGGTAAGGCGTGTGGTGTTTAATGTTGTGGTAATCTGTAGTTATGTAATTCCAAAGTGAATTTGTGAGGAGTTATTCAAAAGAGCTGACAGTCATGCTGCTAATCCTGCAGTATTTTGCTGCTGACGTACCCGAACATACTTTCTTAAGGCATGTTTTCGATTCTGATCGGCTCCTCTTGAGACCCCAGCTTGACCTCAGTCCTCCGACCCTTTAAGGGTAAGCTTTCCCATCAACACGGCAGCTGCCGACTCCCAGCTCCTCCCTGTCTTCACTCCTTATTTCCAGGATGGGGAATTGTAACTGGACACAGAAGTAGTCTGACCTCTAGAGACTCTTATTGTCTGTCATGAGTCAGAATTTCAAGTAAACACAACTGTCGCTTAAGGAAGTGACGCTCTCAAAGTGTTTACTTTTGTGGTTGCCATGTCTCAGCCACTGATAAACTGAATGAGCCTAAATAAAGCAAAGCAAGTGAGTGCACCAGCTAAAAGAGGGATATACAGGGATATGAGTGTGACAGCTGGGTAAACACACATACACACACCTCTGCTGCAACACATCAACTCCTGCCTAAAGCTTGTGTGTTTATGTGTGTGTGGGAAGTGTGCCAGATCATGGTGGGAAGTATTTTTGTGACACACACACACACACACACACACACACAAATACAGAGCAATGAAATGCTACTAATGTGCCAGCAACCTCCACAGAGCCCGGTCCGTCATCACAGAGGGGGTGCTGTAAACAGACGAGTCTTATCACCTGTTCTCTCCTCCACTGTATGGCTCTTTCAACTTTCTGGCCTTCAGACACGCACAGCGTCGCTGCCGGCTCTAATCCTTTTTTATTACAGACAACACATTTAACCCTGGTTTCTGTTGGGGAAAAAGTTGTTAGCTGTCTGAGCATAGATCACTGCCGTGCTAAATTTACATCACTTATGCTCACGTGGACATCTGAATGACAACAGCCAGGTGCACTGAGCACAATTACAGTACAGTGTGTGTTTTTCATGGTGTACTTTAACACTGGGGGGCAGCCATGTGCTGAGTACAATGCCTAAACTATGTGCATGTCATGTTCCCAGTGTGTGTGTGTGTGTGTTGTGACAGCTGGCTATGCAGAACTGGAAATACACTCTTGGATTTAACCCTACTAATCATCGACTCCCCCCAACAACCCCCAACCATTCCTCTAAACCTCAACCCTCCCATCAGCCCAAGCCCTGACTTTTGCTGGGAAACACACACATGTTTGTGGGCACACACAGACACACACACACACACACAGGGCGAGTGCCAGCAGCTTCATCAAGTAGTGTCCATGTGTATCAGATTAGTGATCACAGCTTTGTCTCGGTGCACACACACTAATGGATTCTGGACCTCCGCTCTCGCTGTCACTCTTCGTAAGGGTGTTCATGATTTCTGCCACAGGTAGGAACACTGGATGATCAGCCTGTATCTTTGCATGCAAGTCACATTATTAGATTTATATTGACTTTGACTTATGAAAAGGTTTTCTTCAAAGCCCCTGATTTACATTACATTTTTTTATTTAGGCTCATCTAATTGTAATTACAAAACTCATTTAGTTTGAATTCTTTAAATAGTTAGAGGGAAATTAGAAATAATGCTGGACCATGCTGTGTGTGTTCTGATGTACAGTTCATTGTTAGTCTGGGTTGAAATCGCTGTAATAGTAGACACCAACCAAACAAGAGCAACATTTGTGTTCGGTTCTTTTCGCCAAATCCCAGCTAAAAGCCACATAGACAGGTCTTCAGCTTGCTTTAGTGAGCGTGCTCTCTTTAGAAAAGGTTTGTCTCGCACTTCATGAAACTTTTGTTTTAATATTATTTTACTAAACAGAGAAATCCACAAGTTTCATCAGGGTTGACTGTCTCTACTTCCAGGATAGGGAAGTCGTTGAACAAGACTTAACGCATCACGAATAAAACTTTAAAACATTACCTCGTCTGTGAACATTTGTGTTAGATTTACATCAGCAATGGTGGCTGTTTAATGGTGTGTTGATCACCGGTGGCCTGGTTCTCTTTCCTTCTTCTCCGCCCCTCATAATGTGTTGTACAGTATTTCCCCTCCAGCTCCTGTTGGCAGTAAACATTACGCAGTCAGGTTGATAGACAGGAGTGAAGATAAAAATCCACTTTTAAATCCGAAAACTTAATCAGATCAGATCAGAATCCGATGTCACTCCGGGCGTTTATTCCTCCAGAAGGCCCGGCTCTGATCAGCTGAGCAGAGGCCATGCCTTCACGCTCACAACACTCTGCAGATGTCTTTTGTTTTGTTTGTAGAAATGACATATTAAATGAGTCACTTCTCCCAGTCTTTGATATTATCTTATCTCACTGCTGTGTGTGTGGTTTGTCTGCAGCATCAGCGCTCAACCTTGAAGGGGAGCTTTTTAAAGATTTGATGAAAGGCTACAACAAGAATGTCCGGCCAATGGAGATGAGTGGTGACATCACTCAGGTCCACATCAAGATGACCCTCACCAACCTCATCTCTCTGGTGAGTCACGGCCGCTGTGGTGTTTCTGACGAGTTAACGCTGAGAGTTAACACTGTTTACTGTTTACCATCTCTCCTCAGAATGAAAAGGAGGAGGCCCTGACGACGAGCGTCTGGATAGAAATGGTAACTTTACGTGCTTCATCTGCTGGATTTCTTTGCAATGATTTAACGTATCCACAAAAATCAAACCCTGAGTATTTCTGTATGTAGCAATGGTGTGACTACAGGCTCAGATGGGACCAGCCGCCCAGGTCAGCTCTGTACGGGAACATCACCTCTCAGATGCGGATCCCCTCTAAGAGCATCTGGCTGCCGGATGTCATACTGGAGAACAAGTGAGTGTAACAATTAACATTTTAACATTCAAAATTCCCACCTTGTAGCATACAAAAATGTCTATAAAAGCAATGAGAGCAAACAAAATCAACATTTCAGTATAAAATCTGAGAGCATGTTGTCTGTTTAACTGATGTTAAATGTCAGTGATGCAGAGTAACGCATGTTTCAAAAATACGTGTGACATTTCAACTGACGTTAATGTCGCCAAATGTAAAGGCACCCCAACACTCTCAGAGATATGAGGTGCAACTTTCCTATTTATAGCATCAGTATTTGTTCAAGTTGAGTGTATTTTTACAACATACATTTACCAGGTGTGGATGTAATGTTTACATAAGTCCTGTGTGTGCATACAATAAAAGTACAATATGTACAATATAGAAGCAGTGTGAATTTGATGACAGCTGTATATCTGTTTCAACCTGTTCACAGTGTGGATGGACAGTTTGAGGTTGCATATTACTGCAATGCGCTGGTGTCTCCTGACGGCTGTGTGTACTGGCTGCCTCCTGCCATCTACCGCAGTGCGTGCGCCATCACTGTCAACTACTTTCCCTTTGACTGGCAGAACTGCACCATGGTCTTCCGGTGAGTACAGTTGAGATGTGCTGGGATGTGATGATTGAACAGTGAGCAGTGCACAACAGTAATAATAATAATAATAACAATAATAATGATAATACATTTTATTTACAGTTTATTTGATTGGAAAAGAAGAAAAGAAAAGAGCACGCCACTGTTTAGGTTCTAGTTTGTATAAAACACTTGACACTCTTTCACGTGTCTCTTGAATGTGTTGTCTAGAAGTTATTCTTTAAATTTTATATTGATTTAAACACAAAGACAGGCTGAGTGGTAAGAAAACAGAATGAAATGGTGAAATAATTAAATTAATTAAAGAAATGAGAGTCATTAAAAAGCCATATACAACAGATACATTACAATACTTTAGACTACTCCAGCATCCAGAGTGTATGAACTACTGTGTATATGTGGTATATACTTATATATAAGTATGTAGGTATAGGTATGAATAAATACAATATGAGTGTATTGTGAATTGTATTGAATTCACATGTTTACCTGTCAGGTTTCTTCCACAGCGTCCAAACCTGGAACAATGCGTCCTTCATGCATGGTCCCTTTTCACTGTGTTGTCTTGTAAGAGTGAAAAGATGGTTCTGTTTGTTGAAGTGACAGATCGTTATATAACTTCTCTCTGCGTTCAGCTCCCAGACTTACAGTGCCAATGAGATCGAACTGGTCCTCTCACAGGAGGATAACCACACGTTGGAGTGGGTGGATATTGACCCAGAGGCTTTCACAGGTATCAAAAATTCTTAGATTTTGAATAATCGTGTCAAATAAAACACACCAACTTCTATGATTATCTAAATGTGCTTCTGCAGAATGAAAGCCTGTAATTTTGTTGTTGTTAGAAAATGGAGAGTGGGTCATCAGACACAGGCCGGCTAAGAAGGTGATCAACACCCAGCAAACGAAGGACGAGCTGGGTTACCAGGAGCTGGTCTTCTTCCTCATCATCGAGAGGAAGCCCCTCTTCTACATCATCAACATCATCGCTCCCTGTGTGCTCTTCTCCTCCCTCTGCCTCCTCGTCTTCTACTTACCTGCCAAAGGTCTCTACTTTTTGTATCTAAAATCCTATTCAGACCTGTCTGGAGAAATCTTGTAACAGATGTACGATTTCAGGAAATGTGAGTTTTCAAAATCACGGCAGACCCAGTTGCTGCTCCAAGATCTCGTCATTAAGATTTTCACCACAGCTTCATGTGCTTTACACGGAGGCTCCACAAGAGTTCAAATAAGTCATCAGTATCTGTTTTCATCAACACAAAACCTCACCACCACTGACTGAGTACTGATTTGATTTTTGCAGCGGGCGGTCAGAAGTGCACCATGTCTATCGCCACTCTTCTGGGCCAGACTGTGTTCCTCTTCCTTATCGCTAAGAAGGTTCCAGAGACTTCGAGGGCGGTGCCTCTTATTGGCAAGTAAGTTCATGTGAACGCTCTTAGATTTCTGTCCAACTACACCTGATCTGAAAAAATTCTGATGTGATTCATGAATCTTTGACTGCAGGTATTTGATGTTTGTGATGTCAGTGACCACGATGGTGGTGATGAACTGTGTGATAGTCCTCAACGTCTCCCTGAGAACCCCCAACACTCACATAATGACAGACAAAGTCCGAAAGGTGAGAGTGTGGCCTTACCAAACCCTTTAAGAAGCTACTGAATGAACGCACGGGTCTATTTGCCACTGGATTACCCTCTGACCCTGTGTCCTCCTCAGATCCTCCTAAACATCCTGCCTCGGCTGCTGAGAATGCAGATGCAACCCTGGACACCAAACAATGAATACACCTCAGAAGCAGGAAACAGTAAATCTCTGGCTACAGAGGTGAACCTGGTCCCCTGTCGACGCCGCAGCTCCATAACCCTCATCAGCAAGGCGGAGGAATATGTGATGAAAACAGCTCGGTCTGAACTCATGTTCACCAGACTCAAAGAGAGGAACGGATTGATGAAAACAGTATTCGAGAAGCTACGTAAGTATTTGAATGAGTTTGCATGTGTCAAAGTACACAGCTCTCGACTAGTTTCACTCTTAACTCTACAGATACGACCTTTTCAGTCTGTCACTGTCAACAGTTAATCCTCTACCCCCTCATATCTCACATGTGGAGTCCCTCAAGGCTCAGCGTTAGATCCCCTCCTATTTTCCATCTACAAGCTTCTGCCTGGCAAAATAATTCAAAACCACAGTCTCTGATTTCACTGTTTGTATTTAAAGCGCTCTAAATAAGTTTGACTCTAACCTGGACATGAAAGTGTGTTTCCCCTCATAACCCCGTGAATATCTGGTCTGTTTTGTACACAGATGATGGGCTGGAGGGAGGCACCGCTGAGCAGCTCAGTATCAGCCTGGCGAAGGCCTCTCCAGAGCTGAAGAAGTGCGTGGCCTCCTGCAAACACATAGCTGAGACTGCAAGACAGCAGAACAACTTCCAGAATGTAAGCTCTACAAATTCAGATTAGCTTGTTTTCTCAGGTTTAGTTTAATATCAGTGCTAAACTCTAATGTTTCTTCACCCCAGGAGAATGAAGAGTGGTTCCTGGTGGCCCGGGTGATCGACAGGGTCTGCTTTATCGTCATGGCGTTGGTGTTTTTTATCGGCACAATCGGGATCTTCCTGATGGGCCATTTCAACCAGCCTCCCTCCTCGCCTTTCCTCGGGGATCCCAAGAAGTATCTCCCTCCAATAAACAATCTCACTGATCTAACTGGGACAGACTTCCTATGGTGAACCAGGGGAAGATCTCCAGATTTTTATCGCTTTTCATCACGAAGGCGAAACCTTTGGCCGTCAGTCAGTGATCTTTCACTAACGACAGGGACACAGAGAGGATGGAGAAGATACAGCTGTGTGTATTTTCATTAGGTGATGTGGGTCTGTGGATTATCACAAAGTCAAAAATGCTTGTTCATGGTGATAGTAGATCCACTGCACAGACGTGCGATTGCCACACTTAAGCCGTGATGATGCATACTGGCATCAGCTGTGACTGATTGTTGAGGTTGAGAATGTTTTTGCATAAAAAAAGTAGAGTATTTTTATCAGCTGTCTGTGAGTTTAAAGGCAGTTTCAAGGCTTTCAATAAACTCCACGAAACATCTGTTAATCAAACGTGTATAACAGCCAAATGTGCCGAACGCATGCTTTTATCAATAAAAGTACTACTGTAATCTTGTGATTGCACACTGTCAGAAATTTCTTAATCCTCCTGTTGTTTGACACCTCATCGTGGCACATAGAGAGCACTGACACCCCCCCAGGCTAACACCAGAAACACACAGTCCCCCACCTCTGGAAGCAGGATTTCAATTACATGGCTGACTGGTGCCTTTCTCGCCCAACAAAAGGCAGATCCGGCTGGTTGGGATGGAAACGGAGTCAGGGGTTGAGACAGAGACGGGGAAGAGGAGCGGGAGTGAGCCCTCCAGACACACACACACATCACCAAACATTACTACGTGAATATTGACACAAACACACGGAGTGAGGAAGGGCCTGTTCATGACGACTCGTCTCTTCCCTCTCACAGTTAGATTATCAGAGTCTGTAGGTACCTGGAGGTTCACCACAGATGGTAAGCGAGAGACTTTTAATGCTCTAGCGTGCTGTTTTCTGTCTTTACACTGTCATTTCAATATAATAAGGGTAAAATGCTAGAGAAGATGTTAAGTATTACTCTTCGAGCAATCAAAGGACATAAAGTAGGGCTTCATGATGTTACTACGATCAGCTTTGTTGTGGAAACAGTTCAGCTGCAGATTGTGCAAGTTGGGTGTGTGTGATGTGAATAAAAAGGAGGCTCGAGCTGGCTGCTGTGATGAAATCACTTTGTTTTTAGAGGACAATGTTTATATTAGTGCCAGAGAGCTGTCTCGATCTGCTGACCTGCTGTGAGGAACCTGGAGGGGGAAAAGTTGTTTTTTCTCTCCTATATTCAAGAGTTCACTCATTATTCATTTTAACTGTAACCCTTCATTTCACAGACAAAGGACATTTGTTCTATTTGTGTGTTTTGTACTTTTCCAGATTTCCATTTTCAAAACTAGAATTCTTCTTCACAAAATTCAAAAAGATAAAATTGTGATTATTTTTCTTTTTTTCAAAATTCTGCTTATGTTTTATTCTTGAAGAGGACGAGAGGAAGAATTTAGAGTCTATTAACTGAACTATCATTTGGATTAATAATGAACTTTTAACGGTGCAAACACTGACACTTTGGGTCAGTGGCCAGCCTGACCTACCAAGGCAAGACAAATAACACCTTTTTCATTACACGATTGCTTAAAATGAACTTATTTTTCTGTATTTTCTTTCTGTTTCTTTAATTTGACAAACAATATAATGTCACGATATTCATGTGTTTCACCTTCTTGTATCCAATACAGCTTATAGTTATTTTACTTTATACTTCTCATGTCTTAATTTGCGTTCACCTCTACTTCCATCCACTGGGGGGGATATTTTTGCATCACATCACCCCAAATTTTACAAAACTTCCACTGTGGTAAAATACTTTAAAAATTTAGCAGTTATGATAGCGTGTAAAACTATGTGACTGAGAGACAGACTTTGATAGTTTTATTGCAGCCCAATCATCAGAATAAATGTTTGCAGTGTAAGTCTCTGCTAACCAGTATGTTAATATTTTCTTAGGTTCAATTTTTTTACTTTATCTTGTAACAACGCTGTGCTTATCCTCTGGTTTAGGCACAAAAATCACTTGGTTAGAATTAGGAAAGGATCATGTTTTGGTGTTTTGGTCTTCACAAAAGTTGGAGATGTCCCAACTTCCCATCAAAAATATCAGTTTTTGTCACCACAGTCAAGGCTGGATATTGTCCCAAGGTCTCCTTAAAATATCCCGTGGCACCACATGTACAAATGTTGAAAAATGTGAACGTATGAGTGGTTTGCAGAAATGTTAACTACCAAGATTTTATCCTGGAAACTGGGCTGCAAATGTAATATTTAGGGAATACGCAATGGCTGAACTGGAAGTTATTAAAGTCCATAACGACAATTTAAATACTCAGTCTGAGTCTAATCCTCAGGTCTGACCCACATATATTTTCAGTTTTACACCATGTCAGCGGTCACCAGTCAGCCTCTTCCCTTTGATCGACTGGAGCGAGAAAAACACATCCAGATGATCTTCAGCGCTTTCCAGAACCGCTGTGGGCCTTCGTGTCAGTGCCACCGGGAATCAGACGAGCAGCTGTCAGGCCTGACTCCTGGGAGGAAGACGGAGAACATGCAGCCACCGGGGAAAGTGAAGAGGCCAGGGGTGGAGGAGCAGTGGCCTGGAGGTGCAGCGGGATCACATTTTATGTCTGTGCTGGAAACAGTCAGTCAAATACATGTCACCGCCAGACCAGAGCTGCAAGGTGAGCAGGAGGGATTGTGTGTTTCTGTGAGGGAGATTTGTCTGACTTAAAGGAATAATGCTGTGTCACTGTAGGTCCACAGTGTGTTCCCAGGAGGATCTACAGCATCACTGCAGGAGGCAGCAGGTCACAGTTAATTGTGGCTGTGGAAGGTACGGATCCCTGTTCAGCTACATGTGTCTAAACTGAGCTCCACTCATCCCATCTGCCTCTCACATAAAGTGACTGATGACTGTGAATAATGCTGTTTTCCTTGTTCTCTCCCTCCTGTCAGAGAGTTCATGTGTGTGTCTCCAGTGTTGTGGTCCGGCTCGGGCCTGTTCCCTGCAGGGCTTCGACTGTCAGGGCCGCCAGGTCTTTTATTTTGAAAGGCCCCTCAGGGTGGATGCCTGCTGCCTTGGCTGCTGCCTGATGGAGATGAGAGCCTACACACCTCAGAAACATCTTATTGGAAGCGTATGCCAGAGGTACAGTCTGAATCTGTTTAGTTAAGTTTAGTTAGCGTGCCCAAACTTTTTCCTTTGGAGGACCCAAACTTAAATTTTAAAGGTGTGCCACGGGCCAAAAGCAAACATCTATCCTACTTTAATGTTATTAAGTTCCCTTAATTGACTGACTTCCCGCACAAAGTGTCATTTCATCTGCAGTGCTCAAATTATAAAAAATAGTTAATAATTCAGGATCCCCATTTGACCAATTATTCTAAATACCTGTCTGAGATATGTGACACTTGTCATATGCAGTGGTGGTGAATGGATTTTGTTTGTGGCGCTCACAGAATTAAACAAAAAAAAAGTTTTGTGAAAAGTTTTCATTGATATCAATCAAAAACTGTGAGGGTCAACGAGAGTAACGTGGCACAGGTGATGCTGTTAAAAACATGTTTTTTCAAGCTGTTTGTCGTACCTTTTTGACCCCCCACTAACAACAATCTTCACACTTTACATTCTCAGACTGAACAACTTGTCATGTGAGCCGTTTTTCCATGTCCCTCCCAGCCTCTGGCCACCCCGAGCCACTGTAGATGCCCAGGCCTGTCTGTAAATAGCTGTGAGAGCCTTTACTTTTTCCACCAAGCTGTGCTGCAGTCTAAACCTGGGAGAGTTAATGCACAAAACAGCTGTCTGCACGGAGACACACCGACAGAGCTACCCTGGGCTGGGGGTGGGGTGGGGGCTAGGAATGCGGCATCCTTCCTAATGGGAATGTTGGCTAATGGGAGCAATGGCAGCACCCATGTCTCCTGAAATACTTCTACCTTCTTCATCTGGCCTAAATCTGACTCCAGGGTTAGCTGGGGTGCCTTTGTGGGTCGAATTTAGAGCTCTCCAGAAGCATCGCTCGATGAAGCTGTGTCCAATTAAGACTGACCTGGCAGAGGTTTCGGTGATCTACTTGGTATAAATATTCTCTCAGTTGTGCTCGAATAAAGCATGCCCCAATTTGAACTCTTCCGACATCAAGCAAACAATGGTTTTGGTGCTGCAGAATCATGACAGCTGAAAATGTGATCAACCAAGCATCAAGGCTGGGCTGCGCCAGCGTGTGAAGTACTGGCCAGTGTATCTGCTTATTGCATGATTATGTAAGATGATGTGCAAAGTTGTTGTGTGTTGGCCGACTGTGTTTTCAGGTGGAGCATGTTCACCCCTCTCCTGGAAGTGTGTGATGCAGAAGGAGCGTCCACCGCCAGGATCCAGGGCTCCTGCTGCCCGTGTCGCTGCTTCTCCAACCAGCAGTTCCAGGTAGAAATATATCTAAACGACCCAAAATTAAACAAGTGTTTGGACAAGTGGATTTCATTTAGTATGTTTGGCTTTTGATCACTCACCAGATTGTCTCCAACATTGGTGAGAAAGTGGGCATGATATGGAAGAGATGGCCTGGTTTCAATGACGAACACAACATGGACCATGAGTATTTTGGGTTGGAAGGTGAGTGGTTTCCAAACGTCCTCTGGCAAAACGGAGCCAAAAACATGACTTTTATGATACTTTTCACAAATCTTTTTCACTAGTTTCCTCAAAAATTTAAGTTAAACTGAATCTTGATCACCTCGCCAGCATCAGAGCAATCCGGTTTCCTTGAAGGGAAAATATTCAGCGTTTTTTGTGGATGTTCAATCACTGTTGATGATCATTGTAGTCAACTGGAGCAATACATTCTTCACTGCGTGCTAGATTGACTGAAAAATCGGGATTCTCCTGCTGCAAAATCTCTTCTGCAATCGATTCTTTCACGTTGGTATTCCCAATTTTTAATCCCAGTGCTTTTGCTCAGGAAAACACGGATCCCAGCATCAAACTGACATTTGTGTGGCAAGTCTTAGAGGTTAACAAGCCTCTACTGAGGACTGAATAGACATACGTTAAAAGAGACGAAGTCAACCAGCTTGCGAAGACTTGTATCAGTACAAATCAACAACAAAGTAAACCGCTGTATTGCTGTGACGTCAGGTGTGTTTCCTGTATGTTGGCCAACTCGTGCCGGACGGATCTTGCTAGAGTTTCCATTCCAAATACAAAGGATCGCAGCTTTCTTTCCACACCAGTGAAGAAAATGGTGTTAAACTACAAACTATTATGGATGAGGATACATTTTTGCATGCAATGCATCCTGGTACATGTGTTCTCCACAGGAGAATTCAAGTTTTAGGTTAATACAGCACACATTGAGGAATTTAGTGCTTCAACTGACTACATTTGCCATCGGCACTGATTGGACATCAGTCATCACTAAAAACCCTTTAATTAAATGACCTTTTATACCTGTTTCCCGTTTCATGTTTGATTCTGCCATTTCCACATCTGTCACAGTGCCGCAGCGTATGGAAGCACACACTAAACTGCTGCTGCTGGCAGCCACTTTCTTGTTGGTAAGCACTTGAGCTTTTTATTTTAACTTTTGCAGGAAAATACGGTTTATTGATGTGATAAAATAAGCCTTTGTCACAGCAGGAAAAGCACAGGTGTAAGTAATAAAATTAACAATGGCTCAATTCATTGTAGCAGCTTCACTTTCAGGGTCTGCCTGCTGTCACACTGTCATGGCTTAATGGGCCACTTTACTGAACACATTGTAGTATCGCCTGTGATTTTCTTACTATTACACATCAAAATAGCTGCTGTGAAAACCTCCCTCACTTATTAACCACTTGTCTTTTTTCTCTCTACAGAATCACATGTTCTTTGAAATGAGCTGATCAATAAAAAGGACCAGTCATGAGTAAAGTGACCCCGGTGAAACCACTTTATGGTATGACACTGCAACATTGAATTGTATAAGTAAGACTGTTGTGGCATTAAAACAGTTTCAGTGTACATTTCTGAAAGAAAATGACACTGAGGCAGCTTTAGCAGCAGATGCATATTTGACATTTATTGCTTTAATCCATCAGGTGTACATCCAACAGTGTTTTCTTCACTTCTGACACACACCTGCACCCATCATCACACCACCAAACTTGGGCAGCATTACAGTTTTTCAACAAACTATACTTGCTTTCTTGACATGGTTCCAAAAAAACAAAGAAAGATGCTCCCGAGTCATCGATAAAAACTGTAACAGACCCTGACCCCTGGGCCCAGTTTCATTTCTTTTACTACAAAATGGAAAAGGAGGGAAGGTCAGCGTTTCAGGACTCCTGTACACCTTTGTTGAGGACATTAAAGCAAAGCCCATCCCTTGGATTCTTTAAAGGCAGGGTAAAGACAAAAGAGACAGAAGGGGAAACTGGTTCAGGTAGGGCTCGAGGCCAGGCACAGTGATTTAGGCAGCTTGGCAGTCCATTCTTAAGATGCCGGTTATACAACCTTCTGCCCAGCACATGGATGGTCCTCATCCTTTGGGATTCAACTTCCAGGTCAAAGATGGAGAATCATCGCTGATTCAGTTAAGTGATCTTTGAAGTGGACTGTATTTACAAATATATCGTACACAATGATAGTAATCGATCTAGTTCGAAATGTCCAGAGGAATCGTAGTTAAAATACAGCACTTTAATAAAATAACATCTGCCTGCAACCCTGTTTGAGTCCCAATAAAACAGATTAACACAAATTTATCTGAACAGCATGAAGTGTGATGTTATGTTAAGCAGTAAAATCAGATCTAGTATTACAACAAATTGGTTTTGTTGTATTTTGTCAAGTACACTTTGTTAACAGCTAATGACCAGATCAGCAAACACCAGTCGTATGGCCTCCCTCTGGTGGCAAGTTAACAGAAAAATATATATTAAAAAAAAAACAACAACTGGAGGCTTTGTTCTTCTCTGGTTGATTAAAAATAACGCATATTTCTCTCTTCGGCTTGGTTCAGCGTTCTGTCCACGGACTCTTCTGCTCATTTCCAATTTGACACATAGAAGGAATGGTCTTCTTGCCTCTTTTCCTGTCTCGTTTACACAGTGACAATCCACGTAGAGGTATCCTTTCCAGGACTCGTCATCGCCCCCCGACACATCACATATACACACACCCCTGCACACCGGGGACAGAGACGAACAACATCAGTGTTAGAGATGCTCCTACGGACTTATTTCTCTAAAATGATAAATCGTTTAAACCTAGACTAGTCGACAAGTCTAAAAGTAAGAAATCATTCAGAAAACAGCCAAAAATTGAGTATCGATAAGGTTAAACATGTCTGAAAAAGCAACATTTGACTACGCAAACATAACATTTCAGTGCAAATGCCTATGTAACTTAAAGTGTTAGTTCAGGCAACTAGAATTTCTGGTTCTGACAAGTCAGTCTAGCAATGTATAATCAACTAGCTGACTAATTGCTTGCATCCCTAATCAGTACGAGACATCAGACTAATGTGGCAATAGTGCTTACTCTTGCAGGGGTTCTCTGTGTGAGGGGCTAACGTCCCCCGCTAGCATTCACCAGACCATGGAAGTCTTCCCATGCTCTGCAAACAAAGAAAAGGATGCAGCACTTCACCATTCACACCAAAATAAAGATACTCTTTATGTATTTGGGGATTTTCAGTGAGAGAATTACAAATGCATCTCTTTACTGGAAAAGCACATAAAAAATGGAGCTGCAGACATATTTGTATTTTACATGTCAAATGTACTTACAAATAACAATAAGAAAACAGCTGGGAAACAGATTTTAGCTAGGATTTTTGTAATGAAAGCATTTACTCATCATCCATTATAATGTGGATATTTCTTTAACTTTAATGTTTCTTTTTTTTTTATTTAGAAAATGGTGAAAAATCATAATTTCACAGAGGTGACATCTTGACAGCTGTTATTTCCAAACAACAATTCAAATACCAAAGATATTCAATTTACAAAGAGAGAAGCTAGAATAAGAAGATATTTTCTTGTTAAAGAAAATAAATAAAATAAATAAACCAACTAGTTCCCACTGATTAATTTGAGCATAACATTAGCACTGTTTTATTAACTTTAAATCCACTCTTTAAAGCAACATTCTAGCATTATAGTTAAAGTATAACCCCACAATCCCTCCTGGGTGAGAAATGCAAAGATTGTAAGCATGCATTTATATATTAGCATTAATATCTGTGTTTTCATGTAAGAATTTATATGTATAGGAGAGTGTGTGAAGGGAAAATAACAAAACGAAGAGACATACATACTTAATGCTGTCTGTGTGAGTCTTGTACTCCATTATGGTGTTGGGAGGCAGGTTCAGGACTCTGCGCAGGGTGTCTCTGATGCGGGCTGTTGTCGCCTGGTCACTGGCTGTTTTGTTCCAGATGGAGATGATGTCCTCCTATAGATGAAAAGCAGAAAGGGCATGTCTGAGAATAAAGTCGGCGGTGCGTGACTCGAGATGAAACGGAGGCATTTCCGATTGTGGGTTTTACCTGGAAGCGTACTGACACCACCGCCCCGCAGATCTCCTCTCCCACCATGAACTGCTCCCCGAGCATGGCCAGGATCAAGTTCTCCCAGCACCGAGATGCCAGGCCTTTCCTCAGACGGATGATCCACTTTCCACCCATCTTATTGGCATCATCCTGAACATAATAGCAGCAGGGTTTCAGAGTGGGCTTCTCATTTATAAAACCAATAAGGTTCATTGCATAACAAAATGAGTACCCACCTCCCACATGGGTTTAATACCCTCCTTGAAGAGGTGGAAGTCACTATGGCCTGTCAGGTCACCTGGCCGGATCATGTGACTATAGAAACGCCAGAACTGCTCCACCTTGAGAAGGAGAGGAAACGTTTATATCAACAACTCTGGGGAGCTTGTATTCATGGGTCTGGGCTGTGTCTAGCTGAGGTGATATCTACTAAATGCCCTTTCTCGACATACCGAGGCGAAGCTGCCAATCTGCTTAATGTTCTGTTCGTAGCTCTGAGTACTGGCTGGTCTCCCTGGGGTGCGTCTGGAGTACCAGAAGGTGTAGTTGTATTGTAGAGGGTGCTCTCCTGCCCCTGGCACCACCATCTGCAGAAAAACAAGACAGTGACTTAGCACTCCAACCAATTTGAAGCCACTGCTAACACAACGCAATCTTTTAACAGGCTCACCTTTTTCTTGGAGGTGTTCTGTTCCTTATCCTCGTCTTCAGTTTTTTCCTTCTCACCGTCTTTCGGTGAGCCTTGGTCCTGGTCGTGGTCTCCACTGTCATCATCTTTCAGACTGGATTTTAAAGGAACACAGACAGCAAAATGAAAAACACTTGAGTCATGCATCGCCTACATTTCAGTTAAGAGGAAGTCAAACAACTCTAATGACAGTAAATTAGGTAAAACTAGCAAAAACTAAGGTATAAACTAACTTTTATATGTTCAGCAGTCTTGGTTGATGCAGACGAAGACTCGTTTAGTCCATTCAAACTGATCTTTGTGCTGTTTTTAATTGTTTGCTTCTTTGTGTATGTTTTACAGTCTTCTTTTTAATCATTTTTAATCTTATAAAGCAAGTTGTGCTCTGTGAAAGGTGCTTCAAAGCTACTACAAGGATTTTACCTGGTTACAAAACAGTATCAATGTGCTACTGAGATGAGTTACACAAGCAAAGAAGACCAGGACTGAGAAGATGAACTATTTCTATTTGGTCTTTCTTTAGGCCTGTCACCAGGAGCCTGTGTTTACATGTCACCAGGCACAGTTACAGTAAGTGGGACATTAGCCAGTTAAAAGAAGAACTGGAGATTGTACCTGACATTATATTTTGTGGCTTTGATTGTGGCAACACTTCCACTTTTTGTCCACAGGGGCCTCCAAAATCATAAAATAGTTACTTGTAGTAGCCTTAGCTAAATTACAAAATAAACTTTACTTGTGGTCATTTTGGAGGCTGTAATTTGTGGTGTACTGTGCTACAGTGACGGGTGATTATCACATTTAGTATGCCCTCATTGACATAGTTACAAATATAAAAAACACTTTCAACATGAGCTGAACATTAATCTTTAGGAAGACAGGACTTATGGCACAGCTGCTACATTAAAACTGTTTGTTTTAGCTAGCTACACCTGACAAACTGTTACATGTATCTGTTTTCTGCCTGTTAGCTGTACAAACCTACACTAGGAAACACCTCCTCTTAAACTTCTCTGGCCGTGAATAGCCAACAACACACAGTTAGCTAGCTGTCTACCCGTGCTTCACGGCTGTGGGCGTCCGATCAGAGCCCGGACAGCGCGCACCTTCCTCGGCCTCTCAACTACCACCACCCCGAGGATTCGGGGCCCGCTCGCCCTCCGCCAAGCTAAGCTAACGCTAGCAACACGGCTCATTCCTCGTTATAAAATCCCATTAAATCTCTGCTGTTGCTTCCGCTCGGCGTTAACGCACCCGTGTGTGCGGACCTCGCTCTCATGCGGGTTTATAAACGCACACACAAGCATGCAGGACCATGCAATAAGGCTGACACACCTACACGCAACAGCCTTCATTAACGTTACCCCCCCACCCCCCACAAGTGGATCTGCAGCCCCGGCGGGGAGCCCACTGCTCTCCGGCGGACACTGCACACAAACTTTGGATTACTCACGCGTCAAATTTGTTGTTCATTATTTTCTAGGTGCGAGTCTTTCGGAGTCCGACCACTGCCTCCTGAATTCCGCAGGAACGGCGGCGCGCAGCACGTGTACGCGCACGCCGTGTATTGGTCGTGGTGATGAGCGTGGAGAGCTGAGGGGTGACAGGCAGCTCCACATGTACTCGTCTACACTCCTGATGCAAACGTATATACACACTGATTAAAAAAAAAATCACACCAACATGTGGGACGCATGAGCGTCAAGTTGTTTTATTCATCACATCTCGTACAGATGACTCTCAAACATGATAAATACACAGCACAGTGCCGCTCCAGTCATTAATTATAGCTCTGTAAAAGTCTCTGTTATCACCGGCTCAGAGGATTCATCAGAAACCCTGTGACTTCAGCACACAGACATGTGTGCGAGCAGGCAGACACACACCACCACACATACGCAGCCTCAAAACACACACACACAAAAAATAAATAAATAAGAGGGACTGGCAGCTTCTTCATATGAACCGGCTTCCTCTGATGTGCCGCATCCCTCGTTTCATCCCCCTCCGTCCGTCCACTTGTCATCTGTTCCCGCGGCAACTTCAAACCGTCGCTCTCGTTCAGGTCCAAGCAGAGCTGTGGACCGAGTCTGGGGGGACAAAAAAGGGAGCTGGGGTGGTGGGGGTCGTGGATGGAGTCAGGAACTGAGTGGACTTCTTTAGGTCCAGCCTGACTTTAGAGTTAGCCTGGATGGTGAGGAGGTTTGGGGGTGAGGGACGGGGGAAAACCCTGTGTCTGTGTCTAGAGACGAACAATGCAAGCGAGGTTAAGGAGCAGAGTGTCTGGGGGTGAGGGATGGGAGGAAAAGCTCTGGCATGGTATGGCACGGTATGGTGTGGTGTGGTTTGGTTGGCTCTGCTGTCGGAGACCATCCCCTCGCCCCTTGCCCCCTGTGCCTCTGTGAGGACCTTCATGAGAGGGCCCTTTGTTCCGGGCCGGCAGGCGCACCAGTGAGTGAATGAGCAAGAGCAGCGGCGGCCCTCTTCAATGGCGGCTGTTTGTTTACACCAGCCAGTCCCGTCATACTTCATTAGCAGCCCAGCCCACCGACAACCTCTGATGTCCTAATCGCCGATGAGTGTGTGGCTGCCCATCAGCCCCGAGCCTCAGCGGTTCAAGATAAAGGGGTTCCTCGGTTTTCCGACATTCCCACTATATCTGCCCGCCGGCCTTCTCAGCCACTGGTGGTACACGTACATACACATATATGCACACACATACAGAATTCATGGTGAGGGTGGACGGGAGGACCGGCTCTTTCATCACGGGCCAAGAGGCACAGGGAGGTGAGGCGACGTCAGTGGAGCAGCAACAGTCCCAGAGAACTAGCTTTGCATCACAGAGATGTGAGAGATCTGCCGCCCAGAGAGACACAAAAACAAGACAGTGTGATTATTCAGTGCTGCCACCTTCTGACGCCAACACAGACGTAAAATAAGAGTTTTTTGTAAATAGTTTTGCCATCATAATAGCCCCATATCATTGGATAACTGATGGTGATGGTGATGGTGATGAAAGCCCTGTGACATTAGTGGAATAAGATTTGTTGTCCAGTGAACTGACCTCCTGAATGGCTCTTCCCAGCCTCTCCTGGCTTTTCACCACTTTCCTGGAAGAGACACATTATTACATTATGTATGACAAAGATGCAACACTGACACCTGAAGCTGCTGCTATTAGCTGCGTAATCACGTTCAGATTGGAACGGAGCCAACCTGTGTATCCTGCGAGACAGGCTGACGGTGAAGTTTGCAGAGCAGTCGGGCTGATAAGTGGACGGCACTATGGTGTAAGCTCCAGGAGAGAGACAGCAGGCCAGAGTGACGTCCTGGGTGTAGCAGTGAGGGACGCAGCTGGCCACAGGATCATCATCCCTGGGTGATGTCTGCTCAGATTCCCCTTCTAGGGACTGGAAACAGTGAAAATCAAATTA
The DNA here is from genome assembly GCF_040436345.1 of Pagrus major. Taxonomy (NCBI): domain Eukaryota; kingdom Metazoa; phylum Chordata; class Actinopteri; order Spariformes; family Sparidae; genus Pagrus; species Pagrus major. Next base: position 25,299,941 of record NC_133235.1, read on the forward strand.
CAATCATTGTGCAAACTGTCTAAGTTGCTCCTTTTTTTATATCAGTGGTAGCATTCACATGATATCTGTACTCATGTATGATCTGTCAGTTTAAGAGATGCATTACAAGGTTCATTAAGACCAAAGTATTCACAAATTTAATGTTTTTTTTTTTGGCCTGTTTTCAATTGTGTTGTACGGAAGCCAAGAACAGCCATACCATAATCTCTAGATCCCAAGTTTATGATATTTTCTTTTCTCCTTTTTATGTTGCGACAACAAGTTCATCAAGCCGTTATCATGAGTAAACAAAAGGTAATTCCCTTGTATTACTTAACTCTTTATCGGGGATCAGCAGTGCCAATCCAGCATGCATAAAAAGCATACATGTCTGGACAACTGTAGCATTTATTTAAGCAGAAAATGTACTATTTATTGATCAATGCATCCGACTGTACTCCAGTCTTACTTATTTATATACATACTTTATTATATTATCCAAACATCCACCAATGTGGGTGTTTTCTTTTCCAGTTCCAATTTTCAATTTTGCTGAAAATCACTTTACTTACAAAACTCCTGTTTGTTGTTTGTTGTAGTTCATAAAAAATGTATTAGGTTTGCTTTGAAACTCCCACTTCTCCCATAGAGCAGTGTGTGTATGTCATGGTCCATTTTTATGAATCTCATAAAATCACCTTATGAAGTCTTATTATCTTGAGATAACAAAATAATTAACTTGTGATCTCGAGACAACGGCATTTAAAAAATACTTGCAAGCACGGCCTTTCTCTGCTTCCACAGTGCTGGGATTAAAAGTGTTATTTGTTGAGCTAACCCCTGACATTAAAAACTGTCTGTTCAAAGCTCAAACACTTAAAAGTTAGTGTGAAAACTGACAAAAACAGTCAACATTTCAAAGATCTACTGTGATTACAAACTGTACTCATTATATCGCAGATGACTGAGGGAAATGTAAACAAAGGGAAATGGCCCATAACTCTAAAAAACAGTGGTAAATCTCCCCTCGTGTTTGACTGACCTTATAAATGTGGAAGCCAATAGGGTGCAAGTCAGTGTCAGGGCGGCTCTGGCGCAGGGTAATCCTGACATTAACTCCTGATGTCACTGCTGACTCATCACACACTGTAAAAGGGAAGCTGGGGTTCTGCCGGTGGGACAGGAAGTTCCTGCTTCCTCCGGCCGTCCTTCCCTCCACCCACGAGCCACTGAAGGAAGTGGTCTCCCACTCTCCGTCTGTTGTTAATGGCAGTGAAGGTGCTGGGCTTTTCAGGGCACTGAGGAGGAAGCAGACATTGTTGTGCCATGAATAATTCAGTCGGAAAGAAAACACATTGAACGAGCACAGAACTTTAAAGGGTCGAATAGGAAGGTTGGAAAATCCCTCTTTTGTAAACAGTGTGTGTGGTAACAGCTGGAAGTGTGCTTGCTGCAATTTAAAGGGATACAAAGTTTAATTTATTACTTGATTCTTTTAAAAGATTTCTTTCAAACTGACCAGCAGATGTCACTATTTATTTACTGTCATTTATTTTTATGGGACATTGGGAAGTTAAGAAAGTGTGTGAGCACAAATTCATGAATCTTGATCTCAAATTAATAGATTACATGCACAAATTTCAAATAACATTCAACAATATTGTTGACATTTTAATATCTCAAAGACAACACAACACATATTGTTGAAGTCACAAAAAAAAGTAAAAAGTACAGAAACTTTTTGACGATGGTTAAATATTTGGACCTCATAGTTACATTTTGTTAAATTTTTTTAAAAAGGAACGTATTTCCTGTATAATTTTCACATAGATAAGATAATCTTGTTGACTCTCTCCTCCCATGAGCTGGTCCTTACCTGAGGGATGTTGAAGAGGAAGAAAAGACCCTGATGAGGAAGCGGGCCTCAGCTCCTGGCTGGTAGGCGCTGGGGATCAGCAGGTAGTATCCAGCCTCCAGCTCTCCATGGAGGACCACCTCTCTCTCGTAGGCGTGGCAGTGCGTAGAAGCACAGGGAGTTTTGTTCAACATCCGGCTTAGATTAAAACGCTTCTTCTCCACCTGGTGACAGAAAAAATATAAGTAACGCGATGCAAAGACACAAACATTTATCCTCCTGTAACTGATGTCACAAACCTTCCATATGTGTAGAGCGATAGCCTGGTAGTGCTGGTGCTTTGTGTTCTTGCTATCCTCCAGTAGCGTTTGTGCATATTTTTCCGTGTTTCTCCATTTCCTATGCTGCAGCAGCGACACCAGCGCCTCTCCTCTCTCGCACACTTTGAGCCAGAACTTAGGGTTGCTGCTGTAGCTGCTGCTGTTACGGCTGCCGCCCGCAGAGTGTCCCTTCATCCACCTGCCAGCCAGCTGATGGCTGTGTGTCAGCAGACTTCCTGTTGAAGAGTTGTCAGGGTTAAAAAGGACTCCACAGAGGTGACTGTAAGTTTCAAACAATCTCTAATAAAATATAGGAGTTACCAGTATAGATGCTCTTTAGGTGCCCCTCGTCACTGATGGGGTAGCCCACTGTGACGTCATCAAAGTGGGACAGGAACTCGGTCTCATCTAACCAGAACTCGCCCTCGGCCACCCTGGATTGTAGGTCCGCAGCAGAAACAGGGCTGACAGAGCTCCAACCAGCACCACTGCGGAGAAAAGAGGTAGACGGAGTGAATGCAGACGAGTGCTGGAGTGGAGTCTTTTTGTGAGGTTGGAGGATAAGAAATGAGAAAAAAGGGGTAGATGATTCTGGGTTTTCATTAAATCAACTACAATTTTGAATATCAGGAACAGTTAAGAATACTATGACAGTAGAAGAACTATCTAAACTATCTTTACATAATTTCCACTTCTCTTAAGACCAATCCATATTTAAATTGCATGCAGCATAAAGTCTTTGAAAAGTTGGATGTGAATAATTTACGAGCAGCCCTTGAATGCACCACTTAGAGCACAGACAGTCGACAGAAGGCAGCTGTTTACAGTCTGACAACAAGTTTTACAGACTTTTTGAGACATTTGACCCTTTCTACAGACTTCCTGTTAGCCCACCAGTACAGACTTCAGACACGATGTTTACAATTATTTACAGTATGCATTTATATCATTATGTAACATTAAGAACGAAACACAAAAGAAGACACACATGCATATGCCTACCTCCCTATCCAGGCCCCTCCCCAGCAGCATCGTCCCCAGGGGTTTCTGATCCTGAGCAGCCGTACTTCACTTCCTGACACCGTCTTCACATCCAACCACTCCATGACAGTCAGCGCATGGTACTGACCCAGCTCACTGGCACCTAGAACAGTCACCAAGTTCATCAGATGATGTGATACAGGATCAAAATCGCTTGTATCTGCACAAAAGCCCTTTTTTTATCTGACCTTCAGGGCTGCTCTGAGTGGAGCAGCTGACTGCACACTGGTCCTTCACTGGGTTCAGAAGGTTCAGGTCCAGCCTTCTCCTCCTGACCTGGTCGCTGTCCTGTTCTGGTCTCTGCTCTTCCTCTGACCCAAAGTCTCCCAAGCTCCAGCGCTCCGCCAGGCCCCCGGTCAAATCCACCAGGGCCTCGGACACCTGCCCCGCCCACAGTCGCTCATATGAGCCATGAAGCCTGAAGAGGATGGAAGAGACGGGAAATGGGATTCGCAAACTTAACTTGACATGCTGTTGTGAACTTTTTAGTAAAAACTTTACACAAGTAGCACCAATAAAGTCTCTACTAGATCAAAGTTCATAGCAAGTCAAATGGAGGGATAGGGGACTTTTCACAGGTTACTTACTTGGCATAGGCCTTCTCCAACAGGGCTACCCAGAAGGCAGTGGGGGAGTGGCAGCGTGAGAAGCAGAGGGTGGAGTTGAGACAGGGCAGACGGTCATCGATGGTCACCTCTGTCCAGTGTCCCTGCTGCCAAAAACTAAACTGGAAGGAGCCTCTGTACCTGCTGTCACCCCACTGAGGCTGGTCTGGAGGCAACACCTACAGAAAGTCAAGTCAGTACATCAGCGAAGGACATAAGGGTCGATTACACGCTTGTGATTTGCTTTTTCACCAGCAAATTAGTCCAAACTCTTGTTGCTCTACCTTGTTCAGCAGACGTTTGTTCTTGAGCAAGAAGGTGCAGGCACAGAGAAACCAGCAGTCTCCTAATAAGCCTTGTTTTGCATGAGCCAAGTTGATGTTGTCAGGAAAGAGAGCTGGTGATCGGCAGATCTCCTGGAGGTGCGACATAAAAGACACAATCATCAGACGACTTGCAATAACCCTGGGATTTGTGTTGTAGTGGTTGTGGTGGTAAATGGTTTAAATCATTTTGTCTGATTTCAAGATGATCGACAGAAATATTTTTAAAAATGCACAAAAAAGTGTTATATTTCATCTTTTCAGACATATATTTGTTTATGTGAAATACTGAACAATAACTTTGAACCTGTAGGTACTCTTTCCAAATTATTCCGAACCACCTGTGATCTTTCTTTGTCTGAGCAGATCAACCTGTGACAGGTGACGACAGTTAACTGACTGCGAGCCAAAAATTCCACAGATCTCATCAACAATAAATAAGCCATTAACACATGACACGCAAGGAATTCACCGGGGCATTTCCCTGCTGGCACTGTGTCTGACCTGTGGGCGTAGCCAGGTGACCTCTTCCTGCAGCCTGGCGATGGGCGTGGAGCCGTCGCAGAGCAGGGACGTGTCCTCGGTGGGGAAGTCTGGGTCCTCAAACAAAGCCTCGCCTCCACACTCTGCCCTGCCCTCCTCCTTCATGGCTCCTGCTTCTTCTCAACCTGGATCGCACCTGCTGGGTCAGCTGTGGGGGGGGCTCAGCCAGCTGTGACCATCGTCAATACCTCCATGTACATTTCACACATGTACCACACCTAAAGACAAAAAGAAATGGTGATGGTAGATGTATGTAGGAAGGTAGTTTAACCCCATTTATCTGTACATAGCATGTTCTGATGTGTTCTTCTTTATTGCATTGTGAGTATTTGGTGTGTATGTGCATGTTTCAATCAAATTAAATCAAGCAATGTAAGTTCACCTTTCCTCATAAGACCATAAATGTTCATGTATTGCATGTTAATGTTATCATATACACATATAGTGTCACATGATGGTAAGTATGTGAGTAAATTGTGTTTTTTAGGGAGAAACCAAACCTAATCTTTTACTGTAGCTAACCCATATTAACAGAACCGTAACAACAGGCAAATATAAAGATAATTTGTATTAATATGTGTCTAAACTAAAATGTGCTGTTATCAACAGAACAGGTGATGATATGTCTCTCTTCTGTGTGTCTGTTTCGTACCTTTCTCCTCTGGTTAGCATCCTCCTCCTCATAACACAGCGGCTAACAGTTAGCTTCAGCTAGCTTGTTGCTGCACAGTAGCATCCCCCGCTTTCATCTTATCATGGTGTCGGAAGCGTCACCACAGTAACAACGACATTTTACCCAAAAAAAGCGTGAGCAATTTGGTTATTACTGACAGTTATGTCCCGACCAAGTAAATCATCCTGCAGGAGCAACGTGAAGTCTCTTCCGGTTGTACATCCAGCAGCTCATTCATAAAGTGAATCCTTCCTGCGCTGCCCCGCCACCTGCTGGTGACAACAGGAAGTGCGCACTGTGAGCACCACCTGCTCTGCCTGGATCAGAGGGAGGCTGCTGTCAGGTGTTGTCATGAGACAGTCTTTATTTTAAACTAAACAAATTCAACTTTATGGAGTTGAAAAATAGAAAATTAAATACATAGACAATAACACTCAAGTGGACAATGATAGAAACGGATTTATGCAGTGGTGCAAAATGTTTGACCTGGACTGTGAAAGGTCACAGCAGAGATGGATATTGCAATGTGCAAAATAAAAGTGTCTGGTGACTTAAACTTGCATTAATGTGCTGTAAGTAAAGTCAACAAAACAAAACCTACATAAAGGTGAGATTTATTGTAGGGTTTTTGTCCTGAATGCAAATAGTTTTATCTTGGCGAACTTAAAGTCCCACTGAAAGTTTATTTATTCAAGTACTGTCTTCACTAGTACGAGCAAGCCTATTATACTTGTGCTCTTTTCTCCTATCTTTCATTTCTTCCTTCCCTCCTTCCTTAAGTTTTCCCTTTTTTCTAACGGCAACACTTTTTGTTGAAAAGTGGTTCGGACGTAAAGGCTCAGATGAAAAAAAGATTTTTTAAATTATGCATTATTAACTCATGCAGTTTTTGGTAATGTAATGCAGGGATAGTGTGCAGTCTATATAGGTCGTTACAGCAGGGGAAGACAATAACAACAGGATGGCTTATCAAAATTCATCTAATTGTTTAGTCAACATGTCCTGGTGCAAGCTATTTTTTAAATAATGCTTTGGAAAGAGGGTTAGGGTCTTGTGTCCTCGGCGTACATGACACCTTTGCTTATTTCTATCAGTCCTGGTTCAATCTCTTTCCTCCTCCCTCACTTTTCTTTCCTACTCGAGTTGATTGAACAGCATGGAAATCAAAATGTCTCTTAAAGTGGAGACACTTTGGATCCTTGAGTACACTTACTGTACTGCTAATGCCTGTTAACTTCAACCAAATATTGTAACATGGAAATACAGAAATTATGATTTCAGACTTACAGAAATACATAAACACAGAAACAGCGAATTATTAAAAAAATATCCAATTTATTGGCAATAAGTAATATATTTGAAGAAATACATTTACAGCAATACAAAAATATTCTATTTAATGACTAAAATTAAACAATCATCTTGTCTTTGTGTCTTTAAATTGGATTCCTCGGGTGATCTTCATCATGCTCGAACTTTTCTATTAAGAAAGACAACAAAGAAAACATAAGATTGTTGCATCCTGACTCAGTATTGATGCAGAGAATAGAGAGAACAGAGACATTAACTTACTGTGGCACAACCTCCTTCGCCCGGCGCACCCACATTGCGTCAGGGTCGGCACAGACAGGTTTATTCTTTATAGTCTTGAAGCTGCATCAAGGCAAGTGGAGATAAAAACATATCAGTACAATAGCAGAGCTGACTTTCTGTTTGTTATAGTAGTATATGTTTTTTTCAGACACATTGATTATATTTTCTTACATCACTGCCTTGATGTTGCAGTAACCTGTGTCCTCCTGGATTACGTAGTATTTCAGCCTCTTCACTGGGATTGGACTTTCATGGTACCGTGTGCAGCAGAGGGGACCTTTAAAGATGGGACAGCGCAAGCATGTCAGCAAAAACAGTACAGAATCTACAAGCAGCAACTCGTGTGTTCAATCAATAACACAAGTGAAATGTACAATGACTAATCACTGAAGTCAGACTTACTGCTTTCACCCAGCGCCGCCAGCAGCACCAGCATCATGGAGACACACAGAGTGAGCTTTGCCATCCTCACACAGCTTCTCTTCAGTTTTCTGATCTCAAATGATGAAGGATGAACTGATAACGTTTGTCTCTGGCAGTGAGCTCTTAAATACTCTGCCTAATGGGAAAGAAATGTCCCACCACAGACCATCAAGTTATCTGGAATTACCGGTGCTGTAATGTTTTTGGGTCAAGCAGGAAACGTGAAATGTGCAGCGTACTTTTACCCACAACAATGGCAGAAAACCCCCTGTACTGCGGGTTTGCACACACGAATCAAGGATACTTATATGCTACATTTCTTTTTAAGGATCCGGATATGCGGTTTTGCTGACAGTAAATTTAATTCCTAACTTAGACACATCAGTTCCTTTCAAATACTATGCATATTATTGATTCTAATCATTCAATAAGCAGTAGTGGGGTGTAACCTCGTGGTATTTATACATAAAAACACAATCAGAGTGTTACATATCATCTTCTATTACATGTACTTGCTTTTTATTTAATCCTGAACAGTAAGTGTGAACCTGTAGGCACTCTTTCATAATCAAATCAAGCACCTGATGAGGGAAATTCTTCTTTGGCGCAGCAGATCGACCTGCGACAGGTGATGCAAGTCAGCTGGTCTCAAGCCAAACGCTTACACAATCTTATCAACTGTAAATAATCCATTAACAGAAGACAAAACAAACACACGAGGAATTCATTGCAACATTTTCCATTCACTGTGTCTGACCTGTGGGCGTGGCCAGGTGACTTCTACCTGCAGCCTGGTGAAGGGCATGGAGCTGTCGCAGAACAGGAACATGTCATGGACCTATCAGGGGAAGTCCAGGTCCTCAAACAGAGCCACACTTATATTACACTTATATCACACTTATATTACACCTTAAATCAAAATAAAATAAACATATATCCATGAGATTTTCTGCATTTGTGGTTTTGTCACCAAAAGAAAGATGTTGATGTATGTATGTACTTTATCTGTGACTTTATAGTGGCTATATTGTTTGTTTGTGTTGTTTTAAATATTGTAAATATTGTGTTTAGTGCATGTTATTAATGACAGAATCAAATCGAGGTTTTCCCTCGATATGTGGAAGACTAAGATGCTTTACTTGACGGGGGTTTGGGGTTCATCCCCTCCAAGAAAATTTCACATTTTTCTCTGAAAATATGAAATTTCACATCATTTTGAACTGTTACTATATTTCTGTGAAAAAAAATTGGAAAATAAATAAGCAACACATAAAAAGCTTAATGATAAAACTTGCTAAAGAAGTCCACTGGGGATCGACTTCAACCATTAGATGTTGGGAAAGGCATTTAGTTAGTTTTGATGCTCTACATGTTAATTTTACATTTGTTTGGCTTCGGTGCTGCCCAAAGTGGCTTGTGTGCTGCGCTTAAGCCTTGTAATGGTTGGGTAAACCAATCCTAAAGAACAATATACATTCAACTTTAATGCTAATGCTTGTTTACTTCAGAAAAATGTTGTATTATCATCTTTGTAAGTGAAATAAATCCACACAGAAACAATTTCTTACAAAAATACTTACTTACTCTGGTAGAGACTCCATGGCCTTTTGCACCCACTCCATGTCAGGATCGCCACAGAGAAGTTTGTTCTTCATCATCTTGAAATTGTATGAAAACAAGGGGACAGCTGACTTTCTGCTTGTTATATATTTTCTTACATCACTGCCTTGATGTCGCAGTAATCTGTGTCCTGGATTCTGTAGAAGTTTAGCCCTTTGACTGGGACTGGATTTTCATGGTAGTGTTTGCAGCAAATGGGGCCTTTAGGGAAGAGACATTACAAATATTTAAGCAAAAAAAAAAAACCAGCACAGTATCGAGAAAACAATAGGCAACAACTCATGTGTTCTCCCAAATCAATAACATTGGTGAAATGTACAATGGCATACTTACTGTACTGCTTTCACCCAGCACCACCAGCAGCACCAGTATTATGGAGACACAGAGCGAGCTTTGCCATCCTCACACAGCTTCTCCTCAGCAGTCAATCAGTGTTCTGATCTCAAATGATGAAGTGATAATGTATATCTCTGCCAAATGGAAAAGTACCACCACAAAACCAGGAGCAACCTGGAAATGCTTGCCAGTGCTTTAAGGTATTGTAACAACTCAGGTCATGATGCTAATGATCCTCAGAAACAGTCAATTTGGTTCATTGCTATCTTAGACACACTGGATTCTTGCCTAATGAGCCACAGCTAGCAGGCTAAAATCAGTAGATGTCTTTGACTCTGTTTTAAAATAAAATTCTGGCAATATTTTAGGAAGAGAATGGCGCAGGAAAGAGTCCATTTTGCACTTGCAGTTCCCTCGTCTCAAAGTCAACGGGCTTTCTGAACCGGGTAGCGGTTGAAATGCCTGAAATAACTTTTCACGTTTTGTTCTACAACATAAAATACGACAATAAAAATCCCCCTCCTGAATAATAAATCGCTTAAATGTCTCAAAAAAAGCGGTTGCTAACAAGTCGCTGAATTAAATCATGTCTATTTCTCAAGCGAGACCTGGGAACAAGAATAATAACACGTACTGTACAATAACTTGACATTAACCCCAAACCACACTGCACCTCGCAATAACACAACATCCTGCTGACCTTGTTGCTGCTGACAGACATCATGATGCAATGTAGACGCGACAGTTTTTCAGTAATTATGACCGCACACTGCATTTCACTGTATTTATTTTCCACTCCAGCACCCCCGTTTAACATTACACATCACCTGGCTTATAAAAAGCTTTTATTTACCATAGGGAAATGCAAATGATCCAACGAGAGTGATGCAGATGTGACCAGCAAGTAAAAGCAGCGACACGCAAGTCAGAGTAAATCCATGAACATGTTTTTCCAGCGTCCAAACACAGTAAAAAAAATATCTTAAATGCCAAGTACCCAAAGGTATAAAGACAGCCCACACACACATCTTTAGGACAAAGTTCACACAGATGTTGGTGAAGGTTCTCAGTCATCCAGGTCACGGTTATTTTAAATGCTACATCGTAGGTGACTGTGCGTGTTTCAGTTTCTTGGAGATGATTCACCTCTCATCCAAGAGGCTTCTTCAGTGTGTGTGTGTGTTTGTGTGTGTCAGACGCTGTTTTTTGAAATAACATTTCATCTTCATCTTCGGATGCTCTGATGAAGGCCCCTCGGCTAAAACGTTCAACAGAATAAATTGGTGAGTTTGAGATTTGTCAAGTTTGTTGAGGATTTCTGTGTGTGCTTCCTTTATAGCTTTGGGTGTTCAGCAGTTGGAATATATGACTTTGGTTTATTACCACAAAATAAAACACTGGAGAGGCTCATCTTCTAAAAGATTAAAGCAACGAATGTAACTTCCTCCGAGCCGCCAAAACAAAGCGTCAGCAACTGATGAACTGGGGGTGACAATCAACAATCAGCTATCTTTCTACAGGAGGTTACATTTTGTGAATGAACACATTTATTTTTAAGGTTATAATTTTATACAATCTACCAAGATAAGATAAGATAAGATAAGATGAGATAAGATAAGATAAGATAAGATAAGATAAGATAAGATGAGATAAGATGAGATAAGATAAGATAAGATAAGATAAGATAAGATAAGATAAGATAAGATAAGATGCTACAAACATTTACAGTACAATAGAAAAACCAGTAAACAAGCAGTAACAACCAGTGGGTTCCCCGGGTCAGGGTCCCACACTGGGCCCAGTTTTAAGACAGTAAAGAGCATTAAATATTAGTGAAATATACAAAATATAAAGTGTTGAATTAGTTAAATGCAAAAACAATAGAAGTAAGACAAGTTAACTACAAGAGAAAACTATAAACAAACAAAAATAAAATATTTAGTTCAAATGGCAAAGACACTGAAATTAAAATTGGAGGTAATGAAAAGAAGTAGGATCACACACCTGATCATCAACATAATAATAATACACATGATATTAAACATTAATTAAAATGATGAGCAGTATTGCACATGATATTGAAAGAGTAGTTGTCGTAGTATCAGACAAAGTCCTCGTTTCACAGAGGACATCTTGACATGTCACAAGGAGGAAGGTGTAAAAAGCTGCTTCGCTCTCGGGCTCTGGTGAAGCCTTTATTACTAACACTTGAGCTTTTCTTAATATGACAAGTGTGAAAAAAAACTCTTTTACAGCTCTGATGTCTCTAGAGAACCAGGTAAAGTTAATCTCCCTGCTGAGCGTTAAACGTCCTGAAAACCTGCTGTATTTACTCACTCGCCTCCTTATAAGCAAAGTGATCCTGAAGCAGATTTCTGAATTTTGAATAGTTTCTATCAAATGTCAACCGTTTGGGATATTTCTCATTATACATCTTTGCATATCTTTTTTTTCTTCTCTGTGGTTTTGAGTGGGCTGTGAAAAGGGTCTATTGAAATAGGTGGGTGTCAGTAGGTGTCACTCGATGTCTTGTTCTCACAGACACGTGGCTTCTTCAAATATACCTTTCATTAAAGGACAGGTTCACATTTTTAAAGTCTGTATGCGCACATGTACATTTAAAAAAAGACTTAACATTGAAAGATATCAAGTTAATTTGAGTTCCACAGACGGCTGAAGCCTCATATTCACTAAATTAGCCCGTCACTTACATTTGAGTCGCGCTGGAAAGCGACTACTTCAAGTCTTACCTGAACAGAAAGAGAGATTACAGTATTTTATTAACGCATGAGCACACGACTATTGTTTTAAGTTTGGTCTCACTGTTACAGCGGAATAATAAAAGCAACATATAATTAAGTTGAATTGTAATATGCAAAATGCAGGTCGCAGGAAATCAGTGAAGAGTTGCGTGCTCCGTATATGTGGTTTGGTTTTGGTGGAAAGTTGATGATGCAGAGTCGGACAGACATTTAAGTGTATCATGACCTATTTCAATGCACCCCATCTTTCCTTTGATGCACGGTTCTTGACTATAAAGTAAGTGTTCCTCTGACCTAGAAAACAACCTCTGTACCTCAATGCAACCTACTTGTTGCAGCCCACATCAAGTGCAGAATGATCTCTCCTGTGAAACTGACTCCTCTCTCAGCTCTCTCTGTCCAACTTGATTTGAAATAATTAGCTTTGGTTTATATTCTGCCGTTAGCCGTATTGTGCGCAGGGTGAGAGTAATTAGGAGGGAGACACACCTTTTGTAACTTTCCAAGCTTGTATTGTTATATGGAGGTGTGGTGAACTGAAGATTTAACATGTGTGACCGAACACTAATTGAATTAGTTTTATAGGTAGATGTTCAACAGTTTCATATATTTATTTTTATTCTGTCTGATTCTATTTTCTTCTGTTCATATCTGTTATGTAATTGTGCTGAGCCACTATTCAGAAACATGACCGTTCCCTCATACTGGTTGTTTTTATTTATTTTCCTGCAACTTCATCTTTCAACACTTTCCACGTACTTGGAATTTTGCAAATTGATATCTTCTCTTTTATCAACACAGACGCACTCATGCAAAAATAATCTGAACTTCTTTATTCACAGCTGAGTGACAATGCCACTACTGTGTGAGTGTGTGTGATACATCTCTCCCCCCCACCTTCCCTTTTTTTTTTTCTTTTGCTGGGGAAAGTGAGGGGGGTTTTCTGTGATGGTGCAACACTTCAATCTCATGTTTTTTTCTGTGTGGAAGTTCCAGGTTGTCTGGAGGGATATATAAGCCTGCTGTGTTCAGCAGGTTGTCACCACAGCCTCTCTGACTCCACCCGAAGACAGGACGAGACGCCAGCTCAACTCAGAGTCACAGCTGCCAACACAGAGTGAGACATGGTGTCAGTCAAAGCTTCAGTGATGGCGATCGCACTGCTCACCTTTTGTCTGCTGAAGGCAAACACAACTGCAGCAGGTACGCACTGTTCTGTTTTCTGGCCATGATAGACGAATGCATTTCTCTCTCTTTACTTACATTTTTTCTAATCGGATCATCTTTCCTCTCGATTAACAGCGTCTGCTGGATGTTGTCGAAATTACACGACAAGAAAACTGCCATTTCCTGCGATCAGGGGATACTCAGTCCAGACTATCACAGGAATGTGTCACATCAATGCCATCATGTGAGTATCAGTAAAATGATTTTTAGCAGAAAATCAAACAACACAGGAGACACAACATTGGTGTTTATCATAAGTGTGTAATTATTCATCTCTTTCCTTTAAATCTACAGTTTCCACTATACTTTCAACAAAAAGAAGGGAATGGCGTGCACCAATCCTGCTCTGCCCTGGGTGATGGACTACGTCAACCGTTTGAGGTGCGATTTCAACAAAGAAATTGTGCAATATATTCTGAAAAACACTATAATTCTGCAGGCTTTTAAAATGTATTTTCACAAGAGTATCACTAAATTAAAACTTGACCTATTTTCATTGCAGGAATAAAGCACAAAAGGTTCACGACCAGACCTCAAGAGGTCAGAAATGAAGTGATTCAGCTTTCTGAAGAGAGACGACGGAGGCCAGCCGCAGCAAACACACTGTTTTATATCTCAGCTTTGCTTTATGTCCAGTAAAATAGTGATGTTTCACAGAGCAATGTCTAAAATATTTTTATATTCTTTGTCAATATGTCATATTTGTACATTTTGTAAAATAAAAGGATTAAAGTTTTGTTTGAATATAAAAAACTGTCTAATGTGTTTTTGTGGCTACATTATAGTGTAGCAGACAGAAGTCTAAATACAACATGTGTACTTTTCCCCGACAGCACACAACTTTGTTATCTCAACTTCCTTGTTTATGTTCTCACGGTGAAAAAAATTCCAGCGCTAGAAGTTTTGCGTCCCGTGATCAAAAGCTGTCAATAGTTTATCAGCGAGTGATGAAAGTCCTGTGACATCAGGAGGAGGAAGTGTCAGAGCTGTTTACATAGAGTACGCAGCAGAACAGGTATTTCCATGTTGACACGCAGCCGGCATCAGCTGTACTGAAGCGTAACACCTTGTTTAGAGGTCACAGAAACTAATACTGTTGGAAACACAGAACAGCGTCCTTTAAATTTCATTTTTGGATCATTTGTTTAGCTTTTTTAAAATTTTAAATCATGCATCTCAGGTCATCAGGCTTTCATTCTGTGGTCCTGGATGAGTTTTTGTATTTTTTTTTCTATTTTTCACTAGATAAGGCAATTTATCTGTGTTTTGGCCCCATATGCCAAAAACATGCTATTTCCCTTGTGTCCCATAGGGGGCCTTGCCTCAAATTAAAACTTAAAACTCATACAACTGATAAAAGACCATATTAAGTACAAAAAAATGTTACATGTCAAAAGCTGCCATGGAAATACTATAAGTTGAGAATATGGAAAATGACAATTGACAAAGTGATTTTTCATTTAAAAAAACAGTGGCATCATGTAACCCAGTGGAAGATAAAAATAATATTAATATACATTTTTTTGACATTGTACTAAATTTGGTCTAAGTACATTATTTTTATCAGTTGCATGAGGGTTTAAGAACAATTTTACATGTTTTTGTTTTTTTTAAATACCCTTAAAAGGCCAGAGAGGCATCATCACAGAATTGCATCCTGAGTTTTATGCTTCTGTAACACATTTCCTCACAGTCCCGCATAAAGTATCAGATCATTTTTGAAATAGTTTTGGACATTTGTGAAGAATTTACAATCTAAACTCGCATGACCGTCAATGAAAAAAGACTCAATGTTGACTTATTTGTAAGCTTGAAGTTAGGCTGCCCATATTTAGCCTAACTTTTTCTCAAGTGGCCACCAAAGCAATATGCGACAAGTATGGGACAATGGTAAAAGTTAGAATAATAACAATAGAGAGTATAAGAACAAGCACAAAAGAGCTGTGAAGTTAGAAAGCTCACCAAAGTTGAACAAAAATAGCTGACGTTAGCTGCTGTAAGCTAACAACTAGGTGAGCAAACAGGCCTCTACACGTGGCATCAAACCTCCTGATGAATTACACTGGTGTGTTTTATGGCTAATGAAGTCGACTATCATGTGAATACATTATTATTCTTCTTTGAGACGCAGCATTGTCTTAAAAGGGAGCAGAGCTTTTTAAATGTAATGTAAGATTAGTGAGGAGATGAAATAATTAATCCAGGTGAACCGTGAATTTCAACTAAATACACTTTAAAGCAACCGAGCAACTCGGCTTCTTTCCTCTGATCTCTCTCTCTGTGTAACTGTAGAAAGGAGCTGTGCAGCTTAAGCACGAGAAGGCAGCTCTGCAGATGAGACAGACAGGAAGCAGACATTAATCGCCACAAAAAATAATCAGTCGTCTTCTTATAAGTCCGCTTAACGCTAAGCTATCTGTCAGACTGCCTGATTGTGGTAAAGTTGGTATTTTTGACAAGTTATGCAGCGTGATTATGTAAGACCATCTTCATAAAGGTTTAATGTGTAAGAGTTGGCCACTTTCAAACAGAGAGCAGCAAATCAGCAGAGGAACCACTAACTGCTTTTTATACTCTTTTCTGCTGAAGGTACTAGCTGCCATTTAGTTTACCAGCTAGTTAGCCGTGCAGCTAGTGGCTCTAACATGGCACCAGTCTCTGCAGGCCAGTAGCTCGGAGCAAAGGGGGTCCTGAAGGCAACACTACCGGGGTCAGCAGCCTCCTTCTTTAACATGGTGTCAAAACTGATATTTCTTCACTTTGTGTTGATAATTTTAGTTGTTTTTTTTAATGTTTGACAGTAGAATTCTTATATTATCTATATTATATAATATATATATTACATATTGCACCTTGAATTGTAAATTGGGAAATTAAAAAGAAATAAAAATGAGATTCTAATGAGGGGAGGGGAGGAAATTTAAACAAATGCAGGCAGGATGTAGGAATTATTATGAAACTGTCTTGCTTTTCTGGCCCGACTTGGTGGTTTCAGAACTAACTGAGAACTAATAAAATAAAAATACGACAACACAGTATTCAGGGACCTTTGGTCTGATAATGATTAAAACTTTGCTCCTATCAACCTTCAAACAAATTCATAGGCTCATTGATAATAATACAATTAATCAGTTTTGTTCCCCAGTTGCTTTATCATGAGAAATTATTAGTTATGTTAATATTAAAAACATTTCTCTACAGCACTTATATACAAACCAGAAACAGGGTTAGTGTTGTTAGTGTTCGTTGTAACTCTTACAAAAGAGATGATAAAAAGCATAAATACATTTTAAATCAAAGACGAGCTACGCAGAATAAATAATGAATAAAATAGGTTTCACTGTGTTTTGCTCTGCGAACTATTTCATGTGATTTCTACAATAATCACAGACTGAAGGATCCTCTTCCACCTGAAGTCTGAACACTAGATGGCGGTAGCATCACTTCAGAAGAAGAAGCGCTGTGAAATCATGTCTCAGCAACACTTTTCTTAGTTTTTGCTGTTTCAGTCCCGTTTCTACGTCAAAGTGTCATCACACAGCCTGACGATGTGTCCTGCTGGGTCACACGGTGATGTGGACTTTTCAGCTGCATCTCCACACTGTCTCCTTCTCTTTCCACACATCAACATTTGCCTCATCACGGGTGGGTTTTTAACATCTCTGTAAAGCACTTTTCTGAATTCAAAGTGCTTAAAATTATACTTTTTTTTTTTTTTTTAATCATAATGTGTTTCATGTCCGGTCCGTGGGCCTCAGCTGTGGCTGCTGGCGACACCAACAAAGCTGAACAAATGCGTGTTTTCTCCTGTCGCATGAATCCATCCCAAATGACAGTCTGGAGCCACGCTCGCAGCCACTATTACATCACCTCCACTGTTCTGCACCAGTGTACAGAGTGCTTTTCTATGAATTATACAGAGAGACTGGGGAGAGGGAGAGGGACTTGGACATGGGGGGCTGGTTAGTAAATGACAGAGAGAGTACATACTGTTAGAAAAAGAGCGAATAGGAAAAGACACACGGTAAATAATCACACCGGACACTGAACCATTGGATTCTGATTTAACTTTATTGAATTAAATTCATGAATCAGTCATAAAATAAACTCGCAGCAAACGTCAGCACTTCATGAAGAGCATAAAACACATTCCTAAACACATATCAAGCTGTGAGTTACAGACACAGGACACGGTGTCGGAGAGTCGTTACAGACGGGTTGCAATGAGAAATGGCAGCAGCGTGGCCGGGGCCCAGACTGTCTGAAGGAAGACAAGGTTATAGACTGTGTTTTTCCCGTGAGGCTGCTTGAGTATAGAAAGAAAATAACATATTGCACTCTGAGATCAGCAGACAGGTCCTCTGTCATAACACAACACACACACACACACACACACACACACACACACACACACAGGGAGGCAGACAGGAAACCAGACAGTCTCTCATGAAACTCAAACACAGATAATGAGACATGCTCAGTCAAAAAGGTGAAAACAATCTTCTCTCTGCATTAGCAAACGGCTCATATCCTGCAGCACCACCACGGAAGAATATTGAGATATGCATTAAAAAGCTAGATCATAATTTTGCTGGCGCTGTAATCTTTCCACCTTTTTTTTTTTTTTTTACCCCCCACTCTCGTCCTCTCTCCCTTCTCTTTGTCACTCGCTCACTCTCCTCCAGCACAGTTAGCACAGAGTTAACTGGGCTCGGTATATAATTAGACAAACAAAAAAGAGAGGGATGAAACATCTAAAGGAGAAGAGACTCCAAATGATTACACATTCACTCCGCTTCCTTCCCCCTTGCTGCACACATAACCGCCAATTAGAGGAGAAAAGAGGAGGATGAGGACAAGCAAGCAGCCAGAAGTCTATTTGTGTCTCTATCTCTCTCTCTCTCTCTCTCTCTCTCTCTCTCTCTTCCCCCTGAAGACTCACAGCGCCAGGGAGGGAGGAAGAGAGGAGAAAATAGAAGTGAAAAACAAGAAGTATATAAATAAAGAAATCAGAGTGTTTCACATCCGGTCGGCTGATTGGCTGAGACACGAGTCAGGCAGATCTGGGCCACAGTTGCACTCATTGTTCAGTGAGCTTTTCTACACAGTCCAACCCAGCGACAGCAATGAATGTTGATTGTGACCTTTGGTCTTTGGGCACAGTGGAAACAGAGCATCACTCTTGTACGTGCGTCTTCGTCGCCGAGATTTGCATGCGCCCACTTGCCCTTTTGTTCATTTCTTCTTCTTTCTTTTTTTTGGGCTCGTTCCTGACGTGGTCGGAGCATGCCGCGGGGCACAGTCAACGGTCGATGGTTTTTATGTGATCCATACCAAACTCACCGACAGCGTTGAATGTTCACCGAGGCAAGCGGGACAGCGGCTGTGAGCGTGAGCCGAGCTGACAGACATGTAAGGGGGGAGGGAGGGAGGGACGGAGGGAGGGAGGACAGTCAGACAAGAGAGGGGGGACAGAGGCGATGATGTGGCTCAAACCGCGGAGGTCAGGCCGCACGGCATAGCACAGCGGGGACGTAATGACACAGGACAGTGGCAGAATGAGTCCACTGTCGGCGAAGGTGCTTCTGGTGATGTTACACATGATCAAACGCAGGAACTTAAACTGAGAGGATGTGCTGTAATGCATTACCACCACCTTGTTAATCAGAGCAGCTCCGAGTCTTTCATCTTCACTTCAAAATTAGCCGTAACAGCATCTGAAACACAGACGAAGGGGAAAAAAAATTGTCAGCATTGATATTGCACAGTATTTTTGTCTTTAAAGGGTCAGTTCACCTAAATTTACAAGAATACATCTTCTCCATTTCCTCTTGTCAAATCTAATTTTGGTTTCCTTTTCACAGGTTTTTTTTGGAATATTTGTCTCCGCGAAACATTAGCAAAATCACAATGTCCAAATGGCTGAAGCTGCCAATTTTGAAGCTGAAAATGATCAGTCCCACTAATCGTGAATCGTATTGCAATCGCAATATTTGTCAAAATAAATGCAACAGGATTTTACTATATCCTGCAGCATTGATTGAGACATATTTAACTCTAATTAATCCACAACACAGTTTTCATCACAGACTTTTCCAGCGCTCCAGGGTGCAACTATTTTGGTCGCACAAAAACCTGTCAAGTGCGACTACTCATCTTCATTGGTTGCATTGGTGCGCCTGAAAGTCAAACAGTGTATGTAGACAGTTCCCTTTGAACAAATACAAGCCTCCAAAAAAAATGTTCTTCGCTTGCTAATGTTGATTGATAATGAATTGTTGTTATCGATGTTTAATTATTTAATTTTTTTTTTTTAAATGTAACTAAAATGTAAAAAAGTTAAGCAAACAAGTAAAACCAGTGTAAAAAGTGAGTCTGGAGCAGGGACACATAACACTAGAATAAGAGGGAGAATGACTAAACAACAAAAATGGCTAATCAGATGAGCTTTACAAGAAATTAAAGGTGCAGTGCACACATCTTCATTCCTTTACTTTGTTTGTATTTGCAGGAGCCTTCTAAGTGGCCACCTCCTGCCAGTTCTGGGGACCTTATTACACTCTGAGGACAGCTTGTTTATTCAGTGAAGAATGAATAAATATATTTTTTTTAATTCTAATTAATATTGTAAATATTATAATAGTTTGAATTTCTTTCCCAAAACTATAAAGTGCATTTCTAATGTAAATGCCAAATAAACAAAAATGTTGAACAATATGTGAGAACGGTTCTTATGCACATCTAGTCCAGAGAACAATGCTGCGATGTCCTGCTGTGCAGCCAAGCTTTTTGTTCCCCAGCCATCGGCCGGCCACAGGCTGAGAGCTCCCATTGTCAGCAGCGGGGAACAACTGCCAACAGTGTCGCTGCGCTGCCGCACGGACTGGGGGCTGACGTCAGGATGCTAAACGCTGATCTATGGTCATCCATCGGCCCCGTTTCATCGGCTTAGGGTGCTGATGTCATTGAGCAGGCTAGACCTGCATCCATTACTCTGCCGTGGGAGGCCGAGCGACGTCGGGCTAGCATGATAACACACTGGCTACAATGGATGAGTAATGCAGGGCGTTATTGCAGCTATAATTCAGAGGGTCATAAAAAGAGACAATTTGGTTTTTGTCTCGTGAGTATGCTGGGTATTTGAGTTATTGCCTTGCCTGCATGCTTTCACGACATGCTTTCCTTTATGAATATGCAAGAATGTACAAATTAAATTATGAAGGAAAATAAATAAATTAAGTCAAATCATGTCGTATAACCTTTATAGCCACTTAGTAAATAACAAAACACCACAAACTGCCTGTGTAATAAAAGAAAAGGAGTTTTTAGGGCTTTATTTATCCTGGTGTCTGCAGCCTGTGAACCAGAAGTCTCTTCTCTCTCAAAGCTGCTCAGATAAGAGACTAAATTCATAATCCATATTACATCTTCCCAACTCACACTTCCACCTCATCCCACAATGAGACCCGAAATGAAAAATAGGCAGAGGGGTCGAGGGAGAGGAGAAAAGGGGGCTTTGCCATGGCAACCCCTGTGTCAGCCAGCCATTTCTTCTTAATCCCCCCCAGTTCAATGTCGCGCCCTCTGAGGGACCCCCTCTCTACAGCTGAATATTTCTTTTGTGTTGAGAGTCTGTGTGTGTGTGTGTGTGTGTGTGTGTGTGTGTGTGTGTGTGAGGGAGGGAGGGATCACAGAGGGGGGAGGGATTGGGGTTAGGGGTGGTGGGGGGGGGATCATAGCTAACCCAGCTTAAATGGGGGGCCAAGCTGCAGGCCACAGAGTCTCAACATTACACCGGGGGTACAAACCAGAGATCAAATCACTCACAGACACACACACACACACACACATATACGTACACACATTTAAACGCTATATTGATGGAGGGAGATAATCTTTTGAAATAGCAGATAATTACATCATATGGCGAACAGCCGGGCCTCTCCTCCCCGAGCCTATCAGCAACAAACCCTGCACTTTACCTTTTTTTTTTTCTTTTCTTTTATGAAACTCTCGTGGCAGCTCGCTCGTCTCTGCCTGAGCAGGCCACTCTACATTACTGACAAAAGCGGTTTTTTGGAGGAGTGGGTGGGGGAAAAGGCGTCAGCTGCTAGACAAAATTAAAAGGCCTCTATTTGTTCCCGACAATAAACGTCCCCGTCTTCGGAGCTCCTCCACAGCTGCAGCCGGATAGGCTTTCGTTTTCTAGCTGCAGACTAATAGAGAGCAGCGTCTCCTTCCTCTACTGTAAGCCGATTTAGCGCGCGGGATCAAATTCAGGAGGTTTATAGTCATCTCTCTGCGATGCTGCACCACCGAGGAAGAGGACAAAAGAATGTGACACATGGGGAAGAAGCAGCAATGGAGAAAATAAGAGGGTGTTTTAATGATGACGTGGAGTATACCTGATGGAAATTATCCGCATGGAGGCACAGAAGTCCGCACCAGGACACCTACAGAGAGAAGACAAGAGCAGACAGAGACACGAAACAGTTAGAGGAAAAGAAAATCTAATATAAAAACAAATCTAATCTCAATCTGATTTTCACTCGAAAGTTTCCTAATCAACAGATGATTAACGTTCAGTGCATCCTCCGGAAATCCCAAAACGTGCTTCCCCCCTCCAAGGCTGGGCGACGGAGGCGGGTGGAGGGGAAGTGCCAGTGGTGTGTCTCCGGGGTGGTCTGATGTGGCCGTGGGCGAGGCTTTAATGTAGCTGCATGTCCACTCCAGTGTATACTGTACATCGTACTAATGACTAACAGACCTGCAGTCTGCCTGTAGGGGCCTCACACGCCACTCCATGCCTACACATGCATATGCTCCACTTTAATGGCAGCCTTCAGACTTCATTTGAAGTGTGCTGAAAAACACTGAACCCGGGTTTTTCATGAGGGAGGAAAAATATGACTTTGAGGGACCTACAGTGCCCTCGGTCTAATATTTGACCCCTGTGGCTTGATTATAAAAAGCGGCCTTTAAAATCAAAATATGCGTAATTACAGGTCTGTGGCGGTTCTTTGTCTAGCATGTATAGATCTGGGCTTGCCAAACATCTGGCTGGGATATTATATGCAACATAGGCTGCAGGCATAATTTTAAGGATGTATATTCTCAGGCAAGCCTGGCCAAAGAATCTAACTTAAAGGGTAGGTTCACCAAAAAGCGAAAATTCATTCAGTATCGACTCAACCCCATGCTGATAGAAAGGAAATACTGAGAACAAAAAAAAAAAAAACATAAAATGGCTCCAAACAGCAGAACAGCTTCTCCTAAACAACTGTAAAAGATGGGGACTTGTTTTAAAATGTAAGAAAACAAGTGAGAAAAATCATCAAAATGGTTGAATCTAAGTCAACTAGCTGAAATCTTCACTGTAGCTGCTAAGCGTTAGCGCACACAATAATGGAAGTGGGTGGACAAGCTTGATTTGCACATCGAGGGTGTAAATAATCAATTTTCTTTTTAAATCAATTTGAGATCTTTGGGCCTCTGGAGACTTTGATTACAGAGGTCGAGCTGCGTGGAGCCATTTTTTATGATTTCTTTCACTTGTTTTTTTTTACATTTTAAAGCAAGTCCCTGTCTACTTCAATTGTTTAGGAGAAGGCTGAAATGCTGTAGAAGCTCCTGAAATGTTTTGTGGACTACGAAACTTTACTCGACTTTCTATCAGCAAGGGGGTGAGTAGATAATTGAATTTTCATTTTTTGGGTGAACCTATCCTTTAATCTTAACCTTCGCAGCTTTGGAAAATGTATTTTCTTCCCTTGTGCCGTACAACTTTCTCTGAAAATACTAATAAAAAAATATAATCTCCTTCACTACTACCATCAACACCTGAGTGAAAACAAACGTTAAAAGCAGTGAAAGTGCTTCATGCCAATCTAGTCTATTAGAGAGCAAAGGGCACATTGTAACACAAGGTGCAGAGTCTGTTCAACAAGTGCGTCGACATAAACCAAAAACAAAGGCACAGAGTTAGTGCCTTGGGTCTGATTGGCAGGGTGGGGTCATTGGGCGACCCCTGACCTTTTTAACCCCGAGGAATGTTGTCGTGCTGGTGCGTGTATTGTTCCAGCCTCCCTGAGGAGCCCCAGCCGAGCATCAGATGAATGCTGAACGCTCAGTGTTCCTGAGGGCTTCTCCTTTCCCCCCAGAAAACCTCTTCTTTCTTCCCCTAATCCTTTTTTCTTTTCTGCTCTTCATCCTCAGACTTCATCAAACAAAAGGTATCAACAGGTCCAAAAGGGCGCCTGAAGTGCACACGCCACTAACGAGGGTACCAGGCTGACTCTCCTCGCCGACCTAAATGGCCAACAAAGATCCAGTAAAAGGGTGCCTAAGAAAACCACACTCGAGCAAAAACCTTCTTTGCACCGATCACTCATCAAATAAACCAGTGTTTTTATTGGTCCAGCGTCCAGATCTAAAGAGATGTGAGTGTCTTCAGGCAGTCTGAGAGTCTGGCTCTGGAGGAAGTCAGCAGCAGTAGAAGGAGACTGACAGATGAGAGGGCCAGACAGACAATTACTGGCCAGGTATGTCCTTTATACCCACCTAGGGCTGGTCAGAGGAAATGGAGGAATTTATGATGTCATAAAAAAGTGCCAGAAGAGAGGTGCCTGAGAACAGGTTGTCTCTGGAGCAGGAGCCATAAAAGACTCCTGCGGCTTCCGCTCCCTCCCCCTGACAACCACCCGAGATGATAACAGTAGACTGAGCGCCGTTGGGGCAGAGCAGACAGACACAAGAAACACAAGTGTATCAGGGCTGCAGCTAATGCTTATTTTCACTGTCACTTAATCTGATTATTCTCTCGATTTTGGTTTATAAAATGTCGATCTGTGACGTCAAAGATGACGTCCTCACGTCCCGTTTTGTCCACAACCCAAACATATGCAGATTGCTGGTATAAAAGAGTATAGAAACCAGAAAATATTCACATTTAAAAGGTGCATTACGTAGTTTAGGGGGAGGACATTTTAATCAGCAGAGGAAGATCTTCACTGAGTCTTTGTTTTCACGACTGAATAAACAGAATGAACAAAGTGACCTTAAAGGACAACACAGTTTCAACAGTGTTCTGGGACCTTATTTTCCTCTGAGAACAGCTTGTTTATTCAGTTATGGAAAAAATAAATACTTCTGAGTTTGTGTTATTACCTCATTAATATTGTAAATATTAAAATTCTAAGTTTACACTTCTCCGTCGTGCCCCTTTCAGAAGCTGGAACCAGGGATTTTTTACTCAAACCGATCAATCAATTACCAAAATATTTGCCGATTCATTTAACAGTTGATGACTAATTGGTTAATCGCCGCAGCTCTGAGTACCGAGCATGACTAGATTTTTTGAGGTTATAGAAGAGGTTTTCATTACGTCCTTGAGAACATAACAGTGGAAAACTTTTTCCTGATTTTTTTTAGTAAAATTTGAAGGTTTTACACATAAAACACACAATAAGCTCATAAAGTGTGGTGAAGGATTTAAAACATACTTGTTGTTACATGTAACACATCAGGACCTCAAGGCTTTTATGCATGTGTATTTAAGTGATGATGTTTATTTGCTTTTACTTTAGATTTTAAATGCTGAACTTTTAGAAATTGAAGCACTGCCAACATTACATAGGTAAAGGCTTTAAATACTACTATAATCAATCTTTTCATCACTAACACCATCTTTAAAAATGTCTCTTGAGCCCAGTCGATGAAACTGGACGGATCCAGAATCATTTACATCCCCACAAGCTTTTCTTTTATGCTCCTTTTCTAACCCTCTCTTTACAGTTTAAACCACACGTAACACAGGAAGCATCTTCAACAAGAGAAGCACCATCTGTCGGCTCAAACTAAGCAGGTGTAAGGAAGAGAAAGACGCTCTGCGTGGACAAATAGGGTACCTCTTTGCACGTACACACAAACGTATACACTCAGCGCCGCTCTCCCCACCACAAAAAGATAGAGACACGCTCTCGCAGTCTGAGCGCTTGTTAAAAAAAGGAAGAGAGAAGATGGTTATTTGCTCTACAACCTAACTAAGGAGGTTTCCCATTGTAAAAAGGAGTGGCTGCACAGCCCCGTTTCCTTTCATCCCTCTCCTTGAGGCACGCTGCCTTTGTCTCACGGAGGACAGAACAGCCAGCCTCCCGGCTACGCTACACTGGTCAAATACCTGGGAACTACCACTGGCCTGGTGGGAAAAACAACAAGAGGAGGAGGAGGAAGAGAGGGGGGGGTGTATAAGGTGTGAGTGTTAATCTGAGGTACGGCGAGACTGACCGGCTAAGACAGAAGAGTGTTAAATAAAACCTGTTATTACATCTCAAAAGGGAAGGAGGAGGCACTTGTACAAAGCTGCAGAGAACTGTGAACACCTGGTACCAAACTACAAGAGAAAAAATGTTCTGTGGGATTGTCGAGACTTAAATCGTGACCACCTGTTTTTCACTTTTCCTCCAGTTTTTCAGTCGTCTTTCCTCCTTATTAAAAGGTAGCGACTGTGTATGTGTGTGTGTGTGCAATTAAGATCTCTGAAGTTAAAGAAGGCCGCTTTTTTTCCCCTCTTCCCCCCTCCCTCCAATCCTGTACTTTCATGCCAGCTCAGCAGAAAGAAGGCAGTTCCTGTATACGAGGTACTGTATAGGGGTGAAGTGAGTCTAAGTCCTCCCCAAAACCCCGACCGCAGACGGCTGAATGTAAAGCTTTACGTGCCAGTCCGCGCGGCCTTCCTCGGCAACCAGACCTCGCTGTCACACCTCATAAAGCAGAGCTCGAGCAGCAGGGTCGTGTTTAAAAGCCAGAGGGGGGGGGGGGCAGATAAGGCAAAATAAGGACAAATACGGAGGAAAATAAGAATGCACCCATTCAGGAAACTGTAGAGAAAAGAGTGAAAAGCCCCTAGACAAAAGCTCTTTAGCTGAAACTCTCATGGCATGTCTCCAGCGCGCTGAATAAGAAAAATATACTTTTTCTGGGGGACAAATTGCAGCAGGAAACGTAAGAAAGCGAAAATGCCATTGAGGGAATCGTTAAGACCATAATCCTCTCTTCTCATTTCTAGTTTTTGCTTAGCTGTCGGAGAAGGGAAGCGAGAAACCCACAAGTTTATTTTCAAATAGTCCACAAAGAATGCTTGTCATTTCCTGGCGTTCCCCACTTCCATATGAAAGCCCCCTTTTCCTTTAGGAACAATGGGAAAGATTCCAAAAATTTCCATGGGGAGTTTCTTTTTGCGTGGCGATACAATGGAGAGCATGTTGTGACAGAAACGAGACGAGGCTGTTTCTCTCAGCTGTGACACGATCGGGGCTGATGCAGTGTTTTTTTTTTTTTTTGTCTCGCAGCTATCGTTGCTTGATGATTAAAGCGGCCACACAACAGCTGTGACGTCTCATGAACGAGGCCGAGAGTGAAGTCTTTGACAACTCAACAAACTTTTAGATATAAAAATAAAGGAGCTTCTGAAGGGACAAACTGGACAAGTATCTGACTTTATTAAGCATAGCGGATGACTAAAATCTAATTATATCACAGAGCGGACAGTCTCACCTCTCATTCTGCGTCTACACACACACACACACACACACACACCTACACATAGTCACACATAAGCCGTAAGAGTTTCTTAATTAAACAAAAGAACTCCTTTGGTCCCGGAGTGGAGAGAGTTCAAGTGTCATGTGCTCCCCGAACGGGCCGACAGGCTCTTGAAAGCCACCTGGCTTGACCCGAGCAGACCTGGGCCTTTGGCTAGACGAGAGGTCGGAGGTCATCCACTCATCTAGATGAGGCAGTATGTTCTCGGTTGCCTGAGGCAGGGTGCACTAGCTAACCTTTGCATTTACCCAACAGTGCACACACAGGGAAGCACAAACACACACGCATATGGCCGCAGGTTCGAGTTGCGGTGAACTCGCTCAACCCTTTAACTTGGTGAAGACAATGTGTCGGTGAGCAGCTGCTGGAAGACTTAATTTAGCTCATTATCCGCCCGGCTCCTCTGCTTTTTATGTCTTCCTAATGATGAAATCCTGCGTTAAAAAGTTTGCATTTTAAATTGTGAGAGAGAGTAAGTCTCCTCCTCATTTGTGTGTTCAGTGTTTGAGGAGTGTCTGCTGGGAGTCATGTGGTGTTTGGGAGAAGTGAGACACTAACCGAGCTGCATTTTCCCAAACTATAGGGAGGTTTATTTCAAGTTGTTCTGTGGAGAGAGAGATGGAGTGCAACAATGGAGGAAGCACAGCGATCTGTGGCCGAGAGCCTCTCGGGCCGTGATAGCAGGTTGCATCTCGACATAATTGCAGGCTGCAGCTGATGAAACTCATCGTGTGTGATAATGAGCTACACAGGAATGACGATCATATAAGATGAGGCAACATCCAACCAATGAGAGCAGCAGGAAGACATCCACTTCTTTACCCTGACAACTCTGCCAGAGCCAAACTGAATTAAAGCCCTACGAGAGATATGCACTCTGCTTTTTCTCTTCACTTGAGGGACAAAGTGAATTATATGTAACTCGGCCCTGAGAGGGACGGAAGTGGAGCTATCACAGCACCCATCAGCGCTGCTCACTCACTCTGTACCAACTCCTGACACAGATTTTTCTCTTTCTCGCTAACAAGAGATGTTAGAAAAGGTCTGCCAGCTTTGGGTTAAATGTTTGTTTTTCTTTTCTTCTCATCAAACCACAACCCACAGCCAGTAAAAATGTAGTGCTGCTTAAGCGTCTAGCCCTACCATATCCAAATGGCAGGAGAATTTATGGACACAGCCTCATTAACCTTAAGGCATATTAGTGCTTGGCAGACTGAGAGAAAAAGAAAGCCTGTCTCAGCTGCATTTAAACTACCTGGAGTGCAAAACCACTGACACGTAGAGCCTCGCGATGGAGTGTGTGTATTTGGTCAGCAGTGTGCATCCTCTCAGAGTGCCCACCCTGAAAAATGAAAATGGCAGGCTGGCTGTGTTTGCCATGTGCCGGAGGCCCAAATTCCGGGAGGAAGTCAGATGCGCAAAGACTGTTTCCGAGAATTCAGGATGCGCAGAGCCCATGCCTGTAGCGCACTTATTCAATTCCTGTCTGAAAAGCAACAAAACATCCATGCATGCGTTATGCTGCACAGGAAACATAAAATATTTAAATTGCAACCTCAGCCTGTTTATTTTCCGGCTGCGTTACGCACCCATCCACGCAGACGGACCTCATCATGAGTCACGGCGTGGCGAGAGACGGGTGTCGGCTCTGAATGATCGCTGTCTGCTGTTTTTTTTTTTTTTTTTTTTTTTTGCTCTTCAGGTGTCTCTACTCAGATTCTTTCGGCCGCTGGTAACGTCGATACAATGACAGATGGTGCGCGCAAAAAGCCGGTGCGCATTGTTCCGCCGGAAAATAATAACCACCATTTATCAGCGCGCAGAAACAGGAGACTGTCTGGTGAGTGAGATGGATCAAAGTTATATTGTTTGGGGAGGCTCCCACCAGGATTCCTCCGGGTTGTCTGTTCGCATCGTTCAAACTTTCCAGCGCTTATAGTCTGTACACTGTGTACCATCCGTGCGTCCTGAGAAGCTTTTACTTCTACACACTCAAAAAAAAAAAAAAAAAAAAAAAAAAAAGTTGAAGCGTGCTTTAATCGGAAATCACGTTTTTTTCTCTCCCCTCCTCGAGTCACACGGATGCCCAGTTATGAAATGACCGATGAGAGAAAAAGAAGCGCTTTTTTTTTCTACCGCTGAGCGCCAACACATCATGTCAGAGTTACACATGTGCACAATCAGCACGTTATCTACACTTTCCACCAGAATTTTTTTTAAAAAAACCATCACATCACACAGCTATCATTTCCATTCTGCACACATTTTACCCAAACATCCTCTCTGTTTCACACTTTTACGCATTTCAACATGATGCCATACTCACACATTTTTTTTTTCTCCCCCGTCAGCTCCCGCCTGTAAAAGCAGCAGGACTCACTGTCCCTCCCGAGGTGGACCGATGCGGGTTTCTTCAAGTGTGCCACACAGTGGGTCTCTTTTTTTTCCCCCCACTCTCATCACTTCCGTCCGAGAGCAACTCTCCACAGACTGAGCGCCTGCCTCTCTTGATCCACGGATTACGTCTGTTTGAGAGGCGGGAGGGGAGGGCATCCGGTTTACAGGGATCACCGGGAGGAGCGGGATTGGCTGAGAGGAGATAGCTTGATAAAATGCGCGCTCGCCATTGGACGGCGGGGAGGAGGGAGGGCGGGGAGGGAGGGAGCAGGGTGTCGTGTATTATTCAGGAGAAACCGGGTGGGGAGAGAGGAGGTAGAGGAGGAGGAGGAGGAGGAGGAGGATACTCGGGGCAAAGCGGCATATGCAGACAATGCCCTGTGTCTCAGAAATTCAGATTTCATTGGTGGACTTATCCAGCGCAGTTTATGGCTTCCATTAATCTCTTCATATGGACTAACAGTCAAATTGGAGCACTTATGTCAACCCAGGAGTGTCTGTGGCGGCTATTAGTGTTTGTAATGACCTCAGAGTGCTTAATATAGGCTGTGGCATCACTGCAATAACCCCACAATGGTGATTTCCTATAGGAAAAAATGATGTGACCTAAAGAAAACCCTTTAAAAGATTCAAATGTGACGGAAAATAAAATATGCTGGACTCACCAGATGGAAGGGAACAACTATAAATAAATCAAACAGACATTATTTTGCAACATCAAAACCCTCAAGAAAGTCTGTGAGTGTGTGAATGTGTGCTCGTGTATGTGTGTGTGTGTGTGTGTGTGTGTTAGCTCCCGTGTGTGTGTGTGTGTGTGTGTGTTTCTGCTGTATGTAGGCTACGAGAAAGCTGGAACTGCAGAATTTTCCACACAGGAGCAGGGGAGGAAATGGTGCATGGATAATTCTCTCTTCAGATCCTCTGGTACTCGCTCGGAGAGTACTCTGCTGAATCAATACTGCTCAAAGCTTTCTCATGTTCCCCTTCTCACATCAGAGGGGCCGTGGAGTCCGGGGCGGTCCATTATAGGCGTTTTCTCCAGATGATGCTTTGAATTAAAAAAAAAAAAAACTCCAGCACTCCTTCTGTGGAGGGGTAATTACAATACTAAATCACCCTTGACCCTACAGGCCCCATGAACACACACACACACACACACACACACACACACAAATTCACATCCATAATACAGGCTGCTGTTAACCTGCATACTGAGTCGATGTGTGAGCAGACAGAGAAATCCTAATAACCACAGCGGGGGCTCTTCTCTGACCGGTAGCCATGGTGATTGAACACATTTCTCCACACAGCAGAAAAGGCGGTCTGTCTGCGCTGCACCACACAGGCCTTTATTAGGCCCAGACCCTTGGACTGGAAGGAAGGAAGCACCAAGTGGAGGATCACACCCATTTCATTGTGACTCTACAATTTTACGACAGTCAAGAGGCCGTCGACCACAAATTAGCTCCCTTTTTGGGGAAAGGCGCTCGGCTCTTGTCTCCGTTAAACCGATAAAATAGCACGCTCAAGCCCCAACAAAGCGGCACATCATCTGATTATTGTGTGGATTTGAAGGCTCATTTGCATAACCGGTGGGAATGATGCTCTCAGAAGTATAGCACCTAGAGTTATTCAGTATTCAGTCTAATTTCAAACATCCAAATGAGAGCAACAGCCTTGGCTTGATTTCCGTTAAGCTTCTAATCTCTCTTTCCTCTTAATTTAGCTGCAGCTTCAATCACAGCTCTTTCACAAATCTAACCGTGTGGGAGTTTGTGTGTGTGACTGCTATCATGTGAAAAACTCATAATTCCACATTCGCGGGGTTTTAATTTGAATCGAGGGGTCATTCGGGTCTCCATGGGATGAGAGATTCTGGCAGAACTTTCTGATAAGTCAGCCTTTTATTAAAGATGTATGAATTGTAACTTTCGGATGGTTAAAACATAATTTATTAATCGTTAAAGATTCTCAAATGGATCACTTAAACTACTTAACACTGCAGATGATTCATTTATTAACCACTTGGACGTGGACGTTTAGGTTTTTTGGGAGAAAATTACATACCTGGAAAAAATTACATTCACTCCTGACCTGACAATAAAACACACCCTTTCATTATTCAGCACTCTCAGGCAGAAGTGTGTGTGCCTTCTTGAACTTGATGAACCAAAAAGTGCCATAAAATACGTCTGAAAAACTCAACAGCAGTGTCTCTTTCTAGAAATCATGACCCAGTTACTCGAGATAATCCACAGACCTTGGTTCTACCAAACCGCACCTGCCAGACGTATCGCCGCACAGACAGAAGTGTGCATCTACTCATGGACGAGAGGCTAGCTAACTAAGCTAGCTACTTTGACAGCTTACCTGAGGAGGAAGCAGTTAATGTTTACATCCCGTACCGAAACCTCTCGACCGTGCGTAGATGCACTCGTCTTTCTGCGTGAGAGAGAAAAAATAGTTCCGACGTGAAACTGCTCACAAAAGGTCTGTGGATCATCTTGAGGAACTGGGTCACGACTTCTGAAAAGAGACGTTTCTGTTGAGTTTCAAATGTATTTGTTTGACGCTTTGAGCGCCACGAGCCGAGTGCCATCCAGTTCCATTACATCCGAGAGAAGGCAGACATCTCCTAAACCAAACATCACAAAATATATGTACTATTGATTTTGTGGTGAGCTGCCCCTTTAAGCCAGGTTCACACTTAACCTTTCAGGCGCTGTTAGCGATTCTCACTGTAACTGAGCTGTGTTCAGGAACATTTCCATCTTGCACCTTCTCACACATGCCACGATAACGCGGTTACTCCACCAAATTACGCGGCCACATCAGATTCTTTGTACGGTCGGACCGCCCGCCACATAACCAAACCCTTAAAATCCTATTTAGATCACCAGAGTAGATGAAGCAAGGGATGGTAATGCAATACTTATGGATTCCAACTACTGTAAAACTCAATAGAAGAAGAAGAAGAAGAAGAAGAAGAAGAAGAAGAAGAAGATGAAGAAGAAGAAGAAGTTGGGGAGCGAGGAGCTGTTTTTGCCTGGTGCCAGTGTTCAGGTTCCTGGACTCCTCAGAGGATAGGCTGCAAGTGTGAAAGGGGCTTTAGTCTCTTACGTTGCGTAATGTTAACAAACTTCAGATCTTGTTGTGAAACTGATACAGAGTCAATTCCTTATTAGAAGGCGGAACAGAAAATTATTCAACTGCTTTAATGAACGCAGCCTTCTCAGAAATCAGTCTGAAAACACGTCTGTCGTCTCAGTTCACATAAAGTTGACATCTTTTGCATAAGGCCGATGTGTAGCCGTGCCCGTGTGATGTGCGTATTTACTCTTATGTCCATATGTGCGTGTGTGTGTGCGTGTGTGTGTGTGATCCAGACTCAAGCCAGCCCTGGACTCATCACAAATGGAAAGTGTCCGATGTGCTACTGTCGATTTCCATGACAACGTTTTAAGCTGAGGCTTAAAACCATGGCTGTGCCATACTGTGCCTAGGAAGAGTGACATCTCCAACTGCTTCAGTAATGAGCTGTCTAACACGCTGTCATCCTCTACAGATGGACTACATACAGTCGGCCACTCAACACTTCTAAGAATTATCCAGTCAGAAATACAGTTTTGAAGGATTACTTTGACATTTGAGGAATATTATTCACTTTCTTGCTGAGAGTTAGACAGCTCTTATGTCTGTTCAGAAAATATGAGGTTGCAACCAGAAGCTGGCTAGCTTAGCTTAGCACAAAGACTGAAAACAGGGGGAAACAGCTAGCACGGCTCCGTCTAAAGGTGACACAATCCACCCACCAGCACCTCTAAAAGCTCATTTATTAACACGGTATGACTTGCTTGTTTAATGTCTACAAAAACGAAAGGTGTGAAGACATTTTAACAGGCACAATCTGATGTCTCTGTGTTGGTGTTGCTCCAGGATAATCATTGAAATTGACCAATCACATTTTGTAATCTTGGGGACCAGGGGAGAAAACGTGTTTAAAGTTATGATAGGGTCCATTCAAACTCAAACCATCATTTCCTGAACCTAACCAAGTATTCATGTTGCCTAAACTTAACCAGACTGTAACAGAACATTTAAAAAAAGGGGAAATAATATGTGAAGTTACTGTTGTGCAGTATAACAATATGTTTCAGACAGGATGTGAAACACACGTGGACCTTGTCGCCATTGAAGCCTACAGTAAGTTGAAATGATAATCCTGGAGCAACATTAATTGTGATGTTCTCAGAACAACACTAACACCGCGATATCAGACACATCTTTTAACAGACCGAGCCATGTCCCCGAGCCTTTATGCTTAACCAAGATAAACATCTGCTAGCTGTATCTTCACCTATATAGTACAGACCACGTGTAAACCCACCGTGACGTCACCAATGGTTTGCATGCTACCGTTACAGAGCCTCGGGTATGGTATTTCAGCTGTTTCTACGCCCCTTTACTGACTGGATTTGACTGAGAACTCGAGGACATGCTGTGTAACCTGAAAGTTAACCCTGCTTTATAGTCTATTTTACCCTCAATGTGACCATAATTTATACGCTTATACTCATGCTTTATTGAAAAAGACTCGAAACTAGCGATTGAGACCATAAATGTTTACCGAGGTAATAAATCAAGTGAGAAGTAGGATCATTTTCTCATAAGCTCAAATACAATCGGACTTCTTTTTGGAACCAGTGAAGTCGCCTCTTGCTGGCCATTAGAAAAAACGCAGGTTTAAGGCACTTCAGACCAGAAGCTCTGTCCACCATCGACCTTCTCATCTAACTCTCAGATAGAAAAGCAAATAAATGTATTTTCCAAAAAGTCAAACTATTCTAAGCTTCAGCAGTTAAACCTGAAAGAGACACATTTCATCCACTAGCCAAAGTAATGTGCACATGCTAAACACACAGGGCTGTAGTGCTTTGGGTGATTTCCAAAGAGAACAGCAGATTTTTAGCAGTTACAATCACCACCAATTTTTTGCCTCCGAACGTAAGTAGCCATAAAATCTGGATTATCATTAGACACACACAGGTTTTGTTTATTTGATGGGTCAGAAAAATCTTCATATAGCTGTTTTCCGGTAACTGTTCTCATACTGATAATTGCGCGTCGCAGTGTGAGCGCCTTATCTCACATCATCAACAGTATGGCACAGTCCCCACCATCGCCGGACCACCTCCACCAACCCTGCCTACAACTCTGCCATCATGCATGCCTCCTGTCGGGTCTCATTCTTGCTCGATGCCAGGAGCAAATTCTCCGTCTCAATTAATCACTGAGTTTCTAATGGAATGCTTCCCTACAGGATGAGGCCCATCACAGAGGGGGCTGCAGTCAGTGCTGTCGGTGAAGCTGCTCTGATTGCCTGAATACACTCGCAGCTTTGGAGTCACTGCAGATGTCTGCTAATTGTGGTGATTATGGTGAACGGAGGGGGGTAGGAATATGTAATGAATTTCCCATTGCTTTCATGCCTCACATCCTTTGGTTATGTGCATCTGCTATACAAGCGGAGCATCCGCAGGGTTTGGAGACGGACAAAAGTGACATGGGGGATTGGGCAGGGGCTTTTGGATGGGCAGCTATTCTAGCACCAAGTGCAGCCAGATTGGGTCCATTTATTCTTTTTGGTTCGGTTCATTTCTGATACAATGCTGGTTTTAATTCCTCTCCTCTCCTCTTCTGCTCTATGCTCTTGTTCTGTCACTTATTTTCTCTCTCTTTTTTTTTTACACATCTACGAATGTGTGGACGACGTTCTCTCCGGCCAAATTAGATCCAATTCACACTTATCAGGTCAAATCAAGTCAATTTTTATCTATATAGGCCAAATTTATAATTTGAACATCTCTATTTTCAGACCTCTAATTAAACCCTTACACGAGAAACAAAACAAAAAAGGGTTTTAATGGGATAAAAAGGGAGAAATCTCAGGAAGAGGGGCATGCAATTCAGTTGATGTTATAAATATATAACAGGGAAAAGAAGTATTACAATATGGAGAGACATAATGACAATTTTATTTTGGAAATATGCCTACTCACTTTCTTGCCAGCTGTCAGATGAGAAGATCAATACGACTCCAACCACGTCTCCTAGTAATTCAGTTAGTATATTAGTAAATTGTTAATTTATTTAAGTTGTTCTGAACGACGCAATCACTGCTTTAATTATGCAAAGAGATGTTTTATTGAGTAATTAAAACGTACCGCCTAGTAAAGGGTTTGCGTCCAGACCAGTCTGTGTTAGGTTCAGGCAGCAAAATCAGTTTAGTTGAGTTTAGTGAAGAGATTGTGATTTTGGTTAAATGTTAAGAAAAAAAATCATATGTCAAGTCACTGGTAAAATACAGATCGTTAACTTTTCTTAACCTTAAAGCTGCAACAAGAACTTTCACTTTTGGTTGATTCTGGCGGCCCCTGTGGACAAAAGTGGTACGAGCGCCACTGCCTTTGTTGTAAAGATCACGATCTGGCTAGCGTGTGCATCTGTTTTGGAAGCGAGTGAAAGAAAGATGCAAATGTATTTTAATAAAATGTTTCTTTTTTAAACAAAAGCTGTGTGCAGGATGCAGAGCGATGTATTTTCTTGAGGTTATATAAGATTAATAATTGTAATATGATGAAGGTGAAATAAAGTGAACTTTGTTTTACTGCCGCACCACCAGACGAAAGAGCAGCTCCTTTCCTCTGGCTGAGAGACTCCTCAAATCACCCTCAGCATAACGCCATAAAAATAGTTTTAATTTTATAGCAGAAAAATATATTTTTTCTTGCAGTCGGTGGAGAGTGCTCCCCCTAGAGGCCTGGAGCACTTCCGTGGAAAACAAATGAAAAGGTTGTTTGTCAACATTTTACTGATACGTTCATTGTCATAATTTTTGCAGCTTGCTCGGCATGTTCGTGTTTTCCTCAAAACATATTTACTGTTCTTAAATTAGTTGAGTATAAAGGTAATTTATATGAGCCAAGGCTGACCACTCTTATGTGTGCACAGTAAATACGAAGCTACAGCCAGGAGCTCGTTAGCTTACTTTAGCATAAAGATCTGAAACAGGGGGAAACAGGTCGCCTTGCTCAGTCTGGACTAAACAAAAGATGTCTGTTATATCTTGTTTGTTTAATCTGTGCAAAAATTGAAGTGCTAAAATGACAAAATGTGTTTTTTTGGGAAGAGGTGAGGTTTCAGACAACAGAGCCAGGCTAAGCTATGCTAACGAGCTACCAGCTGTAGCCTTTATATTTAATGAGACAGTCAGTTTGAGTATTTATGAGAATGGTATCCATCTTCTCATCTTACTCTCGACAAGAAAGCAAATAAACATATTTTTCAAAGCAAACTCATTTTAAATATGCAATATTACGTAAATACTAAATGTAAAACCTTGCACAGTTAATTGTATTTGTGATAAAGTGCTGTAACTTCAGACTCCAAAGGCAGAAATAAACAAAATCTTAATCCGTTCCACAGTCCTCGACATGTCAGAAACACTGTTTAATTTTTTATATTTTTACAGGAGAAATAAAACGGGTGGTTGTGCTAATTTAAAAGCCGTATGTAAATCTCTTGTGCAGCTTAACAACCTATTAAATTGAGAGGATTATACATGCAACCTGAATTTCTGCACATTTTTCTCTTTATGTTTTAATGCCACTCGTGGACATGCTACTCTGGACGCTGAACTGGAACAAATCATATTCATGCATTTAGCATATTAATGATGCTAAATATCAGACATTCTCTCCCCTCTGTTGCAAATGCAAACATGCCCGATTTATTGTGGATGTGCTTTTGCGAGGCAAGAGTTAGCTAATTCCTTTGGGGCGAGTGTCCTTGCTGTCACACTGATCAAAGACTTTCTCTTGATATGAGCATAAACTGCTCCATGCCCCATCACCGTCAATGTCTGTGCATGCGTGCGAGTGCGTTTTATGCAAGTGTATGTCTATGTGCGCGCGTGAGTGTATGTGACGTGAGGTGGGGGTGTTGTGTGTGTGCATATGCATCCCCCATCACCAGAGGCTGTATTATGCATTGTTGTTGGCATGGCCTACATGCTCACCCAAGCATGGTTCAGTGTGGTACAGTACACACGTCTTCCCATCTACACTGCACTCCCCTGTCGTGTCCGCAGGCCCGCTTCATTTACCTTTGCTCCTGAATTAATGCTAGTTAACTGTCACATTAACTCAGATCTGTTGGCCCGCTTTGTCAACAACATGAAGTAGCCTCGGTGTGTGATAGCCAGCGTTATTTTTGCTTTGATACACAGCACACGCATGGACTGAGTTGGCCTCGATGTATGTAGGCTCTCCTATAGCGGCAACCATCCATATATAACCTCCATCCTATCTGAACAAAATGCACTGTTGCGTAAGAGTTTAAATGCTGCTTTGTATTTTTTCCCAGCAAAACTGTGCAGGAGAATAAAAACTTGAGCGCAGTTAGTGGCTGTATGCGTGCAGGTGTTTCTTTCAGGGTCTCAATTGAGGCCAAACGGTGGGTGTGGACGCCCAATTGAATGAGTGCATGGCCTTGTATCTATGTATGTCTTCACATGTACATGTGTGTGGAGCGTATACTTGCCAGCCAGAAGCGAGTGTGTTAAATTCTCTTAGCATGTGTGACGAATCAAGTGGCTGGGAAAAGAGCGGCGCGTTGCACGGCCTCTCTTGGCCTCTCACAAACTGAATTCTAAAGAGGCTATCGATCTGTCAAGGTCTCAATTCTTATTTCGCTCTGCCCCGATCTGGCCTATCTTATCTATTTGGCTTTGAATCTCCATCTCTGTATCTTCCACTGTGTCTGCTTTTGTATCTTCTTCTTTATTTGAATAGCCATGATGCAGAATGTGGGAGAGGGATGCAGCAAGCGTGTGAGACAGATAAAAAAGAGAGAGCATCCCCCACTCGTACGTCTTTCATCCTAATCCGTAGTCTCTGTCCAAGAAAGGGCCTCCTTTTCACTTGTCTGCCCTAAAGCCTCTTATATGTGACCCCTCTGTCTCTCCCTCAGGGCTCTCTCCCACGGCCAGAAACCGCACTCACAAAAACACTGACACACACATCTGTGCATTTTTAGTTTAAGTAGAGAGCTGCACGTGTTTGTGTTGAAACAAGGTAATATCTAAACCCCCCTCCCCCCCTCAAAAAACAAGCAGAGGTCAGAATGCATTTGCTCCAAACACCGTTAACGAAGCTGTACAAAGCCACAAACTGACAGAGCATCTTGCTATATGTTTCGCCCGAAGGTGAAGGCGAATTTACCGCCAGGCTGACTAACACAGCTGCTGGGAGAGCGTGTCTCTCGTTAAAAGAACTGACCTCAATAAAGATGGACGTTTGGCAGTCCGTTATGTAACTGACTGAGGATGATCCTGAGGCTGTGTGTTGTTTTTTTTGTGCGAGAGCTTTCATGTGTGCATCTGCTTGCATGTGTGTGTGTGTTTGGGAGGTAGGGTATATATGGTGTGAGTGTGTTCATAAGAAAATCCATGTGCATATCATGGTTAGTTAGGGACCGTATGGAAATGAACAGGGTAGGGAGGGGTCGGACTCTTCTTCTTTTGAATCTTATACTTTTATTTTTATTTTTATAAAAGAAAGATCCTCCTCAGTGACATTAATATTTTATTTGCATCCTTTCCTTGACTTAAAAAAAAACTGCAACACTCAGGACTAGATGCTGAACAGCCCACATATCTAAACTGAAACACTGTTTGTTGTATGTGTTGTACGGAGCTCATTTAATGGACCACATCAATTACATTATTTTCTGTAATGCATGTTTTTGTGCTTTTATATGATACTAATGCTGTAATACTATACCAAAATGGAAATCTTTTTACTGTGCATGTACATCAGTGTTGCAACCATTTAATTGTACTTTTAAAGTGAAGTGCCAAAGAAATAAAATAATCTTAAAACATTTTCTCCCCATTTTCTAAAAGATAATACTGATCAGTGTTGAACTGGTCAGCAATATTCAAGTCACTAAATTAAAAAAGAGATATTAATACATAACTTGTTATACTGCCACTGATGTCGGCACAGGCAGCTGCTCTGAGGGTCACGTAGGACTGCATGCTACAACTTCTTTTTATTATATCTAGGTTGGTAAAATACCTGAATTCCTTATCGAACATTTCCTTCATGATCTCTTTAAATGGTCACTTTTGTATATGTGTGACACTCCAGGTATCTGCAAAAACTGGTGACTTGTACAAACATGATAACTCAACACAGCTGATAAGAAGCCTGAACTAAAACGCGTGACACACTTCACCAACGTCTACGAAACAGCTGCCAAATGCACTATTTTTGGCACTCGACAAATGGGACAACACCAAATCCCTTTGCTAAAATATTTATCAACCTTACACGAACAATAAAACACAATAAAACACAAAAAATACATGAATAGAATCAGTATGATAGATACAATGTGTATTTATTGTATCTATTTTCATGTCAAAGTAAGAACTTTTGAAGCAGAATGTAATTGTGTGACCCATCACACTCTGTGAGCTGTCGTGGTGCGACAACCGCTTTTCCCTCAGGTAATGTTAACAGCAGTGTGCATGCAGAAAAAAAATCTGCTTTATTTCTGGTTGATATTTGCTAAATGATCAAGTAGAATTAACATAATTTCTAACTAGGGATGCACAAAAATATTGGTATATATCACTGATATTCTGCCGATATGACAGGCTGATAATTATGCGCACATGTCTCAAGCGGTTAACTGAGCAGATTTCTTATTTTGCCTATGAATGTGTTCATTTTGAAAAGCATTGTGTATCTGCCGGTGGGTTATCATGATAAGAGGAGGCATAATAAAACGAGAGAGACTCGATGTCCTGTGGAATTAGGTGGACAAAAATATGCGCATATCAGCATGGCATCAGCAATCGTCCGAAATCAGCTCGAAAACATCGGATATTTGTGTAAATCCAATATCGTGCATCCCTGTTTAGAATGTGTGTTTTAACTTTAGCTGCGAGGCAAAAAACATTGTTTACCCTCGCAGCAAGAGGAGAAGTGAGTCAGGACAGGGTTAGTGAATGTCAGAGCAGTGACGAAATCTGTGCTGAAAGCCCAACACCCTTTCAGCAGAGCGGATTCTCTGTGGTTCAGGTGGATACAGAGTGGAAAAATACTCTTTTAAGTGAGGGATGTATTGATTCCCACCAAATAAGATACATAAAAAGATGTATTCAAAAGGAATCAGGTTCAATAAATTGCTATTAAAGGGGCACTATGCAGTTATGGAGAAGAAATTCAAACAAGAATTGTAATATTTACAATATTTATGAGGTGATAATACAAATTTAGAAATAAACAAGCTGTTCTCAGAGGAAAATAAGGTCCTGGAACACTGTTTGAAGCTAGAAAGGTGGCAGGGTCCGCCACATATAAACAAAGTAAAACAGTATGAAACTGTGCTGTCCTTTGAGGTCAGTTTGTTTATTCAGTTTATTCAGTCATGAAAACAAAGAGAGTTTAACAGAGTTTGTTTCACTGAAGATCTTTCTCTTCGAGTTAAAACGTCTTCCCCAAAACTACATACTGCACCTTTAAACCCGATCCCTTGTCATATAACTAATAAAACCAAGTCACGCGTATATTAACTATATAAGGGGAAGAGCAAAATAAAATGTAAATCTAGGGTGACAAAAAAATACAACAAACTGCCGTCCTTTTAGCCAAACGTATAATCCCCTCTCCCTCGACTAAAGATAATTTTCATACGGTCCCTTACTTGGCTCTAGTTGGGGTTATGCTTAAAGCAACAGAGCTGTGGTCTGGTGGCATGTGATATATAGCTCAACTCAGTGTGACTTTATTCTGTAAAGGTACATATATACATACCAATGCTACA
Organism: Pagrus major; assembly: GCF_040436345.1. Taxonomy (NCBI): domain Eukaryota; kingdom Metazoa; phylum Chordata; class Actinopteri; order Spariformes; family Sparidae; genus Pagrus; species Pagrus major. The sequence goes on from NC_133235.1 coordinate 25,341,135, forward strand.
ATAGACACAGAAGCCACACATCCTATAGAGTTACTGTAATTCCTCAGAAGTGGCTGTACAGTAAACATATCACACTGCACTCAGCACTAAGAACAGAGAGGCTCTCTGTCTGCACCGCATTGAGAGATTTGATGTTGGCGTGCACTCTGCCTGCTGTGACCCCACCCCTGGTAAATACAGGGTTGGAGGTTTCCTCCGTGGATAAAAATACACTTGCCTCGCAGCAGAGAGGGAGAAAAAGCCAGAAGTCCTCTCTTCTCTTCTGCGCCTATTGTGCACGAGGAGCTGAAGACTCCCACACTCATCATAAGTTTGTTGTTTTGGGCACTTTTGTTGTGAGAAATTTAAATGTACAAAAGTTGACAAAGTTGTCGCAAAGTACCTGTTAAAAAGGTGAAAGTTTGCATTATGTACAAAATCTCACAACTTGTCTTTTAATGTGGAGAACTCTGTCTTGAGCAGTCACAGTTACTTTCTCAAACTTTTTGCCTTTTGTCCCTCATGGGCTCCCTTACTTCACAGCCTGTGACGTCATCATTGTGCTGTGCAAAAGTATTTTCAAGCTGGCAGAGGCCTACAGCAACACATGCACGGTTAGAGGTGAACTTTATACCAAAAGTTTGACAAGACTCACCGCAGCCTGTGGTGTCCTGGGGTCGATCACAAGCGTCCACTCAGAACTTCCTGTAAAGAGAAAAAAGTTTTCTGCCGGTTGAGCCGACATGGAAAAGAGGCACTGAGTGACTTCCTTGTTTGAGCTGGCAGCACACTGACCCATTTTAATGTTATGGCGCTTAAAATGCTACACTGGTGAGTGTCTGTGGGCAAGTTTTTGATTGTTTGAATGTCAGAAAATCAGTCAAAACGTTGATTTAAACAGCAGAAAGTTTGATCTATTAAATAGCATTTGGGCCGCTTATGCAAACAGGTGTCCTACTTTTTGAACATGCCGGCAAAGTACAGAAGGCCAATCATTGTTGTGACCTTGTTGTGTTGATTTTTATCTCTTCACAGAAACAAGAATGTCTGTGAAATTGTGCACCTCTCCCTTCAAGAGCAAGTTTTTGAAGGAATGAAGAAGAAATTTTTTTGAGTTTTACATGTGATCCTATCAGCTTTCGTCACAGGCTGGAGGTTTAGTTGCGAGTAAAAAACTGAAAATGAGTCACACAGGAGAAGAAAATCCGGGGACGGGACTGAGAGACGCCTTCGACCTGCTGGTTAAGGCACCTCAGCAGCGACTGATCAGCCTGACATTGCTGCTGGGTGAGTCTCCTGAAGATACTATCGTGCACGCCTTGTGCCTGATGGTTCTCCAGAGAGAGGCGGAGGCGATGAACAAACTCCAGGCGCTGGGTGACAACTACCTCGCTAAACATCTGGCTGAAAAGTGGCAAATGAGTGAAGGCAAACTAGAAGATTTTGCTGTTCACTGTGGTAATTTCCAAGAGTTTACACTGGAATCTTTGACTGTGTTGGCTCGCATTTTCAAAGTTTTGTCAGACAAAGAGCTGTGTGATCCACTTTGGAGAAATCTGGCATATAAGAGAGCCATTTCCCGTGATGACCAAAAATCAAGTGACAGTCTGGAGTATGATAAACTCAGAGAGGAAGTTAAACTTGTCTGTGGGCCTGAATTGTTTACAGAGTGGACGTGCTTCCCCACGGATCTCAAGTCAGGGTCTTGCCGTGACCTTCATAGCAGCCTGGGTGAAGGAACTCTGAAAGTTACTCTGTCCCAGGGTCAGTCAGAGACAGCACACAGCCTGCCCAGCTCACTGCAGGCGAGCTCATCACTGCCCTCGTACCCTACTCATCTAGAGATAAGTATACCTCCAACAGCCTCGTTTCGGAGTCCAGAAACATCAAAAATATCCCAACCAAATGTTCCTGTTCCCCCTGTGAATGAAAATGCAGCAGGGCCATCTGAGACATCCAAGGAGCCTCAGCTTAAATCCAGCGAGCTGTCTAAGAAACATTTAGCAGCAACACTTGCTGCAGGGAACATTAAGTTGGACAATCTTATCGCTCCGACTCAACCCACCAAACCGACCGCTGAGCCAAATGTTGCACTACATGCTGCAGCAAACATTATTCTACCCGAGATGCCTGCTGCAAATGTAAGTAAGGATGCAGAAGAAGAAGAGGAGGAGGAGGATGAGGAGATGTTTTACGCATTTGTCATCCTGCATGCGCCCGAGGATGCGGATATAGCCGATAGCATGAAGGAGAGACTGGAGAGGGTCATCGGTAGTGAATTTGAAGGTGCAACATTCTCAGACAACTTCGCCACCCCGGGAAGGAGCACCCTGACGTGCGTGGAGGATGCCATTAACAACACAGCCTTCACCATCCTGCTGCTCACCAACAACTACAACACTCGCATGCAGGAGGTACAGACGAACTCCGCTCTCATCAACTCCATACAATGCAATCACAAGTACAACACTGTCATCCCGCTGCTGCCACAAGAGAATGGCATGCCCAAGGAGAGAATCCCTTTGGTTTTGCGGACACTAGTATTACTGGATGAGAGAAGGAATTTTGAGAGAAAGACACGAAATTCAATGTCTCGGGTTAGGATTAAAAAACAGTGGAAAATATGGTCTGAGGAGCAGAGAGTGAAGAAGCAGAAAGACAGACAGGAGAGACTAAAGCAGCTAATCCAACATGAAAAGCAGATGATCAAAGAGTGTGGAGCAGCACATGTGCTGGAGGAGGAGAGCTTCAGGCTTTTAATGAAACATAAACTTGTTCTCGGTCCTGGGGTGCCACCAGGACAGGTTGGTGGTGACGGCAGGGCCGGGTGGCAACAGCAACCGAATATTTGTATTAAAAATGCTAGGTACATCATGATTGGCGATCAATCTCGAATGAGCGTGGACTTGGGTGGAGGCGCGGACAAAGAGGATTCAGATCACAGCGAGGAGGAGCAGTAATGATGAAAATATCATCATTATGATAACAGGAGAACAGGATGAATTTTTCTTTTCTAAACACTACAAGGTCACAGCCGCCGTGGGGCATTCACTGCAGATTGTTTTTCTGTATCTCAACCTTATACTTAAAGACAATCCAATAAAACTGTCACAAAAGCAGTTAAGTGCCATCTTAATGATTTTGGAGGAACAGAGCATTTCAGATGAATATTTAACAAAAGACTGCCATCTAGTGACCGATCTCTGGTACATGCTTCCTGGTTTCCTGAGCTGTATGAACACACTTTCGGCACTAGGGAGCAATGCTGTCACACGCTTCTTGTTGCCTTTGACTACACTGCTGCTCTGGTGTCTAAGAGCTAAAAGACATTTGATTTAGTATTTTCCATATTGTGTCATATAAGTGTTTACATGAGTGCCTGTAGGTTTAGATAATTATGTGAAGGTACAGTTTGGTGTAACTGTAAATGTAAAACTTTAGTTTGTTATGGTGTCGTTGTCCGACCTGATCTTTGATTTCCTGTGCCTGTGACGACTGTCTGTCATGTCTGTAGCTACAGAGGACAACATATCGTCAGATGTTTAAAATCAAGTTTGGTATGAGCTTACAGAGACTTGGATTATGCCAGGTGAGCTGTATGGAGCTGTTTTCTGTCCAATTTTCTGTTCCTGTCCTCATTTTTTTGAATGCCGCAACGCTGTTCTGCTGTGAAGCTCCAGAAATGTTTTGCGGGCTACGAAAACTTCACCTGACTTTCCATCAGCATGGGTGTGAGCAGATAATGACTGATTTTTTTCAGTTTTGGGGGGACTTATCCTTTAATATTTATCTCATCTGCTCAGGTCCAACCCACATATCTCAGACATCTATGAGCCAAACTTAGACAGGTTGCTTTTAATAGTTCAAACTGAAAATGGGGACAGACTGACTACCTAAAAAACACTTGACTTTCTCTCTCTATAAATATTTTTTACACATTTATTCTTGTATATTCTTGTTGGGATCTTCTTAAATACGGTTGTTTTTATATAGATATATTATTTCCGCCTCATGTAATGTTTTCCGTTGCACTTTGAAGGTATTTTATAAATAAAGTGTTCTTCCAAACTTCCTGCAGTCTCATCCATACAGCGCTGAAGGGCCACCTTCACCTGCGTGTGTCATGTTGTCGCTGTCAGGTGAGAATCCTGTACAGCACCTCCAGCATATGTTTCTGACCTAACAGGACACTCAAGCTTCATTTGTGCCCAGATCTCACATCAGAGGGGCATGTGAGCAGTCTCAGTGTCGCTCTAGTGTGGGGTAACCTCACTTTTTTTCACCTGAGGGGACACACACATACTTCATTTATCCCTGACTATCACAAAAACATTCTGGGATGAAAGTACTTTCTTCTTTTTTTTAAAGGTGCAGTATGTAAGAATTAGTCGAATTTAAACAAATAGGGACAGTGTATCACCATAGTAACTGCTAACTGTAGCTGCTGTTAGCCAGTATGCTCAGTTACCTGTGCAGTTAGCGGTCATTTTAGCTGACTCTGCTCAGACTGGGAGCTCGACGCACAAACTTAAATCTTGAGGTATAAACCAAGGATGTTATATTATATCTGGACACAGCCTTGGAAGCTGAGCTCCTTTCATTCCTCTGACCGCTGCTCAGTGGCGTTTTGAAGCCAAAATGAAAATACCCAGATCTTCCGTGTTGTGCCAACCATACAGCGAGCACACTGCCGACAGGCCGGCTAACTTCCGGTTAAACACCCGGCTAACTTGAATCGGGATAAAATGATTTAATCGTGCGGCTCCTCTAGAATTTTTTAAGTGTTATTGGACCGAATGGCTCCAATCATGATAGTGAAACGTGTCATGTCGCAGGGGTTGTGACGCTAAAAAAATAACTAAATGTATCCACCGTTTTACAGACACCTCTTTCACAATGTAAGCTTAATGGAAAAAGTCTTTTTGGGCCGCAGTGCATCACGTGACAATGTAATTACACAGTTTCATTATGGAAAAATGTTTTCAAAGCCTGGTGCTCTTCCTCAGGGCTTCAGCTAGCTATTTAGCATGCAAACTTCAACAGATACCCCGTAACACAATACATAGACATCTTATAATAATGTCAATACTGTCATTTCTTCACACTTTCTTGGACTCGAGCCCCGGGCCGCTGCGGCGAGGACAGGGCCTCTGTACGTGGGACGCACGCTCTACCAACTGAGCTACCGGCCCACACGCTGTTGATAATTTTTATTTCTTTAAGTATTTTTTGGGGCTTTTTGGCTTTGTTCATAGGACGGGACAGCAGAGACGACAGGAAGGGGCTGCGGGTCGGACTCGAGCCCTGGGCCGCTGCGATGAGGACAGGGCCTCTGTACGTGGGACACTCCACACTCTTAGTTAAATTTGTAATGTTTTAAACTAAAATCCTTACATATTGCACCTTTAAATCTTCCCAAATGTCTAGTTAAAATAGAAATACACAGCCTAGAACAAGTGTATCCATGACTCTAATGTCAGTGTATGAAAAAAGTGTGTTTCTTCCTGCAGTTCTCCATGGAAACAACATCTGGGAGTTAGTCAGACAGCCTCCTGCCAGTTATAACTCCACCTTGGTTTGTATTACACTGTGGTGACTCCTGTCAGGGAATGGGTGGGTGGACCGCGCGTGCGCACTGCGCTCCGTCTCTCCTCCGACCAGTGCGGCAGGAAAAGCGCAGGGAGGACGCCGCCGCGCAGAGACAGAGAGGAGAGAGGGGGGAAAACAGTCCGGAAAAGAGAGAAGGAGGAACAAACATGGACACGGACGGCGTCTCCAGCTGATGTGTGAGGCTGTCTCACGGTGTCGGGCTGAGGCTCCCCCTCCTCTGGCGCACAGCTGCTCCGTTATGTCGGACAGGCTGAGGATAATAATGTCAGGGAATGGAGGAAATCTTCAGAAATCCTGCTCCTAAACTGCGCTGCGCTGTCACGGTTTGAGGGATATATATCCGAAACGCGTAAAACTAGAGGATGGTGCTCATGTAACAGAGGAGCCTCCTGTCCGTCGTGCTCTCCAACAACCCGAGGGCCACGCGCAAAGTTTTTTTATTTTTTTTTTCTGGAGAAGGGGGGAATTTTTTTGCTGCATTGAATTCCTCTGGACGGGATGTCATCCGCAGTCAGGAGGAATTCCTCAGGCTGACTGCTCGTCCAGCTGCAGCGAGTGTGTGTGTGTGTGTGTGTAAGTGTGTGTGATCCCGACACAGAGAGGTAAAGATGGGAGATGCGGCAGATCCTGACAGAGAGATGAGACGGACCTTCATCGTCCCTGCCATCAAGAGCTTCGATCACTACGACTTCACCAGGGCCAAGATATCATGCAGCCTGACGTGGCTGGTGGCCAAGGCTTTCGGCTCGGGTAGGTGGCGCCTCTATAAAATCGTCTTCATCTCTGGATTGGATTAGATCGGATTAGTGGGAAACATCGTTAAATTAATCGTCTAACGTGTGTATTAATGTGGACTGATGTGGAGGGAGTGTTTTGTAAACAGCAGCCTGAAATCAGACCCTTACAGTCACAGTCAGAGCCAGTTAACATACTTACTTACTGAAGTGTTCCTCCTTTCTTATTATAAAAATAAACTTACATTGCTATTCTATTAAATAGCAGCAATTAAACACAAATCTTTATCCATGTAGTGTGTAATATCAAGGCTAAATGACAACATTTCTGTATATATGCAGTGTTTTTCTCATGAGTTCATGGGTCAAGTCCCCCTGAATCCCTGCTCATGTTGCAGTGTCATAGATTTAACTTGTTGCATGTCTGATGCTTGTTATTCCCAAACCTGTTATGTAACCGTCTGACTGCAGATCAGTGCAGATCAACAGATGCAAGGACTTTAACTTCTGCTGGAGTTTAGGGCCACAGCTGATGTCAGCGTGTTGATTATTCTCTTGTTAGAGATGACAGAAAATTCAATGCATCACCAGGCAAACAGAAGACACAGAAACACTCATTCACACCCATGAAAAGATGTTGATGTTGATGGCAGCACAACACGGCAAAGACTCATTTTGTCAACAAGTGCAGAAAGTGCAGATGTATTTGTCGCTCTAAACTCAGTAAACTGTCTAATCTTATGACTTCCTGCTGTTTGTTTTACTTGCAGGAATCTAAATGATCAAAAATCATCATCGCAGCTTTCTAACGTCGTAGCTGACATCTAAAAATCGCTTGTTTTGTCAGACTAACAGTCAAAAATCAAAACAATATATAGTTTACTGTCAGATTAGACGTGGCAGGGCAGCAAATCCTCGAAACTGAGAAGCTTGATTTGTCATTTTTGCGCGAAAAAAATACGTTTGGACTATAAAACTGTCCGAATATGGTCACAGACTTTGCGAGAGGCCATGGTGACGCATTAAAATGTCTTGTTTTGTCCAATAAAACGATCTGAAACTTAAAGATATTTAGTTTATTATCACATACGACAAAGATGAAGCAAATCCTGATCAAATTAAGAAGCTGGAAACTGAGAATCTTTGACATTTTCTTGAGAAACGATTAAAACAATCGATCTTTTGGTCTATAAAAATGTCATAACATGGCGGATAATACCCATCACACTCTGCTAGATGCCGAGGTGACATCTTAAAATGTCTTGTTTACAAACAACAACCTTAACTAAAAGACATTTACTCAACTATCACATTAAACACAAAAAGAAGCAAGTCCTGAGAAAATTCAGAAGCTGGAAACAGAGAAGATTTGGCCTTTTTGCTTGAAAATTGGTCTATAAAAATGTTGATTATAGTGAATAATGCACGTCACATGTCCTCAAACCCATGGTGACATCTTTAAATGTCTTCCAAACTCAATAAATATTCAGTTTACTATTATATAAGACTAGAAAAACAGGAAATCTTCACAGATAGGAGCTAGAAACAGGCTTTGTTTGGGATATTTGCTTGAAAAACGAATTAAACAGTTTATCTTTTGCTCTAGAAAATGTCAGAATGAAGTAAATCACTTCGCAAGCTGACATCTTAAAAGATATTCAGTTCACTGCCACAGGTTAACAGCAAATCCTCACAACTGAGTTGCTGGAATTTGGGAATTTCCAGTATTTTTGCTTGAAAATTGACTTTAATTGTCCAAATAGTGTCCTTAATATAAGTTATTCCCTCCTGAGCTCCATTCAGTGTAAGAGCTGACACAAGTTGACTGTTATGTTGTGGTTTTGTTGTCAGTCGCAGTGATGATGTTTCCATGTGGATATGTGTGTCAGTCATTATTCTGTATATGTGACTCCATGTATGCGAGCGCTGGCCTGCCTCCTGTCCTCAGTGCGGTCTGGAAGCTGCAGCTCTGGCGGCCTGCCGTCATAAAGAGTAATTCCAGTCCAGAGGTTTACCCCGGCTCCTAATGAATGCTTTTAACGGCTGCTCCTCCATATACAATACTGGGAGTCTCTCCGCCACACGGACAGACGGATCAAAAGACTGACCTCTGAATCATACTCATTGATCCAACCAGTGAGTGCCAAACAGGGCTGCACATGGAAATTAAAATGGTGGAGAGACACAAAAGATAGAGGAGAGCAATATGTGAGACAGACACTTTTAGTTCAACAAGACCTATGGCTGTTACCGTGCCGCCGCCGCCGCCGTGTTTCTCTCCCGTCCCTCCGGTGACACAGTTTCAGCTCCCAGCACAGCCCGAGAACTGTGGCCCAATTCATAACCAGTCCTCAGAGCCCCGCTTGGCCTAGTTTGGACCGATGACGGATGGTTTGAATCTGCTCAGATGTAACAACTTTCTGATCTGCTGCAAGTTTGAAACTTCAGAGAGGTGGATTTGCATTAGCACATGGAAAAACGTACACTTACATACACATTAAGTGCAGCAACAGGCAAGGAAGTAAAAATGTCCATGTAGTTAAAAAGTGATTTATAGTAAGAATGAGGGAAGAGGGCGATAAAAGAGTTGGATAAGGCGGTTCATAACGTGCTTTGTAAAGATCTGGACTGACATTTATGCATGCATGTGGAGTTTAGTGTGTGGGTGTGTAATAAATGTCAGAGCTCCACCGTCTCCACACTTTTGTCCTCATGATGGCATCGTATGAACTCGTCAGGACCAAACAGAGGTTGGATCAGATTTTAACGACAGTGCTTAAGTGCTGCCCTAATGTATTAAAGTGTAGTTAAAGATCCCCACCAGACGGACAGCTACTCTGATTTGAGTAATTAATGTGTCTGATGTAAGTTTGTAACATATAGTTCAATTAACTTGTTAAACATTGTGTGTGTGTGTGTGTGTGTGTGTGTGTGTGTGTGTGTGTGTGTGTGTGTGTGTGTGTGTGTGTGTGGTGGAGGTTTAACGTCATACGTCCATGTGTTAAATGCACGATATTTAACTTCCTCCACTTGGGGTCTCTCGATCAAAACAAAGACTTATTTTGATGATGTTGGGATGTCCCGTTGGATCATGGGAGTTGCTGTCTTTGTTTTTAAACAACCAGTATTACCAATGAAAATCCATCTCAGGGCTCCAGACTAACTTTTTCCATTAGTAGAGCCTGTTCCCTGTACTGTAGATTTCAGGAGCACCGGCACAAAATTTAGGAGCACCACAAAACATCGTCAAGAAGCTGTGGCAGCCGAGGCAAAATGTTGTTATCAGAAATGGTGCTCCTGGTGTTTTTTTTTTCATGATGGTGATTTTAAAAACGAAATGTTAGTCGCACAGGTGCTCCCAGTCCAAAAATGGTAGCAAAATGCAACTAAATGGTCTTAAACTCTCACTTAAAGTCTGCATTTGACGTGACTCTGGCACGAATGTTCACAGATGAGCTCATGTTTTATTTTCATCACGTTGAGCCTCATTCGCCAGTTTCCTTACTAGCAACAGGTGACCAAAAGAAACACACTGTTTCCTGGAGTAAAACTTGTATTTCTCTTGGTTTGAACATTATTGGAAACATCGAGGTTAATGTCAGTACACAACTTAACTAAATATACAACAATGGTATATTTTAATGCAGAAAAGTTACATATTATATCTTTAAATGCAGCTTTAATGTCAGCATGTTAATCAGTCTGCACGGTGAAGCTGAAACATCCAAGAGAGGGAACCAGATATGTAAAACACATTTTTGAGTGGAGGATCAATACATGTCCAGCATTGATTAGATCTCCTGTGACTAATGTAGCCGGTGGTTTCTGGTCACTGTCTGGTATTTGTTCACCTCAGTTTTGGGTTCAGTGTGAACTGCAGTCAGCAGCAAAGTTTTGTTTTTTAAATGGAACATTTAATCAAATATGAAAGTTGAAAATGATCTTTGACAAACTGCAAGTGGCTGAATGTTAAATTTAAATGTAGAGGTCGTATTTTCGGCATCTAAGCTATAATTTGATGGTGAGTTTCCACCACAGGGTTATATCACAGAGTCTGCTGCAGCACAGACACCGCTGTGATTTCATTCAGCTCGTTCACAGGATGCCCTTGGACTGATGTAAATGCAAATCGTCAACTCCATCAGCATCACTTAAAACAAATATGTTGGCGGAATAAGTGCTGCTTTGCCTATAAAGCTGTGAGGGAACTGATCTGTGAAATCAGACGATGTGATCGGCTTGAATCAAAACATGCATCCTCCATCCCTGAAAAGAGAAAGGCCATGTGCTCTGTGTGTTTCACAGGTTACAGAGCTTTGAAATGGGATGTTAGCTCATGCTGTTAACTAACTTACTAAGCATGTAGTGTAGTAATGTTATGACCCTGTAGCTCCGATGGTAGAGAGGGTTGGCTCTTAATTGTAGGGTTTGTGGTTTGATCCCCAGCTTCTCCTGTCCGTGTGTGTCACTGAGCAAGGAAGGAAGAACATGCAAGTCGCTTTGGACAAAGGCATCTTCCAAATAAGTGTGCTGAGGAAGCGAATGTACTCTGTGTTTTTATATTTACATTGGACATGAGTGTACAAGTAGTCCACCCACAGAGGATTATCACAAGACTCTGCAGGTCCCTTCAGAGATTTAGCCTCTTTCAGCTCTCTGTTTTGGTTTTACAGCCTGAAACATTACTGTTTTGCTCTCGTAGAGTCGCTTTTAGCCGCAGCAGGCAACCAGTTTTAGCAAGAACAACTGTACTACCTGCTTAGCGCCGTACGACAGAAAGACACAGTCAGCGACTAGCAGGTGAACATAGCGGAGCATTTAGCAGCTTAAGGGGCGAGATATTTCCCTCGGGAGTCAGTCGAGACCAAAGTAGAGCTAAAAAGAGCATGAATATTGGACTATTGGCCAGAAAAGAGCCTCGAATGGATGATTGTGTTGCTTCATAAATTGGCAACAGTTTGCCATATTAGCATAAAAGGTGCTAATATGTCAGTGTTGTGTTCCCAAGTAGCCAGAAAACAGTCGCTGCAGGTTCGAAGGTCGTCAAATAGCAACCTGGGAATGACACTCAATAGTCAACCGTCTTTCTCTAGAACTGCTTACACACATTTGATGGTGCTTTTACAACAACAACAACAACTGACAAATCCTGCATATTGTAACTTTAAAAAGTGTTGTTTTTTATCATGTATCACATGATAATGATCTGTGTAAAGTAGGACATCAGCGCTGTTGCAAATGAAGAGTGAGGCAACACTACGTACCCAGAACATGATGTCTTTGTAAAACATTAGAAATCGTTACAGTTGGCAGCCTAGATCACTAACTCAGTGACTGTTTTCAACAAAGAGCAGTTAGACAGCGGAGATAAACTCTGCTGACCGTCATGTTGTGTATGCTGAGCTATGATCCCGGGGGTCTCCAGGGGAGCAGTCTTCTCCGTGCCTGGACTTCCTGTGGCAGCGACTTCCTGACTGTTTCCTCTTTGATGGCCAACACAAAGGAGAGGGATTTAACTTGACGAGGCAGATTTTCATGAACTCTAGAAAAACTTGCTCTCGTTGCTATTGTAGCCTGCTGATCATTTCTGATTGATTTTAGTAACCTCAAAGCTTAAAGGTCATCGGATGAAACGCCTCCTGTCACAAACCTTTTCTCACAAAAGCACGATTACTTCACACATATGTCGCTTCGGTTGCCAAATTTGTATTCTCAAAAGGCTGAATCCTTTAAGCACGGCTCTAACACTCAGCTTTATAGACATTCTGACAAAAGTCGGATCGATTTAATAGTTGTGACTCGACGCAGGAGGGCTCGTTGTGAAGACTTTTAACATCTGCCTGTTGCTTTAAATATCTCTTTTCATCACCCACCGCAGGGTTATGGGGGGGCTGCACCAACCACAGCCACTGGAAAAACTGCTGAGGTTTGATCACAAGTTTAATGGATTTTTTTTTTTTCTCAACTGAGCTTCAAATCTTTCATTTTATTATGTTTTGTTTCGTGGAGCTTCTACAGTGTTGTTGTTATTAGGGGTTAAAGAACAGAAAGCTGTACCTTTAAGATAGATCCCTTTAGTGTCCTTTGTTTCCTTCTGTGTGATTCAGAGGCAGCCAGAGAGGAAATGACCCCACACACCAGGAATACACACTCACACTGGAGCATGCAGCGCTATAAACACACACACACACACACACACACACACACACACACAAACAAACACACACATTCCTATAACAGGGTCTAAAGTGACACACAAGGGAAAGAGCTGCATAGACACAGTATGTATGTCACAGAATGACAGATTGATGACTCGTATATAATAACTTTGAGTCACAACATGTGGTTAACAACAACATAGTATTCTGGTGAGGAAAGGGCGAGAGAAGTGATTGTGTGTGTGTGTGTGTGTGTGTGTGTGTGTGTGTGCGTGTGTGCGTGTGTGTGTGTGTCCAGCTACTTTATTCAAATCAGATTAACTGAACGAGGTAACAAGATTAGAAGGTACTCCACGCTTTGTAAAATACACTTCTACCTACATATACAACAAATACACACAGACACACACACACACACACACACACACACACACTGTGGCTTTGTGCTCACAAGATGTCCCCTGTGTGGATCTTCAGTGAGATAAGCACCAACAGATATACACAGGACATCAGTGCATTTATTTTTGTAACTCAGCACAGTACTTTACTTAGATACAATTTTGAGGTATTTGTACTTTACTTGAGTATTTCCATTTTCTACTACTCTATACTTCGTGATCCATTTAATTTGTAAGACAACTTTAGTTACTAGTTACTTTGCAGGTTACAGGGTGCATTTGATATTAAATGTAATAAAGTATCAAAAGTACAAGTTAAAGTAAATGATACACATATTCACATGGATGTACCGCCAGATATTCAGCATTTTTAGCATACTTATATTCCATCACTGCTCATTATACAGTATATACATGCATATCAATGTATGTATAATACACTTTTACTTGCACTTTTGATACTTATGTACATTTAATATCAGATACTTTAAGACTTTTACTCAACTTCCTTTTTGTAGGTATGACTTTCACTATGTTTACTTTTCCTCAAGTATGACTTTTGACTTTCGCCCCTCACTGACCTTCTGGCTTATAAAACCTGTTTTTCACTGATGCTGATCAGGAGGTTTTGTGGTGTGTACCATCTTTTCTGGGTGTGTGCAACAAGCTTTGAGCTGCTTGTGGCTGCGAAGGCGAGGCTCTGAGCTACACTGTACTGTACTGATGCCATGGCAACAATAACAAAGGCTGTAAAATCTAGAAATAATAGCATAGCTTCTTTTATCGCCTGCATTGCTTCTCTGTGGATGATGCAGCTGCAGGACAGGAAGTGCTCAAAATTAGCTCTAACCCCGTGTCCTCTCTCCTTTTCTGTCTCTCAGACGCAGTACCAGAGGAGCTGGTGGAGCCTTTATACAGGGACCAGTACAACCAGGAGCACCTGAAGCCTCCGGTGGCCTGCCTGCTCCAGTCTGCAGAGCTCTACTGCCGGGCCGGGAGCCTGATCCTCCGCAGTGACGCCGTCAAACCTTTACTGGGACACAACGCTGTCATCCAGGCTCTGGCTCAGAAAGGCCTGTACGTGACCGACCAGGACCGACTGGTGACGGAGAGAGATCTGACCAGCACGCCCATACACATGGTGAGTGGACGTGAACCTGGCAGAGCATGTGATTGAACACATCCTGATTGTTCTGCTGGTTTTAAATTTTACAGTTCACCACCATTTCCCACAGCCCAAGATTATGTCTTCAGACAGTATAAAACTCAAACATATACAATTTAAAATGACATAAAACAAAAAGAAATCTGCACATTTGAGAAGCTGCAACCAGCAACCGCTCCATAAATGACTCAGATCAATTTGTTTTCCATCAATAGACTAATTAATTAATCCGCTCATTGTTTCAAGGCTGTATCACTAATAGATGTTAAGTGTGTGCTCTGCTGTGTCTTCCCCTCACGGAGAATCAGTGAGTTATATGATATTGTGTTTATGTGTAGCGCTCCATGTGTCCTAACGTCCGCCAAGATCTGTTGTGTGGAGAGAAAAAAACCCGCTAATGACGGGTTTCCTATAGCAACCCATTACTCACTGCTCAGACCTCTGTGTCGTTAGAGAGCAGCGGGCGAACATGCTTCAGCTCACACAACCCAGGAGATATTCTGGGAGTATGTTGACAAAAGTGTGTGCAGCACACAGCAGGATGGACGAACTATATAAGGCTGCAATGTACACCTTCATTATTGATTGATGTTCAGCTGAAATTCTTTATATATTTTGATTTAGAGATTATACATTTAGAAGGCAGGGCAACATATTAATATTATAGTGTGATGTGAGAATATGTATCATCTGAGATGTTGCATATTGTTACATGACTGATGATTATTCATCAAAGATCTCACTGTGTTAATATTTTGTGAAAGAACCATTGATGATGTCAAATGCATGTTTTTCTTCATTTAAAGGTGCAATATGTGAGAATTTCAGTAAAAAAAGAGTGTGAAGAAATAACGTTTTTTAAGTTATGACAAAGACGTCTGTGTATTATGTTTTAGAGGTATCTACTGAAGTTAGCATGCTAACCAGATAGCCTCAGGCCTAAAAACCTCTTTCTCCCAGCAGTAAAAAGCTCCTAGCGGTGTAAACACAAACACTCCCCACAGTAGTCCGGTTAGCTGCACGGCTAACTGAGGTAATCAAGCTAACAGTAGCTACAGTCGTGGGTGTATAAACAAAATACAGTTAGCAGCAGTTAGCAGTTACTCTGGTGATATGCTGCCCCTATTTGTTGGGAGTATGAATTCAACAGGTGGCCAATCACCATAACCTCGATTGTTTAAAAAATAAAGTAAACCATTGAATAAATTTTAGGCACACCGGTTCACCCAAGTCGCACTTAACAGAATTTGGGGCACATGTTTGACCAAAATAGTTGCACCCTGGAAGCTCTGGATGTATTTCGACAAAAATAATGTGCTATTTGATTTTCTTGCCCAGTCCAAGCATTCATGAATGCTTTTGAGGTGGTTTTAAAATATGGAGATCGTGTATCGTGATACAGTCCAAAAATATAGCAATATTATTTTACAGCCATCGGCTGATTGTAAGAGCCCAAACTAATGTCTTTATATTTCTTTTTTTTTGTCTCGGCCCAACAGTCTAAACTCCAAATATATTTAGTTAACAATGATATTGATGAGAGAATCCTCACATCTTGAACAAGCTAATTTAGTGTGTTTTTGCATGAGAAACGACTCAAAAACTGTCAATAACTTCCTGTTGATTCACTAATCAATTAATTAGCTTACTGCTTCACGTCTGGAGCATACTGTCACCTTTTACTGGATTTGAGTAGAACGGAGTCGAGCCCAAAAACTGCAAATTTCTGCTGTTTTTAGTTATGAAAGGAGAGCGAGTCTGTGGCAGCCTGATCCAGACACACTGCTGGCACACGCATGGCTGGAGAGCGGGCACTTCTGCTGACGCCAAAAGGTGTCTGCATTGCAGTGCACCCTCCCTCCCTCCCTCCCTCTCTTGTTCTCACTCTGTCTCTCTCCATCTGTCTTACTGTTTCTTTCCTCAACTCTCTCTCCGTCTCTGTTGCCACCCTCTTCCTTCAGTCTTCATCTCCCCCCTCCTGTCACAGTCTCTATTTTAGCCTTTGCTCCTCCGCCTCTGCCTCATCATGCAAACTCTTATCTGTGTGGATTAAGTAAGACGGGGACATCGTTATCTCCTGAATATTTAATTGAAGCCTAAGCATATTTTATCAAGCCCTCGTCAGAGCCCACGGATCATTCTCTCTAGCCCTCTCTCTCTCTCTCTTGGTTGTGTTTTATTTGCCCTCTGCTCCAGAGGAAAACTCAAAGTCACCACTGACAGGCGTTTTTATGTGCTCGCTACAAAACTCATTGATTGAGGATGTAATGACGGGCGGTGATTAGGTGCAACGCTTAATGATCCCTTGTCCTTTCACACCTATAAAAGTCATGTGAGTCTGGCTGTGGTTGTGCGTGTGCGGCGGGTGATTTAGTGGCAGACAAATGGATCCTATAGCCCCTCGAGTCCCTCCGACTATTGACCTTCATTTGTGTAACACACAGCCAGGCAATTTGTTAACCTGTCCGTCCTTATTGTTGCTCTGCCCTTCCGAATTCACCCGATTGGTTCTGCAAAGTAGAGGAACCGTTTCTGTCGGTGTGTATTTGTGGACTCAGCGGGATAAATTCAGTCACGCTAAAGTGAAGGCTTTTCATTTCGGGGTTATGGTATATCTGCAGGGAAAATGATGACCTCATGGTTTTCCAAATTCAGTGCAACAGAAGAATAACTCATGTCGGGGAGGAGGAGGAGGAGGAGGAGGAGGAGGAGGAGGAGCGTGGCAGTCTGTCACAGGGCGAATGGATATATACAGAGAGGCAGAGAAGGAGGGAAAGTGGGGGAAGGAAAGAGTTTAGGGGGGGGCTGCCATTTGGCTCCGATCTGGGAGGAAGCGGGAAAGTAGAGCAAGAGAGGAGAGGAAAGGGTGAGCGTGGAAGTCTAAGAGAGGACGAATGGAAAAAGGGAGAGATTGGGGATGAGCTTTTTGGAAAGGCAAGGGGAAGGGAAAGCTAGAGAAGCGAGGAGAGGAAGGTATTGCCTATTTGGCGGGCGGGACGACATGTGCGTGCCAGAGAACGGAGTGGAAAAGGCCCACTGTTAATATGGCCATCTGGAAAGAGGGGGAGACGAAAGAGAAGAGGGGAGTACGTGAAGAGCAGGGAGGGTCGAGGAGAGGAGCGGAGCGGAGGAAGGAGGAAGACGTGATGTGCACTACTGCAGCAGTGTGGAGGGTGGGGTCTCGCTGTGAGCCGGAGCACGTCTGGTGCACAAACGAGAGCCCCTCCTCTCGGAACACACACACATGAACACACACCCCCAAAGAGCCGTCAGACCTCCAGCAGTGTGTGCAAGAGTGTGTCCCTTTCTAGTTGTACTTTTTTTTTTTTTTTTGGGTCTCGCACATGCTCTAAATGTTAAAACACTAAGGCGAGGGAGTGACGGAGGAGAGCGAGAGAGAGAGAAGTAGCGGTAATTGAATTTTCCTGCAGAGAGGCGTGTCCCTCCGTCTAAAAGCTTTCTGCCAAATTTCGCGGAAAGATTTGCAGGAATTTATGGATGTGTGTGCGAGACAGATAACAAGATGTTGGACATTGTTTTCGCTGGCCCTGACTGTCAGCGCTCACTAACATCTGAATAGGGCCAGACGTGGAGGTGTAAAGTTGTGCAATAAAAACACTCTGATGTCGGCCTCCTCCGAGTGTGTGTCCGTGTCGGATGGACACTTGCTTTGTTTGTGCAGAAAGAGGTTACTTTGATTATCTGTTTGCTCAGCTGTAGTGCGCTTTCCTATAGACGCCTTTGATCAAGGGCACACACACGCACACACACACACACACACACACACACACTCATGCAGCCATACAATAGCAGTGATGCTGAATACTGATGCTCCTGTTAGATAGTGTGCATGAGTGCACTGCAGCTCTTTACAGCCCTTTATGACCAGTGTGTGTGCCACCATTTCCACAGCCTTATAAGGCGTGTCTGTCACCGTCAGTGGTTTGGACTTGCTTCTGCACACACGCACACACACACACACACACACGCACACACCCTACAGGTCTTTGTGAAGGGATAATAGACCGCACATGGCTTTTAAATCCATGCTGTAGTGTCAACAGTAGTAGATACCAGAACAGTCGGTAGATATGTAAGCAGCGGCTCCACAAACTGTCTGTCGGTCTGTCTGTCTTCTTCTCTGTCTCCTCTGTTCACACCCATGTGCACACACACGTACTGTACACACACACACATGCACATTAGATCTGAATACACTGTCCTGTGAGAGACGGTGCAGAGAAAACAGTGACAGATGAACCAAAAGGCACACATGTTAATGTCAATGTTTCAGTCCTATGACCTCTTTCAAGGCATTTGAGTAATAATAATATTATAATAATTAATAATACTCATAAAGATAACAGATTTATTGTCACCCAGGGACTGTGTGAAACTCACTGGGGTCTCGACAGTTTATGAAACATCATGTTTAAGAACTGCTTAGCTTAGCCTAGCAAACAAAATGGAAATTACCTTGTGCTATCCAAAGTTGAAAAATCTGCTCCTTAAAGCTGCTGTACATGATATTTTCTTATTAAAATAATTGTTAAATAGCTCTATATTCCAACAGCAGTCACTGTACGCTGCACGTTCATGTGGTGACGTAGAGAGGAGGGAGGGGAATGCTGACTGCAAATTGGACAGGAAGTTAGCTAAAACGACGACAAAGCATAGAGCAACTTAGGCGTTATCTGTTGTTTGTTTAATTAATTGTCATTGTGCAGGGTACAATTACAAAGCCAATCAAATGCAGTTAGCATCTAGCCAGTAGTGTTAAAGGACGGTGTTATTATCAAGATATAGGTTGTGGTATAAGCTCTCCAATAGCATAGGTGATGCTATTTTACAGTATGTACAGTGTTACTCACAGTGGACAGTATATACAGATTATTATGTATGTACACAGTATGTTTATTATATCAAATATGTTATACATGGAGATGAAGTGGGCAACGTTGTAAAGGGAGTGTATATATAAGAGTTGTATGTACAGTGTTGACAGGATATGGTTTTATGTGCAATACTAGAATGGCACTCAGTAGAGCGCATACCTCCACCAAGGCCCAACAGTCCCCTAGCTTACTCACTTATAGTCACCAGCCACCTAAATGCAATTTTTTCATCGTGCATTCTTCCCTACGAAATTAATGAAAATGTCGATGAATGCCTTATCTTGCAATGTTAAAGAAAGTGGGGAGGAAACTCCTGGATCTGTGCCAAAGGTTAATGGTGTGTATACTGTGAGACCCTTTCTCCATCTTACTTTCTCCATCTTACTTTCTCCATCTTACTTTCTCCATCTTACTTTCTCCATCTTACTTTCCGTTGAGATGTTTTTATCCTGCTGACAAACGGAGTGGGGTGAGAACATTACCTCCCCGGCGGAGGTAATTAATAAGTGAAAGAACACGCAGTGCAGTAATGATCTGTGCACAGATTGTAAAAACAATCATTCTGATTTCACGAGGAGTTACACACTGTAACGATTATACAATACTGCTTTTAAGGACCCTCCTCCACTTTCCTAAAAGCTACCCTGCCGTCAGAATGCTTCCTGTTTAAGCATAAAATGTACAAAACATGCAGTTTCATCAAGGGATGGACAAATCTTTATATTCCACTATGTAATATAGGTGTGCTAAACTGGGATCCGTATAATGTGTTTTTTTTAATGCTATGTTTTAACGCCAATATTGATTTACAAACGTCCTAATGAAACATAAACTAACCCAAGTGATTTGTCATTACCATTTAAATTCATGCATCATTCACACACACACACACACACACTCCGATGCATGCGCACAGACCTACGCAAGCTTCTTAACCACGTTAAAGATTTAGGGGTTTTATGTAAATGAGTTCAGAAAAGCTTCAATCACAGGAAAAGCTCAGTGGGTTTTCATGAAGATCATGTTTTCTGGATCTTCAGTTCTGCTCGGCGTGTCTCTCCCTCTCTGCCTGTCTGTCTCTCTGCCTGTCTGTCTCTCCGTCAGTTCAGTCTGACTGCTGTACCTCTGGAGGAGAAAGCACGCAATGTCAAACATTCTGCAATATCCTGAAGATGCAGGAATTCAAAACAGTGTCTGCAGACTGTTTTGCAGACAGTTCAATATCAGCTCATTTAGTTTGGCAGCTCTTTGTTCAGGCGCCAACCAAAACAATCCTGTTTACTCATGTAAGGCAGTACAGCTGTAGCATGTCCACCAACTACATCTTTATATAGGTCAACTATGCATCGCTGTCTACAAACAACTGTTCCGCTCTCAGCAAGATTTTTATCTCCGCCACGGAGGTTGTGTTTTCAACCGTGTCTGTTGTTGGTTTGTCAGCAGGATTACACAAAAACTACTAAACGGATTTCCATGAAACTTGGATGGAGGATGAGTCTCAGCCCAGAATAGACCCTGTTAACTTTCGGTGCTGATCCGGATAAAGGGAGTTCTTTTCTCACTTTCGTTAACATTCAGAGGTGTTTTTTTTTAATATTTTCATACATTTCTCAGGGAATACTGCAGGACGATAACAAATAGGGATATAAAACTGCGGCTACCACCAATGTGCAGCTGAGATAATGGGGGATATAGAAAGATACCAAGGGTGATTAGGCTCGATTGAACTGGGTGCCATCCTAGTTACGATTTGTTGTTTAATCGCTTATTCGTAAATTGACAAAAAAAATGAATCAACAACCATTTTGAGAATAAATAAATATAAATAAAATACAGAATATTCTCTGTTTCCATATTCTCAAATGTGAGAATTTAATATATTGGTCTTTGACTGTTCTTATCTGACAGAACTTGGGAGTTCTTCTTTGAAGACATTACCTTGCTCCAAACCACATTAAATTATAAAGGTCCAGTTAAAGGTGCACTGTGTAGTTTTGGGGAGAAAATATTCATAAGAAGAGAAAAATCTTCATTTATCGATTTCCACAACTGAGTAAACAAACTGACCTTAAAGGACAACGCAGTTTCATACTGTTTTACTTTGTTTTCATGTGGCGGACCCTGCCACCTTTCTAGCTTCGAACAGTGTTCTTGAGACCTAATTTACTCTGAGGACATCTTGTTCACTCAATTTTGGAAATGTATCAAATATTTATTTAGAGTTAGTATTATTTTCCTTGTTAATATTGTAAATATGATCTTTCTGAGTTTGAATTTCTTTTCAAAACTTCATATTGCTTCTTTAATGACATATTCTGACATCAGGTGACACTTGAGTACAGTTTTTTTTCCAAGTTTCTCCGCACCTATTTCCATGAGGCCTATTTCTTCTGTCTGTTTAGACTGGAGCATGAGCTGCTGACGTCGAGCACCAGTAGCAGACCGGCTGTAGCACTGGATCTGGATCAGTTGTTGGTTTCTTGGGGGAAACACTTGGTCACACTGGCTGTTACATGAGGCTCTGTGGTTATGAATAGATGCCTGTGCTTGTTTTGAGTCTGTTGGTTTGAATCATGGAGCACCTGACTTTAGGTGTTTGTTCAGTTAGGTTGGACTCACATAGATGCTTAGGTAAGCAACGAGCACACGCACATACACACAGAGCGTAGATGTTTTTGAGTGGACCTGTGGTGCGACAGGAAAGGGAAGGGGAGGTCTGTTGGTCTGACCGGCCCGGAATGGGATTAGAAAGGCCAGGAGAATGTCAAGCTTTGTGTAGGTGTTGAGGGCTGGTGAAACCACTTGAATAAAGTGAATGACTCAAAATTAGGCCATGACTGTGAAAGAAGTTCTTCATGTGCAGACTTTAAAGAGTGTAAAGTGGTTTCAGATGTCACGAGGCAAGAGAGGTCGGACAGATCGCGAACAGAAATGTTGATCCTCAGGTGTCCACAAAACTTTCTCCAGGTTTTAAGTGTGATGCTGTAACCAGCTACATACTACACTAACAAAAGTGTGTGTGTGCAAGATCCTTGCTTACATAACAAACAATTGCACAGTGATTTTATTGAGCTCAAGCTGAACACAAATCAACACACACAGAGGACGCAATGCCAGTCAGTGTGATGTGATGATAAAAAGCCAACATGGAGGAATACTGTTCGTTCTTTCATAAACAAAAGTTTCCGTCACTGCAAATAGAGAGATCTTAACATATGTAATCATAGCCAGAAACCAGAAATTCAAAAGAAAATGTATTGAGAAGTGCTTGAAACACACCGTCAGTAGTCCTATCCGTTAATCTGTGACTTCTTGACATGACACTATGTTACCGTGTCACACACTTGCATAATTTATGCCTACATTA
Organism: Pagrus major; assembly: GCF_040436345.1. Taxonomy (NCBI): domain Eukaryota; kingdom Metazoa; phylum Chordata; class Actinopteri; order Spariformes; family Sparidae; genus Pagrus; species Pagrus major. The sequence continues at coordinate 25,363,441 of NC_133235.1, forward strand.
ACGGTGGAAGTGATGCTAACTGGAAGCTGAAAACACGTCAGAGCCGACTAGAGACACGGTGAGCGGTGCTCGGGCTCTGTTTTTCTTTTAGCATTAAAGCATGTTCTAGTAGTAAACCAAAATAAAATGACAAGCCTGAAAATGAGCATTACATGTCTCCTTTTAAAAAGGTTTTTCAATAGGCTGCTGAAAATGTCTGGCTCATCTACATTTCCTTTTTTTAAAATCTGGCCCAATTGAATTTGTAATTGAATACCTGGTCTACACATTTAAGATGCAGACAATGAACCGCCACATTCAAATTTTGCGGACGGCTGGATGTCTTTGCTGCATTTTGTTCCTCTCTCCCCTCATTTCCTGTCGTCTCTCTCAACAATGTGACTAAGAAAACGTATGAAATGCCCCCAACGTATCACGGTATGGCAAAAATTCCAAACTCTAATGCTTCAGGGTGAAAATGTTCACCCTTGCAGCTGGTGGTTGTTTTCAGAGTGAAGTGACTTCCTGAAGAACATGTGGTGCTGATGTTGAGCACCACTTGTTCAGTATTTACTTTTAGAGCCTCTGCTCGAAATTTGTAATGCTGCAGCATCACATTACATGCACAGGGGACACCACCTGCACTGTCCTGTGTCGGGTTTGACATTGCATGAAAGTGAGGCTGATTGTTTTCAAGCATTTTGTGAAGAGGAGGTGTGACATTTAATTAATTTGTCGTTGTCAAATCATAATTTCCGTCCTGCAGATGCTGTTTTTCAGATGCCGTCAGGAGCTGATTCCAAAATGTTTATAGTCGCACATCTTGTCTTGTTCAAGAGAAGAACACTTTCAGATCATTCCAGCTCAGTTTGCGTTGAAAGAAAACATGTGTTTCACAAGATTTCAGCAACTTTGCACTTCAAAAATACCCAAGAAATGTAGACCCGCAATCAGTGCGATGTGCAGAAACAAAAACAAGTATGAAAAAAAAAAGTTAGGCTTTTAATTGTCAGTTTGATGCTTCTGGAAAGAAGTAAAAGGCGATCGTAACAATGCCGCTGTATATTTCTCCGCAGAGTTCCCATCTGGCGCTCATAGACACCCTGATGATGGCGTATACTGTGGAGATGGTGAGCGTGGAGCGGGTGATGTCCTGCATCAACAGGTACTCCTCCGCTGAACCCTCCCACAGCGACGGACACATCCAGGAGCTGCCGTATGACACCGAGGATGCAATCATCACCTGGATCAACAAGGTACACACAGGAGCGAGGTCGTGTGCACACAAAAACCACAAACACACGCGCTCTCTCATCTCAGAGGATAACAACTGTACACATCCTTGAGCCTTTTACTACAAAGGACACGCCGTTCTTTGTTTGAGTCCCGATATAGGAGCCACGAGAGGGCAAACTGGAAAGTGTGTCATCGCCAATTCCTCCAGTATGTTGGCAGTGAAATTAGAGGAAGAGCTGGCAACAGACACATGTAATCATGTCAGAGAGATTACCAAAATACTCAACCTAACCTCCTCTGGTCAGCTAAAGCCTGATTTGGAGGGTAAAGTCAGACCTCATGTGGCCTGTAAGCTGTAAGAGGGCGGTAGTTAAGTCTCTGCGATTGCAACTTTAATTTATTTCATTATCCTACAGATTATTTAGTCACTTAAAGTTGCTGTTGCTGACTTTGCAGGACATATGAAGGCATTTTCTCCCTCAAAATATAATACTGACCTATTTTTTTCTTGGTTTGAAATAGTGAAACCGGCCCCAGCGTGGCATAAAACAATCAAGTTAACAGAGACGGCTGACATTACTAGCTGAAGAACCTCATGTGCTCTGCTGCTCTTATTTTCCAGCCCAAAGGCAGGAAGATACACATGTAGGACTCATTTACAGACACAAAAACACATGTGTCTGTGTGGATGTCTGATTCATAGCACGCCACGGCTGGGATTGTCCGAGGCGACCTCGTGCATCCTCGGGCCAAAATGTTGCGTCAGTGTTTGTACAGAACCTTTGAAGCCAGAACAGCAGTAATAATTAAAGAGGGGAGCTTTTTAAAGAAGAAATACTATTTTTATAGTCCTCTTTGATGGTCTTTTTACATTGTGCTTGAGTCGGAAGTCAGCTGAGTGCTGTATATCAGGTTACAATAATATTTAGCATCAGGGCTAATGGACAGGAGTGGTGATGAGAAGTCCTTCTTTGATGTGTGGAGGCTCTTGTTCCCGTGTTCAAGTCTCTCCTCTCTCCAACACAGACGCACCATTCAGTCTCTCAGTGAGCACAACATGCTTGTCTGAAATTTGACCTTGATCTCTGTCTGTCTGTCTGCCTGTCTCTCTCTCTTTCTGCCCGTCTCTCTCTCTTTCTCTTCAGGTGAATGAACACCTGAGGGACATCCTCGTCGAAGAGCAAAAGCTGAGAGAGGCTTCCTACCAGGAATCTAACGCAACAACACAAAAAGTAAGAAAACACAGCAACACAAACTCTCATTCCTTAGGTATGCAAATGACAGGGTGTTTAAAGGAATATTTCAACATTTTGGCAGTGTTTTAAGTACAGGGCGATGTTTTTAGTATAAGAGTGGAAAAAAGGGGAAGCTGCCAGCCTGGTTCTGTCATACCAGCAACTCCAAAACTCACCAGTTAACACTCAATATCTCCTTTCTTTAATGCGCACACCAACCGAAATGTATAAATGAGAATTTCAACAACATTTCCGCATGTGTGTGAATAAAACAAAAAGAGATACAGTGTGGTAATTAGTAAGCTTTAAGGTATTGTTTGGCTTATTTTTCAGCTTTTGGAGAGAGCCAGGTTGTTGTTTTTGTCCTCGGGCTACGCTAAGCTAACCTGGAGGGTCCAGCCATTTCTCCCAAAATGTTGAACTATTCCTTTAAGACAGGGCCTCTTTGCTTTAATGTCTTTATCTAATTTTGCAAATTGTTTTGAATTGCATTCTCTGCCTCTCATACTCTTTTCTTATCTGTTAATATTAGATTAGATTTAAATCTCTCCTACTCGTGGGCAATAGCACATGTCTGCATCCACACAGGGCACATGAAGACCCACATGATGTGTACACACACACACACACACACACACACACATGCACACACTTATGGCTCAGTGCACAGAGCTCTGTAAATCAGAGGAACAGATGAGCTCAGTCTCCGACCAGCTGCAGAGAAGTGTTGGCAAGAGTTGCGACACTGCTGTTCGAGGAGACAAAGACATGTGCGGGCCGGTGGAAGAGAAAAAGAGGAGAAAGGGTGACAGACAGAGAGGGAAGAATAGTGAGGAGGGATAATCAGAGCGAGGGGAACGGGCGACATGGACAGAGACACTCAGGAACTTTGTCAGCTGTAGCCAGAGAGAGTCTGTGACAGAGACAGTGTTGTCATCCTGCAGGACTCGTAGTTATGTAACGTCCGTGTGACACAACGAGTCAGTCCACTGGGACAAACACACAGCAGTCAGCTACTGTCCTCTTCAACTCACTTAACCGTGAAGCGCCAGCACAGTGACTCATCAGGTCACGACCCTTCGCCTCAGGTCGCTGCGCTGTGATGGCGACGAGAGATGGAAAAATAAATATTATCTCACTGTGGTAAATGGGAATCGGTGGGTAAACTTCCTGCGGTTCAATACAGACTCAAAGAGGAAAACAGTGATTGACCCCTCTGAATGAGTAAATGTGTAAACATCAGATAATCATTACTGCCGTGGAGTAAACCGGCGTGGTTTTAAAGATAACTTCAGCTGACTTAAAGGTGCTAACCTTTGCTGAGTCAACAAGATTAAGAGTCGTCCATGCTTCTTGCACTCACGTCCTCTTCGGATGGTCCAGTTACCCGTGTTGGGAAGTCATTATTTTGACTTTGGTGTGTTCAGGAGCTTTTAAGTCAGAGCTTAATGTGAGAACAACATAGACGCTACAAATAAGGTGAAAGCTAAATATTGCTTTACCTGACTTTTTATCTAGGTTAATGATAATAAATAACTTTTTAAACTAATATAGGACTCTTTGTGTGAACAGTGGTTATAAACTAATAGCATATTATAAATTACATGTGAGCAAAATATATTACATATTTATGTAATACATGATTTTATCAAATGTTTCAAACCCTCAACCAAACATTTACTTTTGTCCGCCATGTTGCTCCATATGTCATGTAAAAGACGTCAAGTTGTGTACCAAAACATTACCGACCACCATTCAATACTAATGCTAGCATGGCAACATGTTCACAGTGACAGTGTTAGCATGTCGATGTTTAGCATTAATGTTTACCATCTTAATTTAGTATGCTAACATGCTAACATTTTCTGCGTTAGCACTAAATACAAAGTGCAGTTGAGGTTGATGGGAAATTTCAGTTTTGCAGTTACTAAAAATGTTGTTTTCAGAAATGGACTCTGAGCAAAAACCTAGCACCCAACTAACAATATGTCACTCGTCAGCAGGAATGTTCATTGTTCTGATGCTGCGCAATGCATTGTGGTTGTTGTAGGATTTCTACCTTTGGTCATGTAGCACCAATTTAAAAAATAACTGCACCTTTCTGCAACATAGGAAAAGTGAGGGGCTTAGAAAAGTAAGACGGATTCATCGGAAATTTAATGTTAACCCATCCTATAGTTTATAAAATATTTCAATCAGGACCAAAGTGGTGGACAGACCATCATGTTACAAGCATTACTGAAAAACACACGTTATCACAGTTTACACACAACAGGTTGTAAAATGTATACAGGCTATGGAGCGTTTGGAAAAGAGCTGCAGGATGTCTTAAGAAGCAGCTGTGGGAGTTTCTTGGCAAATTTCCCCTCGCCCATTGTCTGTTTTTGTGTCAATATACAGTGAGAGTGATCACCGCCTTGCTGCTATTGCTCTGTAAGCTGATAATACACATGGGATATGCAACCTATCCTCAGACTGATTTACACAGAGACACTCAGGCTTTGTCAGAGGCAACAAGTTACAACGAGCGAAGGGTCTTTTAAAAAGCGTGTGAGGAATACTCTGTTCGCTCGGTGTCAGTCAGCTGCTTTCCTACTCCATGCTCCATCACACAGCTCCCTCTTCAACAGAAGTCTATTCACTGCGTAGGACACACTCAGAGGAGATAATTTCACACATCCTCGTCCACACAAGCCTGCGCGAACGCACACACTCATGGATGAGCACAAGACACATCTCAGTAGGTCTCGTCTATTCTGGGATGGTGTGTGAAAATCTTTAACCGTGGTCTCATGACTCAGTGCTGAGCGTGTGGATTCTGTGTTTATGCTCATCATACTGTAGGTGCTTACACACGAGACCGAGTGGAAAATCAGAACAATGTCGGATTATCCTGTAATGAATGGGGAGTATATACCGTCTTAAAAATGTGTTTACGTTTGCAGCCCAGCTCTGATAGCTTTCAGCGAGGAGGTAGAAGTTTTAGGTCCCGTTTTTGGTTCCTACGCTTACAACATTTCTCAAAACCTTTCAACAGATTTCAGTAGAGTGTGGTGGAAAGTTCGGACATAAGCCAAGAAATGATTAATGACCTTGTGGTGCAGATCCACATTTTTGAAGATTACAAGATAGATAGTTTTAAACTGTGTTACTCTTTCACAGCACATAATTCAATGAGAAGAAATCTGACTGTTGTACAGACTTGTCAACACGTCTGAACTGTGGCTCAAGCTGAAATACCTCAATGGATTGAGTGCTATATAATATTGAATGTTCGTGTTCCCCAGAGGATAAATCCTTTTTTTCTGTCGTAGCTCATCTGTTCTTGGCACATGTAGGTGTATTACACAGCTTAACTACAACTCTGGCAGATGTATCCCATGATTGTCTATCAGTGTGTACTTTGACACATCTAGATGTGTATTAAGAGAACGTAAAGAGGTCTCAGCTGTAGTACAGAACTTTTAACCTGCTGTCGACCTAACGCCTCTCCTACTCTCTCCTGTTGTCGTCCAATCATCATCCACCATCAAGTCTCCTAGCAAATGGTACTGGAGATTAGTACCTGTAAGTCCATCCATTCTGAAGAACTCCTCCTCATCAGCCACCACCACCTACCTCCTCTGTGTCTAATCCCAAACCTGCAGCCCGACACACCCGTTCACGCCCCCCCCTCAAAGTCTGTTGTCACTGCATGTGGCCCTGAGCCCCATCATACATTGGTCTTGTCCCCACATTACTGTGAATCTGATTGACTGATAGGTAACTATTTTAGACTTGCATCACTGTGATAGCTCTTGTTCTACCAAATTAGCTTTGGTTCCTTTCAGGATTTGCTATCTAGTGACCCAGCCCAGATTTCCACCAGTTTTGAGTCGAATTGTTGTCGTCATGACGCGTCATTGACAGAGATCGCTGCACAATATACAACAAAATTAAACAATACTAGCAAGATCTCATATCAGACTGATTACCTGGAAGCTCTTTTTATGTTGTTACAGATATTTGTTTTATCATAACAACAATCATGGACCAACTGTTAAAGGGTCTTGGGTAGTAAAATTGCTCCAGGGGAAGCTGCATGTAAAATGATAAATTGCCTACAGCGATGTCACTCAGTGGCTAAGTTGCATTCTGGGTAATGTAGGCGGCAGGTTTTGAAAAGGAAGAAGAATGTGTTGATTCAGAAAGATTATTTGAGTACAACAGTGTTAAACCAGTGGACTGCTTTTCTAACCCTGTTGCCTACATTACCCAGAATGCAGCTTAGCCACTGAGTGACATCACTGGAGGCAATTTATCAGATTACATGCAGCTTTCTCTGGAGCCATAAAAAGACTTGGTACAACTTTGTTTCAGTACTCCTGAGGACCTGTAAACACACTTCAATGTGTAAAATTGGTGGGAAAAAGACACAAGACTATTACGTCTAAGGCCTCTCTTGTAAGATATGACACACCCACCGATGTCATCGTGGTTTGGGCATTAGTTCAAGGAAAATGTGATGTTCTTTTTGGGTTCTGAACCAATTTATTTTTAGTCAAAATGCTCCGAGAGCTTAAAAATTAGACGGTGCGGTTAGAGGAAAAGGGGTATCAGGATCATAAACTCTTCCGGGAAGAGCAAGTACAGTCCTGTAGCATGATTGCATAAATACCAAGAATTACACAGTCTATAATTTGTAAGACATTATAAAATAATGACACTGCCCTGGTGTTGTCAGCTGCTCATTTTCTTGTTTCATCCGGCATATCTGTTGTCTGTGTTGTGCGCTGAAAGCAACTGGCGAGTTGCTTCTTTTTTTTCTTTTGTATGGGTTTAAATTAGCTGTCAGAGGGCAGCATTGCATGTTCATACAAACCAAAGGGAAGCTAGAAGACGTTGTGTTCCCTAGACATCTTAATGGACAGACTGAGAGGCTGTCTGAGTTACTGTGATCAAAGCTGCCATCTTATTGCTTGTAAAATGCGTACGTGACACCACTCCTGTGTGTTTATGGGCAAACTGGGAGTACTGGTGCCCTGAGGACATATATAGTAGTGTTGTCTCTGTGGCTTTTACAGGCTCAGAGTGACATGCAGGAAACCTGCAGGCAGGATGGATGTGCTAGTGTAGATTATTATTAAACTTTAAATCACATGCATTGTCTGTTCCACCCCCTCTCCCCCATACCAGATGTCTAACACTGATAACAATTCATTTGCTATGTGCATTTTGTTCCCCTCCTCCCTCTAAAAAAACTAACAACTCACAAGCAATCAAAGGAGCATTACAGTGCTGAAGGGATTTTTTTTATCCATCTCAATTTAAGATGACTGTGTTGTGTCTGATTATCTGCATGATGAGTTTAATCTGCATTATGTGAGCTGAGCCTGAAGCCCACCCTGCGCTTGAATCTCCTCAAATTAACACCTGTGTTTTCTGCGAGTGGGTGTGATTGAGTCGTGGGTGCATGCGAATAAAAAGTGTGTCTGCAGCAACAGTCAGAGAGAGCAGATCGTACGTATCCAGCCCGATGACACATATAGGTGATGTCTTTGTGCCGTTGCCATGGTTTCAGGCTCGCTACAGGAAGGAGCACGCTCAGCAGAGGAGCTCTCCGTCGCTCCCCCTGGTGGAGAACCTGCTGAAGGACAACACGGACGGCTGTGCCCTGACCACACTGGTGCACTTCTACTGCTCGCAGGCCGTCAGACTGGAAGGTGGGACCAAAACCCTCGGGCTGCTGTGACCACACCCACATGACCTCACTAGCCACACCCCTTTTATTGTGACGTTTCCATAAAAGTAAATGGGCAAGAATAAAGTCAGTTCAGTTCAGATGAGCTAAGCACAAAGATTTTCAGTCACAGCTGGAGAGCACAAAGGACACTCTTCTCTGCTCCAACTACAACCACACATTTGAGAATGGGGCTTCAGACAAAGAGCATATTTATTATCAATTTGCCCTTTTACTCTGAGGGCATATTGTCTTATGAATATATAAAAAAAGTAAGTAAAGTCAATGAAAACAAGTCATGCTTATGTAGTTGCCTTTTACAGTCTTATAGTTTTCAATGGGCTAAACTCTAATCCTAATCTCAAAGAACGACATAATCAAGAGATCAAGGACCCTGTGTTGACTTTCTGCGGTCACACTTAATGATATAAATAAAGGATATTGACCCACAAAAGACACTGTAAAGCAGACAGGATTCAGTGCGAGACAAAGAAGAAACAAAGACTTTGTTTCCTCTCAGCTCGCCTGCGCCGTCATTTCTAAAAATGCTCCGGGCCAGGTTGTGATTGGTCACGAGGGGTGTGTGACGGAGAACCGTTAGAGGAGTCGCCGCCTGCTATTTCAAAGATAAACAACCCTGATGTCGGCGCTCTGAGACTCCTGGGATTGAATGTAGTTCACAGGGAGCTCATACACATGTGGACCAGATGTGGAGTTGAAACTGTATTCAGGTCTGCTTTCTGGCAGCCTGACTTACTCTAACAAACAGTAAAGAAGTGCAGGAGAAGTACAGAACGTCATCGTGTTTGGTTGTCAGACGTTACATGCCAGGGCCGTCGTTATGATACAGTCATGGGAAAAACATCCAGATGATTCATCCAGAAGGAGTTGAAAACTTGTGTCAAGAAGGATTTTGTGTGATTAAAATCAGCTACTGTGTATGCCACAAATTCCAGTGGGGAAAGTCTGGTAGTTTTCCTCTCATCTGCTCTTTTTTTAAACATAAACTACTCCTTATCTTTCCCTCGCCTTCCTGCTTGGCCTTTGCCGTCACCCCCTCCCTTGTGTGTGTGTGTGTGTGTGTGTGTGTGTGTGCGATTGTGTGCCTGACCCCTCCCCTGGCTGTGCAGATATCTGCCTCAAGGAGACCATGTCTTTGGCGGACAGTCTGTACAACCTCCAGCTGGTGCAGGAGTTCTGCAGGAATAACCTCAACCACTGCTGCCACTTCACCCTGGAGGACATGCTCTATGCTCATGCATCCATAAAGGTAGGCAGACGTTTAAAATAAAATGTATGTGAAGGACGTGAAGTGTTTGTTTTTTTTAATAATGTGGATTGAGTTAAAGAAAGGGAGAGAAAAGAAAAGTGTTTTGCGGGAATAAGGAGAGTCAGGACTGGAAATGACAAAAAGGCAAAAATGAGTCATGCAAAGGAAAAGTTTAATAATGGATGTGTGTGTGTGTGTGTGTGTGTGTGTGTGTGGGAGCAGGCTTGGTTTGCTTCTCACAGGGGTTGTTATTGTGCGTGTGTGGATGTATTAAGAGGGGCATAAAGATCATTTTGCTACATTGAGTATTGCTTTGCTGCCAGATTTAATGAATATGATATGGGTGTGTATGTGTGTGTGTTGGTGCTTTTCTAGCACAGACACTGCAGGCCAAATACCCCCCTCTCCCTCTTAAACAGAGGACAGATTGAGCTCGGAGGAGATTCACAATCCTGACCCGTCTCTGCCTGCCTCTCTTGTTTTCTCCCCCTCCTTTTTTTTTTTTTTAGAAATCAAACAACAAAATCTGTGAACCTTTAAGACGAGACAACTGCTGATACTCTCTGCTTTTAATCTCCACTTTTCGCACACGTTTATTTCTGATTAATAAAAGCCTCACTGTGAAGATTTCAGAGCATCTCTGTGCCATCGAGACATGAGAAGCACGGGCTCTCCGTGTGGGTAAATAGTATGCAGGGAGCGTGGGTAGGAACATTCGGATTCAAGTCACGGTCCGACCGAGCTGACCGGGACTTTCCATTCTTCAAAACAACGCAGCATACAGGGTTTCACACTTGTGCACTCTTTGCTCCATGTTTCTGTCTTCCCTCCTCAGGCACTATATTGTTTACATTGAGTGTTTATTGGCTGTACAGTGCTTAGGTTGTAGAAAGAAGGCAAAGGAGGGGAGTGGAGGGATAAAAATGGTCATGAAGAGAAGTTAAAAAGACTGGCACACTGCCACAGATTGAATGCCCACTGAATCTTAACTAGTGTGTGTGTGTCTGTGTGTGTGTGCATTCATTTAATATGTTAAACAAAAAGAAATGTTTATGTCATTAAGTGGCTAAAATGAAGATCCAGTTTCTCGGAAAGAAGAAAACCCCAGCTTTTATTTTTTTTGTCTTTCTATCCCGGCTAGAAATTAATTAAAGTGGTCTGTGTGTGTCGACCGAAAGGTTTCCCTCAGATGAAATCATCTGTTTAAACCTCCAGAGACGTTCTGTTTATAACATGCATTTATCATTGATGTGGCTTACTCACTCGCTGCTCTGTGCGTTCACCCGCGCACAATATGCGACACATTTAAACTGAACTCCAGATGGTGTTTTGGACAGCTTTCATGAGGCGTATGTGTTTTGACATCACACCACTTAGACAATGAAACATGTGCTGATATTCACAAACACACTCACATGCACACACCTGAGCCTGTTACCTAGCAACAGCTGGCATGCCGTGACCTCATTGATCTGTCGAAAAGCTGTGGCTCATCTCAAATGCGGTGCTAAAAATCATTAATAAATAACTGCTTATATGTTTGCATCATTAACCACAAGTGTGTGTGTGTGTGGTCTTGCAGAGTAACTACCTGGTGTTTATGGCCGAGCTTTTCTGGTGGTTTGAGGTGGTTAAACCTTCATTTGTACAGCACAGAGTCTTCGACCCAAACGGTACAGTACACCTTCACAATAATATCAGCATGCTGTTGTTAACCCTTATCAGATAACTCTGATAATTAACTCAAAGGTTTAAGTTGAATGTTGATTATGTGTTGTATTTTTCCCTCCGCAGCATGCGAGCCTGTTTCAACTTGTAGGAAAATGGCTCCTGTGTCCAGTCCAGTCAAACAGAGCTATGCAGACAGAGCTGACAGCCCAGAGAGCATTCCTATAGAGGGTAAATATCTGTTATCAACTGAGGATGTGCACAGATTGTTTTTTTAAAGCTGACCGTTGAGTGATAATCCAAATAAATATTCATCCCAGACTATTAGCAGTTACAGTGTCTGGCATGTGAGTCATGAGCAGTGGAAGAATGTGTGGATGTGTTGTGTTTTGAAACTAGAGGCCCTCTAGTGGCCGATTTACAGCCATGCAGTACTCTTATTCTCTCCTATTGTGTTTGAGCCCTATTCCTAGCTATTACATGTACTGTATATGTACTATACAGTGTAGTTTAGATCTCCAGACTAGCTTAAATTAAACTGTGTACACATGTAAGCCCCTGTCTTCCTAAAAACTAAGGCACCTTACTGAAGTAAAGCAGTAAGAAACTCACAAACTTCTGTCCTTTCTGCTACAGGTGTAATGAAGAGATCTACCTCCATGTCCTACGTGGATGGCTGCGTTGGGACATGGCCCAAAGAAAAACGGTCGGTACCTAAACTCCACATCTTTTCCACAGCAGACGATATTCACTGACCCACAAATGTGAAGTGTTCTGTTGTTTCCACATTAAACTAACATACATTTCCTTCCTCCCTCAGCTCCTCCTGTCGGGGAATCTCCTTTGAGATTCCTCTGGACGGAGACCCGACCGTGCCGCCCGGTGAAGCCCCCGCCCTCCGCGGTATGACCCGCTCCGCCAGCAGTGACGGTCTTGGGTTCAAAGTTCACTTTGCATCTCGAGGGGGCATCAAGCGCCACCTCTCCCTCATGCCTGTCAATGTAAACGGCCAGAGCAGACACATACCAGAAGAGGACGAGGACTTCATCTCCCACAAACCCCTGGGGAGGAACAACACATTCTCAGTCAAGAACCAAAGCAGGTAAAGTAGAGGGATGTGTTAGGTTATGATCGTTAAATAAGTAAAATAATACTCTTTCCTCTAAATTACCTTAATTTAAATGAGATAAATTAATAAATGACTAAGTACAAGTACTAAGACTAACTACCGTTACAGAGAGTTTTGTATGTTTAGTGATACAAGAATAACCCTTTTGGAAAAGAGGTAGGTGGAGGCTAAGTGTGTTAGCCTATAGCCTTAGCCTATATTTATAGTTACATCCATGCTAGCACTTTTAGCACTGGCAGGATACGGTAAACATTAGCTGCCTGTTCGGTATATGTTGCTAGTTTTCAACAGTGAATCAAGTTAAGTGAAGCTAATCTTCAGTATTAGCATCAGTTGAAAATATGTTCACACTGCATGACAAAGACATTAAAGTAAGATGGGCATTCAATGGTACTCACTTAAGGTGAGTAGGAGAGATAGTAAAGATGCATCACAGCTGACTGTTTCTTTAAACCAGCATCAGTTAATTGGCCCTACCCTGTCCCCAGGTACTCCAATGGAGTCCTCCCAGAGAGCAGCAACAGCCCCAACAATCGCCTTGGCAACCACAGTGGGCACATCAGCCCATCGACTCCTCCGAGCATCGAGGAGGCACTGAAGATTATCCACGACACAGAGAGGCCTCACGCTAGCCTGGCCGTGGGAGACGGAGATAACGGCTTCTATCTCCACGGTGAGGATCCTTCAGACCCTCCAGGTGCCAACGGTCAAGGAGACGACCAGGGCTCGGCCAAGGCTCGGCTGAACGACCACGACCCGAACTCTGTGTCCACTGATGAAGTCGACACCGGCATCCACGTGAGGACGGAGGACATCCAGAGCTTGGATGAGGACTCCTCCTCACTGAGAGACTATTCAGATATGGACCCAGACTGTGAGGCCATGACCCGGTCGTGCCCTCTGTCAGACCGGCCCGAGAGGGAGAGAAGCAAGGAGGGAGGACAGAAAGGGGTGGGTGATGCTGACTCTAATGGGGAGAGGGGAGACGGAGGTGACAGGAGCAGCCCATGTCCCAGTTCAGCACCCACACTCCCCAGATCCCACACAGCCAGCCCCGCCTCGTCCTCCGGAGGCTCTGGAGGCGGCATGATCCGGATGACGAGCTTTGCAGAGCAGAAGTTCAGGAAGCTGGAGGGAAGGAGTAGCGGAGGAACCACACCAGAGAGCTCAGACCTCAATGTGCCGTATACACACCCGGCAAGAAGTATTCCTTCTCAGGTTTGTGTCCTGTTGTGTTTGTTCCCTTTTATTTATTTGTTGCAGAGACGGGAATGCAATCTGCAGTCGTGTGCGTTGAGTTAATGTGAATAATCTTTGCACTTTTTTTCTAGATCTCCACACCTCCTTTGCCGATCACATCTCCCTCCCCAGTCACACCTTCTCCCAGAGACCCCTCCCACCTGATTGCCTCAGAGATGATTCAGCTGAGGATGAAGCTGGAAGAGAAACGGAGAGCCATTGAAGCCCAGAAGAAGAAGGTAAACAAATATAGACAATCAAAGCCGAGAGTGTAGCTTCAGTAAGTAGTTCATGGCCGTTTTTTGCCCCTCTTACATTATTTCTCACTGAAATATTTAAGTCCTGAATTTCTATGTAATTTCTATTTTTATAGTTTCTGGCTATGATAAATGGTGTAATTTTGGCTTCACGTTTTCCAGGTGGAAGCAGCGTTCACCCGCCATCGTCAGAAGATGGGCAGAACGGCCTTTCTGAATGTGGTGAGAAGAAAAGGAGTCACTGCCCCTCTCAGCCCCAGCTCAGGCGGCGCAGAAACACCTTCTCCGGAGCCGCTCACGTCCTCAAAGGAAACCGGCCAGAGCAGCATGGAGCGGGCGGAGAGGTGCAAGCCAGACGGTGCAGCTCCTAAATCGCCCTGTGAGGATAGCGGAGGTGAGTAAACCAAAATCTGAAAACTAGAATCGCAGGGCAGACAATCCCAGAATGATGATGTTTCTTTGGGAGCTATCTGACTGACCTGTGTTTTCACTGTGCTGATACAGGTGTGACTCCGGGGGAAATCGACCTTGCAGATTACACTCGCTCCATCGAGAGGCTGAACACGTCGTTGGGCTTCCTGCAGACGGAGATGCAGCGTTTGTCCCAGCAGCAGGAGAAGATCATGGCCATGAGAGAGCAGCAGCAGCAAGCCTGGGTCATCCCTCCTCCTGCTCCTTCTCCACACAGGTATCACTTCATGACAGATGTTTATATTTTTACTGGAAAGATCATTTTCTGCCAACACTTACATGGCCTTGTTGTTGTTTTGTTCCCCCCACAGGCAGCTCCGGGAGTTGCGTAGCAGCAGCGTAACAGGCCGAGGATCAGGCCGAGGCTCGGTTGGGTCTTTGTCTCCCATCCTTTCTTCCTCCGGCTCTCCCCACGCTCCCAATCGTTCCCCTGCCGGCATCAAGCGGCGACCGGCCTCCTTCCATGCCAGGACCCCTCGGACTCCACGACCAAACGATCTGAAGGTCACTCCCTTCAGTCGAATGCTCAACACCCCCTGCTCAGTGGACAGCCTGCCCAGACTGAGGCGGTTCAACTCCAGCCAAACCCAGCTCAGCTCGTTTGCCTACCTGAGCCACGATGATGGGCCAGGGGGACGCATGAACCAAGAGGACAAGGACGACAAAGAAAACACTAAGGACGAAGAAGAGACGGTGGCAAGGAAGAGTGCTGGCACTCCTCAGCCTTCTGCTAAAGAAGGAGCCAAAGAGAAGGAAGGTGAGAGACAGGAGGAAAGAAAACAGGCGGAGCAGGCTCAGTCCAAGGGGGAAGTCAAAAACTCGAGGTCATCAGAGGTGTTGCGTCAACCGGTGTCTGAGATCCAAGGGCCCACAGGCAGCGGTGTCAAAGGAGACCCCCAGGACAGAAGAGACCTGGTGGAGGTGCCTCTGTCTGGGCTGAAGCCTCCAGGAGGACCATCCAGTGGAGAGGGAGAGACGGAGGGGGAGGCAGGAGGGGACGCTTACGGAGACGACCAAAAGATGTGCTGTGGATTCTTCTTCAAGGTGAGCTGGAGCGACAGAATAATTTATTGGATGATATGTATCGTAAAATAAAAAGATCTTTTTAATCTTCTGAATGTCAGTGATAATCCATGTAATAGTTTGTCTAAATATTATCCGTAACACACCGATGGGTATGGACTGAACCTTGCTGGCCTTGCTGGCATGAGAGCAGTAGTATTTCTATATTGTTTCCAAATGACATCGACTTTTTAACAACAGACATTTTGAGGTTTCATAGCAGGAAAGAACAGGTGATATTAATAACATTAACAAAGGCTCTGTACCTTCAACTATTGCGGTGTAGTGCTGCAATTACAGTGTTAGTGGTTGCACCTGTGTTTGACAGCTTAAAATGTGAAACAGGGCTCTTCAACTTCAGTTTAACTCAACGTTTCTCCCTCTGGTCACTCCCTCCCCTAGTATGGGAAACGCTGCAGTGTTTCAGTGCAACAGATACAGACAATGAATTTACTTCTCATTAATAATACAGTCTTCACAGCCTTATGGTGCTGTGTGCAGGTAGCAGAGACAGGAAGGATCTCATACTGTGTGAGCCTGGTACAACATGTGCAGTGATGTGCCTGTTGAGCCATGAGCTGATCAGAAACAATGCATGAGTGAATCTAGGCCGAAAAAAAAACAACAAATGGCCAGAACTCAGACGCATGATAGACCATTAGAGCGCTGATTATAGAGCGATGTCAGTTTGTTGACAGAAGGCCACATTGAATACCACCACAGTTATAAATATTATATGAGAATCAGTGTTTTATCTTTTATAGATTTTTGGAGGGTGTAAACGACACACTAGGGCCTTTTTTTCATTATAACATCATACGTGGTGTAGTAATACTTCAACTGACTCACCATAATTAAAAAATATGTCTGTTAGCTCTTCATGAACGCGATTAAGAGGCAGTCTACATATTGTAATAATTCTACATGTAATCTGAATTGTGTTTTTGTGTGCGTCTCCCCACCAGGATGACGTGAAGGGTGAGGAGGACATGGCAGCCAAGAAAGCAGCTCTGCTGGAGAAGAGGCTGAGGAGGGAGAAGGAGGCTCTGGAGAGGAAGCAGCAGCAGGAGCTGGACCAGGAGCAGAAGAAGGAAGCTGCACGGTCAGTCCGACTCTCTTCATTTCTGTTTGCCGATTCTAACGCTGGTCCCATATTCACATCATCAATAAATCTTTGTCTCGGTCATCTCCTCCAGGTTGAAAGCTGAGGAGGAGCAGCAGAAGAAGGATGAGGAGAAGGCGAGGAGGGATTATATCAGGAATGAGTATTTGAGGAAGAAGCAGCTCAAGCTGATGGTGGACATGGACGAGGTCATCAAGCCCCGGTCTGGGAGTCTCAAGAAGAAGCCGCGGCCCAAGTCCATCCACAGGGACGTCATGGAGTCGTCTACTCCACCTGTGAGAGCGACAGGTGAGAGACATACAAATCACACAAACACACACACTATCAGTGTATGACAGGCATATGCTAAACCTCTCCTTGTTTTTGTGTTGCAGGGGTGCGTCCTCGAGGCTTCTCAGTATCAAGTGTTTCTTTGGCGTCTCTCAATCTGGCTGACAATGACAGAGAGCAACCAAATAACAAGAAGAACAACAGGTAAGACTGAATTTTAGATAAATCAGAGGTGTAAGAAGACAAAACAATATTAGACTCTGCCAGCCTAAAAAAAACAAAGAATTACACCTTTAAATTAGGTGGAAATATAATAATAAAGTATTAACAGACTGGATGTTCTTATCTTTTTAAGACCTCAAGTCTAATAACTTTAATCATCATGTTCTCTCGTTGGTTCTGTATAAAAGAATGAAAGAGATAAACGAAACGACACCTCAGTTCTGTTATCTTCTGTCTTCTAACCACCTTTCCATTCTCACCCCAAATCAAACCACTGAGCAAAAACACATCCAAAAGATGTCTTTTGGGTATGTTTTTTTTCAAAACATCAAATTCAAGGACTTTACAAAGACTTTCCAGGCCTAGTTCCCTCAAATTTATGGACCCAACATGGCATAGCTTGAGACACGGATCAAGGTTAATTACTGTAATGATCATTTTTATGAGAGCCGGCAGGTTTTAGAGACGCATACAGACATCAGTTAAAAAGAAACATCAAAAGAACTTTTTGCACAAAAAAATTAAATTAAAGCACTTTCAGGGACCCATGTATGCTTATGTCTATTTTCAAAAACCTTTCAAGGCCTTGATTTTTTCCCTTTAAAACGTTCAAGGATTTCAAGCACCCATGCGAATCCTAATTAAAGTCGGCTGAGAAGTTATAGTGCTACGAACTGACTTCACTCTTCATCTCATTTTCCTGCTCCTTTTTCTTCAAGCTCCTCACAATCGCATCTTATTCTTCAAGTATAAATCTCACAGTGTCACTTCTTTATTTCACTGTCACCTTTTCAAATGCTGCAACCGGTTTTGTACATTTGACCATTCATCCGTGTATCAACACCCACTGTGCACGCCCGCAATTAAACTTTTCAAGCTTCTCACGTCCCACCCCATATTTCATAACGTGTCACACCCAGACATCATAAACTCTCCTGTGATATTGATTTAATGGGGTGTTCTGACAATGAGGTTATTTTTTTCTTTCACTCTGCATCTTGATTCTCTTGTATCCCTCTCTTCTTTCTCCCTGTTTCGCCTGCGTCACCTCAGAGGCAATAAAGTAGCTTCTGCCCATATCCCGTTCTATCTAAGCTCACCCAAAGAAAGAAAGGGAAGGTTAGTAATGCTCCGAAAAAGTGGTGCTTCAACAGGTGAAACAGCTCCAACACAGACAGTGGACAGATGTGTCAACAGTGAAATAATTGAATCCATTACCGCAGTTTTTGCTTCTGCATTAAGGTTCGTAGGACCTGCGTGGCTGAGATGTTTCCGCCTCAGTGCTCCTGCTGTTCTCCCTCCTCTGTCTTCTGCAGTACTGCTCTCAGGCTGTTGTTCGCTCTCCTCTCTATGCTGGCTGCTCGGCTTCACCGCTGTGTTTGCTGTTTCCTCCACAAGCACTCGACTTCATCTCTCGCAGTAGCCATAAAGACAGCGCTGAGACTTTGCTTTGCTTGGCTGAACATGCCTCTCTGTCGGAGTGTGCACAGTTTGATGTTATACGAGACAACAGGCAGGGTTTGGAGATTTGTGTCACAGTGTCTGACCTTGTTCTACCACATCTGTGTGTGTGTTCGTGTGTGTGTGCATGTCTTGTCTGTGAAATCTGTCTGTGTTCGCTGTCATACCTCGTACATGCTTGCGTGTATTTGTTGTGGGTTTTTGTTTTGTCTGTTTGTGTCATTTGTTGGTTTGTATGTGATCGTCTCCAGGCCGGACTCCGCAGAAGGTTTCTCCTCTTGTCCTTCGACTGGTAGTCGGAACGGAGAGAAGGACTGGGAAAACGAATCCACCACTTCGTCCACTCCCTCCAACGCTGAGTACACAGGTATGATACGTGCCTGTGATGTTTACACATTTACACAGCCACTGTATGTAACGTGATATCTCTTTTTTGTGATCTCACGCTCTCTTTCTTCCCACAGGACCAAAACTATACAAGGAGCCGAGTGCCAAGTCCAACAAGCACATCATCCAGAACGCTCTGGCTCACTGCTGCCTGGCTGGCAAAGTCAACGAAGGGCAGAAGAACAAGATACTGGATGTATGTTTTGAAGCGCTTCAACAATTATGTGATGTCTCCTATAAATAATACTTTGCACAAAACAATGACTTTTCTCTGTGTTTTTTTCTGCAGGAAATGGAGAAATCCGAAGCAAACAACTTCCTGGTGTTGTTCCGCGACGCCGGATGCCAGTTCAGGTCGGTGTACGCCTACTGCCCCGAGACGGAGGAGATCACCAAACTGGCCGGCATCGGGCCGAGGAGCATCACCACCAAGATGATCGAGGGCCTGTACAAGTACAACTCGGACAGGAAGCAGTTCAGCCAGATCCCAGCCAAAACCATGTCTGCTAGCGTGGACGCCATCACCATCGCCAGTCATCTGTGGCAAACCAAGAAGCAGGGGACGCCCAAAAAACTGCACCCCAAGTAGTAGCCCCCGACCAAGATTTGGACTCACTTCTCTGGAATGAACGCAGAAGAATGAGTGGATTTTACTGTATCATTAAACGGACACACTGTCCCACTGTAAAGAAATCACAACTGGAATGTAGAACACAAACGGGCCTCACCACACAGAGTCGCACTCTGGACGACTTCAATGGGGCACAAGTGTGTACTTGTCAGCATGTGTGTCAATGTTCTCGTGTGCCAAAAGAAAAAGAAAATAAGAGGCGGAGCGATGCCTTACCTAGTTGAACCACTGAAGCAGTGAATGTCACGCCTCCGAGAGAGGCAGTTTGGTTTCTATAAGTTGATCATGTGTGGCCTTATTGCTTGTTTTGTGTCATGTGGATGCGCCGTGAGTGTTGGTGTCATTTCGTCAGCGCCTGTTGAACACGTCTGTTGTGATGCAGGAGAGACTCACAGGTCTGGGATCAGATTACGCCCCTTAAAGCCCAGGACAGGTTTGTTAGAAAGGGTGGCCTGTCTGATCTGTGATCAGGTAGAGGCAGCATTTTTGATGAGAGTTTTTGCTGCTATACAGGCATGTTTTTTTCTGTTTTTGTTCATTTTTTTAACACGTGACTGAAACACCTATAAACAGTTCAGATTTGTGTATGTGTGTGTATAGTGAAGTGCCAAGCAGAGTGAGGAAAATACCTCAGTTGGTGATTGCAATTTCTTTCCAAAAGTGTGACATGATGAGAGATTATTGAGCAAACGGAGAACCATCGGACAATTCTGGAAAGCGACCTGCAATAGACTCTTTAATTTATTTCGTTTTGATAACGCTTTGAAGATATTTTAAAAAAAGGCGTCTTAGATTTTATTCAGAGAAACATAATATACAATGCGTATATAAGTTAAGTTAATTTGTATATGATGGCAGATCCATTCAAAATGAACAAAGTCCGCTCGTAGTAGCTTTTGAGTAGCTTTTATAATTTATCATGTACGTGTATCAGTATGTTGTCGTTTGGGGCCTTTTATTGTGCTACAAATGCAAAAAGTGTGATCACTCCACAGTGTCACTGATAAGACTATTATCAGTAGTAGAATAGATGAAAAAACCCACTCTGTGTCATCCGTCTGTGCAATTTAAATAGTCACCATTCACCATGTTGCAGTTTGAACTAACAAATACTCAAAACGCCACTTTAATGTGGCGTATTGTCTTAACTATCACATCTCGATTGCCCTTAAAGTAGTCCACAATTGTAAATAAATGAATTCACCTATGATAGCACTTCAAGACCCTGTCCACTGTCACCCACTCGTCATGCTTGTTGCTTTACTTTTGACATAACTGTTACATTTTTCTCAGTATGTGTTGACACTGTACAGATATATTTTGGCATATAGAAGTATTTTTTGTAATGACATTTACCTGTTGGAGGTGTGTACTAATGAAGCAGTACAGTTGTTGAAGGAAGTGTGTCGAAAGCACCCGATGAGAAGCCCTAATGAGGCTTTTTTTTTGTGGTGTTGTATGAAATCCATTAAGTATACCGAGAAAATCATAGTATTTTTTGCCAACTCTGAATTCATTTTTCTTTTTCAGTTTACTAAATATGCTCAACTGTTCATGGATTTTTGTTCTTTCTTTCTTTTTTTTTTTATTCCTTTGAGCTTTATTAAAATGCCAGCTATCAACAGTATTCATGGTGTCTCATTTCACATCCTTGTAATGATGATAATAGCCTCATTTAAACTGATATTAATGCAGTTTGACGTGCTGTCTGACATAATTACACTCTACCACATGTCCTGATCTTTAGCTAATGGTAAGTAACATAGGTAAGTACCATACAGCTATGCAATACCTGCTTCTGTTATCTTCAAAAGACAAAGAGGGGAGTTACTCTGCAACACAGACATACTTTTGTCCTCATTGTTATCATCCTAGCCATCATGTGCTGTCGTGTAGCTGTGTATTTGTACCCAGACTAATGAGGCTCCACTACGGCAGGCACCGATTATTAAATAAAACATGGAGTTATTCAGAAAATCTGCACTTTCTCCACCACATCTTTTTATTATTCTTAGAGCTACATGGATAAATTGGCTGGGCTGAGCCAATATTAGCTTATAGCACGTATATCAGTTTAGGTGTCTATGTCGGCTGATAATTAACAGGAAGTTGTTGACAGAAATCCCAAAAATGTCCGAGGTCATTAAGAGTGTGAGTTCAGTACAATGCTGAAAATGTTCAGTCACATACTGTTATCCTGAGGATCCTTATTTAAAAAAGTTTGTTTATGTTGGATATGGATATTGAAAATAGGCATGAGCTGATATAATGTTATCAAATTTCAAAAAAAGAAATATCAGTCCAGAGTTCTGCAGCTTGCTAGCTTTAAAACATAAGATATTCTTAGAAATAAATTCCCATATAACATTTATAGACATACATATTTTATAAGCATGACATTTAGTTTTGCCCAACTGTTGAAATAATGCATTTCATTACTAGTGTTTGTCACAAACACTGACAGGAGCAGGAGTTAAAAAGTGGGAGGAAGATTTCTGTTTTCTCCTGAACACATTTTCTATCGTCCCTCATACACTGATGAAGACAGGCATAAAGAGCACTGTCAGCTTACACAGTGCTCATTACTTCCATCTGTGTCACCAGATTTGCATCTTGTGGCCAGATGATACATAAGCCCCTTTTCAGACAGAGATTCTGCATTATCGCCACAACGAAGGCTCGTTCATGAAGGCTCATAAAGCATGCTGGTGCTGCAGAACCAAAAGAGGCTTGACGGTACACATCATAACGTTGAGATCTGAGTGTTTTTTTTATCATGCTTCCCCCGGTTTCCAAATGTTAATCTAAACATGTATCCACCGACTGTTTATAATCATATGGATGCTGTTATAATGTGTTGTGATTGAGATCCTGACCCTGTCTGGCTCTCACTCGCGAGGAGGGATGCTGTTTTTTTGGAGAAAGCTCCCTGTTCACGGTGATTTCTTTCAATACAAGTTGCTAGAGACAGTAACTACAACAACATAATAATGGAAGGCGACAAAGACATGGTGAGTTAAAGTTTTCTGCTCTGAATCACATAATCACCACCATTCAACTGCGGGAGCTGCCTGGTTCGCGCTACCGGGGACAGATGCTGTTTTTCGGGCAGAAATGTGATGAGGAGTCGGTAGGACAGACAGGATGACAGGCACTTTTCCTCATATAAGATGCTGTAGACACGACCTGTTACCACAGTACTGTTGTTTGGTCTTGTAACATTGCTTTGTGGGATGATCCGTTTAGTTGTCAGACTGTGAACTCATCAGACCGACACACTGCTGCCGGCATTTCCATTCACACCGACGCCGTCTCACCTCTGCTGCTCGGCTCTGTTACTACCTCAGAGGTGGAATAAAACTGTTAAACATAACATAAAATATCAACAAGATTTCCCGCTGTCGAAAGCGCAGTGTGAAGGGGGCTAATGATGGAAGCCCCCCCCCCCCCCCCCCCCCCCCCCCCCCCCCCCCGCCCACCTCTGTGCACGCCCCTGTTTTTTGACACTCTTTATATGAGGTTTTAATAATCTTAACACTTTCAATTTTGAATTTCCTTCGTTTACATGTGGTAATCACTGCTGCTGGTAATGTGAAGTTTGTGGAGGATGGATGGAGGCGGTGCTCCTGCAGGCAGCAGCAGCAGCAGCAGCAGGCAGGCAGCAGCAGCAGGGCTGGGCAGGGCGGCAGCAGCAGCAGCAGACCGCTGCGGAGCGCCACAGAAAGATCCAGCAAGGAGGGGACACACCGCCCAGACGAGGAGGAGGGACAGAGAGGGCGAAGACGAGCAGCAAACACCGTCGTGACAGCGTCCGTCCACAGCACGGAAACACCGAGGGGGGGGACACTGCGTTTTCATGTGTTTGTAGACACAGGTGAGCTTTTTAATCGCGGCAGATTTGTGTTGTTGTTGTTGGGGGGAAAGCTGTCAGTGCGCCACCCCGCCCGCTCAGCTAACTAGCGGATGATGCCTCTCTCCCTGTCGGCCTGGCTAGCTAACAGACCCCCCTCCCCTCCCTCTCTCCCTCTCTCTTCCTCTGCTATCCTCCAACAAACCGGTTAGGACTTTTATTAGTCCGCTTTGTATGAGCCCTGACGGTAACTAGCTGTTTGTTTGGTTTTGCTGTAATCCGCTCGCTAAACTGAGTAGCCATGTAAAGCTAGCAAGTAGCCTAAGCTCCTTACAGTGTTTGACTTGTGGCTTACTGCCAGTGTTATTAGCTAACCATCTCCCATGCTAGTTTAGCAGGACTGCAGTGCTGCCTGGAGCCAGGACAGACAGCTTGTCGAGCTAGTTTTGTAGCTGCTAATGTCTAATTACTGTCGTTTAATAAGGTAGATACATGACTATAAATGTGTTAGAAGCTACTCACTGTCATGACAGTGATATGTGAGGTTAAACACAACATGTGGAGGGGGTGAGCATCCTCTCAAGCTAAGTTGCTGCCTTCATTTAACATCCTGTGTTTTCATCTAAAGTCATGTATGTCCATGATGAGGGACTGACACTGGCTTCTTCTATGTCCTGATAATAGCATTGTTAAATAATCAGTTGTATGATGCTGGGAGTGGTTAAATCAGATGCTGAAGGCTCAGGTCACCAGTGTATTTGAATAGGTAAAGCCTGCAGACAAGATGAACATGCAAACAAAGAGTTTGTTTCAAACCACAACACACTTCAGGTTGCACACCTTTGATCCTCAGAAGTTAAACTTTACAGAGGACTCATGTGAGATTCATGACCGTGCATTTTTTTTTTGGCTTTACACAAAGTATGTGTTTCCTGCATGCGAGATGAAATCTGATCAGACTGCAGACGTAGGATGGAAATCTGTACATTTAAACAGCAAACTGAGGCACTGTTCAGTTACACACATGCATATTCAGGAGCTTTACACTCATTGATCCGCATCTGCATTTTTAGATGCTTTCGGCAAGAGATGCTTGCCACTAGGGGTTTGGTATTATGGTTGAAATCATTAACATATTCTCTGATGTTGATATATATCTAGATGTGGCAAATGTTTGCAAAATCACACATAACGATTCAAACTTGTATTCAAAGTAGGGTTGCACAATTATTCAAAATATGAGTACTGTAGGCCTGCAGAGATGTCCTAGACTACTAATGACAGTCTCCAGATGTACGACCCCAGCAAATGTCACATCATCGTGACATTGTATCACAATATCTGTCTTTTTTTAACGATATCTTGCAGCCTTAGTGCAACTTGCAACCTTTCTATGTATAAAACATAAAAGAAAGAACTTTGTGTAAGAATTTTGTCCACTTTCTTGGAGTTAGAACTTGTTACTTTGGACACCTATTATATCATGAATATGGTTCTGTGGATCATTTTCCCACCCGTTCTGGTCACAAGCCTGCTTCAGCTACCTCAGGGTTTATTCATGCCTGCACAGGAAAGAACAAAGAAACTGTTCAGTTGTTTTGTTCGTCCACTTTTGCATGTGTGTGTGAAGTCCTATAAGTATTTTTGCTTTATTGCCCGTGTCATTGGTAGCCCGTCGTCACCATGACAGCGGAAGAAACCATAAACGTGAAGGAGGTGGAGATCATCAAGGCGATCCTGGACTTTCTCCACTCCAGGAAGCTGCACATCAGCATGCTGGCACTGGAGAAGGAGAGCGGCGTCATCAATGGGCTCTACTCAGACGACATGCTCTTCCTCAGGTATGTGGACGCTGGATGCAGTCGTCTCAGGTTGCAGCTCCCAAAATCTGCGTACTAGGAGGCAGAAACAAGAGGCAACTGTTCCACCCTTAGTTTAGTGTTTCTAATCGTGTCCTCTACATTAGAGATTGTGTAACACTGCACCGCTGCTGGAGATGTGAGTGTTCTCTTGAAAGTCATCCAACAATGTGGTCAGCCTGAGTATTAAATACATTAAGGTATGTCAGTTAATAGGCTGTCTCACCTTGTCATGGTACACCTTTTATTAAGAAAGTATTTTGCTCTTTTGTTAGCCATGTTTCAATAAAAAACTGTGATTTTTCACATGTGTCGCACATTCTTGTTAAAGGACATGACTCTTTGTGTAACCTCTGTGTTAAAAATAAACTGTTTTTGTTTCAGGCAACTGGTGCTCGATGGCCAGTGGGACGAGGTCTTGCAGTTCATTCAGCCTTTGGAGTGCATGGATAAGTTTGACAGAAAAAGGTGTGTGAATCGCTGTCAGTGTGTTGTATCCTGGAGGCATCGCCAGCAGCAACACTTGCATCACTTCTTTTCATGTCACCACTTCTAATGTCACCTGTCATGTCCTCAGGTTTCGTTACATCATCCTCAAGCAGAAGTTTCTGGAGGCTCTGTGTGTGAATAACGCCATGTCTGCAGAAGATGAGCCACAGCACGTAAGCCACTGAACTTTTTTTATTATAAGTATTTTTTTTTAAGTCTCTAAGCCTCTCCCAAGCGACACAGCCTTGAATTCTCATCCTTAATGAATAGACGTTGTAACAGTGCTGCTTTGTCTTCCCTTTCGACTGTCACCGGTTGTCATGGCAGTAAACAAGAAGGCTGCATCTCAAAGAGAAGAAGAGACGCAAACAGTGTTTATAATACGTGCAACTCTGCAAGTTATGGGAACAAACCCCACAAACTTTCTGTTTCTAAAGCGAGGAGAAGGCAGGCTGTGAGTGTCTATGTATGTCTGCTCAACAGTGACTGCATTTGCATGCAAGGAGTGAGGTGGTTATTGGCCACACTGCGGCCAAGGACTTATCCGGATTAAGCTCTTTATATGCGCCTCTGGTACTACGTGATCGACTGACCTGAGAATAAGCCATTTTACGAATTTATCTGTTCACCTGTGATGTCCCACCCACAGATGAAATGGTGCCGCCATCTGCTGCTTCTTTCCTCTCAGTCTGAGCCGTAGATTGTATTCAAAAATGGGCTAGAGCAACAATAATATTAAGCTTTGGATTCTAATATGCTGAAATGTTGCAAGCGAGCATGAACAAGACTGCAGACTAAATGTTCATACTGGTTGCACTGGTGCGCCTAACTTTTTCATTTCGGTGCATGAGCACATAAATTAGGTGCACCCGATAATACATTTTAATTTCATTTCTTAGCTTGTAGCTTGATTATGACTTGTGTCATAATGTCATTTGAAAATCTTGCGACTGAATAACTCAAAAACACATAAATGTTGCATTTAAAAAGATTCAGATTCGGCATCAGATGGCTTTAAAACAGTAACTGAAGAATGAAATGCACCTGAAGAGCTTTACGCTTATAAATTCTTCATGAAGTGCAGAAATCTCATCGCAACAACTGCATAATAAAATATTGACACTGATGCTTGTGGCCACCTTGTTATAAACAACCCTGAATCTAATCTAATTCTTTGTAAATCCTAATTGTTAATACGATCAAATGAATCAATAAATCTGGCGAACGCTGTTTGAATCACACATGCAGACACACTTAGTCATTCTTTCCTCTCTATTCATGCTCTTAAATTAGTCTAGCTGTCGGCCTATTGTCACATGGCAGAGCAGATAAATGCAGCTGGTGACACAGAGCGATCGGGTCCTATTAACTGGATTAGGTCAGACTTTGTTGGGCATCTGTGGACACAGTGTATTTGTGGGCATGCTCCCTGGCATTAGTGGTGTTATTGGTTTGTGTGATATTGTGTTTTCATGGTGGTGCAGGACAATGTTGTAGCAATAAGAACAAGGCGTTGTCTGATTTCTTGTGCATGTGTTCGCCTGAGAGCTGGTCTTGTGTTATTTTCGGTCACACCGACATTTAAAGGTCTGTGCCTCCGGTGTGCTGCCAGAGATAAAGCTCTCGTGTAATGCAACATGTTTGTCTCTCTCTGCTGTCCAGGGAGAAACCATGACTCAGTCATCTGCGACAATCTGAAACGCATTTCATGTTTTTCAGTTGGAGTTCACCATGCAGGAAGCAGTCAAGTGTCTCCATGCCCTGGAGGAGTTCTGTACTTCTAAAGACGACTACAGCAAACTGTGTCTGCTGCTCACGCTGCCTCGCCTCACAAACCACGCAGAGTTCAAGGCAAGAAAATGACAATTTCACAAGTTTAATCCACAACACAAACAAACATGAACAAACAACGTTTTGTTGAAAGTTTGACTTCTGTGTTCTGCATGTATGTGGATTTCTTATTTCTTTGCTGGTGTCTCTCAGGATTGGAACCCGAGCACGGCCAGGGTGCAGTGTTTTGAGGAGGCCTGCACGATGGTAGCGGAGTTCATCCCTGCAGACAGGAAGCTGAGTGAGGCTGGTTTCAAGGCCAGTAGGGATCGACTTTTCCAGCTTCTCCTCAAGGGAGTCCTCTATGAGTGCTGTGTCGAGTTCTGCCAGGTTTGAAACCCTAAACCAAACATATACACTCTGGTCTAAGCTAGTTTGTGCCTCTGATGGGTTTGTGTAATGATTATAATTGAATTGGTTGGATTATTTTGTGTGCAGAGCAAGGCGACAGGTGAGGAGATCACAGAGAGCGAGGTGCTCCTGGGTGTCGACATGCTGTGCGGTAACGGCTGTGACGACCTGGATCTGTCCCTGCTCTCCTGGATGCAGAACCTCGCCCAGAGCGTCTTCTCCTGCGCCTTCGAACAGAAGCAGCTCAACATCCACGTGGACCGCTTGGTCAAGCCCGCAAAGACCGGCTACGCCGACCTCCTCACCCCTCTCATCAGCAAGCTGTCTCCGTACCCCTCCTCTCCACTGCGTCGCCCCCAGTCCGCTGACACATACATGTCACGCTCGTTGAACCCGGCGCTGGACGGCTTGTCTTACGGGCTGTCAGGCCAGGATAAGAGAGCGAGCGGCGGGGAGGTGGCGCCGGGTAAAGGGGTCTCTCCCATGTCCCACTCGTTTGCCAACTTCCACTACCCCGGAGCAGGAGGGCAGAGCCTGAGCAGGAGTCTCATGATGGAGAGCTCCGACTGCCACAGCATCTTTGAGGAATCCCCTGAAACGTAAGCGCTTAGTTTTAGACCGGAGGTACAAGCTCTGTTGATGTTTTATGTCAGGTGTCTGAGATAATCTGTGTTTTCTCTGGAAGCTCGAGGACAGACACACCCGTGGATAAGATGATGAGTTCAGGCGGTGCTCAGAACCTGCGTCCTGCCTCAGCTCCGGGCGAGGACGCACCATCAACAGGCACCCCTGAAAGGAATGAGGTAAACAACAATCACCTTTACTTTTCAACTCGTTAGACCTGTTGTATGTCACGCATTACTGTACCAACTAAGTGCTTTATTTTTTTTATGTCCCTGCATTGTTTTCTTTCCTTCATGGGTGTTGCCTGCAGTGTAGGTCTATATATAGGCCCGTTGTGATTAAGTGTCTTTTCCAAGTAATTTTTTTTCTGAGCGTCTGAGTCATCCTCCTCCTGCTGCAAGTGTGAATTACAGCCTAGACACTGTGAAGGCTCATTCCACTCTAGCTCTGTAGTCCTCTGCCTGGATGAGTTTTTTAGGAGGAGGTTGCCCTTGTTTTGATTTGTTTGTGGTGTAGTGTTAGTATGTTTTCATCGTGTCCCCGCCACTTCAATGGCACCGTATTTAAACATTTATGCTTGTAGGAAAGGGGCTTTTGAATGTGTGTGTGCAGACACATTGTTGTTGACACAGTTAACTTTGGAAAATGAACAGTAGAAGCCTCATACCAGACTTCATGCGTAAGTAGTTTATCCTGAGAAGTTGATTAGAGGCTTTCAGGCTGTGAGTCATGCTTCCCCAGGGGTACACGGGAGAGTTGAAAGGGAAACTCTGAGGGAGAGACGTGAAGCAAAGATACCGCTTGAGGTGGAAGTGACAGATGTGTGCTGGTGTTCTAAAAACACCTGGAAATTAGTAATTAGTTGCAGTTTGGCCTACTAATTAATCAAAATGTATACTATGTACTACAACTCAAATCTCAATCTCAATACAAAGACGATACACACATTTTTTTTTGATTTAGTGGGACTTGCACATTTGGAGGATATCATTATCTCCAGTCTGCCGCTGCAGAAGTCCATATATCTGCTTGGAATCAATAAAAAGAGAAGCTTCTTATAACTCCAGAACCTGCCTAAGAATTATCACGTTTTTACGTTTTACTCACTATAAAAGTAATCCAGTAATAGTTATTTGTATATCCATGAGCACAGTGCTAAGAGGAACTGCTAATAGCTAATTCGGCACACTTTTAATGGATTATTTGTCAAAACTTAAACAAACACAGGCCATAGTTTTTAGCCTATTGTGTAACTCAGTCTATAGGAGCAGGGACAGGATGATGGGGATGTTTAGTAAAACGAAGTTTTCTTGATGTTTGTCTATGATATGATCAAATATCTTAATATTTACACGGAACAATAACGTGATATAAAATTTTGGATATTGCTGAAGCCTGATTTAGAGCAACTTCCTGCATAAATTCCTATATTGATTATGAAAAGGTGTTTCTTCTGGTCCTGAATGATTTAAGACTATTGATTTCTTTACATGACATTGTGATTATTATGAACCAGTAACGAAGGAGATTGGCCGGGCAGGAACAGGGGAAAAGATGCCTAGTTGGATTTGGTCAGCAGGGACGCATGACTCAAGAACCCAGGAGCTTAACCACAAGAAATGAGTCATTACTGCCCTCATGTTGCCTGTAAACACAGTGTTAACACACTATCTGTTTCTGTCTGCCTCATGCTTTCTATTCTGGGCCCCCTTGCTCAGCTCGGTGTGAAGTTAGTGCTTCACTCTGCCTTCCCCGTCGCCCTGGAGACACATAAAGAGGCATGAAACAGAAGCAGACTTTGGGGCCTCTGTGAGCTCACTGTCACACTCCCACCCTTTCTTTCTTGTTTTCCTCTCTACCCTCCATCCCTTTTCCAGAGCTGGCACAGTGCCAGCGTCTCTCCCCCCTGCTTCCCCTCCTGTAAAACATGCCGTAGCTCTGTTCCCATCAGATTGTCAGGACAGGAAGCGGAGGACAGAGAGGGGAAGTGACCTGTCTTCAGCTCTCCTTCCTCCTCTCATACCTGAGCTGGGGTGGAGCACGCTTCATCTGACCACAATGCCGGCTTTGAGTAGCGTTGATAGGAGTTGGCATTGGCCAGCTTCGTGGTTGGACGGTTGACATGGGTGTGAATATTATGCTTTGTAGTTGTCTCCATGCGTCCTTGTTCATTTAGCTGTTTTTCTCATACAGAGAGACTCATTCTGCTTCCTACAATACAGAACAATACAGAAAAAGTTGTGAGATGGTCCATGTATGTATTATTAACGACATTATGTTCGATCCTCAGCTCCGCGACTCCACAGAGAAGTACGAGGAGTTCTACCGGCAGCGTCTCCGTGTGCAGCAGCACCTGGAGCAGAAGCAGCAGCAGAGGCAGATGTACCAGCAGATGTTGCTGGAGGGCGGGGTCCAGCAGGAGCCCCCGCCCAGCGACATGCAGCACAGCCTCACAGAGAAGTTCCTCAACAGGTACGGACACGGCGAGAGACACCCAAAATGTTCCCCTGTCAGACCTGTCACTGGTTCTGCTGCAGCTTCCCTGAATTAAGCCAGCTAATTACTGTGTGGCTGTTAATATGTTCATACAATGGGGGAGCAGCTGTCAGACAGAAGCAGACATGTCAAGGCCCCTGATAATTAAGAGTCCCAGGTGGCTTTTCCTAACATGACACACACCCCCCTCACAAAACCCTCCAGTCCACACTGCACCATCTGTGGCGATCAGCGACATCACATCACATCACATTGGACCATCGCCTCTTGTGTTTTAGTTACATAATATTAAATCCAGACGGCGCTCAAAAATAGCACCCATTTTAAACTTAAGCATACTCTTAAACTACTACAAGAGTATGTTTACCTATGACAAAAATGACATGAAATGTGTTAATTTTTGCTCCGTCAGCAGGACAAAGGAGCTTTGATTTGTCCCTGGAGAGTTCCTCCAGTCCTCCTGTTCCCCTGTCTCTCCCTGTCTCTGTATCCTCTGCATTATTCACAAGGGTAGCTGTGCATAATGACATCATTACCTCAGTTTTCTTTTGTCCTCGGCCCTTTGTAGTTTTCACTAGATTTAACTAGCCTGCCGACTCAGTCAGCAGACAGCCTGTAGGCAAAAGTAAAAATTGAAGTAGAGGAAAAAAGGGAAATGCTAAGAGAAGTAAAATACATGGAGAAAACTAAGATTTAAGTGTTTGTGGTTTCCTCAGGTCCATCCAGAAGCTGGAGGAGCTTAATGTGGGGATGGAGAATTTAGGGGAGGAGGTGAAGTCTCTGACCCAGCAGTGTAATGGCAACGGGAACGAGCCTGCCACTGAAGACAATAACAACCCTCCATCTGTGATCCCAGAGCAGAGCCGGAACCAAGGGGGAGGGGTGCTGAGCAGCACCCCTCAACGCACCGTCGGGGGCCGCATAGTCCCTCCTCCAGATGAGTCCCCTGTCGTCACCCCGAGGTACTTCGTTATTTCTTTAAGTTTTTATACCGGAGTGTTGCGGGGTTTAAAATTACTGATGGGTTACTGTGTTTTTGTGTATTTAGCAGTGGGCAGAAACAGAAAGGAAGTGAACAAGGTGACTCTCCAGGCTCCTTATCCCGAAGTAAAGAGGTAGGTATACACACAGACATAAAGTCAGTTATTAAAAGTAACATGCTGTTGTCTCACTGTGGTGAAAAATGAGCCTGAAACGGCTCCTTGTCCCTCACATTAGCTGTTATCACTGTCACACTTCTTCTTCTTCTGGTGCTCTGTAGGAACAATTGTTGTCTCGACCTCTCTGTACTTCTCTGATCTGATTTTAAAGTTGAGCTCACTCCCTCCTGTTTTCGTCATAGTATAAGGTGATGCAGCGTGACGCTAATTTGACTAATGAGATTATAACAGTTTCAGTATTGATGTCACGCTGGCATCATGACAGAATTAATGTCATCGCGTGGACAGGATCAAAGTAGATTAGACTGCTAAGTACATATAATCTGTGTGGTCATGTGTTTTTAAAATGTGGATCTTTTATTGTATTTTATTTTATTTTTCTCAGGGGGACAAGCAGAAAAGCCTTTTTGTGCCGGTGCACACTCTGGAAGATACTCAGGCTGTTCGAGCTGTTGCCTTTCACCCGTCTGGAGCGCTCTACGCCGTGGGCTCTAACTCTAAAACTCTACGAGTCTGCGCTTATCCAGAAACATTAGACCCAAGGTAATAATTTGACCTTAGACATTAGAAGCTCCCTTGCTTACTGAAAGCTTAGAGCATAAGCAGTTGATATTGAAGGTATTCTTGACCTTGGAAACAGCAGTTGACAAAAACTATCCCACCACAAGGTCCACTGCAGCTTTTGATTATATCACACAGGTTTTCCTCGGCATAAGGAGTTGACAAAAGTAAAAGTTTATTTTTGGGGGGCACTCCACTCTTCATCCATGTTGGCATAAAAGTTGAGACTAAAAGTTCATCTTAAGTTCGACTTTGCTGTTCTACCAGTTAACTCATCTCTTCTCCAATCGTTTGTCTTCCCTCTTCTTTCTTTTTTTCTCTTCTCCACTCTCCTCAGTGGCTCAAGTCCTGTCAAGCAGCCGGTAGTCCGCTTCAAGAGGAACAAACACCACAAAGGCTCCATCTACTGTGTGGCCTGGAGCCACTGTGGGCAGCTGCTGGCTACAGGCTCCAATGACAAATACGTCAAAGTGCTGCCTTTCAGCGCAGAGACATGCAACGCCACAGGTGAGCGCACTCTGCTTATGAATGTATGGAGTGGGTTCCCTTCTGGGTTTTGAAACTAAGGTACTTAACTGTTAGTATTAACATCTCACAAGCATTCACATTTTTGTGCTTCAGGCCCAGACCTGGAGTTCAGCATGCATGACGGCACCATCAGAGACCTGGCCTTCATGGAGGGTCCAGAAAGTGGAGGAGCCATCTTGATCAGCGCCGGAGCCGGAGACTGTAACATCTACACCACCGACTGTCAGAGAGGACAGGGTCTGCACGCCCTCAGTGGACACACAGGTACACTCCACTCCGTCCACCTGTCCTTCTGAACTCAACACATGAGGTGGAGAGTGTGTAACGTGTCATTTCTGTGTTGTGTTTCAGGTCACATTCTGTCTCTGTACACGTGGGGAGGCTGGATGATTGCCTCTGGCTCTCAAGACAAGACGGTGCGTTTCTGGGACCTCAGGGTGCCCAGCTGTGTCCGAGTAGTGGGAACAGCGTTCCACGGCTCAGGTATGGCTCAAGTCAGGGCATAATGGTCAGTAGTTCAGTTTTTAAGTTTGAATGCCCATTTCCAATCAGGTACATTAAATAAGTATACACCTCTATCCATGTAAATATAGAGACATAGTAGTAGTGATAATAAAAATTAAGTTAAAATGACATAAATGAACGAATAAATAGATATCATAAAGAGACTGTAACAGTGAGTACATTTTTTATTAGAAATAAAAACACAATTTAGTCAAAACATTCATACTAAAGAATAAGAGAGAAAATCATACCATATCATACCTTTGCTAACAACTTTTCCCTCCACAGGCAGTCCTGTTGCCTCGGTAGCAGTCGATCCTAGTGGCCGTCTCCTAGCAACAGGACAGGAAGACAGCGGGTGCATGCTGTATGACATCAGAGGCGGACGAATCGTCCAGGTGTACCGGCCGCACAGCAGTGACGTGCGGTCCGTCAGGTTCTCCCCCGGAGCGCACTACCTGCTCACCGGTTCCTACGACACAAAGGTCATGGTCTCCAACCTCCAAGGTACAGTTACAGTCACATGTGTTTCATCTGCTGATGTGTTCATGTTACAACAAACTTTTATTTTGACCATGAATATAAAATAGTTTTTAATGGATTATAAAGTACTATGCATGTGTGATTATTTATTATTATTAATTAATTAAAGCAGGTAAACCAAAAAATGAGCATGATAATAATATAATATAATAATCTCCCTTAAGACTTAGGAACAACAAAAAATGTTCAATGTTCAAAATGACAATAGTATCATTTAATTCAGTTATTTCTGGGACGATGAAAAAAAAAGTAGCTTTGTGTCAGCTAAAAAAATTATCCTGGATATTCAGTTTTTACTTTTAATTCGAGACATGTTTTTGTCTTAAGGTGTGTCATGATTTTTAAAATCTGCCTGTCTGAGCTCCACTTCCTGTGTGTGTGTTTGTAGGTGACCTGACCAAGCAGTTGCCTCAGACCGTGGTGGGAGAGCACGGCGACAAGGTGATCCAGTGTCGATGGCACACACAAGACCTGTCCTTCCTCTCATCCTCTGCTGACCGCACTGTCACACTCTGGACACACAACCCATAACACACACACACACACACACACACACACACACACAGATACATAGAGCCAACCTGTCACTATAATCTAAAAGACACACATTCCCCTAAAACAACACTGCTCCTCCTGCACTATCCACACTGTCACATCCTTTCCACACGCTTGACCCTTACAACCCTGAAAACACACACACACACACACACACACACACACACACACACATGCACACACCCTTGCATTCACACACAAACAGGTGAATGAGCCTTTCACTCCTGTCTGTAGGAAACCAAATGGATACAAACCTGTGAACTTCAAAAGCACACATGTTGCATGTTCTCCTTTTCTTTACGCTGCATTCATCACACCGATCGTTGGCGTGTTCGGGGGCTAAAAAAAGCGGGATCATTCATTATTCTCACCCCTTCATCACTTCACCCCTTCATGCGGTCTCATCCTACATCTTCACTCCTTTACACAAACTAGTCAGTTGCTGCATGTCCTTTTCACTGAGGAGTTGTTCAGGTTTGACAGGACAGAGTGTTTTGTTCATGATGGTGCCTTCCTTGAGTTTCCATAACAAAAATGTTTAAAAAAAACAAAAAAAAAAAATTATAATGTGGTCATTTTTCAAGATCAAATTTTGTTAAGTCATTTCGAGAAACCTTACATTCCTTCCTTCCTTCTTTTGCATATCATTTTCTTACAGCTGATATTATGCTGCTATTGTTTAGGGGAAAACAGGAGTTGACTTTCTGGTGTAAAATGTGATTTCTCAGTGTGTCAGTAGTGAGCTTTTACCCACCCGGAGGCTGAATCTGTGAAAGTCATTCTATCTGTTCATCAGTCAGCTGTTGCTTCCCCCGTGGGATGTGTACTGTTAGTGTATCGGCTGCATTAATACGACTCAAAATGTGTAAAAAAAAAAAAAAAAAAAGACAGAAAAAAATTTCGCTTGTGCATTTGTTTTAAATTTGAAAAATCAGTGTTTTTGCGCTGAAGCTGTTACAGTGTCTTGCGATGGCTTGCTTGCGATGGAAAGATTATGTCGGCATCAAAGGGAAATACAAAGTGAAACTTGTGGCGTTCATTCCATTTAGGATCTTTCAGTGTTGAAAAGCTTTGGTTTGTCTACTGCTGTGATGATATAACAACAGTAGGTGGCAGTCTCTGCTCATGACGAGGGTCTAACCATATGCACAATGAAGTCCGAATGGACGGACGGGTGTTTTGATATTTATTTAGAACCAGTATTCGGGGCATATGCATTGTATTATTTTCTTGTATTTTACATGCGCACTTTGTCTTTTAACATTGTCTTATAATTTACTTACAAAGATGCATATTTAAGTTTTTTATGTTAATGTATAGTATATATTGTTTTAACAAATAAGGCCAAACTAATACGTACATAGATGTATTTATTTCAGTTGTGTTAATGTATGTACAGTTATTAGTATGTTTTTTGAAATGCTAGTGGCTCTTGTATCAAGCCTTTCTAATTCTTGTTTTTAAAAAGTGACCTAAATTAATTCAAGCTAACTCGAGTCTGACTGCTGGTACGTTCAATAAAGTGTCTTTTACACAAGCTGTGATCATCTGTGATTATTGTTGTTGTTGAAAAAACAGTTAAACATTATAAAAAGTCAAAACAAGATGGCTACATGAATGAGGCTTTATTGATCTGACCTCACTGAAACATTTAGTACAAAAGAGCATAAGGGCTGTACACGGGTTAAATTCATTTTTTTATCAGTTAGCTTCAAATACAATTTCTTTTGCCCGATGTTGGTCAATCAAACTAGAAAAAATCCCTTGAATATAAACCAAACACAAGGAAAGAGAGCTGTACCTCTGTCCACACTGTGAGTATAACCACATCACCTCAGAGTGCTGGGACGGCAGTTAACAATCAAAACAATCATAAAAAGCACAATAAATACAAACATAACTGTAGTCGTGTATTGAAAAATACACATACGGTGAAATGAAATTTGCTGGAGTACAGAATCATGACACACAAGGATAAAAAAAGAAACACTTGATCCCTGATACTACTGAGAGTTTGTTGGTGTTGTGCAAGTTGTGCGATACAAAGTCCTTGTTAATTAATTTGAGATTTTTTTTTCATACTGTACACTACATTTAATGCTGACAGTGCTTTGTTGTGTCCAAAAGGACAAATGCTCGGAGACACAAGGCTTTCGCCTTGACTGACCACCCCACTGGTCAGTCGTAATGCAGTCCACACCTTCATGAGATTAAAAAAAACAAAAACTGTCCCTTTAGTGTTTCGTTCAGTTGGAGCCGGGCCTGGCTGCAGCGTTTGCCGCAGAAGGCAGGGTGACGCGTTGCTCGTCCATTCGTTTGGCCTGAGAGCGCATGATGAGGCTGAAGAAGTCCTCGTCTGGGACGGTGGGCCCTCTGACCGGAGGAGGAGGAGGAGCACAGCGCTGGTCATCCAAACGGGACCCCTGGTGGAGTTAGAAGAAGAAAAAGATTGTCAGTTTGAGGTCTGGTTATGAACTTTTTAGTATGACAGGACACTACAGGTGAGTAAGTAAAAGAACAGTTTTAGCCTGCTGTGTCTGGCCCT
Source organism: Pagrus major (assembly GCF_040436345.1). NCBI lineage: Eukaryota > Metazoa > Chordata > Actinopteri > Spariformes > Sparidae > Pagrus > Pagrus major. Next base: position 25,400,695 of record NC_133235.1, read on the forward strand.
AAATGTGCTGTGTCACTGAGCAAGAAACGGCGCTCATTCAGCTTTTCTCTGTAAACACTGTTTATTGATATTTAGGTACCTGGCACTTGACAAGCATATCGAAGAAGTCGTCGTCAGGCTCAGCACTGTCAGCGTTGGCCATCAGGTGGCTGAGCACGGCCTGGCTGCTGTTTTGATTGAGCCTGAGGCCGGGCAGGCTTCCTCCTGCTGCTGCCGATGACTCCTCTAACCGCCGACCGTGGGTGCCCGAGACATTGGCCGACTCTGATACAGCTACAGATAAACAGATGTGTTTTATTTCAGTGTGAAAAGGAAGTCATACTTTGAAATTGTGGCGGTTTTAGTTTGAATGCGTGGACTTACATTTCCTGATAGCTCTGGGCGGCGACTCTGGACCACTGTTCAATGATAACCTGCTGCCCTTATCCTGTATTGAACAGCGCTGGTCGTCCATACGGTTGCTCTGGAAGCGGCTCAGCAGGTCAAAGAAGCCCTCGTCTCCGAGCATGTCTGGACTGAGTCGCTAATAAAAGTACAAAAACAGGAAGATGAACATGCCTTGTCTGATGATAGCTGTCCTGGGCATGTGTGTTATCAGCCGAACGCATCCTGTACCTTCTGTGGTCCCTGAGCTGGCGTCTGGCTGGTGTCCAGCGTATTGCTGGTGTCCTGGAGGACCTTAGTGGAGCCAGTCTTGTACTTCTTCCCACGCAGACGGTTGACAAAGAACAGCTTGGAGGAGGTCTTAGCCAGCGACGGCTTGGACTGTTTGGTCAGGATGTCACTGTTCCACTTCTGACCCTTTAACACACAGGAACAGATGATAGAATAAACACAAAACACATTTCATTATCTGTGGTCCAAACTTGAAAAACATCTGGTTCTTAGTAGCTAAGTGTGACAGGAGAGAAGTTCTTACATTCATCTTGTCTGGAGTGAGCTTCATCAGCTCCAGGTTCTCCATGCTGTGTCGTCTGCTCATCCTGGGCCTCGCTCCTAAAACATAAAAACAACGTTAAGACCGACAAAACTCTTAAAACTTAATATATAACTTGTAAGTTAACCAACCTACCATGCTGGTTGTAGTCAATTTCCTTATTCTCTGACAGAGTGGAGTTATTCGTGCTGTAACTCAGACCCAGAACCGTCTGGAGATCAGAAACGTTCATACGAGCCGTCAGCTCCCCGCTCCTGTCTCCGGTCTAGAAAAACACACACACGCAAAAGGAGGTTAATTTGACTACTGAAGGATTTTCAAAGTAAAACTACTCTGCTTTGATGTATAGGAGAAGGCAAGGGACAGAAGACACTGCCTTCATTTACCTCTTTGCAGATCTCCAGGTGTTTCTCAGCAAAGTGCATTGCTTGGTCATGGTTCCCCAGTGCAGTGTGAGCATTTCCAAGACTCCAGCATGCACGACCCTCCCCGATCCTGCATCAAAAACACATTTCAATACTTGTGTGGGTGCACACTTAATTATAGGAAACACCAGCATGAATTCTTCTCTGTAGTGAATGAGTTTCTGTGTGTACCTGTCATTGAGGTCCTGGGCTATGATTAAGTGTTTGAGGTGGTAGTCTATGGCTCTCTCATAATCCTGGAGAAGCGTGTAGGTGTTGCCCAGACTGTAGCAGGCCTGGGCCTCCACGGCTCGATCCTTCAGCTGCCTCGCCAGCTGCAGCGTCCTCCTGACAAACACACAGACACGCCGCTTCAAAAACACTGCAGAGAGGCTTCAATAATCAGAAGAATACGGTAGCAACATTTAGAAACTGAGATTATTTTTAAAGTCGACAGAGAGCCGTTTTTAAGATGCACTTGCTTGAAAATCTTAAGCTTAATTTAGGCTTGGTGGTGCAACGCTCTGAAAAGTGGTCTTTCAACAGAGATGTCACACCACACCCAGTATTTATATCTTGCTGCAGAGAGAGGAATGATGAGGTCGACTGTTTGCTCAGTTAACCCCCCTCTAGCCTGCTCATTCTAGCAAGATTAATCAAGAATGAGCATAGAAATACATTTAAAAAAGAACTTGCACAACTTTATTTACTTTTTTACTTATTGCCACCGTTGTTTACAGAAAAAATGCTGATGCCTTTCAAGAATACTGTGTAATAGTTCTTTACTTCTGCCTGTGACAGAAGATGCTACATGTATGCATGCCCTGTCACACTTTTTTTGCACAAAAAATGATTAAAAACATTAATTTGTGTGCTTTGGCTCACTTGTAATGCTCAGCTGCCACTTCAAAATCCCCCAAAAAGATATAGGCGTTGCCCAGGTTGCAGTAAGCCCGTCTCTCTGCCGAGCGGTCGCCAAATTCCTTTGCTATGAGCAATCGCTGCACAAAATAAAAAGACACAGAAGCATATTTCAAGCAACTCATCATTTATAATCCTTGTCTTTGCAAATATGTTTTGATAAAAAAGTGTTTTTGGGGTTACACCACACCTGCTCGTGAGAAGCTACAGCCCTGCGAAAGTTTCCCAACAAGTAGTGCGTGTTGCCGAGGTTCCCGTAGGTTCGACCCTGAGCGGCGCGATCCCCGAGCTCCTTCACTATCGCCAAGTTCGCCCTGAAATTGCACATACAGTCACTGTGTCATTGATATGCTACCGACACATATACACATTCACCAGCAGCATACCGTGCAGTCACTCACTCATAGTACTCGGCTGCCTTCCTCAGTGCTGTCATCACCTCCTCTGGGAAATCTCCGGGCTCAGCTCCACTCCAGCAGATACTTTTGCCTTTGGCATGGTACACATTCCCGAAGTTATACAGAGCTCGCGCCTGACCCACCTGACACGAGCGCAGGAAAAACATGTCAGAGCAGTTGATGTCTTCTGAATGCTCCAACAATGTACAGGATATTTCACTGTAAACATGATCATGAATATTATTAAATATCCCACAGCCTCACCTTGTCACTGATGTCTCTTGCTATGTCCAAGTGCCTCTGACAGCAAACCACAGCCTCGTCGAACCGCCCCAGCACCTTTAATGTGTTGCCAAGGTTTCCGCTGGCTTTGGCCTCTCCGAGCAGGTCACCGATTGTCCTACACAACACACATTAACAATAAAAATTCCATTTTGATTTCCGATTATATGTTGGTTCAAATATAAATTATGCTTGGATATGATAGAGATTCAGAGAGAACTAATGCTGTAAATTGTACAAGGTACCCTCTAACCTGGTGTATGTTTCAAAAATATTATTATATTATTAAACAGTTTTGAGATTTGTGGGTAAAATCTGCCTAGATGGAGATGTGAATGGAATATTGTTATGATTTTATTATCTTATTATTAAAAATGCTGCAGTGAAATAACAAGAAAGTAATGACAGATGTAGGCCTATATAAACTATCCCTTTTTAAACAACCTTTGTGTCCATTCAACTCTAGATTTCTAAGTTTTGGAGGTAATTAATATTTAAACCAAGTCCTAATACATTTAGTAATGATGTGGGGTTCTTGTGCTGGTCCTACCTGGTCAAGGTGAGGTCATGCCGGTGGAACTCCAGGGCCTTGGCATAGTCATGCAGGTGGAAGTAGGCGTTGCCCAGCTGGCTGTAGATGGCACTGAGTACCTGCAGGTCCTCCGTGCCCACCTGGATGGCAGCTTCAAAGAAGGAGACGCCTGCTCTGTAGTCGCCCACCTTACAGAGCCGCTCGCCCTCCAACGCCAGCTCCAGGCAGGACACCTCCATCCTACAGCAGACAGGAGAAGAAGCAGTCTGTCAGGTGTCTAAAATATCTAGAATCCAAACTAAACAAATGAAGGACCAGTAATGAAGAAGTTGTGGAAAAACAGATCTTCTCTGGCTGAAATCTACAGCCAACTAACCGGACTCTACTCAGAACCAGGGAAAAAACCTCTTTCTAAGCAAAGGGAATGTTGTTGAGCTATTTCCTTCCGCCCACATAGAACAATGGCTCGAACTGGGGTTTGTTTGTTATGGTTTATCTCACATCCTTTAGACATGCTTCAGAAAGTTAAGTGGGTTCCTTTTACAGTCAAATGACGCAGAAAGCAAGTAGAGATGTTTCAGTACACCAATGTTCCACATTCCCTTTCCCCTGTTTATAAGCTTTGCTTTATAATGACAAATTGCTTAAATATTTTATTTTGATACTTAAAAAGATCTTTTGACTACAGGGTGTTACTTCCAGTCTTTTCAATTCAACTGAAGGTTTTCAGATTGTTTTCTTTTATGCAAGCATTGGTTTCCACTCTGTTACCCAATGGCATGAAAATTAAGTGGCAGAAATGTTTGCACTTGCAGCAGAGACAGTTTTGAAAACACTTCACTTTGATGATATGCTCACAGATGCATCCTAAAATAGAGTTCTTAACATTCAATTTGAAGTGCGTCCTCTAAAACAGCAGCATAACCGAGCATCGTAGAGTTACAAATGAGGGCGTTGCAAGGCCAGATGAAAGGAGAGTCGGACAATGGCTGGAGGCTTATCGGCAAATGGATTATCTGTAGATTATCCTGCATATCTGCACAAAGCAAAAATCGTTAGTCTGCCAACTTTTGTTTTTGCAGGAAACTGTATTGTTGGGAAGAGATTCGTTCCACACAAAGTGTGTTTATCTCAAGCTTTCCTCCTACACTCACCCAAGGTTTCATCTCAAGAACTGACCCAGTCATTCAGTCAGTCACAATCTAGTCTGGACTCCCCACGTGGCGTAAAAGCTTACATAGTTTACTGTGCTATTAAAATGACACACAAACACCAACCAAAGTAGCTTGTTTCATCATCCATCCAGGCTATAATTTGTGAACAAAAGCAAACACGGTGCTCTGAATAGTCGATAAAGCTCATGTAATCAGTAGTCTTGGGCCTTAAATTAGAAATGCCCACTTTCCGTTTACCACCAAGTTAAAAACACACTTTTCCAACACTGCGGCTGTGGCAAACACTAGCCTACCTGCTCGCTTTTTGTGCCTTACAACAACAACAGCACATGGAACATCTGAGAGGCATCTACCGAGGAAAACTTCCAGGCTGCAGCTCCTTTTCTTTGTCTCAAGCATGGAGAGAGCAACTCAACCTAACGTAGTAGTTTCTACTAAAAGAAGTTAAAAAAAATGTTAAAAATAGCATTCCTTTCCTGCAGTATCACAACCACTGGTCATCTGACGTCATAGAGATACTTTAGCATTAAAAACCTTTCAAGGAGACGCGTGTGATTCTGTCAAGCATATTAACTTCCAACGCATGGCAGCAAGGAAACTGCTCATTCAGCATCTTCTACGCTAATCTGCTTTTCTTCCTCTCAAGCTCTCTCTCCTGACCTGGTCACCTGAGATTACGGCTGTAGAGTGTGCACACGACAGATTACAGCGCTGGTGAGAGCTAAGTAGCTTTGTTAGACGTGTCAGACACAAGTCGACTCAGTAGTAGTGTCGTCTAATGGAATCAAGTCCTTAATGATAACCATCCAGACAGTAGCACCCATTGGAAAAACAGGCGTCCTGAAGCAGATGTACTCTATCCAATTAAGTTGGACACACGTGTGGCGAAAAACAAAGCACGCAGTGATGAATTTTTCAGGGCTTGTTAAATATTGAAGCTAACTGGAGCAGGTCTGTTTGGCAGGTCACACCTGCTGCCAGGGCTCTTTACCTGGGTATGTAAAGACAGCTGGCTGATGCCATTTTGGGAAACTCACCTGCCTTTAGTCAACAAACTCACTGGAAGGACTGTGAAAAGGGCCCCTGCTCATATTACATCACTTCCTCGACAAGGTAACATCAAATACATAAAAATCTGTTACCTGACACTGACGCGTCTTCTGTCACAGGCACTCAAATAATTAAAATTTTAAAACAGCCAATAAATCAATTTACAGTCCCGTCTAAAACTAATGAGGGGAAGAGGAACAGAGCCAGGCAATCTACTCTACCAAACCTTAGCCGAGAGAGGAGAGATTCCTACCTGTAGCGGACATGAAAGGGCTGCTCCTCAGCCCGCGTGCTAACCAGTGAGCCGCTGGTATCCATTGATGAGCATAATATGAGGGAAAATCCCAGTCTCGTTCCCGAAAAAATGGTTGCGTTTAAAAACAAGAACCAACAAGAAAGAAAAAAGATTCTTTGGTCAACAGGAGTTGGTAAACCAAGCAAAAAGGTCACCCGACGTGGTCAAGTCTGCTGAGTGTTGACAGGGAAAGGTAACCCCCATGAGTGTCAGACAGAGCTGCTGAGTCCTGAGTGTCCACTCGGCTGCTTTCGTACACTGCGCGTTTTGCGTCACCGTGCCTCAATCTCGTCAGCTGCCCTCTGTGAAGAGAACACAAGATGCTGTATGTGAAGCCTCATTCTGGCCACACGGTGCCATGGCAACACCAACCAAAACAGCAGCGTGCATAAGTGGGGCAGGCAGGAAGTGAGAGAGCGTGTTGGGAATAGGATGGATGGGGTCAACACCACAGAGGAGCTGTCAATCTTAGACGGTGACTCAGTTCATCCAGGCTGCTCACCAGCCTGCACATGAGCTCTAAATGAACTACAAGGTGAGCAAGCAATGAACGCCACAGAATGTGACCTATGCAAGCAGAGAAGGTAGGGAAAAAAACTTCTTCAGAGGAATCAGAGGAAGTCACTGAAAAGAAAGAGCAACCAGCAACCTGTTGCATGATTTGTCAAGGGGGAAAAAAGTCACTAAATTAAAAGGGAAGCTCTGGAAAAAGTAAGCAAAACAGATGAACCTGCTGTGTGATTGCAGCTTCCACCAGAGGAAAGGACAGCGATAAGCAACACTCATGGACAAGATAGACTGCTGCACCAAGTAAAGACCAGAGCCAACCGTTACCTCATTTCTCCATGAGGTCATGCTGGCCACACCCATTTGTCCCCCAAGTTTAACCCATGAGCCCCTCCTCCAACACACACAAAATGGGAAATGGGGCAGACCAGTTATTTGCAAACTGGGTTAGTTCTTTATGAAAGACAAAGACATGACAAAAGAAAAAGCAATGTGTGTAAGTGAAAACCTTTCAGAGACAGTTACAACACATGAGACTAGGACAGAAATTATATAGCATTTTATAGATGTAGCATGAACAACAATCACTTTGTTCTTTTTCCCAGCAATCTAAGTATGTTCAGCCCTAGTTTACAAATAGGCCACTCAAATGATGTGCTAAAAAGCCTTTTTATTTTGCTTAAAACATAACTTAATTAAACTAAATCTAAATGTGGAAATAGAAGAAACACTTTACTTTGTTAAAGTTGTGTATGTGACCGTCTACCCCCTTAATTATTACTTAAAAGTCAAAACAATGTCAGACGTGTACTGTAATTATTAATCTGTGCCCACTTCCTCATGCTGCACAAAAAATGTGGCCGGTGTCCGTGAAGCACCTTGGATTAGACCTTTGATCTACAATAGGCTTGCTGAGCGCTTCCTTTAAAGTATTAGATCAGCACTGAGCTCATAGTGCAAGAAGAGCACAAACCTTAAAAACAGATGACAAGCAAAACACCCACAAAAATGAGAACTGCTTTGACAACATGCAACTACTCAATCATGCCTTGTTGTCAGAATCTGTTGTTCAACTCAGATTAACGCTGGTCAGTTTCTCTCAATGAAAAGACTAAGGGCCTTTTAAAAATACACACACAAAGGACTTGTCTGTGTTTATGAACATGAATAAGTGTGAGTATAAGGGACACTTTGCTGCTGACATAGGATATTTCTTAAGAAGTATCTTAGCATAGAGAAACAGGTAATACAGGTAACTCTGGTAATTAAGTCCATAAATGTTGAGTACTTGCATGTAAAAAAAAAAAAAAAAGGTAATAGAGTGAAATCATCTTTGTCCAGCCTGTTTCCTCCCGCTGCTACATGAATGTCAATGGTTACAAGACAAACTAAAGCCCAGGGCTTTGGGAGCTTTGTGCAGTGCATGTTTCTGCACATTATTATAATAACCGATTGATGCGTGCCAGTGTTTGTGCAGCCTTTTCCACCATTGTATGCCAACTGGGTGTGTTTGAGAGAAACCTTCTCTGCTGCCCACAAAGCTGCAGTGAGCATGAACAAGTGTGTAAGAGGAAGATTCCTGACTAAAAGGCAAATCAAAGGAAACCAGAGGTTGTTTTCTGATGACCGCTTCACGGGAGGTAATCGCTGACGCTCTGAGTCACAAACAGGACATGATTTCATCTCAAACACACGGCAGATGACATGTGTTTTTTCTTTGTGCTTACAGCCCCATTGATGCACTCAAATGACCACTGAGACCTAAATCTAATTATGGAAACACCACTCAGCATTACACCATGAGCCAGCAAAAAAACCTGCAGCAAAACAAAAGAAAGTACGACATAAGTACTGGGATACTGACCGGTAATTCTGCCTCACTGGGACAGGATATCTGGAAAGCCTGCAAAGAAAAGAAAAACTTTACATCTAAACAAACTGGTGTTGCAGTATTTTGTTTCTGTGTATGAACATTTGTAAATTTTGACACACAGGACATACTTTGTCAAATTCATACTCCATTTCATACACACACTTTGTTGTCAGTTTATTGGATAGACCCACATACAAAAGGTGTACAATAATAAACCAGATATACCTAATAAATAACAATGAGGCATTGCCATTGTAATGCAATACATTTCAACAGCGCCTCAAACTACAGCCTCCAAAAGGACTGTACATTTGAATCAACAGCTTTTTAGTAGCCCGACCGATACTCGATTTTTGAGGCCAATGCCAATACAGACATTGGGAAGTAAGAAATTCTGATGTCCATAGGTTGGCCCTCATATGATCCCTCAAATGTGGTTATAAATCACTTGGGTTTGACAAAGACATGTAACAGAGGCAGCATAGTGTACAGTTTGACAATTAACTATACTGTCTAAAATGACATCAGTGCACAGTTTTAACATCGGCTAAACCTTTTAGTATTTCTTGCAGGGCTGTCATTTAGTTTTTAAATGTACCTACTAAACTGGTAACTATGTGTATATGTGCCACTAAAGCACTCTGAGTGATTTGATTGTTATGTCTGTTCCTATTCCCATGTTGCATGTGCAGATATAAGACATACAGGAGTATGTGTTTGTGTGTGTATGCCTGTATAGGTATGTATTACTACACTGACACACACAACATCTCAGTGCAAGTATATGAAATATATGAAAGTGGCCATATAAGACAAATACAGTTACTCTAATTATGTATAATACTTCAACTACCTCCACTTAGCAAGCTTTGACATATGTTTGTGCTTCATAAGGATCAGGTATATATCATATGGGCGTGAACAAGTAGTAACACCATCGATTACTCGTATTTAACAGATGAGTTTCTGGACACATCCCTGTCAGTACGAGCTCCATTCAGACTCATTTCAGCTTCCACGAGAAAAAAAAGACAGGATCGTACACACCACACTTCCATGATGAGTAAGCTACTGCTGTCATAAGTTTAAAAACCATCTCGAAGACAGTGAATTCACCTCCCTCCATCACATCCAGCTAAAGATTAGCTCGTTAGCATGCTAGCTTCTAAACTTACGTTAGACGATCCAGCTCGAACAATGGTGACTTCTCCTCTTCTTTTCTTTACGTTCTCACGACAACATTAAAACATAGGTCCGTTTTAAAAAAAAAAAACACGAACCTGACGCCTGTTATTTAGAGACAAACTGTATTAAACTCAGCCGTACACGACATTTTCCGTTAACTTTTCGGTAAACTTACATTTAACTTCGAGGAGAAGAGAAGAAAAAAAACCTTTCGACTGCACTCAGGCACTATGTGTTTTCGCCGAGTAGCCAATCAGAGGGCGAAATTCAAAGGTGACCACGCCCACATAACAGTCATCGGACCAATGGGTTTAAAGATAAAATAAGTGACGTGTTGTCATCGTTAGGCTGTCTGTCAGTAGCTGGCAGTTTTTAGGGAAGTATGATGGATTTATGACACCTTTTTTCTTGCCAAGTAAGCACAAAACACTACATTTCCCATGTGTATCGTTTAGGAAAATGAGGGTGCAAACTTCACCCTCACACAGAACTCTTAAAATATAATAAAAAATGTGCGTATTTCACTTAAAAAGTCCTAAAAACTATCTTCACTTTACTCCTTTCTGCTGGAGGCTTCCCCACTGTTACCAAGCAACCAGACCCTGTGTGCCAGGGTCCGGTCCGGTCCGGTCCGGTCCGCCTCCAGACGCTCCAGCGCTGCTACATTATTAATGATGCCACCGAAACTAAACCTGCCCGAGAAACCATCTGTCAGGACAGAAAGAGACAGAAATACTGGAGCTAGTTACAAACATGGTGATGTCAGGAGCAAGAGCGTGGCTGTGGATCGGAACAACTTAAAACTAATTCTGCTGAAGGACCAGTTCAAGACCCGAGTAAGTTACCACAACAATAACAATAACACAATATGAGAGTGAAGTGATGTTTGAAAGTGCTTTGTGACTCTGCAGTGTGTAGTTGTAGACTAGGCTGCTTTCTTGTGATCCCTCAGAGCTTTAACAACACACACACACCTCCTCACACACCTGTGGTGGAAAGTAACTAAGTACATTTACTCAAGTACTGCACTGTATAATTATGAGATAATTCTGCTTGAGTATTTTCATTTTCTGCCACTACAAGTCAAAATAGTGTATTTTTTACTTCATTGCATTTATGTTTGACAGATATAGTTACTGCACTTACAGAGTATTACTATATACTATACTATATCAGTTTATAAAATATGATGCATTGTTCTGGGTTAAACAATACAACAGAATATGAATATCTACAACATTCAAATGCTTTTACAGTTACATAAGTTTATAGTAATCCAAACCTGTCACACTGATATTTGCTGGCAACACTTTTTTTGAGTAATTTTTTAAGGAAAACAAAAGTCCAAATTCTCTGATTCCAGCTAGACTTCGATATGATCGAATATGACAATATTTGCTGTTATATGCAATATTTATCACAATGTCGAATATGGACCAGCTGTGTTTTTCTTGTCCTTAGAGGAACTGCTCTGACTGTATTTTAATTGTAATTTTCTAAGTAATACCAGTGTTATTTCTCACCTGGCTGGCCCTCTAGAATTTAGAGGGAAGGGAACCAGTGACAGACAAGCTGCATCTAATATTGAAGGCCTTTCTGTCATGTGTGCAATTCATTCTTTGCACTAAGGTTTTCATTCTCATATAAAAGCTCTTGTTTAATATTGTTTTGTTGTTTAAAAGTGTTAAATAGGTATGTGTTGCTGCAAAGGGAGAAGTAAAGAGGTGAACAGCGTATCAACGATACTGTCGTCTGTCGCGATATTTGTTCCGGATTATTTTGTGATATAAAATGTTGGATATCACCCCAAGCCTATTTCAAGTGTCTTAAATGTGAATATTTTCCTGTTTCTTCACTTAATATTGTTTGGTTGTGGACAAAACAAGACATTTGATGACGTTTTCACAGTTTTCTGACAACAAATCGATAAATTGAGAAAATTGTCAACAGATTAATCAACACTGAATATAATAGTTAGTTGCAGCCTTACTTTTTTATCTTACTAAGATTTAAAAAGCAGGACTTTTATCGTAACCTCCACACAAACACCTTGCGAACTTATGTCACGCAAACCACTTCCCACACAATGCATTGATTGTTAAATAATTGACAGCTTAGCACATTTTGATCCAATGTTGTCAGCTCACAAGTTGCGTTGCTAAGTGATGAACAGGTGCTCCATGCTCCTTCCTTACCCCCTGTCTTCACACAGGTGAAGTGACACTTTCTGCTACAGACAAAGGGTCCATGGAGGCAGAATCGGAGGACTCAGACGAGGATGTTCAGGGAGAGGACAAGCCCACTGTGCTCTGGGAGAAGTGCATTCAGCAGAGCATCTTTGTGGACCTGAGTGAGGATGAAAGTCTCCACTTGAGTGATTTTGAGAATTCTCTAGCTTTACATCTGTCCCAGGCGGAGTCTGCTGCCTCCGAGGCCAGCATCCATCTCAGTGGTAAGTCCTGGAGTCACCGCTGTTTATTTTTGATGTTTTCGTGGATGTTGAAGCAGCTTGTTATGGATGGTCAAATCATTCTGTGCAGTGTTAAAACACATATCAGGATCAGAATCAGCTTTATTGACCAAGTATGTGCACAAACAAGGCTTAAATCTATAAAAACCCTCTAATTTGGTTTTAATGTTGTTCTGTAATTAACAGAGTGCTCAGAGCTGTCAGGTTTGGACGTCACCTCCTCGGAGTCCAGTAATGTCAGCAGTCAGAGTGAAAGAGTGGTAGAGAGCAAGAACAGCTTATTGCACGTGTCTGCCAGAAGACCGAACACCATGCAGGATGAGCCGCCTTTGAACCAGAGGTTTGAGGACCTGGGGCAGGACACGAGCGACGAGGATCAGGACGACCTACCTTATGACCGTGACCTTGGGAGCCTCTACTTCAACCAGAGAGCTGAATCTGAGAGCAACATGAGCTCTGATGGGAGAGAAACTGTTCATGCAAGTCCAGATCTTCCTGGTTTGGTTGAATGTAATATAATAAATAGAGATGATGTTATTGAAGCCCTGGTTTCTGTTGAGAAACCAGCAGCTTTGTCGCAAGAGGATGCCAACACCAAAAAGGGCGACTTTATTGAGGTTGCCCCATCATGCCCCTGTCCTCCTGCAGACATTAACCAGTTGTTGCTGCGACACTTTTCCCAGGAGGAGTTGCTGCGGTCAGGCAGGCTGATCGAGGCAGAGACCCTGCCAGAGGTCTCCCTGCTGGAGAGCGTGGATGACACTGTTTTGAGCTTGGCTCCAACACACAACAGCTCAAAAATTAATGGTCACCACCCAGAGAGCCCTGCATGTAAATCTGAGGTTAATTCTGAGAGCTTCGGCTCTGGCAGGACTGATGGAAAGAGTAATACTGAATCTAAAAATTCAAGTTTAGAGGAAGAAGTAGAGAGGAAAATTGATAAAGTCACCTCTGCTGACAGCGTTACATCCAGCTCTGCAAGTGTGGAATCCAAACAAAGCAGTGGGGGAGGTAGTGATGTAGATGTGGCAGAGCAGGAACAGACCGAAGAGGACGATCAGGCTCAGAGAGTCCCGCTTGTGCGCACCAGGTCCTTCAGCGAGATGAAGTATGGCCAAGGCCAAGTCCATTACCCGCGCCCCGATTTCTCCAAGGTCGCCCCCAAGGTAAAAATACCGAAAACTCCAAGTGGACCTGCCAAACCTGTTCCCCAGAGTCCCAGCAGCATGCACAGAGCACAGTCCTCTCCAGGGATGCTAGATTTGATCAGCAGAGTCCTGGAGGATTCAATCCAACCATCAGAGAAGCCATATGTGTTCAAAGACGAGGTCAAGACTCCTCCAGCTCTGGTGGATCACCTGCAGGTAGAAAACATTCAGATTTTACTCTCAGTGCACTCGTAGCTACGCATTTTGGTTTCATTTCCTCAAACATTAACAAATATGAGTGTTGTATAAGACATGTGACTACAACGTTTGTCTCGTTCCATTTTTCTTCAGGCTGAATATGATAAATTATTAACCAAATATGCTGAGGCAGAGAACCTTATAGATCAAATGAGACTTGGAACCAACGTAAGTAAAAACATGTTTCCTTAATCAGCTATAATGTCAGAGTCATATTTTCAATTCAAGCTTCACATGTATGGATCTTTTTTCACAGGCTCAGCCCTCAGATCTGATGCTTTGTTTTGAGAGCGATGACGACGACGATGATGATGATGATGATGATGATGATGATGATGATGATGATGATCAGGGTAACTTACCTGCAGTCGAGGGAAGCCATCTTGAATCCTTTGCTCCTCACGTTCCCCCGTCAGGTACGTCTGACACCTGATATTATGACAGGTCAGCGCTTTGCTTCGCTACCTGCAATTTACACAGTGAAGGTTGCCATAGAGACGTGTGGAGTCAGATGACAATCTTGTGGAAACACAAACATCTTTTCTTTTTCCTTTTGGAGCACTTTAATTATGTGAAAACAACATCTAAATCTAGTGGAGGGGAAATATAAAGTAGCAGAAAATAGAAATACTCAAGTGAAGTCCCTCAAAATTGTCCTTAAGTGCAGTACTCGAGAAAATGTACTTAGTTTCATTCCATCCATGAGGATCAGTGTACTTCTTCCACCACTGTGGACTGGAGAATTGACATATACTTAAAGCAACATTATGTAACTTTTTTACCTTAAAATAACAGCCTCAAAATCATTTTGATGGTACAGTGTCTTGTAATAGGGTGAATGGTGTCTGTCTCACAGCCACTCCGTAACGTCAGTGAGAGGGTGGGATCACAGCGTTACACACATGTTTACTTCAACATACAAGTTTTAAAATGAAATAATCCTTTCATCCCCTTATCTGTACATGTTTGGTAGATGAGACGTAGATGCAGAAGTTTATCAGAGACTTCTATCCAGCCTTTTCTTGCGTGTATCACTCATACTTGCTTTGTTTTTTCAGAAAACTGCAATGAAAAAGTAGAACCAGGCCCTCAGAGCAACATTAAAGAGGTGAACACAGCTTCCTCCAGCCAGCCTGAGGAGGGTCCCAGTGATGGTGAAAGAATGACTGCTGAGCTGAGAGACATCATCAGCCAGTTCATGCGGACGGTAAGTGTGAAGATTAGCCATTACTAAGCAACAGAATCTTAAAATAATTTATTAACCTTCTTCTTCTGCTCAGGTGGAAGAATTCAAATTGAGTGTCGGCAGCATGTCAGTGAGCACAGCAGAACAGCAGATGGTGAGGAGTGTTTACTTCTTCTTTCTGTCATTTTTAAGAGCAGTGTAGTTTCCCCTTTTTCTTCTGCATGTGCATAATGTAAAATGTGTCCATTGTCAGATGCTGAGGAGCATGATGGAGGCTCAGGACCAGCTGGAGAGAAAATACATCAGTAAGAAGGAAGAGCACCGAGCTCTGGAGATGCAAAACTACATGGGCCTGTCCAGGAACACCGGCACCTTCGACCCAAACAGGTGAAAGTGACCTCGCTTTTGTACCTGTGTGAATGTGTCAGCGTCACGTTAATGCATCCATTCATGCATCTTTATGTGTGTGCGTGTGTTGAAACGTGTGCAGGCTGGTGGAGGGAGACATATTCAGGATAGGGATGCACCTTGAGGACATAAAGGAGATGATAGACAGAAACGTGTGTGCGCAGATTTCTCCGCCCCAGTCATCCTCCACTCCCACACACACGAAGGAGGCGCTGCACGTGAAGCCCAGTCCTCTCTGCATGCCCACACCCTCACCTCCACCATCCCTGCACCAGGTAATCACCTCTCTGACACACTCACTGCCTCACTGACACGAGACTCGACTTGGACTTTGAAGTCAGAGACTCGGGACTCGACTTGACTGAGACATGACGACTCTACTTACTTGTCTGTGTTTATTTTAAGTTTTTAGTTTAGTTTTTGAGTTTTTTTGTCCAGTCAGAACGTTGACATTAACATTATGATACAGTCACAATGACTCATTTTACATACTCCAGCCCGGATGCACGTGTGTGTGTGTGTGTGTGTGTGTGTAATATTACACTAACTGCAAATTATCTGACTGGGTCTCATGTTTCAGGGACCATGTGCAGGATTTTCCACTGTGGGTTATAAGACAGAGTCACGGAAAGAAGAGGTTGATGAGGCCAGTGAGGTCCATGGAGATGATGGATTACAGCAAAGTGGTCAACTCATAACAACTGACTCTTCACTGAAGCGTACTGGCCACAGCAGCTGCCTTTCAAAGTACTTAAAATATTCTGAAAGCTCCAGTAATATTTCCTTTATACACTTAAATGTAAGTGTATATGCAGAAAAAATGAAACTAGTTATCCTAAATATGATACGTGAATATAAATATGCGTGTTTCACTGTCACTGTTCTGTCCATCTACTGATGTTCAGAGTGGTGCTTGCGTGTGTGTTTGTGCTCAAACAATAGGCACGTTCTCAGCCTTCCTGTGGAGCAGATAGTGTGTCAGGTGTTGGTGTTCGATTCCACCGAGTGTTTGAGTCTCTGTTCTCTTCTCTGTCCTGGTTCAGGAGCTCACAGGGCTCTCTGGAGGGACAGGACATCCAGGCAGCTGAGGCTGAAGAGGAGACCAACTCCGTCTTGTCGGAGGCGATAGATCACAGTAACATCCTCGCATACTTGAGTGGAGCCAGGTCATCCTCGAGACAGACGCAGCAGACACCCGACAGGTCAGTGTGGTGATGTTAAAGTCCATATAAAAGATGTAACTGACTCGATTGGCTTGTGGGTTCTCTTAAATAATGCATGGTTCATACTAGTAATCCTGCTTGTAATCCTGTCGCAGTGTAAGTGAGCTACTTTTGCACACTGTTTTTTATTGTAAATCCAGCAAGCATGTACTGTGCATGTGCTGTTAAAAATACTCCCTTAATTCCCCTCATTTCAACTTACAGCCTCTAAATGTTGAAATATCTCACTTGTTGTTGTTGCTGCAGTCGTAGCACCCCGGATAGTGTCCTGAACCCAGTGGGTGAATGTGATCTGGGTGATTGTGTGAGTCTGGCTGTGGAGGTCTCCTCTTCCTCTGATGCACCCAGAGACCCAGACACCCTCAGCCTCTCAGAGCCTCCTCTCAACACCTCCTCTGTATCACAGGTCAGGCACAGATAATAGCTGGTTACTGATGTTTTGAGTTTTTCAAATGTATTTTTCTCACACCAAAACAATCTAACTGGATAAATAGCACTGCAGGTAAGAGGGAAAATGTTTGGTTTAGTGGTGAATTGTCCCTTTTTTTTCTGGGTTGCAGAGGATTGTGAGCCCAGAGACAGACAGTGGATTTGGGAGCTCTTACTTGAACCAATCAGGTTCTGGAGCATCTCAACCAAATCTGCTCACAGAAAGGTACAAATCTATATAAACAGCAACAATAAAATACTTTCTGAAGTCATTAATAAAATGAGCTTCAGTAGATAGTGACTAACTAAAGCTTGAACTTCCTATCTGCAGCGTGCAGTCCCAGAATGATGCTTTAAGTAGCAGTGAGGGCTCCTGCTCCAACCTGGAGACAGCCATCCATTCAGCCAGCATCACCAGCCAGCGGTGGGCCAGTCCCCACCCGTCTGTCCAAACACAGTCCTGTGGTGCAGCAGCGGCAGTGGAGCGATGGGTGGAGAGCACCACTAAGGAGCCTTCAGTCAGGCTGCAGGGTGAGCAAATCAGTCCTAAAGAAAGTCTCTTATTGTTTCATCTTTGGTTAATACTGAAGTGATGAACGCTTCTTCACCACTGATCGAACAGGATCTGAACGCACCACGCCTTCCCGGCTCCATCACCACGTATCTGAACCTGTACTCAGCACCACCATGGATGGAGAAGAGAGAGGCAGCCCGCTGTATTCTTGCTCCTGTAATAGGTCAGTATATGCTACGGAGCAATCAGTGTTGGGGGTTCACCAGTGTACATAAAGATTTAAGCGTCATCTTCTGCATATCTGCATTCGTTTGTGTTTAGTGAGGCGATCCTGGCCTTGCAGTCGGAGGTGTCCAGGCTGAAGAAGGACCTCGAGGATGGCTTGGTCCAGCTGCCTCACCTAGCACAGAAGATGGACTATCTCACCTCCAAATACAGACAGGAGCGCAGGTCTAAAACCAGAGGGCGGAGCCATCACAGGCCAGCCTGCAACAGGTGGGAAGCTGATCTTGCAAGGCTTGTAATAGTGGAGGAATAGAAGCATAATGGGCATTATTGGGGTGTACTGAAGTGACATTTGGTTCATAGGGTTTACCTAATCGTAATATCCTAACATTCGAGGTGAAAGACACTATTATTCATTGTTAGTCATTATTATTTGTATTATATTTTTTATTCTAACCTCCAGTGTGTGGAAGCCATCGGGGAGCAGTAAGAATGTGAGCGATCTCAGCTCCAGTCAGGTGAAGACAGAGGACTGGATCTCTACAGACATGGACCCCAGCAAGAGCAAAGGTAGTAGTCCACCACAACACACACGAGCAGATTGCAGAAAACCAATGTCTCTCCATCTGTAACTATATATATATGTGCGTGCTCATATTCCCTCCATCCTCTGTACTCCGGTTTGGGACATTTGCTCTTCAGGTACAGACAGCGGTGACACAGCCGGCTCTGAGAGCATGATGCAGTTGAGCGATTCGCCTGTAGGGAGCAGGAGAGTGCCTGAGTTTCAATATAAACTTCACGGGGCACTGCAGTCCAACAGAGGTCAGAGCCCAAGCCATTTTTCACATTATGTAAACAGCCTAATTGTGTCTGAAATGATTTTTATGTATATCATTTACCTGGGGATATTATATGTATGTGTCTTACACTCCATCAGGGTCAGACAGAGATGGATCAGTGAAAAACAACTCTGGTCTGACAAACTTGGTTTTAAAGGGGAAAAAGGAGGCTTCTGACAGCCATGCCAGGCAGAGACCACAGAGTAAGTGTTTTTAAGGGTCTCGTATTGTGCTTATTTTTAGGTTTATACTTTTCTGTGTCTACTGCTTCATGTTACGGCCTCGACACAAACAGGCAGGCTGTCCCCGCCATCGTTATAAAACGGTCTTTAAAACTAAAAACCAGGGTGTGTTTCAGTATTATGTTTTATTAGTGTTCATACTATTGTGCTTCCCATGTCTCTGCGGTCAGCAGCCTTCATGGAGAGTCTTCACTCCAGGGGGAGATGGTCTGTTTTCTCCTCTCCATCTCTTCAGAGGCCTCTCCTCCAGGTCGGCTACGGCTCCTCCAGCAGCCTGCCTGCCAGGTGAACACAGCTGATGGCACAAACACATCACTCACTGACAGCCGGCAGATATTTATCATGAGATAGTTCTGTCACAGTGGAGTCATTCTTCATCTGTCTCGCTGTCTGATCTCATATCCAGTTATAAAGTGAGGGAGCCACCGCTGCAGCCCTCCTCCCATCACAGGAAACGCTCCACCCAGTCGGACTCGGCGCTCCTGCCCAGTAATGTGTACTTCCAGCGGACACTTTCACCTGTATCAGTGCCCTTAAAGACCGGCAGCAGGACAGGCAGACGCAGAGGGAGCAAGGTGAGATCTGTCCACGTGCTTTTCTGCTGCTCAGAATCAATTTGATGTTAATGTGACA
Source organism: Pagrus major (assembly GCF_040436345.1). Taxonomy (NCBI): domain Eukaryota; kingdom Metazoa; phylum Chordata; class Actinopteri; order Spariformes; family Sparidae; genus Pagrus; species Pagrus major. The sequence continues at coordinate 25,419,832 of NC_133235.1, forward strand.
TAATTGGAAGGTTAACTACTGTTTTTCTAGGAGGAAGAAATGAACAGGACTCTAGATCAGGCTATTGAGATGGCTCGAAACATGAAGAGGACCACAGACAGAATGGCAAAGAGACTGTCAGCTGATCTGGTCAAGGCTCAACTCCACAGGAAGCTACACAGCTCACAGCCACTAGGGGGCAGGAAACACCAGATGTTATAACAAGCAGGGTACAGATAAGTTAAATCATCAATCTGAAACCTGATGCATATGAAGAATATATCTTGATCGGATGAGTTATTTATGGACCTGTTTGTCTTAAGTTATTGCTTTTGTACATGGTTGTATATTTATAATACACTGAAAAGCCTGGAATCACAATGTAAAAATAAAAATTTGGATTTTATAACCTCACCTGTATATTGTTAGGTTTGGGGAATTCTTATAGCAAATTCATATTTTTTATTGGTAAACAGGATCTAGTTTAAATTGAACGTCTTTACATTTTGATATTATGTCTTTTGGCCCCTTTAATCTTCAAGTGTCCCAATTTGTTCCTGAAATGTGTGCAGACTAAGGCTGCAACTAATGATTATTTTCATTGTCGATAATTATGCTGATTATTTTCATAATTAATTGAGAAATTGTTTAGTCCATCGAATGTCAAAAAAAGTGAGAAAATTCTTACTAAAAGCTTATTCAGATATAATTGTTTCACCCCCCCATTGACCCCTTTTGGCTCCCCAATAAAAATTCTGGGGGTGCCCCTGCCAAAGTAATAATATATATATATATATATATATATATATATTTATATATAATCATACTTGACAAAGAAAAAGCAGCAAATCCTTCCATGTGAGAAGCTGGAACCAGTTTATGACAAATAACAGATGATTAATCGTTTGTAAAACTAGTCGGCGATTAGTTTTCTTGAGATTAACTAATCGATTAATTGACTAATCATTGCAGCTGTAGTGTGAAATGTGACCAAAATAATACCTTACATGAACTATAATGGGCAAACTCACTTTCTGACGCGATTTTTTCGATATAAGGCCAAAATCACATCAATACAGTTCAATGTTTCACTCAGACCCCCATTTATTTTTCATCTGTAATGTTTGTGGTACTGAAAGCTCAAAAGGAGGAACGAAATGATCCAGATGTGTCCTTCAGTGGGCGACATCAGTCACACAGTCGTGTCACTCAGCATTAAATCAATAAACATAAACTTTATCTTTACACAATGCTCCATGTCAGTGTCATCTAATCCTTTTGTTCTCCTTTGTATTCCACCTGCCTCCAACCTGTCAGCTATCACATACACTCAGGCAGCCACAGGGTGAGGAGATAAAGTGAAATCAAATTAAAACTAGGTCAGATTGTTAATATTACATTTCAGGTAAGTCCCTCTCTGCCTTTAGTTCGATGAGTATCAACTTTTGTCCTCTTCGCTAATTCCCTCATTTGACGCCTCTAATGCCCGTCCTGCTGGCCTGTGGGTGCTGCTGACACAGTGTCTCCTTACTGAGTTTCTGTTGCGTGGCTTTGTCGCCGCCGTCGCCTGCTGGGTGCCGGGCCCCGTTCACTTTTTGTTGTTGGGTATCGACTTTCACTGTTTCTTCTAAGACGGGTATCAGGAAAGGAGATGTGTCTAAACAACATACCTGAACTGTCCCCTCTGATTGTTCAAGGGACAGATAAAATTCACTAACCTGCAGGCGTCAACAGCACAGACTGCTCAGAGTGAAGCAGCCAGCGCATTAAATCTCTCACATTAAAACACACCAGCCAGTTTCAGCGACTCATGTTAATTCAGTACCGAACAGGTACTGAAAGCAAGACATGTGGAAAACTGTTGCTATTTCACCTCTTCCTCTTCCTCCTCTTTCTCAGTTATAGGAATATCTTTTTATGATTTTATGATTTCCGCCGTGTATTAGTCATGAAGGAGGGGTCTCGGTGTTGTGGTCCTTCCCAACATTCAGTTTCTCTCTTCAAAGGAGTTAAAGGAGCCTTTATTAAAACTCAATATCTTGGGGATTTTTTCAGGAGCTTCTCCTTTACAGAGGAGAGTTCGTCTTTATTAAACAGGACACAAGGACTCTCTGAAGACCTTTAGAGGGAAATTCTCCAGTATTGATGAAGTTTTATCGCAATTATATGTTAGTTTTGCCAGTTGCTTCACTTAAGAGCCCAGAGAGGCGACCCAGATGGAAGATGTGGAGGACTTCATGAGCTCATAGTGTTCATTAAACTCATCACACCACAGGAAACAACACTTGTACATTGAATAGGTTTTTGCCTTCTGGTCTGGTTCAAACTGGAGGTTAAAAGATCTTCTCCTAATGTGCTTTCAATGTATGTAATAGGACGGAAAATCCACAGTCCTCATTTTCTGCAAAAATTGTGTTCCAGTGTTTATCTGAAGGTAATGAGGCATCAAGTTGGCTTCTACCAAAATTACAGCCTATTTAGTCAGAAATTCCCTCTTTGCATTTTAACCATCTGGCACATCTGATCACAGAAGCTGTCTAGAGAAACACAAAAAGGGAATTTAGCCCTAAAGCGACTATCAGTAGTCTGATTTAATGAACTCAGACTGCTGAAGCCTCATATTAACTTCAGATGAGCCTTCAATATATTTCTGCACACAACAAGGACTGTGGATTTTGTCCAAACTGCTTCAAAGAACATGTGAAAATGTGACTGTAGTTGTAAGACACACCAAAAAAGTCTTCCTTTATCCTTTTAGGATACGCCTCATCCAACTTGTCCTAACCTGGCGATAAACATCATTGTCAGTATCATTTACCGCACACTGAAGTATCCTATAAACACTTAAACTGGTGATTTGGGGAATCTGACACTGTCACTCTTTGTTCCTTAAACAGTTTGAAAGCAGTGATTGTCTCATGCGTGTGAAGTTCAGTTGGATCAGCTCTCTCCTTTTGCCTTTTATGCACAATAGAGTTTGTCCAGCGCCGAACCTCAGGGATCCTCCCAGCTCGTCTTCATAATACACACCTGACGTAGACGCTCGGCCACCAGGGAAAAGAAATGATATTATAGTAGTCCTTCCCTCAGTTGACTCTGAAGCAGATGAATTTATCCACATGAGGAGAAAATTTATAATTATACTCCCTAAGGCAGGAGTATTCAATCACTTCTGTAGAAGAGCCAGTAGTCAAGTGTCCAGAAGCTAGAAAGGTTGCAGGGTCCGCCACATATAAACAAATTAAAACTGTATGAAACTGTGTTGTCCTTTAAGGTCAGTTTGTTTATTCAGCAATGAAAACAAAGAGGGTTTGTTTATTTAGTTTGTTTAGGCATAAAAAAAATCAGTCGATGAAGATCTTTCTCTTCTGATTAGAATTTCTTCCCCAAAACTACATACTGCACCTTTAACAACAGACATAACTAACGAATGGGCTGATTAGCCGACCAACAAAATGATCAAATCATCAAATCATCTTTTCTGTTTAACTTAACATAAATTTAAGTTTTATTTATTTCAAGTTGATTAAATGGAAAATGTATATTTTTTATTAGAACATTAGTAAACATCTTTCACAATCACAGTTATGCGATAGAAACTTGCTGTGTGTCTTTAATACGCAACATTTTGAGATAAGTCACGGTTGTTTACTTGTACAATAATGAAAATATTGCTCACCATGTTGAAGGTTGGTATAAAATTCAGTCTTTATCTCCTCGCACTTTTATCAGATTTACTGGGAGTGGTTTTGTCTCTGCACCAATGCTGAAAAGAAGCAGCTCTGATAACTGAGTCAGGTCAACTAGATATTTTAGGTAGGCTGAACTGTAGATGCAGTATTTTCAGCTTTGGATCTCCAGTTGAAAGAAAGTGAAAGATTGTGTTGACTTAACAAGAGAATTATATGTGAACTGAACTGCAGGGTTGAAGTATAACTGAATTGATATCATCTTAATCTGAATAGAAAAGTTTATTTGTTTTGAATCATTTCAAAATTACCTCAACTTGTCTTCTCAGATTCAGTCAACTTAAGATTTTTAAGTTAAAACAACTAGATGTTTTTTCTTACATTGAAAGCAAATGTCTTGCAGATGATATACATAACCATAGTATACTGTATATAAATATGAAATCATAAAGCTTTAAGTGTTGTTGATAGCTTTCTGCGAGCACTGACAAATCGAGGACAACATGATGAATCGCTTTACAAAGAAAGAGGTTTCAACTTTCACAAGTTATCACGGGTGTGGAATCCAGGAGAAATCAAATATTGTTAACCGAGTCATAAAACATCTTTCCACAAAAGCGACAGAAGTAGGCCATCACTTGTCACTCTGCCTCAAGATATAAGGCTGCATATTTCTCAAATGGGATGTTAACAATGTTTCTTTAAATGCAACAACATTCAGACTACAAGACAGGAAACAGTTTGCATCATCAGTGTATTTTATAAGACATGGATGTAAAAACAAAAAGTTAAAAAAGTCTGCAACACAATTGCTTTATCTACATCCTCATCTCACGAAGGTGAGCTTCCTTGCCTCGCCCTGATAGGACACCCAAACAGCCCCGAGGGGGAGGAGTTACAGCCTTTGGGCTCTTTGGTATTTGCTGAAACAATAACGAACCTGTCATTTCATCTGAAAAAAAGACAGAGAGGGAGGGAGTGAGTGAGAGTGAGAGAGAGAGGGGAGAGAGAAAAAGACAAATTTAAGCCTGAGCGTCTTCCCTGAAGTCATTTTGAGAAACAGCATCACACATATCGCCTCCAGGCAAGAAGAGGACATGGGAGGAACACAGTTAAAGATGCTGAAACTTTTGCTTTTATTGACCTTCACTGAGGTAAGAAGTGATCATTTTCTCAATGCACACTTTAATATTTCAACACAAACGCACAACAAATAGCATTTTCTGTAGTTTGCCATGTTGTCCTATCTTTGATGTGATGCATATTTCAAATATCCAGATAAACAACAGCAGTGTGTAGAGAGAGGAAATACATGAACACAGGCTCTTTTGAGTGTCACTGCTTTCAACAAGTGCGTGTGGCGTGCCCAACCTTAGCTCAATAGACAAATTCATTCCGACCTGAAAGAAATACCTGCACTGACCAGTCCTGAAATCTGTGTTGAGTGAAGGTAATGTGCAGCCTGCTGCCTCTCATGCTCCGAGAACATGATACAGGGCATAATTTGCCTCAGGATATAATGTGAAATACCGACAGCCTCCTACCCTTGGAATGATGTCCTTTGTCTTGAAAATATTGCATTTATGATCAAGTTATTTCTTTGTTTCATTCATTAACTTGTTATGTTTTGTGATTTTCAGATTTGTGCTGCTGAAAATGGTAAATTAGATTCTTTTACATGTGACTTAACATATTTTATAATCATCCCAAACTGAAATACTGTTCAACAACCTTTAATTTGAAATAAAAAAAATGCAGATTAAACTTCTGTTCTGTAATAATACAAATTTCCATATTTTAATGACATCAGGCAATTTTTTTGACAAGAATAGAAAATGCTGATTGTACCCATCACTGTTTTCTTCTCTATCTCCACCAGACATCACTCTGTCAGTGTTCGCAGTCACATCTAAGAGTATGACGGTGCGGTGGAGCGACCACACTGGTGCCAGCTCCTACAAGATCATAGCAACACCCAAGAACTCTCCGGAACGATCCGTCTTCGCTCAGTTCGGTGGCAACACCGTGATGGGCTCAGTCAACTCCCTGTCGCCCAACACAGTGTACACCATGCAGCTAGAGGCCATGGACAATGCGTTCAATGTCCTCAGCAGTGCAAAGACAGAGGAGACAACAGGTCAGTGACAGCAGCAAGGAGGGGTAAAGGAGAGTAAATGGACTCCTGGTGGTTAGTCAGATTCAGAAATTTGGCAGCACTTGACAGACAAAGACATTTTTCCAGTCCTTTACACGAGAGGGTACGTTTTACTTCACCATCAAGGGGGACGAGCAGGGGGACCCCCACAGAAAATTTTAGGCGTCCAACACTTCATTTCCTGCATTCTGGTGATTTTTTATGCACCATTTTGTGCCCTTTCAACATCAATTCATGGTGGAAATGTCTTTATTTTTCAAATGACTGTGTTATTTTGCGTAAAAACACTTCAGTATTATCAGCTAAAGGTTCTTCTCTTTTTCTTGTGTAGCATAAAGGGACTTAAAATTCATTTTGTTGTCATAATGACTAGTAAATAAACCTTTTAACCTTTAATGCATCAAAAGTAAAAGTACAATTCATCACTTCACATCAGTGTCACTCAATTTTAAGATATTATTTGACTAATATCAGTGATGCACCGACATGGAAGCATCATTTTATCATTTCAGCTGAGTGAGCTAATCTGTAAAGGAATGCCTCATATATTTACAGCTAAAACGATTGGCAGAAAATTAATCTGCGACTATTTCTGTAATCGATAAATCATAATTCTCTAATAAAATGGCAACAATCCTCTGGTTCCTTTTCTTTGTTTTATATCATCACAACCTGCACATCTTTGGGTTTTGGACTCCCGATCAGACAAAACAAACTAATTTTTAGTACTACTAAAGTTTAACTGGTAAATGGACTGTGCTTATATAGCACCGTCCTCGTCTTAGCGACCACTCAAAGCGCTTTCCAACACAAGTGAGCATTCACCCATTCACACACACATCCATACACTGGTGACAGAGGCTACCATGAAAGGTGCCACCTGCTCATCAGGACACTGATGGATGAACCGCCAAGAGCAATTTGGGGTTCAGTATCTTGCCCAAGGATAGTGCGACATGTGGACAGCAGGGGCCTGGAATCAAACCACCAACCTTCCAATTGGTGGGCGACAGCTCAACCTCCTGAGCCGAAGCCGCCTCAGAACAAAACAATTCATCAAAAAGGAAACTTATAATTTATCAGATCTTCTCATATTTTGGGACTAAAATAAAATATGTGATTATATTTAATAAATGATGGCCATATCCTGCAAATAAATGTAGAAAAGTGCAATATGTTTTTATTAAATGTAATAGAGTAGAAGCGAGTTTGAGTTATGTGGGAGCCGTTGGGAGCTGAGGTCCAATAAGGAGGGGTCTGAGCATGAAAGCAGTAATCTGTGCGAGTCGCAGGCTAAAAGAAACATGTTTTCCAAAAGATTTTACTTGAATCTTGAGTAGAAATAGTTTGAGGAGAAGCTACTGAAGAAAAATAGAAATACTTCAAAATTGTAGTTGAGTACAGTATTATAGTAAATGTTACATCCCACCACCTAAAAGCATTGTATTTTGTTATCTGACTGATGTGTCCATCAGCCCCTGAGGTCCCCAGCATTGAAAAGGCCTACTCCAAACTCAGCAACAGCGTCACCGTGGAGTTCACAGAGGTTTCCGGGGCAACCAGCTACATCCTGAGGGCACAGTCGGTGAGCGGTGGTTTCTTCTCTGAGACCATGGTGAGCGGCTCCCCGGGCACGGTGGTGCAGCTCCAGCCCTACACAGACTACAGGCTGAGCGCCATGTCCGTCAACTCTGGGGGGAGGAGCCAGCCCTCGTTGCCCATCCAGGCCAGGACAGGTACGGACAAACTGTCTTACACCTGAGTCCTGCACACACTTCACACTGTGGCTTCAGCATTTCAAACCGTGATAGAAGATTCATACTACATATTTTTGATCATATCATTACTGATTATCTAAAAAATGGAATAATAACCTTCCAGTCCACTTTCACTTGTTGAGACACATTTGAAGCAGTTTATTCAACATGTGTATGAAGAGTGAAATGTAGCCCGGCTGTTGTTCCTGTAGGACAATAGTTTGTTATCTCACTCCGCCGGTCATAGCGGCATGTCATTTCACCGCCCATTGTCACAGAGTCTCTACTCTTCACAGGAAGGTGGTAACTGTATCCATGCCTCCCCACTAGACTATTCTCATAATATGAAAAGCAAAACCATGAGAACTGGGTTGTCTCCCTTCCTGAAGCAGAACTGAATGTAACATAATCACAAAGAAATTGTTTCCATTTCACACCTCTTACAAAAAAATGGTGAGGGAGAAAGTAGAGATAAGAAATCTGTGTGTTTGTCCATTTTAAATTGTTCTCATTATCCCTTATTACCATCTCTCTGCACCTGTCTGAAGTGGTGATGCCACCCGAGTTGAACACCACCTCCCCGAACAACAACACCATCCTCGTGACCTGGCCCTCGGTGGAGCACGCCGTCCTCTACACGCTCTGCATCATCAGGGAGGGCTCCAGCTCCCGCCACAAGATGAACACCAGTGACACCATGGTGACCTTTGATGACCTCGAGGCAGGCACTACCTACTGTATCAAGGGCACGGCCTGGGACTCTGAGGGCCGAGCTGGAGACGACCTCACTGTCTGCCAGATCACACGTAAGCACGACGAGAACGTTTGATAGAAAAACCCACAACCATCCCAAACTGTAACGGATAATATAAAGGTCCTTGTAATAAACATTAGTAAAAAGGCCCTTAGAAGACTATATTAATGTCAACAATGGCGTCTTAAACATGTTTAGTGTCAGATTATAAGACATGTTATAGTGTGCTCAAGAATATTGGAAAAGTTAGCTATGATTTTTAAGCAAACGTTAAGACTACAGTGATGGCAGAATAGTCTCCTGCTATTGTAATATCCTGACATGTGACTCAAGCAAGTCCCAAACAATTTTTTCTTGGGCAAGTCAAGTCAATTTATCCAAAATGTTCAAAGAGTAGGACAAAGAGTTTAATTTGTTCATTGGGGATTCAGTTAAATTAATATAACCAAACAAAAGAGCTAAGTACCGACAGCCAGACAACAACAAACTCAACTGAAAACATCAAATAAACACCGACAAGTCGTTTGAGTCATCATGTCTCAGGTCAAGTCACAAGTCTTTCACTTCCAAATCTAAGTCGAGTCTCAAGTCATTTATTTTCTGTCGAGGGTTTTTCCAGTCTGGTCACTCATTCCCTTCTGGTTTCATTTCCAGGTCCTATAAGTCCCGATGTGACCCACGTCCAATTGACTCAGGGTCGGTCTCTTGCTCTGTCAGTATACTGGGGGCTAGTGCAAGGGGCCGAGAGCTACATTGCCTGGACTAGTAACGGCCAGAACTGTAGTTCAACAGGTCAAAGTTACTGTTTCATCTCACCTGTGGAGTGTGGCCAGAACCTCTCCATCACTGTCACAGCCTTTAACAGGGCTGGTCCCAGCAGCCCCTCCACATCAGAAGACTACATTACATGTGAGGATGTCACACACAAATCATACATGTTTAATACACTCATTTGCTTTCTTGCTAAGAGTAAAGTTGAAGTCTTTACGCTAAGCTAAGCTAAGCCAAGCTAACTGTCTGCTATCTCTAGCTTTAAATTTATCCTATGGACGTGAAAGTGGTATCAATCATCTCGGCTGACTCTCGGCAAGAAAGCAACTGAGCATATTTTCCCAAAATGTCTCACTTTTTCTTCAACAAGTGATGACCATTCTTATTTTTTCCTCACCCTTTCTCCAACAGATCCATGTCTCCCAGAGCAAATCTGGGTGACGGAGCCCAACCCAGGCAACTGCTCAGTGGTGTGGGATGAGGTGCCACTGGTGGAGTACTACATGGCTTTCATCAAGAGGGACGACGGGATGGAGGACTCCTGTAACACCACTGAAACCACGTGCCCTTTTTTCTGCATGTGTGGCTACACTTACCTCACCACCGTCTTCCCCTACAACCAGGCCGGCTCCAGCCCTTACTCCCACGTGCGCAACTACACCACCAGTTAGTTTCATACTCAACAATGCCATTGTTAGACATCAGCATGGCTTTCATGGCTTTGGAGCAGAGTTACACCTATTACTTTTCTGATATGACGAGTCAAAATGTTTGTTATAATTTTGTAGCGACTTACAATTTTCTTTCAACTTTCTATCTCCTCACCTCCTCTCCCCCCAGTTCCTTGTTGCCCACAGGATGTGACCATAAACCTGGTGTCTACAGAGACCCTGGAGATCATGTGGACGCCGGTCAAAGGGGCCGAGCTGTACGAGACAACGGCAGCTCAGACTGACGATGTCATCCACTGTAACGACACAGCGCCAGTGTGTGCGCTGTCAGATCTGATGTGCAACACGGCTTACTCTGTGACCGTCACACCTTGCAGCGACTTACGAGGATGCAACCGAACCTGCACGGCAACCACACATGGGACAGGTACTGATGGGGCTATTTTTAAAACACATGAGGGAAACATTTTGCATCATAAATACACACTTTTCCACACACACAAAAGCAGAGGGGCTTCTTAAAGGGGGTCTATACAAGCACCACAACACAAAAGTTCAGCAGAGCCCCTTTAATATATCAGTACTTCATCAACATATTTATTTTTGTCTGTCCTCCTGCAGCTCCGTGTGCTCCAGAGATCCTGAATATGACGCAGATCAGCAACTCCACATACAGAGTCCTCTTCACCACCCCCAACACCCCCAACACAAATTATACCATCAAGGCAACTGGGCGCCATGACACACACACTTGCCATTCGAGAAACGGCTCCTGTGAACTCACACAGCTTCCCTGCGGTTCAACCTATGAGGTCATTGCAGTGGCTACTACAACTGTGGGGAGAAGTCTGCCTGGGTACAGTAAACCTTTGGAAACAGGTATGACTGGTTGTTGGTTACATAGCCCACAACATGTAAAGCATGTTCTGTCCTTTTTAGTTATCCCACAAATTAAAATAAAATGCAGCATCAGTCAAATCATTCTCATTATACACACCTGTAGGTCCCTGCTGCCCCATGTCAGTGCACGTGACCCAGGTCACCCAGGCCATGACCAACGTGACCTGGTCACCTGGCGGCGGCGCCCGCTCCTACATCACCACCCTGATGTCCCCGCGCGGACATGCCAAGTGCCACACCCTGGACACCCACTGCCTGATGGGATGCATCACCTGTGGCACCAACTACAGCGTCAACCTGGAGGCCATCAGCAGCACGGGACACATGTCAGAGTGCAAATATCGTGGATTCTCATCCAGTGAGGACAAATGCATACACATGCAGAAACAGAAACAAAAACACCAGTACGATCCTGAACTAACTCTGCTTCTCAAAAACTCTTTTCTCATAGGTCCCTGTTGTCCAACAAACATCAAGCTCTACCGCAGGGCCAACAACACTCTCAGGGTGCACTGGCGCTCTTTGGGCCCTCAGATCCATAACCACACGGTAGATCTGTACGGGACAGGAGCCAACTACACCTGTAACGCAGCTGCCGGCAGCAGATACTGCGACATCGAGGAGGAAAAATGTGGGGACGTCTACCGAGTGGTGGTGGCACCAGTGGGACAGGATGGGATCAAAGTGAGCTTCTGTCAACCCAGGACGTACTTAGGTGAGTCACAATGGGCAAGATATGTGTATACTCTGAAATCATTCATATCGCTCACTTCATTAGTTCTTAATAATTCATTTGTGTGTGATTTGTGGTAACAGCTGCATTAATGTGTTAATTTTTGTCATATTCTCAGTTCACTGCCATGGTAGTAATACTGGCATGGGTGAGTATCGTCTAAACTTACATTTATTTGCATTTTGTTAAGAATCAGATGAGAAGATTGATACACATATCATATATATTTTTATACTACGTCACGATACATCATTTATATTTCGATATTCTGGAATCTACTCAAAATCACTTTGTTTCTGAAATCTCTAATCTCTCTTTCTCCAGTAATCCATCGTGGAAGACGAAGTTTGGATTAAGTGTGGTAAGTTTATTATTATTCAGTCCTCTGACTGACAAACTTACCTTACAGAATTTTGTGATTGTGAATTGATATAAGCTTTCACAGGTTGCATCCATTGTGCAAAACCACAGTTTGAAGGGTATCTTGTGACAGCATCACAAGAAGGAATAAATTGTCTGTGCCTGTCGTGCACCGGTAGAAAAATAGGTGTGAATATTTGAGTAGAAGAAAAGCAGAAACAGACCACGGACAAGCACATGTGAGGCTGATCTTTGTCTGTCTTTACCTCTGGGACATCTCGTGTCCGTCTATAAAACACGGGGGGGACAAATGAGGGAACGTGACTCAGGTAAATGCAGAGTGAGGGCTGCAGTAGGAACGTGACACAGACCTTTTATTGTGTCTGTGATGAGTGGATGTAAGGTGATAGATATTTAACAGAGCGTGACTCAGTATGACAAAGGTGTATTCTGCTTTTTGCATATAAAGTGTCAGGTAACACTTCACAATAAGGTACACACAAATGTGAGTGGTTACTGAGGAAGTAAGGAATGAAAAAGGGGCGACCTGATATTTAATGAATTGTTAATTAACTGTGATTCAAGGACTATAAACTAAACTGGGAGATACTGTATTAATGAACCATTAGATAATGATTGAAACTAGTGAGGACTTGTGTATTACTTATTACTTCATCATTAGTTACTCAGTAGTCCCTCATCACTTCATAATTATGAAAAGTAGCTACTGAGTTTGTCCTGGGAGTTTACAAGTAGTTCCTTAATAACAATCAGACACAATCAAGACAGCAGGATTCTCAACAAATCATTATATTCACATCAAATATATATAATTATTCTTTAAAAATAGAAAGCCTGCTGCCGCAGGCCTCACTTTCATCCTGCTTCTTTGATCCAGCTGCTCGATATATATCGGGGCATAACAAGAGTAACTAATGGTTAAGTAATTAGTATTTAATGAGTTATCAATAGTTTGTGCTCGAACAGCTCATGAAGAAAGTGGTCAGTATGTTGAAATACAGATATTTATGAATTAATCATGACCTAATGATTAATTAATGTAATATCTCCCAGTCTGTTCTCAAGTGACTCATCATTATCAACTATACAGTCCAGACGATTCGTTAAATATCAAGTTATCAATGATTCATACCTTGCTCTCACTTCATAAAGAAAGTGTTTTTCCCCACTTACTGAGTCAGATGAATCAGCACTGAAGCTATGATGAGATATTTTAATAACCTTTTCTTCCCACCAACTCCAGACTGATCATTTTCTCTGCCCTACAGGAAACATCCCTCGTCACCACCACCACCACCCAATATGGACAGAAAACTGTAAACACCAACGGCAACTGTGAAGAATATACCCAGATGAAATATCACTCTTGTTTAGGAATGTCACTGATTTATTGTTACTGCTGTTTGCAGGAAAAGCTGACAAACTGTTTCTGCTAATGAAATATAAAAAAAACCAAACTAAAACATTACATTTAAACAGTGTGATGGATAAAAGAGGGCTTTTAAATAAACAACTGTTGCATTTATCCAATGTATTTGAAAAATATGCTTCTATTCTCTATGAAATATTTCTTTTTACAGTAGGCTGCATGTTGTTTTACTCCCTGCTCTGCAATTTGTTGTGTTTGATTAATACAGTTGCCCTTTTGTAATGAGATTTGATGTAACCTCAACATGTAATAACATCTAGTAAAGAGGAAATCGTGGCAGAAATTGAGACTTTACAGTGACACCTCCAAACAAATGTGTATTATAGACAGTCAAAGACAAAATGGATTTAAAAAAAAATGTTTTTAGGACTTCCCCCAAGTAGAGGACCTCCATACGGCGGCTGTACTGTATGATGTGTCTGGGTTGTAAAACTGGTTGGTGACCCAGAAAAGGGTTAAAAAGTGGGGCAGCAGGTATCCATCACGTTAGCCTGGAGTCATGCATGGCAAGTCCAGTGGATGATACGTCTGATCGGATTGCTGGAGATAGATTCAATGTTAACTCTGCTTTCATTGGATTATGTTTTTCTCTCAGTTGACAGACGACAACAATAATAAAGCACATCGTTTTAACATTACGACACTGTGTGCTGTCAATCACATTGCTTTGGGTTTTCTTTATGAAGAGGAGATGTTTTGTTCAGGTGTGAGAGGTTGGATACATGAGCTATATCAGTCCTCCAAAAATAATCCAGAAAGAAATCCATCAGCGAAACTTCCTCAAATAGGGCTGTTATGGACTTTCACTCACCTTAAAAGAGGTACAACTGACCAAAGTGTCTCTGCTTGAGCTTTCTGCACGTATTACACATTTCAGGGGGTTGTCAATCAGGCTCGTTGGTTTACTTAGCTGACTGACAACCTCTTTAAAAAAGAGGAGAGAAACACTTTCAGGCTGCTTGTTACTGAATTCTGTAAATTACAAATTAATGATTTGCTTGCTTACATCTTTTAAATTCGTAATCTTTGGTGTGGATCAAAGGTTTTGAGTTTAGCACACTATAATACATACACATAGAAAATAACTGAGTGTCTCCAAGACTCCCATTTTCTTTAACAGATGTCCTTTTATGTGAGACTTCAGAAGAACGAGGTAGAGCAGAATTTTACTTACTGAGAAAATCAGTTTATTACAACTCACTGTTGCTGCCAACATCTAATGGGCTTTATTAGCATGACCATATTCAGATACAGTATTTACAAAGCAATGTATGGACATTGATATAAAAATTACAGTATGTTTGAACCAAAACTCATAAATTAAAATGAATAACATTTTTTTTTAAAGTAAATGTTTTCCCCCTGCATCACTCATTGGAAAACTTGTATCAGAATCTGGATAAAAAAAACATTCAACTATCATAAACTATTATGTAGAAGATGATACAGTGGATAAGAAAACAGCCATGCTAGCAGCTCTGTCAGGCTGTACTTAGACGACTGACAGTACAGAATAGACACTAAGCTAAAGGCTAACACGAGCATGACAACAAGCTCACAGTGACAATGTTAACAAACTAATGTTTAGCAAGTATGTTGAAAATGTTTTCATCATACTTGCTAATTAGCAGTAAATACGAAGTACAGCTGCAGCTGATGAGGACGTCAGTTAAACCAAAGTATAGGACAAACACCCTATGTGAAAAAATGTAAATAAATAATACAAAAAATCCTCCTGAGGGAGATATGAACTTATGGAGCATTTTGTGGTAATCAATCCAACAGTAGTTGCATTTTATCTAAAACCACAAACTTGATGGTGCTGCTGAAGAATCTTCGTTGTTTTCCTATTTTTCCCCCCAAATTTGGATTATTTATCTACTGTGTAATATTCCGTACAATACAGGTGTATTTCTTCCTGTCTGCATGTTGTTGTGTGGACTTTATGTGCACGTGTCAGCATATATTGCCAATAAAGTTGATTCCAATTCAGTATATATTCAACCAAAACAAGCACGTTGGCCCAAAATCCCAGAGGTGGACTTTCACAAACAAATACATGGCTGAATTTACACGTGCGTGCAAGAACATGTCGTCCTGCTTGTGGGCGAACTATAGCTACTCGACCCTCATTTCACAGTGATGATCTGCACGCTCACAATAGGAGGTATAGCGCTGAAAACAAACACAGGCAGTGGGTAGAGCTCGGAGAGGACATATAGGTGTGGACCTATTGTCTACAGCTCTCTTTGTCACACACTGCAACACGCAACAAGCTATCATTTTCATTTATGTAACATCCTCAGCAGAATACACCAAGCTCAGAGTTGGTGTAATGTACATACAGTATTACGAACAGGAACTCCCTGTAGCCAAACGTTTCAGCTGGTGATAAAGGCCCATTATAGTTTCTAGTCTCAATATCCTGGGTCTCAAAAGTGATCTTTGTAAAGTATCTTTGATTTATTCATTACAGTGAGCAATAAAACTGCGTTTATTAATCAATTAGACTTTCTCACAACACACTTTTACAGTGTATGTTTGCGAACATCACATATATCCAAAAAAAGCAAACCAAAGATGAAACAGAGCTGAACCGCACACACTTCAGTCTATGGTTGGCATTTCATCTTTTTTAAATGAATACTCTGACTCACTGAAACTGAAACACAGCTTTAAGGCAGAAGTACTACAAATCCTCTCTAACAACAATAGGATTGCTGGGAATTGTAAAAATACCTGGACAGACACCCAATAGGCCGGCTTACTATTATGTAACACTTGACATGGCAGTGAAGATTTCTCTCCACTAAACATAAGTTATAAAAATGTTTTGCATATATCTGAAACTACATTAAACATGGATCATGAACTATGTTCACCTGGAGTGAGACAAGCTTCTTTGAATCATTTCTTACATCACATGTAGATGAGATACAAAGTTTTCACAGGAATTTCAACACATAATTGGTGAAACTGGAGCAGTGGTGGACTCAGGATGTTTCAGGGGCAAGTGTGAAACAATAGAAAGGGCACCAGCTGTAGGCGGTGGGGCACCCTAGGGGACATTTCACCACGTTTTGTCCACTGGAAGGACATTCTAGGGGGAACTTAATCATGTTTTATAAACCATAGGGGAATCCAAGAGGGCACTTTAGCCTCTTAATCCATACACCCATAAACGGCACACACTCTGAAGTGTCTGCTGACATTAGATTCAAGTGTATAGTAGCACCTGGGTGTCCTATATAAGATAGATGATAAGATTCCCCCTTTTCCTCATCCTGTAAAACACTTTGTAACTTTTTAAAAGCGCTGAAAGTAAGAGTTAATACATGATTTGCTTGCTTACTATCATTTGACTGTTTTGATGGCTTTTCATATGACTCTACATCGGACTTTACATGAGATATTTCTGATCTTTGAATATGTATTTTGTGGTGCTAGTGAAAAAGACATTTTTA
Organism: Pagrus major; assembly: GCF_040436345.1. Lineage (NCBI taxonomy): Eukaryota > Metazoa > Chordata > Actinopteri > Spariformes > Sparidae > Pagrus > Pagrus major. The sequence goes on from NC_133235.1 coordinate 25,436,515, forward strand.
ATCCCAGACATACCATTTATAAAAAGGATTAAGAATAAAAACAGGAGTACAAATCAATACAAAAACAAATTAAAACCAACACTGACAATCTGACAATCACATTTCAACATGACATAAGTCATATCAGAGCAGCTACTGTACAATAATACATGATGGCAGATCATTTCCAAGAAAAATGATATCAATCCAGGAAGGATGGGCTCAATACTTTTCCTGTTTCTCTGTAGGTCTTACAAAGGAGATCCTATTACCTTACAGCAGGTATGTCCTGTTTCTGGAAGGAAGTCAACAATATTAAAGAAATAAAGAGATTTAGAGATGAGCAATGTTTTCACCTTTAAACCTAAGGTGGTCACATACAGTACACAGACTGAGGAGGTATGACAGGACAGAAATATTCCTGGAACATGGAGGAAGTGCAGCTTGACCGTAATGAGGTGGGGGATTGAACGCACCCCCACCTCCACCTCCGCCTCCACCTACAGACCACATACTTTGTTTCCTTCTCATGATGACAGGACGCCACAGGCATCCACCTGTCCTCATTTAAGAGATCCTGATTGGTTCCCATGGAGTTGATCTACAGCGTTCAGCCTGCAAAGATTTCAGATGAACTGAATGCAGACGCACGTATGGATGTAACTTACTGAAACTCTGACATTAACAATGGAAAAGATGTGGATGTTTTATTCTTCAGTGATACTATTGTCTGTCATACAGGTAATTATACTTTTTGTATTCATTTTTTTATTTGATATTTTATAATGTAATTATTTTCTGACAGTTTTCTAATTTACTTCTTTTGTCTTCTTTAGATACAACATGTTTTGTCCACAGGTGAGTGTTCTTTTAGTGATTTTTAGATGTTTACATTGTTTTTTCCCCTCTTTTTCTCACCATCACTGATAGGGGAAGATAGATAGACAGTTATACTCATATGAAAGTTTGTATTTAATAGGTTTTTCATCCAAATATTAGCACAGTGAACTTATTACTTAATTACAGATTACAGATATAATCCAAACTCACAAATTGGCAAATAAAGAAAAGCAAACTCAGCTGCTTGTATTTAATTGTTCTGGCAATTTATGGGTTAAGTTAATGAACCTTTATGAGCCAGTATGTGGAAGTTAACTCTTGAGTTGTTCATCTCTAACATGAAGACAGACTGCTGGTAACTTCAAGGCTTTATGTCTGGTTTCAACCACCAGAGGGTCTTGATGTTTCTAAGTCTATTAAATTATATTTGAACCTTATTTCTGAGCATGCAGTGGGACATTTTGAATAATCTTTTTTTTTACCTTTTTAAGTATGAAAATATTTATTTAATTGGACAATACTCATCATGCTTGTCAGTGGCTTATGATACTGAAGGGCACTTTCGTATCTAATCTTCATGATCTCAGAGGGTTTTTTCACGTCTTTTGCTTTAAACCATCACATTTGGTTGCAAACACCTGTGGCTCCTTTCTTGTAACATATAAACAAACTAAATGCCTCGTCTAACTTCTTTTCAGGATGTGATATTGTGTCGGTGACATCTCCTTCAGCATCAACACTGAACGTGGTGTGGACCAGCTACAGTGGCGCTTCAACTTATTTACTGGACTTGAGAGTTGTGAACTCCACTACTGTCGCCCCAGTGGTGGTAATGCAGTCAGCACCCAGCACACAGAGGCTGATTCAGGGATTAAGACCCGGACGTGTCTATAACGTCACACTAAAGGTCTTTCGTTATTACGACATCCTGTGCACGGACGTTGAAATAACCATGACAGGTAAAGACGCGTATTTTTAAACGTAACCAGTTACATTAAACAGATGGATCCTCCTGCTGAGTATGTCTTTATCTTCCATCCCAACAGTGCCTGCCACATCTCAGATCACGTTTTCCAAAGCTATTTCGAGCACATCTATAAGGTTTGAGTGGTCCAGCGTGATAGGGGCAGACAGCTACATCTTGTTTGTGGAGAAGTTGTTTAGTTTGCCCGCATACAAATTCAACCAGACCTTCACAACCCTGGGTGGACAAGTGGACGGCCTGACTCCTTCTACAACATACAGCTGTTTCGTTTACTCCTCCAACGTCGCCGGGAGAGGCGCCAAAAGTAGCACAAAAACAATCACTACGTGTAAGTGCACATTGGATGCTGGTTTTGTTGATTCCCATTCATTAATTTAAACAGCAGCTCTATTGTTGTTAGCAGAGGTGGTTCAGGCGTGTGTCAGCTGACCAATCAGAGCAGACTGGGTATTCAGGAGGGGGGGTCTTAAAGAGACAGGAGCTAAAACAGAGCTTCAGTATGAGAAAACTGATGTGTTTTTTGAGCATTAAAGCATGTAAACCTATTCTGGTAGTAACCCAAAATAAAATTACGAACCTAAAAATTAGTATAATATGTCTCCTTTAACTGTAATTTATGTGCAGTTGTATACAGTCCTTTATAGCTCAGGACACATGAAAACAATGCATTAAATTAACACCTGTATTTTCTCTTTAAAGTGGTACAGCCACCAACAGGTGTGAATATTGTACAGACGGGAAAGAGCACAGCACGAGTGACGTGGGACTCCGTAAGTAAAGTCCTGCTTTATCAAGTGGCTGTGATCGACAACGATCCCAGCAACGCCCCGGTGATCAGAAACACTTCAACCACGTCCATGGATATCAGTAATCTGGAGCCGTGCTCCAGCTACACAGTGGGAGTATCATCGGTCAACGTCTTCTTGGTTCCTGGGGAGGCCGCTAATGTTTCATACAATACATCTAGTGAGTACTCCAGCAAAATAATTCATTTGTCAGATTTAATACACACTCACTTTAAACCTTGGGTTCTGTTATATTGGACTTCAGCATTATTTGTGGTCAAACAGACAACAATGCAAACTAACCAAAATCTAGAAAAGTACTGAAATAAGCAAGTATATGATCGTTTAATTGCTTAAAAGTCCTTCACAGACAGGGAAATGTACATTATCCTTCATAGCGACATCAAGTTTTGGGGGTCAATGAACTGAAGAAATATTCTGAATGATCTGTTTCCCTTCAGCCATTAACCCAGTGACGACCATATCTGTGGACTACAGCTGCACCGGCGGCATGGTGACAGTGACTTGGGATTTGGTGTTTGGGGCCAACATGTACCGGGCCACTGCTGTGGACGGCACCGGCGCGTCCCTTAACTGTACATCAGCCTCCACCAGCTGCCAGATCACCATGCTCCAATGTGGTGAGAAATACCAGGTCCATGTGACAGCCATCTCTGACGACTGTGAGGCCATCTCCAACATCTCTTCCTTGTTCGAGACAGGTGAGCTGCTCACGTGGAAACGACAAACGTGGCTTGTTTCTGTCGTTACCTTCTCCACCTTTCCCTGTTCCTCTTCACCTGTCTGTATATGTTTCCCACATGCATACACACACCTTCTCATTTTACCTCTCACATACAGTACTCCAATCTCTTTATCACAAACCCTCCCCATAAGTCTCTCCTGTGGGAGACTGTTGAGGATCCTCCCATGGTGTCCTATAATCTGTTCTCATGCTGAGCGCTGCAACACACCCTCTCATTAGCCACCGAGACCTGCCATCCAACACCGGTTAATCTAAAGCTCTTTACAGAGAATTGAAGGCGGGGAGTTATCTCAAAGGTCAGCTATGGTATCAGTCTGGAAAGTGAAAAGATTAAGACGACACACAAACACATACTGACCGCCCAGGGAAATGATCTCATGTCTGCACACACACCCAGTGCACACACCTGTTTACTAAATTACAAAAGGAGTCAAATCTCAGGTTCCTTGTGAGATATTTGTTAACTTTAAAACAATAGCTGGTGAATATAACCTGTAAATCTATATATATTAAACCAATTCTTCCTCATTATTTAAGCTAATTCTCTGTCTCATTCACCCAGTCCCCTGTGCTCCGGCTAATCCTCGCACCTCACACGATTGCTCCAGCAATGTGATCATCTTCAGCTGGGAGCCCACCAACAACACCTTCTTCTATGTGGCAACGGCCGTGGACAACACTGGCAAGTCGACCGAGTGCAGGACGCCAGACAACAGGTGTTTCTTCACTAATACGGGCTGTGGTCAGTACTACAGGTACACCGTGTACGCCGTCAGCTCCGGATGCAACAGCGAAGCCAGCCAACCTGAGTTCGTCCGGACTTGTGAGTAGGATTTGGTTTGTTTTGCTTTTCGCCTTGTGAGAAGACCAAAGAAGAAAAAGTAAGTCTCTTTTCATCTCTTCCTCTTCTTCTCTCCAGCTCCTTGTCTACCAACAAACATAAAGACAGCAGCAGAGTGTCGCAATGACGTGCTGATCACCACCTGGGACTCTGCTGCTGGAGCTCTTTCCTACACTGTAGAAGCACAGGGGAACACTGGAGAAACCTACAACTGCACCTCCTCCTCCAACAGCTGTGCAGTGACCGGGGTGCCATGTGGCGAACACCTCAGTGTGTTCATCGTGGCCTCCAATGACAACTGCTCCACTAACAGAGTGCTGGGAGAGGTTGCTGAGACTGGTACGTACTGGGAGCTCTGTAAGACACTTTATGGTTTCATATATAGATTGGTCTTGAACACAAACCTTTCCTCTCTCTCCAGTTCCCTGTACCCCCACCAACGTCTCTGCGTCAGTCCACTGCAGCCAAGATTCTGCGAGAGTTAACTGGACGACGAGTATCGGTGCCATTTCCTACATCGCTGTTGCTCAGGATGCAAATGGAAACTCGTACAGCTGTAACTCAATGGCCACCAACTGCTTGCTGCAAGGACTGCAATGTGGACAGAATTACACCGCCAATGTAATCGGCACCAATCTAAAGTGCAACAGCAGCTCCAGCAACGTGGTCACCTTTACGACAGGTAGTTTAGAGGGTTCTTAAAAATGTCAGTCTGACAAACTCAGATCCACTGTACATCTAATCGACTTAATCCTCTGCCTCTCCATCAGCCCCTTGTCCTCCAACCAACATTGAGGCATACAGAGACTGCGACGCCAACCATGCTCTGATAGTCTGGCAGAACCATCGGCCCACGGGCCTCTACACAGCGACCATAGAGGATCAGAGTGGTGCTCAGCTCAACTGCACCAGCAACACACTCAACAACTGTAAAATCACCTCTCTGCCCTGTGGAAAGAGATACAACGTCACCGTCAGCTATGACGATGGAGTCTGCTCGTCCACCTCAACAGCTATCAACATGGACTCAGGTAGGGAATTAAACATATAACAAGGAGTTTTTAACTTCCTGACATTCTGCATATTAACTATCAGCTCACTTACTCTTCAATGCAGCTATTTGCAATCGCCACTAGGTTGTACTAGAGTTGTACTGTTTTACATTTACAAATATGGATGTGACAAATAAATCTCTTGAATCTTGATGTATGACGCCTCTCCCTTTAGTGCCATGCGGCCCTGAGGATGTGAGGGCCAGTGTGGCCTGCGTAACCGGCGAGCTGACGGTCACCTGGAACATCTCAGTTCCAGCAGAAAACTACACCACCATCATCTCCAGAGGAATGGGTAACCCCCTGCACTGCAACTCCACAGAGACAAATTGCACAACGGAAGACTTGTTGTGTGGAAGCTCCTACACGGTGGTGGTCTTCTCCGTCACCGGGACGTGCTTCAGTCTGCCCAGCACGGAGGTCACAGTGCAATCATGTGAGAAATGCAGATTGATCATCATTAAGGAAATAGACTGAGTACTGAGACCTTGAACGCAGCCTCAAACTTCTTCATATTTATTTCCCCTCAGTGCCATGTCCTCCCACCAACGTCACAGCCGTGCACACATGTGCGCCGCATCCGGTTCCTGTGTCATGGGTGGCCAGTGACAGTGCCAAATACTACACTGCTGTCGCTGTGAGCGGCGGGGGTCACAGGTCAGAGTGCATGACCAATACGACTTCCTGTGGCCTCCCTGGACTCCGGTGTGGGGAGGTTTACAACATTGGTGTTTCAGGAGCTGATCACAACTGCACAGGTCAACTGAGTGACACTGTCTCTTTGAACACAGGTAACACCATCATTTTCATAATGGGTGATTTAATGAGGACATTATTGGTAAAAAGACTTTAGTGTAAGTGGGATTTTTTTTATATATAAAGACTTCATTACAGTGTTTGATGTTTTGTTTCCTCTCTCCAGAGCCCTGTCCTCCCTCTCATGTCTCCAGCCAGCTCGTCTGTAGAGCCAACATGGCTCACGTGTCGTGGGCCCCCAGCGTGAATGCAGTGAGCTATGCTATGATGGCCACCAGCAACGGACAGACCTTCAACTGCAGCAGCCCCAGCCCCAACTGCACACTTAGTAACCTCCTCTGTGGCCAGGTGTATGACATTATGGTGACTGCCACTGATGGCACCTGTGTCAGCAACTACAGTGCCCCCTACAGACAAGACGAAGGTACTGCGAGAGAGGTCGGACTATACTTGAACAGATATAGCACGCAGATATAACTTCTCACCAAGGCTAACCATGACCATTTCTACCTGAAATATCTGTTTGACTAACTCCCATACTGCTCTGTCTCTGTCAGTACCATGCGCTCCACTGAACATCACTACAAACCTGCTTTGTGGCACCAATGACATGATGGTTCGCTGGCGCCCCTCTGTGGTGCCCCTCAACTACAGTGTCACCGCCATGCCACTGACTGGAAATATTAGCTCAGCCACCTGCGACACACACCAGGCCAACTGTACTCTGAGCGGTCTTCAGTGTGGACAGACTTATAATGTCTCTGTCAAAGCTTCCTCTGGCAGCTGCACTGGACCATGTAGCCACCCACAAACTGTTCAGACAGGTAATAAAGATGATGATAATAGTTTCCATGAACTATATATTACGTTACTTGGATTTTATTTCACGCACTATTACATCTTCCTCCAGCACCCTGCCCCCCTCAGAGTTTAACAGCAGTGACAGACTGTGGTACAGACTCTCTCCTGGCCTCCTGGAACGCCTCCCTTGGTGCGACCTCCTACTCGACGACGGTGACGGGGCCCAACGGCTTCTCTAAAACATGTTCCTCATCCAGCCTCACATGTTCCATCTCCGGCCTGCAGTGTGCCAGTCAGTACAACGTTGCAGTGACATCAGAGGACGGCTACTGCACCAGCGCTCCCAGTCAGACTGCTTTGACGACAGGTTGTGCTTACTTATTTTTGTACATTTTATGTAATTCAAAAAGCATCTTCTTGACTTGGAACTAATCATGTGATCTTCTCTCTAGGACCATGTGACCCTGTCAACGTCACCAGCGCCCTCCAGTGTGGTTCAGACATGGCCACAGTGTCCTGGGAGGCTGCTGCCGGCGCCGTGGCCTACACTGTGCACGCTCAAGAGGAAAACTCTCAGCACTATACCTGCTGTAGGAGCAGTACAACTTCCTGTCAGCTGAGCCAGCTGCAGTGTGGAAAGGTTTACAACCTGACTGTGATGGCTGAGGATGCCACCTGTAACAGCACTGGAAGCATCAGAACAACCCTCATGACAGGTAGACGAGAGGGACAGTCTGAAGAAAAACTAGACATTTATGTCTTTAGAAACACATTTTGACCCCTCTCCCTTTCATTTCTCCCTCTCAGCTCCTTGCTCTCCCTCTATCCAGAACAGCACCCTGATCTGCGGCACCAATTCCTCCTCTCTGTCATGGATGCCGATGGCCGATGCCACAGGTTACGTAGTTAACGCGACAGCTACAAACGGACATACAGTTTCATGCACCTCAGCTTCTGCTACGTGCACCTTAACAGATCTCCTGTGCAGTGAAACCTACATGACCACCATCACTGCACGGGGAAGCCAGTGTGACAGTGCACCTAGCTCCTGCACCAACATTACCACTACTCCCTGTTCTCCCACGATCATGTCTAAGCAATACACCTGTGGCACCAACGCAGCAGTGTTCAGTTGGACTGAACCCCTGGGACGCCTCGGCTTCCTGGCTCAGGTAGCAGGTGAAGGGTATCAGGACAGCTGCCAGACTACAAATACCAGTTGTTTGTTCCAAAATCTTCCTTGCGGCTTGGATTTAAACGTGACAGTCCAGGCTCAGGGGGCGCAGTGCAACAGCACCCCGAGTGTCAGTGAATGTCTTCAAACAGGTAATTCCTTCCACCATTTTACTACTTATAAACCAGCCAAAAAAGCCCAACATGATCAAAGTCTGTCGACCACCCCTTAATAGAGTGGTGTAGAGATGAGGTGTTTTTGAAGGCTAACCCGGAAGTTAGCATCACCCTGGTTTCCTCTGCAAAAAGCCTATGGGATTTTACCCAGTACCCAGTTAGCTTAGCGAAAAAAAAAAAAAACTAAAAATGGTGCTATAGCTAGCCTAGCTCTCTCTGAAGGTAACAAAATCCACCTACTCAACAATAAGTGTGTGGTTCACCATATAAAACCGCAAGCTTTTGTATGTACTAAACAAACAGGGTTTAATGCGTTAATTAGTTGGCTTTAGAGGTTTAAATATCTTTGGAGAGAGCCAGCTAGGTTAGCTGTTTGCCCCTGCTTTGTCTTCGTGATAAGCTAATGCTATCGGCTGCCCACTCCAGCTTCATATTTAGCGTACAATACACGTCGCAATCTTTCCCAAAGTGTCACATATATACGTAATTGCTAAACTACTTGTTGTTAACTACAAACTAACTACAACTACTCACCGTGTCTTTTTTCTTTTCTCAATCTCCAGTCCCGTGCGCCCCAACGAATGTTAGCGCCACTCTGGTTTGTCTCAATCACTCAGCCCTGGTGTCGTGGGTCGGAAGCCCCAGTGCTACACGATACAACGTGACAATGACGGGCCAGGATGGACACACACACCACTGCCAAACCAACTCCACCAGCTGGCAGATACCTCACATCCACTGCGGTGAAACCTATGGCATCGTTGTCACACCGTACTCTGACACATGTGCAGGAAACCCAAGTGCAGTTTACAGCTTCAGAGCAGGTGCAGAACGACTTGAAGATAGATTTCCATAGATATCCCTACATTTCAGCTGTAGAGAGGCTACATTAAACCCCTTTTCTCGCCTTCTCCGCAGGTCTTTGCGCTCCCAGGAACATCACCGTGTCTCCAGCGTGTCAGGACAGCATCGTCTCCTGGTCTAATGTGACAGGGGCTGACATGTTCATAGCAACAGCAACTGCAGATGATGGCCACAATCACACTTGCAGCTCAAACTATTCCAACTCATGCAACTTCACTGACCTCCACTGTGGGCAAACCTACGCTGTTACTGTTGTGACGGTGGACAGGGGCTGCAGGAGCAAGCCGAGCTCAGCCGTGGAGCTGAGAACAGGTGAGGGGACCTGAAATGAGGAGATTTTGATTCTTTAAAGGTGCAGTATGTAAGAATTGGCCTCCTAGATGGCATAAATAGTGCAGAGAGTCACTTTTCTTTTCAATTTTCTTCTGTGTTATCCTAGCTTTGTGTCCGGCTACTAACTTGACGGGCCAAGTCAGTTGTGACACCAACACGCTGACCCTCACATGGGACCAGAGTCCAGAGTCTGGGATCAACTATTCTCTAAAAACTGAGAGGATGGGTGGTGCAGTCCCTCCTTCAGAGTACACGACCTCTAACACCTCCCACACGATGACTAACCTGATGTGTGGACAGAGATATGCATTCAGCATCGCAGCACAGGACGGAAACTGCCGCAGCAGCTACAGTCCGCCCATAGAAATAAGCACAGGTAGGATTTGTTTCTATGGCAACAGCTTTATGGGTTTTTACCTGCTGCAGTGAAAAAAAATCATAATCTAAGACCAGTTTTCCTCCTCCTTCAGCCCCTTGTCAGCCAACCAACTTCACAGCTCGTGTGGACTGTGGGACCAACAAAGGGAATTTCTCCTGGGCTGAGACGAGCGGAGCAGGTTTCTACACTGTACAGGTGACAGGACAGCACGGCCACGTAGCCTCCTGTTCCTCCAACGACACCTCCTGTGCTGTGAAGCTCCACTGTGGCCGGTCATACTCTGCTTCGCTGGTGGCTTCAACAGAGAGCTGCAACAGCAGCAAACATGTTGACATCCATTTTGAGTCTGGTAAGATATAAGGTTACACTGGTGCACGGCAATGAACATGCACCTTTTAGATTTCTTTATTGGTTTTGAACCCAAAGTAGAAGTCTGATCAAGGCCGCCACATACATAAAAAATAATGGAAATAATAAAATACATACATTTCTCCCACTCCCCCACAGCTCCCTGTCTCCCAGAAGATGTCTTAGCCCAGTTAGAGTGTAACAACAACGTGATGAATGTGAGTTGGACACGGACCTCAGGCTCAGATGATTACACCGCCTGGGCCATCAGCACTGATGGACACAGAGCCTTCTGCAACTCGACGTCCAACTCCTGCTCCATTCATAATCTGCTGTGTGGCAAGGTTTATGAGGTGGCCGTCACCTCGTCCTCCGTTCACTGCGCAGTCATTGCTGGCTCTGACTACACGGTTCAGTCTGGTCAGTGCAGCTCTTTCATGTGCATAAATATAAAATCATTGTAAAACAAAATGATGTTTCCTGAAGAGTACATTATATGAGTGTAAGGGAATTTGCTCTTCTTTCAACCGTCTCTAGCTCCTTGTAAACCTGAGAACGCCTCCGTCGACCAGAACTGCAGCAGCAATGTCCTGACGGTAAAGTGGAACCAGACGGGCACAACACAGAACTACACTGTTAAAGCCACCTCTGCTGCGGGTGTTAACTCCACCTGTGACTCCACTGAGAGCAGCTGCTCCTTCCTGGACCTGAGCTGCGGTCAGCTCTACACCTTCACTGTGACGGGACACACTAATGTGTGCATGAGCGAGATGAGCACCCCTATCGACCAGCTCACCGGTACACTGAATAAGTTTACTATAACAACCATTTCTCAAAGGAATGGTTCAGCATTTTTTGAAATACACTAGTTTTTTAGGTCTCTTTTACTCAACTGTACCTCTCTCCTTTTCCAGCCCCGTGTCCTCCCACCAACGTGTCAGCGAACTTGAACTGCTCTACACGTGAAGCTCTGGTCAGCTGGAACAGTGACGCTGCATCCACGGCCTACAGCGTCCAAGCAACCTCCATCTATGGACACAACTCCTCCTGCAGTGAGATGGGCACATCCTGCAACCTCAACAACCTGGTCTGTGGCCAGGAGTACTCTGTCATCGTGGAGGCGATGCATACTGGCTGTCCTGGCCCTGCTAGTGCCCCTGCTACGCTTACTACAGGTGTTTATTGGTTAAATCTAACAGTGTTGATATTAACACAGACTAAATCTGTGTCAAGGAAATCCGTACAGTTAATAAAGGACAGGATGCAGGTGCCACAGATCTTAAGGAATTGGAATCAAGTAACTTCTTTTGTAACCATGAAACAAGAATGATATTAAATAAAGTTTATTGAGTCCATTGTAAATGATAAACACCACAATCTTAAAGGCATTTTCCTTGAGCTAAACTAAAACTCCAGTATTTTCTCCTTCCAGAGCCCTGTGTCCCCATGAATCTGTCCGTCCACTACAATGTGAGCACTGCCCAGGTGATGTGGGGGGCAGCAAAAGGTGCCAGATCTTACTCTGTCCAGGCTGTGACCGATCAGAGCCCAACGGTCACCTGTAACACCAACAACACCAGCTGCCTCCTGAATGGCCTGCAGTGCAGTCAGATTTACAATGTGACCGTGACGGCACACAACCTTGGCTGTGACAGTCTAATCTCTAACACCCATTGCCTCAAGACAGGTTAGTGACCTGATCGGGAAAAGATGTATGTGAAAATATTTACAGGAGTGGCTGTTCTGATGTTTAATTTCTGTTTTCCCCTCCATTCAGTACCTTGCCCACCCACCAATGTTCAAGCCAGTGTGGCATGTGAGCAACTTACCGCGACTGTTTCCTGGCAGCAGAGCGCCCTCGCCGTGGGTTATGTCGCCTACTTTGACTACCAGAACGGACACAATGCTTCCTGTGTTGGCACAGACACAGATACCCAATGCATGGTCTCAGGACTGATGTGTGGCACAGTATACAGAGTCTGGGTCAAGGCGCTGGGACAGCAGTACAACAGCTCTGACAGCACCATGACCACCCTTACAACAGGTAAAGACTCAGTACATACAGATTTACAGTTTATTGTGACGGCAACAAGAATGTTTTATAGCAGTCCATCCTGTAATTGTTGAGACATTTAACTTTAAATGACAGTCATGGTAATGCCACCAATGATTACTTCGCTACTGGAGACTAATCCGGGTCTATTCATCATATTTCTTAGTTAGATTTGTGCATAGATATATGCCGAAAAGCAATAGCTCAAAGGTCATTGTCCTCCTGACTCCACAGGACCTTGCGAGTCGAGCAATATCGAAGCCATCGTGGACTGTGAAGCAGACACTGCCATCGTATCCTGGCAGCCCAGCGTTGGAGCCACGCGTTACGTTACTGAGCTTACAGCATCATCAGGCCACACCACCAACTGCAACACCAACTACACCAACTGTGTGCTGAGCTCCCTGCAGTGCGGAGAGGATTACAATGTTACCGTGAAAGCTCTGGGAGATACTTGCAACAACACTGCTCAAATGGCAGGATACCTCACCACAGGTACAGTGTCTTATCAGCCATCGTGTTTGAGGGAGTTCAACCATTTTACAACCAAGAGTAGAGACATGTGAGTGTTCACATTTAATGAAACTACTCTGTCCTTCCAGAGCCCTGTGTCCCCATGAATCTGTCCGTCCACTACAATGTGAGCACTGCCCAGGTGATGTGGGGGGCAGCAAAAGGTGCCAGATCTTACTCTGTCCAGGCTGTGACTGATCAGGGCCTGACGGTCACCTGTAACACCACGAACACCAGCTGCCCCTTGAATGGCCTGCAGTGTGGTCAGATCTACAATGTCACCGTGATGGCACACAACCAGGCCTGCAACAACTCTGTGACTTCTGAACCCTCCCGCCTCATGACAGGTTTGTCACCTGATCAGGAAGAAATGTGCAAAAGACTTCACCGTGTACAGGTATGCTGCTTTAACGTGCGTCTTTTCCCCTCATTCAGAGCCCTGCCCACCCACCAGCGTTCAAGCCAGTATGGCGTGTGAACAGCTTACTTCGACAGTTTCCTGGCAGAAGAGTGACCTCGCCGTGGGTTATGTTGCCTACTTTGACAACCAGAATGGACACAAGGCTTCCTGTGCTGGCACAAACACAGATACGTTCTGTGGTGTGTCAGGACTGATGTGTGGCACAGTCTACAGCGTCTGGGTCAAGGCCTTGGGGCAGTATTACAACAGCTCTGACAGCACCGTGGTCTCACTTACATCAGGTAAAGACATATTCAGGACAAATTTTCTTTTCTTTCAGGTTTTTAAAATTTGTGGTGCTCATGCATAAATGTACTCTTTCCTCAGCTCCTTGTCTGCCAAGAGAGGTGGAGGTACAGGTCAATTGTAACTCTGATGGTGCTGCCGTTGTGTCCTGGAACGACACTTATGGCACAGCAAACTTTTCCCTGACAGCCATTGTCAGTGGAGGTCTTCAGACTCTGTGTGAGACTCAGCAGCACTACTGTAACGTGACTGGTTTGAGTTGTGGGGAAACCTACAACCTCAGCCTCACCGCCACCAACGAGCAGTGCAGCCTCACAGCGCCGACGCACACCAACCTCACCACACGTGAGTCGAGTGTTTACAGTAAGAATTAATCTGGGTTTTGTTTGATCAAGATTTAAATGAACCTTCATCCTTCGACACCTCTCCACAGGTCCTTGTCCGCCTCGTCGTGTGGCAGTCGACCTGCAGTGTGGCTCCCGCACCGCAGCCCTGTCCTGGGAGGAGCGGTCTGATGTCGAGATGTACAAAGCGAGTGCCATCAAGACATCAGGAGGGGAGGTGAAGATGTGTAACTCTACAGGCTCAACCTGTCAGTTTCCAATGCTGGACTGCGGAGAGACGTACAACTTCACTGTAACAGCACACAGTCAAGGCTGCTGCAGCCAGGCCAGCAACACCGTGTTCATCCAAACAGGTACTGCAGACGCTAAACAGCTTTAAAGGTCTTGTTGAGTGGTAAAAAGTAACTTATTTATATATAAATTATATATATATATATATATATATATATATATATATATATATATATATATATATATATATATATATATATATATATATATATATACATAATTATGTATGTATACATATATATTTGTGAGGCTGGAAGAATCCCATTTTTTTAGAAATTATTTGATATAGAATTTGAATTAATGACTCATCTGAATCATTTTTCTTTCTTGTGTGTGTGTGTGTGTGTGTGTGTTTTTTTATCTTGCTCAGAGCCTTGCCAGCCTGTGAATGTGTCTGCGCAGACAAGTTGTAACAGTTCAGAAGTCCAGATCTCCTGGAACCAAGCGAGTGGTGTTGTGAATTACTTAGTAACAGCCACAGGAAGCCTCGGATATGTAGAGAGCTACAACACAACCCAGACCCTTCTGCCTGCTGCTTTACCATGCGGACAGGACTACAACGTCACCGTACAAGGACGAGGCAGCGAGTGTGACACCCTCCCCAGCAGCCCTGCCTTCTTCAAAACTGGTATGATCTCACATCGTACACCATAATACACATTAGTTTTAATTCCCTGTGTATATTTGACTGCATGTTCACCTCCCACCTCTCTCCCGCCAGCTCCATGTATCCCCTACCATGTCACCACCTATGTACAGTGTGAGTCTAACACGGGCTCTGTCAGCTGGGGGCCCAGCGATGGCGCTGAGTCATATGTTGCTGTAGCAACTGGGCTCGATGGTCACACCCACATGTGTTACACCAACACCACCTCCTGCACCTGGAACGACCTGCACTGTGGAGAGCGGTACACTGTGGTAGTGAGAGCGAAGGATCACAACTGCACCAGCCCGCCCAGCAACAGCTCTGTCATCTATATGGGTATGTTATGTACCGGGCTGTAATCTTTGAGTCATTTCTATGAAGTTTCCTTGAAAGAAATATGTAATCTGGTACCATGGTCTTTCCAGATCCCTGTGTGCCCCAGAATTTGTCTTCCGCTGTGGATTGCAGTACGAAAGTCGTTTCTCTGAGCTGGGATGCCAGTAATGGGACAAAGTTCTACAATGTATCGGCCGAGGCAGGAAACCAAACAACTGGACTCACCACTAATCTCACTACAGCCCACTTCTCTGACTTCACCTGCGGACAAACCTACAGCCTCACAGTGACACCTCACAGCCAGTACTGTCCTGGCACCTCAAGTCCTCCAGCCTCCGTACAGACATGTAGGTTATATACGTCTGACACGTCAAACAAATCAGATGTGGTTTCAAATATAACAGTAGAAATTAACTTGTGCGGCTTTTCTCTCAGGGCCGTGTCCACCTGCAGGAGTCTCTGCCACGCAGGACTGTCTGTCTAGCATCGTCATGGTAACCTGGCAGCCCACCAACGGGTCGGACTACTACACAGCCAACATGCAGACCGACACCGGCATCTCAAACATGTGCATGTCCAACTCTGATGGATGCAGCGTCCCTGGTCTGACCTGTGGGCACAACTTCACTGTGTCAGTCACAGCCTCCAACCAGCAGTGTAACATCACCTCCAGTCACACCAGCAGTCTGCAGTCAGGTGAGGATTAAAGGAAACAGAAACATGCAATCTGACTGGAAACAAAATAAAAGTATACCAAAAAAGATAAATATGCAAACAATATGTAAAATAGTAAACATGATTAAGGGTTTCTTCTGCTTCGATTGAATACGCTAATCACATGAATTCTTCCTCCATTTTGACTTCCTGCTCTCTGCCTCCTCCCTGCAGTGCCATGTGTTCCCACTAACGTCTCAGTGGTGATGGACTGTTTCAACAACTCCGCTGTTGTGTCCTGGCCTGCCAGCCGGGGTGCTGTACAGTACTCAGTGACGGCCAGCAGTAGCTATGGCAACGTCAGCTGCCAGACCTCTGACCTCAGCTATAGCCTGGGCAACCTCACGTGTGGCAGCAGCTACACTGTTCAGGTCGTGGCCATGGACGACAACTGCTCGAGTGTCCCCAGTCAGGCTGTGATATTCAACTCAGGTAAGAGGAGAAGAACCCGTGAACAAAGACCAAACACCCATAAACACAGTTACAGTTTTATACTCATGTGTTCTGCATACCAAACAATTTCATCATAAAATCTGTGGCTGAGTGATCATACTCTCTTTATTTCAGCTCCTTGCCCACCTCAAGACGTGAGTGCCGAGGTCAGCTGTTCGTCCAACGACATGGCGATTTCTTGGAATGCCAGCGGAGAAGCTGACCACTTCCTGGTTTCAGTAACTGCGGACAACAGAGGAATCATGGATTCATGCAACACCACGACCAACGCATGTTCCATCAGCAACGTGACCTGTGGAAAAATGTTCACGGTTCGAGTCACCTCCATCAGAGGAGACTGCCGCAGCCGGCACGCACAGATCCACAGCATCACGTCAGGTATGAAATCTTCAAAAGCCGTCCATCCTTGGATAAATCCATCCATGGAGTCGCTTATTTACCTCTCATGTGTACTTTCTAGCTCCCTGCCAGCCTCAGGGAATCAGAGGCAGACTCGACTGTGTGGCCAATTCTGCCTGGATATCTTGGAACGCCACCACAGGGGCAGAAAGCTACTTTGTGTCAGCTGTAGGCGGAGGGAACCACATAGCCAACTGCAGCACTTCCTCCAACACTACCTGTGAGGTGGAGGACCTGGCATGTGGCGTACTTTATAACTTCAGTGTTATCGCTAAAAACAGCAAGTGTGAGAGTCAGCCGAGTGCCACCATCGACTTACAGACAGGTAACAGATTTCTGACTTGAAATAAATATGCAGATGATACCACATTTTATGCTAATCCAAAATAATGTCCACTAACGCTGAGTGCTGTGTCAAATAATTACATCTGTCTCCTCCCCCAGCCCCCTGCTCCCTCTCTGCTATCACAGCAGCTGCTGAGTGCCACAATTCCTCCATCCTCGTCATGTGGAATCTGATGGATGGCAGCGAGGGAGACACTGTGTACACCGCCACAGCAGAAGGCAGAGACCACACCTACCTATCCTGCAACAGCACCGGCACCAGCTGCTACCTCCACGGAGCACAATGTGACTTCCATTACAAGATCATTGTATCTGCTTCATCAGACCAGTGCAGCAGTATGAGAAGTCCAACCTACAGGATAAGCATGGGTATATACATTTTTTTTTTTCTGTGATATATCTTTTTAGGTATTTGCTTAGAAGGACAGCGTTGTTCACATGAGTGGATCCCATTAGACATTTTGTAAAAATAAGCTCAGGCCAAAATGTTTTAAATCTGAGTCAACTATGGCTGATTTGGCAACATATCTCCCTTCACAGAGCCGTGTCCGCCCACGAACGTGACGGTCACCCCCTCCTGTGGGGACGCGCTGGTGTCCTGGAGCCCCTCTCCTGTTGCTGAAACCTACCAGGTTGTCGCTACGGGCGTAGACGGACACGTGCATACTTGCAACACCACCTCCACTAACTGCAGCATATCGGATCTCCACTGTGACCGCCAGTATACAGTCTCTGTGACGGCGAGCCACGAGAACTGCACCAGCAAGGCCAGTGAGAACATCACAGTGAGCTCAGGTATTTGTCCTTGTATATAAAAGACATGAACAACACCAGTGCATGTGCATACACTGACCCATTTGCTTTCTGCTCAGGTCCCTGCCGGCCTGATGGTCTCTCAGTTACGTACCACTGTAACAATGGGTCTGCGCTGCTGTCATGGACGCCCAAAGATAACGCTGTACAATTCTTTGGCTGCGCCCAGGCTGCAAATGGAGACATGCTGTACTGTCAAAGCACAAATCCCACCTGTACTATCCACAGTCTTAATTGTGGAACAGCTTACAATTTCTCCGTCCAGGCTTCAGATGGGTCGTGCAACAGCTCCTTCAGTGACCCAGTGCAGAGTGGAGCAGGTACAGCAGCTGCATGTTACTCCTCAAACAGCTTTACAGTGTTTGCATTAAATTGAATATAAATCATCCTCTCTCTCCCTTAGCTCCCTGTGCTCCAGACGCCATCGATGTAAAGCTGAGGCCGATGCGGGATCAGATCCAGGTGATGCGCTTCAACTGGACGCAGGTCACCTGCAACAACACCGAGTACATCTTGAGGTTAACAGGAAATCTGCTGGGAGACAGCCAGGCCCAGTTCGAGCTCTCTTCCTATTACACAAGCGTGACGTTCTTTGAGATTCCTCTCCCCTGCGGGTCATACTATGTCGCTACAGTGGAGAGCAGGAACGCTGCCGGTACCAGCGACCCGTCTGCGCCTCTCAATGGAACCACAGGTAGACTGCATTTAATACTAAAGTCAGTTCAAACACACTTTTTACATTTACTTCAGGCTTTCTGCTGACAGTTCCAATGAGGTAGGTGTAATTGTCTTTATCATGGCATCGTATTATCTGCATTTATAATAAATCCATCCATCATCAACATCAGTAGTAACACTTGAGCTCTCCCTGCAATGACCCGTCAAAAGTAACTTAACATTACCTGTAATCTGATTTCCCAGAGGCATTTAAAAAAAAAGCAGTTTGAACTAACTCCACCTTCTCCTCTTCCAGCTCCTTGTCCGCCATCAGGAGTGGTCTACACCGGCAACAGCTCCTTCGTCACAGTTTCGTGGAACGCGTCTGTGTTCGCCACCACGTACACCGTGTACGACAACAGCGTTACACCTAAGGTCCAGCTGTGCACCACTGCAGGGCTGTCCTGCTCTCTGGCCAACATCGCTTCCACTAACCTGCTGATCACAGCCAGCAACGCGGCCGGAGAGAGCGAAACAACAAATGTCACGCATGGTAAGAACTAATGAGTGTTCATGAAAAGGATACTGGAGAAAGAAAACACATTTTAATCTATTTTTGAGATAAACTAATGGATGAAATCTTTGATCCTTTAGTGGTAAGAGAAGGACGCAGGAGGAGGGATCTCAGCGAGCAAATGGCAGATAATGGTGAGTTTGTGTTTGTGAGAACAGATGTTACAGATGTTTTAATCATTTTGAACAACTTGTGGAAGATTTTCTTAAATATACATGCATGAAAATCTGGCTTTTTTTTAAGGGTGAGAGCTTTACCATTTTAAAGCTACATGAGAAGGGTACTTCATAGTATATTATGAGGGATTCTCCTATAAAAACGTGTCATGTATGTGGTCTTACAAAAATAATCCCTCTCAATCTTTACTTACAATCTACAGTTCCAGTCCTCTGCCTGTATTTTTATTATTTTGCTGTGTTTGGGATGTTTCTGGAGAAAGATAGTTGATTATTGATCTCATGCTTTTGTTTGGCAAAAGTGATGAATGAGACTCAATAACCAACCTTCTTTTACATTTCAGTGTGTTTCTAACAACCAACAAATCCTGCATAGTATGCCTTTAAAGCTTTCATGCAGCCTCATTTATTGGACAAACAAATCTGAAGTCA
Source organism: Pagrus major (assembly GCF_040436345.1). Lineage (NCBI taxonomy): Eukaryota > Metazoa > Chordata > Actinopteri > Spariformes > Sparidae > Pagrus > Pagrus major. The sequence goes on from NC_133235.1 coordinate 25,456,046, forward strand.
GCCAGGATCTAATTAACAACTGTGACTTTTTTCTCCCCAGCAGGAGGACTCTCAGCTCCCGTACTCGATGTCAACCAAGCGATGCCAACAGTCATTTTCGTCGAGTGGTCTGAAGTAGTTGCCGCCACTTATTACAACCTGATCATCCGGAGGCAAGACAGCTCCACTGAGCTTCAGGAGATGACTGTGTACGGCGAGAGCATCATTCTCACCGACCTGAGCCCGAACTCGACCTACTGTTTCTCTGTGGAGGCCAGAAACGAGGAAGCTAGTGGACCAGAGTCAGCGCCTGTGTGTGTGCAAACAGGACAGGACAAGACTCGTTAGATAGAAGTCTGCACACATCTCCCGTTCAAATGTGAGGTTCTTACTGTGAAAGTGGCTGTAAGAATCATTTTCCCCCGTTACTCATAATACTCAACAATAACTTTAGATCTGGAAGACTATGGGATTAGAGTGGGTTGTTCTGACATTTACATTACTGGTGCTGTTACATTACTTATCATGAGTTGCACGGTTATGATGACGTGCAACACTTGGTTAAAGCTCCTCTATCGTATGTTGTTCAATGTAATGTTTATTTTGTCTGCTGTTGGTTGAGGTTATACATTTTGTCCTTTTTATACTTTATTCACTTTTGTAAATTACCAGCCATCGTAAAGGTAATATATGAGGAAGTGTTTCACCGTGTATAAACCATAAGTGTATATTTAATATTGAAATTATTTTCAAACTACATTCTAATAAAATTATTAAAATTGTTTGCATTCACCTTTTTTGTAAGACATTTTCATGACCCTTTCTTTCAAAAACAAGGACAATGTGAGTCGTTTGTAAAAGTGTTTTATTAGAAAACAAAATGCAACAGAGCAGTAATCCAAACACAGCACAAGCAGGGCTCAGTGTGTGTGATAAAAATTACCCTTTGCAGACCTTCCTTTTTGAGGATTAAAACATTCTCAGGCTGTGTACACACGATCGTGGACAGAATTGCTTTGTGACATTGCTGCTACGCTGAAATCAGACCTTCAACCGTTCACTTGTGACCCTTCGAAGCGCGTTTAATCAGCTTAAAGACGAGGAACTCCCAGACGTATGCACTGTAGTATTAGTCAAATTGAAAAAAATTACTCTGGGCTTTAACAATTATTCTCTATAAATTACATAAATTATATGGAGGATAGTGTTGAGCTGAGCGACCACATGCAACTCGGACCAGTCATCGTGTGTAGACAGCCTCCGGAACATTATGTACAAGCCCACACCTGGGGCAAAAGAACGAACCATAGAAAATTAAAATGCCATTTTCACCACTTTTGAAATTTCAAGTGAAGACTAACAATGGGGGAGTGGAAAAAGGCAGGGAAACATCAACATAAAGCAACATTACACAACAGCTCCAGATGTCCGATGTGCTGACATTCCTTCTCTTTAGCACAATTGACAGACCAGACAACTGGTAGGAAAAGGAAGAAAAACACAGGAGAAGAAGTAATATTGCTGGAGGCGACATTTACTCAGTGCTCTGACTCCTTCTGCGTTCACTATGTCTACTATGATCGTTACTGGACTCCCGCTGATGGTGGCTTCTCTCTCTGCTGCGACTACGTTTGTGTGAGCGCTGCTCTCCGTCTCTCTCCCGCTCTCTGTCCCTGCTCTCTCTCTTCCTGCTCTTCTCTTCTCCCCCGCTTTTGTGCTTCCTCTCCCTGCTTCGACTCCGGCTCGATCGTTTGGCCTTCCTCTCCTCTCTGTGCCTTTCCCTGTCCTCTTTGTGCCTCCTGTCGTCAGTCTCTCCCCTGTTCTTTTTATCCCTGGACCTCTCCCTCTCGGCGCCTCTATCTTTATGGTGCTCCCTGTCCTTCCTCCTGCTCCTGTCATCCCCGCCGTCTCTTTCCTTGTCTCTACGCTCGCTCTTTCGGTCGCGGCTGCCGCTGCGACTTTTTCTGCGCTCTCGCCGTTCGTGATTCCTGTCTGCGCTGCGGGACCGTCTCCTCTCCCTGTCGCCACGGTCCCCACGGTCCCCTCTGTCCCTATCCCTGCCCTCCCTCTCCTTCCTCTGTCGGTCACGCTCCCTCTCCAGCTCTCGGTCAAAGCTGGGGCCGTGACGTTCTTTTTCGCGGTGGTGGCTCCTGCTCCTTGACCGTTTGGGTGACCTCCGGGGGCTCGGCGTCCGTCTGGGTGTCCTGGTGAGAAAGATACCGTTAGCTCAGGCCTGGACATTGGATTGGTATTATACAGTTATCATGATATGAGACTATATATCATCCTACATTTTGGGTATCTTGACATGTCGTAAGTGTTGTCTTTTCTTGGGTGTAATTGACTCAGGCCAGTTGTTCGAGAGGAACATTTAAAAGAAAGTCAAACGTATACAAAACAAGCCAAAACTATATATTTTGAACCATAGACTGCGTTACCTGGAGCGGCGTCGTTGTTGCTGTTGTTGTTGCTCCCCTTGCCTCCCTGCCTCTGCAGCCGCAGGTTCCTCTTCCTGCGGCTCCTTCTGAACAACCTTCCGAGGCCTGGCCTTCATCTGCTGGTCAATATTCTTCTGCACAGGCACTGGGATACGGGGGAACAGAGTGGAGAACCACTCCAGTTTGGTCAGGAAGGAGCGCAGCATCTCTCCGATGGTCATCACACAGCCGCCTCCTGCCTTCACGTCGAGCTCCTACAATCAAACGGTGGGAGAAAGGCGTAGAAGATTCGATAAATAAATTGGTAAAACTGAATCTTGCCTCCAATCAAAAAAAGCAATTTGTGATGACCAAGTACTGAACCTTCACCTCTGTTCATCTAGCTTAATCTCTCATATTCCTCAATGAAATGTGTCTGGCTTTACTCTGATTATTTAAATAGAGGAAACACAACTTTAAATATCATTAAAAGTTTGCTTCATCTAAGCTGTCTGGCAGTTCCTGGAGTCTGTATTTACAATGTGTGCCTTAATAATTATCAAATGTTGTTATAATTGAAAAATCCACCTCCCTTTTCTCCACATCATCTGTTTAAAACTTCAAAAAGTGGCTGCACGTGTTTACAGAGCAGACATGAAAAAAAGGGAGAGCAGTATCTGAGACACATCCTCATTGAGCCAAAGAGACAGAGAGAGAGAGAAGCCATGGCTGCCTTCTTCCTCAGCCTTCCAAAAGCACAATGAACTCTCAGGAGGCCACAGAGGCGTAAAGATTGCCCACAGTGTAAGCACAGACTGGAGGGGTTGAAGAGTTGTTAACTTTATATGGTAGAGAACAGCCGCTTTGCACTCACACACGCAAACCAACAGTGCTGAGATACAATATCCAATTCACCTGCTGCACAATGGGCATCTAAAGAAAAAAACAGGGGAATTAACCAGTTGTGTAGGATTTCATATGATCAATTCAAATATAATGCAACAGAACATCAAAAGGAGGCCTGGTTGCACAGCCTGGGGTCAGATTATATTTTCATTAAATATCGAGAACACACATTAGATCCATGCAACAGAGGACATGTGTCATATATTTTGTGTTTGTCTGTTTGAATGTGTATCCCTATAAAGCTCCAATTGCTATGTATCCCAAATTTAGTTTTGTGCAACAAGTCCTTAAAAAAAGCTTGTCAAAAAACAAAGGGCATGCCTTAATATTACAGTGAAAGGTTTACTCAGCATCATATGTGGTACTTACCCTGATAAACAAAATCAGCAGCAGAGCAGTGAGCAAGTTACCTAGCTAATCAGGTTTAGAGGACAAAAATTGGGGACAATTAAGCCAAATGAAGGCAAAGGTGAAAAATCAGCTATGAGCATCACAAGGAGGGGGGGGAAACGGACAGCTTTTAACATGTGTTGTACAACTGTGTATGTAAAGGAGAGATAGAAACATCAAATTATTACCCGAGGTGACATACCTCCTCATCATCCAGGAAGCCGTCGTACCATTCTATCAAATCTGCTGGGGGCTGAGTGTATCTGAGGCAGAAAGAAGCGTAGGGCACAACATGAGCAAACTGAATCAGAAATTCATCTTGAACAGATTTCAAATATGTTTTCATGAACCTGTTCCAACGAAACTTCACACAATGATTTCCAAAACGTGAGGATAATAAAATGGTTGGCAGAAAACTTTTAACGCTCCGAGTGCAACAAATACAAAGCAATTAAATACACATTAAAAGTGGCAATATGGAGTTTAGGAGGAGAAATTCAAACTCAGAATTTTAATATTTACAATATTAATGAGGCGATTACACAGACTCAGCACTATTATTTTCTCTAAGTGAATAAACAAGCTGCTCTCAGTGGAAAATAAGGTCCCTAGACCACCGTTGGCAGGGTGCGCCAACTGTAAACAAAGTAACATAGTAGAAAAACTCTGTTGTCCTTTTAGGTCAGTTTCTTCCCCCAAACTACATAGCGCACATTTAAACATTTAGTAGCATATTCGCAGTTACAAGATCGGTTATCATCTATTACCTCACTTTGTGTTTTTTAATTAAATATTGCCTTAAGAATAAAACATTAACTCTAAACAAGGCAGGTAATTCAGCAATGAAAATTATGTTTATTTGCAAAAATATCTAGTAGTAAACAGAAGACTTGCAAGTCTGAAATAACTCGGATGAATGATGGTGGTCAAATATAGAAATCTCACACAAAGAATTCATACCGTATGTACATGAAACCGAGTGCTCTGATGTATGGAGAGTCTGTGTGAGTGATCAGACCCATCAGCTGTTTGCGAGTCAGCTTGAGAGTGAACAGCTTGTATAGAAGACAGAAAGCAGTAGACACAATACCGCCTGTCCCAACTCCACGCACCTAGGAAGGAGGAAGACATGGTGTCAAGGACATCACTGCACATTATTCACAATATTGTATTCCTAAAGTTTCACCCTTTGACAGCAATACCCTGATGGTGAAGTACTAATGATTTAGGTACATTAATCACACTTGTTAACCATAGCATATCAACAGATAGGGAACTAAAGAGGGGGGGAAAGATGGGGAATATAAAAAGCACGTACTTCTCACTTACCCCTCCGCACATTCCAGTCTGGCCTGCTGTCTTTCTGCTTCCCTTTTCCCAAGGCTCAACGTGAGTCACCTGTAGCCACACACACAGCAATATTAGTGTCTCTCTCACACACACACACACACACCTGTCCTCTCCACCTCCCTGATGACTAACATCACAGGCTTCATGAGCAACACTGAGACGACCGTGTAACACTTTCGTTCTCCATCCAAGCGAATAACTTGCGTAGTTTAACCTGTAGCCAGCACAATCTTGAACTGTCGAAATCTTTTTAAGTTCTGACCACATTTAGGCCTTTAAACAAACAAAACAACGGTACTCCCACCATCAGTGTGTGTGTAACGTAACGGTATCCTTTCTGTGTTTAGATTGGTTACCGCCACCGTAACGATGGGCAAGTTAGCTTACTTTGCTAACTACCAGTTAGCATCACTAATAAAACCACAGCGTTTCGACACTACTTCTCGTTGATTATGTAAAATGAGCGGACATGTTTCTAAGTCCTAAGACTGGCGCCTTTCTGATCCCGGCTGCCTGTTAATTTGACGACTGCAGTACATTGTCGCCACAGTAGCGCTAGCTGGTTATCTAACTAACATGCGGTTTAGCATCGGCTAATGTTACCTTGAAGTAGATTTCGTCCACAACTTCGTGGTAGGTCTTTAGTTCATAAAGCTGAACTTTGAAATACGGCGACGATAGCACATTTGTGAGAATCATTGGGTTGAGGTTCATAGTCTTTTCGTTGCCCCACAGGGGCAATACATTTCCATGTTTTCCTGATGCAGGCTTGCTAACGGCCTGTGTTGGTAGCTGGTTTCCGACGTTAGCCATGTTTAGCTGAATCCCACGCCGCTAAGCTCAGTTTGCAGTTGGCGTCCTTCCGATTACAGATCCATAAATGTTAGATAGTGAAATGCCGATCGGTAACAATTCAGTCCGTTGAGTTGTTGCCGATTTGGGATTAAATTGATGATAACAACTTCCCGCCGTCGTTGTAGCTAAAGTGCTGCTGCGAGGTGGAACCGGAACTGTAACGTTAGTGGTGCAGTGTGAACGGCTGCTGCAAGCTCAACACGGGGAGTTTAGTTTTCAAAATAAAAGCATGTACACACTCACAAACCAGAGGGTTTGAATTATATTTAATGACTGCGCAAACAAGTTCGTCTGATGACTCTGAGCAGATGATGTGTAATTGTTACATATCTATATCATGGTGTACATACACGTTTTAAACTAAAAATGTAGGTTTATAGACTCAGTACGTGTTTACTTTGAAATGTTAGTCTTACCTGGACCGGAAATGGCAATGTCTAACTTATTTCACTTTCCATTTTCAAATCACTGTTTCACGATATACTACTGATTTAATTGCCCCTTTCTCATTTTCTTATTTTCTGTTTCCCTTTTATATTTGATTCTGGGTACATTTCTTTTTACCCAGTGTTTAATTCCCCCACACTCCTTTATTAAAAAGTGAAAGACAGCACAAAAAGTGGTTGGGTTATCCAGAGTGCATTTTTTAAAAAGATTTATTTTTATTAGGCCTTAAATACATTAACAACATTCTGCCATCTTAAAAATAATATATAGATATCTTAAAAACACCGTGGTCTTTACACAGTTGACCTCCAATACATACATAGATAACATACGAAAATACATTTTACAGAGTTTGGCACATTTACAGAATCAACGGTAAAAATAAATCCATCACTTTTGACGGACAACAGTCTCACACACACACACACACACACATTGCAGACATCCTCCCTCACAACCAGGTGAACTGAGGTGTTTATCTTAAATGGGCTCGAGCTACTGACACCCAATTGTGCTGTAACCACTGTTAATTAGCTTACCTATATGGATCTTGAAGGAATGGACACAGTCCCCCCTCCAGACACTTACAGAACAAGAAAACTGGTCGAACTGAATCAACCGTACCAAGGTAAAAACATGTTGGATACTTATTTACTTACTTCGATACTTTTTTAAAATAATAGGGACACCCCTGTAGTTCAAATGTCCCCAAGATGGATGAACGTTATGTGTAGAATTACAGAAGTAACCACTCGTCTTACATGTTTCATAGAGCACAGAAATGTCAGTACATCAGTTTCTCGGCCACCGAAATGTTCCAATAATGTGGCCGTCACCTCCACATCTTGATCACTAGGGGGCTCTCCTGGTCAACGGACACTGTCGTTCAGCTGCAGAGGGATTGCAGACGAGAAGTCAAATCTCCTTGAGTGAGCCAGGAGCAAGATCTGATGGCACCTCCACTTCTCAGTCTTGTGTCCCCTGCATCAGTGTAATACGGCACCCTTTATGACAGGCACATGCTTCCCAGAGCTTAGCGCTTGATCACCACCTGCTCATAGGCTCCAGCTGCGACCCTGAAAGAGAATGCCACAATGTGTTACACGGCAGGAAGTGAGGGTAATTATCAGATCTGGTTTGTATGCTGAACTTACACCGAGTTGTGAGATCGAAAGTGACTTAACGTGAAATTTTAGAAATGTGATGACCAGTCACGCGGTTAATAGAAAGACTCTGCATCAGAATCTCAATTTAGCATATTAGCGATTATTTGTGTTTGGAGTAAATGCTTGTGCGTGGCACCCACAATCCACAGTTACATAATCACACCCACCTTGTGTGATGGCTTCCCAAGGCTGTACTCCCACCAGGACCGACAAACAAGCTGAGCCCCTCCTCTGCAGCAACAGACACAATAACACACACACATTAGAAATAAAGATACTGCCAATCAGCGCACAGTCAGGGTTTGAAATGGCTCACACTTTGTAGAAAACCTAAAAATAGACGACAATTGATAGGGGGATGTTGGGAGTGGGTGAGGCAGCTGACAGGGGAGCATCCAGGGAGGCAGTTGATAGTCGAGGAACCATCAAAAAAATACATGAATGTGTGCAACATGAGTCTCGGTGGATGGGGACAGTCACCATTTCTTAACACAAATATCTGTCCTCTACACTAAGTCTCTGGTTAAGGACTGTGTTTGTAACATGGCCGCCACAATGTTTGCTCAGCTATCAGTGAGGTTAAACTGCCCTTGTGATATTCATAGAAATGATATGCAACCTAAACTCTGTAATCCTTAATCTAATGAACCTTAATAATCAGTCTGGCAAGAATACAATTGTGGTCCAAACTGACATCCAGTTCATGACTTGCCATAAATGTCTAATCAGCATTCAGCATTTCAAGGAAGTACTTAAAGACGTTGCGTTGTTCCATTGCAACACCTCAAAGTAATTTGATCCCATCAGCAGGATGCTAGGCAACTTTCCAAGACAGCCTCATGCGTCCACTAAGTTAAGGATTAGTTGTACACACCCTCTGCACTGGAGTCCAAGAAGCCATGGCTGAAATCTTGGCTCTGCAGGATTTTCTCTATTATGTCATCGGCATCCACCCTGGTGGCATCGACTCTCTTCAGCTGATTCTCCACTGAGTTCTGTTTTACTGGATGTCTGTTGGAGAAAGAGAAACAACATAGAATATTACACACATGTGCTTCAAAGGAGAGGATATAAAAAACAAAAGGCCTAAGTCAATATATTTAGTAGACCAGGGAAAGATTAGATAACCAGGTTTGTTTATGACAAGGTTGTTATACACAAAGGTCAAAACCAGCATAGTAAATATGTTGGGGACACATGGAGGTGAGAACAACAGATGAAATTCATACATACAGATATCACCTTATGTGTTGCAGATCATAGCCAGACAAAGAATAACTTCTCATATAAAGTCTGATAATTTAGCAGTACATAAATGATGGCAATTACATGTGAGTGTTAATTTTAGACTCTGGCTGATTATGAGTATTACCTTGGAGCTCTAACAGGGGTAGATGGATGTTCAGGAGTGGTCCTGCTCTCCCCCTGCTGGTCACCGGGTTCCAAGATGCTGCCGATGCCGGTGGAGGCAGAACCTCCTGACGCGCTCCGCCGATGGCTGAGGTCTGTTAAACTGGAGTGATTCGAGCTGTAACCTACAAGAGCGAAAAACGTACACTAAGGTTATGCTGACGATTGTGTGGTTGGTGTAGTGGTACAGTAATGCTGTTTTTGTTTGAAGGAAATAAATATGTATCTCTGTGTTTGGTACCTGAGATTTTTGACTGCTGACTTGCATGGCTGGGCGTTCTGGAGTGACCATACGCTAGCAGCTCTTCTGGGACTGATACTGACTTTCCTGGAGTGTCTAAATGAAAAAAACACACACATACACACAAGCGGAAGCAAAACGTTTAGCAAGAAATATGCGTGTACAGCTAAAAATACTATTCAGAGGAAGTGCCTATTATCCGTGGTAAAACCATAGAGGACTCATTTAGTTTAGTTTTTTTTATTTTAATTTTACAGTAGAATCATAGTATCTCATGGATGGTTCTTGTCAAAACTAATGGCTACAGCAAAATCTTTGCTTTTGTCAAGTAAAATTTGAATTTTGCTATTGTAAGGAAGAGAAAACTCTTAGATTCAGTGTGTACATACCAGTGAGTGAATGGAATATGTGCAGGTCGCCTCCCTTTCTGTCCTCAAGGAGACACTCTGCTTCAGCCTGTGGGATTCCCAGAGTCATGGCTGTGGATGGGGGCCTAAAGGGAACACAAGACAGTGATGTTACGGAGAAGCAGGGTGGCTAAGTGTGATAGAAAAGAGCCTCTTTAGTTTCTTTATCAACAGCGGATATGTTTACACAGACACTAAAAGTATGTGTAGGATTGAAAATGTTGTGGTTGTAGTATACAAAAAGACACGGCACCACACATTCACATCACTACCCACATTGTGCTGACTCATTTTCCTACAAACAACAGGTTCTACAAACCAAATCACAAAATATAGACTGAATCACTCTGACGTCAAGATTCACGACAGTCACTTCAGTGTAGACGGCTGGCAGCTGACTTGCATTGCATGGACATGTGAAAACCTGTTTATTTCAACTGTTGCTTTGAGGCAACACTGAAACATCTGAAGATATAAATGTTGTAAACGCAGTGATTTGACCTATCTGATGTTTCTTCTGTGACTATTTCATGTACTGTGTTGTTATTGAGATGCAATAGCATCAAACATTTATTTAGATGAATGAGATGTAAACATTTTGTAATAACACTAGATAAAAGAAAATGATTCTGTATGTAAGCTACTCAATACAGTCAAAAAGGTGATAAGCCTAGAACTGCAGTGACACTGGGATGTTTTTTTTCATTTGTTTCAGTCTGTACATGTCATTAAAGGCCAAGCTGATTTCAAATCAAATTACTGTAGTAATAAGTGTTAAGTAATCAAAACAGAATGACAATTACTAATTAACAATTTCCGTTAAAGCAGACTTTAACACAGGAAACCCACTTCTCTGGTACTGAGATGGGGGAGGAGAGACAGAAAAAGTGACAGACGCACATAAAAAAAAAAAACTGAGCGTCATCTCTCTTGTTGCTCTTCTGTTAATCCACCACACAGAATGAGTAACACTGCGGGGGAAGAATGACTCGGCCATCCTTGAGTTTACACTTTGAACGTCTCCTAGGCAGCAGTCGGTGTATTATTACACCAACAGGGCGTTGGAAGATGAAAGAACATAGGGAATTACTTAATGTTGGTTGAGGAAAGCTGACTGTGTGCACATGGTGCAGACTTTGCCAGGAGTGTGATGTTACATGACGTCCTTTGTGACAAACTGCTCTGCATACAGCTCTTGACAAAAGAGAAAAAACAAACTTCTGGGCTGAGCTGATCGCATATCAGTTGAGGTTGGGAACATTAATATCTGGGTAAGGCGTTATCAGCTCTTGGATAAGACTGGGATAAGATCTCAGCTACTAAATGATTTTCAATAACTTTTAGCTGTGGCTGTCTATATCATCAGACAAAAGTGTTTTCAGTTCGGCAACAAACAGGATGTGATGTGAAACTCTTTCCTCTGTGGTTAAATGCAGACTTCTCAATATGGGGTACAGACTTTCGTTGCGACCACAGCTATAACATTTTGGAGTTAAGGTAAATATCATGTCAACATTTCCTTAGTTACAAGTCTCAAATTGAATTGAAAGTCAGACCTTCAGGGTGAGTAATAAACACGAAACAGATGAAAAGGAGCTCTTACGTTTTGAAACAGGGGTCTCCAGACATGAGTTGTGTGGTAATGACGACCTGTAACAGGAAAAAGCAGAAAAGAACTGTCAGTATTAGGCCGACTAGCAACTGCACACAACTGTACATTTTGTGAAATGTAAACCCATTGACGATATGAGCCCCAGGGAGAATCAGCATATTTCTAATTCATTCCCATGGCTCAGATAGTTTATGGATCACAGGCTCAGACATGTGCTGCATTAAACATCAGGACTTTTCCATGCATGTCATGAATCCAACTTTCTTCCAACTCAAGAACTGGTGACTTGCCTTAGAACAGCATGGATATGTCTTAGGCTAATCTTTGTTTTGCTAAAATACACTCCTGACATTTCCAAAGGTATTTGAAGGATTTTGGAGCTATGTGTTAAAACACTGCCACACCTTCAGAATTGAGTTGTCCTGTCTGGTGTTCTTGGTGTCGTATCCCTCTAGGAGACACCGCCGCGTAGTGCTGCCGGATCCAGCAAATTCAGACAGGTTCAAGTCAGCAAAGCCCAGCTGCACAGGGATATAAGAGAGCAACCAGTTTTACCCATCTGACAGTCAGTTAAAATAGTCAAAGATCAGATTTTATTGAATACAAATTGTACTGAGCAGTTGCTCTGATTGTCAGCATTAACAATCTTATTGTACATAAAGCATCATCTTGACATAATGTGGTGTTATAAAACACACAGTAATCTACATTTAAGAAATCCAGCCCAGCTCAGCATCGTTGGAAACACAGATGGGACTGAGACAATTCTTGAGAACTCAGATAACCGAATTCTTTAACTCAGTAAGGTTATTGGTTAACATAGCTGAGGTTTTGATTTACGGATTTTTCAATCAGTAACCAAAGCCGGAAACTAGAAAGAAAAACATTCTTAGCATGTAGACTCGCTAAAAGTCCTCTAAGGGCACTTTGAGGTGGAATCTTATCACATACATTTTATGATAAGACTCTTCAAATAGATATCTGGAACCTAAGCTGCCGTGTTTACAACAAATGCAGGTCTACAGACTTACCTTTGCAAAAGATTTCCCACCCTTCAATTCCTAAAAATGACAAGAAAACAGACATGAGTTTAATTTGCCTTCTTCATGACTATCTCACAAACTATTTTTACTACAATACTTGTGACTCCCTGCTGTACGAACACTCCCTCCACAAAGCACTCGTGGTTACAAATTAACCTCACTTCCGATCTTATGTGCATGAACATTTTCTTAGCACGTTCAAGTCTCGGTCAACTGGACTCGCATTTTTGTAGTGTCAACAAAACAGCTTGGTGGCAGAAAAAAATGCCCCATACCTTGCGCACAGACACCCGGCACACACAGGGGTCCAGTACACCTGTCCCCGCGCTGGCACTCATCTTACAAAGGAAAGAGAATCTCTTCTTCCAGCGCACACAGTTGGCTTGGACTGACTCCCTGTGAGAGAAGCATATTTAGAAACACTACTTCATACAGAAACAAAAAAAACACATGCACACTGAAGCAGATGTTAATCACAAATTGGCCTGATTATTACCCACAGAGTGCGTGAGGCAGACGTGTCCCCAGATCATCAAGAATGATAAAAGATCAAGTTTTGTATGTTTCTAATTGTAATCAGAATATGTAGAAGAGTGAAGCAGATAATTTCTGTGACATGAGCTTAATATCTTCCTTTAGGCTTTGAGCTATGACCTACAAAGTACTATTAGATGATGTATTCACTCATCCTTTGCAAACATTTGGTGATCTCAACTGGTCAGTTGAACATGTCAGTCCAGTCTGTGATAAGAAGAAAATTACTGTTATTGTGTTTGGATGTTGACCTAACTTCTATGATTGAATGCTCACTGTCCCATATGGATCAAGACGACAAACATTTAAGGCAAGTTAGTGATTTCTGTTTCTGAGGCTGTTTTAGTACATTTTATCACTGGCAATGTAAGTTTTTGAAGCCGGGAATAGAAAAAAATAATACTATGGCTTGATATTATTAAGATAGCATTAGGATCTTTTAAGAACTCTTTTAACAATAATAGTATATATAGAAATAATGTAAAAATAAGAGTGATCACATGGCCCACGCATCATAAACACAATTGTACATAGGGTTGTATTTGGAAAAAGAGACAAAAGTTGTGGTTGGAGCAGGACACAACTAAGAACACAGTGTTTACAGTGTAGTTTTTAGTAACCATGGATAAGTAATGAGGGGTTAGCGGTTTACATGTGCTGTTATGTGTCCGTTTTTCCACAGTGACTCATTTTAAATGCTGCAAGCCGTTAAAATCACAGAGCCAAGAGATTGAACCTTACATGCTCCTTCACAATAGAAGGACATTTTTTGGGTGTTTTCTGTCATAAATATAAGCAATGAAACAAGCAGTGAATAGATCATGTAGAAAAAGAAATGTAGCCATTATAGGGAGACTCTGCTCTATTCAACATAATAATAAAACACAATAATAAAGTACAGTTATTACTATTAATCTCATGTTTACACCCCACTGTTGACTGAAACACCAAAATCTAAAGTGAAGCTACTTTACGTTACGTTCAGTTGCGTTACCTAGCAACTGCGTTGACTGCTAACAGAGGCTAACGAGAAAACTCTTATTTCTATCTATTAAAAAAATAACCTGTGTTGTATTTAATTGAATATAAGAGCAAAACTGGCTCTTAAATCGCTAAATCACAGCCTCCTGGGTTGTGCTGCCACCTCACACACAGCAGAAAGTCTTCAACTCTTGGTAAAGTAAAGTTTTATGTTAATATATCCCACTTAGCTTTAGCTATTCGTTAGTAAACTGCTTGTTAGCACCTTAGTTGCCTTGGTGATAGCTAGCTAAACGTAAATTACACATTAGCATAAATGTCAAGGAATGCAGTTGTAGATAAAGAGGCATCAAATGTTAAACAACTGTCCAAGTTAAACTAAAAAAAAAAAGGGACTTGGAAGTGGTCAGAAAGAAGTTTCGCTTAAATGTAATTTTAGCTTGTTCGGACAACCAGTGAGAAGTCGCTATAAATAGCAAAAACTTCTTACCGAGACGACTCTTCGGCAAAGCCTCCATCGACGAGTCTGACTTTACAGAATAAAACTCCGTTCACGAAGGGAACCGACGACAATTCCTCCAAGTCGAAGTCAACTTTGAACTTAAACCTCTTCTTCTTCATAAGAATGAACGACATGTTGTATCCTGGACGCGTGAGTGAGACACTTGTCTGTCTGTGTGTCTGTCTGTGGTGGCTGGAGCTGACAGACGGCTGAACACTTTCCCTGCTCTGCGCCGCTGTCACTGCTGCTCCCTCAGCTGTTCCTCCTCTGTCTGCACACACACGTACGATTCAAACTTCAAATCTCCTCCTTCACACCCACTGAAAAACATAATGCATGACGCGAGGGTCATTCCGAGGTTTGATTGGACGCCGAGAAGAAGGAAATACCTCGGTTGTAAGGGTCGTGCAAAGAAAAGTCCATTATAGCCTGAAACTGTATTGTCAGCGTCACCAACACGAGCTAGTTATTGAACTGAAGTGACACAGTTCCCCTGACTCAAGGAGAAGTGGGGAAAATAAGGGAGGATATCATTCAGCTGGCATGTGATTAAAAAAAAAAGAGAAGAAATGTATAATAACATTATGACAACACTGAAAAACACACATGATACATGCTCAGTTTGACAGATGAAACTAAACTTGTGATCTGTAGGTGGAAGGAATTTCCACAGACAAAGCCAGGAAATAAAAATAATTAAAGAAAATATATAGAAAAACATAAAAATGAATGTTGTTGAAGCCATTCGGCATGAGCATTCGCTTAAGTGAAAGTAGTAATACCACTATTACAAGCAAAAGTCCTGAATTTTACCGTTTGCAGAAGTATTATCAGCAAAATGTACCTAAAATGCCAACAGTAATTTCCGTTGTGTCATACACAGATTTTATTGGCTATATTTATTATTTTACTGGCTCATTCATACATACCAGCCACCTAAACACACCTGATTCTTCCCATCAAGATCCACAAATTAATGTGTAACGAAATAACGAAAATGTTGAAAAACGCCCTATCTCGCAATGTTAAAGAAAGTGAGAAAAAAATCCCTGGATCCGTCCCTTTATCCAAAAGTTAATGGGGCCTATTTGAGGTTGAGACCCATCCTCCAACCAAGTTTCGCTAAAATCTGGTCAGTAGTTGTTGTGTAATCCTGCTGACAAACCAACAAACACACAGACACGTGACAATGCATCACACAGTCAACGTGCATAATGGTAAATGGACTGTACTTACATAGTGCCATTCTGGTCTTCAGGAGTGATAACCATATGCACACATGCACTGATGGAGGAGCCACTGGGAGTAATTTGGGGTTCAGTATTTTGCCCAAGAATACTTCGACAGCGGGGGCTTGGAATCGAACCATTGACCCTCCGATTGGTGGGCGACTGCTCTACCTCCTGAGCCACTGCTGCCCCACATATGCACCCATATCCATAACTAATTTTAAGTACCTAATATCAATTCAGCAGTGAGCTTCATCTGTCACTTTGTTCAGGGGCCCAGAGGTGCCTCATGCAGGGCCCCTGACTCTTCTTCCTGCATGCGCCCCCTTTAGTTTGAGGAAACACCGCCCTCTGGAGGCGACCGGCGGCGCTGCGCTGAGTGAAACACCACACCGTGTGTTTCTCTCTCTGCTGACACGTCCTGCTAGATGAAGAGATTAAATACCCTCTATAATGCAGCATCGCGTATCACCGGGGACGAGGGCGAATGAAACAGATGAGAAAGTTCGCTATTAGAAACATAAGCAGGATTATGCATATGGTTAATCCAGGGATTATCTTTCCACCCGTTTTACCATCTTTCCTGCTTTTCCGTACTACAGTAGCTACGTCGCCTGCGTCGCTCCGCCCTCCGCTGCTGCAGTTCCCTCTGAGCGGAGACGGAGTTCCTCCTCTTGCATGGAGCAGCCTGCACATTAAAGTCACTGTGAAGCCTGTTTTTCATCGTGAATGTCGAGGACACGCCTGGATTCAAGCAGGGGTCATAAATGATCTGAATAATGGATTAATAATCAGCTCCTGACCCGCAGGACGACTCACTCCGGACGCTGCTTCCACATTAAGCGCCACAATGTTTCAGACGCTACGGACGCTTTTACTACCAAACGCCCGCTGCTGGGATGCCAAGAGTGAGAGGTCATACCAGGACCTGTTCGAGAGGCTCGACACCAATAAGGATGGCAAGGTGGACGTCGCTGAGCTCCGAGCGGGCCTCAAGGCGATGGGCATATTCCGCCTGGGTGCTGCACAGGTAGGACTTCTCAGGGGGTGTCCTGCACAGACAGGAGTCTCAGGGCTTGGCCTGCTCGTTTTGCATGAAATTCCTGAGTAGTATGACTGTAGGATGTGTGTCTGTGTGTGAGAGAGAGAGAGAGCAGGCAAATGAAGATTATGTCTCCCTTCCTGCAGAAAATCGTGTCCTCCGGTGACCAGAACAAAGATGGGAGTCTGGACTTCAACGAGTTCTCCAGATACCTGAAGGAGCACGAGAAGAAGCTGCGGCTCACGTTCAAGAGTCTGGACAGAAACAACGATGGTAAGGAGCTGGAGGGAGCAGAAGTGTCCCTCAAATACTTGGCACAGATGTGCACTCATAATTGCACATGTGTATGTGAATGTTTACAAATCCACCAATCCGCTGTTTACATTGTGCCAGGGCGCATTGATGCCTCAGAGATCCAGCAGTCCCTCGCAGAGCTGGGCATTGACATCAGCAGAGAGAACTCACAGAAGATATTACAGAGGTTTGACCCTCTCTGACATATCTGCACTCATGAAACCAGAAATGTCCCCGTCTGCCTTTATCTGGGTCAACAGCTCATGAGTAAAGATGTTTCTGTGTGTTTCCTTTTAGCATGGACATTGATGGGACCATGATGGTGGACTGGAACGAGTGGAGGGAACACTTCCTGTTACACCCAGCCCAGAACCTGGAAGAGATCATACGCTACTGGAAACACTCCTCGGTACAGGGCGCATGCAAACACACTGTGTAGGCAAATACAAATGTAGCCGCAGTGGGACAGATCACGTGCGTCGTCCAGGCCTCTTATGCAGGATATTATGGATTTTCTCTGCAGTCCATATTTTGGCAGCAGAAGACTGTCTAACATAATTGGGTCACGCCACTCCACTCAGTTTCCCTCAGCTCACTCCTCTAGTGCAAATGAAGATGTCATTGACTTGTTTGTTTCTCCTCCTGCACGAGATAATGCCCTGTCATGAGAAAAACATGTCATTCTTTATCTGAATGTTTTGAAATCTCCCCAGCACTGCAGATTTATGGTGTCTTAGATAACAAAACCAGACAGCGCTGCATTCTCTTATCATAAATGTGTCACAGTGGTAACCACAGGACACACCACCAACAGCACAAGCCCTCGTGTTTCCCTGCAGTGTTGCATTTAATTGCCACCGCTCCATATTTGGCACTTCCGAACACCTTTGTGCTTTTGGGAAAACACTAGACATGTTTATCTGAAACAGCCAAAGCATGCACGACGAGGGTTCAGCCGGCTCAGTGATTATGTTTTCACAAGCTAAAGGACAAGCAGCTCAAGTCAGTGTTTGTTAAAACAAACAAGTCCTGCAAGTTTCAGCCAATATACAGTGAAAACCTTGAAACCTTTTCATTCAAGGTTTTGTAAACGCTCCCCTCTCTCCAGTGTGCAGCAAGTAATGTGGCAAGAATGAAAAAAATGTTGCTGCGTCGCTGTGAAAATAGACACAGAAAGGAGAAGTGTGTGTGTGACGCGTCTTCCTGTGAAAATACGTTCTCATAGTGAAAACAGTCAGAACCTCTTACAGTATTTATAATGGCCATAAACTGACACACGCACCTGTGAGTACTTGTGTTTATAGCGAGGGTGAGAGTTATTCTGCTGAAAGATATCTCTTCAATCTGACCAGTGTCCATAGATAAAAGTGATTTGATTAGATGTGTTCATGTTTTAACTAGGTGCTGGACATAGGTGACAGTCTCGCCATCCCAGATGAGTTCACAGAGGAGGAGAAGAGCTCAGGCGGCTGGTGGAAGCAGCTTTCTGCAGGTGCAGTGGCGGGGGCCGTCTCTCGCACCGGCACGGCCCCTCTGGACAGAATGAAAGTCTTCATGCAGGTGAAATATATGAAAGGAAACACGTATTCTTTGCCTCTGGGATGAAGCTACGGAAGCCCTGAGGGGCCAGTGAAGATTTGTTTGCAGTCTGATCTAAATTATTTTCTGTGTTTCTGTTCAAGTTTTGTTTTTTGCATCTGTGAAAACAGAAATGTGTGAAACAAAGTGAAATTTAAAAAATTCTCCTAAATTTCACTTTCAATTTCAATTTTGGTTTTCACTTGGTTTCATACATAGAAAAAAAATATCCAAAATGATCTTTTTTCTTCATGTGTTTTCACAAGTGGAAAAATGAATTAAGGAACTTCAATTATCCCAGCAAAACTTTATTTTCCGGCAGTTCTCAAGTCATAAACACAGGAGAGAAAACAATTTAGACAGGACTTAGAAGATGGATCACCTGAAAAGAATGTCTCCACTTGCCTCTCAGGGTTTCTGTTTGAAACTCTCCTGTAAACCTCATTTATTTCTGCTGCAGGTTCATTCTTCTAAGACCAACCGGATTAGCCTGATAGGCGGCTTCAAGCAGATGATCCTAGAGGGAGGTCTGGCTTCACTGTGGAGGGGGAACGGGATCAATGTTTTAAAGATTGCGCCTGAGACAGCAATCAAATTCATGGCATATGAACAAGTAAGCTCTGAAATGCAGCTTTTATATATTTGATGCGTTACAAATATTTAGAATACATATTTATTTTCTTGCCATGTCTATGTTTTCTGCAGTATAAGAAGTTGTTATCGTCAGAGGGCAAGAAGATCGAGACACACAAGAGGTTTATGGCTGGTTCTCTGGCTGGAGCAACAGCACAAACAGCCATCTACCCGATGGAGGTAAAGTTGCATCACACTTTCATCATGCTGTCTCACTTATGGGATGCATTGTAATAAAATGAGGTCAGCTCTTTAAAGTGTTCCACAAAACTTCAAATTACCACATCAATCAAAGGAGCCTGCACTTTCTCTCCTCAAGGTTTTGAAAACTCGACTGACCCTGAGGAAAACCGGCCAGTATTCAGGAATGTTTGATTGTGCCAAGAAGATCTTGAGGAAGGAGGGTGTAAAGGCTTTCTACAAGGGCTACGTTCCAAACTTAGTGGGCATCATACCCTACGCGGGGATAGACCTGGCTGTATATGAGGTATGCAGGCTTTGCGATGTACTCTGCCCCTTTGGTGATATTTCACAACAGAGTGCACTTTGTTTAATTAACCGTTCATCTAGGATTACTGGGCTACACTCAATTCAATCATAGAAGTAATGTTTGTGCTTCGCTGACGTACGCTTTTCTTTTTCTGCCGTGTCTCAGAGTCTGAAGAACGCCTGGTTGTCGTATCATCCCAAAGACTCGGCGAACCCTGGAGTTCTGGTGCTGGTAGCCTGCGGCACCATGTCTAGTACCTGCGGCCAGCTGGCAAGCTATCCACTCGCACTTGTTCGCACACGGATGCAGGCGCAAGGTAAACTCAGCCAGACATTCGATACCAGTGATGACACGGCACGTAATCACACAGTAAATAATGTCTTTCATGATGGGCACGATGTTTATGTGGCAGAAGGGCATCCACGTCTCAATTAATTCACACCCTGCGATGAAATTGTGGTTTAAAGAGGTAGTTTAAGTGTTTTGAAGTCGATCTATATGAGGTACTTGTCCATAGACAGTGTATTAATAACAGTAGATGGTGGTTGGCACCCCCCGGTTCTGAGAAGCAATAGGAGTACCAGTGTAGGAAGATATGCATCAGCTACCGCTGTAGCAGCCAAACTCATTTTAGCAACCGAAAAAAAAATTCAATATCAGTTTGAGTGTGCACTATATTTAGAAAGTCGTCACTGCTTTCAGACAGCAGTTTCTGATGGAGATCTGAAACTGTTATATCCATCTACGCTGTCTTCATCCCCACCAGATTACTTTGACAAAATATGTAATTTTACCTTGCAGATCCAGGGAGTTGCTGGTCTACTGCTGCCTTGATAGATTAGTAGGGATGCACTGATTGTGAAATTATAGTAACTATGTGGCCAATAGCTGCTGCAGATGTGTTTTAGTATGTTTTTGTTGTTTTCTATTCCCCTGTTTGTGCCATGGTAACAAGGAAATCATCATGAAAAAAACAAAAACATAAACCAAACTGGATTAAAATCATTCAGCCTTCATTACACTACAAATTAGATCATACAAATTTACAAAACAACCTTTTAATATAACCGTCCTTCACATGAAAAAGATTCTTCTTTCTTTTTAAAGTGACTGTGTCAAAAGCATTTTCAGCCCGCTATACTTGCCTTCCTACTTAACGATAAGAATTTTTCAGAACTTAAAGGGGCACTATGTAGTTTAGGAGAAGAAATTCAAACTAAGAATTCTTAACTTTTACAATAAAAGTGAGGTAATAATAATTATATTTTCCATAACTGAATAAACAAGCTGTTCTCAGAGGAAAATAAGGTCCCCAGAACACTGTTTGAAGCTAGAAAGGTGGCTGGATCTGCCACATATAAACAAAGCAAAACAGTATGTGTTGTCCTTTAAAGTCAGTTTGTTTATTATTATCTTTTATTCAGTCGTGAAAACAAAGATCTTTCTCTGCTGATTAAAATCTCTTAATATGACACAACAGATGGTGAAGGTAATCTATTTGGCAGTCAGCAAGGTGAATATCAGCCGATACTGATGTTCAGCTGACATGTTGGTGCATTCCTATCAGTTCGTTTGTGTTATTGTGTGACTTTGGTGTATTAAAGGCTGAATTATTAACGCGCAAGTTTCATGTTATTCAGGATAAAATGTTAGAACTGTTTTTGTTTAAGGAGTCAGGTGGCTTTGGAGAGAGTGATATAACGGCTCTCTCCCTTTTTTGGGTGACTAAAATTATAATAATCAACAGAATTATCCCTTTGAGGAACAGTATATAATATTTATTTTGAGTTGTTACGTCTTACACTGTATATTTGGAGCTTTAAATGTTATATTAAAGCTGCTGTTAACAAACAGTAGAAGAATAAATGAAACGTGCTTCCACACGCGGCACTTCCTCACTGTCTTATTTTCTCTCTCCAGCATCTCTGGATGCGTCAGACCAGCCCTCCATGACCAGTCTGATGAGGAAGATCGTAGCCAAAGATGGATTTTTCGGACTCTACCGAGGCATCCTGCCAAACTTCATGAAAGTCATTCCTGCTGTCAGCATCAGCTACGTGGTTTACGAGTACATGAAGACCGGCTTAGGAATCTCCTAATGATGACGCAAGCGGCTGAAAGAAGAACATGTACTGACTTAAAAATGGCTGAAATAACTGAGAAAACAGACAGACTTGAAACATACAGAGCATGACTTCCACCAGCTGGCACCGGAGCTCAGTGGATGGAAAGCTGTATGCAACCCACTATGGGGCTTCTGTCAGTAGCTGAAGAATTTATCAGTTGTGGTGAGCATGCTTTAAATCTTATCTTCTTGTTCGCAATTTACACTCCGTCCCAAACAATATTTGACACAAAGATAGTCCTGTACATGAATACATACATAAAAAGAAGACAGTATAACATATAGTAGGTTGTTAAAATCATCTTGTTCTTTTAAAAAAAATGTGATCAAGCCAAAATATTAGCTCAATGGGACGTACTTTTCATTGTGCTTTTTGTTAACAGAATAAATATTTTCTGTAGAGAAAGGTGGAGCCTGTAGTGAAGAGGTAATGGTCTTATTTTAACTCGGAATGAGGAAAAACGACACTGTGAGTTTAAATGCTACGTGCTAAGTCCACACACCCTTGAGAGGTAATCTAACACTTTTTCTAAGTTGTAAACACCTGCCCTGGACTGACATCAGCTCCAGACAGCAGCTGGCAACTAAAAATAACTGGCCCTGAAGAATCAATAAGTTGTTAACACTGGAATACTGCGTGCGTGAAGACACACGCATCTGGTGCAATGTGAGAGTCACTAATTCCACATTCTGTGTGTTATTTGATGCTCATGTGCCTTACAACGCTCGACGTGAACTTTGACATGTGTTTTTTTTACTAAATGTATATATATATACTGTATTTATGTACTGTATATATATCTGCTTTCAGCTATGGTTATTTATGCGTTGTGATGGTAACACAATAACTAGTCATTGGACTGTAATGCTGTTACTACTGGCATGTTTTTTGTCTTGCGTCACTCCATTTCAACACATCAAGACCCCCCACCCTCCAAAACACACACATACACACACCCACGACAGGATACTGTTACATTTGACATTGTGTTTCTTGTTCTTCCACACAGCCCAGTGGTGGGACATCTTCATCTTCCACGTAAGATGACAATCGGACTTTGGTCTTTCTTATAAGTTCCATTGATGTGGATTTTAAGAAATCTAAGAAAAGCTAAGAAAAACCGGCCTTGAATTCATGATCGCTAACCTGAACATGTGGTAACTTCGTGTAGGAGTTTCAAATGGTCTTTGCCTGAGGGCTGCCTGTAAAACAATGGTTCAGTGGTGTCAAGTTCACAGGGGGGATAACTGGTTTGAAGATCACTGAGATGTATCAACAGCTCCGCCTAGTGGTTAATAAAGAACACATGGACGTGTCTCCATGCAAACCTGAAATTTGATGTATTGGTGTGTGTCAGTAGAGCAAAAGCAAACCAGATCACAATAGTATTTATGTCTATTTTTGTTCTCCTTAATCATATCAGTTTAAGGATATTAGATTTATTCATGTAATTCTGCAATCCAGGTCAACAAAATGGATCCTAGCTGCCCCCATATAAAAGAGCCAGATGGAGTTTAAATGTGCAGCAATAGATGATGGTGATACTGTGTCAGAGCAGACAAAACACAGACAGGAACACTACTAAATGTTTTATGTATGTGTGATCTGGTTTGCTTGCTTTGATATAGAGTATTTTTTCACTCTGCTCTGTTCACATTACAAAGGGAACTGGAAATGTGTGAAAATGTAATATCAAGATTAAGAGTAAGACAAAAACGAAATATTTTTGTCGACCAAATGAAAAAATGAAGCTGATCAATAGATTCTGGAAATGACTATTTCTCAGTTAACCTACGTGCAAAGCATGCAGATATAATACAGTAATATTACAGACTGTAAGCGAAGGGATTTACATGACTTATCTTTGTAAAATACCACTTGTGCCTTTTGATTAGAGGTTCACTCTGCTCTATGATGAGGATTGGAGCACAGTAATCTTCACTGGAAAGGAAGGCCAGTCTATGGATGTCTTAAAATCTCAGTCACTTAGAAAAGGCTTCAAAACATTACCTGCAAATATGAATAATTTGCCAATTAAGAATTTGCATATTTATTTTTATACAGACACCAAGAACACCCATATTTATATTTATATTCACATTCATATTAATATTCATATTTAAAAAGCTTAAATAGACAGAGACAATAAAGTGGGGCCTGTGGGCTAAGCTGACCAACCATAAGGCTTGATTTGGCCTGCCAGGTGGTCTTAGCGAAAAAATACATGCATAAAGAAATACGTAATATATAATTTATGTTAACGTTAAGTTTGTTTATATTTCATGTTGTAGAAATGCTCTTTAAATATGCAGGTATCCTAATTATTAATTAAATTATTCAAAATTAGTTAAGGATAATGGGATATTCTATCTTTTATAGCCTCACAACTGAGCTGAAGCAGTTTCCCAATCAAACAAAACCATTTTTTCGTAACTCACACATGACTCTACATGAGTAAAACCACTGACGCAACAAATAACCTGTTATACAACATACATATCCCAACATCCCTAATTTTGAGTAGTGTATTTCTCACAATCTGAGCATGGCGGACACAGTACCATTTTGCATCTGAACAATATAATAGTAGGTATTTTGCTGTTGACCTGTGGCCCACCATTAACTTTCACATTTGGCCCCCCCAAGGGAAAAAGTTAGTGCACCCCTGAACATACCACTCCACCACATGATACCAATTTAATTGAGTAAAAAAAAAAAATATATATATATATATATATATATATATATATATATATATATATATATATATATATATATATATATATATATATATATATATGTTGTGTTTATATAGTTAGCAGCGTTTCCTCCTCGGTGTCCAGCAGTCCTTCACCCTGCTGATAGGTGTAACGCTATCGTCCGACTCATTTTGTCCTCGCCGCTCGCCGTAGTTGGGGCACCGTCTCGCTGCAGTTGTTGGAGAAAGGTGAGCCCTCCGCTACACACAAAACCACACGACAACATCAGCTGCTGTCGGTGACTTTTTGTCAGCCCTGTTATCACTACATGGTGAGCTTTCCGTCGCGTTGTCATTGTCGACACTGTAAACAAGACGAACGAGCTCGCTGGGTGTGGGGAAAGTGACGGCTAGCTGCTAGCTAACTGCGAGCAGCAGCTAAAAATATGCTGCCGTCGAAGTGCTGCGAGGTGTTTCACAGCTGACAGCCAGGAGACCTTCAGTGGGCTACAGCTACCAGCTTATGTGGACTTAGTGCTTTTAATTAATGGCGTATTATATTTATTATACAGCTAGTTGTGAAAGTGTAACCTGTTGCTGGTGGGCGTTGACGTTAGCGCCGTGTTATGTCTGGCAGGATGATAGTATTAGCGTTAAGCGGTTGTAGTCTGATCTGCTGTAGTAGGTCCAGGTTCACAGACACAGAGGAGACAGCACTGCCATAGTTACTGCTGCTATCTGGCAAAGAAAATGTCTAGCCTACTGCTAATCGCTTTAGCTTTAGTGTAAAGCTGTTCAGCCTTATGGAGAACCAGACTGCAGTTCATCATCATGGGTGTATTCACTGCACCTGGAAAAAGTTGTGTTGAGATGGTGTTATTTTAAAATTGGTCACATGTCACACTTCTTCTTCCTCACTCCTCTTCTGTCACAATAGGCCCAGTTTGTGCCTGATCTGTGTTGTCATACCTATACAGCACATGAGAGGCACAAACTGGGGCTTGGTTTTAAGTTTTTGTGCACAATAATTGAAAAATTGTACACCTTTTGATATCTTACTTGTAATCTGTTGTCAATAGTACGTCGAGTGTTTGCACTGATGGCATTATTCTTGCACGAAAGCCAATAAATACATAACAAAACATCTTTCTTATCACCTTTACAGTTCAGTACTGATTCTTTGTTGCATTTTTGATCTGTCTCCAATATCTGAATGGCTAGTTTACAATCAAATTAGAGTCCTTCATGGTTTGTCCTCATGCATAAAAAAAGTTGCCTTCTCTTCTCTTCGATCCAGTAGCACCACAAACACTGAGGCATTATGGGCAACACAAGTGACAGGGTGGCCGGAGATCGCCATGGAGCCAAAGCCCACCGCTCCGACAGCAGCGGCAGTCACAAAGACCACGAGCCCAGCAGCAAGATGGTGGACAGCACAGACGACCCCAACATCTTCAACACCCACGGGCCGGAGTCCAAGGTGCTGCTGCAAAACGTATAAAAACAGATTATTGTACAGAATTGTGTTTATTCTGCAGGGGCCTTCTGTTGTCATTTGTTACATGTGATCTTTTGTAAGATCACCTCATGGTTGAGATATAAATTTATTGCTTGCAGGCGTCGGGGGAGAAAGAATTCACCCCAGATCTGGACGACCTGGTGAAAACTGGTCCTCAGGCTCGCCCCACGGTCATCCGCTGGGCCGGAGGAGGAAGGGAGGTCTACATTGCTGGTTCCTTTAACAACTGGAGCACGAAGATACCACTGAATAAAAGGTAAACCGCTTGTTGTTGTTTTGTATTTGGTAGGCTATAAATGGCAGTGCATTCTCACTTTCATAGTCTCATTGGAATCCAACGCAAATGATCTCAGCTGATACATACAAACCCCAGCATTACACTAATATACTTTCCTTTCCTTTCTCCAAAGCCATAACGACTTTGTAGCGATTTTGGACCTGCCAGAGGGAGAGCACCAGTACAAGTTCTTTGTAGATGGACAGTGGGTCCATGATTCGTCAGAGGTACGTCAGTGTCATAACTGTAATTGATCTCAAACAGTCAAAGATCTTTGATGCTATAAGCATGAAAGGAAAGTAACCTCTATGAAAAATTAAGACATTTTAAAAGCCTTTGTTAAGAAACTGACATTAAAATATAATCCATTCCAAAAAGTGCTGACTGATATTGTCAGTGTTGCTGTTATCATGTAGTTTGGTCAGCAAAACAACAGAAGAAGAAGCCGTACACACATTACCTTGCTGTACTGTGCTCTATGATTATTGTGTAAATGTAACCACATTGTCGTTAAAGCCTTTTCTAAAAGCCCCGGCAAATGTTCGCAGAGTTATAAACAATAATTACGAAAATGCCTTTTCATTATCGTTTCTCTTTGGCAGCCAATTGTAACCAGTCAGCTCGGCACCATCAACAACCTGATCCAGGTGAAGAAATCAGACTTTGAGGTGTTTGACGCCCTGCAGGTCGACTCTCTGGAGAGCTCCGACATGTCAGGTCAGCCTTTGTCCACAGTGGTCATGCATTGTTTGACTGTTAGCAAATTAACAACAACAGTTATTTGAAATGTTTCTTTTTTTTGGTTAGTCAGCCATCCTCATCATAATTTGCATGACAGAGCTCTGACAGACACAGCAGCTTGTGGTGTTTCAATACAGGTCTTATAGACAGATGTGGATAGTGTGGAATTATACTAATTGGTATAGTCGTTTTCAACTCATAGTAAACATTAATACAAACTAAACAAAGGTATTGTTCCTGTCAGAAGTGTAATCTTCACTTTTGTATGTTTGCAGATCTGTCCAGCTCCCCTCCAGGTCCATATGGGCAGGAGCAGTACATCTTCAGACCTGAGGAGCATTTCAAAGCTCCACCTATACTCCCTCCTCACCTCCTTCAAGTCATTCTCAACAAGGACACCAATATATCCGTCAGTATCTGCTCCCTCTTTCACTGTTGCCTTTTCCTCACACACTGATCTGAGTTGTCTTTGTTGTAGTTTCCTTGTGTTTTTTTTTTAGTTCTCCTCTCACTCTCTCTCGACAGTGTGACCCTGCCCTGCTGCCTGAACCCAACCACGTCATGCTAAACCACCTTTACGCTCTTTCGATAAAGGTAGGTTCACTGGAAACAGCTGGAATACTCCTCACGCTTTTCCAGATGTTAGTGGCACCACATGAAATATCGTTCTCAGCAGTGTAACAGAATTATAGTTGTAGTTTCTTCAACCACATTTGTGCTAAATATGCTAATAATGCAGTAAGACACATTTATTTGTAAGGACACATTTTACATCTTGTCTGTGTGTTGTGTTTCTGTCTGCGCAGGACGGAGTGATGGTGCTGAGCGCGACTCACAGATACAAGAAGAAATACGTCACCTCTCTGCTTTACAAGCCGATCTAAACCTCGACTCGGGTGCTCCACAGTGCTTTTAGAGAGCAGCATGCTCGTATTCTGCTGAGGGTTTTTCTTTTGTATCATCACTTTTAGCCAAATCTTGCACTGAAACAAGTTTACAGGTGAGCTAAAAGGCCAGTGGCTTTGACTGTGGCTTGGGTTTTGAAAAGGTTGTTCACTTCTGTCTACATAGGGCTCTGATCAAAAGTAGCGAAGTGTGTGAGTGTGTGCAAGGTGTCAGAGGGAGATGAGAACCATACTGTGGCATTTACCTGCTACATCCACAGACAGAGACTGACTAACTCACTGTGTGTATTCGAGCGTTTGCTGCACCTTGTGAATATATGCATGTCGGTGTGTAAAACGAGATTTTCTGGCGTGGAGGTGTTTAGAGTGTTACTGATGTGGATCGTGTCGTCATATCCTCTGTGAACCAGTTGCATTAAGTGTTGATCTAATTGATTTGACAGCATTCATTGGAAGTGCATGCAGAGTAACAGAATGACTAAATGTGGCCTAAAGTCAGTGTCCAGGTGCTGAAGAGAGCAGCAGACTTGAAGTGCAATAACTTGCAACAACTTAGTTTGTCAGTAAGGTCATGTTTTGTTGGGTTTCTCACAATTCAGCCATCATTTAGTGAAATCTACAACATGACCTAAATTAAACAAGTCCAAGATTCCAGTTATGTTAATGTGATGGTTGTTATGGATGGAGTGCTTGTAGGTTTTCAACAGGAAATGCTTATTTTCCTGATGGCATTGGTGGGCAGAGGCCGATGTTAAAAGGTACAGAACACAAAACACATTTTTACGCTGACCTGTAGTGCTGTTAATCCATCTAGATTGTTTTGGTGGAGTTGTAGACTTTATAAGATATCATTAAAATGTCTAATTCTCTTGAAAATGATAGAACTAGATGGCACTCAGCCTGTGGTGCTCAAAGTGCCAAAAAAAATACATTTTAACAACTTTGAGCACCACGAGCTGAGTGCCATCTAATTCCATGATATGTGGGAGAAGGCAGACATCTCTATGGCTGATATCCAAACTGCCGGCTCCCATCAAGATAATCTAGATGGCTAAATAGCACTTAAGAGAAGAGAAAATATGTATATTCGATTTTGGGGTCCCTTTAAATTCTTCTGTTGCCTTTACTTTGATATATTATGCGAGCACTTTAGCATTCATGTGAGCAGGAGTGTTGATATAAGCTTTTAACTATGCAGCAGACAACTCTTGTACTGTAGCTTCTCTGAACTATTGAGCCCAATTTGTGCTTTAATTTTTTTTGGTTTTAGATATGATGAACTTGCAGTGCTTTATAAGTGTGTGTGCATCTATACTGAGTTCTGTTTATCATATAGGAATGTACTGTATGTATCTGCTTACATGTATAGTCATACACAGAGGCGTGTACACGCAGACAACCTGCTGCTTTGCATGTACTGAATATCTAGAACTTGAAGCGTTTACTGTGTGGTGCACATTAAGAGAAGCACATTTTCTGATGGACTTACAGGGCTATGAGGATACAGAGTTGCCATGACTTTAAAAGTTGTACAAAGTTTGTTCACGTGTGTGGTCTTTACAGTATAACTATTGAAGATGATCTGTATTTTGAGGTGTGGTGGCTTTTGAAAATTGTTTGTGTCACTCACAAGTAGTGCCGTTTAAATGTCTGCACTTACAGTATATGCCCACTGTTGATACACTCGACAGACTTATAAAAGGGGCTTTCATAAATCCTGTTGGTGTTGAGCTAGACCGTCTGAAAGTATTCTGTGAATGTCGAGCCTAGCCGTGACGTCTCGTCCAAAGAGTTTTCAAGATAAGATGAGGGAGTGTGGACGAGCGCCGTGGACGCCTCATGGTGTTTTTAGGCTTTAAAACCAAAACTTGAATTTTACAACTGTTTCATGAATGTTTAAAAAAAAAATGCTTTGCAGAACCAGTGTGATGATTCACTGTACAAGATGTTCCTTGTATGCAAATAAAGAGGAAACGCTGGTCCTAATTCATGTCTTTTTCTCTCTCTCTGGTGTCAGTATTCTGTTGTCTGGGTTGAAGACCTACAAGTTTCAAGTTTGTTCAGTTCACTTTGGTGTATAAAATCCATCCAACCGATATTACATGTTACTGATGTACTGTCAGTACACTGTGACATCACTTGTGGATGTGGCCAGAGGTTCAACCCCCTGGTGTTAACTTACTCTTTAATGAACATGGTAGTAACAGCACAGGCAGAAGCTAAAGGGTCCGGATATAAAACAAACTGAAACTAAAACAGAGTTCAACGGAAGTAAACCACACAAACTTTTTGAGTGTTTTATTCGTTCTTTCCCAAAATCTTTCATCGATAATACTTTTTGCCAACACAGCAAACTGTTAACTGTCATCAGAGACAGGATCCGTATGAGTCCTGTATCGGCTTTCTAGTTCATTATGCACAAACTCAGAAAAAAGCTGCTTTCCAATCACATAAAAGCTGCACCAATCAAATAGCGTTATATACACACGCAACTCAGGACCAACAAATACATCGTTTCAGACTTCCCTTCTTAATAAGAAATAGCAAAAAGGCTTTGTTTACGCTCTAACAAGGTGCTTTGTGGATCCAACGTTTCACAATCTTTCCAGTCATTGGCTTTTTTTACAGTAGACAAATCTTCAAAACTTTTCCCTTCTTTAATTTCAAAAGGTAATATCAAACTTTTCCCCTCTATCGAAATACTTGGCAATTTTTGTCTTTTTCTGAAGACTCGAGCGCAAACAAAACCTAAATTGGCAGATCTCAGGTAGACGAGCGCTAGTAAAGGCCATTTTCTACCACCGAGAGCCGAGTGAAGACGCTCTCGAGCTAAATTTAAAGGCAAGCGAAGCAACATTAATCAGAGCTTTGTTATAGGTGAACGATACTGTGATCAGTGACTTAGATATCATGAAGGCATAGTTTGTGATTTCTTAACAGACACAGCCTAGGTGACTAAATGATTCAAAGTGACACAATCCTCTAACATACGCTGCATATAAACCATACATTGCAGGAAGTGAAACACGATGATGTTTAACATCAAAATAAAAGATAGAAAGCTATTGCACAGCTACCCAGAAATCAACTTTGCGAAAAGCAAATGTTGGATGTTTTTTTTTTCCACATGCACACGCACACCCACACACAGGCGCACACACACACACACACACACGCACACACACAAACAAAAGGTCATACAGAAAAAGCAGGTTATTTACAGCTTAAAATGGCAAATGTACAGCGAGAAAACACATCAAACTAAAGAGTGTAGTTGAACGGTTACAAGTGAGTGAATTACAGAACAATGATCCCACCAGTACCCTGCCAAAGTTTGCATCATCTAGAAGAACTTGATAACCTATATTGCCATTGCCATGGGAATGCTGAGACGGCCTGAACCAAGAGAAATAACACAAAGACAATATGGCATATGGCCATGTGGGAAAAAATCCACTCTGTTGAGTTTTGGTCCAAACAAAAAGGAGCTCGTTTCCAACGCACAATTCGAAATACACTGAGCCAGCTGTCTAACGGTTACCATCTCTGTGGTTCTGGAGGCCCTTTGATTTAAAAAAAGAAAAGACACCTCGGTATCCCCACGGTCCGATGAGACCTGGGTTTGTCATTCGCATGGATAAGGCAAGTCAAAGTGACAGTAAAGAGTTCAAACTTTGGCAAGTATTGGCAATCCCCTGTTCCATAGCTTAGATTTTATACAATCTCTGTCATGCATCAACACTCCAATACAATCGTATTGTGTCCTAACTTTTTTTTATGAGTGTGACTAATAATAATAATAATTCCAGTGTCAAGCGAAGAAATAATAATAAGAATAACCCGGTGCAGCATGATCATTCAAGAAACAACATCATTATTGCACATGCTCGTATGAGAACTCCTACAGAGGAGCTTGAATACGCGTGTTTAGCCTGGTTCCATTTGAGCACTTTAACCTCATATTCTAGAGTACATTCGTTTAGAAATCACAACCAACCAGATTGATCAAAAGCCTTAAGAATTATATTGACCCCTTTTTCAGTAAATTCAGTAGATAGATGCCAAAAAAAGCACCTGAAGCGAGGAGGCTTGCGGCTGAAATGGAACCTTTCTCTGGCTTTTTGTTCGGCCATCGGTAACCCTCGGCTGATGGCTCACATACCATTCATAAGCTTCCTCCACGAATACAGATATACAGCTCTAGTACATGACTACTTCTACCCTCTACATTCCTCCACTGTGTGTAGTGATACATTGTGGGTGTCACTGTTCTTTGCATTGCGTTTGCAAAAAAATCTCCTCATTGATAAAAGCGCCACGAGAAGTACGTAAACTTGCATTTCTGTGGCAGTCAAAGTTGAGGGCGTCTGCTTGTCTTTGAGTGAGCCGTTTTTTTTTTTTTCCAACCGCACATATAGATATGGTGTATATGTGCGCACGCGTGTGCAGAATTCCTCTCTCAAGCCACGATTAAACATGCATGAACATTTATTCCGTCCTCAGGCTGTCTGGCTCTCAGGAGAGGATGCTCTTAGATACAGACCCCGGGGGTTTGTATTGTGGAAACTTTTTATTTTAACTCGCAAGTTAAGTTCTCCAGAAGTGATGTCACCCATTGGTTTGTGGACTACCATTATGAAGCTTTGAGTTTGGCATTGCGGCTGTTGCCATCTTAGTTTTAGAGCCAGGAGTGTCCATAATTAGACTAGAGGGTGGAGCTGGGGAGGATTTTCTGATTGATAGCCACGCCCTGAAGCAGATTGTCTATTTTACTCTAAATGCGACCATAATTTACCAAATTAACATCATTCTGTATTGAAGAAGACTTCAAACTAGCAACTGAGTCCATAAATTCAATCCGAAAAAGTTTGTGGAGGTAACAAATCAAGTGAAAAGTAGGGTCATTTTCTCATAATCTTACATACAGTTTGACTTCCTTTTGAAACCAGTGGCGTTGCCCCCTGCTGGCCATTAGGAAAAAAATGCAGGTTTAAGGCCAATTAAAACCTGGTCCAATTGTCCAAAAAGTTTCTGTAATACAACCCCCCGAAACCAGAGTGCCTTTATGAAAAGACACACCTGGTGTGAGATCGGTGTCTGGAAGCATCTTCAACCAGCTCCATCAGTAGGACGCACATCACTGAAACCACCAGAGGCACATTTCAAACCCTTTCTTCTGACACACACACGACAAGGCAAACTGCTGACTGCATCACTCAAAGACAATAGGCGTGTGGCGGGGGAGGGGAGAGAGTGAGAGAAAATTGGCGAGGGGGGTGAAGGGAGTTCGGTAAGGCTCAAGGTGCAGATTATATACTGTGCACATGTTGCCTGGAGGAGGGAAGGAAGGAAGGAAGCACTCTCAAGGCTGGACGGAGGTAAAGGCGGAGGCAAGGGTGGGACAGGAAAGGCTGGTGTGGAGGGGGGGAGGTTGTGGTGGGGTCTTGGCTGTTTAAGTAAAGAGGTCAGAGGTGGTAGTGTTGAGGCTGGTTCTTTAAAAGTCTAAAGCAGGCATTGGCTGCTGCGCTTCCTCGCTGCTGGGCGTTGATTGGCTGCAGCTCCGGAAGCGCCGCTGGTCTTCAGGGAACTGCGATCAGCAGGCTGCTCTCTGGCAGCGCCTCCTGGGTCCTCAGCTGGATTCAGGGACAAGAGGAGAAACAAGATGGAAGTTATTAGCTTGTTTAGCAATCCTTACGCAGGCTGATTTGTCACATTTTGACAATTTGTTTAAAAACACCTCAGCAAGAAGTCGTTTTCTGTGCATGTTAGTTTTAACAGAACTCCCAAAAAACAACTGCTGGCAGATGAAAAGCTGAGTGAGTGATTAAAGTAAGCAATGTTACTCACACACACACACACACACACACACACGGTTGCTGTGTATTATCTGTGCTGCGCGTCTTGCGGTGTGAATGAATCTGGATGTTTATGACACCGCTCAATCCCAAGATTGAAGCCGTCACACACGTTTCTGCGTGAACGCCCTTTCGCCATACTGTGACAGCATACACACAGAATGGAAAGTATGCAGTGTGGAGTAATCTTGGCGCTAACTGTTAGGGGTCTGAAGCTATGAATAGACTCAACCTTAATCGAGTGGACAAGTAAACAACACTTTAGTCCAGTGGTAGCTTAGTAGAAGGGTGTGTTTGCAATTTGGCGTGAGTGTTGTGGTGTTCGGGAATTACTCTAATCCTTCGAAAACACATATTTATACTTAGAAATACAGTTATTTACAATAGCTAGTAGGTGTAGTGGGATTTTAAGATCACACATCTAATACATAGGTGCTGGTCATGGCAGTGTCCCAGGTAGAAAACAAGGTAAACACACAATCACAGCTGCTTTTCTCCTAATTTTATCACTTTATCTAGAGAAAGCCAAAGTGTGTGTGTGGACAACTTGTTTTCCACTCAAGACAAGGATTTTGGCACAGCATCGCCTCCGTTTTCTCCCATGTTTTCTCTCTAATAAAGCAGAAATGTCATAAAAAAGCTAAAAATTAAAGTTAGCTAAAAGCGGATGGAGTTCGCTGTCGGACAGGATGGTAGAGCTGTGATGTTAGAAAAAGCAAATCCACACGGAGGTAAAAGCTGCCCCAGACCACAGAGTCACCATCACATTTACTTTTACACCTACAGTTTAACCATTAGGCAAAAAAACTGCTACAGTCAGGTTAATAAAATTCAGGGTCTGGGACAACATCTACCTATTGGCAAGATCACAAGATGTCAGACGATTACCAGCATAAGGAGAGGAAGGGGAGGAGCTTAGAGAGGAAAGTCTCAGCTCATTCTTCTGGGGGGTGTAAAGGAGGTGAGGAGAGGAGAGGAGAGGGGAGACAAATGCAGGACGAAGGAAACAAGTGAGACAGAAAAGCCAAAAGTGATGAATTTGCATCATAAATACTCAGGATATGGACACCACTGACATCACAACATACAATACTGATACACGTAATACTGTGAATCTATGGTGTATGTGCACAGATAACCTACATTATGTGTGACACCCTGGATATGTGAGGGTCCATGAGCTTACCTCTAAATTTGTCCTTGCTTTCTTCAGCACATCACGAGTCCTCGACACTGAAAAAAACAAGAAAAGACGATGTGTTGTGTTGTTAGTATATAGTCCACATCAACACTTAAGGTGCTACATTAATCAAAGCAGTTAAAATAACACATTTCCCTTCAGTTTTGCATTTAGACCTGGGATATGAGAGGCAGTCTTGTTTTTATGTGAGATCTGCAGAGGCCGATGATTCGCCTGGTTTATTGCTTCTCTGCAAGCTCCAATCTTTAATTTAGCTGCGCCTCCAAAAAGGGACCAGCAGCAATTCTCACTCCCATCACTCATAACTTATTAGGTCTTCTCTACCACACTTGTCCTTCCTACATTTTTTTTCTCTCACACTCTTTCTCTCACGCCCTGTTGTTGTATTGACTGTTAAAAAACCCACATCATCAGCCTGCAGCTGCAGATTTGCAGCGCTGTGTGTTCAGGTCTGCACCATTCACACAACAATATGATTTCCTGGGAGGTCGATTATTCGTACAGTGTCATTTGTTGAGCTGTTGTTGTCACATCTTACTGTGATTGGCTCAGCTGTTTCAGAGCAATGAGACCACACAATCCAATTCATTTCCACCTTCACACAGCCCTTTTACACTGACACTCCACAAAAATAGGGCCTCGAGTCTCTCTCGTGATCTCTCTCTTCTTTCACACACTCAGACAAGAGGCAAACACTTACACTGATTGACTATGAAGTGCTCCATGCTCTCCTTGGTGCGGCTCGTGCTCCTCAGTCTTTGAATCGTCCCCTTGAGAACCTCTTCCTGCTCCGATATGCGCAGTTTCAGGGACAAGATCTCCTCCTGCATACACTGCTCCTGCATGCACACAAAGTGACATTTGTTATGAAAGCTTCTGCTTTCTTACCGAACATGTTTGGGATTCATCGCTAACAGATCCCAAGTATTGCCTGAGTAGCTTGATATAGCCCCCAAAACAATTAAAAACCCACCTTGAGCCTGCTTTGATTCTTTTCATGGGAATTGTTGACAATAACACAAAAACAGTGTACATATATCAGACCAGTCAAACAATGTAATGTGTTTCAAACCTTCTTAAGGTTGTGGATGGAGGGATCAGTGCTGGGCAGAGCTGCTCTCCAGAACATCTTCAGCAGAGACATCGCCTCCTCCAGGATCTGCCTCAGAGTCTTGGTGTTGGACAGCAGACTCTTCACACAGCCATAGTCCAGGACCTGCACACAGAGCTCAGTTAGACACTTGCGCTCTCGAGTCATTACTTTAACGATTTGTTGTCTTGTTTCCTCACCAGCTCACTGCTCTGTTTCTGGTTGCCGTCCAGCAGCGGCGGGCCGAGGCAGGCCTGCAGGGTCGACTCCATGCGCTGGACGAGGCTCCGGCCCTCTAGGACCTGCTGCTGAAGAGCACTGAAGTCGTCAACGTGACCGATGGCGTGGCGGCCGTTGCGGTTCGAAAATGATCCGTCCGGGGCGTCCCCCTCCAGCTCAGAGTGAGGGTCGAGAGGGTCTGCTGGAGGGAAAAGAGCTACAATGTATTTTGGAAGGACTCTCAGTGACATTATTGTATTTTCTGTAGTGCATGAAAGAATTGTGATTAAAACAATATTCTGTTCTTGTTATTATTGTTACAGAGCTTTACAATCAGTCCACAAATTAAAAACAGATTAAGATGCAGTCATGCAGTGCAGTTAAAGTCACACCATTGGCAGTGCTATGGCTGTCATCCAAGTCTGAGTAGGGAGGACCGGGAGATCCACAGTTAAACAGACCAATGTCCCTGACCGGTGGAGACGGAGCTGGGTCTGTGGAGCACACACATAAACAAACCAGGCTTGGACACACAGCAAACCACACCACAGCACACTAAAGCCTCACAAACATCTCGTGAGTATCATGTCAGTGTCGTATTCATCGGCGTCTCGTCTCACCGTGCAGCAGCTGTCGCCTGTAGAAGTTCTCTCTCTGAGGGCTGGCAGTGAGGGCGGAGAGGGAGGGGGTCCGAGGAGAGCCGACGACCCCCAGCTTCTGCTCCAGCTGTTTGTGGAGCTCCAGTTGTTTGAGGGCGCTGTTCTCCTGGACGCTGTTCTGCAGCTGGGCTCGCAGACTCCTCACCTCCCCGAGCAGCTCGCCGAACTCCACCGGTAGACCTGGGAGCTCACACAGGTAGCCTGGAGCAACAATACGACGAGTGTAGCGATAATTGTTTGATTATAGCATCTTTCAAACTGAAGTTTTTGTTATTAAAAAAAAATATGAGTAATCTATGTTTTCTTTTAGCCCTCTCATATCAGTGTCCCAAGGTCTACCATGATGCAATTCTTAATTCTGTCACCAGATGGTGCCAAAATATGTGGAGAGCGTCAAATCTAACTACATGACTTTTCCCAGATGTAAGGATTGAAGTTTTATCATCCAGCCTTTTCGTTTTGTCTAGTTATTATCTGCTTTTTCAACTTTTTGTACACAGATATGGGAGCAATATTTGTCCTTTAAGACTTTTTTTCCTGCAAAGAAACTGGAAGCGTACAGAAAAATCCTAACGTGTAGAGGGGATCTTTAAGCTTATCTCGTGTACAATGAAAAGACTGACCTTTGTTGGCCTTGGTGCTGGAACACACTCGATCGTACACCTGTAGTTCACTCTGCAGGGAGTGGATGAGCTCCCTGCTCTCACAGAGCTGCTGCTGCAGTAGAGACACCTCATGCTGGAGCCTGAGGAAACACAGACACAGCACGTTAAAGTCAGAGAACTGTGTGATCTGTATATACACACCGCGAGCGAACACACCCACCTGTTGGTTTTCTCCTGACTGGTCTGCCGCTCCTGCCTCAATATGTGTATCTGCTGGCCCTGCTCCTGACTGTGAGCCTGAAGTCGTCTCAGCTCCTCCTTCCACTGCTCGGCCTCTAGCTCTGCCTGTTTGAGGCGGGCACGTGCCGTGAACACCGCCTCCCGCAGCTGCACCACCTCCTCACACGTGTCTGAAGGAAGAGGCGGGTTAATATTCAAGAAGAATCAAATCCATTAAAACATTCTTTGGATTTCAAGATGAAGTACCCGTGCTGGCCTGCAGGCGTGACTGTAGAGCCAAGTTCTCCTCCTTCAGGACTCTGATCTCATTGGACAGTTGAGTGACTGTGTCCAGTCCTTGGATGTAGATGTTTGTTGGTGCCCCTGGATGAAAAAAGCGGAGTGACTTGTGTTATTTCTCAGTTAAATGACACCGTTGGTATTCCAAACATTCATAAAAATCAAATTCTTCAAAGTCTATGTCTACTTTCAAAATCTTTCAAGGCCCTAATTTTTTTCCTTTCAAATTCACAAACTTTCAAGGACCTATAGGAACCTATTTGTTACTAAAGCATTATTAAGTGTGGCTGCAGTACCTCCATCACGCCCAATGGTGGCCAGTCTCTCTTCCAGCTGCTGTCGGAGCCTCTCATTGGTCCTGATGGACTCCTCCAGACGCTGACGGAGACACCTCACCTCCCGCAGGTGCTCCTCTATCAAGTTGACCCCTGGAAACAAACATAATATTGTGATCGTCATTGCTTGCTCAAGTATACATCAATGGAGAAGATGGCTGCCAACATGGGGGTGTGAACGCAGGTCCCACCTGCATGGCTGCTTCCTTGCTGGTGTCCCGGTGATGCAGAATAGCTTCCAACCGGCTGACCCATGTTCTCCATGTCCCACAAAGTCCCTCCTCCTGTCAGTAGACCTGAATCAGACTTCAGCGAGTGGCCTTCAGGGACGCCACCCAGCTGATACTGTTGAAAGGCATGATGGGAAAGCTGGCTGTAGCTGGAGAGGTCGTGCTGGTTGTGGGCACCAGGTGAGAGAGTGAACAGAGCCTTGTCGTGAGGGACCGCAAAGCCTGTGAACACACACGAAAGAGTGAAGAGTGAAACATGACACGCACAGGACAAGAGAAATTAATTAATGGCATCCTTTCAAACAGGTGACAAAATTTAAGTCTTTTTGAATTCATGTCACACACGGCACACAACCTCCCCGGCCCCTCACCCCTGCTCTGCTCATTCATCTGTTTGTACAGCGTGTCCAGCTCTGGGCGAACAGCGATCACAGACAGGGCCCTGGGCCGGGGGTCGGAAGTGACTCTCATACCCCAGACGTCAGGGCCAGAGGGGACAGACAGGGAGAAGGAGACAGGCTGACTGGAGAGGGCTGGAGGAGAATGACAGGAAGTGACATGCACAGAACGTGAAGGAGGAGGAGGAGGAAAAGAAAATGTAGGTACTTTGCAAGTCATAGCCAGCTGTGAGGCCCATACCTCTGGAGAACTGCATGTTGGGGCAGCTGCTGGAGGACTTGAGGTAACCATGAGGAGGAGGAAGGAAAGATGGACGGACTAAAGGAGGGGAAAGGGAAAGGGTAGAAGAGACACTTCACAGACAGGAGAGGTGAACATATGATTAAA
Source organism: Pagrus major (assembly GCF_040436345.1). Taxonomy (NCBI): domain Eukaryota; kingdom Metazoa; phylum Chordata; class Actinopteri; order Spariformes; family Sparidae; genus Pagrus; species Pagrus major. The sequence continues at coordinate 25,495,317 of NC_133235.1, forward strand.
CTTTTACAATACCGTCTTGTTGTGATCCGTGTCCTGGCTGCTGCAGCCGGTGCTCCTCCTGATACTCTCTGGTGTCTAGATCAGAGCACAGCTCCAAGTCTTCGTTGGTTCTGTACTCATCAGACACCAGGGAGGTTCTGTCTGATTGGTCGGTGGTCTCGGAGAGAGCGTGGCAGCTGGACGGGGTCTCTGGACGGTGATGCAGCTTGGTGTGGAGTGACTCGATGATTTTATCTTTCTGCTGAAGCTCCTTACTCAGCCTGCAGGTGTACACAGGATAATAAACCATTATACATTCTGAAGTGAAAGCTGTCAATGACAAAAGAAGCGTGTCCATAAAAGTCTCATATTCAAGTCGATCATCTGCTGTAGGTGGACCAATCTGCAGCTGTTTATAAGTAAATGCTTTTTTCTCAAACTAACAATGCCCATGTAAAGTAACTACATGTACGTTCCCCTTACTGTTTCAGTTGTCGCAGCATAAGCTCCCTGTCTCTCTCCAAAAGCATCCTTAAAAAAGCGGTCTCTCTTGCTTGGTCTCGACTCGTAGAAAAAGACCACAGAGACTCCCTGTACATGGAGCTGCTCTTAAAAATCATAGATTTCCACAGAGGAGCCATCGCACCATCAGTCCAGTCCAGAAAAATAAAGACCAAGTCCTTGATGCACTACAGCCTGAGCTGGGTAAGCCTTGTCCAAGAAGATCCAGCAAGAAATACTGATGTCTTCTGACACTTAGACTTCTTAATAATCTTAATTAATCTTATGTGTTATACAAGGAAATCAAAGTAGTTCTAGATGCTGTTGCACATCCACAAATAACAATCCTCCACCAGTAAAGGACTGTCACACAGTCACACTGAGACCCTTAAGCCTGGCTGGTGGGACACCTGTAAGTCTATTCAGCTAAGGCTTCATGCTGTGGCCTGTTTGTGGATTAACAGCAACCTTCTGTCTCCCCTCCACCATACGGAGCCGTGTGGAGCCTCGCGTGTCACATGACACAGTAAACTAATCACCAGGACAGAGTAAGTGCTCTGCAAAGTCAGCTAATAACTTCGAGGGAGGTCCACAGATCTCAGAGCTGCAGGTGATATTATAGAAGGTGGCTGCTGAGGCTGAGATTAATCTATTTTGATAGTGATTTAGTTTAACGAGAGCCTATGAAAGTATCCAGTGTGTGAAGCAGTTTGTGTTTGCATACAAGGAAAGATAAGTGGAATATAATGCTTTGTGGTTCACTCAGTTGTGCCGTAACCACGATACTGGAATATTTAGTTCAGTTGTAACTTGCTAAAAAGTGTTTCAGACATATGAAAACAGACGCACATGTGAATATAACCTGACTCACCGTAAGGCAAGCAGCTCATGGCCTGTCTTGTCCTCATGGCTCTCTGCACGGTCGCCTATGGGATTAAAACAAGACGGACAAGAGAGATGCTGTTCAATATTACAATTCGGGCATAAAAGCACCACAAGAATGTGAATCTATAACATCGAGGATGTTGCTTACGTCCACTGATCTTGGCGACCACTCTTTGTGCCAGGGCAGTGTTCTGTGCCAGCTGCTCTCTGAAGCTCTGACCCATGTAGTAATCGATATCATTGGCACGCAGCAGCTCCTCAAAGGCCTGGAAGGTGTTGAGAATTAACAGTGAATGGAAAACTTCACAGACATGTTGAAAACTGATACAACGCGGTCAAATTAATACGTTAAAATAGTGCAGAGGGTTTCACGGTACCTTGGTGGTATCACCCAGGTGCTGGGTGAGGATATGGCAGACACCTTGCCCCTCTCTCATCCTCTGCCTCAGGTGGGACAGCTCACGGGCTTGTGTCTGGATCAGAGAGTTGTACTTCCTGTAACGGGAGGAAGTGCAAAGTATTAATGGCGAGCATTAAGGTCTATAATCCATATGACAAACCATATTTGTGTGAATCTGTTAAAAGAGACCAACAGAAGCTTCTATCTTTTCCAAAAGCCTCTCTGTCTCTGTCCACTCACCCAGGCCAGGTGGCACACTTCCCCTCCTCTGCTTGACCTTTGCCCTCCAGTCCGGAGCTCTTCAGCTGCGCCTCAAGTGACGCAACTCGTTCCATCAGCTCTTGCAGTTCCCTGCTGGGCTTGGACACTGAGCGAATCCCCTGGGTGTCAGACATCCAGCCTTCATCCTCTTCTACACCGCTGGGCGCTGGTGATGTCTCAAAGGCCCAGTTTACCTAGAAGGTGAGCCATAACAAACATCATTATGAAACTAATATAATCCTAAAAGACCAGCCAGTAACGTCGAGTAGAGGTTAATGTGACAGCACCTTGCGTGGGGTCCGCTCCAGACTAGAGGCGTAGTCGCTGGTGGTGGACAGGGAGCGCACACGTAGCTGCAGCCCGCGGATCACCTTGTGGCAGCGGGTCAGCTGTGAGCGGAGATCCTGGACCAGGTGTTGCAGAGAGGCCGCCGACTCATCTCCCATTTCATAAGCACCTCTGTCCCCGCTGCAGTTACCAGCGTACCAGCTGCCGCCCTCGTAGTCCTGCTGATTGGACAGTGACGTGCACATCTCCAGGTCATCAAACTCTGAAGGAGGGACGGATGGAAGAGACACATTGATGCAGGATTAGTAAGGATTAGTGAGTTTTTTTTTACGGGCTGAAAAAGTTTGAGAGAAGTTCGGTGCGTTTGTCACCTGGGCTGCTGGCGTCTTCTCTCTCAGCTTCGTTCTCACTGCGACCACAAGTCTCATAACCCAGATCCTGGAGATCCACTTGCACCTGCTTACTGGCCTGCTGGACCGATGTCTCCGCTGCAGAGACACGAGAGGGACAGTACTTAAATACTGTACGCTAAAAAGGATTTGTTTGCATCTGAGTGAGACTCACTGAGCAGGTCTCTGTAGTCCTTCAGTTGTTCAGCCTGAGCGTGGACCGTGGCCTCAGACACCATCAGCCTCTCCTGCAGCTCTCTGTTCTCCTGGTGGCTCAGAGCCAGGTCGGAGCTCAGACGGGCCGCCTGCTCATGGAGACCCTCCTCTATGTCCTGCCAGAGCTCTCCCACCTCGCTGCCGCCGCCGGCACGCTCCTCCTCCTGTAACAGCGAAGTGGGGACTCCATTACTCACATAAACAACCACGGGACTGAAGAAGAACAAAACACCCGCACATAGAGACTGTAACAGGAGGCCAGGGCCTGGAGGCAGAGCTGTTCCTGCACAGCTTTGCAAAAACTATAACTATAAGGTTTGTTTAAGGAGAAATAAGAGTAACATTTAAATAAGTACAAATGACTGTAAATCTGAACTAGATAGTAAAGTTTAGCATGATTTCATTTCTTTTTGAATGTGTGATATGTTACCATCTGAGGCTGGTGTGTGTGATGATGGGACGTCTGAGGCCTCGTGCACTGCCTCTTCCCTCCCTGGTCACTCAGACTAACAGACGGAGGACCTCGCTTCCCCGCAGGCACATGTAGTGGTGATGTTTCCTCCTCTTCATCTTCTTCCTCAATATCCTCGTCCTCCTCCTCCTCCTCCTCTTCTTCTTCCTCCTCCTCCTCCTCGTCCTCCTCCTCTTCCTCCTCTTCCTGGTTCAGTCCCACAAAGCCAGCTCGTCCTTGGCCCTCTTTCAGAGCCTGGTTCTCCTGCTGCAGCCTCTGCAGTGCACTCCTGGCAGAAGACACAAAGAAAGACATGCAATTTAGACATATGCCTAATGAAGCTGTCAAGGTTAGAAAAACTCATCAGCAGTACAACAATCAAAAGTTTTTCTGAGCATCTCTGAGACAAATACTCACCTCATCTGAGCCACGGAGCTGTATCCATCCCTCTCCAGTTGTAACTTTATTTCTTCAAGCTGCCCTTCAACTGTCTTCTGGGACAGGACCCCCTCAGCGCCACGAGCCTTCACAGAAGTCAAAAAAGATGCTGTTTGTTATTGGTCTTATTATGCAGTCAGGTTAAGGTTTAAATCAGTAGGAGGAAGATCAATCTGTGCCGGTATTTAAAGGGATTCAACAGTGAAACGTAAACAGAAGTGTTTTACCTGAATGGACGCCAAACGTCTGGACGTCACTTTATCATCGTCCTCCTCTATGCTGTCCGTGAACTCGTCACTGCTGCCGTCTTCATCGTCTCCCTCCTCCTCCTCCTCCTCCTCCTCTTCCTCAGTGCTGAGCTCTGGAAACACAACAACCATATAAGGACAATATCCACTGGCTCTTTTCTTCTGTTGTTTATGATTTAATCCTCTTTTATTCTTCTTATCTGCCTCTCTAGATCTCTCTACTCTCTATCCCGTTCTTCCCAGAAGTTTGTCTGGACTCTGAATCATCACTTTGGAAAGTCATGGGAGTGAAAGGGGAAATATTATGTCACAGGTTGCAGCAGCAGCCAAAAACACACTCAAGGCAGCGCAACCCAGTACAGAGTGTGTTTTCATGAGGAAAACTTCAAACTGAAACAAACGTGTTGGATTTTGGCACATTTATATTCACCAACATGAAAGGTTTGTGGTAACTGTGTGCCAAAACTGAATATGTGGGCAGCATGATCTTTGTTTTCTGAGTAATTTAGATACACACACACACACACACACACACACACACACATGCAAACACAGTGGTTTGTTGCCAGGAAGCAGCGGCTCAGTGGAAAGTGACTGGCAGGAAATTCAAAGTAAAATCGTTTTACAGAATAGGTCCTACACACACACACACACAAACACACACACATACACACAGTGTGTAGTACTAGATGTGAGTCATAGGTGCATGCAGTGTTGAAAAAAGTACAAGTTGTACTGGAGTAAAACAAAAATATTATTTTGGTAAAAGTGAAAGTCACCCATACAGATAGTGTATGTAATAGTAATAGTCTTAAAGTCTCTGATATTAAATGTACTTAAGTATAAAAATTACAAGTACAATTATATATATATATATATGTGTGTGTGTGTGTGTATATATATATATTGTATTTTCATGTATATATATACTGTATACTATGGGTGGACCGATTATTGGCCCTGTTGATGCTCTGATCCGATATTTATGATATCGATGATTATAATAGATGTTTTTATCTAATTCCTGATTAAATAATTTAAAACTGCTCTTATTTAGCTCCTGCAAAGTAACTAGTAATCACACTTATCAAATTAATGTAGTGGAGTAGAAGTATAAAGTAGCAGAAAATAGAAATACTCAAGTGAACTACAGTACTTGGGTGCATCTACTTGGTTACATTCCATCACTGGGTGTATGGGTGTGTATCTACAGTTGCTCTCAGCATTGTTGGGACTTGTGGGATTATTTCAGGGAAAGTTCAAAAGGCAGGTTGTTACTACAAATGTCTCCACCCTAAAACAAGTCTGAGAGTGAAACATTAAATGTCTCTGCTGTGAGGGACAGGACAGGAAACTGCTGGGTTATTATTGATGGAACAATGTGCTCTGTAAGCTGAACTGACTGAATGTGGGGCCCTGTTTACACACAGTGGCACTACATACTGTCACCACTCTCACACTGGGAACATGTAGACACTGTGTGTGTTGTTTGGTGTAATTTAAAACTTATGTGATTTTTTTTTGTGTTGTTGTTAAATATATGTTGAGTAAAAGGGCTCACATGAGCTTCCTTTATCTGGGCTTTAGAGCAGAACAGCCATGCAAACATGAAAACCATGCCACAATGTCATGCATGAGGGAGGAGGTACATGAAGGTAAAACACTCATTTGGATTGGAAATGTCTGGGAGTACACATTATAGTTGCATGTGGACATTTATGATATGAATTATCTGCAGGAATCTGTTGATAAATATTGATATTTTTCACCATGTGACACATTTTTAACATGTGTGTTCTTATGCTTATAAAATTGCATATTAGGACAAACTAGGAGGCAAACAAGAGTATTTCTACACTGAGGAAAGGTTCAGATGTGGGTTGATCTCTGGGGGAAAAGAGGGAAGGCATATAAGGACCACTGAAGGGATTTCAGGTTTGGGATGTTCTTAAGACAAAATCCCCAATTATACACAACAAACAAAAGTGCTTTTGACAAAAAGCGAGCACATTTTTATTCTTGTTGCATTTATACAAAAGGAAGAAGTGTTGACAAGGATTCCATCTCCGAGGCTAAGGATGAGAGATCAGGGCACAGATCCAAGTAAGAAAATGTCCTCTACCGAATATAAATATTTAATGGGCAAGTATTATTTCTGGCATTCACATCTCATGTGATTTATAGCGAGCACAGACAGTAAAATTGACTCGATATTATATTTTCCTGCTTTCTTGGTACAAGGCTGAACTGAAGTCCAACAAGCAGATAAACTAAAAACAAAACATATCATTAAAGTACCTTAACGGATGTAATCAGCGGACATCTACCACTTTATATCTAAAGAGGCTAGACCTGTTGCATGCATATCTGTCAGACTAAACTGTAACGAGTGCAGAGCAGTTATAAACTGTGCAGGAAAGCAATCCAGGGTTAAGCTGAAAGCAGGAGGAAACTACTCGGCCATCTTTTTTTAGGACTTTGTATCTTGGGCCTTGTTAAGTGTGCACATCCTGTTCACAAACAGATGATTTAAAAACAAATGATGGATGGTGAGACGTTTCACTGTAAGGCATGAGCTCGAGTTTCTCCACAAGACGTAACTTCACTGTGACAGTAAGGCTGGAAGAGCGACACCGGTGAGAGACAGTACACAGAAATGGCAATACAGAACAATCGCACTGCAAAGCAATACGCAGGCAGTTATTTCAAACACGATATAAAAAAAACAACATATTCACACCACGCTCACAAAATATATGCATAAATAAATAAGACTCTGGGTTGCATGTTGCCACTTCATACCATGGAGGTTAATCTGAACAGGCTTCGGCTACTGTGAGTTGTGCTTGTGCTATCTGGACGAAGCTGCCTGAAGGCTGACGGTCAGTTCAGATTTTTATTCACATTTAAGAGAAGGTTTTCTAAGATAATATTCACTTTTTGACCATCAGTGGCTACAGACAGCTTCATCTCACATTAAGTGTCACTCAACAGTGCTGTGGACAGACAGAATATCACGGAGCGTTAGTGACAGTGCCCCCCGCAGCCCTGGAGGCTGGACCCTGCCCATCCCCACCTCCAAAGTCAGACTGCCTTTTAGCTGCCCTGTCCAGCGCCAGGGTCATGTTACGGGTCCTGGCCAGGACCTCCTCCAGCTGTCCGCGGAGCGCCTGAACCGAGTCGAGCTCGGTGTGGAGGGCCTGGATCTTCTCTGAGCTGTGGGAGAGGAGAAAGTGTTTTCAGAGGAAAGGCTAAAGACTTACTGTATCGACAGGTAACTTGGCCTGTCAGACACCTGGGTGCAGCTCCCATACCTGTCACTCTTGGTGTGAATGTGCGTGAGATTTTGGTATAATCTCTTCTCCGCCCTCAGGGCATCGTTCAACTTGTTGTACTCTGACACGAGCTGCTCCAGCACAACCTAGATCAAAGTGGCAGGCACGGTTGAAGAAGGATGGAGAGACATTATAAATACATCACTCTTAAGCAGCACAAATACTGTCTCATTGGCTGTGAATGAAACAAAATCCTACTTGATGATTGGAGCTGTCCTTGATGTCCACTCGCATGCTCTGCTGGTGAGCCAAACGCAGAGCAGAGAGCTCCTTCTGCAGGACGCAAACACATGACTTGTGAGATTTAAAAAAACAAAACACAAGGTTTGCTTTGATGCATCACAGGGTTTGTACAGATACCTGAGCCTCCCTCTCCTTCTTCAGTACCAGCTGCAACTCCTCCTGGAGAGCCTTTGTCTCTGCCTCACTCTCTGTAGAGGACGGCTGCATCGCCTCCTCCTGGCCCTGCATCAGCTCCTGATGGATAAAGTGAACTGTGAAGATCAGGAGTGCAGGTTCACGGGAGTAAGTGGAGGGAAATGGGCGAACAGGTACCTTGATAAAGGCTTCTTTCTCTTTGAGCAGACTCCGCAGATGCTCCGTCTCTCCTCCCATCTCTCTCTCCTTGTCCCGTTTCAGCTCGCACATCTCCTGCTCTCTTAATGACAGCTGTCTGCGGAGCTCCTGCAGCTGGACGGTCTGCTCGCTGATCACAAGGGAGAGCCTGTAGGAGTAGTCCTGAGAGAGAACAAGGGAAGAGGTTGAAGGATTTTTGTGTACATATTTATAACCATTAACCTTACCAGGAACACGGCCTACCTGCAGATACTGGTCCTTGGAGCTGAGGGTGTTGAGCATGTCCTGGACCTGTGCTTGGTGCTCATTCGACTGGCGGCTGCGGTCTGACAGCAGCTCCTGGAAGAGTTTCTCTTTCAGCGCCAGCCGAGCCTTCAGCTCCTCTACGACCTCAGTGGGCCCGGCCTGAACTCTGGCGACGAGGGCGGCTGTCAGATCCTGTGACATGCAGAGCAACATACATCCAGAAACGGCCGCGTCAGCACAACTGTTGTATTTGTGAAAACCAGCAGTGCAGGTTTGTCTACGTGGACCGGTTTTTATTGAGCTTTGAAAATGACAGCAAACAATTTGAAGCATTGGCAACAAAGGCATGAATGAGTGTGTGTGTGTCACCTGTGTCTCCTGGCTGTGTGTCTGTAAAGCTGCCTGTAGCTGGCTGATGATGGTGTCTTTCTCTCTCAGAGTGCTTCTCTCCTTCTCCTCACTCTGCTGCTTCAGCCACTGGAGGTTCCTGTAAGCCTCTGCCGCCTGCTCCAGCTCCAGCTCTTTACCTCGCACCAGGGCATCCAGACTCTGACGGTCACAATCACAGGTGTAACCACGGCAAAACAGGACATTAAATACGTCATATGTCTTTCAAATGTTCACAAGTTTGTTTGTGTGTCACGATCGTACCGTGATGGTCTCCTCATTGCCGGACAGGATGCAGCGGAGTCTCTCCAGGTCTCGCTCCTTCTCCCTGAGGGCCAGCTGCAGCCTCCTCACCTGGCCCTCGCGCTCCTCCACGCAGCGGAACTTATCGTCAATGGAGCGCTGCAGACAGCAGAAGGGGGAGAAGGAAAAAAAAATTCACACTGCTGCTATTCTGGGAACCCTTGAGTGTGATATTCACCCTCACCCAGACATTCATCATACTGCAGTTAACAGACAAAATGAGAAGAGGTGCAGAATTCAACGCTCCTGCTCCTTGCAAACTACCGCAATGAAATGCATCAGGGGCTGACATTAACATTTTTCGTTAGGGAAACCTGCATCAACCGAACATAATATTTTTCAGATGCACGGCATACTAAGCACTTCTTTCCCCATGCTGTACGGTTGCAACAAGACTTATATAAGACAGTGGTGATCTTTTATGTCCGGTCCTAAAAAATTTCCTTGAAGATTTTTTACTATACTTTTATGCTGACCTTCTGGTTTAGCAAGAGTTTGCATTACTGTCTACCTCTGCTTCTTTCGACTGCTGCAAGATGCACACTTGGCTGTTTCCAGATGAAAAGCCACTTAATCTCCCCTGCGCTGAACAAACAGGAACAGTGGTTGCAAAAGGCTAGTCTTCAGTATCAAGGGCATTCTGGTGTCCTCTCACTATTTCTGCTAGGATCCATTAATTTCTGTGCGTGGTATGTTTATATGAATGTGTTTGGGTGAGTGTGTTTTACCTCCAGAGCTCTGTCTCTGTCTTTAATGCGCTCTCTCAGTTTCTCCAGCAGAGCGTCTCTTGGTTTGGAGCTTCCTGTCGACTCCAACATCTCTGAGTACTCCTACAGATACAAAGAGAGAGACGGGTCAGAAACATTAGCATGCGTCTTTATTGAAAGAGTATGAAAGTGTGTGGGATTGTAACCTGTAATTGTTGCTCCTTGTCCTGCAGAGAGCGTTTGAGCTGTGTGATGCTCCGGTCTTTTTCCTGCACCACAGCGTGTCTCTCTGCCTCGCTCTCCTTCAGAGTTGCTTCTTTAGCCTGAAGCTCCGAGTGACTTTTCTGAAGGGCACAGCGAAGGTCCTGCAGCACAGAGATGACAGGTTACGCACGGTTCAAGACGTCTTTCAAAGGTTTGGTTTTCTCTCAATTCACACTGACCTGGTTGTGTTTCTCAGTGACCTCCCTGTGCTGCAGCACCTCCTGCAGATCAGAGTTGAGTCTGTCCTTGAACCTCATCAGGTCGTCTCCTTGCCTCTGGCTCTGTCTCAGACTCCTCTGGCTAGCCTCCAGCTCCAGGCCAAGGGCGAACAGAGAGCTCTGCACCCCCACCAGCTCGCCCTGCAGCTGGGCGAGCGTCAAGGACTCGCTGACCCCCTCTGGAGCCTGAAGAAAGAATAACCATGGATCAGAGACAAGATTTCTCACCATCCTGCAATCCTTGCAGCATTATACATCCACTCTTTCTCACCTTGCATTGAGCCAGCTGGTTGCGGTGTGCCATCTCTCTCAGCTTGCACAGCGTGGTGTTCTGCCCTTCAATCAGCTGGCACAGCTCCTGGGCCTTTAAGCAGAATACATTACAAGTATGAGCACCTTCTCAAATACAAGTATCATGTCACGCTGGTTGTTCATCTATAAATACGAACACTCACCTCACGGTCTTTGGTGCTGTTGGACTCCGTGAGGCCCTGAATGGTTCTCTCCTGACTCTGAGCAGCCTGACGGATTGAACGCAGCTCACACTCCATCTCGTTCAGCTTTTCCTGCAGCTTCTACACACGGAGACGAGAATCAAAGTCAGCCACATGTGGATTTATCAAACACATCCAGCTGTAATTAGCGCTCTTATGTGCCATACCATGTTGTTGGCCTCGCTCTCGTGGATCTTGGCCTGCAGGGACTGGACCTGGAGCTGGGCCTTCTGCAGCTCACTGACACACTGACCGGCCGCACACTCATACTGGTTCAGTTGACTCTGCTGCTCCTCAACCAAGCTCTAAAGATAAGAGTCAGGAGTTCACGTTATAAAAACAATTCTTAGTATACATATGTTATAATATGTTAATTTGCTCAGTCTTGTGACCATTATTTGTGAGGAAGACATTTTGTTTGTTTCAAAATTCATGAAAAACACAGAGGCTGCGTAACACTCAGTGGATTGTGTAATATGTGTACGACATTTTAGAAACCCTGCTCATTCATGTGTGCACTTTGTAAAAAGCTACAACGGGGAGCGAGCCTCTGAAGTGATGGGGGGAGTGTCTGCACGCATGAGTTAGCACAAGTGAGTGTGCTCAGAGTGCTCTGAGCCATTATTATCTTTACATAACCGCCTATAAATGCTTCTAACTCACACTGACGGGAGGAAAAATGTCATCGAGATACACTGACTTAAACGTCTATTCATCAAGATCAAATTGCGGTTTAACGTAGTAGAGATTAAACTAAATGTATATAGATTTTTACTGCATTTTCTAAAGTTTTTCTATCATTTAATTGGGTTTATTGCACTAGCCAACCAGTGTTGAGATGTCGGGGTGGTCTGACATTGCGTGGATGTCTCTTCGCCTCAAGGGCTCCGAGTGAAAATAGGCCAGTAGTGGAGTCACTCTGTCTTAATGTCTCCCCACATCTAACCTACTTCAGTCAGCGGCCTTGGCCCGCATCACACACTTATTAAGGAAGAACATCGAATTCAGAGACAAATATACACCCTCCAGACACGATCTCGGAGGATATTTATCTTGGAGAATATACGGATACATATTTGTGCCTGCATACTTCAGCAGAATATCCTGTGCTGCAACAAACTAGTTCCTCATTGCAAAAGCTGGGAGCCTCTAGTGTGTCTGCAGGCTGTGTTGGAAAACTAGATCCTTAGCTTCCTAATACCTACATCAATTTAACTACATAAGCAATTACATATGAAATTTGGAGATATTTACACCCACTAAACTGTCAAAAGTGCCTGTTCATTCACTCTCTACTCTATTGACCTGACTGATGACCTCACACTAGGTAATTAGGCCATGTCCTGTGTCACAGCTTACCCGTGTACCTGACTGCTCATGTAATGTATTGCCACACATGGACTAAGCTCACACGCATACATACAGCACTGCAGCTCACATCCTTGTGGGTGAGAGCTTGTTGGAGAAGCTCAAGGCAGGATTTAAGTGACTGACAGTTGGATTATGAGGCTAATTAAGCTAAAAAAAAAAAAAAAAAGTGGTGAGAATAATCGTTTAGTGGGCAGGCTGTCAAACATCAAAGTCTGCTAAGTTAGTTGCAAATTTCCAGTGCATAGGCGGATTTCTCTTCTCCACTGAGTGTCATCATCCTGCACTAGTAAAATCCTTCGATTAAAGCACCATCAGCATCCTCATCATGGTTTTATACCTGGTGGGGAGGCGGGCGAGGATACTCTTTGTACAAATCTTCAAATAAATCTTCCATTTCAGCAAAGTTCAGATCCTGGTCGAGCCTGTGATTCAGTCTGATCAGAGGGGTCTCCGGCTCAGGTGTTGGCAAGTGGTTCTCTCGTTCTCCATCTGGAGATGTGTAAGACATTCCCAGGAGAGCTTCAGGGGAGCCCAGCAACGCACCTCCATTACTGGAGCTCTGTCGGAGCAGCACCGGCAGCTTGCTCCCCTTAGAGGTCTGCACCGGCCGGTGGACAGCGTAACTCTGCAGCAAACAGAGGGCCAGAGAGAGGCTGGGTCCAGGTGAGGTTTGTCCGTGTGGGACTCCCATGTGCTCCTCAGAGAGGGAGTCAGATATCCGGTCGTCTATTGGTTCCCTGGGGGAGCTCAGCCGTCCATCTGTTATGGCTCCAGGCCGGATGTATTCCTCGGCTGTCTCTAAGGATGCTACCGAGGGGCTGGAGCTGGCTCGTCCAGCCAGGGTGCGATCGCTGTCTGATGTTCTCGTTTGGTCCTGGGAACCAGGCACCAGAGTCAGAGAGGAGGGGGCTTCTTCTAAATCCTCCACACGCTCTCTTTTTCCATCTCCACCTCCAGTCACACTCCCTCCGATAACACTGGCTGAGTATCTGGTTGACGGCCCGCAGGAAATACTCCGTGCCAGCTTCCTGGGGACCTTGCAAACAGCCTCATAGTCCGAGTCTGCCACCCGCAAGTAGGAGCATCCCCGACACTTCCTGGGAGTGGTGGGAACACGATGTGAGCCCGCAACTGTGACCTCTGACCCCGGAGCAGCAGGACACTGAGGGTGGTGGTGCTGACATTCCAGGCAGTCGTCGGCCCAGGACTCATACAACGAGTAGACAAGATCATCCTGGAGCAGGGCGCAGTACTTGGCATGAGTAAGACCTGAAATGTCCACCATCCCATCTCCTGATCCTTCGTGAGCTCCAGGTAACGTCACAGCCCCCTCCTCCGAGTTCGTCTTCCTGTAGAGCCCGCCGATGCACTGCCTCAGCCGATGTTTCTCCTGCAGGAGCCGCTGCAGTCTCTCGATGGACAGGGCCTCCACGCGGGCGATCACCGTGTCGAAGCGGTACATGCGGTCCAGCATGAAGGTGCACTTGGAGCAGGCGAACTCTCCTCTGCCGTCCCGGGCCAGCTCTCGCCCGAGGGCGTGAGACAGCAGCACCTGCAGGTTGAGCTTGGCGGTGGGGTGGAAGATCCATCGCCGCTGGTTACCACAGAGCTCCCGTCCACAGATGCGACACGTCTCCTTCATCTTGAGATCGAGCATTCCACAGGCTTATAATAACTATCGAGGAGTTTACTCTAACACGAGGAGGAATCTGATACCACCTAAACACAAAAGAGCCGCATCAGAGCAAAACACATTAAAGCCTTTTTTTCCATCTGCATTAATGTAAAGCTCCTCATGACATCAGTCTTTACAATGGCTTAAAAATGAATGGGATGAGGTAGAGAAGAAGGAGTCTAATGGTTGCACATGTGGTTTTTTTTTGGCAGGACTGAACACAATGAGGTAAAAATAAATAGATGAACAGATACTGGGATCATCACTGGAAGAAATCCACGAGTCCATTCATTCGCCGGAGGTGCAGGTGCATCGGGAATATGGCGCACAGCCCCGCAGACCACGTCATGTCAATGTCTCATCAATCAGATGCAGTTATTTAGCTGTGTGTCGTCCTCGCGCCGTTTCGCATTGGCCAACAGCACCGCACGCGCCTCTGCACCATCACCATCACCGGGCTGTCACGCACCGCGCGCCGACAGGTTCATCACGGATAGGTAAGGCTAATGCATCCGGCGAGCACGGAGCGGTAACACGCGTCCTGGGACAGCCCTCTGAGTCTCTCCCCGGTGTCCGCGTCCGAAGAAGGGACCCTTCATTCATGTCACAGCCTCCGCAGACAGACACGGAGGCAGACACGCTCTCACCGGGCTCGGTTCTCCGTGCGGTCTGAGATCCTCCGGGTAGATAACGATGTGGCTGCCCGGACCAGACCTGCAGCGGCGGAGCGTACCATCACGAGAGGAGATGGAGGGGGGGTGGAGGAGCCCGGCGCAGTCACACAGAGATGCTCACGGTATAAAATCCGCTATGATTCCGATTCAAAACGACTGTTTTTGTTTTAAAACACGCAGATAAACGTAGAAACAGCGAGTATCTGTTGTATTTGGGGTTTTTTCTGTAAAAGAAACAGAGTATGTTCCCCCTGGAGTCTGATACCTCCTACTGCCTGGTTTACTAAGCTGTGTTCGCCTGACTGAACAGGTGAAATGCTCAGTAACATGGTAACATTAGTGACGCTCTGTATAATTAAATAAAACTGAAAGCGACACTTTATTCTCTTCTATGTGACCTACACAAGGCAGGAGGCTAGCATGAACATGTTATATATGTAGGTCAATGTATAGCCTTATAATTAGTTTGATAATATATTACAGTATGATCAAAATTCTGTATAATGTTTACACATTACTACAAAACTACTGTACGTGATGAGATATAATATTATATTCTGTCTCATATCCTGTTTTGTTGTTTGTTAAAGAAAAAGCAACCAACACCCAAACATACAGCACAATGCCAGATATTCAGTAATGATTATGCTATAGAGCCACATCTCTCTCTCTCTCTCTCTCTCTCTCTCTCTCTCTCTCTCTCTCTCTCTCTCTCTCTCTCTCACACACACACACACACACACACACACACACACACACACAGCCTAAGGGTTGAGAACCAGTTTCCACCTCCCTTCAGACTCTACTGTACATGAAGTAAAATATCCAAACATACACATGTGTTGTGTGTATTACAATAGTAGTAGTATAAAACATGGACTAACATTTATTTTTGCAATAATTACATAACCCTTATGATTATATCATTAATGGTGTTTGTAACTAAGAATGCATCACTACACATGTACGTATAAACTACAGACCAGACCAATAAAATGAATCATTTTCATGGCCGCCATCATATTGGTGTTGTACATGGGAGGAGGTTCAGCAGGGTAAAGACAAAAGGATGTTTTCTCTGCTACACACAATGATCAGTGAGCAATAAAACTGGTTACCAAGACAACACATAGGGTAGTACAGTATGTGCATTAGTTACACACAGCTGCTGTGTGTGTGTTGATGTAAAGATCGCCTGAGGTTACATATGAAGATGAACATCGAGGTCATCATCGTCATACTGGAAGCATAACAGAGACAGATAATCATTTTTCAACAGTCTTCTGCTGCTAATAGATTGTTGTCTATTAAGTAATTAAGTGGAATTAAGTATATTTAAGACACAACTGTGGGTTTTCCTATCTTTTATAAAAGGCATTATAAAGAATTCATGATAAATTAATTAAAAAAAAGTATACATTTTATACATTAGGTTGCTGGGTTGACTTGCTAACTTGTGAGCATATCACTGAACTTATTAAACAACCATGCTGATGTGGTGGTGTTGGTCCTTTAAAGCACCTTTGTCAAACTTGTCTCAAAACATGCTCAAATTAGTATTATTTGTATGTCCCGTTGCCGTGGTGCAGATACTTAAACAATGATATGACTGTGGTGGACAAACAACTGGGCCTTTCTCGTGCATCTGACCATGCAAGCTCGTCTCTGCAGTGACCACAATTTTTGTTTTCCCTCAGGCACGCAAACAGATGGTCATGCTGTCACGCTGTAGACTTCCAAGCTGATACGCAGTGAAAATTCCCCCGTCGACTGCAGATATGCTTTCATCTTCGAAGTAATGCTATGGCTTCAGGACAGAGCACACAGAGTGCATCTTCATTAATGTGTGAGACAAATTTAGGGGACCGTGTGTCTCCTTCAAGGTCCTTATCGATTGCTGATTATTCAAAGGATTAAAAGGCCTGAGTCATTTTCTGATATTTCCCATTTCCATAAATACAAGCAAATGTTAAAGTGTAGAGACATTTAGTTGCTTGCAGTGTGACAATTAATACAAATGGTTCTTGAAGAGGAGCACCTGGAAGCAATTGTGTCAAGAGGTTCAAGATGACATGTCTTTCCTTCCTCGTCCTGTCTCTCTCCAGACACAGATTTGATCTAAATGGCTGTGGTGTCTGGGGAACTAATTAAGAGCTCTTAGGGCAGTTGTCTGTCTGAAACAACACAACTTGATATCAGTGTTGGGGCCGCTGAGCACTCAGAGGTCGATCTGACCTATCGACAGCCCGGCTGAAACCAGACCTGCTAAACTGCTAACCAGCGAGATGCCTGCATGAACACACACACATATGAAAGATGGCACCTCATGGGAATGTGCACACAGACGCAGACACACAAAACCCCAGTTACACTGATCCTCACATGATCTCTTTCCAGCTAAACAATTTCTGGCATTGCAGTAAAAATTAAATTGCTGAGAGGTTTTACTGAAGCCCACATTTAAAATAATATTAGTGTCATTTAAAGATACAAAATAGCTGCAATGGTTTTTCCTTGAATACTTAAAGGCCCATATTGTAGAAAGTTAAAATCCCATGACTATTTTTTATTATAAATCAGGTCCAGTTGCTATAGAAATACTGTGAAAGTATGACAACACTCAAACCACTGAGAAATGCACAAAGTCAGAAACTGTTCCCTCAAACGAGCCGCCAGGACTTCCGTACGGTTATGATGTCACAACTATATTGTGACCGTAGCATGACGTTGGTTGCAAAAACGCCAGCAGAGGTGAAGCGGAAAAACACAGTTAAGTGGTGCTGGCTCAGCCCGGTGAGAGCTGACCGATCAGAGCAGACTGGGCTTTTAGGAAGGGGGGGGGGCTAAAAGAGACTAAACTAAAACAGAGCATTCAGACAGAGGGTGAATAGAGGTGCTGCAGCAATCGACAGTGTGAGAAGAAGAATATGTTTTCTGAACATGAAAGCATTTAAACATTTTTTTTAGAAAGATGCCCCGAAATAAAAGTATGAACCTGAAAATGAGCAGAATATGGGACCCTTACAATCCAAATATATGTTTCATGGTATATGTGATGGTAAGTGTGATCCATCAACAAAACAACTGTCACTTCCCTCTAATTTTGCAATGTCACATTTACTCAGCACTGACCCAAGAAACCTGTATTTCAACATGTACCTATATCAAGGTTATATCTTTGCTTATCTACTGTATATGAACACTCAAACTCAAAATGATGCACCATGTTAATCATACTGTTCACACCCAAAGACACTAACTCACTGCTCCCTTAGTGACTAAATGTTTTGCACATACAGTGCAGCTGTCCATCATTAAATGCAGTACTCCTCAGCTCTGTTTGTTTTCCTCTGCACATACATCTCATGTGAAATCTGAGCAAAGAGCCAGCTCACGAGGTAAATTTGCATCCTTCATTCACAACTGATTTACAAGTTAAAGCGCCTGCACAGGAACACCGACAACACAACGCTGCTTGTCTGAGACTCAACAACAAACCAACATGAAGCAGCACTGCACAGCACCAACAAGACGAAAAATGAAGCTATGCGTAGTGGTTATGACTGTAATTTTGTAGAGCTACAAATAGAGCGACAAATGGTAAAGACTCTCTGTGGATGGAGGGAGCTGACATCAAGGTAATGGTTTCCCTCCATGTGTAGCTTCATTACATATCAGGGGAGAAATGTGTCCTCGGGGGTGTCGGTGCAGCTAAAGCCTGTAAATGTAATGAGTTTCTGGCACTTTGCATGATGAGATGAATCCTCTGTAAGATGAACTGTACTTTCACTGGAGGCCTCACATGACGCTGTATCGACTGCAGTATTACAGTTATCTTTTCACAGCATGTTCCTCACTTCTGTTTGTTTGCTTCAGAGCAGACATTTTCATCTGGCACTACACTTTTTTCCAAATCTGACCCTTCCAAAAAAAAAAGTTGAATAGGCCTGCTTCAGAGGAAAGTTCATCATCACATATCTGTAGTCGTTTGCTCATCAGACTGGAATCAACCACCCTCGATCACTTATGAAACATTCAGGGTCAGATTGCACAAAGTTTAAGCTCACCACAGGATGTTTCACTAGATGTTAACTTCGTTCCATAGTTTGTTCTTTCAGCGGTGGTATAATGATGCTTCTGTTCTTGTATTACAGAAAGCAGCTGTATTGATTTTATCATGTTGGTTTCTGCACAAACCATCCTGCAGTGACAGACTGCATTATAGTAACATTTTGAACACTGCACTTCTTTTCAGAGGCAAAATGAGGGAGGATGTTCAAACTTTTCAGTTTTTTTCTTTCTGTACCACAATCTCTTCAATTTACGATGAATGCAAAACACATTTTCTGATCTCCCTATATCTTAATACCCTCGGTAATTTCCGTAAAGCAGCTTGTAATAAACAAATTATTCTGATATCTTATCTGCAGTTGTCAGCTCCTGTTTGAAAATGCTACACTCACTTCTCCATAAGGAGGCAGAGTCTGTCTGACATTAAAAACAATGAGATCTGTGAAGCTGTTCTGACACTTAGTGGAGAACTTTATAATGACACGTGAAGGCTAATTAATCAAAGTTGTTTTAAATACAACAATGAACGGCACAAACTGTACCTGTGTCTTAGTCTTTTACCTTACATACAAACACAGAGCTGCACATACCTGCATCTCCTGTTCTATACGCAGCCTCTCGTGACCCAGTTCCTCCTGATAATACTGAAACAGAGGAGACAGACAATAAATCGGCTGTATGTACTAATAAAATAACTGCATACAATATGTAGAGTAAAGAAACAAATAAAAAGAGGAAGGAGAATGAATAAACATTCGTAAAAATATCAGATGACATCATGCTTCAGGGTGTGTACAAGTGCGTCAGTACTTCCATGCATGTGCACCTGCAGTGTGTTTAAGTTTGTTTAAGCTGTTGTTGTGTGTGCAAATAGCTCTTGTGTGACCTACATGAATAGCTGTTAAAATGAGGTTCAGGAATGTCACACATGCTGCTTCAGGAGCCTCTTTCTAGAATAGAAAGTCTGACCAGAGGCGACATGGTGGTCCGGAGGAATGCAGTAATATTAGAAGTCTAAATTGTTTGACTGAGAGGTTTTGAATGATAGAGACGCATTTACTTAAGTGTTATGGAAAGATATGGGCAAGTTTGGGTTTCCGAAGACGCCATCGGAGAGGAATTTAGATGTTTGAGTGTCATTTAAACAGGAATAAAAAGCGTTTATACCTCCACGTCCTTGTCCTTCTGCAGCAGAGATGAAGACAGCTCCTCCACCTGCCCCTCCAGCTCCCCCACCCTCAACGTGAGAGTCGTCTTCTCTCCACTCAGCTCTGTGATGAGGGCGTCCTTGGAGCGAAGCTCTTTAGTCAGCTCCTCTATTAACCTAAACACAGACAGAGTCAGTCAGCGAGACAGGGAGGAGGATTTGGTTTGTTTGAAATTGATGAGCAGATTTCTTAGTGTTTTTCTCCACCTGTCTTTGGTGGTGTTGGAAGGAGACAGGATGCTGGGAGGCCTCTCGTCCTCTGGGATGTCCTCCATGGGGGTGTCCAGGGAGAGGAGGGAAGCCTGGGAGTGTGATCCAGCCAGCGAAGCCATCCGCTCCGCCTCGCTGCGTGCTAGCTGGGCCTCCTGGAAAATAAACACACACGTAGAAGCTGTTATGATTTGTAAATCCGAGGCACCTGTTTGTCAGTTTCATATAACTATAATTATTTTCATACGTATGTTGTGCTAAAAACACAATCGCTGCCTGGATTATATTCAGACACAACGTGCATCTTTTCTTTATGAGTTCATGGTTGCCTTTGCACTATTATTGAATACTTGATAGTAATTGTTGTTTTCATCCACTTTTTTTCAGAGCTATGGTTACAGTGCTGTCAGTGCCTGAACATAACCATAAAAATCTTGTATAATAGTGTAGTCGCCGCATGTTGCAAATTCCTCTTTATGGAAATATAAAATATTATACATATATTATCGCATATTAGTTGTATATCAATGAAATGTTTTTATGAAATATGTCTAGAGTGGGCGTACCTCCTGCAGGAGCTGAATCTTGGTCTCAAGCACTTGCTGCATGTGATCGATTTCCTGCTGTCTCTCCTGACACCGTCTCTGCAGCTCTGCCTCATTGTGATTGGTCAAGCTCTCCGCTGTTGTGCTGTTCAACAGGGAAAAAGGAAAGTTAGAGTTCAAACACGCATAAATGTAGTCAGAGGGGTCAGTATCAGAGCACGATGGAGACGTGAGTGAGAGCCAAGAGACAATATGATGTCATCACTTTCCTGTCGGCGATGATGCTCATGGGATACCCAACACCACCAACCCACTTATAGCAGAGATTGAGTAAGCTGCCCCGCCCATGGTGTAGGCTTTTATTGTCATGGTTAATGCTGCCAACATGTATTCTCACATGAGTGATGTTGTCACAGTGTGAAAGTGGTGAAAGGCTCGATACAGCAATCGATGCAGTTAAGGTACTTTTCAACTTAATCTGAAATTCTTTACACACACGGCCTGTCTTTTTGCTCCACGTCCCCCATAAATCATACTGAAACTAACAAACTATGCTGCTTCATGACGTAAGCATCTCCCGTCACTCCTTCTGACTCCAACTGTGCAAGCATCTGTCTTTATCACTTAGTCAGTCAACAACGCCACCCCAGAATTTCTGCTCCCAGAATGGCACACGCCACCCTGTCGCCATTGAGTCCCGTTCTAGAACGTCTCTACATACGTTTTTAACTCTGTCCGCCACATGCAACAGCTCAAATAACTGGGATATTTTGAACCGGTCTGAGTAATGCAGATGTCTGTGTCATGGACAAATGGCCTTTATGTGTGGTGGCCGAGACCTTCACCCCCTGAGCGCTTCTGGATGAAGTCAGAAGAGAGTTGATGCAGTAATCTCAGAGAAATGCTGGGAAGTTTCACGTTCAAGAGATTAAGATTTAAGACAGACAATTTGTTGTTGCCTGTTAGTGTTCCTTCGCACGTCATGGATTTTTATGACGTGCTGTGTGTTTGCCAACAGTCGCAGTGACTGAGCTGTTCTTCATTTTGGCAGTGCTGCAAACTGGTCGATGTCCAAACCACGGAATATGCAGCAAGAACAACAAAGAGTCCACAGAGCTGAGTAGAAATGGTGATAGTTAGATTACCGTCAACTAAAAGACTGAATACGTACTGTAGAAATGACAAAGGCCAGGTGGAAAGCAGAATCAAAGTCGTGAAACAATAACCTCTTTACTGTCAGAATCATCTCTGCTGACACGATGCAGCAACAGTAATAGAGACCAGTAATAAGAGCCAATTCATCCTTTCCAAGAGTGTCAACAGTTGGCCAATGATGAACTATTAAAGGTCAACAGCCCTGACCTTTAAGCAGCATCTCTGTCCATTTCAGCTAAACGCAGGGCCAGCTGTTGTGGAGCGTAAGCCATACAGAGTGGAAACTGAAATGCCACCATGCTAACAATCCTGGAAACGCTCCATCTTTGCCTAATTATCCCACGCAATCTACTAAACTCCTGCAGCAGTTTCAAGATACATCCTGGAACAAGAGAAGGCGTCCAAGAAGAGGAGGACATCTGAGTCAGCAGTATCAAACATTTTCCCTGTGCAGCCATGAGGGTTTGTATACTGTACTCACCCTTTATCAAATCACCTGAAACAACTCTTCAAAGAGAAGACACAAAGGGAGCAGACTACCTGTGTTTCTCAGGGTTTTTGTTCTCCCCAGTAAAGTCAGGCAGATCTGACACTTGCTATCATGGCTGCTTCAAGTTGAACCCCCTGGTTAAAGTACATCTCCTGGCCTCCTCAGCCAGGGTTGGCTGCGGCTCAGGAGCTGGAACGGGTCGTCCACTAATCAGAAGGTCGGTGGTTTGATCCCCGACTGCACGCTTTAGTATCTGAACCCCAAACCTGATAAGCAGGCTGGCCTCGACGATCAGTGTTTGAAGCGCTATACCATGTCTCATTTACAACAGCAGCATTTTTACAGCCTGTCTACAATAATCCTACTCGAGAGTTTGGTAACATGTCAGGGGTTCAAGCTGTGGGTTTTCCAATCAAGGTTTGTGTGTGTCCATTATGTGTGTGTGTGTGTGTGTTATCTCTATCAGCTGCTGCATGACATATGAGCTGTTAGAGATATGAGGTGTTACCACAGTTAAGACAGGACCATAGATGGAGGTGGATCTGCCCTCCCGAACACGCTATGTACTGTTTTAATCAGAGTACATATGACTGAAGAAGGCATTAGAATAATAAGATCTCATTATGTTTCACAGGCTGTTCATGAAGGGTGTATCCATCAAGAGGAACAGTCGATATCTGCCTGTCTTGTCCGGTTATCAGTGATGTTAAGGAGCAGTGAGGACCTTTTACAGTTCGACACTTTCAAACAGAGAGTTTTCAGTTCAGTCAAACAATCAGGGACAGAAACTATTTGACACCAACAACCACACTTACAAAAGTCTGTATCCTTGTAAGGTTGCACATTAAGTTATTACACATATAGCTTATATTATTTTTAATGTATATAGTCTACTTACAATCTGCACTTATATTTCTGTCCTGTGGTATCAGTAAAGACTTATCTTGTCTCTTATTTTAATAAATAGCTATGATAAATATTCGTGGACTTACAGTGCTTTATCCAGAAGCTGCTGTTTCTCCTGGAGCTCCTGCTTCAAGCTCTCTACTTCCACCTTCAGCTCGATGTTCTGCAACAGATGAAAGCAGCAAAGGTCAATCATCATCACACATCATCATCACGCATCAGCAACAACAGATACTGTAAATTAACATGTGTTACTACACTGCAGATTCAGTGATAGTGGCAGGTGGTCAATTGCAATAATATACTGTCGAATCACTGTTAAAGTGAAGGGAAACCTTGTTTAATATTGCAATAGGCCTATGGGAAAAACACATTTTCTGCCAATATTCTGCAATTTCATACCCATGCAGGTGTTTTCACTTAATTGGCTGATTATACTCCCTCTCGGGACTGTGTGGGCTTCAACCTGTGTAATTAGCCTGAAAACCCCTGTGTGAGTACAGCCTATCATAAAAATATTTCACATCAGAAATGTTGACTTGTCAAATCAGGAGAAGCACAGGTCTAGTTGATATCAAAATAATACTAAAAGCATGATATTCCATTTAAGTGAGCTAGTTTCAGGGTACTGGTAATGTGCATGCTGGCTCATCTGGACACGTGATGGAAACTGAGCCGTCGTTAACGAAATTTGTTTCACCTGTTTCTTTCCTTCTATGACAAGTCAGAGTGTCTGCAGTGAAAAAGGTCTGTTTTACAATAGAAATGACACAATGAATCAAGTCCCGATACAAAAGATATGACACGTGTGACCTTTTAAATCATAAAAACACAAAATGAATATTTTAATTTGGCGTATCTTGACTTACGTATCACACGTGCAGCAAAACGGACATTTAATTATAGTAAAGCTCGTCATATATTGCAGAGACAAAGGACTACTGAATCTGTTTTAGGATCATGTAGCTGTATGTAAGGTATGTAAGCTGTAGGTAAAAAAAAACATTACATCATTTTATGTGATCTCTACTGTATGTCTGAGGTTCAATGACAGGTTATATATCAAAGAGATGAGACTCTGTGAGGGTTTTAAAAAGTGTGCCTCACTGTATTTCATTACTTATATATATTCTCTCCTTAACATCTCGATCACCTTTCTCGTTCCCTGCTCGGTTTTCCTTCATCACACCCACATCTCTCTGTGTGAATGAGTGCTGCCTGGTGTTGTGTATCATCAGTACAGAACATCTGACTGTGCTGTCACGGCAGTTATATTTAGAGCTGGCGAATTCAGGGCAGCTCAGATACTCACCCCTGAGGCCAAAGGCTAAACTCCACAGTTTGTTTACCTGCTGCGGTCCACGGGGGACATTTAAGGGCCAATCTAGGCTCTAGCACTGGGGAAGAGGATTTAAACGGTGAGAATGGAGGGGCTCATTCTTTCCATTCTGACCTTAGACTGAAGAGACAGGACAGTTTATCTGTCTGTCGTTTGTCCGTCTGCTGGACTCGGATCAGATAGCTGCTCTCACTGGTTTTTATCACCTTTATCACTCCAGCTTGGCTCAGCTTCATCTTAACAGACTGACTTGTCTCTCCTCTCCTTCTTCTTCCCTTCTCTTTCTCTGTTTTAGAAATATTTTAGTGCCTTGTCCAAATCTGTTGACCTTCCCCTGTCCCCGTCGGAGGGCTTTATATCTCTAACACTCACGAAGAGCCGAGCTACACGTGCACCAACACTCGCAGCCTGAAATCAACACATACACATTTTCTGAGAGGCAACATGAGGGCTGGACACACGCATACTGCTGGTGGCTACACATGCACGTGCTGCACATGTGACCAAAGCACATAATACTTCTGCACGAACACTCCCAGCCAATCAGAGAGTGACAAATATTCAGGAAAAAAAAACACAGTTTGAATCTGATTTTACTTCTTATTTTGACAGATGGGTGACACAGTATCAATATCAGTGAATCTGTCAATTATTAGCAAGTGATAGCTAAAGTATGACATATGCCAGATATGCAAGATATATTCAAAGTCCTTGTTGTGGCTTGGTCTTTAATTCACAATGATAAAAATGATGATTAAACAGAAATCTGTCAGCCAAATGACAGAGTACAAGTTGTTCACTTGTACACTGCTTGTGGATTGAATTTCAGCTTATCTGAAGTTCGTTTTTCGGCAAAAAAAGACTGTGTTTCTTGAAAACATAGTGCAGTTAATAAAAGTTGCGAAACATAAGCAGTTAGAAAAGAGGACGGCAGAACCTTATTTTAAGGGACATGAAGTTGTGTTTAGTAAAGCAGAAAATATGCATACGTTATAAGTAACCTGTTTCTGTATTAATTTAAGAATGGATGTGCAGTGAAATGACATTTTGAGAAATTACACTTTTAATTTTTCGACATTAGGTGGTATAATGTTGAAGTATATGTTTAATGAGTCTTAAATTTAAGCATGTGGAGCTCTGTAAGGACACAGATACAAATCTCATTGCTAATTAATGTTATTCAGACAAAGTTGTCTCAACTGTGCAGCACAGCGAGGTGATGCAGCAGCCACTAGGACTTATGCAACACACGACCAGGCATGTGCTCTGCATAGCTAATGACGGTAAATGATTCGCCTCCCTGCTATAATAATAAATAATGTAACACGCCACTAAGAGGAACACGTATTGCTGCCAGTGTGTGTGTGTGTGTGTCAACATCTTGGCTTACAGTAAGAGACATTTTCCCATCTTGAAAAAACAGCTCTATATATAGAAACCCATCACTGTGCACCTGCTATTCTGGCCCCTCCTGGCCTGTCGGCCCTCAGCAACAGATCCTCTAATAACCAGGCTGTGCAGGAGTGTCACTCATGAACCAATCATACCTGGAGCATATCATATTCTATCAATTCATCTATTGATTAAACTGCTCACTTTGTCATATTCTAATCCACACTAAACCATATAAATGCTCTGGCATTATCACTTTATTTGCATAATGAAAAAAGTAAATATGCTATTTTGCATTAGAGATGCTAAATATGGAACAATTATTTTCATGATTTGAGTAATCAGAAGTCATTTATTGAATAATTGATTATCTTGTCTTTAAAATGTTTTAAAATACTGAAAAAAATCACAACTTTCACAATCACAGATCCTTCAAGTTAAAGGTGACATCAGTCAAAATTCAGTGAGTCCACAACCCAAAGATACTCAGTTTACTTCACAATAATATTAATAAAAGCAGCAAATCATCTCAAGTGAGACACACGAACCAGGGAATGTTTTGGCATCTTTGTGTAAAAAATGAATGATTAACCGATTATCAAAAAACTTTAATTTTCTCTCGACCGACTAAGTGACTTATCATTTGTATTTTATTCATATCAAATAAATCTCTAATGTAACAAACCATACTGTGAAGACACGTACAAACACACGTGTCATGAAGCACGAGTCTTGTCCTACAGTCAGTTGTATGAATACATGTGATTAATAAATGAGTGTACTAGCCAGCTCTATAAATACACTTTCTCTGAGAGCTCTGAGAGAGATCACTATGTGCCCAGGACCAACACACCTAGTCTGTACTGTATTACACTGAGGACGGGAACACTGACGCTCTGTCACGATCGTCAGCCAACAGAGCAACAAGCAGCTCAGGTCAGATAACAACTACGGAACAAAGATTTAGTCTCCAATAAAAAAGTGATTAGACTGATTAACTTTCAGCCACACAGAGTAAAAAGCCTGTGAAGCACAAGGATTAAAATCCAGTTGGATGTCTGTGTGACGTGGGATCAGTTTACTCAATCACTGCTGGTATGCAGTAATTGCGTGAGCGTCAGGACGCTCAGGTCTCGTTCGGCTGGATCAAACAGTCATTTAGTTTTCTCTCGTATCAAAGATCTGTCGATGATCGGCTGGGATTTGGAATTGAAGGGACGAGTTTAAAAGGGCGGCTGGCTCGTGTAGACAAACAACAGCTGAACTGGGTCACCTTAATGTAGGTGCACACTCTGCACGCACACAGACAGAGGGACACAGATGGACACATGGACTGAGAAATGGACAAAGAGATGCATAAAAATAACACACACACACAGGAACTGAAATGATTTCTGTCACTATCTGTTTTTCTATTGCGTCTTCAACTAATGTCAACAGTTTGATTTAGAACATGTGTGAAAAATGCCTCCAACACATTTTAAAGTTACATCTTCATATTACTCTCCTAAACCCAAAACACGTGTAAATTATAGAGAAAAAGTAGTGAATCCACACATTTGAGAAGGTAAATGACTTAAACAGTTTATAAATAATCATAATTGTTGTCAGTTTTCCCTCAATAGATCATTTAATCAGGCAGACAGCCAAGCAACAACATAGCATTGTTGAGGTTCAGTGTCAGTTAGTGTTGCAGCAACATATCGTTTACATTTGCTTATCTACTAATCTAAAGAAATAACATGTAATGTTTATATAAGTTTCATGTCTATTAGAATATAATATTAAGAAACATTATAATAAAGCATGTCTTCAACCAAAAGACATCAAAATGTAATTGTAACTGCTAATAATAATAACAATAAGAAGAAGAAATATAAAAACAATACTGTACATGACTGTACTGTGAAACCGTGATATTTTCTGAGATGCTTATTGTTCCAGGAAAATTTCCTACCCTTGCAGCCCGAGTGGCAATAACAAATGACTTCTTTTTAAATACCTGCTTTTACCATTTGTGACTTCAGCACTCTTCATACAGTCACATAGTGTTCCCTCTGCAGACCCAAGGGATGCTTCAAAACAATATATTGCACCTGTCATGTACATGTGTTGTATCATCAGAGATATTTTCATGGTCTCACAGATGTCTGCTTGATATAATGTAACCCTCGCCCCGGGCTGAAACCAACACTTAAATCTAACATTTCCACCATCTCCATCAGCTGCTGTCATAGCCAGCCCTGCATAGATTGAGGGTTAATTTAAACATTGGTTCCACACCCGGCAAACAGTTTTATCCCGGGCAGAAAGCAGATTTCGGTAGTATCACAAAGATACATGAAGCTGCAGCCTGCTGATAAAAAAAGGGAAAGAATGAAGTTTGATTTTCCCCCAAAGGTTTGCAGGGAGGATCAATGTGTGCTGAGATCACTTACAAGGCCATAACTTACTTTAAGCTTCCTCAAAGCAGTGGTGGACAACTCAAGTACTCTAGTGCTCTAGTACTTGAGTACAATTTCAACATACCCGTAGCCTACTTTACTTGAATATTTCTATTTTATACTACTTTATACTTCTTCTTCACTTGTAGTTACTTATATGATGGAGTACTATACTACTAATGTGTAAAACTGGCTACACATTTATGAAGTGCAACATTTAAACGCTCTCACATGTTTTCATTAGTGATGATAAATTACAATATAATATTCTATAATAACACACATTGTGAACGAAAGGAGCCATTCTGCATAGTGAGTACTTCACTTCTGATACTTAAAGTACACTTTTGGACATTGAAATAAAGTGTTTTAAATATGGATTGGTCGTGCCATGGCAGACACCCAGTCTGCTTCAAAAGGTCAGTATTGGCGGCAATACTGATAAAAGATATTGGATCGGTACCTCTGTAGATACACAACAAACAAAAAAAAACAATAATGCAGGTCTCACTTGAGATTTGATGGCGGCTTTTAGGCAGATTTCAGTCCGTCCCAAAAGATAATGAGGTTTACCAACCAACCCTGCTTATAGCTCAAACATCATAATAAACTTTTTTTATTTTGATCTTATTTCATTTCTCATCAAAGGCCTATTGCTGAGAGTCCATTAAGTGTATTTCACTGGGTCTCTATATATCCAGAACTGTATTTTAATGGCATAAAATACTACTATAGGACATCAATGCACAGTAGAGCTGCAAAAACTAGTCTATTAACAACTATTTTGACAGTCGATCAATCATTTCAGGCATTTTTTCAAGCAAAAATGTCAAACATTTGCTGGTTCTGGTTTCTTAAATGTAAGGATACTCATGACAGTAAATAAAGAGTGTTTGTGTTTTGGGCTGTTGGTTTGGACAAAAGATAACGTCACTTTGGGCTCTGGGAAATTGTTGTAAGCATTCTTCCCCATCCCTGATGCACTGTAAAACACAGGTCCTAGGTACTGAACATATCATTGCATTTAAATAAGAGTTCCTGAGCAAAGAGCTTGTTAATGTGAAGTCCTTCACACAGCAGCCGTATCTAAAAGCAGGCACTTGGTAAAACAAACACATGGCAGGTCACATCACCTCAACCAGGTCAGCGCGACAGCTGAGTCAACAAACAGTGGAAGTGGCTTAGTGAAGCAAATCTTTCGGGACAACATAGCTTCAAACTATAATGATATCAATCACCTGTTATGACTGACACAGGCACAAATAAGCTCTTTTGATTATCTACTCAGAGCAAAATACCCTCATTAAAGCAACATCAGTGATGTTTGTCTTTTTGTTGTTGTGAGACGACCCTTGACCCCTGAAGTGCAGCTCCTTACACCGATTATAGTCCCACTCATCACCAGTTAGTCAGGTCTGCTACAGGTTTGACTACTCACCGTACGGTAGACATCTTCACTGCTCTCCTCGTACTTCTGCTGAATCCTCTCCTCCAGGAAGTAGATGCGGAGCTTGAGGCTGAAGTTCTCCTTCTTCAGGTCATTCAGGTGCTGCGACAAAGTACGGTAACCGTTAGACATGACCGTCAAAGAGCACCGACACCGCTTGACATGTCCGTTATAGGTCAAAAATAAAAAGTCGTCTTCGATCTGTCCGTATCATCGTGGGGATACGGAGTCCATGTTAGAGGACAGCAGCTGTCCGGGCCTGTCCTTGAGTGAGAGTCTGGTAACCGTTAGACATGCTACCTCCTCCTCCAAAACAGCATAATGTCCAAATAAACAAATTATTTACAAAGTGGCATCCCAGCCTCTAAAAGGCTGCTGGGATACCATCTAGAAAAGCAAACACACACTAAAACATTCACACACACACACACACACACACACACACACGCCCACACACACTAGTCTATAGGGATGTTCGCAGTGCAGAGGGCGACTCTGCAGCCCAGGCGGTCAGAGATGCAGCCATATCAGCTCCATGGTGTGTTCTGGTGTGCTGGGGGACGGGACAGGAGCTTATTTTACAGGAGGAGACATCCCTGGAATCCCAGACTGCCAGGGGAGATGGGTGGAAGGGGAGAAGAGGGGCGGGAGGAGGGTGCAGGGTGGGAGGTAAGAGCCTCACATGCAGTTGTGATATGAAGGGAAATCTCACCCCTCTGCAAATCAGGAGCGACGAAATGAACAAACAAGAGAGGTGAAGAGAAAGGAGGGGGTTAGATGTGAGTCCCCGGGTTGTCCTTTTCATTTTGTCTGCTTCCTTATTGAAAATATAAATGCCATTTGTTCATTTTAATCTCTACCCTGTCGGTTTTTTAATATATTTTTGAGTGTGGATCCCCAGTGAGAGGTCATCTGAAGCTCTGAGCACACTTGACTGCATGTTGTATAATCACAACAGTGACTCACTTTCATGTAGACAGGATAATCTCGATTGAATTTGTTTAACTATGGTATTGTGCATATTTCTTGTTTCCGTAACAACACTCTTGGGTGCCGAAATACACTTAACAGGTTCATAAAGCTAAGAAACGTGTCATTAAGTAAGTGTTCCCTAGCTTTCTACTTCAGTGAGACATTATCAATATAATTAAACCCACTTCGGGAGTTTTGCTTTCCAAAGCAACAAACTATTGTCTATTTTTTCTGATGAAAGTTAATTCCTGAACTGGATGCTGCTGGATGTGAAACTAGAACTGTTAGCTAACAAGCCATAACAACTTAGGCTAATGGGTGATAACATCATAGCAGAGGCGTTCAGGTGTTAATTAGCCAAAAACCCAACTAAAGAAGCTTTTAAACAAAGTAAATGGAAAGGTCCCTGTGACACATTAAGTTTTCGGCCCTTACGCTTCTCTTCTTTGCATTTCTTTCTCTGTTGTTAAAAGCATCATGATGACGGGGATGAGTCAACATCATCTGACCCTTCGCACATCTCACAGCCCCCACACCACCCTGACTTTACCACATGGCTGTGATGGATATGCATTTAAACCAACATTCATAAAGTCCCCCTGATGAAGACTAACCAGCAGAGGGGCTGATGGGATTGGGACAGACAGGTGACTGGAAAGAAGCTGGATGAAATAGGAGACCTGGGAGCTGTGAGCCTCCGTGCTATTAATAGAGAGGTGTCCTGGATCTAACAGAGCGGTGAATCCCTGAATGTCCCTCAGAGAGATGAGTGAACAGGAAGAAAATAAAAAAGAGGAAGGCAGCCTCCACTCAAATCCATTTTCATGACAGATATCCGGAGCAAAGAGCATCAATAATGAAGTGAGTGAGACGTGCTACAAACACAGTTACGTCATTATAAGTTCTTGGTGCGTTCAGTGAGTGTGTCCATTAACGTGTCACATTACAGGCTGTTGCTAAATAATTCTGAACAAAGATAGGACAGGCGCCAAGCGGAGTCTCCGCATCACATTAGAGATGACATCATGTACACAGTGTGTGTTTTTAAACTTCACTCACACACACACACACACTCACTTTTCAGCTCGGCATCACAGACAAACAAATAGAAGTGAATGTGTGTAAATATGTGCGTGCGGCGCGTGTACGAGTGTTTATCTCAGTGTAAAAGTGACACATCCAACACCTGACAGACACGAAAGTGACTCCAGCTTTGAAATAGGGCGCTGCCTTTCGGAAAGTGACTTCAGCTTTCGTGACTGGTTGGTGACACCTCCTGTTTTAACAAGGGCTCAGCAGCACCTCCAGAATAACATGAAAGGACTTTCACAAAGACAGTTTTAGTGCTTTCGTTCCAGTCTGATCTCGTCTGTGTCTGAGCCTTGAAAAGGAGCACGGGTGTGTAATGTAATATTGTGCAACATCATCTGGCTGCACACCTATGTAAACCTTTTTGCACAGAGCATAAACATATGTTAACACTCAGTAGGTAATTTGAACAAGGGCGGGTGGCCCAATGGGAGCAACTAACCCTCACCCCATAGTAAAAGCTATATCTGTAGTCATGTCTCCCCTAAAATATATGTGACAGACGTGGCTTGGTCTGGGGCTGTACTTTTGATCACGAAGGTGACACTACTACTACAGTTTAGGCTAGTATCGATTCAGTTTAGTATATAGTTTAATGAATAATATAGATCCAACACAAAACTTACAGAAGGTGGGATTGAGAGAAAAAGAAAAAGAATGTCTGCTACATCCTCCCTGCCCCTGCACTCCCTCTGCTACTAGGGGATGAAGAGGAGGATGTTAATAAGGGGGATGCACAATACAGACGTTGATAAACAACGATAGCAAATGGACAATATACACTCATACAAAGTGGGTTACTTATGTGCTATATTACCATCACACTACTGATTAAGAATACTTAGGTTTTAGATAAAGTTACATGTGGATTTAGGCAGGAAGTTACAGACTGACTGATAAACACTGCAATGCTTCATATTAATATTGCTCTGCATCTAGTGTGGCAATGATTTGCTTCTTATTTTTTGTAATATTAATTGATTTCTTGCCAAGAATTCAAAGAGTACATCAATAACACTGTCTGAAGGTTAATTATGAAACTCAAGCTTAGCTTAGCATAGCATAAAGACTAGAAATGGAGGGAAACAGCTAGCCTGGCTCTGTCGAATTTTTTTAAAAAAGTCAACCAAAATGCTAAAGCTCACTAATTATCATGTC
Source organism: Pagrus major (assembly GCF_040436345.1). Taxonomy (NCBI): domain Eukaryota; kingdom Metazoa; phylum Chordata; class Actinopteri; order Spariformes; family Sparidae; genus Pagrus; species Pagrus major. Next base: position 25,528,048 of record NC_133235.1, read on the forward strand.
TTTCATTAGTACACAGACAGAAATGTGAAACACCATTTTGTGCCTAGTTAACTTTTTACCTGTTTAATTTACAGGCTAGCTTTCTCCCCTTTGTTTCAAGTCTTTATGCTAAGCTAGGCTAACTGTCTCCTGGCTCCTACTTAACACACAGGCATGGGAGTGATATCAATCTTTTCATTTAACTCTTGGCTTTCAAGTTATATTTTTCGTAAGAGGTGCATTGAACACAAGGATCCTGCAGTTTGATGGGAGTCGCTACTTGTTATAGTACAACTCAGCATCATGAATAATCATATATGGATCTGACTTTGGGTTAATAACGTTCTCCTTGCTCATTACAACACCCTGCTGCCAAACATTAAAAGACATATCTAATATAGTATTCTGTAAAAATGTGACAGTGCCGAAAATAGTGCAGCAGATGAGAGAGCGATGAGAAATCCTAAAGTGGGTCATCCTGTAGCCAGAGGCAGGCTGAAACCACCAGGAGGGTTCAGGGTGTTTTCCACATGATATCATCAGCTGTAGGTGTTCTCCTTTTCTGTACAGTTGTTTAAAATATATATTACAGAGAGTTTGGACATAATGAGCATTGATTTCTGGAGTAAACACTCAATTTCATTGTGAGGATATCGCATCAAAACAAACCAGATCAGCTCATTACCTCTTGCAGGAAGTAACACAGACACAAGATGGCACTGTGGAGTGTATTCTCATTGCTTATACGACTATCAATTCTTATGCTGATGGATAAGGAAGTGTCGACCACATCAAGCCCAATGAGAATTCAAAATAAAAGCTCTCACCTGTTCAAACTCCTTGAGTGTGTGAAGCTGAAGAGGAGGAGAGTTGTCTGTTTCATCGCTACACAAATCTAAAGAAGAGGAGAAAAAAAAAACATGCATTAGCAAAAAACATATAAGCAGTTTATGTTTTTTTTTACACAAAGCCTTTTATTAATGAGAGCTTCGTACCTGTCATGTGACCTGTGATCTTGGATGAAGTCTCCTCTTCCACAGCACTGTCCAGAGAAACAAAGAAAAGAGCTTTGTCAGCATGGGGTAACACACACACACACACACACACACACGCAGAGAGAGAGAGAGAGAGAGAGAGAGAGAGAGAGAGAGGGAGGGAGAGAGAGAGTAAATAAAATATGTGAAATCAAAAAGAGAAACCTGCAGCAGCACATCCATCAGGACATTTCTGGAGAATTTCATAAGCTTATTAAAGGCAGATGGCTCCTCTAGAAATGAAAAAAGCCACTTATCTCACCATCCTTTCACTATAACAGCATGATCTCATTTGCACCTCTGTGGGAAATTGGGGGGGTCATCAGGAAGTCCCAGCAGGGGAGAGGAGAGATTTGATGGGACAGGAGGAGCCACTGAGGGTCAGAGTTCATCTGAGCCTCTCAGTGCACCCAACTATCTGCTGTCTACCAACCACAACTAGGGCTGCTACATGTCTGCTGCTATCAACTGAATAATTATACATTTAATCTGGTTATAAGTAAATGTTAGAGTAAACACATTGGAGGGTTTGAATGTGTGATTTACAGGCCCATGTAAGGGCGACACGTTATGTTGAAAAGTGGAGGGGACACCCAGTGTAGGGGGATTAGTAAAGGGAGGCGAAGACTCTTATATTGGTAAAAATGTGTTGACCACTTCCCAGCTAACATTAAAGTTTGATTACACTTAAATGTGTCAAAGATGTGCGCTGATATTTAGAGGTTCATTTATGCCTTCTGTTTTTTTTGAATGCTAACATTAGCTGTTGTCTAACGGAAGCTAACGGGTCGTCAGATATGTTGTTCTACATCGAAATATGGTCCAATGCCCCTGTGGCTTTTTACATCCATTGTTTTTCCAGATGCTGATCAAACAGGAAGATGTAAAATGATGATCATTTGTCAGATTTTGTACGTTGCATGACTTTAAACCTGGAACACAGCGGTTATTTTCTGAAATAACGTCACATGGTGGAGAGGAGGGACTTTGCCTCTCTATAGTGGTGATCAGTCAGAGGTCAGGGTATTTAATACGGTGGGAAAAAAATACATAATAGGACATCACTGAAGGGTCAACAATGCAAAAACACTGAGCATAAAACACAAAATACTGTTCACCAACCAAGTAACACACGTATCACATCCACAAATTTACCACCACGTCCAATAAAACGATGCCAATATCACAACTAAGGCACGTCAGTCGGCCATTTGTTAACATTTCTTGGTGCAAGGTATTTTATTTAGCACATTTTCAACAAATTGTGCATTTTAAAACGTGATGTGGACAAAAAAACATGTTTTTGGACGTGTCCCAGTGTAAATGACACCTACGGGTACTGCGTGACCTGACCATAACATAACAGTAGCACCATAAGCCCACTACAACTCAAACAGGGCTGCATTAGCACTCCCCCCTCCTCTTCCACTCACTACCATGTAAATTCCTCTGACAGCTGCTCGCTCAGAAATGTAAAGACAGTTGGTGCATGCCAGAGGTTTACAAGATCACCAGGTGGATAAATAGTTCACATTCTGCATTATTGGTGGTGGGGTGTCACCATAATCACATTTCTCTTCAGTTTTCTTGTGGGAGTGTGATGGTCTATTCAGGGATACAGTGTGTGTGTGTCTGTGTGTGTCTGTGTGTAGGAGGGATTTGGTGATGCAGTAACCTACATACAATATGGACACGCTGCATGGAGGATCTGGACTGTGGGACCGCCAACACTTCACTAGTACACTGTATTCAATGCATAAGGAGGGCTGTGATGTCGTGCTCTCCTATAAATGACTTCTGGCCTGCAACACAAAGTGTCTCCAAATACGCACGAACTGGGCCTTTAAATATTTGCCACAGTATCGCAATGTAAGCCAATTTGTGCCACAGTGGGCCGATGATTAGCCCCCGAAGCGCTTATTTTTCCACGTATTTCACCAGAAAATCCTTCTATGCATGCATTTGTACAGATATCCGGTGCAACGTGTTAATCAAAGTCAAAATGTCCATCGCCAGTGGCCTCAATAGCTTTTATCCAGCGATCCATGAAGCATGCAGATGGCTACTGTGTCTCCAGCCTGTGTGTGTGTGGAAAAAATGGGCTTTTTTACACCGCGACTGCTTTATGATAAAACACTGGAGGCAACATGAGAGACAATAACCGACACAATCACGGCGGTTTTGTTTAAATGAGCGCTAGTATCCCCCTCGTCACCATCACCACCGCCGCCGCCGCCGCCTCACCTCTCAGACTCTCCCCAGATTTCCTCTGGCGACGATGAGCTCCAATCCATATAGACTCTCCCTTCAGTCAACGGGCATCCATGCCGGTAAGCCTCTGCCTTCAAATCATCCGTCCATTACTCAATTTGTTCCCCTCAGAGGTAAATAACACAAACCACACAGGAGCATGTTCGTGTACGCGGTCGACGCAGCGCACACCGCTCAGGTTCTGGTGGAGGGGGGTGTGTGAGGATGCGCGCCCCGACAAATGAAAGCAGAGTCCCCCATCCCACAGAGCAGAGCCCCCCGCTGTTCACCACCTCCACCACCACCACCACCAACACAGGAGCTGAGAGGAACAATGTGCTGCTTAGGAAGTGAAAACGCTTTCTAACAACACATCCTTCAAAATAATGATCTTGTCATTTCATAATTTGACTGAAAACAGCTGATTCTTCCAAAATAAAAGACCCTCTAAAATAAAATGTAGCCTACATTTTTCATATCCTGACCAATATATATATATATATATATATATATATATATATATATATATATATATATATATATATATATATATATATATATATGCAGTTCTGCATGTGGTTTGTCCAAGTGGCAATAAAGCTGACCTGTTTTTATTAGGATTGTGTGGCACAGACCTTTCTATGGATCAAAGATTTAACCTGTAAATCAACTTGTAACTATTGCTGTCAATTATTTCCATGCGATAAGCCTACTACCATACATTAATTCAGGTTGAAATGTTGAAGTGTAAAGTAGCAGAACATGGTAATAAGTAATAGTCAAGTAGAATAAACAAAAAGTAGAGGAGCAGTAATTGTTGGTAAATGGATAACAAACGCATCTAAATCAGAGAACCACCCATTTTTCTGCAAAACATTAAATCTTTGTGTGGCTGCAGATCATTTTAATCCCATTACATAATCATGTTGCCTCTAATTTATCAATTTAACAAAGCGATAGCACTAACTTTGCTTTCTAAAGATACATGCAACAACCAATGATTCAGCTGAAATCCCACTCAGAGGCTGCTGATTGTCTAATCTATTTGAAGATAGTGACTCGGGGGTCCTGCTCTAAAAGAGTGGGGGGGATTAGGGGGACAAAGTTAATCAGATTATGTCACTGTTTGCTTTAGCAGTTAGTAACAGCGAGAGAATGTGGAGAGGGAAGAGGGAAGCGTTGGTAATCTTGTTAGAAGCAAAAGAACCGATGTGTAACTTTACCCACAAATACACCCGACAGACAGCTTTGGATGAGTGCAGCTAGTTCCTAACTGAGCCTGTGGCAACAACACATGAGTCTGGAGGATGAAGGACTTGTGAAGCTTATAAAGGAGCCAGAAATATCAGAGCTAAGATGTTCTGCTTCACACTTGCTTCTTTACTGGAGGCCAACACATCAGCCGGAAAAGGTTCCTGCTTCTCTCAGGTGCATGTTCACCATGGCGCCCTCTCCTGGTGCCATAGATGCCTGTCAGTCACTCCCTCACTCTGCAATGCTCGGCTGATCTGTGCTAGCTGAAGCACCAGTGTGCACCAAACTCAACCGTATGTATGACCTGTTCCTTGACCTTTATCAGTGTAGACAGTTGCAGAAAACTACTTCCTGTGCTATAACTAAAGATGGAGGACAAGTTGTAGGATATGTGTGCATTCAGGTTCTTGTTCACGCAGGTGTAAATGAGGAATAATGTCATTTTTATGTTGGTGGACTGAACCTTTAAGATGAAGGTTTGGTTTAGCCTGGTTAAGATGTACATCTCCAAATGTCCATGTATGCTGATGGGTATGATAGTCCTCTTTTCACGGCTTTGTGTCTGTTTAGTATGTTCATATTGTGTAATTGTTCAGGGTTAGCCCCCAGTCCGATGGGACCCTGTGGGCTGGTCTAGGTGGGTGCCCTTTTGTTGTGTGTTTTTTATTTACTTGTGTTATTTGTAGTTGGTTTATAGTTTGTTTGATTAACTTTAGACATACTTTTTATTGTAACTAGACTTGATTATGTTGGGTAGGGGTTTTTCTGGGGGGCGTAACATAAATACAGACACTGGCAGACCCGCTGCTGCCCCTATGTTTGAAAAAACACAGCGAAAAATGCCTTCTCGGATGCCCCTATACTGCATCCAGCTGGTGCCCTTTTTTATTTTTTTCGACCCTGCCCGCCAAACATCTAAAGTCTGCTACTGAATAGAGATAAATTCTAAAAAAAAATCCTTTCAAACATTTCCAGGGAACCAAAAATAAATGTGAACAGAGTGATTAGATAGAGGCTATCTTGCACAGATACGAAAACAAGAGTGTCTTGAGATTTTGGCCTGCCCTGTGGCTTGTCTTGGCACAAAGCCTTTGAATCAGAGCTGTAGTATGCTGTATGTGTCCTTAGTGACTTCAAACTAAAAAACTGGTTGCAGACCATCATTCCCTGTGTGTGTTTTTGTTACAGAGGCGTAGTAGTTAAATATATCTGATGTCTCCTAGCCTCCGTTGATAACTCAGGTTATGTGGACTACCTGACTGACATAGAGCTTTTTCCACGTATGAGATGTGACTGGAAGTAAACGTTAAACAAATAAACTGAAGACATTTTTTCTACATGTTTTTATTAATAGTAGATTACCCTGCAGCTTCAACATATACTCTTGATACACTTGACTTTTACAAACAGATGACATAAATACTTGTTTTCTCTCACCAGTCATTTACAGAAAAAAGCAACACTGTCTTAAGCTTTTTAAATAATCTGTATCAGAGGTGACTTAAGGCATATCATAGTTTTTCCACTATTTCTTGTTACCAACAAACTTGTGCTGACACACATCTGTGTGACGTGGTTCCACTTTATTCCAGTGAAACCGCTGCAGTAACCTCAGCAGACACTAGATGTCCTCATAAGACCACCGTCTACTTACAGCAGGAGCGTCCCTCTGTGACTTCAGCCTCTCACAGTAAAGCTTCATTACAACCAGTCGCTTCACCTTCAGTACGCATACAATCACACCACATCCAGAGGGTCGGCACTGACATCAGTTCCTCGTCCCAAACACTACACGGGGTCCCGTCCTGCCCGCGTTCTGAGGTTCTGCAGAGATGATCCAGATGGCGGGGGCTTTCATGAAGTCCCTATCCATGACCTTGTTCTCCTCGGCCCGGGCCATCGCCTCCAGCTCCGGGGAAGTTTCTGGACACCAGTCTGCCATGAACTTATCCTTGGCCTCGCAGTAGTTCACCACCACCTCCTCGGGCTGCTCCCCAAACAGCCAGTCTGGAAAACAGAAAGAGATCAGTGTGAAACAAGCACTTTTAGCATCTTCTGGCTACAGAGAGGTCACCAACCTGCAAAGTCATGCAAGAGGTCTTTGATGAGGTGGCCAATGATGGCATAAAGAACACCAAACAAGATAAACAAGGCCATGAGCAAGTAGAGGACGTAGGTGGGCAGGTGGACAGCATCCCGAGAGGGGGGTTTGTAGCTCTCGAAGAACACCATCCCGTCTTCTTCCCTGTAGCGAACGTTTAAGCCCTCCGTCACTGCATCCATTGCTGTCTGCGAGTCTTTGAAACTGCTGTCACCCTGGGGATCCACTTAATACCTCAGTGTCACCGCTGTCTCGGATGATGCAGGCTACATCTTATAGATCTTTCACTGCAAACCCACAAAAAACTGTAGACTTTGGAAAGTGTGTCTGCAGCATTTCTGCATAAAGTAACCAAAAGTTTAGCAACCAGAAGGTGAACAAAAAAACTTTCCAGGAAGCAGGCAAGGATTCTCCAATTCACTTCACTCTTCACGGCCCCGGATAAACACTACACCGACCGAGAAAGACTTCAGTTGAGATTACAAGCACTCTGACAAAGTCTTCATTTTGTTTCCCTGTACAGACTCCCTGTGTGGCTGCTTGTGGAGCTACGCAGATGGAAACTAGATTAGCTGCAGCAGCTTGAGGTACTCAAGGTCAGAGGAACGATGCTGCCAACACAGTTTCCAAATGAGGTGGAGAGATGCATATAGAAACACATGCATCCATATCTATCTATCTATCTATCTATCTATCTATCTATCTATCTATCTATCTATCTATCTATCTATCTATCTATCTATCTATCTATCTATCTATCGCTTACATCTTTATGGGGGCAGTATTTAATATGGCTAATGTACAGTAATCTAACAGTAATCTAATCCTTGGCCTTCACAAATAAGGTCACCGCCCCTGACTCAACCAGGTATTAGAGGAATGTAAGAGGGATTAACGAACACGGACAAGACATAACGACACTCTTGTATTATTCAGTTGTTTACTTGAGAGAAGCTTAGTCCGACACCAGAACAAGAAAAACTGATCATTCAGCAACATGTGTGACAAAACAGCAATTCACGTACAGTTTTACAAAACTTTCTTGATGTTTTTTTTCTTTGGTGTATTTGACATTTTTGTTGGAGAAGTGATTAAATGTCAGACGCTCAGATGAAATGTCTTCTTCACAGCTCACGTCATCATCTACTGAGGTACAGAATTTACATTTCTTAGCATGAGACATCATGTGGGCACAAAACAATGATAAATAGCGCAAGGTACTTTTTAATGACTGACAATATGGACCAGGTTCATACACATTTTTAATAAGTAATCACAGAAAGCATTTGTCATCAGCAAATTGAATACAAACTATACGTGTTTTTTTTATATAAAACAGAAATGCATTGAATCTCTACAGCAAACAGACAACACCGATCACTGATATGACAAAACTCAAAGGGAGGTGACGTAAGGGGTCATGGGGCAGGCGAAGGTCACACTATGAGTAGATATCCGTTTGTCCCAGAGGAGGGACGAAGCGATGGAGCTTCTCAGAGGTGCAGGGGAGGACGGACGGCGACAACCCGGCAGCAGCCCGTCCTTTTCGTTCTCCATCTTCAGCCGGTCTTTCTCCATCGTCAGCTTACTGGAAACGCTCGGTCGCCGCTCTTCTTCTACTTCTGCTCTCCCCTCCTCTAAATCATCCTCCTTCATTTTGGGGCCAAGAATCCAGTCTGCGAGGAGAAAAAAATAGAACAAAGTGAGAATGAAATAGAATAAAAAATGACTTTGTCTGACTTCTGTGTGTTTTAAAGGGGCACTCCACTGGTTTTACACATGAAGCTCAGTTTATAGGTATTGGGGAGGACTGAAAACTATCCCCTGATGCCCCCATGTTCAAAAAACGCAGCTAAAAAGTATCCTCTATGATGCCCATATGGTAGATGAAAATGTCAATGCCCTTTCTGCGCACTGGTGTCCCACTGCACACTGCTGGTGCCCTTTTTATTCTTTATGCCCCTGACCCTCAAACATCCTGTGCGCCACTGGGAAGAAGGGAGGAATCTGGGAAGATGCTGACAGCAGAAACAGAGTGTGACAGAAAATCACCAGAGTGCCCCTTTAAGGTGCTATATTAGCAACAATCATTCACTCAAACTGTAATCAGTTTTTCTGCATTTACCTTAATGGTACAACAAGGAAACACTTGGGTTGGTCATCACGCAACATGGTCATCCAAAAGGGAGAAAAGGGAAAGTCGAAACACAGGACTCCGCAAACGTGGACACCAGAGTGGAAAGAGTGATGGGAAGGAGAGGTCACCATCCACTGAGTGGGGGGGGGGGGGGGGGGTTACCTGCCAGGTCATGCATCAGATCTTTAATCAGATGTCCAACTATGGCATAAGTGGCCACTATGACCAACACCACCCCGATAAGGACATAGACTACGTTCCGCGGCAGAGTTATAGCATCTCTCGCTGGAGGAATGTAGTCCACAAAATAGGCCTCCTCCTCTTTCCCTTTGGACAGCTGGAGGAGCTGTCGCTGCTCAAACACCAACTGTGTGAGGTTCAGGAGGCCTCCTGAGGCGTTCAGGGACACAACTGGTTGTTGGTTCATGGTGGATACTGTCTTTAATAGTCTGTATAAAGAAAGTGTCTTTATTGTCTTGTTGCAGATCCAAGCTCCTTCGTGGCACTGTGACATTTTTGGAGAACGGGGGCGAGACGAGGAGGGAGAGTGACAGAGCGTTAGAAGTTTTCGAACATTTTTATATATTTTTTTAGAGTTGGGGAGAATGTCAGGATGGATGACAGGTGGAGATGTCAAGATGGTTCACAAATGAGTGGCAGCTCTCTGTCACAGAGTAGTGCTTCGGCAATGTAGTTCACCAGACAAGAAAAACGTGATGGCATAAGTGTTCCCATTCTCCTAATCTTTCGTCTAGACTTAAATCCCAGCATTCCTCCTTCTAGTCTTTCGGAGAGGGGGTCCTCGGTCAAAATATCCAGGGGAGTGAGGAGTGTGAGACGGTGGAGAGGTGAATATAGGACAGACAGAGTTAATAGGATTGAGTCTGTTAGAGAGCAATATCAGCTTTCCATCTGCAGGGATTAGAGATATGAGCGAGGAGAGGTGGACAGTAATACGCCAAAGAGGCTTATGGTCCTCCATGACTACGTTGCATATATATATATATATGTATGATACATATATTACAGTAAAGCCACTTTCTCCTGGGTTTAAACTGGCATTGATTTATGGATTTTCCACGCTTTAAATTCATCTTTGAGCACAGCAGGTCCACTTCTTATGTTCTATAAATATCCTGTCACATAATTCACTGATATGACACTATATTTTCATGGCTCATTCGCTTCATAATAGAGCAGATGGTGATATTTCATAACGCAATGTGAGATTTGTGACCAATGAATATTCCCTTGGGGAGGAAGACTTTACATCATCAAATTCAATGTATGAAAGACTGCTGTGAAATTGATAGAGAACAACATATAAGCTCCATTTCTGGTATAAATGATGAGAAAAAGGAACAACAACATGTCGATGGAGTGAGGAAGTGTGAAGTTTTAAGGCTTAATGATTCCTTACCTTGTGATCAAAACTTGAAACAGCTCCTCAAGTCTTTTCTTCGACTTGTGAATGAAAGGATTTCCAAATTGTTGTGTCATTACACACAGACGGCTCTGGAAACAACCACAAACACAAACGTCATGCAAACAGAAGAATTACTGTAAAACTAAAGGAACAAAACAAAGCAACAACAAAAAAAGCCCCACCGTCATTTTTCTCTACATGTGGGCAGCTAAACAGTGATCCAAAAATAAAAAATAAACTTTATCCTTCCAAATCCTCTTGGTGGAGCATCAGGCCTTCTCGGCAGGTTTAGACTCATCTGGAGCCGGCTTGGAAACTTTTATAAACTGAGAAATGAGAAACTGCCATTCTATGATGGAGATGGCGACATTCATAAAAAGAATGAACCAAGAGACCGGGTGCAGCCCGTAGTAGAAGGCATGAGTCATGATGTGCAAAAGCCGAAAGAGGAGATCTAAAAATATATCAAAGGATGACTGAAAAACCAAGTCTGCAGCAGCTGAAAAAGAGATGAATGTGAGGTCTCTCTCAGGACGAGGCTGTCACGAGAGTAAGGCTGCGTGTGTCAGCGTCAAGGTGTTCTGTGGTAATCCTTGACAGGATTTGATCGACGCCGCCACCAGCTACACCTTTCATCTAAGTCAGCAGGCGGCAAAACACAAGATGGGGTTCATTTAGCTTCACCTGCAGATTTAAACAGCTGGTTCACACTGAAAACCACAAAATCACAGATAACAACAAGTGTGATTCAGTGTACACTCAGTGGCCACTTTGTTAGGCACACCTCTCCAATCTAACACAATCCAACACAACAGCTTGTCTGGCCATTAAATATACTTTTACAATACCTGTAATGGTGTTTTTGACACTGGTCGTGTGTTTTAGAAGGGATGTCAGAGATGTTTGTTAAAGTCTGCTCCATTTATGTACGTAAGTGGCCAAAAAACTAGACACAACTTTCAATAAAATGTAGTCCAGTACAAAAACCCATGACCTCAAAATCTATATTGTTGGATTTTTGACAATGTCAACAAAAAACAAACATTATAAACTTTATACAGGTAGAAATGGCAGCGCGATTGTATTGAATTGTAGGGCTTCTCATCTTTTTATTCTCTGTATTGTATTGCATTAGACTGTTGGCTACATGTGGTACCTAACAAAGTGGTCACAGAGTGTACTCCTGTGCTAAAGTTTGAGATAAATCCTGGACATTACCTGTATCAGTATGAATGACTCCTTTCTCATTCACTCGTAGGATCCATTCAGTTCAGTAAGATGTATAGGTTAACAAAAGGGGGTTTTCCAAGTCTTCTCCAGGTGAAACAGAAAGCAGGTCAGTTACACAATCTCCACAGAAAGCACTATAAGCGGGGCTGCTCTTGCAGACTAGTCCTAAGCAAAAGTCAGTCCATATCGACTGTGCCTCCCTCAGGCTGGGGTGACTATCTTCTTGGGTTTGTCCTCTGGCTCCATCATCCACTTCCAGTAGGCATCACCCAGGATGAAGGTCCAGTAGACGACGGTCAGAGATGTGTTCACGGTCATAATGCCGATGAGCAAAGGGTGCCACATGGCGGCAGGCTGTGCGAACTATTTCAAAAGATGTGTGTCACCTCAAAAAAACGTGTGTCTGCTGTGTGGGCAAAGAGTTGTCTGATTGGATCTGTCTGTTTCTACTCTCTCCATGGACTCCCCACCCCTGACTACTCCCTCTCTCCACTGGTCACTAAGTTCCTGAGGCAACAGCAGCATTAATCCTCTTCAGCCGCTTTGTTACTGGAGATAAAGTTGCTTTCGATGCAGGGCCTGCTTTAGTAATGTTGTCCATACATAAGAGGCTGTTATGTCATACATACGTGCAGTCTATACAATAAAAAGCAGGAAAAAAAGAGTGGTTTGAAGCAGGCTTTTGTTAAGAAACGGTTCAAGAAATGTGACTTAAAAAACAACATAATCTGTGTTCTGAACTTTATGTTCTTTCTCAGATGTAATCCAGAATCTAATCAAGACTGGAGACATCAGACGGAGGAGTTCTTAATCTTACACCAACACAGGACAGATGGCTCCTTTAATCGAACCCCAGGGGCCACAGGGGCCTAGACAGCACATCAACATGGGTTTTTTTTTCTTCTGTCATTACAGATTCATCTTATGTGTTTTTATAATCCACAAACTGAATGAAATGGAGTCAGTGGCTTGAAAAAAGACATAAATGACAGAGAACATGAGAGCACTTCCTCCACCAGGGGGCAGTCTGTGCAAGCACACACTGATTGGTGAACGAAGATAGGGTCGTTGATTTAAATGAATCGCCTGGTAGAGTTGAACTGCACTGAATCGCACCCAATGTCCCCAAATTGCGCGTTTCCACTATGATAAATGCGCATTTTACGCATTACGCACGACTCAGCAGTCTTTTATCTGACATCTGGCATCGCTACATTTAAATTTTCACCCATTCCTGAGTTGAACTCCTGAGTTGAACTTTGAGACCTACAGATAGCAGACATATTGCAGCAGCATATCGTTGTCACGGATCAAAAGGCAACAGGTGACACTCCTTTTAATTATCTGCCTCCCTCCTGGTGTGCCAGTGGAGAAGACACTGCGCGTCTAACATGCATCGCTTCGCACCCGAGCGTGTTTAGCAGGAATATTTCTATCTGGACGTTTGTTTTTTTTTGTTTTTCTCAAAAAGAGGTCAAACAAACACGTTTTTTTTCAACCATGAGGCCGCCGGTGGAAGTGTCCGTGTGCCTCCTCTCTCTGCTGGCTCCTGGAGTTTTGTACACCATCAACAACATCCCTGCTCTTCAGGAGTAAGTTTGATAACTTCACTCTCATCTTGGCCTGCAGTAAGGAGGTATCTCTCAGTGTAAAGCCGATGATGTTAATAGGCTTATGAAGCGGCCCACAGCCTGGAGGGAAGAGGAGGTTTAGCGAGGGTGTGTTTTTATCCTGAGGTAACCTCATTTCTACTAGCTGTGGAGATTCTTAAAGCCTACACGGAAAACAAGATTCACTTAAGCCGTGAAGGTAAAACTAAGTGAATTCAAGGGAAGTGTAATCTCTTAAAAGTAAATTAATTAATCATCCTGAGTGTAAGGCTTTTAACATTCAAATGCATCCCCTTTGGCCCCAAGATCAGTGAGAAGCAATGATTGAATTGTCTTTACTTCATGAGATGATGTTGGTTTAATTGGTGTTCAAAACTTGACCAGCGTTGCATCTTCAGGTTACGTCTTTGAGTTTGATGTCTAAAGAAGTGTAGACCTTTTTATGAAAGGGTTAGAGGAGTTTGGGCCCTTTTGAGTCCAAATAAAGAGTGCTGAGGTAAATATTCTGAAAAGAAAATGGAGGAACAGGTGGACTGAATTGAATGAAATTGCTCAGAGGGTAATGCACAACCTGAAAACCTTCATTTATCACCTTTTGTTCTGATGAAAGTATGAATATAAATAGAGTAGTTCAAATTAGTGCTGCGACTGATGATTATTCATTATTTTTCCATCTGCTGATTATTATGTCGATGAATAAAAGAAGGAAAGGTGCAGGAAACATCTCTCGGTTCTCATAATTTTCTAAAGCACAAGGTGACATATTAAATAGCCTCAAACCCCCAAAAGGACACATAAAAGCAGCAGATCCTCCCGAATGAGGAGCTGGAACCAGTGAATGTTTTAGTTAGACCTTTGTTCAGAACATTTTATTTTAACATTTAAGGTGAAAAATAGGTATGAAACTGTCAATAATGTTTTTAGTGGCTGAAGACACTCATTTGGGTACATTCAAGGGTACTTAAGCACAAAGTAGAACACAATTTTTATAAGAAAACCCCACCACACCGTTGTATTTCTGCTCAAAACCTGCTGTCAGGCATAATATATCCAGCTTGTCACTCAAAAAACATGGGGAAATCATTTTTTTAAATGACATTTTAAAATGTATCTGTATGAAACATGATTTTTTAATTTATCTATTGGTAATAGCTTTGACCGAAGAGATAATATCTTTGAATATTTCCACCCCATCACATTACGCCCTGTCACAGGTGTGAAATGGTGCCTAAGCTTGCAATAATGTGTTTCATTGCAGGTCTAATATATTCAACAAAATTCTACATTTGGTTTGATTTCAGTTTCCATGGATTGACCCATCTCAGCTATAAAAGATGACTTCAACAATCAATCATCATAATAGTTTCCTTAGCTCAAGTTAATATGCTTGCAGACTTGCACAGATGAGCTGATCACCGTCACTGTTTCTCCTCAGACCTCTTCCTATCCTGGGAGTGGGAATGGTCGTCCTGGGATGTGTTCTTCTTCTCACCCTCCTCATTGTGCGAAACCAGAAGAAAGTGGACCCCTTATTCTACGGTACTTCACACGCTTTAACACCCATCAGTGAACCGAAGGTGGAGTCTTGTTTATTTCACTGTGCCTCCTGTGTGTCTCTCCAGCATTTGCAGAGTTTTCTTTCACCTGCCTGGTGGGTCTGACGAACGCTTTGGAGCAGGATGGGTTCATCTCTGGCTTCATGGGCTTCTACGTAAAGAAGGTAAGAGGAGTTGCACTGAGCTAAACCTTCCCCCTCTCGTTTCAACGTTTAAATTCATCGTGTGCTGTCGATGTCTCTTCAGGGCGAGCCTCACATGAGCACGGCCTACGCTGTGATGATGTCTTACTGGGAGGGCGTCCTTCACTACCTCCTCTTCCTCATTATCATCCACCGCATGTTCAAAGGGTAAGCTCATCACAACCTGTCTGCTGTGTGTTCAGAGTGTCCTCGTATTGAAACCTGTTGATTTTCTGTCCACGCAGGAAGTCGTATCGCAGCCTGGCGCTGCTGTGGGCGGGCTCCTCGATGGCCCATCAGATTGTTCTCATCCCAGGAGTGGTTGTTGGTGAGTGCTGCTTACATGAAAGAGATCCATCACATCATTATCTGTGTTGTTTGTGGCTTTTTCTATGAATGATGTTCTTGTTCCTGCAGGTAAATATGGGTCTAACATCCGACCAGCCTTTTGGAGGAACATCCCCTTCTTTTTGGCTCCTTTCTGGGCGGCGTCTCTGCTCTTCAGCAGACCCAGAGAGATGCCCATCGTGACAGCAGACAAGGTCAGTAAAGACATTGTGTATCTCGAGTACTAGTGTTTTCCTTTTTAAGGACTGTTTCCTAAGGACCTGCCGTTTCCACCGGGGGGGGACTAGGGTTCCCCCTGAAAAAGTCCCAGTTTGGGGAGTAGTTCAGAACATTTCTGGTATGCCGAGTACTTGCAGCATTTTATTTCAGCCACCATTTTTAAAGACCTGCAGTCACAAACCAGTTATTTTTGTTCATTGTGTTTCGACATATCAACATGGAATTACAGAAGAAAAACTACGACATACCTAATCTTCATGGGACTTTAGACCGTGGTGGAAATGCAAACAACAAGCTGAAGAAACACACTTTTTAGTTCCTGGGAGTAAAAGTTTTAGGTACTTTGGGTGGAAATGCAGCGTTAGAGGTCAGAAGAGGTGAAACTGTACAGAATGAATCCTTACAGTGAGGAAGCAAAGATTTAAAGGTACTTAACTTATTTAGCAACAACTCTGTCAGACTTCTAGATGGATAGAGTCCAGCTCTGTCTCTTTGTCTACAAAAAAGTTAGACGGTATGAAAAAAGAACCCTTTGCGATAGAGAATCAACTAAAAAACACTCTGAAACCAGGCTTAAGTGACCATTTGCAGTGATGAAGTGTACAGTTTACATGTATTGTTTGTGTGTTGACCAGATTTCAGTGGAGCAGAAGAAAAGTCTGCTGTTTCGACCCGTTGACCTCCTCCTGTCACTTCTGTTACTCGCGGCAGGGGCCTTCTCTGTGTTCAGAGGCTTTGTGAGTAAAACTACACGTTCAGCATCTCTGCTCACTTGAGACACGAGGCCGCACGTACGGCATGGATACTATAACTCACTCCCGCTCTGCTCCAGGTGGTGCTGGACTGTCCTCTAGACACCTGTTTCACCTACGTCTACCAGTACGAGCCCTACCTCAAAGACCCAGTTGGCTTTCCCAGGGTCATGGTGAGTCTGGAGAAAAATGCACGCTGGACTGAACCAAATGTACTGTGTCTTCTTGATCCTAATGATAACTGATCTTTTCGTGCAGATGCTGGCGTATTTGTTCTATGCTGTGCCGCTGCTGACTGTCTTCATCTACGGTCTGAGAACACCTGGATGCAGCTGGATGTTGGACTGGACCATCTTCTTTGCCGCAGCCATGGCTCAGGTAACTTTCTAACTATGTCTTTGCAGTTATTGATATCCCTTGAAAAAAGCAGCATGAAGTTGACCTGCTCCTGCTCTTCTCTCAGACCCAGTGGTGCCACATCGGAGCATCTCTGCACTCCCGCACTCCCTTCACGTACCGAGTCCCAGCAGACAAGTGGTGGCCTGTTATCGGCCTCAATGCGTTGCTCGCCGCCGCCCCGGCTCTGCTGGCCCTGCGCTGCTACAGCAACCCCGCTTATTTTATGAAACCCGTTCCCAAGGGACAGGCCAACAACGAGAAGAAGAAAAACTAGACCGCACACACACACACAAACCAGCCACGGACTGTCGAGGAATACTTCACGCTGTGACAAGGCTAATGTTTTCTGGGGACTCTCGATGGCACACAAACTGCATTAAACACACAATTTTTCATCCCGGAGGAAATCTAAAAACTGCTGTCTGAGTCAACTGTTGAAAATCAGTCACCTCGTGAAGCGGCAGCACTCCCTGCATGGACTATTGGACCCTGATAAGAGGGCTGTTGATGGAGGCGAGGGCTGTGCTCAGCCAGCACAGCTTTCCGGTGACTCATGCAGACACCCAGTTGGTATCTTCACAAACTATAACTATTAACTTGGATTGTACATGTTGGTGACAGTCATTTTTATGCATCTTCTTATGTAGAAATCCACATTAAATCTCCACAGCGAGTCAGTGAAAACTATCACAGCTGACATTGTTTAAAAACTTAATATAAAAGGGGTTCATGAAGGCTTGAAATGACTGAGTTGCTTATAAAGGAGATGATGGCAGAGATAATGTCGATGAAGGAGAAAGTCCACCTGGTGCCTTAGACACAACATATTTACATGTTGCCACATGCATAATTTCAGGTTTTTGTGAATTGATTATTCAGGGGAGAAAGAATCACGGTGACATCTTGAAATAGTCGGTTTTGTCTGACCAACTGTTCCAAATCCAAAAATATTCAGTATGAAATCATTTTAAAAGGGAAAAGCATCAACACTTCACACTTGAGAAACTGACACCAGAGATTATTTAGTGTATTTGCTCGATTTCATAACTTATAGTTGTATTTCTGTCCATCAACTAATTGATTTATTGGCAAACTACTTCACCTCTAGTTGTGTACATCTGTGTGGCTTTATGTTCCATTTTATTTTTGCAAAATAAAAACGAAGATGAAAAATAAAGCGCTGAACTGGGCTTGTTTTTGTATAAAAAATGGCGTACAGATTAATTCGAGCAGATCGCAGTATGTGTGAGCGTCTGAGTGCACAAACGGAGCGGGTCGGTTGTTTGACTCCACTGTCCTCACATGTCAATATCGTCTCCAGTCGGTGATGTCATTGTGCCCTTCGTGCAGTGAAACGTTGGCCCAGTTAACTCTGCCGTCTAACTGATAAGAGGTGAACCCTGGATTTAGGTGAGCCGCACAGAACGGCCAAACAAATGATCTCATGACACACCGGTCAGCTGTCCGTGGCCCTGACTGTTTTTGTCTTGGGTGCCAAAGGACCTGAAGTAACGCATGCCTTCTTTAAAGGTGGACACTGGTGTGTTTTAGGGGCAGTGTTCTGAAATGTGACAACTTTTGGATCAAGAAAAATCCTATTTGGAGTTATGACCTCAGTATTTCTAAAATCATGGCAGAAAATTTCAGGATAGACGAAACAAATACACAACTCCAGTCAACTGTAAAGATAAGTGTTCATTTTTAAGACCAAACTTAGGTAACTTTAATTTACTTCAATAAAATTTAATTGATTGTTTTACGACACGTTGGGCGCTGTTGGTTTATTAACTTTTCTGGCCAACACATTGTTGTTTGTATCGTCCCCCTGGTGAGCCATTCTTCTCTTCCTCAAATATTCTGCTCAGACACAGCAGAGATGAGGAAAATTGCCTTGTGAACCAAACAGGATAAAACTATCGCTCGCTGAGAAGAGTGAAAAACAAAGTGAGCGGCAAAGCTCAGAAAGGTAAAGCCAAAGTAAAGGGGTTTGATGGAGTTTTATCTGCGGGGGTGCAGAGGTGACATGATAGAAGCAATCTCTGAGGACAACAACACTTTCCTGTCTAAAGCTAATGGATTTGGGGATCTGTACACACTCCAGTAAAAAAAAACAAAAAAACAACAGTTCAGGCTAGAAGCTCTATGTGAGGCTGTACTTGGGCACTGTGATGCTTTGAGATAAATGCTAACATCAGCATGCTAACAAGCTCACAATGACAATGTTAACATGCTGATGTTAGCAGGTGCAGTGTTTACCTTCTTAGTTTAACATGTCAGGCTAACATTTGCTAATTTCATGGCAACCCATCCAGTAGACATCCAGACAAACCAGTCAAAGCAGCAAAATGAAAGTGGGGGAAAGTAATTAAGATTAGTGTTGTTAAAAGTAACCGAAAGTCTATGAGGTGCCGAATGTTAAAACTTGATCAACCGATAGATTTTCAATATTTAGTGCGTTGTCCTCACATATGGGGCATAAATTCATGTAAAACACATTTTATGTAAGTGTTAAAAATACGTTTATATGTTGAAAAAGAGTAGAATCTAAAAGTTGAGTCTAAATATTCAATTTAAATCTTTTCAATTTAAAAGTGTTTCAGCTAAATCTAAAATTTATATCCAGATTTTCAATCTAAATATTAAATCTGAATAGTAAATCTAAGTTGAATCTAAACCTAAAAGCAAAGTGTTAAATCTAACTGAACATATTGTTTCTTTTACACAGAAACATGTTTTTAACAGATGTATAACCTGTTTCACATTAATTTATGACTCAAATGTGAGGAAAATGTTAAGATTGTAACCACATTTGTACATTCGGCACATAAAAGTCATATTTGAGTAAAAGTTAAGTAAAGGCAAAAGTGAAAGTCAAACATACGAAAAGTACTTCTGATCGTATCTGATCTTAAATGTACTTAAGTAATAATAAATCTATGCTTAAAGCTCAACAGTACAGGTAAAAGTAAATTACACATGTATTACATGCATGTGTTTGCTGTATACTAAGGGTCGACCAGTTACCGAATCTGATTCTCAGCATTTTTCTGAATGAGTAATATTGGAAGCTCTGTTTTATTATCAGATTGCGAAAAAATAACTCAATTTAAAAAACTGAGCTGCTTTAGCTCTAGTGGTAACTAAAGTCATCAAAGAAATTAAGTGCATTTAAGTTGAGTGGAGTGGAAGTATGAAGTACCAGAAAATGGAAATACTCAAGTAAAGTACATCATA
The DNA here is from genome assembly GCF_040436345.1 of Pagrus major. Classification (NCBI taxonomy): domain Eukaryota; kingdom Metazoa; phylum Chordata; class Actinopteri; order Spariformes; family Sparidae; genus Pagrus; species Pagrus major. The sequence goes on from NC_133235.1 coordinate 25,547,759, forward strand.
ATTATTCAATAGTTGAGTAGATGTACTTAGTTACACTCCATCACGGATTAGGATTTATCCTCCGGGCACCACGGACGACCAAAGTGGAGGAACGACTAATGGACAAACAGCAACATTGCTATCGCCGCTAACGTGGCTAATAAAGGAGCATACTTAAAAACAATCAGACATGTTGTTGTTCATTTTCTCACTTTATTAAGAATGGAATACAACAGCAGGACAAAAAGTCATAAGAACACCAAAAAAGTGGATGACTGATCAAATATCAAAGGGACCAAAGGACAAAAAATCATGACATTCTAAGCATCATGTAAATATAGCCGTGCAAAGATCGAAAGTATTTAGCAATCCAGATACAATCAAGTGGTTATCTTGAGAAGAGTATTGTTTAGTCCCATCCACACTACCTATGTCAATGGGACATATTCATTAGCTGAGAGTGGTTATGGGGATGGGGGGGGAATCTATTTGATTGGACAAGGTCCAGCTATTGATCGAGGATCAGCCAATAACAAACACCAACAATATTTACAATACAGAGATTAGAGGCAATCAGATGATTAATTTAGTTTTATTGTTGAGTTGGACTTCTATACTGTTATAGAAAAATGATGTTACATCGGCTCGCTTAAGTATAAGTTAGAAAAAGAAAGCATATCCACTAGCAAATGATTCATAATAAATAGTAACATAACACCAAAACATAGCAAATATTAGAAAAAAGCATGTCAGTAGAATAAAACAGACCAGCTATCAGGAGCTTCTATGGAAAAAAGTAACACTACGGTACACATACAAAAAGCTCAGGGTTACAGGGACTGAATGCTATCTTGCATCAATTACATCTGTGCTTTGTAAACAGAATACTAGGGTGAGAGTCATTTTTCATGTAGAACAAGCAAACCTTTACAAAAAACAGAAGTGACTCAGCACTTTTTCTAAGTTTCTCTCTGACATGCATACGCTCACACACACGCTCACACACTGCTATCAGTCTGACAGGCCGAGAGAGGGCTTTAGTTGGTAGAGGATTTACCGTACTGAGGTGTTAGGAGGACGGGGTGTTAACAACAGTTAGTGTTACAGTTAGTGTTCGCATGGACCTCGGTTAAAGGAAGCGGGGGTGAAAACAAGGAGAAGCATCAAAAACGCCCGAATTAACTCGGGGGACAGGAGATGTGTAGATATGTTAAGAGTAAGAAAACCTTATTTGTCAGGAGGAATAAAGCTAAACAGAGCATGGCTAGAAGCAGGGGGGGAGGAGATGAGGGTGATGTGAACTACCGTCTGTCTTTATGGGCCATGGTTAGCACCTAGGCGTTGCAGATGTTGTATTATTTGGTTCAGTAGTAGCTGTGTGCGTCCTCTCTGGCCTTGTGTCCCTCTCCTCCGTGTCTCCTGTGGCCGCGGCGTTCATGGTGCTGATTGTGGTGGTGGCGTCGGTACCGGTGAGATCTCCGGGCTGAAAAGAGGACGGAAACAAATGAGTTTTATGTTATACACGTCACAACTATCAACTGGTTGTGTCTTTGTACTTCTCTTAAAGATATGAATTGGATGCACCACTTGTATGTCTGTTAGGTCTGTAAGAATCTTTCAGACATAATGTAGGTGCTGACTATAAACAAAACTCATTACATCATAACAATATAATGTGTTGAAAACTTGTATGTTGAAGTAAACATGTTTAACGCTGTGATCCTGCCCTCTCACTGAAGTTACATAGTGCAGAAACAAGTGATAGGGGGGCGGAGTGGCTGAGACAGAGACACCACTCACCCTGTTTACAAGACACTGTACCATCAACATGATTTTGAAGCTGTTATTCAAAGGTAAAAAAGTTACATAATGTTGCTTTAAATAGTCCTCAGATTGTATCTAAATATAGTCCAATAGGCAGAATATTCCCTTCACTGGAGTGGACAGATGTATTTTCAGTCACAGACAAAACATGTGCCAGACGTTATTATAAAAAATCTAGATAAAAGTATTTCTCTCATCTAGTTGAAAAATATTGTTTTTTACCAGTCTGGTTTTCTATGAATAAACGGATTTAATCCTGAATCGCTTTTTATACCACTGTGGTGGGCGTACTGTATATATAACTCCTTCAAAATAACATATACGGAAGTTAATGATTCTTCACTTTAAGAGTAATGACAAACATTGAAAAGAGAATATTACTTTGTGATTTAATCATGCATGAATGGACTAGTTTGCACTTTCATTCTCTTTTATGCCTTCAGTAGTGAGTCTACGATAGAAAGATGGCAGGAAATTAAATGAGAGAGAGAAGATGAGTCACATTCAACAAAAATCCCCTCTATGACTTAAAACATGAACAATGGCCCTGACCGCTTGGCCACTGTGGTACTTCTTACTTCGAATTGATCTTTTTTTTTTTGTGATTAAAAGACATTTTTTTCTGTTTTACTGCTGCAATAAATGTACTGACAGCTGCTCTGGATACTGTATGACCATCAGAGACCAGGAATTTGGCCATATGTAACCAGGAAACCAGAGTAAAAAGCAAATAATCATTTGCAACGACGACCTGACAGAAGATTTAGAATTGTAAGTATGGATCTCCAAAACTGACACAAAGCAGTAAAAGGATCACATCAATAAATAATACTGAGCACTCACACTTTGTGCAGATGATCTTCGGTCTCTCCCAGCTCCCGTCGGCCCGGCAGCGGGCGGTGGGGATGTGGCGCTGGAAGAAGCCATCGGCGCACTGGTAACGTACCACCGCATGGATGTCATAGTGTGACCTCCGTCGACCTATCAAATGGGCGTTCTCCACTGCAGGCGGGGTCCCGCACAACACTGCAGGAAATAACATAATGTAATGTAAAGCAAAAATGTCACATATAGTGTCTTTTTGACCATATTACATGTCAAGTGACAATACTGCAGGTGTGTTTTGCCTCTAGATGGCAGCCTTGTGTCTGTGTCTGAGTGTTGAGGCCAGAAGGAGGTAATGGGTCTCTGCAGTAGACAGGGAGTACAGCCAAACCACTGAGGCATAAGACCGCAGCCAGACAAACAAACACTCTCAGACTACTTAATCCCTTTCTCCATGTCCTCCTCCATCTTTCTCCTTCCCTTTTCTAACTCCTCCTGACCATCCTCTGTTTCTTCTTCTGCGTCTTTAGCCCTCTTCGCCTCACGCAATGATCTCATTACCGCATTCACATTTGGGTCGGCCGAGTCCGTGTGGGTGAGTATTAGGAAAACCTGGCAAAAACGGCTCAGAGGACTTTTCAGATCATATTTGTGTGAACAAGGCAGTAATTGGCAATAAGTGCAACTTCAGTTCTGCTGGCTGGACAAGTGGAAGGGAGCCCTAAGGAGGGAGAGACGGCAATAAGAGGAAGATTGAGATTGATATTGCCCTCGAAAATCAATACAGGCTTGAGATTGAATCACAATCTTCACTTAAGTTTGTGTTCATTGTCAATTTTTGGAGCCTTTTGCTGCGGCGACCTTTAATGGAGAAAAAGTGCGAGAGATGCCAAACAACTACTGTGGTCTGACCGACCAACCACAGAGAGAGAAATCCTGTCTACATAAGGAGCACAAGCACTGATGATGAGCACCGATGACTAACAGGTGGCCAGCTGGTCAGACATAACACACAAGCAGCCAGACTGTATGAAGAGGCTCTCCTCATGAATTGATTAAATCATACTGGACCTGGATGTGTCAAACAAGGAAGGAACAGGAAGTTACTTTGGTGTTAAGTTTGTTCGCACTTTTGGTCACACATTCAGTCCAGCAGCATCACAGTACCTGTGCCTTTCTTGCAGATGTAGGGCAGGTTGTAGTTGCAGGGCACGTCGTTCCACTTGCCATCCTCATGGGCAATGGTCACCACGCAGTCCTCGCCTCCTGCAAAGAAGTTGTCCGGCTGGCTCTCCCTCCAGTTCTCGTATACCTGCAACGGCAGCAAACAACAGGATTGAGCCGCATTTACTTTCATTTGTCAGAAACCGTCAGACGGGGAATCTCCAATCTTCTCTAAGAGGATGAAGACTGAGGATGAGATTTTGAGGTTTGATTAAAAAATGATAGAAAATGAACAGCTTTAAAGGTGATGGAAAGAAATGCTCTCAATCAGTTTCCCCACTCTGAGCAACGGAGTCCGTTATGAATACAAAATCTTCTGCCAAAGCTTTTATCTTAAACTCTTTCAGGAGAGATTTCTTCATTTTGAGCTTTCCTCACTGGTTCGAAGTGGGCGGGGCTCTGTTGGAAAAAAAGGTGATGTCACATATTTCTATTGTAGGAAAAGGAAAAAGAAAAAAAAACCCAAAAAACTTCAGGGTTTGCAAAACCATTGATTTTCAACCTGTAGGTCGAAACTCCCAAGGTGGTGGCAAGTTAATTTCCAGGTGTCGCCAGATGGTTGTGAAATGACATATTTTAGACTGGGGAATGGGTTTTATATTACAGTGCTTGCACCAGGGATATAATTTTTTCTTAAAATAGATTTTATTGAGTGTGTTTGTGAGAGTGTGTGTGTGTCAGATCAGAACTCACACACACACACTTTTATTTTGCCACTTTCAGGATGCTGTGTGTTAAATGTTCCAGTGCTGTGTGGGCGGGTGCAGGACGGTCAAGAACACCAACCTGTTTTCTTTGGTGGGTTGTGACTCGAATAAGACTGAGAACCGCTGAGCTAAATCTGGGATGTCTAAGTAATCTAATAGTTTTTTGCCAATTAATGAATTTTGGGTTGTAAGTTGTCAACAATAGTCAAATGTTTTTTAATATCAGTATCTTTAAAGATCTAAAAGGAGGGTAATTTTTTTAGCCATATAATTTGACGGATAACATATTTTTGCTTTGATATTAATCAAGTTAATTATGATTTGAAAAAATAATCTGATGTCACTTGTCTGGTCTGCTAATATTGGATGCCTGACATCTATCAAATCTGATTAAACACAGCCCTGATGGAGCTGATTATCTGAGTTTTTAATCAATAATAGCTCTGTCTGAAACGCTCTGTTTTAGCTCCTGTCTCTTTGAGGCCCCTCCTCCTGAATACCCAGTCTGCTCTGATTGGTCAGCTCACACACGCCTGAGCCAGCACCGATTACAACAACAGAGCAGCTGTGCTGAATCAATTCTTACGTGTCAAACTAGCTGCCAGGCATATATTATGTAAATATGTGACCTGGTGACGTAGTGTGATGTCACAATGACACAGAATTAAGGGCGGGGCTACTGAAGAGGCGTTTGAGGAGCAGTGTTTTCTGTGGGAGAGAGGAGCTTCTGTTGGCGCGGACCTTTCAAGCTCTTTTAAATGCGCAAGAACATATAAAACACTAAAAAAAGCACAGTAGGTCTCCTTTAAACGAGAGATTGAATTCTCACATGGCAGCAAGTATTCACTAGGAATCACTGACCAGATCGTTGCTGTCAGTCCACTGAAAGTCCTCCTCCACGGTGCGGTCATTCAGTCCGATCCAGGCGTTGTCGTGACCCAGACCTGTACAAAACAACAGTGCAACATGTTCCTTTGACTTTGACTCTATCAGTTTAAAACAGTTGTTTCACCAACTATACTACTTTATCATTTTATTATTAGTGGCTTCCCCCCTCGTCCTCGTCCCCGTTGCGTACATCCGAATGAAACCAAACTGAGAGAAACACACACATACCGTTGATAAACTCCTGCTCTGTGACGGAGATGACACTACTGAGGTGGGCGCTGTGCTCTCTGCAGTCTTTTTCTGCATCCTCCCAGGTGTGTCTGTGGGTGAAGTACCTGTGGGAGAACGTTACGAAAAGACATATTTCATATATTATGCTGCCAGACAGCATTAAATGGAACAGAGCGCCCAGTAAGTGTGTCACGAATAACTCCAGGGTATAAAGGAGTAATGCAGATGGATAAGGCACCTGTGGTTGCAGGTAAATATAATGTGACTCCATTAATTTTAACAGCACGGCGCAGTTTTTCATCATTCCTACCTGTAGCAGTGGCCGTGGAACTTCCTCCAACCGTGCTCGCAGCCTTCGATGTCTGTAAAGATGAAGAGGGAAGAGGAGGGGAAATGAGAGAAGCTACAATGTTTTATGAAGGCTACAGTACGTGCGAGCGTAGTTGTGCGAGAGAGGAAGCTCTTTCTCATTTGGCAGATTAAGACTAAAATCTATGACTCTGGCATCTTGAGAGGCTAAATACCTGAACTGTAATTATACAGGCTCGTTTTCAATTCACAGCACACGTGGCCCTCGCTGTGCACTATTAGTATTCATTAATAACACCAAGGGCTGCGGATTCATTTATAACTGCAAAGGTTAGATATTCATTAATTCTCATTACTATCACTCCTACTGCGCGCACACACACACATGCGGGGGACAGCTCTGGACCTGGAGGTGGCTGAAACCAGTGAGGTGATGAATCAGCGCTTGTGTGCGTGTTGGTTTCAGTGTGTGGTATGAGGGGTGATGAGTGCCACCTACCACACAGACACACGTCTAAAACTCATTACAATGAGGCTAGATTGCCTCCTTTTCTATTGTGTTGCCCTGTACCCTGAATCTGAGGGTTGGTTGCTGCCTCTTTGATTTCCATATGAGATCACTTGTCAGTTCATTGCCATCTTAGCCTGGTTTGTATTTTGCAGAAAAAGCCACCCTGCTGCTTGTTTTGCCTGGCTTTTTTTGATTGTCATTGACTCACTATCAAACAGGTGGGAACAGCTAGCTTGGCTCTGTCCAAAGGAAACGAAATCAGCCAAACAGCACCTAAATCTCACTAATTAATGCTAAGACAGCGAATAAGCAGATTTTCCAAAATGTCAAATTATTCCTTGAAAAATCTTGAAACCCTTTTGTTTTTCTTGATTTTATACATGTTGTTTTGTGGATTGTTCATTTAATTCTAACTGTTTTTATATATTGTCTATACTCTGTCTTTTTTATCTCCCTCTTTCTCATTTTACTTTATCCCTACTGTTTTGAAAAATGCTACGTTAACAGAAAAAGTTTGGCAACAGTAACTCTTTCTGGTCCGTATTATCAACAAATGTATCTACTTCCTCCACCTCCACAGGTAAGGACGCTGTAGGCCTGATCATGAAACAAAATGTCTCGGTGTCCCCATACCTGTGGTGATTTTGACCACTAGTAGTGCCATTGAGCAAACATTTTACATGCAAAATCACATTTTTCTTTTTACACATGCACATGTGCAGCCTTGCAATACTATTAATAATGTTCCTGTCAGGGCAATTATTTTCTTTCCCAGGATGGTGAAGGCACAAACCACCTTATTCTGCCTCTGATTGACTGATGTACCCCGATTTTCTTACCCAAATCCGAGCCAATCTCACTCCTAATGCCATTAGCTATTAGCATTAGCTATTGAGAGGCTCCATGATGCGCCATTGCTGTGAAAAAATGGTCCACTGGAGTAAACAGAAGTGACACGGCTCTCCTTACTCAGGGGCTCTGCCAAAACCAAACCAACCCAACCAGCGAAGGCAATGAGTACTTATTAACCAATTAGAGGCAGAGTGGGGCGGGTCATGACTTGGCCACCCCGAAGAAAAAAACCCACTTTGTTTCCTGTCATGGATTTCACGCTATTTTGCTGATTGAAACGGCGTTAACGCACAAAGAAGCATGGCAGCGCACCAACAAAAGCATAGAAGAAGACTGCAAGCCAGTAAACGTGAACATAAACAATGAAAGTACTTATACAGAGAGAAAAACACATTCAACATGTTTGTCTGACCTCGAGGAACAGTGAATGTAAACAGAGCTTTTGCTTGTTTACTACAAAACTCCACAGGGCACCTTTAAAGTACAAACACAGCAATAATCTGGAACCACAAAAAGCAGCATCACTATCGCACCCACACATCAGACGTACGGGTGTGTTCATGGATGTGGGAAGCTGACTGAAAACCGTGCAAATGCTGACTGATGCTTGGAGAGCAGTGTGCGTGTTGTTGTGCCTGCAGGAGTTTCGGTGTGTATCTGTCACCCAGCAGCCGCTGTGACACACACAGATACACCGTCTGATAACTGCGGAGAGATGCATCTCTGTGATATTGTGTCCTGACGTGCGGCTGTAACAGACGCTGCACACTGATCAGGATTATTTCCACCGGCACAGTTTGCAACAAACATTTTTACAGCTAGCATCAGATGACTGGGAATCTTAACAAGCTCAGCACTGTGGCTGCACACAACAACAACAGCGACCTGGATTTATTGGTGGTACGCAGTCCAATAACATCTCGTATGAAGAAAAGGGGGGATGCATGATGATTCCACCCTCACATAGCTGGGAGTAATCTTCATCTTTCTGTGTGCGTTTGTGTGCGTGTTGTATTCTCACTCTCACCTTTCTCACACGTGTCTCCTCCATAGCTCGGCAGGCAAAGGCAGAGGAAGGAATCAATCTTGTCGATGCAAGTGCCTCCATTTTCACATGGCTCTGACTGGCAGTCATCTACGTCTGTGAGAGAGAGAGAGAGAGAGAGAGAGGAAAAAAAAAACAGGCGGCGGGTTGCAGATCTCATTAGGGTTCAAATTAAAAGGATGTATTCTGCTGAGGAGATGTTGTTCATAAAGAGGGAGAGAGCGTGTGGGCGTCTGCTGCCATTCAAGCTCTGACACAAAACGAGCCGGTCATTAGGCCTGGTTTAGAGAGTGGAAATGCATCCATGTTGGTGAGTACAGTATCATAATTCAAACAGGGTGTGAGGAGAATACAGACAGCCTAATCCCCTTTACATTCCTGATTTGTCCCCATTCTCTCGCACAGGAAGACACTCTAAAAGCTTTTCAAGTGTTATTACATCCTTTTTTATGTATTTCCAGAGCCTAAGGTTGACTTGATGTATGTCTAATCTCCTTTGTTTCCTCTCCATTGTCCCAATTTACAAAAGGCTGCATGAGCGAGAAATGGAAAGCAGCCAGTTGCATTTCTTTCCCTTTAAAGCAGTTAAAGTACAGACATAAATTTTGGTGAACCTGACCATCGGATCTGGGTACAAGCCCCCATTTTTGGCAGCCATCCACCCTGCAGAAGAGGCATTAAGCAACATCAGATACCCTATCAGCTCCAGGGCGGCTGTGCTACTGCGTTAACTGTGCTCTCTAACCTCTCTTTGGGAGAAAAGAGCAAGCAAAAAAGGAACATTTCTCTGCGGGGATCCATAAAGTATCACTTTATCATTGTAAATGGAGAGCATGTAATCTCCTTTCACCACTGTGGGGTTTTTTTGGACCCCTGAATAACAGATATACCCCAGGACTGAAGAAATCTATTAAAACTCACAGCGAGGGAGCAAAAAGAAAGCTACTTATAGTTTAAACTTAGCGAAAAGTGTTTCCTCAGATCTTAACGGTTACTTAGTTCTGAGAAAAAAGAAGCTCGCCACTGAAAAAGGTCAGCGGCTGTGAAGAGCTAAATGTGTGAGACAGATCAAACTAGAATGACCTTTAGCCTCGTACAAGACTTTTCAGACACTTATTACCAAACACCGAGTGTTTGAATAGCGAGCTTTCACTTTTAATCCGGATTTTAACTGTGATTTATGAATAAAGTATGTTGTAAGATTGTTTTTTCCATCTTTTTTTAAAGATCCAATTTTCTCAGCTTTAACTGTTTGTGCTTTGGCTTCAAAATGTTAAAGGTCTGATTTGACTTTAATCTGACAGCAGAGGCTGTTTAGAGACTGCAGCTCTTTTAAGATTAATGAAGGAAAATGAGGGAAATGTTTTTTGAGGACAGATACCGGAACTAAAATCAGATCAGAGATTTATGCTAATATGATTTATTACTCCTCCAGCGGGCTCAAAGTTGTGATCAGTCAAATGTTCTATTTAATCAGTCTGCAAGATTAAATAGCAATTTAAGAGCATAGGTGGTTTGAGAGTTTTTCAAATGTCACTTTTCTTATTGAAGAAATAACCTTCTGTGAATGGCTTGGCTCATGAATCACTTAAAGGATAAGTTTAACCAAAAAATGAAAGTGCAGTCATTATCTGCTCGCCCTCACGCTGACGGAAAGTCAGGTGAAGTTCTGTCCTCCACAAAACGTTTCTGGAGCTTCACAGCAAAACAGTGTTGCAGTGTTCTCCCAGACAACTGAACTAGATGGGGAGTTGGTTTAAAATGTTATCGAAACAACAGAGCAGCTGTGCTAAATCAATGAAACAAAAAAAAAAATCAACTGGAAAATACATAAAATGGCTCCTTACAGCTCACCCGGTGTAATCCAAGTCTCCAGAAGCACCAAGATCCCAAACGCTTTTAGTTTACCAGCTACAGTGAAGATTTCAGCTTGAAAAAAGAGTGTAAATAACGTCTCTGCAAATCAATTCAGGATCACAGGGCTTCTGGAGACTTGGATTACGCTGGATGAGCTGTGTGGAGCTTTTTCTGTCGTTTTTTTTTTTGATGTTTTAAACATCCCCATCTGCTTCTGCTGCAACACTGTTTTGCTGTGAGGCTCCAGAAATGTTTTGTGGACTTGCGAAACTTCATCTGAGTTTCCATCAGCACGAGGGTGAGTAGATAATGAACGAATTTCATTTTTAGTTGAACTTATCCTTTAAAGCATCTAATTTGAAAATTTGCAGTAACAAGAATGTGGAAGGTATTAGATATTAGAATTAAATCCATTTCAAAGTAACTAAACTAAGTTGAAATTGTACAAAAAACCTTGATAATATGAATCAGGGATTAGTAATTTAATACATAAATGTATCAAACTTTGATTTCTGAAAGATTAAAAAAGAAACCGTGTGGGTGCAACTCAGCCAAACGCTTTGATTCAAATTTTGAGATAATCTCTGCAGGTTTAAGCATGAGAAATTCATCTGAAAATCATGCATTAGTGTGCTCAGCCGAAAAGTGCAGAGGCTGGATTTCCTGCAAAGTGATGGAGAAGCTTTATTTTTATTTTCTCAACAGTGGAGAAAATGCCTCCTCCGGGAAACATGACGTTACTCAGACTCTTCGCAGAAAAATACATGTTAAGTGGTTTGAAAACATAAAAACCTAACATGTAACTTAAAAAAAAAAATCATCATGGATATAAAATACGAAACTCCGCCAAGTTAATCATGACTGGCGTGACCTTCAGGGACCTCCAGATGTGCTGGTTCACAGTTAAACACACACCACCAACTTCCTCTGCCCATTAAAATCACTGCAGCTCTTTGTTGTTTGATATAAAAAAGTCTGATCCCCTCGTCCCTCTCATCCATTATGCAGAGGGGAAGCTGCTCCTCGGAGAGATAATACTGCAAATTCTGCAAATCCATAACAAAGCCTTGCAGCATACCCACGCATCAGCTGCTGCCTGTCAGTCTGATCGTCTGCCTGTCTGTCCGTCCGTATTTCTGTGACGCCGCAACAAAACTTAGCTCTAAATTTGGTATCAAGGTGTTCACAGCCGGAAATGGGACCGTGAACGCCGACGAGTGCGTATGTGGTTCATTTATTAATAAACTGCTCTCTTCCTTGAGGAGTGGTTGCTTAATGAGCTGAGCATATGTTTAGGAACAAATTAGGACCCCTAAGACAGATTTATATCTGCGTGTCAAAGTGTGACAGTTTCCTCCGTGCAGGTGTCGCAGCTTTGGGGACGCAGAGGAACACGCCAGAGCTCGCACTTCAAAACTGCCACTGCATTAGAGGCACAGTTTGGATTTAAAGTGGGAGGTACAGAAAATATTGGTATGTAATGTCTGCTGTTGGATAATCCAGCAAAATTAAATATTTGGAAAAACAAGGTATTCATCACATGAATGTGTAAATCCTGTTTAAAGAAGCCTCACCGACTTCAAACACCAGCTGTGATTTGCACAATGTGACAAAATTATACTTTTTTTGAAGTCAGAATATACTGTAAAGACTTCAGTATGGAATTAAAATATGAGCTGAAACTAAAAAACAATCCAAAGACTTGTTAAATTGGTGCTTACAGGTGTTTTCAGTCATTCTGATCAGACCGCTGCTCGAGTTAAAGTTGGACAGAGCTGTGCTGCGAGTTATACGATGTCATCAAACTACATGGACCGGAAAACAGTGATAAAGCTGTAACTTGTACAACCCTAACAGGTGCAACAGAAGAATGAATGGCAGTTCAAAAGACCCTTTAACACAGCCGATATTGATTTGACACAGTGGAAAGCTCACAGGCGTTACTAATAACGTTGTCCTCTGTGAATCAAGCACAAGTCCTGAGAAGTAACAAGTATGTGAGTGAGTCATGGCTCTGTATGGCATTTAAATCATGCATTAAGCAAGACATTTAGGTGGAAATGGAATGAATGAGTTTTTGTGAGTGGTTCATGGCTGCATTTTTTAGCATTTCATTTTAAATGGAGTGCAGTGGGTGAACTGGTAGCTGAATGATCAAGGTGAATACCATAGAAACTCTTTGGTCCTGGAATTTTTTGACTCTCTCGTCTCTCGTTTCCTGTCGAGCTCTACATTATCAGACATTTATAAAGGCGAAAAAATGTGAAACAAAAAAGCGTGGAGTGCAAGTGACTCACGAGGCAGCAGGTATGACTTTGACTCTCTGAAAGCAGAAACCGTAGTTGAGATGCCGTGTTGAAACTAAATGTAATCTCTCAGAGCTTTCACGTGTTTATTTTAGTACCTTTATTCTGTCAATTCAGCCACTTAAAAGCTTTTTTAAAAGTGTGTGTAATAAGGGTCGTCCACACCAAGAACTACATAACGCTAACTATAAAGATAACGATGTGAGCATCCACGCTGATGAACGATAACGTGTCGGCAGCGAAGAAAAATGGATTTTAATGACCTGTTACTTTTTTAAATTGCACAGAGAAACACAAAACCCCCAGACGGTAGTGGATTCAAAAAATTCCTAAAAGCTGACAGGAGCTTGGTAAGAGAGTTGTCATCTCTTGAAGATACATTTTATTCACATCATTTGTATGTATACTTTGTATTTTTTTGATGATTTAACATCAACTGACCTGGTGATTGTCAAATAGGACATCAGTAAAGACAAAACAAACTTCAGAGACAGCGCCAAAGACCATTTGGCAAAGTATCTCAGGTAAAATTACATTTCTTATGCCTCATTTGCAGCCTAATATTACATTATATAAGCATTTCGTTTTTATAAGTTGTGAAATGAGGCCCTGTGAATTCAGAAGGAATTTTAATTGGCGTTTCTATCGTTCATCAAATCGCTCTGAAAGTGACCCCAGCGATATCTTTTTCCTGCTGTGTCCTTATAGTTGCCTTGTGGACTCCGCCATCCAACTTCAGTGAGAATGAAAACTTTAGTCCTCCGAACCTTTAGTCTATTTTGTTGGTCCACATAATATTTGGTTCACATGCCGCCATGCAGCCGCCAATTTAAGTCAGCATAAGTGACATCTGCTGTTTATGCCAAATACAAATGGAGTGGAAATCGCTCAAACGGCGCCGGTCAGATTTTGGAGCACTCCCAACACAGTTTCATCTATTTTTCTGCAGATGTTTATTCGTGGATCACATCTGGCCCCTCTGAAACCACCACAGCAATAATGAAGACTCACCTCTGTTCAGAAGCACAGAACCAAAGACAAAAGAGAAATTGCCACAAAGAAAGAGAGAGGAAATTACATGTAGATAAAGAAGAATTGATCTGAGAGATTTTGAGACCAGATAATGTTCCTCTTTGTCTCACAGCTCACGCAGGTCACCGTTGGTTTTGTTCAACATGACCTTACCCCCTCCATCTTATCTGAAACCTCATCACAAAACAGCAGTGATCAGCACCATCGTTATACCTGCATCAGGAGCTTATGTTTTCTCCCTCTGTTAGTTTTACTGTCAGCAGCAAATCATAAAATCCTATGAACGGATTTCTATGAAGTTCGGTGGGCATGTAAAGGCCTTTGGGTGAAGAACAATTGATTTGTTTGTGCTGCTGATCCGAGTCTGGGATTTCCGCCATTAAACGATTTAGTTTTCTAGTCATGATGAAAGTAAGAGAGGCTTTGACTTGATTCCAAAACCTTTAGGTGTTTTGTGGGGGACAAGAAATCAATTTGACTTAAAAATTCAGGAGACTGTAGATAGATCATTAATTTTCTTCACCACATGATGCTACTTAAAGCCAGGAATTTGATTTGTGAGGGGGAAAAAAACCTCGGAAGTGAAAGCTACCAATAGTTTGACCTTGAGGGATCATTACTATAACCACACTCTGACAGTGTGACCCTAACCTTTGACCCCAGCCTCCATTCAACCTCCTCTCCCGATGTGACGGACAGCTCGGCCTTTGACCTGCCAATAAGCCGTTGGAGAGCCTTAATGTCAATATGAGCAGACTGACGCGGGGCCAACTTTATTATGCCACTGTGTTGATGCATGCGTGCGTGTGTGTGTCTGTGTGGGATGTGTGAGCGTGTGTGTGCGTGTGTGTGAGCATCACTCACCAATCTCACAGTTCTCCCCAGCGTATCCTTGTGGGCAGTAGCAGCTGTAGCCTGTTCCCTGAGGAAGGCACTTTCCTCCGTGCAGACATGGGTTTGTCACGCAGGGCTCCACCTCCACTGAAAGAGACAGACGGATGGGGGTGGAGGGGGAATTTAGGGATTCAAAATAAGGGAGCTAATTAGTGATACTGCAAAGGAGATTGTTTTTTTTTCAGTTTGTGAATACCATTCATTTAGGAGAGGGTGAAACAGGTGTATCTCGACTCACCGCCTGAATAAAGCTTATAATGTTCATTCCCGTGGTGATCCCCTGAAGTTGGAGGGCCTTAAACACAATTTCCCTCCCTCCTGCCCAGATTGTGAACAAATATAAAATCAATGTGTGACTCAGAAGAAACGCCACACCCCAATTTTCCATCGTTGCAGCTCAGCCAATACAACACACGCATATCCATTTCACACTCTGCCTCTTTTCAAAGGGATCAGAAGCCGGAGAGCCTCAACCCCGCCATCCACTCACAGCCACAGTTGTCATGGTTACCATATGGAAAGCGAGGCCTTGGCTCGCTTCGCCGAGCGTAGTGGGCAGCGTGAGAACTTCAGACATTAGCCATCCTCAACAGAAATGAGCAGACCTCCCGGCGAGCGCCTCGGCCCCGCTATTCACCCCCTAAATGTGTGCGTGTGTGTGGTCCCCTTCCACAATTACACATTTCCATATCAATTGACACACTACCACGTGTTTCTCCCCTGAGCTGCTCATTATAGCAACTTAAGGTCTTTGAAAACCACCACTCGTTCATCCTGGCCGCAAAGGCTCGGCTGTGGGAGTCTTTGTTCTGCCATCGCTCCCTGACACTGAGGACTGCTTGGGAGGGGGGGTGGTGGTGGTGTGTGTGAGGTTGGCGATGTGTGTGTGTAGGTTTGTATTTACACGGTACGATGAACGAAAATCAATACCTTGGCTATGATTAGCCTTGAGCTTGATCCTGTCCAATAACTAAGCAGAAGGAGACATCACAAAGCTCACATCCTCTGAATCACCAGCACGTTGGGCAAAATACTCGTTCAGGGACAAAGAGGAAAAAAAACGAGATTGACGGTTTTCAATCACAAGCGCTCCAGCACCACAGAGGGAGATTTCTCAATAGCATCAGCTCTATGGATTTATGTTAAGTTTTGCGAGCGAATCCCCTGCTCGTGGTTTGAATTCTGCTGAAGTCAGGTGCTAAAACCAGCCATGCATTTCATTTAATGTACATCAGTCCAGGCCCAAGCGCACTTGCACCCTCTGCATCAGTCAAGGTCATCGCACGCCTTGACAAAAATCAACTGTTATGACAAGCAGATTTACTAGTACAATATGTGTGTGTGTGTTTGTGTGTGTGCGTGCGTGTGAAAGATAGACCCAGTGCGATTGGCCGTTCATTAAAGCGAGTGGTGCAGAAAAATCAATAGTCTGCAGAAGGAGCTGACAGAGAGGACTGTCCCTTGCCCTGCACAGCGGCCGACACCACCGGCACAAACAACAACAATAAGCTGGCAACAGCAAAATCCAGCTAATAAGTTTACAGAGATAGGACGGGAACGCTGGGATACCTCAAAGTATTAATCCGAACATCAAACACAGCTTTTGCTTTGAGTAATCACAGCCAGAGATACGGTGGCAATATGGTTTACTTTGGAATTATGATTTCCGGATAAGCACTTTCGACCTCACAGACGGTGTTGGCATTTTTGTGAAGGTGGGAAGAAAGAAACCGGCTGCAATTTAAATGTTACAGAAAAGGTGGCGTGATAAAAATCTTTAAAAGAAAAATCAGACGGTGGAAAGAAAGTTGATAGCACCTGTGCCGTTTGTGCACGTGTGTGAGAACAATATGCTGTGATACCGAAGGTCCTTGAATGCAACCTGAGCCGTTTCTTTTTTTTCTCTTCTCTTTCATTGATTGAACTGACTGATGAAGTGCTCTGTGATCCAGTCAGGAGTGGAAATACTGACCACCGCCATGAAACCAATCCACAAGGGACTGCACTGAAGCAGAGAGTGTGTACATGAGAGAGAGAGAGAGATGTAAGCTGGAAGTTATTATTCTGGTCGAATCTCCTGCGACGGCCTCGTTCTGTTTGTGTAGCAAAGATATCACTGTGTGTTTGTGTGTTTATGGCCTTCTGCCTGCATGACTCCAGGGTCTCAGTCAATCACTCAGCCCTCATACTGTACACCAACAGCCCAGATGGTTGCCCTCGGCTTCTTGTCGATACAGTTTACAGCTGTTTTCCATCCGCAGACTCCACACACCCCGAGCAGTCGGCTCAGCAACGGATGCGGCAGACATGAGCCGCTTTCAAAGGGAGCGAAATAAATCACCGTAGAACTGTGTGATAGCGTGATGCCCACGGGGCTTTCAAATAGGATGTATCCAGCATGAGCTCTCATTATCAAGCAGAAAATAAGTAGTAAACCAGCCAGCCAGGAGCTTCACTGAGATACACCGGGCTGTAGACTTAATCAACAGATTGTGTATGTTGGCGGGAATAAAAGGTATGCAGCCTGGGGAATACACACTGAATTTTTTTGAATAAATATGCCACTGGCGAGGTCAGAGGAGGAAACGGAAAAGGCAATCTTTAAGGATGGTTATTTTTGTTGTGTTGTGTGTTCATTTCTGCCGGTTATGATAACCAAGTACTTACCAAAATAATTTCTGAGACATGCAGCCAAATTGTCCCTAAGTACAACAGAGCAAGAAACACAAACTATCAGAGTATAGAGAGTTAAGCAATCAGGTTATAAACAGCGTTGGGCCAGTTATCAACTTTAAAAAGTTAAATTATTTCAATAAATGATTACTTTACTCATCACATCCTTTCTGCTACACAACACAGTTTATAGCCTGAAAGGTAGATTTTGTTAACTAGCTTGCTTGCTAGCTGTTTCCCTGTGTTTCCAGTCTGTGTCCTTAGCTAAGCTAAGCTAACCAGCTACTGGCTACGATTTTAATAGGCAGACACGGCTGTGGTATCGATTTACTCATTTGACTCTCAGCAAGAAAGTGAATAAAAATATTCCCGAGATTTCAACTTTTACTTTCAAGTAGATCTATTATGCTTTTTTGTTTTTTTCTTTACTTCAGTGTTTTATAAATGTTCTTGTGCATGTAAAAGGTCTTAAAAGTTAAAAAGCCCAAAGTCTCCTCTCTCCCACAGAAAAAACTGCTCCTGAAACGCCTCATCAGTAGTCCCGCCTTTAATTCAGTGACTTTGTGACATCAGACTACGTCACCATGTCACACATTTGCATAATTTATGCCTGTATGATGAAGCTAACTGGAAACTGAAAACATGACAGAGCCAACTGGAGACACAGTGAGCAGTGCGGGCTCAGGCATGTGTGAGCTGACCAATCAGAGCAGACATCATATGTCTCCTTTAACGAGCAGACAGCCTCTGGTTTGTTAGTTTTTTGAACACCAACAGCTAGCTTAGCACCTTGCACGCAGTACTCCAGACGTCTAGTCCTCAGTGAAGAACGTACGTAGGTTTTCCAGTTGTTAATATTAGCACGACAGCTAAGAAGACACAACATATAACTACAACGAGTTACCAGGAAACAAATGTCTCCTCTTGTGGTGAAGGCTAACTGCTTCCACCACATCCAGCTCCTGCATCAACTGCAAAACATAAAGTGTCTCCACTAAATGCTCAGAGACCCCAATGTTACTAGTGGATTGGTAAGTGAAATGTTTTAGAAAGTGACCACATTACTATAACTCGTGATAAAAGACAACAGCTTAGACAGAATATCTGATCCATTTGGAGGGAATGTTAGCTAAAGTATCCCAAAAGTCAACAATAATCACTAATATGTATGCACAACTGACAATGTGGGTGATAATTGCACAGTTTGCCTTTGTTTTTCATTCCAGATACGCTTTGCTCACCCTGGGGATTTGTTTAAAACCTTTTGTCTGATGATCTGACTGCTCCTGTTTCCTGCCCCATCGGACTCTTTTCAGCAATTCACAGATCTCAGCAATTAAGTACAAAAACAAAACCCGAGTTCCTTTGAGGCTCTCAAATTAAAATAGTGCTTTTTGTGGAATAATGTCTTCATTGTGGATTAATTAAAATCAATATGCAGATACATGGACGCACACAGGATGACAGGGCATCTGAAAAACAGACAGCGCTAACCTGTTGGGCTGAGAGTGATGGTACTGATGTTGACCCCTCCTCCTTTGCTCTCCTCCTCCATGTTGCCAGGTAACAGGGCCCCCGAGCCCACGGCGTGAGACCAAGCGGGCTCCTCCTCATCTGGGGGTCCCGACAGTATTGGAGGATAATCCAGAGAGCTGTTCAGGACTGCTTTCTCTACTGGGACCCAGTTAAGTGATGTCAGGGGGTTGGTGGAGCTGTCTGAGCGAGGAGACGGGGCTGGTTCTCCTGATCCAACCGTTTGAGATGGGGAATGGGAAGGGATTGATGATGGTGAAGGTGAGATGGTTGAGGTTTGGGAATTGGATGGAGGTGAGGAAGGGGAGGAGGAAGGGGATGGGGAAGGAGATGGGGAAGGAGATGGGGAGGAGGAAGGGGATGGCGAGGGCGTATGGGATTCGAGCAGGGATTGAGATGGGGATGGTTGAGAAGAGGATGGAGATGGAGATGGGGACGGGGACGGGGACGGGGACGGGGACGTGGACGCAGCGGCAGATGGCGATGGTGATGGAGAAGAGGAGGGGGACTGGTACAGATCTGGTGAGACTGATGGCGATGGGGTTTGTACTGGTGAAGTTGACGGGGACTCAGACGTAGATAAGTCAGTGATTTCTGACCCAGTTGTGGTCACCACTGTGAGCTCCAGAGGAGTGGCGTTAGTTGTGGTGGCCGTGGTCGTGGTGGTCTGTCCCTTCCTGTGACCCCTCTCTCTAGATCTTTCTCTGGATCTTTCTCTTGGTTTACTCGTTCCAACTGGTCGACGTGAAACTTGGATCTCCCCTTTTGCTTCGGCACCGGTGATTTCTCCGCTCCCCTCGTCTTCTCCTTTCCCTTTATCCTTCTCTTCCCCCCTGTTCCTGTCCTCCCCTCGGTTCTTCTTCCCTCTTCCTCTGCCTCTACCAGCTCTAGACGTCACCGTCTCCTCCCTCTTGTCGCCCGACTGGGTCGTTGTCTCCGATTCGACGCGGACCCAGGTATCCCCGCTGGATGAGGTGATTTCAGGTGCAGAGCTGGAGGCGGTGGACGTGTGCGTCTCTGAATTCTCCCAGCTCTTGGTGCTCTCTGTAGTCATTGAGTTACTGGAGGCGGCCAGAGTAGATGCCAGACGAGTGGGTGATTCTTCACTTGCTGCTGCAGAGTTTTCCCTCGTGGGGCCGTTGAACCATGAACTTCCCCAAGAAAACAAACCTGCGGAGGACACAAAGAAAAAGAGAAGAAAGAGGGGAGTCAGGAGGAGAGCAATAACTGCAGACAGCGAGAATAGTGCAAAAGGGAAAGCCAAGAGTGACGAACAAAGTAGAAAATCATCTTATGGATTCTCTCTGCTTTGCCAAGGGAAACAAAACAAACACTTCTGAGCAGTCTGAGCTATCTGTCAGCTGTACCAGCATCGTCTACACTTCAGTATTATCAACAGCGGCATGCAAACCTCCGTGGACAAGCAAAGGGCTGAATGGTGCAGAACGTTTCCCTCTACGGAGTGTAACACATTATTATCAGCTAACAGTTTAAATAAGCGATGGATGAAGTAATGAAAGCTGTTTTATTACAAAAGCAGTGAGACCGGTGAGCTATACTGAATTGTTTCATATGACCTGAACACAGCATTAGGTAACAGTGCTGCAGAGGGACAGTAGAGTTGAACCCCGCTCTCCGAAGATATCAGTCTGAGAGATTTAAGATTATCCGATGTGGTCCACTGGTGCCCCCCATGCACGAAGAGAAAAGTGCCCTCTTGAAAAGTAGATAAAACATGATAAAGTGACCTCTAGGGTGCCTTTTCATTTCACTATAAGTGTATCACAACCGCATGCAGCTGCTGCCTATTTCTACGTTTATTTCACCCCTGCCCCTCAAATATGTCCATCACTGACTGTGGCTCAAAGACATTTTCAAAGAACATGACAATATATGGTAAGAAAAGACAAACTAAAACCTGAGGCTGACTGACAGACATTGGTGCAAAAAATGTCAATAAATGCATCATTAAAAACAGCAAATGTTCACTAAAGGGAACATAAGTAGAGGAAAGAAACGTGGGCGAAAGTCTAAAAGCTCTGGATACACACATAGAGACAAAAACACACACACAAACACACACACATACACTGTCAGGCGAAACAGAATGAAACTAAAGACCACCGCAGCTTCACATATTGCCTCAGAATTGAATCAACAACCCTGTAACACAGTTTCAACAAACACTGAGCGGAGATGCCTGCCGTTTGGAAACCACTTTCATCCACAGCCAGAACATAAATAGCTGTAAACCTGCTGGACCCCACAGACACGAGGCCGATGAGTCGGATATCACTTTTTATCTATCATCTGCCTGCGTCCGCGTTTGAAGGCAACCCTGATGTTTCCAACCATAATACACGTGCCTGAAAGTTAATAATGGGCATCACGTAGGAAAATGACCTCAGCTGTGCTCCGAACCTCACACTGTGATTTTTGGTTAGAATGTTTTTATATACAGATTATTCTCAATTTACGGTGTAATTTTACGATTTTACAGGACGCACCGGTACAAACATGGAGGTACAACGGAAAAATGTGATGTTAGGAGATAATTGAGCAACTGTGGGAACTTAAGAATAATTTATAGTGTAGGTATAAGAACAAGTAGCTATTCAAGGGGTACAAGTATGACCTAAGCAAACATCTGGCGTTGGAACTTACAGAAAAACTTAGTGGCTAATGTATTTTTAACTACCAGGTACCGACCGTAGCCTGACCGGCCTTAAGAGCTGCCCACGGGTCACAAACAAGTGTCCAACATCGGTGTTAATGAAGACGCCAGTGTCAGCGGAGACGCCCATACCTGCCAACACTCCTGATAGAGTCTTCTTATTTTTAACCCTGTTCTCCTGCCGTGGTCCCAATTGGTAACATTTTTTCCTGTAAATCTCAAAATCTCATAGTGTAACAAATCAAATGGGTGTTTCAGGATATGTGTCGATGTACCTGGCAAGCGGTGGGCACGACCGACCCTGACTGACGTGCGTCCCCTCGTCTCTCGAGGCCCACTCTGCTCAGTCTGCTGCTGAAAATAGATTCAGTCTTTCCCAAGAAGAAGAAATATGAGTCGAAATTTCACTCCACTTGGTGCCAGACCTTCTCCTTTTGTGATGTAGATCTAGATTGTGATTTTTGAGTACCTTTTTTTTTCATGTTTTTTATTGATGATTTAAAATTAATTTCACTTTCACATTCTTGGATTTATTCTATTAATCCGAGGGGCAATTTGTCTGGGGCCTTGTCCCCCCAGTCCCACTCAGAAAAAATTGAAAATTTGAAAACTAATTTCCTGCCGTGGACATTTTTAAAATCCGTTTTTTATTTCACTATATTTGGGTTGGCATTTTCAGCATATTTAAATATCGACCCAAACTGCTTGCTTTGTTATATGGTCATGCTGTATCCCATTATTCACCATAAATTGGTAAGAATAAAATCGTATAAAATGAATTCTGATATTCTACATGTTCACTTGATTTTATCTCCATACGTTCCCAGTGTGAGGGAGATCACTGCGTCCAGCTGGAGGTCGTCAGCTGTCACAGCTGGTGTCAATCACAGCTCGTTAGTGACCCTCCGGAAGAGCCGGGCTGAACTGCAGAGAAAGGTCAGTGTGACTTCAATTTGTCACCACACTTCAAGCCAGTTTTTGCTGTTCCTACAGAAAAAGAGAATTGATTCTGGACACGCTCTGCTCAGTGCATGCCAGAGCTCCGAGGCCTCTGCTCTCCCAGTTTTATCCCTTAATAACGCCGTGTTCCTCTAATGAACCCCATTCCAAGGGCTTGTTTGTACTGTAATTAACGTACCATCCCGTTGTGTTTTCACAACTGATGCTTCCCCAACATCACAGAGCTGAGCCAATTAGTGCCTCGCCAGAAATATGTACAGACTTCTCTACATGCACACACACGCGCTGCCATCAGGCCTTTTATCCATTATCGGCCGTATTAGTTTACACATTTGAAACAGGATAAATCAACTCACCTGGTGATGATGTCCTGGATGAATTCGATCCCTCATCTGTCTTTTTCATGGCCGTCACCTCTTCCGCTGCTGGTTCGCTTGGCGCTTGGGTTCCTTCCTCATCTTCGCTCCCCGCCAGGTAGTTCCAAGGCTTCCAAATGGACTTGACGATCTTTGAGATCACCTGAAACATTGAACAAGTGAATGGACAGAAACTTAGCTGGTCCAGTGATGCTGTTTCAGTTTTTAAAAGCTAAACCCAAGACCAACCTTCTTCTCAGCAGCAGTGGGTTGGACTGGTGGCCGGAGGAACTCCTCTGAGTCGGGGCCATGCTCCAGTGGCTCTCCCCAGTCTAAGAGCTTCTGTCCTGGGATGATCTGGAGGGTCACGAATGACTTTGAAGACTCTGAGGACCAGGGGTCTGAGGCTGAGGACACAGTCAGATGGATTGTTATCACATATCTACACTCTATTTTGATAACTATACATAATTGGAAACCAGCCTTACAAGCATCAGTGCTGTGAAGGGTGGCCTCCTCTTCGAGGTCCACCAATCCTGTCCAGTTCGAAGGTGAAAGATCACTGCCATCTGAGGAGCCTGAAGGGACGTATTTGCAAAAACATTTGTTCAATCTTACTGTACTTGTGTATATTCATCAGGCTATTGATGCTCTTCTATCAAATCGTAGAAAAATGTAAAAAACCTCTGGCAGTGGTGGTTTGCAGCGCAGTCCCGCCGGGATTGTCTGTCCCTGCAGACTCAGCATCACTTGAGGCTGTGAGGTAACTCCAGGGCTTCCACAGGGAGGTGTAGATCTCAGAGATGGAGCCCGAATTCTTCACTTTACCTAGAAAAAGGGATTTGCTGTTCAGATGCCAATCGCTGAAGGATTTTGTCAAGTTTGTCTCGAAGCTTTACAGAGGAATTTGCAAGTAGCAGTCAACAAATAGAGAACAAAAGCTGAACATCTAGATATTTCACTTCAACACATCGTGTCCTCTCTTTCTCTCTCCAACTCCTTCTGTCAACCCACAGATCCACAGTTTCACAGAGACTTGACGTAAAAGACCAGACAGTAGCTGCATTTTCTCCGAAGGTACCTATAACTTTTCAAGGAAACTAAAAGACTCCTCCAGCCTGTTGTTGTCTAAGTTTCCATCATGGTCTAAAGATTAGGTAAACTTGTCTAACTTTCTTCTGTGTCTCGATGTATCTGGTTTGTGGCTGCAGATTTTTAAAAATCGTGGCTGAAATAAAATGCTGCAAGTACTTGACCAGTCAGAAATGTTCAGCGCTGCAAGCCTCGCTCCCAGAGATCCTGTACTTTTGGCAAAGCACTACCCTCTGAGCAGGGACTTTTTGGGGCCTAAAATAATGTCACTGGAACTTAATTTAGGCTCTGGTCCCTGCGGTGGAACAAGTCCAAGTCCCTCAGGAAAGTTCCTGCGGTGTAAACCAACTAATGTGGATCAGAAATTAGCTGCAAATGACATTTATTGTCATTGTTACTACATTAATAGCATGGATTAGGATGGAGATGGCAGTATTATCATTATATATTGGTGGTTTTCAGTGGTTTTCCTCTCATTGTACCATACCTCTGTAGCAGTAAGCATCGTACAGTGCCGTGGCGTTGTCAGCAGTAGTGTTAGGTGCGACGGTGCGGACGCCCGGCAGGCTCCCTCCACAGTCCGGGCGAGCCCACGCCACCGGGTGGCGGACGCTGCCATCAGACAACCAGCCTGGGGCGCAGCTGTCCAGGCCGGCCATCCAGGCCAGATACATCTGCCCCACTGTGGCCAGCTGCCCCCCGAGGGACACGCAGCGGTCTGAGGCTGAGGACAGAGACAGTCTGCCTGGGACCGAGGAGTGAAACACCTCACCTGGACGAGGAGGACAAGAGACAGGAACGTGTCAAGAAGCAGAGGATGCCTGTCAGATTTTTTAGCAGGAAGACACCTGGTTTTAACACTGTATGTGAAGACTTAAAAAGGATAAGGTTGGTGATATTGTGTTTGTTATTCTCAACAAATTTGTGCATCTCTCAATAGTTTCTGACATTCCTACCATGACCATGGCCCATCGGTTGCTAGTGAAGATATATAAATCTTTAGATCTTTAAAATGAGGATACAAATGGCTCAGTAATTTTCTAAAACTGGGCACTGCAGACTTTAACAAACGTTACTGAAAACATGTGTAGCTGGTGTATCGTTTGGGACTATTCACAAGCACAGATTAATACACTTTTGTAGAAAAAGAAAGTTTTTTTTTTTTTTGTCTTTTTGTACTGGATCCATTGAAAGTTAGAAAACGAACAGCGCATAACCGACTTGTCCTTTCATGTTGTAACAGAATATGATGCAAACAGTGAAAGCCGGAAGCTGTGACAAGTTTTGATGTGTTTTGTGTGTGTGTGTGTGTGTGTGTGTGTGTGTTTGTACCATCCAGCTCTTTTGCAAAACAGTACACATCAAACAGCTCTTTCGGGTCCCTCTTCCCATAATTCCTCACTCCAGCGGAGTACTCCTTGTGTCCATAGCAACCAAGCTCTGGCAACTGGACAGAATAGCTGTGGAGACGACCATGTGGGAGTCATATTGGGAATGAACCTCATTTTTATTAATCACAGGACATAAGTAGCAATGTCAGGTTGAAGTTTTACTCCATGAACATTATCTCAGCTGACACACGGCAGCGTTTTATTTTCATTAAGACTTTAAATGTCTTGTTTGCGTTCTCTTTTAAAGGGGCGATGGATTGGAATAAATTAAAATACAATTAAAAGGAAAAGAAAAACAATAGCGGGAAAAAGAAGAACATGAATCTGAAGTAGATGAGGTGACAAAACAGAAGAACTGAATATTAATTGAGACAGCAGATGATCCAAGACAAGGGAACAAACAGTACAGAAAACAAAGCAAATGTCTTCATATTAGAGAAATAGCAGGTGTGATAACAAAGAGAGCAGTCTTCAAAATAGATTCGTTGAGGGTTGATTGTTAATTTTGATAATCGCTTAATCGTCTAAGTAATTTCCGTTTGACATTTTGAGAAATAAACATCTCTGCTCTCATTGAGATACCAGCGTCATGTTTGTACAGTCAGTATGAACCCAGCCTGGCTCCTACCAGCAACTCTAAATCTCACTTACACATTATATCTCATGTGTTTAAGCTGTACAAGAACTTAAATATAAAAAATGAAAGCGGAAGGCTAGCTGCCCCCCTTGTTTTCAGTCTTTGTGCTAAGCTAAGCTAACCAGCTGCTGCCTGTAGCTTTATATCGAACCGTACAGACACGAGAGTGGTATCAATCTACTCATCTGAATCTTGACAGCTAATAGGCATATTTCTGAGAATGTTGAACTATCTACTGGACTATTTCTTGTTTTTGACCAGGGCTCATATGAAAAACTGCACTCTGGTCAATCTAATCCCAAATCAGTTAATCAGGTAAATAATCTGCATCTTAATTGATAACAAGTATAATGTTTTAAAACAGGGCAGGACTCAACTGCAACTTAGCGAGCGACACTACAATCATGTGACAAGCAGAAGGAAGTTATTGAACGTCTCCTCACCGGACAGTCTGATCATCCAACCAGCCGGCTGCACAGCTGGCAAAGCCGTCATAGTACGCTGCCCACAGCTGGGCCGGTGTCGCCATCTGAGCGGAGTTCTCCTGGCAGGCCCGCTGGGCGTCGGTAAATGAGAGCGCGTAGCGGGCACTGGGAGTCTGATAGTGAAACACCACACCTACACAGGCGAACACAGCCATGGAGATACACCAACAGCCAAGTTTAAAATCAATAAATCAGTGGGATGTGGATCAATAAACATGTTATTGTGGCCAAAAACAGATCAGTCTCGAACTATGCCTAAATTTTAACCAATGAACACAGAAAAATGATCATTGGTATTCAGTCCAAACTGTTTAATTAAAAGAATTACACAATATTCAAGTGGAAAACTGGATAACAACAACAACACAAACAGAAAACGCAGCAAGCTACAATTAATTAAGTCAGTCATTATGATATTGATAGGGTGAAACAATATTATTAATGTTTAATTAAATAAAAGAGCTGTAAAGGGGGTTGGCAGGTCTCCTGTCTTTAAAGCTGCCAGTATCTATCTTGCATTCGCACACAACAAGCCTGCAATGCAATAACACACAAATCAATTAAGCTGGAGGAAGAATTTGAAAGTCTCCTTGTGTTGCTGCTGCTCAGTCTGTCAGCAGCCGTTTTCTGCTTATTTAAATGTTTCCTTCGGGGAGTTGTGGCATTAAACATTTCTCACGACAGCGGCTGCTGAACTTACCGGAGACCACCAGGGGCACAGTGTCTCTCTCATAGTCGTTACCCCAGACAACCTGACAGTGGTAAGTGCCTGAGTCGTTGGTGCGGAGACTGGAGATCTCCATGGTAGCATTCAGAGGGTTGGCAGTGTATCCTGGCAGCATGACGCGGCCGCTGAAAGCCTTATTCACCTTGATTACATCACCTTTGGCACAGAAAGAGAGGTTTCTTCATTAAAAGTGTCTGCTGGCATCCTGCTGGTTTTAGATTACTGGATTGGCTGTGAGGCGGGAGCAGCTTTGGTTTTTCTTCATCTATAAAGCTTTAATACAGATGCTTCCACCTTCTGTTTCATTCCTTTCAACTCGAAAATCATCTTGGGACCGGCTCACAGAATAGGCTGTTGCTTCACAGTCGATAAATCAGAGCTGAATTAGAAAAAATGCAATTCTCTGACGTACATGGAATAATATGCTAAATGCCTCGTGGCATCTTCATCAGTTTATTGCGAGGCACACTGTGAAACATAGATAAATTGAACTAATAAACTTGGGTACAATATCAAGTTTGATGTGTGTAGACTGCAGGATGAAAACACCTAGTTAAGAAGAATAGTCATCCGTCTGCACAGCAGTGAACTGTGAAGCCAAGCAAGAACTGAGCTTTTGATATCGTCTTATTTATCACTGGTTATTCTAAATATCTGACAGTTTTAGACAACGGCCATCTTTGAACCTGACGCTCAGTGTGATGTAGGACCGCTGTTCTGGAGCCATACTGAAGTACGACTACAGCTGCACTACTGAAACATTACTCAAGTAAAACTACTGGTATTAAAATAATACTTCAGCAAAAGTACAAGGTATTCTTCTCATACGCTACGCTACGAGCCCTGTTTTACATCGTGACCATTGTAAATCTCCTCAATGGTCCTTCGAGGTTAAATAAAACTGATAAATAGATTGATACAGTCGGTGTAAAGGCTCAGAAAACATATTTTGTCAATCGGCCTCTTACTTTTAGTGGTTTGGTCATTTCCCATGAAAGATTTGTGTTTTTGTCTTTACTTCTCTGGCTCGTTGGACTGGGCAGGTTCACATGAAACATCACGATGTCATGTATTTCTGTGGACTGACCAGGACTGAATCAAAATCTGACATCTGTGGGTTGTTCGCTTCTGTTTTGGGCCACTATCAGTCAATGAAATGTTCTGATGAAGCAGATGAGCTCAGTTTTAGAGAGATGAGCTCTGTGTAAATAAGATATTACTTTTTATTACGTTCTATCAAACGTTTGATTTCTGTTTATTTAGTCAATAATATCTGATGTTGGAAGAAAAAGATACAACCCAGGTTTTCAGGAACTTTGATCAGTAATTTGATTTCCTTTGAGTGGTTCAGTTTAAAGTAATGGACTGCACACTGGCTCCAATAAATGGCTTCAATCTGGCCTGTGTTTGCAAAAGGTAGTGTACCGTCGCCTGTTGCATCTGAAAACGGGGTTGATGAGAGCAGTGAGGCTGAACCAAAACAGTCGTAAAATTCGGGGCCTTAAAACCAAACCAATGAACTGAGACGCACCAAAAACTTTAAGAGGCCCCCGATGGATGAATTCAATCTTTACGTAGCCTTGACTTTGCTAAAATCCTTCCTCTCAGGGAAGTTTGGAGCGTTTACAAGCAGTGAAAAAAAACCTCTGCTTAGACAGTTTATCTCATTTTAATTCCACAAGCTGCTATAGTCAGCTTGTTAAGTTCTTCAGGCCTTCAGATTAAATCATTAAAAAACTCTGAGATGATGAGAGCTGCGGAGTCGGGTGATAACAGCTTCTTTCATATACACTCAAGTCATTTGCAGAGTGAATATAAGAATATGAATTAGTGCACCTTTTCATTGTATTCTCTAGGTGCTTGTACGAATGTTAAGTAATGTATGTGTTAAATCAGCAGCTAAACCAGATCGTCACGTCTTGTGTTTTACCTTTAGCAGAAAGCACAGTCTCCTCCTGAGGAGCGCCCTGCCCTCCCGCTGGTGGCCTGATACGAGTCCACAGGAGGTGAGGAGGCTCGCTGGAGGAGCTGGTCTGGAGGGTGAAGACGCACGGGAGGACGGCTTTGCCTGCCAGCGTTTGTTGTACCGTAGGATGGGTGATCCTACGCATGTTCACGATGGAGGAGGCTGCACCTACAGCGGAGAGGACGAACAACAGGCGAGGACATAATTAGATTATGCAATTAAATAGGTTGGAGGACATTTTGCTCACAAGGGAAGAAAACAAGGATTCAGCAGATAAATATTTTTGGACGGACGTGAGTAACTCGAGAAATGCTGTACGGTAACCTACACTGAGCAGCAGAGGAGTTGTATAGAAAGTGTAGGCTGTGCTGTTGCTTCTAAGACCTCAGGGATTTGTTAGCGATTTCACACGTCCAAACAAGAACTTTTATCATTCCACCAAAGATAGACAGATTTCTAGCTTTATTAATAATACCTGACAGTGGTATTATGCAAATACAAACAGGAGGTATGGGAACATTTAATTACAGGGATCACACAACAGAGACAAAAATCAGGGAGTCCCATTGAGATTCAGATCTCTTTTAACAAGAGATACCTGGCTGAGGTAGCATCCACACAAAATCACCAAAATACAACATTTTTATGATGTTATACATAAAATCCACATTAAAAAGAGGAGTTATTCAAACACAGTGGCCTCGAGAGAAAAACCACAAAGTGTAACCTTCACCACTTTCCTGATGATGCCCTTAAATTCATCAATGGCTTCAAATGTGTCTGATTTTTAGATCTCTTTGCAAATTATTCCATGAGCAGGGTGTATTGTGTGAAGTTTTCCCTTAATCTGTCAAAAACCAGGGTACAGGGGAGGTTTTTTGCTTCATAGATAAAACATTTTCCAGTGCTGTAGTCTGCGAGTGGCGAATGACGTCCAACCCAACAAACCATAAAGAAAGAGACTTTGCTTTTGTAATAAAACATAAAGATGCGTGGTACACTGAGTCAAGGCCTGTAAGCCTGGATATACAATATGTAACCTTTGTCAATCACAGACAGAAGAGTAGCTTCTGCTAGTTTTTTTCCTTGCCATGCGAGATTCATTTCTTTACCTACACACTTAGACTGTATGGCTGCTTATTAAAACGAGCATGGATAATCTATACCTGCATCCGGAGGGAAGGAAAGAGTTGAGTTGTAAGGTTTGAATCATTTGTGATTCTGAGTGCTTTGCGGATCAGGGACGAGGTCATTTGGAGGGCGAAAATACCAACCAGATTGTTGGCTAAGTGACTTATCTCTAAGAGTTGATTCTTATTGGTGACCCTGTTCAGAAGAAGTGGTGCAAGAGAAGAGTGAGATGGAGTTTGACAGTCAGGCGATTTAGTTTATGAGTGGCTGTAAGTCTCTGGTGAGAAAAGGAGCACATTATGGGGAAACCAGGCACTCACACACAATTGCATACAGTTTAAACAGGCATGAGAAGACAAACACGTCAGTGATCACAGTGCGGCTCACAGCCTCCAACTAAATTATTAAAGTTTCTACATATTCCTTTCATTTCTGCCCTTTGTTTTCTCTTTGTTCACATAAATGACTCCAGCTTTCACACAACCTCATCAGTTTAAAGTTATTCAATATAAGAGGTGTTTCCGTGTAAAGGTAATGTCACTGAATGGTTGTGCAGATTGATATCTGCAATTCACTCGGTCTGGTTGCCATGACATGCAGGTTCAATGTAACCATGACAACAGGATCACCTGTACAGGCATTATCTTCCTACCAACCAATGCCGGCCTCTGTGCGGCTTCTATTGTGGATTACTTGTGATATTTTATTCAAAAGAGAAAGGTTGAAGTTTTGCTTTCGTGAAACATAAAAGACATTTCCAAACCACACAAGTTGATTTCCTTAAATCAACCTTATAAACTCATCTTGAGGGTTCACTAACTTTTAGTAGGCAGAACGGTGTCCCTGCCATTCCCATTTCTTCGTGCAGTCTCCAGCAAGAAGTATATAGCGCTTTAAGGCACTTAAGTCACACACCACCAACAACTGTAACGGTGAAACTGGATCATATTTTACTGAATAAAATGTTTTCTGGGTATCCCTCTGATGTGGTCTGGCTGCTCTGCCTCAACAGACCGTGATTTACAGAGTTTTCTGATAAACAGATAGCGGTTACTTTAGCAACAAGTACAATCAACTGCTGCTTAGGGATGCTGCTTTTAGCTGGTTAGCTCGGAGCCAGATGACTCAAGTATGTTGGTGTTTACACAGCTAGCACAGGAGCTTTGGACCGCCAGGTTGAGGAGGTTTTCAGGCCCGAAGCGGTAAATGCTGGAGGGGAACGGTGCAGGAATGGGCACCAGATATCGAGCCAAGCGAACAGGCAACAGAAATGGGTTTGCAGCCTCTATGGACATCATGACTAAGGCGAAAAGACAGGAGAGGATGCTGATAGAGAATGCTAAAATGAGAAATAGAGAGTGTGACTGAGCAATAGGCTGCACTAGAGTGAAATTAGGATTGGCTTTAGGTTGTTGGTGAGAGCTTCGCTAAATAAAAGGCTGAAAGACGGACGCCAATGTGGAATTCTTACTGTTGGACTAGTGAGTTATATCAGCTTGCTACTGTATGTCTACGTCTTAACATACGTTCAACTGTCCATATTTACGACAGTGGTGAAAAACTGAACTGCGATCCAAAATGTAAAGGTGCCAAATCGCAAACAAATACAAATTCTTGCATAATGCTGCATTGAAATGTCATTTATTTGCATATAGAGAAATGACAACTGATTTTACTCTTTGTTTTGGACAAGCATCAAAACAAACTATATTCTCATAAATAATCTGAAGGAAGTAGCTGTTTCTGCTCACTGAATCAAGGAGCAACAAGGCCTGTAAGTCTCAAACAGAACCAAGACAAGACATAATTGCAAAGCTTTAATAAGCCCAAAACAAATTTGCTCGGGGATTTTTGCATTTGTTTTCTTTTCCTCTCCTCTCCGTTCAAATTTTCCCTGTTAGTCAAAGGCACCAGTTTGTAGAAAACTAAATGAGCATAACAAGAGAAAAATAAAGCCTTATTTGGAGTACTGCACATGGTGGAATTGAAAGATATTTCCATCTGCATTTAGATTGGACGCCTTTCACAAGCTGAACCCCCCGAGAGCATCTCTCAGTGCTGAAGAACGCCCCCGCCACCTTCCCCCCCCCACAAAATCAGACGTAATCACAAGAATCACAAATACCAGGAAAAAGCAAGAGAGCCAGGACAAGACAGAAAGAGAGTGCTGGAACAAGAGAGGGATAAAGAGGTAAAACCACGGAGAAAGATGGAGTTTAGCAAACTGAAGGGAGGAGATTGAGAGACTTTGGATGACAAGTGTACCCTGTAGCATGGTGGTGACAGATGGGACAAAAGAAAAACAGCCTAGAAAGAGAAAAAGAGAGCTGGAAGTGACATGAAAGGACACTATCTATCATTAACAGATGCCATCTTATTCTTGTCAGTCCTCCTCCAGAGTCCAATGAAGCTGCTTGGATAAAAAAAACTGCGAGGAAGGTTTCATATTAACGTGCAAATTGTGCTGGCTCATTCAATTTGATCATTTTGTGCCAAATGTAGTTTTATCATGACGTTTTGTGTATTATTGTTGCCCGCAAACATATAATAATGACACGCTAACAATAATAAACCAAAAGGTGTCAAATTAAAATGCTGAGCATGTATGTTCACTCCTCACAGTCTTCCTCAGAGGTTTGTTCAGTTGTACAGACAAAACAAATATTTCTGTGCTGTCTGTCCTGTAAACGGTTCAAACCTCTTGAAAAATCTACCTGTCTGACCTTTAGTTGAAATGTTTCTTGTTCAAACATATTTAAAGGTGCAAT
The DNA here is from genome assembly GCF_040436345.1 of Pagrus major. Lineage (NCBI taxonomy): Eukaryota > Metazoa > Chordata > Actinopteri > Spariformes > Sparidae > Pagrus > Pagrus major. The sequence goes on from NC_133235.1 coordinate 25,580,636, forward strand.
ATGTGAGAATTTTAGTGAAAATGTTTAGTTTAGTGAAAAAAAATAAAAGTTTTGACTTTGTGACGTCTACATTTTGTGTTGCAGAGATTTATATTGAAGCTAGCATGCTAACCAGCTAGCCCCAGCCTGTCCTGGTCCAAAGCACTTTGGTTAGCCGTGTAAACATCAAACCCTCCCCCCGGTGCACTTAGCTCCCACTCCGGACCACTAGCTGCATGGATATCTGAGCTAGCTGAGTTAGCAGAAGTTAGCGGTTAATCTGATGATATGTAGCCTCTATTTGTTTTGAGTATGAATTTAGTGGGTGGCCACTTCTTACATATTGCACCTTTAAATATCTGTGTTAGTCCTTTCTGTCTTTTCAGGACCGCATGCGTCTGGAGACTATCCCAGCATGCTTTAGGTGAGTCACAGTGCTTTTAGTCATAACATTTTAGCGGGCCGCAGTTGAATAAATATAGAAGAGTTTGACATTTTCAGAAATTAGATGCTTTGCTTTTTAGCAGAGAGTCAGATGAGAAAAAATAAATACCACACTGATGTCTTTGCTTTAGATAAGTAGCTGCAGTTAGTTAGCTTAGCATACCGTAAAGACTGGAAACAGGGGAACAGCTACAGGGCTGCTTGGGGGCAACTTTGTACTGATGAACTTAGTAATTACAACTCAAAGTTGTTTTTAACAGCTTTTAAAACAACTTAAATCTCAAGAGTGTCGTCTTGTCTTCTATCAGGAGAGATAGCAGGTTCCACTCCAGCGTTTTTTTAAAGTAATTTTAGGAGTCTGCAGATCCTTTTGTTTAGTTTTGGATCCTTGACGGTGCCACAAAAACAGACAAAAACATGACTGAGCGAGAAGTTTTACCTCTCTGCTGTCAGAACGTGCTTTAATTTAGGAAATGAACAATGCAGTTGCTCCTTTTTTTAATGAAAATCCAGGCTGACCAGCCACCATCATGCATGCCAATTGCAGAAAAAAGTAATTAAGGAGAGGAGAACTTATCTTTTCTACAGGCAGTCAGCAGCAGGCTGCATGTGGGACCTCAAACCTGCGATACTATCCACCAGAGACCCGCGGCTCTGAGACGTTTTGTCTTTTTTGTTCCATAATTGTGAATTTTATGCGTAGTTGTAATGGAACAGATGGTTGACTAAACTTGCATAAATGGGTTTGGAGGTGTTCCAGCTCAATCCCACTGAGCATGTCTGCAAACATCCTCAGCATGTCAGCTCTCACCTACAACACTCAAATTAATACAGGCCTGTCTGGTGTGTTTATGTCTATAGAAAAATTAATGTGGGAACTGATTTTTATTTATTTTTTCTGTATTCTGGTCCAGCTGCTCTCTCTCTCTCTCTTCTTTCCTTTTACTGTGCCCACTTGTGCCCTGATATTATCTGTAACATTGGCTGTTTTTTTTCTGTAGATCAGAAACTGCTGGTAAATGTCAGCACCGCAGAGAAGTAGAGTAGTTAAAGAAAACAAAGACTGGAGGTGGGCGACAGAGAACTCACCCAAGCCTAAATAGAGCAGCAGCATCAGAGCAAAGAGGACCTGCCGCCCAGCTGTATACGGAGTGAGCAACATCCTGGACCTGCAGAGAGAGAAGAAGAGAAAGAAGGAGAAAGGAAACAGAGTCAGTTGTAAGTAGGGCAAGAAATTCAAGGTAAAACTTTAAATACCTGTATGAATCATCGTTATATTTTATACACAAGAATACAAGACACATCCAGACAATAAAATCCATGTCTTTTATGAACTTGCACGTATTTGACCACATGTGATGTGATTTACCAGCTCACGTTTGTGTTTCATGTGCCGCTTTCGCACAAGATAAGCAAAGTCTGTATATAACTCGTAATTACCGACTTTAACTCCTGGATGTGATGTTCGAGGCTCCGTGTAACATTAACTTTCAGAAGCAAAGCATCTTTTCTTCAGCAGCCAGACTATTAATATAGTTTATGGTTGTTTTGCTTACTTTCTGCATGTGTAACAACCATTTAGATCAAGTTACAGCAACAGTTCTTTGTGCATCGAGCCTTCTCTGTCATCACTTCTAAACGTCAATATAGCCGGTCACCAACATGTAGACGGGCACTGCGCAAATATTATCACATGACCTCTGTGTTTGGCGATATATACGGTTGTTAATATGCAGCAGAATTTTTACTCTACAGAGGGCATGGCAGATACTGTACGAACAGGATTAGGATCAGTGTGTCTGACATCCCCGTGTTGGTGTTGTTCCTAGAACATCACAATCAGTGTTGTTCCAGCACCATTGTTTCAACTTACAAAACAGCACCGAAAATAGCATCTGGAGCAAGCGGCTGTGGCTTATTGTGGTAAGTATAGGGCTCTCATTCAGGAGACTGGAGCTCATATCCTGGTTGGAACATGTTATTATACTGTTCAGTAATTATTTTCCATTTCTGTCTCTGTCCGGTTAGGTTTAGGAAAACATTGTTTGAGATAAACTGACCCTTTCAAAACACGTCACTTCTTCGATGTGCATATTTTGCAGGTATTTTCCCCTGAGTCGCTACACTATGACATTAAAAACATATGATTGGTGAGCGTCAGTGACGGTCCTGGAGCAGCATTAATTGTGATATATTATGACATCCATCCGTCCAGACCTCCTCCACATACTCACGCTTCAGCGAGGTACAACGTGATACTGACAGAATCCTCGAGTGGATCAACAAGTTTATTAGAAGCTTTGGCGTGAGACTGGTTTGCTCCATCTTCACTAATGTCAACATGAAGCACTTCTTCATCAATAGTCATACAATAAGTTGATAAATCTGTGCATGCAGTTGTCTCCTAAAAAAATAAATGAATCTGTAATCTGTTTTATTTAAATCAATAATAAAAAAAATAGTTTGCTCTGTAATTCCCTTCATCTAACCTAAACTCATGTACGGTAGCATAGGTATTGTCCTGAATCAGATCTAGGAGATGTCGTCCATTAAGATGAAACCAGCTCGCACGTTATAACTCGCTGACATTGGTGTGAGGGAGCGTGTGTGAATAGCTGAATCGGAGGCAAATTGGAAAGCACTTCGGATAAAAAGTGCTACATAAATGCCGTCACATTTACAATCAGGAGAAACAGTTCAGTGATTTCCATGTTTGAACAGACGAAGCGCAGCCCCCTCCTGTGTGCACCTGAAAAAGGCTTCACAGCTGTTTGGTTTACAAAATCTTTTTCAAAGCTAATTAAGCTAAACTCAAATCCACAACTGTCTTAAAAACAAAGCCGTGTTTTTAAAAAAATTGGAGATAAAGAGCTGACACCTGATGGAAGTGAGATTGTTAGTTTGTACTTCCCTCCTCTAACTGTGTTGGTGATGTTCACACACACATCTCAACACATATCACTCATCATGAGGAGTTATCTGCCATTAAAGCAGCTTTCACAAGTTGAGCTAACGGGCATCTGTGAAGAAATCACGTGTGAAAGCAGCAGCATGAAATCTTACCGACACAAAAACTAAAGCTGACCATCACAAGGATTTTCAATTAGGCGAAAGAATCGTATTTTTATTCTGTTTTTCTATCATAAATTGTTGTTGCCATGACGTCCCTGCACTGTGGCCAACAAAAAAATACACCAAATGCCCTCAAATGGCCTTGAAAGTGAATCCTTGAAAAGACAATCTCAGGCAAATGAGGTGATTTAGTGTCATGCACACAGTGTCACAGACAAGGACAGCGAAAGTATCATAACCATTTTATTTATTGGTATTATAATGTGACAATAAATAAACAATACTGCCTCGGTAAGGGCACTTTTAGACCCAGACATACTTGACTGGAGCTTTTATTGAATGCTTTCCATTTAGCAGATGCCATCATCCACACTGATTTATAATTCTCCATCAATCAATCAACTGAGCTACAACTACTGATATAACTAATACCAATATTGTTCTCCAGAACCTGTCTCATACCCGGTTAAAGCCGGCCTTCAGACATACAACGTCTAAATCTATGGAAGAAAAGTTGTGGCATACTGCAGTGAAGAAGTTATTCTGGTGCATTCCTACTGCACAACATAGAGGAAATCCTACCACACATCAGAAATGAGCTGCTGACTTTGCCAGAGGATTTGGCGCAGGGCCTGAAGCTTCTCAGCTCGATGGAGAGACGGCTGAAACAGAGCTTTATTGCCCCGTACTGGTATGAAATGGAGATGAAAGGGGAGATTGTGCCGTTTGAAGAAAAACACGTATTTGTTTTGACTTTAAGGTGAGTTAAGCAACATGAATAACTTTTAAATTATTCATTTTCTTATGGGTAAAAGCACGGCTTTTTCATACTTTGCTGACTGCACAGGCATTACCAACAGAAGCTTGCTACTGGACCATTTGAAATAGTTCAAGCAGAAATTAGTCCGGCATGTTTGGACTGCCTAGACTGCAGTTATATAAAGTAAATAATTTATCCAGGAAAGCAAAAGACCTCTTTGCATACACCAAGGTAACAGCCACTCATGCCAACAGCATCCCTGATTCTCAGAAAGAAGATTATGCAACACCAGTTAAACCCTTTTTAAATTATGGGAATAATGGTCGCTCTCTTCTCTGACCATGTGAACGCTCAGTTAAACCTTCAAACTGGAGCGTGTGAGGCGAAGAAAAACATTCCTCTCAGATAGGAAAGCTCCCGGTGACACCTGCCAAACTATACTGTCATTAAACAACAATTTGTTGAGCAGTTTTTTTTTTAATGGTGGGGAACCGAGTTGGCCTCTGGACTCTTGAGAAAGTGGATTTTGGTGGGGGTGAGACCCTGCTGTGCCACACACTTTGAGGAATCCCATCTCTAAAGGTGGGTTAGGACCTTGTGATGGGCTGTGACAGATTGGGGTCGAGCCGTTGGACTCTTTGCATGTTGGAGGCATCGGAGGAGCTAGCTGGGTGGGTGACAAGAGATTTCTTAAGGCTTGGAGAGGGTCATGACACCGAGGAGTTTGCCCAGTCTTGTAAGCGGAGAGCATTAGAGAGTGTTGTATTGGAGGGCCTGGGACTGGCAGGGGCCCAACAGCCACTATCCGCAGCAACAGAATACAGAGTGCAGCCTGTGGACATCTCTATGAATGCTATACAACATACAACACTGTGTGCCTATAGACAGCCACCTTTCAAAGATTTACCAGGCAGGATTTACAACATACAGTGCACTGGCCATCCAATCACACCAGCTGCATACTAACCAGTCCCACCTTTTGTTAAGGAGGAGACATCAGATGTCATGAACGCCTCCCTCTAAATCGACCCTCTTCGCTTTCACAGGCACAGTTGTGTGTTGAAGAGAAAAGAGCCAGAAGTCTCTAAAATGCTTCAGTGGACTTCAATGCGGATGTCCATCCGACACATTTTCACGATGTTGCCTGAATAGGACGCATTCTTAGGTCATTGTGAGAGCCGGCGAGCGGAGTGACAGAGATCCAAAGAGAGCTAACAGACGAGGCTGGCAGACCTACATTACAGCTCAGCACTAAGCTGTCAATCTGTTGAAGCAGGAGACCAACTGGCCTCATGATCATCATGACGCAGACAAGACGGGCCCCTCGACCCAAATCTCCTTCAGTTCTGCAGTCGGTGGGAAAATTGCTTGAAGGAAAAACATGAAAAACACGTCATGTCAGCTGCTGCTCAAGTTAAAGGATAAATCATGTTTGGGAGCTCAGCATGACAGCTTTACGGCACCAATACCAACATCTTACTACGTGTGTGTGTGTGTGTGTGTGTGTGTGTGTGTGTGTGTGTGTGTGTGTGGATATGTATAACTCAGGTTGTGGGGACTATGTTCTGTTTATACATTTACATTGTGGGGACCCATATTCCTTTTAGGGACCAAACGAAAGGAAAGGAAAGACTTTCGACAAGCAACACAAAGGTTTAGCTCAGTTATGTTTTGTAAATGTGTTTATACACTCACACTGTGGGGACCCGCATGTCTTATGGGGACCTAATGCAAGTCCCCATTATGTAAATCACTCAATTTTAGGCTGAAGAGTTGTTTTAAGGTTAAGGTAAGGGAAAGGGTTCGGGCATGTCTCTAGAAAATGAATGTAAGTTTATGTATATTTATATAGTGTCCCCAGAAGAGATGGAAACACAAATGTGTGTGTGCGTGTGTGTGTGTTCACAGACTGCAAAGGTTTACTTAATCAGGCCAGGTTGGGTCCCATGTTGATACATGACATGCACGCAGGCACACACACACACACACCATTATATAGCACAGCTACTGTAAAGCCCCACATCGCACCCCAGCCGATGCACAAGGTAGGTCACTGAATCTCACCTTCTGCATGATGAACACAAAGCGTTTACACAAACATATAGGCTACACGCACTGAAACACGCACGCACACGCTGGCAGCTGGCATCTCTGTTAGACAACAAGTAAATTTCACTTGACCCACATTATGTTTACAAAGATGACGGTGGCAGACATACTTAAAAAATCAGGGTAATTGTGAAAGAACTGGGTCCTGGATTTCAGACGGAAGAAGACAAAAGCAGATTCTCACTTTTAACAGGCAGCTGTCGCCTCGACCTGCTGAAATGACGACTGTTACTGGCAAATTTTATCAGCTAACTTTATAGCTAGCTCGCTATTAAACACTTGGGGGAAATTCAATCTCCAGCTGACTTTTTAACGTTTCCATCTGACTCATTTAAATAAGAAGGGTCCTATGACCTTGATGCCAGCAGTTTACACACGTTATACAAATTTTGCATGATAAGGCTACTTTTCCGGGGAAACCATCAGCATCCAGCCTTTCAAAACATGTTAATAATGCAGTTAGCTCATAATATTGACAATATCATAAAATATTTTTACTCATGATCTATTTACTTACTCTTTGCTGTAAGGAGTAGTTAAGCTAGTTAGCCAAGCATGCTAACGTTTGCGGCTCATGTTAGAGCAGACAGACACACTTCAATCCATCTCTCTTAATTTTGCTTTGTCTCTTTAGTGTTGGTGAGTCAAAAACTCTCAGGATCTTGTGTCTATGCAATATTTTGTCTTTTTATAGTAATATATGAAAGTCGTGATGTTATTTTTCTGCTTGGCATTGTTCAGAATATTGTTCTCCACCCAGCAGAGAAGAGCTCGAGCTTTTGTCCCTCAGGGAATTGAATTTCCAACTGAGGAACCATCCAAGAGTTTATTTTGCATTTTACAAGAAGTCACAAAACCCTTTCATGGGCAACAGCGTGATAACAAGAATAAGCAGCAGAATTATAGTCTAAAAATATAACATAGCTTAACAGGAGAGGACTTCAGATAAATCTGTACAATTAGATCAGGATGGAAACAGATCCAGTTTTACAGTAAAGAGTCAAACTGTCAATCTTGTTTCCCCCTACTGGGACCTGACAGGAGAAGGTGATTCCTCTCTTTCCTTTTTTCTTTAATCATGTCTCGCAAAACTATTACCTCCAGAGAGCCGGCGCGGAGAACGGCAGAATAACAGCTCCAGATGAGTGACAGACAAAGTGGTGAGCTGGGAGAGGAAGAAGATGAAGGAAGAGGAATGAAAGGAAGGTCATTTTATCACCATCGTGACAATACTACACTGCTGTGATGAAAGCTCTTCACAGAAGCTGCGGTGGATGCTCTGTAATTCTTTTAATTTGCTGTTTGTGAGGAAAAGGCTGTAGCCTCCCTGAATAGATTTGTGGCTGAAATTCAATCTCCTGTGTGCTCACGCAAAAAGCATTTTATATTAATGAATTGTAAAGAAAGAAGAATGTACAGTGTTGGTATGTTGCAGTGGGGATTTGATGCCATAAAAGAGACATTAACCCAGAGCGCATGGACATTTATTGCTCAACCAATTAAAACAGGGGTTGTATCAGGTATTCACTTCCTTCCCTTCATGCATCACATTAACACACATACACCCTTTGTGTCTGTGTGGTGACTAATCACACTCAAAGCAACTAATGACTCATGCAGCTCTGGCCTCGGACTCGGGTGGAGAGAGGAGCTCTCTCTGGAAAGCTGGTGGTCCATCCGATTCAAGATTACACACTCCTTCCTCTCACACTGACACCATTGATCTCACTGGGCACGGGGACAGAGGTTATTTAAACCGGCTCGATAAGGCCTTCAGGAGGAGCCAAGCTAGGATTTGGCTGGATCTGCGTGCTGCAAAATGCAGAGAGGAGGCAATTTAGATCACTCTGAAGGATCCTTGATGGACAAAGACGCTTAAGTTTGTAGTTACAGTAAGTAGTTTATAGGTAGTTAAAACTTTTCTGGATTTTCTTGTAATTATTCAGTATTGAACAAGTCCCAGAGTGGAAATATGCTGCTATGTTTAATGCATGCATCACCAATTTTGTGCATACCTGTGAGAGATTGACAGCTCTTGTAACATCCATCTGTTTCCAACTTCCTGTCGAGCTGTGAGGCTGCACTCAACAGACCTGCAGCAGATGAGCACAGATATGCTCGTTTTCTCTCTCCACCTCTTCATGCTCAGCTTCTGTCTGGCACCGTCGTTCCCGTGTTTTTGTCGTGTGCGTTCATGTGCTCAAGGTGTACGTTCGACTGTAAGATTTGGTTTAACTGTGATTCGGACGAAGAAATCGATCTGAATTCATTTGATTAACAGCGTATTGTAGCCACTTTTAGAGGAAATAGAAACCACAGAGTGCCAGGCAGCGGCCTCAGCAGAATCAATCATCGCTCATTTCTGTAATGCATCAAAAAGGGGATCAAATCGCATCAACACCAATTGATTTGTTACCCTCCGAACCTTTTACTGGACGAGGGCACATGTTCGTATTTTACTTGAAGGCCTTCAAGGACAAAATCCTTTCTGATTTATTTTGTGTAAAAATTCTAAAAATCAGTAAATGGTGAGTGAATTTGGTCGTAGATGTCCTTGGAGTGATTTTGTCCTCATGGCTCTAAGGTGGTTCATTTCTGCCAGTGAAAAAAATGATTCAAAGAAAAAAACACTTTTGAGGTACTATTTTGACTTATTTACTGTACTATTTTATGTAATGTCCCAAAAGTCTTACTTAGACTTACTTACTTAGAGTATCTTATAATTTTGACAGTGACTATTTGGATTTTCACCATTATTTTTTTTATCTAATCATATTTTATGTGCAGTATTTCGTGCAGGAATGTACACAGTAGCATTAATACTGTCAAGAAACCTGCTTGTTATCAATGTGCTCACAAATGGTAGCTAATTTACACATCCAGCAGACACAGAGAAACATTAGCATTCATTTGTAGTCATGTTTCTGGCCACCTGGCAAATATAAATCCAATATTCAGTGTGCTTTTAGCTCTGTTTTTGGTCTCCACCAATTCCTGAGGGAAATATGTGGCGCTGTAGCTCCTAAACGCTCCACTATGTTAGTCGTTAGTGAGTATGCTGGTCGCTAACTTTCTCTCTTTGTTGTTTGGTGCTGGAAAGGTGGAATACAGTTAGTTTTAAGAGCCTTTTCACTGAAAAAGACAACTGCCAGCTGCCTGAACCAAAACAGTAAAGTCGTGGGCCAGAAAACCAAAACAAAGCTGAAAGATGCTAAAATGTTATCAATGCTGAAATGCTGGGTCACGTGATAATTCAGCACTGTCACCCTTTGATCCATTTTGGTGGCTAATGATTATTTTCATAGTCGATTAATCTGTCAATTATTTTCTTGATTAATCGATTAGTTGGTCTATAAAATGCCAAATAATGTAAAAAATGTCCCAAAGACAAAAAGAAGTTCTCAAATCCTAACGACCTTCTAAAATGTCTTGTTTTGTCCGAACCCCCCGAAGTTAGACAGTTTAGTGAAGCTGCTATGATTAATCGATTAGTTGCCAACTATCAAATTCATCATCAACTATTATGATAATCGATTGATCAGTTTGAGTAATTTCTTACGACAAAAAGTAAAAATTCTCTGATTCCAGCCTCTTAAATGTGAATATTTTCAGTTTGAAAAATAAAAATAACATAAAATAAAACCTTTTGTATGACACTAAACTGAATATCTTTGGGCTTTTCATTTTCTGACATTTCATTTTCCGGCTGAAGACCTTTCCGTTTGCCTCTGACTTTAATTGAAGCACTTTCAAGGCTTTGAGCTGCACTGTGACTTTTATTTTCTAGTCTTGTCTCTTTTAAACCTTTTCTATTTTAGCTGACTTTCCTATTTCTTAACTTGTTTTAATATTTTGATTCTTGATGTCTTCCGACTTGTTTTTAATGTATTTTAAATGCAATTTTTACTTTCTTTCAGCATAATTTTTATGCCCCTGTAAAGCACTTTGAGTTGCCTTGTGCTGTACAAATAAACTTGCCTTGCCTTGACATCTTATAGACCCAACAACTAACCAATTATTGGAGAAAATAATCAACGGATCAATCGACAGGGAAAATAATCGTTAGCTGCAGTAAAGAAACAATCACATTTAAGAAGCTGTAATCAGAGAATATCGGTTTTCTTTTTCTTAAGAATTTCTCAAACTGATTAATTAATTATCAGAACAGCTGGCAATTAATCTAATAGTCAACAACCAATCGATTAATTGTTGCAGCTTTAATGAATCAGGTCCATTGAGAGGTACGAGGTTCAAATGTATTGGACGTCAAATATTTGTTTAAGTAAACAACAATATTGAAGAGTATATTGATTTTAGGGACAGAGGTCAGATATATATATCTATATATATATAGCTGAGGACGGTCTAAGTAGCCACTACCAGCTGTGACTAAAGGAAAACCAGAGGTCAGAGGTGAAGGTTCACTCTCAGTAACAGAGTCAATAAAGGATCAGGTGCGTGAGAATCAGCCATCATCTTGAGTATATTAGTCTGTGGCTACACACACACACACAAACAGGCCACCACAGAACAACCACATTTTCATCCACAGGGAGAGGTGGTTAGAAAAAACCAGTGAAATGTAGCAACGGATACAAACACAGACATGCTGTCGGGACTCCGTCCAAGAATTTCTCATCTTTAATGATGTGCTGAGTCTGTGGAATATCAACTAAGTGAGGGGAGGAAAAAAAAAAAAAAGGCGCTGTGTCTGTCCTTCAAGTGTTAATGACCAATGCCAAATCTCCTCATTCTCACATCAGCTGTTAACAAGAAAGAAATGCTGATTGCACATATGTCAGACATGAACGACATCAGGAAAAAAACCCATCAAAAGTAACACGACTGCAACGTGAAAGAGACTAATCATTGTAATCTCTCCGTGGCAGAGGCTGATCAAACTTTGGTGCGGCCTTCAGCAGCTTCTTCTCTGTAAAGCCTCTGTAACATTTGTCTTCCACCAGTCTCTACCTTCGAGGAGAGCCCCTGGCCAAAGACAAAGAGAGGGACCTTTCTCTTTGTGTGGCTGAGCTGTTCAGCTGTGGTCTCATCTACGCTCGTAACGATTGGCCTGGTGGGCTGCTTTAGTCCCTCCCAGGCTAAACACTGAAGTTGATTGATGGATTGGTTTGTCCAATCCCTTTTGGGGTTTTGGTAGCTGCACCCGGGGACTCACTCGGCGCTGAGAGGGGTTTTCAATATTCCAGGGAGACACAGTTCAACATAACCTCCACATCCAGCAGCTCAAAACACAACTGCTGAGTGTTTTTTTTTTCCTTCTTTTTCTATTTGACAAATGTTTGTGGTTGGATCACTGGGCTCTGAGATTTGGGAGCTGTCCAGTGCTGAAAACGTGGGCCGTTATAGCTCCAGTCACTGCGAGGTCCTTGTTAGTCTACAGCCCCGTTCCCCTTTCTGGCTGTAAACGGAGTGCAAAGTTCACAGAGATCATGAAAATTCCCACTTATGTTCTCAGTCTTGTTCACAGTTAGACCTGCTGCTCCTGAACAAAAAAATTGCTGCATTGTACCAACAGACCCATCACATGCCGGTCCAAACCAAAGTCAACGCTTTTTCACGGCAGCGTAACCATAAAAAACAATGAGCCTGCAGCTGATTCACAGATGAAGCTGATTTTGGTCGTCCGCCATAAGCGAGCGCTGGTACCATTTGCATTTAAATAGCGCTATTCTGTTAGCTATTAGCGCCGTATTAGTGTGGAATAGATCCCATAATCACATAAGCGACATATATATGAGTGGGCACTTTCATACCATAGAGAATATTATGAAACCCTGAATGAGAATTACCTCTGGCTTCTACAGAAAATACGCCATCAGCAGGACTGACAGTATATGAAATTCATTCATAGCAGAAAAACTGGAGAATAATCTGCTCACTTATGACCAGCAGGGCAAAATTATCTCCTTCATTTCATCTCATTCTGAAAAATTACTGTCCCCCACAGTACTTCAGGGCTTCATTCTTCATCGTCGATTGATCTGCAGATTATTTTCTCAGTCTGTAAAATGTCAAAAAAAAAAAAAAAAAAAAAGCATTTAGAAGCTGCCAGCAAATGTTTTTCCATCTTTGCTCGACAATTACCCTGATTAATATCAAAACGGTTGCTAATGAATTTTCTGGCCAATCTCCAGAATTGACACATCTGCAGATTATTTTCCTCATTTATGTGATTTTGGTCTGTTGTATAAAAATGCTCTAAAGATTCTGAACAACTTCATCAAATTGCTTTGATTTTTTTCCAACCAAACCGAAAGATCATCAGTTTACAAGCAAATAAGACAAAATTATAAATAATCCTCACAATTTGACGAATCTGCAGATTATTTTTCTCATTTAACTGGTTTGGTCTTTATGTATAAACGCTCTAAAACTCTGAAAAGCTTTATCAAATTGCTTTGTCTTGTCTGAGCAAACCTAAAGATCATCAGTCTACCAAATAAAAACACATTTACAAAGAGAAACAAGGGAAGTTTTGTTATTTTTGCCAGTTCCTTTTCATGACAATTGACTATTTAACCAATCTGAAGATTACTTTTCTCATCTAACTGGTTTGGTGTGTTGTATAAAATCGCTCTTAAAATGTGAAATCCTCATCACATTGCTTGATTTGTTTAACCAAACCTAAAAGTCATTAGATTGCTATCAAATAAGGCGAAAGACGCATTACAAACAAAGACGAGGCGATGTTTGTCGATCGACTAATCTACATATCTCCTCATTGAATTACTTGATTTGTCCAACGAAACCTGAAAATAATCAGTTCACTATCAAATATACCACAAAAAGCTAAAAAAAAAAATCCTCACAGTTACAAAGAAAGACCAGGGAATGTTTGACATTTTTGCCATCTTTTGTCGATTGAGTAATTGACAAATCTGCAGACCACTTTCCTCATTTAACTGGTTTGGTGTGTTTTATAAAATGCTTTAAAAGCGAAACGAGGGAATGTTTGACATGTTTGCCAGTTCCTTTGTATGCTGACGACACATCTGCAGACTGTTTCTCTCATTGTCCGGTTTATAAAATGCTCTAAAATTGTCAGAAAACCTCTTTAAATTGCTTGATTTGTTCAACGAAGCCTAAAATCATCAGTTTACCATCAGATATCCTCACAATTAGAAACAAAGGCACGTTCGGCCCTTCTCTCTGTCGATCGACTATTCGATAAATCGACTCATCGTATCGTCGTCTCGTCTCTACAGTCTATCTGAGAGCATCTTACATTTCTCCTTTCCCGTCTTCCACCGGTGCAAAGTGACTCCTCGGATTGCAGACGGCTCCGAGCCCGACGTGATAAACAATACCGAGGCTGATTGAGTGCAAAGTGTGCGGCAACAGACAGCGAGGCAGCTGAACCGAGCTGCTACTCTATTTTAGAATTAGACCTTGTTCTTCCCCACAACACCGCTCTCTGATCCCTCTGCTCTGTGCGAGTGCATTCATCTACATACACACAAACATGCACACTACTGTATGCGTGCCGGAGCTCACGGTTGCCCTTTTTTTTTTTTTCCCAGACACACATTTCCGGACAGGATGAAAAATGCATGCTGTAAACTTTCAGCTGCGTCTCTTTAGCCTCATTCCTCACTATTCTCCCTCCGTCCTCCTCCTCGTCCTGACAGGCTCTACTTTCCTCTCTCTCTTATCTCTCACACACATTTCTCCATGGCGTGACGTTGCCTGGTTAACCTCTTCAAGCTTTATGGCAGTGACACACAGCTGGTGGTGAGCGCTCTAACAAGGCCAAAGAAGAAAAGACTTGGACTCCTCCAGACTGAGAGCGCTGAATAGAAACAGACCGGGCTTTATTGGGCTGCAGGGGCTTTTCATATTCTCAGACAATACGGCTCATTTGTCAAGGTGACCCAAAGTGTTCTCCTCTTTCCTTCACTGTGATTTGTACATGCCAGTGTTTGTTTACAGAGCAGGGCCAAGTCATCAATATGAGACTTTGCAGGATGTTTGGCTTCGGGGCGATCACTCATTTTTAGCTTCATTTGGACGCCTTTTCCTGTCATTTTTCATTTTGGTGAGTAGTTTACAAAGCACAGAGGCATGAGGCACTTGAATGTCAAGATGAATCACACACAGGGAGCCAGTTTTCTATACGTGACTGTGTCTTTTGATGTCATGCCCAGGTGACAGCTACTGAAAACCAACAGAAGATGTGATGATTTTGGCAGTTATTCAACACATGTTGTTCAGGCTCTGATTTACATAATAGATTTCACAAACACCTGTTCAAGTGTTCAGATCTTTGTCCACAATTGCATCAGTCAACAGAAGGCACCCTCCCCCCCTTTGATTTCTGGTAATGGTGTCACCTCACCTGTAAAAGGGAGGATGCATGCAAAAAAGAAAGAAAGAAAGAAAGAAAGAAAGAAAGTTCTCATGAAGACAGGATCTCCTGAGAGGCACCATGTTAACAAGGTTAGTTGGTGAGTTGATGATTTATGCATGGCCCCCCCTTACATGGCTCGTAAATATAGACCAATATTAAAAGCTTTGACCTGTAAATAATTTAAGATATCCCGGACGGGAGCGATTTGTGCGAGTCTGTCTGTGATCGTGTGAGAGGAGAGGCGTTGATTGCTCCACAGGAAACACTTACACTCAAATATGCATATATGAGAATGATGCATGGATGTGCAATGTGGAGATAACTCCCGAAATTCAACAATTTGCATGCTCTGTCAAAATGAATTTTGTTAAATGTCACGAGCAATAAATATAAAAACACTTCCTCCAGCAGCTGGCTGAGCGCCTCCTGCCACCCGGTGACTTGAGATATCACACACTGACCGGATGATTTCATAAAGCATGCGTGTTGAGAGCAAAAATCATCCTTTTCTTACCTTTATACCGACAAAACGAGCCGCGTCTCGGCGCTGCAATCCTCAGGAATGTGAAAAACCTTTGCGCCCTCCGTGCAGGCGCTCTCCAAAAAGAAAAAAAAAGAAGCTCCCACAGGGTGCAGAGACGACGAAACAAGGGTGAAACAGCACTTTGCAGAGGCGGACACTGTGCGCACCAGCGCTCCGCGTCTTGGACTTTTCCGCTCCTTCTCCTTCTTCAGCGGTATCCTCTCTCTCCTCGCTGAGCAGCAGCAGCAGCCTCTATGCGCCGTTCATCCTCACCTCACACTGATATCGGAGGAGATGCGCACACACACACTCTCTCTCTCACACACACACACGCATCCACAGCAAGGTGCTCCCCCCCCTCTCCTCGCCAGCAGCTACGTTGAGGGAGATCAGTTTGAACAAAGAGGCAAGCGGTGACAGGCAGACGGCTCCAGCGCCCCCATTCAGAGGGAGGTGGTGGTGGTGGTGGTGGTGGTGGAGGAGGGAGGGGTGTAAGAGAGAGAGAGAGAGAGAGAGAGAAGGGGGGTGCACTTTATGTGACCATAATCCGATTCCTACATAAACCTCAAAGGTTGATCCGGTGTCTGTGAATCAAATTAAAATTTACCCATGAGCTTACAGTGACAGTCTGACCCTCATATCCCCCTCATGTCACAGTCCTCACACCCTCTTGTTTCCACACACCTCAACCTGTGCTCTCACACATATAACACCCCCCCCTCAGGACCCTCTCTCCTAATGAGACAAAAATAAAAGATCACACTGTATGCATCCAATTAACGTGTGCAGGAGCAACATTTGACTGGTGCCGAGCAGCGAGAAAATAATTGTAACGACTGCCGAGTGAAAACACAGCTGCCTCAGATGCATCTCACAACCTGGCAACCGCCAACAGGCTCATCACTGCAGCAGGGGTCAATACAAACCAAACAGCATCATTCTTCATTCGCACATTGTAAGGAAAGAAAAAAAAAAAAGTGTGTTTGTTGCTGCTGGAAGCTCTGACCAACACAGTGTGAGTGACCACAGGGTCAGCTCCTACACTGATGGATGATAACGTGAGAGTAGGAGCAGCAGACTCTTTGTTATTCACCATCCTGTAGGTCTGCAGTCTGTTGCTTCGTGCTCAAGATGGTCTTGAATTATGCATCTTCCCTTGTGTAACGGAGGAAGGAGTTTGGAATCCTAATAGAGCGACTCATCACAATAATCACACGAGTGACTGTGAAATAAAGCCTCAACTTAGGGAGAATAGTTCATTTAACTCGCTCAATAAGTTTGTGCGTGTGGAGAGATGAAGTCTCTCAAAGAGCGGGGGTGAAGGTGAAGTGTTCCTTTCAAACTTTTGTATGTGTGGACGTAAAGTCTTGAAGGGAGCTGTGGGACTTCTGTGTTGGACGGTGGCCCTGAAGGTAAAAACAGCAACATTTACAGAAACAAGACTTTCTTATCACAACATAGAAAATTGTCGTTTAAGGAAAAGGACGGACAATTTTCTTGTTGTGATAAGAAAGTCCTTGTTTTGTAAAATGTTGTGTTTTTACCTTCAGGGCCGCCACTGTGTTGTGCTTGAAGCCAGTCGTTACTTAATGTTTGCCGAGTCCATTTCTAAAGTAACGTTAGCTACTGTTGCTCTCTGTTAGCGGAGCGAAGGGAAGCACTGAGACGAGGCTCTCGACAACGAGCTTAAGTCACATCCTTTGGACCGTCCTTCACAAAGAAATCCGCAGTCCAACATTAAACAACTGAAATTGTCCACAGGCTTGTACTGGCAACCGAGAGAGACGAGGAACGTCTAATTTTTCATATAAAACCGCTCACATATGGCCAATAAAGAAGTGATTAATGCAAGTAAATTGCTACAAATTGTGACATATAGCCATTTTAAATAATGAGAATCAAAGCCAAAGAGAGCACTTCTCTCAAACCTGCATCACTTTATTTCAAATTCTAGTTGAGATCTCAACTGGATTTTGAGCAAGACATCCAGAATAGCATCAATACGGGGGTGTTTTTTAACATGTTCAGGTGAGCAGCTACCTCAGGCCATTGCAGTAAAACTTTCAGAGTTTAGTGATTCTGCATCTCCCTCTGCTCCTGCTCCTCCTGCTCCTCCTCCTCCTCCTCCTCCTCCTCGTCCTCCCGTTGTGTTCTGAGGGAATCACAGATGCAATAAGAGCCGGATGAATCCCCCACTGCCCTGTTTGTCTCTGTTTTCCCCTTCACTCTCACAGCACGGATGAGGGCCCTGCCAACAAACTTGTCTGTAAATGTGTCTGCTTGTAAAATAAACACACAGACTGGATCAGGAGCATCAGTGGTAGGCCTCATCCGCTGCTAGTACTCCTGATCGCTGTGTCGTTGGGTGAAGCAGTGACTGCAATTTGCATATATTTTCTCCTCTCGTCTCACAGAAGTATTACAACACACGCTTTTGTTTTAAGGATGCCGACAAAACCAAAGCCAAGGACTAACGTTTGCAAGGAGATTAGAGGCGAACCCAAATCTACTTCTGTTTACACGCTAAATACGATTAAATGTGACTAAAATATGTCCTCTGAGGCATCAAACGGCTTTAATCTGAATTTCTGCACCTGAAATGGAGATTTTCCAGAAGAATGTGTTTGTTTTTTTTTATTGTATTTTGTGCAACAAAGAATAGCACAAACACCAAGAGAGCATGATGCTTGAATGAACTAACATTTGCCTCAAAGACGCTTAGCTGGCTCAGGCCTTGTTGTCACAAACAGTGTGTCTTGTCGAGTCACTGTGCTGCGCCCACTCTCCTGTCGATTTATGTGCTGACGAAAAGAAAAAGCTTTTGTGCTTTCACCTCATATTTGCACCGTGTTGTCAGATAGCAGACAGCCGCTGAGAATCACACAACGTCGGTAATATTCATGTCAGAAGACCACAGACTGCAGGTCCGAACGGTTCAATAACGGTAATGGACTGGATCGATACTTGTTATTGGAAACTCCGACACCTCTGTGGACTGGAAACAGATCAGTGCCACTGTGGATGGACAACCTGCCCTCATCTTCAATTCCAGAGGATCAATTTCCTGCTGAATTATAACAAGTCTCTGGCTGTCAGTCGACCTTGTTCATCAGCTCTGAGCTCCTCACTGTTTGAGCCGTGAGCCCCCAGAAACACACATTATACAGTGTGTTTGTGCTACAAGTCCTTATAAGATGCCTTTTAACATTAATACATGTGTATAAGACAAATTATTGACTATGTAGTTCTTGAGAAGAAATTCAAAAACAGAATTTTGATATTTACAATATTAATGAGGTAATAATACAAATTCAGAAATATTTATTTTTTCCATAACTGAATAAACAAGCTGTTCTCAGAGGAAAATAAGGTCCCCAGAACACTGTTTGAAGCTAGAAAGGTGGCAGGGTCCGCCACATATAAACAAAGTAAAACAGTATGAAACTGTGTTGTCCTTTAAGATCAGATTTCTTCCCCAAACTACTGTACTTGTTAGCAATGAACTAGGCTTTTTGCAGCTACCGATCTAAAGCTAGAACAAATGATTATTAATATTATTATTATTAAGCTTAATAAACAACCCAATCACTAGAATAAATATTGGTGATGTACATTTCTGTAAACCATGGATATGTTGAAGCCTAACATTTCTTTATGTTGCTACTTTACGTGTCTCTGTTCCAGCGCTGTGCTTATGGTCTGGTTAGGTTTAGGCACAAAAAACACTTGGTAAGGGAAAGAAAATGGAAATTATCACAAGGTCTCCTTAAAAATCTCCAGTATTTTCACACTTACAAATGTTGAAACACAGTCTCAAGCTGCAGTCGTCTATTTTGAAACGCCACCAACATCCCTGATATGACAGTCATGGACATACAATCAATAAATCTGAATGTGATATCACACGTTTTGTAGAAATGTCAATATGATACGTAGACTATGACACGTACATATGTGTCAGCGGTTGCCAGAAACGTTAACAGCCAACATTTTATCCCAGTGACTGGACTGTAAATCTTTTATCATGCACTTAATAACAGAAATATAATAGAGCCAAAGACAGGCTGCATTAGTTATCAAACCAGTACATGATGAATGAGCTTCTTCATCCCTCAACATCCAATTGAACTCTAATGTCCCTTTAACGATAGTATTTTTATATCAACGATGAGTTCTTAATCTTTCTCGTACTGACGAATCCACAGGTCCCCTCACTTCTACAGAGCTTTTTAGCTTCTTTCAGCTCTTTGTTTTGGTTTTTCAGCCCCCAACTGTACTGCTTTGGTTCAGTGTCACAGTTCACATTTCCAGATGTTGGTAAACTCAGTGTAAACTCACTGTCCAGCACTCAAATGCACAAAGACAAAGTTTGCAACTCACTTGTTGACATAGTGGAGACTTTTAGCAGCTAAAGAGACGGATATCTCCCTCTGGAGTTGGTGGAGATGCAAAAAAAATCTTAAATGTCATTAAATCTTGCAACACAACCCCGAATGAATGTTAATGTTGCTGTGATAATATGTTGGTGTTCAGCTTGTTGCTTAAAATCATAAACGCAGGTATTATTAGCAGCTTTAAGGTGAGAAAAATCATCTTTGTTGACACTGTCAGCCACTATCATACATGTGTATCCTGTATCAGTTTGTTCCAGCTTTTTATTAAAGTATTTAAAGTTTGACATGTATGCGTACTGCACATAGTCACCTACTGATGCACACACATGCAGGGAGTCTTGGCTCAGCCCTAATGCGAGCTGTGACTTTTAGAAATGTCAGGCGGCTTGCCAAACAGACAAACAATGTCAATCACTCTCCAGCAAGGGAGCAGCCATCCACGCACAATGGAGAACACACAATACACAAGGGAGGCAGGATGAGGACGATGACACAAAAAAAAACGACTTCTGGAAAGCTATTATAGCATCTTAACGGGAGCAAAACAACACTGCCAAGTAACGCGCGCTGCCCTCGGTAGGAAACAGAGAGCGTAATGAGGCTTTCAGTTAGCGTTGCGATTTTCTCCACGCTGGTAGAGATGCGTGGTGTGTTTTTAGGCTCCCGTGTTTGCTTATTATTTGCTGGGGAGACTCGTTCTTCATGGGTTTGTTTTTTTATGGTGATGCTGTTAATGTGGAGAGATCAAACAGAGCAGTAAGCAGGCCACATAAAAAGAGGGGAAACAGGATATCTCCCAGTAGAGAAAGGTCGAAACGAAACTGGGTTTTTACAAACTCCAGTGCTGTTAAGCAGTGGCTCAGACTCGGGTTTAGCCACCATGCTGCTTTTAAGTGTCAGCAGCACAGCAGCGATGGAGGAAGTCAGGGAGACGTGGTGGGCACTGATGGTAACCACATGGAATACCTCCACTCTGACTAACCACAGGTTTCAGGCTTCCAGATTCATGGGACCACTTAGACTGCCATTACAGGCATAATTTCGTGTTTTCTAATCTAACTGTATCTGTGGCTGCAGCGCATAAATAGAACAAAAATGTTCCTTTTGAGGTTTGAAGCTCGCTCCGTGTTATTGGAAAGACTTTAATTTCACTGCATACGTGGAAATGATTGCTGTGAAACCTTTTCTGTCGGGGTTCATTAGTGAAGATCAGACGTCTGACAAGAGTTAAAACACAACTGTAGTGAAAGAGACGACTGTCTTCACGCTCAGCCTTTTCACTTAAGATTTCAGTCATGAAAGCAGTGCGGTCGGGTGAATGATTACATCGGTCGGTTAGTCAGCCACTTTCTGCCACTGAAATATCCTAACAGCTACTGGATGGATAGGCATAAAACTTCATGAAGACATTTGTGGCGCCCAGAGGAACGATTCAAATGACTCTGGTGATTTGATATTTCTTCTAGCACCACTGTGAGATTCATATCTGTGGTTTTGAGTTAAAAAGTCTCGCCTCAGAGGGATGGAATTTTTTTTTTAATGTAATTTTTTTGGCTTTAAGCCTGTATTTGAATAGGAAAGCTTAGAGTTTGGCAGGGGGGATGAGGGCAGAGAGAGAGAAAGAAAGGGGATGATGTGCAGCAAAGAGCCACAGGTTGAGCTACCAGGATGGATTTGGATGCATTTGGTCATTCATCTTGACATTCATCTCCCCTTCTGGTTAAACTGTAGTAACTTCATCTGACTTTCTCCAGTGCCATGACATCATCAGGTTAGAAAAGTTACTTGACCAACATGAGCACATGCCTGCAGGTCTAACGCTGTAACGGATTAATCATTAATCGATTAATTGGCGTCAAGAAGATTAAAAATAAATGTACTGACAGTCAGAGATGGCACGAATACATTTGCATTGAACATCCAACATATTTCATTATTATTCATGATTAACCAATAATTGATTAATGCAGCTGACTATCAGTGAAATTACCTAAAATTTGCATCCACACAGAACAGCTGTAGTTTGTGTGAAGTGCTAATAACATTGTTAGCCTTGGTAGCACGGCTGCAGACTCTTGTTCCTCTACAGCGTCAGTAACTTCACACCTTCCACTTCGCTCAATCACTCCTCTTTGAGCCAGTCGTCTGTGACTCATCGCCACCCCATTCACCTCCATTTTCATCACAACCAGCTGTCCACTGATTCCTTTCAGTGAACTCAGCCAGGCTCCAGATCACATCCATCCAGATGTTCTGCTCGGCTCTTCTTCACCAACATCAGTCTTGACTTTATTGGGGCATATTCTGTACGGCTTCTGGCTCGACTACCCACATAAAATAATGCCGTCACGACATTATACCATTATCAAGAAATCCAGGAATGTGAGAGGGCCGTCTACGACCAAAACAAAACAAAACAAGCCGCAAAAAAAGTCAGTAAAATCTTCTCCGTGTTGTTCTCCATTGTGCTGCGACCACGCTACGACGTGATGACGTATGTACAAGATTTAACCGTTGAAGAGGAAGATCAAGGAACAGTGGAGACCATTCTTGAAAAGACACGCCTGACCCAAATATTAGGGGGTTCACCAATCAGATATGCCTGATATACTGACCTTATTACTGTATACAGACATGGTAATCGCTGCATAACCCGACAAAAGTTTACTTTCTTCGTCAGTATCATTCTGAGGTGATATTTATAGGGACGTGTTACCCAACAGAGAAATGCTTCCAGTGAGTGTACATACTGTAGATGTGCAGATGGTACTTGGCAGATTCCCTGAATTTAAATCTTTACAGAGAGAAGGAAAAGTTGGATCTCTAAATATGAAAACTTTGATCACATGATGGCAACTCAACCATCTCCATGACAACGGAGAGAACTGTATTTGCTGATGAGGTGTGTTTCAAGGCTCCGGGAAAAAAGCTGCTGAGTCGACCGTGACTTGATTTTTTTCCTTCTTCTTGTCAAATCAGTTATTTGCTGCAGAAGCTCTTACAGTAAGATGTGATGGGACATGTCACCGAGCCTGAGGCCTGAATGTAGCTCGATAAGTTATAGAAGAAAAAGATGTTAGTCCGGGAATCAAAGAGAGAGGAAGTGTTGGCAGCTGGGGAGAGAAAAAAAGATCATAAACAGCAGTGGAGGGACTATTAGCAAACAAGGGAACAAGAGCGTTAAGAGGAGGAGAGAACAAAAGAAGTCCCAACTCAAAAATGGTTTTTACAGCGATAATATAAATGTTTGAGCGCCGTACCTCTGGGACAGAACCAGACTATTTTTTGGCAACGCTTTCTTTGTCTTTGAAGCGTATTGTTCAGTTTCAGAGTCGGCTTGTTTTGTGCTTGTCTTACAGTGTGGCTGATGTGTAAGAGCTTTTTAATTCAGACTGGGTGACAGCTTTGACGCACCCAACCCCCCCGACGACAACACACATACACACATACACACACACACACACACACACACACGTACTGTAAGCACACAAATGCACTGAAAAAAAAACCTTTTACATGCTCAATTAGCGGCTGATCTACCTTGGCAGTTAAAATTCAGGTCATGTGTGGAGGAGCAGCTGTGTGTGTGTGTGTCATTATGTACATTCTCAAGCATGATGGTGTGTGTAGGTATGAAATTATGTTGTGTGTGTGTGTGTGTGTTTGTTTGTTTGTGAGTGTGTGTCTCTAATGAGCTCTCCCGTACAGCATCTGTGGTCTGTGTCACGCTGAGCCTCCGTCCTTCTCCTCCTCCTGCTCTTTCATCAGGTATCGGCGGCAGTCGTTCTCTTCACAGCGGCAGATAAAAAAAAAAAAACCACAGAGGAGCTCTGAGAACAAGAAGCTCTGCTGTCAAATCTTCGAGCTATTACACTACGCTTAACACACACAGAAACGAACACACACACACACACGGATACATACACACGGTGCAGGTTTAATATGTTCATTAACACCGTCGCTGAAAGACGACATGACAGAAAGACTCATCATCCTTAATATATTCTTTAACTCTGCGGTGCCTCTTCACTGCTCCACTCTACTGAAACTTCACTGCTCTCAGCTGAAAAACTGCCACTACAATAATTACTCTACTCTTACATTATAATCTGTTTTGCTACTAAGTACTGTAGTGTTTCCCTGTGGTATTACTGTCAGTGGCTAGCCAGCAGCTTGGCTACTGCGTCCAAAGTAAAAGAAAACAAGCGTAAGAATCCCAATTTGACCTGGAGACCCTGATCTCAATGCATCGATGCAGAGTAAAACACTCAGTTGTATTGATGAGTAGGCAGGGTTTGTTACTTACTGATCAAGTAGAAGGAAAGCCAGTTTTTGAACCGTCTCATGTCCAGGTGGTAAGGGGGAACACATATCAGTGTGGGAACGTACTTTGACACAACACCAGAGTGGAAGCCCGTCTGTTCATGTTCATGTTCTTGTGTTTCTATCGCTCTCCCTCTTCGCCTTCTTTGCCTCCTCCATTGGCGGGCTTCCTCTCTTTTTACAGTGTGAGGTTTCCACACTTATTCCAGTTGTTCCACCGTTACCTGGGGATAGCAACCTGGGTAAACAGTGCCTCTTCCTGTTTTGGTTTGCACAATGGCACGCGCATTTTCTTTGTGCCATAATTCAAAAAATCCAGCCTAGTGCCAGCCTGAATAGCATAGTTTAAGTGAGACTTATAGGGAACTAATCAATTTGTGGATGGTGACATTAATTTATTTTACAGCTTTTACACTGTACTGTCAGTATTATTACGTACTTTACTCATTATACACATACTTTTTCCTCAAGTATAATGTAGTATACAATTAAATAGTATACAACATTATCAAGAGTATTTTCACACTGTGGTATTGGTACATTTACTCATTTAAACAGATACATTTCAACCCAAACTCTGACTGTAAACACCGTCAAAGCTCACAGACCTCCTGGTTCCTGGTTCAACCTTGAGCTTCTATACATGTCAACATGTGTACATTCAAAGATCGTTCTCATCACTACGTGTCCATTTTCTTTCAGTTTTACCACTTACACGTAAAGTGGTAGCTCATCTGACTAAACTGCCAGCTTGTTTAAAATCTTTCTGATTATCTGAACACTCGTGCTTGTTGCCCCATTAGACCGGCTCCAAGATCTCAGCAACTGCTTTGGTGAGTGTTGTCATAACTGATTAGACTGATGGCGAGAGCTACACAAATTAAACCAAAGTTGTGTTTAGCAGTTGATTTCATTTCGCCCTGCTTTAAGGGAGCCCTCCGGCTATTGCACTTTCTATAAAGTTGAGGAACTCAGAAGATATATATGAAAAACTGAAGCAGCAGTGACGTGACATATTCTTACTCTTACTTGTATGGATCAAACTCCTCACTGGGTCCTAAATTAGACCCTCCATGCCTCCTTATAATAATACATACACATAATTCAAACTTCAGATATCTTACAGTTTGTAAAGCAAGCTTTCTGTTAAAAATGTCATGTCTCTGAGCATTGGTAACTACGGAAGCCCTAAAGGGCCATGCATTCATACATTTTATTTCCTCCGTTTTCCCGTGATAACGAGTTAATTTCATTTGTTTTCTCGAGATCTCGAGTTATTAACTCGAAATAACAACTGCCGTTTTTCCGAGATAACGGGATAATTTTCTCGAGATCTTGAGAAAACAAAACGATAGTGTAGTATATTAAATCATTGCAGGAAACATCATTCAGTGTAGCAATGTCAGAGGAGCAGGAGCATATCGATCACTGTGTCACATATCTTTTCAATCAAGGCCTGACACAGGCTGAAATAGCATTATGCCTTGCTATTATAGATAATATACACATTAGTGTGTGTAATCTAAAAAGACGGTTAGCAAAGCTTCAGCTATATCAGCGGCGCAATCTAAGTGAGTCTGATGTCGTCGTTAACTACATAGCTGACCAGTTACGAGGTCCCGGGCGTCTCCATAATCTCAGGCCGATCATATCACAGTCATTATCTCGAGATCTCGAAATAATTATATCATTATCTCGGGAAAACAAAGTTTCATTATCTCAAATCTTGAGAAAATGATCCCGTTATCTCGGGAAAACGGCAGTTGTTATTTGGAGATAATAACTCGAGATCTCGAGAAAACAAATGAAATTAACTCGTTATCACGGGAAAACGGAGGAAATAAAATGTATGAATGCATGGCCCTTTAGGGCTTCCGTAGGTAACTGAGAAGGTGGCTGCAGTGTTACATGTCACCCACCTTTCTCTCCTGCATTTCCTGTCTGTTTCTCTACTATGTCTATTAAAAGAAAGCAGATATTTATTTTTCAATATCAATGTCTGATATAATTCTATTTCTACCTGCATGAAGGTTATAGCGTTCAGCTTTCCTTCATACTGCTCAGAGAGGCGTTGATTCAATATTGGGATCGGGGGTTTTTTGGAGAATATATTTTGCGGTGCAGAGTGGTGTTCCTGTTATTTTGTCCACCCACTCATGTCGATAAGGATAGCCTAAGGGTTAAGCATTTTATTCTGGTGCAACTCCACTCTGGTCTACTCGTCTTACCTCAACTCATCACTCCTCTTCTCTTGTAGCTGTACTTTCTGTCATAGCTCCACACTGTGATGGAAACTGTAACATAATGAAAGATTGAAACAAAGTAGTCGAGCTCTTGATTTCTTCATCGCTGCAGGTGAAACTTGCCCCAGTTGTCCTGATAATAGAGTGTGTTTCAGTCTTATTGCCTCACTCAGCCTCCCTGACACTGAGGGGAATCTGACTAAATGATCGGGGAAGATCTGCACACTCACTCCTTAACCTACTTTACTACAGTTTTATCCACGTTTCATCACCCAGGTCTTCTCTCTGCGTGGGTTTTATTTTTCCCCAGCCTCATTCTGTTTTGAAAAAGCAAGTCGCTACAAAAACATGCACCGCTATCGCCGACCAATGACAGCGCAGCGTGTTCAAGGACTAGATTTCATAACAGAATCCTTTCACAATGCTGTCTCTGCTTCCTGTTGAACTGAATAAACATTGACCTTTCCTCTTTCCAATCACTGCAGACACAGGATGCTTCGCGCAGAAATGCTCGGTGTGAGAGAGTGTTAGCCATAGCTCACTGGTGAAAAAGCAAATCAGATGAAATTATAATGATAAAGGCCACAGCGGATTGCTTCTAGAGAGCACAGCAGAGCTATCTGCATGGGGAATAATGCTGAAAGAAATTGGATGTAAAGGACAATTTCACAGTATGTACCTGGGAGAAATAAGAGAAATAAGACACCTTTTATAAAAATGTTGTGGAATAACACAACAGCTTCACAGAGAGAGACTTTAAAACCATTTTGCTGTTGATGTTGATTATGTTTTTTTTTAAGAAAACCTGTAAATTAACTCTGAAAACATAAATTAACTCTCTCTCTCTCTCTCTCTCTCTCTCTCTTACACACACACACACACGTTTAACGCCTCTAATGAAAATGCCCATCTGTTTGTTTTTCCTAATTACAACACATTTGGCTTGTCAGAACATTAACACAGCGTGAATGCAACATATTTTTTAAGGCTCATAAATCCACTGGAAATATTGTGCATCTTGAAGGCACACGGCTGCTTAAGTGCCAATTAGTGCCATACAATCCTGTACTGACTCCAGATACAGAGTCACGTTCCTGTAACAGGAAACCTGAGAGGATCCTTAAAGGAGTAGTTCAATATTTTTGGGAAAGCACAGCTTGCTTTCATCCGACAACCACGATTGTTTCCGGACCTTAGCCAAATGCTTATTATTGTAACCATGTCACAACTCCAAACATGTATTAAGGCATACATCTCTTGAGTGTCTGACATTGTTTTTGCAGACATTTTTCTAAATTCACACGATGGTCAACACAAGATCTCCTGCTTCAGTATAAAAAGTCCACTCTCAGTGAATGTGCACTGGAGGCTTAAACTTTCCACAAGCTCAGACATTCAACTGTAGGAGTTGAAACTCGAACCCAACCAAACCTCAAGCAGCATTTATTTTTCAGCAGCGTTTTGTTTTGGAAGAAACGGAGCAATATGTTTATAAATAGCTATAACCAAAACAGAGGCAAAGTAGCAGCTTCAACGACACGACAGAACTAAACAAACAGAAATACATTTCATAATAGAGTGCAGAGACAGGACAGCAATATTGAAGCATGTGTGATGAAAATGCAGCTGGCAGTGACCATTTCAATTATTCTGCATTTAACGGGCTGGATCTGCCAGAGTCCCATCTGACAGAAGGGACTCTGAACTGGAGCCATTTGTGCGACCTCACATAATGAAGGTAGTATTATGAAGAAAGTGTGTCCCAGTGTTGTAGCCTGTGCAAAGTGAGGGATGATGATGATGATGATGATGATGATGATGATGATGATGATGTCATATATCAGAAAACACTTCCATGTATAATTATAAAGAACGATTGACAGCTTATTTTCTTGTTGAATTTGGAGGACTTGTTGGTTATCCAGGTTAGAAGATTGAAACCACATTCATGTCTGCACAATAAGTATGAAGCTACCTCAAGCCAGGTAGCTTAACTTCTCACATGGACTGGAAATAGGGGGAAACAGCTAGCCTAGCCTGATCCATAGTAACAATATCCAGCTAAAAAGCACCTTTGAAGCGCAATAATTAACATGTTTCTCTTTAGTTTAATCTGGAAAGACTCGGCATAAAATGGAAATGCGCAGTTTTACGTGTGGCTAATCTTTATAAACCAGTTCTGTATATGAATGCAGAATCTGTCGGCAAGAGACAAGATTTTATTATTGGAAGCTTCTGGTTTCCAGGTAGTTTTGACCAATTAGTGGGCTTTGGTCGAATGCAACTTCACAGTCTGTGTGGAGAGCTGAAGAGGTGGAAGACATTTGCCAAGATGCAATCTGGCCTGGTAGCAATTTAGCTTCATATTAGCCATTTTAAAATGTCTGAATTTTTAGATAGAGGTTAGTCATCTCTCAACTTTGTCTCCATTCTCACATCTCAAGTTGATAATCGGACTTTAAATAACGAGGAAGTCTTGGACCAGATACCCGTTTTCCAGTATCTGGATATACACCGGAAGTCCTGAAACATTAGGAACTAAATCTTCATCAGCTCTGAGCGGTACAACAGTAAATTAACATTTTACACTTTGGTTTTAGATACAACATTAGAGAACTTTAGAGGTTTGTAGGTTTTGTTACCTTTGGACAGAGCCAGGCTAGCTGTTTCTTCCACTCTTCGTGCTAAGCTAAGCTAATTGGCTGCTGGCTCCCGTAGGCTTATATTTAACAGACAGACATGAGATTTGGTATGTGACTCCTCGTCCGGGTCAGAAAGCAAATACATAGGAAGCCTAGTTTGCTTTGCATAATGACAGTAATCTGTCCCCCACACTCAACGACAAACACACACCATTATCTCCACAGTTTGCCCTTCATGCCTCATTGTCATTCTGAGGAACCTGGTCGTCCTTCATTTGTCCACTAGACTCTTAACATCTTCCTCCTGTGTCTCTGTTGTGTTGCTGCTGTCTGTCTGGCGAGGTGAGGGGACGTGTTGTGTGAGGATTATGCAGACAGGCCTGTAAATCCCTCGGAAACATCCGGGGCTGCACACTGCTGCAAATCACAGCACGATGCATTGTATCGCCCTTGACTGAATTTTTACACACCTTAAAGCAAAAGCATTTGTTTTTATCCCCCATATTTTATTGATTTTTTAGGTTGAAGGCTGGTATACCTGCACATTCATGCACAAACACCTGGCCAGCTGGCGAACAACCTCATTGATTACTGGTCTTTAACCTCCTGGGAAACAAAGGTCAGTCTAATTGAAACCTCAGCAGCCTCAGGAGAGCTGAGCTGTGACACCGATAGCTGTCGCCTCCTTTTGCCCTCTGTCTCTTCCCTTTGTAGCACTGTGCCACTAATGGTCTCATCACTGCACTGCAACCACTGTTTCTCACACCCACAGCCCCCTTTCCTGCTCTCTACTGTCACTTCTGAGCTAATAAATGTAGAAGGAACTTTTCTTGAAGGACACCAAGTTGCTGCCGCTGCTTGTCCTCCGCGATCCCGTAAATTAAACCTCAGAGTCGGTTTGACCCGGCTGACAGACAGAAAGTGATGAGTGAGGCGTCTCAAACTTCTGTTACACCTCCGACAAGGACTGAATTTAATATGTGGAGGGAAAAAAAACCTTGAGGAGTGATGAACAGAGACGTTCCTGGTGTTCAGTCCAGCTGTCTGAGAGCAAAAATTTGTCACTGTTGATCCATGTGTAAGACTTCTCTTCTGTCCTTCCTTCAAAGTGCCTCAATGTTTTTCATCTTTCACATGAGACTTAATGAAACTTCAAATCAGAGAGCAGGAAGATACAGGATGATGTTGTAGCAGCTCAGATAGTGAGGTTTTAGGGCCATCTAGTGGAGATAATCAGTGTCACATGAAGAAAGAAAGCAAAAGCAGAAGTGATTATCAGGAAGAAGAAAAAGGGTAAATACAAAGTGACAAAAAGCTGATGTATTTACTTTAAAGCAAAGAGATTATATATATATATGATTATAAATGATTATATGATTGAAATAACTATTAACTAAAGTTCAGTTAGCTATAAATGTATTTATTAGTGATGGTTATTATAAAGTTGTAGCAGTCTCATTGTGTCAGACCAACTTTTTCTGTTTAGGGCTGAATTTCAAACTTCCTCTGGACTGACTGCAGTGGATTCAGATCACCTGTGTGCAGGATGAGGAGACTGACTCCTAATCAATGAGTGGAAGCAGCTTGAGGTGTTCCCCTCCCAGCCAATCAGGGTGTGACGAGGCCCTTTTGTGAAGGTTTAAGAGAGGCGAGGAATGACACCCAGGTTGGACTCTTGTTCTGAATCTGTCCCTGACACACTGCAGACCTCATCCCTGGTCTGTTTAGGCTCCTGTTGAGATTTCTTTGCTGCCCCATTTAATTGTAGTTGAGGGGAGTTGTGTTTATTCTTCAGCCCAGTTGAGTGACCACGAAAGTCACCAGTCAACTTGGCTACCTGCATCAGGGCTGTCCTCATTTGTGCAAGTGTTGTTTGCCTTACAAATAGCCGGACACCTGCAGGTTTTCTTTTGTTTGTTTAGCCCCTATACGCCTTCAGTTCTTCCCGTTTTATTTCATTGGGGACTTGAGAGCTTGTAAGAGCACGTTTCAGTTTGACGATCCCCTGAAGATGCATTTTCTGATTATCCAAGTAGTTGACACTTGGCGTTCCCTGTAGATGTACATATGTTTTGTTTACATTTTTATGTAGGTTGGGGCTGGTTTGTAAGCATTTCACTGCCAGTAACTCCACAAAGTGTCACCAATGACATTTATTTCACTGAATATCAGTCATTTCTATACAGATTCATTGTCTTTACTTTCTGAACAGATGAGATAATTGGCCAATGATATCAGGTACTTTTTCTTTTTATAAAGCGCTTTATAAAAACCAAATACTTCAGGTAAGACTTGGCAAGAGGGAGGTGACTCAACCGCCCTTAACCCTTTTGCACCCGCAACCAAAATTGTTAATTTCCTTTGAGTGGACGTGTTCACTGGGCTTCACTGGAGTACAACCCCGATGACATTTTTGAAATTGGTCCGACCTATTGGCTGAAAAATGAGTTTTTCTTATCATACTATAGTCAGTCTTTTTACGTATATGGGACTACTGTTGTTTTTGTTTTGTTTTTTGTTGGTATGTTAGAAAAGTCCCCCTAACATGTTAGTCCACGCCTCCTGTATTAATGCAGAGTCCTTCCTGCAGCGTTCGACTTCAGCTCAGACCCTCTGCTGCATGTCAGCCTCCTCTCTGTCTCCCCCTTCCTGTCTGTCTGTGACTGTCAGTGTCAAATACAGGTTAAAAAAGTGCGTATTTCATCTGAGCTGAAGATTTCTCAGTTGTATCATTACAGTAGATACTCCCCCAAAGTACGGCCACACCAAATGTTCAGACTTTAGACCAATCAGAACAAATCCTGTGGCATTTTTCTTTATCACACTAAATAAAGTCTTGGAGCACAAATGTGTTCATTAAAGCCTCAACTCGACTTGACTTGACACAACATGGGACTTCACAAGATTATTCAGGACTTGCTTGAGACCTGGAATAAGTGACTTGAGTGACACGTCTGTTGTTTATATTGTCCAATAATACTTTACATATCACACATATCTCGTTATCTCTGTGCTTTCCACACTCACAGGGGCCATGTTTCTGTATCAAGAGTACTGTTAGCCTACTTTGATACATTTTTCCAATAATACATATATACTTTTACATAACATTATCAATACAGGTATTTGACTTTTAATTTAGTGTTTTTAAAAATTTGAGTCCTTCTTCCACCACTGTTGGAAACAATTTGGTGGACAGTGTTATATTTTAAACTACTTAAAAGTATAAAGCAGTTAAATCAGCAGTACAATTATTTTTTACACGTCAATATGAAAAGAAACCTACTGATAAAATAAATGTGTTTTTTAACAATAAATTGTCATTAATAAGTACAAAAAAATCTGTTTTTATCTTTATATTTCTTATTTTTTAAGTATGATCCCACAGCAACTATTGTTTCAGGCACATTAAAAGGTAAAATCATCTGCACATATCTGAAAGTGATGCATGAAAGTCCCAGATCCTAGTTAAAGTTGAAGTCAGCAGTATTAGTAAAACTAATACAGCAGTTTAGAGTTTTCTGTGCTGTTCACATGTCGTCCATCAGGGGTCACCTGCTGCCTCTGTAGCTGCCTCTCCATGTGGGTCTGTCCCCCTTAGATGGAGCTGCAGACCACCTCCCATTCATCAATCTTCTTTTATTCACAGTGACAAAAGAGACATCAAATGGGGAGGTGTGGGAAAACACAACAATGCATTTCAGAACACAGACACTGGCTAATATATGCAAAGTGGGAATAAAGCGAGTCCAGGCGCTCAGTGTGTTTGTCTGTGTGTGTGTGTGTGTGTGTGTCTATTAGCGAGTTAGTATTTATAATCTACATGCCTTTTTCATGATTTTTTTTTTGCATCTGTGTAAATAAAGTACAATTTAACCTCTTAATTTGCAAAGTTAACAAATTAAAATCAAAATATCTCTATTTTTTTAAAACACATCCTCACAAAAACACTTCGTACTCGTGAAACGGACACCAGCGCTCGTACACTGATACAGTACTCTCCACCAAAATCTAAATTTCTCCATCTTTGTCAGTCTCACAGGATCTGCACCCACAGTCCGCAAAATGAACCTGAAATGATGTGTCTCTCTCCTGGCTGGCTGCTCGCTGTTTCCCACCCAAATCAAAAGGGGCGAGTCGTGGGGGGTCATGTCTGGCCACCCCTCAGGAGAATAACGGGGTCTCTGTCTGCCCCCCAAAACCACCAACGGTTCTCCACCGTCCCTATGGCAACAGCCATGGACCCTGGAAGGCCCCCAGACTGGGGCGTCCAAGCAGATGCCCATAATTAACGTTGCTATACGGAGGTGTCAGTCCTGCCAGTCTGCCTTACATGGAGGCAGACCCTCTCCCAGACCTGTCAGAGGCCCACAGGGCCGGGTGAAAAATGACTGCCCTGCGGTGTGTGTCTGTGAGTGTGTGAGTGTGTGTGTGGGGTGGGTTGGGGGTGGGTAATGACTGCCCACCAGTGTCTGCCCGGTCCTGCTGAAGAGTGACCATCATGTAGTGGCAAAATATAAAAGGTTTGACTTTTTTATCATCTCTATCAAGAAGAGACGCCAGAAAAAAAAGCATATCGACATTTTCACAATACATTTATAAAAAAGTCAAACTGAACAGCTACAATCCAAGAAACAAGGATTCAATTTTTATCCATGAAGCTCATATGAATGCATTTGTTCATATGTTAAATCGTATCTAAACTCAGCTTGGGGTTTTTGTATGTATGTTAAGTCGGCGCTGACATGCTGTCGCGACACTGACTGACTGGGTGTCTGGCTTACACGGTTGGCTGAGGATGAGATTGTGTCCCATCATCCTCTCATACGTCCGACCTGAAGACACGGAGGGACCAGATCAGAAATCTCCATAAGCAGTGAAACAACCAGACCTTGATAATTCAAATCAGACCTTTGGACATGAATCAGCCCTAACCCACCAAAAAAACACACACACCTTCGACTTTAAGTTAAACGTACGACAAAGGAACTTTTAACTGGTTATGAAACTGTCTCGATGATCTACACAATCAAACAAGACCATCGGCGAGAAGATGCTCACCATTTCTGTACAGTTACTATAGTTATTCTTAAAGTCTTAATGTGACCAAGCCGGACTGTGACTTATCCAAGTTGGATAAGTAAATCTATGTTTTATGGTGCTGAGGATGAACTGAGGCGTCTCACAGCCGGAGGACAGAAGCTGCTCTGTAGTCTGGTGGTTAAAACAATGTTTACTTTGTTTTGTCCAAAGGGGTTTGCCAGAATCAACAAAAAATACAGTGCCGTGTGGGAGTTTTAAGAAAAGATTGTTCTAAAAAAAAGTATGGTAGGCTTAAAAGACACATTACAGTAGAGTGTTTAAATAAAGGTTTAAAGGCATTTTTCGACTGTAACTCCTCCTGTGACAATATGACACAGTTGTAATCATGTAAAATACGTCTTCATGTATTTCTTTTTCGATAGATTCTTCACTCTCACTCTGAAAACTGAACAACCCCCATCTGCTCATGAAGCCCACGGGACGCAGCTGAAAGCTCTGGAGAAAAATCCACAATTGGGACACAACTGAGTGGAGAATTGTTTTGGAAACTACACTAAGAGTTTTGAACGCGTTTATGAACGTGCCTGTGAGTTATTTGTACAGCTTTATAAACTGTTAATAAATGCTACACTGTAAGGACAATTCATCTGTGTTACACTGTATAATTATAATTTTTAAAGGTTCATACAGAGATTGTTACCTCCACCGGGGAGGTTGTGTTTTTACCCGTGTCCATTTGTTGGTTGGTTTGTTGGTTTGTCAGCAGGATTACACAAAAACTACTGAACAGATTTTCACGACACTTGGATGGAGGATGGGTCTCGGCCGAGAATAGACCCATGTTAACTTTTGGCGTGGATCCAGAAAAGGAACAAATTCAGCAGTTTTTTCTTCTTTAACATTGCGAGATAGGACT
This sequence comes from Pagrus major, assembly GCF_040436345.1. NCBI lineage: Eukaryota > Metazoa > Chordata > Actinopteri > Spariformes > Sparidae > Pagrus > Pagrus major. The sequence continues at coordinate 25,615,452 of NC_133235.1, forward strand.
TTTTTTTTTACATTTTCGTTAACTTGTCAGGGATATAATGCATGTATCTTAATGGAAAATAAACTGGCATATTTATGTGGCTGTTATCTGTGAGTGAGTAAAATTTGATGTGGATCCAAACAAAAAAATTGGGATCTAGTGGATTTAAATATGTTTTATTGGATATTAAATTAGGCTTAATTGCATTAAAGGCTGCTGTGCTCTACTGAGTGTCATTCTGGTTTATTTCACGTTTATTGTTTTTAATATGGACAATGCACCACACAGTATATTGTACCAGAAATGGTGAAAAGCTAACATTTTAATCTGTAGTCCACTGGCAGAGACCACCACTGATGTGCAGGTTACAGAGGAAAGGAAATACATTTTAAATCGTACACTAAAACAAACAAGCAAACAGAAACAAACACCCTGAATTAAAAAACTAAAGAACAATAGATATAGATGCTACAGTTATTAACAAAAACATGATACACTGTCGATATATAGTTCAAAATGTCCAAGCATATGCATTCAGGTACATTATAGGATGTTATTTATTGAGTGTGCTTCTTTAAAATGATAAATGTGGGGTTAAGATAGAGTGTTAACGCTCGTGCTTGTCGTCTGTTTTGCCCTCTGGTTATCTGCCTCAAGAGCTGAATTTGATCAGATTCAATGATCCGCTGACACGACATCGACCCTCCCTGTGGTTTCCAGCCTTCGACAGGTCAACTGATCAGCGCTGATTAGGTTAAAGACACATCCGTCTGCTGTCCGGCAAGTGACACCAAAGGTCACCAAATGCACTGTCCACGACTCGTCCAAGAGTTCATCAACAGCCCCGTGGTCACCGGCACACTCCGCGGCTCAGAGGGGTCAGGGGTCGGTCTCACCTCTGACCTGGCCAGCCCTCTTTGTGGTCATTACATAATAAGATGTTTCCCCTCCACGCTGATCAATGTGTTTGCAGGACCTCTGAGAGTTGTAAGCACAAACGTGTTTATGAGGTTGTTCGGGGCTTTAAAGCCAAACTGGAGAGGTCTGTAAAAAGGAGGGTAGTGAAAAGGTATATGGGCTTGTAAATGTGGAACAAAAGCAAAAGCTGCTGGTTCAGAGGTTCAGCCGGTCGTTTGGTTTTTGTTTCTGCAGGATCGTGTTGACCACAGTACAAAAAATGAAAATATAAGTAGAAGAAATAAGCCTGATGGTGGAATAACTTTCTGATGTGTTAAACTCTTTCACTTCATGATCACAGACAGAACTACACCATCCAGATCATGAGTGAGGGCTTTATTCCCTCAGGGGTCGTGGGATCAGCGAGCCAGACACTGTTTTATGGGACCTCAAATGCAGGAACACGGGGAGGTGGGACGGGGCTGTCTGGGACCGAGCTGGCCAATTATACTCTGGCTAGACACATCACACTTACACGGCATATACATGTGGGAATCTTCTGCCTTCTGAGTTCAGAGTCACACTGAGCCACAGACTTCTTTTCCCTGACTAACTGGAGAATAATTAAAAAGGCTGGTTCACACAATTTTATTTGAATGGTGCAGAAATGCAGAGCTTAGCGAGCAGTTTGAACTACAAGAAACGTGCTGTTTGGTGTGTTTACTGAGACAAGTCCGGTCTACTGGAAGATAAATGATTCAGTTTTATTTTATTTCTTATTTCTGTGGGTGTGAATTAACTTAAAATCATCATAATGTCTGTAGTCAAGGATAAAATGTGTGGAGGTGATGTACTTAAGTATAATTTAAGGAACTTGTAGTCCACTATTTCCATTTAATGCTACTTTACACTTCCAATCCAAACATTTTGGAGGCAGATCTTGTATTTTTACTCCATTACATTTATTTGATAATGTTACTTTTTACTTTGCAGTAGTGCATTTTTAATTTAATTCATTTTATCAGCAATCAGACTTTGATTAGTAACCAGAAAAATGCTGAATATTGGATCCATTAATTGGTCGACCCTTAGTATAAAGTATATACATACATATAAATGTATAATTTACTTTTACTTCTACTTCTGATACCTCAGAAGTACTTTTACTCAGGAACTATTTGGGTGACTTTAACTTTACTCAAGTATGACTTTTAGCTTTACAACACAGATGACAAAGGCTGATAAGTGAAAGGAACAAACTATGTGTTGTATCGTAAATGTAAAACTTATATTTTGAAGTCTTGAAGGTGATGTACTTAAGTACAATTTAAGGAACTTGTAGTCCACTATTTCCATTTAATGCTACTTTACACACATTTTGGAGGCAAATATTGTATTTTTGAAATATTTGATAATGTTATTTGTTACTTTGCAGGTTGCATCAGAGCCAGAGTGGTGCATTTCTTAATTTAATTGATTTGATCAGCAATCAGACTTTGATTAGTAACCAGATAAATGCTGAATATTGGATCCAGTAATTGGCTGACCCTTAGTATAAAGTATATACATACATATAAATGTATAATTTACTTCTACTTCTGATACCTCAGATACTTTAAGACTTTTACTCAAGAATTATTCGGGTGACTTTAACTTTACTCAAGTAAGACTTTTAGCTTTACAACACAGATGACAAAGGCTGATAAGTGGCAGGAAGGAACAGTGTGTTGTATCGTAAATGTAAAACTTATATTTTAGAAGTCTTTAAAAGTCCCTGACTGTCTTTGAGCTGTGACATCTGCTCCACTGTCCTTTTATCACTCTGATAATAATCAACATTAATGTATCAGCTAAAATCTTGACTTTCCTTTTATCATTCCTCGACTCAAACAGCCCTCAAATAGTTTGTGTCCTCTGGTTTTACATGTGAGGCACTTTTCAGACATCTCATGTATATATTAATGTGTCTGAGAACAGCATCGTGAGGCTTTAACCCGCCCTGGAAAGAGGCTACGTATGAACTGTTTTTTAAGTTGAATTATAAGTTTGCTTCTTTTTTTTTAATCTATCATATTATATTTCATTGCTCTGGACCCTCCTGTGAGTCTGAGTGAACATTTGAACTGAACAGTGTGACAAAACAAAACTCCTCAACTTCAGACTTTAATTGAATTGTCCTCAAAGAGAAATTTATCCCGCAAGCATGAAACTACACAACACAGCAGTTTGTGAGACTGTCACACATTAAAATCTGCAGGATTCGTGAAGGTGATCAATACTTTTGAATATTTTTACCACTTTTCTTTCACTGAATGAAACACGACATTAATGAACCTCGCTGGTGTTGCAGGGACGAGGTGGATGGTGGAAGTCCAAGACTGTGACACTGAGATCCAGGACTCACATCCAGTGTGTGGTTGGGTTCAGGCAACAAAAGCATCCTGGTTAAGTTTGGGTGAAGATATTTTCTATTATAGAAATTCACTTTGGTTAAGGAGGGAAAGTTTGTGACTTTGGTAATAAGTTAAAATCTTAAAATCGATTCCTGTATGCAGAGATTAATTTTCTGTTTTAAAGTCACACAAAGTGTCACAACACAACAATTTGTGCCAGTTCTTATAGATTACATCAGTATTTCACTTGAAATACTGATGTAAACTAAAACACAAACAAACCTGAACATAAGACACATTTAAAAAAAAATAATAAAACATGCAAAACTGCTAAAACGTGCCAGATTAAATACAACGATAACTACACCAAAAGTACATCTGTGATCAGATTTAAGCAAATCCACCTTTTATGTAAAGTTAATTATTGCAGTACAATTAACTTTAAAAAAAGAGAGTACATCCTTTCTTCTCCAGGAGTTTGTTTCCTTGCAGATGAAAAAAAAAGCAGTAACACGTGATGCAGCTTTTGCATTAAAATAAACAACATTAACTAAATAATTCTTGAATGTTTTTGCTTGATTTTATTTCTTTATGTTTCCTGTAACACCTCGGATGATATTGTTTCGCTGACTGAAGCCACTAAATGTCATTTTCATTGCTGTAAAGACTGAACATCCCTGACATTGAGTCCCAATGTGGAGAAGGAAAAAAAAAAATACATGAAGAGGGAGACATGGTGACAATAAACATGTGTGTGATTTTGCCTATTTAATAAAAATCCTGATGAAAGATGTGCAGGCTGAAGACCCAAAAAATAATCATTTGACTGATTTTTCGTTGAGCTGAATGTTTCCTGTGTTTATTTACTTGTTTATTTGAGCAGAGGGGGACAACAGCAGACGTCTTTTGGGGCTGTGTGTCTCCTGGTGTTGATGGCAGCCACACACTGGGCCTATCTATCTCCCTCTCTGAATACAAGGTGACGAACTCTCCCACGGCGGGGAGTGCGCGCCTTTTTGGAATTAGCCACGCGGCACGCCACGCATAGTAATGGTGGGCTCGCGCTTTTGAGCTTGAACTTGACCGGAGGAATGCGGCTCGTGGGAACGCAGGCTCGGGGGTGCCCTCCTCTATTCATGGCGCACAGGTCGGTGTCAGCTCTGATTATCATAAAACCCAGCCTGCTTCAAATTAAAGGCGCGGCGGCTCGAGCTGCTCTCCCTCTTTCACACCAGGCAGAGGAGGAATTAACAGGTCTCTGTGCGCGAGCCTGCTGGGGTAAGAAGTTTATTCTGATCACTTGAGATGTAAAAAAAAAAAAAAAAGTTCAGCTAAATGTTTGTCACTGCTCTTCAATACGAATGAAAAACATCCACTAAATGTCTGTTTTTCTGTGTTTGTGCAGCAGAAAGTTCATGTGAGCTTTTTATTTTTAAGTTTTATGTTGCAGAGGACAGTTTCCAACACATTTAACATTGATTTCCTCCTTTTTAAATTATTCACATACTCCTTTTCATTGCTGGAATGGGTTTTTTAAATTATATCCCAGTGATCGTCCCTGATGTTGGTTAATACATTTGTAATTATCATGCAGAAAACGTGTATTTCTGCGTCTGTGTGTTTGCTGAAAGTCTGAATTTACAGTGTGAATGTGACAATATTGATCTAAACCTCAACAGGCCATAACTTTTTTTTAAATAAATATATTTCTCAGTATTTCCACTCAACAAAATTGAGAAATTGTGTATTATAAATACAGAATTCTATTAATTCTATTGAAATTATGTGTGTTTTTTTATTATTGTAAATTAGAAACACTGTTGGCTGAAATCAGAAACATTTTTTATTTTGTATTTATTAAGTTCTTGTCTCTGTCTTTAAAAAAAATCCAACAGTACAATCTGATACCGTTAAAGTTGGTCAGTTAAATTAAATTGAATTGAATCTTATTGAATTGGAAAAGAAGCTGTTTGTATTTTACAGCAATGTACCAACATTATTTTAAAGGGGCTAATGTCTGCAGCCTGATATCAGAAGGAAAAGTAAATTTAAAAAATACATGTTACTCACTGATGTGTGTGAGAGGCCAGACTGGAGCCTGGTGCTGTGGCTCACACAGTCTAATTTGAGGCCTGAGAGCTTCAGTGTGAAGGATCGACACCAGTACTGTTCGCAGACGATTCATAAAACAGACTCAGCCCTCAAAGACATGAAGAATTAAACATTTCTACATTTTCTGTCACGGATCGTTCTCAAGCTTCCTCTGACATTTATTTAATCGACAGAGGAAATGTGGAAAAATGTCACATTTACAAAAGATAATGATGAGTGAAAAACATTAATATGATTCTTAATATCGTCTTAATTAAAGTGTCTAATTGAAGACCAGCCTACTGTTCAACGCAGTGTTTTAAATCAAAATGCATCCGACTTATTCAGAGGTTGGATAATAAAATATCCTCACATCCTTTCTGCTTAGTTTGTGACAAAGTTACAACAAATTAACAAAAAACTAGTAAAGCAGATTATTTTCTCATCCTAGTGAGCCACAAATATACAAAAAACATTAACAGAGTTCAAAATGTACTTTAAATGAACATACAAGTGTTTTTAAAGTACTTATAACACACACAGTCAGATACTCTTTAATTCTTCTTCTTCACTAAATTATTATTATTACTATGGTGTTATTGTTCAGTGTTATTAACTTGTCTGATCCTGTATCAGGGATAAAATGTGTAATAAGGTCTCGAAGCAAAATAAATCAGAATATGCAGATTTTATAGAGAGATGTCTTCTAGAAACCACACAGTACATGAAATCTCATAGATTATTGTCAAAATGTTTATTTTAAGACATTAAAAATAAATCAAATAGGTAAAAAACAAATAATTCAAACCTCCAGGAGGCCTGTTTAACAACTTTACATTTACAGCGTCAGCTCAATGAGCAGAGCGGTGATCGCTGTGTGTTAAATTAATTAAATACGCACATCACACTGTAACGTATGCTTTACATTTTAAAGAAGACGCGTAGACGCATGTAGCCAGACATTTTGTGTAATAATAGGGAATTACACTTTTTAAAATGACAAAAAAAAGAAGGTACAATGGATCTAAAATAATAGTTTCAGCCTCACAGACAGTGAAAAATAAAACATGAGAATATAAATTCAGTTTTTAATGAATTAATAAAATCTATTACAGGCTGGTAATAATCACCGTGTCACTGAGAAAGATTAGAAAAATAGGATTTTGTAGCTGTGTGATGTATAAAATATCACACTGATTATCTAGATTTTATCAGCCTGTGTTGTAAATTCATGATCTGTAATAATAATAATAATAATAATAATAATAATAATAATAATAATAATAATAATAAACCACTGACAGTATAAAGTATTTCAACCTATGTCTCAGTCAGTCTTTAATTCTTTCAGTTTCTCAGTTTCAGGTTTAAGTTTCAACAGGTGAATTTGTCTCATAATACCAACAATTAAGTGTTAATAAAAAACAGTTTTAATGTCAGTAAATATAAAGTTATCTCCCACATTCTTTACACAAACACAGCTTAATGTAGTTTTCAACTTACGGCTTTAATAGCTTATAAATATCGTTTTCACGGCGGCTCTAAAAACTTTCAAATAAGAAACTTCTTACTTGAATATTAAATGTTTTCCCATGAAGGAGATGATTGTTTATTAAATTCTAGACTTGAATGCAAAACGTTTCTCGTGCAGGCTGAAATATTAAGATTTTGTCTGCAGCAGGAGAAAATCCAGCTTCTCCCTGTTTCTTATAATTTTGTCCTCTTTTCTCTCTGTTCAAACACACAACACATGTGTCCTCTAAACAAACAAACACCCTCACAAAGCCACATTTTAGTGTCTGTACTGTAAACAGTTTGACGAGGTGTTGTTCCCCTTCTCACCGACGTGTGTCGCTGTTTCCTCCTGCAGTGTATTTGTTACTGTACACTGTATTTCTTCTCCAGCCTTTAAAAGCCACGAGGCTCGCAGCTTATTGTTGTTTGTTTTTTAAGATCTGAGCTGTTAAAATTCATTTTCTCGACTGCAGGTGAGCTGCGGTGTTTATTTATTCTTACATAAATAAGAAGCTTGTCAGTCACAGGTCGATCATAAACAGGCTGTAAACACCCAGCATGCATCACTGTAAAGCAGCTGCACACTGTATATCAGAGTGGTTTTTTATTATTACAGGCTCCTGCATGTTTATCCCATAGATAACTGAAACAAGGCAGGAATAATCTGTGATGTGAAGTTGAATATTGACCTGTGAATGGAGGAATAATTGATTTTAATTAAAGGATTCATCCTGACAAAAACACGTACACCAGCTCAACCTAAAATAATGTTTTTTCCTGTATAAAAGTGTATAAAATCACTCAGAAACCTGCTGTACATCCTGTTATGAGGCTGTAACAGAAGAAAATAAATAGGTTTAGTTCTCTAAAGAAAATAGAGATGAGGTTTGTTATATATTACCCACGTTTTATCAGACATAAACAGATGTTTGTGTCTGATAAATGTGGCCTCGGGGTTTTTATATCGATGTGATCCTTTTTTCAGAATAAAACCGACAGCAGCAGCAGCAGCAGCCTGCTTTCACGCTGTTTTATATTCCCCCCCAAATATCATCGAGGCCTGTTTGACAAATTTGATAGGCCCCTGCTCTGCTCTGCTCCCTCCTCCTCCTCCTCATCATCATCACCATCATCATCATCACCATCCTCCCTCCTCTCGCCTCTCTCGCTGCCTGCAGCCGCTGCTCTCACACTCCTCCTGTGTGACCCGCTTTATCCGGTAAGAGAGGATTTTTTTCCTACATAATATGCTCTGCAGCTTTATGTAAAATACATTTTAATGCATAAAGGGGAAATACTCTGGCGTTGTGGTGCAGTTTGTCCACGCAGGATCACATGTAGACCCTCCTCTCTCTCCTCTCTGTGATATCGAGCCCAGTTTATTTGGATGGACGCATTTTTTTGGGACAAATTATAAAATCTGTAAATTATATATTTTTAACAGAGACTCATCTTATGTGGACGTGATATTTTTGGATTTAACTCGAGTAAATTGTAAGTATATTCTGACATAAATGCAGGTGCGTTAATTGTGGCTTTTATTTATTATTTTTACAGTTTAATATTTGATATTGAATAAGAGAAGGGCGTGTTTGAGAAAAATATAATAAATCTACAATTACATCCCTCTAAAATGTGACTTCAATTAATTCCAGCAAAGTAATTATGTCACAGGTGCTGCTGCTAATTTGAAATCAGGACCATAGGAGCAAATTTAACTTGAACATTACAGTAAAAAATCACAGCATTAGATTAAAAGTTAGATTAAAAGGCCTCGTGAAGCAGCAAATTATCAGAAAACATCTCACCCCAAATATCAGAGCGACGCTCCTCATCCTGCAGGAGAAGACTGTCAATTAGCCTCCATTAAAGTTTATGCAAACTCGGGAATATTTAATGAGGCTCCTCGCTGCCATGTGCTCATGTGAGAAGTATTCACGTAGTAAGTGGAGGAGAGGGAGGTGGTTGGAGGAGGAGGTGGAGGAGGAGGAGGAGGAGGAGGAGGAGGAGGAGGCCCCAGGCAGCGCTGCAGTGCAGAGTTCAGCAGGGAGATATTGTTGTGAGCCTGGGAAAGTGTAGCGGGGCTGACGCCAGACTCTGTTGTAGCAGGGTGGGGGCACCTCGAGGATCCCAGACCGGATTGTCATGTAAATGTCTCTCCGGCACGTTGTTGAACTTGATGTTGACTTCTTTCTTTTTTTCTTTTTTTTTTCCTTCTTCTTTTTTTGGGGGGTGTTAGGGTGAGAAAGACACCCCTCCTTTTTTTAAAGGGGGGGTTAAATTTTCCCTGTCACTTGTTTGTGGGAAAATCCATCTGAGGACACACACACACACACACACACACACACACACACACACACACACACACACACACACACGCACGGAAACCCTCTGAACAGATGTATTCACACCTTCAGTAAGCTACAGTTGACCTCATGCAGTTTATCTCCAGGATTTAAATGTGATTTTTTTTTTGAATCTAGGTTAAACAGCTCATCTTCAACTTTACTTAAAACTTAAAAACATTTTTTTTTACAGGAGAGCTGCTCTGGGATTTTATTTAAAGGTGCACTATGTAGTTTTGGGGGTACGTTTTTATGCCTTAAATAAACTGACAACACAGTTTCGTACTGTTTTACTTTGTTGATATGTGGCGGACCCTGCCACGTTTCTAGCTTCAAACAGAGTTCTGGAGACCTTGTTCTCCAGCCTGTTTAAATAAATATTTCAGATTTTTGTATTATTACCTCATTATTATTGTAAATATTAAAATTCTGAGTTTGGATTTCTTCTCTAAAACCACATAATGCCCCTTTAATTAGTAAAAAACGATTACTGCAACAACTCTGGGAGAGAAAATAAGCCACAATTTGACCCAAATGTCCTGAATTTTACATCTAACAGGTGATAACAATAGTTATGAGCTATACGAGCTGCAATATATGTACACACGTGTGCTCGAAAGCCCTCTTCGCGCATGCTCAGAAGCAATGAGCCCTAATGCAGCAACACTGATGATTTGAAAGACTTTATGCGTGGGCCTTCCCGCTCTTCTTCCTCCAGCACAACGTGGTCCGAGTTCAATTACAGGCTGACAGCAGCAGCAGCAGCAGCAGCAGAGGCCACATGCGGCTGATTGCATCTACTTATAAATGATGCACAGTAGAACAGGATTCATACAGTAGAGCTGACAGGAGAGCTGCACCTCCATGATACTAACAGATTGCCCATGCGCAATAATCAGATATGTGGCTGCTATCTGATGCAAGCTTCGTTTGGATACTGTGGGCTCCCTGCTCTGCTCTTATATTGGGTTTACCTGCACACACACACACACACACACACACACACACACACACACACACACACACTGACTCCAGCACCTTTTTTTTTTAAATATCCTTTTCAAACTTGGAGATTGCAACTTTGCTGTTGGGGGCTCTTGTCTCTGGCGTCTTTTATCAAAAGGCTGCGATTGTTATCGCGCTCTCTATCTCATCTGCTCAGCCCCCCTCAGATATCACTCATATCATAATATCACAATCGATAAGGCTGCATATTGCTCGAATATGCTATCAGGGTTTGGCCAGGCGTGGGCATTTCCTGCGTCAAGGACAGAAAGACTGAATTCCTCTGCTGGCTGCACGAACAGCGAGGTTTTTTTTTACATTAGAATAACAACTTGCAACCTTTTTCTCCATCTTTGTGGAGCCTCTGCATCCTGGAAACTAAATACTCTATTACATAAATACTCTAACAACAGTATTGAAGGTGTAATACTGTTCCTAAAATAATCTAAAGAGGTTGTAAGAGAAAGCTGACCTTATTCCCCTTTAATTAATTCAATCACTTGTAAAGGATTTTATAACACAGCAGAGGAGAGATGACTGGAATATCTAAAAATATCATAATGCTAACTTTATTCTCTTCTACGTGTTATTAAGAGTAAGAGTTTCTTTTTTTCGTTTCCTTAAAATGATCTGATCCCGGAGTAAATTAGCTGTGGCTTGTTATGGCTAATGATTTCAAACCCTGCTCAGATCAGAAGCAGGTCTTTGAAGATTAATTGTTGTTGGATTTCATGCAAGTAGCAGCTCCCATCACACACGATTATAGCGATGGTTTATTTAAAAAGAGAGAGAGCGTTTGCAATTTCCCATCATCTCTAAATAAATTAAAAGCTTTTTAAAAAATATAATATAACATAAATACAGCAATTTGCTCTCAAAACAGCTCTTCCGCACCAGCCCCCATTTGCTTTTTGAACCACTTTTACGCACTCCTCCGCTTTACGCGCCCGCAGATGAGGATAATTGGTGGAATAAACTCCTGATTGACACACACCTGCGTTCATGTTCAAATCGGCTTTAATGATTTCAGATTCCCGCCTCTCTCTCTCTCCCTCTCTCTCCTCCCTCCCTCCCTCCCTCCCTCTCTCTGAGGCGGAGTTTATCCCCTCCCTGCTCACCGTGTGGGCTCTGCACTTGTCAGTCGCAGCTCGCGTGTGTGAGGGAGAGGACGCAGGCAGTGTAGTCTACAGAGAGATAGCACACTTTGTAGCCCTGATGGTGCTCTCCTTTCTCCTTTTTTAACGCTGTTTACTCTCATCGGATGCGATCAGATTATTATTATTATTAGATTATTTTTTTTTAGAATAAAGAAAAAGGCGGATTGAGATTGTTGGAGGATACTGACTGGGCTGGAGTGGAGTGGAGTTAGCCTGATGTGCAAGTAAGTGGGATGCTGGCTTCAATAGTTGATGTGGGAATAGCCTTAATTGTCTAATTACTGTGTGTGTTTTTTATACGCTGCTGTTGTACAGTCAGCACACACACTGCTCCACACACTGTTGTGGTTCGTGTTTTGCCTTTAATTCAAACTAAAAGTGACCAAATGGAGGCTATGAAATTGATGGGAACTTTATTTTGAGGCCTGATGCGGTGGAGTAACGCCTCAAATCTGGTGATGCTGACCAATAATTTAAAAAAAAGGCAGCTTTAACTCCTAAAATAATCACATTTATTCACCATAAAGGCTTTTTTTTATTCATTATTTTGGTGTGGTTGCAGGAGGCTAAAACCAAAATCCTGCCAAAGCACCAGAACTCGTCACGTTGATGCGTTTGTGGCTTTTCTTTCTGCTTTTGTGCCACGCTGGGTTTAATCATGAAAGATGCCGGTAAAAGAAGAGGTGAATGTGATTTGATGGTGGGCCTGGTGTGTCAGTCAGTCAGTGTGTGTGTGTGTGTAGTGAGTGATGGGATCCAACACAACCTGAACCTTAAGTTCATTCACCTTCATTTAATGATTAAAAATATATATGTGGATGAATTTTAAAGCTTTTATTCTGGTGTGTGCAGCTTTTGTGTGTGTGTGTGTGTGTGTGTGTGTGTGTGTGTGTGTGTGTGTGTGTGTGTGTGTGTGTGTGTGTGACCACCACAGGCAGGCTCCCTTTCCTCCTCTTCTTCTTCTTCTTCTTCTTCTTCTTCTTCTTCTTCTCCTTCTTCTTCTTCTTCTGCTTCTCTCTGGTGTGTATCCGGAGGAGAGGCGGCCCCTTTAAGAGACGACGGGTGTTAGTTTGTGTCTTTGGTTATCTAGCTGTATGAGTTTTAATTTCATAAAGCTAGAGAACCGAAAGTACGAACTGACGCCGAGCACTTCGGAGCCGTGGGGTCCTCTCCTCTCCTCTCCTGTCCTCTCCTCTCATGGAGGAGGAGGAGGAGGAGGAGGAGGAGGAAGCAGCAGCAGCGGCAGGAGGAAGCGGGAGGGACGGATGCTGAGGGAGGCTGCACGCCGCGGAGGAGTGACGATGATGGTGGTGGTGTTTGGAGGGATGGGGAGGAAGCAACACCGGCGCGAATCCAGCGAATAGGTGTTGGCACGTTCTGCGTGTTTGGCGAGCGCGTGATTGTTGCGTGGTTTTTCTTTTTTTTTTTTTGGGAGGGGGGGTCATCGCGGTGATGATGCGGGGTCCCTGAACCGGCTCAACTTTAGGCCATGAAGGTGTGACACACGTGGAAAAACAGTCCAAAAAGCAGAATGCGTGCTCCTGCGCAGTTGTCATAACTGTGTGGGCGTTATAACATTAATATCTGGGGAGGAGGAGGGGGGGTTAGACAGAAATAGTTAAAGGTTGCACGTGATTGGTCCATCCAGGACTCACGTGATGATGTTGGCAGCAGCAGCAGCAGCAGCATCACATCGCTTTTGCTAAGATCTCACATGTTGGTCGTGGTGTGTTCCTGCAGGCCCAGAAGTTGGAATACCCTTCATTAAAGCCGATAATTACTCTGTTTGAATTTATATGAGCTGCATCCATAAAGCGCAGACTCCCTGACTCCTCTGATACTCAGTGTGTTTCCTCTATGAGTGGTGGAGGCTAAGTGATGTCCCCTGGCTGTAATTAACTTGACATTAGGAGTGTGATGTATAATTGGATGCACAGTTGAAGCCTTAGCAGAGAATATAAGGCCCGGTTAGTGTGCTCCAACATTCCTGATAACTGTTTTTCTTCCTCCCCCCTCCCAACATTTCATCGCTGGGTTGTTTGGCTCCTTTCCTCCCTCAACCAGAACCTGCATCCCAAATCACATTGCATCACTCAGACCCGAGCTGTACACGACCATCCCCTCGTCCTGCTTCTTTCCCCCCCAACATGCTTTCATCAACCGGAGCTGAATCCCAGTTAGACATGGCAGATGTGTTCGAATTTGTGTTTTCGCCGGGTGGATTATTTTCGTGTTTGCCTGCTAGATAAGAACAAAATAGGACATCGGCTCAGAGTTTGATCTATTCTTAGAGCCGAATCAGCAAGCCTTGGAGATGACTGAATATCCCTGAAGTCCCAGCATGCTCTATTTAGACCATGACTGACAATATTTGATGTGCGCCGTTAAACAAGAGAGCTTGGATGGTGTGTGGTGTGACTGTGTGTGTGTGTGTGTGTGTGTGTGTTGTTGGCGTTTGCATGTGAGAGCCGGTGAACAGTTTAAGCCACGTGTATACGATTTGACCTCCGTGTCCTCCATCTTAGAGTGATGGAAAGAAAATCAGGGATTAAAATATGACGCGGTTGTGTAATCTCTATCTTTCTGTTCCTGATTTTTTTTTAGAGTTTATACTCTTTTTTTACTTTGTAAACAACATTTTTGGTGTTTTAATCTTGTATTTCAGTAGCTTAGCAACTGGGATGCTGCCCAGATGGAGCCTGCTCTGTAAAATTGCTTTGTTTTCTGTCTTTTCCATCACATTTTTTGCAATTTGGGCTTTTCAGACACACTCTCATCAAGCTCGACTTATTGTTCATGCATCAGGAAATATATTTAACCTTGCAAAGAGGCAAAATAATGAGGAGAACAAGTTTGGTGGAGTGCTGTTAGCTGCAAGGTCAACAAAAGCTGCATATACCCCCCCTCCTCTGATATTTTCCTCCACTTCCTCCTCCGAGCCACTTATTTATTCCTGAGTTGTGTTGTTACACGTGCACTGATTCTCTTTCTTCTTTTGTCTCGAAAGGAAAATGCCGAGAACGTCATCCCTAAAGTTTGCATCAACTCACAGTGAAGACAAACCGCCGCCAGACAGGATGTGGAGCGACAGTCAGCCTGCAGGTAAATGTTTTAAGTAAGAACACAATGCATGTAGAGAAGTGGCTCACCTGTCATGTGAGCAGGGTTTTCCCCCTCCATTATAAGGCTTAGGCACAGCACACAAGCAGTTTCGGTCACCAGCTAAGCCGAATGAATGTAGAGTCAATACAGAGCTTCATCAGATCTGCTTCAGTTTGTCCAGTTCTTTGTACACAGATATTAATCGAGCCCTAAACTCATCGACGAACACGTGCACCTATGTCTTCCACACATCTTGGGGAAAAAACCACTGCCATGATGTTGCCACATGTGTAAGCAGTTTGCTTGTTCTGCCTTATACATTTTGGGGCGTACCAATAAGGTCAACGGTCAACCTTTAAGATGCTGGAGGCTCCCAGAGGAGCAGAGCCTTGAGCTTAGCATTGCTGGTGTTTGATTGTTGTCCATGTTTCTGTGGAGCTGTGGGGACGGACTCGTGTCTGTGTGGGTGTGAATGTTGAAATATTCAGGATCGTGTGTTTTGAATGAAGACGTGTGCAGCAGTGTAAATCCTCCCCCGTCGTATTCAAACGAAAAAGAGGGAATTAAGAGGGACATTTACTGGCGGTTTTATTTGCGCACAGTGTAAATGTCAGTTTTATATCATTCATGTATATATCAGGATATACACACACAGTGTGGAGCTGCAATAGACTGTAGCCTACAGCAACAGAGTGTAAACGGTGTGATTTGAGCGAGTGAAGTAAGACCTCCATGTTGAATTCCATCATTCCTTTGAAGTATTAACATTTTTCACATTGTACATCAACCCCCCATCCGCCACACACACACACATGCGGACACACACACACGCACACACACCTCTCTTTCTTTTCGTTCTCATACATTCAGCGTTTTATCCCCTTAAACACTGTGATCCTATTTGTCAGGTAGAGTGTGTGGTAGGTGCAGGGGAGGTGGCCGTGTAATCTTTGCTGCGGTTCTTTATCCCGTTAGGAGAGCGCGGGCGAGGTTTGGACCTGCTCATGTGGAAAGAGTGTTTGGGTGGCTCTGTCCATTTCAACCCTAATGCCCTCCCCTTGTCCAGAGTCTCCTGATTTCTGTGAGCAAAGTCACGATTTGCATAAAGGTAGAGAAAACGGCAGCGTTGAGTCAAAGCAGTAAAATTGCAAAAGGAAACCGACTGTAAGATGATCGGTTTCACCCTCGCGTTAAAATTAAAATTCCCAAATTTAAGCCTCCTGAGAAATAAACGAAGACCAGAAGATGTTTGAACGACAACAGAAAAAAACGTTCCTGGCTTTAACGTTGTCGGTGCGTTCCCTCCAATTCCTCCTTTTAAATAGTTGAGCGTCAGGAATTAAACAATAAGTACACATTGTTAGCAAGGTCAAATCTTCATGGTTCCACAACCTTGACGCTCAATATAAAGCTCAGTTATTCAAATTTAGTATGGAGTTCTTTGAGGCGCCCAGATTTTCCCAAGCTTTATATTAGCATATGCAAGGACCGGCCTGTGCTGCTGTTTTCTAAAGTGGATGTAAATTATAACCTCAGTATTATACAGGCTGATAGGAGATAAATCTCTGCAGTAATGCATTGCAGCGAATGGGGGTGGGGTGTGTGGGGGGGGGTGTTGAAGAGTGTGTGTGCGTGTGTGTGAGGCACTGTACAATAGCCGGTGGCAGATGGAATACAGACTAGCAAAGCACTTGCTAATAGTCATGCTAAACTCTCTTTTCACTGGTTGTAGTTTCGTCAGATTTTCTGCCACGATGCAAAGAAAAAAAAGGGAGATTTTTTTTAAAAAGGAGGTGCATCGAATTAGGACATTTTTCAAGACTGTTACAGCATCGGTGAAATAGTTTTTTGCAAGCGTGCACACATCGTTTTAAAACAAATATTAACACAGGGAGATTACTAAGTCGAAATTTGCACTTGTGCGGTCCAAAAGGCTGAGGGGCTTCAGGCCTCACGAGCAGAGTGGAGATCTCTTTGGAATCCCTATGCAAACTAGGGCTTGAATAATGAGATGTATTTATGAAGCGCTGGGAAGGGGGTCCTGCTTTTGAAAGCAAGTAGGCCGGAGCCTGAATGGGATGGAAGGAGGAGGGGGAGGTGGGGGGGAGGGAGTCGGACAAGGGGGAACTGGGGGTGTGTGTAGAGGGGGTACAGGGGCCCCCAGCAGCCCGGGCCTCGGCCGAGGCAGCTGTGAAAAGGGGTCCCGTCTTTTTCCCACGCCCAGCAAGACGCGAAACAGTGCCGCAGCTCGCTAGGGTCAAGTCCCATCGCTAATATATACACACACATACATACACATGCATGCACACGCAGATAGAGGCAGAGATGTGTGTGTAAAAAAAAAAAAAAAGTTGTGCAAATTAACAAGCTGTCTGGGAAGCTCTGTGACATGGGGACACCTGCTATTCTCCCAGAATGCTTTGCACTCTCATCAGGGGCCACTGGGCTCGACGGGACAACAATTAGGTCATAACTTCAACTTGAACTTAAATTTTGGTCGAGCATTGAAAACAGCCTGGATTTTTTTTTTTCACACTTTTCTTCAGTTTTTTTTTTTTTGCATTTTAAACTACTTTGCGTAGTTTATTCTGTTCTTGTTACATTTTAAAATAAAATGTAATTTGTTTATTTTTTTATGCTGTGAGGCGAAAAATTCTGCAGAATTAATACAATAAACAAAGGTGCACTATGTAGTTTTGGGAAATAAATTTTAATCAGAAGAGAAATAACTAAACAAACTAAATAAACAAACTCTCTTTGTTTTCATGACTGAGTTTTACTTTGTTTATATATATTTGGCGGACCCTGCCACCTTTCCAGCTTCAAACAGTGTTCTGGGGACCTTATCTTCCTCTGAGAGCAGCTTGTTTATTCAGTGATGGAAAAAAATAAATATCCTGAGTTTGAATTTCTACATAGTGCCCCTTTAATTTACTTCAGCAATTGTTGATGTGTCCATTCACTCAGTCTGGTGAGACAAACTTGGCCTTGTGCTTGATCCGAGACCCCAACTGTCAACTTGGCATTGTCTGAGTGCACACACACATGCACGCACGCACACACACACACACACACACACATTCACACACACACAGCTTGTTTCGGGGGCACACAAAAGAAAAATTTAAACATGAAATGGAGGAGGGCTGGAGGAAGATATGGCAACTATGGAGGAATGTTTTGGAGCTGAACTCTCAGTGTGACCTTCTGTCCTTCTCTGTATACAGAGTGCGCGGAGCTGAAAAGCAAACGGCCATGTTTTATGCAAAGAACATCTCCTTTATCAGGAAAACAGACAATAACTAGCCACGGAAAGAAAAGGCAAGGGAAGACAAAGGCGTCGCACATTCGTTTAGTTTATTTGCTGCCGTCCCCGGTGTTCGGCCGTATCTCATTGTTCCACCTTTTATTATGTTGTGCTAATCGCTCATTCGTGTTTAAGAGCAGCGTTTCTCCATGTCAGCGGCTGCTCTTTTACTGGCTTCCCCGTGACGCTGGTGTCACACCCATTCCTTCCCTCTGTCTCTCTCTAGATACTGGCACACCAATCAAATCGGTGCAGCGCTCTGTTCCCTCCCCGCTCCCCTGCCGTAGCTTGCATCAGACCTGCACATAGCGGTGTCACACTAATTCGGTTCCCCCTGCCTGCTGGAGCTCCTTGCTTTAATTCCACACCGCCCTGCTATCTCTTTGAGTATATTAGCGAGCATCTCCTCCGTCTCCCTCCAACTCTCCTGCCCGTCCCTCCTTCTCCCTCTCTTTCTCCCCTCCTCGTTATCATCTCCCCTCCTATTCAGATGAGTTTCAAATAGAGAGGGGGACCCTTCTAATTAGCTCTGTAAAGATGCTTTGTCGCGGTCAGTGTGGCCACCAGTGTGTGCATTAAGAGGGGATGTGTGACAGCTAGTGTTAGCATTGAGAAAGTGTGTATGGGCCCTTAATGAGGTTTGTTAGCTGAGTGTGTATCCTGCTGTTTGAATGCACCCTCGGCAGCCTTTGAAGGAGCAGAGATGAGGAGGAGAGAGGAGTCTTTCAGCGTGGCGGCTTGTAGAATGCAGATGATGCATTATGCTCAGTGTGGTTTCCATTTGAACAGCAGATGAGAGGAGAATAATGCCGTACTTTGCGTGCTGTCCGCGCAAACTGTGGGAAATGTACGGGGGTCATCGTGCTCATCAGACGTCGGGGGGGAGGTTTTTACTCGCCTCGGAAATTTGCAGTGACTCCAGTAAACCCTGCGTGGATTAGTTCTCAACAGAAGTAGAGAAACAAGAGGTAGAATAGTGTTTTCTAGGAAATGTTTGCTCAAGATTCATCCACAAGAAGGTGATTGCAGCTCGAAGATTTTTTGGGAAACTAACTGGAAGCTAGCTGATTGTTTTTCATCGCCTTTGCAATTAATCGCTTAGTTGTTTGGTCAGAAAATGGCCACCAATGCTGATCAGCGTCTCCCAAACATCAAGATGACGTCCTCAAGTGTCTTGTTTCATCCACAACTCAAAATACATTCAGTTTTCTGTCATAGAGGAGTAGAGAAACTGTCGGAATCAGAAAAACGACTCACACCAATTTATCGATTATCCAAATAGGGGACAGTGGAGAAGCAATTCATCACTGTAGCTCTACAGCTAACAGTTTTCTGATGAATGCGAGGTCGGGGGCAGAGAGACTCTGATTCAGTTCGTGATTTGTGGTTATGGGTAAAGAAGAAGGCCTCTCAGAAATCATTACTGTGCAGCCTGAAGGTGCACTGTGTAGTTTTGGGGAAGAAAAACATCTTCACTGACTGATGTTTCTTTTGCCTAAACAAACTGAAGAGTAGTAAACTAGAGTTTGCGTCATCACCTTATTAATAGTGTAGATTTTTAGATGCAGGGTTTTAATTTGTTCTCCAAAACTACATAGTTTGAGGAAACGTAGTTCTCGTTACCGACTTTTTTTCATTTTCGAGTCTAAAAAAAAGAAAGTCAGGACCAGCGTGTCACACGTCAGGACCTGATGGTTAAAAATAATCAACTGAACAGTGAGAGGAGTGTTTTTAAAATGTATAGACACATAGGTGGTGGTGATGATGGTGGTGGTGAAGGAAGCAAGGAAGGAGATTAGAGATGGCTGCAAGCAGATGAGAGCCAGAGGTGGAGGGTAGATGGAAAAGAGAGCGAGAGAAAAAAAGATATGTTGGGGAAATGAGGGATTGTATGGAGCCAAAGAGCCAACCTGCTGGGCCTGCCTGCTGCCTCAGAGATTGTAAACTGTCACTCAGGATGCAGACAGACAAGCAAGACAGACATCATTTGCCCATATTACCCTCCACCGCTGAAACTGTCGCCCATGCGTCCCCCTCTTCTTTTTCTATCCTTCACTCCATTTTCAGGCGATTCTTTTTTTTTTTTTTGAAATCTTTTTCGCCCGTGCACACGCATGTATATGAACTCCCTAATCTATTTCCTCTATCGTCCTCCTCTGCTACTGTCTTTCCATCTCTTTTTTTTTCCGTTGATGAAATGAGTCAGCTTGCAGTACGCTCTCCCCTCTCATTGTTCGATGGTTCGTTGCCTCTCCATAGGAGGTAGAGAGTGTTTGGGCTCTTTCCCCTGTTTTACCAGTTTACCAGTGTAATCCTTTACACCGGCACAATGAGCTCTCACTCCAGCCACAGGATTCTATTAGACTCCCAGAGAGACACAGGATCTCCATAAACATTTTCCAGCTCCCCCTAACCCCTCCCGCTCGCCATCTATACCGCCTCGTGGCCTCAAACAGAGCCAAACTGCTCGCTTTCCTTATACATTTTAAGCAGAACCCCCTCTTTGTTTAGCCAGAGGAGCTTTTACCTGTCTGGCAAAGGAAAGGTAGAATAAAAGCGTATACACTTACATTACCAACGGCTTGTTAACGCTGTCAGCTTCACTCCCAACCTGACTCCCAAAACAGCGTTCCTTTACAGCCGCCGAGCGAATAACAAGCAACTGTGAACAAGCAAATGCTTGTTATATGGTCTTTGGAGGAACGCAAAGGATGTTTAAAAAATACTGCAGTCATTGGAGGATGTGAGTGCTGCTCTGTGCTGCAAACATGATGCCATTTAAAGTGTGCAGATAAACTCCCCAATCTGTCATCTCACGCACATGCTGCATATCAAAGACACACCTGAGTCTGTTTTTCAGTGAAGGCTTTGAAACGTACAAAGGTAGACTTCATGTTTAAGGGGAAAAGTTGCACACGATCATACAGCAACAACTGTAGGAAAATGCTGCTCCTTTTACAAACTGTTGTGAGTACGGCGGCCCCCGCTCATCCCGACACGTCTGCTGATAACGAGCAACAAGCTTTTTTTTTTTAAGATTCATTTTTTGGGATTTGTAGGTTGGTAACAAAACTGAGGGAAAGAGAGAGAAGTATGACACGGAGGTAAAGGTCACTGATTGAGTTAAGCGGTATATGTAATAAGCATTTCAGTTGGCTCTCCGTAATGTGCATTATTTTGTAATAAAAGCGTGCAGCGTCTCCTGGTGACAGTTTGCACCGTCACTATTCACTGTAGGGTCATAATGATGACGTCACCGCGAGATACGGAGGAGACGAGCTCTGACTCAAGTTTCACATGAGAAGTGATTGAAACCATTTAAAGCTGCAGTAGGGAATATTAGCTCTGCATGAAATAAAATGTTTTGACCGCTGCCTGTTAGATATTAAACAGAAGGCTTCTTTAAAAAAAAATACAATGTGCCTGTTGTCTATGAGCGCCTGTTCCAGCTGTGACACAAACAACCAATCAGCTCGTTCGTCAGCATCTAACTAGCCAATCACATCATTTTTATTTATGTGGTCTGTTCGTGTGGCTCCATCTATCTCCTGATCCTTTTGTGATTCAGCTACAGCTAAAGCAAAACACATGAAATCATAACACAATAAGCAACACAATAAGCATGACAAGTGTGCTTCTGTTCTCGTATTAACCAATCAGAAGCAGGAGCTGACTGAAGTCGTTATTGGCCCTCATTAAATATTCTACAATAAAACCACAGTGGTAAATATAGCTGTGGTAAATAATAAACAATATAAATAATTTATAAATACTTCTCTATTGTATAAAAAGGCTCTACAGTTACTGTTATTATTGATTAATCGACTCGAAATGTCAAAAAATTGTAAAAAATGCTCATCACAATTTCTCAGAGCCCAAAATAACGTCTTTAAATTACTTCTTTTGTCCAGTCAACAGTCCAAAACCCAAAAAGTCTTCATTTACTATCATTAATAACAAAAAAAGGCAGCAAATTCTTACACTTAAGACACATGAACCAACAAATGTTTCATACTTTTGCTTAAGAAAATGATTTTAATTTGACTGAAAGGATTAAATGCTCATCAAAGTAGTTTTCTTTTGCTCTGCTAATCAATCACTTAACTAATCGAGGCCTTCCTGATCCATGTGTTTAGCAATATCTTGATAACCGTCTGTATTATGTCTTACTTTCTTTATTCATTCAACACATCACTATAAATCGGCCGCTGGACGCGAAAAGGCAAATTTTCATCTCTTGAAAATGTTGAATTATCCATTAAAAAATAATTAGATCACAACATGTAAAACCAAGCTGAGCTCCAGATGAATCATATGTTTTTCTACAGGCTGAAGATGAGACGTCTCCACTAATCATTCTTTAAAATGCTGTAAATATTTAATTCTGTGTGCTGCTCGGTGCCGATGTGTACTCTCTGTTTTTGTTCCTCAAGTCCAAAGCCATGGGTCACAGGGCTCCTCTCTCCTCCCTCCCTCCTCATACACAAACACATCCCTCTATCTCCCGTCCGTCCGTCCGTCCGTCTCTCTCCTGCCCCCCCATCCATCCTTCCATCTCCTCCCATCTTGATAATGCAGCTCTTTTCTTTCTCGCCGGGTGGAGGGCTGCCCTGAACTAACATTGTCCCCTACGCCGGCTCTAGTGGGGGGCCCTATTGTGTGTGAAGGAATGGGGAGTTAACACCCATGTCTGAACTCTCTCAATGGGGGCATTGTGTCTGAATCTTCCTTTCGGCTCACCCAATCTCACCCCACGTCACTCCCCATGCACAGGCCAAGCCAGGGGCTGCTCCGGGGTGCCCCCCCCCCCCCTCCATTTAAATGATGAAAACATGCACATAGCAGCAAATTCACAAACAAATCATCACCACAGCTGACCGCTTTAACCCGCTATACTTTCAGTGTCTTATTAATTTTCCAGCAAAGCACGCTGAGCTGAATTTGTCTTTGCTGATGCTTTTGACAGAAATGGGGGCCAGTGGGTGCACGGTTACTGAAGGAGGCCCCTGCAATTCGTTTTTTTTCCTTATAGAAAAGAACAAAAGCGACACATAAAGGAGCATATTGTATTTGCATGATAACAGGATTCAGAAATGCTTTCAGAATATTTGCAGTGAAGGAATCCGAGCAAATCACTCGTTATGACGCTCGTTAGGGCCGCACGATACGGTAAAAAAATAATCATTAGTACTATTTTGACAGATATTACTATTGTGATTGTGATCATTGTGGAATCGCAATTTTTATTTTCACTGAAAAAACACGACAATGTAACACACAAACATGTTGTCTTACATCTGGAGAAAAAGATTTGTAGGCCTTCTCTGCAGCTTCTTTTTACCTCTAGCAAAAATCTTCTGCGATTTGGATATTGTTCATGGCCGTACTGTGATTTTGATAATATTTCAGTAATCGTGCCGCCCTAATGCTCATTGTTTGATGAACGCCGGTCATAAGAAATGGTAAAAAAGGCGAAACATAATGAATATCAGTAATATTTCCTAACAGTGAGGGTATTTTAACGTGAATGATTACAGTATATTTCTAGAAAAACATTTAAAAATACAATCAGCGCTGGATGTGTCTGTGTTTCATACAGTATGCTGAGCATTTTTTTTATTTGTTTCTGTATAGCAGCGAGCGCCTTGGGGCAGGTTACAAAAGAGCAAGTTGGCGTTTTCTTCCCACATATTTTTAATCAAAGTGTTAGTGTTTACATTTGCATTTGCATTGAGCAGAGGGATGCTGAATGCCAAAGGTGAGATTTTGAAAAACACTCTATTTTCCCTTTTTTCAGATGGAAACAAGGGTGGGTGGTTGGAAGGCTGGATAAAGGCTGCTAGATGACTGAACTCCGAGACCCGGCGCAGCTCATCATCATTGCCACGGGCTCTCGTCTTCCTCCTCTCCTCCTGTGGCCCGCACCTCCATCCAGGGGTCCAGCAGAGCCGGTGAAGCCCGGGCGGGGAGCTAGTGAGTGGGCTGGGAAGGATGGAGAAAGTCCCCGAAGGCTAGAAGCACCTCTGGAGCTACCGGCATGCAGGAGAAATCAATATGAAACACAGAGCCTGCACAGCTCTGAGTGGGGTTTCCTGTGTTAGTCTGTGGCCTAGGGGCCCGCAGACCTCCAAAGGACAGGCCCTGCGTGGCCCTCTCAGCTGCAGCCCCGGCTCCTCAGACTGGACCTCAGTCCCGATCTCCGCTGGCTGTGTGTGGTTCTGCTGAAGGGGATCTCTCCCCAAATAATACCCAGTACAGAGAATGTTGAGAGACCGCCGAGAGGGATATGCTTTGCTCTGATTTTTCCTTCCTTCATAAGATTGACATATCCCCCACCTTCTGCCTCTGGCTGTTTAAAAACCAGTTTGGGAGTTCTGCTTTTGACTCGCTCTCCATCCTCAACTCACCCGTTGTTTATTCCCCAACCAGTTTTTACATTTGACAAAGAGACAGTACGATCTTTATTTTCTCTTCCACCCTCGGCTTGCTGTTACTATGGTGAGCTGTAGACATGCGTCTGTCTGTTAAGAACCAGAAACACTGGCACATGAAGTACGATCGTCTCTCTCTCTTCTTCTTTTTTCCCCCCCGTGACGTCTGTTATTCAATTTCAGACTGTTTAAAAAAAACTGAGTGAAACGCTGAGAGGGCAGAAGATCAGAGAGCAGAGAGACCTTCACACCTGGTAGAGGAGATGGTAAAATGGCAAGTATCTCTCTTTAGCACTCCACACATTTTCCACTCTATGAACAACTCTCAATGTGCTCTCATTACCTCACACGTTGCCTAAAGCAGTGTGTGTGTGTGTGTGTGTGAGCGTGTGTGTGTGTGTGTGTGTGACCATACCTTTGCACCCTGTTTGGTACAGAGAGGATCATTTTAATTACGGCTGTTTCTGATGTTTGGAGGATGGCAGGTTAATTAAAATGTTCTTGTAAAGCGTATTGAATTATAAGATGTCACTCAAATCTGAACGCTAAATGAGAGAGCGTCTCTGCCTCTATACGTTTCCCTACAACAGAGCGCTCGGTTTGTGCGTATGAATGGACTGTATGTGCTCGGCCTTGAAAGCCAGCAAGCAGCAGTGGCAGCAGCAGTGTGCTCCCAAAGTGCTGCCGTCGTCACAGCAATGCAGCGTGGTTTGTTTCCATCCAGATGGGCACAGCTTCAGACAAAATGGCCGCCAGTCTTTCCCCTCTGCCAAAGATGGCGGGCGCATCTCTGTCTGTCTGCCATCTGTGCATCCGTTAACTGTCGTCGAATGCAAATCGAGGCTAATTGCATTTGCATAACCTCCAACCATCATGTCGACGTTGCCGCGCGCTGATAATTGCTCCCATGAAATGAACGCTGGCGTAGCGGCGGGCGAGCAGGAGTGGAGTGATGTTTCAAAGCGTATTTGGTGCCGTTTTTTTGTTTTTCTCTCGTGCTGCTGAGGATTCGCCGCCCCCCGAAACGTGTGTGATAGGTGTTCGATGCACGTGAGATCAAGAGCCCGGTCCTACTGTGCCATATGGCATGTTAGCATGTGAGCATGTGATTCCCCCGCATGCAAATGTGACACTGTACAAAAGATTAAGGCGAGCCCTCTTTTTTTTTTCTTTTTTTTCTTTTTTAAATCAGATAGCGCTCGGTCACGCATGCACACTCGACTTTTTTTTTTTTTTTTTTACATGCAGACATACATAATGCACTGATGACAGCATTAAGCAAACAGAGAAGCTCAGACATGCACACAGACTCTAATTAAAAAGGGATCCATAGGCCCAACAAACTCCAGACAGACAGACCATAATAGTCTCATTTTCATGCACATTGGTGTCTGGTTACCATGGCACTGAACAAATCGTGGGGTGACTGATTTTTCTTGAGAAGGGCTGCACATGAAACATGCAACAAAAAAAAAAAAAATTGGTTTGTAGCTTTAAAGCATCACATCGTTGAGATTTCCCAGGAACAGACCAGACACCCGAGCTGCTCCTCATCCGAAAAAACATGAAAAATACTCATCACGCAGGTTCCCACGACTTGGCATATTAACGTGCGGAGCTGTTAATGTAGTCCGAGGATTGAACACCTCACGTTTTTCTGCATTTGCACCGTTTTGCGGTCGCATTTGATTGAGCAGCTCTTGTTTTTTTTTTTTTTTATGGGGAGGTGGTGGTGGTGGGGCTGGAGGGGGGTTAATTCATGCGATGAGAGTCGTCTGAGCGGCTGAGTAACAATGCCCGCGCTCGTATTTGCATTCGCCCATCAAGGCAGCTGCTGTGCTGTACAGTTAGGTCTACTGTGGGCAGCAAAATGGCGGTCACGCGAATCATAGGGTCTGTCTGCTGGTCGTGGGAGCTGAGGAGAGGAGAGAGAGGAGGGGAGGAGGGGGCATTTTGGGGCGTCTGGTTCGAGAGGGAGAGGGAGAGAGAGGGTTGCGGGGTCTAGACTGTGGGGGGAAGATGGAGTGGGGGTGTTGGTGGAGAGGTTATTATTTGAGGAGGGGGGGGTAGTCTGGTTTTTAGGAGGAACAATTAATGAGGGGCTGGAGGGGAGGGGGGGTAGTTTGTCTGCATTTGTGAACATGTGTCTGTGTCTCGGCCATTTGCATAGAGCGACGAGGGCGTCCATATGCTGAGCGGCGAGGCAAATTCAGTCACAGTCTTTTGCACGCCTCTCAGGGTCCCTCTCACATGATCTGAGCCGAGAAGCCCGCCCGATCGTCGCACCCTTTCCAACATCTGACTGTCACATTATCTGTCGCAGGGCAGGAACACGCTCTACCCCATTCCTCACAATAACACTTAAACACTCCTGCTGTACTGGCGCCTCATGTTGGTCGCATCACCGTTCCCCGTCCGTTACGCCAGCCAATGTGGAGACTCGGAGCCGGTCTCAGCCAATGACTGTCCGTAAAGAAACAGGAAGAGGAAGGAGAGGCGAGGAGAGTCATGAGTTTACCCTTGATGTGCCGGTGAGGAGAGAAACAACAACACAGCAAAGGAGAGGATAGTGGGAAGGGAAGGGAAGGGAAGGGAAGGACATTTCTAGATGAAGCAGACATGACACAAAAACAGGACGTGAAGCAGTTTATTAAAAACACAAATGACGACTGTATTAGATTTTCTTTTATGCGAGATCGCGGACATATCAACAGATCAATTTGCGGGTGACGAAAAGAAAGTAAAGCCTTCCCCGCCGCTAAAAAGAATAAAGTCATGGAGGCGAGTCGGTCGCCATGAGGCCCAAAAAAGTCAGACAGCCAGACAGAGACACAATGCAGATCTCCATAATGTCTCATATGAATACTGCTGTGCTTTAAGTGCGTTCATCCCCCGAGCCGGAGGTCTGAGCTCGGAGCGTGGGAATGTGAGGGGAACATATGCAGAACAGTCGGGCGCTGGCGAGACGGCCGTGCTAGCATGAATGCTGTCGTAGCAGGTGAAAGAGGACCCTAGAGTTCAGGGGTCAAGGCCAGTGAAGGGGTTGTCTGGTTCATGAGTGCATGTGTGTGTGTGTGTGTGTGGGGACACTTGCGTCTGGGTCCTGCAGGATGCTAATGAAGTTGCCAGGCTGTTTGATAAGCACTGCTGTCTATTGTTAGCTCAGTCTGGTTGCTCAGAGAGAGACCAGGCTGGGTGTAGATTGGACAAGAGCTCCTTCATCATGTTGTAGTCGCAGCAGAGCTAACAGACAGGCAGATAGACAGGCGGCCTGAAGTCAGATCTCCCCTGCTGAAAGTGTGATTGTGTTGTCTGGAAACCTTTTTCTCCCCACATCTCGGCTTTCTCTGACATTTCTTCTCGGAGTGACACGCTGGTCTCGGGCTCTCAAGTGTGGTGCCTGTCTTTGTTTCTCTCGAGATTGATGGCAGCTTTGTAGCGGGACTCCACATTTCCACCATGGAGGAAATCGTCAGGAGTGCACTGGTTTAGAGTTTATATTCAGATGCTGGATTTACTCGGCTTTAGCCGCTGTGATTTCTGTCAAATCAAACCCTGAAACCTCTTGTTAATGGGCTTTGGTCAGAACTTTGAGATCTCTTTCATCCTGCAGCATAAATCTGGTGATATTTCTATATTTCACTCCACAATCCCACAGAAAATAAGTCCAGTATCACCACAGTCTGTTTCATCCATGACATTGACCTCTACTGTTGTCAAAAAAAAACAGCTGTACGAGCCACAAACTTACACTGGATGATGTGTTAAACACACTCCTGCTTCTGTGGATTAAAACACCAAATGTGTATTAATCCGCAGCTGAAAATAGTCCCTCACAATTGCTCTATTTCCTCCTGTTTGAGTAACATTTGTTTAAAAACTGCAGTGAACAGATGCTTTAGACTTTAAAAAAATGAAACTATACATTTTTTTTCTTTACGCTGAACAAATAGGGGAAGTCAGAAAACCAACTAACGCACTTTTTAGTTTGTGTCTTTTCGTGAGATAAACAAACTATTAAAAACAGCTGTAGAGTCACAGAGTTACACTGGATGGTGACACTGCGGTGAACCTGGACACTGTGGTTTAATTTAAGTCAACACATACACACTCCTGCTGCTGTAAACACCTATTAGAGCACTAAATGTGTATTAATCCGCAGCTGAAAATAGTCCCTTTTAAAAAATGCTGCTTTTCCTCCAACGGTTGCTGAAATAGACTTTCTTAAAGATGAAACTAAACATTTGTGAATGATTTTTAAAGATTTACATCTTCAGGATGAACACATGGGCTTGCATAGGGGAGTTAGAGACCAACTAACACACTGTTGGTTTGTGTCTTTTCATTGGATTTGTTGACAGTAAGACAAATATAGAATAAAACCAGCTGTATACTTTAAAGGTACAGCTTTTTTTTACCAGGTAGGACACAGGTGTGTTTGTTTCCTGTCATAAGATCGTATCATCTTTCCTCGAGCAGCGTCACGCCGCCGCAAGATTTCTTTTTGACACCTCCCATAGTCGTAAAAGCGCCGCATACGTAAAGGTGCATTACTTATGGTATCCCTTTAAGAGAGAAAGCATTACCTCATCAGGAGCTGTGTAAAGGAAGGAAGTGAGTGAATGGGTGAAGGAGCGCAGTGCTAACTCTCCACTCCTTTATGCCTGTGGGTGCAGGCTTCATTAGCTCTACAGAAAGGGACAGCTCCCTCCCACTCCCCTCAATAGACCCATAGACCTGTCTCACTGGCACCGGCTCTGGCTCAGTGGGGAGGGCGTGTGTGTGTGTGTGTGTGTATGTGTGTGCGTGCCTGTGCGTGTGCGTGTTCGCATGTGTGTTCCCGAGCCCATTCACACAGCACCAGGCCTCATAGTTTCTCACTCATGCCTAAAGGAAGCCTGGCATTGACACTTTTTTTTTTTTTTTTTTTTTTTTCTTGAGACTCACATCTCTCTCGCACTCTCTCTTTGTCCGTCGCTCTCTTGTTTTCTCTCACATGCTTTCCATTATTCCCTATTTCACAACTTTTTTTTTCTTCATTGTGTTTTTCTCTCTCAGTCGCTTTAGATCCCCTCACAGAACTGGACTTTCGTTAAAGGACCATATGCTGTACAGGACTCAGACTGTTTTACTCTGCAGCGGATTTTAGCTTTTTAGATTTATTGTCTTGGCTTTATTTTGACTCGTGTAACGCAAACTTTCTGATAATCCACCGCGTTACTGACGCTGTATAAAGTCTCTTAATACGACTCTATAACGGTAGATTTATTAGTCGGTTTACAACACGATGGTTGCAGAATGAAACTGAGAAAAGCCATGTTTTAAAAAAATATATATTTGAGATTTTAAAACAGGCTTTACATCCAATGCCTACTTTAAAGGTGCACTACGTAGTTTCAAAAACAAACTCTCTTCTTATCATGACCGAATGAACAAACTGATCTTAAAGGACAACACACTTTCATCCTGCTTTACTTTGTTTATATGTGGCGGACCCTGCCACCTCTCTCGCTTTCAAACAGTGTGCTGGGGACCTCATTTTCCTCAGAGAACAGCTCGTTTATTCAGTTTCTGAGTTTGTATTATTACCAGTTTGAATTTTTTTCTCCAAAACTACACAGCACCCCATTTAAAGGTCCAATTTGAAAGATAGTTTATTGTTGAGTCTCGTTCCCAACTTGTCAAATACTGACGCTGTGGGACTCAACAATAAACTGTCTTACAAATTGGACCGTGAAGAAGAGCGTGCACTTAAAAAAATGTAGTTTTAAAATGATTTAAACTGACAGCAAGTGTATTTGCAATGATTACTCTTTGATTTAACTTTGACAGTTAACTCCAAAAGACCAAATGAGCTCGCAACAGTCAGCGATGAATAATTTATCCTTCATCTTCTGATAACTAGGAGGTACGTTTAACACATGCTCTTACTTACAGCAGTAAAACTCTCTCATAAATAGTCTTTTACATTAATCTGCATGTTGTATCAAGGAGCTCTGATGTAATTAACCCCTGTAACCAACCAAATATGATACTATTATACCATTTTCCTTGTTACATGTATATTAATGTATGCCTTTTAGCAGGTTAGGATGAACTATCTGTCATTTAACTGTGATGGAGAGATCAGACCAACTCACAATAAAATATTTTTACTAGTTAAAACCCTTCCTGACTGTCACAAAGCTTAAAAGCACATCAAACTCGGTTAAATAAAACAGAAACACAGAAATGCGACGGAGATGAATGGATGACACCTCTGTTTCCCATCAGGCACTGTGCGTAGGCAGCTATTCGGGGTCCTCGTCTAGTGAGGGGGGTGGGAGGGGTGGGAGGAGACACGTCTATAGGCAAAGGTGCTGGAAGGTGGCGGGCTAGCGGAGACGATTAGCATGGGCGGCCGCCATCGCATGCTCCGCTCATTGTTGTAGTGCTGCATTAATGAGCCCAGTGTGCATCAGACAATCTGTTTCAGGACACACACACACACGTACGCACACAGATCACTGTTTATCACTAACAGCTTGTCGTTCAGTTGCGCAATGCAATTCAAGAGGAGAGATTAGAAAACAAAAGAACTTAGTGCAGATATGTAGCATACCTGCTGATGATGAGTGTCCCTTTAATTATTGATTTCCAGCCCAAGTCCGTGTCACGTCCCCGGGGGGTTTCAAACTCAACTCGGGTGAAAGTAGAGTGAGGGAAAACTTTGTTGAACCCGGAGAGAAATGCGAGCTTTGACTCAGAAATAGATGCCTTGACAGTGAGAGAGCGAGAGAGAGAGAGAGAGAGACATAGAGAAAGAGGAGAGAGCAGGAGGGATGAGAGTACAACACTGTGGCCTGGTTTGTGGTTCCAGAGGGATAGAGACACTTTCGCATTTCCCCTGCAAAACGAGATAGGATGTGCTCTTTTAACACGCACAAACACACACACACACACGCACACCTTGTTCCCTCCTTCTAAGTGAGGCCCGGACTAGATTCGTGCGGCTTTGTTGTTGAGGCAGCAGGAAAACTTATTGCCCCAGATTTAAGCGAACCTCCTTCACACATGCGGCAGTCGGCTGTTAGCATCCTCCCTGTTTTATCTTTTCTGCATCGCTTCTCATCGCAGATATCCAGTAAACTGCACGTGTGTGTGTGTGTGTGTGTAACAGACGGCCTGACCTCTGACCTCGTCCCGCTGCGAAGCTTTCATTCCCATAGGCTGGGGGGCTGTGGTCGTCTCCGTCCGCACACACACACACGCACACACACACACACACTGTTGGCTCTATTGGTATAGCTGTCGCTCGGCCACCCATTCAGGGCTCAGTCACGGCCACTTAGAGCGCAGCAGACTCAGGGATTCAGACGAGCTGTGATCCAATGACATGTATTTATAATGAGGGGGCTGCGGGGACGTCTTTGTTGGACGGACACAATGTCAGCATAAGAGTGTGTGTGTGTGTGTGTGTGTGTGTTGGGGAGGGGGGGTTAAATACAGAAAGAAGGGAAGTGGAGGGAGAGAGTCTGGTAGACACCCCCCCCTCCCTCGACACTCCGCATGGATACAAATTCATGCTTTTTCTGTGTCCATTTACACCTCTCTCTCTACTTTCCCAACTCTTTCACACACATTCACACTCTCTCTGTCTTGCCTTCTTGATCCGTAGAGAGAGATTTAGCTCGTTACCATGAGAATATCATCTAAAGACTGACCTTGTCGAGTGGAGGAGAGGGAGAATTTCGGCGGACGGGCTGTTCTCGGCGTCGGAAAAGCTACAATAGCTAAAATCGGACGAGTTAAAGTCCTGTCGGAGAAAGGTTCAAGTCCGAGTCACGTCACGAAAACCGTCGTCGAGGCGTCTGATTGCTGACAATTAGAATGAGTCAGTGTTTGAACTTTTTTCCTCTCAAACTCGTCAGTCTGTTAGTGATTTATTCACAGCAGAACTCAAGTCTTTCTCTCAATGGATGGACGTCTTTTACTTCATTTATTGCTCCGTTTTATTAAAACTTGAGACATGGATGTTTTTGTTATGAAGCAAGTCGAGTCAAAATGTGAGGGAGTCAAGCTTCAAGTAAGTCTGAAGTCTACAGCTTTGATAAAAAAATCTAATTTCGATGTCGCTCAGCTCTTCTCCGGCTTTATACACCGAACTTTAGTTGTAAAAACATAAAATTATTAAAAACAGCAGTATGAGCCACAGAATGAGACCTGAACCTGGTCACCGTGGTTTAATTTTAGTCGACACAGAACCCCAAATGTGTATTAATCCGCAGCTGAAAATAGTCCCTCGCAAATGCTGTGTTTCCTCCTGTTTGAGTAAGTTTTATTAAAAAATGAGACTTTTGTTGTCTCAAGTCTCAAGTCGAGCCAGAATTTTATGTAGTCATCCATCAAGTAAATCAAGTCACACAGCAGTCGGGTCAAAGTCTCAAGTCCTGCAGCTCTGATAAAAATCAGGTTTTTTCAATGTCGCACAGCTCTTCTCTTGTAAATTAGGCCGAGCACTTTCAGCTAGTGTGTGTGTGTGTGTGTGTGTGTGTGTGTGTGTGTGTGTGTGTGTGTGTGTGTGTGTGTGTGTGTCCGTAACAGTTATTTTTGTGTGAAGGAAACAAAGATATTCAAAATTCTGTCGTTATTTTAGGATGATATGACAGAAAAAGAAAAGAGGAGGAATGATTTTCTAAAATAAGTCGTGTTGGAAATAGTCCCTCTGACCTCCTCTGAATTCATCTCTTTGTCAGTGTTTTATCATTTTAAGGATCCCGGTTATCTTCCAGCAGTTGCTCCCCCAACTCCTGCTTTTATTGACATAATAAAAACATACATCAACACTCTTCGCAAGTTGCTCTCCGAGTGCTGAAAGGTGTTTGTGTGTGGTGTGGTGTGGAGACCAGACTGTAGGCCTGCATATATTAGCCAGTTTGTTGGGACAGCGTGGGCAGGAGAAGAGCCCTGGAGAGCCCTACAGGCTCAGGAAGGCCCCTCATAATTGCCCAATGTCTGAAATGCTGCATCTATCCAGGGACTGTAGTCTGGCTCTGATCTCCTCGATCACAACCACCTCCTTCTCCTCCTCACAACCCACACACACCTTGATTTTTTTTTACTGTCCATCACCCTGCATCAGCAGAAACAAGAGACTGGCATTTAAACGCTATAAATCTGAGGCAATTTTATGGGAATTTAATAAGAAAGGGTAAAATGCTAATACAAAAGCGAGTGTGTCCTCTTGTCACTGGTTTTCAGTTATGATTAAAGCCCGGACAAATTAGGATTAAATCCCTTATCTCTGCTGGTCGGATCCTTATCTTGCTCTGTCATGACGGTGCAAAACCAGACAGCAGAAGTGTGTCTGCTCGGTGTGTGTGTGTGTGTGTGTGAGTGTGTGTGTGTTTCCCTCGGGCGTGATTGTGTAGTTCCCAGCAGACTGTGTTGTCCTCTTGACGCTCCAGACTTTAGAGGTCAGAGGTGGACGAGTGTAGAGACGAAACACAGACAGATATTGGTAGTCATGAGGAGGGAGTCCCTCCTGTATCTCCGCTCCACCCTCAACACATTTTTTTTTCTTTTTTTTTTCTATTTTCATCCAAAACTGCTGCGTCAGTCTTGTGACGTGAGGCGCAGGTAGGATGTCTCACTGTCAAAGATGACGTGTGGGTTTATCTTCATGATCCTGGCTGTAAAAATGTGACAATTTTGTTGTGTTTTTTTTAAATTGTGTCCCTAATTTTCTCTGTCTTCTTGTGTCTCTGCAGATTGATCGTGCTGTAAGATGGCTGAAGATCTTTTCCGACTCAAAGGACAGGATTTCGGCACCAATTCCACCATTTTTTGCTGATTTTCTGATGTACAATTAAAGACAGTAACAGGAACATTTTGTGATGGACGGCCACTCCTTTGCCTCCACACACACACACACACACACACCAATGACAAAGCGAGACTTGTAGACTTGTCACACCAGATACAATTTTCCTTTTTTCCACCAGCTGTGCCTTTTAAGATGTGTTTTGTGGGTTACAAATTAATATATTAATAAATATTATAATTTAAAGTGTATATTGTATTTTATTTGTTCAAAATAAAGCCTGTTTATGACGACGTCAGTTGATGCAAAGTGATCTGCGACTCTTGTTGTGAAGCACATCCGTGTTTAAAGGCTGCAATTGATCCTGTTGTTTGTTCTGACGAGTCTGAAATAAGAAATAAAATATTAAAAGTGTTATTTGGTATTTATTTAATACTTAAAGTCCGAGCTATCACTTCATAATCTGTCTCGATGTCAAGGTTGAGTCAGCTGAAAAACACGCTGACATATTGTGTCATCTGAATCATTTGAGTTCATGTAAATCTGTGTGTGTGTGTGTGTGTGTGTGTGTGGTCAATAAAGAGAAGATTTACTTTGACATTTTTTCTCCTGTGAATTCATTCAGTTTCCGTATTTAATATATTTTCAGCTAACACTCTTGACACAGTGCTCTCACATTTATAATTAAAGCGGGGGGGAAATGTTTATTAATGCATCGTTCACACCAGCCGTTTCTATTAAATTAATTGAAGCCTGGAAGTGTAA
Source organism: Pagrus major (assembly GCF_040436345.1). Taxonomy (NCBI): domain Eukaryota; kingdom Metazoa; phylum Chordata; class Actinopteri; order Spariformes; family Sparidae; genus Pagrus; species Pagrus major. Next base: position 25,650,241 of record NC_133235.1, read on the forward strand.
TTAAGAAGAAGATGGGGAATTTTTAATTACAAAAAAAAATAAACACGGCTACGACCTCCACAAATAGACTTATTCGAGTGGATTTCAGACGGAAAATAAAGAAGAAAATTCTGTTGCTGTATAGGCCCCAAAATCAGCTAACTGGGCTACTGTACAGGCCAGAATCTCATCAAGGCTAATTAATATTAAACATCTGCTAACCCCAGTGTTTACTGTGGGGGACCATTAGTGCAAAATTGCAGTAAAAGCTCTGCTTTTGTGTGAGTTTGCTTTTTTTTCCTGCATGAGATTTTTTTTTTATCCAAAACAAAATGCTGCATTTTCTTTTTCAAGCTTAACTTGAGGGACAAAACCAGGCCCACGTGAAACTCACCTCCGGCCTGCAGCACAGTTTTGTATTTTCACTATAAAAGAGGAATGCTCAGATATCGTTGAAATTAAAGAGAGGGAGAAGAAATAATCTGGTTTTGCAGCTTTTAATTTGAAAAGAATAATAATCATCTCTAACATGGTTAAACAGCCTCTTGATTGTGTAACCACATTTCTTGCTTTGTTGCTCAGGTGTATTTTTATCATCCAGCTTTAGCAGGATGGTGCTATATTTGTTAATGAATTTCCACTGGGGGTTTGAATTAAAATGAAATTGTTTTGTTTTTTTAAAAAAAGGAAATTGGGTCAAAATGAATTTGAAATGGAAGAAAATGGTTGTTTTGCTGCTTTTATTACAGAGGGAGAGAGAGAGAGAGAGAGAGAGAGAGAGAGAGTGGGGGGAGAAAGAGAGCAGCCATCATCTGAATAAATGCAAATTGGCTGTGCTTTCACCTGGCATCATGCCAAGTATCTATAGCAACCACATCCTCTGACAGCCTCCGTCCATCCCTCCCTCCTTCACTCTCTAATTAGTCCTCTATCTTCCCTATAGCTCTTTTCTTCTGGCGCTTTTTTCTCCCACGTTCCCAGAAATCTGTGCACAAAGAGGCTGGTCCGAGCTGCCTGTCCGGTTCAAGGAAGAAAAAACCCGGAACAAACCGAATATTTTATCTCATTTAGGCAGAAGCTCAGTGAACACAAACACTCAGTACAGTAAAAAAAAAAACGCCTTGAAATAAAATATGGATTTATTTTCTTGCTGCAAAATCTGGCTGCATCTCAATATAATCTCAAACATCCTTTGAATCTTAATAAATTCACTCGTTTTAATTAATCGGGGCTTCATATGTTGCCGTGTTGCGTTCACGGTCAAGTTCAAAGCGGCAGCGCGGCCTCGGGCGGAGAGGCAGCAGCTCCATCTGACCCAGCTCACCTTCCCCCGGCTCGCAGCGCCGTGCTGCACCGCCACCTACCGGCCTGCTGCGGGACTACAGGCGGAACTACAGGCACGTCACTCATTTATAGTGATGGAGCGCCCTCCAGTGGTCAGTGGGCGTCATTACACAGCGTGTGTTTTCAGCCTAAAACAAAGACACCATTTTCTGTATGGGGGCCAAAAAGTGACAAGGGAAATAAATAAATAAATAAATAAATAAATAAATAAATAAATTAAAATGCAGTACTTTTATAATGCTATTTCATTTTTTTGTAATTTATTTATAATGTTGATTTATTCCCCTATTATATTAACTAACAGTATACTTCCATATTTATTTACACATTTACCATTCATATACATTTCCACATTTATTTATTCATTTTCATAATTCTATGTTTTCATATATTTTATTATATAGTGTCCCTTTGGGCAACTAAAATTGGTATATTACTAACAAATGTTTACATTTAATTAACCTGCTTCAGGTGTTATTTTAACAATCTGAGTCCAATAGCCATGTCTTTTACGCTTTGTTTGCATGTTTTTATGATTTTATTTGATTTTTTATCTTGATTTTGGTATTTTACTTTATTTTTTTATTGACATTAGGGACGTCATTTACAATTAAAGAAACAATGTTTATTTATTTTAAAAATAAATTAAATTAAAGACACAATGGAGGTCTTATTCTATGTGTTAAGTGTTTATGTTAAGTGTCCTATAAACTGAACATATAGTGTGTGGGGTTTTGATCCAATGCTAAAAATACGTACGTACAAACAGACATAATTCAGGGACAAGAAACCAGTGAAATAAAAAACATACATCAATCTATTGTCAACATCCAGTTTTATTTGAGTTGGTATTTGATTTTTCAAAACTTTCCTACAAATACACCATCATCACTAGAGACTGGACACAGGGTGTGGTATTAGTAGGTTTACATTCAGTTGGCACAGATAATAAGGATTTACAAAACAGCCGTCGTGTCACTGAAACGGCGCTGAAACACGAAAAATACAAGATGATCCGTTGTAAACATGCAAACACAGTAGCATTGTATATGTCTGCACATCCATGTAGAATTACCCACAAATAGGGTTAAAACAACTCAATTTGCTTTCATGAGAGCAAATTAAAACCAAAACATCTTTTACCAGAGTTTGCTGTCGTAGTGTTTCAGTATCCCCCTTCATTAAGCCACGGTCAGGTTCTCAACGAAAAATATCACGTTTCCTTAAAACTAAAACATTTAATTGTTTGGCATTTAATGATTGTCTAGTGTTTTTTTCCCCCAATCTTGTTGTCAGCTCTGCTTATTATAGTCTATTTTATCATATCTTTACCTATCTCACTTGATCTATAGGTAGATGATAACATTGAAATACTCTTATTGAAATGAGGCTAAAAATCACCATTATTCTCTTAAATTCTTCCTACATTCCTCAAATTAGTCAATGACTGTTTGGAATGGATTGGTTGCGTCTGTGAGGGAGCCAAGGATCTAATATGTCACCCTACAAGGCAGTTTATAAATTTTTACAAAATTCACATACAAAAACTGGACCTGAAGTAATACATTCAGTCACAGAGGTCTAACAATCCCCAAACTTCAAACCGCCTGCTGCCCCTTAATTATCCGTAACTTCAAGACCGAAGCAAGGCTAGAAAATGGAAGCAACCTTCAAAAAGGTTAGTAGAAGTAGCTCAGTCATAGTAAAAACTTTACTATTCCTTGTTAGGCACTTAAGAGTCAGTAACTACCCTTCACTCGGCTTTCAGTCACTGTATACTTTGTACTACTTTGCACACGTTAGCTCAGGACGTGAGCAGGCTTCGAGCTACACATTGTTTCCTTTCTGTTACCTAAGCCAAGATAACGCACCGATATTTCAAGACTAAACTTTGCATCTACTCTTCTGCTGTTAACCCAAGCGAATCGTGGTTTCCCACCAACTGCTGATTACAATAATATCTGACTATGTTTAGCCGTCTGCATCCATGAACACATCGCTCAGATTTTTAATCTTTTTTAAAATCAATTCTCTTGTCAGACGGTTCCTGATTTAAACCCTAATTTCACCAATTTAAGACAATTTTCCTCAGGCAAAGTTTTTGGATGCTACTTGTGTTAAGACACATTTATTATTTGAGATTTTTGTTCAGCAAAAAAAAAACAGGTTTGTAGATAAAATGTTTATATTCCTTAAAGGAGACCTATTATGCTTTTTTGTTTTATTTATTTTCCTTCAGTGTTTTATACATGTTCTTGTGCATGTGAAATATCTTGAAAGTTAAAAAGGCCAACGTCTGCACCAACAGAAGCTCCTCTCTCCCACAGACAACACTGGTCCTGAAACGCCTTGTCAGTAGTCCCGCCTTTAATTCTGAGACATCACACCAACTTCACCATGTCACACATGTGCATAATTTATGTCTAGCAGGTAGTCTGGCAAGTAAGAATTACTATAGCATAGCTGCTCTGTTGTTAGCAGTGCTGACTCAGGCATGTGTGAGCTGACCAATCAGAGCAGACTGGGTAGAAGGGAGTCTCCTTACAGAGACAGGTGTGTTTCAGACAGAGCTGCAGCAATGGACAGTGTGAGAAGACTGATGTGTTTTATGAGCACCAAAGCATGAAAATCTATTCTAGTTGTAAGCCAAAATACAATTATCAACCTGAAAATGAGCATGTCTGCTTTAAAGTAAGGTATCCTAAAAATAATTGTTGTGCAAACACTCAAGTATCGTATCAGCATTAGCATTGATACATTTAAAATTACATCAAGTCCTGGGAGAGCTATAATCAATATCAGTATCAAATCCAATTTTGGTGATCTACCATTTTTTTTAAACAGCGAGAAAATGTACTTTTACAGAACTTTATACCGTGGATATTTTGGTTTGTTTGTCTGCTGGTCAGAACGTGTAAAGGATTTTGTTTCTGGAGTTCCTTAGTTTTTTTTTTAACTTACTGTTGAATCTCAGTTTAGCTCCTCACCCCTGCAGAGGAAACTCCCTGCTTTATTCTGGTAAAGGTACCACTGTCATGCCCTCTGCTCCAGTTGGCTCTGCACCCAGCTGCTCGCTGGGCTCAGTCCTGGCATGTGCGCTCTAAGTATAGAAACTATTGACACTCTCCAATGAGGGAGAGCCTGCATCAATACTGCTGAAACGGTCTCACCTATGGTGAACCCTAGTCAAATGTTTGACACCGCTCGACATAAAACATTGATATGTGAGAATTTGATGTGCTGAGGTAAAAGTACAACACTGAAATCACTAAAATGTACTAAATAATGCCTGTAACTGAGAACTTTAATGATCTCTTCGATAACTATGTGCATATTTCCAGTCAAGCTAGTTAACCATTAGCGATCACTGCTACAGATCTACAATATGAGAATTTAAATCCATAAAACAATCAAGCTGCCAGACAAACAGCAAATGGAAGACAACATTTGTATACTGAATATATGACTGTGTGTGTATGTGTGTTTGTCCTTTCCCAGTGAACACAGAACTGAATATTAGAAATGCCTCTGAATAATATACTGTAGTCCAGAACAACACCACTAAAAGATTAAGAGTTGAAGCAACAAACAGAACATTTAAAACTTCATTAAGGGCTGCTGTATTGGATTACATTACAATTTAATAATCAAGTATTTTTTTAGCATCTTAAATGTGAATATTTTCTGGTTTCTTTAGTCCTCTATGACAGGAAACAGAATATTAGGAATGCACAAGATGCATTTCTTCCATTTCTATAGCGTTTTTTTCCAGTCTACTGACCGTGTCAATAAAAGCAATTTGGCTTCATATTATGGACATTTATCGGCTAGAAATTCACCGATATCGATAAATAGCTGATAATATAAATTTCCCAATAAGGACTGATAATTTATCGGTCTATATATATCCTTCATCCCTACTGATTATCTTTGAGTTGTGGACAAAACAAAACATTTGAGGACGTCATCTTGATCTTTTGGAAACACTGACACTGACCAACATTTTATAGACCGAACAACTAATCAATTAATTGACCAGGAAATAAGTAATAAGTTATAAGTTGCAGCATTAGATTACACTAGGTGTTGTTACAAAACTGTTAAATCAGTGTGTATGATGTCATATTTGGAAAATGACCTATCAAGTTGCTTGATGTGCATTACAGGGACTGTATGTGAAAGGGAGGTTAAAATGGTACGGTCACTTTAAATCTGTCTAATCACCTGTATCAATACTTCAGACAACAAAACTATCACAATTGACAATATCTCAAAAACCCCATTATTTTATATGATTACAGTGAAAACAAACGGGCACTCTTTATACTTCATATCTGTTGGCACTTGCATAAAATACAGCTGATCTGTGTGGTGTCAGCGCAGCAGCCAAACCACAAATAAAGGTGTGTAAATTCAAAGTGTAGGCGCTTCACTACAACACACTAGACTCATAGTGATTTACATATATTCAACTCAAACAAAAAACTGAGCATTTGATGGCAGTAACGGTGCTGTTACCTCTGTGCTGCTGGGCAAGATTTTTTTGCTCTGAGAACGTTTGTGCTTTAATCCACTTAACACAACTAACATAAAACCTGCAACTAGCTCACATCCTAACCTTTGGTATAATTCCTTAAAACAAGCTCACTGACAACAAAACAAATCTCAAGGGGGCATATTTCACTCTTATTAAATCAAATTTGTCATAAAAGTCAATGAGCGGCAACCTGCATTGCATTGGAAGGTGTCAGTTTTAAGCGGACACACAAGGCAGTCCAACCTGTGAACTCTCACACTGACACACACACTCACAGGCCTGGTCCACGAGGGCAGGAGCGTTATAATTAATGTGTACACACATACACACACAAAACCACTAAGCATATTGCACTTAGATGTACATGACAACAGTGTGTACAAGTACTCGGTACCATCCAACACACCTCACACCCCCGTGAGCAAGAGAATGCATAAAATTACTCATCAACCTGAGCCGGTGTGCGTCTGCTTCTATCAAGCGATACACTCTAATCACTCTCTCACTTACTTCGATTCTCTTTAGAGTGTGTTCGGGGATCTCCTCGTCCCACTTTCCCCGTTTTCTGTCTCTCTGTATCGCTATTATCGGGCTGTATAGCCCATCTGATGCAGCTTCCTCAGGAGGATCTGAGTAAGGTCAAAGGTGGTGAAGCTGATCCCCACCGCGATGGGCCCTTTGACCCAGTTCATACTGAGACCTTTGTAGAGTCCCCGGACAACCCCCTCCTCTGACACGATCTCTCTCATAGTGCCCAGGATGGTGCCGTACGTGTGACCCGTGACTCCTGCAGTCTGCATGCGGCGTCGCACCACGTCCAGAGGGTAGGACGCCGACTGACCAATAAGACCTGCGCAGGCTCCAAATGCCAGACGTTCATATGAGTAGGGCTGTGGGCGTCCACTGCGCTCTACATGGGAGAGGAGGGTGTAAAGAAGATAAAATATGCATCATAAACATTAGGCGTGAAAGAAAGGGGCTGTGGATGAATACATTTCGACTCAGCAGTGGTAGTTCATTACCTGCGTGTAAATTCTTTAATGTCTCATAGGTAAAGAAGCTGAGACCAGCATAGGGAACAACACCCAGAATGGTGGGAGTAAAGCCTCGATACAGTGTCTTCAGGCCCTCTTCTCGGGATATCCGCACAAACACGTGCAGAATGTTACTGTACCTAAACAAAACAAACAAAAAAAACAGCATGAAACTGGATGAGAAGTTGTGCAGCAAAAGGCCTCTGCTCATAATCTAATTCTGACAAACTGGCTTTCACTATGGACACTGAAAAACAATCATTTTCAAGTCTGTTTTCATTCAGAATAAACTGCACTGTGTAAAGTCTATTTGAGGCTATACAGAAACACAAACTACCTCAGCTGTGGAGAGCAGTATCCATTATGAAACATTTGATTGACATTTATTTTAGTTGCTTCACCTACTTTTTGTGCAAGTTAAACATTTCAAAGGTTAAATATGACACTTTAAAGAATAAAATAGCTGCAAACAACGGTTTGCCAAGTAAAAATATAGTGGAGTGATGGCGTCCTGAGCAGAGAATGAAGTGACACTCCCTGTCTGTGTTGTAATTGGACCTTCTCTGTCTTTTGTTTTGATGGCCAGTCACATGTGCATGTTAGTGCAGGTGAGCGACTCTGGACAAACACTGAAACATGAAATCTGTTGATTGTTGAGTCTCATTTTCCAGGTCGTCAATTAATAATGAATATTGGCTAATGAGAGCCTTGAATGAGCTGATTGTCAGAATCAACGGCATCATCCTGAACAGATCTGAGGCCTGATAAAAAAAATGACACAGCTTTTGTTGAGCCTTCCAAGCCTTCCTCACAACACACTTATACTAATGCAGCCCCTTGTGTTACTTTGACATAATATATTAAATACGTAAAGACAACTGTGTATTGGTAGCTTACATTTCCTTTGGCGTTACAGCCATCCTAGCTCGCACCATGTCCAGAGGATAGGTCAGCATGGCTGCTGTGGTACCAGCCATTGACCCCGCCAGTAACCTTGGAAGTGGAGGTAGGGCTCTGCATGAAAGAAGAAAAACAATTGTACACATATCAGCCTTTCACATTTTACATTACTTCACCAGACACTAAGAAAATCTTTATCAAATTAAATCTGAGAGCAAGATAAAATATGCTAAGTGCTATATCGTAGGCAACTGGACTTGTTTCAGTGTCTTGAAGACGTTTCACCTCTCACCCAAGAGGCTTCTTCAGTTCTACAAGAAACTGAAACAAGTACAGTTGCCTACGACATAACACTTAGAATAACCATGACCTGGATGACTGAGAACCTTCAGCAACAAGATAAAAGATGGGCACTTACCTCCCCTGAAAGCCGTAGTAGCCTCCCAGCAGCTGCTTGTACTGCTCGTGTGCACAGAACTGGATGGCAGCATATGGGATGACTCGCACCATGGTGGCTGAGTTCCCCCTCCACAGACTGAAGAAGCCATCCTTCAGGTAGGTGCGGTAGATCAACCTGTAGGCCTCCTGCGTGCACACATCAGTACATTGTGTTTAAACTTGCTCGCAAATTAAATACTTGATAATAGAAACATAACTTCAAGACACTGACATTAAACATGTGATCAAACCTACCTTGGCAGAAAATCTTGCTGAAGACACTGAAAAAGAAAACATATGTGCAACATAAATAAATCATACATCCCATGGCTATGAATGCAAAAGACACATAGCGAAAGCCAAACATTAGATCTAGATATTACTCTGTGGCATAAATGTGGGTTGTTTCTATTTAAAAACAGTTTTAGGTCAGCAGAGCATCCAACTTGCCTTGGAAGATGATTTTAGTCCTGTCCAATGGGGCGACAGCTGTCTTGGCCACAGCTCCCGCTAAAGCCCCAGAGAAGAGCGAGTTGATGACAGACTGAGTGTGCTTCAGGCCCTGCACAGAGATGGAGGAATCACATTTAGGGTCACTGACACCAGACCGAGCAAATCGTGTAAAAAAACTGCATCCGTCCGTGAACACAGTTGTGTTTGAGCTGCAGTTGATCATTAAACCAAAGTTATATAAAGGATTATAGAAGACATCTGACCAACCAGCTTACAAAACCTTACAAATAGGAGCAGATGTCCTTAAATGAACCAAAGACAAACAGGAAGCCTGAAGTTACTATTACGCTTGGCTCAGTTCATCTCTTTCACACATAATAATACAGCAGAGATAATTTGACAACACGAAGGCAGAACACAGAGCAAACCGTGAAATAGCATTAGGATGCAACGACAATTCTGCCATCGAAGATTAAAAGATATTTTCTTCATTTTACATAATAAAAAAGCAACTGCTCACTGTGAGCACTGTGCCAGTTTCCCTGGACTCAAGTCATTGGGTGGCTTTCTGTTCTCTTTGGACTTACTGATACTTTGAGATTTTTGTTTTGAAGTCATCTAAACTAGATGACATCACATTAAATGGTCTGATATGAAGCTGTTCCAGTATTCATGGTCTTTTGAGCAGCTCTATTATTTTCTCTAAATGAAACAAACGACTCAAAATTTTGAGCTCCAAAAAATGATATGAATTACACATGGACGCTCCCAGTGTTGTTTTGTTTGTTTGTTTGTTTGTTTTTTACTGAAATGAAACCCATCCAGGTAATTTATGCGTATAAGGGCCCACATTCAACACAAGGAGCCTTGAGCATTGACAAAGAGCTTGCATTACGAGTACAACTACACTACATAAAGTTGTTGGGGTCAGTGTGGTTGATGTTTGACAGACCTGACAACTTGTAAACTTCATAATGAACCAACCCTCTAAGCATTCATTTTGTTCGAAGTAAGCGAAAGCTGTAAAAGGTCTTAGATTAAAAATCAAAGTAAGCACACTGCAAATATTGGCGTAATCAACACTTTTCTTGTAAAATCTCAGGTATATTTGTTAATCAGTGTTTTGATTTTATAAACTGGTGGGAAAATGTCCTGACTGTGGCATCGCTAGTGTTGAAGTATCGTGTCACTAAAGTTTCACCTCTGACTGACTGGAGGAAGCCCGTGGCAGCACTTCTCCCTGCGTGAGTGATGCCCGCTGTTCCTGGACTCCACTCCCCATCCCAGAGGACTACACACGGCTGTCACGGAGCACGCTCATGAACTCAACCACCGGTCGAGGCAGCAACACCGGGCGCTGAGAGCTGCAGAAGAGAGGGAGAGAAACAGAGGTCGGTCTCTGTGTCGGGATCAAGTGACAAGCATGATGAAGACATGACATGAAGTAAACATTGTCTACAAATAAGTTTGCATTCAACAGTATAGCATGACTATGTAGTAACAAGCACTAAAGTACTCAAGTCTGGCCCTGTATTAACATGTAGACAGAGAAATCTATTCTGGTTTAGCAGCTTTGCACTCCCCTTGCTGACTAAAGCAGTGTCATGTCAGCACTGAAAAATGTTGAAACTCTAAATACAACACGCACCTCGATGAAATAGTTTCCTGTCCAGTTACTATTAGCCAACAGTCACACCTTTAAAGGCTATATATAAAGAGACTGTGCAAAGTAGACCAACAGAAAGTTACACCCAAAGCTATATCTTGAAGGGCAGCAGACCTGAGGACTTGTAGGTGAAAGGTGTGAGGCTGAGCAAAGCTAGAAAAAAAAACAAAAGCACAAAAACCTGAACACCATCCTGCCTTGCTAACATATCAGATTAAAGACGGTCCTATCATATCTCTGTACAATCAGCACATTCCTGCCCCTGAAACCAGATTTACATGAGATAACCCTTACAGGAAGAACATTATCTGTGGTGATCTGACACCTCCTCAAACGAAGGTGGCTGCATGTTTCTCAATGAGCTAATCATTTTATGGGGCAGATCACCTATTCATGCAACCTTCAACCCTCCACAGGCTCACTGGCCATCATTAAATGCTGCACGCCGTTCACAGCTGAGCATTGTTTAACCAACTTCACTGTAAATCACAGTCACAATTCTGAAGTGTGTGATAAAACCAATTCTGAAGTGTGTGATAAAACCAAAAGCAAAAATTAGCAAAAAAAGTGGCTGATTTCTTTGTTCTACGTTCTTTTTTAATCTTCTGTCAATATTGTGATGTCAGGAATATTGTTTGTGTTATTTAGGGTTTAGATTTGAGATATTACACAGTTCATACAGTCACTTTGCTGCTGGAAACATTGCTGTTTCTGCTCTTATATATTATAAATTATAATCCTGGTTGTAATTTAGTTATTTATTGTTTTGCACAGTAATATAAAAAGACAAAATAAAAGTGTCAGAGCGATAATGAGTATAGATAAGTGTAGTAGCATATCACAAGTTATCAGAACGCACATGTAATATCATAACATTGCTTACTGTATCTGGATGACAACATATTTTGCCATTTGTTTTTCACATAAACACAATTTTTTTTTAAATAAGGCAGTTATGAAAATATGATAAATGTGCTTTAAGGAGGTTATTACAGAATTGTGACCAAGATATGCAATGAGCAAGACATTTTAAAGCTATAAAAGAAACTTGTCAATGCTCCCAGGTGGACAAACTATGTCATGGTGTCCAACCTATCTCAAGTATAGCATTGTCATTTCTGCACTGCAATTATACAAATTGCATATACAATGACAATCTGCAAAAACCTAAAAACTGCCCCAGCAATTCATCGGTCAACCTCTGTATCTGAACACAACGATGGGAAGCTTAGACAAACTGCAAGCAGCACTAACTATTATTTTTAGTAGATAAGTTACTAAAATCATGAATCAAGTGTCACAAATTCAGTTAATAATTTAACTGCTTCAGCACCAGATTTTTCCATCTAATGTTACAGTGCAAAGGTGGCACTTTTAGTTTCAATGTGTGCCTAAATATAACCTTTATCCAGCTTAAGAAAAATAAAGGCCAGAACTAGTCTAGTAGACAGTGAATATTTATCAATAATCACACACACAAAAAATCCAGTCAGCAACATCAGAGTTCAAGGACAGTTTAGCTACAGTGAGAAGAATCTGGCAAAACAAGATGGAGAGAGACAGCCACGGGAGAGCAAACCGAGTGTCTGCTGAAAGGCTTGGTAGTCATGGGCAACTAATATTGGCATCAGTACAACGAAGCTTCCAGCAAGATCCTGAAAAGAGCATTTACACCCCTAATGTGTCCCCCTTTCACCTCACCCACTGTGCTCACTCACAGGCCGTCCTTCACCCCTCCTAGCAGCCTCCTTCCACATGCATATCATTTTACAGTTCCTTGTTCCTGACCGCTAACTGTGTCTTTCTGATGTGCCTCAGGATTGGCTGCTATACACACAGACAGCAGTGGGGAGGTAGAGGTTTCCCCATGCATAAATAGTGCCAAATAAATACACAGTAGTGCCTTTTTGTGCGCCGAGATGTTTTGTTGAGAAACTTCTCTGAACAACCTGTGCTTTCGGCTGGGTCAAGATAACAATAACTGTCTGAAAATCCTCTCAACTGTGTCCATGTGTGGAGATACAGGGAGGCCAAAATAATGAGCACATTGTACCTGTTTGAGTATTATAGTCCAAACAGTCCAAAACCTGAAGATATGTTGCAACTATTGTGGATTATTCGCTATTCTGACAACTGATTAATCATTTAAGTCATTAATCTTCATCATTTATGACAGTAAATGAAGAGTCTTTGAGTTTTGGACTGTTGATTGGACAGAAGAAGCATTTTGAAGTTGTCACTTTGGGCTCTTGATGAGCATATTTTCACAATTTTGAAAATAATAGTCATATTAATTACCTCCGCCTAGGAAGGTTATGTTTTCACTTGTGTTCATTTGTTGGTAGGTTTGTCAGCACGATTACACAAAAACTACTGACCAGATTTCCACAAAAGATGAGTCTCAGCTCAGAATGGACCCATAAAGAGACACATCCAGGACACGTTTCTCACTTTGCTAAACATTGAGAGATTTTTCAACATTTTTGTTAATTTCTCAGGGAAGAATTCATGGATCCCGATGACAAAAAAATAGGGTATCTATGTGCGAGAACAATTTGATGTGCAATCAAATACAAATCTTGCTAATTTAAATATACTTTATTTGATACTGGATTAGGTTTGATTAATTAAAAGGGGCCTGTTGGGCCTTGACTTAGTCACTCTGTTTGATCACAAAGGGAGAAAATCCTCACATTTGACCTGAACACTTGACAAATGATTAACTGATCATCACTACAGTTTTCCATATTTTTTCTGTCATTGACTATTTGATTGATTTACTAATTGTTTCACCTCTAAATAAGATATATTTAGGAGAATCTTGAGCTTTTGCTACAGCTCAGTGCATTAAGCTGTGCTACGAGGTGTCATGATGGTAGTCTGACAATAGGAAATAGTTTTATAACAGCGCTGTATCACATATGCTGCCATTTCACTGACATGTGATGTTATCATTAGTCAAATGCTTTGTGCTAGCTCTGACAGCATATGCACAGACAGTTCGTGGTTCAGATGCAACAGTGTGAGCCAACAATTAGATGTTAATTCATTATATAATCCACATGCCTCTCCTGGCTGGTGCACCCCTCCAGTCTTGCCCAAACTTGTCCACTAACCAAAAACAGACACCCTGTGCATCCAGCTAGCTGTCACCGGTTGCTAACACCTCACTTCTTACCTCGAGATGTTGACACCAGTCCTGAGATTTTGTGTTGCTTCGCTTTCCTTCACTCGGTGTGTTTGTTTGGAGTCGTTAGCAGATTCTTCGAGAGCTGTTTTTCCTAAGTTAGCCCAGTAACGTTAGCTAGCCGCTAGCTTACCGCTACACAAACATTAACGTTACTCTCGTCGACAGCGTCGTGGAGACAGAAGTCTTCGGTCTCGAGTGTCTCTTTGTGTTAAAGGCACAAGTTTCTCTAATTCATGAGCTCTGCGGTGACTTTTCAGCGGCTGGCACCGTCCATGCTGTCGTGTTTGTGCCGCCGACGACCCGAAGCGGTTAACGTTAGCTTTGACCACAGTGAGGTTTGACAAGGACGAGCGCAGGGGCATGCTGGGAAATGAAGTCCGAATGAGGAGGGGTATGTTTGGATAGGTCGGCTAGAGGGGCGTGGAGCTGGTGCTGGGTTTTTTTGTCTTTTCAGTGAAGCACACAGTCTGGAGGTCTATTTATTTATTTATTTATTTATTTATTTAATATTTATTCATTTTATTTTAACTTTTTTTTATGTTTAAAAACTATTCCCTGTACCTTGAGAGCAAACTTAACAGGTGTCAGATTCCTTGTTTGTGTACACGTACTTTGCCAACAAAGCTGATTCTGATTTATTTATTTTACTAGATATGTAGTGTGAGTGTATGATGACATTTACACACAACCACACAGCAAGATGAAGGTGAGGCACCCAAAATGTTTTATCATAATCGTGCAGAGTTGTGCACTGTGATGTTGTCAGTGGTCGGTCTACATATCAGAAAGTTCAGTTTACACTGTCATCATGTATATACAAACTAAAATACAAAGAAACAAAAACAAAAAGGAAATACATTAAGCTCCAGTTAAAATATAAGGCAGTCAATGCATAGCGTTTTGTTCTGCCAACGTGGGAAAGGAAACTGCACACACTAGCGCAGATAAAGGAACAGTTTGTCATTATCTAATCACTCCCATGCCAATGGAGAGTCGGGTGAAGTTTCGTAGTCCACAAAACATTTCTGCAGCTGCACAGAAAAACAGCGTTGCAGCATTTTCCTAAACAACTGGAGTAGATCGAGACTTGTTTTAAAATTTAAACAAAAAACAGCTGTAAAACAAAACTAAAATGGCTCCATACAGCTCATCTGACATAACCCAAGTCTCCAGAGGCCCCAAAATCCCAATGGATTTGAAAAGATTTTATGTACAACCTCAGTGCACGACTGAGCTCATGTACCCACTTCAGATAGAGCGCATGCTAACACTTTTAGCAGCTGCAGTAAAGATTTCACCTTTAAACAGGTTGTAAATAACCTCTTTTCAAGTCAGTTTGGGATCTTGGGGCTTTCGGAGACTTGGATTACACCGGACGAGCTGTATGGACCTATGTTCTTTTTTCTTTTTGGGCTGTTTTTTTAGCGCACCACTCTGAAATGGGTGCTCGAGCTCGACCATGCGCCAAGGTTGTAAATACCATCTTTTCATATCAATTTCATATCAATGTGAGATCTCAGTGCTTCCAGATGACTTGGATTATGCTGTACAAGCTGTATGGAGCCATTTTATGTTGCTTTTTTTCTGCTGTTTTTTTACGTTTTAAAACAAGTCCCCATCGAACTCAGTTATTAAAGAGAATGCTGCAACACTGTTTTGCTCTGAAGCTCCAGAAATGTTTTGTGGACTACAAGACTTCACCTGACTTTCCATCCGCATGGGGGTGAGGAGATTGTGACTGATTTCATTAAAGTATTTGCATGGCAGCAAATACATTTATATTTACCCCTGGCACAAAACACAGAGATTTACCTCTGACATCTCATGAACATAAACGTGGCACAGATATAAAATTAAGCATCAGAAAAATTGCAAAGTAAACATTAATAGAAAGGAAAACATATACAACAGAACTATGTACCCTTTTGTAGTTGTCAAAGGCAGAAGGACTTAAAAACATAATCAACCTCTCAAAGGTGTTTTGTGGGCTTTGTGATTTGCTCACATGCTTTTTTACATCAACTACTTTCTTACAAATGTGTATAGCTGGGTAGGTGCATCTGCTTGAAGTCTTGGCTATGTTAACCAACATCCTAATATTTCATTTTGCCTAAAACTGCACTTAAGGGAACCTCATGGTAAGGGTGTACAGGGATGTTCTCCTCTACGTTCAGTTGGTGAGGCTGCCATGTTTGCCGGTCCACAGCTCTTTGAGCTCCACCTGGCATCCCAGATCTCTGAGTGCTGCTTTACCCACGTCACTACAGTCTCGATGGGTCCTTAGCGCCTGGGCTATCAGGGCCTCTGCTCCCATCTCCAGGATTGGTTGGCTGTAGTTATTCGCACGTGAAACCAGGTTTCTCAACAGCATACATGCCTGTTTCTGTTTACAAAGAAAGAAAATGGGGACAAAGAGAGTCAGCAGACTGTCACTGGGCCTGTTTTGTTTTTCTAGTAAGCACATGAATTATTAATGACCTCATATTACCTGCACATTGACTGCATCAGTATGTGCCTTCATACTCTGAATAGCTGCCAAGGCACCTCCGTTCTCCATGATGACTTTGCAGTTGTTGGGCTTACGTAGAGCGAGGACAGAGAGGCATGCACAGCCCTGCTCACACACCTACAGCAGAACATGAACGTAATCATATAACATCTGCAGAATTCATTAATTACTCAATCTGATTTTATCCAACAAAAAAGAATGTATTATTACATTTCTATACTAAATCAATGGTAAATGTGAGACTACACCAAGTCACAGTCAGTTATTGTGCAGGTACGACATTTAACTCACGGTCGAGTTGCTCATGTGTCTATTCATGGCAATGACAATGAGCTGGACTCCACCAGCATTAACAACGGCATCTTTCACATCATCGTTTCCTGCTACGGCTCGTATTGCACTGAGGACCTGCCGAACCAACTCCTGCAATGAGAAAACCAGTTCAGTGAGCAAGAAAAAACTTGAAGTGGAATCTTGAATCAGTTTGTGTCAAAATCCCATGTTTTTAAGTTGGCTACCGCTGACTCGTAGCTGTCCGCGAGCAGCGTCATCATTAGTTTCAGTCCTCCCAGATCACAGATGTCTTGACAGAACTCGTTCCTTACAGCCAGCCGGGACAAGGTTGCACAAAGCTCACTCAGAACAGAAGTATTATTAAAGTGAGCTGTGAGGGAGGAATACAAGAAATAAAGGAATTACATTCATCTGATTTAGAAAAACACCAAAATAGCAGAAGCCATTGTGCTAAACACTGACATAAACAAGTGATCATCTGGCCTCACCTTTCGCAGCCCCAACCAAAACCTTCAGTCCATTGTGCTCCAGAACAATCATCTTGGCATGTTCATGAGCGTGTCCAAATGTAACTCGGACATCATCGTCAAAGGTCATGAATCTGAGAGCTGCAGAGGCCTCCTTGACCAGCTCAGCACATCCACTGTGTTGTGTAATGGCCCCAGTCATGAGAGGCAGGACGCCACCTTTTACCAGATCCTGCCTGTTCTGTTCATGTTTCAAACAGCAGTGGCGTACAGCACGAATGGCTACACGCGTCACAGAGGAATCTGCCTGGTACTTCTTAAAGACATCCAGAAGGAACTGCTGGCCTTCTGCGTCCAACAAGTCCGGCTGTCCATCCGTCAGTGCAGCCAGAGCGGACAGGGTGGTCAACACAGCATCCTGCTCCTCCACACTCTTTTTGCAGTAAGAGAGGATGACGGGGTAGGCATCTTTTTGGGCAGCCAGGTACCTCTGGGCAAATCCAAGTGAGCAATGCTCAGTGAAGCGTTTCATGTCTGCCGTCACTTCTGTAACACCGGCAGAGTCTTTTCCAATTCGGAGGGATTCCAAAGCCTGCAAGTTAAAAGAAAGACACATTCAGAGTGAGATTTGGATAGTTTTGTAGAAAGCAGACCCTGCTCATGGAACAACACTCACCTGTATGACTTCATGTGTTTGCTCTTCTTGTTTTTCATCAGATGCTACAGCCGGTACAGCTTTTACTATACAACTGAGGTCAACACCTGTATCCACACATAAGGTTAGGGTTAATGTTTTGACACAGTACAAAACAGAGATAATTGAAGATAAACATGATTTATACAAGTGAAGCTACTGACAGCTGGAGAGTTTACAGTAAGCATGCAAAACTAGGTTAGGTGGCAGCCAGGCAGGTGTGTATGAGTGTGTTCCCTTCATAAAAATGCACACTTTGAAGGGGATGACCAAAATCCAGATGTAAACACATCAACTGTCTATCCAAGCAGAATCTTTCACCTTTAGAAAAGTTTTAGTTAAACTGCTGCATAACTTTGTGTGTGGGTCAGTGGACCATTATTCAAGCCTCCTGTTTATTTGGGGATGTGGGAGATGGAAAGTTTCTATTCTATACTTATATACTAAACTCCATATTAATGTAGAGAGATGTTTATGTGTGGCAGTCTGTAAAGCCACTGAAAGCATTTTAATTGATTGAATTTAAGTGTTCAGGAAATGGATATTCTCATTTTGAGATAAGAGAGTAAAACGCCAATATAGAAATTAGTCATCAGGCTTCAAGGCTCCAGCGAGATGTGTCACAAGAGACCATGATAAATAATGTAGTCGGTTTTATTGACGGAAGCATCTTAAGGTTGGCCATCAGTGATTTCCTTCCTTTTAAATTAAAGAATAAATCATACAGACATATTGATCATTTGCATTGGATCTGGCTCACTTGTGTCATTCTGTTTCTCTCTGAGCATTTATAAAACATACATATTACGTTATTATGAACCGTTTTGGCTTCATCTCCATAGAGTCGACATACAAGCTCACCATCAACAGTGAAAAACAAAACGTGTATATTAATCTACTTCCAGCCATTGTCCTTTGTAGCTATGTTACCTTGAGACTCAAACTGCTCCACAGCCTCCCTCAAAGCCTCATCAGGGTCCATCTCAAACTCCTCCATGTTCTCCCTGACAGCAGCGTCAAAGGTCTCCTGTGTGATCCTCCGCTTCGCCATGTTTCCACCCTGAAAGTGAGATAATGGGGATGTCAAAAGATGAGAACCATCACAGCCTTACCAAAGATAGCTAGCAATAGCTTTTGTTAGCTAAAATATGTTACGTTTCTGCTCTTGTTGACAAATATAACTACGCTGATTCACAAATGTATCATTAAACAAGTCGTTTGTAATGTTAAAAAAATATATATCGTCTTAAATATATCACTTAACTGTTAACCACCGCCCTGTAACAGACAACCTGCTCAACTGTTATGAATGAACCGACAGCTACTGTCGATTTACGCACTTTCCGTACTCGTCTGTGTTCACGAAAAAACGAGCGCGGGGCGTGAATTGTGCGTAACAACGTACGTGAATAGCAACTTCCGCAAAAGTTCCCACTCAGATATACTCTCGGTCGGGACATGAGAGCGAAACATTAGTTCCACTACAAGAACCGCCTCGCCTGACAACGACTTTATTCATCAGCAGGAGGAGAAAAAATTACAAATTGAGTCGCTGGTTATGTTTCGTATCAAGAAGAGGGAAACGCGACGTGAATAGCCGTTACGTTAGACATTAACGGGCACTTCTTAGTGAAAGTTTTTTATGTTTATGACGTTCCCTTCAAAATAAAAGAGGCGTTTTTGTAAAGTATAATGTTCCCCTATTAAACCCTCTCGTCCAGTAGATATATATCGAGAAATGTGTTTTAAAATAATCTTTCTACCGTTGTGTCACAGAATTGCACGAAAACGTATTGTATAATCGCCTTACTGTTACTGGTGTTGTTTTATTTTGAAAAAAATAATACCGGAAGTTGTTATCCATGCATATGATTCAGGTAGAAAACACAGGAGAGGCTGGATGGACGTGGGTCCGTCGGTAAATTGGTATATTTTGCAGGTGTTTTGTCTTCGGACGACTCAAGATGGCAGCCAGCACAGACGCCCCCGAGCCCTGGTACCTGGCTCTGCTGGGCTTTGCAGAACACTTCCGCACGTCGAGTCCACCCAAGATCCGCCTGTGCGTGCACTGTCTGCAGGCGGTGTTTCAGTTCAAGCCGCCTCCCAGGGTCGAGGCCCGGACTCACCTGCAGCTGGGCTCGGTGCTGTACCGACACACGAAGAATAGCGAGCTGGCCCAGACTCACCTGGAGAAAGCGGTGAGATACCTGGCGGTGGCACCTGATAGTGAGCATGTCCACCAGTGTGTGTTGCTTTTTAATTATTAAAAAAATCATGCTCTATGTGATGCTGACACTAATATTTACCTTTCTTATTTGTTCCCCAGTGGTTTATATCACAGCAAGTATCCTTTTTGTGTACAAACTGATACAAGGTGTGTTCCCTCAGCATGTTTTATAATAAGGTGATGGATATATGTTGGCACTAACCCAGCTGATGATGTGGTAGTGACAGTTTCTTAATGATTTGTATCAGATCTCTCAATTTGAAGATGTGAAGTTTGAAGCAGCAAGTATTCTGTCAGAGTTCTACTGTCAACAGGTAGGTGCATCCAGTCAGTAGTAGTTAGGGAACTTTAGCACAACTGTGTTTAAATGCATGCACGATTCATATTGCAGCTTGTGTGTTTGACTCGCCTGTTTTCTACTTTCTAGACCTTGGTGGACTCTGCGAAACCAGTGCTGCGGAAGGCCATCCAGATTTCCCAGCAAACTCCCTACTGGCACTGCAGACTGCTTTTTCAGCTAGCAGTAAGACAGTATTATGTTTTTTCCAAACTTACAGATATTTGGTGAATTAATTTGAAGCCTGTTTAATTTATGTGTGGGGTGTTCTTTCTCTCTCCCTCTCTCTCTTAGCAACTGCATGCATTAGAGAAGGACTTGGTATCTGCCTGTGATCTCCTCGGAGTCGGAGCAGAGTATGCGAGAGTCATGGGCTCAGAGTACACAAGGTAGACTGATCAGATTTATGTTTTAACACACTGAGAGGTTACACTTCAATGCTCATTATCAAACATTAAGTTTGTTTTCTTTGTTTCCCGCAGAGCTTTGTTTTTGCTAAGTAAAGGAATGGTAAGCTGAAATCATTCTCTGCTAATTAAAGGCACTTTATGTATCATATTTCTGTTGCTTTCTCACCATGCATCTCTGTAAACTGAATGTACATCTGCGGCTCTGCAGCTGCTGCTAATGGAGCGGAAGCTGAGCGAGGTGCACCCTCTGCTGTCGCTGTGTGGGACCATCGTAGAAAACTGGCAGGGAAACCCCATTCAGAAGGAGTCCCTCAGGGTTTTCTTCCTGGTGCTGCAGGTCACACACTACCTGGATGCTGGACAGGTACAGCTGTGTCAGTATGTCTCACCACACACTGCATCAAGAGCTGCGTGTTAAAGTAAAAACATTGGATATTTTTCACACCTTTTGACAAAAAAGTAACAAATCCTCTTCATCTCTGTGTTGGGTCCAGGTAAAGAGTGTGAAGCCCTGCCTGAAGCAGCTGCAGCAGTGTATCCAGACCATCTCCACTCTCCAGGATGACGAGATCCTTCCCACTAATCCAGCAGCTCTCTTCCACTGGCTGCCCAAAGAGCACATGTGTGTGCTTGTGTACCTGGTATGACGTTGTCACACAGAAACAGACAGATGATGTTCCTTAAAGATACATAATTTTCCTCTTACCTGTAGTTTTGGTGGGAGTTGCTGAGTTTTAGAGTTTTGTCTGCCTTCTCTTGAATATAATGAAACTAGAAGGCACTCAGCTCGTGGGATCATGACCCGGTTACTCAAGATAATCCACAGACTGTGTTGTGAGCAGTTTTATGTAGGAACTATTTTTTTTCTACCGAACTACACCCACCAACTGTATCACCTCGCAGAAGGAAGCGTGCGTCTACTCATGGACGAGAGGCTTGCAAACTGAGCTAGCTAACGTTGCAGCTCAGTCCAGGAGGACGCCGTTAATGTTTACATTCCTTGCCATCTCGCTTCATTATATTCAAGAGAAGGCAGACGCCTCTACAGGTGATATCTCCGAAACTCGGGATCTCTCACCAAAACAATCTAAATGGATGATGAACATTAAAAGCGTAATCATGCATTCTGAAAGAGCATATCCTTAAAATGCAGCTACAACATAACATGTTTTTTGTACAAAAGGTGACGGTGATGCACTCGATGCAGGCGGGCTACTTGGAGAAGGCCCAGAAGTACACAGACAAAGCTCTCATGCAGCTGGAGAAGCTGAAGAGTAAGTTTGCTGGAATACGCTCACACTGCTTATTTCCCCCCTTGATGACGGTGACGTTGAACCAACTCTGATCCACCCGTATGTGTTCAAAGTGCTGGACAACAGTCCCATCCTGTCCACGTTCCAAGTCATCCTGCTGGAGCATATCATCATGTGCCGGCTGGTCACCGGACACAAGGCCACGGCTTTACAAGAGGTGCGCCATCTGCTGTAGCAGCACAGACTCTATAACACCAGGAGGTTGTTTGAGCTTTTTGATGGTAGTTTAAGATTGTGATGAGTGCTCTCTGTATTTAGATTTCTCAGGTTTGCCAGCTTTGCCAGCAGTCTCCCAGACTGTTTACAAGTCACGCTGCTCAGCTTCACACACTACTGGTAAGTCTGCAAGCAAAAGAAGCACACCTTTATTGAAGCATGACATGAATGATGATGGATTCCAGTGAAATATCCAGTATAACAATAATGTGTGCAGCTCAACCAGCACATGTTGGTTTTGGGCCTCAGTTGCAGACAGAAAAGTAGCTGTTGAATTGCTCACTGTTTACAAGATGCATCTGTCTCAGATAATATGAACCATTCACATCTGTTTCTTTTTTTTCTGTGTCAGGGCCTCTACTGTATCTCAGTGAACTGCATGGATAATGCTGAGGCTCAGTTTACTGCTGCTCTACAGGTAAGTTGTTAAGGCCCCTATACACCACACTGACGTCTAAAAAACTAGCTGCGACAAAGGTCGACTGTTGAGTCGTGTCATGTCGCCTCTGTCAGGGCAAAAAAAAAGCTGCACTTGAACACACCGCAAAGACTACAGCTGGCAGATAAAATGTTGCAAATGGCAGAGGAGGAAAAATAAGGAGAAACTGCACTAAGTGGGTGAAATCATGGAAAGTGCAGTAACAAACTCAAGGGGCTTAAACTTAGACTGTATGATCCCATGGGGCAATTCCTTTTCACAGCACCGTACCCGTCAGGCAGACAGTACATACAACAGTGCACAAAAACATCACGTACAACAACACACCATTAAAAAACATAGTACCAAACAGCAATTACAAAACCACACTCAAGGCCTGTTATTTAGGGCAGTTCCCTTTCTTTTTCCGTTTCTCTTTTCTGCACTGACCACTTACCTGAACTGCCAATCAGAGTGACTTCTTTCACTGCACGCTGAATCCACCAAAAAAGCCTCCAACAGTGCCAGCAGCGCAGGACACATCGCACTGACTAGAGCCCCGGACACTCAATGATTATCCTGCCAAAGTCCGACAGCCTTTAGATCACATTGTGCCTTTGGAGTTTGAACTCTCTCAAATCTCCTGGGTTCATCCACATATTTGAATATATATTATAATATTTTTTTTTCTGCTATTAGATGACAACACACCAGGAGCTATGGACATTTATTGTGACCAACCTGGCCAGCGTCTACATCCGGGAAGGCAACAGACATCAAGAGGTGAGGAAACGGCTCCTTCCTCCTTCATTTCAACATTTACAAATGTACATTTATGTGATTTTCTTCAGCTTGGTTCTAACTTATTTTTGAATCAACAGCTGTACAGCCTTCTAGAGAGGATTAATCCAGATCATAACTTTCCTGTCAGGTAGCTACAGATGCGTTGTCACATCATGTAAGTTTGTTCCCTGTATTTTTTGTTGAATTTCAAAATAATATAACTTTTTCAGCTCTCATTGCCTACGAGCTGCAGCGTTTTACATCAGAGGGCTCCTGTCTTTCTTCCAGGGACGTTACAACGAGGCCAAGTAAGAACACCTTACTTTTAAATTGAATACGTGTGCTTTAAAAGTGACATTCAGTGCTGATCTCAAGCTTATCACGTAAACTTACATCAACAGAAGATTTCTGAGGGAGACCCTGAAGATGTCTAATGCTGAGGACCTGAACAGGCTGACGGCCTGCTCGCTAGTCCTACTGGGCCACATCTTCTTTGTCCTGGGCAACCACAGGGTGAGTCTACATATTACCACATATCCCCTGCATTAGACCACACACTGCAGAACCTGTATCTATGAGCTGCAGCTGTAATCTTTACTAACTGTCTGTTTCCATATTGCAGGAAAGTAACAACATGGTGGTTCCTGCCATGCAGCTGGCCAGCAAGATCCCAGACATGTCTGTGCAGCTGTGGTCCTCTGCCCTTCTCAAAGGTACAGCGGTCACTCAGCCGTAAACTCACAGTGAGGTTCATGTTTGATTTTATGTTAATTTGAGGTTACAGGAAATATTTTCCCAAATTATGTGAAAGGTGTAGAAGCAGAAGACAGGTTTATATTTTGGCCTGATGGGGGCGCAAAAGAACAGCTTATTGTGTCCAGAACTGGAACGGCTTCAACCTAGAATATAAAGTATAAACGTGCTCAGTAAATTCATTAAATTAAATTAAATTAAAGCAGTCTCCCCTTTTTTATTTTGATTTGATCAGTGGAGACTTTGGTCTGATGTTGGCACTAGATGAAATGTCAGAGGGTCACTAAAAACATTATGATCAACGACCACATCAGATCTCAAAGGTATGAATGAAACATTTTATTTAATTAAACCCATTATTATGAATATGTTGTTTTTCATAATAGCAGCATTATAAGAGTTTGTTTTTATGTAATAATAGACATTTCTTCTTTTATTTCGTGATACCAGTTTTTCACATACGATTTGATTTCATGGCAGTTTTTTGGGACGCACTTTGTTTAAAGACAGTGATGTTGTCACCTTTCTCTCACTTTCCAGCCAATTGCATGTCCCCCGCCTCTAAAGCTAGCAACTTAACAAATGCTACCAGACTTGTCCAGTTAGCAGCTGTTAGCTTGAGCAACAACAACATTGCTGTCAAAGTCATTCTGAATCAACTAACCATCCTGCACTGTCAATATACACAGTACAGAAACAGAGAAACTAACACCTCATAGCTTCATACGCTGCCTACCTACCTAGCTTGGCAGCTAATGTGAGCTGGATAGTTCAGAGTTACCTCTACCACATTTTAAATCACATTTCAGCCAGGGATCTCTGCACAGAGATAGATACACAACTCTGTGAAGATTATAAAAACAGTCTCTCTGTGGTTGCAAGCAAACATTGCCACCGCTGGCTCTTCACGCTGATGCTGAGTAATAATTTAAGCTCACAAGCCAGCCGAGCTACTGAGCTACACAGGCAGCATCTGCAGCCTTGTAGAGATAAATAAATAAAAGATGTTTGTCTGGACCTTCTTTGACATTGATGCTGCCTTAGCTAACAGAAGCTAACTGGCTAAATGTGGTTGCTGTTTTTGAGCTTACAAGAAAATGTGTCATAAATTGCATTTAACAACATTTAAAATGATATTATAATAATGTATTCTTTAAAATGCTGGTTCCTTCACATATTTTATTTAGTTTATTCATGTGAATATTTCATAATGTCTCTTTTATCTGTTTAATATTGAAAACTTTGGGGTTTCATTCACATAAGAACTCTGTGGTTATGGACGGCTGCGTTAGACAACAAACCCAAGAGTCAACAAAGTCATGGATCTGATTGTCACACTGATCTTTTCCCATCAGATCTGAACAAGGCTTGTGGGAACCCCATGGACGCCCACGAGGCCGCTCAGATGCACCAGAACTTTTCCCAGCAGCTCCTGCAGGACCACATCGCGGCCTGCAGCCTCCCTGAGCACAACCTCATCAGCGTAAGCACAGCACCAACACGTCAACCTACAAACAGTGAGCCTGGATTTTGAAAGGTACTAAGAAGTAATGTGTGGTGTGTTGTGTTCCAGTGGACCGACGGCCTCCCTCCTGTGCAATTTCAGCCTCAGAATGGACCCGCTACAAGCCTGGCCAGCCTGCTCTGAGAACAAAATCCCACCCCGACAGGGAAAAGGAGACGCAGGAGAGCGATTGCAGAGAAAATAACATGAAAATGTGAATAGAAAAAAAAAGGAGATGCAGCTGATGAAGGGGTAAGAGGAAGAGGAGGCGTGATAATGAAATCAGAAAGTGCACTGTGTCATCTGGCAGGCTTCCATCCGGTCCATTCCTTCATTTATTTGGGGCACTGGGGCATCAGTGGATCACTGGATTTTTAAGTAATTGAAACTTTCTGGAGAGCATAATGGGCACATGTTTTATTACACTGACACACTGGAGTAATTGTAATCGTATATTCTTGGAAATATGCTTATATGAGAAGATTGATACCACATTAATATCTGTGCGATTTTATAAAGCAGCCAGTTAGCTTAGCTTAGCAAAAAGACAGGAAATGAAGAGAAACACTTTAATAGCACTGGTAGGTGGATTCTGTTATGTTTGGACGGGCCCAGGCTACCTCTGTCCCCGTTTCCATTCTTTGTGCTAACCTAAGTTCATGTTTATGTTTATTTAGGAATCCCTGGTAGAAGCACATGGATGTGTGTCTAGTTTTTCGAGGGTCCCAAACAGAAAAATACAATACAGACGTGCATTGAGAGAGCATAAACAATCAAACATGCTATGGTGACAAACACAAATGAGAGAAATTAAGAATGAGGTGATAGAAGAGCACAAGCAGTACAGAAAACAGGGTAAAAAAACAAAAAAACCTTAACATATGTAATGTGTATATATGGATGAAACTAAAACAAACCCAAGAAATTGAGAATATTGAAAAAACAACACATATAGGGGTATGTGGTTATCATAATATTTGGCAAGCTAAGTCTGCTATCTGCTGGACGTCCTAAGCGTGGTATTTAGCTTGTCTTCTAACTCACAGCAAGAAAGCAAATAAGCAGATTTCCTAAGATGTCAAACGTTTCCATCACAGGGTCCCTGTGGAGTTTTCCTGTAAACAAACACAAGTTTTGTTTACACTCAGTGTTACTCACCAAAACGCATCATGTGTAACGTGTCGAGTTACTTCCTCATGAAATACTTGCAAAGCTAATTTCTAAAGTAATTTCAATCCAGCATAGTTTGCAACAGATTGCAATCATTTGCAAACAAATTGTCCTGCTTTATGAAGCGTTCCCAAGTCCTGATGTAGTTTCCCAAGTTTCGAGGAATCTCATGATACTATCGCCTGTTACAAGGTAACAAACCACCGGTAGAAACTGGGTCCATTGTGCTACTGAAGGTCAAAAACTCCAGAGGGAACCTTTTCAAATTCAAGCAATTTGTCGCCTTCGTTAAGATAATCTCTTTGCTCGATTGTGCAAGACCATCGTGGAGGTTTTTCGGATGAAGTAAAGAGGGAGTACTCTTAGCTTTTAAGATTGAATTAGCGTCAAACTCAGAGTTAAATCGTCCAAACAGACTCAGTGTATTGTTGTGCATGAACTCAATATCTGTTCGGCCAGTTCTGATATCAGGAGGGATACATTTGGATATACAGTTCACTATTTATCTGTAATGATCTTAATGTGGTGTCGTGGTATGTTTGATATGTACGAGGTCGAGTGGACAGCTGCATATGTGGTGAATTCACTGAAGAGGAACAGATGTGAGCATTCATGAGATGGAAGACACTTTAACCCTATATTAGATGTAACACAGCCTGAACCAGCTGCTTGCTTGACACTGAATCGTATTTATTAATGTGTTGATGGTGTGGAAAGTCTGTGATTCATCAGTACTTGGATCATTTTTGGACACAATTTGCTGCCTGACTGCACTTCCCTTTAAATTTTTACAGTTTCACCCTCACTGCGGTGTATGTCGATGTGCTGTGCACACTGTGTGGAGTCAAGAAACAAGTAATGATAAGAAAACAAACCGACTGTTACCTCTTTGCACATGTTGTTTCACGATGAAACTCACATTTTAACCTTTTCCATGGAAGCATTTTTCACACTGATGGGTTTTAATCTCATTTTCTGTTGTACTAGTTTCTTCCAGACGATGGCAGTATAAATCTGTATTTAAACAACTTATTTATTTAATGCTGTTTTTCATTGTACCAGATACATTTGTCGCTCGCCGTTATTGATTACCGTTTGATATATTATCAAATAACTGGTAGGACTTGATTTGTTTTGGCTTTATTTGTGTTTTATTCAGTAAAGACATTCGTTCTGACATATTTCTGTTCTGACAGTGCTCAGTATTTCAAAATAAACTACTGAGTTTAGTCATTCGCAAAGTTATTCCTGCAATAAAGTACGGTATAGATGCCATTAATTGAAATGGCATTTTACATTATGTCACAAAACTGAATGTTTCATTTTTGTTTTCTCATTTTCACTGTGCTTCAACACATCTACCACTTTTTATAAATAAAAATTCAAAAGCAGAATGACTTGATTATTCTTATTTCATAAGCCTTTAAAGGATAAGTTCACCCAAAAATGAAAATTCAGTCATTGTCGACTTACCACATGCCGACGGAAAGTCAGGTGAAGTTTCGTAGTCCACAAAAAACAACAACAAAAAATAAACGGACAGCGTAATCCAAGTCTCTGAAAGCCCCATAATCCCAATTGATTTGAAAAAAACACGTTATTTTCAACCTTTTTAAAGCAGAAATCTTCACTGTATTATCTGGGCTCAAAGCGTTGGCGTGCACCCCATCTGAAGTGGGTGCATGAGCTTCATCACACGTCAGAGGAGACTTGGATTATACCAGACAAGCTCTACGGAGCCATTTCATGTTGTTTTTTTGCTTTGTTTTGTTTTGTTTTGGGGTTTTTGGGGTTGTTTTTTTTCTCCCAAATCTTCTTCCCCATCTACTTCAGCTGTGAATGCTGAAACAATGATTTGATGAAGCTCCACAGATGTTTTGTGGATTACGAAACTTCATTTTGGGTGAACTGATCCTTTAATATTTGATCGACTGCAGCTACATGAAACATGAAAAGAGTGGGACGAGACAATGAGTGTCGAGGCGTGCAGATGCTCTGTGTGCTGCAGTGTGACTTGATGCCACTGCATATTAAAACGAGGCTCACCTCGGATCTGATAAGCAGAAATGACAAACAGTGGAAGAAATAAAACAGGTAGATCAGATAGTAACACTTGTTGTACTGGCTGTCTACTCCACTGGATTTTAAATGAAACAATGACGATAAAATCAAAGTTCTCTCCAAGTGCTTTTTCTACAGGGGTTGGGTAATCTTGTTCATAATTGCTTCATAAGTAAAGTGTCACTGCTCTGAAAAACAGAGCTGACCTCCAAGGAACAACTGAGTGATCTGAAGACTATGACGTACGTCCAACTCGGAGGCCATCGGGACCTCGGGGGAGATTAGGATCACCAAAGGTCATCCGAGGCCTTGTGTTTCAGATCATAACGAGTTGCATCCTGCTGTCTGTGAGGTTGTTTTCAGCTTTCAGAAAAAGAGGAAGAGTGAGTGTTTCTCTTTGAGTGACAGAGAAACAAAGAGGAAGAATCAAAGCAGCAGGTGGTGGGTGAGAGAGGGATGATTTGGTGTTTGTTACAAATTATTCAAACCTCAGTATCCTGAATGAAAGACAAGAAGTTTGGCGTTTGAACTCGAGATGTTCCAGCTCATTCTGCAGTGAGGTGACTCACACGCGTCAGGCAGGTAAAGTACACCAGGGACTGTGATGATCCTGCTGGGTTTTTACTCTTCAGTGAGCAGCCAGCCTGCAGAGTCCTGCCACAGAGGGAGGCACACATGACAGTAACTGCACAACATGTAACTACACCAGAGAAATCTGTCTGTCTATTTTTTGATTAATATAACAATAATTTGCCATAAAAATAAAATATGGCCGACAGGATCTGTATTATAAACTACTTTAAAGCAAATTTTAAAAAAATATTTTAATTAAAATTATACTTATGTGCAGTTTTAAGGAAGATAAAAGGTGGTTGAGATTCAAATATTCACCATCAGAGCCGATTTCGACAAAACAACTGCTGTAAAAATGAAAGTAAACTCACAGTCGTAAATTAAACTGTCAGCTGTCTTGATTTACATTCATAAAACATCTTATTTTGAAATTTTACACACGCTCGTCAGCATTTCTTTCAAGTGTGAACATGAGCTCGTGCAGCCAATCGCTGTTCACGCGCAGCCCCCCCTCCGAGAGCTCATCTATTTATCTTTTCTTTACAAATAAATACATTTTATAAACCAACACGATGGCTTCAGACTGAAAGACTCGTCGCTCCTCTCTTATCTTCCTCCACCGGCTGGTGCCGACAGACTTGTTCACCAGGAGGCGGAGGGTTAGTGAGAAGTGAAAAGTTTTGGGACGCTCGAGGTGTCTTGGACGCAGCTGAAAGGAGCCATTTCCTGCCAAATAGTGAGCCCCGTCTAATCGTGACTGCAGCAGCTACTTCCTGCATTGTTACAGTACTTAATGAGGATTAAGTTGAAGCTGTCATGTTGTAAGGGGCGGCCATTAGGCCTCCTCCACATGGAGAGAGGAGGGAGAGGAGAGAGGTCTGACCTCACCTCTGTTTGATTTCAGAGCTGGAGCCTCACCTGGACCAGGACCTGATGGTCTGACTCTGTCCTGACACAAAAAAATGTTCTCATATCATCGTAGTTGTGTAATAGTGAGCCTGTAAACAATGAGTGAACATAATATTTAGCTTGCAGTTGTTAAATAGATGATGTGGACAAAGGAAACAGGACCAGCTGACAGTATTATATAATCCAACACAACATCACAAAGTATGTTTCAAAAAATATCATTCATTTAAAATGAAGACTGTGACCTCCTGTCATGACCTGACATTTATTATAAGCTCCAGATATTATAGATAGTTATCATTACCCGGTGATTTTCCAGCTTTATTAAGTATTTTTGAATAAAAGACGTATTAACCATTTCATTAAAATATGACCAGGCACCAAAAGGGGCCGCTCTAAAAATGATAGGCTTTTAAACATTTTATTATTTTTCTATTTGCTTATTATGTCTGTAAATATTTCTCAATATTAAGTTTTAAATTCTGTTTGACAGGCTTCCCTATAAAGCCAGCAGTCATATTGTGGTAAGGTCATACTTATTGGAAACATATTTATTTATAAGTATTTTTAAAAAGTTAAATGTATTCGATCTTTACTAGAATCAGCTAAATAAATAACAATCAAGTGCATTTTTAGCCACATTTGCTGTGTAAATCTAGGGATGGTAATATGAGTCGGTTGTTCAAATACTAAGAGGTACTGGCTCGATCGCCATGAAACCTTGTCCAAACATTCGTGGTCCCAAGAAGATGAATCCTAATGACTTTGGTGGTCCCCTGACTTCTAGCACCACCGTGAGACTGAGATGTTTGAGTGAAATGCCTTGACAGCCACTGCCTGGATCACCATAACATATGATAAAGGTATTCATGTTCCCCAGAGGATACATCGTAGAAAGTTCTCTTATTTTTTATCTAGCGCCACCAGCAGGTTAAACTTTTCAATTATTCATTAAAATGTCTGACATGTGCTTGCAGATTGGTACAAATTTTAGCACATACAGTGTATTCTTGTTCCCCAGAGGATGATTCCTAATGACCTTGCTGACACCTTGACTTCCTCTAGCAATGCCGCTGATTTCATTTTTTGTTTTGTTTTGTGTAAATGTCTTGATAAACGTTGGGTGGATATCCATTTTTATACTGAATAAACAGGGGCAGCGTACCACCAGAGTAACCACTGACTGCTGCTTGCTGTAGCTGCTGTCGCCTAGCTAGCTGCTAGCAGTCCCAACAGGATGTTGGTGTTGTTTACACTGCGAGCACAGGAGCTGTAGGCCGCTGGGAAGAGGAGGTTTTCAGGCCCAGGCTGGAGGGAATCCAGAGGGGAATGCTTACAGGGAGTGGAGCACCAAAGGGCACCAGAACTGGAGCCGGACTGGCAGTGGACCAGGCTCAGAAGCCTCTTAGTGAACACGGCCTGACCGGTGCCAAGCACAGCCTCTGAAACCAACAGAGGCTAGTTTGAAGACAGGACTCTGACTCATCAGTCTGCGCCCACCTCCGGACAACTGAGCTACACTCGGACTGTCATCTCTTTTGGTACAAAGTCGGGGGCTAGCATGTTAGCATGCTAACGTCAGTAGATAGCTCTGAAACACAACTCATAGACGTCTTTGACATGACATCAAAAATGTTATTTCTTTCATTTCTGTTTTTTAGTTAATTATTGAATGCTTTAGATTAAAATTCTTACATATTGCACCTTTAATGTCTTTTTATCTTTCCATTCGACTTGTTTCGACTTCATTCAGCTTGTGGCCTTCATCAGGGAACAGTTTGAAGTCGTGCCAAACAAAACGCCACAATGTAAATACCTTAACGTGGTTATTACCGACTGAGGTAATACCTGCTTGTCCCTGAGTCCACAGGAAGAGTGACAAAATTAACAGGAAAAAATCCATCATTATCTATAAACTCAAGGGTGCCGTTCAATTTTTGCTTTGGGCAGGGTGATTATGAGAAGACGGCCCCTTGGTACAGAGTTTATTGCATTTATACGAGGTAATCTGTAGCCTCAGGAGACGGAGTGGTAGGATGAGAGGACGGAAACAATCAAGCCTGATGACGCAGCATCATCTAGAGAGGGCTCTTTTTGTTGTCATTTAAAGAACAGCAGGATAACGCTGACAAAGCACTCAAACGCCCTAACCCCAACCCCTCCCCCCCACCTGTTAGAGAACAGCAGCCCCTACCCACTTCAGTCTTTATGGACTTCTCTCAGATCACAGTATTTCAAACACATATGTGTGTATGTGCGGTGATATGGGTGTTTGTGGACGACAGGGGATTAGTTCAGTTCACAGAGATGCTTTGAAGGTCTTGTCATGAAAGAGGCAGCCAGCTGGATCCTTCATGGAAGCGATATCGCGCCCTCTGCTGCTGTGTGTGCTCCAGACTCGGATGTATGGATCTGACACTGCAAGCCTGGCTGACTGGTCATTAATGCAACCATCCCATTAAACCGTCCTGTAAAGTGAGATGTTTTAGTTGCAAGGATGGTGTTGCAGAGGAGTTATCTGACAGTCGATGCGGGAATGTTACTTTTTTGTGAGTTCATGTGGGAATTATGGTGTTTGGGATCATGGTTTAGATTTTCATGTGGGGTCAATCGTGCTGCTAGTGTGAGTCCTTAAGAGACATGGGGTAATAATATGATGCTGATGCAGGTCCCTGTTGAGAGCGTTGAGGTAAACATGAAGCTGAGGCTGCTGGTGTGAGACCAAAGTCTGAGTTTGGGGTCACAATATCAGATTTTAACTCCATGATTATCGTTCACAATCAAAGTATTATCACGATATCTACCCACACTGAGGTTAGAGTGTCTTGCTGCAGCAGTAGAAACCACACACTGTGGTAGCAGCTAGCTAGTTACCGCATATTCTTATTTTCTCTGCTTTATGACATTGGCAACCAGCGTTAAAGGTTCTGTATGTGAGATTTTTGAACACTAATATAGCAGCAAAAAACGATTTGCTATATAAAGATACATACTTCCTGTGTGTGTGTTTTGACCCCAACTGCTCTGCTAACAGGCTCCAACTCGACTTGTAGCCGGCGTTTCTCTTCGCGATGAGCAAGTCACTTGATGGGTGCATAAGTGTGCAGGCTAGAGTCGGCACGATAGCTGATTCGCCGTTACTGATATTATTAATTTGTTTCGCAAATGTTGAAATCGCAAGATGTCGCTAACTGTAGTATGTAGCGCCTTTATTATTAACACAATATCAATATTTAATTAATAAACGTCACAGTTTCCGTACTGCCACGCCTCTATTGTGTGGTAACTCAAATTCCTGGCATGGCATGATTGAATTAGAGGAGGCTCTCTGGCCTTTACTACTCTCTTCACCCTTCACTTTAAACACTGCCTCACAGTTTACATCCAGTACGATGCACACGGTGGACTCTACATGGCCTCAGGCTTACTATGTGTCTGTTATAGCTGCTATTTTGATTAAACACAACTTTATTTAGGAGTACGTGCTGCACGAACACAATACAAACTAAAAATAAATCCAGATTTAAAAACTATATTTAGACACGGGGGGCCCCCCTCTGCGACACTGTTCGCACTTTAAGGAATATTAAAGGACCCACATTAGCGGATGTTGTGCTGTGGAGGTGCAGAGTCCCTGACAAATTTGCAGCCAATTAAATGACAAAAAAAAAAAAAAAGCAATTAACATGCTGTAAACTGGGGACTGTTGACAGCCTCTTTGGGGCCACCCGGCTGGTCTTGCACTGTTTTATCAGTTACGCACTAAATTGTGTATTGTTCCATGTGTTGCATGTTTCTCTGTTGTCTATACGTTTCTGGTGTGACTGGATCCAGTATGTGCACGAAAGTCACGTTGCTTGTTTTATGTCTTTAATCTGTGTTTGGACGCAGGTGAGTGTGATGGAGGAGATGTGTGACGCTCTGCTCCTTATTGTGACATGGTATATGTGTGCGTGCGTGTGCGTGTGTGTGTGTGTGTGTGTTGGAGGGGGGGGGGATTTCTGTGCCTGCCGGTGCAGCCATGGGTCAACCCGAGGGAGCCCTGTCACGGTCGTCCCGCTCCGGCCCTCGGTGGTCAGTGGCTTTAACGTGATGTGATCCGGTCGCCCTGGCGCGCCGAGGTGCGCATGCCCACTAAGAGGACGCAGCGGCTCCATGTGTGTTGAGGCGCATTATTTGGCAACAGACGCGGCAGCGGGGAGGGCCGAAAAAAAAAAAAAGAGGATATCCCCTGGATTTCTAAAAAAGCAACGATTTATCGAGGTTAACTGCAGATTAAACATCCCCTGGGTCGACCATCGGCGAAGGACGGGCAACAAAGCGACCGAGTAAGTTGACTGAGGTGAAGCCGAAGTTTTTTTTGGGTTTTTTTTTTTTTTTTTAGAAAAGCGGACCGAGGGGAGCTCTTTTATTCGGAGTCGTCGAGAGGAGCCAGGGTTTTTTTTTTCTTTTCCTCCACCTATCTGTGACGATAAAGGAGCTGATGGGCTGTTGAAAAGTAACACTTCTCCGCAGAGCCAAAGGTTGAGCACCGGGGAGGAGAGAGAGCCAGAGGAGGGGAGGAAAAGGGGCTGGTGGTGGGAGGTGGGGGAGGCTCAGTCAGCCGAAAAAAATATTTTATTTCACGTTTTTCTTGCGTGTGCCAGCCGGTAACCGCGACCCGGTAATGTGCGGGGAGAAGCCGTGAAGCGAAGGTAAGGATTATACCGCTCCGTCTCCGGCGGCTCTCCGGCGGCGAGCTGCCCGTCCGTGGGCCGGTCGATGAAATCTATGACTCGGGTTGTTCACTCGGGAGGGGGACGGCAGGTAAACAGTCCCGGTACTTTTTCTTTCTTTTTTAAAAAAAGGTGAAAGTTTGTGTCCCCCCCCTCCTCCCCTTTTTTTGTGTGTGTGTGTTGTTGTTGGTAGCTGCTGGTTGTCCCGCATCGGGTTGAAGCCAGGTCAGCGACCGGGCTCGGTTCTGGTCCCCCCCTCTCTCCTCCACCACCTCTCCTCCTCGCTCCTGTGGGTCATGAAGATGAGTCCGGCTGGAGGACTTTTTCTTTTTTTTGTTGTTTTTTGTTGTTTTTTTTGTGTTACTACTTTGACTACCAATGGCTGAAGTGGGTTTAAACCCTCCGGAGCTAAAGTGGCTCCGTGTTGTTGTTTTGTGCGATGTTAGCTAATGTTAGCTCGCTAACTAACAACACGCTCACCTCGTCTCGAGGCGGTGTCAATAATAATAATAATAATAACACAAAAAGCCGGCTAGCTGCACATGTAGTGTGGGCCGGGTTTGGCTCGGTAAAGGGCCGGGTGTGCTTCGGATGGCGTACTGGGTGGTGTAACGTTAATGGTGGACGTCGCTGCCCGCTTTAAGCCCCCCTTGGCACCAGAGTCGGTTCTGCTATCTGGTAGCTAATCTTCCTACTTCTCTCTGTGACAACCGTAGTCTTCCTCCTCTTAAAGCTGAACACACACACACACACACACTCTGACACACACCCAGACAGCCACACGTACACACACACACACATTCACAGCTACACGAGTTAGCAGCGCTTTCGGAACCAGGACTCTGGTGGATCTGGACCGCGTTGATGTTTTCTGTTGTCTTGCTCATCTGGACACACTCAGAGGGATTTAAAGCCCTTTTTTGTTTTAAATATTTAATGATCAGATGTGAAGGAGGGTTGTTTATGGTGTGCAGACAGAAGCACATGCAGCATTTTGCATCTGTTGAAGGCACAGGCAGCTGCTGTGAACTTTATATTGTGAGAGTTTTAAAGATCAATTATACTTATGATGATTTTTTTTTAATTATGATTTCATAAGGTCCTATTACATCATGTCTTTTCTGTTATTAGAGACTTAAATCAACTTTTTGTTATTGTTATTTGTTGTTTTTGTTATGGCTGCAACTAACCATTATTTTTCATTAATCGGCTGATTTTCTTTTCTGGATTAATCGTTTGGTTTGTAAATTGATAGCACTTTTGTGACGTCTTTGTGTGTCTTTGTCCAGTCAAAGCAGTAGAAACTCACTGCTTCCCAGAAAACCAGTGTCGCCAGTGTGACGTCAATCAGTCGTCAGCTGTCATCTTTGCCACGCCTCCATAACAACACATATCAAAGTGATTTGCATCTCTCTTTTTTTTGTTATCTCTCTTTTCTTTGTTTGTTCGACCATGACCGTTAACAGTAACGTTAACCGTTTACTCCCAACGCTAGCAGAGACCAGGACAAACAAAACTGTTATGTCGCGTGCGAACCACCTACTGTGTCTGGTCGACAAACCACTGCTGGGTGAACCCGTCACTACCTGTGCGCCGCTTGTGATGAGACCTGTGCACTGTAAAGACATTTAAGCGAGTAGTGTGTGTGTGTGCATGCCAGGGCTGTTTTGGTCGCACTAAAATCTTTCCGGTGTGACTAGAAATTGTCATTGGTTGCACTGCGCTGGTGTGCGCGTAATCGCAATCCCTATTTAAATGAAGAAAAACATTTATCGACAAGAAATGTTAAGAAATTCAAATAAGGTTTTGTTGTGCCGGTGCACCTAAATTAAAAAGTTAGGCGCACCAGTATAAGTAGTTAGTCAGGAGGCCTGCATGTAGACGGGATGGTATGGTGGTTAAGTGATCTGCTGTTTGGAGACTTTATTGCCTCTTTGTGGACATCTAGAACGAACACTCAGTTGTTTGTGTGAACAAAGGCTTTGTAATGTGTTATTTACATGTTAACAATCTGTTGCATTGTTTAGGAACTGTCGCTGTGAACAAAGTACAGGTTGCCTTTAGTGAAGGGGTTCGTCGCAAAAAAGAGAAGAATGGTTTGCTTTGACACTTGTTATGACAGACGGTGCTGAAGTTGATATACTGATCAGCATGTCCACCCCAGAGTTACTGTACTCATAGTATTAAAGATACGAGACCTGAGGGAGTCAAGAACTGCTTAGAAGTTTTGTTGCCGTCCAGAAAGCACTGTTCCAGTGATCACACACAAGACTGATCCAGAGTAGTTGTGTAATCAGCCACTGTTCTGGAAAGAGTCGTCTGCTGGCCACACTTTAAGCTGCTGCACATGACTGCAGGGGTCACAGGGCAGCTGTTTGGTCAGGGCTTCATGACTTCATCAAGTATATAGGCAGCAGTTTGCTCTCTAATTGCCTTTTTCTGCCTATTTAGTCTCGTCAGTGATGTTAGCTGCTGCAGCCAGCTCTGGCTTGAAGTTATTTACCGTGCCAACTCAGATTCAATCCTTTATTTTGATCAGGCCAGGAAAGGTTTTGCTTCTAGCTGGTGCTTGGAGAACCATCGTTCCTATCACTTGTTATTCTGGCTGATGCACCCAGATAATTGATAAGAATATTTTGCTGGCGCAGCAGTTTTTCCAAGGTAGTGCGGTTGCGTGGTTGCACAGTGTTCTTCTGAAAACCCCCGTGCAGTGTAGAAATATGTTTTCACAGGTTAAAGGTCTGTCAGTGGGTAAATAAAATGCAGAACACGTACAGTATGTGCAGCCAGACATCAGTGATGGCTGAGAGTGACTCTGCCCGCCTGAGTGAAGAGTGATTGAGTGACTGATGGTCGACATGATCCACAAGTGACTAGATGAATATCCGCAGCGTGGCAGAAAACCAGACAGGTGTAGATTCTGGCGAGTGCGGTAGCAACCTGATACCAGATTTAAGTACTTGTTTTCTGCGTTGGTGAAAGCAACACTCACCAAGAGTCAAGTACCTGTACAGATCAATTTGATGATATGGTAGTGATCATTGTGATGTAATTACACTGCAGTGTTGAGTTTAATTACATAAACACTTGAAAAAACACAGACTGTATAATCTTCACTCTCACTGTGAGGTAATTAACCAAATAATGCAATAATGAGATCTAAAGTAATTAGTTTTAGACTTTTTTTGAGCATCAAAAACTAAACAGTAACACTCAAACTATCAACAGTGAAAGAGCTGTTTGTTGAGAAAGCTAACATGTGTATAAGCCGTATTAACTCTGATTAATAGTTATGTCTTAATGATAAGATGACAAAAGTAGTGTTTGTTACAAGACCAGCCAGATGCAAGATCATTGTAAAAATGATGTACTGCAAATAAGCAGCTATGATTATTCTATAGTAATATTTGTCTATATACTTTGGCACCCCATGATAAACCTTATTTAACTGCAAAATGACAGGATCCCGACAGTGTTTCTTACACTGCTGTGTAACATTTAAAGTGATACCTGCACACCAATCACAATACTGTGTTGTAACTTCTAATATCTGGGGTGTAGCTGAAAGAGTTTCAAACAGGGTGACATCCAGACATTAGAGAGAGAGATTCCTTTTTATTATAGGCTGTATGTTTATTCTTTTCACTTCCTCATTATTATATTTAGACTCTGTAAAGTTTGTCTTTTTATATCTCCAAGCTGCCAGCCTTATTTGTTTTTAATTAACGAGAAAATGCAATCAGAGTTAGGCATTATTGTTCGGCTTTAGCTTTTCTTACAAGTATGCTTAAAAGAAAGCTATGTACTAAGACTGGGTGGGTCGGGAATTTAAACAATACTACCACTGTTTACTGTTGTCCTGTACCGTGTCGTCCCACTACTCTATGTACTGTCATCAACGTTTCATTGCTACTGAGACACCAGCGTATGAGCTTTTCGTCATACTGTATACCTGTGCATTGGTACAATGACAATACAGATGAATTGAATTGAACAAAATATAGAATACAGTATTTATGACACAGTCACGATGTTATCAGCTGCATAGGTAGGGCTGGGTATGAAACTTCGACATGTTTACAACACCCACCGAATTGCTTCGATAGTATCGAGTATCGAAAGATGTGTTGTCATTCGATACTAAATTTCGATGTCTAAGGAATTGATCTCATCGCCGTCAGTGAGCCGATAAGCATGCAGCATGCTCGCTGATCCTAGATCTAATAGTGCTGGTGATTGGCTGTCTGGAGTCATGCAGGAAAAAGACCAGGTTAAGCCCAGAGTAGGAGTGTAATGTAATCTTTTGTTGAAACGGATGTTGCGATCAAAAAAAGTATCACTGAGGAACTGGTAGCGAAATCGAGGTATCAGTACTGGTATCTAAATGTTTTTAACGATGCCCAGCCCTGCATAGGCTAATATACAGTGCGTCTGTCATCGTGTTACGACAATTGAAATCAATTTTTTAACAACAGAAGGCAGTAAAGACAATTCACATTCATTCATATGTCCACTAGTGTGCCATTTATACAGAAATATCACCCACGTAGAAAGGCTGAGAAACAGCAAAGACGATGAAACTTTCCCCCTGTCAGAATAGATTTGGTCCAAAGTTTTTTGATACTTTTTAAAACTAATGGACTGATTAAAACGTATTGACCGACTGTCAGCCAAAGACATGTCACCATGACTACCACCAACCACCGTACAATGATGTCTTTACAGTGTCTGTAAATGCTGTTTGAGGATTTCCATCTGATTTGAATATTTATCAGGATAAAATTGTGTGGCGAGATAATTTGGATAATCGCACCATGAAACTTTCATGACCACTCGTGCAGACTGACAAAAATAGTGTAGAATTTAAATGTACAGTGTGTCTCCTTGGTCTGATACGTGGCGGTTTGCTTGCACATTCGTTTGTTTGCCTGATGTGTGAAGTTTCAGTTTAAGTTGCCTTCACAGCGTTTGCCTGTGATGTGGAGTTCTTGGTTGGGCGGGGGCTTGATGGAAATGTTTGTAAAGTGCCGTGGAGATGAAATGTGAAACTTGTCAGCCATTCAGATCCCCCGTTACAAAGATAGGGTCGGTGTCTATGTAAGGCTCGGGGGGGTGGAGGTGGGTGTGTGGGGTGGCACCCTGTGCTAACTTCTTCCTGCAGCATCATTTCACAGCTATATGCATCAGAATTAATTATACCATCTCACACACACACACACACACGCACTCACACACTGTAACATGGCCGACTGTGGAAGCCTGGCGTCTGCTCCAGCACCTGAAGGGTTAAAACTAGCTTCAGCTTCTCTCTCAGTCACACACACACACACACACACACTGACAGAGTCACACACACACACACACATACACACACACACTAGCCAACCGGTTTAAACCGGTTCTCAGGAAAAGTGCTTTGTGTGTCCCACTGAATCCTGGGAAGGGTCATGTCATGTGTATCTCAGTGATGTCAGAGTATTAAAAAAAAAAAAACTTAGTCAGCTCTGTGTTATCAGATGGCTGCTCTGCACGCTGCATCGTCACTGTGTATGTATATTGTGTAGGTACATCATGGATACACTGAGTGTGCGTTATGCTCACCGTCATAACCATTCTGAGAACAGGAAGGGGAGGGGGTGCACGAGTGAGTACAGTGTGTGTCACTGAGAAGTAGTCAGTCTGTAAGGGTTAATTGTAGTTCTTTTCTCAACCCCCCCCCAAAGAAACATAGCTTCCTGTGAGTGCGTCGCTGGGCAGACGGGTGGCCTCGGCAGACTTGGCAGGACCAGGCCTCCGTTCTGAAATGTACATGCATGTCAGGACATAACGGTGCTGCGTTTCTTCCTCTCTTTCGACAGTCTGAGTGTACGTCTCTGAATGTCACTCGTGCTTTCTGTTTGAGATTCTGTGAACTTTGAGCACAGGTCGTCTCCTGTAGCGTGCCACATGTTTACCTTTTATACATTTGATAATAACCAAGGTCATTGAAAAACCTGATTATTCACATCTTCTGTGTACATGGTCAGGACAGTATCCAGGTGTGTTTTCACCTTTTGCTATCTGGCCCACACCATCTCATTTCTGTACTAAGTTACCTCAGCAGCTGAGGATAAAGTCAGTATGTCTCTTGCACGTTCCTCAATTTAGCGCCTCGAGCTACTCACCAGTAGTCAAATGTGTTGATCATCATTTCACAATTTACCATCATGTTTTTGTTTTTCTGAGGAGCGTCTAGGTGACTATAGCTGATGACTCATCTGCCCACAAGACAGAGCACGATCGGGAAACTTTGATGTTTACAAGCCATGGTATCATGAGCCGTTTTTCACGTATGACATGGTTCGGACATTGTCCAGAGTTGCCCTTTTTCACACATGTAGCACACAA
Source organism: Pagrus major (assembly GCF_040436345.1). Classification (NCBI taxonomy): domain Eukaryota; kingdom Metazoa; phylum Chordata; class Actinopteri; order Spariformes; family Sparidae; genus Pagrus; species Pagrus major. Next base: position 25,691,522 of record NC_133235.1, read on the forward strand.
CAGGAGATTGTCCATGTCAGACGAATTCTCACCTGGAAGTGATTTAGGCAAGAGGTGGCGCCTGGGTTAAGTGTGCAGGAGGAAGACGAGGATTCGTCCGTATAATGACAGTTTTTGCGTTTATCAATACTACTTGTATTTAGACGTATCCACAATATCAACGAAAGAGTGGAAAGCAATATAAAGGCAAGCAAAAAAGAGTACAAAGCAGCTACACTGTGTGAAATGTCATCAATGCACCCACTCTCTCCCTGAGATTTTTCTAGACAATGACATTGTGGTAGGGAGCTGGCAGGGTAAAGTCAATTTAATGTGCCAACTGATTTGGACATTTGTGTCCACACACACAGATCCTCCAGGTAATGTTTAGGCAGTTTTAGTGGGCTTGTGTGAAGGGGGCTATGGCTTCTATCGGAGTACCCCAGCTAGGGACAAGGGTTTACCCACGTTCATGAAAGGATCTGGTATTAACATGCACACCACATCATGAGGAAACTCCAAAAACCTGATGATAACCGAGACAGTAGTGCAAAAGTAAACACACTCAGTGTTGGGGTGGCCAGTCACTCTCTTTACCCTGGATATTTAAGGGTTATGCTACGCTTTGATGATTCGAGAAGCACTCCTGTCGAAGCATTGCTGACCCCTTTTTTATTCTAAGCATTCGTGACCCATTCGATCAGGCACATATTAATAACTATACAGGTGTGAGAACCATACCTTAAGATTAACAGTAAGATTTTAGGGTTGCATTGATAGATTTTTAGTGTACGATAACGTATTACACAGTTATCATAATGACCTTTACAGGCGTGAAAACAAGGGTTTTTTCGGTTGTAGAAATCGCACATCATTTGCTGACAGACAGGAAACTTTGTATGAACTTGAAATACACTCTAATGATACTAATACGGTAGAATTGTCTTTCTTATACTGCGCAGGAAGATGAAGCGTTTTTTATTACACCACATGCTTTGCTTTGAAGCCAAACACACACATTTGTGCTCAATACAGATGTCTATATACACTGATATGGATAGTGCATCACACAGAACAATGTGATAGGCCATTATGAAAACCGTAAAGGTAAACATGTATTGGCTACCATCTCCCTGTCTCCTTCAGAGCAGCCACTGTCAGGGTAATGTGTGTCTGTGTGTACCATGTTACTGATGCACATCTGCGTGTGCGTCGAAGTGCACGTAACCGCTCAGCTGTCTGACAGAACGAGCTGCTGTATCTCTGACTCCGCCACCGCTGGCATGTCAACATCTGGTGGGATTGAGTTTGTAGTACAGGCAGAGGATATCACATGGTAATGGATCTAGTGCTCCTCGGTGCCCGGCTGAAGGAGAGAGAGGTTTTACACAACGTCGAGTCATTGTAATGAATAATAAAATAATTTCACTTACACATAAATTACTAAAATACTTGGATTCATTTGTCGTTGTGAATATTTTAATAGAAATCGTGCTCCAGTTATTTTGTATCGTCACTAAGTCCTTTTTAATTCTAATTCAATCACAATGTTCAGGTCCTCCAGCTCTTAAAAGTCTTCCTGCAGTATTTGTTCTCATTATTCCTCTTTGAAAAGACCTTGTTTTTGCAGTAAAGCGATCCTCAGATTGCTGTTCTTACTGAGCACTCTATTTTTTCAGTTCTTCCTCTTTTGGTTTTTGGTTGAGACAGAAATTTGGATAATTGGGTGTTTCAGTCAACATCTTGGTCATGTGACCTTGCTAATCCACATGTTTTGTCTGGGGGCCATTTTAGATTTTAGTCAGCGTGTGTCCCCTGCAGCTGATTCAAGGTCAGTTAAGTCTACTTAAGCTCCGAATGATAGGACCACAATCACAACCACACTCTCAGTAAAATGGATAACTGAATTTATTGTTGGGTGACAGCTCTGCACTGTGTGTTTGTCACATAATGTCAACATGACAGGAATGAACTATGACATCCAATACGCCTAAAATTGTCTATTATAAACATTGTGCAATGCACCTGAGAAGATCCAAACAGCTACGGTATAATCAACTTTATTTTGAACTTGAGCCACATTTATTCACTGACAATCATTAATCGTCTACACTTTGCCAAAGCCTCCTTGGTTGCTGAGAGCTAAATAAATGGACCTTTGATGATGTGTTGACCGTGTTGCTCATAACTTACCTCTCTGACCACAATAAGTGAACAAACTCATTTAGAACGACCTCTTTTGGACACTTGTTTATAAATGACTGATATTTCACCTGCTTTCATTTATTACTCTTTAGATGTTGCATAGAAAATTATAATGTAACTGAGGCCTTAAAGGGGCCCTGTGGAGTTTTCTGGGGAACGTTTACATCGTTTCTCACCAGAATACATGGTCTGTATCCTTGATGTGTAACGAACATGTCAAGTACATTTCCTTCCTCATAAAATCTTTGAAAAGCCGACATTTCCTGCCACCTGTTGAATTTGTGGAATACCGTAGAGCCTGATCGATATATGGGCGGATATTGGCCCATCAAAGATCGATATCGGCGTATATGTTGTCTGATCTGCACCGATAGAAAAACTTTTTTAAGGGTTATAATCCAGCCTGGGGTAATTTATAATCATTACATTTCCAGTGACTATTGTTTCAGTGTATTGATGTCATTTTAGACAATAAAGTTTATTGGTAACTGTAAAATATCCTGCAACCATCACATATCTGGATCACAAGTTTTTGCAAAAACACATTGTATATTGGCTGATATATTGTTATCTGATTTTATTTAACCCTAATATTGGCATCGGTCCCAAAAATCAAGCATCGGTCAGGCATGGGATAAACAAAACGCCTCTGTAGCTCTACTAAGGAACCTTTAACGCCCTTAAGTGCTTAAACTTCAGGTCCTTCAGGTCTGTGTTTGAACTCACACCCCTGCTCTCAAACAATATGTTATTTTTCACATTGTAGTACATTTTAACATATATCTACAGTGGTTAGCCAACTCTAACTACTTCAACTTACATTCTCACTGCTGTCAAACATCTGATACTGCCAGAACTGATGTGTAGCGCTTCAGTTTAAGCTAAAAATGTCCTTCATTGCCTACAAATCAACTGCTCTTACTGCTTACTTGTCAACTCACGTTTCACACCTGCTATTTTGAGCATAAGGGAACACACTTAGCATTGCCTTCAGAAAACTGTGTTCAAGTTTATAAGACTGATAACCGATAAGTTTTGTCAACTCTAGTTTGGGTTAGATGCTTGGATGTTGTGATGTGAAATATGACATGACTCTGACATGTTATAACGTGTGGGACCTGTAATTTTGACCCTGTCTGAGTTTATAACAAAACAGATAATAGGGTAATGTCTTTGTTTACTTGCAGGGGATGTCTGAGGAGGCTGTCCGCCAGACGCGCAGCCAGAAGAGGGCGCTGGAGAGGGATGCTGCTCCCTCATCTTTAGAACCCTCAAATTCTGACAGTGAAAGCAAAAAGCCTAAATTGGACCCGTCTGAACCCACAACACAGGCACAAACTGAACCAGACCCTGTACTGGCAGAGGACGATCAGAGCCGGACTAGTGATGCATCGGGGCAGGACAAAGATCAGGAGGAGGAGCAGAGTCGGCTGCCGTTACCTTTAGTGTTACCTTTGGCCTCTCGGCCGGTGAAGGATGAGCGGAGACCACAGACGGGCGAACCCGGCTCAGACATTCGGACTGACTGCAATGACAAAGCCAGCAAGGCGAACACAGAGCCAGCCAGGGATACAAGGAGCCGGGTCCGACTGACGGAGGGGAAGGCACCCAGTGGCATGCTGTCGGCGGGCGAGGTCAAGGCCACTATTAAAGTGGAAGTTCAAACGGGAGAGCAGCCTGTGGACATGAGCACCTCCAGAGGGTGAGAAACAGTTTATAGTAAACTCTCCTCAGCCGTGACAACCGGTGAAAAAGCAGGAAACTTTATCTAAACAGAAGTTATCTGCCCTCGTTGGAAGGCTTCTAACTCGCTCATGAGAGTGTACAAAAAGATAAATGACACTTTATCCGAATCGTATAAAACACTAAAAATGTTTAAAGTTACTTTTATGATCTGGATGGTCTTTAAACTTCCTGTGTATGGGGAGAAGGGTGGGGGTGGAGGGGTGTTGTTGTCCTCAGAGGTGAACTTATCTTCAACTTATCTCTCACTCTACCTCCATTTTCCCCCCACTCACCACCTGAACCCTAAAAACTCCCCTCGCACAAAATGAAGCCGTGTGTCACAAACCGGTTTCAGCCGGTCGTTGCCATGGTTTCCACAGTGGAAGGAACGGTGAGGGGAGGGGGGAAGGGTGGGAGGAAAAGTGAGCATGTCACGTGACGGTGACTTTGAGGTCATGTGACTTCTTTGGAAGAGTAGTGATTAATCCACAGGAAGTGATGATGGCGCTAAGCCCTGAGGAGAGACTAATACACACACACACACACACTCACACACACGTAGGCAGGACGGCTAGGAGAGACAGGCCTCACGATGTCATACGTTGACTTTAACGACTTCTTATGCTTTATAGAAACCCATAATCCGTGTAATCACAAGGCCATCCTTGTTTTATTGAGGAACATTACTCGTGCTCTTTAGTTTTTGAGAGCCACTAGTCAAAGAATTTAGGTCATCCGCTCTCACATATAGCCTGCAGTTGAATAGCCGCTTTGCAGGAGAAGCTATATGTGAGTAAATCATGTGAGACGGGAAGTGAGGGTCGATCCACACAGCCTCCAAGAATCCCATACGCTTTAATTGTCTTAGCGTGTTTTGAATGACGTCTGTAGCCCAACGCAGGTCACCCCCGAATGCCTCAGACGCCTATTGTGACCAGCCACAATATCCTGCTTCAACAGGAAATTCGTGCTCTCAAACAGTAGTTGTATTGTGACTTTAAGACCTTTACTGGAGTGCCACCTTGCCCTTCCTTCGCATTCAGAGGAACATAAAGGGTGTGTGTCTGGACTTGTTAGATGACAACCCATGGTTGAGGAGCTTCTCCATGAGTACAGACAGTGTTAATGGTTTAAAACCAAATCTAAATACATGCAACTTTTACAAAATAGCAAATGTGCCAAAAATGTGGAAATGTGCAATGAGGCACTTAAAATTAGGGTTCGCACAAAGTCTTCAAGTTTTCAAGGTTAGGAATATGTTTGAATTATAATATTCTCTTTGAAAAATGCTGGAATTTTCCACATAATCTGGTGTTTCATCTGCACAATCACTCATGTAAACCAAAAATCTTTTTAAAATTTGAATTGAAATGATCCTGTCGTCATATTGTTTATTTTTGTCTCCTGCTGATGAAATTAGCCATCATGAAATCGTCAAAATCTAAACATTCGATTAGGGTTAAAACGTTAAATAAATGAAGTGACAACACATTACATTGATTGCTGTGGACATAGAGGAATTTTGTAAACTTAATTTTTTCAATGTGATGTCAAAGGTTTACAATATTCCGGATATTCTTAGTTTAGGTACCTTGAAAGTGCTTGAAAAGTAGTTTTGTGGACCCTTTATTTGAAGGAATGGTTCTTTCTTTCTTTATTTGTTTATTTCACATCATAAAAAAGAGCTGTAACAAGCTGATCACAAATATTTTTGATACTGTCAGATGCAGAATAAGATGATTTCACAATTTTAAATCCACTTAGGAGGGGAAAAAACAAGAAACCTGGATGTGAAGAATAAAATTGATTTAACAACTTTTTTCCAGTATTGAAAAAAACATAAATTTCTCTTCTTTTACACCCTAACAGTTTATGTGAGTCATTATTTTGACATAACTGATATAATGCTGCTGTGTTTTATAAAATACTGAAACATAAATTTGCTTTATCTCTTATGTTCAGCAGCATAAAAAGAGAGAAGCGCCCTCCGTCCCCTGAAGATGACGATTGCATCATTTTGTCAGACAATGACTCCCCCAGTCCACCAATGAACGGCTTGAGCCACTTTAAGGAGCTGGACACGGACCTGCTCATGGTGAGGCACACCTACACAAAGCTAGAGGTCATGCATTTCATACTACTGTCTGACTGAGATGGATCCTGAGACAAGTTTTGATCATAACAAAGATCGTTAAGGGGTTTTTAGCTTTAGAGGTTTTCAAAATGCGGAAGCATAAAGTTGGTGGACACAAATGAACCATCTGAGGCTCCAACATCAAATGTTTTAGTTCCTGGAAAAGGATTCTGTCTTTGGTAATGCAAGTGGTGTAAGTAATGTTATGATCTGTCGAGTGTAGAAGAGCAGCCCAGCAGAGAGGGAGCGCATCATTAAGCAGCTGAAGGAGGAGCTGAGACTGGAGGAGGCCAAGCTGGTGCTGCTGAAGAAACTCAGACAGAGCCAGATACAGAGGGACACTCTCCAGAAGGTAAACGCTTATTAAACACATCAACGCAGGGGCACTCGAAGAGCGAGCTTCCACTTCAATCATGTTCTTGTTTTGTTTAATCTCTGTCTTTTTTTTTCCTTCTCAGCCCTCAAGTGTGTCCGGTTCCTCTGCGCCGCCTCCTCTCATTCGAGGAACGATTACAAGCAATAAAGGCTCTCAGCAGGTTAATGTTGTGCTATAACACATCCTCTCAGGCAACATATCAGTGTGAACACGCCTTCATACTGTAGTTCATGCTGTTTCTTACGATGTTTTTCTCCCACCAGATTTTGACCGGCAGGAGCTCAGGCACAGTCATCCCTCCGCCGCTGGTGAGAGGAGGGCAGCAGGTGACGTCCAAACACGGCTCACAGATCATCATGCCACCTCTGGTCAGAGGGGCACAGGTGAGTCAAGAGGAAATGTTAACAATAGTGTTAAAACAAATTTTAAAGGACATTTTTAAGCGTCTTTGTAAGAGCAATGATGGCCTGACTTACAACATCTTACTGCTGTTTTTCACTCCTCGAGACAAACTGCAGGGTAATAATTACACTAAATTTAGGACTTATGATCTCTCTTTGCGCCTTTCTCTCTTTGTGTGTGTCCTTGCCTTGGTGCTTTTGATGTCCCTCCCTTGTCCTCCACTACTTTTGTCCGTGATGTCCCTCTGTGTCACCCCTCTCATCGTCCTGGTTAGCCCATCTCTGTATCTCCACAGCAGATCCAGGCTCTCCGCCAGCAGCAGCAGCAGCAGCAGCTGGCTGCCTCTGGAGGTTCAGGACCCCCTCCTCTGCTGTTGGGTCCCCGGACCTCAGCCCCTGCAGGCCAGGGCCAGAGAGGCATGGGCCAGCAGGGCCTCATCAGGATTGGCAGTAGTGCTAGCTCGCTGGTCAGTGTCTCACAGCTGCTTTCAATTTAAATAATAACAATTTAATTAATTTCCACCATCAAGGTTGGATCAGAAATTAAAAAGGGCTCATTTTTATGGTCAGATGCTTTAAATAGGGCTCCAACTGTCTGATCAGAGTTCTTTGATCATTTCACAACTTGCAATTAATCGTGTGACTTCTGTATTGTTCAAACAACTGAAAGACATTCTGATCTCGACTGGATGTTTACACCTGTCTTGTTTCTTTCCTGTCTGTGCTCATTTTCAAAGGGTTCTCCATCCAGTTTGAAGGGCTCTTCCTCAGGAAGCAGCGGCATCTCTGTGGTCGGCGTGAACGACTCTCCAGCCAGCCGCCAAGCTGCAGCTAAACTGGCCCTGCGGAAACAACTGGAGAAAACCCTCCTGGAGATCCCCCCGCCCAAGCCCCCAGCCCCGGAGTTTAACTTCCTGCCCTCTGCCGCCAATAATGAGTTCATCTACCTGGTGGGACTGGAGGAAGTGGTACAGAATCTGCTGGATACCATCCACAGAGGTGTGAAGATTTTTAGTTTTGATGGCTTTTGTTTACATTTTGTAGAGGTAAAATGAATAGTGGACAACAGAGAAGTATAATAATAATAATAATAATAATATTTTTTGTCATTTATTAAGCAAAAATGCCAAACTTTCTCTAGTTTCTGCTTTTTTCCAAACAAACAACGTATCTGTAATTGAAAAAATAATGGTATGATTCATAGATTATGAAAAATAGTTATTAGTTCCAGCCTAAGACATTAGGGTTAAATGTTTCAAATAAGTGTTAGCTATTGCCCATGTATAGTCAGGACGTCCCCACGTAGGATTTGAATATGTTTCAGCTTGCGTCTATTTTTTTTGTGATAACTTCATTGACACCATATGAGCCCCTCTGTCCGTTTTCAATCAATACATCTGGGTTTCCCATCTCTCTCCACCCAGGAAAGACAGGTGTAGCACTGTCCAAGACCACTGCCAAACAGCCCTTCATCTGCACTCAGTGCAACACTGACTTCACCTGCCGCTGGAGGCACGACAAGACAAAAGGCGTCCTCTGTGAACAGTGCATGTCATCCAATCAGAAAAAGGCTTTGAAAGCTGAGCATACCAACAGGCTGAAAGGTGCGTTTGTCAAAGCACTGCAGCAAGAGCAGGAAATAGAGCAGCGTATTTTCCAGCAGACGTCCTCATCGGTCTCCCACGGTAGCTCTTCATCTTCGTCGTTAAAAGCAGAGCAGCTGGTGTCTCAGCAGCTGAAGCAGGCTCATGCCAGAGCCTCCTCCCTCCAGCACCACCACCAGGCCAGCCGAGGAGCCAGCATTCTTCAGCATCACTCCATCAAGGTTGGGATCGTTTTTTCTTTTAATGAGTAACACTTGTGCAGTCAAAGCAGCTGTAACTCAAAACCCCCTCTCTGTGTCTCCCCTCAGAGCTCCCAAGGCCAGCTGTCCCATGGTGTCTCATCTGTGGGGGTGAGGGGCGTCCCCCACTCCTTCTCATCATCCTCCCAGCTGCAGAGTGCGGTGGCGGCCGCGGCTTTGGTCAGCCGGCCAGGTAAGCACGCCCATGTTTCCCACCGCTCTGTGCAGAGTTCAAAGGTGAGCAGCACTGGATACCACGGCGGCAGGAATATCAGCGGAGGTAGTGCCTCAGCCACTGCATGGAAGAAGCAGAGCAACAGCAATACAGGTAGACTCACAGATCTCTGGCGCCCGACATCTGCTCTCTTTCAAATTCCTGTCTGGTCCAAAAGCAATCCTTGAACATCCCAGTGTCGTCCTTTTTCTGGTGTTAAGAAATCTTACACAAAAGTTGCAATCTAGTGTAATCTCACGCACTAGAGGAAAAATGAATTACGGTTAAGAAACAAGCAGGAGGACATGTTTTCGGACAAGGCAATCCCATTCTCCAGTTCTCTCCCTGCCAGTGACCTCAGTCTTCCTCCTTTAGTCCCTCCGTTTGGTGGTTTATCATTTTTTCCTGGGTGCCACTACTTCACCTTAGAGTTGTCATTTTTCCTTTACCTATCTTATGGGGACTGTATATTCAGATCATGCCTTTTCTCTCTTATTCACATAAAAAGTATCAAACCGACAGCATGCAGCTTGCTCCACACCTTGACCCGCTGCTCTGTTGCATGTTCACAGGAGTCACCATGGCCTACGTGAACCCCAGCCTGACAGGTCACAAGACGTCAGCCACCGTCGACGCTCGTCAGAGGGAGTACCTGCTGGACATGATCCCCTCTCGCTCGTCGATCTCCCAGACTGCAAACACATGGAAATAATTTAAACCGTACTATGCTACTCATTGTTAGTTTTTTTGTCCAAGTTCCTCAGCTCCAATATTATGGTCGACAGCAACCCCGGAGGACTGTTAAGCAAATGCAATCTCCTGAAGTGAAGAAACGTTCCTTTCTTACCTTTGTATGATTGTTGTTTTAGTTTTTTCTTATTTTCCGATGTTTATTTTGAGACTCGCCATTCTTTGTAATTGTGCAGAAACCATTTTGATTTAACCGGGGCAAAAAAACAACAACAAATACTTGAAGAGCTTCCCCCCGGGTACTCGTGTCCTCCAGACTGGATGGTTAAATGATGGTGTGATAATGTGTCTGCATTAACTTCTTTCGCAAAAAAAAGTACTCTGTTCTGGGCTCATGAGCCTTTTCTGCCATGATGTGGGTCAAACTGACCAAAACTTCTGACACTTGAATGGTTTTAGTCATACCGAAGTGTTCACATTTCAGCTAAATACACATTTTATTTTAAGCAAAAACAAAATAAGTTGTACAAATATTCAGGACATCCCCAGTGTAGTTTAAGTTTTGAATTTATTTTGTATTTACAGTAAGTTATTTTCTTTTTTTCGACTGATGTTTAAAATCACTCTGTATATTGTGGTTTCCACGAATGAAGAGTTTATTCTAGCTTTGTTTTTCTTTCTTTCCTGTTTAACCGCATGCCTACCTTTAACCCTTCTGTTCATTTTGCACCTTAGCTGAAGAAGCATGGTGTCTTTGCTTAATTCATCTGTAAGTACCATCTGTAATTTGCTTATTTTATATCAATGTCAACATTGTAAGATTAATTTGAGTGTTCTGTCATCGCTGAGAAAATGCAGACTCTGAAGGAGCTGAATTTGCCACACTGGAGCCAGAGGTCTTCTCCGAGTTATTCCACCATAATCCCTGCAACATGCGGCATGTATTTAGCCCCGAATCAGTTCTTGAAGGGAATATCTCCGAGCTACAAGACCCTGGAATTAACAAGACCATCTTTATCTCGTACCCCTCACCATATTGCATAATTCTCTGCTTCCTGATCTTAACTGCATTGTACAAACTTATGTTTAAATCTATTTGGTTTACTTTTTTTCCTAGCTCCTAAAGAAATAATAAAAATATACATTTTAAGCACTTGTCATCATTGATTATGCAACGATAATATAATTGGTATGACTTGAAACAAAAGTTGACATTTTCGGTGCTCTACATATCTCACATGATCAGGAAATGGGTAATAAAATCAATTTCCTGGCGTTCACTATTGCACCCTCAAATTTTAAAACCAGTTACAAGGTCAGGCTTTCAGATCAGTGTCCTTTCAACACTCCTGTGTAGGTCCAAAGTCTAAGTGAGCAAAAAAAGTTACATAACGCCTGATCTTGATACAGTAGCAGTTGCCAAGAGAGATGGAAACAGGACAGACGGGTGGGTAAGATTAAGAAGAATGCTGAAGATTAACATATAGGACAACAAAAATGCCAGAAGGCAAACTGCCATCTGATAATCTCACAGGGAGCCGTGCCCTCTATGTTCAAGTATGGAAGTATGCAGTGCTGGTACATTTACTTAAGTACATTTTCAAGGTACTTGTACTTGAAAACTAGTCCACAAAACATTTCTGGAGCTTCACAGCATAACAGGGTTGCAGCATTCGCATATAAGACTGAAATAGATAGGGACTTGTTCTAAAACGTAAGAAAACAACTGAAAAAAAATATCAAATGTCTTCATAATCTTAACCCAAGTCTCTTGAGGCCCCAGGACCCCAAATGGATTTGAAAAGACATTATTTAAACCCTTGACAGTCGAGCTCTTGTACCTACTTCAGACGAGGTGTGCTAATGCTTTTACCTTGGCAGCTAAAGTGAAGATTTCCACTTTGAAAAGGGTGTAAATAACGTCTTTTCAAATCCATTTGGGATCTGGGGGCTTCTGTAGACATGGGACACGCTGGACGAGCTGTGCAAGCTTCTATGTTTAGTTTTCTGTTGTTTTTTTCTCGTTTAAAAACAAGTCTCCATCTACTTAAGTTGTTTGGAAAAACGCTGCAACTCTGTTTTGCTGTGAGGTTGGAGAAATGTTCTGTGGACTGATACAACTTCACTTGACCACATCAGCCTGAGGTTGAGTAGATAATGACTGAATTTTAATTTTGGGGTGAACACATACTTCTACTACTACTACTTTGATGAGAATATCTGTCACATGAGACAACATTTCTGCTTGTTTATGCAGATCTTAAAGGTGCACTGTGTAGTTTTGGGGAGGAAATTGGAATCAGAAGAGACCAAACAAACTAAATAAACAAACTCTCTTCGTTTACATGACCGAACAAGCTGAATAAACAAACTGACCCTTAAAGAACAACCCAATTTCATACTGTTTTACTTTGTTTATGAATAACCTTATTTTCCTCTGAGAGCAGCTTGTTTATTCAGTTATGGAAAATATAAATATCCCTGAGTTTGTATTATCAACTCATTAATATCGTAAATATTAAAATAAAAAACGACACAATGCTCCTTTAACATTTTAAAAAGTCGAAGCTCTCATCCGGACACTGGGGGGCGGTAGATCCCACCGGAAGCTTATTTCCGCACCACCGAGGAAGCGTGACTGCAGTGACGTCACGGCGTATTGTGGCGGACGGCTGGAGGAAGATGGCGGGGTCCAAGGTGAAGCAGGACATGCCTCCTCCGGGAGGCTACGCTTCGTTTGACTATAAGAGAAATCTACCGAAACGAGGACTCTCCGGTACTTACATCACATACTCAGCTACCGAAATCCGCACAACAAGTTAATAAACACGCGTAGCTAATGTGACAGTTTCCTCTCACTAAACGGCGGCTAGCTAATGCTAACGGGTGACCGTCAGTGGGACACACACAGAAGCTAAATGTGCTGAAATGAAAACGTCGGGAGTTTTCGGTGGCACGTTAATGTGTGGCCTATGTCGTATAGAGGAACGATAACTATGTGTTCAATAAGAGTCACACGAGAAAAGTGTCAATTGTCTAAACATTTGTGTGCAAGTTCTTGTTGACAGAGCTGATAGCTAACGTGCTAACACTGGCAGCTCACCGCAGTCAGTCAAATATACAGTGTCGATTCTGAAAATCCTTGAAAACCCTCACATTTTGGTGTGGTTTCTTCGAGGATTGGATTTTGGGTGAAGTGGTTGAAACTGCTTGAAATGGTACCTTCATTACTTTCAAGGTAAATAGCTTCACATTGGGTCAGCTTGTAGTATGCAGGTATGTATATGTCATCCTGCTGTAGGATGATATAACGACACATCATTTTGGTTGTTTATAGCCAAAAACACGTCTGATTTAAATCATTTTGAAAACAAGCACTGCGTCTAAATATGTAATTTACCACAGCTGCATGGTGCTGCAAAGCCTTCAAATGCTACTTGAAAATACTTAAAGTTAAGTGCTTGAATTTGCCTGATTGTTTTATATCAGTCAGATTATGTGCGTTGCCTGCCACACAACACATCTGAGTGCTCCTCAGTCTGCAAGTCAACATTTAAAAGTGCACTGAAACTGATTTGAAAGAGCATGATTGTATTTGTCCACAAGGGAGGGAGCAACGGTGTAACAGATTATTCTAGCATGCAAAGCAAATGTGTAACTACATGAGAGCCAGTAATCGTGATTCTCACGCTTGTAATTGTCAAGTCTGCTGATGTTCACTTTTGGGAGTGTTATGACAGAGCAAATGATTGATACATCACAAGACAGTCATCTAATTAGATATAATATCTGTCTAACGAATACAAAATACCCATACAAGGCAAAAGTTTAGGAATTATGTATTTATTCACTGCATTTAGGTGTCAGTTTCACAAAAAGTGACATGAACTGAGATGAAACAATGTTTTAAAAGTGCATAGAGTCTAAGCTTTGTGCCTCTTTGTCACATGACTGCAACTCGTCTTCCATCATTCTTCATGTGAAATAGCCATAAACTGACAAAAGGCTAAACTACAAGAAAGAATGGTTGAGGAGTAATAAAGTACTGACTGGTGAGTTAAATTGTTTGGTGAATCTGTTTAGAGCGCCTTGTTTTGATAAAAATATCGATATTTGGTGCCAGTACATCGACAATCATACCGCAAAAGTAAGCAATACCATAATTTTGCTGTATCGCTATTTTGTCCTACCCGTAGATTTGAGAGAGCTCAAACAAATTCTGAACGCTTCCCAACAACAAGGTCATGTCTTTTCAAGCGCCTCTGTGTCGCACTGAACAGCTTGAGTTTGCGGCAGGACTTTGATCATAACAAGCGTGAGAATCCCTTCTGCTGGCTGAATCAATCTGATATGCTCACTTTGTCCTTTCTTCCACAAAAATCTAATTCTGCTCTTATGAAGTCATGCACGCCTGTTCTCAAAAAGTTGACTTGTTTGATTAGCGTTCAGATTGGTTTGGAGTTTTGTCATCAATATACTTCCATACCCCCTGAGTGAAAAATCAAGTAGAGCAAAGTGAAGGTCTGGCGACAGTGTTGTCTTTTAACCACCAGGTGGACCCAAAGACCAGAACTGGTGTGTGTGCGTGTGTGTTATTTAAAAAATCTGATTATGTCAACATGGCTAAAATAACATTCGGTGTGGGTTTCTCATAATGAACGAAGCGCATTCCTGTGTGTGTATGGTGACGAGTCTGTTGCATGAGGCAACAAAAAACAAGCGGCAAATCCTCATCTATAAAAGCCTGTAACCATAGCTGTTGTTGTGCATTACTAGTGTAGTTTAATAAAACTTGGCACCCTAAAGACCCAACAGGTTCTCACTGGCAGTGGTAATTTTTGCGAAGGGTGTGTCGCTCAGATGTACAGATTCCATTTGCTATATATTCATGTCAAACCAGTTTGAACAGTTTCCAGTATCTGGGTGCCTCAGTATGTAGGCCACAGTTCATAAAGACACAGCTGCCATGAATTATCTCATAGACAGGTTACTATGTATTCATTTATTCTATTTTGTAACTTAGTAAGTTCAAGAACTTATTCTTTTTTCCTTTCATTACCTTTGTTGCTTACTTCAACAAATGCACACTGGTTATATAAAAAATGAGGGTAAGGTGTATAGGTTCAAATTAAAACTGAGCTGATGATGTGGTCGGGTTGTAACTCAATAACTCATATAAACTCTCACCAATCAATTCTCTGATCAACAGGATATAGCATGTTCGGTATAGGCATTGGCATCATGATCTTTGGCTACTGGAGGCTTTTCAAGTGGAACAGAGAGAGAAGGTAGGCTGGATCTTCCATTGCTTTGAGTTTAAATGTTAATGACAGTTCAAGTCTGAATTAATATTTTACAATCAGGCTGGAGCTGGTGGTAACGTGTGTTTGTACGTCGCAGGCGCCTGCTGATTGAGGATATGGAGGCCCGGATAGCCCTGATGCCTCTGCTGCAGGCGGAGCAAGACAGAAGGTATGAAAAAAGAAACAAAAACCAAACAGACGAACACGTTTGATTTTTTTTTAATCTGACTGTTACTCTGTCCGGCTAGCTCTTAATGTAAGAGATGAATTTCCCCTCAGGATCTTACGAATGCTGAGGGAAAATCTAGAGGAGGAGGCGATTATCATGAAGGACGTTCCTGGCTGGAAGGTAAAGAAAAGACTGTAACATATGAGAGGTTAACATCATGTACCTGCTCTGATTTTAGCCCATTTGTACAGTAAAAGTGCTAATTAAATTGTAATTGAGTAATTAATTGTTATAAAAGTAATATATTTGAGAGGACCACTAGTAAAGATACTATTTTGTTTAAATCGAAACAATACATGATTCTAGCTGCCACACTTTAAATTAGTTTATATTTTTATTACATTTTTTGAGAGGGCAAAAAGAGTAATAGTCAATAACTTTTATCAGTGTGTCTGTATTAAATAAACTGTTTCTTCAACACTTGTGCAGGTCGGTGAGAGCATGTTCCACACAGACCGCTGGATCTCCCCTATGTCAGAGGAGCTGCTCAATCTCCGGCCCCGTAAGGAGCTTTTACAGAAGCGTTTCGGCTTCTTGTGGTACGTGTAAACACCAACGGAACAAACCACCTTCCACAGCCAGAACCACGTGGACCTGAGCCCTCGCTCAATTCAGCTTGTAAATGTTCAATATTAAAGTTTTTTTTGCCTGTACCTCATTCTGGATTATCTGGTGTCATTGTTTCAATGTGGATCGACAGAAATTTACTTGGTTAATAAAGTTTTAATTTAGTTGTCCAACATTTTATATTATCCTTCTGCTCAACTTCATTTAAGAGGGAAATGTTGTACTTCTGACTTCACTTCATGGAGTTATGTTCTTGACTTTCTTTTTTGGTACACATTGGCATCTAGTGAAGGGCGGTGCATTGTTATTAACCCTTTAATGCACGGTGTCCACTGAGAGGTGGTATCTTTATCTCTTAGACAGCTAAAAAAAATCTACTGTTCATTCTGCCCAATGAGCAGAATATAACCTTCAGCATATAATGTTCACTGGAGTGAACAGATGTATTGTTGGTCATAAAAAGATGGACAAAGACGAATATTCTGGATTCAAATTTTTCTAACATCGTTATATTTGGAGGAAAAAAAAAAGGTTTTTGCCTGTCTGGTTTCCTAAAGGGCTTTTCACACTGCATATTCTTAGCCCAGGGCCATACTTAGCCACTTGTCACACCCAACACTTGTCCACCAAAGGTAAACTCAACCTAGGGCTATAAAATTTACACTGCACTTCCATCAGCCACAAGTAAATTTTTCAAGGAAACATAACTAGTCTGTCTACTTAATCCCCTTATTAGATTATTCAGGGGATAAACCTGCTCTGGAGCAGGCAGCAAGCCCTGGCCATAAGTCAGTGTTAGCCCACTTTGAAACAGCCAGGATTGTGCAAGTGTGAAAGCTGTGTCAGCCTGAGGGCTAAGTGCAGAGTAAAAAGCACATAGAATTGAAAGGATTTTACCATTATTCCCGAATCGCTTTTTAAAACCACTGATGCATGATTTCCACTGCAGTGGGCAGAAATGCAACTCCTCTTGTGATTGAATTATTCATACAACCCAGAGGTACATAAAGTAGACATCACTTTCAACCATAGCTTACATTTTAAAATTGAAGCTTTTCTTTTTGGTAGACCAGATTGAACAAACGAATATTTGTTTCAGCCAAGGCACCACAGACTGTTTTACACAGCATGATTTCTGTTGGTGTGCTGAGACTAACTCTATTCAATGGAAGTGGGTCATTCCCTGCAAACTCATCCAGAATTCATAACTTTTAGCTGTACTCAAAGTACTTTAAGTCATGAGTTTTTCATGTCCGTCCCTCAGAGCTCATTAATTTGTGGTTCTTTGTATGGATTTTGTCGACTTGTTACAAATTAGCTTACGGTAAACATTCTGCGACAACTATTTAAAATAAATGTTGCAAGGTATCCTTAAGAGTTCTTGCATGTTCAGAACCATTGTCTACCAAATCCAGTGAAGGCTTTTCAACATCTACACCCCTAAGTCTGGGAAAAAGCCAGTATTAATATATACATGAGCTTAATGATATTAAGGCATCTATAAAAAAGAAAACAGTGAACATTTTGTAGTTGTCACTTACCCACAATTTTATTTTTGAAATTGTGATTCACAAAAGGTCAAACAGCAGAATAATGCTTTCAGACATGATAGTGACTTTTAAAAAAAAATGTTCAGTCACTATGGGGCACAGGTCTGGATATCAAGGACTTTGAAAAGCAGCCCTGCCTCTCACACAAGCCAACGTTTGACATTCAGAAAGGCCTTCAACTTCTAGTGTAGCCACCGCTTACAGCCTCACCACTGCTACAGCACTTGGACCTGAAATGGAGCACAAAGATTGGAGTCAGCAAGACAAATTTTAACTAACAAAACAAAAAAGGTAAGACTGCATTAGAGAAGTAAAAACTAAATCTTACCTGATTATGCATCTGCATCAATCACTGCCATATGACGCCACAAACTTTAGCCATGAGGAGATCCAGTCAGGCCTCTGACAGTTCAATCTAAAGAGAAGGATTAAGAGATGGATTAAGCCTGGCAACTAATATTTGACATAAATCACAATACAAATGCATGCAACCCTATTCATGAGTCTGAAACTCACCGCTTATTCATATTTAAGGATACAAAGACAAACTGAATACAGTCTAAACACCTTGAACATCAATTAGGACTGCTGTGGGATATTATGGGAGCAAATTTTAGGACTAGTGCAGTGAACAGAAGTGGACACAATACTACCCACGACTTAGAGGCCAACGCTTCTGTTTTTGGTGGACTCAGGTGGAACACTACAATCCAGAGGAGCGTCATAGAAACAATTTCTCAATGGACTTCTCTATGAATCAGAATCGGGGAAGGGGCCATGGCATGTTGTAGGCGACATCTGAAGCAGAGGACTAAACACGGCTAACTTGAAGGTATTCATGGAAACAATGAGAACTGAGTTTGAAGGATGTGAGCAAAGCAAAAGGAGATTTTTACCTCACGTGCATTGGCCTACTTTCTCCACATATGACCTAGGCAAGAGAGCAGCTTTCATCTCTGATGAGCACTTGTTGGTAGGCGCAACACTTCACTCTCCAAGGACTTGTAGGTTTTTGAAGTAGCTGACCTCTTGAACGTAATGAAGCATTAACATGACCAGACACCAGCTGATGTTTTCCCAGCATTTCCATGCGCCACTTTTAGGGGCTTATTGTTCAGACCTCACTAGGTTTGATCTCAATTCACTACAAAAACTTGACTGTTAACACATTTGGACAATCGATGGTTTTGAGACCTGAACAGGAGTCACTGGGCCGAAAACCATCTTTAGTTTTGAATTCTTTAAGAAACCAGACAGGCAGCTTGTCAAATCAAGTGGACTTTTAAAACCCAATTACTGCTTATCCCCACTATCATCTATCTAGTGAACCAACTAAACCGCCAATTTATAATTGTCCTCCTAAGAAATCCATGTGTAATTTCAGTGCTTCGAGCAAGTGACTTGGTTCACACGCAGCATTAAACTTCCCCATGCGTTAGTTTTGAAAGGCAAAAGAATCAAGATTATTTTCCACAGTCTGTTTAATAGGCTCCATGAAGCCAAACTGACAAAGAAAAAAAAATGTTGATCATACAAAGAACATAAAGTACAAAACTGTTCCCGGTTGAGATTTTACTTTGGGGAAACGAAGTTACATTTTTTCGATCACTTAAACAAGATTAGTCCATTTTACAGCACATTTAAAATGCAGATGTTGAGCAGAGCACAGCAGATACCTTGGACAGACTTCATGAACAGCCGGCCACTTCGGAGGTGTAGTTCACCAGTCTGAAAGGAATTCACTCTTTTGGGAAATTGAACACACAGGAGCCTCAGCTAAACTAAGTTTTTAATAGTAAAAAGGAATTTAGCACAAATCCCCAAAAGCCTATTAATAAGCTCCCTTTCCTCACTCAGTTTAAAACCTGGCAAGAGGTAGGTCAGTCGAAGACTGAAGGGGAAATAAGGAAAAAACAAAAAACAAGCCCCATCGGATATCAGTATAAAAATAAACAAAAACTAAAACAAAAAAAAAGGAATCAAAAATCAGGAAACACTTTAACGTGCTGGACAAAAAGTCTACAGCGATGGTAGTGGCCGTTCAACGAAAAGCCATGTGGAGAGCCGTTGTTTGATCCCCAGATTGGGACTTAAGTAATAATCAGATTATACAGATGCCTTTAGTTAACAAACGATCTTTGAGGAATCAAGATGCCCAATTGAGCAAGGCAAGAGTCTTGAACTGTAATTTGTAACATGGTTTGTTAAGGAATGACCAAAACTCATGGCTACATTTTTTTTTTAAGATGCTTGAGCTACTACAACAGAACTACAAAACTAAGGTCAGCAATAACACGTGGACATTTTTCTTGAGGAGCGCATCTTTGAAATACAGCCAGCCAAGTGATGATCTTGAATCAGGGAGATGTTTACTCGTGTGCAGCTGAGGATAAGAAGTGGGCACACAGGTAAAGACACTGAAAGTTCCAACACTGGAGTTTCACAACATCCCCTCAACCCACCAGACAGTCCAAAAACCCTCCCTCAGTTTTGGCATAAGGGGCTCCATCAGCTTAGATAATATCAGAATAACAGTCAGCATTTCAGTGTTTGCCAGCCTCTTTATCAGAGTGGGGCAGCGGGGCTAGCAAAATTTGGCAACCGTGTACAGAGAGGCATCAACTAGGGCTCAGGTACAAAACTGAGGGGCATACATGATTCAAGTTCTCATATGTTGGGGCTGTGAAATGGTCTTAATTAAATTCAATGTGTTAACGCCTGGTGGGATTAGGTGCGTATAATTCTACCATAGCCAACAAAAAGTTTTTTCAGCATCTATTTATTATTTTTTAAAATAGTGTGCAATTTATAACAAACTAATTTTAGTGTTGGTGTCTAGATGCAAGTTAATTTGATGGCAGTTTAAAATTTGAAACTAACAGCCCCAACATAGGTCTACATACACAATATAAGTGCAATCATTCATGCTTACCATAGCCGTCATATCCGTCGCGGTAGGATCCAGAGCGCTCACTGTATCCACCCTGACCCCTGAAAGAGGTAAGATTTAGTATTAATAAATTATATCTTTTAACATAACACAACAGAAGTCTCAGGTGTGGCTTAATTACACTTCTTACCTGTTGTCTCTGTATCCACCGCCGCCACCACCACCTCCTGAGGTATATCCTCCACTCCTGTATCCGCCGCCGCCACCAAAGCTCCTCTCACCTCCGAAGCCCCTATCGCCGTAACTCCTGTCATTGTAGCTCCTGTCACCGTTGTAACCACCTTGAATAGCAGTATAGTAGAGACATGACAAGTGAAAGAAATGAAAGAATTAAGAATACATAGAACCAACTAATTCTCAGCCCAGACACTTGGTTTTCACCTCTGGAATAACCACGCCCACCTCGCCCCCTTGATCCACTGAATCTTCCACCGCCGCCACGTCCACCTGACTGGAAACCTCCTCTGGAGCGTCCACCCTTTCCTGCCTCATCCACACGAATAGCCCGACCATCTAGAGACTGCAACACAAAAGTGATTGTTAGAATTTGGGGGAGGGGGGGAAAACACATTATAAATGCACTACTTGTAATTAAAATGGTATTGGAATATTTAATTATATAAATATTTTAGTCTACAAAAATGTACTATAATTGCATATCCATGCATATGTGCATTTATATCCAAACATCCCTAATTCTGAGTAGTTCACATTAAAAAAGGCTTTAAATGTACTCATCTCTACCACTAACAACCCCCCACAATATACAGACCCTTAAGCCCAGACACGTGGTTTCCATGTTAAAATATTTATGCGACCATAAAGCACAAAAAAGATCAAAATGAATAAAAAGCAGTCAATGCATTGTTCATTTACCTTGCCGTTCATTGCGTTCATGGCATCTTTAGCGTCTTCTGCATTGTCGTATTTCACGAAGCCGAACCCGCGAGATCTCCCCGTCTCTTTGTCTCTGATCACATCCACTAATGGAGGGAAAGAAAGGTCATTTCAGGAAAACACGCGATCAGACGCCGACTTTCACAAAAAAAATCAGCGTCGTGCATCTCAGCGAGGATTTAAAAAAAACAGAAAAATAAAAAAGATGAAAAACCGCGAGGGTCCAAACCTTTTTCGATGGTTCCGTATTTGCCGAAGGCCGCAGCCAGAGACTCCTCGTTGGTCTCGAAGCTCAGTCCTCCGATAAACAGTTTACCCTCGTCCGACATCTTTAGTGTAGCTAGAAAAAAAAACACAAACCACAGCCGTGTTGAATATAAACATGCAGAAAACGCATGCGGAAATCATTTAAAATAAAAATAAAAAAAGGCGACTCCTCGTGGGTGCACGCTGAGCGGAAAGTAGGTCACCAGTCCCGTTATGTGCGGAGGCTGCGATTATCTGCGCAATTCGTCAAAAAGTATTTTTTCCTAGTTTTACCGTTAATAATAAATCAACATAATTATTCCTCACGCTACAATATCATGAAAATAAATACTTTCCGTGAACATGACGGCCTTTGTTGGCCGAGCGTCGCTTTAGGCCCGAGGCCTATAAACGTGGTTTGAATAGCGGATTAGCTAGCGTTAGCCATCATTTTTTCCTCCCAGCGCCATTTTGTAGCACCGAGCTTCAGGTCCGCACTTTTGTTTCGCCGACCGACTTAGCGGTTAGCTTCGTGTGCCTCTAGATGTCTTATTTTTCTGGATTACATAATTGACCGAGTGAGAAAAAAAAAAAAAAATCAGAACACTACAAACTTTAAAAAAGGAGTTTTACACGATGTTTCGTTCACCGGCTCCGCATCTCGGCGCGGTTGGTTTCATGTTACACGGCTATCAAATTAAAAAACGTTATGCTAGAAAACATCTTTGAAAATGTAACGTTGGATGTCTAAATATGTTTAAAAAAAAAGAGGGAATATCAGCCATTTTAAGCAAGGACTTACAAACAAACCTGCACAAGTATTAAGCATAGTCAAAAGCATTTACACACAAAAAAAAACTGCAAAGTAGAAAATTACCTTTTCCTCCGGGAGGTATCGACCAGATGAGGAGCGGAGCTGCAGCGCGAATGAGAAGGAACGAAGACGCGCTCCTCCTTTCAATGCTGCGAGCGGCGGCCTCTTCTTCGTCGGTTCATTGCAGGTTCACTGTGGGACGTACCGCCACCTACCGCACCGCTCGGTACTGCACCGTGGCCCTTGGGTCCCTCCGTGGATGTTTTAGTACCCTAAATGTGTGCCTGTGACTTAATGATAGTATATAAAGCATTTAACTTGTCGTACAATAAATACAGGCATTGATAAATTAATTCACAAATGTAATTTATTAATCGATTAATAAAATAAATAGAATTTACTTTATTAAATATGAATCCATCAATAAATAGTTGAAACATGAGTTACTCAACTGTGCATCCACACCTTGTCTCAATTTCAACTCAAGATATCACACTTCAATGTAATAATTATTTTAATAGAACGTGCTTTAGACTTTAGACTTTGATAAGAAGTCCAGTAGAGAGAGCGACACTCAGCAACAGTCTTTTGCTTTCTTGGTTGTACTTTAAACAACAAGATAGCCTAAAAGTTGTTTTCAGTGCAGTCATAGGAATAACAAACCCATTCCAAAACTGAAATGAAACTTGGGAAGGAGTAAACATCTTTATTGGCCTGCAGTTTCATGCTTGATTGATCAATATAAACATTAAAGGTTGTTTATTCTGCCTGTTGTGCTTCTTTTGTAAGCAGAAGTTTGTAAGCAGAAGTTTTGTGATATAAATGTTTTGTAACTTGTTATCTTTTGCGATTTATTGCATGTTTTTGTACAATATTATAACCTACTTGCTTCAGTCTTGTATTTCTCCAAAATCAATTTGACAGCAGTCACAGACACAACATAATGTCTTGTTGTAAGAGCAGCACAGACTTAAATCACCTTTAACTTTACCTTAGAATGATCGAACCATCTAACTCTGCTGCAGAGACCCTGAACCAAGTATTTTCTAGCCGAGACAAAATCAAACCTCATGAATCATTCAGCACATTATGAAGAGTTGAGTTGGTGATTTGAAACTTTTATTTCAGCTCTCTTTTTCCAGACTGAGCAATGGAGGCTGTGAGAGCACCTTCGTCCTTCAAATCACTGCTTTTCAGCTGCCAGATGTGCCAATTATCACAGGAGCATTGCAGCTCTTTCCGTCAATGTCATGCCCGACCCTGAATGAGGAATAATCAGGAATGACAGAAAGACATCACTCTGACAGGAGGCACATTTGTCGTAGGTTTTTATTCTTTGCATATTTTTTTTTCCTTCTTTCTGTTTACAATCTTAATATTGCATAAGTAAAACATTTTAGAGGAGCATCCCCTGCACAGAACAAAACATACACTTTACATTCAAGACATGTACAGTTAAGGCATTGAAATACATACAGACAGTCTTTGTACAGAACACCAAGATGTAGAACATGAAAATGTACATCGAAACCTTTTGTGACGGGCTACATAACAATGAGAGCCATTGTGTTGCATGAAATAACATGTTGAATACAGTGACGGCCACAGAAATCTGACTCTTCTCTTTGCTCCACCTATTCCTCAAGGCCAGAGATCAGCTCTGGCCTCCAGTATACGTAGTTTCAGGCCTTGCTCAGTAAAGGGCTACCACTTCTATCACAGTGGGTGGATCTTTTTCCGTCCAGCAGACTAGGGACGATGGTGACGATGCTGGTACGGGTGAGACGTTTGCGAGAGGTGCCAGTTCTTGCGAGTCCGCCTGCGAAGACGCCTCTGGTGCATCAAAAACTGCAGGCGCTCCAGCTTACTGTGCAATGCTTGATTCTCCTGTGTGGATGAGTGGAGGGGTCGGCTCTCCTTACCTACAGGAGAGGGGAGAGAGAACATGTTAGACCTGCTACACGGAAATAAATGTATTGTTTGGTGTGTCCTGTCGTGAATAATTCAGTTTTTTTGTTGAGAGTAAAATAAGGAGAGAGGAAGGCTCTGTTCACTGAGTTTCTAGGCAAGAATTAGTAAAGAGACATCACAGAGCACACATTATGCTTTTTTTTTTTATACAAGTAAGCATCTAAAATGACAATTCAAAAGGTCTAACTACACAAGGAACCCCAGAAAAACTAAGAAAAAAAATCAAAAGAGAAAGTAATCAGGAAGTCAAAATGATGAAGCTCACCTGGAGTTTTAGCGAGGTGCTCCGTCCTCTGGGTCACCGGCGTTTGGCTGTTTGCTTTGTTCTGCTCCTCTGCTGTGAGCAGCTGGCTGACTGCAGGGTTTGAAGCAGGACAGTGGAGCTGAGAGAGGGTGCGTGGAGCCCCCTGGTGGTGGCAGGCAGCTCTGAGGAGGTCGTTGAGGATCTGGAGAATGATGGTGATGCCGCTCCGAGGATGGCTGATGCCGGTCTGACTGCAAGGGGCCAGAGTGCCTGATGGGAAGAGAAGGAAGAGAGCAGCGGAAAATGAGAGAACAGTGGATGATTGTTACACCTCCTTGGACAATGGGGACATTTTCTTAACTAAGAATCCTAAACTGTTTGAGTCCATTTGTGTTGTTGTGTTATCTTCAGGCCTCTGCTGCTCACACACTTACCAGAAAAAGTCCCAGAGAAGACGCCCGGAGAGTGGTTCACAAAACTTTCTATGACTGCTCCTGGTTGCTTGCAAGGTTCTGCAGTGGATGAGGCCCGAACGTCACTCTGTAAAACAAAAGGAGAAAGATGTTGTCCTGCTTTCTCAATCAATTATGTGGAATAAACACGAGTGGAATGATTAAAACCTGGGATTTTGAACTCTAAAATGGCTTGTTATGCAAGTGATTTTAATAATGCATGCCAGTACGTGGTGGTGATCAATCAGTGAAACTTAATACCAGAAAGAAAACATTGTTATTTGGATTGACCTTTAGAGTAGAATATGTAAGGCTAACCTCTCTGAAGGTTGAGGCTGCCGCTGGGCTCCGGGGTCCAGGAATGGAGCCCGTGGGAGCAGCTGAACAGACCGGTGTGGCTGCTTGTAGCGGAGAGCTGGGATGTGGACAACCAGTAGGCAAAGTTGGGGCTGAAATCCTGTGAGAAGATGTGTGTGTGGAGTGGGGAGGACTGGACTGATGTGGAGATGAGTGGGGATGGCAGCTCACAGCAGGAGCAGAGGTGGGAGCTGTTGAGTGAGAGGAAGTTCTGGGTGTTTGAGCACTCAATTGGATTGAGGATGTAGAGTCAGAAGAGTCCGAGGCCGTAGTGGAGGTTTGGGAAAAAGAGTCAGGGTGGCTCATCCTGTCTGCAGTGGGCAGGCACGTTCTGCTTCCAGCTCTGAAGTCCTGGTGCTGCTGCAGCTCCGCCACGTTCTGTGCAGACAGCTGGAGCTGAACATACATCACATGGGCGCCGACTCCAAGGTTAATGGTCAGAGGTGAGCGCCCAGAAAGGAAGTCACTGATCTGTCAGGAGCAAAAATAAATACATTTACAATACTGAAGATGTCATTCCTGGTTAATTTGGGGACACCTGTGGTTACCATGGTAACAGTGAGCTCAGTTTGGAGCAACTGGTGCATCTGTAACTCTCGTTATTTTAACGCAGATAAAATTCATCATGGATGAACTGGATCACATGTGTGCATTGTGTCCTATGAACAATTCCTCCGTAGGCAAATTGTACGACTGGGATGGCGTACCCCGCCAGAAATTATTAAAACTACTATATAGACAGATAGAGTAATTAAAGAAAGTACATTTGGTGAATGAATGGCTACTACAGAGACAAGTGCCGAACATAGATAGTGAGGTTTGATATGAAATCCACTGATATGACATTCACTAACGTCTATTGCAGTTTTTCACACAACACGTCACTGACAACATATATCCTGCTAGCTGTACATAACTATCAGTTTAAACCCTGCACTCTGTACTTTGTGTATATATATACATGTAAGTTTAAAATGGAAATACTCCATCGACCCTATTTTTGCATATATATCTGATATTTATTATTTCTTTCTTTGCACTAACTTCATTGCTTCTTTACACAACTTGCACTGTTTACAACATGTAGTTGATTTGGACTCTTTGGTTCCAAATCAATGTAGTTTTCATGGTATGGGCCATCTGTGTTTTTAACATACTGTATATACACCTATTTCCTTTGCACATGCTACTGTATAGCCCAAATCCTTACTCCAAACCAATAGGAAACAGCATATTACCAGAGTAACCGCTAACTGCTGCTAACTGTAACTGCCATTAGCCAGTTAGCTCAGTTAGCTGTGCAGTTGGTGGTCCAGACTGAGCGCTTGGGGGCAGGGGGGTTGTAGTGTTTACACCACTTGCACAGGAGATTTGTCCTGGGATAAGCTAGCTGGTTAGCACGCTAACTTCAGTAGATACATGGACATCATGTCAAAGCTGCCATTTATTCACAATCTATTTATAATTTAGGGTTAGGGAACATTTTCAATTAAAAGTCTTACATAATTCCCATTTAACTTGATGAAATCTGGAGTTAAATTCCTTGTATGTGTACACACACTCGGCCAATCCAGTGTGGTTCTGAAAACCCTGAGGATTATAACTTTAAATGAACTCTGGGTCACAGCGCAGCAGTGTGTGTGTGTACGACTGTCAGATATGGCGTGTATTTCCGTTGTCAAGGACGTGACGCAGTGTTGTTGCATGTGCCTGCATGTCTTACTTCAGACATCAAAACAAGAGCATGTGGGAATGTGTTTTCCCCATAACAGCTTAATCACACGCAGGTCACTTTCCAGTGAAATCCGTATTTCTTCTACTTTGTTCATCAGAACAAAGGTGGTGACGCTTTTCGTTATAGGTCCAGAATTATTTTATTCTTCTTGGGAAAATCAAACATTTAAATCCCACAGGACATGGGTCGGCCTACGTCAGGAAATATGTGGAAAACAAACACCAGCGCACAGTTTAAACATGTCAGGATGTTTCCCCTCATCTCATTAATGCAGCCCACTGATGTGTGTATTTGCATATAGTCTGAATCAGACATAAAACTCTTACCTGCACTTCTGTTAAACTTTCCAAAACGTCCATCATAGTTCTCTCAGCTCTGACAGAGGAGCACTGTGACAGTAAACACACAACAAAACAGTTGTTAACATCAAGTCAGAGTGATTAAATGTGTGTGTTTTCTTTTTTAAAACCACTGTAAGATCTGCATTAGTTGACTTACAACTAAACCAGCTTCAATGACAGGGACCAGGGTCAGTTTGCTGCCATCTGCTACACCCAGGTCCAACAGTCTCCCTGCAGTCAGCTGCCTGCCACACATCCATTGTACAGTCAGAATACATTGACTACATAATAGGCTGCTTGTTAATGTGTTTGAAAAAAAAAAAAGAACATATATGTCAAATAAAAACTCACCTGTCTCTGTACAGGAGGACGATCCTGTCAGTTTGCAGTCTGAGTTTTTGGGAGACATGTGTCCTCAGTCCCTCCACGGTCTCTCCCCGGGGGACAGTGAGCTCCACCGGGCTGCCAGTGGTCGAGATGATGGACAAACGCATGGTGGGCTGACTGGTGGAGACTCCCTCCCCGCAGCAGCATGCAGACCTGCCCGGGGTGAAGCTACAGAGGCCCCGGTGCTGCTGCTGCTGCTGCTGCTGCTGCTGCTGCTGCTGCTCCATTCAGCTGACTTACTGTGAAATGTCCGACTAAAAAAAATCAGATTGCGGTCGTCAGATTGAACTGAACTTGTTGCTCTCGCTCCTCATTCCTCGGTGAACAGCGCTGAAGCTTCTTGGGAGTTGGGATGACAGAGCGGCTCACTCTCTTTTCCACCGTGACAGTCGCAGCTCTACTCCACCGAGCGTACAGCACCGCGTCACGGCAAAGTACAGGACACGCCCCCCCGCCGGGACACGCAGCCAATCGAGCGAGAGCTCCGACCCCAGTCAGCCCTGCGGTGACCAATCAGAGCGCGCGTTTCCCTCTCGGGGCTCCACCCCCCTGTTTGGTAGCTCGCTCGCCATTCATAACTGATGCAATCTGCACAGCCCCACTACGTTTAGTACAGGATGTCAAAACGTCCAGAGACAGACTGCAGTGTCATGTAATTATGTTGTAAATGATTAGTCACGTTATTATAAAGGCTTCCCAGAGATAAACCACAATATTTTTGCGCAATGATGTCACGCAGTCTACGTCAACAAGAGATCCACCTTATATCATACCTCCTGTGGTGATCATGACAGAGCTGATACACACTTTTAAGGCATAAAAAAGGAGGTGCAGGTGTCACATTTTAACATCAACCACTCACAGATCTGTGTTTGTGTGACTATAAAGGGAAACTCCACCAATTTTACACATTAAAGTGTGTTTACAGGGTCTTTGCAGAGCGCAATTGTGAATGTGAAAAAGTAGATTAAAGCCTTAATCTGATAAATTGCCTCCAGTGATCATTGGTTAAGTTGTTATTAAGCATTGTGGGTAATGTAGGCACCAGGTTTTGAAAAGCAGTCCACTGGATTTACATTGCACTCCTATATCACACACGTTCTTCTTTCTTTTTCAGACATGGTGCCTACAGTACCCACAATGCAGTTTAGCTGCTGAGTGACATCACTGGAGGCAATTTATCAGATTAAATGCAGCTCCTTCAGGAGCCACAAAAGGCTTTATACGACTCTTTTCACATATGCAGTAGTACTCCCCAAGACCTGTAAACACACTTTGATGTGCAAAATAGGTGCAGTTGCCCTTTAAGTGTGAAACTTTAAGTTTTCACTGCAAAAACTCAAAATTTGTCAAATTTCTAGTCAAAATATTTCATTACATTTAATACTTTAGGTGATATAGTGAGATAAATGGACCTGTTTTAAACAGTTCTCACTTGGTTTCACTGGCAGATTGTTTTTTTTACATATTACAAGCAAGAAACCCCATGTATTCGTGTTTTTTCACTTATTTTCTGAGGGGAACTTTGTCAATATGATGAGAAAACTAGCATAAGCAGACCTTTATTCTCTATTTCATCTTAAGAAACAATACTTTTCCCTCAGTTAAGGTCTAAAGATAGACATAAGATCATATGTGGTGCAGATTTTAAAGCCCTCAGACACAATTATGTGATTTTGTGCTGCATAAAAAAATGGAATTGACTTTTAATTACAAACTGTGCAGTTACAAAGCACGACATAAAACTACAATATTAATACAAAATGTAAGATCCCATGTATTCTGCAATCCTGCAAATGTTTGGTAAAAAGAACAGCTTGTGGATTTGTATTTACAAATAAGTCCTGGAGCCAAGTCAAGCTCAACATCACAACTTGGAATATAGAATATGCTTTAAGAGGAAGAGCAAATTCAGTATGTTTAAAGAGGGTTTAAAGAGTACTCTCAGTCATTTTCTGTGGTTGCTGAAAGCTCTCCCAGCATGCACCAGGCTGAAGGGAAACACCCTGACCAGTCCATCACACGCACATCTGTGGATGCTGCTGTGTGGGAGGAGGGGTTCACAGGCGGCCACTTCTCTTTGTGCTCTGCAGTGCTTTTCATCCTCGGCTGTTTAGTATTCGTGTCCCACCTCTGCTGGTCCTCCACACAGCGGGCTCGCGGGCTGCACCTGTCACATGATGCACGGTGGAGAGCTTGGAGTAAAGTGACGTAGGAAGCCGGGGAGGGCAGAGAAATGCAGCTAATGTGTGTCTCCTAACGGTGGCTAAATATAACTACACCCACTACACCCCCCCACCTTTTATCCAGCCTGCGTCACTCCACTCCCGTATCGCCTACCTCCCTCTCCTTCCTCACCCCACCCCCACACTCACTCCTCTCCACTCCACTCTCCTCAAAAGCAGACATGTTTGTCTCATTGTGTCTGAAAAGCTCTGCAGAAAAACAGCAATCTGTGCATCTTCACCTTTCTTTTGTCCTTCTTCCTTTGCATGGCTGTTTCAATATTGTCATCTCAGTTTGTTTCTATCATGCTTCATAGATACAGGCTGTAGAAATACGAGATATCCTTCAGATTGTTGTCACAGTAATCATAATCTGAAAAGGAATCCCTCACTGATCTCTGCCTTTCTCCTTTTTAGGTTACTTGATGAACTCGATGTCCTTGTCACATTTTGATGGGGATCCTCCCCCGCTCTCCCCCACTGCTCCCCAATATTTCTATGGCAGCATGTCACTCCCACCGTCTCACCCAGACGAGGGAGAAGGGGAGAGGTGGCTGCTTTGCATTCTTCGGGCAATGCCGAGAACAATTCCACAGGATGTCCTGCTCTCTAGAGCATGGACAGACGCAGCTCTGACGTCAACCATCCAGGAACACACACACACACACACATACACACAGCGTTCAGCGTTCATCCTCTCCTCCACATTCCTGCTACCCCTACACAGCCTCTCTTGGCATCATTTCCCAGATGTTTCAATCCTCTGGCATGTTGCACCTTGGATTGACTGGAATTTCGCCGATAAAAGCGTTTGTATTCGAGGAAACCCTCCCCGAAGATTTCGACAGAAATCTCAGAGAAAATCATCAAATGGCTGAACACACAGAAACACAAACAGAGGAGAGCATGTATGACTCTTCACTGATCTTAAATGCATTCGTTTGTATTCCTAAATGGGATGAAGAGCATGGAAAAGCACGGCAGATCCCAAAATACTTCTTATTTATTGTCGACTGTTTATTTTTATTGGGACAAGTTGCACCATGGCCACATACCACAGCATTTATAACCTCATGCCTGTCCTTGTCTGGCCTTTGCGAATACACAAAAACGCAACAACAGGAAAATACATAGAAAGCAACACAAGCACCAGATGGTTGATGACTACATAACCGATCCCTCTTCAAAAGCTGTTTCAACTTGATCTCATTCTTGGTGCCCCAAATAGAGAAAGATGTCTGTCCAAAGGAGGGATTACAAAAGGACGTCACACAGTTCCTCATACTCGCCTCGGGCTACTCAGCCAGAGATCCTGACAGGTACCAGGGTACAACTACATTATTGAGCACCTTATGAGATGAATGATTTTAGTCACAGGAATCGTAATAAAATACTCAAATTTAACTTCATATGGAAGTTTATCAGCTTCTTGATAAAATCCCATCATAACAATTTGAGGCAAACTTTTTAAAGAATAAAAAACATCCTTCCTCTTACAGGTTAAAAGTTGAATTCATACATTATAAATCATATGACCAGGAGCTTATAATGTTAAGCTTATGTTAAAAACTGTAGTTGCTGGATAACGTACATTATCGAGTCAATTCACTGACTGTATTCCTCTTCTTTTGTGCTACTGTTTTAGCATTTACCCCTTTGCAGTCAGTTGCGGCCTCAGTGGCTGCTGTTCAGCAAACATCACAGTTTCACTTTAAATGTAAAAAGGTGATGAAGTGCACAAAAGTATTTTCAGCATAAAGTCTCGAATGAGTTGAAAGTTAAGTTTGCTTTTTGCAACCTTGATCACCGTTTCAATATGTTGTACAGATTAGGTGGGTAGCCTGTGTTGTTCCACACATTCTTCATCCTTGGCATACCTGAGGATGAAGACCTGGCAACTTGACCACCAACAGTTAGTTCAAAGATTCAGGTGGTATGCTAGCAGCGGCTCGTGTAGCCCTGATCCACCTCGAGCAGAGATGAAAAGCAGGCTACAGAGGTATTCATCAGATATCGCAGCTGCTCCCTCTGGAGCCACAAAAGCCTTTTTACAACTTTTTTTCACATATTCAGACAAGTAACAGACTCTGATGTGTAAAATTGGTGTTGCCTTTGTTGGGACCCACAGATGAAGTCGTTCATTGTGGATTTCAAACGGACTCTGAACTGAACTCAGTTTCCCAGACTTCCCCAGTCTTAACACCTAGGTGCAAATTGAGCTTTGAGTTACTATTGTTCAGGGTGACAGACCCCCCACTGACCAGATAGTCAAAACTCCAGCTGCTTCCTTTGTTCTCTTCTTGACCTCTCCCCCCACATGGCGGCCGGCCCTCAAGTTCTCTTCTCCTGGATTCTTCTGGGCCCAACAGTTGCTGAGCCACATTTCCAGCAAGCCCAAAGAACTTCTCCTCACAGCAGCGACACGAGGTCCTGCTAGTTTTCCAGCTTAGTTAGCACCAGCAGCTGCAACGCAAAGCTTACCAGCTAACTACACAAGCCAAGGAACACAAAGCAAGTTAGAGGACTGTTGCAAAGGAAAGGGCCTAACACAGCATAGCAGGGCTAAGCACAGGACTTTTTAAACTCTGGCTGATGTAATGCACTTGTCCAATCCATGTGTTTGTTCACTGTTTTGGTGTCATTGTGATCTCAGGTCGGGTTATCGGTAGTTTGCTTTGCTACATGGCTAATTAGACGTTAGTTGAATTATGCTTCACACAGACTCAAGATCTTTGCATGCAACCAACCATCTTCTCTAACTTGGCATCACGTGACACACACACACACACACACACACACACACACACACACACACACACACACACACACACACTCCTTCAACCTGGAGCATATCACACCCACATGTGATATCAGTGAGCACATGATGTGAGCCATTTTGTTTGTAGTCTTTGTCCATGCCGTGCGGCTTGGTACTTTGGACCCTAGCCACCATTTTGCTTTTGTTCTTCCAGACACACACACACACACACACACACACACAGTTAGTTTGTGTGTTTTAGAAAGACTTTTGAACCTTCATGCTGTCTATTTAATATTGTTCAAGAGTGAATGTTGCCAACCTCTACTCTGTCAAAGACCATTACAGCTGTTATGGTCATTTTGGTTGTAGTTAAGTCAAGTTAATTATTAATCAGAGTCACAAAGACAGTTTAGTACCTACAAAACTTCGCCCAACTTTCAAGTGTCATGGGGTTGAGTATAATGAGTGAATTTCCTTTTTAGGTGAACTTATCCTTTAACTGCTCATGCTAGAAATGACTTGACCAAAGAGAGACGCTCAGTTTACTAAAGAACGTCTGAAAACATCTTAAAAGACTGACATTTCTCTATTTTTTGCAACAATCCCAGTCATGGAAGTGCTTTGAACTATCAGGATACTTTTTGTATTCAGTCGAGAAAACTACACTTCTCCATGTGTAGATGATCAAACCTGTAATAAACATCCATTATAAATGTATTCATATAATTACATGTAGGGGTCAGAGAATATACCCTCGATGGAAACATGTCTTTTTCTCATAAAATGTATAAACATGTCCCATATCCTTGAAAACCATATGCTGTGTTTACATTTCAGATGTTTGAAGAGGCCTCTCAGGCTTTTAGTGAAGAGTAAATTAGAAGCAAGAGGAAAAAGAGACGGATGAGCTTAAAATATCACATGAACGTACTGGAATGTAAGATACATAACGTGAGAAGACACGAGAGGCCGCAAACGTTTACACGGACGTGGCATGGGAGACATGTGGTCACATTCCTGAATCAACAGCATCTCTTTTGCACCCCATCTCAAAAATGTGGCACCTCATTCATCCAGAGGACGTCACCGTGATGGTTAACTACATGTGGGTCATTTCAGATGCTCTCGAGTCTGAACCGACTCCCCCACCCAGCTGAATCAAACTGGTCACATGTTTTGGTATTTCCGTCACTCAGCCAGCTGTTACAGTTTTTTGGGGGCCAGTTTGCAGAAGTTGTGCAAAAAAACATAAAATGAGTTCTTCAGAAGTCTAACTCACTCCGGCTTTCTGTTATCAGACAGCCGCAGATTAAACCTCCCGCCTCTTTGCTGCTGACACATTTCCCATTTGTGCAACTCTTTCATTTCTACATCACAGGAGAGCTGCAGAGGCTGCGACTGCAAGAAGCATTTTTGGATTAGAGAGCAAATAGTGTGATAGTGATTGACAGAAAAATGTAAATATGTGACGGACACAACTTAAAAATGGAAGCAAATTATCCCTCTGATGTAAGAGAGTGCTGCAGCTTCACTGATTTTAAATTTAAGATGATATCACGGCTAAAATCAACCCACTTAGTATCCAGCACACATAAACCAGACATCAGTCTTGTGAAATCTGGCTGTTGTTGTTGATGTTGTTGTATAGTGAATATGTGTTGTCTTGTAACTGTGTTTTGCATTGTTCATTTTCTCTCTGTCTCCTACCCGCAAGCAATACAGCTGTGAATTAGCTTATAGCAAACTCTGGTAGAGCTAAGAAGCTGTGCACTGTCCCTGTCTATTAAACAAATGAATAAATTATAATTACAAACACTCTTCATTTGTTTCGCATCAGATAACTAAGCTTAGATCATCAAAGAGGTCTAAACTCGTACCCAGTCACAATCAACCTGTTAAATTATTCTATCTATCGAGACAACATCATAACGTTTGTCACTTACAAAAGGGTTGCAAGATGTTGTCAAGTGGCAGGAAAACTAAATATGATTCACATTTTCAGCAGCTTAACTTTTAGCAACAAAGATCACATTTCCGAGTTTGATTCTTCTAAAGAACCGAAGAAAAAAATAAAGACTAGAGAACGTGTTTTAAGTAAAGCACATTGACTGTATACAGAGTTTTTTCTTCATAGAGGCTACAGCCAGGGGTAAAATCAAAAGAAATGCATGACACCATGGAGTGAAAGTTGATGTTACCCATGAACTCCCACAGATACAAACTGTAGCGAGAGACAGAGAGATATCTGCTCAGGATTTCCACAGTGTGTATCCGCTCACAACACTGCAGGACCCAAACCTGCTATTTAAAGGTGCAGTATGTAGTTTTGGGGGAGAAATTTTAATCAGAAGAGAAAAATCTTCATTGATTGATATTTTTCATTTCATGCCTGAACAAACAAAATAAACAAACTGACATTAAACGACAACACAGCTTCATGCTGTTTTTACTTTGTTTATATTTGGCGGACCCTGCCACCTTTCTAGCTTCAAACAGTGTTCTGGGGACCTTATTTAACTCTGAGAACAGCTTGTCCTTACGTCTCATCCAAAACTACATGGTGCTCCTTTAAAGGTAAAAAAAATAAAAATAAAGGACTGGTATGAGTTGTGTAATCTGGACTTCTTCTAGTGAATAAAAGTTAAATTAAACTAATCTTTATTTAGCTGGAGGTCCCCTGTGACTCTTTATGAGCTGCTGGAGATCTGAACTTCCATCTTTAGTACATCAGCCTGAAATTAACAGTGCAACGCTGCCACCACGTGGACAAACGTGAGACTACAAAAACGTCCACAGCACCCATCTGTCTCCCCTCTGTCTCCCCGTGTGTCCCCGTGTGTCCCTCTGTCTCCCTGCGTCGTCTCCCACAAGGAAACAGCAGCAGATTCAAACAGCCAGTGGACAAAAAAAAAAAATCACTAAAACGTCTCTCAGGACACCAAAAAACAAATAAAAACAGGCGACCAATCAGTCGTGCTGTCAGCTGCTGCCATTCATGAATGAGGCCGGGTCCTCTCTCCTCCATCTCACATCATCATCACCACCATCACCATCATCAGCGGCGGTCACGTGGTGCGTCGGGAGCGGGCGGTGGGCGTGTCTAATCGCGTGTGGTTTCATTCATAACTACAGTCTTTATTTGAAGCCCAAATTAAAGTATGCAGACGGGGCAGGCTGCCTGTGGACCGCCGCTTCACACGGACTCTACAGCCGGGTGAGTGCGCTCTCCTGCCCGGGCTCGCATCGGGACCAGCTCGCGCTTGTAACGTGCTACTATTTCTTATTATGTAAGATGTATGAGGGACAGCTGACACGGCTCGGCTTGAGGATAATCTTGATTTAGTGCTCCCCCCCCACCCCACCCCCGTGTCCGGCACATGACGGCTACACCCCCCCCCCTGCTGCTGTGTGACTGATCGTGATTTATTCCCCGCAGGCTGAGAGCAGACGACGCGGGGATGCGGGACAGCCCCGATCGGCGGGTTTTCGGAGGAGAGAGGAAGACGATGCTGCTGCCGCTGCTGGTGCTGATGCTGATGCTGAGGATGCTGCTGCCGCTGAGCGCCGCCGGCTGCAGCGGGTCGCTGTAGGGGGGAAGCTGCTCCAACAACCGCCCGTATAGACCGTAAGATACAGACCATCATCCAGTCAGGCACAAGTCACCTCCACCTCCACCTCCACCACCTTTCTCCACCTCCATGCACTCACTGATGGTGCTTACAGGGGAACAAACACCACAAGCATCATTAGAGTCTGACTGATGGAATGAACTAGAACCTGTCTGTCTGCCTGTCTGTCTGTCTGATGTATAGCCTGTGGTTATGAGAGAGATGATGTGAGGATGTGTCATGTCATCAGACACACACACACACACACACACACACACACACACACACACACACACACACACACACACACACACACACAGGCGCGCACACTTTGGATTTTTGTTCCTCCTCCACCAGTCGGGGTCAGTGTTCTCAGCTTTATTTTGGGTTATTTATCCACAGTGTTTACTGACAAATCAGATGTTGTGAAACTGGGAAGTCAAGCTGTCATTAGCCTAATTAATTTTAATCCCAAAATGTAGCTTTAGGGGCTGCTGTAAGGCCATTTATGATGATTAAATAATTAATAATAACACTAAATGTTACTGTGAATTAATTGTATAAGTATTAATTCTGTAAATGTGATTTAATAATATTAATATAAATTTTGGTTTAAGATTTAAGAAACACTTTCGATCATTTATTCTCAAAATTAACACGCCGACGATAAAATCTGTTAACGCTTTATAATAACCATCATTTAAATGTATTGGCTAGTTAATGAGACTTTAGTTAATAGTTATTGTTTCGTAATTGTAAAGGGTTTATAAACATCAGCTGCAACTTAACAATAAACAGTTTTATAAAACATTTGTTTGTTAACAGTGAAATAATGTTCAGTTTATTAAAGGTGCACTTGTAAAAAATACAAATATATTTATTTGTCTTTCCATAAGTGAAAAAACAAGAGGTCCTCAGAAGGAAATAAGGTCCACAGAGCGCTGTCTGAAGCTATAGGTGGCAGGGTCCGCCACATATAAACAAAGTAAGCCAGTATGACATTGTGTTGTTGTTTGAAGACAGTTGTTTATTCAGTCGTGAAAAAAAAGATTTTTCTTTTCTGATTAAAATGTATTTGCCAAAACTGCATAATGCACCTTTAATAATGATTATTATTGGGACTTTGGAGTCGTTATTATCAAAATTAGTATAATGATGAAAAAATAATAATAAAATGGTTAAAATCCCCTTAAAATACACTTTTATCTTCCCTCATGTAGCCTTAAAGGTGGAGAAAAATCACCTTACTCCACACTGATCGTACAGAAAACATACATTGTGTGTCGTAGAGAGCTATAAGATGTTTTCATGATTAATATATTTATGACTCTGTGTTATTATGCCTGCAGCTTTTCATCAAAATGAAAATATACCAGATGTCTTGTGAATGAGTCATTTTATCGCATGTCCCCAAAACTCATCCGTTTGGGATTTCCATGGGGTTTAAACGCCGCCAGGCTTCACAGCACGAGTTTTCACAGACTTACATAGTTAACATATGATGGTGCATATTTCAGGATTAGCTGTGTTAAGTTTGGTTTAACTGCAGTAACATGGACATAATCGATGACTGGATTTATTTGAGTGAAAGGATTGATCTTCGTTATCTGTCCAGATGAATAAACGTGTTACCTGTTAACCAGGTGTGATTCTTGACAGACAGGTTGGATAACTGGTTAAGTAAATTATTATGAATGATCTTCTGCTCTGAAAGCTTTTAAATCTACATCCTCATTGAGTGTGGGCCGAGTCGTTTTATAGGCATGTAATGAAAAAGAAAAGTGTACGACTGCCAGTGAGGACATTTTTAAGACCTTGAACAATATAATGCGAACGACCATTTCATTCAACTCTTCTGCAAAGGAAGCTTTAAACCATTTTAACTATTGTTCAGTCAGCAAAGGCACGACAGATGTTTCCAGCACGTCTTCCCAGAGGGAGGCGGAAAATCAGGCAGTCTTGTAAAAAGGCTGAAACTGTCGGAAATCTGTCTTTTTTTTAAAGATTAGAGTTCAGCTAACACTTAAAGTCTCCCTGTTTATCGTGTCGAAACATGTGATAAATAGTTTATAACACACTTCAATGTGACTGTAAGCAGAAATGAATGAAAACAGAGAATTTATAAACAACACGTAACACAAAAATGTCCTTATATCTACAAACAGCTACATTTTAGAGGGTTTAATCGTTTATTACGTTTATATACTGTTTAGAAACACTTCTCTGTGTGTGTGTCTGTGTGTGTGTGTGTGTGTGTGAGTCTCTATTGTCGGTGTGCTCTCGCTGTTCAGAGCTCTGTCCTCTTCACAGTTACCTTGAGCTGTTGGTATGTATGAGATATTACATAAAATATGACTCTCACATGGTGAGGGAGTGTGCGGCTGTGTTCGCACTATGTGTGAGGAATGCGATAATGGATTGACGTTACACAAGCTGCAGTCTGTGTAAATAATCGTGTCCCGTCAGCTCTTTCTTTCTGCCGTCCTCTCGCCACACTTGTCCTCCTGTCTCACGGTGTCTCGTTAGTCTGCGAGTGGAGAGACTGACAGGAGAGTTTATTGTCAGGGACTCTTGCTTATTGTTCATCTCGAGGAGGCGTCAGTTTGGACGCATTGGGGTTTAATGCACAGCACTCAATCCAGACAGTTGTGTCACATCAGTATGTTAAAGGGGCATTACACCAATTGTATACATGTAGATCAGTTTACCTGCCAGGTGGAGTAGCGTTTAGCCTCTGAGAATAGTTGTGTGATGTTTTCTGTTGCTCTCTGACGTGATGTGATCAGGGTTATCTTTACTTTGGATCGATGATGTCAAACTTGTGACAGAAAGCCTTCATTGCAAACTGGGACTGTGGAGTTTGAAAGATGTGGCTGCAACTAATGATTACTTTCACTGTCGGTCAATCTGTCAATTATTTTTATATACATATAAGAGACTCAGTTTACTGTCATAGAGGAGTAAAGAAAGAGAGTTTGTCTTTTTTCTTAAAGAGGTCATATAATGCATATTCTCGGGTTCATACTTTTATTTGGGGGTCCTAGTGGAACAGGTTTACATCCTTTAATTTTCAAAAAACACGTTATTTTTCTCATATGGTGCATTGCTGCAGGCCCCTTTGCACACTGTGTCTTGAATGCTCCATTTTAGCTACAGAGTGAGACATCTTGCCTCTGTTCAATCTTTGGTGAGAGATGCACATGCTCATTACTTAACGGGCAGGATGTAGCCAATCAGAGGCAGAGTAGGGCGTGTCATGCTGAGAAAGGTAGTGTGATATAAAATAAGCAGCTGCAGCAGTAGCAGCTGTATGTCTGCTGACTGACTGGAGTGAATATATTTTATAATAAATATATATTTATATAGTGGCTGTTCTTTCATAATGGCTCTTTCAGTGAGTGCAGGAGCAGTGTGGTGACCCACAGAACAACATACCCAATCATTCAGTTATTAGGAGTCCTCACACAATGCCCATATAATTATAACACTAAGAGAATAGCACAAAATCAGTGCACACTTACACAAAAAATGAAACGATAAGTCTGGTTGTATTCTATCGTCAAATCCTGTGAAAAGACCAGAACCAACAGTACGATAATCCATCTCTCAATACTTTTCCGGCCTGTCGCTGCGGCTCATTCATTCATTACTAACGACTTAAATCATCAAAAAGGGGCAACAAAACAGGCTGAAACAACTGGGCACTGTGGCTTCAAACAGACGCTGCTCAAACAGGAGGAAGTAGTGTTTTTGTTGGGGACTATTTACAGCGGTGGATGAATACACATTTTTACACCAGTGAGCATTTACAGCAGCAGGATGCTGTATATTGGACTGAGTTACGATAAACTACACTCATCCACGTTCATCGTAATGAAGAGACATGTCTCCAGGTGCAATAGTGTGACTCATTAATTGGTTTTTAATTCGTCTTTAAACAATGGAGGTCTACGATACATGAGGAACGCTTGTTTGCAGGATCAGTTAAATGCTGTCAACCCAAACTCCAGAGTAAATGTTGCGATGTCCTCGCTGCGTGAATGTGAATGTATCAGTGGTTTGCAGAAACGTTAACATTTAACATTTTATCACTGTCCTCTCAGCTCTGTCTGACCCCTCTCTCCGTCCTCTGCAGGGTTCACTCACGCTGACCTGGACCATGAGCAATGATTTGCCTGTTCTTACAAGTCTGACTGAGAACTCCACTGTGAGTACCGACTGTGTCCACCTCCACCCCTCCTCCTGCACTCTGTCCATCAGCACACACTCCCCACATTTCACATCCAGCTAGTGTGTCTGTCGTCCGGTGAGCGACGACTCTTCTTCAATACTTCACAGATCACACTGGACCTCTGCCAAAAAATACACAGTGAGTTAACACCAAGTCTTTTATCCCGGTGGTGGAGGACAGTCTGATCTGTGTCCAAAGAGGATTTGACTCAAAAACAGAACTGAGTGTGCTGCCGCTGCTGCTGAAGGCTTTGTGTGCCATGTAGCCCCCGGAGGGACTGGGGGGGGGATATCTGAGCCAGCGGTGGTGATTATCGGACAGTTAAAGCTGTCCTTGTGGAGGGAGAATTGACAGTTGTTTGCTCGACAGTGTGTGTTAGAAACATGGCCCGAAGACTAGCGAGAGGCTTCGCCGCTCCAGCTGATTGATTGTGTTGTTCTCCCTGTTTGGCTGAGCTTGTAAAAACAGCAGATTTCATTAAGCTACAGATGCTCTGACAAAGTGTGTGTGTTTCTGTGCTGCACACACACACACACACACACACACACACACACACACGCAATCGTGGGTGCATCAAGGTGTGTGCTTTGCTTTTGTGCTGTGATGGATCTGTTATTCTATCGCAGACGTGCATTCAGACAGCGTCAAACATATTATGCTGCATCTCCCCGAAGGCTGCTGGAATACCAGAATTTTAAACTTGAGGTTGAACATAAAGGCAAAAAGGGCGTTTTTCATTTCCTGGTTTTACAAGTAGAGAATTATAACAGCTTCCTCTGTTCAGCAGCTCGCTCTCTCCTCCGTGTCAGATTGACTTTGTGATTGAAGTGGACGCAGACTGATTTACGCTCACATGGAGTACCTTAACCGTTTACAGCGGAAGCAGAGTCATCAGAAAATCAGCTGTTTTTGCTCTTTTTCACACACATTTACAAACACTTTCACACACACACCCTCTGTTCTTCACACCTCCATTTGTCCACAAACAGGAAAATTATTTGCAACTATTTTCACAATTCATTAACCCTCAAAGACAATTTTTACGGCACCTGGCTCTCCTGTATGTAGGCTGCGTTGTTTTCCCCACCCTATTCCTGCAGTAAGCATCACGTGCCATACATCACTGATTCAGTAAACCTTACGTTTAAATCTGGCTCATTTGCTTTAATCCTGACTTTAAACTCAGAATCCTGACTTTAAACTACTATACTCAGCATTTCTCAGTGAAAAACAGGTGTAATCCTATATTTAATTAACTGACCATGTAGATGTGTCCAAAAAAGTTCAGCTAGTAAATAGAAAGGTTGTCAAATCATAACAAATGGGACTGAAGCAAAAGTGACTTTTTTCAGAAATATATCATCCATTGAACATGAACAACAAGAGTAGCTCGGCTACAACCATTGTGGAAGAAACTACGTGGGTTTCTTTGAATAATCGATGCTTCAGAACATGCTGATGTAATCATGTTCACTATCTGGAGCCACTGAATGCCCCAAACAAGATGTGTTTTTAAAGTGTATAGGTAGGATTAGAGGTTCAGAAGATATTAAACATTGTAGAACAATGTCCAGATCTTTGACAGAGAGCAGATTATAAATGTTTTTCACTATTTTCTGACATTATATAAAGAAAATGATTGATTGAGAGCGCAACAGGCAGATTAATCGATAATGAAAATGATCCAGTCAGCAGCAGGATTTGAGTTTTTCTGCTGCTGCTGCTCCTCCCGTTAAGGTCATCATCATCTAAAGGTCGGTCTGTTCTCAGCGAGGAGCTCCTCCACTCCTTCAGAGCCGTGCACGATGACATCCTTTAACATTAGCGTATATTATATAAGGCTAAACGCTGCAACAGATGAATGTTCCATTTGTGACGGTGCAAAGGACCCAATTATTTTCACGCTCTCTTTTGAAAAACTGACATCGGAAGAGGAGCCAGGAAAAGTCTGGTGTGGGGATTGCTCATGTGCGTCTGCATCCTCCTCCTCCTCCTCCTCCTCCGATTTCCATTTTTAGCCTGCAGAGGCCTCATTTCCCCCTCATTGAGAGGAGCTGGGAAATTGAATTAAGGGTCTCGCTGACGTTTCGATTAGCATCCCCAAGCTCACTCAGCCAAGACTGAGAGTATTAATCAGAGAGTAGAAGAGGGCAGTTTTGCTGTCGACTCCGTCTGTGTGCAGAAGCAGCAGGATGTATATGAGTGTGTGTGTGGATAAGAATCGCTGTGAGAAAGCAGCGACTTAAGGAAGTTGTTCAGCGTTAATTCTACTCCTTATTAAATATCGTGCCGCTTATCTGACAGCGTAATACGACAAAGAGATTCCTCATTACTGTGAAGCTCAAAGGGAGAAGAGTCAATGACTGTCCTGGCAGGACTGATGCAGCCGCCGAGCTCGCAAACAACGAAACATGACAACACAGATATGTGAGCTTCTGCCTTACCGTGCTGTTAAAGGATGAATTAAGGGCTCCAACGATGCCGTTTGAATATAAGCAATAGGAATTCAAATTGATGTTGTGCAACCAAAAAAAAGAAAAAAAAGAAAAGAGGATCAGGGTTCAGCTGGTATTGTTTTTGAAGGCTGGTATTTATAGTGACTTTTATATTTTGTCAGCATGGGAATGCTCCTATTTTTGTGTGCAGATGTGGTTTTTCTGCTTGGTGAGGTGGAAAAGGGGGTTTAGGGTCACTGCACAGGGCATTTTTGGCTTAGTAGTCAGGCACCAGGGGGAACAGCCCCATTCACTGCTGGGAAAAGGACAAATTACTTTCTGTCATTTGGTAAAACCTCCCTGAAAAAAACAGTCATCTGCTGTACATACACTGTTCAGATAAACTGAACTCCAGTCACACGTAAAAAAACCAAACTTTTGCTTGGGGCTGCACTAATTAATATCTTTATATTAATAGTTATGGTGGCCCTGAGGGTCAAAACACAACAACATTTGAGAAAACACAACAATATTTCAGGCCACAGACAACAACAGCAATCTCAAAGGCCCGTGACAAGTCGACAAAGATCCAATGCTAATGTTGCTTTACATATATGAGTTATGTGTTGGCAGGGGTTTAAAGTTGTAGCTGGTAGAGGTGGCACAGACTTTAACTGCTATATATCTTTTATATTTTATAAAGGTATAAGGTATAGCTGTCAAATGAGTCAAAAGTACATTACAGTATTTCCCTGTGAAGCCTTTATAGGATCTATGTAACATAGAAAGAGACAATATTTATTTGCAGCACTGTCCCAAGATGTTAAAAGTGAAGTAGAAGTACACAGGAGCATATAATGGAAATACTCTAGTGCATCAAAATTGTACCTAAGCACAGTACTTGAGTAAATGTACTGGTGCTGGTGTGCTAACCTCTTCTCCCCTCCATCAGGATGTGCCTGTGTCCGCGGGCCAGGTGGAGAACTATGTGCTGCTGTTGGTGCTGCTGAGTGTTTTTGCCGGGGGGACGCTGGTCCTGCTCTCCCTGCTGCTGCTCTTCTGTCACCGCTGCTGCATGGGTGGGCGACGCTACTCCAGGTTGGTGACACAACTTGTGTGGGGTTCGAGCAGGCCTGGTTAGTCTGGTTGTGTGA
This sequence comes from Pagrus major, assembly GCF_040436345.1. Classification (NCBI taxonomy): domain Eukaryota; kingdom Metazoa; phylum Chordata; class Actinopteri; order Spariformes; family Sparidae; genus Pagrus; species Pagrus major. The sequence continues at coordinate 25,735,546 of NC_133235.1, forward strand.
GCTGTGAGTCAAAGCTGTGTCGAATGTGAAATTGAAAGCTGTGGCGTGACGATGGGTTTTTTTGCTTCTGTGAAAGAGCACAAAAAGTAAAACTCATTCCTCCCCTTCAGAGCCAGCGATGACCTTGAGAAGACAAACACCACCTATGCTGAGGATTCTCAGCCCACCCAAGGTCAGAACTGTGTTTTCATCAAGTCCATATATGCAAGTATTCTGGTCCGCAGTCGTCACCAACTCCATTATTTCACTCCCTCTGCTTGTCCTTGCTTCTTTGTCACTCAGAGATCACCATTCATCTGGATGAATCAGACGCTCTCTCAGCGGCAAGCTGTCACGATGGAGAGTCAGAACGATTCGTCTCCACAGGGTCCACCGGCCGCAGAGTCTCCTTCAATGAATCTGCACTTTATGAACAGGAGAAGACGACTCAGGACAAAGCACGCAGGTAACGATCAAATGAGTGAATCTTTCATAATTATCCAGATGAGCTGTAGATGATGGTGATGATACGTCCACTCTCTCAGGTACACTCTGACTGAGGGAGACTTCCACCACCTGAAAAAGGCCCGGCTGACCCACCTCCACCTGCCTCCAGCCCCGTGTGACCTGAAGATCCTCACCATCATGGAGTGTGACTCGACAGAGAGCAGCACCCTCAACATCAGTGAGACTGCAGCTCCCAAACTGCCCCTCACCATCTACCAGGTGACTGGACGCACACCTGAGTGTCTCGGTGAATGAGGTTCGTTGTCTCATCTCTAACCTGTGCTGATTTCTCTCTCCAGCCGGCTGAGAGAAGAGTCTCCGAGTGGATGGGACAGAGCCTCAGTGGAGGTCTGCCAGGAGACCCGCACCACTCCACCATCCTGGACCAGATCCCCAGACAGACCTCGTCAGCCATGAAACCACAGCACACACGCTCGCAGACAGTGAGTTTTAAAATGATCATTACAGACTACAGGTCAAAAAATATTGTTACCCTAACCTTTGATGTTCCCTTTGGCCTCACATGTGCTGCAAATGTTAGCATGCTAACACGCTAATTCAACATTTTACACATATGTTCAGCATGTTAGCATGCTGCTAAGCACCGTTAGCCGGCTGTAGAGTCTCAGTCTTTTTCATCACCTCCTCAACATGGCATGAGAAGCTCTGTGTTTTTGTTGACTTTTATTTTTGGATCCGGATCAGGCTCTTGGGAATGGCTGTGAGAAAAGTTTTAAACATTTTTGTTCACATAAAAAGAGCACATTACCTCACAAATTCAGCTTTGCAGTAGAAAATATCAGGTAGTAAAGCTAACAATCACACTGTTTGGTCAGAAATACATTTGGACAGATAGGTGCCTCAGTGCAGATTGATCCACTTGTATCACACATAAACAGAGCTGTGAAAAACATCTGCCACAGGCTCAAACCTGCTGATGCGCTGGAACATCAGTCATCACTGCAGATGAGTGACAGTATGACAAACTGCTGTCCCCTGAGGGATTCGCCTCTGCCCGTCACGATTCAACCCCTCCCTAATGTCTCATCATCTCCCTCCACCCTCCTCTTCTTCCATCTCTTCTGTCAGATGGAGGCTGTCGGGGACGGGGGAGAGGCTGAAAGTGAAAGGGGTTTGAGAGGACAGTTAACTCAAGCTCCGGGCCAGACTTCAGTTCTACATTTCTTCTCTAAACTGCGGCGCCACGCCAGTCTGGAGGGGGCAGGGCCTTACTTCAGGAGGTGGAAGTTCGACAGCAGTCACCGGGCTGCCAGCCTGGATGCAAAAGGTTAGATTTGATTTGTAACTGCATTTGTGAACTGCAAGTGAAATGGTGAGAAATGTCAAGCTGACAGCTATCTTTTCAAGCAGGGTCCCCTAAGAGACGGCCCTTCCAGAGACAGAGAGCAGCGAGTGAAACCACCGATCACACCGAAGACGAATCCTCTCCTCTCCGAGATGAGGCCATTGAATCTTTCCCACACACTCCCATCCAGACCAGTGGCCTCCAGTCCCTCTCTGCAGAGTCCCTGTCTCACAGCGCCACCACGCCCACCTGCTCAGTCTTCCTCAGCAGGTACGTCCCTTCCCATAACCCCATGACTTGCACCATGAAATTCCCAGAATTTAACTGTTTAACCGTGTGTTCTCCGTCTGTGCAGGCAAAAACTGGAGGCCATGGTGGAGGTAGGTGGTAGCAGCAGCGCCAGAAGAGAGGATCTCTGCTCTCCAACAAATGTTTGTTGCGCCCAGAGCCAAGAGGAGGCCACTGTCAATGGCACAGGAGTAGAAAGAGAAACAAAGTTCTGTGCAGTTATGAGAACAGAAGAGACTGAAGTCGAGCAACAGTCGGTTGACGACGACGATTTGTTTGGGGACCAACAAGAAGCTGCCATACAGGAAAGGTTTGAAGACATGTTGAGGAAAACTAAAGACACAAAGATGGACCTCATGACATCAGATGTGAGGACAAAGAGCGAGGCCGAGGTAGACGACGGAGATGAGGTGGTGTTGGGAGCGGAGGCCAGAGGAAGGGCCGACTCAGGATCATCTCTTACCTTCATGATTCGCCAGGAGAGCTCGGAGGCTCCTCCCTCCCTGTACAGAGACATCTGGAGCCTGCGAGCCTCTCTTGAGCAGTACGCTTCCTCGGACCAGAGCAGCACAGATCGGGAGTCCGTCCGCAGTGATGCCGACAGCGTCTCGTCCATCGGTGGTGCAGGAGCTCGCTCTGGCCTCGAGAGCTGCTTGTCCCAAGACCTGGATGATGAGCCTGACGGAGAAGTTGAGGGAGAGGTGTTGGAGAGAGGAATCAGAGGGGCGTCAGGTGGGGACAGTGAGATGGGAAGTGGAGCTGGAGGAGAGATTGAGGCAGGGAACCGTAAGCTGCTCCAGATGGACAGTGGCTACGCCTCCATCGAAGCACCATCCAAGGCTCCTGAGGAAATGAGGCTTTTTGGGACTCCCGGAGCTCCTCGAGGGAAGACGGCGTCTGAGAGAAGGTTGTTCTTCACCAGCTCTGGGAGAAAAGGTTCGGTGTGCGAGAGCATCGAGGCCAAGCTGTTTCAGGAGGAGCTGGAGGATGAGATGACGGACAGCACAGAGACGGAGGAGAAACTGAAGGTGAAATCTCAAACTGGCAGCCAGTCCGTTACCCTTCAAGAACCACATCAACTTCTGAAAGCCCTCCATCCTCAGAAACCTCCAGAATCACAATCACAACTGATGTCTCCGCTGACGAAGCCGATCGCACAGCCCTCTAGTCCTCACCCACCACGTCTCCGCCGCCGTGACTACAGCATCGATGAGAAGACGGATGCTCTTTTCAACGAGTTCCTCCGTCATGACCCGCGCTTCGACCAGCAGGATTCTCCGCTGCGCGCCAGGCACAGATCCAGAGTTCACCTCCGGAAACAGTGGCAGAGACACAAGCAATACAGCGACCCGGGGTCAGGCGCTGGGGGTAGGTACTCCCCATCTTTGGAGAGGCAGAGGTTCACTCCGCTGCGGAGAGGTGACAGCGCCGGCTACCCTCTGGACACCAGGTATCACAGCACGCTCTCACGCATTGCGAGTGCTGCAGATGAAGAAGCCAGTGAGGTGGCGGCTTGTGAGGAAGCAGCCAAAGAGAGCACAGAGGACAAAGATCCATCGAGTGAAAGAGCTACAGGGGACGCCACAGGAAGTACAGCCAGCACAACCTCTGAAGGCACTGGCGCAGCGAAAAGTTGTGCAGAGTCGACGGGCGAGGACGACGGCTCGACAGAAAAGGACACGGAAAGCACAACTAGCCCAACTTTGACCACTGTGACTACACAGAAAAACCACATGGATCCGAGAGTCGACAACAGAAACAACAACAGCAGTCAAGCGATTTTATCAGAGAGCAGCCTGACAGACAAGCTGGTCGTGTCGGTGGAAGAGAGGCTCTACAGCGGTCTGCGCAGCTCAGAGAAGCTCGGCCAGGGAGGAACCGAGCGTGTGCTTACCGTGTCTCACACAGCCTCACCTGGCTTCAGTCCCACATAACCTGTAACGTGACACTCATCAACTTTATTTCAGATCCTTTGTCTATAGACGACAGACTTGGACAAAACGGTCTATAGCACTTCAAAACATCATCGTGTGTTAGACACTTGGTCCCTTACATTCGGACAAACCTTCAAAATAAACATAATCTGATAACTGATGCATCAAAACATATAATCTATAAGGACTGAAGTACCTTCTTGATGGCCAGTCTCTTCCAGAATCTCCATCCAGACCTTAATTTCCACTGTGACACCATGTGACATGTGATGCCCCCTTTTTATTGGTAACCGTTCTTCAAAATCAAAAATGCATTCTTTACATAGCTTTGAAAATATAGACCCCATCTTTAGAAAAAAAAAAAAAAAAATTTCAGACTTAACTGTGAATTTTCAGCATGCTACTGTATGTCCAGACAACGTGTATGTGAATACTGTACAGTTTTAACTTTGAAAACAAAAAGCACTTTGATGGGAAGAAAAGATGATGATGGAGTTTGTCGCCCATTTCTCTCATTTTAAAACCCACATCCTCCTCAAGTGTCCTTCTTGTCTCGATCACCATGACGGTAAATGTCTCCATGAAAGCTTCGATCGGAAGCCGACCATATAAAAGAAACCAAAACATAATCATTCTTCAGTGCTTGCCTCCCCTCTTTCATTAACAGCCTACCATATCAGCAGATCTGGAGAGTTACGCAGAGTATATCGTAAAAAAAAAACAACAGATGGGATACCCAGACTATACAGCCGTCACAGCGGTTGAAAAACCCATGCATCAAGAATTTTTATACTCATATGTCATCTATTTTTATAGGATTTTTGTTAGTCATCGTCCCTGTTATTCATCATAATTAAGGAGGTGGTATCCAGGAGCTTCCGTGGGCTCCAGTGTAGTGTTGTATCACTGCTGGGACTCTGTTGAGGGTGAGACTGACAGATGATACTTAAATTGACTGACACAGGAGCCTCTCAGGCTTTTAGACAGATGGTCCAGTGACAGAGAGTTGAGGCTGTGAAAGCGGAGGTTTAGCTCGATAGCGGTGGCACTGTCGGCTCCAACATCCAAGCAGAACAGGATATCTTATTCTGTATTACTGAATAAAAGAACGGTGATAGTCTGTATTTTTCTTATTGTCAACAAATGCAGTGAAAAGACAAAAACTAACAATTAATTAATCCCATTGAAAATGACTCATGTAGGCAAATCCTGACACGGCATAGTCCTCATTAATCAATGATCCCCATTGTTGTCCGGTGGTCATTAGACCACTTTAATTCAATCAAGCCTAATCATCTCGTTTGTATCTTTCTGAATGCCAATCGTCTCAACTGTGCATTGGAAGTAGTCGCAGGATTTTATCCCGATGTGTTACCATAAAACAGCTGGAAAAAAAAAAACCTATGAAAAACATTTAAATCCGGATTTTTTTTTAGCATGTGCATCAACTTTAACTCGCTCACAGATGACAGCCATTTTAAAATGCCTGATTTTTAAAATCAAGACCCATGCATTATTCCCCGAGAAATAAATGGAAATGACAACAACAAAAACACCCTTGTGTTGCATCTGTCCCTTTATCCGGATCCACACCAAAAGTGAATGGGGTCTTATTCTGGGCCGAGACCCGTCCTTCATCCAAGTTTTGGGGAAATGCATTCAGTAGTTTTTGTGAAATTCTACTGACAAACCAACCAAAAGAGATCAACAAAGGGACATGGGTTGAAACGTAACCTCCTTGGCAGAGGTAAATATGTTTCTTCATGGCTACAAACACGGCCACACAAGTTTAATTTAACCGAATCTCTCATACATTGTCGTTTCTAAAACAAATAAAATGATAATGATAAAATGATTGATAAAAATGACAGTGCCGAGCTGTTTTAGCATAAAATTAGCAAAAAGAAAACATTTGTGACGCCTTTCTAAGTAATAAAACATTGTGAGACAAACACCTTGCTGGTTTTGAAGTCATGACTTTCTTGACATTAAGGAAAATATAGAATATTGCCAGCCTTACCCTCGAGGTAATATTCTACATATATCCTATCTCGACATGTGAAAATCTGGTGATCTAACAGGCCAAACAGCTCTTTTCCCTCCTCTAATGCGTCATCATTTATCCTACCTTCATGTCAAATGAGAATTGCTGCATGTTATAACGTGTGATGAAGACTGTCACCTGGGAAACTGCAATGGTAGGTACAGCTTGTTCCTTTTTTCTTTCACATGGTCTTGAGTTTGAGCCGCAGTACACGTGTGTATCTTATGAAACTCATATCTTTGTCATCCATGGTGAGCCATCTGTTTTATTGTAAAACGAGTAGTGCAGAAAAATCCAAACGTCTTGCAGCCTTGACAAAGGCGAGACCTTGCGGGACCAACTGAGGCACATATTCATTTTGGACTGAACATTTTTCTGAATAAAAAGAAAGAAAAAAAAAAAAAAGTCACTCCGCTACGCATCATGTTATGCCGTGTAATGTGATTCATGTATGCTGATGTGTTGCGTGATACTGTCTAAACGGAGAGCAAACATACACACTAATCATACTGCTGAAATAATGAGAGACATCTCTTCATCCGCACCACTTTTCTCCTCGTGTCTCGTTGAGCGGAGAGCCTTTGTGTCGACCTTGCTGACGTGATAAGCGCTGCTCCCTCCCTCCCTCCCTCAGAGTTGTGACTCACCTGCTCTCTGATCTATTCCCAGCGAGGGGCTGATGATGGGCCTGGCTGCGTAAGAGGGGGGCAGGGCTCCCGCTGATGTGATCGGCACAACAAAGAGCAGCGCTGGAGAACAGGCGACTGGGCGATTGTGACGGCACACCGCCTGCAGCTGAGCGGCACTGGCACGTGATATTCTGGGGTCTGACTCTAAACTAGCTGCAGCCGTCAGAGAAAGACGAGTGTAGCATTCCTTTAAAAATATAACCTTGTAAAAAGGACACTCGAATAATAACGATAATCGACTAAAAACGCGACATAAACCACTGAGGTGTCTTGCATAATAAAAATATGCTCAAATCAAAGTTAAACAGAAAAGATCATCCAACAAAACAGCCTGTTTGGGACATATTTTATATAAATAATAATTAAAAAATATTCATTGGAAAAAAGAAAAAGAAAAAAACCTAAATGGAAATCATAAATCCCCAACAGGTCAGCGGTGGATCTCAAGGCTTCAGTCGATCAGTCTGTCCACAAACCAAGCACTTTCCCTTTCTTTCAGCTCTGTACAGCATGCAGTTTTTTATGTTGGTGGTAGTAGAGTACTATCATAATTATTCTCATCATAGATCTAAATATAGAATTATTCATAACTTTTGTCATTTTTTTTTTTTCTCTTTAATTTTTTACACATCACAATGTGTCTTAAAAACTGCCATTAGGGTTCTGTAAAAACAAAGGTAGTCAAAGAAACAGAGGGTGGGTGAGAGGGGGTGGATGGGTGGGTGGGGGGTACACGGGTGATGGTGTTCATAACGTCCGGTGCAACACTTGGCCCTCCTGAGAGGATGACGGGATGAAGTGGGGCGATGACTCGATGACAGAACTGGATGACAGGAGTTGAAAGAAAGGAAAAAAAAAAAAAGAAGAAGAAAAACACCATCTTCACAGCCAGTGCCTCAGTCTCAGAGCAAAAAGAACATTTCATGCTGTCCTCCTCCTCCCCGTCACTCATACCGCATCTTCAAAAGACTCTGCAGGCCAGTGGTCCAAGGAGGTATGGGGGCATTAACGTCAGCAGGTTTCTCTCACAACTGTGAGGACTCCGGACATAGAAGGACGGGGGCAGTTCAACCTGAGAGGGACACAGACGGAGGACTGTAACAGACATTTGGTGGATTTTTTTTGTTCGTTTTATCTCATCACACACACGAACAAAAGTTACAAGTTAACAACATCACGGGAATAAAACGAGAAAACTACTAATTGGAGCTGGTGCTGTTTCTCAACCCGACAGAGTGAGAATGAGAGAGACAAACATCCCACAGCCCACTTCATCTCATCCAGGGTGAGTCATCGCCTGAACAAATTAATACACAGCATCTCCTCTGCACTGCACCCATGACAAACAGCCTCACACTGCTCATGAGTGGTTCGTATGTGCGAGAGAGATTCAAAGAGCAAACTGTGGGTGGTAACGGGAAAATGAGGAGGACAACCTGTGAAGTTTGTGTGCGTGCGCTCGCAGCGTAAATCTGCCCCACTTCTGTGCCTGAATTAGGGCCTCTGACGAGCCCCTGGACGGTTACAATCTTGACAAATCCTGACAGAGAACAGAAAAAAAAGAAACATGCTCCAAAACCAGACCAGTCCAGATCTAGTTTTGTGACTGTAAAGGAAACCGCCCATGTGTTTGCCTGGGGAGTGGTGGTGAGTCAGAGCACTGCTTGCTGAATAGCAACACAAATCCTCACCCCCCCCCTCCCTGGTTTCCTCTTCCTCCTCCTGCCTGATACTCATCTCTACATCTCTGTCTGTTCGAACGCATTCTCATCTCATCCCTCTGATCTTTTCATCTGGATCTGCTGCACCTGTTCTCTTCTCAATCTTTTTCCTCTTTCTACTGTGGAAAAAAGGTGTCCTCTAAGCACAATTCAGCTGGAGTTTTTGTCAGCAGTCTGCACCACTCACCAGGTGGAGGAAGGGGAGGGGGTCATTGCTGTTTGCAGGTGGAGAGCTTGCGGATCTTGCTGGCTGTGGAGACTCCTTTACGTGAGGGGTTGGATGAAGAGGAGGATCGGCGCTCCGCTTTGGCCTTGCTGTTCAGAGTCCCGCCCTCTGTCCCATTCACACAAACTGGCTTGGCTAGAGCTGGACTGTGGTCTGCGAGCCCCTGATCATGATCTTCCTCGGCCACTTGTCCTGCAGAAAGAAAAAAAGAAGAAAAAACACACCTTAGGCTTATGAGTGCTGACTTGACCGTTGCTTTATTGAGCAAGCATGCGTTAACAGCACATTTACACTATGAGTGGTAACGTGGATGAGAATTACCACAGACCTGCCGCGGTGAAAACATGTTTATTTTAAGAGGGGACCTTTAAAAGCTAATTTGTCAGCATCAGCAGCAAAATGTCAGGTCAGGCAACCGTGAGAAAAACAAGAGGAACACTAACCTACAACAACAGGAAATCTGCTGAGTGAAAAACAGGCCCCAACCTTAATGCCACTTGTTCATTTCCAGTGAAGCGGTGTGTGTGTGTGTGTGTGTGTGTTTGTATAGCTGGGGCCGCGAGAGTCCCCACACTTCATAAACAGTACCACCGAGGAGAATATTAACAGAGGTGAGATGTTAAGAAGAGAAACATCAGGTCGAGCTGTTGTTTCATTTATCACACACTCCTTCATTTCATTCATTTGCAGCATCCTACGAGCGACAGTGCTCAGCATGTGTGGGAGTGAACCCTGGAAAACCATTCATACTCCCACACACCAAAACCAATTTCAACCCGACTATTTTTAGATCACTTCATTCACATTCCTCGGCTCCGTTTGGTTTCTATGTGGGGCACCACTTCTAGATACCCGACACAGACTGCAGCATTTATTATTACCGGCTGTTGCCTAGCAACAGATAAAGGATCTGAATTCTGTGGGGAAAAAAGATAAAAGAAGAAGAGTTGGGAAACAAATTAAGTCAAATACAAAAGATGCTGTTGTTACCTATTCACCCCAAAGTCAGTGAACACTCCGGAGAAGGTTTGTACACACAGGTCTGCATTTTATAAAGCTACATTAAGGGCCGATGAGGTGTCCATTATCAGAAATTAAATGAATGGTTAGCTAGCTGAACAAAGTCCATGTACAGAAAATGTTGCTTCTTTTCACTTTCTAGTGAAGAACAGAGAGTATAGTTTTATGGTTTTTATCAAAGTCATTAGCTCAGTGTGGGTAAGTCAGAACAGGCTTTCTACAGGTTTGAAGAATAAGCACTTAACAAGCTTTTACAAGTACCTAAACCTAACATTTCCAGACTACCAAAGCCTTTTATCATCATCATCATCACCAGCTGTTCATATTAACTTTGATAATGGTTTAATCTCAAATACTAAAATATGATTGATTTACATGAGTGATTGTGTAGATGAGAGTTCAAAAAGTGGTTTGATGTCGAACTGCAGCTGCAGTTTGGGCACATTACTCTATAGCACTGTGTAATGCGTCCTTGGGTCTTGTGAAAGGCGCTGTAGAAATCCAAGCTATTATTATTATTATTATTATAGGACAATGTTTCCTTTGTAGTGCATTTCTCAGAAAAACTATTCAGTGTCGTCATACAAAAGGAGAAAGCCGCAGCCATTCATCTTCTCGAAGGAGGACAAACATAAACAACATAAAAAGACATTTACTAATCACTGTTTGCTCCAAATGTTGGAAAACGAAATCCCAAAACAAAACAATTTAAATTGAGGCCGACTGTAAGAATGGCCTGAGCTGCTGCTTACCTGGCACTGTGAAGTCCTGAGTGTATATGATCTCGTCCTCTGCATCGTAGAGCTCGTCGTCATCATCCTCTGTGTAGCCATGCAGATCCTCCAGGTAGGGCACCACAGTCATACTCCGCCAAGGATCCCTGCTCTCGGCGCTGGCAGGGATGGGCACGGGGGGCTCAGACGGAGGATGTTTCTTACGCACCCAGCTGGAAGGGGCAGAAAGGGACAGATCAGTCTGTAGCTAGGCTTTCTTAACGCTCACTGTAGGTCTATTTGTTTCTTTTTTAAGTCTGCACATAAGATGTTTAATAGGATATACTAAATCACTCACTTGTGTTGTCTTATGTTCTGTATGGAGAACCTCTTTGCAGGGTCATACTCAAGCATTCCTGAAAAACAAACATTACAAATGCCAATTGAATCGCAACGATTGTGATCAATTTCTCCACTCGCAGCTCATTCTGTGAAGTGTTTAACATTAACTGGTGGCCGCAGCAGCGAGGGGTAAGCCGACAGCAGACAGACGATAAACTTATTCAAGAACATTAATTAATGCAGGTAATAATCTCATTCATCACTGTGTGTCAAGGCATCCTGCAAAGCTCAAGGAGTCAATGAGGTACAGTAAGGAAACATCACTATGAGTAGCATAACAGCTGTAGCAATGTAATGAAGATTTTGTCCCTTAATTATAATTATGTGAGCTGAATGTGTGGGAAAAGCAGAATGTCAGTGTGATAAGGCAGCAGTGATGCAGCGTCTATCCACACCTAATAATGTAATTGTCTCCCAGCAGGCAGAGAGGGGCAGCATGCAGAGTGCTGATAGTAGTGCTGCGCCTGCTGAAGGACACCTTTTGTGGCACTGGGCTTATTTTAGACCATGTAATTATGGACTGACTATCTCTTAGGTGCTGCGTCATCACACACAGACGTCACACTCTCACACAAAATGGGGGGTGGAGGCCTGACGAGCTATAGCAGCACCAGAATGTGGCAGCATTTTTCTCTATTTATGGTTAAACAATCAATTCACTGTGACCGAAGTGAGATAACAGATAAGACTGATAATAAGCGAGTACAGTAATCGCTCAAGCGTTTGATTAGTCGGTCCAAACATAATCTCTCCAACATTCTTTTAGTATTTTACAGCCATTCAGCCGATTATCGGTTTCACTATTAAAGACTCTCGACTGTTCCTTTTGTTTTTACGAGTGGCAGAAGCATTGCAGCATTCCACTCGGGAGAAGCAAAGCCCGACTATGAAGCGTTTAGTATTCTGCTGCTGGCTTCAGATCAATGGAAACTACGTCAACAGCTGGAGGGATTTCTACAGTTCGGAGGAAGCCTCGAATGCAGAGAAGTCACGGTGACTTTCGATGTCACAGCACCACCTACTGGACGCACACGGGAAAGATCTGCATGTGATTTATTACTGCTCTCGCTTCATACACGACCAATTCCAGCTATTCTGCCTCCTTTTCTGTAGTGCAACACAAACTAAGAGCAAACCTTTTCACAACAGTCACTGGATTAATATTACAGTGCACCATGAATCAGTGTGGGTATGGGTTTGTAACCACGATGAGAAGTTTAATTTGGTCTAAATGTTAAAACATTCAGCTCTATAGCACACTCACCTCGCAGCAGGTCTGACAGGAGGGGTCCACACTCCTCAGGAATAGTGTAGTCTCCTTTTCCAATGTTCTCAAATAGCTTATAGATGTTGTCCCCCTCAAACGGATACAGACTCGTTGTAATGTTGTATCTGAATGGATTGAAGAGCAGTAAACAAATACCGTAAGCGTATCGTAAACCAGGACACTGTTAATAGTTACACATATTTAATTTTTCAAAGTCCAGTTGCCTACGATGTAGCATTAAGATTACGGTGACCTGGATAACTGAGAATCTTCGCCAACATTTTCCATTACTAGTTTAACTGTGATGAGTCAAGCAAAGCTGTGTTAGGGATGGCCTTCAAGCGGGCTGCCAACCAGTGATAACCCCCATAAAACAAGAATGTGTTGTGCCATTTTGAGATTCATGTCTGAGCAGGAGACCAAAGAGAAAGCCGTTTTCGTTTTTTAAAGTGTCTTGGTGTTCAGCTCTCAGTACTTTCCTATCTTCTAACCGAATCTCTCTGTCTCTCCTTTAATCCTGCAAACTTTTGTCCTGCTTTATTTAACTGTTTCGCTGTCAGTTACTTCAGGGGTTGTGTCATGTTACTGCTGATAAAAAACCCAAGATGTCCTGACTTTCATTGTGAAGACTTTACAGGAAATGAAACGTCTTCATTGCCGAATTGGTGTCGATTTTCTAGCAGCGATTTTTTGATAACACTGCAGGGGGGAAGAGTGTTTACAGCCACTCCTCCAGCACTATTCAAGACAAGCGCATCATTGGTTAAAGACACAACATCAAACAGGTAGTCCCATTGTAATGGAAATGCAAATCCCTGCTGTGCCGATTCAAGCCGAGCCAGCACATGCATATGGAAAATCCCCATAACAAAGAGCTTTTCTCTATGACCACTTAGCAGATCTTCCCTTTTATAAGTGGGCCCTTAAAGTGGCACAGAATTTAAAGCTATGTCTGACTTTTAAGACTGAAGTTGTGAGACTGTAACTACTCACAGTGTTACTCCAGCAGACCAAATGTCCACTTTAAACCCTGAAAAGGTGTCCAGTCCGTTGGCGATCTCTGGAGGCTGGAAGGCCGGAGAGCCCTGACTGGTGCGACATGTGTCATCCTCTGCAAATGGGTGAAGGGCCTAAAAAATAACAAGCGAATAAGATTAGTATGAATGTTAGTTTGTGATTCTCTGTATCTAAAAACTAGAAATAAAAATCATGAGAATACTGGAAATGAATAAAAGAAGAATTAGTAGATGTTTGATTTGCTGAAATTGGTAAGTAAATAATTAAGTACAACTCATAGGCCCCTGGAGGCCAAACGCCATTATACTGCAGTCTTAACTCACCTCTGCTACTCCCAGGTCGGAGATTTTAAGTGCCCCGTCTGTGGTCAGCAGCAGATTCCCTGGTTTAATGTCTTTGTGAACTATTCCCTGGCTGTGCAAATATTCAAGGCCATCTAAGAGTTGGCAAAAGTACCTGAAAAAAAGAAAGAAAGTGGTTTGCTGATGCAATAAAAAAGGAGTGGAAGTCTTCCACACAACAACAATTATCATGTCAAACAATTTATCACTGTGGTCAGATGGACCTCCATCACTTAGTCACTTAGCTTCAGTGGCTTCCCAGCAATGACCAGACATTCATACAATCTATGGTCAGTTATTGAAACAGTAGAGGCCCTGCAGTCTTGGATCTAAACTTGGCTGCAGAGAGACTCAAACTAAATATAGCAGAGTCAGAAAGAAAAAAAAAAAAAGAGGGAGCGGAGAGGGAGAGAATAACAGAGACTTACCCGTGAGCTTGAAATACTGGAAACCTTTTTTCTGGGACGCTGTCCAGCATTTCTTGCATCCCACAAACGCAATACTCCATCACCATATACGTAAGTCAGGAGTCAAGGGGATTTGCCAAACCAAACAAATAGATCCTTTAATAAAGTGAGCCAATTATAAAGCTGATAAACATTTAGGCATAGAAACAACCCACATAAACAACAACACTTAAAACCATTAAATATAAAAAAATCAACTCATTCACGCTCGGTTAGCAACTGAAGGATATATTTTCTGCTTCTCTTCATTGTAGAGCACATCCACCAACTGAATCACATTCTTGTGTTGGAGTCTTCTTAGCAGCTGAATCTCCCTATAAAAGGACACAAGAACAAAGAACGTGCAAAAGGTGAACAAAGGGGGCGATGTATAATTTAATACTGGCCCTGCTCCGCTTTGAATGCAGGCTAAAGACCAGGCGCCACGCATCAGCTAAACGGCATTATATGGCACCGTATAGCACAAGCACAAGGGTGTTATTGATTTTATCACTGGCATTTCTAGTAATCTGTTGACCGGGGGTGATAACTGTTGCCAACTCAAATCATTTCATGATTCAGGAGTTGTGATTTTCTCTTCATGTACAATTTAAATGAATTTTGTGGTCTAGTAAACACTAACCAAATTTGTTCATCAGTTAAATTAAGATGTGAGACTCTTCTAATATGATTTGTAGAAAACAGAATTGCTCTTATGATACTGTGAGACTTGATATTGCCCGAGTGCAGCAGCAGTGAATTACAAAAGTCTTGTAAAGACAGATAACCTGACAGTTCGCCGGGCTACACGAGGGGAGGAGGTTTAAATCACCAGCGTGGCAGACCCAACCCAGGAGACTCCACATTCATCAGAGAGCCGTGAGCGAGGACACTAATGAATTTGGATCTAGGTGGGAAGAGCGCGGTGTACAAACCGCAGACTTCCCCAGACATACAACCCATATCCACACACAGAGGAGAAACTAAGGTTTTGTCTCTCAATTAGCGACGAGAATCTGGTGATTAGATTCGAACATTCCCATCTGTCTCACCGCCACATTCACAGTACCGCAGACTAATGTAATCAGCAGCAATTACATTAACGCTTTTAAATTAAAACAATAAAAGCAATCACATACTATTCTCAATGACTTTCAACTAGGCAAAGGAAGATATGCAAATTCAGTGTATCACAATATAATGCACGTAAACATACACTTTCACTTAACATTTTTTTAAGAAACAAATATTTTTCACTGCCTCAGATATGATACACTTTTAAATTTAGTGAAGATCCTTTCTCATGACAAACAAACCGTTCAGGGAGCAGAGAAAGATGGTGGTCACGGAGGTGGGAGGGCAAAGCTTGTAATCCTTTACATTTCCACCCATTTAATGTTTTCGAAAGCTTGTTAAACTGCTTGAGTCATGTCCATAGCATCACAGTACGCAACACCATGCCGGCTGTGTCTGACATTATGATGGTCCTATATGCTCGCAGCAGCGTTCACCAAAATTGTATATCAACACCAAAAACTAACAAAAAAATCAGACAGAATCAAATGTTGGTCTCTGTGAATATATCTAAAATTGTGAAGGTTGAAAACTTCTCCTCTAGATTTCTCCCCAACGCTCCCATAAAAACACGTGATTTATTGTATCACGCAATAACTGGTCAAGGCTATAAAAGGAGTGCGTCTGCGCCGAAGAGAAATAGAAATCTCATGGCCTCTACAGAGCTGAAACATCATCTGTCTTCTTTTTACTTTGACACAATCTCACAAAAAACACATTGGAGCTGTTCTGTCCCTTATCACCCCGTCAGTCTTCTGCCTAATCCACAATTGTGCTTCTGACGAATGGACGTTCTGGGAAGAGTCAGCTCCTCGCTTGCACACACACACAAGGAGTTACTGCTGCATCACTGTACTGATAAAAATAAAACCGCACTGTGATTAAAAAACACGCTACGCATAACGAGCAGCCTTCTTTTTAAGATGTAAATCGAATGTTATTCGGCTGAACAGCGAATGCAGATGACATGTGGCAAAAAAACCCGAGCTGCATCTGCATCACGGCTTGTATCCCATAAAACAAAATCATAAAAGAGGCGGCGCTGCCACTGAAGGCGCACAGTGACTGCTGCAGTCCATCTGCAGTCTCCGAGTTCAAATGTGCACCGTCGGACCTTGTGCGTTTCAAGGCCTGCAGACTGCAGAGCTGAAAGGATTTCAGCACTCAGCGATACGGCAGCTACTCTGGCACATAGCGGCAACATAAACAACTGATCACAATCTGCACTGTGCTGCTCCAGAGTCAGTGTCTAGTTCAGTGTGTGTGTCTGTGTGTGTCTGTCCATGTGCGCTCCTGTCATTCCAAACAAGGGCAAGGCATTCTTGGGCTGTTGCCGTAGAAACAGGAGTGGCATTGCTCAATCACTGCCAGTATGAGCATGCCCGTCCCCATGGCAACCCTGTAAAAGCAGGAAGTGTTTGGCGGACAGGAATGCTAAACAGGGGGCCGACTGGTTCGGGATGAGGGGCTACTGTGGCATCCGCTCGCAGACGGGCCTTCACGGGCTTCGAGGATCCGGCGTCCTCGGGCCGGACAACCATACGGCCTCCGCCAAGTGAGACAGATGCAGAAGCACCACAGGAAACACAGACAAATCAATTTCACACATCAAGAAACACTGCTGTGGTCTTATTAACGGAGTGACAAAACCATGCAGTCTACCGCTGCAGCTCTGTGCTAAAAATATAAATACAGCTTGGATAAAAAGTAGAATTAGCTCCTCACGGTCGTACGCTCGTGCCATCCAGTCACGTTGCAATTCACATCCATGTCAGTCTAGACTCATAAGATATGTAGTGAATACTTTAATAATAATGGAAAACTTTCCGGTGAGAAACACGCCGTCTTGCCTTAAGAGGGGGAGTACAGAGGACTGATAAAGTGCTTAGTTTCATGGTGCGGCGATGATCACCTGAAGCCCAATATCAGCAAAACCAATGAGCTTGCGTTGGGCTACTGCTGTCTGCCTACTAGTGTGTAAAAACAGTACATTTCCTTGTATGTGTTCAAATGCTCGGCCAATACGTTCATTTTTACAGAACACAAAGAAGCTCAAAAATCTAAAACGAGGACGCTTCACACGTGTTAAATCTCACAACACAGAAGAACTAGTGGCGTCCCTTCAGTATCCGACCAAATGTGAACGATGGTCACAAACTCCTCTTCTGATTTGACCTTATGAATATCAGATGTTATCATTTCATCCTATTGAACATGTGTGTGAAAGTTTGGCACGATTACTGTGTACATTTCTAAGTTATGGCCAAAAACGTGTCTTGTGAGGTGCAGTGAGCTCCGACCACTAAAATCGACTTAGTCCTTCATTCAGTCCGAGTGGATGTTTACGCCAAATCTGACAAAATTCCCCGAGGGCGTACCTGAGGTATCACGTTCACGTTTTGGGACAGACAGACGACCTGAAAACAAAAAGCCTCTGACCACGGCTGTCACCGGCACGGTGGCTTAAAAACAACACAGCTTTGAAAGGAAGAAAAGTGTGAACACAGCTCCAGAATAACTACGCTGTAGATAAAAATCATTTATCCTGAATGTTTGGGACAAATTCAGGATGACGGAACAAAAAAGGATTACTGCGTATATGGTATATGGCAACACGGCTAAGGTGGGATTGGGACTAGTTTTCCTATTAAGTTGCTCTCTGGCTGCCGTTCACTGCCTGGTATTCAACCCCTCATAAAATTATAGACTAAGTATTCATCCCCTTTACGCAAGAACTTGTTAAAGTCCCCTGCGGCAGGAAATACAACCTTGAGTCTGTGTTGATAGGTCAGTATCAGCTTTGTACATCTGAACATGGCAGATTCTCATCACTGGTTGTTGAAAAACTGCTCAACCTGTTAGGCAACATGGGGACTGTGACTTAACAGCACGTTAAGTTTGATTTAACTGAGCACTGAGGACCACTCCAGGACATTAATGTAGTTGTATTAAAGTAATTCATGTGTAGCTTTGGAGTCATTTGTTAAATACTCAGGCATTTCTCTGATTTGCCTTCTACCTTCACTTCTGACCAACACTAACCATCCACCAACTACCTTGCAAGATTTCTTTCAACAGCTGTAGCGTGCACGGTATCTACAATAACCCTGCAGCCTCTGAAAGGCCTCGTCAGAAGGATTTTAACGAATGCAATAGTGCAGAAGTGACATGAATATTTTTATAGGAACAACAAGAAGTAAGCGAATATGCACCATTGGTTTCAAATCAAGTATTTTCTAAATGCTAAACATTATGCATGTATTATTTATTGCCGAGCATTTTAGTAATTTGCAGTGAAGTTAGCCATGTCGACGCAGGATGCCTCTCAGCAAAATTCTTCAGTCATAAATCTGAAGAAACACGCTTTAGTTTTATTCAATCCAACATTAAAAATTCCCCCTTTATAGCAGCTTGTGAGTCACACATTTTAATGTGACCTGAAGCGTTGTTTTAGGCTTCAAGTCCATTTCCCACCCCCCAAACTTCATCTTGTTAATAAATGTTGGATTGGACCGCTGGAGCTCTCACATACATCCGAGTGCAAGGCAGTACATGGCTAAAGGCATCCACTGTAGACGCTGATGGAGGACTGCAGCTGCTGCTGTCGAGCTGCTGACAGGCTGCTTTCAGTCCCGAATAATTCTCGACTAAGCAGAGGAAATATGGTTTTTCTCAAACTTCTTAAAGTTGTCAATCTTTGAATTGTTAACACAATATTCTGGACCGACTTCAGCAATGTCAGTCTGGAAACCTGACAAACACAAGCAACTGCAACCTCAACAAAATGATTCTTACTGAGCTGTCACCGCGGCCTCTTCATCCTTCTCGTGCTGCCGTTTTTACCGCGGCCTAAAAAACACGCCATCTTGCAGCTCTTCTTTCTCCGTGTGAACTCATTTTGACAGTTTTCTAAAGCTCCCTCTATAATTAGCACAGGCCCGCAGCGATAGACTGGAGTAATATTTAATAAACTACTGTGTGATTAAAACTTCTGATACTCATCAGGAAACTGGGGATGCAGAAAAAAAGTTTGCATATAAAGACGTGACAGCCGAATCACAGAGGCATTGAGACGCTTGTCGGCTGTGTCGGCCAAGCTTCTCTCACGCTTCATCGATTACAACAGCTACATTTCTTGTCTAAGTGACGATTGCAAAAAGTTGATAATGACTCATTTACTTAAGTGCATGTAAACACTACGAAGGGGCCGTCCTGCTGTGTCATAACTATCCAAACAAATTATTATCTTGTTTTTTTTAATAGGAACTAAACCTCAACACTTTTGAGTACCAGCTGAGTGGCATCTGCTGCAATGAGTACTGAAAGCGGTCCAGTTCTTAATGTTGCTGCTCTTTAAGTTTTTTAAAGTTTTTTTTAAACCAAAGCTAAGCAAAGCTTGTCGTTGTCCTCCAGTGACCGAAGTGATGCAAAAGTGTATTTATGGCGTGCTGAGTGCACACTGTTGAGTGTGGTTACAGGAGATACAGAGCACACAGTGATGCTCGTCAAACTCGCTGAAGACACGAAACCTTCAATCAGAAGACGTCAGAGAAGAAATGCAGCGTAGAGAGTAAGTCATCAAAAGCGCGTTATTTTGGTATCGGCACTGAAACGTAGGCTATGTGTCAAAATAGGAAAAGACAAAAAACAACCTATCAATTATCACAAACGATATCATAAATGTAAATGAAATATCTGCGGGTCAAAGACCTGTTCAGCACAGGGAGCGATGGTTAAATAGAGAGCAGAACAGCCATGAAGGGCCACTGAGGGACAGTCATATGAAATCGTGTTGACAGTTGTCAGATTCATTTAAATTTCAGCGGGGCGATTCAAATTAATTATCTCATATTACGATCAAGGATAACAGTCGAGCCGGTGCTATTGTATCTGAGGAGGATAACTGACTGTGCCTGACTGAAAAGACCCTGCAACTTACCATGCATGAACCACAGTGCACAGGTGAGAAGTGAGTGACACTGGTGTTATGACTTGAGCTGTCAGGGCGATAAAGGGTTATTAAACAAAGCAAAAAGAAAGAAACACTTACTTTTTCACATTGGCTTCTCCATTAGGAATCCTCCTCAGCTTCTTCTTCTTCAGTATTTTTACAGCCCTGCGACAAAGTGTCTCTGAGTCCAGCATCTCTTTCACTTTGCCATAAGATCCCTCCCCGAGCAGGTCTCCCATCAAGTACTTTCCTATCAGCTTTGCCCTCTTCCTCCGGGGCTGGTAGATCACCTCTGTAGAGTCAATGCGGTGAATGAAAGTATCCATCTCCATCAGTTCAGCTTCATTTAGATAGTCAAGATGATGCAACTCGCCGGTACTCATGACTGACAGTTCAGCAGCCGCAGCTTAAGCCTTTTGTGCAAAAAGGTATTTGCAAATAGCTATAATTGCTGCTGGAGAGTAATCCACCGGGCTCTGAGCCGAGTGTTTTAATTCCACAAGATGGAATACAGGTGAATTACAAAATACTGAACATGGGAGAGGGAGTAATCAGGCCTGAGAGCTGAGGGATGAGGTGAGGGATCAATCCCACTTTGTAAACATTAGGGCTCTTTTTACTCAAGAGGTGCAAACAGATGTGAAAAAAACCTGTTGGGGTCCAGTGCCAAGTTAGTGCTATATACTTTGTACTACATCTGTGACAAGTGCAGTTGAACAGAAAATAAGAAAATTTGGATCCTAAAATTGTTAAGTCTTCTCCGCTTAACTCTAGATCACCTCTGTATGAATTTTAATACCATAAAGCCTTAGGTAGAGGCAACCAGTCCTGGTTCAAGCCCATGCAACACAGCATTTCTGTCAAAGGTCCATGCTTCATAGCATAGGTTTCCTCAGGACACACATGTGAACAGCTGGACTGAATCAAAGCCAAGTGCATGCAGCAGTGTCAGCCTGGCTCCCGGAGGTCGCCTGAGCCATCCAATTTGTGTCCAACCGTCCCTCAGGTGTCCTCCATGCCACCACGGCTCCTGCTGTCTGGTTCCTAAAAAAAACAAAAGTGATTAAAACGTTATTTAAAAATACATGCACAGCTTTCGCTTGCTCTTGAACCAAGTTCGCTCTCTTGGTAAACAATCTGTCAAGACATCAACACTTGACCGGTTAACCTTACTGGGTTTCAATTCTGCTTTACAGGTTCAAGTCGTACATGAAGACACTATCATTGATACTAGATCATATACAGCACCTTGGCTTTGCTAAACAGAGCAGCATGTATGTTAAAATTGACACTGCTCGGCTCAAACAAGCATTTTTTGCCAGTGTTGACTACTAAGCTAGCTGGCAGGCTAACATAGCACGTCTGCTTGAATGAACTATGCTAGCTTGCCATCATTAACTCACTTTGTAGCTCGTCTGTGCGCAGACCTTCGTCCACCATTGCAGATTATAAACTCAAAAGCCTGCTTCAAAAACAGCGGCGACTAATGTGTTATGGATGAGGACTAAAGGCGAACACATGGGGAGGATAACCGAAACGTCGTCACATAACTGTGGCTAGCGGTGCTTGTGCAGCGATAGCTAGCCAACTTTGCCTTTCCCGACGTTAAGATTAGCGTTAGCAAACTTCATCTCATCTACCGGGTGGAGCGGAGGCAACACACCGGCGACGGGCATTGTTTTCTCAGTGTGCTGCTGCGTTATGCTTACCTAAAAACGAAACCAAAAATCAGCTCTCAAATCCCAAACCAGCCCGCGACACCGGAGAAACAAACCACACACAGTCGGCTAACGCGAAGCTAACCGGAGTTGTTGCGTCCGCTAGCGCTGCCGTGCAGATTCCAATGTAAATTGCTAGCTAGCTAGTTAACAAGCTAACTAGTTAACTCCTCGTACCGGGTCTCACCTAAATCCACATGAATCTTGTTTCCGTGTGCGGGTTTTTATTTCCTCTTCGTGTACCCGTCCCTTGGTGAAGATTGATTTTTTTTAAATTTTTTACTTGGCTTACAGCAGGATATCGGTTGAATTTTCTGACTCTTCGTGTTACTCTTGCCACTCAGGTTGTCGCCATCTTGTTTACCTCCCCCCCCCAACTCGCGCGGACAGCCCATACGTTAATGCGTCAAATCAAACTTTGTCGTCCTCACACACACACACACACACACACACACACACACACACACACACACACACGCACACGCACACAGGGTCCAACAGAACCGGGAGGACAGAGCTCCAGCAGGGTCCATTCAGCCCGTGTGTACTGGAATTTAAAGGATATTAACATCACTCTTGAAATGAACTGCTGTACTTCTAATGATCACTGATCATAACAAGCATTTTGGATCAATATACATGTTTTTGTGCTGATCACACTCTTTTCTTCACTTGCTGACCCTAGGTCCAGTTAAATCGCACTGTTCCTTGGCTACAAATATAATTATAATTTCAGATTTTGCTCACAGTGCAAGAAAAAAACACAGGTGAACTCGTGTTACCTGCGGTGCATTTCTCTTGTCCGGGGCCCCCCGATGGGGCCCATGAGCCAACGTTTGCCCACCATAAAGGTTAAATGTGACGTGCCGGTGTTGAATAGTGAAATTAAAAATATATATATTGTTTGTAATGTGACATAAAAATGCTCTCTGAATATGTAGGATCCTAAGAGAAGCCGAGCTCCTTGTACTATTTTGCACCTGAACAATAATACTCGGTACAATAGGTCTTGTTTCTCCTGCGGCCCACCACTAAGTTTCAGTTTGGGCCTGCAAACGGGGGAAAACATGCGGCCACCCTCGCTAACTGTGCACTGCACCTCTTGGTCGGTCTGTGATCTGTGACCGACTGAAAGTGAGAGTGAAATAAAACTGTTAGATCTTTTTTTAGTTCGGTGCATGAAATTCACCTGGTACTTTCCAGCAGACACCTCCGTGGAGGAGCTCGCTCAGACGATATATGCTTGTGACGCTCATTTTAATACAGTCCGATGCCTGGCTCATGGGTCAAACCAGATGGCACCTTAGCAGGATTTTTTTGTTAAGGGAGCTCAGGTCAACTCTGACCATGTCACTCGCCATCCGGTGCCTTGTTTTAGCTTCTGCTGTGGCTTAAGTTGCCTCTGACTGAGTGGCCAACTCTCTTGCTTAGCTGGGATTTCAAAGTTATATTTATCCCATGTAAACCCCCCAGGGAATGACAAGCTGAAGGTCTGATTTCACTGATCTGTCACCCTCCTCACCACAGGCCGCTTCGGCCTGGTCAACTCGACTCAATGACCCGCTGCCGTCCAGAGCCACACAGAAATGAATACGGACGGCAGCTACCGACACGAGTGGATGAAAACCTGCACACAGTGTACCATTAACAAGGCGAGCTCGTCTTAGCTCCTAATAAACAGTGAATAAACACATCAGTCCTGCAGACATATCTGTGACTCCTCATGTCAGTAAGTGGCATTTTTTTTTTATTGTGAACACTGATGGGTGTAGTGAAAGGAAGCAAACATGAGTTACAGCACAACAAGGAAGATTATGCAAGAATTATACAGGAGCTTTCGTACGAATACATAACAGTGTTATCTAGTCAGGTTTGTAATGTCGGGTCGGGCTTTGACAGCCAACACAATGTGAACACAAACTGAAGAGAGAAATGTAGAAGTCAGACAGTGCAGGTCGATATATTTAAAAAGGAGTTACAGTATTAAACTGAAATGTAACAAAACTGCTGTTCCATTATTGAAAGACATTACTTGATTTTGTTCCCGATCCAAATCAAATCTCAAACGAGAGGGAGTCTTCCAACCTTTATACTCGTCTCCACACACTTAAAATTTTAAAATGTCTATTGTGCAACAGTGTCCTGGTACAACCGAGCACGGCCGTGGCAGCTGCCAAAAAAACAGCTTTTAAGTTATGATTAACAAGAATAAACAAAAAACAGGCGTCTACATTAGTAATATGGTCTCCGTGGATTATTCTGTGGAAACACAAATGAAAACACCAGATTAAAATCAAACACTTTAACAACGAGTGTAGATTTATACGTTCTGTTTCACATTAGCAAATAAAATGTTAGAATAAATTGGTGCGACAATCAGTAAACAATATGAAACAGATGTTACCAGTGGGTTGGGCCTGAAGCGGTAAGCGAGCATCATCCTCTTTCTGTAAGCGTCGTATTCGTCGTCATTTTTTGTGAGCTCGGCCGGACGCTCGACTCCGAACCCGGCTCCGTTCATCGCCGTGGTTCCCCTGGAGCGGGACGGAGAGACGGACAAAGTGAGTTTCTCTTTTCATGTCGGTCTGGTAATATGAGCGCCGAGTGCGAGTGTTACTCTCTCGCACGTAAAGGTTAAGAAGGACATTTGTTAGTGGAAAAAAACACTCAGATTGTGTCTGTTGTGAACAAATGACAGTTTGAAAAGATATTTAAAACACTTGAAATGGTATATTTTCCCATATGATTCAAAGAAAAGCAAATGTACTGAAGATGCACTCACTTGTTGACAGGGGCCTTGATTCCCTGTCCTTCACTGCCGAGGCCTTCACCCTCCTTCCAGCCCATCTTCATAAGCATCCGGAAACCCAGATTCTCCACCGTCAACTTAAACTCTTTGTACTCTGAGTAGTCCGGGTCCCGACCCTCCTGCAAGTCAGGAAAGATTCAAGGTGTGCATTCAGGCTTTCAACACTTTAGAGGTGCATAATTTCACTGTCTCCAACTCGGTATCTTCTCAGAAATACTTTGTGTCAGTACAATATACTCCAACTACTTATCTTAATATGCTCAAACGCTACGCTGTGTGGCATTTAACAACAACATCTTGGGTCTTTTGTGACTGCTGACTTTCCAATAACTTCCTGTGATCTATGGACATGGTATCTCTATGGACACACTGTTGCTGTTTTCAGCTATTAAAAGGGGGGGGGGGAGTGTGGTTTCCACAACAGTGCCAAATTGAATTTAACAGACTTTCAAATAAACAAGTGGCAATTACAGCCTCCTCCTGGGGATCCCTCTGGAGGAGCTAGAGGAATTTGCAGCGAAAAGAGACATCGGAGTTGCTCTGCTGGCTTTTGCCACAGTGCCCCCCGAACTGGATGAGCGGCTTGAAAACAGAGTCATGGATGTATGATTACAATCCTGTTTACAGACATTTTGACTGACTTTAGTTCTGCTAAATTATGTATGGCCTTCCAGTGGAAAAGCACACATTTAATGGCTAATAGTCGCTGCAAATTACACTAAAGATGCATGCAACAAGTTCAACAGTACTCTGAGGAGATTGTGCTTATGTTCTCTGTACACAACAAGCCTCTTAAAAACACACATTATAAACATTT
Organism: Pagrus major; assembly: GCF_040436345.1. Taxonomy (NCBI): domain Eukaryota; kingdom Metazoa; phylum Chordata; class Actinopteri; order Spariformes; family Sparidae; genus Pagrus; species Pagrus major. The sequence goes on from NC_133235.1 coordinate 25,760,815, forward strand.
AATGAGCTGTGGGATGTCGATGAACGTATTTACATTAGTTTGGAGCCTTCGTCTCTAAAACTGAGATTAATGGATAAGGGCAATCCTCGCGGTTGTACACAAGCAAAATCCTTCCATATTAGGCTCGGGAACAAGTGAATTCAGAGGGAAACTGACCTTGAGCGCCTTGAAGGTCTCCATGAACTTCTCCAGCTCCTCAGGAGGCAGGAAGTCGCCAATAAAGTGTTTCCCTTTGCCCATTTCTGTCAGGGATTCTGCCCACTCTGGAAAAGTGCAGACAAGCAACAGCCACTTTACCTTGATGAGAGCTTGATTACGAAGCACTGACAGCTGCTAGTGTAGCAAAAGCATGAACAGTTCTCAATACTGAACGTCAGCCGTACCTCGAGTCTTCTCCATTTCCATCTTTCGGAGGCGATGCTCCCAGGTGCCTGCCTGCTGGTCCACCTCTTCATCACTGTCGTACTCGTGTTGGTGGTCTCGGATGGCCTTCTCCCACATCTGCTGCATCTCTGCCATCGCGCGCTTGTGCTTCATGATCATGTCGTACATCTCTTGCATCTACAGACACACACAGTGGGCAACACATATACTGATGAAAGAGAGTGGGTGCAGTATAGATTTAGAAATCAGCGACTCGATTTTAACTAAATAAATGTATTTGGTTGATATTTTCATACCTCTTGTTGTTCTTTGAGTTGTCTCTTCTGGTCTTCTGACAGTTCGGTCACTCCTACCAGACCATGAGGCTTCCCCTTCTTATAGCCGAGACCTCTGAGCTCCTGGGCTGAAACAGACAATCACCACCAACTTTTATTTTCATAGATTCATTGTTGGATCAGCTGATAGTGTGGCCAAAATAGCAAATTAAAATGTGATTTCAAAAACTATGCCTATTTAAAAAATGATACATCCCATTAATAGATAGTAGTTTATGTACCAGAGAGAGAGGGCGTGTTGGGATCCGGAACAGTCAGCTCTTGAGGGATAACGATGGGAGGAATGGGCAACTCGACTTTGTCATCCTCGGACCCCCATCTACTCTTCCTCTTTCGTTTGACAGGCGGAGTCTCTCCCTCCTGGATGTGGGGTAGAGGAGCGTGGTTCAGCGGTGGAGGGGTTCCCAATAATGGCGGCGCAGCTGGTCGATGGAGGTCTCTCCCTGACTCAGCTGCTGGAGGTGAAGAGCTCTGGGACGCTGCAGCACGACACTCCTGTACTTTCTCTTTGTAGAAGCGGAAGGCTGGACTTTGCTGGTCATATAAGAAACTAAAGAAGAACAGAAGATATTTTGTGTGAGGTAAATGACAGAACAAAACATGAGAAGATTAGAAACGGAGTCACATGTAAAGCAACTGACCTGAAGGCAGGGTTGTCTCGATTGCGCTCAGCAGCGAGGGCTTCCACCTCGGGGCCACCGTCCGCCACAAACCTGGCCAGCTTCTCAGCCACCTGCTGGGTTTCCGCATCCACTGGGGGGGAGACTTTAAGCAGCCTATCAGTACTGGGACTCAATTCACACTCTACTACTGTACCGTACTCAACTGGCCCTCACACACCACCAGTCTAGAGCCAATAGGGGATAAGAGGAGGAAGGAGCAAGGAGGGACAGGGGTGGTGAATAGGGAACTGTATGGATGTGAGGCTTGTACTGTAACAAATGAAGACCATATAAAGCCCACAGAAACTGCACCACATACAGTGTGAATCTTCTTTCTTCATGTTAAATGTTGTGACTACAATCTTTACTCCACTTATAATAAAACTTAGCCATATTCACATCATCATTTATTGGCTAAAGTGAAGTACTTTATGTGCAGCCTTTAAAGTCGAATCCAAAAACAAATGTGTTTTTTTTTTTTTTAAACACCAGAGAATAACCTGAAGAAGCCACGTCCTGTATATGCACGACCACAAACAAGAAACAGTTTGATGGTGAACCAGATTAGCACCTTGACTTGAATTTATTTTTGTACAACAGTGGGTGTCTGTCAGAATGCAACTGAATATTTCTATCAATAACACAGTTTTACTCAAGTAAGAGACCTCAAAGGCAAATCACACGCAGGGTTTCTACAGGCTTCAACACATTATGAACCTTTTTAAGATCATGAATGCAACTGAAGACCTATTTTGTGTCCATACCAGCAAAAAAAAACATTACAAAGGATATGAGAATTACTTGCAAAATAAATGAATTTATTCTTTGATGATGCTCCCAATGAGAATACAGAACAATACTGAATGATGGAAGATGTTTGCTGGTGGCTTTTTACAATGACTTTTATAATTTTGTTTGTTTTTTTTACTTCCTATGCAACCCCGAAGTTCCTTATTTGACCATTTCCTTGTCATTTTTCTTTTGCTTCAACGAGCACTATATGCACTGTTCTCGAGCCAGATCTCATCAAACTTTGACTAACCCATTAGATGAAAGTAACATTAACACACACTGTTTTGACTTATTATGTTTGAAAGTAGCGTTTGCCCACATACCACACTGCAACACACTAGCTGGGTGTGCTCTAATAAATGAATAGATTAATTTTCTTGTTTTGTTACAGTGTAACAGTTTGTTACAGATTTTCCCCAAAACACATCTAAAAGAGAGGCTGAAGTACTCTTTAAAGCCTTAAATTGAGATGATTTTGACTGTTTAATCATTCTTATACAAACTGCAGAATGAGCATATGCATATGAGTAGGCCGTCACATTTTAATGAAGAATACAATAAGTGATTCTTCTTGCAATGCCATCAGGTGAAAGTCTCCAGTTAACAGGGAATGTTGAACTGGTCCTTTGCTCCTGCTGTTTTCATTTGGGGAAACACTTCTAATGGCACATTTACTCTGGTTTATGAAACTAAACTGTGCTATTGAGAAACACAGGGTTTGAGAGGCTATGATAACTGGTGACTATAATTGAAACTGACTATACTATAGACGTACTCTCTGCCCCTTTTGCAATATTTCTGAGTGGAAAGGCAAGACAAAGACAACAGGGACAAAAGACTGAGCGTGAGAAGAGATAAACTCACCATTATCTGATGTATTCTCAGGTCTTAGAAAATCTTTTCTCAATCTTGCAACTCTTTTTTTGTAGTAGAGATACTCCATGCTGTTCTCATCATATAAAAACCTGAGAGGCAAAGAAAGCATTTGAAATCAGATGAGTTTAAAAATACTGCACTTGTACTGTTAATAAATCTAGAAGAGCTAAACTCTCCTTTAAACTTACGTGAAAACAGGATTGTCCTTGTAGTCCTCCCTGGCTTTCCTCTCCAGCTCAGGTCCTCCCTCCGCCACAAAAGAAGCCATCTTGTCGATAATGAGTCTGGTGTCTGAATCCTCTGGGGGAGAGACTTTAAGCAGGCTATGAGTACATTTACTCTATGGGCACCTATGACAAAATGCCAGTCACAAGGCATCTGTGCCACTGGAGTAGGCAGAAGATGCACTGAAATGTCCAAGCCATGGAGTTGTCCAGAGACACACTGAAAAACACAGGCCTTGAATTACCTTTCATCTCTAAGAATCTGGAGTAATCAGCCTCTCCCTCCTCATCTTCGTCATCCGGAGAACAAAACACACTCGGTCTCTGGCTGAGAACAGGATTCTTCTTGGACTGTGAGTAGTTCTTGAACTGACTGAGCATGCTACTGACACCGAGGCCAGGCCGCTTGCCAACAAGGATGCTCTTCTTTTGAAGCGCATTTCCTCCTGGTGATGAAGCGGAGGTTGAGGAAGTTTTGGTATCACTAGTTGAACCTAGAAAGAGCACAAAAGACACACGTTTAAAGTATCTAGCACAAGCCTTCAGGCAAATGCCATTGTAGTTTTGCAAAAGACAATAAGGCTTTTTCCTCAACTAGAACAGCTGGCAGTTAGCCATCGCAAGAAGGTAACGTTCACAGTCAAGATGTCCTTTGTCCCAGACTGTCAAGGATTTTTTGTAGACAGCTTGGAGATACTTTATCTATCTTCAATGTGAGCCAAAACAACAAGGTCACAGCTATCATTCTGAGCTCCTATTGCTGTGCTAAATTTCACAATCCAACATCGCTGTGATAATTCCCCTGACTGTAACCTTCTGTTCAAAACTGTGTAGATCAAGGTACTAACCAGACACATTGTTGGGTTTGTCCTTCTGCATCTTCATGAACTGCTGTAAGAAGCTTCCATCGTTTACAAATTTGTTTGAGGACGGTCCTTGAAGACTGGGAGAACTACTGAGATCAGAGTAGAGTAGTATTTGTTATAACTGGAGGTTGATGTTGGTGTCAAAGAAAAACATTCATGCATACTCACTGACAGCACCAGGCATTAGCACGCTTAAAATAATTCTTGCGTCAGTCCAAAAGCATATCGTTACCTGGGAGGCAGGGGTTTGCTTGGGGTTTGCATATTCATTTTGGCTTTCTCTGCCATTTTGGCCTCGATCTCCTTCTTCTTCTGAGCTATGAGCTTCTCTTGACGGAGAATATTCATGTTCATCTTGTTTTTCTGTGGCTGGCCAGGCTTGGGCTTCCATCCTCCTCGCCCTACAAAATATAAAAGGGATAACTGGAATATATGAAAACAATAAGCATGTTATAATGCATTGTATCTGGAAGTTGATGCTTCAAAAGACACACTTTCTGATATGCTATTAAATGTCCCCCGCAGTTATTAGATATTAGTAGGGTTCAACTTATACATGTATTCGTAATAGTGAAACTTTGCATTGCATACCAGCAAATCAGAGTGCTTCTCTGCACCAGACAAACACTGTTGCAGTACACAGGGTTACTTTTAACAGCTATTAAGACTTGAACAGGCGACTTTTTTGTCACTGAATGTGGAAAATCACTTGAAGGAAAGTCGGGCATTTGTTAAGTACATTCAATGCAAAATATCTTGTTGATTATTATGTTACCCATCTAGTTTAACTTCCACAAGAGCTAACCACTAGCTATGGCTATACGCTAAGCTAAGCTAAGCTAGCTGTCCAACGGCTACACAAGTTAGCTAGTTTACAGCTATCCTGGCTAAATGTAGTGTTCAGGCTACTGAGGGTAACTGCGACATATTTAGCCTTAGCATCTCGGTAAATTAAGGGTAAATATTTACCTGAGTCGCTAGACTCCATGCCGTAGCTGGGTTTAAAAATATTTTTTCGAAAACAACGCCAACGGACTACAACAAGGCCTCCAGCTGCCCGCTAGTAGCTGAGACGTGCGAGCAGCTCGGACGAGAAGCTCGCCGAAGCAATGGCGACACTTCCGGTCTTAGCGTCTTCAGAATAAAAGCATCACCTCTGCTTAAACTGTGATCTCTACAAATCCACAGTACCCCAGACATTAACTAAAAAACCCCACAGTGTTACACAAAAGCGAAAGCAGATCTAAGGATTAATCCAGTGTACATTACATTGTTACATTCAAGTAATTACTTGTAGAATGTAATGCAATCCAGCACAATAGCCCTGTCTACATCATTATGTGTAGTTGTGTTGTCATGATGCTGAACACAGTTTGCTTGCAGGGGTATTGAATTGCATCAGGTTTTAAAGGAGAACTGAATAATCTGGTAACTCAAACCAAATATAGCAAAATATGCTTGAGGACTGTGCCTTCACCACACTCTGCAACTGGCTATTGGACTTCCTTAGAAGCAGACCCCAGGCAGTCACACCTCCTCTACCTTAGTGCTCAACACCAGGGCCCCCCAGGGCTGTGTGCTCGACCCCCTCCTGTTCACACTGCACACCCATGATTGCACTCCCAGACACCTGGAGAACTCGATTGCGAAGTAAGCGTCATTATGATTTTGTTACCTTCAGCCTTAAGGACACCTTCCTTAAAATGATAAATGACATTTTTTTGTGTTGTGACTGATAAATTATGAATGTAAGACAGGGTAAATGATAAAACGTGACTGTTTAAATCCAATCGCTTGATAATTTATCAATACATACCCCTCTATTTTTCAATTTACCTGCATTTTTATCAAATATTTTTTACTTTCACCCCTCGTAGCAGACTTAGCTGTATACACCAATGTCTTAATGTCTGTTATGAATGGCTGAAAATTAGGGCCTGCCATGATCATTCATTAAAAACTGGGGTCTATATTTTAGTGTGTAAGTACAGGTGTTATGGAAAGTATTGACGTCCCAGTGACAGAAAGACATTCGTGCCCAGCTTATATGGTTGCTCAACATCTTCTACTGTTCAAAAATATACTTATGATAAAAGTGTGTTTTTTTTATGTAACTAGGCACATTTAAAAATACATTTTGTGAGACTTTTATTGTCATGTAAATATCAAACCGGAAGTCTTCTTCTCGGTAAGTTTTTCTAGCTGCCATGGTAACGTTACGTAGGCGCTCGTACGCTTCCGCTTCCACCGCTTTTCCCAAAGCAAAAGTCAGGGCTTCTTGTCCCTCGCTGCTATCCGTCCGTATCGCACGAACCGCTCTCCTGCTTAGAAATGGCTGAAGCTCCCCCACGGCCCTGCCGGTTTTTTTGTCACCGGTGTTCAGCAGAGATTAGTCCTCGTTTACCGGTAAGAGACACATTTACCCGATTAAATTTGGGGCTTGTGTGTGTGTGTTTTTTTTTTTGTGTGTGTGTGTGTATTTGTGTCGCACGCGCACACCCAGTCACGTCGACCCACTGCTGCTGTTCGGCTAAGCTAGCTAGCTAGCCCCACAGGCAACAACGGTCCAGAGTGACAGCCGAGTGGTAGTAATTAAGTTGGCGGGTTACACTCGTGTTGTGATGTTGTGTTTTTAGGTGTTGACATTCAACTGTATGTATAATGAATAGTAGCTAGACGGAGCCCATCTTCACAGCCTGACATGTCTCATAGCGGTGGCGTTTAACGTCAGCAGGCAAGCTAACACAAGAAAGCGTAGGTTCACTTTTTCTTTTTTTTTTTTATAGTCAGGTTTTTAGCAGGTTGTGGTTTATTTTACTGATGCTCAAGTCAGCTAATATGTCAGCTCTACATCTGGATCTGTTGTCTTGGTGACTTGGTGCTTGTGTATTGTGGGAGAGAGGTAAAACTTTCGCTACACAGAGAGCCCAGTCTCAGTCGGTGAACATTGCTGCTGAGGCAACAGCCCGCCAGCCACAGCAGCCTGTTGTCAAGCCATTCATGGGAAGCTTCTTGAACGTTACAGTACAGTTACTTTATTGACAGTCAGCCAGCTGCTCACCTGTGTGACAGCACGCATACTAATTGAAGGTGCTCATAATGTGTGATCTATAGAGGCTGCAGTCTGTGGTCCTGTTGAATTGTATTGCCTAACACTGACAGGCATTTCTACAATGTTGTCCATCCCATTTGTTTCAGTGATATTAGAAACACCTCTGAGAGAGGAAAGTTGAATCAACACTCTCTAACACCTTACAACACCTTACAACATTCATGTGTATGAATGTTGACTACTTAATCTGTTAAGTTGCACTTGTCTATGGGATGCTGCTGGGAAAAAAGGCCCAGTTTCTAATAGTTAAATAATGTGTGATCAGATCATTGCACAGACTCCAGTGTCCAAATATCGATACATGTGGATTCTGAATATTTGAAATGGTCTCAATACTCGTTGTTCGCAGTATCAATACACCGATACTAGTTGCGACTTTTGTCCGACACTGAGTTGACATAGCCCCACTTTCTTAAGACCTACATTAACTTAGATTTGGGCCGGGCAATATATACGATATATGACATTATCGATATGAGACTACATTTCATCTGAGATTGTGGATACCGTTATATCACGATATGGCTTAGGTGTTGTCTTTTCCTGGTTTTAAAGGACGCATGACAGGAAAGTAATGTTATTTCCTGAACTTATTCGATCCACTTAGTCATCATATCCACATTACTGATGTTTATTTATCATAAATTTCATTGTCCTAATGTTTTGTGAAAGTACAAATAGTCATCCCTAAAATATTATCACAATATTAATATTAAGGAGTTATTTGGTCAAAAATATTGTGATATGAAGCTTAATCATTTAAGCCTTTGAGGACATTTTAAGAGATATCTACTGTGAATCGCAATTTAGCCTAAAAATACCATGATATTATTTTAAGACCATACCGCCCAGCCCCAACTTAGATGCTGTTGTTCTTAACACACTGCACAAGCCTTTCTCTGTTCAACTTTAAATAGAAAATCTAAAATAGTATGCCCTCAATGTTGTGTCAATTTTTCACTGTGCTAATAAACATTCTATCAAATATCAATATTTTTCAAGGTATTGTGTTGTTAGAATAAGTTACAAAAAAAATTGTGACAACACTCATAGACTCACGTACTCGCCAGTAGTGTTTCCAGTATTTCAGGCAGTAATGGAGGCTTTTCTGATACTGGGATCGGTGTTCGAAAAGCCCTAATTTTGTCCACCCCATTTTATATCAGTGATGGTAGGCTTAATATTACACACACCTCTAACACAATACAATTTAAAAGCCGCACACAGCCTCCAAATGACGATACAGTTTGGTCCACACCTCTAATGCTCTAACCTAAACCTTACAACCCTCATGATGGTAGGATTTCTTTGCTGAGCTGTTGAAGTAGCGTGCATTAGTTTTAGCCAGGTGTACTGAATTAACAGATGACTGTGTATGTGTTAGTTTTGGTGAATACATAGTAGATGTTCATCTTTATGTTTTCACTGTAGGACTATACCTGTCCACGTTGTGAATCTGGCTTCATTGAGGAACTGCCTGAAGAAAGAAGGTACGGAGGATTATTGTGTGTCTTGTTAATTTGATGTTTTAAAGCAGATACATTTGAGTACCAGTTTTTGCACTTTCTGTGTTTGTCCAGTACTGAAAATGGGTCCGCATCCACGTCCTCCACTAGTGATCAGAACCGCCCAGCCTTTGAGGTCAGTGTGACTTGTTATATCAGCTGGCCCAGGAAAACATTTTGCACCCTGCAGCACTATGATTTGACTTTGTCTTTCTCTTTTCTACTAGAACATGGATCACCAACATTTATTCACATTCCCCTCTGGGTACGGTCCGTTCGCCCTCGGGATTTTTGACGAAAACTTCGACCTTCGAACGCGGCTACCTGCAGAGGACAACAGGGAGACAGAAAACAGGAGAGAAAGGGAAATGGCATCACGGCAGCGATACAGTGCGCGGCAACCACGGGGTCGACATGTTCCTCGACGACAGGGTACGCGCCACGAAGGAGTGCCCACATTAGAGGGGTGAGACATTTTCAGCAGTAGAGTGTGTGTGGGAGGTTGTTGTGGGACACGAGGATACAGGTAGAGGATTCGCTTCTTTTGTGCGAGTAATACTTGCATCACATGCTATGGTGTAAAATACTTAAACAATATTTTTCCCAGTTTTATAATATGTAGACATAATCTTAAACATAATGTAGCATTTGGCTTGAAGTGATCTGCTATGGCTCATACCAGAAGCATTTTACCTATCTAGTATTACTGTGTGTGTTAAGACCATTAAATTATTATGTACAGACATTTTCCCCTTTATTTAATTTACCTAAGAAGACAAGTTGAATATCTCTGTTTGAGTCAACAAATGCTTATTGTAACTGTTTTTCTGTGATGTTTTTTCTGGATACAGAATTATCCAGCAGCTAGTAAATGGAATTATAGCACCTACAGCCATGCCAAATATCGGGATGGGACCATGGTAAGTGTTAAAAAAATGGTGTTGCATGCTCAAGTAAGTAAAATGAGGCTCACTGTGTTAACTGTTGTTCTTTGTTTGTCGACCACCTCCCTGTCTTTCAGGGGTATGCTACATTCCAACCCAATGGACTACGCCTGGGGTGCCAATGGTCTTGATGCAATCATTACACAGGTATAAGTGGTGATCAAACTGCACATAAATAAGGCGACTATAGTGTCCCAAGAGCCTTTTCATTAAAGCCCTACAAATTCACAAAATCATAATTAATATGTTTGAATTGTGTAATCATTTTTTTATAGCAATATAATGATACCAGGATCCAAAAACCTAAAAGTGGTTCATACATTTTAAAGAAAGTGGCTTTTTGTTAGGATGGAGTATACATGGAAGGTACTCCATCTTCAAATCAGACATATAGATGAGCAAGATTTTGGAAAAGAACGTCTTTAAAGTTGTCGTTTCCAGAACAACCTCATTCTCGCAGTCATTTATTGGGATTCTGCTCTCTTTCACTTGTAGTTATTGAACCAGTTTGAAAACACGGGTCCCCCTCCTGCAGACAGAGAAAGGATAAAGAGTTTACCCACCATCCACATTACAGAGGAACATGTTGGTAAGTCCACGGCTCCCTCACAGACTCTCACTTACTGTTACTCACTCGTCGTCTCTCGGTATTCCTTTTGATCAGCATTGTGCTGTGTACTGGCTCAGACGAACATAAATATGCCATTAATATCCTCTAAGCATATTTTATACAGAACTAACCTTTGCATTGGCCTTTAAGTCAATTCAGTAACAATGTTTCCTCTATTGTGAGTAGAAATCTGACAATAACTGCCTCTGAAATGTAGTGAAATTATATTTTCTTTTATGGTTTTTAGTCTTATATTATTATACTAATGTGGAATGACTCCTACACATATATGCACTTGTATTTTAACTTTTACCATGTTTTTTGTTAGTGGTAGAGAGGTGAAGTGCTTGAATTTAACCTTACACTGTGTTAACTAAAATAAACCCAGTCAGTGTGAACACAGTCTTCCATGCAGCTGACGCATGTGATCGTGGGTCTCACACAGACACACACACAGACAAACACACACACACACACACACACACACACACACACACACACACACACACACACACACACACACACACAGACTGACACACACAGACAGTCTGTTGCTTTCTGTTTGTGCAGGTGCTGGTTTAGAGTGTCCTGTGTGCAAAGAAGACTACAGCGTTGAGGAGAGTGTTAGACAACTGCCGTGCAATCATTTGTTTCACAATGACTGTATAGTACCATGGCTGGAACAGGTATGTATTTCTATCATTTCTATTGGTATCAGCTACACTTACTTTATAACTACATAATGGCAGATTTGTGACTGATGTACTTCATCCAACCAGTCATTGTGTTCATGTTTGCTGTTTTCTCGTATGGAGGGGAGTTGTTTTGTTTTGCTCTAACCAATCTGTAGTGGGTAAGCTGTGAGTCCTGCTGTTGTCATTTTGAGTTAACTCTACTAAACCTTTGATATCGGTCGCTGGAAGCCGTTGACTCGACTCTTCTTACACTGATCAAAGAAATCTCTCAATTTGAGAGGAAGTATTTTTCAGTAAGCGGCTGTATGACACCTTCTCACCCACTTTTTTGCCATTTTTCTGTCACTATTTAACACGAATGTCGTAAGCTACTGGTCTAAGATGGTGACATCCCTGTTGTTAATCACAACTACTGAGCTCTGATTGGTCAATCATTTCTTTAACCAAGGGAAACAGCAGCAGCCTTGTATGAATCACCGAACTAACCTCAGATGTGGGTGGCAAACACAGTGATTTGGAAGCAGGTTAATGTTAGCTATTCAATCACATGTGAATTGGTTTGACCTTGTGTGCTCAATACACTTGTATTGTAGAATTGGCTACAATTGTTTGTACCCTTTTTTTTTTCAACTGTACTGAAAACACTTCTCCTTTCTCCTTGTTTCTGACAGCATGACACGTGTCCTGTGTGCAGGAAGAGTCTTAGCGGTCAGAACACAGCCACAGACCCACCAGGGTTATCAGGAATGAACTTCTCTCCCTCCTCCTCCTCCTCTTCCTCCCCTAGCTCACCTAGCAATGAGAATGCTGCTAGCAACTCATAGATTTTTCACCGTCACCGCCACCTCACATCTGAAAACCTCACAACATAAGTCAGATAAGACCCAACGGCTCCAGGACAGTCGTCCGTCTCAATTCAAGCGGACGATATGAGTCGAGGTGAACTCTGTTGCAGACCGTTAGTCATCATCCCTCCCCCTGTGCTGATCGGATGCTGGGTCCAGGTCCTGCTGCTATCGTTGCTGAGTAATTGAGGAGGGGGGATTGGGCAGTGACGATGGAGGATCCAGAAAGGCTGTGAATAGTGATAATAAGATTGGGATTGTAACCTGAACCGGAGCAGAGTTTGAGTCGGAGTGGACTGCTTTTTGACTGAGACATGTCTTTGCCACGAGGCTGGGACACATTTTATATTTAAAAGACAAAATGCTCTTTTTTTTAAAAAAAAAATCCAACATTTCCTGTGGTGGTGCAGAGTACATAGATGTGTAGATAGAGAATTCATTTTGAACCGTGAGCCACTGTACAGCTACTGGATCAAACTAAAACCTTGTGGAGAGGAAGCTGAGTGTTTGCATCAGATTTTATTTATTTGCACCTTTTTTTTTTATTTTGCACAAAATTCTGTCTGATGTTGAGAATGTGAATTTGGATAAACTACTGAAAAAAAAAAAAGATTTTTCACATTTTTGCATTGGAAAAAGTCTTTTAGGACTTGTTTCTTTTCTTTCTTTCTTTCTTTTTGATTAGATTCTCTTTATTAGCGCTTGGTCCGGTGTACTTGGTGTGTGTTGACAAGGTAAAGATCCACACAGCTCAACAGTGGACACATTTTTAATCCACAGACCTACTTATTTATTGAACCCTTGCCCAAGACACAAATTGAGCAATGTAAAAGGAAAAAAAAAGACACATTAAAAAAAAAAACAGGCATGGGATCATCTTACCTCTATGGAACTGACCAAATGTGTTTCACAAAACAAGTGTTATTATTTTATTTACTGATTTTTCGTACGGTCACAATAAAGTGCTTAAACAAACACATTTGTGTTCTGCTGATAATGTGCAGTTTGATTTTACACATTTAATAACGCTCAAATCACACCTCAGTGGTTTTTAATTAGGAGAAAGACTACGGTTTTGCCATTTACTTGCCAAGGTGAGAGGAAGGAAGTAAGCAATTAAGATATTATTCTCACCTACTTTTCTCACGATCAGGACTGTTTCTTTGAAGCTTACTTTGCTTTAATGTATAAATTTATTGTGTGATATTTAAAGTAAGTGTTTAATCAAAGTTAGCCTCGTGTACTTCTTGAGGACTTTGACTGATCATGTTGTGAAGTGATTATTGGATAATTAATCACAACTCTGCCTCTTATGTGCATCAGTTGCACCACATTTTACGACATGTCATGCCCAATAACAAAAATCAACATTTTTAAGAAGGATTAACCCACCTTGGACATTTTCACATTTGATTGCCTCACAACATTGAATCAAAATAGAGTTAACGTGGCGTTTTTCACACTGATCCAGAGAAAAACACCTGTTGATGTCGAAGGGAAAGCAGATGTCTACAAACTTATATAAAGGTCACACCTAGATCAACACTGACCCTTGTCATGTCAGACATTTTGACTCGTCAAAGCAGGAAAAGTACAGGTGGAACTGGTAACGGTAATGACGGCTGCATTCTGCTCAGGTGACCCAGTTCCAGACTGGTATTGTGCTCACTCCTTGGCATATCTTCCTGGGACACATGAAGGAATGAAACCATCATTAATGGTATTTACACCTGCTGTTTTGACAGAAGCTAACTTCCAAATGGCATACTTAGCTGTAGCTGCCCACATTATGTACGGTTTCATGCAGTATGTATACAAGTGGGACATACTACGAATGAGCTTTCATCTGTCTGTGTTCTTTATCTTTTGCTGCACAGAGGATCGTGGGTCAGAATAGTCAGAAAAGCATGCTGGCAGTAGGACGTCGTGGTATGTTTGGCATACTGCATGTAACAATACTGATGCTGTTTTCCTAGTTGAAATTTCCCACTTCTAACCTCCAGCGTTCCAGGTGCACATTGCACAAAAACGTGTCTGACTGTGACAAGCTGATGTCTCTTTGATAAGTGTATACACGACTGAACCATCAGCAGTGCAGCCTGCTTGCATGTGTGAATAAAATAGATGAGGGAAAAAAATATTTTAAGGCATTTTCAGACTTGGAAATGTGTCTAAATAGTCAATGGCAGCACTTGTGTGCATCAGACAATGACCTCTTAATGAAATCAAGGTAGATGGATGGAGATCAGGAATTGTTAAGCTCCAAGTTGTCTGGACCGCTGCATAAATCTTTCTGTCTGCTGTGAAAGGGGTCTGTTGGTTATAAATATCACATTAGTAGTTTAATGGAGATCACATGTGCGTAGTCAGGCAGCAGGTTTCACTTGATTGTAGTATAAGTGCACCTGTATCTCCAAAGTCCGACTCTTGGTGAGTCAGTATCGACGCAAAACCCTCACCGGGAAGAGGGAAGGAACACTCCAATCAAACTAGGTGAGAAGCACAACACAGGACGGATATCAGAAAGTAAAGAGTGCAATAAACAGACAAAAAACATGAACCAGCCTCCCAGTGGATGAGTAATCTTTATATGCTCTGTCTTTCCTTTGTGGCTCTGGTGCTGACAAACCTCTAAAATTAGTGCTGATAAAGTATTGATGCAGCTCATTGAGACGAGGCAGCGTGCCAGTGTGGCATTAAAGACGTATTTGTTTGACATTTCAAGCGAGCACGGGACATTTTTAGCGAGCAGGTGGTGGCTGAGTCACCAGACCAGTGAGGTTGTCATAATCAAATAAATGATAGCAAATTGATTTTTGATTCCTGATGGTCTCCAAAATTGCCAATGACGCTAATAAAAAAAGCTCTAAAAATGGTTTAATGGTTTATTTGCACGACCTTACAGAGGACAGAGGCAGAGGAAGATTAGATGATTCATAATTTCCCTGTTTTCACCATAGGTCTGGACACCAATAAGATCATCACTTAAACCTAACCACAAAGTCTACCTCTCTTCACTTTGATTATTAGATAAACCCTTTTAGCTCCTGTGTAGCACCAGAACACATTTCTGGGCCGCTCATACCACCACCACCTGCCCATATGTCTTCTTTTGTGTCTTTTTGGTCCCGTGTCACTTGTTGAAAACAACCTGAGAGTGTCACACTGATGCATCACCCTTCTAGGAAAAATTCAGCTGAAGCTCGGTGCAGCTGTGTAGTTCGGAGTAATGAAGTGGCTCCTTGAGAGAGGATGGCAGCGAGAGAGAGAGAGAGAGGGGACGCTGATGACTTCCTGGCACTGATGTCAAAAAGGAAAGACACTTGCAACAGGGGGATTCAGTAAAATAAAGTTTTTATTAGATTTTTCAGGGAAAATGTAGCAGGGACGACGTAGCTTATAAACTCAGCGGTTGGAAATGTTACACGGTCGTATTGTTGTTGTGATGTCGGCCTGTGTGAGTTATTTGTGTGTAAAACCGAGCTTTCCTTTACAAATGTGACCAAAATTAGACTCCAACCAAATCTAGATCAAAGAAAATAGGCTAACTGCTTTATCTCCTCTGTAGTGACAGGGCACTCGATTATCATGGCCCACATCCTCGGAGTGGAGGGATAATGCTCTGTGCTCAGACATTTTGACTCGTCAGAGCAGGAAAAGCACCAATTACCTTTACGATGGCGATTAACGATTGCCATTTTGTAGTGGCGTCTGAATGTATAGTGGAAAATATGATACCCTATATAGTTGACTCAAAGTATCCCACAATGCATCTTAAAAAGGAGTGTAAGACTGATAGTCACTAACCAAGCATCATATGCCATCATGCATTGCGTTTAATGGAAAGAAAATGACCCGAGCGGTGTCCAAAAGTGTCCCAGTGAGCTCACTATACAGTCCTCTAAATAGGACTCACTCAGAGTTGGACGCGCCCCCAGTGCGCCATGTCAGTGAGTGAGTGAGCTCACGATATGAGAGCCCTGAAACCAGCTCACCTAAATGGAATGCAGCCATCATTCATGTCACAATGTTAGAAATGTTATACAGCTGTTATAAATTACACGTGAGCTTTTCCTGCATCGTCAAGTCAAGATGTCTGCCGTGAAAAGGGTCTGTTGGCACAAACTGGCATTTAGGGCTGCGACTATTATTTTCCTTCACGATTAACTTCACCTTAAAGGTCCAATCCGTGAGAAAGTAGATTTTTGAGTCTCATTCCCAACTCTGCAAATACTGACACTTTGGGATTGTAGGTCGGGTCGGCTGCCTTCCCAATGCGTCAGTTTTTGACAAGCTGGAAATTCTTATAAATTGGACCTTTTAAAGGTGCAGTATGTAAGAACTTGGCCACCTGTCCAGTGGATACTGAAAACAGATAAAGGGGCTCCATATCACTGGAGTAAACACTAACTGTAGCTGCCATTAGCTAGTTAGCTTACCTGTTGAAATGTAGCTGTCCCTCTACCATCACAGGAGCTTTGGATCCGGACGGGACAGGGCTAGCTGGTTAGCATGCTAGACATCATAACATCACAACAATCTGTTGGTAATTTCAGCTAATTTTTGAATGTTTTCAACTAAAATTCATTGTTGAGTCTATGTGACGTCAAAAAATTGTGAAAAATGCTTATTGCAGCTTCCCAGAACCAAAACTGACGTCTTCAGACGGCTTCTTTAGTCCAACCAACAGTCCAAAACTCAGATTCATAGAGAGAAGCAGCAGATCTTCACATTTAAGAAGCTGACTCCAGCAAATGTTCGCCTTTTTTTGAGAAAAACGAATGAAACAATTAATCAATTGATCAACTAATTGATTATTTGAATAATCGTTGCAGCTCTGCATGCATCCAGGCTATATTGTACACTATTCCTTCCAACAGAGATGCTAACACTAACCCTGATGAAAGTGCATCTACTATTAAACTACAGATGTAAAACCAGCTGTTTTTATTCTCATGTCATGCAGTTTAAACCAGAGCACCCAACAGCCCACCAGCGATGCTGCGGCTGCATCTGAGTGTCACTGTGTGTGCGACGCTGACACCTCCGCTGTCACAGGTATATCTGTGAGGATTATGCAGCAGCTGCCTCTGAGTGTTTAAGCATTTGGGGTTGTCAGCTGTTGAAAGATAACAAGAATAACGAGCTTCTTTGGTGCAGGAAACGTGTCTTTAAACAAAAATGTATCAGAAGGCACAATATGTTCCCCGGGTGGGATGAGCACCTTCTGAGGCGACGTGTGTGACAGTAAGTGCACCTTTCTCTGAGACAAACACCCAGACTGGGTGCCTTGTCCCTGTTTCTGATCACGAGCCTTGGACAAAGTTTGACACTGGTGTCACAGTCACATTAATGCTGAACGACTGTCCTGCACCTCCTGTGCCACCCCGGTACGGCCGCTAGGAGGCGCTAAAAAACAACTATGTGTGACATCAATTCAGGAAGGTTGTCATTGAAAACACCTTCTAAAACATATGACATCATATGAGTTTTCATTAACACGTGGTAATTAACTTTTGATGTTCGCGTGTGCCGTCACTGACATCATGCTGAGCTCCTGTTTCATGTGGCTGTCCAGGACTGAGCTCCTGGAGGCCGTGCAGGCTGTAGGTCATGGCTGAGGCCTCAGCTGGAGGCAGCTGCGGCTGAATTAGCAGCAGCATACGCTAATAGTTTAATGATATTTGACGCAGTCAAAGGGCTCAATTAGTTTGATGCCTGAGCATCTTTGACACAATGACGAGTGAAAGTAAAAGCGCAGTAGTTTGCAAAGAAGTCACGTCCACCCCTCCCTCTGTCCCTCTCTCCTTTCTCTCTCCCCCTCTCCTCTTCTTCTCTCCATCTCCCCTCTATCTCTGATTGGTTTTCTCCAAAGATAATTGGAGGCAAAATTTGATATGCTCAATGTCATGGACAGGAATGAGGTTTCACCGGCGTCTGCTGCCACCATGAAAAAGAAGGCGGTGGGCGGCAGCGGATGCAGCCACATCAGCGCACCCAAGGCTGCCGCGTCCAAATGCACAAGAAGCAGCAGCAGCCAGAACTGTCTGGACTCCGCCTCACCGAGCGGTAAGCAGCCCGGGGCGGCCAGCAACGTCGTGATGGACGAGACGGAGGACGGAGAAGAGGAGTCCAAGTTTCAGCATCCACGGTTGCGCCGAGCCGGGGGGAGCGGCAGCGGCGGAGGTGGAGGAGGAGGAGGCGGCGGCAGTATCAGGATGAAGAACTTTACGCCAGGAGGGGGAGCCGCGTCCTCGGGTTCCAGGAGAAACTCCAACAAGGAGCCCTACCACACGCACACAGAGGACGCTGCCGCCGCTCCACGGCCCACTGCTGCCTCCAGAGCCACCGAGACCCAGACACCCTGTCCGGGCGATGCTGCCCAGCGCGGCCAGACCAGCAGAGCATCTGGGGCGGAGGCGTCGGAATCAGCGGTCGCGGTCGAGGTTTTAAACGCGACAGCGGGTGATGGTTGCAACAGCGTCGCTCCAATTTCCAGCATGAAATGCAACAAAAACGGAGAATGCAGGAGGGACTCGGGTACCGGGAGCCTGCGCTCAATCATCTCCAAGCAGGAGAAGCAGACAGGAGGGTCGGGGAGGGCCGAGGACGGAGGGAGCGCCAAGCGAGGAGCCTGTAACTCGACCTCCGCCAGCATGGACGGCTCGATCACACCAGGCGGGTCCCTGACCGGGGCGCACGGAGGAGAGAGCGCAAACCCCGGCACTACCCCCGTGTCCAGCGGCGTCCCCGAGAAAAAGGACTCCAAGGTGTCCTTCTCCAACGCACCAAGCCGGAAAGCCTCGTCCTCGCTGCACGGCCCGACTCAGACTCAGACCCAGCAGCCCAGGAACTCTGTCACTTTCCAGAAGCCGGAGGATGGACCGCCAATTGTGCCCGCCGAGGATGCGGAGCCTCGGGGCAGCCAAGCCAGCTTCATGCAGCGGCAGTTTAGTAGTATGCTGCAGCCTGGAGTTAACAAATTCTCCTTACGCATGTATGGTAGTCAAAAAGCAGTGGAGAGAGAGCAGGAGAGGGTAAAATCAGCTGGAAATTGGATTATCCACCCTTACAGCGATTTCAGGTAAGAGCTGGGGGCTGCCATTGGTTGCACGTTGAAAGTCATGCGGGGCCCGTATGGATCCTCATTGTCACCTACAACTCACTTTATAGTGAGTAACCGCTGCGCCTCCGCGGGAACACACGCATGGTTATTGTTCCAGGCTAAAGGCTGATGATTTCTCCCCCTTTTCAGCCCCTTTATGATCGAAATCTGTAGAGATTTGAATCGATGCATTGCAACGTGCTGCCATTAACCCCCTCAAACAACCTGTTGTCAGGCAGATGGACTTGAGTGTCCTTTCAAGGTTGTAAACAAATCCCTATTCCGGTCTGTATGTACAGTAGCATGTCTGGGATGCTCAACAAGCCCCGGCCTGCTAACACATCTCCACTTTTCGTTGCGGTGCGCGCACATTTTACCACAGAGGGACAGCGGAGCGATGCTAATTCAAGGCTCGTTTTTATGAATCATTTTCTCAAAAAAAAATAAAAATAATAAGATGTGGTTATTGTTCCAGTAGGAGCTCTGCGACGAGAGCTGACAGGATGTAGGCTACGTGTGTGTGAGAGAGAGCGTGTGTGTGTGTGTGTGTGTGTGTGTGTGTGTGTGTGTGCACTCAGTAATGGAATGTCACCTTGAGCCAAGTGTGCGAAAACCTCAAGCATGCTCACTGGAGACATGTCCGCCTGCTCGGCTGCCCGGATCCTGCATTTTAATGACGGATGCGCGTTGTTTATCTCGGCTCGGGCTGGAGAGAGGACCAGCTGGACATCCAGCTCATATTTTTGGTCTGACAAATATTTAAGGAAATCCACGAGCCAAGACGCCTCGTGACAAATGCGCCTTTTTAAAAAAATTTTATTCCCCCCCCTCCCCCTTTTTACTCGACATGTATCAGTCGCTGAAGCGCATTTGGGTCAGAAAATCAGCCCGCTCGCCTTTTCAGCACCACCAGGAGTGGACAGCTCCGTCTCATTTGGAGTCGGCTCGCGCGTTTGAGCGCCACCTTCAAACCCCCTCCATCCTCCTCCTCCCTCCCTCCCTCCATCCATCCATCCATCCATCCCCCCTCCTCCTCTTCCTCCTCCTCCTCCTCCTCCTTCACAGCGCCATTCATGTTTGGCCCATTTGTATCACATAACGCCGAGTCAGTAGACCACCAAAGGCCACACTTGAGACACGTTTTCAGCAGCAGAGATGCGATCGGACCGCGGGACACCGTCTCTGCGCCGCTCGGGTCGGTGTGTGGAGCTTCCAGCCGCCATTCTCGTGCTAATTCATGCAAAGTTGAGGCAGCAAAGTTGCTCCACGCGTTTAATAAATCGGGGCGGTTATTGTTGTCGCCGTGGAGTGGAGGAGTCAGAGCTTGTTGCGTAAGTCGCAGTGTAATGACTCAGCGCTGCACCTGTCCTGCAGAGCCCCCTCTGACGGGCTCAAACCTCCGCTACTTTTTACTCCCTGTCCCGCTCACAAAGTGCCACATCACCACTGGCAGCACACACTCACCTTCTCGGTGTCCATGTGGACCGGAAGGTCGATAACAGTCTTATAAATTAACCCTGATGTTGTGTTAACCCCCAGAAGCATACTTAACATGCTTTCATCGGGTTAAAGCTTCATGACTTTGTCTCATTCTGAGGATAAACATGATTCAGCCTGCAGAAATGTTTAGAAAATGACTTCTGTTTGGTGTCTCGGAGACTCTGGCTGTCAATACTAAAGGATATTGGTGTGTCGACAGTGCCACATCTCACACACTCTGTTTGGATTTCATATTTGTTCTCAATTTACTTAAAACATTTACTTTAAAGAGGCACTATGGAGCTTTGTAGAAAAAATTCAAACTCAGAATTTTCATATTTATAATATTAATGAGGAAATAATACAAAGCTCAAATCTGTATTTTGTCCATAAGTGAATAAACAAGCTTTTCTCAGAGGAAAATAAGGTCCAGAACACTGTTTGAAGCTAGAAAGGTGGCAGGGTCCGCCACATATAAACAAAGTAAAACAGAATGAAACTGTGTTGTCCTTTAAGGTCAGTTTACTGCAGCTTTAAAGATCACATTTAGTGCAACGTTTTCATGTCATGTTGAGTCAGTTTGAAAAAATTAAATAACTTTTGTCTTATTACATTAAATGAATGCAGACTTCTGTATAAACCTGATGTGTATATTTAGTTATTACATAGAAAGTTAAGGGGAATTCAACATAAACATTGTGTGGTTCAAAGTGTTTTTATACATCAAAGTGATGCTTTTCAAGTCTCCAGTAAAAAAAATCTCACATCTAGTTATTAAACTTGTACACACTGACTCAACATGATAGAAAAACTTTACATTGAACTTTAGGCAAATTATATTATTATTATTATTATTATTATTATTATTATTATTATTATTGTTATTATTATTATTATTATTATTATTACTATTATTATCATAGTTTGTCCAGAAGAGGTCTAATTTACCACAATCTTAAGCAGGTTTGGATGATTACTAATTACCTCTTAAAAAATGTAATCCAGGTATCACAATATTAAAGTAATGTAACTTGATTACTTCCCCTTACTTTTGGATTACCTCAATATGCAAAATTATGCAAACATATGCAAATAAAGTTACAGAAAAGAAGTATCAGTAGGAGGACTTTTATTTAATCTTAATTTCGAGTTTATATTCTCTAAGAAAACACACTTGTGTATCAGGTTTCACACAACACCAGCGTGATGTTGTGTGAGACTGGTGAAGTGTCGTCATGTGTGCACATGTGCACGGTTACAGACTATATTTCATTCTTTATTTTAGAAACTTTACCAAAATACAGTTACAGTTTTTTAAAATCCTAATAACATAATCCATTTGATTTACTCTGTTTCTCCCCAAACCTGAACAAAAGTCAATATGAAAGATAACACATGTACTATGTAACAGGTGCCCACATCATATAAAACATGATATATTTCATTGATTTATGGCCTTTTCTGTAGTTTGTGGCAAAGAGAAGAATAATCACTACAGTGGTTTTCTGAATGTGGGGTTTTAGTAACGTCAGAAGACAAAAGAATCAGAAAAAAAGCAAATAAAGTTTCCTGTAATGTAAAGAAAAAACATGTACAGTTGTGGACGGGCATGTCACGGTTACCCTGTCCTGCATAATTGCGATACAAGATATTATCCTGATAAGCAATAAAATATTCTAAAAACTCTTAAAAATTGTACAAAAGCGTACTGGAATCACTTTAACCTTACATTTAGTACGAAAACAAATGTTTTTATTGCATTACCGATAAGACACACATCATTTTTAAGTGAAAAATGAACAATCAAAGAATCTTAAATAAGTCATCACAAATCATTTAACTTTACAATGACATGCCTTCAGTCATGGTGACAGGCTTAGAAATTCAAAATAAGTCAGGAAACCGATAAAGGGCTGTAGGTCAGTGAGCCAGACAGCTTTTTGTGATTGTCATGTGAGGATACTCATGATTATCTCGATAATGAAAATTAAGACTTATTGTGAGTTTTTTTATCACGTTCCACGATAAATTCTTCTATCATCCCGTCCTAAGATTTGGGTTATCTGTAAATAAAGCCGCTGTCCAGCAAACAGAAGGGCTAAGAAGAGAGCTCCCATCTTTTAATTCATCATTTAAACCTTGAAAATGCAGCATGAAGAGCCCATCAGTCATAGAAAACCGACCAGAACACAGAAAAAAATCTTCATCAGCAATTCTTTTAAAGTTATTTTTAGTCGCTGAGCAGAGAGAGAGAGAGAGAAGATTCATTTTATTGCATTATAGGAGTGTTAATTGAAAGGGAGAAATTGCCTCTAACAAACAATTATAATTGTGTGAGTTGAGGTCTGTTCGTGTCCGGGCAGGCAGAGTGCAGCTCCTCCGCTTTGTTTACGCTTTTCCATCTCGAGTCAGAAAGTCTCTTGTGTCTATCGACTTTCCACAGCAACTCCCTTTTCTTATCTGACTCTATTTTTGTCCCCCCCTCTCACTTTTTCCCCTCCTGTACCCATGTCAACACACTGTCATGTGCACACACCACGACTACACACACACACACACACACACACACACGCCTGCTTTAGGTTCTACTGGGATTTCACAATGCTGCTGTTTATGGTGGGCAACCTGATCATCATCCCCGTGGGCATCACCTTCTTCAAGGACGAGACCACCACGCCCTGGATCATCTTCAACGTGGTCTCCGACACCTTCTTCCTCATGGACCTGGTGCTCAACTTTCGCACCGGGATCATCATCGAGGACAACTCAGACATCATTTTGGACCCTAAAACCATTAAGAAGAAGTACCTAAAAACTTGGTTCATTGTGGACTTTATCTCCTCCATCCCAGTGGATTACATATTCCTCATAGTGGAGAAAGGGATCGACTCGGAGGTGTACAAGACTGCTCGGGCCCTGAGGATCGTCCGCTTCACCAAGATCCTGAGTCTTCTGAGGCTGCTGAGGCTGTCCAGATTAATACGCTACATTCACCAGTGGGAAGAGGTAAGGGCACACATTTCCCGACTGTAAATATATGAAATCTAATCACACAGTCTCTCCGCCACAGAGGAAGAAACACCCAATCTAGCCAGTGATAAAAGGTCACTGATTTGCCTCCAATATGTTGCTGTTGGCTCATGACCAAACCAACAATCTGCCTCTCTGTCTGCTCCGAGCGGCCTGCTCTCCTCCGCCTGGAGGCTCCATATTAATGTTCTCACCTGCCACCTGGTGAGAAATGTCTAATGTCAGCAGGATGTTTGAGCTTTAACAAAGTTTGCATTCTAATTACTGTTATTGTCACACAACCTCCCCCCTCCCCTCACCCCTCTGTCTCTCTGTCTGACCTGGCAGTCTCACAGGTGGCATCAGACGGGCTAATAAGCAGCCTATTAACAGGGCAAACACAGTTAATCAATTAAGGCGCTGGAGGAAGAGCAGGTGGGGTGGAGGGTGATGATAATATTCAGCACTAGGGGGCTGTTGACTGTGATTATATATGTCACTAATTGTTCATTTAAAGGGACTGAAGAGGTAAGATAAGCTGGCATTTCCTCAGAGGCCTGACAGCCACACTTTGGACGTGAAAATGGGTGCCGATGCTAGCTCAAGAGCCAGCCTGGCCTTTCCTGGTTGCTCAGCTTTTATGTACCCTGTGAGGGATGCACTTTGTCAGGGGTGGCCCTCCCTGCTCTGGCCTCTCCTCCGGACTCCTGCCTCAAATGAAGGAGAGCAGGCCGGGAGACAGGAGGTCCGACAATGTCACGAGATCACTCGACTTTTCGTTTATGTCAGTGCTGGCAGCCTGGTGTTGGCATTTTGCAGTGGTGAGCAGCGCAGTGGGGCTCGGCTGCTAACTTGACCTTTGGATAATTGGATTTCTGAAGATATGATGTGATGCGCGCACATACGCACACACACAGCGGCGCGTGATGGGAAGTGATACTTGGCATGCATGGAGAATGAGAGTGGAGACGTGGTGGACAGCTGACGCATGAAATGCCCAGCTTCAGATAGAGCTGCAGCGATTCATCGGCTAGTTGTCAGCTATTGAATTAATCACCAACTATGTTGATAATTGATTAATCAGTTTGAGTAAAATAATCTGTCATATTATGCTCATTTTCAGGTTCAGAATTTTATTTTGGGTTACTTTCAGAATAGGTTTACTTGCTTTAATGCTTAAAAAACACATCAGTTTTCTCAGACTGTCCAGTGCTGCAGCTCTGTATCCTCCCTCTGTCCGAAACACTCTGTTTTAGCTCCTGTCTCTTTAAGACCTCGCCCTCCTGAACACCTAGTCTGCTCTGATTGGTCAGCTCACACAAGCCTGAGCCAGCGCCTCTAACAACAACAGAGCAGCTGTGCTAAATCAGTTCTTATGTGCCAAACTACCCGCTGGGCATAAATTCTGCAACTGTGTGACATGGTGATGTAGTGCGATGTCACAAAGTCACGGAATTAGAGGCGGGACTACTGGTGAGGCGTTTGAGGAGCAGTGTTTTCTTTGGGAGAGAGGAGCTTCTGTTGGTGCGGACGTTTGACCTTTTTAACTTTCAAGATCTTTTACATGCAGGAGAACCAATAAAACACTGACGGAAAGTAAAACAACAGAAAAGCACAATTAAAACTATCTTCAGACTAAGTTTAGGTATAAATCCAAGAACATTTTTATAAATGAGGCTCCTGAACAATAAGCTACTTACTTCCTGTAACTTTCTTGGTGCTGTCCACGGTGCTGAACGTCTCCATCAGCGGCGCGGCTGTGTACAGCCAGTCCGGTTTCTCTCATCCATCCTCAGTGAAACAGATATGACAAATGAATCTATGTTGTCAGCTGGTGATTGATAAAAAGTGACAGTGAAAACCCTATAAAGGTTAAAGCGGCATTTAGAAAGATCAGCACATGTGATTCATGTCCAGTCTCATTCCTCATCACTCCCATCGCAGTGTATCACTTCTCCCTCAGCTGCACTGACTAACAGATTACCCGTTCCTTCATAGTAGACTCTATCAGATCTTTCGTCATGGTTGACTCTGAAAAGTATTGTAACATATACAGATTTAGACCTTATAAACATAATTATGGTATTAAATGGCGTCAGAGCACCAACAAGGACTGGCTTGTCGAAGTCAGCGAGGTGATAGATGATTGGCCTAAGTGACTGTCCAGTGACTCAGAGTGATTGATGTGTGAGACGACATGGACTATCAGTTGTTAAGGATCATGATGGTCCCTGTCCATCACTCTACGTGTTTGAATGAGTGTGTGTGTGTGTACGTGTTGGCATGTCTGTCTGTGTTGTTAGTGTAACAATGAGCCCGCAGGCATGCGTGAGCGTTTCGTGTGCGTGTTTGAGCCTCTGATTGATGTCATGTATCTCGGTAACAAATGTCTTGCCCGCTCCTGCTGTGCTTGATTTGGGACTGATGGGAACCTGTCTCCCCTGCTCATTAATCAAACTTGGTATAGTCCAGAGGAGACCGTGGAGCCGAGCAGGGAGCCAGTCCTGCCACTGAGACATGAATTCAAAAAGTATTTGACAAACTTATGTCAGCCATGTTCACTGAGCTCTTATTCCAAAAATCCAACTCCCCTCCCTGTCTTATCGTCTCGCTCCAGATCTTCCATATGACCTATGACCTGGCCAGTGCGGTGATGCGGATCTTTAACCTGATTGGCATGATGCTGCTGCTGTGTCACTGGGACGGCTGCCTACAGTTCCTGGTTCCCATGCTGCAGGACTTCCCCTCAGACTGCTGGGTGTCCCTCAACAAGATGGAGGTAAGTGTCAGGGAGTCATGCCTGCGCATACCAAGTTGCACATCTCTACCCCCTGGAACTGGATTTGCGCCTTTTACTCCGAGGGTGATTGGGAAAGAGCTACCAGTGGTCACAGAATATTGATTGAAGTCACTGAGGGTCGTCAGAAAATATTGGCTGAATGTCAATCAATATTTTGCGACCATGATAAACTAAAAACGGAGGCCCCAGCGCTCTTGTAAGGATGTTGTCATCAACAGAGGAAAGCCTGAAAACTTTGTATGACTGAAAATGTGGTTATTTTCCTATTAACTCGTCTTTATTGTAGGACTGGAGGAACATATTGATTGATTTAGTCTTCCTTTATCAGGGTGAGCAGTGATAAATGGAGGTCCTCGTCACTCATACAAGATTAAAGAGTCCACAGCCACACACGCAGCTGGAAATTGTCCTGTGGTCCCTCGTCAAAAATATCCAGTTGTTTCACGCTTACAAATGTTGAAACAGCGTCTCAAACTGAGGTCACTGGCCCGTAACTCCACCACCATTCCCTCCACCTCCCGATATGAAAGTCGGGTCATAAACAGCTAAAAATTTAATGTGATATGAAAACATTTTGAGGGAGTGTCAGTAGGTACGTGACCTATGATATGTACAAACGTGAACGTAACAGTGGTTTGCAGATACGTTAATGGCTGACATGTTGTCCTGGTGTGGCTTTACTGAGGGACATCAGTGCTTTGAGCTGGTCAAATCTAGTCAAGTAATTCTATAACCCAATATCACAAATAATAAAGTGCCTCAGAGGGCTTCACAATCTGTTTGGTGTCCTTACACCTTTCAAAAAAACCCTTTAATGGGGCAAAAACGGACAAAACCTGAGGAAGGTGAGCAGAGGAAGGACCCCTCTTCTAGGACAGACATACATGCACTAGATGTTGTGTGTATAGAGCAGACTAGCAACACCATTTTTACAGTAAATACAAATTATGAAATAGATTGTACAACCCTGATTCAAAAAAGTCGGAACCCTTTGTCAAACACTAACCAAATTTTATAATTTCCCAATTCTTTTTGACATAAACTCAATTGGAAACAATATAAAGACAATATATTTGATTCATTCATTGATTTTTGTAAATATATATGCTTATTCTGAATTAGATGCAAGCACCACATTTCAAACAAGTTGGGAAAGGGTTGGGAAAGGATATTTCTGCAGGGGCTCAGGATCACTTTGTTAAACCGTTTTTTGTGGTAAAAACATGGTTTTACAAATAACGACCCAAATACAAATACACCAAGGCAGGTTGAACAACAACTGGCAAGGACTAAGCAGGAACACTGATGAGACACAAGGAGTAAACGCAGGATCGGGGAGCAGACGTTGTTGACCTGACGACTGAAAGGGTTAAACACACCGACTAAATACACAGGGATTCATTAACGAAACACAGGTGAACACAGAAAACAGGCTGGAAAAGGACAAAGACAGGAAGTGTAATTCAAAACATGACACGTGAGGAGAGTCTCCTTCAACATTAAAGAGGAAATTTGTTTGCAAATTGTTTTTATTTGTGTTTTACACAGCGTCCCAACTTTCAAAAATCTACAGCCAAGCTCACAGTGATGATGCTGAAATGATGATCTTTTAACTATCACAGATTGGTGTGTTAGCATGATTACATTTGCAGAGTTAGAGGGGAATATCATTAGTGTTTACATAAGATATTGGACCAAACCCTAAATACTGGACAAATTAAATTTTGATCTGATGATGGCGCCACATGAAAAGTCATAGAAAAACACCAGCGTCATTAGGATTCATCCTCCGGGAAACGTGAACGTCTGCACCAGATTTCATAACAATCCATCCAACAGTTGTTACTTCAGTTTGGACTTACATTTCCATCCCCAGAGTCGTGCTGCTTGCGTTGCTAAAAAAACGCAGAGTGCTCCAGGTTAGCGGTGATAGTTGTGCATACTGTAATTTAGATCAATACGGTCCACTTGGAAAACAGAGCTCTGCACTATTCAGGGAGCCATTATTACCCTAAGTGATGCCTATTGCAATTATGCTATCACTGGATTCAGGAGGAAAAGTCAGTATTGTGTTCCAACAAATCCAGAAAATTACTCATATCACTGCCCTCTGAAGTAGCATTCAGCTGGTGTGCCAGACACAGAAAACAACCGTAGGATACCAATGAAGAAGCTGCGAAACAGAAAGATTCAAACGCACCTCTAGCTCCCCCCCAACGCCTCCTCTTCAGCACGGTGGGGTGATGACAGGAAAGATAAAAGAGGAAAACAGAGGGAAGGGTGGAGGGGGGGGGGATATGGCCAGGCAGCTGGGCTCTTTGTTGCCATGTCTCTCTCAGAGAGATAAAAGCTGGTTGTTTATAGGTCTGTCTGTCAGCCCAGCCTTTTACTGAGTGAGGGGAGACCACGCTAACCCAGACATGAGGCACAGGTCCAAATGGGGTTTTAAACAGATTGGGTCCCGCTCCCCGACACCGTGAGGGCCTGCCATGACTACTTGTAAATTTCGGATTTGAAGTACTTCCTGGATGGCAGCGCTGACCCTTGTTTTAATGGTTGTACAGGATTAATTCCAGTTGGAACAAGTTAATGTGGAGCTGAGAATGAATGTCCTCTCTCGCTCACGTCTGCGACAGGGAAGGAATTCCTCTCCCAGACGGAGACGTACTGCAGTTTTACAGGCACACGTCTGCGGCGCTGGGCAGTATTGGCAAAACCATATATTACAATATTGACTTGGGCGCTCAGTATTTCTAATGTGAGGATATTTTGGGGTCTGATGAATGGAGCTTTCATGTGATGTTCAATCAACATTAGCTGCTGTCAGAAAAAAATACTAAGATGTTTTATGGTGGCAAAACAGGTATAGACGTTTGCTACTCATATCACCGAGCTGAAAAATCATTTAAAAATTCAGAGGGTAGATTCACATCACTGCAGTTTTAACCTGTCAGAAAATAAAAGAGAATATATTTAAGCTTCATGTGCGTCACTGTTACAATAAGCAGAATGCTCCGCTGTCCCCGAGGCCGACGCTGGACCATGTCCACACCGAGTCTTTGATGTTATAAACTATTAAAAACTCCGTCATGCTGCATCATTCAACTGTTCATCCTCCACTGAAATACACTCACAGTGAATGTAACAAAGCAGAGTAAACACTGAATCCTCAGCCGTGCATTTCTTCACAAAAAAGCACAGGTAATGAATACTGTAAAGCTGGGCTGAGAGATATGTTGATGTAGTAAGAGCTGAAAATGTCAGTCGATCAATTAAGCAACTATTTTGATTGATTATTATTTCAGTCATTTTTCAAACATCTATAATTTCCTGCTCTTCTGTTTTGCATCACTGTAAATTGAAAATCATTCAGTTTAGGACAAAACCACTGACATGGTTGTCATCTCTGTGATGTCACCAATCAGTTTCTGAGGAACCATTTTGCTCAGTGTGATGACTCCGGTCGTCGCCATCTTGGCAGTGACAGACTCCGCGTAACTCCTGCTTAATCCAAAAATGTGCAAAGAGGTGGAGACCTTTTATTGTGGTGGAGCTGAGGCGGGCTGAGTGAAGCCTGGTTGCTAGCTGTCACTCAAAGCACCCACGCCCTTAATTATGTATAAATTTAAGCCTTGAAAGAGACGTATTATGTTCATTTTCAGGTTACCCCTGAATACGTAGTCTGCTGTGATTGGTCCGCTCACACATGCCTGACCCAGAGCCGCTAACAACAACTGAGCAGCTGTGCTAAATCATTTCTTAGGTGCAAAACAAACTGCTCGGCAATAATGAGACAAATGTGTGACATGGTGATGTAGTGTGATGTCACAAAGTCACAGAATTAAAGGCGAGAGTTCTGACGAGGCGTTTAAGAAGCAGTGTTTTCTGTGGGAGAGAGGAGCTTCTTTTTAACTTTCAAGATCTTTTACATGCACAATAACCTTTATAAAACATTGGAAAGGAAAGGAAATGAAAAACCGAAAAGCATAACAGGTATATTTCAATATGATTTGGAAGAGTGAGTTGTATAAAAATTTGGGGTAAAGGGAAATTAGTTCAGAGAACGTAACCGTTTTTTGTACCAGTCTGTTAACATGTTTATTTCTGTTATAAATGGCCATTTTAACATGGGACTCTATGGGGATTGACTAATTTTTGCAGTTTTTGGCACTTAGCATTAGTTTTTTCAGCCCTGGAGGTTGTCGCTTGGACAAATCAAGCTATTTAAAGACGCCATCTTGGGCTCTGAGAAATTATGATTTTGACATTATGTACATTATATGATTAATGAATTAATCAAGAATATAATTTAAAGATGAATTGATAATGAAAATAATAGTTTTTTTTTAAAAACCTTTGCTTTCCCAGACGCAATATCAAAATGCTGATATGCAGCTATACATAAACTATGCTGACCTTCCCTGTGAAGCTTTATAGCATAACAACCTTAACTTCGAGAGCCCTTAAATAGTTCTGCTTTTATAACTTACATGAGACTGAAGAGGACAACCTTGTGCTGTGTACAGTGCAGAGTTTGATGAAGTTGGGGGCTGACAGGCCACTGACTCCTCCGTTGCTCTCTCTCTCTCTGGATAATCAAAGACAGTCCGTCTCCAGAGAGCCGTCACTCTCGAGCTAAAGGGCCACTCTGGCACGGTACGGGCTGCGTACAGCCACCTGAGACCGCCCCCCTATTGAGTGGCTGACAACTTGTAACATTAGCCATTGTGCTGCAGCCAGGCCATCCATCAAGCGTCGCACCCTATAGTGGCTCTGGTGGTGTGCGGGCCCACGGGCAGGACCCATGGAGGGCGTCGAGAACACTCTGTATCTCTGGATGACATCCACCAACCAGTAATTGGATTCACTCGAACTTGTAATACCTCAGGGAACATAGGTTGTTTCTGCAGTACACCTCAACTTCCATCCATTAATTTAATTTCGTTTATATTTAGCGTTAGCTTCGCGCAGCCTTGTCAGCCGCATAGTTCATTTTCATGGCGGAGCGCAGGTCGGTGGCGGGAGCCTCGCTGAGTACAGAGGCGACTGGTTAATAATAGTGACAGCAGAGCTAACTGACAAACACAGAGGGGATAGTTTCAACGCTGTAATTACAACTGTGTGTACCCATCCCTTACTGTATTCACATCACAGAGACGTCTCTTTATGATCCCCCACTGCCATCAGCGGGGGGGGGCTTTGCAGCACAGTGGTCTGCTCTCTTGGAGAAGATAAGCTGGTGTTAAATCACAATCTGTTTACTCACCACACCTAGTTTTACCAAACAGTGTTACAGGTCTGCTGCTGGATGTCGCAAATTTGATTTAAACTACCCGCTAAGCTGCTTTAAGAGCATATAAACATGAGAAGTGAAAGCAGCTGTCTAACCTCTGTGAATGGACTAGAAATTAGGTGGTGTTTGCTTCCTGGGCGAGGAGGGGGGAAGGATGTGATTATCTCAGTCCCAGAGGAGCTCAGGTGTGTTCTGTTCTGAAGGATCTCACTGCGCTGGAGGACCAGCAGGCCCGCAGCATCCTACTCAAGCATGACGCACCGCACTTAAACATTACTCAAGCTTCCTTATGTTGTAAAGCAGATGTGCAAATGTTGCAGCTGAGTAACAGTTACTTTGTTATGGTCAGCCTTTTACACATTAAAGGAACCGTTAACACAAAAAGGAAAAATGTATTCATCATCTATTCAGATGGATGGTGAAGTTTCGTAGTCCACAAAACATTTCTGGAGCTTCACAGCAAAACAGCATTTTCTGAAATAACAAAGTGTGATTGAAAAAAAAACATAAAATGGCTCCATACAGCTCGTCCATGGAAATAATGCCTTTTCAAATCAATTTCGGGACTCTGGACGAGCTGTATGGAGCCATTTTATGTTTTTTTTTCAGTTGGTTTCCATCCATCTTCCATTCTCCATCCGCTTCAGTTGTTTGGGAGGATGCTGCGACGCTGTTTTGCAGTGAAGCTCCAGAAATGTTTCGTAGACCACGAAACTTCACCCGACTAGATAGAGATAATGTAGATAATGACTGCATTTTCATTCCCGGATGAGCTTATCCTTTAAGGAAACATGTATCGACATAAACAGGAGAACTTAAAAGTCAGTTTGTGTTCATTACGACTCAGCTTGTGGAAAATAATGTGTGTTTTGTGGCTCTGGAGGAGCTTTGTCAGGTCTAAAAAATAGCCCCTGATAATGTCATTGGGCTTATCTCTGCTTGAGTTTGGAGACGAGCCAAACCGAGGTCATGTTATTTAAAATACACAGGCATTTATCAAGCATTTAAGCTATCAAGCAGCTTTGTTGGAAATGTTTTTGGAGCTTGACTCATTCAAGAGACTAAAAGTCCTTCTGCTGTAATTGTTTCTGACCATTTTTTTTTTAAATAAAATATGTTTCTGGAGCTCCACTTGAGAAGTACAATTAAAAATTCACACCCAGTATTTAATTTATTTAAATATTACAGGAATAGTTTGACATTCTGGGAAATATTCTTACTTGTTTAATCAATCCCACTCTCATTACTGTGTGTTATACGTGAAGCGAGAGCCGGGGGATCGTCGCTTTAACTTAAAGACTAGAACTAGCTAGTAAAAGTAAAAACTTTACACCTACACCTCTGAAGCTCACTAATTAATTTGTAGCTAATATTTCCCCGCCGGTCCTACAGATTACAAAGAGACCCCTCAGACTCACTGAGGCCGACGAGAAGAAAGGCAGAAAGCGACAGAGAGAGAGAGAGATGAAGCAGGAGACAGAGCTGACTGCACAATAAACTCAGATAAGACATTGTAAAATAAACCGGTGTGTGTGTCTGTGTGTGTGTGCGTGTGACGGAGACCAGCTTTGTTACATGTGTGTCAATTCTCTTTCAATATTTGTCCAGCTTATCGGCCGTCGGACACACACAATGATTGGTCATTCAGGGTGATAAAACTTCATTTTCCTTTATCTGCTTCACACTGTCTCGGCTTTTTCTTCCATTCCTGCACCTATCAGTCCGACACAGAGCCTCAGTCATTCACCTCCTGGTGCAAGGAGGTGTGAACTGATGGGAGCGGTGACAGGGCAAAAGTTCATCCCGTGTAGCTCTTTGTGTGCACTTTTAGCCGTGCTAGCTTTTTTTAGGGACAGCAGTGTTGGTCGTTCGGTCGGTTTTGATCCAGATTGAAATATTTCAACAACTATTAGATGGATCACCGTAACATTCATGGTCCCTGGAGGATAAATCATAATGAATTCGGTGCCCTTAACCGACCCTTAGCTGACAACTATTGGATTGGAAATTACAATTTGGAGCAGATGGTCACTTTCAAATTAGACTTGCATAGCCAGACCTATCTGCACAGTTTGTTTTAGCGCTGTGCCAGTGCTGGAGAAAGGTCTGACTCAACCTGTTATCATTCTTTTAAACTAATCACAATCATCTTGGGTGGCAACGGTGCCCTTGCAAAAGGTAACGCGCAGATGGTAGAAGGGGAGAAGTCCAACTGAAATAACTGGCAAATTGCAGGATTAATCACCGTATTCCCATCCCCCCATTATAAATGTGAATTATGGCCGTGTTTCCATTGTATCCTGTCACTTAAAGTTGCTTTAAGTGTTATTTTCTTAATAAAATAAATCTTAAATAGCTCTATATTCCAACAGTAGTCACTGTTATCAGGTGTTTGGTGGGTAACAGCGTCTCTCCTCCTCCTGCTCATGTAGTAGAAAAGAAAAGTATGGTGTCCCTGCCCGCTTTATCCAATCAGGACAGAAAAACTGGACACAGTCGTCCTGTGTTCAGACTATTTCTAAGTTAATAACGCTCATCAGCCTCAGCTATACCTTCTGCTTTGTGCTGCTTAGCAAATGTTAGCATGCTGACACGCTAACCTAAGGTGGTAACGGAGTAAAAAATGACATTAACACGGTTGAATTAAAACTTACTTTATGCGTAATTGTTCACACAAAGCAATGACTATTTCACACACGTCTTCACATCACCCAACATTACCTTTAGCACCTTTACCTTTTAACGTTATACCATCAAATTTTACGTGACCCTTTGACTTTTACACAAGTCACGCACATGTCTTCACACTGTTAGCACCTGACAAACCTTTGATAAACCTCTCTGATATGTCGCCACAGACGGTTTTTCTGCTAAATAATAAAAACTAATGAGGGAAAACGAGCGTTATAGCCTCACAGAGCTGCTAGCGTGACTTCAGACTCTCCCCCTGAGCCAAACGCTGCCACGTCCGGTCACTTCTGGAAGGCGCCTGACTGTCATGCGTGTGGTCGCTCAGTTTGGCGGGTGAAATGTATGTTTGTGCATCTGCGCGGGACACGTGAGGCCGGCTGCTTCAGCAAGGTCGCAGCTGCATCCACGAAAAAGGCATTTTAGGACGACGGAAGATAAATTTAAAGCCCTTTTGCGTTATCAGCCAACTTCAAACAGACTATCTGCAGCTAATGGAGACGGTGATTACCAACAATGCAACGGATAGTTCCCAAACTGAAGTCTCCGGGGAGGGCTGCTGAGACTTGTGAGGATATGGAGTCGCTCTCTGCCTCTCTCTTGCCTGTGCTATTTCAGAATCAAAGTGCTCATCGTTCATCTATTATTCAATCTGTTTCACTCCACTGTTTCTCTTTCTGTTTTCACATACACCATTTAGCCTCAGCCCACTTGGTGGAGCTGTATTTATTTTTGGACTCCTCGTTTTTTTCCTCCGCTCATGACGTTGAAGTCCTTCCATCACTGTGTCGTCCTTTTTGTGCAGATGACACGTGCATGTTGTATTGTACATGTGTTTTGCGATTAATTATTGATCGATCAGTCTTTTTGTATTTGCTGATTTATTCATCTTGTAATCGATTACAATTCCCCAGAGCCCAAGCTGTCAAAATACGTCGAATATGTCACAATGCTTGATATGTAACATAACTTGATAAACAAAACCGTTTATTGATTGTCAAAACAGTTGACACTGAGCTCATATGAATTTTCTGTCAATCAGCGAATCGATTAATTATCTAATCAGCTGCTTTATAATAACGAGGGTTGTTCCGATACAGATACCAGTATCGGAAATGCCGCATATACTGCCTAAAATACTGGAATCGTTATGGGCGAGAACACAAGTCTGTGCACTGATCTAATATCATGTAATTTATTTATAGGAAACAGGACCCTGCTACTTCCCTCCTGACTGCAGCCGCCAAGTTATGAATTTCTAAACAACCATTTCTGACTCTATGAACTCGACCATATTTATAGCAAAACAATTAGCAGCTATTTTAATCATCACTCCGTGTTTGTATAGTTAACTCCGTGTGGGCTCGAGGCTTTTAGCATTCATAACATACCTGAGGTGGACGGGGAAACGAGAGATGGGCAGTCCATACATTGCTCCATCTATATGTATAAAAACATGTTTCCATCCTGACATGCAGAAGACTTGTAGCATTTGTGGCAGCGAGTATGAAGTTCAACCAGTCTTTTGAGCACATTGTCATCAGAGCAAGTATAAATTAATACATGACTATCAGAATTTCACAGCAGCACCCTAAAAAACATTTAACAGATTTTGTGGGAACACTGTTCCCTCCTGACTTTAACTCCTGGGACACGTGTTCCCGTGTGTCCCCCAACATTTACACCACTGCTGGTACAAAATATGCAGATTTTTAAAAGAGCCGTTGTTGCTTTTATTTACTATATCGTCACTTTTCAGCTGTCCATGTATCTCTGGCATTGGTGGCTTTGAATGTTTCACATTAACGCAGGTGTTCAGTAATCGTCGGGAAAATATTCATACTTCTTAAAGCAACGTTATGTAGAAATTGGCATTTTGTGCGATTTGGGTGCAACACCGCTGTCGTAAATACAAATCCCAGGTGTGTAACAGTTTGTCAGACGTGATGTAGGTGCCGACTACAAACAGAACTCACATCGTTACAGTGTTATGTGTTGAAAAGTTGTATGTTGAGGTAAACATGTGTGTGACGCTGTGATCCTACCCTCTCACGGAAGTTACATAGAGCAGAAACAAGTGATGGAGACACCATTCACCTTATTACAAGACACTGTACCATCAAAATGATTTTGAAGCTTTTACATAATGTTGCTTTAATCTAAATAAACCATATAAACCTTTCCTGGATTGTGTTGAAAGTGTCTATAGTGCGACAAATCTGAAAACAGCATTGTTTCTCGAAGCTCATGAAGAGTTTTGGAGAAACGGGGATTTAACAGGACGGTGACGGGGCGAATTTAGTTACATGAACTAAGCCTGGGAAAGGAAAGTGTGTTTAACAATGTGACGGCAAACACACTAATAGACTGCTAATGCACGTCTAGAAGCTATAAGAGAGGATATAGTTGATTGCCTTTCCTATCTAAGTGCAGACTGTAACCTCTGTGTAGCCCTGTTCGAATTTAAACAGAGTGTGTGTGTGTGTGTGTGTGTTGTGCTTTGGAGACCAGGCTCTAAAAGGTTTTTTTAGGATGCTGTTTTTAACTTCATTTTTCCATCCATGGACAGAAGCTTTAATAATACAGTTTCATTACACAGGGTACTAGTTTCTCTGGCAGAATAATTTAAATCCCACCAAAAAAAAGGGGGGAAGGGAGGTTCAATCCCGGCTTTTTGGCTTTACCTTGAATTAATTGGCATCAGCGGCGGTGTGTGTGCAGGCCGAGGTCACTGCAGTCAGCACTCAGAGCTAATGAAAGGAAAAAAGGGAAACAAAGGAGGCCTGGTGCACAAACGTCTCAGCAATCCAGCTTGTTTGGTTGCCTTTTTTTTGCAATAAAGGGAGTTTTGGCATAAAAGGAATAACACCGAGCCACTTTTAGCTATTTAGGGAAGTATACTGAGTGTTGTTCAGATGTCGTCAAAGTGATCCAACAACATCACTAATGCTTCTTGATGTTTTTACAACCTGAGGTTTGTCCCTTCATGAGTCTCAACACCAGCAGCCTGGTGACCGCTGGCTGGCTGTCACCGCCTGTAGTAGATTCCTATTCACGCAGCTCTGAAAGGGCATATTTAATGACCTCTCATTATCATTCCCCTCCGAGGAAATAATTTCCAAACCATCTCTACTTTACTGATTAGGCCTCGAAGGATTCCCCTGATGTCGTTTCCTCCTCTGCCGTCTTTCTTTTCTAATGCGACTCCGTCCCCGGAGTTCTCATTTGTGTAAGTGCTATTCCATGACCTCGCTGTCCCCACAGCTTTTCTTCCAGTTCCTGACTCTCTGTCTTCCGTAAACTTGTTTTATGTAACTTTGATGTCTTTTACCTGTTTGTTTATCTCCCTGTTTTCTCTCTCTCCACAGAATGATACCTGGTCTGAGCTGTACTCCTTCGCTGTATTCAAGGCCATGAGCCACATGCTGTGCATCGGTTATGGCCGGCAGGCCCCGGAGAGTCTCTCAGATATCTGGCTCACCATGCTGAGTATGATTGTAGGAGCTACTTGCTATGCTGTTTTTATTGGCCATGCGACCGCTCTTATTCAGTCCCTGGACTCCTCCAGACGGCAGTATCAGGAAAAGGTGAGAAGCTTCATTAAGTCATCTCTGTCCCGTGTTCTCAACACTTCTCTGTTTGCTGTTTCCTATTAACCGCTTAACATGCAGTTTCACCCTCAGAGGAAAAGTTTGACATTTTGGGAAATACGCTTTCTTGCCAAGAGTTAGACGAGAAAATGAGTGCGCCCTCACGTCTGCACAATGAAGCTACCACCAGCAGTGGCTGACTTAGCTTAGCATGAAGACTGGGAAGAAGTTGGCAGGACAAGTCTGGCTCCATCCAAAGGGAACAAAATCTGCCTCCCAGCAGCTGAAGTTTACTAATTAACACGTCTCAAGTGTGAAAATGAAGAAAATGCTGTCTTATGGGGGATTATGTGCTGAGCGATGTCTTGGTCAGGACCTGTAACTCAACACAAGTGTGGTATCAATCAAATCACAGTAAGAAAGATGTTGAACTGCGTCAATCTACATTAACTCTAAATAATAAAGTCTCCCAGCTTCAAGTTCCTCATACTCCTAAAATGTGTACAGCCAAAGCTAAAAGGTTATGTATCTCAGTAAACCTTAACAATTGATCAAAGTATTGAAATTGTGTCATAAATTTAAAGAATAAACATAAATCGGACATGATTTTAGATAAAGTTAGATAAATAATCACAAAAAACAAACTGATCCAATGATTTTTAGTGATTCTTAATTATTCAATCCTGTTTCTCGCAATCTCTGACGTGAGCCGTCGACCTGCTTCTCTGCTCCTCTGGCATCACATAACTGCACCACATGTTGCCACGCTCTGCCCAACACGAGTGATGACGCAGAGCTGGAGGTGGAGCTCTTGTGGTCTTCACTGTAGATCAATTTGAACAGGATTGGGCAAACAACGACCTCCCATGGCGTTGTCAGGGCTTTCCGTTGTGTACCAGTTAGCTGCTGGCAGCGGTCGGTGTTTACTACGAAACTGGAAGTGCTGACCATGACGTGCAAGGTTCGCAAATGCTGCTGAAGATCAACTTCATCTAGTTTCACAGTTTCTATAGTTGACAACTGACATGTTGTCGCAGCCTCGTGTTACCGTACGTAGAAGATATCTGCAGATTTGAAGAGGATCTCTGGTATCGGAGGATTACTCACTCAATACCTGCTGATACCAGTTTGGGTTTCAGGATTTGTCGGGGACAAAAAGTTGGATGGGTTTCAACTGTGTGTGGCTGCAGGTTGTGAGTTTTGTCGTGACTGACCCGCTGGTCTGTGGTCAGTTTTTTAAAAAATTCTCTTAGTTGATCAGAACAGCGGTGCAGCTCATTAACTCGTGCATATATTCTCTTGTTTTCTTACATTATTGATTATTTGCTCCTGCAGAAATGTAAAAATGTATCATTCTGTTATTCTCTTGTATTCATGTATTCATAATGCAGGATTTGAATATCACGAATATGAATTTTGAAACGTGTAAAAGTGCAGCACGAGGTCACACCGAAACCCTTTCCTTTTGCGTTACGACCTCAATCACACACTCTCAGGTGCTGTTTAACCTCTCATATATATATTATCGTCAGACAGCCTATCAGACATCTTTTTGACACGAGGACGGGGGATCAGAGCGGCGCTGCAGCAGTGGCCTGTATCGGTAACAGTGCAGCAGCCTCTCTGTTTCCAAGCAGAGTCTCGCTGGCTGGGGAGCAGGGGGAGTGTTGCTGGCTTTCAGCAGCCAATCGGAGGCTGCGGGTGTGTTCGGCCAGGTAGAGCCACGTCGCCAGGGGCTGAGCGTGTGTGTGTGTGTGTGTGTGTG
The DNA here is from genome assembly GCF_040436345.1 of Pagrus major. Classification (NCBI taxonomy): domain Eukaryota; kingdom Metazoa; phylum Chordata; class Actinopteri; order Spariformes; family Sparidae; genus Pagrus; species Pagrus major. The sequence goes on from NC_133235.1 coordinate 25,800,394, forward strand.
TGTGGAGGAGGGGGGGGTGCTGATGTGGGCGAGAGAGAAAGAGATATAGAGAAAGAGGAAGAGAGAGAGAGAGAGTGTGTGTGATATGATGTCCCCTTGGGCAGCGGTAGAATTGATGAGGCAGCAGACCTGTGTGTCCTGCCAATGTCATCCTGAAGGTGACGTAAGCAAACATGGCCGCCTCTCTCTCTCTCTCTCTCTGATCACTCACTCACCGGCTCTCACTCTACCTGCACTCTGTATCATCTGTTATGCGTCTTTAACTATCCCCCCTTTGCATTATCTCATCCCCTCTTTTTCTCTTCTTCTTAAATATCTCCCCCTGATTTCCCCTCTCGTCTCCATCCCTCCCTCTGAATCTGGATTCCTCCCTCTCCTCTTCTTCCCCTCTCTCTATCCTCTCTGGTGCTGGTTGTCCTTGAGAGGTGCAGTGCTACTGCTAACTGTCTGCTACAGGGAGCAAAGAGAGGGGGAGGGGAAAACCTGTGGGAGACGGGAGGGCCCTGTTGTCGACACAAGTCCTGGTGCACTGCGAGACATTCGAGCGCTGTCTTCTTCACGTCGTCTTGGGCGGCCTTATGTCTGGCTAGCATCGCACGGAGCTGCCCAAAGGGGTTTCTTCAGCCATGTGGCCGGACACTTGGGGATAAATCATGTCCAATAAATGGTTTAGGAGACAACGAATCAGCAACTAAAGTGCTTACTGCTGCTCTTGTCTGTGCGCTGTGTCCTGGGTGATGGGAGTTAAAAGGCTGGAGAGGAACCCATTGTGTTTGAGGAATGGTTTCTTCCACCGTGGGGGTCACTGAAATGAGCAAGCTGATGGTGGAAAGTTTTTTCCCGTCAGTTGAATTTGCTCTTCAAGCAGCCTGAAAACTGACAACAACTTAAGTCTTAAGTTGTGTGTGTATAATCCTCAAACTGCCTGTATTTTTGAGGATAAATTGAGGAGAAACATTCATGCGTTCACATTAGAAATTAATGCTGTGTGCTCTGTGAGTATTCACTCTTATTCAGACATTTTCACCACCATCCCAGAATATATATATATATATATATATATATATATTATTCTGCTGAGGGCAGGAAAGAGCATTTCCCCAGAACACTCTTTCTGGCCAGTTGTCACATTTTCTCTTTTTCTTCTGCAGCTCTGTGAGGATTAATATTTGAGCTGAAGATGTGTTTATTAAAAAAAAAAAATAACTATAACGTGTAGGGCAGAAAAGTGCCAGCCGTGCCAGTGAGGCTGATGCTGATGCTGCCGGCTGAATTCGCCACGCCTCCTGATAGGACTGTGAGTGACATTTTTATCATTTAGAGAGTGTTAGCGAAACACGTCTGCTGGCAGTCTGTTACAGCCCCACTGAGGCTCCAGCTAGCATTGTGTGGAGGTTTCCATTTCAGGGCCGGCAGTAATGTCAGACTCACAATCCGTTGCTGGTTAAATTTAAGGGAGAATTGTGCATGGTGGCTTTGGTGCAGAGACCTGTGAGTTATTTATACGTGGTGACAGTGCACACTGACACACAGCAGAGGGGCAGATAGACCTATATAGGAAGAAGCACCTTTGAAAAACAATGCAAATGACAAATTCAGGCACGTGTTTCGAAAGTTACTCTTCACGGTTCATGTTTGTCGATATGCGACCTGCAAAACCTGCATGCTCGGCCCATGGAAACACTTTTTGGTGCATCACATTCTGTGATTTTGACTTTGTGATTACTCTGTTTTATATAATCCACTGCGACGTCACCAGAAAATGCTGCATTAAAGGCCCTTCACACTCATGGTCCTCCCACACAGGTGTTTTCACTGATTTTGCCTGATGAGACCTCCTCTCATCCTGCATTCACACATCTCCAACAGAATTAGAAGAAAAAGGAAAAACCTCCCTTTATTCCGAGTTCACACAGTATCCCAAGATGTTTCCCCCCCACGCAGTTTCTTTTGTGGTGTTGTGTATTTGAAGACGTTTCTTAATATGCAGGTATAAACAAACCCTTCCTTTCACATCGTGTTAATATTGGTTTTCATTTAGATGCAACATACAGGGATGATGATGATGATCGCATGCTAATGTAGTTCTGTTCACCAAGTCGGAGAAATCGTCGCTGTCAGAATACCTAAAAAACTCGGGGGTGGTTTTACTGACTCTGATTTTGGTCTAACAACACGATGTGAACGCCGGCTGTGTGGGCGTGTAGCACTGTGCTTGATTGACGTCTGTCTGACCCTCGGATGAGCTTTTGCTGCAGCTGTTTATGAGGGAGACGAAGCACCTTTATAACTCTTATCGGCTCATGAAGTAAGTTTGGGCTAATAAACCAGAATAAATGAAAACAACTGTGTAGGTGTGTGTGGCCCCTTTACAGCGCTACATTTAACTCCCCATTCATTTGTTCAATGTGACTGAACTGTGTGGTTCTCTATATTCTCGTCGTATAAATGCACAGCGACATAATGAAAGCAGCAGAGAGGAAAGGACGCTGCGCTGCTGCAGTGAGTGCAAGGACAGTCAGTGACAGAGGTTAATGACAGAAAAACGCTGTATAATTTACAACTTTGTGGGTTGCTGTTGTTGTTGTGCTAGCTCCCACTGTTTGTACAACACGATGCACACTAGTTCCTGCCCCCCCCTGCAGGTCTAAGTTAAATTTATACTCTGCCAAACCAAACAGCTCTATAGTGTGAAGTGTGAACATTAAATTCAAACCTTTACATCAATTAATGTCTTTTTATAATGCCACAATAATATTTGAGCTTGATTTATTTAAGCACGTAAAACATCTGCACCTTCGTTCCTGTTTACAATCATTAACATAATGTCTCAGAAACTGAATTAAAATGTATTGTTGCGTGCACCTAAGTCAATAAAGGTGCACCAGTGCAACCGGCGACAGAAGTTAGTCTGGAGCCCTGCATCATCCGACAGACAACTCGTCTGATCAACATGCGAGCTGCGTTTATTTCAATCACTCAGAAGCTGCTTTGGAAAAGTGTGGCACCACTTCCGGTTTAACTGTAAAGTGTGAATAAAATTTATTCAGACGATTTGTTGAGCAGAAATGTTGATTTGCCATCGTAGGAGAAACAAGTGTAACTAATAACAAGCCTGATTGCACAATAGCAGAAACTAAAGTGAAACTAAAGCAGGTAACAGGAGTTCAGCCATTATTCATTTTTATTCTCCACACCTGTGCTTTCACCACAAGTCAACACGTCGATGATAATTAATATAAAGTTCACATAATTGGAGAGTTTTATCTGTAAATCACATCATAAAGTCAGCAGTTTGTGTGGCAGTATGCATAATAAAGGCCACTTTACTCTTTTATTCACAACATTACTAATTTAAGAATTTTTTTCCTCGCGTCAAAATGAATTCAGAGAATGTAATTGGGAGGTTTTTCTTCTGACTTGAATGTGTTCATGAGCTTTTAGTCGTAACGCTGAAACACTGACACTACAAAGAAAGTTATATTTATCGGGGTAATGTGAATAAATAACTTTTCTTACTCTGGGTCACTCACTGCGGACACCAACTGATGGTTACAACCTGCCATATTACAAGTTACATGTGAGCAAAAAATAGATATGCAATAAATTATTAAAAAGCTTCTTACCATCAACCAAACATTTACTCATGTCCGCCATGTTTCTGCATCCCAGACGTTGATTAAACGGTCACATTCGGACCATATTCCTCTGGGTTACTGGCTTTCAACTGAGAAAATTGGATGTGGTTTCTTAGTCAGGCTCCAAAATGATGATGCGCTCTTGTTTGCACATTAAAGATGATAAAAGGTTTTTTAAAGCACTAACAAATATAATTGCAGGGTCAGCGATCAAACCACCAATCTTCAAATCATTAACAGCCGCTTTGTTTCTGGTGTATGTAGCCTTTATTTATCTTTTTAGCTTGTGCATTTTTCTCCACACGTCATTGGTTCTGAGTAGTCAAAGCTGTAACACAGTCGCATCCGTCAACTCGTGTCATCACAGCACAGCAGTGTCTTATTTACATTAATGTATAAAAATGTTCTCATTACGATGTCCTGGACGCTTCTCGTTGGCAGCTCACAGCTTATAATTCCATATTTATGACATTTTATATGACACATTAAATTACGTCTTCATGCAGAACACATTTCAGCTACCAGTGCAGTATGACTTTGGAGAAACAGCTTTAAATGAACTAACGTCGTCTCTCTTTCAACCTACGGATGAACAAATTATTAAAATGGTGACGCAACTTTGTGTTTTGTGCACGCTGATGTTGTAAGCGTATCTAAGCTGGTTGAAAAGAGGGCGAAAAGACATCTTAGACCAAGATGTATGACTTTTTTTGCTGACTTTCTGAGTTGTTGCTCCATCTTGAAGGTGCGTTCACGTGAGTTTATCAAGTCGGCAACTCATTTTTCAGATTATTTCAACACCGCACACGATGACAGACCTTTCAATCACGTGCTGTGTGTTCAGGCTTCCCTTTAAATCCCAGGTTGTGCCTTTAAGACATGCAGCAGACGGTAGACTAGTCATACACCTTTTGCATCAATAATCAGCTCTTAATGGCCTCACGGGGAGTTAAGAGACTAATCTCAGTCAGCAAGACAGAGAGCAGACAGCAGTCTGAGCTCTCTGCCGTGATGTGCACAGGACAGGATACAAGATTGTTTTCTTCCTCCTCCTCCTCCTCCTCCTCTCTGTGCCGCTGCCACCATCAACAACAGTGATCTATCTTCTCTTAGCCAGACTGCTTGTCACTGATCGCTCCAATTATCCACAACCAGGCTGACTTTGCAAACATAGTGGCCAAAGAGATTCCTGCGCCAGCGTCTACAACAAAAACAGCGTCCCTTCGGTTGTGCCAAACGATACACACCGCTCTGTTAGAGAGAGCGTCAGATGAACAAACCCTTATCAGCCGGGCTCCTTTGGTCGTCGCTCCCTTTGACTGAATTATGGGATTTTCAGTGTTTCCTTAGAAGCCTCGTTTCATTTAATGAGACTTTGTACTGTGTGAGACCCCACAGTGTGTTGTTCCTCCCTGTGTACACATCTCCGAGTTGAAGACAGACCAGACAAGCTCTGACTTACCACTATCTGATCTGCTTCTCTTTGGTGAATGTGCTTCATAATATAATGAGGCGATTTTGCAGCGAATTAAGTAAATGAATTATACATCCACATGGCCGTTTGGGATGAACCCGAATTAGACTTTCCAATGGTTGGGAAGTTGTGGGAGGAAGAGAGGAGGAGAGGAGAGGAGAGGAGAGGAGAGGAGAGGAGAGGAGAGGAGAGGAGAGGAAAAGGAGAGGAGAGGAGAGGAGAGGAGAGGAGAGGAGAGGAGAGGAGAGGAGAGGAGAGGAGAGGAGAGGATGGAAAAGGAAAAGAAAGGGTAAGAGAGGAGAGCCAAAGGGAAGGAAAGAAAGGAAAAGAGGACGCAAGAAAGTAAATGAAAGGAAAGGAAAGGAGAGGCAACGAAAAGGAGTAGATGGGAAAGGAAAGGAGAGGAGAGGAAGGGAACAGGAGGAGAGGAGAGGAGAGGAGGGGAGTGGAAAGGAAATGATAGGATATAAGACGAAAGGAAAGGAAAGGAAAGGAAAGGAAAGGAAAGGAAAGGAAAGGAAGCCACAGTAAAGGGTGAAATGAAAAAGGAAATGGAAAGAGAGTCCAACCAAAGGTAAGGCAAGAGAAACTAATGGAAAGGAGGAGAGGAGAGTCAAATAAAAGGAAAGGAAAAGAAAGGTATTGAATGGAAAGGAGAGGAAGGTAACAGAAATGATAGGATGAGAGGAGACGAGAGGGGGGGAGAGGAGAGGAGGAAGGAGGAAAGGGCAGGAGAGGGGAGAGTCATCCAAAGGAAAGGAAAGGAAATGATAGGATGTAAGACGAAAGGAAAGGAAAGAAGAGTAGAGGCAGAGGAAAGGGGAAGATGGAGAAGGAAACGAATAAGAAGGACGGCTAAACAAAACAAAACTAAGAACTAAACAAATGAAAGGAAAGGAAAGAAAAAAGTAAATGAGAGGGGGATATCTGGTAAATATCTGGTTATGTTGGGTCAGTAGTTATTGGAATGAAAAGTGGAAAATATGATCAAAGTGAAAAACAAAACTCTGAACAACAAAATCACAAAAAGCAGCAGTTTAGATGACAAAATGTCAGAGAAGCGTTTTGCTGCCGCACACACACGGTCATCAAAGTGACACAAAATGGATGTCATTTCAACTCTTATTTGGGTGTTTGTCAGTCCTGCGGGTGACGTGACGCGCCGGACAAACGCTCGCTTGCTCCCCTCTCCTCTGTGACACTGGAGTGATTCGAGGTTGGCCTGCCGATGATCGATATGGCTCACTGTGACTTGGCCTCTCAAAGTCAAGGCATTAAAAGCCACTGTCTAAGAACAATCAGATAGGCTTTCGCTGCCTCATTCATTCACATTTTTAGCCGTGTCACAATCTGCCGGAACAAGCTTTGTGTCGAACAACAGCTGCTCGGCCGCTGCGTCTCTGCGGGGAGTGCGAGGTTTTCCCCACACCTGCACTTTGTTCACAATCAGCACTTCTATTCTATGAAAGGCACACCAGCTGCAGCGCTCGCTCTGACACGTCGGGTAAAGAGTTGTGACACGGGGTCATCTCTTCAGGCCACTCTCCATCTGCAGATGTCAGGAAGCAGAGTCACTCATGCAGGTGAAACTTTGTCGTTGTGTAGGAGTTGCCCCCCCGCCGCCGGGGAGACGTTTCCTTAAGTAGATGCTGAATTATTCAAATGTCGCATGTTTCGGTTTATTTATGTTTATGTTAAATGGCAGAAGGAAGCAGAGTGGGTATCAGTCAGGAGCACTGGGCAGAGTGACAACACTGTGTGGTGACCCAACATCCCCTCTGCAGAGACAGTGTGTGGTGTGACTCTAGTGGGGGAGCATTAAAACCTACAGACAGACAAGAATTTGTTTCCACTGTTTTGGCTCTGTAATCCACCACATTGGATTTGAAACAGAGCAGGAAGCATGAGGTTTTAAGCTTTTACCACCTACTGCTCCTCATGTGAGACGGAGGCATTACGTAGACTTATGACAGCCGTCTGCGGCTCAGACTCTTTGCTTTTCAGTCAAAAGCGGCCGCACACAGCTGTAGACATGCTAGCAGCTCTGCGAGGCTGCGTTTCCTGACAACTCGGAAGTCAAAAAGTCAACCTCCTACTCGAAAAAGTACAACCGAGCACCACTCAGAGTCAGAAGTTCTACTTGTAAACCCCGATTTCATGAAGAAGCAGTTGTCTGACGTCACACAAGGCAGCACCCGTGAAGAGGGGGTTGGGTTGTATATCGTGTTTTTGTATCAGGCAGTATGGAAGTGCTGGAAGATAAAATGTGTAATGGCGTACCTCATCTGTGGTTTTACCTCCCCTGTTTGGTTAAACTATGCAAAGAGAAGGCTGTTTTTTGTTTCCATCGGTGGCGTGCACCTGAAACACTTGTAACCCAGCATTAGCCACAGCAGCTACCATGTTGATGTTTAGCAGGTAGTATTTAACACGGTCACCAAAGCTCAACATGTCTGTCACGATAAAACAAAAGGGGACCCAAACGCTACACACACAGGCAGGCAGGCAGGCAGGCAGGTAACCTGAACGAAAAGCGAGCTTTATTAACATAAAGCTGATAATCCAAAATCCAAAAATAGAAGCAACAAAAGGCAGACAGCAGAACAGTTGAAAATCAAGAGCAAAAGCAAACAAAGCACAAACCAGAAATAACACAAGGAAGCAGGAACCAAAAGCAGGAAACACACCCTGAGAAGATGGGACAGGGAGACACAGGAACACGAGGCAAAAGAAGAACTTTAAGCTGATAGGAATGTCTTTAGCCGGTTGGTTTTGGTCATGTATTGGACAAACTTCTCCAGAAGTGAGTCAGGAGATCACCGAAGTTTGAAGACAACAAACAAACTTTAAATTATGGTGTCTACCTTCCTTAAAAGCTGAAAAGTGTTTCACTCTCACTGACAGATCACAAAATGGCAGTTCAGCAGATTATTAATTCCTTGAACGACTCCACCGGTTTCAAAAAGAAGTCTGGTTGTATGTAAGCTTATGAGAAAATGACCCTACTTCTCAGTAAGCACCTTCCTAATGAGTTCACTCAATCGCTCGTTTCAAGTCTTCATCAATACAGAGTGATGTTCATTTAGTAAATTATGGTCCGTTTTAGACGATAAAGCAGGAAAGTCAGATCTAATGAGGATATCTTCCCCGGCTCCGCCCTCTTCTCCCAAATATGGTCACTTCGAGGCCTAAAAAAAGGGTAGTCTGCAGGCCAGTGGGAGAGAAAAAAAGGGTTTTATTGGTAACATATTGGGTGAGCATTAATCAACAGGATAATATTCCCAAACATTCTTTAGTCCAAGTGTCAAGTGAGCACATGTTTCATTTGCTGGAGACCAGACCGAACTTAAAAAGTGCCTGAAACAAGCAAGAACTGAAGAAAGCTGCAGTACCAACCTGGCAGAGCGTCACCGAGGAGGATGCCAAGCGTCTGCTGATGTACACAGGTCAGCGAGTCCAGCCGGCAACTGATAGCAAAAGATTTGCCACCATATGAAACAAGGACGACTGTTTAAGTTTGTGTTGACTTGTTACTTTCTGTCTGATCACACTGAAGCACTGTGTTAAAAAAAACAACATACAGGTCATCTGATGTGGATGTAATCACACTCAAATTAAAGCTAAGAGTCAGCACTTTATCCCCAAAGGTTTTTATTTCATATCAGATCCAGCGTGCTGAAATAAAGAGCCAACAATGCAACAACATATTCCTGATGGACTGCACTGTAAATACTGTGGTTCAGTTAACTTAGTTTCTGATGTTAATTTGAGCATTATTATGGAAAATCTGGAGCTGGAATTACATTACAGTCGCTGTATGTAGGTTGTTTCTTAGCTCAAAATGTGAGTTAGTGTACTGCTGTAATGAAGCCAGCAGAGCAGGGATTTCATCGGCCCCGTACTGCAGGATCGTCCCCGTGTACACAAGAATTCACTTATGTATGACTAGAAATCTTTGTTTGACAAATACGTCTCTCTTTTGCAAACAAGGCGCCAGTCTGTCTGTCTCGGAGTACAAACAATGTCCAATTCAGGCGTTTATCTGATGCTGCTGAGAGCGTGCGAGCAGGTGGACCCTCGTTGTTTTCCTCGGGGCCTCTGAGCAGGATGCAATATTGTCTGAAGCAGAAGTAAACCTGGGTCCTTCCGGTCTCGGGGCGGTCTCGCTACTCCAAAGCCAACCTGCTGAAGACTGTCAGGAGATTGTCACTTGATGCCAGCTGACAGTTTTTGCACACGGTACAGTTTCAGTCCCGATGGGATTGAGGCGGTGTGGATGATGACTTCCTCAGTCCCTGGAAGTTGTGAGTACACAGTAGGTGCCGGACCGCCGAGCTGTCTCTCAAAGTTGGGTGTCGGACAGCTTTATGTCTTTTGAAGCTTTCCATTTTAGTTGAAGTGCACACAGACTGACAGCAGAGCACAAGGAGAAACCTTTATCTCCCAACACTTTACTGTCTGTTCTGTTTATCGACACATCCATCAGCCTCTGTCCTCGACGCGGCGTGGATTTTTGGTTTTCTCAGTGTTCACTCTGGATGGATTGAGATTAGCATATCTTAACAATAGAAGCTGATTGTTTGTGTTGTTGTTGCGTCACTTTCTATCGATCTGGCATTGATTAACTTCTAGGTAGCATTGATGGGGGGAGGGCGAGTGTGGTCATTTCAGTTGACAGCTGAAGGACGTGTGCGTGCGCTGTTTTGTGAGGTTGTTTTTTTTTTTTTTGTTGACTCACTGGTTCATTCTCAGAGAAATACCTTGTTTGTTTCCTTTGATACGCTGAAATCCCTTTTGGAAGCTGTAGTTTGTGTTTGTAATATTTTGTCCACCCGAAAACAAAACACTAGAAAACACCTCTGAGGATAGAAGTACAATTTGATAGCGCTATAAACTACAGCCTTCAAAATGCCCATAAATTTGAACCAGCCCCTCTGTGCATCAGTTTCTTTTTAACCTTCATGAAGGAGGATTTATTGCCGGGCTGTTGTGTTCAAGAAATAAATGTGTTACTATTTATTGAATTTCATATCAAAGAATATATTTTTTCTGCGCTTTTAAGATACATCCTAAAATATCACCTGCATACTTTTTGTACGTCAACTCAATTCCTGCTCGTGTGTAAAGTGTGAACACGTGATCTGATCCCTCGTGCTTTAAAACATGTGTAACCAGGGACGTGTGGAAGTCAGACACAGTTGGGGGTGCTGAGGGGTCAGTCTATTTAATGACGTCGTAGTAAATGGTGTGTGACAGTCATGTTTTTTGTATTCATTTGAACGGTCAGGATAACATGTAACTAACCGTTATTAACAACAATTAACATCAATTTGAGAACATTTTGCACTAAAGCAGACGGCGAACTGGAACGCCAACATAATTTTAGGTCAAAGCAGCCAAATCAGCTGCAGTCAACAACAGCAAGGAGATGAAGAGGGAAAGAAATTCCCCAGACTCCCTTACAGAATCGCTCAATTGTGTGAGTTGTTGAGTTAGAAGAAACTTTATAAACGTTGTGAAGCGCTGTTTCTGACAAATTCTTAATTATTTGGGCTTTCTTGTAAATTCGGCATTTGTTATAGCCTCGTTTTAGCCCACTCAGTGCGTAATCGGTTGCACCAACCTTCAAGGTTTGTGGGTGACTTTGTCTTTTCTTCATAGGTTTTTTTTCTTTAATTACTTTCTTTTCTGTCTATAACTCTTAGCCCCAAGCCCATGTGAAGATGAAAGTCCTCAAAAGATGGTCAAAAATATATAATTTCATATTATAAAAAGGCTCAATAATTACCTGAAAGAGCTGGGCACTGTAGTTTGCAGCAAATGTTTCTCAAACAGGAGTAAAAAGTGCTTTATTTGGGAACTATTTTCAGCTGCGGAGGAAGACACATTTAGCTCTTTAGTGAATATTCACCAGCAGCAGGAACGTATATACAGGATTAACTTCAGACAAACTGCAGTGCCCATTGTTATCATAACAGAGCGACTGTATGACTCGGTGATGTGTTTTCATAATTTTTTTGGACAACGATCGAGCTCTTTGCCACAGATGAATAAGCTCTATAAGGCTTTGACGACACAGACAATACTTGTCGGTATCAATGCATTGTTGGTTTTGGTCTCCTAGCAGTGACAATACAATTAAACATTGTTACAGTTGAAAAGATGTTTTCAAAATTATTCCATGCAGTGTATTAACAGAACATTATCTCTGTCTGTTCTCAGTACAAACAAGTGGAGCAGTACATGTCCTTCCACAAGCTGCCGGCCGACTTCCGACAGAAGATCCACGACTACTATGAGCACAGATACCAGGGCAAGATGTTTGACGAGGAGAGCATTTTGGGAGAACTCAGCGAGCCTCTCAGAGAGGTAAGACGTAAACACAAAATAAGACACGCTCTTTTTTACATATAAGTATCAATGCTCCAGTCTCTTTAAGCCCCCCCACTCCCAAAAAGCCCAGCCTGCTACGATTGGTCAGCTCTCACAGGTCTGAGCAGGCACCGCCCACTGCGTATCCGCATCAGCAACATCACAACCTTATGGAAGTGCTGACAGCTCGTTTGAAGGCAAAGTTTCTGAATACGGGCGTCTGCATTTCTCCATGTATTGACTTTTTTGATATTAAGATCTGCTTATAATCCAAAACGACATGGAAATAGACCTCTAATGCTTAAATCCTTGGACGAACTATTTATGCGAGACACCCGACAGCAGTGCAGCACCTCAGTTGCACATTTGAGAGACATTTCTCTCGTCCTTAAACGCACCGAACAATGTGTCCTTCCGCAGGAAATCGTCAACTTCAACTGTCGCAAGCTGGTGGCGTCCATGCCGCTGTTTGCCAACGCGGAGCCGAACTTTGTGACGGCCATGTTGACCAAGCTGCGCTTTGAGGTATTCCAGCCGCACGATTACATCATAAGAGAGGGCACCATCGGGAAGAAAATGTACTTCATTCAGCACGGAGTCTGCAGCGTCATCACTAAGGGCACTCTGGCAATGAAACTCTCCGATGGCTCTTATTTTGGCGGTAGGATACAGTTTGTGGTTTTTACACTGGGTTTTTCTGGCGATTGCTACTTTCGGCTGTTTGACTTTCTCCTCCCTCGTTTCAGAGATCTGCTTATTGACGAGGGGTCGGCGGACGGCCAGCGTGCGAGCAGAGACTTACTGCCGGCTCTACTCTCTGTCTGTCGACCACTTCAACGAGGTGCTGGAAGAATATCCCATGATGAGACGAGCCTTCGAGACCGTTGCCATTGACCGTCTGGACCGCATAGGTAACAGGGCTGACACGTGGGCACATTTATGCACTCAACCAGTCATACAGTAAAAAGATAAACACACTCAGATAAACCTGACATACAGATAATGAAATAATATTGAATTTTGAAGATGTTTCCAGAATATTAATGTTGAAATAGGCAGTAAAATGAGCTGTGCTGTTCCCTCAGAATGACACAGGACACTGTAACAGTAGATGAGAGTACAGGGTGACACATCCATTTACCTCCGGGCTTGTTCTGCTAGAGGATGTACCTGGTGTGAAGGACATCACATGCTATATCTAACTCATATTGTTCTTCCTTTCCAAATCCTCTTGTTTCCATAAATGTATGCTTTGTTCTGCTCCGTGTCCTCTCTGTCCTGTCCTTTCTCATTTCTCTCTGTAGCTGTTTAACAATCGTTTATTTCTCCCTGCAGGTAAAAAGAACTCCATCCTGATGCACAAGGTTCAGCACGATCTCAACTCTGGTGTCTTCAACAACCAGGAGAATGAGATGATCCAGGAGATTGTCAAGTATGACCGTGAAATGGTGAAGCTGGTGGACCTGCAGCGGCCGCGGGCCATGTCTATGACGCCTTCCATCGGCGGTATCTTTGCTCCTCCCGGCCAGCCGCCGACAGGCTCAGCTATCGCCACTCTACAGCAGGCTGTGGCCATGAGCTTTTGTCCTCAAATGGCGAGTCCCCTGGTGGGTCCAGGGACTCTGCAGTCTCCTCGTATGGTGCGAAGGTTCCAGGTGATGCAGAACCTCGCCAGCCCCGTCTCCATGTCTCCTCTTCAGTCTCAACCCCCTCAGGCGTTCGGAGGGGCGTTTGGATCTGCAATCTCCAGCCCACCTGTCCAAAGCCCGCTTGCAGCTTCAGGAGGACGGACTTTCCAGTACATGGCGAGCGCAGGACCTTCTGGTTCCCAGTTGTCCCTAGTACAGCACCATGCACCCAGTCCCACACAGACCCAGCAGAGGCCTGCCTCACACAAGAGCACCCACTCCCTTCATACGGGTAGCTTGAGCCAGGATACCCGGGCCCTGTCTGCCTCCCAGCCTTCACTCCCCCAGGACGGAACACCACAAGCTGCCTCAGCAGCCCCCAGCCCTCCACCATCCACCCGAACCTCCAACAACTCCATCGGTCCCCCTCAGCCCCCTCACCCCAGCCTGCCAGGGCCTTCGGGGGTGGGGAGATCGGCGGGAGCTCAACAGAGGGTGGCCTTTGCCTCCACACCTCCTCCAGGTGGACCTGCTGGAATGGGGGCAGTAGCAGCAGCTGCTGGATCAGGACCTCCGGACTCTGGAGTTCCCAAGAAAGATTCAATTGTCAGCCTTCCAGAGCTAGACTCTGCCAGATCCCGGCTGTCTTCCAACTTGTGACCCTGGTAGAGTTCAGGAAAGAGGCCTTTTTTGTAGGAGAATCTGTTTGTTTTAGGTCAGCCCAGCTGATCTGTCAGCCTGCTAAACGACCAATCAGCTACCGCCGACGCCACCAGTCATTCGACCTGGATGCACTGTGTGCTGGTGTCCGCAGAAGGAAAAGAGCAACTCAAAGTCTTGAGACACTTTGGCTAGGAGGAGTCTATACAATTAAACTAGTATAACTTTAGGTTGAACTGGTCTAGTCTACTGTGCCAGCACCTTTAGTCTTAGTATCACCCCTTACACTCTGCTTCCAAACACCTACTGTATATCGCTGTCTTTACTGTAAAGATATGAAGAAAAGTACGATTAATGTAACTATTGCATACTGTGTAGAATCCATGCAATGCAATCTAGCAGGAGCTGGACTTAAAAATGAAAAATCAGGGACTTGAGGTCAAATGACAATGACATTTTAAGCGTTCAAAAAGTGTTTTGAGTGTAATTTTTCCGTATAAGCTGTCGTAGCAAAAGAACACATTGCTCTTCATATTGTTTAAAATAGTAGTGAAAATAGTGTTTTAGACCGCTGGTCGATCTTACATCGATGTGTAAATAGTTGACGAAAAAAGTACGGAGGGATATTATATTCATTGTATCTACCCAAACCAAAGTTGAGCTTGAACACAAAGTCTGGTTGTGTCTGTATCAACTAAAAAAGAAACATAGAAGAAAATGCCATTTATTTAACTGCCTTGATTCAACGTTAGAAGCCATATATTTGGTTTGTGTGTATGTATATGTGGGTGTAAGTTTGTGTGCGTGAGTTTGTTGGTACGTTTCGGTTCTATTTTCAGAGAATGGACTCACACACTCTCTACACTGCTTTGTCCGGCGTGATTGGTTTGACGTGCTGACGGTGGCCCTGACCCGTTCTCATGAAACACCTGGAAGGCGGTCAGCTGTTTGGTCAGCGCACTGATTGTAACCCTGAAGGCAAAAGGTGGTTAAATAATCTGAGCTTTATCGAAAGGAAACATTTGTGAACAACCCATACTGTATACTTGCTTGTTTTGTCTAGGTTTATTGATTAACACATGCAATATAATTCTGCAATACTCTACCCCGCCTATATATAAATATATATGAATATAAATATCTATACATATGCTGTACAGGAAAGTGAACTTGTTTCTTTTTCCTTTTGTTTTCATTTTTTAATGTGAAATCTTAAAGAATCCAGCAGCTATTGTGGCTTCACTTGAGGTATTGTAATCCAGTGACCATGTTGTTACCTTAACCAAAAATGTTTGAGGGAATGAGAGGACGTGCAGTGTCATTTTTCGTAAAAAAAAATACAAAAAAAAACGGACGGGACAAAACTGGTTTAGAGTCACAGGAGGAATCCACGCTTTGAGTTCAGCAAGTCAGACCCTCAAAAAACGTCACTTTAAAGCCCATTCGAAGATTTTAAAATTGTAAAGAGGAACGGGGGGAGTTCGGGGTGGGCGACACGGGGGGCGAAAAAAGCCTCACTTGTAAAAAACAAAAAAAAAACAACTCTTCAAAGTCTCCACATGCCCCGTATCACCCAAAACTCTCATGAATGTCTCAACATTTAGATCCACAACAACAATCCTATCGTTCAAAATGTTTGGGATCGGGCTTTGGTTACATTTATTCTAAATATTCTGATCCTGCTGAACCTAAAAGCCTTCTCTTGCTGAATGTATGCCATACGAGAAGGAAGACAGCTAATCAGATATAAACTGCCATGTAAATAAAGGGACAGAGATTTAAAAAGGCTTTTATGATGCAAGGGGGTTGTGGGCATTTGCTGTATGTGTTGCTGAATGTCTGTGCGATCTTTTTAGGTTCGATGATGCTTCTCTGGGTAGAACGTTGCTGTATTTAACCTGTATGCTACACCCCCACCTCCCCTCCTTACACCATAACACCGAAAGGATACCGTTTTCATTTTTTAAGTTAATTTATCGACGAGGGCGTGAAACGAGGGCGAGTCGTAACCACTTTGAACTCCGCGGTCCGACGCGAGCACCGAGGACATTCAGTTAAAGCACCTTCCGTTGCACTTCGACCTTGTAATCAAAATGAAAATCAATTGCTCTATTCTCCTAAAACGGTTGCAGTACTTCTCCTGGACCCATTATCTGGTTAAACTGTAGGACGAAAAAAATTAATCCAATCGGGACGGAAAATAGGCAGCTGATTCAATGTGTTAAACAAACACGGCGTCCGACTTTTTTTTTTCTCAGCTCTGAGCATCGATCCGGAGCCAAACTGTAAAATCAATGCGATGGACATTTCACTCAGGTTTGCTACCTTTCCAGAGAGATGTATTGATCGCCGCAGCGTGGCTTTCCATCGATTTATGTAGACTTGTCTCTCCTCCCATAATCAACTTGTTGATTTTACCATGCTGGAAGATTCCCCTTGAATTTTGATTGGCTTAGAAAAACAAGGAGGACCTGATGGAGTTACAGCCTTTAGATTGTCACTCGTACAACTCGCTGCCCGTTTGGTTTTGATCACTTTTCCCTGAGAGGCTGTTTAAATCTTGAAACAAGGTGTAGGTGATTGTTTTTATCCAAGGGCTTCATTATATGGCTTGTAAACATGGTTCATTGTTCCTGTAGAGTAGCCACACACTCTTTCCACTTTCTGTTCCATCGGTAACATGCACTAAACCTCGTTCTTTGTCCTACCCGGGTCACAGTGCTGCAACCCGCTTCATCAGCAACACGGGAACTTTGTATTGCTTTTTTCCTATGGGAAAGGTACATGCCAAAATGCCAATGCGATTGTGAATGAACCGAGTCCATTTTGAGTCAATAGCTGTTGTGTGCTTCAATACTGTTCCAGTGCAATCAATTGGTCCTCTTCCCTATTCCTTTGTGCTAATACCAGAGTTTGCCCTATTAAGCTGCTATCAGGACTGTGCTGATATTATTTGAATGAGTCCACAGTCAGTGAGAGCAAGATGGAAGGAGAGCTGAAGAGCTAACGTTTCAGGCAATATCAGGCACCGTCTCTATTTCATTGCATCCATCAAGTAAGATACTGTAGTGTGTAATCCACTCCCGCTCAAAGGTTGGCATCCCGGACACTTTGATCAGTACCACTCTGCTTCAACCCTCGGCCATGAGGCTGATACAGCCCGGGCAAAGCACGTACTTCTGTCAGTTATCTGTTTTGTGTCTGTGTCACAAGTGTGTTCAGTCAGCCGGCGTCCAGCCGCTGTCGGCATGTGTGTGTGATATGGCGCTGTATTTGCCTGATGACGGGGGGTTCAAAGTGCGATTGTTTAACGGTTCTTCTTCTGGACCTTGCTGTGAAGTTGGGATTGAAATCCCTCATACATGTTTGACACTGACTGACAATTATTGAGAGTCTCTAAGTTTCAAACCTCTCATTCTTGCTGTACCAGATATTAAGGGTACTGAATGCCTTGGTGTTGATATGTTAGCAAATCAGGGTATTATTTTTTTTGTTTGTAAAAGTGTCTTTGATTTATTGGTATTTTTTTGTTTGGTTCTTGTTTATTGCAATGTGCCCCATGCACATGGACTGTATATACCTTGTGCCTAGTATATCTAGTTTCCACATAGTCTATTTTTGTGGTATGTATGTGCCTGTAAAAATGCAAATATGTGTTTTTATTTTCAACTTGCAATATATGTAAAAAACATTAGATGAAGACTAGTATTGCTGAATTTAAATGACAATGTCAGTATATATAATTTTCCCTGATTTGGGAAACACAAAATTGCACATTTTTGTTGGTTTGAGCCTTCCAACACCATGCGCGCTGTACTCTGTACTTTCATGTTCTGTACATATGGTATACACAGAGATGTGGGGCACATTGTTGTGTTTGACCACAACCTGATGTATCAAAAACATTTTCTACAGTGAGAGGGTGAGCTCTGACAGGCTTCTGGTGGATATCGGCAGTCTAGACGTTAGCTTAGATGACCTGCTCGCTGCGCAGAGCCAAAAATTAAACAAAGAAAAATGATCTATAAAATGGTGGCGATGCCTGCACAATATCAAAAGAGAAACATAACTAGGATGTGCACATGCTGGAAAAATCTTCCTCGAAACATATTGTTGCACAGGTCTTTAAACTCTGATGCTGGTTGCACACTGATCTGGTGTTTACCATTTAAAAAAAAAAAAAAAAAAAGATCTCTCCAAGGCTGAATTTGGCTCCGGAGCCTCAGCAGTCACAAGCTTGACTCCCGGTTGAGTTACCTTGACAGGAAACAGCAGAGTGCATGCTCGTATTTTTCTTATCTAAGCAGAGTTCTGTGTACGATTCTTAGTGGGACCTTCAAATCTAGACACTGTCGTGTACCAACTACTGTACAATGATTTTATTTAGTCTAACAGTTAAACCTTTGTGTCGTAGCTACTGTAGCCTGCTTAGCTTACCTAAGCCTTCTCTCTGCTTCAGGACTCTGTGTATTGTGTGCTTGAGTTTGTGTGTGCGTGTGTGTGTTCCTGTGCCTTTCCTTCTATAATGTTGGTCCCACTTGAGAATATGATGCCATTTAGGGGGTTTGAAACCCAGGCGAAGCTGAGAGAGACGCCAGCACAAGCTGGAAAGTGTTACACGGTCACAACTCCACTTGTTATAAAAAAAAAAAAACACCTCCCAGACACTGTAATGCTCCTATAAACGACTCTAGCACATCTCTAGACTTAGTAGCATTCCACGGCATGCACGAGCGGCTCGGTGTGGGCATCCAGACACACTTTACCAGCACCATGTAGACAACAGCACAGATATCTGACACAGCATGTGTCCTCTCTCTCTCTTTCTCTCTCTCTGGAGTCCAATCTGCAACCATCTCAGGCTGTGCTCGGCTTCTGCTCTTTAACGAAAAGTATTTCAGAACGCCAGCTCTGTCTAAGTTGATGTCTACAGTCCAGGGACAAATCAGCTCCCAGCCCGAGCCGCAGCACTTCCAAAATCGATCTCAAAGGATCAGGGAGGTGGGGGTGGGTGGGGGATTACTTGGGATGCTGGTGATATTTGTCGCCGTCCAGTCCTTTCAGACTGAGATGCACAGCTGGCGGCGAGGGCGGCGGGGCTGATTTGAGCCTGCGTCCAAAAGGCTGTCTTGTCCACCACCTCTGCTGGCCGAGAACACAGAGCCACACCCTGGTCTCTCTCAATAAGCTGGTCTGTCAGTCAGTGGCAATGTCGTTTAAGCGTTCGTAAAAAGACGATACATTGTTGTGCAATAAAAAGATGAGCGCATTGGCATACTTATCTCTGTGTGTGCATTTTTATTCATCGCTGTGTCTCTGTTGGTGTGAACATTTCACGTACCTCCTGGAGTTACATCTGTAGCTGCAAACATGTGCGCACACACACACACACACCTCAACCTTGTAAATCAGCCAGCAACCCCTCCACCCTTGTTCTGCCCCACGTTAGATGAGATCTCTCTCTCTCTCTCTCTCTCTCTCTGCAGACAGGGGCTCTGCTGCATCCCTGATGAGATGTCTGAGCTCAGTCTAAGAGCTTTCCACTGTGTGTGCATGCATGTGTGTGTGTAGCAAGTGTATTTATTCCTGTACCTAGGAGCGCGTGCGTGCACATGCGAGCCCTAGTTTTGTATTTGTCTGGTACGGAGAGAGAGTAAATGAACCAGTGGCATGAGTGTATGTGTGTGTGTGTGTGTGTGTGTGTGTGTGTGTGAAAGGGTGGGTGGATGTGTGCGTCAGAGATGAGGGCAGTCCAAGGACACACTCCTCTGGCAGCCTGGGAGCAGCACCCACCCGTTCCCTCTCCGTCTATTTCCTTTCCTTTCCTTTCTTTTCACGCACACACACACACACACACACACACTGGTGTCTGGATCCTCAGTGATTATGCATGGCACACTGAGATAGAAAGATTAAAATTACATGCAAGGTGAGGTTTCGACACAGAGCTTCACACCAGTCATGTTGCCTCCTCATGCGGCTGGTACAAATGTGGGTGAGGCCATCCGCAGTGCGTGTACGTAGTTTTACCTTGACGTAACATAATGTCCTCTCTCTCTTCAGCTCTATTGACACACACACACTCTTCCTCCCTCTATCCATTTCATTGTAATTCAATGAGGAAGCAATGTACTGATAGTGGCTGCAGGCAGATACTACACCAAGTTGTGAAGCTATATGTAGTCCGAGTGTATAGTTTCATCCTGTATATGGCCGAGGATTGTCCTCTACCTCGTTTCCTCTGCAGTGCCGGTCCTCTACCGTGTCCCTGGCTGTCCTACTTCAATTAATCATATCAGCATCTCCTGCACTACCCCCCTGGCTGTTTACCTCCAGAGGGCAATTTGCTTATTTAGCTTCCTACTGCTATCTTCATCCCCTCACATCCATCTCCTTCCGGGTTTCTGCTCTTCGCCCAACTTCCCGTTTTGTCCGTCTTTAGGAGCTAAAACATTTTGTGTTTCCCCGGGGCGCTCCCAGCCGAATCTGCATTTTCAGCCACTGCGATTCACGAAGACAGGTGCAGTTCGTTTTTTGCTGCACACCTGCAGGTGCTCTTTTGAATGTGTGTGTGTGTGTGTGACTGAAGAAAGAAGACACACACAGGCAGAAACGCTCACCCTTCTGCCCTCACATTTCCCCTCCGCTGAAGCCGCTTCAGCCATGTCCATCTTCACTGGGGAGCATCTAGAGAACACAGCTCCAATGTGAATGCCAGGATTAGCATTTGGTCCGAGCTCTGAGTCCATGAATGAGTCAGTGAGCAAGACACACAAAGAGAGAGAGAGAGAGAGAGATACAGTAAATCATCTTACAGCCGCCGGCAGCCTCAGTAACATCACAGTTGCTGGACAGTGGGCTGGCGGATGGGGAGGAAGTGAGAAGTGCGTCAAGCTGAGATGATCAAGTGAAAAACACACACAGTAAGAGACAGGAGGGAGCGTCACGTGATCTTCTACAAGCTATGTCATCTTATTAACAAAAAAAGGAAAACAATTTAATTTGTCGGCCCTTTCATCTCCGGCCCCTGCGGGGGTTTGTTTTACTCCAGACGTTTTCCTCTGACCGATCACTGCTCAGTCTCCATCCAAGGACACACGGCCTATAAATCACGTGACCCTTGGCCAAACTGCAAATCAGTCCGCCATTCAACGACACACTTACTGCACGCATACATCAAAAGACAGGAAATGGTTAAGACATTTTTTACCTACTTGTTAGAGCTGGACAGTAATAGAAGAATTTACGATTAACACGCGTGCCGACATCTGCTCTTCAACCACTCTACGTGTAAAAGTGAAAGTCAGCCAAAGTCTTAAAGCATCTGATATGAGATGCACTAATCATGTTAGTATCAAACGACTGTTAGGGTATTTAAAAAAAAAGGACCCAAACACAAGACACAGAGGCAGGCAGGTGAAAAAGCGAAAGGCTGAGCTTTACTGACAACGCTGGAATAAAAAAATCAGAATGCAGGCAACAAAAAGAAAAGGATCAAAACCAGGTCAAAGAGAGTCCAAGAAAAATAAAGACAAAGAGAAACCAGAAAGCCACAGAGGACCAACGAAGAGTGAAAGAAAAATACAGACTGAAATACACAGAGGGCTCATTAACTAAAGCAACACAGGTGAGCAGGAAAAAGACAAAGACAGGAAGTAATAACAAACACGACACACAAGCAGAGGCTTCGAATATAAAACAGGAAATCACAAAACTAAAACTCAGGACAATGACATCGACCGATTAACAGCATGGCGACAATCAGATCTGATATTCAGCATTTTTCTGATTATCAGAATCAGTACATATTTTTTAATCCGGTTGCTTATTTTATCCAATAAGTAAAGTACAGTTACTGAAGTTCAAATAAATATGCTTTTATGATTATGCATACTTTATCAACAATATTAAGTTTTACATGATCTAAAACATAAAGCATGAAACGGTTTCAAATCCATATAAATTTGGTTTACACGATTCATAATTTAATATTTTCACATAGTGAGATGTGTCATCAGCTTTACAGTCAAACTGGCCACTAAGTCAAGAATTCAACATTTCTTATAAAGTAATGTATATCTGCTTACGGCAACAAATTACGTAATGAGCAGTTTGTCTCTTGGGGTAGCGGAGGAGGACGAGGAGGAGGAGGAGGAGGAGGAGGAGGAGGAAGAGGGCAACAGCAGTATCAAGGTCACAGCCTGCGTGCAGCATACAGCTCATACATACAATGTTTTACATTAATTATGAGCTGTTTAAAGAGGCTTCCTGAGAAAGTCCCTGAACACTGTTCTCAAAGTAAAATGAAAATTCAGCAACTCTTTCTTCTGAACTTAATTTTTGCAGCGTTTGTGGCTAAATTCCCCTTCTCTGGAAGGAAAGAAGAAGAAGCAGAAAATGAGAAGGACGGCAGAGCTGAGCTGAAAGGGTGGCTGCTGGGCTCTCTGTGAGCAGCTGGCCCGAGCAGCACTCCATGCATCTGCTCTGCTAAACACTTCCCATTACAGACGACCCAGAAACGTCCATGAACCCCTCTGGCCAAGAGAACGGGAGACGAATGGAGAGGACGAAGTGGAAAAAGCAAAGCAGAGCAGCGATACGAGAACAGGAAATATGATTGGTGAAAAGAAATCTCCAGGCTGGTGACCTTTTTTTTTTTCTTTTTCTCACAGCACTTTGTTTCGTTAGCAAAACAGTTAATCTCCCGTGGTCTTTAGGCTCTCTCGGCTGTGATTGTTTAGCGACAGGAAACGAAGGCCCCCGCTCGATGGTTTCACTCCATCATCCGCTTCCACCGATAATATTTGCTCTGGGCCGCCAACTGAAGTGATGAGAGCCAGGACAATGCTTTGGCTTCTGAATCATCTCATCTGTTCTGCTCTGTCAAGGTCTGTACTCAGTGACACTGTGGCTATTCATCAGAGCAGACACACTCACACATTCACACACTATCAGACGCACACACACGTGCGGTGAAAGACTAAAATATTCTCCATCTGAGCGTTCCCCCTCGTTGCAAAGCTTTTTATGAACTCATCAGATGTTTAAAGTGCAACAGAACGACCGCACCATCTGTATGCGTGTGTTATTATATCGCTACAGACTATAACTGTTAAATCTAAAGGTACCCTGAGGAGTTTTTGACCACTTGTAGTGCTACGGAGGAATGGTTTATGAGTTGGCCCGTCCGATTTGTCGGATCCCGCTGACAAAATGCACGTTCCTGCCAAAAGTTTCCACTCATCTACAGGTGGAAGCAGCGTGCCAAGAAATGTAGCAATGCGCCAACAAAAGCAGTGCAGAGGAAGAGTGGACGCAGGTACACATGGAGGCAAACAATGCAGGGTTTCAAATGATCGAAAAAATCAGCTTTGAGAGTGTTTGTCAGGGCTCAGGGACACAGTGTATCCTGGTGAGAAGAGCTGAATGATAACAGAAACTGGCGATCCATTTCTGTTATAGACTAGATGATTGAAAAAACAAACATTTTGTCCTGTGTACAATAAAACCACTTGGAAACGCCAGGCGGGGAAAGTTGTCTGTTGCAACTAAGAGTATGTGTATAACCATAGATAGAAAATATATGAGCATATATTTTTTTCTTTTATATCCATGTGCGTAGAACGATGCCTTGTCACGGTCACCTACACTGAACATGTCTGTAATCTGGGTAAACAGGCAGGCTGTAACCATGGTAACACAAACTCAGTGCTTCGTCTGACATTAACTGTGTCGGGCTCGGGTCGGGTTCGCCTGTCGTCATCAGGCCAGGCTCACGCTAATGGTGCGTGTCCACAGGGGCGTTCATGGACGCTCGACCAACACAGGCTACCACCTCGGAGAACCACGCGAACACTTACCGGCTGCAGCTGATAGGACGAACGCTACTCGTGGGCTGTCTGCTCCCAGATGGACCAACATGGCGGCCCATTTGGAAACTTTCTCTTATAAAATAGTTAACTGAAAGGTGTTTCTGAAGACAGTAAGAGATTGTCGGTAAGAAATAAGCGCTGAAGTTGAATCTGTTTTTTAATTTTAGCTGTTTTTTTCGCGAGTTTCCAGATTTATGATTTGCATTTGCATAAAGTAGCCTATACCTATACCTATTTCTCAAAATGCAAAGCTACGCTACTGGAATGCAGTGCATGGCTGCTTGCATAGATAATGAAAAGGAAGCTTAGAAACAACGGATTCTGTAGACACGTACGATAATTCCCGTGATTGGGTCCATTACGGGTCATCCTAACTTTGCGGCACCGTCGTAGAGATTCCAGTAACGAGACCTCTGCAGAACATACTGTGTATGTAACACTATACGTTCTGCTGAGGTCCCTTTGAAAATGAAGTTAAATAAATCCTTTCTTGTCTTGCCTTTGCGTCTGATTGAAAACGAAAACAAAAATAAGCTCCCCTTCCCTAAAAAAATTGATCTAATTCCTGCATCTCTGCTGTGGAGTTGATGCACGCTGCACTTCCATCAGCAGCTGTAAAACTAAAACTGATAAAAAGCTACTGACTCTATAAAGTCCCAGAAGTTTTATTGTTTATTCCCTTCGACATGGTGTTTTCATTTATATCAGGCAGATGTGTTTTGTCATATTTGTTCAGCTCTGCTCGGTCGCTGTGTTCATGTTTTAATTACCACCTGCCAGGGGACTGCAAATGAAAATTAGCTTTAAGCTAATCCATCAAACATAATATCCCTTACAAATAAAACAGATTAAAAACAAAGTATGTCAGAGCAGGCAGCATGGGCCTCCTGACACTTTGGAAACTAATTTTACATAAATCAATTCAAATACTTCTCGTCTTTGAGTCTGACTGCAAGCGAACACAGAAATCATCCCTCTGGATCAGCTATTATAACTACAGATCCACTTTTAGGGTTAACTGCTGGCTGTCTGACCAAGCTGCTACTCACCTGGATATATGTTGCATGCGTTTCCCAGATTGCCATGATGTAGGAAGATCCAGAACCGGACTTTCTACTCAAATCACAGGTTCATGTTTCCTGTTTCTGAGCTGATGCAGATTCACTGTGTGCATGAAAACTATTAACCAACAGCTCAGATGACGGGGAGCGAGGCGAGGCAGAGAGAAAGCGACGGAAAACAGAGAAAAACTATAAACAAGACAAACTGTTTGTTGCTGTGACCCTTTAACAGAGCTATTTAATTCTGGCTGTGTAGGGCTCCGGAGCATTAGCCCAGGGGCCAGTCTGTTCTGCTCTGTCATTGTGTTTGGCTATGTGACCATAATCACTAATATACTGCTGTGAGGTCTTGCATTTTCGAGTGAATTTCCAGCAGCCTGCGCAGAAACACAATCTCTAGTGGTGATTTTAAGTGGCCTTAGAAGAGATTGATTACTGTGTGCTGAGGCATCTCAAGCAGGCCGTTGTTTCTGGGTCTGAGCGGGGAGAACAAAGTGGCGACGGTCCAATTGTCAGGAGGATAAAAGAAACCCCACCGGCATCCATCACCTTCGTACAGAGCACCCCTGGGTCCTAACAGTACCCTCAACGCTCTCGCTCACCTGGGAATGAGCAGACCTCGGATAAGTCCTGCTAAGACAAACAAATGCAGGAGAAATGTTTGAAGGCTCTTTGCTCAGCTTAGTGTCCAATGAGCCTGCACTGTGAGCCGTGTTGTGTTCGTCTCTCACCGTGACGGGACGTATTTATCTTGATTTGTTACGAGGAGGCGTTCGTCTGTTGTTTTTTAGCAGTGTGTGATTTACAGCCAAAAGTTTAGATGGAGGAGCTTCTACAATCTAAAGGAATGGGAGTGACTTTATATCATCTTCAGTTTTGGATCTTGTTATTTCGTGGTCTGGCATCAGTGTTGTGTTTTCCTGGTTTTAAAGATGCATTACAGTAAAGTGATGTCATTTTCTGAACTTATCAGACTATTTCTGCTTGTTCTAATACTTGTCTTTACCCGCTTATTTACCAAAAACCTCACTGTGTTAATTATAGAGATGTGGACTCGAGACAACGTTTTGATGAGTGTCAACTCGACCCGACAGAAAATAATGACTTGAGACTCGGCTTCAACTTGAAGGTGACTTGTGACTTGACCTGAAACATGATGACTCGAATGACTTGTCTGTGTTCATTTTATGCTTTCGGTTCAGTTTTTTTCGTCGTCCGGCTGTCAGTAGTTTTTAGAGCAGTGTAGCTCAGGAGGTCCAGTAATTGGAAGGCCGCTGGTTCGGATCCCAGGCTCCCCCCGGCTGCATGTCGAAGCGTCCTTGGGCAAGATGCTGAACCCCAGATTGCTCCTGATGAGCAGGTTAGCTCCTGTCGTGGTGCAATCAGTGTATGAATGTGTGTGTGACTGGGACGAGTGTTAAAGCGCTTTGAGCGGTCAGTAGACTGGAAAAGCACTAAAGAAATGCATTTACATTCCTGTTTACCAGATCTGCTCTGTTGGTCCACAGATTCTCCTGCACACTACACTTGTAATTATGATAATAACAATAATGTTATCTGAAGAACTGTGACCTCTATCATCTGAAAGGTGAGCAGAGTCACCTGCAACTGGAAGAAGTGTGACCCCAGCTAATTATCTACAGTGACCGGGGGAAATCAGGCAAATCTCTGAACTCTTTTATTTATTTAATTTGTTCTTAATTGTTTTTTGTTCTGCTGTTGCTGTTAGAATCACTATTTGTAGTGGCCGCTTGTCTGTTTTACTCCTAGTCTTTTATGCCTATTGCATCGTGGGTTTTATTCCTTCTTGCAGCAAAAGAGAGGGAAATATATGATTTCCTGTCTCCCTTTGACAGCCCCTACTAATCAGAATAATTGGCTAGAAATTGTGGGACAAAGTTCAGTGAAGAAAGTATTTCAGTGAGAAAATATTAGATAAACTATATAAGAACAGATAGAATAACAGGACCTGTGAAACTATCAGTTATCATTGTGCATTTTACTGCAGACAGATGACACCATGTTGCAAAGGCTACAAGGCTAAAATAAAAGTTTACTTAAATATAAGACGATGTGCAAGCAGGAAGTAAAGGCACATTATTGTGCTCATGAGAAATAAGGTAAAACAATTTAGTCTATAGTTTAATTAAAACTTCCAAAGAGCGAGTGACAGCAGCCATTATAAACATGGGATCTGCTGCAGAATCTGTTTTATTCATCACGATCTGAAAGCCATGTCATCTGGACACAGCCAAATGTGATCTTTTACATCATGTCTGTCCTTCATAACTCAAAAGGAGTGGTGAGTAATAGGACTGAGTGGGAGGTGGGCTTTGAAGAAAAGTCAGGGTGACCCTTCTGATGCAGCTGGACCTCGGTGACTTTGGACTAAATTGGCCTGAGACATTCATTTCCAGTCTGAGGAGGTCCTGTACAACGTCAACCTGGTTACAGACGTCAGCGCTGCTGTCTACATGAACTGTTTTGTGTAGTTTTGGGCTCAATGATGGATTTTAACATGGTTGGAAAAACAATCAAACTTTTTCCGGTTTGGTAAAGAGACATCAACTTTCCCACATAAATGTCCAAGAGCATGAATGAGAACAAGCAGGAAAATATACAGAGCAAAGAGGACGGTGCTCTTACGTAGCCGCCGTTTTAGAGAATGCATAATTTGACTTTCGAGTAGCATTCATGCTAACTGGCAGCTAATTTAGTCGACCCCACTTGATGACGCTCACTTGTCTTTTTACTGTATTTACCAACCATTAGAGGCTTTAGACGCAGGTAACTGTGTAGTTTCATAATAACTGACTTGTAAACGGCATCTCTGTTAATCCTCATGGATATTAAGATACTTTTTGAAATATAAGATAAAAAATATAGTTTGTGGTGTCCTGTCAACAGTTTTACAGATGTTTGTATAATTCTGCTCTAATGCTTTTCCGCTACAGGAGAATTTTGCGCTGTGATCCTGCAAGTGACGACAACATTGGCAGCACGGTTTATCGGTGCTGCCATTTCTAGCTCTAAGTAGTAGATTACTGAAATTTGCGTTTTGTGCTAATTAGTAAATGTTAGCATGCTAACAAGCTGGTGAACATTGTAAAACCCTCCTAAACATCTGCACGCCTGCTGTCTTTTTGACTATGTTAGCATGCTAACATTAGCATTAACTTAAAAGCACCAATCTACTTCTAAATACAGCATCACAGAGCTGCTAGCATTGATGTAGACCTCTGGATTTTGACTAAAAGATATCAGCCCTACTGGACTTTTGTAGAGTTTGTGGCTATATAACTGTCTCATCTGACACAGTGACCATATCAACTGACAAAGATCTTGAGTTTTTGTATCATTAGTCCTCTTGGAAATCGATTTACAGAAAAAACAGCTCTTAAATTGGCAGATTTCTTTCAGTGTGAATAGAAACAGCTACTGCAGCAACTGGCGAGCATCCAGTCAGTCCTCAAACCAAAATGTGTCAAACCCCAAATTAGTCAATCGCTCAATATCTTCTGCTGACTTTACATTTTTCATCCTCGACACATTTGCTCTCTTGCTCCACAGACGTCCTCCAGTTGTCCCCATGATTCTTATAGACTCTCCTCCTAATCTAATAGGCTCGACATGGGAGCTCATTTCCTCTCCCCTTCCTCCCTCCGTCTTCCATCAGACCACCGACGCTGCGGCCAGAGAGCGAGTTCAGTGCATGACCCAGTGCACGCTCGTGCTCCCTCATTGTCTCTGTCGGCGTTAATTCCCCACCCCACCACGCCGAGGAGTCGGTGTTATCTCGGATGGCAGAATACCCAGGGCCTCTCCCTTCTCCTCCTCTCCTCAGATATCCCAGTATGGTCTATTTCTGTCCCTGCGTCTCTCTGCTTTCAGCAAAGTGCCACTGACGTCTCTCTCTTCACTAAACAGATGAGAGCTGTCAGTGATGGGGATTCAGCTGAAGAACTGAATTTAAATAATGCCTTTACCCTCTTTTTTTTTTTGTATTTTCACCAGATTATGTTTCCCACCTCAATCGCTTTTTGTCGCAAAGGAGCGGTAATAAGACAATGGATGTGTGATGATGAGTTTTCAAATGTGCTGTCCCTCTTTTCTCTAATTGAGAGTCATTACAATGATGAGATGTTATTTTTATATACAAAAGCAATTAAGTAATGAGACATAAATGATTATGTGAGCGAGGAGGGAAGAGGCGGCGATGGAGTGCAAAAAAAAAAGGGCAAAGGGGATAAGGAGTGAAGCGAGCAGAAGCGAGAAGAGGGGGATTATTTACAAAAATTCCTCTCTGAAATTTGCTGAGTCACTGGAAGAGTAAAGCTGCAGACCGGCTCTCTTTCCTCCTGCTGTCTCTTCCTCACCCACAAGCGCAACACAACCAAGACACACAGCTTGTGTCCCCACCCCGCCGCCACCGTCACCACCAAACACACACTTACGCATTCACACAACCCAAGAGAGCGATGAGGGGCAGAGGAGAGGATGAGGCATATTGTTACTCCACAGCCGTCCTGTGGTGTCGGCCGTGCTTTCGTCACACGGAAGTACTAAAAAATAAAGCAGATAAACAGGAAAAAAAAGTCATGCATTTATTTAAAACAGCAGCAGATGGGAGGCCTTCTGCAGTCAGATGACGTTTATTTGACATCATATCCTGGTTTCTGATGAACACCACATCACAAATGGGGCCTCACGTTGTTGCACGTTCCAGTATTCACGATTTAATGTCATTTTAATAGCCGCAGCCTCTGGTCACAGATGGCATTTTGTTGATCTGACCACGCCGTTGTTGTATATGGAGTTTGCCCCGTTCGACACATCTGTCCCATACGTTGTGCCGAGGCTGTAAAAACCTCTGACATGGTATAAAAATCAGACTCACATGCTCCACTTACTGTGAAGCTGCAGCCCTCCGGAGCAGAAATTAGTGTGAGCAAATCGGTGATTGGCAAAGCTTGATAATCCTATCTATTACACTGCTCAGTGGGCAGAAAGCATTTATTTGATTGGTCAGGATGGTTTATATTTATAGTAGTATGCGCCAACAGCAACTAACAATTATTTCACAGCTGTAGTTACTTTCAGAGGCATGTGATCAAGATTTGTGACGCACTGTTACAGATTCAGCTAAAGCAGACGGTCCGTAAAGCAGCTAGTAGCAGCTTCACCTCCACCAACCACAACGTTAAAGTGCTGCTCACGTATCAGCAATAAAAATCCAATAATAAATCACGTGACGAGGGAGAATTCTGCTGCGTAATGGATTACTTTTGAAACTTTATATACATGTATTACCTTCGCCAAGGACGTTATGTCTTGTGTGCGTTTGTTTGATGCTTTCTTTGGTTGGTTTGTCAGCAGGATCACACAAAAACTACCGAACAGATATCCACAGAACTTGGATGGAGGACGGGTATTGGCCCAGAATAGACCCCATTAACTTTTGGTGCAGATCTTGGGAAAGGGACGGATCAAGGACGTTTTACTCACCTTCTTTGACATTGACATACATACAAGACGTAGGTGGCTGGTGTATATGACATTTTTGGTATCCCACCTAACAAAGGTGCTCTGGGTTGTCTCGCTGTGCCTCGATCTTCAGCACCTCGCTGGCCAGATGTTTAATTCTCTAATTGATATGTTTTTTATCTCTTATAGACGGAGTCAGTTTGAACTGTATGATTTTATTGTCTCTCAACGTTTATTTATTTGTTTGAAATCACTTTTGACTTTTTTAATATTGTTATTTAAAAAAAAGACATTTTCTTTGTTTGTTTAACTCTATATATCCCCCTTTTTCTGTCTTTTTCTTTCCCTCTCTGTTTTATTTGTTGCCTGAGCATTGTACTTCTGCGTTTTTGTGATTTTTTTGTTAATGAACTTCCATTGCTGATGCTCCATAAAAATATACTAGAAAAAAAACGTCTAAAAACAACCAGACCTTTGTTAAACAGTATATGTTGCTGAGTTGTGTACTAATGCTTCTCACCATGTTTGAACACAGAGAAGTCCTCATTTTGTCCTCACACAGGACAGTGAGAGAGTGAAGGGAAAGAAAAAGGAAGTAAGCGCTGTTTAGAAATGAAGACAACAGCTCCCATGATCCCAACCTACTTACTTATTTCATTTCATTTTGACTGAGAGACCCCTTGTGGCAGAAATACATAAGGTGCGTTTAAATGCATGACTTAAACTTTTAACATTTCTGCTTTGTATCGAGTGAAAGAGCAGACTGCTTCTCCTCATCCTGCAGCTTTAATGTGCTCTTTGTGGATATTATTATTTTTCTGTAGTCAGACTCTGTAAACTTTGCATTAAATTGAAAATAATTAGCTGATGATATCAATGACGGCTCCAGGCAGCTTCTTATTTTTACAAAAGCGTTCGTTCCTTTGTCAGTAGCTTGAGTGTTTTCTGGTTCTGTTGTTATCTACACAATGAGTTCATCAATGGGAAATCAACACTCTCGAACACAAACACACACACAAACACAAACACACACACACACACACACACACGTATATATACATACATACAGCCCTGAACACACAGACTATCAGATTTGCTCCTATAGAATCAGCGAGCAGCATCAGCAATCAATTGACAGAGCAGCACCCCCTGCTGTTTGTGTAATGTCGACAGGAAGAACACACACATTGTGAAACACTGTGACAACACAAACATTTACTGAGAGGAGAGGAGAGGAGAGGAGAGGAGAGGAGAGGAGAGGAGAGGAGAGGAGAGGAGAGGAGTCTGATGTGATACAGTATGACTCAGGGCTATGAAGTCAGAGTGGGTTTATGGAGAGATTAAAGGATTGAAGAACAAGGGAGAGAAAGCGTGGGCAGACAGATACAGAGTCCACAAAGTCCAGGAGCCTGCTGGAGCGACTGCAGACAGTCACACATGAGTGTTACTCATCAAAATAATCTGTAATCAACATTAGGAAGGGTGAAATGATCAATATGTTCAGCAGTGTTAATTACCTCAGCAGGGGGGGATATGAAGCTCAGATTGTTTCTCAGTGTGTATGGACTGAATGGAGAGACATCCGTGCCCTCTAAGGTGGCTGTGTCGCGGTAAATGAGGCTGTTCTGTAAGGAGACAGTGTCAGATTACATCTCCACCACTGCTAGTGTCTCCGTCAATAACACAGAGTCCCGTCGAAGTGTCCTTGAGCAAGAGGCTAAACCTCCTTCCTGTTTAATTTACATCACTTAGGATGGGAGCAGCAAGTAAATGGACCTTCAATTTAATTTAAAAGAGCACGTTTTCTCCAGGAAAAGCTAATAAAGTTTTTAAAATGTAGGAATTCTGACTCATAAAATAATTGTACATCTGTGTTTGTCTTGGAGCAAAAGTTTGGTGTGAGGTCGATCTTTAAGAGTTGTTTTATTAAAAGTGTGGTGTGTAAGAAGAAGAAGAAGTTATCAGGATGTGAAGAAATAACAGCGCTGACGTTATTTAAAAAATATGTCTGTACTGTGTTGCAGAGATCTACTGAAATTAGCATGCTAACCAGCTAGTCTTAGCTTGTCCTAATTGCACGACTATCTATATTTCACTATATTTCAGTGAAAACAACAGCGTGGCAGATAAGAGAAAGTTTGCAACCAGCTGGTGAACATAATGGAGCATTTAGCAGCTAAAGAGACAGATTTCCCTCAGGAGTCGGACATCACTTAAAAAATAATGAATAGGACTCACTGTACATTCGTCAGGTGCAGAGAAACACAACTCAACGTGAATTTTAATGCTGCTCTGTGTGCAAACAAGCTGCCGTATTAAATTCAAAGGTAATAAAATGCCAATGGCTTGTGTCCCAGTTGCCAAAAACTCAGTTTGCCATCGACCTGAATCAGCTTTGACACTTTTGCACCAAATGATGCAATTTAGAGTAGTCGAAAAAACAAGTAAGCAGAAATGTTGAGCTGAAAGTAACGGATGGCTGATAAACACCAGCTTTTTCACAGTAAGTGGTGGTGGAACAGACCCAGAAGTGAACCAGAGTCCGTCAGAAAAAAGGATTGTGGGGTTTATGTCGGAGAAACAAGACTGAGAACCACAGATATAAAGGATACAGCAGTTAATGTGTTGAACTAAATCAGCATGTATAAAACACAGGCAAGTTTGAGTAGCGTATAATTATAGGACACGAACGCCATAATCATATAGGAAGACATATAAAAAGACTTAAATTGTAAATCTCCATATGGTCTGGTGCGGTTGATTGGGGTCAAGAGATCCCATGTCACACACACACACACACACACACACACACACACACACACACACACACACACACACACACACACAGATGTATACACACAGATGTGTACCTTTCTGGTGGTGATGTTAATTAGACTTGTGCACAAATGAAGGCAGATGTACTCCACCTCATTCTTGGGGTCAATTAGCTGTGACAGCAAGAGCTACACAATCCTAAGACCCAATTAATGAGAGGATTTACTTATTATCACACCGACGGGATATAATTACATTCAAACATTTAGTGTTACGGTTAAGTGCTGGATGGCAGATGCTGCGACTTTCCTTTTTCTCCCAGAAAAGGACCGTTGTTCATCCTGAAGTTATTTCTCTGACACTTTATTCATACTTTGTGGCATCAGTCATGAGCTGATGGCATTTGTGTCTCTGAAATACTCTCTATGTTGGATAGATAGACGAATAGACTGATAGATCGACAGATATAGTCTCGCTTCAGTCTTTACAAATATCGACTTCCTGCAGGGAATCCAATAAATGGCTGACAAGGACTTTACCAGCACTAGATAAATCACCTGCATGTGTAATCAAAAGGAAGAACAGGATGGAAATACGAACAATCACGCCGTCCGCAAGGTACGAGGCCCAATAAATCTTGTAGGCTCGCGAGTTCACATGTCGGCTGCGGACGAGGTGAAGAATAGATGAGAGAAGCACCTCAGGGAGGCCCAAACTGTCAACATGACGATACAGCACTTCATCATCACATATACCAGGAGATTTAATTATACACATGCAATCCAAAGGTGACTCATTCTCTCCCCAGGAACGTTGAATTTGGACTTTTGGGATATGAATTTATTAGGCTGAAGATACGAAGACGGGCAAAGTCTAGAAAATATATTCAGACACTTCAGTAAGGGTGACATTTCTCCTGGGATAGATGTGTCCAAAGATTCAAAAATATATTCAAAAATCAAACATGTGAATGAGTTTCAGCGATGAAGGGGGAATTAGCTTTCATCCAAACATGAAAGAAAAACAGGAAACCAGCCGGCAGCCAGCCGAATACACATGCTCATGTGTTGTCCTGATCCCGCAGACTCTCTTTAAATGCTTCATGATCCAAATCACAACAGTTGAGATATCGTTTCATCACGTTCGGTCCAGATTTGGCTCACAGGGTTTTTGTCGAAAACGTTTTAATATCTGCCATCCTGTCCTCAGAGAGGAAAGGTGAGCTGGTGAGCCAGACAGAAACAGTAGCCTGCTAATTAAAGCTGAAAACCAGTCAACAGCAGCACACTTCTCTTTTAGCTCCGACACCCTGCCTCACACACACACACACACACACACACACACACACACACACACACACACACACACACACACACACACACACACACATCACAGTCAGCTTCGATTCAGCTCCACACATGCATGATACAGCCATGATATGCCCTCCCTTTAAAGCTACCATAGTTTAGGTTGCACAGGGGTGTTGCTAATAATAGAG
The DNA here is from genome assembly GCF_040436345.1 of Pagrus major. Lineage (NCBI taxonomy): Eukaryota > Metazoa > Chordata > Actinopteri > Spariformes > Sparidae > Pagrus > Pagrus major. The sequence continues at coordinate 25,834,856 of NC_133235.1, forward strand.
ATATCTAATCAATGGAGACACACAAACACACTCACACGCTTAACCTTGACTTGACTTTACAAGTCTGCTACGCAATCTCCCTGCAATACTTCACAAAATAACATCAACAGCGCTCCACAGCAGGGTGCAGGATCATTTCATGTCTGCACTTGGAGGATCCGTGAGCGTGCCCTCCATCCAATAATGCAAGTGGAAGTGACAGATACCTGGAAGAGCGGAAGAGCTGGAAGGAGAGGAGGAGACCTCTATTTTTGGAGACGGTATTCTCATGGTGTCCCAGGGGAGAGGGCCGCTGTGGGCTCCCCTCCTCAGATGGCAGCGCAGGAGAAACCTGCAAGAGACAGGAGAGCAGGAGAGGATGTCATTCACAGACGAGTAAACATGAGGATTTCAGATTTTTGGGGCCTTGCAAGTGCGATGCGTTCGGTATAAATGAGCAAATCCAAGAGGCGAAGATGTTGAAAGTGGTGTAGGGAGGGTGCTTATACTTCCTTTTGCCCTTAAAACTGAGTGACCTCCACTGATTTACTGAGCGCCTGCTGTAGAGCATCATGGGACTAAATGTAACCAAAAAAAAGGGGGGAGGGGGGAGAAGAAGTCAGCCCATTTCTCCAACATCCAGGCCTTTTCTGTTGCTGTGACAACAACAAGGACAAGAGGAGGCAACCTTGGACGCCGGACAGCTTTGTGTCGATAACAACACTGAAGGCTGTCAGCCTTACAGCACTGACTAACACCTCACAGCCATTCAGTCTGTGGCGGACTGATCGTAAATATCTGTGGTCAAACTGTTTAAACCCAGAATCATAATGGGAGACCGCCGTAGCTGTTAATGGCTAATGGCAGGCAAATTTCTGTCTGGTGGTAAAATGATCTGATTAATAGATCCAGCTGAGAGCAAACAGCTTGTGAAATGCAATAGATGAGTTTAGTGTGGCTGATTGAAGTTAAGCTGAAGAAGTTCAACTAAAGAAAAATACATCTACCTGCAGAGAAATACACCCGGCATCTACGGCAGACACACAGGGTCAAAAAGTCTGAGACCACTGCTCAAAATTCTTTATACGTTTGTTTCAAAAGTAAATTTTATTTTATTTTTTTATTTCACTCATGTTATCTCAGCATTCTGTGACAACACTAGAAGCTCTGTGGAACAATGTCAACTCACGCTGGGATAACATGAGTCATCCGGTTTTGTATGAGGTCATGCCAGCGTGAGTGTACGAGGGGAAACACCAGTTACTAAGATATCATGAGATTCACGGACTTTTTTTCAAAGAGTCATCGTTTCCCTGACATGGTTAAGATGACATTATCATTAGGAATGAAAAAAAAAAGTGTTTTGAATATTGGTCTCAGATTTTTTGACCCTACGTACGTACGTCGTTATCAGTCCTTAAATAAAGGCATCATGAGAATAAGTCCCACCAACAGCTTTCTTATCCCCATCAGAGAATTTGAACCCAACACTATAATTTTTTTTAACACTTTATAATAAGGTAATGCAAAAAGCGTTAGTTAAAAGGTATAAAGGCCCTTTTTTAAGTCCTTATGAGATGCTTATTAACATTATTAACATCATATAAGTCTTAATAATAGCATAATAACCACACATTTTTAAGCAATTATAAGAAACTTGTAATAGCATTGAAAACTTTATAATAGCATTACAAATGCTGAGTTAAGCTAACTTACCTATTGTGTCATTGTCAATCCTTTACAAAGCTTTTTTGTTGCTTTATTAAGATTAATAATACTTTATTGTGCATTTTATAGCAGTAAAATATGCACACTTTCTATGCTTATTGCAGCTACCAGATCCAAAGCGCTAACACTGCCCTATAAAGCAAAAAATGTCTAATTGTTTATATATAATCTAACAATAAACATGTTTATCATTATTCTATTATTAAGTCAGTCTTATTAATGTAAATAAACATCCCACAAGGACTTACAAAGGCCTTATTACCTAATAACTAATGCTAATTACAAGGACCTTAAACTGGCAAAAGACGGTGTTTTTGCTTTAACTTGTCATTCTGGACTTAATACTGATTGCACAGTTTAATGGCTGTAGGGATATGACACCATCTGCGTTGGTTCCCTATAAACCTTTTCCCCCAAAAAATGAAGGTCGCGTTACGGCACAAAGGTTGCGTGTCTGTCACTGCACCACCAAAACAGGAAGAGGCATCGTTCTCCCCGGTCACCACCACCAGGTAACGGTGGAACAACTGGAATAACTGTGGAAAAAAGATGGAGGAGGCAAAGAAGGTGAAGTTAAACCGAGGTAAAACAAGAGTGAACAGACCTCGTTGACTTGAGACGGTTCACAACCGGCATTCTTTGTACTTGATCAGTAAGCGATAAAACCCAAGTGTGTTTCTCTGCCCTTTCAAAGCACTGAGATCAGAGTTTCTTGGTCAAATTTGGATTCTTACGGTTGTTTTTTGCTTTGGACCGTAGCCAGGCTGATAGCGGCAGCCATGTTGCTAACACTGTGTTTGCGCCAGCGGCACCAACAGTAATACAACAGGGAAACACTCGGACGGGGAGAGTTGAAAAAGGTGTCTGTTTCCGTTTAAAATAAAGTGTTACCGCTGTCAACTGGCAAAGCTTTCACACGGCAAGGAATAAGATTTGGAGCACTTAAGTCCAGATATTTTCCAATTTAAATGTGACGTGATAGCCTTTAAAACACTGACTCAATGGCACACATCAACACAGGTCATTTGGAGTGTTATTTGATTGATTTGCCGTCAATATTCATGTTACTTAATTTGCTTATTTTCTTTTTAATGTTCTGATTGTCTTAAAATGTGTATATTGTGTTTGGTAAAAGGGCTGTTGTGTGTCAAAGTCCTCTAATTTTACACTAAAATGAGAGAAATAAACATAAACATGTGAATAAATGAATGAATAATAGGTTGTCTGTAAAAAATAAAAATAAAAAAAAAACTGGCAGCAGGTTTTTGTCGCTGGAACGGGGGCATAATCATAAATGTACATGTATTATTGCTGCTGATTGCCTTGCGATTGCCAGTGCCAGGAGGTTAAGCCACTGTTTTTTCACCTCCACATCGCAGGTGAGTCATACACATACAGGTGGTTTGGCACAAGATAAAACCAAAAGCTTTCACCCTGAAAAAGCACACAGACAGGCACCCAAGGGTACTGCATCATTCACTCTCCACACTGCTCAGTCCATCATCTGAGGTCTGTTAGGGCAGCCGGTGGCAGCGAGTTTGTGTTTAGTATGACATCTTGTGGTGGAAATAAGCATTTCAGCGTCATGAAAGTCGACCTTTCCCTCAGTGATTGTAGCATCCAAGTGTGACAGTGCTTGTGTGTTTAACTGTATAACCACGCTTTCACAAAGGATCCAAACACCATACGTATGATTGAATACCAGATTAAATTAATAAATGTTACATTGCTATACAACTATATGCAACACTTGAGTAACAGAAGATATTAGAGCCATAAAGACTAGTGTGCCTTTCTTTACTCCTTTGTATTATAAATATCCCCCTTAATAATCTGTAACTATTCAGCTATTCTGACCTTATTCATAGGCTAACACAAAAGTCAATTGTATGTTTTTAGGACTAATATTACTTTAAAGGATATTACATTGTTTTTTAATTACAGTAAGAGATCAAATGCATGCACTGGGGGTATAAAATTATAAATAAAGAATGAATGAAGTGTGGATGAAAAGAATATAATTGTAGGCTAAACATTACTGCCTGACAAATTACGTCTTTGTACAGTTAATTAAATCCAATAATGTGCCTTTAAAGGCCTCTAGCTCTGTATATGACTAATTACTGCTTACTTGGTATTTGGGAGGCGTTTATGACAGAAATTCCTTGGAAATGTGAGGCAGTCAGACAGAGGGAAAAATGTGGACTGAATCTATAGGGGGTGATGGGAAATGTAGTTTCCAGACTTTGTAAACTCACGCGTATCCTAAACATCCAAAAAGAACAAAATGTTTTGGGTTTTAATATCCACCCGATTCAAATACACCAAACACCAGAGTGCGTGCAGGCGAGTGTACTGTGGCTCACGAGGTGGACTCATTCAGAGGGAAGAACGCTAACTGACTTCAACTCCCAGAGTGCTTTGCGAGCAGCGCGGTGCTTCTGGTGGTTGTAGTAGGCAGCGGGTCGTTTCCGCGTATCTAGCCTACGTTAGGTGGAGGAATCTGCTCTGCAAAGACAAACACATGTGAAATTATTGATCAGGTAGGGCAAACAGTTTATTCTCGCCGGCTTTCCGCCCCCTTTTGAACTCGTCGACCGCATTAAAAAAATGTCAATTAATTTTTTTTATTTTCTCTGACAGTCGGTTCTTGTCTGTGTCGTAAAAAAAAAAAATGTAGAAGCTACAGCACAGTGTGCAAAATCAAGCGCTTTACATGGCGATTGCATTTCCTTTTGTTCAGCTCGCTGATGTGTCGAAATACAGCGCGGAGAAATGTAACTCATTAAAAATAAACAGTGACTGGAGGGATTCATTAACGCTGGCTACCTAGCCCGTTTCCATTTTTAGACTCACCGTGGGGGGACACGCATCCGCCGACACTCGACACGTCGGCGTTTATTCAGCTCGTCTCGGTGAAGTTGAAACATTTTAAACGCGTCAGCTGTGCAAATATATAAACCTGTAACGTTACGCTTCTTTAGCATGCAGCTACGTTAGCTAGCATTAGCACTGGGCTTGCCGCAGTTATGTTGTTTACATCCGGTTGGCTAATTTGCATCGTTGTTGTTGACTGAGTTTAGAGTAACAAGTCTGCTTAAAAACTGCTTAAATGTGTTTTTATGTATATAAATGAGGTTGTCGGGTTACACGGTGCTGTCATGTTCACTAACTGGTGTGTCTTGTGTCTCGCAGGGTTGTGTGAATTTATGGAAACATGTCAAAGAAACGGGGCAGGTAGGATCACTTCTGATGACACTCTGCTGACCTTTGGTGCACCTTTAATGACACGACAGGAAAGACTGTAAACAAAACCTAATGACTTCAACAACAACTTCAATCCCAGTGTTTCCTGTATTGAATTAAACTCAGATAAGTCAATTAATCTGTGAGTTGATCAAAACAAAAATTAAACACATACTTCTGAAGCTGAAACCATCATTAATTGGTTACTTTCCTGTCATTAATGATAATAAATGAAGAGTCTTTTGGTTTTGGACTGTTGGTTGGACAAATGAATGAATGAATGAATGAATGAATGAATGAATGAATGTCACACTGGGTTCTGGGAATTTTTTCGTAATTTTTGGACATTTCATCGACTAAACCAGTGGTGCTAGGAGGACCAAAACTAAAACTTAAAGGCGCAATACGTAAGAATTAGCCACCATTGGAATTCGTACTCCATATTACCATAGTAACCGCTAGCTGCACGGCTAACTCAGGCCCCCAGGACGAGCGCCAGGGTTTGAAGACAGTTTTCATAGTGGCCAAACTGTGTAATTACATCATCATTTTTTCCCCGTAAGCTTACATTGTGAAAGAAGCAGCTGTTAAACGGCAGATGCATTTTTTTTGAGCGCCACAACCCCCCGCATGACTCATTTGTACTGTCATAATTTGAGACATTCGGTCCGATAACATTTGGAAAGTCTAGAAGAGCCGCATGATTCAATTACTTTATCTCCATTCAAGTTAGCTGGCTCGGTCCGCAGAAATCTCTAGTGCACACGCTCTATGGACAGTCGAGTTATTTGGCTGAGCAGCTTTCATTGAAATGAATGGGACTTCGCCTCCATGGCTGTGTCCTGGTATAATTATAACATCCTTGAGCTAGCTAGCTACCAGCAGCTACAGTTAGCAGCAGTTAGCGGTCTTGGCTGGGAGCTCAGAAACAGTAATGACAGTATTGGGAGAGAGGACACGCCAGGGCTAGCTGGTTAGCATGCAAACTCCAGTAGATGTCTCTGCAACACAATACATAGACGTCTTTAACATGATGTCAAAACTCTTATTTCTTCACTTCCTGTTGATAATGTTTGTCATTTCTTGATTTTCTTTTTTTACCTTTAACGGGGGCCCTCAGGCCAAAAGCAGTGGCGTTTAACACGATTTAAACACGATTCCACAACAGTCTGACACACTTTATATTATGCACTTGCTAAATCCAGCTCTGAACCAAAGCGGAACGGAATTTAGACTGAGTAGATTACAGTGAATGGGTTTATGTAATGCATCATTTCATTTTGTGATCCATTCTTTGTAATTCAGTCTGGCATATTTGGCCTCTGTACTTGGATGATGATTAAGAATAATGTTATGTGTGATTGGGCTGTGTTTGCAATGCTAAATCTGCCAAGCATCTGTGGGGTCTTAGGCATTGGCACATCATAAGCACTACAGACACTATTTAATAAGCTAAATTAGTCATTTTACAGTAATATTGGCCCAGATAAATCCTCACACGGAGTGTTTTCTACCCACACTGTGATGTTTAGAGGCACTAAAGCAAGTTTTCATCAGTGGGATGATGACTAAATATGACACCAGTTGGATAAGCTGTAGCACCTATTCTCTGATAGCCTGACGCTTGAGTGCATATTTAACATTTCCATAGAACAGAGTGCTCTTCATTGAGTGCCCTGGGTACATATAAAATGTTCATCCTACTTTCGATCTACAGCTAATATATTAATACTAATACGGACCTTATTTCCGACGCGCTCACAGGAAGCGTAGCAGTGGGGAGCTGAGTGAAACCTCGGCGTCGACCCTGAGCCCAGACCCTGACAACCTGCTGGGCCGCAGGATTCAACACACCTGGAGGGAGAAGGGCAACGTGACCAAGTGGAAAGGCACCGTTCTGGAGCGCCTCACCGTGAACAGCTCCCTCTACATGGTCAAATATGACGGCTTCGACTGCGTATACGGCATCGAGCTCTTCAAAGATAGTCGGGTGTCCAACCTGCAGGTGTTGGCCGAGAAAGTTGGTGAGCGCTACAACATCTTTCATATCGTGGATGTATTTAAGCTTTGCTTGGGTGTGCATTTTGTAAACTGGAGAGCATTGAGGAGTGGTATTTTAACTTTTGACAATAATTGTTTTGTCTGGCAAATTTAAGAAATGTCTTCCTTCAGTGACCTAAAATAACTGATAACTGATATTAAGCAAAACTGATAGTCTGTCCGTTTTAGGTATTTTAATGGTGCTTTCTCAGCACTGTAAGATAATGTAATAATATTTTAATGCCCCACTATAATATGCCATGTGGGCGCCATAAAGTTTTCCGGTTAACGGGCTTATCAAAATGTCTTCTTCCTGCAGTGAACAATAAGATCAAGGTGCCTCCCGGGGCGGAGGAGCTGGTGGGCCGAGCTGTGGAGCATCTGTTCGAGAAGGAGGACGGTGAGAAAAACGAGTGGCGAGGCATGGTGCTGTCCCGAGCCCCCATCATGACCCACTGGTATTACATCACCTACGAGAAGGACCCGGTGCTGTACATGTACCAGCTGTGGGACGACTATAAGGACGGGGATCTGCGCGTCCTGCCTGAATCTGGTACAGCAATGAGAGCTTTCTTGTTTGTGTGCATAAAACTGTCAGCGTTTCAAATTTCAGATGCTCCTGGAAAAGGTGGGAGGAAGAGAGCAGGACAAATTTACATAGTCAGCGTTGGGGAAAAAAAAAGAGTCCAATCTCTATGCTGCCTTTTTTCTTTTTGGAAGATTTTGTGCATGATTTTTGGCTCGATTCAATTGTAAGAGCATTTCTTGTTATGGGTACTTATCATGTCGTGTCTTATCTTTAAGAGACAAGGAATTAGAGGAGACTGGGAGAGGTGAATAAATAAACTTGTTTGGTGGGGGTTAAAGTTCAGTTTCAAATTGTAGATCATTTAGTGTCTGAGGTTATCTTCCAAACATGCATCACGATTAGCATTGTCCCGTCATCACTGGGACACCTTCAGGAAGAAAGTGATTTGCCTACTCAGAGCCGGACCTACGAAGAATAGGACAGTTTGTGTTCTTAGTTTATTCAGTCATGAAAATTAGTAAATGAAGGTTTGTCTCCAAAACTACATAGTGCACCTTTGACTAATAGCTATAGATGATAATAAACAAGCGGAGAAGCAACATTTTGATATTAACATGGTTAACACTGACATCAGGATAGTAAATGCTTTCGGGGACGTTATGGGATGATGGTGAAACAAGTAACAAGTATGGCTGCTGAGAAACGATTGAAGAAGTCACATGCTCCCGTTACGCTGGTCTTATTATGACTCCTGTTTCTCTTGTCTATCATCCAGAAAACAAACATCTGCTGCCGGCAGACAGGAAGCCAGGTGAGGAACCAGAGAGCCTTGTGGGTAAACAGGTGGAGTACGTCACAGATAACGGCCTAAAGAGGACGGGCTTGGTCATCTACCAGGTCCCGGCTAAACCCACGGTGTACTACATCAAATATGACGATGATGTCCACATCCACGTCTACGATCTGGTGAAGACCACCTAGTAATGACTGTCCACTTTCATCTTCAGCTAATGGCTCCTCTCTGACTTGACCAGTCCCTCACCTGTTAAAGTGTTACAGATTTCAGTTTTCCTCCAGTGGGAGGCGATGTGCTGAAGAACAAAAGCCCTGTTTTTGTTTTTTTTAACCTCCGGAGGTTTCTTTCATTCTCACTTTACAAGACATGTTGGTCTTGATTCTTAACTTTAAGTTACCTTGATGTATGACTATGAGGTCGTCTTCAATGTAAATAGAGCAGGTCGGAGACCGGTTGTATAGCCCAGCAGATGAAATGGAGCTAGACGTTCGTTTGGGTTCAATCACACTTGTATAGTGCAACTTTCAAACTCCAAATTCATACTTTTTGTAAGCGACACATCAAACTAAAAGAATTCAGCTTTCTTACCTATACCTCTGTGTTTTACTTGTATTTCATTTCACTTTTATATGCCTGTGCTATTTATTTCATCTGGAACATCTGGCTGTGCTGCTGGTACCATTTTGGCGAAACGTGTCTGCTGTGCTTTATGTGTCTCACTGAGGTCGGCCTCAGTTTGTTGAATATAGAAGTAATATTCATTTGACCGGTGTGCTCATTTTTACCATCGCAGTGAACTGATTTCAGTTGAAGTGAATCGGCATCGACGAGACTCGACTGTCTCACATCATGCATTAAAAAAAAAAGGAGAAAAAACATGGATTACTCTTAAAGATCATGTATCATATTTCTGTTCCGTTTTCATGTAAACTGCAAGTTTTCTACATTATAATAATATATGAAAAAGACTGATGTTGATGTCAAGTTGTTTCAGCGGTGTTTGTGCTGCACACTATTTATGTAGTTCAAATCGGCCACCAACATTTGTCTGGTATTTCGGACTGAAGTCTGTATTATTTGCCAAAAAAAAAATGAATGATGTGCTATGATATTATTCAGGCCTCAAACTATTGTTCATTGTGACCCTAAGTATGTTTTTTTTCTGTAAATATAATCTGAGACATTTTTATGAACGTAAAAAACAAAGATGCTTGAAAATTATTTTCTCGTCCAGTTATTGTGAAATGCTGTCTGTGTTGCAGCGAGTGTTCGTGTGGATCCGTCGGAGTTGACAAAAGATTACATGAGTTTAATCATAGTAAACATTTTTTTATCAGATTAGACACATGAACATCTCCCTATAAATTGTTTATTTGAAGCACTTTAGGTGAAAAATGAAATTATGCAAAGTTGGCTCCTGTTGTCCAAGCAATTAATTAGCGATAATTAATTATTGAGTAGTAGATAAAGGTTTTTTGATCTGTTCTGAAATAATGACATGATGCATATTTTTGCCCTCATGTTTGATGCTATAATTCATAATCCAAGGTCCCTACATCATGGCATCCACTTTTATGTCTTTATCTATCTGATATAGTGGCGCCTTTTCAAAATGTGAATATTTTCAGAATGAAATGGTCCTCGTATGTGCATTAAACGTGAATGTAAAACCTCCCTCTTACACAGCTGCATGAGCTGAGATGTATCACCTTGACTTCTCCGAATACACTTCGAGACAGTGAATGGCTACATTTTCCATCTTCGGCATTCAAATGCAATGGGTCAAGTGACTTCACACAAAAGTTTAATTGATTGGATGCTGCCTCCAACCTCCCGAAGCACCATCTTATGTTGTGAACAATGTACACATTGCCTTACAAAAATGTTTTATAACATGGTATGAAAAGTTTCAACAACCTGCTTTTGTCATTTTGTCAACTCCTGCAGCTCAGGTGTGACTTTTTCTGAGTGTAAAAACTAATTTGATTGCAGAAGAACTGCATAAATAAAAGTAAAAGAGATGCACTATTAAGTTGGAAATTGTGAGTTGAGTTGAGTTGACCCCGACACGTGCCAGGTCCCAGCATGCTGTGTAGCATGGGAGAGATTGTAAAGATGTTTCATGTGTTCGAGTTGTCGAGATTCAAACAGAGAATTTTAATATTTACAATATTAATGAGGTAATAATACAAACTCAGAAATATACATTTTTTCCATGACTGTATAAACAGTTCTCAGAGGAAAATAATAATGTTCAGTCATGAAAAAAAAAAAAAACATCAGTCAATGAAGCTCTTTCTCTTCTGATTAAAATGTCTTCCCCAAAGCTACGTACTGCACCTTTAATGTGACCAAGCCATAAACTCAGTGATGCCACCTGTCCTCCTTTGGCTTATTTAAAGGACAACGACCAATTTTACACCAGTTTTTCACATCAGTGTGTTCTCAGGTCTTGGGGTGTCCTATTGCATATGTGAAAAAAGTAGTATAAAGCTTTTTGAGGCTCCAGAGGCTGCATGAGGCTCCACTGAGTGACATCACTAAAAGGCCTAAGTTGCATTGTGGGTAAAGAAAAGAAATCCACTGTTGTCCACAAACAGATGATGAAAACCGATAAAGCAGAAGCAGAGATATCACCGTTTTTCTACTCCACACATTCTTCTTCCTTTTCAAAACCTGGAGCCTACATTGCCCACAATGCAACTTCAACTCTAGTTCTGCTGCTTCACTTTTACTGTAGTCTACTCTAATTACGTTCCTGATTAGCTTCGGTATCTAAAGGCCACTGAAATCAGAGGAACAGAAACACGCCGTTGATCATTTCTGAATCATCTGGATGTCTGTTTATACAGCAGTGAGCTGTCTGTGTGAGATGAACATGATCAGAATCCTTATTGATGACTTTATAATTCTTACAAAGTGGGCTGTTGATGACGCTGCATTCACTGACCATGTGTACAGCTCTCTCCTTCTCAGTGTAGATTAACTAGTGACAGCAGCCGCTCTTTTTCTCTACATCGCTGTAAATTATTTACCATCAACAAGATGATATCAGAGACGACCCTGCTTCGATATTTGTCATCATTTGATACCGAGCGCAATCTGCTTTGAGTTGCAGCTTCTGTCTGACAACAGAGTTGATGTGCATCTGTTCATCGAATGTCAGCCCTGCGATGATGATGACGATCAGACATGTTCTCTCCTCATCTCTGCTCCTCCTGACCACATGTAGCCACATGCTGACTGCTGACGGCCTCTCCCTCCCCCAGAGTCCCACCGAGGTGCCAGGGTGCCGCTGACGGGTGCCAATACAGACAGCGGGGGAACAGTTGGCATACCATCACGCCAGGCTGGGTGCCCAGATAGTAATAACAACGAGGAGGGAGTAGATGCATTACACAAGGTCTGCGCTCTTGTCAATGTGTCCGATGCGATTTCTCACCTGTTGTGCACTTTCTTTTACACAGTCGTCACTGGTTTCTTTCTCTGTGAAACCATCTGCCTGGACTCTTGATAGCAGACTTTATTTGCTCAGACATAATGATTAGAAACTCAAGTATCCTTGAGTGTTAATACGTCTCTTCTCACAAGGTCATAGTAGCTTTGATTTTTTTTAATTCAGGACAAGTAAAGGAGCGTATTTGCCCGGTTGTGGCTGTGATGTGTGTTTCTGTCCCGGTCCTGTGGGTGGCAGGAGTGCTTGGGGGCCCACAAGTGTGGACACATAAAAAAAAGGGGGTGTCTTTTGTTCTCTTTTTATTATTTTCAGAACAAAATGTACAAACAAACCTGATCCTACCAGGGATATAGCTAAAGTGAAAACGGTCGTGTTCAGTGTCGACAATCCTATTTAGCTTTTAAATTTAAATAAGAAAAAAGAGATTAAATGATCATTTTTATGTTGAAACCAGAAAGCAAACCAGCCTCCTTTTACATCTTTCCTAGCCGAGAGCTGTTCATGAGCTCCATGATGGAGACGTCTTTGTACCTCGTACTGTTTATACTCTCACTCGAACGTATAAAAGGTCGTTATTAGAGAATCCTCGGCTTCATTGTTTTCTTCTGAGTTACATTATTGCAGGACCTTCCTCCGAAACCTTGAAACTTTGTCTGCATTCTTATTGGCCAATAAACAAATGCACTTGACTCTTTTGTGTTGCCTAGCAACGCCAGCCAGTCCCTGGTTTTTATATATGAAAAACCAGCATGCTGCCAATCTGGAGACTTACAGGGAGAAGCAGTGTGAATGAGACCAGCCTCCGATGCATTTTTAATTAAAACGTTGCAAGCTTTTCCTGAGCGAAAGCGGCTGCGAGCATTGTCTGGGATCATTATTAACAGGAGATGCTGACATGATTGATTTTTTTTTTTATAGGTTCAGTGGAGATAAAGATGATTCATCACTCAGATTGTAACTTAGATTCATGACGGCATTGGATTTTCAGTGATGGTGAATCAAATAATCCTCGTTTAGCATTAATCTGAAGACATTTTATGTAAATAAAGTCACTTTTTGTGCTTTTTGTGTCATTTGAGCTGGGTTTTTCTGTGTGGAGCACCCTGTTTGTCATGCATAACAAAAAATGGGGATCCTGTAAGGTCACTCATGCAGGTATCCTGGTAACAACAGGAAAAAGATGAGTACATGTGGTGTGTTTTTCAAATTGCTCATGTCTGCAGCCTCTAGCATTTTCCATCATTTTTATGCGGTCCCTTTCATTTTGCTTTATTTTCAGATATAATTGCGCTCACCTCGACTTCTTTTTATACATTTTATTGCAGCGGTTAGAATTTGACATAATGTTGAAGCGTCTCGATGATCCGGATTGATTTGAAGTCAGCTGTACTGGAGCACTTGTGTCTTCTCTGGCGTGTGAGCATGCCTCTCGCACTTCTTAGCGACTGTAGATATCTTATATTTACTCAGCTCTGTTTGCTGATATTAATCAGAGCTCAGCAAAGGCCTGGCTCTGCATCCACCACATACGCAGACATGACACTGGCAGCGAAGTCTCATGAAAAGCAACAAAATTACAAAAAAGAGGATGGATGCTGTGTGTAGAGACTCATTCACTGATTATTTCTGATCCTGAGTTCACAATGAATGCTTTCTTTTTAGCGCCATGTAGCATAAAAAGTCAGGTCAGCCTCCCGACACTTCTTTTAATAATCAGGATGAATTCCCACATTGTTGGTTTTTGTGATATCTTGGTCACCTGGTCCTTCAAAACTCAGACTCACTTCAGGAAGCGAGCGCCGTCCACTGTCCATTACAGTGCCGGAGGCAGTCACTTAAGTCCACAGAGGGATTTAGACCCTTCTTATTGATGGATGGTGTGTATTTAGTTCTCTAAGTACTCAAAGTGTTGCACATACTAAAGCGTTCAAGTAAGGTTCACTGGCAGCAGGCCAGACGCATCAGAGAGGACAGAGCGGAGAGCTCCTTGTCTTCGTCTTTGGGATCTCCTCAGGACTTGGTGTGTGTTGTAAAGTGTGTGTGGTGGTTTCAGAGGTGAAAAAAACGCATGAACACACGTTAGAGGTTCACATTCCAGTTTTATTACACTGATATAAACAGCCAGAAATGAGATGAATGAATGAATAATGAACATTTAGATGAACAAATACATTTAGCAGCATAACTGGACAGAAATTAAGTTTAAAAATAAATAATTAGAAAGGAAATGAATGAGCAATAGAGGTTAGTTCAGTCTAGTGCCAGTACTACATGTTTCGCCGAGGTTTTAGAGCATTTTACATGATTCACCTCCATGAACGTCCTTAAATGATGCTTCTGATTGAAAAACTTTGCTCGTCATTAACATAGCTGAACATTCAGTCACACAGGGGGTGAATCAGACGATTTAAGTGCATTTTTTGCACATTGTTGCAGCTGAATAAACAGGAAAACTCAACAATAAAAAAAAAGATTCTGTGTCGAAGAGCTGACGTGGACTGAAGAGCTCTGCTCGTGCTGAGAGGCAGACTGGGACTTGTTGTTCTTTGATCAGCGTCACAACAAAATCACTAGTCTTCCACTCAGCACCACCAACACTCGAACGCATCGTCTCAGCTCCTCAGCCGCCCGCTTCAGTCTGTAATGAAAGAAACAAAAAGAGAACAACCTTGTAACACCCGCAGGGCCTTGGATTACTGAAGTTTTGATTCTGCGTCGTCAGAGCCGCAGAGCGTTGTCAGGATGCGCACGTGTCACAGGTGTTGCCGAGCATCCGAGCAAACTCGGTCGAAGAGGTGTGTTTTGAGAGGAGGCTGCGAAAACTTTAGATGTCAGAGACGGAGCCACTACATGCAATTCCCATCTCTGTGTTTTCCCTCGGCCCATTTCTCTCTGAAGCCTGTTGACATTCCATCCTTCCTTTGTTGTTGTAATGCCAACCTTTCAGCTCCTCTCAAAAGAGGGAGACAGGAGGAGGAGGAGGAGGAGGAGGAGGAGGAGGGGAGGAACAGAGAGGATCACAGCACAGCACTTAGAATAAAACGCCGCTCACCATATGCAATGAAACAGAAAAGAGGGGGAGAAGCTGTGCACAATTTGCAATTACACCCTATTTATGTTTGACAAAATGGGAAAAAAATGCGAGAGCGGAGCGTCAACTCTGTGATTTTCCTCTCCAGTAAGTCACATTTGCACTGAAAGAGAGAGAGAGAGGGAGAGAGAGAGAGAGAGAGAGAGGAGAAAAGAGACAGACAGATTGTCCTGCATCTCCAGTATGTTTTCTGAGCTGGTAGCTATGCAACAAGACTGGGAGTCAGTGGAAGAGGGGGGGATGGGAAGATGGGGACAGTTTAGTTGAGAGGAAGGGAAGGAAAGGGAGGAAGGAGGGAGGGAATGAGGGAAGGGAGGAAGGAGGGGTAAAAAAAAAAAAAGGGAAAAAAAGGGGGGTAGTCCTTGAGTGCAAACTGGAGGAAAGAGGAGTGCTGAGGAGAGACTCTAAGAGGAAGACCCCAGAAGAGATAATCAATAACGTGCGGTCAACTCATTTTATTGATTAAAAAAAAGCAAAAGCTTCTCCTGCACCTGCCACTCAAACATCATCCAATCAGCTTCCCAAACAGCAGCAGAGCATTAGGTTGTGTTAATATTTACTACACATGTCAGCGTGATTTTTTTCTTTTAAAAAAAAAGCTGGAGCAGAAGCGACACATGAGGCTGTTTTCAGTCCAGCTCGCAGCTCGACAGTAGGAGCTGTCCAGTGTCTCGGTGCTGAATGACGCCCTACTTTTTCCTCCACGTCCACCTCCTCCTTCCTCTCCTCAGCATCTCGCCTCCATTCCGGCCCGGGAAAAAAAAAAAAAGAAAACATGCCACCTGTTGCTGCACTGAAGTTTTCTCTCAGGAGGTTATAAAGGGAAATAAAAGACCTCTGCTATCTGACATCTAATCGCATAACGCACAGCGACCCTGCTCCTCAGCTCGAGTCAGGGTCAATTTTTTTTTTTTCCCCCTCTCTTCTTCTTCTTCCTCAAATCACGGCGACATGACGACATGATCAACATTTTTCCCCCCCAGGCGAGGCAGGAAGAGGAGGACAGGGGGGTTGCCATTTAATTTCCCGTAAAACGCAGCTGTTTTTTTTTTTTGGTTAAAGGCTTTTTCTGCTTCATCATATCCTGAGGCGCAAAAAAAGAGGGAAAACTACAAATATGAACACGCTGCAAACGAAAAGGCTTAGCGGCTGTAAGTGCTGGACTCACCGTGTGTCGACGGGAACAACAGGTGATGCTGTTATAATGTTATGCAGCGCTTTGCTGGATGAGTAGCCAAGGCTGCGTCTCTTTCACTCTTGTGTGGTTTTTTTCTTTTTTCTTTTCCTCCTCTCTCTCTCTGTCGGATTCGGCCACGATCGGAGCTCTTGTGCGCCCTCCCCATCCGAGCTCCACGTAATGGTTATCATGATGTTACTGGGTAGGCTGGAGAGAAGATGGATCAGCGTGTTTATATACCTCTGCTGCTCCGGAGAAGACAAGGAGGAGGAGGCGGAGCGACGAGGAGTGACGGCTGCGCGCAGGAGGCCAATTGACGTGAGGTTTTTTCAGACCTTGTTAAGGGTGCGGCCCAAAAACCGGCAGCCAAACCACATTAGAGGAAAGGTTAAGGATGCATGTGAATAGAGCGTATGGAGGCTGAGGATGTATGTGCATGGGAAAGACCTTATATAAGAGACGTCCCCCCGCGCGTAATTGTAATGTAATCGAGGAAACACCTCACACCTCACACACAACAACAACAACAACACAAACAAACCCTAAATTGAAATCATGTGTCTCAAGAGGGAGTTCACCTGGGCACCTGAGCCTGCCTGCGCTGGTGAGGAGCTCACATGTAATTGAATTAAAACCTGACATCAAGATTGTGCATCCAATTAATTGATAATGGAAACAACGAGTGGGAATCTTACATACCTGAGGGCTGGGGAAATTGCAAAATGGTAAAATTAATTGCTTCGGAATACAACTGGGCTGAATACAATTTCATTTATCCTGCAGTGCACACACGTTGGCACACTTCACACACACACACACAGGCTCAGCTGATCTCCCTCCAGATTGAACGCTTAACTGTCTTTTTAACACACCTTTATGAAAGTGCCACGTGTGAAATTTACTTTCTTATGTCAACATTTTAGTCCACGTGTCAAAATGTACATGTGAAGAAGCACATTTTGTGTGATTTCATGTGACGTGTTTTGTTTCCACATGTGGAAATTTGACTACATATGCGAAAAAAAGTCAATTGTGAGTGTCCAGTTCAACATTATTTTCTTTTTTGTAAATTTTTTAGATTTTGTAGTTTTTACATTTCTAAATATTGAAATGTAAAATATACTTCTTCACATGTGAATTATACATTTACGCACACTCAAATGTTAACATAAAAGAAAATAATGTTGAACTGGACATTTTCACATTTGACTTTTTTTTCACATATGAAATCAAATTTCCACATGTGGAAATAAAATATGGCAAAATTTGCTTCTTCACGTGTATATTTTGACACGTGAACTAAAATTTCAACATAACATTTTTTTAAAATTTCCACATTTGAAATGTACATTTTCCATGTAAATGACACAGATTCAAGTGTGACGAGCTTTTTTTCCCCACATGTGGATAAAATCTTCACATGTGAAAAACAATTTGTTTGATTTGTTATTTTCACAAGTGATTGTTCGAGACACGAGACTGGATTTTTCTTCACATGTGGATTAGACTTTCCACGTTTGTCAGGATGCATAAAATCACGCAACATTTGCTTCTGCACATGTTTTTTTGACATGTGAACTAATATTTTCAATCTCACTTTTAGTTCACATATGAACTTAAACTTTAACATGTGAAAAGAGATTTATCTCACATGTGAACTGGATGTTTTCACGACTAATTGTTTTTTAAAATTAAAAATATATATATTTTTTTTACATATAGATGAAATTTCCAAATGGGAAGTTTACATGTACATATGTAAATTACATACATTCACAAGAGACTGGATTTTTTCACATGCTGACACTAAACATGTCATTTGAAATCGCACAAAATTTGCTTCTTCACATGTGAATTCCTCATTTTCACAAGTGACCTAAAACAACATTTTCCACATATGAAATTAACATTTTCACATGTGGATTACGTACATTCACATGTGACAGGATTTTTTTTCCACATGTGGATTAGATTGTCCACATGCAGAAACAAAACCTGGTGCATAACATCAAATCAAATTTGCGTCTTCACAAGTGAATTCCACTTTTTGGCTTTTTTGGACATGTGAACAAAAATTTTAACATGTGAAAATAAAATCCCAACTGGACATTTCACCACAAGACATTGGCTTTTCTCAGATATGAATGAAAATGTACACATTGAATGATATTCAATGACATGTGACAGGATTTTTTTTCATATGTGGACTAGAATATCCATATGTGGAAACAAAATCCCTTAAAATTTGCTTCTTCACATGTGATTCCACATTTTTACACATTTTTCACATGTGATGGCTATTTATTTTTACATGTGAATGAGAATTGCCACATAATTGATGTGAATTTGCTTTCAACTCACAGAAAACATCAGGAAACAGTAATCAAATCACCCCAGCCATCTCTAAAACCTAAACTACAAGAATAAAAGAGGAAACAAGTGTTCCAGTGGGAATGTAATCAGCACCATAAACTCTGATGTACACCCTCGTGTTGCATACATACATTACATAACATCATCACAGTGTCTTTTGGGCAATTACAGCAGTCTTTAAAAAGAAGAGATGAAGCTAAAAACAGATGTTTGATGTGGTGAGAGGAGTCCTGAAGAGTCTTTGTTGAATAAATGGTGTAGATTTCAGCAGGGGATGGCTCTTAAAAACTGATGTTCCCAAATATAAGTGGGTTGGGAAATAACAATCACAAGTCATTTCTGCATTAGTGCTATCTTCAAATGACATAATCGTCAAATTATACTGTTACTCATCGTTTCTGACCTCCTCGACAGTTTAGCAGCAGTTGTAGGCTGGTGGGGCACATGAGAGTGATTTAAATGTGCCATTATTGTACGTTTAAAAGCTGAGCGTTTGGGTTTCACATTTGCGGTGTAATATTATTGGATTTTTGTTCCGGTGGTGTGATGAATTTAAAACTGAGCAGCATTATCATACTCAGCAGAGTGGTTATGCTCCATGACTCCTGCCTGCTCCTCATTCATCCTATCTGAACCAGAGGGGAAACCGCCAAACAATGACCTGTCAGAGGTGAGTGTTTCCTTACAAAGAATGAAGGAGGGATTGGATTAAACCTCCTTGTGGACTGAATTTGAATTCACAATCGTAATATTTGTGAGAAAGCCTCTGCATTAAAAGGCTTTGCCAGTAATCAGACATTGAAAGCAGTCTACGAGGCGTGACTCCTTAAGAAAAGAGAGAGTGGTAACACTTTACAATAAGGTACACAAAAATATGGGTAGTTACTGAGGAGTGAGTAAGGAATTAATGAGGAACGACTTGATAGTTAATGAATCGTTAATGAGTACTTCCTGAATAATTGTGATTCGAGGACTATATAGTAGATAATGATGAGTTACTGAAGAACAGACTGGAAGATACTACATAAATTCATTAGGTCATGATGAGGTCATAAACATCTGTGATTCAACATACTGACCACGAACTTGATGAGTTGTTCCTGATTAACTATCAACCAGCTGCTGATTGGCTCGAACTAGTGATGACTCATTAAATACTTCAATCATAAGTTACTCTTTTTGTGCACCATCAAGTAAAGTTAAAACATAATACTGAGTAGTTATGAAGTAGACTCATTAAATACTCATTACTTAATCATTAGTTAATCAGTCGATGAGGAGCAACTCATGAAGAAAGTGGTCAGTGTGTCGGTTCACAAATGTTTACGAGTTAATCATTACCTAATGATTCATTAATGTAGTTTCTCCCGGTCCGAATTCGAAAATGATCCTCAAAACGTCTTCGCCAAATCCCAGTAAGACATTTTTTAAAATGTGTTGTCAGTATTCAGTTATTCAGACATGAAAAGGAAGCAACTCTTCATATGTGCACAGCTTCACTGAGCATTTGTATTTGTTCAGGACCAAAACTGGAACCCATTTATTTCATAAGAATCAATTGATCTGAGCCGTCATCACAACACAACTCAAACTAAGGAAGGTCGAACTGTCATTTCAGTTCTGAGGAAGACACCGAACAACAAGGACACCGTGACAGGGGCATTTTACTGCTGCTCTCAGGGCCCGTGTGCGACGTTTTACCAAAATTTGCAAAATCCACACAAACAATCAGCCACGACTGAATCTTTCAGTTGCTTGTTTATCCTTTTTTTGGTCAGCAAGCTACTGAATCCACACTTTAAAGGTGTTATTGATAACATTACGTTACAACACCACTGTTGTTTCGAATCATCTGCTCTCTCAAGAGGGTGCCAGTTTGTGCACTAGCTAATGTTGCTAACACTAGCTACAATGCAGAAACTGACACTTGCTGACGAACATAGATACCACGTGATACCAACGGCGTTAAACTATTGGCTGACAAACCTTGTTAGAAGCTGGGACCAATCGTCAGAATTCTTACACAGAGATAAACAAAACAATCATTTTGGACCCAGCCAGTGATAAATCCACAATCACAATAATGATTTTAAGGTGATTAAAAGTGATTCCTACAAGCTCCGCAGACGTATTATTTTTTTTAAATGATTTGTCTAGCCTACATACAAATGTTATCAATGTGACCTTTAAATGCAAAGGTGCTGCTGGGGGTGGGTGACGAGTGTCTTTTGGTAAACAAGGCACATGAGTGACCCTCCTCTGTGCTCTGTTCCCTCTGACAGTATGACCATAAAGAAGCCCGGCTTGGCCGCTGCTATTAGTTCTCACAAAAGCCTTGTTCCTTTGATATCCCTGCAGGCTGGGTATCAATGCAACTCAAGAGTCGGGCTTAGGGAGGAACCTGGGGGAAGATCCTACTCGCTGTGTTGTGAGGCTTTGGTTGTATAATGAACATCAGACTCAGCGCCTCTTGATAGAAACATCAGGAGGTAGGATTACTCATATTAGTGGTCCCCCTCCGTTTCTCCCCTCTGCTTTCAGGGCTTAATGTTAACATCTGCCCACCCGAGAGCCGCAGATGAGCCGGGAGACCGTGTTGAATGTCTTCCATTCAGATGATTTATCCGATCACTATAATGGACTTTATGCATGTTATTTAGATGACATCGTAATGGAGTCTGAATGGGGAGAAAGGCTCAGGCTCTCTGGTGTTGACAGAGGCTGTATCACGTAGACCTACCTGATCTTCAGCACACAGAAAAACACTTTGTTAGCAGTTAAATTCCAACAATCTTTGAAATATTAGACGTTTTCTGATTTCCATCTGTGAATTATAACAAAACCACAGGAGCAGAATCATTTAAGATCCTTTTTTTTCCTTCATGTATACACCCTTCAGCTGTTGTTGACGCTGATAAAAATCCATTTGCTGTTTAAATGTGTATGAGTGAGTTTGGGTAGGCCACAGGGCACAAGCAGAGGTGTGGGAGCTTTGGGAGGCGGTGAACATTCATTATTTTTCATGCTCTGGGTCAAAACTATGCGTGTGTGGGCTGGACTGGTAATATGATGAGAATTCGCAGACTTCCAGGGAACGAGGTGAGGCCGCGGGGTGTTTTCTGCCCGTTCAAAGCTCTCGTTCTGACAAATGTGGTGAGAATGAAATGAAACCATGTTAGCTGGGTGTTTAGCCTCCAACCCTCACACAGATATGTCATCATTATTGTCAGGATTTTCTCTTAGTGAGTGCTAGATCTGATTCTCACCTTCAAGGTAACATGTGTGAGGTTGATTGTTTGGGTGTGGTAGCAGCAGTGGAGCACTGAATTTGGAGCTGCTAATAGGATGGCGCCCTCTGGTGTTCACTGAGTTTGGACAACACAGAAGGTCACATGTGCTAACCGGCGTTCAGACAGGTGACAAATTAAACACAATAAATGATTTGAGGAAAAACTGGTGAGTGCAGATTTTTCCGTGCACTATGTCTCAACCTAAATGAACACCTGCATCAGCGGTTAATGAAATAAAGGACCGTGTTTTGGAAGAACAGTGCTCATCTCTGATAGAGTCCAAAGACCTGTTGAATCTGTGTAAAGAATCACAGAAGCTCGTCAAACTGTGGTTCTGTTGCCGGTGTTGAGGAAGCTACTGAGAGCTTTTACCAATTATTACAAACAGGAGAAGGTGAACCAGGGAGAAATCTAAGTTTTGGTAACTAAAGCTACTTTGTATTAAAATGGTCGAATTGAAGATGCACATATGATATGAAATTATAAGAAAATCTGATACAAAAAAAGCCAAAAGATGCCCCTCAGTTGAGTTTATTGCAAAAAAGTGTCCACTTGTGCAGCTCATACATAAACCAAAAGATTAAATGCCCCACTGTTCCAGCGCTAGGTTTGTTCGGCTTTGAATAACAATAGAGAAGCAATTGTACAATAAATCCAAAAATGAAAAGTTTTTCCCAGAATTTATGGCCCAGTTTTTTTTTTATTTAACTATACCTGAACCACAATGCAAATATGGATGAAGTCAGTGGCGGGCACAGGATGTTTGAGGGGCAAAAACTGAAAAGGGGCACCAGCGCGCAGAAAGTTGTTTTTATATTATATTTATAGTGAGGAGAGGTCACTTCACCATGTTGTGTCCACTGGAAGGGCACCCTAGAGGGCACCTGATCATGTTTTATCCACCATAGGGGCATCCAAGAGGGCACTTTTGCTACGTTTTTTTTTTTTTTTAACAGAGGATCGCCCTCCTGTTGTTTAATCAGGTGTACTTCCCTACATACTAACAATGTATGTTGCTCAGAATTAACATATAAAGGCATGTGTGAGAACACAAGACGCTGCCATGATCTGACTTTAAATCAGTTTAAATAAATGTGAAGCTCTTAACATGTCTTAAAACAGAAAGTCTGTTATAATTTGGATTCACCTCTTTTGGGTCCTAAAATGAAGAAAGTTAAATGATCCGTGTGATGATGTTCTGTTTTTCATATCGTCAACAAATCCCTCGAAAAGACCAAAAACAAAAATACCTTGATAATGTTTTTAATAAATAGCGCGTGTGTTGAGGAATACTTTCAGCGGAGAAATAAACGCTCAGTTTTCTAGTGAACCAACACAGAATCAAAATACACTACAGTGTTTTTCAGTTTTGGCTAGGACCAATAACATACAGCATATCAGGCTTTGGCTACACAGTAAATAGTAGAGTGCGTACCTCTGCCAAGGCCCAACATTTTTATTCAATCAAGCCTAATCCAATATCAAATCAAAATATTTTTAAAATTCACTAGATCCAGATTTTTATTTGGATCCACACCATATTGTGCTTACTCACAGATACCAGACACCTAAGCAAGAAAGAATTCCTGGATCTGGACCTTAATCCAGATTTGGACCAAAGGTTTATGGGGTCTGTTCTGGACTGAGACCCAATCTGATGATCTAAATATTGCCCCTTTTACTTCACAGCAGCGCACTGATTTTATTATGTCAATTTTCGAGTTATCGGACAATAAAGCGGTGACAACATATGGTACAAGATATGATCTTTTAATTGTTGATTATCTCTCAGTACAGAAATATTTTTTTTCTTTTTAACATTCTTTCTGTAATTCAAGTTGGCAGCATTGTCTTGATTTTCAAGTGGCATTAAAAGAAATTTCCAGAGTTTAGCAGTGAGACTGCCCATCAGCTTCCCTCAGATAACATTAGTAAACAAACATGCCTTTTTTCTGTACAAGATCCTGTGTACACAACACAAATAAATAGCATTCATTTAGATGTGGCACACGAGCTGACTCAAACATTCAAACGGAAACAAAAGAAAATAAAAAATGCGGATGTTATGAAATCAGATTTAAAAACAAACAAAAATAAAAAACAGAAAAGCATGGCTGCTCAAAACAGGGTTAGTGGTCTGAAGTAGCAAAAGACAAAGTGCCTCCAGCGTGAATATCTTAGCAGAAAGCAGAAGCTCTGCACAGAATAGCATTTAACTCTGATTTAATCCCAAATGTTTTTTACCATCTGTTTTAGTTGCTGTTACAAACTACACTGATAAAACAAAGTGTTTTAATTTCGCCCCTCTCTCGCCTGATTTCCATTTAGGAAATTAGAGAAACAAAGATCAATGAAAAGCTTCAACACAAGTCGCATTAAAATCTTCTCATTTCCATGTGAATTACAATTGCTCTAATGTTCAGTGTAGTCAATAGTCTCCTCAGATGTGCCATTATGAGATTCTTCTTCAGAGATTATGACACAAAGAGTCAATACTGTTTACTATAGTTATTAGTCTTAACATCCGACTAAAATGAAGCTTGTCAGATATAAAAAAAAAGGAAGGAGCTCAGGATCATCTGTCCAATCCTTCTCACACTTAATAGCACAGAATTATTTTGTTTGTTGCGAGTGTACATGAAGCATTATTTCCTCTCATAAAATACAAAAAGACGAGCGAGTCTTTTCTCTTCAAACCCAAACAAACCCAAAATGTACTCCACAGATAAGACCGAAACCTGCAGTTACACACATAAAAGGAAATCTACCAGCCTTTGTAACAAACACACGAGTAAGAACATGTTAAAAATACGTAAAAAAAAAAGAAAAAAAAGAATTAAAATAAATAGACAATCAAAACAACAAACTCAATATTTGGCAGGTGAGCACAAATCAGTCTGTAAACAAAACATAATCACGTCGGGGGACAAACACCCCCAGAACTCTCCTTGTCGTCAGAGATCACTTGTCTGTTGGAGGAGGCAGTGGCTCCAGCATTCAGGAGGAAGTGGAATACTGTACGTATGTAGGTGTGTATTCATGTATGCATCTCCTCTGCCCTTGAAACTGAGGCTGCGCGGCTCTCCAGCTCCCTCCCGCCTCCAGCTACGACCTGGCTAAATAACTAAGGGCAATCGAGGGGGGCCCTCTGTAGACTACTGAGGTGAATACTCAAAGAAGGGGCCCGTTTACAGATCGACACATGCAAAGATAAATTTCCTTCCTGGCTTTATTCCCTCGTAGTACAGAGGTGTGCTTACTACCGGATCCTGGTGAAGAGGTTCAGCACCGACACTGATTCCTAAGAGAAGGAGGTGAGAGACACACAGTTACAGACGGATGTGGGAATGTGACAGATGGAACAAGAGCAAAGCAGCAAAAGCAGGGCGCCACACTCGTTTTTTTACACTGGTGCGCCTAACTTTTTCATTTAGGTGCACTAGCACATAATCTAATAATAAAGTGTAACTTAATTTATTAACACATGATGTAAATGATCCTGTAAACAGGAAAAAAAGGTTGAAATACACATTGATAATCTCAATTGTTTTTAAAAACAAAATCTAAATCCTAGGTGCACTGGTGTGACCAATGAAAATGAAAATGTTTAGTCGCACTTGACAGGTTTTTGGGTGCATGTGCAACCAAAATAGTTGCACCCTGGAGCCCTGATTGTGGATATAAATCAGGTGTGTCACTGTTTTGGTCAAAGTGTCACTTAACATTTTCATTGGTTGCCTCTGCAGGAAAATGTAACCTATAAAAATGTAAGCAAAGATGAGCTGGATGTGTGTGTGGGTGTGTGTGTGTTGCCTTTTAACAAAACATAACATATAAACCTATTTTCTTTAGATTTACACTTTGTCAGCGTATAGTTAATGTGAGGTGCACCAGTGCAACCAGTGTGCAAAGCTAGTCTGCAGTCCTGTAAATACAAGTGAGAAATAAACAGATTTCATACCTTCGTGGATCTCATCTTGCTGAAGACGTTCCAGAACCGAAGCGTTTCATCTCCGGCTCCTGTGACAATGGCCTCTCCATCAGGGGACATGGCCTGCACACAAACTCATTATTACACACTGAATTTGGAGTCTTATAATCAGGGGTACTTTTTGTTTTAGTTCCCTTCCAGTGTGGGTGGCTGCTGAATAAGTTGCTCTACAAAGCAGCACTTCAGTAAAAGCATCCAGAAATGTTAAGGTCAGAGCTCATTCTAGTTTTCTATTTTATTTACCTGCGCATACAAATAAGGATGACGAATCAAAATACTTCAAAAACCAAAAGCTAACATTCTTTTCCAGCAGTTGTTTAGCAACTTGTTTTTTCCTTCAGTTTTAGCTCGCCGTTATAACCTTGGGACAGTTGAACCAAGCGTCTGCAGACAGACATAATGTAGAAACACACAGTATATACTGACCAGGTAGAGTACTCTGTAGGAATGTCCAGTAAGTTTGGCCACTTGAGTGAGAGAGGGATACTTCCACACCAGGATCTGGTTCTGGGAATAACCGTGTGTGCTGACCTGCAGAACAGACACAATATTTTCTACACATTTATCTCCGACTTAAAGGAACACTGTCAGTTCAGGACCTGTGACTGTATACTGTCAATTAAAATGAATAACAATTACATCTCTGCTTCCAGTACAGCGGGTTTATATCGTTAGCCTGCCTTAGCTCAAACACTGAAAACGTTTTTTTTTTTTTACATGTTGCATCTTGTTTGATAGCAAGAGAGTCACCAACGCATCCAAGAGAATGCACACTGCTAAAAAACAGTTCCTTGTAAATAACTGTACTGCACCTAAACATAAACAAAACCACTTTACAACAGCAGCTGTCCAAATCAAACCTTTCAGCTGACTCACCAGTTCATTTGTGTGCTTGGACCAGGCCAGGTTGCACACCTGAGAGCCGGTGTCCGTGCACTGTAAGGGCTGGCCGGTCAGCGTGTTCCAGAAGCGGATGCAGCGGTCGGCGGTGCCACCTCCGGAGGCCAGCAGGCCGTGCTGGTGGGGAGACCAGGCGATGGCCTTCACCGCAGCCAAGTGCTCTGTGTACTGCTGCACCGGGAGGACGCTCGAGTGATTCCACACAAGTAGCTACAGACAGCAGGGGATCGAGAAGTGAGTCTGTGATTTCTTATGAAAAAGGAGCCTTGATACTAACAGGTGAGATTCTCTGTCTTGCAAACCTTGTTATCGTTTCCCCCCGAGGCGAGCAGCTGGTGGTCTGTGCTCCACTTCAGTCCGCACACTTCCTGTCTGTGTCCTTGGAGACGGCGCTCAGACTGGAGAGGCGGGGCTCTGATGTCGCGTTGCAGGATCACCCGATCGCGGCTCCCAGACGACAGCTGGTCCGCGTTCCATGCCAACGCACCTGGCAGCAGAGGATGAAAGGCAGGTTGAAAGGAAGGTGATTGACCGACCGGGAATGAGGGATGTTGCTAAACAACTGCGTGAAAATGAACTAATGTTATTAACATTTTACTCCTGTAATGGTCTCCACCTCCATCTCTCCAGCCTCTTAACTCACCCACTCTGGCTGTGTGTCCTTCTAGCACAGAGAGCTTCTTTCCTGCTGCGGCATCCCAGATCTGTACGTAGCCTTTATGAGTCCCCACCGCCACCAGGTTACCCTAAAAATAGACACAGTGCACAGAGAAGCTTTAAACAGCATTCACAAAAAACCAAAGGACATCTTTAAGGTTTTTTTATGTAATCCAACAACATTTTGAAAAGATGACAGAGAAACTCACCCTCTCTGACCAGCCCACTGATGTTACCGAGTCTCCTTCTACAGAAAGGTCACACAGACGTGTCACCTAAAAAGATGGAGAGGAAAATAACAAACATTAGCACGGACATCTAAGAGACACTGAACACCTCTGCTTAATGTCTCACTGCACTCAGCTAACAGATCACACACACACCTGGCTCGTGCAGGCACTCCACAGGTAGACACAGGTACCCAGTCCAACACTGAGCACGTTCAGAGAGGACCAGTCCACTAAGTTGAGGTAGAAGTCATCCTGGAGCTCGGGAGCGTCCAGAACTTTAAAAGGAATTTTGGATATTTTGCGTGTAGGTTTCCTGGGTGATCGCAGCAGTTTCTGGCTGCAATGCACAACACAATTTGGTCAAGAATACAAGCCTCCTCTCCACAAACGAAGGGGATAATATCTGAGGGATGATGAGGAGATATTTACCTGTTGCTACTGACAGGCGATAGAGAATATGGAGAGACTGTGTTTCCATCCTCTTCTGGCAGAGCCCTCTTAGCACTTACAGAATACTACAAAATACAAACAAGATGATTGGAGATGCAGGAAAAAAATCCATGAAATAAGATTAAAAGTAATGTTAACTCTTTTTACACTAAAAAGGCTCCTCTTGGCAGGGGTGGATGGCTGCAGACGGCGGTCTTCTGACTGCGGGTCCTGGACTTTCTCGATGCCTGCTCCCAGCAGCTCGTTCTTCAGCAGAGCCGAGTAAGCCAGGCCATCCGCTGAAGGAGGAGACAGAAGGGAAATCAAACCAGTCTGTCGAAATGATTAAGTTCAAACACTGTGGCCCCTCTGCAATTTCTTATCCCTCTCTCACATCTGTAAAGATCAGGGAGAATTTTTCACTGAGCTTTGTTAAGTCTTTATCTCCAGTTTCCATGAGCCTGCCCAGACGACGTAGTAAACAAGAGAAGGTCAAATTATCCAGTTTGACTGGAGCAGACAAGATAACTGTGGAAACGAGCTGAAAGAGGAATAAAACTCAAAGGAAACAAGCAGCTGCAGGAGGGAAGCACATCTGTCTTTGGGGCTGATAATCACAGGATAACTCTGATACGTCACTATCATGATCAGTTCCCTATGATAATTAAGGTGTCATATCATCATACAGCCGATTCTGCAATACACTTTAATATTTGATTCATCATTTGTCATTCTTTGAGCAGAAATGTCTCAAATTTTGAGGATTTGGTGCTTTTGTTACTGATAAAAGACAGTTAGCTGAATATCTTTGGGTTTTGGAATGTCTGTCGTATCATTTGCCTAATCAATTGATTAATAAAAAAAATCTACTGGAAGATGAATCAATGACGATAATGACTGTTAGTTGCAGACCTTTACGTCACTACATGTAAATATTACAGACACTGTATCACAATATATTATCTGTCTCCAGTCTCTTGGTACAAATGTGGATTGGTTACCTTTGTTGCTGTCAGTTGTGCCGTCTTTGGTTTTCCTGTTCTGATTGTGCGACTTTTCAATTTCCTGTGCCAGAAAATTAAATAAATAAATGATAAGTCTGAATCGCATCTTTAAACATGTTGTGTACAAGTATTTACAAACGAAAAAATAATGCTAATAGATAATATGTTTCCTTCTAAGCCATAATCAACACTCTGAACTTGAGAACACTGTTCTTTTGACAGGACAGACCGTCAAGTCCTTGGTGTAACGCAGCAGACTCACATTGATGCGGTGGAAGTTGACACTCCAGTTGGCTCCGGCGCGGGAGGGAATAAAGCGATCACCATGCTTGCTGGGGGAGGACAGGGGGGAGCTGGTAGGTGTCAGAGCTCGCACTGCTCCTACAGCTTTCTACACAAGGACAGGGGAGAGGAGAGCATTTTCTGACTGGAGGCCAAACACACAAACGGGCCTTGGACAGTGATTTAAAAAAATGAAAATAAAACAGGAAGATAATATAGGAGGCAGATGGTGCATTTGTTTGACGTGTTAACAACAGAAGGCTACATTCACAAAACCCAGTCATTTGGCTGCTGAGGTCTTGTTACCGCTCAACACTAGTGACACTGTTGGATGAAAGAGACTGGCCTGTTAAACTGTTAATTCTTCCAACACATTGAGAGTAACACCCTCTCTGCCCATCTTATGTCCTTTGCTTGTTAACAATCTTCTTTGGGCGGGGCTGAGGGTGCAGGGATCATCATGCTAGGATCGAAATAATGAAGTCATAAAAATCATGCTAATCGATGCTGTTAGCCTTGGCTCGATGAGGAGATTTATGTTAAGTCTTTTTAAGAAGTATTGATTGAAGATGAAATACAGACCCCGTGTGCAAATGGAACTACAAGCGTGTGTATTGTTTACTTACTATGGGGCTTGCGTTCTCATTTTGGATATTGATCTGCCTGAGCAGCCTGCACTCATAGTCCTGATCCATGGTGCCTGAAAACAGGATAAGAGACTGATGAACACAATCATGAAATCCCAGCACAGTTCTCTGAATGCACAAGTCAGAAATCAGGTTAGCAACAGACACTGGTACTCTCATTGTTACAAGCTGCTGACTTCTGGTATGTGTCTGAAAAAGAGGGAGGGTGTCTGCCAGTAAAATATATATTTCTACAAAAATTCAAGTGTACTCTAATCACAGCTGAGCCAGTTTAGCTCATGTGAATCACCATGTGATATAAGATGACATAAGCTGTGTAGCACTGCACATTGTTCTTACACTACTCAAAATTAGTCGGGGATATTGGGATTTTTCAGTGTTTCACTTGATTGTTAATTCTGACATATCTGAATTTTTATTTTGTGAATATGTTTAGTGCCGAAGAATAATGTGACACATTTCACCTGACTTTTATCACATATCCATGCACATTTGCACCGAATTCGCAATATACCTTACTATTTCTGAACCAATCGATTATTCTACTGTGGGGGGAAAAAAGGGCCTGCAAATGATAAGCAGATGTTAAGCTTTATAAATTATTTTGGAGAGGAATGCATAACCTAAGCACTGTTATTAACTTTCTATAGACCACCTAACTGATGAAGACTAACACCCCAAATCCAATCACTACTGGAGGGTAGTTCACTCATTAGAGGACAATGAGTGTCACACGAATCAGAGACACGAATCATGTTTATTAGTTAAATCAAATGACATAAATTACGTCATCAATGTACCAACTTTACAGTCACCTTGAGGAAGTACTCCTAAAGATGCTCTTGGAAGAAATCTTGACAAAGCTTGTGGTGATAAATGAGCTTGGCAACAAAATGTCTATCAGGGTTGATGGCATGAAGGATCCACCGATGCGATTACAAACCAAACAAAGTCTTGGTCGAGACAATTCAGTTTAAATCTCATTTAAATTAGCTAACCTGGGACAAATCTATTCGTAATTGACAATGACATCGGTGAGTGTACGCTACACGGTCAGCTGCGGGTGGTATCAGCCTTCTGCTAACAACAAATTATCTTAATGAAAACCAGAAACGTATAACTCTAACAAAAGGGAAAAAAACAGTTTTACAGCGTGTATTTGCTTGCTAGTTCCCGGAGACAAAGGAAACCCGTTGTGGTGGTTATCGCTGATCTGTAACAGCGACAAAAAACGATTCAGAAACAATAATGTAGCCATCAAACACACAGAGCTATGCTGATGCTAACGCTAGCTCCGCTGGCTAACCTACAGTCAGATAAGCTAGCTAGCCAGATAGCGGCTGTCGGGCTAATACATTAGCTACATTGTCTGTTCACCATCTACACTTGAATTAACACCTACCGTGCCCCGATAAACTCTCCCCGTTTCGCGCCGTTGAGTTGTTTTCCTTATCGGTGTCGATTCCAGTTGAAACGTCTTGTTTTACGTGTTTCACTCTTAAAAAACAGAGCTTGTAAGACACAAATGTTTTCTTTTGCCGAGCGTTCAATTTTGGCTCGCAAAGCATCACGGGTAGGCAGTGACGTCGCTGTTTTTGAATCACACATCTTGCGTTGCTAAGGAAACGTGCCACAGTCACAGTGCCTCCTATCAGAGGCAACAATGCCTCCCACATCCTCAGCAGGGTGAATGTAAAGCATGACAAGCACAAATTATTAACATGCCAACTGAGCCGATGCTGCACAGGGACAGCAGCCTGGGTCAAACCACAGAGCACAACATTAGAAAAAAAGCATTTGATGAAGCAAAACTATAGCTAGTTATCAGTCATCTCTCTGTGACATTATACAAATGTATTTTCAAATATTAGTGGTGATACATGTATCTATTTTCAATCAGATATACACGTTTTTTCACAACAGACTGGGCACAGCGGAGATGTTATTGACAGTGACTGTAATATTCAATCAATGCATCATTTCCAGCTATCGACAAGTATTAAATGACAATGATTCAATACACAACTACAATAAATTTAATTCAACTTAACAGACGACACACACTTCATGAATTTAAAGTATTTTTTATTTTTCAAATGGCTTTATTAGTTAAAGTTAAAAAAAAAAAAAAAAGGATGCCAGTGAAACAAATATAATCTAACATGAAGTAAAAACAGACTTCACACATTTGATGTGCAGTAGTTTAAAATAAACACATTCAATGACATATCCTCTTTGTGGTTATAGACTCCCGACTGCTGGAATAAACATGTTTGCCAATTTGCAGCATACAGCGATTGCCACACAGTATATTAATATGAATGTTTTTTTAAAAATCAAAAAAGAGTCCGGTATCCCAACATGGTCCAACGGTTTAGTTGAAGGAAAGTGCCACGGAAAAGGTACAGTATGTTCAAGTACATTGTTGAAATTATAACAACAAAAAAACCCTTAACACCCAGTAATGTGCAAAAGTATAGTTTTTAAAACTAAATAGGCTACAAGATGAATGCATATTAATAATAGCTAAACATTTTTTTTTCACATAAAAAAAGTAAAATAGGTGGCTCAACTCAGCAGATCGAAAGGCCCATGCGGTTAAAGTCAGAACAGTGAATGCTGCTGAAGATTTTCTGAATCGGGCAGGGTGTGTAATAATCATAAACTTTTTCAAATCCTGTGTGTTCACTTGATTAATAACAGTGGTTTACACCAAATGTTCAGATGTCTTGGACTGATTTTCTTTAAACAAATAGTCCTGAAAGAAAGTCACAGCCACACTCTACAGCACAAGTACAATCAAAGGCTCTAAAAATGACACTGTCTAAAAGTATAGTATGTCTAGTAGAAAAAAAATAGTATAAAACATGTTTTATACAACTAATTAACCAAGCAAAGTGTGAAAATGATACAGAAAATGAAATTTAAAATCCATAAACTGAAAATAAGACAATGTTGTTGAGTTTTCCGCCACAGCCCTATGTCACCTGTAATGATTGACAATGACGTGAAGGTAATAATCAGAGCCGTCACTTTACAAGGCGTCAGCATACGAAGATCCAGAGGTACACTAATACATTCAGCGCAGTGAAGATCAAAAAAAGCTCGAGTGCTTATAGTAACATTTTCAAACCAGTGAGGAGTGAATGTTGGAATGGCAGGTTGAACTAAAATGAAATAAAGTACATCTGGACGCAGGATGCCGGACTACAGGGAGGAGGTATCTCTAGCCACAAGCTGCAGGCCGTTGCTCACCTGGAAGCGAGTTTCATCTGATATACCATACTGCTCCAAAGGGTCCTGAGGAGAGACGAGAGGATGAGGAAGAAAGAAAACAAAAGCTCAGTGTTATTGAAGCAGGATCAAACTTCATATTAAACTGGTTAGTTTACAGAAAACACACAAAGACACAAACAAACACAATTTTTTTTAATCCCTAGTGTGTTTCGGCAGGTAGTCTGGGTTTGATTCAATGAGGTTTTGAAATCTTTGAGACTTCGACCTCCGACCTTACACACAGTGTAAGTGAGTGGAATTTAATTGGCTGCTCTTACAACCTCCAAAATAACCTCAACAACCGTCTTTTTCCCAGAACTACTACTACTTAATCGTCCTCTATTAATCTACCCATCTATCTTCTTCTGATATTGGTGATACTGAGCATTTCATTGGGTCCTGCATGGCACAAATACTCTTAAATTCTTCCCAGTATGTTTGATAGGAGCACCATCTGTGTGGCACTTAGTGTAATAACATGCTGCTGTGAAGGTTGTTACCTTGCCAGTGAGCCTGTGGATTTCAGTTCGATAGAATATCAGGTTCTTCCTCATGAACTCGTAACTGAAAGAGACGAGACGACAAATTAATTTGATATTCGAGAGGGAAACAGCGTTCAAACGAACACAGTAAAGATCGGGGCTGCAACTTGGTTTGTAATATATTTGTGATAAACCATTTCAGTTCAGTGCATCCTATCAACCAAATCATTGCAGCTTTATTGGTCTATCACTGTCTTGATACAGAACCTCTAGGCATATATGGAAAATTAAAGCCCCTTTTCAACCAGAAAGCACCCAGGAAGCTTTGTAACAAACACAAATAAGAAACTGCTGTTCTACGATCGTTCTCTGTTTGACAGCATTGTAGTTTTCCCACCAAACTTTAAAACAGGACAATGTCAAGTCATGATGGACCAGCTGGAAACGGTTCAACACAAGTCACAATGTTGACATTGTGTCTCTGGAAACAGCTGCATCATTCATTTGTGATGGCTTCACCCATGTGAGTCTATTACTAGAGGCTAAAACACACTGAGGTGTAAGTTGTTCATATAACGTCTCACTGCACATTAAGACCAGCAAAAGCAAATACCAGCGCCCGAGCAATGTTTACTGCTGCAGATATGTGAACACAGCTCTTATAGTAAGTGTTCTAATAATGTTCATTCATAAGAACATCGTTTTGTACATATTAAATATGTTGATGAAGGTTCTCAGTCAGCCAGGTCATGGTGATTCTACTTGCCACATCGTAGGCAACTGGACTTGTTTCAGTTTCTTGAAGACGTTTCACCTCTCGTCCAAGAGGCTTCTTCAGTTCTTACTAACTGGAGAAGACAGATGGTTTGAAAGAGGAGTAAAAGGATCCATCTACGTCAAACTGGAACGACAGAGGAGGTGGCCTATGACACTACCTATCACCCACCTACAATGCAGTACTGAGTTCCCTCTCCAGGCAGCTTAACAACCATTCACACCTGGGCTCACCTAGCCCTAGCAACCCACATGAAGGTGGGTTGGTTCAACGACCCATACGTGGCCATAACGACTCTGAAACTGAGAGTTTCGATTAAAAGCCTGCAACTCCCCTCCAGTTAGTTAGAACTGAAGAAGCCTCTTGGACGAGAGGTGAGACATCTTCAAGAAACTGAAACAAGTCCAGTTGCCTACAATACAGCACACAATGCTAACAAATTAAATAAATTGTTAGAGCCTTAACTGATGTCTTATAGTGTATTGTTTTACCATCAGAATTACATTTGGGAAATTGGCTCAATAATTGACTAAAATCACTCCATAAAGTTAATTTCTGTCAAACTGCCAGCAAAATATCAAGATCTTGGTGTCTGTTAATAAGACGGTAAAGACACAGTCCTACCTGGCCTTGATAATGGCGTCTACCCACTCCCCACACTGCTCTTCAGAGTCGCACTCAAACAGATACTTCCTCTCTGCTTCATCCAGAAATGCTACAAAAGAAGCACATAGGATTACTCAGAAATACATGATGCAAAAACACAAATAGTAGAGACATAATGGACTATGATTTTGGGGTTTTTGCCTTTCCTGTATTGTGTTATGTAGCATTTTTGTGCATGTAAAATGTCTGCAAAGTGGAAAAACCCCAAAGTCCACACCTAAAGTAGCCACTCTCTCCCACAGAAAACACCTCCTGCACTGCCTGAAACGCCTGGTTTGGAGTCGAGCCTTTACTTTGTAACTTATGTGCGTCACAATGTAACAGGGGTTATATAAATATATATTTTTATATATTTATTATACAATATATACACTCCAGTCAGTCAGCGGACATACAGTTACGACTGCTGTAGTGGCATTATTTTCTATCACACTACCTTGCTCGGCATGACCCGCCCTACTCTGCCTCTGATTGGCTACATCCTGCCTGTTAATGCTCATGTGCAGCTCTCACCAAAGATTGAACAGAGGCGAGATGTCTCACTCCGTAGCTTGAACGGAGCGTTCAAGACACAGTGTGAAAAGGGATGCTGCAGCAATGCACCATGAGAAAAATAATGTGTTTTTTGAAAATTAAACTATGTAAACCTGTGCTACTAGGACCCCCAAATAAAAGTATGAACCTGAAAATTAGCATAATATGACCTCTTTAAGATACATTGTCTTTATTGCTCTTCAGTGATATGTGAAGTCAGGAAGTGAAGGTTGTTCATGTGAAATGTAATTCACCAATAGAGAAGGTCTGGCTGTCCTCCTTCTCCACCCGACACTGCTCCAGCAGCAAAGCTCCAACTGGCTGACAAACAAAAAACAAAAAAAACATGAACTTAATTTTCATACATGTGTTTGTCCTTTGCAAAGAGGACAAAGGTGTGACATGCTGTGATAATAACTGCAGCACGTCCAGGTGTTCAAACAATGACTCAGCTGACCTCCTCCTCATCAGTCCGGAAGTAAAAGAGGAAGTTGACGATGAGTTTCACCAGCCTCTTCTTCACAACTGTGTGACATCAGAAAGGGAAGTGAGATTAAACTTCAGACAGACAGACATACAGTACAGCTGTCTCCACAGCTCGTGTAGCCTGCGGTGCTGACCCAAACATTAGCTTAACATGAAACGGAAGTGAGAGTGAGTAAGAGTCGGTACCGTCTCCCTTCTTGGGTCCTCTCATCCCCAGCTCGGCTGCCTTCTCTGACGGCTGGCGGCTCAGGGACACCAGCTCCTTCTCGTTGAAACGCATCACGCTCACTGACGCAGTAAAAACACGGTCCGCACACACTTTCACTGCGGCGGAGACATTCCCACCACGACCGAGGACAGAACCGTGGACCGAGCAGAACAATAGTACCGGTACCGTCGACTAAACGTCCCCGACTCGCTGCCTGGTGTTGTCTGTAAGCGACGGAGTGTGTCTGGTCATCTCTGCGGTCAAGCTAACACCGTGGTGTCGGACACACCGGACACACAACACACACACACACACTCCTCTCGTCTGGCAGCGACACTCCTCACTGGTGGTAGTACGGCAGGCGGTGAGGGTCAAACCAGGCGAGAAGCGCGTCATAAACCAGAAGCACTTTCCAGGGTGCAGCAGTGAGATCCAGGTAGTAAGTGAAAGTGAAAGTGTTTTATACGAAGCCACACTGTAAAAACCAATATGCTGCAATGGAAGAATGTTATATAAGTAAAAGTACTTGTAAACCACACTGTAAAAATACTTTATAGTTGCCTAGAAGTATAAAAATGAATTCTTCCAAGTTCAAATCCTCGCTTTTGTTACACTGGAACCATTAAAGGTTATTGCATGAGGGAAAAAGAACAAAACAAAGGCATAAAATTATCAAAATTGTTGCTAATTTATTTCCTGTCAATCCACTTTTTGATTAACTGTTGCAGCTATAGCCCTGTTTATACTGTTGGGTAGTTTGATTTGTAACAAAACATCCTCTTTTATAAGTGTGTTAGTCACAGTTTTGTAATTTGTAAAGTAACTGGTAACTGCAGCTATTAAAAAGATGCAGTGAAATAAGAATTAGCTTACAATATTTCCCTGTGAAATGTGGGGTAGAAGGAAAAAGTGCAAGTAAAAGACAATACTCAAGTATGGTACAAGTACCTCAAATTTGTACTTAAGTACAGAAGGCATACTTGAGTAACTTAGTTACATTCAATTATTGATTCAGCCCTTTAAAGTGGCATGGTAATGTAGGCCTAATGTGCTGCATGTCCAAAACCACACTGGCATCATGTGTTGTAGATGTAATTCACTTTCCTTTTTTCCCTTTTCTCTACATCTTTTTTTAAAATTTTAAAATACATAAATAAAAAATACTAACAGTTATTTTCGTTATCGATTCTGCAGATTTTCATGATCAGTCAATTAATCTTTTAGTCTATAGGTGTCTATAGGAGTCTAAGGTGACATCTTCCAATATATTATTTAGTTAAAAACCCAAAGATTCTTCGTTTACTATCATAAATGTTAAAGAAAAGCAGCAAAATCCTCCCATTTAAGAAACTGAAGCCAGCAAATGTTTGACATTTGACATTGTTTTGATCAAATAATTGATTAATCGACCAATCGTTGCAGCTTTAGTCGTTGGTAACGTGTAATCTGTGAGTAATCATCACTTTTGTCAAGAAAGCCACCTGGACGTCGCTCCGGTCCACCAGGTGGCGGTAGGAAGCACCGGAAGCCGTTTGCAAACCACCAAACACCGAAGAAGAAGAAGGAGCCGCTTGAGCATGCGCACTACAATTCTACGTCGGCATGATCATAACGTCGTGTAGCAGGTGAGTGTTTTGGACAAAGATAAGTGTTTTAAAATATCCCGTCACGTCTAGGGATCGTTTCTCGTGTAATTAACAATCTTTTATGACTTGTACAGAGTTTTATACGCTTCTCGTGTCTCTCGATCATTCCGATTTGTTAAAATCCTATGATTACTTGTTGGTAACACCGTTAGCTTAGCACTAGCATTGTCGTAAACCATTCAGTAGCTAGCGGTACGTTGCACCAACACACTTCAGCTAGCTGGATTTTGTTGAGCTCACTTAAATAGAGAGCATTTGTGTTGTAGCGTGATAAAATGATCATCCTAATTGATGTAAATTATCAAGAATCAAGTAAATATCTGGCTAAATCACTCTGCTGTTAGCGTTTAGCTTACTTCCCAGTAGTTAGACCTGTCCCTTGAGAGGGAAGTTAGCATCAAGAACATCAGTCAAGAGGGCTCTGAGGAGTAATTGTACAGTTTTATAACACTTGAAATGCAACTCAGATTAATTACGGATGTAGTTATGGTAACATCAATCTTAAATATAAAGGTAAATATTAAGTATAAATGAATTATCAATATGGAAAATACAGTTAGTAGTCAGTTAAGAGGTAGTGTTACCACAATCCAGGAATACATGGCAAGGTAATAACAGCAAATATTGTTCTTTGTTAACATCCTAAAATGTAATCTAAAACGTGTGCTTTATTTTTCCTCAGATAATCACGAAGGATCTGCCTCGAGTACCTTTCTATTGTGTGTAAGGTAAATCCACGCAAACATGGATTTCCAGCATCGAGCTGGAGGGAAGACGGGCAGCGGCGGGGTGGCGTCCGCCTCTGAGAGTAACCGTGATCGACGAGAGCGGTTACGTCAGCTGGCCCTGGAGACCATCGACATCAACAAAGACCCCTACTTCATGAAGAATCATTTAGGATCATATGAGTGTAAACTTTGTCTGACACTTCATAACAACGAGGTGAGGAGATACACAATGAAACTCTGTGAGATTTAGTTATCTGAACTTGGTGCTATTGCTTGGTATTTTGTTTGAAACCAAAAAATCACAAGCTGCTCTCGTCTGTATTTACAGGGCAGCTACTTGGCTCACACACAAGGAAAGAAACATCAGACCAACTTGTAAGTCCACATCTTGTCTACACCCTAAATTCTGCTGTTGCGTTGTCATCTGTGTGGTGTTTAGGAGTTTTTTATTGGTTTATGTCGTGTTTACTGTTACTGATTAATTTCACTTCACCTTTCCATGACTTATAAACCATTTCATGGTTGCTGTGAAGAATAATAACCCATTGTGTCCAGTGTGTAGGTGAAAAAACACTATGTTTTGTTTGTTTTAGAGCGCGGAGAGCAGCCAAGGAGGCCAAAGAAGCTCCTGCTCAACCGGCTCCAGCAAAAGTTAAAGTTGAGGTCAAGAAGTTTGTCAAAATTGGTCGACCAGGATACAAAGGTAAGCTGGCTGCATGGTTATGAATTAGTGCAGTTCTCTATGTAGTTTACCATGATAGCAGTTTAAGTGCAAATGTTTTGTGCTTTAATATATGGGACATGTGTTTCTCCTTTTTCTATAGTAACCAAACAGAGGGACCCAGAGACCGGACAGCAGTCCTTACTTTTCCAGGTCAGTGTTGGTATCGATCCCTATGTAAAACATATTGTTTTGTTTTTGTTGTTTTGGGAAAGTTCTTAAACAAAGTAAATTCATATTAAAGGTCCACTTAATTTCCACTGCATTGTACAGCTCAGTACCTGTTTATCTTTTCTCTGTTCATCAGATTGACTACCCAGAGATCGCTGAAGGAATCGGACCCAGGCATCGTTTCATGTCTGCTTACGAGCAGCGCATCGAGCCGCCTGATCGTCGCTGGCAGTACCTGCTTCTGGCTGCAGAACCATATGAGACTATTGCTTTTAAGGTGAGTGAAAGCTGCACTTCTGTTGTGCTCTTGTTAAGAGTTGTCTTCTTGCGGTTGTATAAAATCAACATCTTTGCTCTTTTAGGTCCCCAGTAGAGAAATTGATAAAGCAGAAAATCGCTTCTGGACCCACTGGAACAGAGAAACTAAACAGGTACCGATCAGCTGATTAGCATTCGTTACACAAAGCAAAACTGGTAATTTAATTAGAGAAAGTAGAGGTGGTGGTTTAACCTGTCTTTGTTCTTTCCTCACAGTTCTTCCTTCAGTTCCACTTCAAAATGGAGAAAGCTGTTCCTCAGTCCAGCGGTCCGCCACCTGCTGCAGGCGTGAAGCGCCCCCCTCCTCTCATGAGTGGAGTCGGACCTCGCCCACCAAATGATTCTCTTCCCCCTCCCCCGCCAGGAGGGATGCCCGTCCCCCCTCTCCCACCTGGTGCCCCAGGTGCCCCCCACATGCCCCCTCAGATGCCCATGCCCCCCATGCCAATGAGGCCACCTCCACCTGAGGGCATCTCAATATCTAATAATTGATCCTCTGCCAGCGTTTCATGATCACCTCCTTTCATGGTGTGCTGTCCCTCTGCCCTGCCGGTCTACAGTGTCTCCCTTTAGATACATTCAGGGTTTTTTTTGTTTCTACAAATGATGTCCGCATTTAGTAGACTTTTATACATTTGTTTGGTTTATGTAAATGTGTGGGGCAGTCTGTATGATCACACTGTTTTGTATAAATACTTACATTCTGGATATGGAGCTATGATTGAACATGGCTCATCTTTTAAGATGCTGTTTTTGTAATTAAATTCTGTGGAGAAAAACATTTGAGTCTCAAAAGTGTGTTTTTACAAAGACATCACGCATAGAAAGATATTTTACCTGGTTGGTTGGTTTGTCAGCAGGAGTTCACAAAAACTGTTAAACGTATTTTACATTAAACTTGGATGGAGGACGGGTCTCGGCCCAGAGTAGTTGTATGGAGATGCTGGATTGTTTTATCATTTTCTTCAACACTGTGTCATTGAGTGTTTTTCTACAATTTCGTTAACTTCTTAGGGAATAACGCAGAATAATCAGACGTATTTAGGTGGCTGGTATCTATGAGTGAGTACAATTTGGTGTGGATCCAAATGAAAAGACAGATCTAGTGGATTTAAATGTTTTATTTGATATTGGAAGACTTGATTGAGT
The DNA here is from genome assembly GCF_040436345.1 of Pagrus major. NCBI lineage: Eukaryota > Metazoa > Chordata > Actinopteri > Spariformes > Sparidae > Pagrus > Pagrus major. The sequence continues at coordinate 25,875,862 of NC_133235.1, forward strand.
TAAAAGAGACTGCAGGACCTTGGAGGAGGTATACGCTGTACTAGATTGCCATTCTAGTTGATACAGTATATATATTCTTTGCTTGAAGTTGTTGATCAGGATAAAAGCTTGAATTTACATCTTAAAATGTCTTCAATTCAATTTTGTATATTATATATATAACTCTTAATTTTGAATTTGTGAGGTCACAAACATTGTATCCAATTGAATTTATCCAACTTTGAATTTCTTTTTGTTGAGGCAACGTCTTTTATGTAAAAGTTCACATTTCTGACTGACTTCTGTACAAATCTTCACACCTGCAACTCAACATAATACAGCCTTTTTACTAAAATGCTTGAACTTACCTGATGGCAAAATGTACATTAGCCAAACTCACTCTAATAACCATTTTATCTAAATTATTAAACTGACATTTTTTTTACAATTAAGCAGTCGACAAAATAAATTCAGTGAAAATGAAAATGTCTTTACTGGAAACATAAAGCTCCGTTACACAAAATCACGTGTGCCTAGCAAAGCAACAAGAAGCGGAAACACTGACGTTGATTGTGTCATTGAACTACCAGCACACTTTATTTTTGAGTCTCAGCGTCTGACAGAGAAAATCTATCACTGAATTCAATATTGCCGCCTTTTAATAATGCTATCAAATCAATTCAGTCGAAAACTTAAAAAATGAATCTGTCTGCCACAGAACAAAGAATCAACTCATCCCTTCTGAGTCTTTTTCTTCTCTTTCTGTTCCTCCGGCTTTTTGTTCTTCTTGGGCACAGCCTCCTCATTTCCTTCCTCCTCCTCCTCTTCATCATCTGCTGCTTCTTCTGGTTCCTCCGTTTTATCTTTCTCTTTCTTGTCTTTGATTTCTTCATCCTTTCCTTTCTTGGCTCTCCTGTCCTTTAGTTTCCCTTCTCTTTTCTTCATGAGGTTTTTGACTGGCAGTGGCTTGTTTCTGAGGCGTCTTGATGTTTGTGCTGCTGCTCCTCTCTTTGACTTTCCTCTTTTGACTTCTCCATCATCATCTTCCTCCTCCTCATCCTCTTCATCGTCGAGGTCTGGCAGCCACCACGATATGACTTCCCATAGAGATGTCTCGGGCTAGAGGGGGGAGAACACGTGAAGTAGTTGTACACAGTACAAACTGAGGTACGTGCACAGCTGCTTTAGAAAAGGCCTCTTTACCTCTGCTGGTTGTCCTCTGTGACGTAACGCGCCCGATCGCCTCACTGTCAGTCCATATTCCTCCTCCTCCTCTGCTGCCCTCTGACCTCGCAGAGTTTCTGTGTTTTCAAAAGAGAAAAATCAGCAACAGCAAGTATGTAACTTTATCACTGTGGTCCTATTTTTGCAAGTGTACTTGCCGTTAAGCCTCTGAAAGCCTGAGGTGAGCACCAGTATGGTGATCGCCACAAACAGGCAACGGTTGAGGGTGACGTTCTCCCACGGTGTTTCAATCTGGGTCGGGTTGTGGATGGACAAGGCTTTGGGCAACGACGCTGAAGGAAAGAGAAGAAGCTTTTATTGTAATCCAGTAACTTAAGTAAGCAATAAAAGCTGACAAAGGTTTAGAAGAAGGATCATAAAGACTCACTTGTTCTGGGGAAGCTGGGTTCCCGGGGTACAGTCCTGGGTTCTGCTCTCGGTTGCTGTGGAGCTGGAGGCATTTCCTATTAAAGACAAATATATAGTTTAGAAGAAAAGACAAATAAGGGATGTCAACACAGTGAATAATTGTTTATGTTGGTTGTTTCCCAGCTTACCTCTCTGACTTTCCTTGTGGTGTACATTTCTGAAACAGACAGATGGAGATTTACTGAGCGGCGGCCTCACAAACCATAAACAACAAACTGAAGCCTCGACAACCCTCGTCTCAATCTGGACTTTATTTATCCACATTAACTTGATGTATATTCATACATTTGTGTTGGCCGACATATGCTTCATTTTATTAGACTCTCATTAAAATAAAATACACTGAGAATCTACTTAGCCAAACTTTATTTATCAGACAAACATAGAAGATGTTTACGACCATGCTAGTGAATCTGTTGAGCTTAATGCTAACATCCTCATATTTACAATGACAATGCTAACATCATATTTAACTAACATTTGTGAATTAGCGATTTCAATAGTTCTGCAGGTATTTTGTCATAAACATGACCATTGGACAATTAAAGGTGCATTTTGTAAAATATGGCAAGAATTCAAAGTTAGCTCCAACTAACAACTGCAACAACTGCTACTCTTTGCTAGCTATCCTTGGCTCTAGCTAATGCGCTAATTAGCCATGAGCTCATTAGCGGTGATTGTGGAACGACAAACCAAGACTGTTTGGGTGAGTTTTGTTTAGTTCGTGTCGAGTTTGAATGAAATGAGTTTAACAATGAGTTAATGAGGCAATTAAGCTCTTCTTAGTTTGATAAAAGAGAGAAGCTTGAATTCAGAAGGTGTACTGTCGGTGTTTGTTAAGGAAAACAGATATAAATATTTCCCTTCTTGACATATTGTGAGTTTATATTGTTCATTAATTGCACTTAAAGCAAAGGAAGCTTGTGAAATGTATAGCGACTGGCACTGGCATGTGTCTCCCCGCTGAAACTCACCTATTGCGGTACAAAACAGTGTTATGATACAGGACGGGCCGAGGCTAGCTAGTTAGCATGCTAAACTCAGTCTAACATCAACACGGCTGTTTCTTCACATTCTCCTGATAATGTTTGTTCATTTTTTTGAACATTTAAAAAAAAAAATTCTGGTCATATCTTACAGATTGCTCCTTTAAAGTCTTTTAAACTTTGACCCGATAGTTATGAAAAGCAACAGGGTTTAATCTAAATCATTAGGAGTATGAGTACATGCATTTTGATACCACATTTCATGGTATTCCAGCCAGTAGTTTTTGAGATATTTCACTTAAAACCAGGCATCAGCTTCATGGTGGTGCTAGTTGAAAATGCAGGTGATCACCAGAGTCATTAGGATTCATCCTCTGGGGACCATATAAGGCTCTACGAAGTGATTTCAGTCTGCACCAAAGTGCTGGCAAATCAAAACGCATTCCCCCCATACGGTCTTTTTAGACTTTTAAGAGCTCTGTCTGACAAGGAGGATTTTGTGAGCTTGGAGAGATTGAAGCTTATTACACCCACCATCCATTCAGCACAGCATTATCACTGTGAAGCCTCTGACCAGGAGTCACATTACAGCAGCTCCCTGTGCTGCTGCTCCCAAGTATTTATAGAGTGGTACAATATATGTACAATGGATAAAGGCTTTTATGTGCAGGCATTACAGATTCAGTGTGCGTGTGTGTTTGTGTGTGTCGCCACCTGGTCTGCGGATCTGTCGAACAGGCTTCTGTGGAGGAGGATCTGCTCTTGGTGGCCCTAACTCCTCTTCAAATGTCTCATAGCTTTCTTCCATCCCCTGCCTGAGAGAGAGAGAGAGGGGAAGAAGATGGAAGTCACTCAAAGCAATGAGTTTGTTGAAAAAAGACTGAGCGGATTTCTAAAGTACATATTACAGAAAGCTTTGCATGTGATCCTGGCTGTTGTCAGGGGCCAGTTCAGTCTGTGGATTGTTGGTATCTTTAGAAAAGCTTTTTCTTGCCAGCTGTTACCTCCCAAAAACAAGAGGATTCAATGGATCACAATGTCACTGCAGTCGTTCTTATCGGTATTCCTCACTGGAAGGAAAGTTATTTCCATTGTCTCATCAACATTTTACTTTGGCTCCACAAAATGATTCAAGTAAAAGGTCAACATCTCCAGTTTATGAATAAAACTGAGGCTGTTTCCTGACCTTCACATTTACAGATGAATGCTGCGCGGCCCTTATGTCTTACATGACATTTCTACACGGACATTGAGCTAATGTCCCGGCAGCACTATAAATAGATGAAGCAATGCCACCGGAGAGACAGACGGATACACACCGCATATAAATACACAAAAAGAAAGCGGCCGATGTTTCTATTATACCCCTGGCTGGCCTCTCTGGTGATGAAGCCTAACCTCTGACCCAGATTGAAAGACGGACCTGGCCTACCTGCCTCGACATTTGGGGTCCCCGCGGGGCAGCGTCGTGGGAACCTTTGTCACAGAGCCTGTTGTTCCTCTGCAGAGATGGCAGCAGCGTCGCACTCTGAACTGTCTGACAGCCAAGCACAGGTGCTGCCGGAGAATGAAAAAACAAAAAGAATAGAGTGTCAGTCAAACTGAGGCAGCGTTGACATTGACATGTGCCGTACAGCTGTCAAGTCCCAGGAGAGGGGAAGGAGGGGAAGGAGGGGGCCACAGGTTATGTTTTGGAAAAAACCCCGAACAATTGAAGTTGGAGAAATCTCATAAAATTTGATCTCATTTGGTTTCAAGGCAGTAACAGCTCACCAATCCTGCACATGTTGCACAACTATGACAACTCTCTCTTTTAGCTAACTATTTCTACTGTTTGATACAGTCGGCTACATTTAGCTGTCTATGAACCATTTATCTATTACTTCAAACTAGCCTACATCTACTACTTTTAGCTTTTTCACCATTTAATAGCTACTTTTAGCAAACTATGTTTTAGTGTTTATCTGTTAGCCTGTTAGTTAGGCTACCTGGAGACAATTTCAACCATTTATTAATTACTTTTAGCCACATATTAACTATTTAAGCATTAAAAGTTGTGGATAAATGGTTGGAATACATTAAGTAGATAATTAAGTACCATTTTCTCAATAACATTAACCTTTTTCAAACATGTTCCCATTACTTGTTACCTGTAGACTTACCTGCCTGCCTGAATCTATAGTGTTCAGGTGTTAGAGCTGAATCAGTATATACGAACAAATTAGTTAAGCTTCTCTTCAATCGTCCCAAACACCCCTCATTTGGACACTTCTGTGTTTCACCAGCAGAGAGCACCACTGTGCTGAGGAGACGGTCTGTGGCTGCTCTGCTTTGCAAACTCTGTCAGACTGACTGTCTGACACAAAGACTAACAGAAAGGCTGGTGGCACATTTCCTTTGAACGAGCTGATCATCAGCTGTCGCCCTTTATATCAAACACTTTATAAACACACATGACCAGTTTGTAAATGATTTTGTTTTCGGCATGCTGCCTCAGTCCATCTTTCTTCTGCAATCTCGTCAACTGACTGAAGTTGATATTATCATACTGTGTTTGTGTGCGAGTGTGGTGTGAGGCTGTCAGGCAGATTCACCCTCTTTTATGTGACAGGGACGCCGCTAACAAGAAGCAGTGTAAACAGATGTAAAGATGACTGGGTTACATCAGGGTGAGGTGGTTGCAGGCCACCTTTATGTGAGAGAGGAAGTGTTGGTAAACAGACTTGTGGCAATGTTGATGACTCATACCTTTGCTGGGACTCTGCCCAATTCCAGCTGAATCACACGTCTGCTATACCCATCACTTTGAATTGGACATAAGCTCCGTAACCTTTGCCGTGGGTGGACTCACCGAGAGGAGGCTGGGGTCTCGAATAGTACCCAGAGCTGCGTATGACATAATGTGCATAACCTGACACAACCTTTATCTGTCAGTGGAGGTGTTTGTTTGTTATTTAATCAAATTTAAAACATGACAAACAACTCGTCTGTAAAATAATTAATTCACAAAACGTTGTTGGCTATTTTACCCTCGTCTTGGTGTTTAGCTGTGACCGGTTTCCTCATACAGTCGTGATCGACCCGTTCATGTGACTTTTATAAATCACCATAGATACTAAGTATACAAGACATTACCATCATCTAATTAGAAGCGCTTCAGCCAAGCTAGTGGCGCGGCCTTATGGATGGTAATGTTGGGTGGTCCGCGTCTCAACGATTATTGGATGGACTGCCATTAAATTTGATTCAGACATTTATTGTCCCCTCAGGACGAATTGTAACAACTGGCGAACCTCTCGCTTTTCATTTAGCCCAATCATCAGGTCAAATGTCAATATATTTTTTTTTTATGACCATCTACCTGCAAAAGCTGTGTTTAGTGCTACTGAGCAAATGCTAGCATGCTAACACACGATGTGGGAAAATGGCAAACATTATACCTGCTTAACATCAGCATGTTAGCATTGTCACTGTGAGTATATTAGCATGCTGATGTTAGCATTTAGCTCCTGTTAAACATAGTCCAGTGCCTAGTTGAATGCTGTGCACACAGTATGCAAAGTGCACCATATGTTATGTATGTATGTGATGGAGTGCCTCATATTCACAGTGCAGAATACAGGCTGAGCATTACAGCAGCATCATGTGTTCATTAAATCTCATTCTTGCTTATAATGAGCTCGTCTGCAGACTTAATTGACCAAATGCACGCTCTCATCTCGCTGATTTGTCAGTGCTGATTAGTCCCAAGGAGAAAGCTTCACCACTAGTTAGAGTGCATCATCTGTGTCGACAGTTGTGATTGAAAAGGGCGTTTGATTTGGATAAATTAATTTATTATTCCAAATCAAGTCTTCCAAAGTCATACTGAGCCTGCAGACTGAAGTTTTTATCTCATTCTCATCACATGCCGAGGTCAAGAAGTGAAATTCTGCAAAGTTTGGGCCGAAGTCTTAAAGAGTTGTTCAAGGGCGACACAGTCCCTCCCCTGTGTCACTGTGCCCATTAAGGTGAGCAAACATCGCTCGCGGACATCTACGTTCCAGATTCAGGCACCGGAGGGATCGGCGCTGGGTGAAGCTCCCTGTCCCCGTTTGTCCTTACATAATGGGGCCTATGCTCAGAGGACACACTGACTACCCCAGTACCCAGTGGGAGCAGCTCTGTGCCCGCCCTCACTGAGGAGTATAGTGGAGCGTGAAACAACATTAACTGTGTCGTCTGTTGGGAACTGACAGGCATGAATGACTTACGGGGACTTGAATTAATATTGGGTTTTAATGATTGTGTTTAATTTGCAGTCATTGTAAAGGAACAGCTGATGAGTCTTTATAAAGATGATGTGTCCAGAGGTGCAGACCTGAGACTCAAGGCCTCAGCATGCTTCACTCTCAACTCTCAACCTCTCCTCACAACTTTCCAACATCAGTGATAGTGGGACTGGTCCAAATTATTGATTGATTGGTCGATTTTACTCACCAATGGGCTCCGCTGCTGAGTCAAGGGTTGACTAGTGCCAACGGTGCAGGACACACTGCAACAACTCGGGCCGCAGACGCTCAACGGCGGTCCCGACACAGGCCGACAGCACGGTGTGTCCTTAAAGTACTGGCACAGCTTTGGAAAGCAACGCTCAAAGTCTTAGACAAAATTTCAATGGTCATCATTCAGAGACTTTTGCATCCTGACTGCCATAAAATGTAATAACAGTTCTGGATTTTTCACACTTTATCGAGACGGATCAAGATGAATTTAGAGGGCAGTAGTTGCCGAGCTGGGGGGATAAATGGACGCTGGTAGAGATGAAGATGAAGCTGCCAGGCTGCCTCGCAGAAGTGCAAAAAGATTAATCCTCCCTGGATCTGTTCTGCACTCACCAGAGTTCTTCTCCTTTAATGATACAGCACAAACTCCTCCATCCTGCTCTCTCTGATGTGCTGTGCTTCATCGACTCGACGCTCGTCGGAGCAGCGTCAGCAACTTCTCACTCCAATTATTCACATGCGAGGAACGAAGGTTGTATGTTGAACGTTCAAATGAAGAGTTTATTTACATTACAGTTTATTTGCATATATATATAAGTAATATATGTTGGTGTTTAGCATAAATTACGCCTTTGCCTTGTGTATGAGTGTTGTGTTTCTAAATCTCTTTACACACACTGACAAATGCTTTCGTGCTCGCTATTGCTGACCAAGCAGAACTACTCCCCTTAGAGACTTCATACTGTATGTGTAGCATTAAGGGAACCCATTTATATATTTTATTTCTCCTATGAAACAGACTTCAAACTGTTTCACACTAATTCGAACTATTCTTGCATTTGCTCCATTAACTTTATCCCTTTTTTAGGGACTCATTATGGGCAGAAGAAGCAGCTGTCAGTGGGACTGAACCAGCAACCCCCCTCATTTACCAGTCAGCCTCAGAAGACGACCTGCCGCTGATATCTGCCTGTGAGTTTAACATCCTCCTTCTCAGATGTGCTGACAGTGTAAAGCCTGCATTTGAAGGGGAGTGACACAGGATCCACAAGGATTCAGTCGTGTGTCTCAGAGCTGCTCGCCTTTCACTTTGAATCTCCCACCAAAGCCTTCATGTTCCTCTTGGAGCCACTGTGGGAACCCTGTGTGTTTCTCTGTGTCTCCTCCGGCAGCTCGCTCAGCCCCTTTGATCTCCCTGAGACCACAACATGTAACTGACCGGATCATGAGTTTGAATCCTGCTGGGTTCACGGGGGAGCAGCAAATCCGGACCGTGCCCTCGAGGAGATAAAATGTTCAAATGTCCAAAACAATGTGATAATCTGTCCCTCACTTTTCCCCCCGTTCGTGAGATAAGGGGGGAAGGCAGAAGTGTAACGTCCAGAGAGATCCGTCTGAGAGAGCAGCTGGAGTGAGCAGCTGACCCGCAGGAGCGCTGGGACATGCCGGCGTGTGAGTCTGCCTGAAGGGAACGGAGATGATCTGAGAGGAAGATTAAGGGGAAAAGATTTTCATCATGTGCCTTTTCCTCGCATTGATCTTTTCCTCTAAATATCTTGAAGCCTTGTTTCGTCATTATGGGACGAGAGATCGAGGGAAGATGAGAGAAGAGAAGAAGAGTAATTGGTTAGAGATATTGGATTTCTTAAAAGACAAAGGAAATCCAATCGCTGGTGTTTGATCGTGAATAGTAAGTTCAACAGTCTCATCTCCTGCTGCGGAGCCTATCGTCTATTCATATGTGACGGATCCAAAGGTGTTATGACGCTGATAGCTTTGTTTTGGTTTCATTCTTCTTCACTACTTTTCCTCCTTCCCAGCCTTAACCTTTTAATACCAGCTTGACATTTATTCTTTTCTGTTTGTTTCATCAGGGAGGCAAAACTGAGTGATGGACTCCTTTTAAGAAATGAACCACTTGACTTTCATAGTCAAACACCTGAGAGTTGCTCGGCCTTAATGTGCAGTCTTTCCTCCTCCTCCTCCTCCTCATCCTCCTCCTCATCCTCCCCTGTCTCTCATTGTGTCTGTTGGCCATTTTATTGATAGGGTAATTTGCTCTGAGATTGTACTGCAGTCTCCCGGGTGCTATGTGTATTAATTACCATCTATTCATCTGAGGCTGTTCAGCCTTTCAGCGTGCTCCAGTGCAGTGGTTCCAGGCCAATGCTTCACAGCTTCTGTCACAGCCCCTAATGCTCCTGCAGAAGTGTGTGCGCCTTGTGGGAGGCGAGTAATGTGAAACCTCATGCACCGAGGATGAGTGTGATTTATCGTCGCTGCTGCCCGGAGATGGCCACGTTATGGACATCTGGAAGAGGCAGAACACACGTGAGGAGCGGTGGAAGAAGATATTTCACTTGAAGGTCAGGTGTGCAGGATTCAGGAGCAGAAATGGGATATGATGTTCATAATTGTGTTATTTTAGTCTCCTGAAACTAACAATCGTTGTGTTTTCGTTACTTAACAATGAGCTTTTTGTATCTACAGAAAGAGTCGGCCCTCTTTCATGGAGTCCACCATGTCGCACAGCCCAGAACAGACAAACCAAACACTGCTCTAGAGAGGGCCTTTCACATTTTTCATGGTTCTAGCAGCCCCTCAAGTGCGGCTCGGGCCACATTTTACTACCTGAACCCAGTCGAGTTCAGGAGAGTAGTAACCGAGCCGCACCCGAGCTTGACAGGCTGTCTGTTTTCACACCTGACATCCAACGTGAGCCCGACACAGTTAATCTAGGCTGAATTAATGTTTGCCGCCTGGAGAGTAACAACCTCTGTGTTGCATCCAAAGCGTCACATAAATAACAAACTCCTGCAATTAACATGACATAAAGCCCGTGCACAGACAGCAGGTCCATCACAAATCATCCCTTATTACTTAATACCACTTATTTTTACACAATTTAATTTTACACTGAGGACTTGAAAGCACCGTGTCAGTTTCGCCTGTTTTTACATGACAGTTTTACTAAAAGAAGAAAGAAATCCTAAATCCTACATGTTGGACATTTCAGAATAATACACTGGATTATAATTATTGATGTGTTCATAGACATCATGTTCATGTTACAGCTGGTAGGTGGAGCTAATTTTAATTACTTTGCATACTGCTGGGTAGCTTGGGAATTTCCCCCTGGGCATCAAGACCTATCCTAACCTATGATATTACATAATATCGTACCTGTTGATTATAGTTTGTGTTAATAATCTGAATTTGGAAGTTGTGAAGTATTAAAGGAGACATTTTATGCTCATTTTCAGGCTCATGCTTTTATTTTGTGTTACTACTGGAACAGGTTTAAATGCTTTAATGCTCATAAAATGCATCAGTTTTCTCACACTGTCCAGCGCTGCAGCATTGTATTCCCCATCTGTCTGAAACGCTCTGTTTTAGCTCCTGTCTCTTTAAGCTGATGTATTGTGATGTCATAAAGTCACAGAATAAAGGCGAGACTGCTGGCGAGGTGTGTCAGGAGCAGTGTTTTCTGTGGGAGAGAGGAACTTCTGTTGATGCTGACTTCAAGCTGTTTAACTTTCAAGACCTTTTACATGCACAAGAGCCTAAGTACCTCACAACTGCACTTGTATATATATATTTAGTTACTCTCTCTCCACTGTAATAATGCGCCTGTTCTTTCATTAGTTGTACGCACACAGGCCTATGATCAATAACTCATTTCTGAGTCCTAAACTCATAATGAAGCTTTCGTTTGCACACAGCGAGAGAGAGAGACAGGAAGATGGAGACGGAGGAGAGAAAAAGACAAGGGGGGGGGGGGATTTTTGTTTTCCAAAGACGGATAAATAATTAAACACACAGGGAGGAAGAGGCGAAATGAAAAGCATACAGATCTCATTATCTCCACCGTGCTTACTTTGTGTTCCCTCTGATATTCACTGGGGTTATACCTCCAGTTGGACAGCAGACAACAGCACAGTTACACCTTTCTCTTGCAGAATTTGAGCTCAGTTTCATCATGCTAAAAAAAAAAGAAGAAAAACCTTGCCTCTCCTTTGCTATCTTGCGCCTGTTCAGAGGAGTGACTGCTGCATGACAGCATCCTAAACCCTCCTCTTACTCATCCATCAGCCTTCTTCTCTGCCTAATCAAGCGGCCTACATGCACTTAGTTTCCCTCTGCCTGTCTGAGCCATCAGTGTTTCGACCTGTGCATTAAGAATATAATCCTCTCAGGCTTTATGAGCAAGATGTGTGACCAAACACTCTGCACAAGTGGCAGTCTTTTGACAGTTTTACTAAAGCAGGAGTAAAATACTGTTTAAGAAAGACTGTATGCATGTAGATGCCTTAAAGTAGGTTGTTTCAAATATAGATGTTGGAGCAGAAGTTACTGTGTGTCGCACACACACTTTGAGATACATCTGACCTTGCAATCTTATATTAGCTTGAGGTTCAGAGTCTGTTCTTGACCATATACACCACTCGAGAACATACTCTTGCCATAAGGTCCATTAGGATGTTGTTTCAGAGCTTTTGATCGTATCACACATTTTCCCAACATCTACAATTTCATTACAACCGGGCAAACTCCATCTGTCAATAAGGACCGTGCAATATGACTGAAAGCGCCAGAGCCGCTCTATGAACTTATTTCTCGAGGGAGGTTTGGCTGATCGATGTGTCTCCTCTCACTTGACTTTTTTTTTTTTCACAAGCCTCTGTTGAACAACTGTAAACTGCAGCAGTGTGTGTGTGCGTGTGTGTGTGTGTGTGTGAGATCAGAAGCCAGGGTCACAGAGTTTAAATGTCCTGTTGCTTAAAAAACAGGTTTACACAGATGTACTGTACATCTGTGAAACAATATAAAAGAACTGGATTTCGTACTCATACTAATGGAGAGTAGACCTGCAATTGCTGAGGTACAAGCACACGTACACACAATATTAAAATCCCCCTCCAGTCAAAAATACGTTCTTCTTGTTCCTGCAGTAAATTGTTTGCGCTTCACTGTGTAGATTGATGTATAAGCAGAGTTTGACTCCAGAAGGCTGTTTTTCACATTTTGTGTAAATCGTCTCTTTACTCAATGAAAATCTCATTTTAAGAGGCGGGCCTACGAGCATGATTTATGACATCACAAATAGTTGTGAGAACACATTCTCTCTCCCAGCAGCTTGGTCAGTGGCCTTTAGCTTTGAACCTTGACGCACTACTCACCCCTCTAGCGTCAGTCTGTCTCACACTGAGACAGACAGGAATATACGACATATATGGAGCGACGTAACACGTGTAATAGACAGAAGGCTCAAGAGACGCGAGCCGGTCCTGCCTTCATTGTCTACTCGGCTTCGTATTCACATCTGCAGCATCTTTATTTGAGATCTCGGCTGTCACGTGTTTTTTCACAGCCTTGCCTGCTGATTTCAGAACCAACATCGCTGCCATTTTCTTTTCTTTCTCCAGTGATATTTTACCCTCTATGCCCCTCGATGCCTTTTCTCCCTCCACCATGTTTGTGTGTGAGCAGCCTTTCAGCCGGCCCCTGGTTGTCAACTGATTGTAGATAATTACAGCTATTTGACGGCAGCTTTCACAGCCAGTCCTTTTCTGCAGGCACTTACGGAGGGAGAACATGCCAAGCAGAGGCCCTTGACTGCCTCTGCGGATAACTACAGACACAATGGCAGAGTGGATATAATAGAATGCAAATCATATATCTGACTGGTGCTGTCGGCTACTCACACAAAATGTTCCCCTGTATGGATTTTGAGAGACGGACGATATCTGAAACAGCAGGAACATACATTTATCTGTTAAAAATAGCAAAGATGCAGTGTTATTATCTCTCTATACATTAAGTGCTGCAACTCGGTTCTGCAGAAAATTAGAGATGTTGCAGATCCAAGAACCTTCTATGCAGAAATTGTATGAAATGTTCTTTAAAATGTAACCAAAAATGTCTGCACTCAGAATTAATGTGTCAACGTAACACCGGGTTATAAAATAACTTAAAACGAGATGTAATTTGGTGGCGGTTTTCGGTGGAAATGGAGTTCTCTCTCGGAGTAGTTTAGTACAGACCGGCCCGTTCTCTCACATATTACCAGACTAATCCCGGTTTGAAGGATTATAATTGTTCTCGAGCTGTCGTACATTAGCTACATGCCTCTCAGCTCAGTGCTATATCCAGAACAGTAGGAATGAGTCAGGCTCTTTATGATGACAGCTCTCCCCGTCTTTCTCTGTCTCCCTCTCTTTCTCTCACTGTGCCTGACACTTTCTTCTCTTCCCCTTCTTTCTCTTTTCTGTGCTCATTGTCTTCTGCGCCTTCCCTTCCCTCCCTCCCCCTTTTCGTCTCCTGCTTACATAAGCCTGAAGAGTGCGGTGACAGCGGAGACTGGAGGACTCATCACAGCCCCTCACTTAACGGGAACCCCCCTTCTGTCTGTCTCCTTGTTTCAGGGGGAGCCATGACAGCTGCACACTTGACCGCGGGCGAGAGCGGATAACAGTGAGCGAGATCAAAGCAGGAAAAGATAACACACGCGTGCACATGTGCTTTTACCTCCCATCTTTCTGTCTCCCACGTAAACTCCCTCTCTGACTCTCACTTGACAGATTTGAGGTCTTCCACAGTGGACCCAAAAGTTCAAAGCAACAACTTATTTTTTCTTTTTGTGTTTTTTTGATTATATTCAGTGAATGATTTATTAGACTCTGTCAGACATTGTCCCCATCATGAAAGGAGTTGCAGGGTCGATAGAAGTTGGAAGCAAAAGAGGAACGAGGACACGTCTGCTGAGCGAAGGAGCAACTAACAGGAGTCCTAACTCTTCTACAAGTTGGATTTGAAGGGGCTCTGCAACAATTTGTAGCAAGTGTTTATCACTTTTTAATTGGCCGCGCGTTAGCCGACTGTAACCTGACGTGACAAATGAGACCTCCCCCGTCTCTCTCGTTGTCTATACGAGCCTGTGGATGATTTGTTGAAGCTGTTTCATGCTGCAGGACTGTGGATTTCTTTGTGAAGGTATCAGGTTGGATTTTCCGCTCCAGTCCAAAGGATGTGACTTTATCAGCATTCTCGGGTGCCTCTCTCCTCTCCGCTAACAGAAAGCAACAGTAGGTAATGTTAGTTTAGAAATAAGAGTCTGCTAACATAAAGTAACAACCAGTTTCCAACACAACACAGAAGTTCCCCTTTAAAATAGATGGTTAGAAACCCATCACAATAAAACTAACAAATCCATACATTACATTAAAACTCACGAGACTTTTCTTGTGTTTTGCAGAACTTTACTGGTAATCAAGCTACATTAATACAAACAGGTTGCGTACATCTTCTCTGTTGCTTCTTACGACTAGTTGACATATTTGAAATTCATTTCTATTAACTGTATTTGAGGATCTATCTTACCTATCTTTCTTAAGAATCGCTTTAAGAGTTTGTCCACATTACAGTGTTGCTTAAATTGTCGACCTTAATGCATGCACTATTTTAATCATACTGTCCATTGCTGCAGCATCTATTCACCCTCTGTCTTTACGCTCAGTTTTAGTGCCTGTCTCTTTAAGGCCCCCCCCCTCCTGAAAAGCCCAGTCTCTGCTCTGATTGGTCAGCTTTCACAGGCCTGAGCAGGAACCGCCCACCGTGTTTCTGCCTCAGCTCTGCCTGTTTTCACAACCGTGACCATGTTGACAGCAGTAACTGTATAGTCGTGACATCAGCTTTGTGCACTTCTCTGTGTTTTGATACTTTCAGTGTTTATATAACACCAGACCTGCTTTATAATAAAACAAAGGCACGTTAACCTCTCTTTCTACAATCCCTTCCTACTGTGACTCCAGTGTGAAAGATGTAGGACAAAATCCAACGTCTTAGAAATGTTTTAAGACAAACGTGAAAAAAGAAACACTTGTAGGATTTCTGTTCACCCGCTCTGTACAATTGTTCTTTTTGTATTAACCTTATAAAAAACAGAATAGGACGCACCACCAGCCTGGCAGATATTTGGTTGTTATGCGACAGAGCTCACATTATGACACGCTAACAAGAATACCAAATAGGTGCTTTTGTGTGTGTCCTGATAGGATGTTTTCTTCCCGTCTCGCTGCTTCATCACTGCTCTCAGTTTGTATTTATGTGCTGTGAAATGAGGCGGTCAGAGGAATAGCAGGAGACAGAAGCACTGTGGAGGGAAGGATGGCAGTAAGTGTACGATTATTGAACTGAACTGTGCCCCTGGTCTCCTTCAGGCTTGTGTTGTCCTGGTAGGTAGAGCACACACACACAAACACACACACGCTGACAAATGGGGCCTTGCTTTCGGTTTATCTCACCACTGCAGGCACTCAGACAAACCCCTCTGATTTCACATGCGGGCTCCGTATGTGATTGTTATGCCCATTGAGTGTTTGCTGGCACCTGACAGCACATTTCTTATTGCCTGTTTGCTGAGTGTGTATGCACATTGTATACGCCTGAGCGCTCTCTCTAAAACACCAGGAAGCCGCAGTAATTTCTGAACATTCACACAACGAGGACGCTTTCAGCCAAATGTTCACCCCCTGTTCAGCCGAGTTTATTCTTCTGCGTGTGTGAATGGCTGCATAGATGAGAAGGATTGTCGCTGCCGCCTCCTTTGATTCACCCCCCCTCCCCTGGGCTGTTTGCATGATTGTGACCCTGTAATGCCATCGCAGATCATCTAGAAATTTGGGTGATTATTCATGAAGCCTCTTTGCTCTGGACTTGTGCTTTTTTATTTGTGTGCATTAGGCATTTACAGTAATCCAGCGAGCCAAGTTCAACACATTGAAAAATCAATATGCGATCAATACAGGTGGAAGATGTGTGACATGCTGCTTGTACACTGTATGTATAATGAAGCGTTTGCTTGATTGTGTTTCTGTTTCTGTGGACCTGCAGCTGGTGATAAGAGGCTGATCGATGCGTGCCTCGTAATAATATTCCAAGACTGTTTCCATGGGAGTCCCGCGCCAGGTGCCAAAACAGAAATAAAATTAGCATTTATTTTTTCAATGCAGTCATAGCGCAGTAATTAATACAAACCTGAGCCTCATTTATCAATGCTTTCTTCTTTGTAGGCACGAAACGCCATAACGCTTGACCAAGTGCTTGTTAATTTCTTAATATATCACAAGATAATTGGTGCCCGGTGTGAAAGTAAACAGAGCTCAGACTAAGCACAACTTGTGCCAGAGCCGTCAACCTCTCTGCAGATGTGATGCATTATAAAACAAACTGTGTGTTTTTCTGCCATTACTTTGGCAAGCCCTGTGCTGAGACAATAATTCACTGCGGATGTGCTCGCTGTAACAATGAGGCCCGCATCAGCTGTGGCTCGCTGTGCTGCCGCGGCCTCGGTCTCAGGTGTTAGGTGGTCATGCCAGGCAGAAAGCAGCTCAGCCTGCATCAGCTCACACATCATCTATCCCCCCCTCAGTCTCATCCTCCGCCGGGAGACAGAGCTCTCATCACTCATCCCTCTCCATCAGCGCCGGTGATTGGCTTATTATGTCCTGCACAGACCAAGAGTGGGCCATGCATCACTGCACACATCGTAGCTTCCACGAGCATAAAAACTTATGAACCCCTGTACACACACACACACACATACTGGCTACACAAACATACACATCAAGGAATATAAAAGGATAACACCTTTTCTGTCTCTGTCAGTTGTAATAGCCTGGTGGGACACAGGCATTACTTGAATGTGAATGCACACGGGTGCACACACACGAGAAGAAGACACAAGCATCTCAAAGACACTGCAGTGGAATAATGATGCTGCTGCATCACGATATCAGATTTTCACAACATGATTATCAGTCAAATTCATCTTTAAATTGTGCCTTAACTGTGTGAGCTGGACCAAAAACTGGAAAAAAGGCGTACAAAAAGAACAATTGTGCTTAATGAATAGTGGAAAACCAGATGGACTGATAAACAAAAGTTCCACCAGGCCTCAGATCTGAATTATTCACACAATATTATCATAGCCCTCGCAACCCACGCGAAGGCCCTAACGACTCTGAAACTCAGAGTTCACGCGTGTCCTTAACAACTCTGTCAGGACACTCCCACACAAAGTTTAAAAGTCTGCAGCTCCCCTCCAGTTAGTTAGAACTGAAGAAGCCTCTTGGATGAGAGCTGAAACGTCTTCAAGAAACTGAAACACGCCTACGATACAGCACTATATCAGTATCAATATTTCACTGTTATCATCAATACCACCTCCAGTTTTGCATAGGTAATTTTCATGGTAAGTTTCATGTTAAATGCACCGATTTTAAATGTCAAAGTCAGTTTCCTGGTCATGATTAGTGCTAGTGAGCCTTTAAAAACATGATGTCTGAAAAATAACCCTGATGATGTCATCTCTCAACTTGGGCTTGGAGAATTAGAAGTTATAACAGAAAGCCTGCACTGCAAATTTGAAATGTATGACAGCAAGGGCTTAACAAAAAGATGACGATGAGTTGCATTATGGGAAGTGTTGCAGCTTAAACTCCAGGGACTAAAATGTCGACCTCTTCTGATTTCATTTTCTTTATTTTCATTTTCATTCTTTTATTAATATGCCTCTCACAGGTCTCCAGCAGTGTGGAAGTGCAATGCTATCTTTGTGCAACAGAGATATATTTTCAATATATTAATATGTAGCTGTAATAGATTCAGTATAGTATAATCATCATTATATAATTCATTTGTGTCAGTTTAACAGTGTTATGACAATATTTTCACCCTGTAATTACATGTTACAGTCAGTGTTGTACAAATTCACATCCCATCACTGATTACACTGATGAGAAGAGTTGTTCTCAAATATTGTAAAAAATATTACTGTACATCAAAAATATATTAACAGTAAAATATGCTAACTTTATTTTTAAGTCATAGATTTTTAAATGGATATCAGTTTATATTACCAAGTGTACATGCATCATATTTTCTAATATCTTCTTGACAGTTGTTACTTTTCATTATATGTCACTATATGCTTGTTTTGTAACCGCCTGAGTGCCTTTTATGGCTCTGAGTGCTATTAATGTACTTTAGATCTCCCTGTTTATGTTCTTATAGGAGCCATACATACCAAAGCTGTATTCTGCAAGGCAGCAGCAGGCTATTTAAAGACTATAGACACTATAATGCTGCATTACATCACATCAGTGAGTTCACAATGCACTCAAATGCACAGTGTACCAGCTGTTACTACCTGCCTCTGTTTGTGGAAAGGCATGCTAGTCGTAGGCTTACTAGATCTTTACTTGGCCGAGGGCCCCCAGCCTTCCCGGATCAGTCTTCCCCTCCAAAATCTTTATATAAAATCATTACGAAAGCGGAAGCAGCAGCGAGACAAGTGGCGAGGGCCTGTGTGGTGTATTGGCCGAGCTCGTCACTGGATATATCTGCAGCAGAGCGCGGTTCTGGAGTAATAAACTGCAGTGTGCTGGAATAATCTGTCCGTATTTCAGGCCTGATTTCACTTCAGTCACAGAGCGAGGACACAGAGCCGAAGAGAGAGTGTGGTGGCTCCGCGTTGGAGTCAAAAGGTCCAGGGATCAGCATCCTACCTCGTGTGTGTGTGTGTGTGTGTGTCGTGAAAGAGAAGGAGAGAGAGCGTGCATGTGGGTGTGTTGTTTTGCCTGTTTAGCAGAGGATATATTTTTCAGTCTGAGGTGAACGGAGGTAACTACCGAAAGCCTCAGCAGTCTCCCACCTTCCCTCTCCCTGATCCTCTTTGCACAATCCTTTCATTTTCTGGCCTCTCTGCCATCGTGTCTCCAAATGCACTCTAATTCTGCAACCAATTTCATACTGTATTTCTGCCAAAGCCTCCATTTTCCCTTCACTTCTACCCACTCACTTGTCAATCCTCCTCGACTTCACGCGTTAGATATTCTCATTTAGACCTCCCTCTTTCAGGTCAGTTAATCTCTCCCTCTGCTGCTCCAATCCCCACCTTTCACTCTCTTTCTTTCCAGGATTTTTTCCTCTTCCTCTGCTCCATCCCTCTGTGCCCTTCTCTCTGACCTCTTCCAACCTGGCTCTGAGCCTTTCTTCTTTAAACCCTGCGAGACGCCCCGAGCGCTTAAACAGCACGAATCTGTGCTGCTTTTCTGAAGGCTCGGAGAGCTGGAGGGTGTGTGAGGTTTAGTATCTTAAATGTTTGTGTGTGTGTGTGTGTTTCAAAGACTGCCGGGGGAGTTGTGAGCAGTACCAGTGGTGATTAATGCGCCGTCTTTCTCTCCCCTCATGCAGATCGGACATCCTGGGAGGCGAAAGGCAACACAAGGACAGGAAGTGGGGCAGCGGGAAAGAGGAAGCCAGTTAATGTTTGTACTTGTTCGTGTGTTTTTTCTTTCTGCAGAAAATGTTTTTAAATGAATGCAGGGCAGCAGTGGAGCTGGAAAGGTGAGAGAATCCTCGAACTGTCTGGAAAGTGTGGGTGGCTGAGTCGACTAAAGAGAACTTCTCGCTCTTGCAGCAGTTTGTACAGTTCTTGAGGTCAGTACCAGGAGTTGTTATAGCCAGATATAAACTACATTTACCTTTCTATCCTTCCAGACAGCTACTGGTGTCCACTCCTTTATCAATATCATGATTCAGCTGAGTATCCACCTCTGGATTTACATCAGTGCAAACATTCAGATCCAACGCAGGGAGTAGTTTGTCCTCACATGTCCACTTCCCCTTACCGACCTGCAATTAATTAACCATAACCATGATCTTTTTGTTGCAAAACACCGACCATACCTTAACTGCAATTTATCAGCCATAACCTCCTCCTGAGCCTTAACCATACTTAGCCATGTGCAGATATTGCAAAAAGTTACATTTTAAAATGGCGTTGAACACAATCTGGAGTTTTTTGCAAAATCATCTAATTGTGACATTCTTGTAGTTTGTTGATTCATCACATTTTGTCAGATTTATTTACTACATTTTGTATATAGTCAGTATTTGATGTTATTATCAGACAATTCTGCAAAAACCCAGATTAGGTCCTATGCCAAAATAGTCTTACATTGCAAAATATCTGTGCATGGCAACTACAATGCAGTTAATGTGAGAAAAAGACTGGTTGAACACTTGGTTAAGAATTTGGTTAAACACAATATAAAAACAAGCATTTTTTGAAGGCCTGTGATCAGATCAGAGCTCAAGCCTCGAGCATTAAAGTCAGATGTGCCACACACAGACCTCCACACCGTTACTGTCTGCCTTGCGACATGTAGTACACATAAATTCTTTGCATTGGCACTGAATATTAGAATTGGATGCAAATCGTGTGCAATCCTAATTCCTCAGGATACTGGCATCATCAGGCAGATGCTTTTATCTGAAGCAAATTTTTTCAGTCGTTACAGTAGAAAAAAGAAAAAAAGGGCAACGCTGTACAGAAAGGGCACTGGAGGGGCACCCTCGGGGGCACTTTATCATGTTTTATCTACCGTAGGGACATGCAAGAGGGCACTTTCGCAGCCACCAGTGGTTCAGAGTGAGATTGAAAGACCTTGATGTGTTTCAGTTTCCTGAGCAGGCAGCCTCATTCTTACTGACCCAAGACTGTTTGTATTCATTGGTGGTACTCAAGGACACCTCCGCAAGGACAGGACCAGAGGAGTCAGGGATCGAACCACAACTACAACTGAACCATCAACCCCACAATGAATGGACCCACTGAGCACCACCTGACAGCCATCTTAGGAGTCACTTTTGCATAATCGTTTTAAATGGAAAAAACAACAATTCCCTGCTTGTCACAACATCCATATTTCCTTATTTTGGCGAAAAAAAAGAAACATCCCATAAATATATAATATATATTTACATAAATAGATTAAATAAAGCACAGTCAGTGTTTATTGTGTAACATGTTTTACTTGTTACATAGTCCACCATTATGATATATTAGGGAAGTGTTACAAACGATTCATCAATTATCTAGTCATTCCTGATTTGTTCCTCACTTGTTAACATCATTTTTAACAAATCTTAGTTATGTTATAACATTTGATTAGGAGTTACTCATTAACTAATGATTAATTAGCAGTTAGTTCCTCATTCGTTCCCTGGTAACTACTCAGAATTTTGTCTCTTACTGTTAAGAGTTAATTTTGGCATGCCGGATAACGTTGAAGTGTTTAAGTTTAAGCTGAAGCACTGATGGAAAAGTGTATCTGCGCTCAGCCCTAAATTTCTCGACGAGTTCTTTAAAAGAGAGAACGTGTGTGGATGGTCGTGGTTATGAGGTGTGATAAGGGCATTAAAGAAATAATTGCAATTCTCCCATCATGGAGACTTGGGCTTGACTCCAGGTTACTCTCTGCCTGCTAGGACTATAGAGCAGGTGGATGGAGGGAGATACGGAGACACGGAAATTAATTAAAATTCTCCCTCTCCTCCCCTTCTCTTTTATGCATACATAACCACTCGGTGCTCATGACCACAGGGTTAAGAGCTGCAGAACTGGGAGGAGGCCAGAGAATGGGAGGTTAGTGTTGGGATGGAGGTATATACTGACAGAGTGATGAAGGTGAAAGATTAATAACGGCCTAGTGCTTCGCTAACAGGCTTCTACATGTAGTTATATCCATAGCCATCGGTATGTGTGTGTGTGTGTTGGCATTTATTGGACCTTTCTTCATCCAGGGAGACATCTGCTTCATCTTTACGCCTGGAAGCTGCCCAGTACATCCACCATCAGCCAACGAGCTTTGTTTTTTGGATCATCAACTGCAGTCATTAACAGAGGAGAAAGTATTTTGGTAACACTTTATTTAATGTGTCTATAATTACCTACGGCCCTGGAGACATATTCCATCAATCAGCCTTTTTATGAGTCATAAGACTTTATATTAACATTGAACTTCTAGATAAAGTCGTTTGTTTTTGTGAATAAGAAAAGCTGTGCTGTAACTTGTGCATCAGCTCCCATCCTCCCAAATATGACTGTTGAATAACCATGTGAACATTTTGGCATTAGCAACCATGTTAACTTGCTCATTGCAAGCTAGCTAGCTAGGATTGACTGAATGGAGCATGCTCACAGCTGCCTAGCCTGTTAGCTTATCAGCTACAGTTTGCAGAGTTTGTCTGTCAAGTTTTTGAATGTTAAAGATTTAATGAATAGCACCTGAAGACTTTCATTTGTTTATTATTTACAGAAACATTTGCAACTTTAGGACAAACTGAAAACATTGAGTTTTAAAGCAGGAATATGGGAATTTCCTTGAAATTTTGCTCCATTTAAACGAGCCTGTTGGTAATGGTGATATATGTCATTTTGCGAGACGCTGACAAACAACCTACTCAGTCATTTAGGAATGAGGATGTGTTGAATTACTATTATAACCAGGACAATGACGCTCCTCTAACCACACTTGATTTAACCCAAACCATGTTCTCTTTCCCTAAAACTAATCCAGTCACTTTTGTGCCTGAAGCTTAAACATAGCTTTGTCTCATCATAAAACTGATTTCATTTTGAACATTTCCAATGGGCACGGACAGTCGACGTATTCTGTCGTTTAATTTGGAGGATTTGTTGAATGAGCTGAACGCTTGCTTGGAGAGAAATGTCACATTTTGGCATGATCAGCTGACGTTCTGCACACTGATTAAAATACCCTCTAGGTTACGCTAGATATTAATTGGATTTAACTAACTGGTGGCGTCACAACTGAACAGCGTCTCCATTTTTTCCCTACGATTAATGCCAAATGACATACAGTAGTCCTTTCCAGGAACCTTCCTATGAATTTACAGTTACATATCAGTTCCTTTCTGTAGGAAATTAAAAGATTTTCCCAGGCGTTGTGGGATTCACACCACTAATCCCTGAGTCAAGCTAGAGCCACATCATGTGCTAATGTGTGGCTGCGCTACCCTTCACAGTGGAAGATTGTACATTGTGCTTGAATTTACAGTGTATACCTTCCCCGGACACGGTTCGTGGTACATGAGATCCATTCTTTTCACCGGGCAGAACACACCCACACATATTGATTATTTGTGATATAGCAGTTTCTTTTTCGGTGCACCTCCAAAATAATGTGCTTTCAACCAAGTGTGTGAATGAACTGAAGAAAAAGAGAGAGTTTTCAAAGCAGATGTGGTGTGTGTGTGTGTTTGTGCGTGTTGAGTGCTTTCATTGGGTTTTTAATCAGGGCGTCACGCTCTCAGTTCCGATTAGGTACAGCAGGCAGGGCTCTCCAGCCGGCTGCTTCTGAACAACACCCTCTAAAAAGCAGATAATGCTTCCACACTCAGACTCAAAGAAAATCAACAGCTCTCCCTCTCCCTCCTTCTCTCTCTTCCTCCTCCACATCATGCGGCCCAACTCAGATCGATGCCGCAAGAAAATGAAACGCCACAATAACAGGAAGGTGAGCGCAGCCTTCAGGTGGGAGAAAGTGTCTTGTCACGTGACCAAGAAAATGAAACAAGAGACTGTAATATGAGGAGCAATCAATATGATTCAGTGTTGTGTCCTCTGGCCCTCCGCATGTCACAAACCATTTCCAAAGATCATCAGATGCGAGGCGCAAACGCACACACATGTACGAAAACACACTGCAGAGACCCACAGCCTCAATAATTGTGTTTTTGTGTTTGGGCATCTTGCAGTGACAATATGCGATCCTCACACTTCATTCCACATGTCAAAAGACATTATTCTTGTTGCTTCACATTAATTGACTCATCCTTCTTTCATTTCATCTCCATCCAGCGTGTTCAAGGACTCATCTCCAGGCTCCGCTCCCGTATTTTTGGGACATTATGCAGGGTCGAAAGAAGGAAAGAAATTAAGATGAATATGTGCATAAACAATTGTGCCTTATGTGAGGCTTTTATGAATTGGAAAATGAAGTCTAAAGTGTCTGAAAGAAAAGATTAACTGTTTGGACCAGCAGCTTTTTCATCCAGTGAAGCTGGTATCACTATATATAAAAGAAGTTCTGAGAACAAGCTCTTATAAGTGTTCAATAATTGCTCCATTGTCTTCTCAGTATGATGAAATAATTAATATGCATATCCTGCACATAGTATCACACAGCATAATCAAACCAGTTGTGTGTGACAAGAGCGTTTAATCACATGGGACGAGCTAAAATGCACTAATAAACTTATTAGTATCAGTTTCTTAAACAGCAGCAATTACACAGATCTTCTCTGAATACATTTTGTTTTTGCATTATTAAAGCGTTTTCTTTGATCTCTGTGTGTTTGATTTGCAAAAAAAAACCATATTTATATTTGACATATTTTTTATCAATTTCTCTGAGAATCCTTGAAAAACTCTCAATTTCTAAACCACAAGGATACTGGAATATGTTTGTTAACATTCCTATTAACAAGACTAAGGGACTACAGCCATGCTACAGTAGCTCTGAGAGATTGTGCTAAGGTACAGGCTGCTTTGTGCTAAATGCTTAATGCTAACATCGGCATACTAACATTCTCACAGCGACAAACACAGTCAAACATGCTGATAATGAGCAAGCATAATGTTTACCATTGTTATTCTTCCTTTAAGCTGGCTGAGGAGGTAGTTACAGCCCATATCGACGTCTGTGTGAAGATGGTGAGACCACAGGACGGGCCCCCACGCTGTTAAACTTAATTTACGCTTCTGCATTGAATCTACGACGTACCTATGGCGCAACGTCTGCGTAGGTGCATGCACTTTGCATTAGCCTAACATGCCCTCCTCAGAAATGTCGCAACGCAGGCTGCAACGACTGTGATTGGTCCACTTAGTAGTATCGCTACTTAGTTACACCTGTGTGTTATGTCGGCTGTGACAAAGGTCTGACAATGACAACAATGACAACAATGACAATGTCTCTGATGAATCCATGAGGTCATTTGGCTCGAACACAGTCAGAGATTTAAAGTTTTTTTTTAGTTTCAGACTTTAAGAGAAAGTCTTGGCTGATTCTTGATTTTCTCGTCGACATTAATTGTTCAGGAGTCCTGGGGGGGACCCGAGGAAGTGGCAGCTTTAAAATGGAGTCAGACCCAGCGAGGCCTTTTATGCGTTAATTAAACCTTAACTATCAAATCTGAACTCACTTGAGGCCACCGCAGAGAGGAGAGCAGCAGATTGCTGTCTGATATGTGTTTATATATCCGCAGAAGGACACATGTGGAGTCAAAGGAGAATTAATCTAGTGTCACCTTTCACATCTCATGTTCTCAGTTTGAGGCACGTACTACCTCATTAACTCCACAAACTTTGGTGTGAATGTTATTGAGTGCGAGTTGGCGAGTCGTTGTGGAGGTTGTGGCTGATTGCCTACCTCTCGGTATCACCTGCTGATATAATATTATCAAAAATGTGTGTGGAATAAACAGAAGACGGGAGGCATCTGCCCTATGAAGCAACAGTTTCCATTCAGAGTCAATAACAGGGCATCTGTCACTGTGGCTCATGCAATATTCCATCACACAGTCGCTCTGGGCCATATGGGTTATAGGCAAATTCTGAGTATCTAACGGAGCATTTCATTACAGGATGTTGTCGTCCCGAGCTCGGATCGCAACAGAAGTAATGGTGCTGAAGATGTTCGACAGCGCTTGATACGGTTTTCTATGTTAAATCTCTATTTTTTCGAGCGGGTCTTTATTTGTTAATACTGGGAATTCACCATGAATTCACTGACAATATCCATACTTGTTTATCCCGGGTCACAGGGGGCTGACCGTGTTCCAGCTCACAATGGGCGTGTTGTCTGAGATCTGGTTAGCCCCCTGTGGCGGGGTCCACCACAGACAGGTTGCCATCTGTCAAAACACATAAAGACAGACAGCCATTCAGCCTCACATCCAAAGCTACAAGCAAATACAGTGATTTTAGCCATTCTAGTGGCATAGCTCTACACATCTCTGTGGTCCAGACCACTGACTATAAATAATGATAACTGACATCACAGCTGATCAAAAGTGAAGCCAAAATATATCGATTGCTCCCTGGTGGCTGGCTGCAGACCAGTCATAAACCCTGCCCTGTGGAGGAAAGTATCAACTATTGGATGGACTGGTGTGACATTTGGTACCTCAGGATAGATACCAATGACTCTGCTGATCAAATGACTTTTCATGTAGTACCACAATCACGTCACAAAATGTCAAATTCATCCTTTGGCTTATGACCACACCACTGAAGAGTAATGATATTCCCCTCAGCTCATAGTTATTAGGAGCTTAAACTAAGATTGTGAACACGTAACATGTAAGAACGATCACTGTGAGCACGTTAGCATGCTCTTTGGTAACATTACAGCCTCACAGAGCTGCTAGCATGAGCTGCAGAAGTCTTTAGAAGAAGTAGAAGACTCGGTTAAAGATCCAATTTGTAAGATAGTTGATTTTGCAGACTCATTCCCAGGCCGTTCAATACTGATGCTTTTGGTTGGTGTCTGGCCACCCCATAGCGTGAGCAGTTGATGAATTGGGAATGAGACTCAGTGATTCCAGATTGGACCTTGAAAGTGATTTGTCCTCATCTCCTTCAGTAATCGACGCCTGAAGGAACAGGGTGAAAACAATACTTTTCGTATCTGCGTCTACACTAAGTATCGTAGCTATATAAAACAGAGACACTCAGACACGAAACTGCAACAAGAAGAAAACCAGTCTGCTGGCCTGTGGGTCGAAGAGTAAAAGACAGGTGCGGTAACTGGTATTTAGGCCATCCGAGGCCCAGTTTAGCTCCATGTTCGGGTGAAACAGATGTAAATGAGCTTTTAAGCTGCGGCTGGTGAAACGGCATTCTCTGGAGCTACCTCATTTATCCCCCCTCATCCTCTCCTAAGCTGGGGATCCAGACAGCCATTGGAGGCTCGTGCCTGAGTTTTTGGAAGCGAGGGGAGTCATTTGGGACGGCGACCCAGATGCCCTTATCTTCTGTCCATCATGCCTCCGTTTCAGGCCCGAAATACGCTCATCTCCCGGCAGCTACGCCCGTCACTGTCTGGGCTCCCGTCAGGAATTTCTCTGACTAAGAGCCTTGTGGTCTGCAGTGGCACGATAACGAAAACATCTCCTTCCTGTTAGGCTGAGAGCTCTTCTCTCCTCACGGTAGAAAAAATAACATCAGGCGTGCATTATAAAAAAAAAAACAACAGATTTTTTTGATATCTGAAACGATTGTTAGCATCTGTAATTGTACTGTCACACCTCATATTACGTGTTCCCGCTGTGTGTGTGTGTGAAGCTAGTGGCTGTTGGATTACAGTTGCCATGGTTTCTTCTGTTTTGATCATTCTTATATAATGTTATTGGTGGCTGGTTGCTGTGAAAAATGAACACACACACACACACACACACTCACACACTCAGTTTGTGTCAGTAAATGTTGCAAACCACCCCCACATCCTTGTCCTTCCTCGAAGAGAGCAGCCTGAGGACAAACAACAGCTCCTCTCACATCATCTTGCTCTCTCTTACATTCATCACACCCTCTCCTCTCCTTCTCTTTTTCTCCTTATCACCCTCTCATTCCCTCTCTCCCCTGCCTCCTTTTACCCTCCTTTCAGCTGTACTGTCACCGTCGTCTCTCCTCCCCTGCTCCAATTCTCCCCCGGTCCACTTTATCTCTCTCCAGTCAATGTTGTATTGATTTTAGCAAGGCCTCTCCTGTCATATCTCCATATCTCTTAATTCCCACACTCACTCCATCTCTCTCCACCTTGCAGTGTTGTTTCCATTTTCACATAACATGCGCCATCTCTCCGTCTCTATCATCTGCAGCTATCTCCTTCAGGCACACACTGTCTTTTCCTTCCAGATATGATTATTGTTATTAATCTCCTTCTCTACTTTGCTATCAATCCCCATATACAGCATCTCCACCCGCCCCTCATATGTCCCAGTCACTTTGTGATTTTTTTTGACACTCCTTTTCATCACCCCTCTCCTCACCTCTCCTTTTATGTCCGAGCTCTCTGCTGGACTTCACACACACTTGCTCTGGCTGCCTGCTGGGGCTTTCTGAGCGAGGCAATGTGTGTTTGTAGTGCCTTCAGGGCGCTGCATAGCAGCAGAGTGTTTGTAGGGCAAAACGCTGATAATGCCCTTTTCTCTCTGATGGTATCACAGAGAAAAACACATCGCGAGTCTGTGCCATGCTAAAGCTTTACATCCAGTTCAGAGACTTTTTCACCACTCGTAGCTGCTGGTTGGTATGACCGAGCTGTTGCTGTGGAGGTAAAGGAGAGAAACACCTCACAGCAGTCACATGTGGACCTGCAATCCTGCCTATGGTGACGGTGTAAGACATTGTCAAGGCTGAAACATGTTTCTGCAAAGATACAATAACACTGTTGCACAGGGACGCAGGAAACAGGGATTTGGATGGCACATGCTCGCAGAGGAGCTGACATATACAGCTTCAGAATCTCAATTATACAGCTACAGGTCATTTGTAGCCTCAGTCTGGTATATGTAAAAAAGCTTTTTATGCCTGCATTTCTTCTTTATATCCTGTAATTATAATGATTAACACTGGGAGAGAGCAGAGGGGGACGACATGCAGCAAGGGTCTCAGTGATGGTGTATCACACTTTGCAGCTCGTGCTTAACATGAAACTACAAAAAAGTGAAAAGAAAAAGAGTACAAAAAGAAATGTATAAACTAATAAACAGGTCACTTAACAAAATAAACTACAGTTGGAAAAATACATCATGTACACGTACGAGAAGTCCTTACTGTGTTCAGAATAATAGCAAATTTTAAGTCAGCGACGACTGAGCAAACCTCATCTATCAACGGAGACCTTGGGATATTGTCAAAAGTTCCAGAGGTAAGTAAATATTGAGTGGAGAATGTTTCATTGACTCTTAAGTTACAATATTTGGTAAAAGTGGCCTTGAGTGTGCCAGTTTGTTCAACATGTCCTCATACTATAACAACAGAACAGACTTTCTGCCAAAGACTCATGATACTACATGACCGCCGGAGAGTATCAAGGACAGCCGGACTGGACATGCATGTGGTTAACACTGTGAAAAAACTGTGAAACTACTTGTTTTTGTAAAAAGTAAGTGGTTTTGGTGAAGTATATTGGTCACGTAAGTTACGTATGTAAGTTAAGGTACGCTGCATACGTGACATTGACGTTTGGTGCCACACAGGATGCAAACAGGCCTCCTGGGTGAAAGTGTTGTGTTTGTTGTCCATCCAACACGACCTCGTCTCTATGTGGACTTTGTTGCTCTTACACTACTCTTTATAGTCACCTGACTTCCTCCTTTGCTCCCGTCATAAGCAGTACGGCCACTAGAGGTCCCTGCTTAACAACGAAGATAAATACGGTCACAATAAGCTGCTTGCACACACGACGTATACAGCCATGTTTACTGGGGAGGACGGTCTGGCAGACATTTCTTCATTAGTTTAATGTGTATTTTTAGTTGTTCTTTGTATCTCGCAGTAAATCAGGCCTTGATTTTTAGCACTTATCCACCTGGCTGTAATAACACTTAAGGGTTTCTTCCCAACTCACACATTAATCTGTTTGTCAAGACTCCAATCTGTTCTCAAAATATTATGCTGTTCTCCATATAATAGAGAGTAAATTTCACCGGGAGCAGATGACGGTGTTAGGAGCCCAGCGGGAGATGTAAATCACAAGTTACAGTTTTTTGGACTCAGCACCTGGACGAGATGTGCAAACTGTTTTCACACAGGCTGTTTGGAGCAGAACACGGTGCTCACAAATGTCTTCTGACTCGCAGACACAGACATGTTTCGGGCTTCAGGCTGCTCGAACACGAAGTCATGAACCTGTTCATTGGCCCACTGAGGTAAGTGAGGTACCGGTGTTGTGGATACAGATTAAGTTAACGATGTCTTCCAGTGGGATACTGCTGTCTCTAGTGTTGAACTGCACATTGGAGGTTTTTTGCTGTTTAGTAAGAATCTGATGGCACTTCTTCGGCCATATTTGAAATTTTGGATTGAAATGATTAAAGGTCAAGTGTGTAGGACTGAGAGGCATCTTGTGGTTTCTGATTGCAACCTACTGAACAACCCTCACCATCTACTACAGTGGCTGCTTAAATCGAGAAAGGCCCTCTTTTTGTCCATACTGGGCTACTGTAGAAACATGGTGCACAACATAACGGACTCAAACACAGCAATTCTTAGTTGTAGGTGATTCTGCACAAATAAAAAACATGATTATGAATATTATGTTCATTTCCGCCAATAGATCCTCCAAAATCCATCATTCTGGACCTTTAAATAAAATGGCAAAAAGTAAGTAAAATAAATAGAGAAAATAGCACCATGTTAAATACCTAGATTTTAAAGTATGCTGGACATCACATATCATAGTCTTCAGGCAATAACCCGAGCCAAGTACGAGCGATAAATGGCCTCTGTCCACCCTTGGGGCCACCTGAATGGAAGATTAGTCCATCAAAAACCTCATTTCTGAATCCCATCTCCTCACACCTGAACAGACTTCCTTATCACCTTTTAGGCATCTTTCCCCTCACCCAACTTCAGTTGTCTTCCGTCTCCCAGTCCCACCCCCCTCAGCTCCCACTTTCCACCCGGATCACGTCCCATTTGCTCCCCCGTTCCCCTCCTACTCTCCTCCTTTTTGGTCTTTTATCTCCCTTTTTCCTCGTTCACAGCACGTTATACCTTTTTTTTTTTATATCCTCCGTGTGTCTATCGTCCATCTCCCAGTCTCTGCCTGCTCCCAGTCCCCTATTTCTTTTTCTTATCCTTCAATTTCACTGTTGCTCTTCGAATACCCCCCCCCCACAACCCTTCCTCCACCACCCCCAACCCTCCACATCCTTCTCCTGCTCACCACCCTACTCACGTCCAGGTCTGTTTCCACTGATAAGACTCGGTAACACACACACACACACACACACACACACACACACACACGCACACACGCTCTCACACACACGCAGAGGAAGAGATAACGATGTTGCATTGCCAACATAGTTAGCACCACAGCTAACTGCTATCCCTCTTTCCCCTAATGTCATCGCTAATGAATGTGTTGTAAGTGATCTTTCTCCCTGAGCCACGTAAGAAAAAGAGACGTAGTGAGGGAGAAGGTGAGCAGGAGAGGACACAAAGGGTTGTTTTTTTTTTTTTTTTTTGGTATATCCATTTTGTTTGGGGCTGAAAACAAAGTTATTACCCGACATGTCATGGCTGGCTCAGGTAGAGGGAGCGCTGAATAAGGTGCTCGATGTGAGACCAGGGGTTGAACTACAGGGCAGTCAGTCTGTTGCCAGACACGGATGAAGTGTTTCTGTCTGACCCACACAAACATTTAATTGAACTGATTTAAACTCTCTTATACATATATTGTATCATTTTTTGCCAACATTACAGTAACATGACCTGTCCAGGACCTGTCGCATTATCTGTGATTGAAAGAGAAAACTTAATTCAGGGCATGATGAAAACAGAAGTGAGGCAGCATCTTGCTGTATATATGTACA
Organism: Pagrus major; assembly: GCF_040436345.1. Taxonomy (NCBI): domain Eukaryota; kingdom Metazoa; phylum Chordata; class Actinopteri; order Spariformes; family Sparidae; genus Pagrus; species Pagrus major. The sequence goes on from NC_133235.1 coordinate 25,907,444, forward strand.
GCTACTGTATGTAGTCGAGATTTAATTTTCTGATTTCAGAGATTCAGTCATGACTCAACTCCTATGTAAGAGTCCTTGTCAGCTGAGGCAGTATGAGGCTGTAAGCTACAGTGGTGGAGCTGAATGCACTGCAACCTTAACTCATGGAAATAGATAAAAACACAAGCGAATGACGAACACGTATGTCAAACTTTTGAAGAAAAAACCCTGCAAATAATTACAACACAAACAAATAAAATTATTTACATAACAGACTGATTTATACATTTTGTTATAATGTATATTATACTATCATTAAAGTGGCAGTAGACAAGTTTTCTGCTTCAACATATGAAGTAGATATTGATTGCATAATGTAATGGATATATAATAATGAAACCATCTGAGTTTATATTGGTCACATTGTCTGTAAACGTCGTTATCACAATTTTGTCTGCCACCAGACACACGGTCACAAGGAAAGTAACTGGAGATCCTTTTCTATTACAGACTAAATGATTGAATAACACATTGTGTCCTGTGTATTTATTGTTTCCGACTCTGAGGAAACAGAAATGATCCAGTTCATCGTAAACAAAAGAGATGATTACAGCAACAACAACATTATTTCAGTGTTTATAATGACAGACTTGAATAATCTAAACCTATTTCAAATCAGAAATGACTTAAAGCCTTTAGCGACCCTTTAATATCACACGTATACATGTTTAACACACCACAGCTTTATGTGTCGGAGTCTCAGAGTGCCACGTCCTCGGTATAGAGTTACCTGATGGGACATAGCTCAGGTCATATGAGAAGCGAGTGGTATTTATGTGAGCGTGACCGCGGTCAGAGACATAATTCCACTTGGCTCTCCACCGTCTGGCTTTTTCAACAGGCTGAAATGCAGAGAAGTTGCCAAACACAACAGTAATGAACAAGGCTGTGATTAGTTTCCTGACACTGATAGAGAGGGTGGGGGCTGGAGAAAGAAAGACATCAGTAATGTATGCATGTTTAAATCAAATTTCCCGTTTCATCGCTGAGTAGTTGCTCTTATTATGGAATTGATTTGCATATATTTTGGCACTTGAGCAGGAGATGACAGGGAAAGGTAAGCGTGAGCATGAATCATTCCCCCAATTGAAATAAAATCTTGTTGATAAAAAAACAGACTCAGTCGCTTCGTTTGTCATTTTCTTATATTTGGCTCTGTAATGAATAAATTGGATTCTTGATGAAACTATTAAGCAGTTTTTCCACATTCAGCTCCCTTAAAGCCGACTGATTTGTTCCAGGGACGTTCCTCCTGTTACATCTGATACATTAATGTCTGGCCCACGTCCCACATACTCTCACAACTCAAATGTCATCCTATTCTGTCCTAAATGTCAGTGCAAATGAAAGTCCTCCCAAAAGTGAGGCTTCCGGAAAGGAGACTGTCACTTGGCTGCCATGTGTGACCCATGCTGGTATCAAACTCTTACATGTGCAGCCATAATCTTCACTCAGTGCACACGCTGTGAAGGCATCTGTACATCCACAAGGATATCTTTGCCGTCCTTCAAGTTGGAGCCATGAAACAAATAACAGAATTGTCTGTGGACCTGGGCGACAGAAATTATTCTATCGACCTTGAAGCAGAAGGTGTGGTCACAGAAAGATCTGGGATTTCAGAGCAATTTGTGTGAATAAACAGATGCATCTGTCTCGTTAAAGAGCTGAGACAAAAGTGCATTTATTAAATTTGAAAAATGTGGTTTACCGAGGAAGTTATATTCATGATTTGTTTGTTCTCTGGTACTTCATTAATCATTTGCTGTCAGTGGAAGGGTTGTTCATAAAGTAAGCAGCAGTGGGAAAACACCACCTGCTCCTCTGGTGTTCCAGTCAGGTGGCACACCATCAATAATACTAAAATAATTCAGAAATATTAAAAAAGAAAAATGGCACGGCTGACAAATGTTGCAGCAACTGACAACTCAGGTTCTCTTATCGGTTTAGGAGCACATAAATACTTAACCAACACCTACTTTCTTATCTTCAGGTGAGAAAGTTAAAGCAGCTACAAGGAACTTTTATTTTTTGCTTATTCTGGCGGTCCCAGTATCGCACCACCGCCTCAGGTCCAAAGATCTTAGCATGTGTATTTGTTTTGGAAGTAAGTGAAAGAAAGACAATATTATTTTTCTTTTTAAACACTGCTGTTTGCAGGATGCATGGTAATGATGTCAATCTATGTAAGATTAATAACTAATATGCATAATAATGATATAGAAATAGCCTATCTTCTCGCTGATGTACTTTTTTGCTAACGCAGGTCATAGAGGCATCAGTACTAAACTGAGCTAATAACCACCTCAAAACTCCACGTTGTACTTTTCTTCTCACACTTGGCTACAACAAGCCAGACATGCACTGCTCATTCAAAGCACAACGGTTTCACTGTCATCAGATAAGAGCAACCCTACTCCGACTGGGTCGTGACAGTTACTGCTGCAGTGGATTTATCCATCGATAAAACACCTCTAAATGTGTTTGTGTGCCACTGAGATGTTCCTGTCTCTCATTTAAAGGCAAGGAGGCTCACTGATCCTTCTCGCTGCTCATGAATCAAAATATCAAATTTTATCAGCATAAACACAAATCTAACTAAACAGTCTGATCGTTGGTCTGGAGCAGGACTAGACAGGAAGGAAATTTGCTTACAATTCTTGACTTTATGCAAGCTTACCCAGTTTGGGAGGTGTTTTGTTGTCTTACCAGAGTGGTTGGACACGGTCAGTGGACAGTCAGACTCGTCCCGGATACGCTTGGCGCAGGTTTGGAGAGGCAGCTGACCTCGGCCAAAAGTGCACAAATACTTACCTACCTAAATACCTAAAGTATAATAAAGTTTCTGGTAAGTAAAAAACCTGTTCCTATTTACATGTGGTACCTTTTTAGCTGATGCTAACTTTGAGCTAACTGGTCATGGTTGTAAATACAGTTCAAACTGTCGGCTGGCTGCTTGTTAAATTACAGTATCTTGTTACCTACAAGTGTTAAATACAGAATAGTTGACGTGTGCGTGTGGAGGCTCCCACCTTTAACAGGTAACTCATTGTTTCTGCTGTTTATTCATAAGTACAAGTAATGTAACATGTTTAGCAGCAGGTATCAGCAAATCATTAAGTATGACATTCTGAATTTCTACAGTGAACTAATGATACCAGGAGTTATTTCTGATGTTCATAACATAAATGTCAGTTTTTTATTGGAGTTGAGAGAGTACTCGGTTGAAACGAGTATCCAGTATAATATGTTATTTGTGTCGATATCTGTGCTCGTGATGAAGGAAAACCTAACTGGGTAGTGGACTGAAGTTTATATAAAAAAAAACATAAACATAACTTAACAACTCCCAAGTAAATCCCAACCACTGCTTCTGGTTTATGTGCCGCCCATTCCGGATATGGATAATTTAGACGGTTGAACAGATGGTGTACTCCCTCATCACTACAATGTACGACTACGACTATGTATAGTTGGGTAGTATTTCACTTCTGGAACTCTGTGCCTGTTTCGAGCCAGGTCAATACTTATACTATATACTATACGCTTATACTAGCCGCCAACAAAGAAAATTGGCAGGCGCGAAGAGGTGAGTGTCACATAGTGCTCCACGGGTAGTGCAGTCTATTTAAGTTTTATTTAAGGCCATCATGAATCGAGTACGAGCAGCTTGCGAGAAAAAAGTCACCGTACACGAAAGAATAAAACGTAAAAGTTCCTATACTGCACACTTCGAGCACTAATTATAAAGAGATGATGAGTAATGACTACATTGGACTATAATGACAACATTCTTCACATGAGAGTAGGGAAAGCACAGGTGCTAATAATAAAATGAATGATGGCTGGGTTCCATTTAGCTGCTTCAGTTTCAGGGTCCTGGTATTACTCATGCTGGCTCACTTTAATAGAACGGAGCCGTCATTAATATTAACACCTGCCCAGTGTATGTCAGGACTGAGATGAAATCAGAGCATTTAGACATATCTTAGTAATATACGAGTGTTTGCGTCGTATTAAGTCGTATTGTAGTGAGAGAAGAAAGATTCACAGGTGTATTTTTCAAAACCTTCTGGAGGCTCGGATGAAAACCATGTGATGTCGTATGTTTATGTGTGGGTGGGTGGGTGGGTGGAGGGGTCAGCTTGGCTCTGAGGGTGGAGCGGTAGGTGTCTGCTGGACTTGGTCTTCACGAGGCGTCGTGACGTGACCGACCCCCTGGCCTCAGGGTCGCAGGCCAGACTTCTCCTTTCCTGCGATGAGCTGTTAACTGACCTCCGGGGCAGTCAGTCAGGCTAAAAGAGTGTGTATCTCCATGTGTGTGTTTCTGCGTGTGTGTTTTTGAACCTCAGCAGCCTGTGATCTGATTTACCCTGACAAGGCAACAGGGCCGAACAATAAAAATGTCTATTTTCTCTCTCTCTCTCTCTCTCTCGTTCGCTCCCTCTCTCTGTACGCTTCAGGCGAAATGGTGGAGGTGATTAAACAGAACAAACCCACTGGAAGAATGACATCCCCAAAGAGCAATTTTTGGATCCTTAATCCCCTTTTTGTTTGTTATACTCACAAATACTACGTCAGGAACGGTGTGGTGCCATTTGGTTCAGGATGCTGCAGCAAGGTTACCCCACAAGACTCAAGAGCTGAGCGCACATAACCAAAATGTTTGCACTTTTGCATCGATAGCCGGCGCTTGTTACAGGATTTTTATGATTTTAATGATCACCATTCAGGCACCGATTCTTTTTCTTCTTCTGAATCATCCCGAAACACACTTTCACTGTTTTTGTTCTTTTCTCTTCCATTTATTTTTTTCCGTCTCACGTATCGTCATTATATTCAAGTCACAGAGCAAAGCTTCTGTTTTTTCTGAGAGCTAAATCCTTGGAAATCTTTGATAAACCCAAAAGGTTTAAAGTTTAACAACACTTACTGCTGTTCTGAAGGTATTTCCACAATCCTCAAAGACTTTTCCAACCACTGGGATGAAAGAATACTTCCTCTGCTGCATATTGTAACCGTTTCCCAAAATGCACAATAAAAAACACATTATTTCTGTTTCAGCTCTAAGGATCACAGTTATAGTCTGTTGGCGTGTCCATACATCGCTTTGGACCAGATTTAAATATCTCATTTATTCCCATTAAAATTACATTCATGACTTATAACTTTGTTGACCCCCTGACTTTTCATCTAGTGTCACCATGACATTGTCATTTGTGGTTGAAATGGTGAAATGTGTCAACAACTATTAGCTGGATTGCCATAAAATTTAGTACACACAGTCATGTCCCCCTCAGGATGAACACTTCTTGTATAGAGTCATCAGGTCAAGCTTTTAATTTAACTTCTTTATGATTAAAAACCAACAAAACTAATGACATCATCTTCAGCCTCAGCTATACTTCAGTGTTTACTCATATTTGGGACATCGGGCAATTTTTCAAGGTAAAACAGCCCATTTGATTACCCATCGGTTCTGTTAGCATTCAACAACTTCCTAGCTAACATTACTGTTTGATAATGTTACGCGATACAATAAGAAAGGCACAATTAAGTTATTAAATATCTACACATAACTTGGACTCATTTCTACAGTCCTATAATCCTAATATGGCCCAAATTCCCTCCTGATTGTTGTTGTCCACTAACGTTTTCTGTGCTACACTTATGTAGTTTCTACGACCTGCAACACAGCAGCTGAACATTATCCCGGCATTCAAGCTTCCCACCCTGAGCATGACGTCAGAGGGAAATGGCCACCGTGTCAATAGGGTCAATTGCCTGTGGCCCCACTTTGGACACTGCCCACCTACAAAGGCTCTAAAGACAGCCCGGGCTTGGGCCAGTGTCTCCAGCTGTCCACATGTAAAGCCGGTCAATCCTCGCGTCTGCCAGCGGGTCATGGTATCAGGTGTTTCTTGGTCTGCCACCTTTTTGCTTTCTGGTTTCCATAAGAGGACAAATCTTGCGGTTCTTGTTGCGAGCTTGCAAACAGTGTAGCCAGTCCGACTTTCATGTCTTCAGAGGGTTGTATTTTCTGCACTGCAGGCTCCGTCTCGTTCGTTGCCACGGCTCCTGGTTGCTGATAATAACTGGCCAGCGAATTTGTGGGATCGTTGTTGGTAAATGTCTGGATTCTCTTCATGGATGTTATACCTGCTAAATATCAGTATGTTAGCATTAAGCGAGAATGAGAGAAGCAGTTTTAAGTATTTTTAGAATTTGATTTGTTAAATTATATTTTAATAAATCGCATTTATTTATATTTATTTAACTGTAATCTTAACATTCCCTGGGTTTGTCTTGTGTAAAGCACTCCATGACTTGCTTTAAATCATTATATTTGTTGTCCTCTCTTCCAGGCTCACGATACATCTTATTTCCTTCTCTCCTGTTTTTCCGCCTGCTGAATCTCTGCTCTCGGTCTCTTCGCTTTTCTTCCTGCCTGGCTGTTTAGAGAGACTCCCTAAGCCGAACGCCCTGCAGCACACAGAAATTGTGAATCCAAACAGCTGGAGCAGCAGCAGATAGACACTGACTGAGAAAAGGGGGAGGGAGGGGGGAGAGATAAAGAGAGAGAGAGAGAGGGGAGAGAGAGAGAGAGCCAGAGAGAGAGAGAGAGAGAGAGAGAGATGAAAAGCATGCCAAGCGAGAGAGAGGCGCTCATACTGAAGGAGGCAGAGGCAACAGCTACAGCAACAGCACGCTCCTTCCCCATCCTCCCTCTCCTTTTCTCATAATCTCACATCCACGCCGGGGGGAGATGGAGGGCGCCCTGACCCGCTGAGGAGCACTGTCTGAAGGAGAAGGAGAATCTGACATGAGCCCCCCTCTCCTGTGAACGCCCTGGATCTTTTTTTTTTTTTGGTGGGGGGGACAATAACCAACAAGGAGTGAAAAGGAGGTGTGTACACAACGAGCCTGTCGGCGGGAGGGAGGGAGGGCGAAGGCGAGAAAAGAGGGGGATGAGTGGCAGGTTTGGTACAGCTGCTGATGCCAGGGTGTCAGAGTGAGACAGAGACGGACTGAAGGGGGGCAACCTGAGGAAGGGGAGGGCCGGCACGTGTGGAACAGTGTCTCTGCAACTTGTGGACCAAGAGGAGAGAGGAAAATAGATTCACATACGCACACAGCTGGACAGATGAGGAGGCACCAGGGACCACACTTCAGTCCTGGGTACGTCCACTTAACACTACACACACAAGCATGTACATTTAATCCTGGGTTGTTGATGTGTTGTTGTTGTTTTTTTTAACCAAACGTACAGTGCGTGTTTGCAGATCTTAACGCTTGACGACTACCCACACTGACAAGTCTCCCTACTTGCCCTCAGATACTTGCAGCAGAGGAGAGAGGACGAGGAGGAGAGATTATGTGTGTGTGTGTGCCTCTGCCTGGTCATGCTTTCTTACCATCTACGTCTTGTTATAACATTATTGTACACCGCCAGCGACATTTCATAATGGCTTTCGTAAGCTGTCAGAGTGAGGCATGTAAATAAACCTGCACTGCTGGAATGTTGTCATGTTTCACGTCGTCGGGGCAAATTGAACAATCAACATCACTCTCGTCCGAACACTTGTTTTTGTGGCTCTAACACTGCTCGTTACATCAACTTCTGACTTATTTGTTGCAGCTATGAATCGTGCACATTAAACAATCTGAGGGGATAACTTGTGCGGCGGCTGTAAAAAAGCTGAACACTTGTTTTGGTCTGAGACACGTATAGCTCTGCTTACCCGTGCTGCACTCCCATGTGTGGTAACCTGACATGTGTGGCCATGTGTTATGTCACGTTGTGGCAGAGTGCATATGGCTTATGACAGCAGGTTTTGCATGAGGTGTAGCAGCCAGCCTTCCTCTTTTTTCCACCATCTTCCTTCTTTCTCCGTTTCCAATTATAGCCTGTCACCTCTCTCCCTTTCCTCCTGATCCTATCTCCTGTTTCATTCTCTTGCTAAGCAATTACCTTTACCTGACTCTGCCCCTCTGGACAGCATGGCTGGTTAGTTTCCTGTCTGCCCTCTCAACAATCAAAGTGAGCGAGGGGCGGGGATTTCATGGCCATTTTACTATGGTCGCCTGTTCCTTCAACAAAGAGCAGCCTCAGTGTAGCCCGAACAGAGCAGCCACTTCGTATTACTGCTGCCCTCATACAGCAGATCCGAAAAGGATATGTAAATCGGAAATGGCTGTGGGGGCTTTTCAGCGTACTGAAGAATTATGCCTCTGATCATGCAATCAGCTCATTATTTCCTGCGCCTCATTAACTTGTTTGGGTTTCTAACTTTATCGCTGTTCGCAGTCTCGCCGTCTTGAAAACAAGAGCTCAACCCACAGAGCTGGCGGGCAGATTGCTCCCAACATATGGGCGAACTCGCTGTTGGTGTCTGAGAGACGAGAGACAGAAAAGCTGAAGCCTCCCGATCACAACCTCTCTTCCCCACAGAGTCCTATCCAAACCCCTGTCTAGCTGTCATTCTCTATATCTTTCCCTCATCCATAAAGCTGGTGATGATCCTACCGTATGACCTCTTTATTACAACAGTACGACTCCTACAGACACACTCGCATTTACATAAAAACATGCACACACTCCCACCACCAGTATAACCCTTTTAACGCAGAAGTGTGACAGCTACCTGAAGCATAGCATCACTGTCCGTTCTGCTGCCAAGCTTGTAAAATAGTGTGAAGAGACAGCGATGGAGTCAGAGACTGAAAATAAGACATTGTAGGATCACTGAGGAGAAGGAGAACAGGAAGAGGGCGTAATTAACAGAGAGAGGAAGATGGGAATAGCGACGTGAGATTAAATAAAAGAAGATTGAGGTGATAATGGAAGAAAGTGGTGAGTCAAACGGGAGAGAGTTTGGAGGGTGATAGAAAATGTGGGTGAAGATGTTTGGCCTCTGTGTTGACAGCTGCTGATTGCTGATGTCTTTTTCCAGCGAATGGACACAGCAGCAAAGTGATGAGCATTCAGCCACCCGTGAGGAGAGAAGATGAAGAGAGAGACAGAGAGAGGTAGAGACATAGATCGGCTCAAGTCGCAGAAGGTGTTTGATTTTTGTATAATAGTTTTGTGCTGCACCTCTTTAGAAAAATCATTTCTGTTTGTATTTGTGTGGTACCTAAGACCTTGGCGTCATAGCCACAGAAAAGTCCGAAGGGGCAAGATACAGTACCGACACTACAGTAGCGAGATTATCTTAATTTGGCACATTCAGTCAGCACACAAGGTTTTAAACATTTATTGCAATGATGTGCATTTCATTTTGGTACAGTGGTGTGGCTCTGGTGTTCAACAAATCATCATCCTTTGAGGAAGTACTGGCAGCTGGAGAGGGCAGCTACAGGCCTGGTTTAGTCGTGAGAGAAGCTACCGTTCGCTTGAACATCAACGGCTGCTCCTCAAGAGGTTAGCGGAGCGCCTGTATCAGAACTGAAGAGTATATTTTATTGAAGGCTTTTCTCGATGGAAGAGAAAGAGCCTTCCTGCTGTTGATCGGATTGGTTGAAGTTAGCCCGCTGTAGACGCTGAAAGACAGACGGTCCGTCCAATCACCTACCAAGTATCTTTTTAAGTACTGTCGTATATTCTGTGGCGATGCTGATGAAGATGTTTGAAGAAAAGCTCCACCGACACTGTCTTAGTTGTATAACAAATTTATTACAATAGGATCAGTATCGTATACAAGTAACACGTTACTTGGAGAGTCTCCAGCCGAATAATGAAAACTCTCCCGAAGACATGCAGACAGCTCCTTATATACCGAGCTTGTTTTGGTCAAAGACTTAATTACCACACATGATCCACATTAAAGAGGGACAGATAAGAAGAGAGGCCTCTTTACCTCTGACCCAGGACCCCCATGCCTCTGCTAAACTTTAACATTTTATAGCTGTTACCTTGACCATATATTGTTCAAAGCAAAGGAAGGGACTGATAAGAAGAGAGGCAAGAAGTGAAGCGCCCCTTTACCTCTGTCCCATCCCGTGACAGCAAATAAGTTGAGCAAGCCATCAGCAGGTCCAACCTGTTTACAATGTCATCAACCCGGTAACCCTGACCAAATCATCTCCAAGTCAGGAAGGCCCCAACAGCAACTAACATTCCAATATGTTTTCCAAATACTCATATTAATATGCTGCATATAACAGCAGACACCTCAGTACCATTTGTCGTTGTCAGGTCACTAAAGACCCTGAGTCATATTGATTACTTAACAGTGCATCAAATGACTGTGTAACGTGAAAGATGTTAATCGCAGTGACAAAGCATGTTAGCGTCCTACAGGTCAGTTTCGTTGTTCGCAGCAGGTGAAATAGCTCTCATAAACAGACTAAAAAACACACTTCATTCAAGCCCACGTAAAGTATATGTGTGGGAAACACTGGACTGTGTGCTGCCTGCTCAGCACCGAACAGTAAACACACACAGTTTGCAACTAGCTGGTGAACATTTCGCAGCAGTCAGCAGCTACAGAGCCACATATTTCCCTCCTGAGTTGGCGGAGATGAGAAAACAAAGGAGATATTGGACTTGCATTCATCAGGTGGACGGACAGAAATGAATGATAATGATTGTCAGCTGGATGTGAAAATAAACAACTGCCAGCCTCGTGAAATGTCAAGTAATTAATTCAGGCTCAAAGAAACACACACGTTTATATGTATTTGAGTGTTAGAGGACTTACATGATTTGACTGTATGTGCAACATGTGACCCATCACATGAGCTCAAAGGTCTCTAACCTTGGAAATTGTTTTAACCTACAATAACTAAGCCTGCCGTCTCAAGTGCACAAAACCTTCTACATTATTCAATTTATTCAAAACGTGTATGATCGTCCGAGCACTCGTCGTTCTTGTCCAGTCTGAATCCTTTTCAGATTGGAGAGTGCTGTTTTATTATGACCGAGAGGCAATGACGGTCAAAGCTATGAAAATAAGACGGCACGTTATATGAAACCAGAAATTCCCCTTTGAGGCTTCAAACCCTTGGCGGAGTGAGGAGTTCAGGAGACATGGGAGTTTGTGAAACACTCCGGTTTAAGCTTCGGGGAGGCTAAATGTGAGTGTGATGTTTCTGCTGGAGGAGACAGTGTGAGAGGAGAGAAGGAGCTACGATGGGCTGTGTGGTGAGAGGATTTGATTGGGAAGGTGACCGGGGGTATGTGGGCGTGCTGAAGGAGCTTTTGATCTCTGTGTGTGCACAAGTGTGTGTGTGTGTGTGTTGGTGTGTGAGGATAATGGTTGACCTTGAGAAATGCACCTTGGGTGTTAAGGATGTCCTGTTTGGAGGGTTGCTACGATTAGATTGCTTGATGGTGATTGAGGTGCTTGCATGGACAAGGGCACGACGCCCACAGCCATCTACACACAGTACACACACACACACACACACACACAACTTCAATGTTAATACACACACTCAATAAAACACTACTCTTTAATAAAGTGTGGAGTTACAGAACAGAGCTTTGTTGTTGCATCAGATGCTGAATTTAATGGTCTTGCTTCCAGTATCGTTCGGCTAAAACAGCACGAGCGAGCGTGTAATATCACTGCCGAGTGTGTTCATGTGTGTCCACAGAGGTTATCAGGCTTATAAGATGCCGGCCGCTGGTCTTGTTGCACATGTGCGTCGTAAAATAAAGGGCACGATCCCAGTCAATAATGGACAAGTGCGCCTCTGTCTCAGGGCAAATAACCAGCAGGTGAGAACTCCTCCGCAGTCTCAGCCTCCTTCGCCGCTCTACTACGACCTCCTGGCCTCCTCACCACCTCCTCCACCTCTCGCTGCTTCTCGATAAATTATTCCCTCTCACACTTTCCCCGTTTTCCTCACTCTGCCCTTTCACTTTCCATTTGGCTTGCTTTAATTTACTTTCCCAGTCGTGTTTTCTCAGATGTGACCCCCCGCGCCTCCAGATTCTGTTGTTCATTCTTCCACTCGCGGTGTCTGTCTCTCCGTCGGTCCGTCTGCTTCACTTCCCCTCTCGCTCGCTTTCTCAGCTGCTCGCGTCTGATAGGACTAACACTCATAATGAATTAGCATTTAGCTTTGCCTCATTATTGAGTCTGGCGCAATCATCCCCGGAGTCGTTCTCTCAATCTCTTTAAAATAAACTCTCAAATTGAATTCTGCGATGATTGAATCTTTCCTTTTTTAAATGACTAAAATCTCACCTGCTGATAGATACAAAGTCCTCGAAGGTTTGTCCGTCCCATTTTCCTGTTATTAGAGTTCATCATCACCGTGACCGGAGACCGCTCAGCCGGGTACAGATTCATTTAAAAGTCATAAAAACAGTCTTGAGTGACTGGCTCTGAAGGGTTTTCTCCGTCAAATACAAGCATAAGAACGTCTCGTATTTAAATGCTTACAGATACTCTGTTTGCCTTCCTCCTTCTCTGACACCTCGCTTCTTCCTAATAAGGTTTCTTGGTCAACAGCACTAACGGCCTTTTTAAACAACATCACACAACAGCAGTTAATGTTACACTCTGCCGACAGCCATTATAATCAGACTGCCTTTACAAAGCAGAGTGAACAAGAGTAAAAGTCATGGAGATACAGCTGCCGAGTGAAAAATGCAGTTTGGTTCTAACAATGGACAAATTAAAGCAGGCAATTTACTGACCTTTAAGCTCGGCCTTGAACAGAACAGGCGCTGCTATATCATTACAAGCTCGAAGACTCAGTTCAGTCAGTAAATGTAGAGTCTCTGGTTCTCAAGCAGGAACTGATGGTGCATTGGTACAGTACAGTATGTACAAGCATAAGATGAAAGTATAAAGAGGCGTGTATGTTGTCACACAGCCAGACTTCTGTCTTTTAGTTTTCTGTTTTGAATTTAGACCTCTATGAGCGTGACGAGTTGGAGGTCTGGATACTCAACGTTAAGCCAAACGTCCTTGCGATGTTGTGAAGTCTTTTGGGATTTGAGACCTCTGACCTGCCATTCAGATAGGTATGATGTTGACAGCTGGGTCCACCGGTTGGAGAAACAATCGACCAATCAGAGCTTTGTAGGCGGGATTTAGAAAGGGGACGTTAGCTTCCTCCGTAGCTAGCTCGCAACATTCGTGAACAATAGGGCTGCACCATGTCGAGAAATCATATTCCCGTTATTTCTAACAGATACTGTGACTGACTCATGATAAGTGGGAATCATCATTCGTCTGGGTCGGTAGCACACAAACACTTTGTCTCACATCTGGAGAACACGATGTGCAGAACAGGGTACAACACAACATTATAACACTGTTCTGTCACACTTTTTACCTTTCACAAAAAATTGCAGCTTCTTGCAATTTCGATGTTGCACTCAGCCAAATTTTCATTTTCACTGGAGTTTCTAGGTCATTTTCTTTTGTGCACTGTTCAGTGAAACATGAACACCATAAACACAGATACATGTTTCCTTCTCCACCCTCTATTTCATTATCAAACAACAAAACTGCACGTAACAGCCAAGATCTGTGTTTTGATTTAAACCAAATTCACAATATAGTATTTCATCCTCACATATATTTCTGGTTCTGTTGTCAGAAAGCTGACTAAGTACAAAATATGTATTTTATCGTGGCCCAAAGACGCTACATGTTAACCAGAAGTCATACCCATGCTAGCTTTTTTTGTGATTACTGCTGACAAAATCATCATGACCCCAGGCTAATGGCAACAGCCCTGCTGAATATTCTGCTGTGCTGGCATTTAAAATGAACTTTACTTTACAGGCACGCAGCCCTCGACCCTCTCTGGACTGGTTTAGGTCACAGCTTTGGAAAAACTCTGTTTTCCCCAAACACGGTGACACACCGAGCGGGTGTGATACAAACTCTGGAGGCTGTTTCTGCTCCATTTTAGTCTCGACAGAGGGCTCGGACAAAGAGAAGGATGTGGTTCACAAACTCATTGTGTTTGTGTGGATGTACTCTGCAGCAGTTTGTAAGTGCTGTCAAAGTCAACATATTCTTTGATCAATGTGAAAGACATTAACTGTTTCTATCAAATTCTGCACGCTTCTTTCAAAGTGGGCCAAATGGAGGGACCTTGAAAGAAAGATTTTTGTGAGCAAGTTCGTTCTTGACATTGAGAGCAGAATACGTGACAAACTGATCTCAGCTCAAAGCCGCAGCAGCTACTGTTTGTTTTCAGCTTTCAGCTGCTTTTCATAGTGCAGCTTGGGTTTTAATTACTTTACCTATATAAGGAACTTCAGTCACATAGTAGCAGGTGGTTGTAAAAGCAGAAGAGATGCTAGCACCTGCCATAGTTAAAGGATAATGTTTGGCGTCAGATGTGATGTCCTCCTTGATCCCTTTCCAATCGCTCACTGACTCCTTGTCAGTGGTTTTGACCTCTTCGTAGTCTGTGCTGTCACAAGTTTCGGTCTCGTGTCCGCGGACAAAATGTGACCTAAAAAAGGAGCTTATTACAGTCTGAGAAGGAACCCTTTATCTGTGATTATGAGTGTTAGCACCGTAGGCTGGATGAGAAATGTCAATAGATAAGGTGAGAGTGTCTTACCGATCTACTCCTCTTATCATCGAAGGAGGAGGAATCGAGTGTGTGTGTGTGTGTGTGTGTGTGTGTGTGTGTGTGTGTGTGTGTGTGTGTGTGTGTGTGTGTGTGTGTGTGTGCGTGTGAGGCAGACCTCTCATTACCTGCCCTGGTTGAATTAAGGACTCGTGTTTCTCAGACTTCATTAAATGTTGATGTGGGTCATGAAGTTTGTGGCTCTGCTCACCTGTGCTTCCTGTCTGTCCGCAGATGTTAATGCAGGTCAAAGAGATTACCCTTTTATGTGTGTGTGTGTGTGTGTGTGTGTGTGTGTGTGTGTGTGTGTGTGTTTGTGTGAGTGAAAGTACACACGTATGCTATTGTTAATTGAATGTTAATGCAGGTTAAATAGTATTACCTTACGTTTTAATAATGCAGCTTAATTAATGACCACACGCAGGATGCGGGAGCTCCACTTTCTTCAATCTACTTTTCCTCGTCTCTTCTTCTTCTCTATTGTCTCCCCCAAGTGTGTATGTGTGTGTTTGTGTGTGTGTGTGTGTGTGTTTGTGCATGTCATACAAGCTGTGTTTACGCTACTTTGGTCTGTTTTGAAGTTGAAATTTTAATATACGCTCCAAAACTTCTGTTAGTTATTTATAAATGACTGTCCTGATGGCGTGTAGTGTGCATGTGTGTGACTGTGTGTCGGTGTGTGTGTGTGTGTGTGTGTGTGTGTGTGTGTGTGTGTGTGTGTGTGTGTGTGTGTGTGTATACGTGTGTGTATTACCATCTAATGCCATCTGTAGAACAGACCTTTAGGGCAGGGGGGAACATTATTCATTAACTTTAACCGCATGACTTCTAGGCAATAACGCTATTGAAGTGTGTAAGTGTGTGTGTGCGTGTGTGTGTGTGTGTGTGTGTGTGTGTGTGTTTGTGGAGCATGCTCTCTACACACAGAAGGTCAATCAGTCTCACTCATACGCTTCACTTTTCTCCTGTCTCACTCTTTTCATGTGTGATTCTGCTGTTCTGATCCGTAAGGACTCTGTTAATGAATGCTGTATTGCTATTGATTTCTCCTCTGATCCCTCAGTTTGTTCGGGCACAATACAAATCATGTTGCCCTGCGATGTGGAGAAGGACGTCTCAGCTGATAGCCGTGATAGAGTGCTGCGGCTCGGTCCCGCAAATTGGATTTTAATGATTCAAGTATCATTTTCTTGAACACTGCTCCCTGCCTCCCGGAGAAATTAAAATGTGATGCCCTCTGTGAAAGACGAGCGATGTTAAATCACCTTAAAGGCCATTTTTACATCATTGTGGAAAAAGGATGCATTTGTTTTGCATTAAAGACAGACTGAAATTAAAATTATTTGTTGTGAAGGAGCCAATATTTCCTCGTAATTACCAAAAACAAGAAATTTTGATACCACCCACTAAATTTGTGTTCTGAAGAGGGACTGAATCTTTGGTTCAGACTGACGGTTGTTGTTGTTGTTGTTGGTGTGGGCAGCATATCTAATAATATTACTTCTATTCCATTTGACACAAGACAATTCAATAACTGAGGGGCTGATGTTGTTACCTGTTGATTTTTGCAGTCAGTTCATGTTGAGCGCTCCCTGTCTGACACTGTTTCCACAGTGCTGAGGTTACAGGACCATCTGTTACTGTGAGTTCTGACAGTCTGGTCATTTGTTAGAGTCACAACTGGATCCTTTGAAGAAAGAGCCCCGCCATTTTTTTAATCAGTAGGCGGATTTGAAGGGGCACGAGGGGGGACAACATCCCCCATATGAACCTGTCATACCTTCTCATCACTCCCAGGGATCAATATAGGCAGGACCGCTGTCCGGGTCTGGACCCAGACCTATAACTGATAAACTGTAGAAGTATTACATGTTGACGGTGCATTTTTTCTGTAACCGGTGCAGCTTTTCTCGCTGCAGCCCGCAGAGATCAAATAAAAAAACAACACTTCTTTATTGCCAGGCAACTAGCCGTGCTTTGTAGGCTAATATTAGCTCGACTTAAGTTAAATTTCGGGGGTGTCAAAATGCAGCATTGCAATACATCAAAATCCAGGATTGTCATGCAGAAATAAGCAGTAACAAAGTACAGGAGGTTTGCTGGCAAGTTAGACATCAGCAAACAAGTAGCAGTTGTTATTTACTACCCCTACTCCTCTATCCCAACAGGAGTCGGCCTACGTGGTAGGGACAAGGGATGTATTGGGATTGGGAAAAACAGACATCTTTAGATGCTTATCGCACATAACCAGCGCTGTGGACTTGTTGAAAAGGGGGGAAAGGCTTTTATCTACGTACGCAGATAAACACACAGGCTACAGAGGGTGAGAATGTGCTCCAGTCTGTAGCACACCATGTTGAAATGCTTCTAGGTAGCAGTGCTGGCTCTCAAATGTCAGTCAGCTGCTGCAGTGGAAAACGCCCACCCACAGAAATTATCTCCTCAGATATGTCCCGGCTCGGATTTCTGCTCATTTTGAAAAATGGAAACTTATGAACAATCACAGCAGTATCATTACGGTTTGTAATGCTCGGATGCAGTGATTGTCAGTGTTCAGATTCCTTCCTCCTCGCTGCCGTGGGAATAATTTGTTTGGGTGAATGTGGACGGACAGATTTTCTGTAATGTCCTTCAGCGCTGACCCCTCTACTCTACACACACATACACACACATACATTTCGCTCAGAGGAAGCACAGATTCCGACATTATTTCTGCCTCGCTGCTACACAAACAGGCTTGCAGAAGCCTGGGGACTGTTCACCATTGGTGTGTGTATACACACACACTCATAGACACAGACGCACACACTCACCCAGGCACACATGTGCGTCACCCTCCCTGCAGGACTTTAGGCATGCGGAAGTCACTTGAGGATGCCAGCACATATGTGTCGCTTTGTCCTTTAAATGTGTCGCGTATAACAAAGAGGCCAACAGTTGAATCACTGTGTAAATGTATACAGTATCTGTTAAGCTTCTCGTATAGCTAAAGGTTAGCTGACTCTTTAAAATGAAATCACTCTCTGCTTGGCTGCCCCTCTCGTTTACACAACAAAAATCTCTCGAATCATTTGCTCCATTGCGTGTTGACCTCTGCGGTCTTCACCAGTTTTAAATCTGTCTGAGACTTGTTGCCCTTTAGCCAGGCGGACGGGCTGTTTTCTAGCATTTGAAAGCACATCCAAGAGAGGAGTCGCTGCTGCATCTATACAAACTTCCTGTTCGGCTTGAAAGTGAAAACAAAAGGTGGAGAGGAGGGCTGCGTCATTATAGTGCACGTCTCTTTCTTGTAGATGTAAAAAGGGCAAGTGGGGATGAAGGCAGAAGATTTTCATAAGTCATGATGTTGCGTGACTGACTGTGAGGAGCCTTGTGTCCCCTGACTCAGTTTGTTTCAGCAGCTTGTTAAAGTGACTCTTGTTTGTTTCGGAAGGACAAAAGCCTGTGGCAAGTTGCTGCTCCTCTTCTTTGTCTTCTTGTTTTCTTCTTCTGCTACTTATCTGGTACCTTGTTTTTTTGCAAACTACTGTATCTTCCACATTAAAAGACGACTTTTTTTCCAGCAGCTGTTTTTGGGGAAAAAGCCTTTTGAAGATGAGAAACACGTTATCAAGCAAGTTTGGTTGGCAAAGCCTCCCAGAGATATCATCACGCCAGGGGAGAGGATCATTCTTGAAACAATTTCTCCCATAAAAGTGAAACAAACAGTACTTTCATTTGAAGGAGACCTATTATGCTTTTTTTGTTTTTTCTTTCCCTCAGTTTTTTATAAAGGTTCTCGCATCTAAAAAGGTCTTGAAAGTTAAAAAGACAACATCTAACGGGAGCTCCTCTCTCCCACAGAAAACACTGCTCATGAAACACCTTGTCAGTAGTCCCACCCTCAAGACAGAGTTGACCATAGACACTAACCCTGGGCCCACAAGTAGCCGACAATATAAAGTTATACAGGCTAATATACTAAAAGGATAACAACAGAATAACAGGCCTACAAGTGGTCCAACAAGGTACAAATGCTAACATGCTAACAGGCTCTAGATGCTTATTACAGTATTATGATGTCGTTTTACATCAAAATACTGTATTTTCACAGCAAAATCGTCTGGGTTACTGTAGAAACACAATATATTACTGTGATTGTTCGTCTATATTACTGTAGAATAATTACAGTATACAAATGTGAATTTTCTGCACTTATATGGCAGTAATTAACTGTAAAAATACAGTAACTTTTATTTTTACTGTGTACACACTCTCAGGCCTAAAACTTTGAAGAAACTTACAACTTCGCAACCAAGGCCACATCCAACCCGTGATGCAAACGTCTCTGTAGAAGAGGTGCAGTCAGGAATATGTGAATATATACACAGTGTCTGGGTCTCAAATACTAACAAATGTAATTTCTCCCAAAAAATACCAATTTATATTGGTGCCAAAACCAATAAATATCAACTTTAGGATTTGATTCACTCTATTTCTTTTCGGTTTCCCTCGCAGCCTCTCTCTCAGCTGATCCCGGGGTAATATGCTGTATCAGCTGCGTGTTCACGCGTGTGGATTTTTACCGAGAAGCTACTTTAACAATTTATCTCCGAAGCCCTCTACATCCGTCCTCATTTGAGAGTCTCCATTCCTCGATCTCCTGTTTCCCTCCATCTGCTCATTCCTGTTTCATCCTTGTTTCACAGTCTCAGACACTCACAGCCTGACCTGAGCCCCTCGCCTGCCCTCCTCCCCTCCTCCTCCTCATCTCCTCCCCCTCCTCTCTCCTTTTAAACATCGAGTCATGAATTTATTATGCGAATCAAAATAGAGCAATGACTCTTTGTCCCCGTCCCTGCATGTCACTGGTCTAGAATGAATAATTCAGCCCCCGTGGTTGAAGTTAGGATCAGGGATAAAAAAAAAAGGGGAATTTTTTTTTGGAGCCGCCACCATTCAGGCTATTTTCAAACGTGGAGCTGTCAGCGGCTTTCCTGCAGCGCTCACTCTTTCTTCTCCCTCTCTTCCTGCTCCCTCTCCTTCCTCCCACCAGTGCGCTCGCTAGCACATGAAGATAGAACAGATTCTTCTCTGTCTTGCCCGTCCTTGGGAAGGATTGCATACTAAGCAGATAGAAGATGGGATTGGGGTTGGAGGAAAATAAGCCTCGCTCTTTGTGTTCCTTTGCATCCCTGTGGTTGTGGTGTGTCTTTTTTTCCCAGCTGTATTTGTAATATTCTTGTTGATGCTGTCGTTTTTTTCTACATCCTCCAATCCCAAAGGTTGTTTGTCAGTTTGTAAGTGGTGATTATGGATGCTCTTTTGCAGATTTCTACTGAAAGGCTTTGATGGCATAACATGCAACAGACAGTTTATTTCACCAGCGTTCTCCCTCAAAGACAGCCATTGATCTCATTCCGGAGCTCTTGCCGTCTCCCTCTCTTTGACTTCAGCGTTTGCAGTATTAAAGGTGGCATGACAGTTATTGAATGCCTGAAATCGAGTTCCCCGAGCTCTCGGTTTGCATCTTACGATACTCTACAAGGAGGAAATCACAGGGGGCGAGGCTAAAGTGCTTATCGCTTCACATCACACGGCCTATTTGGGATGAAGTGACCGACCGGCGGCGGATCTGATAACCCTGCGAGGATGCGACAGAGGCCACCGAGCGGTCAGCCACCTCCGCGTCCATACATGATCTCCACATGCATAAAAGACACAGACACACAAGCTGTGCGCGCACATAAGGTCAATCATGCGCTCGGAAGCACACACATAGATGCAGACGCACACTTGGATGATTATTCTCGGCCTCCTGGGGCATCATTGAAACTTTTCAGCCGTGACCTCGCTAAGAGGGAGAGAGGGAGCGAGATGAGCATTAGAGAGGAGGAAAAAATGAGAGAGTCCTTGAATTTTAACCGGATGCTCCCCAGGGAGAACTCCCATCATCTCTGTGTGTCTTCAATGCCACAGTCCCACAGCTTCTTTTCGGAGCTCAAGGACCCTGACTGCTCTAATATTCTCTCGGGGGGAAGCTCGTCTGCCATCACTCCATCGTTTTAAAGATGCTTTTTTGGGCGAGAGAAATCGTTTGATGAATCGGGAGAAAATGGTGTGTCTTATCCAGCTACAGTGCTGGATAATGACATTCCTCCAGCAGTAGCAAATTCTTCCAGAGCAGAGGATGTACCAGAGGATAAATGTCACTATCAGTTATCAGTAATTTGATCAGGGTTCCAGCTACATCATCCCCATGGTGGTGTGTGTTAAAAAGGAAATTCCCTGCAATGTGGGCCGGTACAGTTTTTGCTTCCTTTTCTGTCAGTTCTGATCTTGCAAACAACTCTTGTGATTTGAGAGTACAGCAGCATAGCTACGACGATGACAGGTTGTAAATAAGCCGAGAAATGAGGCGGTATATCTAAAAGGAGGTGCAGCACAGATGGTGCTTACCTAAATGAAGCACCATTTGTTCCCAATAATTAAGAAAGGTTGAGGCCTTGACCCCCAGTGAGTCTTGGGGAAGTTACTTTGGAGATGAAGGCAAAGAGTCACCGTCCTTCAAGATCCCAACAAAAGGAGCTTCCTTACAAATATCTTGCGTTTGAGATTGAAAGCTCATCCTTGACGTTGGAAACCTTGGTAGTTTGAAGAAGCAATTGTATTTGTTGCTCTTCTGAAACTCCTGAATCGTATCACGTTATCTTACAGTTCATCCTTGACCTCGGAAAAGGCTTTGTCACTTTTGTACTTCGTGTCCAAGGTCAAGAATCATCTTTCAGTTTCATCTTTGAAGGCATCGTGGCGAGGAAGTCCTTAAAATGCTCAGAAAGATGATCTGCACAATCTGTTGAGGAAGATCATGTGACACAATCGAAACATCCATCGCAGCTACTGATGGACTGTGCTGCACCTCCTTTTGTTTGTCATATCCTCAAGTGTCATGTTTTACTTTCCACATCCTGTCTTCGTGTTTTTCAGTTTAAGCTTCGTTTGTGCTCTTGGATTCCTGCATCTGTTGCTACCTTTGATTTTTTGGAACTCCATCTTTTACGTTAGTAATGTTCACTTCCTGTCACGACTTCCCGCCGGCCTTGGTGTTTTGCATTTGGGTGTTTTTTTTGATACACATAACAGTGCTCGTTGCTAGATGCCACTAAATCCTCCACACTGGACCTTTAACTCAACATGTTATATATTGTATAAATAAACACAGATCTTCAATCCGGTGTGAACATAAATCCTTAAAAATAAGCCCAGAGTGTGACATGTTTACAGCTCATAACTACAGTTACTTTCTTATTAGGAGTTTGTTTAAAGTCAGCCTTTGTTGCATGTGTCTCTTCCTCATATCTCCTTCCGGTTGACTCACTAATGAAGGTGTACATTAGATGTCAAAACTGTAACTATTTCAGGCTTTTTTCCCCTGTCAGACGTCTCTTTAGCCTCTGCATTTTTACATCTAAACAACTCACGGTCAGTGTAGCAGCCACATATTTGCATATTCATGTATTTGGTCTGCATGTGCACGCTGCAGTGGCACTTGGGTGGTGAGAGTGTCACTGTGGATGTGCTTTATTTTTTTATATACGAGTTTTTACTCACCTGCTTGCTTCACTTGGCATTTGATGATCGCGGAGTCGGCTGAGCTCGTTATCAAGGTAGAGAGATCTGTATATTGCGCCTTTTCTCTTCTTCGCTCTGTTGCATGTGAACACATGTGGAATCAGATGTGTGGCCGCGTGATACGGAAAATAATGTCGGCTCTTTGGTGTGTGCGTCATCAGTCTTTCCTGTGCTTAGCCCCACTGCAGCGTGATTGTTTTTAGGGTTGGAATAAGCCACAATACAGCCAGCAAGAGGCCATTATTTACAATCATAATGATTGATCCAGATTCAACACGGACAGGCTAATATAAGCTGTCACAGCGCGGTGACTGCTGTCAATCAACTAACCAACCTTGAACCCAAACCTGGCAACCTGTTCATCGCTTTCAAAGCAATTTCTACCTATCCCTTCCTCTGGCTCGACTGCAGACAATCACCCTTTATTCTCCTCGTCTTATCTATTTTCCCGTCCTGTGTGTGTTTTTTCTTTCATTATTTCACCTGCTATTCACTCCTCCAACATCCCGTGTTTGTTCAACCGCTTTTATGACCTTTCTAGAAACTTCCTCCTCTGTGATCCCTCTCCTCCTCCTCCTCCTCCTCCTCCTCACCTCAACAATCCGTTTCTTTTCACCACCTTGCTCTGCAGTGTTTACAGAGCCTTCACAGCCACATGTGTGGATTCAGACATGTGTGTATCTGTGTGTTTTGGTTTGTTTATTCTCCTCTGGGATCTCTGGTGAGAAGAGGAACCAGGAGGTGTGATAATCACCTAATGTCCTCTGAAGCACCCTCACACACACACACACACACACACACACACGCTCTATTGATGTTGTACAACCACAAGCTGACTGGTTTTTATCAGTACTCAGGGATTGTCGCCTTTGTTTCCACAGTACAAAGGCTCGGGCTCTCTCCTCCACATCCCCCTGCCTTCTTTTATTCCACACCTCCATCCTTGTCACTCTCCATTTTTCTCCCCTCCACACGTCACCCATTTCCCGATTTTTTCCGCCTTCACCTCTATTCCTCTGTCATCCTCCCCCCCTCCCCCCCTTTCTGCCCCTTCATCCCCACATCTGAAACGTTTGGCGACGGCTCCCATTGGTTGCGCCTGCAGAATCAGAGAAACGGGCAGCCAATAAGCTCTCGGGCTAACAGGGTCACTATTATCCATGAAGCAGTGCAATTACTCTGCCGTCTACATCCCTGCCATGTATGCATATGCAATGCTCTTCACCGTCCTTGTACCTATACTGCACATTTCCACTGTACATGAATATCCTTCTTGGGTGTATGGTTTATTTACAACAGCTCGATTTGAGAGTGAAGGGACATTTTATAGGCCGATGTCAGTTTCTTGCATTTTGTGCATTTATTTTGTGCATTTTTTTTTAAAAGAAAGGATGAAAATGTGGATTAGAGTCTGTGATTTAACATACATTTGCGATGCATCCAGGTCGACGCTACGTACATATTCATGCTATTATGCATTGCTGCTCTTCAAAGACCGGGGAAGGAAAGCTATCACTCTCCTCCCCTCCCCCTTCTTTCTCACTCCAACTCCATCTCTCGCTGTTTACTCGCCTCACAGACGGTTATATATTTGTCACCAGTCAGTCAGCTTTCCTCTTCTTCTTCTTCTTCTCCTTCTTCTCCAGTGGACAGATGTGGCCTTTTCACTCAGTCAAATGCCAAAGATGCCTTTAGTTATTTAAAATACTAAAATTGAGCCTTGAAACAATTTCACTATGTGTTACGGAGCAACATCAGGATTCCCCAGCCTCTCTTGTGGCGTCTGACTGAACGTCAGGCCTAATTTGCATCATTAGATTCTCTCAACTGTGGAATGGCTTTGACCTTCCTCCATCATTAGTGACGGAGCGAGACAGAGTTTCTCTCGTACTTGCCCCCCCCCCCCCTCATTCCTCTTCCTCTTTTATCCATTAAACTCACTCCTTTCCTGTCCTCCGTGTCCATCATCTTTCCCTCCGTCCATGGCTCACGTTGTGGTCGTATTATGCAGCTCTACACTTATCTATTCCAATCTTCTCCCTTCAATTTCTTCACTGCGCCCATCCTATTTGAATCTTATATCAAGGAGGAGTCGGCTGTCTTGGTTTTAAATTCCCTGTTTGGCTTTCACCTATCTAACGAGCTAGAGAATTGAATTCATTTCTCTTCTTGATACCGGAGGGATATAAAAAAACACACTCCCATACAACATACACACACGTTAAGCTGTACAGGGTGAGAAAGGGGCCGCTGCCTTTCAGGTGAGTCGTCTCCAGGGAAATGTTTTCCTTCGCAGCAATCGGCCGGCTATCATCACAATCTGCGGCTGCTCCGTCGGCGCTGAGGAGCAGACGTGATATCACTTCCCAATCACCAACCGGTGGGATTACCCCACCATTTTGTTATCCGGAAACTCATTAGCCTTTAGAAAGGAAACGACACCAGCAATGAACCCCCTTCATATTCCATCTAGAGCCCCGTAAACAGAACTGTAGCCGCAGAGTCTCGGTCTTTGCATGAGGGAGAGATTTGTCATTTTCGGCAGCGTGAGCCACACAATACTGCGCCGGCGTGTCAGAATAAGACAGGTAAATGTTTCACGAATATAACGAAATACCGTCAAATACAGCTCATAGCGGTGACGGAGCTTTTTGGGGAGCATGTGTGAGATAATTAATGAGTCATTTCAATCCCCACCCGTAATAAGGCCACTGATCCCCAAAGGGCAAGACTAATTCAAGGCTGTTCAGTCGCTTGTCAGACTGTGTGTCGCTCAAAATGATTGGTGTCTTCATGTGTGAAAGTAATTTTTTTCTCAGCAACAGGTCAAGTTTGATTAAACGCTTTTTATCCCCCTGCTATTCTTAACTCCTCCTCTCTAACTTGCACTCTTGCTATTAGCGTAATAATCTCTGCACTTGCTGGTTAATTACACCCCAGGATAAACAATTGCCACACTAAATGCTTTTCCTCAATACACTAATAGAAAGCCGTGTAAACACAGGCTTATTCGCGCGCACGCAGGGACACAAATTGTGCAGCTTTGTGCAGCTTCAGTAGTGCACGTTGCAGACTTAATGACTTGTAAGTCTCGTATCTGCCAACCAGCTGGCGCGCGCCCAAACCTCTGATCTGTAGAGCGAGCTCTTCATCGTCCCTGAAAAAAACATTATGGTGCACATGCAGCACCGTATCACACATGCCATTTCAGTACATCACAGCAACTCTGAACCGAGAAGAAGAGGGTGATTTTGTGCATCTCTTCAGCGCGAGGGAAACGGGCTCTGTTGCAGCTCCAACCTGCCTGCTAATGAGGCGCGGTCCCATCCTGGATAACAGGACCAGACTTGTAGTGACTCTGCCATGAATGCTGAATGCAGATGAATAAGATTTAAATGAGTCGGCGAGGAGAATCTCTCAATTATGGCACTTTCCCTACATCACAGACACGCTTGCATCGTCTTTTGTTGGACAATAATGTTTTCCTGATCCACTCCTCGGGACTTTCCAGTAAGCTTGTCTGTGTATGCTTTGAGTGTCTGCGTGAGTCAGACTGTGACATAAGTGAATATATGTTTAGAACTTGAACAGACCTAAGTTTAGTGATAATGTGTGGGTGACTTTTGTTGGGATGTAAACCAACCTGTTCCCCTTTTAGCCTTGGCATTCCACTAATGTCTGCACCAGCCGAGGCCCAAACGACCACTGCGCTGGAGATTTATGATAACGCAGTTACCTCTGAACCTCCGGATCACATGACTTCATCAGGAGTTTGAGGGGAAAGTGTGACGTCACATGATAGATAGAAATAGCGTGTGTTGGGGTGACTACGACCGAGTGCGAGAGTGTCGACTTAACACCTGAGCAGAGAGCATATGGCCGCAGGCGAGGTTACCTATCTAATAAGCTAGATTCCCAGGCTGCTCTCTGTTGTTTGTTTACTACAGTATACGTATCTGCCTGTGTGTGTTTGTGTGTGTGAGCATGCTGTTTGTGTGTGTGTGTGAGCATGCTGTCTTTTCATGTGTCTGTCCTCTCAGTGTGTGTGGAGCCATGTGCTCAGGTTTGAGCCAGAGAAAAGCAGGTCAAAACACTGCAGGGTGTGAGAATCATCAGAGTGGCTACCGCTAATTAAATGTGCCAGGCCTTCGAGTAAAAACAAAAGGACCCATGTTCACTAAATGCCAGTGCTGACAGAAATGCTGTATGTTATCAAAATATTACATATCTGATGAGTTCAGATGGCCGGAGTAACTGTTAACCCCTTCAGACCTTCTGTCTACTGTGCAGGGACGCCAAGTATTTATTGTCTCGGCCAATGAAAACGCACCGAGATTTTGTTTTTGGTCATCGCCACCACTTTGGTTCAGACTATTAATATCTCAACAACAGTAAGTTGGATTGCCATATGTGTGTGCATTTGGTGATCCTTTGCATTTAAAGGAAGAAGTTGATAGTGAATGCAAAGATGGTGCCTGCTCAGTCAGATGAGAGTTGCTTGGCTGGACCTATGACAAAAAAAAGTTACTTCCTGGTTATGTGGCCCACTGAGTATTCACAGTTGTGCCCGCAGGTTTCTGCTAGGCCCACAGACTTTACATTATGATGACATCACAGATTTAAAAATCGCTTTCCTCGGCTTGATGAGAGTTTTACAGATATGAAACGTCCATGGATCAAAAGTTGATGATAAAAGGAGTCACAATGGTTATACCTGCTGAACATCAGCATGTTAGCACCGGCCTGTGCTAATTTTAGCATTTAGCTCAAAGCACTGTTGTCCACAGGGCAGCTAGCATCGCTATAGACGCTCTACACTGAAATGAGAGCGTGCTCTTTCTCTATGAATTAACAAGCGGGTCATTTGTAGCTTAGGTTTCTGTGTAACAGTTAACACCAACAATGTTAGCAAGTAGCCATATTTACCCAAACGTTTAACCGTCAAACGTATTTAAGTGCATGTGAAAATGTTTTTACTGTAAATAACACAGGATTTGAGAAGTTGTGCATCCCGAAAGAAATAAAATGACAACAGTAGGCTGGTGATAATGTTATTCTGATGGTTTTATGCAGTCAGGATGATCGTTTCCACCATAAAACACATCTTTACATCGTGTCAATCTTTTTCCTTCAACCACGTCAATGTTTGTTTGTTCCATGAGGGCCGGTAATACAAGATTGTGACAGACATCGCTTCAAACACGGAGGACAAACAGGGTTATAGATGGATTCATAGATGTTCGTTCTACTTTTGAAGAGAACAAAGAACGTTTGAAGTGATTCATTGGATGCTGCAGTGTTTTGTTCTTCCCTTTAATCCCACCGTCCCTCTGTGTATATTTATCTTGACTGTCAAACACAAGACTCTCTTCAGCTGTCAGATTACACCCGGAAAGAGAAAGAGGGAACAAAGATGGAGGGAGAAAGAAGGGGATGCGAAGAGGAGAGGGTGTGCAGATAGCAGAGCTGCGGAAGCTGCATCGCTGAGAATTATCTACTGCTTAGTTTTCTAATTGGGAATACTTTCAGCCAACTTCCATTTTATGACAGTTATTAGTGTGATTTAACTCACTCGGATCGACTGCAACAGGAAAGACGGTCTGTTTTTTTTCTACAGGTGATGAAACTTTTACAGTTTCTCTGTTTGCTCTCGTTTGCAGTGAGAACAGAGAAAATAATTACAGCAGAAAAAAAAAAACGGTTCAGATACAATCACTTCAGAGGATTGAAACGTGCCCACACACACACACACACACATTTTTCATTGATGTTTGTCATGGATCCGATGTTCTGGACTGCACCGCACTGTTGCTCATTAAAAACAGAGAGGGAAATAACAAAGCCAGTATTGAGTGGGAAGCAAATTCAAGCAAGGAGCAACCAAACACAAGACTTCAAAGAAACAAAGTCAAAAATATTGTATTATTCTCGATGTGTATGTTCTCAGTGGCACATCTGATGTGACATCTTATCCGCTGAAGTGGGACGGGGACGGCGAGAACAGATTGATGTTGATACCAGCCGAGCGGGCATCCGATACGGACGAGGTTGAGGAACAACAACAGCGAACGACAGCACGGAGACATTTGAGACCGATGAGAAAGTCAACTCGCGTGTCTTGTGATAGATTCAAATCGTTGTTTTCAAGTTCGTCCTCTCTGAGTTACGAGTATCGACTTCACATTCGAGGGTTTCGTGAATCTGTTACTGTAAGCAGATTTGATTTACTTCACTGTGTAAGGTGTCATTTACCTGGAAACACATTCATGTGCATGTCCACTTGGAAACAAGCCATTCCTCATTTCGAATATCTTTACATGAACAGTCTCCCCCAGGCTACTTATACAGTGTTCACGTTAATATTCATGTCATGACCATTTATGAATAAAACTGAATAATCCAGATATTTTACTGCAACATATACAACGCACTGCATATCATTTTTCTAGTAACGTGGGTCAGTAGAGTTCACTGAAAAGAGGATGTGATAAATATACATATACACATAAATACATACTTAAATGGCCATACTTAACACATTCTCATAGCTAAATGACTGAATATGAACGATCAGCGTCAGCTCAAGACCCATACCATTATAACTGGAGCATCCTGGGTACCTTTGCACGTAGTTTTCCTCTCTGTTCTGGTCTTTAAAGTCACTGTCTCTACTGTCACTGTCCGACAAAGCATAATATTGAAATTATATTATGCAAATGTTTAAATAAAGCCCTATCCTGATTAGAATAAGGTCTGCAGCAAAAACTCACAGTCCTTTGGTTCATCGTCTGACCTTGTACAAGTGTCAAGATTGAGGTAACTAACAAAAAAGTGTTGAATTCAGTTCTCTCAGAAAGTTTTAAGTGAATTTCTTTGACAAAAGTATTAAATATTTCATTGTATTGTTAATTATGAACTGTTATTCTCTTTCATTGTCTCCTAAAGGGCAAGTGCTGATTTGTTTTTTTAGCAGAAAGTCAAATTAAATTAATGGATTTCATTTTTGTTTCCTCCATCCATCAATCATATAGTACTTATCCTAGTCAAGGTCGCATCTAATTCATTGATTAGGTCTTCATGAATTATTCTGATGTGCTGCTGGGAAGCAGTGAGAAAATATCCATAACATTTAAATACAGATAAGTTATAATGCTCCTACTGGTTTTCATCTTACTCTCATACTTTGGCTGGATGTGAAACATGTATTGAGTTGTTTTGTATCTTGTAGAGCCGACAACCTCTTTCACCACTTCCTCAGCGTTCAGGTGTGAGACACGAACAACATGCTGTATCTGGTTGAGTGCATATTTATTGATCGGTTGGCTCTATGTTTTATGGATTAGCTGCTTCGTGATCACTTTGAGTAGCTTCTGCAGCACCGAGTGAAACTGATACGGGCCGAAGCTATCGGTGTCGTGGGATTTAACCAGCCAGACTCCCCGCTGCGCCCGGCGCCCCTCACCGAGGCCTCGGTGTTGGTGAGGTTCAAAGTGAAAACACGCGCGCACACTTGGATGAAACGACCTTTTGGGCTCGTCTCCCTTCTAATCCACTTATCGTTGTCTACCTCCTGCCCACACAGCAGCCCAGACAGCTCCTGTGTGAATGCAGGGACATTCGTGTCGTGAGTGTGGTGTTCAACAAACAGTCGCTCCGACATTAAGATTATTTTTAGCGCGATGGAAGAAGCTTGTTTTGGGGGGGATGTGCTGTTTGTTGAAGTTATTTGAGGACTCTTTTCCCCTTAATGAACGAGCAGCACGTGGTTTTATTTTTTAGTTGTTGCCTTGTGGGGTTTTATCTCAGCTTGTTTTAGCTTCTTTGTTGTGCTGTTGCTCCTCTGTGGCTGTCAGGCACTGTTCTTGATGCGCTGCGCGTCCTCCGCTGATGTTCAGTTTCAGTGCGATTTTTGGCTGACTTTGATGCAGTTAGAGAACTGAGGCTGGAGTTTGGCTTTCTTAGCTTGTGCTACTTTTTTTTTTTTGCAAACTAACTATCAGTTTTGATGGCATCTCGCTTCGCTGTGCTTCTCAGGAAAGCAGGCAGACGTGCATCGGCTCGGAGAAATCACAGAGATCTGTGAGGTATTTTGGGGATCACCTGGTTAGAGGCGAAACAGTACAGTAGGAGGCTGCGTGAGTCAGAAAGCGTCTCTCGTTTTGTGCAACATCATCCCCTGTACAAGGAGACAGTCATCAGCAGAGGGCTGATGCTTCTCTGAAGGATGATGAAGTGTGTGCGTGTGTGCTGTAAAGC
Source organism: Pagrus major (assembly GCF_040436345.1). Lineage (NCBI taxonomy): Eukaryota > Metazoa > Chordata > Actinopteri > Spariformes > Sparidae > Pagrus > Pagrus major. The sequence continues at coordinate 25,937,900 of NC_133235.1, forward strand.
CTGTAGCTGTGCTGCAGACTCGACTTGTCAGGAATATATGAGAGGATTGAGACTGACAGTGTGGATATGTTACCTTGCGTCCTCAGCTTAGCAGCCGTCTACTCAGTGTACATCCATGCAGTGACTCTGTGTGAAAGTGTGTGCGTGACAGAAATCTGGGTGTGTGCATATCAAACTTTTAAGATTTCAGATTGCGAATGCTCTAATGAGCCGAGTAGACGAGGGTTTTTGAGAGGGTGAAGACTGAAGACAATCATCTCAGTCATCCTCCAACTCACAGCAAAATGCCACAGATGGTGGTGTAACATCATGTAAAATGTCATCAGGCTGAAAATGGGCTCCAGCTGCACTTCATAACAATTAACAGCCTGTCATGGTCATCACACATCTCCATCCTGGTTAAAAAGCACAAGTCCCATTACAAGTTCGTGTCAACTTCTACAGAGGAGCAATAAAAAAAGCATCCCGACTGAAAAACATCACTCATTGGCACGGGGATGTGCACCGCCCAGGTCAGGAAGGGTCTGCAGCGGGTGATTAAAACCGCCCATTGTACCCGTACAGACTATTATTGAGAACAGTGAAGTGAGATGTCTGCTCAGATTGCAAAGGATACTAAAAGACAACACCCACTCCGGCCACAAGCTGAGATACACAAGTATCCGCTGCTGTACCACCAGACTGGAGAGCAGCTTCTCTCCTCAGTTTATTATAATCTATTCAGAGTCGTGTTTCAAATGTAAAACCAGGACCCACTCTTTTACTGTTTGATCGCCAACTCCTGAGGGGAAACAATCTGTTCTTTAGCTGCTAAATGTTTCACTATGTTCACCAGCTACTCCCTTAATTGTGTTGGTCTGCAATTTAGTGCTGGGCTGGTGGTGGTCAGAGGGTTGTTAAAGCTTTCTGTTTTGCTGAAAACAAGCAGTGAGAGTGCACAAATAAAGTTACAGGCTCAACAATGAGTTGAAACTTGCAATTATGCTCTGCAAAGTCAATGGGGACTCTAGATTCAGGTGATAATTCTCATTCTGTTACGGTTCGTAGGAGATATTTGCAGGACCCAAAAGCAGACACCAAGAGGGAAGGTAGAAGGGAATTTATTGAAGTACTACTGATGTTAGCGGTGGAGGAGGGCTGAGGGTCAGGTCGATGGCTCCGCTGGTGCAGAGGGGGAGGCTCACAGTGGCACAGGTGGAGAAACACTAAAGCTCAAATGTCTGAGGAGGCTGGTGTCAGAGGTGCTGGGTCGCTGGGTCACGGTGTGGCACGGAGCTGGATCCAGAGGAGGTTTGTTCACCGGTGAGGTGGAAGACAGGCAAAGTTAGTTGACCAGCAACAAACAAAACTCTAGTGAGACCGTGCACTAACTGGTACACCATGTACCACGTCTAGTTGACAAAACAATCTGGCAGCGTGAAGACCAGGGTTCTTAAGATGGCGCTGATTGAACCAAATGTGCTGCAGGTGTGTGAGAGTCATCAGCTCCTGCCAATCAGAAAAACCACACCCAGCCTCTCCAGAGAGCCTCTGACAGCACACAAGCACAAAAACCACATAGAAGCCACAACAAAGCCCAATCTATGACACATTCAGTACTTTGTTATTGTAAAAAAATATGAAGTATAGATGCTTTAAGTTTGAAAGTAAGAGGAAAAGTGAAGGATTTTTAATTTTCACTTCCTTCAGTTTGATAAATACAAGCATTTGGTTTTGAACCAACGTAAATACCTCAACGAAAATCTCCATAATATGATTTCATTTAGTCGTGGCTTCAGTCCCATATTCTTATTTTCTGCGATTGATACAGATATAGGAAAGCCTTCAAGACACACGTGTAACAAGCCCCTATGTCCGAACAAACACCAGGAAAGTGCTCTCCTGGATGCCTCTGTGGTAGATAAAACACGATTAAGTGCCCTTCCAGTGGAAAAAACGTGATTAAGTGCCTTCTCTTCACTATAAATTATCATGACTGGTGCCTCATCTGCATACAGCTGGTGCCCTTTTTATTTTTTCGCCCCTGCCCCTCAAACATCCTCAGTCCGCCGCTGCTGGGATCAAGTGAAATGATCTGACCCCAAAGTCAGAATATAAGTTTAGAAGACTGAACGTGAGACTGAATAACTAACAGTTACAATAATTTACTCCTTCCTTCAGTTATTGTTTGAATATGTGATGTATCATTGAAACACTACTGCAGCAGTCATGTCAAGGGTTTCTGTTTTTGGCTCTCATCAGCTGAAGGTCAACCTGTACAGCTTGTCAGTCTCCATCAGTTCACACTCGCTGCCTCTGTGACTCAGACGTCTGACAGGAAGAGGATGCAGCTACAGTAAGACTGCGCCGAGCGAGCGCCGTCACGAGTATCGCCTCTCTGCAAAGACAAACTGCACAGCGAGCAGTTGGTCTTTGTCAGCGATGGTCACATTGTTGTCTGTCACGCTGTCGCCGTGATGATGGCCGTTAATGATAAGTGTTTGCATTCTTTCTGTTCCAGTTTTTTTTATCTATATTTTATCTTTGTGTTCCCACTCCAGGCATTGTACGCCTCGTCACTGTGGAGATCCCGCTCTGTGAGCCTCCGCCCAGGGCTTTCTTTCCATTTGCGTTCTGCCGATAATTATGTTGTGATGACAGTTTTCCTTTGTTATCATCGCCAGTCTAAGTTTGGGCGTTGTTGTTTTTGTTTTGTCTCTGACAGCGTGGGCGTCGTGGATCCTCCTCGAGATTTAAACTTTGATTTGAAGAGGCAGGAATAAACTTGATTTGGCTTTTTCAGACTTGGAAAAGAAACTTTCATGTCGACTAGTCAATATTTCGTGTAGATTAATACGCCCAAACTGAGAATTTTAATGAAATCATAAATCTCTGCGTTCAGCAAATTTATTTGTCTTCCCTCTCGACGTTTATGTTCCCCCTCTCTCAGGCTCCTCCGTACCACACAGCTGCTAATCTGTACTCCACACTTGACTCAGGCTTAAAAAGGAGTGACTAAGCACAGATTTAATTCTGGACTTAAAGCTACTTAGTAATGGAAAGCACAAACTGTCAGCTTTCCCCTGAGAAGTAAGAATGTGTCAAGTTTGCACCTTGGTTTGTTTGCAACAATAAAATGTAAAAAGCTTCCTGGAATAACCTGCTGCCTGCCTGCCTGCCTGCCTGACTGCTCCAACACCTCCGATGCTAAATTGTGTCGCTCTGAGAGGTTTTTTTATTGAGAGCGTCTGTGTTGCCGGGGTCAGTTTGTGTGTGGGAGAGAGGAAGTGAAAATGCCAGACAAAGCTTAGGATGGAGGGATGCTCGGGGTTGAGGAGATCCACGCTCTGCTGGCCAAATATAAAGGCTTATAAAGGCTACCAGTCAACATGGATGACCTATTTACGGTCAGACACACTGCCACACTGCCACAAAAATACACCAGACAGTGACCACAACCTTTTTTTCCCTCCGCGGTTATTTGGGAAGTGACTTTTCTTGGCAACATGGTGTTTTTAATCAGACTATCCTGAACCAGTGTTTGAGACATCTGGCCTCGGTCATCAGTGCAGGCAGATGATGTATGTTTCATTGCACAGGGATGTTGTTCCCCAACATCTGCTCATTAGGTCAGTATCTAAAAAGTTGGTTATTTTTAGCTTCTGGGTTGAGTTTCCTCTCATTCTTCACCTTGTTTCTCCCTGGACAGCTGGCCTGAGGCAGAATCTGCCTTCCTGACTGTCTGGATGTGCGGGAATTGCCCCTGCTGTTGCCTTAACATCTGGCACATGTTAATTTACAGCTTCGAGTGGATCCGTGTGCAGGAACGTGCTGTAAGGCTGACCCGGCGCTCTTTAATGTTGAAGTCAGATCCACAGGGCACAGGCTGCTGATAAAACCACCTGCTGCACCTGTGGTAGAAAAGCTATCCTCGGTATTTGCCTTGAGAGTGAGAGTAAAGATGTGTATTTATTTGCCTGCTCACTCATGCGCGGATGACTGTGGTTCCACTTGTTTGATGAAGTGTATGTGTGTTTTTTAAGGATCCCTGCGTGTCCTTCAGTCCAGCGGTGAGGACCTTGTCTGCCTCCACGATGTCAGCTCATTGATTCATGCTGTGACTCTGCCACTGACCCGTAGGACGACTCTCAGGGGGGGTGTGGAGACAGGTTACATCCATCAGACTGCCTAAGAGCCGGGCAGATGTGCACTGATACACACAGAGACACTGTACCCTGCACACTCACAATATAACCACAATAAGAGTCTATTCTAGCAGCTTAAAGGGTAACTCCACCAATTTTAACATGTAAGTGTGTTAGCAGGTATTGGGGAGTAATACTGCATGTGTGGAAAAAGTAGTACAAAGCCTTACGATACGGTATACGATATGTCTTGAACTCAAAAGCTTTGCACATAAATGCCTCCAACTTACAGTAAAATAAACTACATTAAACAAAACAGCACCAGCTGTGTCAGTCATAACAATAAATTGCACATAACAAATATGGCACCCACTCCATAATAAAAAAAAACACTGCACAATCCCTTCAGCCTCAAGCAGCTTTGTTTAAAAGTTTGATAGAGTTAGGCCAAATGAATTTTTAAAATGATTGAGTTTACAGCGGGGGACTCTGTATCATCTGCCACTAGGCAAGAGCTCATATTCTGTGTGGAGGATATATGACGGGTCGGCCAAAATCCTCTGAAGTTGCCTGAGAACAGACTGTTCGTATGGACCGAAGGGGCTGGTGTTCTGCTTTTGACCTGTCATCCCCCCGTGTCCATCCCCTGGTAGCAGAGAGAGAGCAGGGGCAGAAGGGTTGTTTAGTTGAATTTGTTAGTCTAGTCTGTCTGACTCATTGATCCTTTATCTGAGGTTTGTACAAGTGTATGGCCCCGACCATGGCTCTGAAAAATCAGTAACCTCACTGTGCTGTGTCAATAAATCCATGACGCTGTCTGTGGTGCTGAAGGAGCAAACACATTTGTAATTGTGCTTTTTCTCTCCTCAGTCCTGCCCTTCTGTCAGGTTTGTCTTGGATCCATAATATTCTCAAAACTTAAACTATAAATACTTTACTGCAGCCCTAACTCTAACCTATTATCACAGCCGCTGAGATACTTCAATCTGAATATCTCAACAAAAACACGAACATTTTAGATTCACAGTGGCCCAAGAGGAAAAGACTTTGATTTTGTGCCAATCCGTCCCGTTGATGTTGAAATATTTCACTGCATAACAGCAGAGACCATGAATGTCGGGACAAAATCTAACAGGGGTGCCTTGAATAGTTTTTCAGTCTGGATGAAAAGTGAGTAACTAATTGAGCCACATTGCCAGCATTGCTGAAGATCCTAAATGTTTCGTTGAGAAAAAGGTTTGATAGCATCTCGTCAGGGCATCAAGAACGATCATGCCGGTGCACCAACGCAGATGCTAATTTTGTTTGATTTGGTCGTATAAATAGTTTGTTATTTTTGAGCATCTGTGCACTCGTGTTTGTTTTTCAGATCTCTCGGTTACTCTCCTGGGCTCGATTCCACGGAGACGTTAAGGTTTGCTGCTCTGTTGTTGTGGTCATGGAGAGTTGTTGCTGGTCGACAGCGCGAGGCTGAGTCGCTGCTGAGAACTGGGTCAGTTTGTGCAGCAGTCTGCACAGCAGCCTCTCTGTGCCTGCGTTTTGTCTCCCAGCGAAAGGGAAAATTGTGCCAGATTTCAACCAGATCCTTCAGATAGGGGATCTGTAAACAGAGTGTTTTTCCAGGCCTGTCAAAAATTGTGGGACTTATCCACCCTGAGGCTTAGTAGATGAGACACAATCTCTGGGGGTTTGTACTGCCGTTTGTGTATGTGTGATCATGTGTGAAAGTACGTCAGTGTGGTGCATGTGTGCAAAGAATTTATGTCTGCCATCATTTAAATTTAGCTTAAATCCCATTTCATCCTGTTTGATCCCATTGATGCCAACGCATTGAATCAGTCAGATATGATTAGGCGTTCAAGACGCTGTTTTCTAAATCCAACTTGCTAGAAAGAGACTTGAGGCAAAGCCTGCAGCAACAAGAGAAACTGGCGAGTTTTGGCTTTTTTCAACAGAGTGACTCGCCCTCTGAACACTGCCCATTTTGCACAAACCAACGCATACATTATTAATCTCTCTGGCTCTGCCTCGCTCCACTGCCGGCATCAGAGTACATTTTAACATGATACTCCCTGGTGAAGATGACATATTCTCTCTCGACAGAAAACAACAACCAAGCAAATAGTCAAAAGTTAACATCAGGGGGTGTCTGGTGAGCGTATTTTGCATGACGGTGGAAAAACTTGTTTTCAAACTCTAGAGTTTATGAGCATTTTCTTTTACAACTCCCTGCTAACTAGCTGGACACTGAGTTGTGTTCCAGATCTAATGCCAGGTGCTCTTTGACTGTCTCCGAGTTGAAAACAGTGCGTGGGAGAGATGACAGGTTGCCTGAAGGAATATTAAAGCCAGAGTGATTCATCTTATTTTTTCGTGGGGGGACCATAACGATTTTTTAATTCATACCCAGCAAAATGCCACGTCCCACGCACACATGCACCAGAACACACCTGATCAAACACATAATATGACTTAAGCACCAGCGATTCAAAACAGTCAAACGCCTCACATTTCATAGGCGGCTGGCTCCCAGGCATAGCGTGATTGTTGAGGAGGAGCTCAGTCTGTGTTTATGCGTGGTGATAATAAATTCATTGTGTTTGTCAAAATGGAGCAGACGGTCTCAGAGCTGCGACGAGAGCCGAGGAGATGCAACATGCATGAATTGAGCTGAGGCGAGAACCTTCCTCACATGGCTCCCACTGTCCCAGTTCTTCAACGGAAGCTGCAGATGAATAAGTGAAAAGACAAAATTATCTTAACTTTCCTACACGGATCCATGTTCCTGTAATGGGGGCTAATCAGTTGTATTTCAATGCTGTGTCACGATACGTCTGAAATCTCCACAGCTTTCCACACAATATGGTGGCTTAAACTGCAGGAAGCATGGATAATTTAGAGCCATGTGGATGTAATTTTTATGAGCTTGGAGATGATAGATGGTAGATTCTCTAGTATAATGTCTCTATTCATTCCTCTCATTTTCTTTTCTGTCCCCTCTCTCTTTGTTTCCATCCTCTTCCCTCTCGCAGGTGCATGGTGCACTGACCCTGCCTGCGACAGGCGAGGAGTCAGAGGACCAGGGCCATGACTGGCTCTCCTGGCCCTGGTGGGCGTGCCTTAGTGCCATGGCAGAGGATGTGGCGGTTGGTCCTGGGTGCTTCTCTGGTTGCCATGATAACCCTGACGCTGCCAGGAAGTAGCCAGGCCTGTCCGCCACGGTGCGAGTGCTCAGCTCAGCTAAGGTCAGTGTCGTGCCAGCGGCGGCGGCTCACTAATATCCCAGAGGGCATCCCCACAGAGACACGACTTCTGGACCTCAGCAAGAACCGGCTTCGCTGGGTGCAGGCAGGTGACCTGGCGCCGTACCCGCGGCTCGAGGAGGTGGACCTCAGCGAGAACCTCATCGCCACATTAGAGCCCAATGCCTTCGCCAGCCTCCAGAATCTTAAAGTGCTGAAGTTAAGGGGAAACCAGCTGAAGCTAGTGCCCATGGGGGCCTTCGCCAAGCTGGGCAATCTGACCAGCCTGGACCTGAGCGAGAACAAGATGGTGATTTTATTGGACTACACCTTTCAGGATCTGAAGAGTCTGAAACATCTGGAGGTGGGAGACAACGATCTGGTTTATATATCCCACAAGGTACGCTCTCCAGCCTCTTGTCTGTATCATGACTGTGTGTTTTCTTATGAAAAACTAGACAGAAGAACATTTCACTTTATTTTTAAAAAATCCTCCTTGGAAATGAGTTCCCAGAGGATCGCACTTTCATACTGATAGTACTGGAATATATTCTGTGGTTTTAAATAGACTGCAGTGCCAAGCAGGTATTTGCCAGCCATAGTGCCTGTAGCAAAGCCTGGTTTGGCTGAGAAATATGTAGTTCAGTGCGTCCGGAAATGTCCTTATTTGCTTTCCTACCAAGAGTTAGATGAGAGATTTGATATCACTATGATGTCTGTACTCTGAATATGAAGTTAGAGCCAGCGGCCGCTGAGCTTATCATAGCAGAAGGACTGAAAACAGGGTGAAACAGCTGGCCTGCCTCCTCTAACAGTACTGAAATCCATGTACGAGCACCTCTGAAGCTCACTAATTACCATCTCATTTGTTTAATCCATACAAAAACTGAAGTGTATGACAAATCAGGATTTTATCTCTGCAGCACAATATGTCTTTGATATAACACCAAAACTGTTCCTCTGTTGATAATTTTGGTACATTGTTGCATGTTTTAAATTAAGATTCTTACATATTGCCACTTTAAGTTTCAAGATCTTTTATCTTGCTGATTCTCAGGCGTTCTCAGGGCTGCTGGGGCTGGAAGATCTCACAGTGGAGCGCTGCAACCTGACATCCATCTCCGGCCAGACGCTGTCTTACCTCCGCAGCCTGGTCACCCTTCGCCTTCGTCACCTCAGCATCATCGCCCTGGAGGACCAAAACTTCCGCAAGCTCTCCAACCTGCGGGGTCTGGACATCGATCACTGGCCGTACCTGGAGTACATTTCTCCACTCAGTTTCCAGGGCCTGGACCTCCACTGGCTCTCCATCACCAACACCAACATCACCTCTGTCCCCTCCGCTTCCTTCAAGAACCTGGTACACCTCACCCACCTCAACCTGTCCTACAATCCCATCGCCACACTCGAGCCCTGGGCCTTCAAGGACCTGCTGAGGCTGAAGGAGCTCATCATGGTAAGCACGGGGTTGATGACGGTGGAGCCCCATGCCTTTGGAGGCCTCCGACAGATCCGGGTGCTCAACTTCTCCTCGAACGACCTGCAGACTCTTGAAGAGGGCTCCTTCCACTCTGTCAACAGTCTGGAGACCCTCAGAGTGGACGGGAACCCCCTGATGTGTGACTGCCGTCTGTTGTGGATCCTGCAAAGACGCAAGACCCTCAACTTTGACGGCAGAGTGCCGGTGTGTGCGGGGCCGGTGGAGGTGCAAGGGGTCAGCCTCAGCGCCTTCACCGATTCTGCACTCTTCGATCACTTTACATGCCAGAAACCTAAGATACGCAACCGTAAGATGCAGCAGGTAATGTAGACGATCACATTTATGTTTGATACTTAAAGGTCCTATTTGTAAGATGCTGACACTTTGGGATGGCAGCCGACCCGACCACGATCCCAAAGCATCAGTATTTGACGAGTTGGGAATGAGAATCAAAAATCAACTATCTTACAAATAGGACCTTTCACACAAAAATCAATGAATGCTCAGTTTGATTACTGAGGTTATGCTAATTGCTTCTAAAAGCACAAAAAGTATTCTGTAATGATGCCAGACGTTGTTGTGCTCCTGTGTTTATTACTCCATGCACTCCTTTCCTCAACCTCCCGCAGGTGATCGCTCGCGAGGGCCAGCAAGTGAGTTTTCTGTGTCGAGCTGAAGGAGAACCCGTCCCTGCTATTGTCTGGATTTCCCCACAGCGCAGACGGATCACAGCTAAGAGTTCAGGGCGCATTACCGTTCTCCCGAGTGGCACCCTGGAGATCCGATACGCCCAGCTCACTGACAGCGGAACCTACATCTGCATCGCCAGTAACGCAGGAGGCAATGACACCTACTTCGCCACACTCACGGTGCGTGGCCAGCCGCTCGACGCCGCCTCGGCCTTCTTTCTCAACCGCTCGCTGTACAGCGGCGAGTTCTTCAACGACACAAATCTGAACAGCACGCGCGTTTTCCTCAAGTTCACCTTGGACCTGACCACCATCTTGGTCTCCACGGCAATGGGTTGCATCACCTTCCTGGGGGTGGTCCTCTTCTGTTTCCTGCTGTTGTTCGTGTGGAGCCGGGGACGCGGCCAACGCAAGAACAACTTCACAGTGGAGTACTCATTCCGGAAATCTGAACCCGCCACTGGAGGCTCCTCGGGAGGGACCAGGAAGTTCAATATGAAGATGATATGAAACAACGCAGCCAGGGGTCCTTCGGGGGAGGCATGAGCACGTCCCATAAACGTGTTTGACACACGCAAACACACACAGCCACTGACTCGCAAAGAAGTCTGAAAGCACATTATGAGTTCCCGTCCATGGCTCTATTCTAAATTGAGCGCCCACATCAAAACCGGAGCCATGAGATGAATTGGTTTGATTTGTGAATGGAAACAAAACGACCCTGATCTCTCTGTCTCTCAGTGGTTTTATTCAGCTTGTGGTGAAAAAGCATGTTTGAAGGAAACTGTCAGAAACCACAGAATTGATAGATTTGAACAAGCTGCTGGTCTGCAACGCTTGATAAGAATAATAGAGTTAAGTTAAGAATTACAGGAAATAAGTTTTGGAAATTGGCATGATGATTGAGCTGTGGAGTTCTGGTAGTCCTGTCTCTCAGTTACATTGTTGAGAAAATGAAATAAAATCCCTATTTCATTTAAATTTCCCTCGACTGTATTGAGTGCAGTCAGGGATTTTAAAGGAAATGTATTACAGGGAGACCTGGCTACCATCCAGTCATAGAGTTTGTAGCTCTGCCTTGTTAAGATTCATGCATGTAGAAATGCAGGTAAGAGTTAAGTTGTAAGTTCAAACCGCTGAATAAAACAAATTGTTTTGAAGACAGTTTGAATATGTCTTTCTACAAAACATTTAACAGCCACCTTTGACATTATCATATGCCATTTGCTCTAATCAGCTAAAGCCTAATATATTTAAGATATGATCTGATAATAAGGAGCGATTTATTTGGATCAAACACAATTTGGCCCTTTCTTCTTTGTGAGAGTTTGCGACAACGTTAGCTGTGTGAGTTTGGGACGAGCGCACTGACCGAGAGCTGCTGTGGCTGCCCGTGGCCCGGAGGGTTTGGTTAGGAAGTCAAGCCCACCAGACACGGGCCGCTGCAGTAGCCATAGCAACCAACACAAGAGAGAGCAAGGGGGGACGGGGGCCGGTGGGGCCCCAGAGGATCGCTGGGTAGAAGGGGAAATAAGAGGTCAATGTGACCTCTTCTTCCTCTCCCCTACATCACAAGCCCCGTTCACGCTCGCTGATCAACAGGAGAGGGTCGACCCGCCGGGCTCCACCTTCCCGTCCCCGCACCTCTCTGCTGTGTTGGTGGACGCCTGACCTTCCCAGCGCTGCCCGGGGGGAGCAGCCTGGAGAGTCGGGTCACACTCAGAGGTAGACAGAGGTCACAGAGCGACACTGTAGGGGGTCTTCACATAAACACACAGCAAAAACACATGCATAGCACCTTTTCTCAGGAAAAGTGAAACCCTACAGAGTGAAACCACACGTAACGCACTCTGCTAAAATATGACATTCCAGCAATACTGTATGTAGAGCCATAAAGCCAAAATTCATTCTCTAAGAGAGAAGTGATGTGAATTTGTGAGTGAAGAAACAAAGCCATAGTATGTGTACCTTGTTTTTTTATACAGTAACATGTGCATGATTCAGTTATATAATAACAATTAATGCTACTGCCATTTTACAAGCTGTCGTGGTGTTCACAAGACCATCTGCTGTCGCTGGGCTTGCATAAAGTTGCACCCCAACACACACACACACACACACACACACACACAGAAGCACCTCAAGGTTATTTGGATTGATACAACAATCGCAGTCACACACGACTAAACATACAAATTGATAAAGCAGTGTGGCGCTGACTGCTCTCTCTCTGTCTCTGAGACGGTCGGTGTTCGAATGTCTCTGCCCCCCTAGCCCAGTGCATCCCCCCTCCTCACCCCTACCCTACCCCCCCACACACACACCCCCACTGGGTCCTCCTTTGGGAGGGGTCCCTGGCTGGAGATCGAGGAATCAAATGTAAATGAAATCGTGTTAACCCTACCCACGCCATGTGCATCGTATAGTGGAGAGTAGTACTGTGGTTTTAAAATCGGAAAAAAAAAAATAACAACAAAAAACTTTATTTGAAGTGTTCTGTTGTTTTCTTGTTTGTCCTCCATTTTTAATTTCCTCAGTTGTTGTTCCCCGTGACCTTTTTGGCTGTTTAGCGTTTTAAAGTTCCCCGTCCTCCGTGCGGGACCGTTCTGTTCTCAACACCTAATAACATTCAGAGGCGAGGCAGAGTGTGTGCCCGTTCACATCTCAGTGTGCTTATCAACGGAAACCAGGCGGAGCAGTATTTTGAAGAAAACAGACAGAATCTAACCTCGCGTCTCTGGTTAAATTGGAAGTGTAACGAGATAGAGAAGCAAAAACACAGGTCTGGTTTGATTATAGCGCCTCAATTCAAACTAAAATGACTGGCTGTGCCGCACAAACAAGTTCCTATATTGAGATTATTTTCTCGTATTTGCACACCAGCCTCCAGATGTAGCTGTTGAATAGATAACTGATCCAACTGACAAAGCTAATAGTAGCTTGCTAATATACGACCCACCCACAGTGGAGGGTAAACGAGATAATGGAGTATGATCGATGTAACGTCTCTGACCCAACACTTGATCCAAATGCTGTTTAATAATAACGTAACTGAATATTTTATAGCCCTAAAATAGCAAAACATTATGCCAATAATGTTAAGTTAGCATAATCTTAATCTTATCATCTTTGAAGCTATTACAGCTTGTGATGCTAAAGGAAGTCTACTTCCTGTTTACATAATTGATTGCTATTGATTGGACAGCAGTAACTTACAGAACTTCCCTCATAGGCTAATCAGTTTTCACATTAACCTACTAAATCACTAGCCTGAAACTAGCTAGTTAGATTTTAAATAAATAGTTAGGTTAGCGAGGTTAGCATATGTTTCCAACTCTTTCTAAATTAATCAACTCTGAAACACACACGTTTCTCCATGTTTGCAGATGTTGATTAATCAAAGTCAGGCATTCATTTGCAAAGATTTCTTACAATATAATATATAATATGCAACATGTACGCTTTAAAATATCTAAAAATGGCTAAACCTATAATGTGTATTTTATCGAGTTGAGTTACGTTATTCCAAATGTTTCCAACAATGTTCAAAACCAGAGAGATCTTTGATTTTTATTCAAGGTAACATTGCGTTTTCATTTGGTCGGCTGTCGCTCTGGATAAACATCAGAGACTGAGGAAGGAAAGGTGCGTGACTAAACATAAAACTTTAAAACATCACCTCGTCTGCGAGCCTGATTTCTGCCTGGGTCGCGTCAGATAGATTTTCATAAGCAACGCTGGCTGTTTAATAATGAAGACCGTCATGATCCCGCACAACTTTACAACATCTTCAAACTTCTGCTCATATTATTTTGATTGCGAGGGTCGGAGTGGCAGAAAATACAAACCATGCGTTTAAGTTTAATATCGGCTCGTTGTTTGCCCTCCTTCCCAGAACTGCACAGGCTGTAGCTCATGATGCTACAGTGACTTCCTGTTTACATAGCTGATTGTTGTACAGATGTTTTTGGCAACACATAAAGTCTTTATGAATAAAGACCTCATTTACTAAATCACCAGTTTAAAGGCAGCTAGTTAATAAAACCCTGGGAAGGACTTTACCCACAACCTCAGTGATGGATTTACAAACAACTGCTGCTATTCAACCCGCTGACGCCTACAGATTTACTTACCATAAAAATGTTTGGAACCGCTGATTTAAAGCACAACCACAACACTGTACACAGACGAGTTTATGGTTTGGAAACAGTTTGCCTCAGGTAAAGTACGAGACTCTCAAAACTTTTGCAAAATAAATCCTGCAAACTCCATTTTCGTCCCTTGTGAGGGATGATGAAACCACGGCTTCTGTGTCAGGATGAATAACTGAACAGCCGTTAAAAATTCATGAGGCCGAATGAGAATAGATGAGCAAAAACTGGCCTGGTTTTTCATGCCGTCTTTAATAGTATCGGCGGCCATTTTCGTGTTGAGAACAGGACGTCGCCTTTGCGGACATCTCCTCTCCCCCGAGCTGACCCTTTCGTTTTTCCATTCCCCCGTATTTCTCAGTGAAAACTAGGTTTAGAAGACAGTGCGAATGTCTGTCGTGATTGTCGATGGTGTTATCGTGTAAACATCAATCACAAATGTAAGCATAGATGAGGGTGTGTTTCATTTTTATTATCTTCTTCTCCTTCTCCCCCTCTTTACCGTCCTCCTCCCCCTCTTCTTGTTCCCCGTCCTCTTTAACATTTACAAACCCCCTCGTTGTCCCTGTTCACAGTATTAGGCTGGAATATGGTTGTGTGGTAGTAGACACGTGTACTGTGTGGTCGGTGAGTCAGTGTTGTCGTGTTATGATTTGTTGCTCCTCGTGATGCCATCGAAACACGGAGCAGTGATCGGATCAGTGGAGACAAAAGAAGAAAGGGGTGACCCAGGTTCCCTAAAAAAACAAACATTGGTTCCCATTTCACGCCCTAACCCATTCCTGAAGAACCATTTCAAGAACTTTCCCGCTCTGCACAGTGCCACTCTGGGATCTTTCTCTGGATATGAAAACCCATGGACTGTACTGTATGTATTTTCTCTGATGATATCTTGTCACACTTTTAACCTATGTAGAAAGGGGAGGGGGAGGATGTTGTGAAACCGTGACCACGAGCCTACACTTTCTGCCTACGGTGAGTCATTTTGAAGCAGTCCATTCACTGAAACCGACATTTTTCGTGTTGGTCAGGGTTAAAAATAAGCACTTCTCAAGTCCTTGAAAAGCTGAAGGAACTGATTTTTACTTTGAGCCAAATGCTCTCTGAAAAAAATCTCTCCTGTCCCAACCAGAATACATTTCCTCCCATTATCAGAGGCCTCGATGAATATGTTCAACATTTAAATTGACAGAGCTGACACTCTGCCAAACAAAACAAAAAAACAAGGTGCCAGAACATGCAGTTTTGCAGCCAAGCCGTCGCCTCAGTCTGGCTGACAGACTCTCAGTGTTTGTAGATACCGGCCCAGCTGAGCTTGATTCATCTTGAGAAAGTAGGCTGAGCGATCCCCCGCTCCCTCCTCTGGTTCGTCCTTGCCTGGGGTTGGTGTACTGTAGTCTAGACGCCCCATTTAAAACAGCGGCAGCAACCTCACTATTAGGATACCTTCCACTGGGGGACCTCTTCAAAAGACGCAGACCCAAAATAAGACACGCCAGACATCATCCTGAATTCGTCTCGTGTCTCCAATCCCAAAGGAGGCTCTGCTGCCATCTTGGCCAGTCTCAGTCTCACCTGAAGGCTGCATTTCTGACTCCATATTAGCTCTAAATCATCTCCAACTCCACATCCTACAGCTGCAGTTGTGATTGGATTAGACTCGAGTCGAGTTATCAGAGCTGAGAGGAGCAGTAATGGGATGACGGAGGGAGCGAGCTCGGCTGATTGGGTGATTACTTGGCTTATTAGGCCCCATTTCCATAACTCGACTTCTCAGAAGAGCATGTCGTGAAAAATACCACTGTAGTTATTTCAGCTTCATACATACAGTGGTTTCCTCTAATTGGACGAAGAGATGGCATAATTGGACATGAAGCAGAGCATTTGCTGAAGGGTTGTTTAAAGCACCTTGGACAGAGATCTGCTTCATCTTAACCTTGACCAGATAATAGCAAGTGCCCCCCCTTTCTATGTGACAACACTGACCCCAAGTGGTCGATGCGCGCAACAGCAACAAATGGGACCATACTGCTTGATGCCGATAGTGGGAAAATAAATCAATAACAGCTTTGGGGTCTCATACAGTGAAACGCTGAAGAGAGCAAATTGACTGTTAGCTTCATAAGTCAGTGCTTCTTCACTGATTTCCTTATAGCCATAGCGTGACCCCCCCTCCGCTCTGGGTGTCTGGGGGCGTTGTTTTGAATCTGATCGAAAAAACCAACAGATGTGATCAAGTTTGCTGGCACTCAGTCTGTAGATTGAAAGACAAATACTTTCTGATGCCCCCCCTCCAGTCTCACCACCATCACAACAAAACAATAACAAAAACCCATGGTAAGAAAATGTCACAGTATCATTCTTTTCTCTGTATATGACTGAGAGCTGATCCGCAAACGATCGGTTCCTCTCTGGAGAAAAAAAAAACAAACTGTTTTCTTGTGGTCTTAGCAGGTTTAATCTATGCATGCCTTTTGTATACAGTGATTGGTCTTGCCAAACTCTCACCTACACTTGTACGGAGAGCTGTGAGTGCCATCGTTGCTGGCCATGGGACTGGTTGAAACAAATTAAACTGGAAGAGCAAGTGAGACCATTCAAGTGTTTTTTAAAGGGGCACTATGTACAGAGAAATCCACACGGAGACTTTTAATATTCACGATATTAATGAGGTAATGATACAAAAATATTTAAATGAGAAAATAAGGTCACCAGAATACCGTTTGACGCTAGAAAGGTGGCAGAGTGTTGTCCTTTAAAGTGAAAACAAAGAGAGTTTGTTTGATTAGTTTTAATTAGATGTCAAAACAAAAAATCTCTGATCAGAATTTCCTCCCCAAAACTACATAGTGCACCTTTAATCTGGTGAGACTCAAAGACAGGATCGAGTGATCGCCTGCTCTTGTATTCCTGAGTGTGCATCTTACTAAATGAAGCGTTTGTTTACTTGGGATGATTGTACTTTTACACATATCTTTCCACGCACAGAGGATCCGCTCGGATGTATACGCTGTAGATAAAATGATTGCTATTCCAAGCAGGATGGTGGGACTGATCAATGCTGTATGGGGATAGGATTATTAATGGCATACTTTCATTGATCTATCTTGAACCTTGTCAATCTCCCACAATCCCTCTGGGGAAGGAAGGAGGGCGTACAGAGCTCTTACAGACCTGGTTGGCACTCATTCCTAGGTTTCCACATTTACCCTTTTAAGATGATTTTCCTCTTTTAAGAACGAGATGGTGCCAGATTTCGACTTTACGTTTTATTCCCAGGTCTGAGCCGATGGTACGCCTTCCTGCTCCTCAGAGGAAGCTCTCGCTGGTGTAGCTCTGTGTTTGTTGGAGCCCTCTAATGGAAAATATTGAAGTTTACATCACAAGTTTGGCTGGGGTAAACTTACTCTCTCCTCTTTCTCTCTTTCTCTCTCTCTTTCCTCTCTGTCTCTCTCTCTTTCCTCTCCGTCTCTCTATCAACTTGGCACCGACCTCGTTAAACATTTCTCGACATTTGTCAACGATCGCTCTCAGTTTTTTTTGCACTAATGCATATTTGTTGCCTGTCGACACGGCCGTTACTGACTCCTGAAACCTAGGAATGAGTGCTGAGCGCTCCAATTAAACGCAGAGCTAACATAAAGACAGGCTGTTCGGCTTGTCGAACGAACGGTGTGATGTGATCAATCATTGAAGACTGACTCATGATAGAGACTGTTGTCTGATACGTACCAAATCTGGACTGCACCTGAATTATAAAACATATATTTTGCACCTGTGGATCCTTGGATGTGAAGAACAGAAAACTGTACATATTAGATCTATTAGCCATATCATGTCATCTAATCTGTAGACCTCCTTGCCATGTCTGACAGAGAACAATGACTGTTGAACTGTAAATAGTGTAGGTATAGTAATATAGGATATAACTGCTGCTTCTTTTCTCCAGGGATCACCCATGTTTTGCTCAGTCCCATGGCTGCTTGGTCTCAAAGGGAAGGATGAGACAATAATGTACTTGTCTATAAAAACACGAGTTCTTTTTTTTTTTATTTCAATGTATGTTTTATATACCGTCTGTCTTGTAAATGAGCTCCTTTTGGTCATAAAAGCATGATGTGACTCTGTCGAACATGTCCCGTGTGTCTCTTCTCGTTTCCTGAAGGTCGAACGTTAATGAAACAGTCACACACACACACACACACACACACGCTGCACTACACCATCAGTGCGGTTGTGCTCGGATAAGACAATATTATGCAAATATGAATATAAAATCTGTATTTTACATCATCAGTGGTACATGTGACTAGCTGTTTGAGACGGGTTGCTTGTAGACAAACCCACAGAAGACACTCACCTGACTCTGTGGTTATCCCTCAGCTCTACACAGCTTTATAACATCGTCTTCGTCTTTGATTTGGTTTTCGGGGCCCACAACATCACTTTTTTAGTTCACTCTCACCACATTTAGGCCACAACAGAAGGCTGTTTTGAGCTAAAAAGCTCTAAAAACCCACTGCACACCACCTGCTCTTCACCAAACAGCAGCAGACACAGTTAGCAGCTAGCTTGTGAACATAGTTGAGCATTTAGATGTTGGAGGACCAGAGCTGCTAAACTGAAGAGCATCCACGAGGAGTGAGAGAGGTCCAGAAGTCCAGAAACCTGCCGGGCGCCTGCATCCCCTCTAAAGTGGATTTGGGTTCGACCTGCGTGACCCTGATCAGAACTCATCAGGACTATCAGGAGGTGAACAAGGAGTGTATGGAGGAGGCGTCCTGCCTGCCCAAACCACTCTGAGACAACAGCCAATCAGAGAGCAGCTCTGAGGTCACTGCCTTCATTAAGATAAACCCACATTTTAAAGGAGCAGTCCTGCATTTTATCAAATTCTCATTTCTCATCAGTTGCTCTGACAAAACCACATCGTCCCCTTTTTTTACAAACATCATGAGCTGGAGCTGTTGGAAAGTGGAGCTAACAAGCTAGCAGTGTTTGTGCTAAGCTAGGCTACACCTGTCCTGGACCATCTGACTCTGGAGGAGACGGAGAACAAGAAGGTTTTAATAAACATCAGAGTGTCGTGTTTAAAGGAGGTGTCACTTCCTGTTGATGCTCACATCTGATCAGATTCCTCAGATCAGTTCATCGTCACTACAAATATTCATTTTCATCAATTTAATCAACAATATACAGAAATTAACAACAATTTTCCAGAAACACAAGTCTAAACAAAGGGCTCTGTGTAGGATTTAGTGGAATTAGTGAGGTCAAAGATTACAGTCAATCAA
Source organism: Pagrus major (assembly GCF_040436345.1). Classification (NCBI taxonomy): domain Eukaryota; kingdom Metazoa; phylum Chordata; class Actinopteri; order Spariformes; family Sparidae; genus Pagrus; species Pagrus major. The sequence continues at coordinate 25,956,880 of NC_133235.1, forward strand.
ATACTCCTCCTCTCATCATCCTCTTCCAAGCATGTAGGAGAACCTGTCCTCTAAAACACAAAGACAATGAAAGGCCCTCTCTGGTTTGGTTTGTATGTTTTGGGGCTACTGTAGAAACATGGCAGTGCAACATGGCAAGAGAAGAGGCTCAGTGTAAGGTGACCCAAAACCAATGATTCTTATCACTCTTGTGATAATTATGAATATTATATTACATTTCTCCCACTAAATCCTCAACACTGGATCTTTAGCTGATTGATGTATAAATAGGCGAATGTTTGCTATTTTTTTAAAATAAATTCCAGCTGTTTTTATTTTTAAAAAGCAGGAAACAGTCAAGGAATGATCAGAGTTTAAGAGTTAAAAACTCAGATAATGCAGTGGGCTCTGTTTGATTGATTTGGTTTTCGGTAAGTGATGACTGAATAAAACATGACAAATCCAAATAAAACATTTTAGAAGAGGGGTACTGGACTCATGATCTCAGTATTTCTGCTGGAGGTTATATCCATCATCAAGTAACTGATCAGAGGTGTCCTGATACTTTTATTTGACACCACCAGATGGCACCAGAGCACCACAGAAAAGAAACCATGACAAAGAAAATGAAAAGCCAGTCAGCCAATTGCTTGTCTCTTTATTTGTTTTTAGTCAAAACACACAATTTACCCATACTGGTTTTCACTTGTTGTATTATTTGTTCCAGTTATTACTCGAGTCTCCCTCCACAGGCTGAAGGCAGACCAACGTGACTGACAGGCTCACTGTGTTACCGGGAGACGAAGATCAGAAGAAAGGCTCTCTGGGGGATAGTTTGTGATAGTGTGTGTGTGTGTGTGTGTGTGTGTGTGTGTGTGTGTGTGTGTGTGTGTGTGTGTGTGTGTGTGTGTGTGTGTGTGCGCGCGCTCTGTGCATATGTGTGCAGGCATTTGATCAACATCTTCGACTGGACGTCCATTTAACAAGTCAACCCCACCACCTCCACCTCCATCATAGCCGGGGGAGGGTCCTGGTTGCCTCAGCCCCCCCCCCCCCCCCCCACCGTAACTCTGCAGAGGTTAAAGGTGACCACACACACACACACACACACACACACACACTGGTTTCTCTGAGAGCCGTCCTTCCTCCTTCCCTCCCATCTTCTCCTGTCCAGTCAGTTTCTCTGCCCTCCTCCATCACTCTCTTTCTCTCTCCCCCCTTCTCTCCTTCTCTTTTTTTTTTTTTTGTCTCTGCTCTATTTGAAATTGATTGTCTTCTACCATCACAAAGACACTTGGTTCTGATTGATTGATTGGTAAGGGAAGAGGGAGAGAACATCAACACTGGGGCTTCCAGAGCTCTGAGGTCTGTCTGAAGGAAAAAGCAAATTACGCCATTTTGATGCGCCGATACAAAGCGTATTTCAGCCGGCCGGCTGTCTGTTTGTTTATGCTTCAGACGGCTCCTGAAGCAGACAAACACCCGGGCCGATCGAATTCAGATTAAAAAGGGATGAGCTGAAAATACAGGAACAAAACAGGGGGAACTCACACATGAAGTCACACTCACACCTGTGTGATGAAACAAAGGAGGGATACATGTACAGACGTGGACGTGTGGAGACCGTTTCCACATAAAGGGAAGGGGTTACAACGGGAGGAGAGACACAGTGATGAAGCTGCTACACGTCCAAAATACACACATTTTATACAAACAGCACATGAAAGACACAAATGTAAATATTAGTTGGACGGGAAACCAAAAACCCAGATGTTCTTTCCCTGTTTCTCCCCCTCTTCTCCACCTGTAGAGGTACAGTTCATCCTGCAGTTTATATACACTTATATAGTATCCATGCATAAAAGAATCGCTCATCCCAACCATAATGACAGAGGTGCTTTGGTTGGTTCTCTTTTTTTTTTTTAATATGGGAATCACTTTAACACACATAGGAGACAATCTTCAAACACAAAATAAGCCAAAGAAAGTGATGCAGAACAGAAATGAGTGTCCATGATAACCTTGAGCTTAAAGGAGCACTACGTAGTTTTAATCGGAAGAGAACGATCTGTCTATGACCAAACACACTAAATAAACAAACTCTCTTTGTTTTCACGACTGAATAAACAAACTGACCTTAAAGGACAACACAGTTTCATCCTGTTTTACTTTGTTTATATGTGGCGGACCCTGCCACCCTTTCTAGCTTCAAACAGTGTTCTGGGGACCTTATTTTCCCTCTGACAACAGCTTGTTTATTCAGTTATGGAAAAATAAATATGTCTGAGTTTGTATTATTACCTCATTAATATTGTAAATATTAAAATTCTGAGTTTGACTTTCTTCTCCAGAACTACATAGTGTCCCTTTAAACATTTCTTACACCTTTCTTTGAAAACATACTTTTTCGTCACTCTCCTGTTTCTTTATCATATATTTGGTCCTACCCTAACTGTTCATTTATGCTCCTTCCTTCTCCTTCTTTTTAATCTTTCCTCTTAACTTCAAAAAAGGACAATGTGCAAACCTACAAACAAAGAGTCAACCAAGTCAAAAGATGTCAAACCATAACACGGTTCATACTGCACACGCTCCTTTAAATAAATAAATAAATAAATAAAATTTTAAAAAACAAACAAAACGGAACAATCATTTTGCTGTGACTTCATCGTCACTCTCATTGCTAAACATTGTCATTATTGTTTCACTACATTAACCTTTACAATAAAGATTTGAGGTATATCGAGATGAATTGTCTACACGTGCCTGCCTCGTTGTGATGCTACCCTGGACGGAGGGACCAGCGAAGAGGGTTTGGATGGGGCGGGGGTCACCGACGGGCATCATCATGTGTCTTTTAGAAGATGAAAGGTCTCATCGGTTTCTGTACTGATTGATCATTGGCTGGTTACGTTTGGATGCGAGCCAATGAGAGAGCGGGGGATCAGGGGGCTTTGTAAACGGTCAGATACACACACACACCTACACTCGGATTACAAATTACACAAAAATATCTCTGGTGGGAGTGTGTGTGCATGTGTGTATCGTGGAGAGAGGACGTACTCCAGCGTTAAAAAAAATCATATGCAGCAAAAAACTGAAAAAAATTGGCGGCGGTAAACAATCTTTTCCCCCTCGCTGTGTGAAAAAAGTGCTCTTTGAATTCAAATAAAAGTCATGAGGACCCCTCCTGTGTCGCTCCCCCTTCACCCAGTGTGTGCCCCCCTTCACTTTAAATCCAGTGTGTGTTCATGTGTGTGTGTGTGTGAGTGTGTGTGTGTGTGAGTGTGCAGAGCAATCCAACCCTCTGGTTGAAGGAAAAAGGCACTCAACTCTTCCCACATAACAAACACCTCCGTGTGTTCGCCATGCAGCACGACTGCTCTGTGGAGTATGTGCACTTAGAAGCATATCTGCATCTGCATGTGTGTGTGTGTGTGTGTGTGTGTGTGTGTGTGGTTTTTGCATGTGTGTGTGCACGTCCCAGGTCCAGTGTGAACACGGCAGGCTTTGAAGTATCTTTGGTATCGATGGCTGTGTCACAGTCCACTCTATTCTGTGAGGTAGCCATACACACATCCATCGCTAACTCTCTGAATGGATCACTGGAAACCTACAAGAAGTCTTAAAATGACACCTCCGGCAGGGAAATCTGTTATAGTGCACGACATAACGACCAGAAACCCAAACCGTGGAGGAACATCATAAAAAGATCCAGTCTGATGATGGGCCTCTGATTCTCCCGCCTCCACCTGCTGCGCCCTTCTTCCTCCTGTTTGCGTCTCCCGCTCTAATATGATTATCTCCCGCTAGAAGATGCTACACAACAAGTGGCTTTGCCCACAAGACAAATTAAAAAGACAACAAAGTTCTCATGGTAACCCAAAAAACACCATCAGCAGAGGAATGCAGTGACAGTCCAGTTCAAAGGGCTCAAAGTTCAGAGATGGAGGAAGAGGTCCATCTGTTCCATCACACAGGTATTCACAAGTACGCACAGTTCATCGCTTCCTTCCTGGTCTGTGCATAGGATCAGTCTATGACATGTTGATTCTTCTTTCTTTTCTTTTTTTTCATCTTTAAGTTGTTGTTTTTTTTTTTACATTTTGTCGACAAGGTGCTTCTTTACATACAGTCTCAGCACAACATAGCACAATAGTCACGAGAGAGAAACCATGTGTCTATGGTACTAATTATTACCCGCATCAATAGTTAGAGGGAGGGGGGGATGAAAGAAAGACACAACAAGAGAGCAAGAGAGTAGATAAATAGAGAATAGATAAGACGGAGATGAAATCAAAGACTATTTACAGTCGTTTTCATTGTGTTTCACGTCGATCACATCAATGTTTTTCTGAGGTATGGAATAGGCAACGTGCCCGTGTAGTGCTCGCACTTGTACGGTTGTAATGACGCAGGCCAGACGCGGCGGGGTCGGGCATCGGTGACGGAGCGGGCTGCACCTGTTCTCTGATTATCATAAAGAGGCAAACATCATTGGCACTCGGGATCCTACTATATATTGTGACATTTGACCTCTGCGTTTGGCCACTAGAACAGAGCAGACCGCCCCCTCCCTCACACTTGGGCACGACACTTCTTTTTTTTTTTTTTTTTAAATGTGGGGAAGTGTCATCCCGGTTTGATTGTTCTCCTTTTTGTAACCTGAAAATAACCTCTCAAGCGTCGACGCGGTCTACGGCCATGCTGCCATACAACGAGACGAGAGTCTTAAGAAACAGACATTCAAATGTGTATCAAAGGGTGTGTGAGTAATCATGTTTGTCTAGTGTTTTGCAGGGCTACACTTACTACTGCTTATATAGGGTTTGTTATCCTAACAGAAATCTACACTGCAGGCGACCTGCTGGAGATATGAGCTGTAACTACATGTTCAGATGTGGTGTAAATGGACAGCAGGTTGCGCTGTTACACTGACGTGGAGCGGGGCCGAATCACTGCAGAGGAATCACACACATCCCCCAGGGCGCACGCGCAGCATGTGCACCACTACACACATGCACACGCAGGACATGCAGTGATGCAGAGGTGGTGTGTGTGTGGTTGGCGGGTCAGAGGGCCTGCTGCCGAGAGCGCTTCGCAGACACTTGACACACAAACGCAGCTCTCAATCAGCCTCAGTGTCTGTTACTGGAATGAGGAGTGGTTGATCACATCTGCTGCCTGATTTCTGGCTGATTTGTGAAGACCAACATGCAGCCGCTCAAGTATTCCTGTCTTAAAGCTATTGGTTCCCTGTCATGAGTGATTCTTTGGTGTGTTTACAACCGGCAGAGATTCTTGACGCAAAATCCTCCCTTTATCAAGGCTTCAACACGGACGCACAGTGTGGCTCAGCGTGGATGGATTTTCTTTGGTTTTCAGGTGGATTTACTAAGAGCCACGTGTGGTTGTTGTAGGGAAACTCTCTTAAAGCTATTGGATCTTTGGTTCGAAGAGTCAATATTTGAAACGCAGTTAACCCGAAGAGTAACATTCAGATTATGAGAAAACACACGGAGCATTGAGAAAGATCTGATTCATCTGCACAAGTCATCAGCACTTTGAGCAGATGAATCAGATGAGTGGCGTGGAGCTACACACCCTGTAGCTCTGCAGGATTTAGAGTTAGAGCCCACTGCTTCAGTGACAAACACCCCTCCCCCCTCCATCCTTCATGCATCTGTTCAGCATCTGTCCTGCCACCGTCAGGCCTTGGAGAAAGTGGTTGCAGAGGAGGTACCGGGTTGGATCGGTGAGGCGTTGTTGTTGTTGTTGTTGTTGTTGTTGCTGTTTCCATGAGGAGTGTGCATGTGGCCGTGCACCCCGTGACCGTGCTCCTCTGGGTCCCAGCGGTCCACACTGCGACGGCGTGAGTTCATGAAGAAGTTGGAGACGGTGGAGAGCTCCAGGCCCAGCTGCTGGGAGATGGTGATCTGCATCTCCTTGGAGGGGCGGCGGTTCTCTCTGAAGATGGCTACCAAGGTGCGACGCTGCAGGTCTGTGAAGACCAGTCGCTGCTTCTTTGGCACCTGGTTGCGTTCTCGTCCTCGGTCCTCCTCCTTACGTTTACATGCTGGAGAGAGGAAGGAGGGAGGAGAGAACAAGAGAGAGGAGTTTTATTGCCATTAAAATATTCTTTACGGAGTCAAAACACAGGATCAGGCGCGAAGGGAACTAATAAATGATGGAACAGATGGGTACAGGATGAGGGTGGGATGCTAAGTGCTAATGGCTAAAGGGCAAATCAGGGTGTGACAGCAAAAGATTACAAAATGGGCCGATGCAGGTGTTTGTGTGCATGCATGGATGTTTTAGTGTTATCAGACGATGTGTTAAGCTCATTGTTAAAATGTAAATGTATACTTGGACTGTATGACTGTATACATTTGTTGTTTAAACTACAAAGTAACACGTTTCAGGGGGAATTTCAGGCTACAAAGAGAGAGAATGGGAAAATTGTGAGTGAGAAAGACCAAATTAAAACGCATTTCTGAAAGTTAAAATTCAAACTATCTAATAACCTTTTATGGCTTCGGCCTTTAAAATATTGTCTGTCTTATTTCCCAAAGTAAACTTAATATTCTTAGATTGATTTCTTACCTCCAGGCAGCTTTTGTTTAACTTGAGGAGGTCTGAAATTTGCTTGAGAGCTGTCAGTTTTCTTTATTTTCAAACTACCTTTGTGTGTAAAGTCTACTTTCAAACAGGTGAGCTGACTGTTCTGTAATCACTTCCTTCTGGTGTGTTCATGAACACAACGAGAATCGAGAATTGATTTTTGTACAGACAAGCAAATTAACGTAGAATTTTCACCATGAATGTGTATGCTTGTTTATATTTACAGCATGGGAATGATAATTCTTTCCAGCCCAAACCACTGATACGCTCACACTTGTACGCGTCATAGGCTACGTAGCATATTGACATTTCTACAAAACAAGTCATATTAATACGTTTATCGGCTGAATATCAAATAAACTAAATGCAAGAAGGCTGCCAAACCAGTGACCACAACATTTGTAAGCGTGAAACCACTACGTTTAATTAGACCTTGTGACAATTGAGAGCTGAGTTTGTGGCAACAAACACCAGATGTTTTTGATGAGAAGTTGGGATAACTCCAGCTGTGTTTGTAGCAACCAAAACCAGGTATTTTAAGCCAAAACATGATCTTGTTCTGACCCTAACCAAGTGGTTTTTGGGCCTAAACCTGACCAGAGCATGAGCACAGAGTTGTCACAAAATAAAATGGAAAAATGGAGCCTAAAGAAACATGAAGTTGCAACTAGGGCTGTAAGGATATCAGATTTTTATTATGCGATTATAGTGGCTGAAATAATTCACAATAATGATATTATAGCAAAATCTATAGAATTTGTTTTTAATGTATTTATATATAACTTTAGTCTTTTCTATGGCAAATGAAATACACTCAGAATATGCGTGTAAGGAGGTGGAAAGAGAGTCTGTAACCATAACTGAAACAATCCAAAGAATGTGAAGAGATCTGTGTATTATATCGATCAGATATCTATTGAAGTTAGTGTGCTAACCAGCTAGCCCCAACTTGTTATGGTCCAAAGCTACCGTGCTAGCAGCTCTGGTGCTCAGAGCTTACATCTCGGACAGCTACCTGCACAGCTAACTGAGCTAACAAACTAACAGAAGCTACAGTTAGCAGCCATTAGCAGTTACTCAGGTCATATTCTGTCCTCTATTTGTTGTGTTAACGCCACCTACTATGATAAAGCAGAAAAACAATTTCTGCAATTATCAGCAATTGATTTTTAAATATCATGATTATCATCAATATTGGTTCATCGTAATGTAAAGTTTCAACATAACCCAGATGTCGAACTGTCCTTGAATGCTACACACAGGCCTGTAATGGCCCCTGCAGCAGGCAGGACATGACAATAACACAGAGAACAAACATTAAGGGGATTAAGTCTTCATTGGGATGGATTTCCTATTTCAGGCAAGTTTCAAATATCTACAAGTTGCAGAGTGCAGTGAAATGAAGTGAAACCAGTGAGGCTACCTGGAGGATAGGAAATCAATCTGCAAACGTATAGAAGGCTTGGAAAATGGTCATCAGTACTGTCTTTAACATGCAAAGAGAAAAAGAAAAAGAAAAAAGAAAAAAGCACCAGTGGGAGTTTAATCGTTATTATTCTGTGTGAACGTGTAAATCCCTGGTTTAATGATACAAAAGGAAAAGCAGAGATCGTGGAGGATAAATAGTTTTCACGGTGGGTCTGTGTGAAACTGGAGGAGCGTGATGTGAAATGCTGACAAAGAGGCGGTGTGCCTTGCCTGGCTGCACCGTCAGTAGGCTCGGCTCTCGCTGTGGAGACTGAAGGGAGTCTGTTCTGTTCTGCTGCCCTAAAAAGCTGCAATGATCGATTTTCCGCGGTTTTCTCCCGAACACGTGGTCCAGTAATCAGGGCTCCCTTCCCCACCCGATCGATCCCCATCGATCCGCGAGACCGAGGTGTGTGTGCGTGTGTGTGTGAGTGTGTGTGTGTGTGTGCGTGTGCGCGCGGCGTGCACGGCCTCGCATCGGGGAGTAGAGCTCGTGAGCGCGCCTGTGTGACAGACAGATGGAGAAGAAATTGTTTATCTGTGGAGGAACAAAGGGAAAAAAGTGTGGCGGGAAAGAGTGGCAGCCATCCAGTCTGAGAGCTCTGGAGGAGGACAAAGGAATGTCTCTCATAATGTCACCATTATATATATATATATCTATAAAATAATAATAATATAGTGAGCACACGTGCACGAGATGTGGAGGAAGAAAGAAAAGTGAGGAAGTATATTTGAGGATGAGGATGAGAGGAGGAGGAGGAGGCTGCAGTGTGGAGGTGGTGTATGCAAATGATTGATGACTTTACAGCAGGTTTAGACAACAGCAGTAAACAGATTTGACTGTGAGGGGAGCAGATCGATATGAATGTGCACATGTGTATGCATGCCTGTGAGTGTGTGTGTGTGTGTGTGTGTGTGTGTGTTTGAATGGCCATTGTTCATGCTTTGTTACTGCAAGCAAAGCATAATTAATAAACAAGATATTTCTCCCTCCAGCTGGATGCAGGTTTTGGACGTGTTCAGCCGACACATCACTCTCCAGACCTCCTTCCACTTCTTCAACTCTGTTCCTCTCCTTGTTTTGCTCAATTGTTTTAATTTGCCCTCAGATTGATAGCCCCCATATTGATTGATCCGCACTTCAGAACCATTTCATGGAACGTTTATTCAATTGGTTCAGGCCCAGCCATGCCAGAATCTCCTCGCGGCTCTCTAAGTGCTGTCTCAAACCAAACTCAATACTCCCTAATGTAATGACTGAATGCTAGTGCTAATATAGTGATAATTTAATATGTAATGCCTGTTTTCGAACAACTTGTGCTACCGGCCATTTTACAATGCCAACACCACTCTGGTTCTCCTCCGTCAGCCTCCCGACGCAGCTCTGAGGCCTGCAGAGCGACACCAGAGAGTTAGCACAAGTCCTGGGCCTGCCTGGTCAATCATATTTCAGATAATCAATAGATACATTTCAAATGAGACTCCCCCCCTTCCACGGCAATGAATAGGACCACAGGGAAGGTAAAGCGGGAGCTGCTCATTAAAGTGACCTCTCTTGAGACGAGGAGCACACCGTCGTAGGCTATCTTTAGTCGCCTCATTACCAAATGGGCTTTTCAGAAGAGACAAGCGGTGGCGCTCGGCGGTCTCAAGTGGCACTCGCTCATGTCGCCTCTTTCCTACGTCCTGGTGTCAACGATGCAACTGGCACTTTGCTTAATCTCAACCTCTTGCCGATCCAAAGATTAACTCGCTGCCTGCGTGTAGCATGTTAACTTGTGCCTCCTTTAAAAGCTGCTGGGCTTTATCACTTAAGTGGCTGCTGCTTCTACTTCACTCCACTTTGTCTGTAAGATGTGCAATTATACATGAGGATGAGAGGGGAAGTCGGCGGATGGCGGTTTACTTTTGTCTGTTATATTACAGAGCATGTGATAGCCTGATAGCAATCTGCAGCTGAGAGACAAATATCAGCTGGATTGGACAACAACTGATCATACTCAGTCAGTTCCTCATTGGTCATGTTATGCTTTATGGGTGTTTGCCTTTTCTTTATTGTGTTATGAAGCATTTTTGTGCATGTAGAAGTTCTGCAAAGTGAAAAAGCCCAAAGTCAATATATAAATAAATATAATTATATATTTATTATAAAATATACAGTATACACTCCAGTCAGTCAGCAGACATACAGTTGCTACTGCTGTAGCAGCGTTATTTTAGATCACACTACCTTGGCATGCCCTACTCTGCCTCTGATTGGCTACATCCTACCCGTTAAGTAATGCGCACGTGCAACTCTCACTCTGTAGCTAAAACCGAGCATTCAAGACCCAGTGTGTAAAGAGACGCTGCAGCAATGAGCCATATGAGAAAAATAATGTTTTTTTGAAATTTAAAGTATATAAACCTGTTCTACTAGGACCCCCAAATAAAAGTATGAACCTGAAAATTAGCATAATATGGCCTCTTTAAGACATAGGTGAGAACAGGATAAGTCGAGCCAGTGGGTAAAATGAGCCACCCCCTATATCTAGGTCAACGTTAAAGGTCCTATTTGTAAGAAATGCTGATTTTTGATTCTCATTCCCAACTCGTCAGATACTGACACTGACCCATCCTACAATCCCAATGCGTCAGCAGTCATGTGACCACAAATTAAGGAAGTATACTCAATTCATGTTGGACTGAAGCACATGGAGAGAGAGGGAGCAAACCAGAGCAAAAAAAAAAAGATTATTGTCAAGCCAAGTAAATTCATCATGTTTCTAAAGTTGTCAATCCTGTATCTTAAATAAAATATATGTGTTTTGGACTACTTGACTACTTTTTTTGTTGGTCATTGTTCTGAAAACATCATTATTAGATAACTTGTTTAGGTTTCCATGAGTGCACAACAACCTGAGGTGTATACATTGAAACTATTATTTGAAACAAATATACTTTTATTTGGCTGTAAAATAATCAAATGTAAAAACTGGCTGATCTCACCCCGATCTCCCTTATAAAATAACTCTTAGTACAAAAAGTTTGCGTATTTTTTTTTCCTCAAAAAAGTTCAATTGTGGCATTAAAGCATAGAAATGCAGTTTAAATCTTAGCTCTAAAAAGAGCTGCAGCAATTAATCAGTAAGTTGTCATCTATTTCATTAATCAGCAACTATTTTGATAGTCGATTAATCAGTTTGAGTGATTTTTCAAGAAACAAAAAGTCTAAATTTTCTGATTCCAGCTTCTTAAAGGTGCACGATGTAGTTCAGGGAAAGAATTAAACTCAGAAAGTTCATATTTACAATAGTAATGAGGGAATGATACAAACTCAGAGGTAGTTATTTGATATATTTTACATATAAACAATCCATCCTCGAGGGAAATGAAGTGCCGAGAACGCTATTTGACACTAGAAGGTACTAGGAAGGGTCCTGCTGACATAAACAATCATGTTTATTCAGTCTATTCGATCTTGAAAACTACATAGTGCACCTTTAAATGTTTCTTTACTCCTCTATGACACAGCTTTGGGAAACACTGATCAACATTTTCTCAACATTGTCTGGCATTTGTTAGATTAACGATTAACCGAGAAAATAATCGGCATTATCGACTAATCGGGAATGAAATGAATCATTAGCTGCAGCCCTTGTGAAAAGTTTCTAACTCTAGGTGCACCGGAGGCTTCGAGTTTCTACATCACACTTGTGTAAGTTGCATATTGAGCGGTGATTGGCTCAGGTGAACACAGACCATACATCACAATCTGCACTGTGAAGCAACACAAAGCAAAAAAAAAAACACACAACAGACTCTCCATGTTACAGGCTGAACACGGCTGACTTGTGACTGAAGACGCTCACAGTCTGTCTGCTGTGTTTTGAAGTGTTTGAACGTGGAGGAGGAAACATGAGATTCTCAGATGGCAGCTGCCTCCTCCAGATATCAGCTCGATTAAAAAAAAAAAACAGAGATGAAAGCCGATAAGTGGATGTGAGTCACACTTAAAAGGCCATCTATCTGAAGCCCTGTGATGTGGTCAAAATAAAGAAGCACATGCGATATGACTGTCATCTTCAAAAAGGCAGGAAAGAAAAAAAAAACGCCAATAAACACACACAGATCAATGAATTTATAGGTGCAGGGGTGCATTATGTGATGTGTGTGTGACATCAGTGTGTGTGTGCATGTGTGTGTGTGTGTGTGCAGGCAGATGATGGGAGGAGGAGGGGGGAGGATGGGGTGGAGGTGGAGGGGGGGGGGCATGAGGGGCAGACGGTGAACTAACCGCACCGTGCTGCTGCTAGTCGACGCCTGGACGGACGGATGAAATCGGGCTTTGTGTCCGGTGAGACGGGCCCTCTCCCGCCCTGGACGGACGACTGCAGGCGAGAAACAGTTTGACGTCAATCACTCTCTTGTCACACCTCTCAGATGTACGGTTATTGATTATATTGATCATGTTATAGGCCTATTCATTGCTGGGAAGTAGGAAAAAAAAAGAAAAAGAAAAAGAAAAGAAAGGAAGCCCGCACCGACACACAGCAGCAGCGTCCCTCCATCCTTAAGAAGAAAAAAAAAACACGCTCGACTGATGAGGATCGGATTATTTGAAAGCTCTCGTTTATTTGTCGATGTAAAGCCTCGTGTTGTCCTGTTGGGACGACTGATCGGCAGCTTTACAGCCTATCAGATATCGGCTTCTGGTCTATTAACCGCGTGCAGGGCTGCAGCCGCACTTTTAAATGTTTTATTCTCATTCAATTGTTACAACTCGCGATAAACTGGACAAATTAACTCGACAGAGAGCGGGTTTGTGTCTGAACACGGTGGAAGTGGAGAGAATGAAACGAGTTTTATTTTTATTTTATTTTATTCTAAAAAAGAGAAGTGTTGAGGGGAAAATCAAAGCGAGAAATGTGATGTAGAAACTTTTATTATTAAACCTGACAGCCGCGTATTAATGATGTAAATATCGGACGAAGAGGGATTTAAAATCCAGCGTTTGTTTTATGTTTTGTTTTAATTGCGTGGAAATGTTCAGACATCATTATTTTATTTTAATTAAAGGAAAATGTTCAGATTTTAGTTTCATGACAGTTTGATAAAAACGAAGAAACATGCGACATGTACCGATTTATATATATATATATATATATATATATATATATATATATATATATATATATAGGTCATATATATATACATATATATATATAAAGTCATAGTCTGAAGTTGAAATAAATAAAACGAACAAAAAAATGTTTAAATCAATCAAATCAAATATAATTCTAACATTAAAAGTATCTTTGTTGTGTTAATAAAGTTAATTCTGAATTAAACCCCATTAATTAATATAATTAACTTTATTTATAAAAGCTGATGAACAAAGTCTGTGGCGGCCATTTCAATAAATAAAATAGGCTAAATGGGAAATAAAATAACTAAATAAACTAAATGTGTCTCTGCTGAAATATACTGCTGAGCAACACACACACACACACACACACACACACAGCTACAGTCTAATTTCGAAACAGGTTTTCAGTTCAAGTTAATTGTAATTAAATCCTGACGAATGTAACTTTAAAGATTTTATTTACACCTTTCAGGATTTAAAGGGAAGTGTCCCTTCTTTTAATGAACGCTCACCATGGCAACATGAGGCAGAGCTCCACATTATAAATGATTGTTGGATTTAGAGATTAATCAGTTTAACATTATTTCCTTATTCACGTGTTTATGTTCATATTTATCATGAATGATGTCATCATATAGCGACACAACCCAGCCTCTTTATAAAAACAAACCATTGTTTAAGTAAGTGTTGCATCTTTTCTTTACACTTCTGGTTCTCAGCCTGGGAGTCGGGACCTCAAATGTTGATTTCCAGGCGTCGACAGATGGTTTTGGAATAGAAATTAAAATTAAATATTGTAGACTGACTTTTAGTTTTTACATGATGCTGTCTCACAGGAGTCATTTACACTTGGGGTCATGTCTATATCACTTTTTAAATGCACAATTTGTTAGAAAATATCCTGAAAACTAACTTGCACCAAGAAATGTTAACCAACAGATGGAAATGTTTTCTATGGTCAGTGTAATTTTTGCCTTTGTTTGACTGAGCTGGTGTTAAAGTTCCTCCTCGTCATTCATTTTACCCTTTTAATTTAACATTATGCAGTTTTCCCCTGACATAACTATCTACTCTGACCTCACACTGATCATAACATCTCCTGAAATCACATATTGTTAAATGACTCTTGGTCAGAGCCCTGATGTCTCCACTCATCAACACACAGTGACGCCCTTGTGTTGCCTCTGATATCATTCGCCTTAAAATAGGATTTGTCGAGTGTGTTTTTGAGAGTCAAAGTTACTGAACACACACAAAAAAAACCCTCTTTTATTAAATTTTGGCACTTTCATGATGTTGTGAATGAAAAGTCCCAGTGATGAGGAGGAGGGTGTGAACACCAACCTGATTTTTCTGGACTGGAGTTAAAATGATGAGATGTGATTGGTTGTGATTGAAGCGAGGGGGTCGTAGCTGCCACACATATCTAATTTCATCTGTTTCTATTTATATAAGAGATGATTTAAAATCTTACATAAAGGTTTTCTTTACTTTACTGTCATGTAAAGCCAGTGTTTTCCTCACTCACTCTCATTCATACTTGAGTGTCACAGTATTTCGCACCAGTGTGCCTGTAGTGGCTACGCAAAAATGAGGGTAGAAAGGCAAAAGGATGTGCTTTGCTGATGCTGGTACAGAGCCAGAAGAGAGAGCGAGAAGGGGGGGGGGGAGGCAGGGAGGAAGGCAGGGAGGGAGGGAGGGAGGGAGGGAAGGAGAGGGAGAATGAGAGAGCCGAAGAGAGCAGAAGAGAGGAAATCAATACCGATTCAGAGTGAGTCAGATAAGCCTGAACAATGTATAGTGCAGACATACTCTATAACCCAGTCACACACACACACATACACATGTGGAAGCACTCACACATGCACACACACACACACACACTGGGTGAAATGTGCTCGCGTGCCTCCATAAAGGCATTACAAACCCCATAAAGCATCGCAACCTTTAAAAATCAAATGACATCACAACCTTGGATTGCTTTGAGGATTCGCTGACATGAGCAGAAAGCGCTCATTACTACGACTCGATAGGCAGCTGGACGCTCTGATGCTCTTTGTCTACTGTAAGATGCTCTTAAGCTCTGATCTGTCTGCTGTTTTGCGTCCGGATATCAGCCTCCCTGCTGCAGCCTCTTTTCACGTGGTGGGGCTTCACAAAACACGATCTGATGCGAGTTTCCACCATCCTCGCTGCTGTCGGGATGTTTTTGGGGTGTAAACAGGGTTCTTTGAAACCACTTACACGCCCTCTGGCACGGCGTTCAGGCTGCGTGTGGTCCTCGGCTGTTAACCACAGATTTGACTTTGCTTACCTAGAAGATGCTGTTACAAGAGCGAGCAGCACCACCACCACTCTCTGCCTCTCTCTTTTCTTCTCCTCTCCCCTCCTTCCTCCCTTATACTTATCAATTATTAAGGTGGCTATTGATCCTTTCACTACCCCTGTCTCTATCTGGCTGTTCACACAAAGCCCAAACCATGCCCGCCCTCACTCAATCAATGGCATCTCCCAGCTTTTCCACCTCTTTTCTTTTTCCACATGTCAGGTTTTAGCTTTTCTCGCTTTTGCACTTACATTTTTCTTTTTTTTGTACGTTCCCAATTTGCTCCATTTGTATTCTCCAGAAAAAAAAATATGAGGAACAGCAGAGCGGGTATTAATCTTTAATGGCGCATGCAGGCAAGTTTTTTGATGGGCATTAAAAGATAGAGTGGAGGAGAGGAAAATGGCTGTGAGTGTGTGTGCATTGTTTGACTTCATGCAAGCAGCAGCAGCAGCTCACATTCATCCCCACCTCGTCCTCAAGCCAATGATTTTCTTTTTTTTCTTTTTTTTTTTTTTTTGGTTTTGTTTTGTTTTTGTTCCTGTGGTGCCGATCCTCCTGAAGCCAAACAACCTGCCTGCCTGTTGCCAGGTTAACCAGCGAAAGATTAGTGATATTATTGTCATATGCTCCAGAGAGAGAGAGAGAGAGAGAGAGAGAGAGAGAGAGAGAGAGAGAAGGAGAAAATCGAGGGAGAGCGCCAGGGAGTGGGAGAGAGAAGGGGGGGGTTGGGAAGGGGAAACGGCCTTATTGATCTCTTATGTGCAAAGCCAGGCAAACACTGAAAGGACAGAGCTACACTATTAATGACACTCACAGCCTCAGCTCCTAATCCACATCTATCTATCTATCTATCTATACCACATCTAACCCCTCAGATTTAAAGGTGCACTGTGTAGTTTTTGGCAAGAAAAGACAAAAATCTTCATTGATTTTTTTTTTTAAGCCTAAACAAACTACATAAACAAACTCTCTTTGTTTTCACGACTGAATAAACAAACTGACCTTAAAGGACAACACACTTTCATGCTGTTTTACTTTGTTTATATGTGGCGGACCCTGCCACCTTTTCTAGCTTCAAACAGTGTTCTGGGGACCTGATTTTCCTCAGAGAACAGAAAAAATTAATATTTCTGAGTTTGTATTATAGTTAATATTACCTTTCTGGGTTGCTGAATTGCTCCTCCAAAAACAACATAGTGCACCTTTAAGTTGTGTTGTTTAAAACATTAAAGGGGCACTCTGTAGTTTTTGAAGAAGAAATTCAAAGTCAGAATTTTAACAAGGTGATAATACAAACTCATTTCTGTTCTCAGAGGAAAATAAGGTCCCCAGAACACTGTTTGAGGCTAGAAAGGTGGCAGGGTCCGCCACATATAAACAAAGTAAAACAGTATGTGTGTTGTCCTTTAAGGTCAGTTTCTTTGTTGAGTTTATTCAGTCAAGAAAACAAAGAGAGTTTGTTTGTTTATTTAGTTTGTTTAAGCTTAAAAAAAAATGAAGATCTTTTCTCTTTTTCTTCAAAAAAACTACATAGTGCGCCTTTAAAAAGTGTCTCGTCCTGGTGATTTTGCTCACTCTAATGTTGTTGTGATGGTGGATTGCAATATCCATCTTCTACAGAGGAAGATCAAAGGTATTTTACTGTAATACATTATACATAATACATCAGTTAAGCAGAGGACTCTCACAGGTGTCATTCTCAGCCAATAAAAGAGGCAACATTTGCTTTACTCATCTCCCCTGAGCTTCCTCAGCATCAATCAAAACTCTTTATTCTTCATATTGTCTCGTCTGTACTGGTCCCTGTTACCAATCCCCCCCCCCCCCCCCCCCCCCCCCCCCATCCCAGTTCTAATCAATACTTCATCAGGACGTGCTGGTGCAGCTTAAGGTTGCCTTGAAACAGATCAGTGGCTCCATGTTGGAGGAGAATGAGCCAAGTGTTTTACATCTCTGATTATAAGAGTGATGTCACTGGTATAATGTATAAAAGTGTTTTTAAAAGGTCTTTTAATGAAGTGAAGTCATGATGAGTCACAGGGAGCGCGTGCCCTGCCTCACAGCCCGTCATATACCTGCCTGCGATCTAAATATAGAGCTTTTTACTACGCAGCGTTAACTGGGAAGCCGGAGAGACCCGGTGCGGTTATTGCGTCTTTCAGCTCCGATACGAGTATTGATCCGTGTGCCACATTTAAAAGGGAGAGTGGGAACTGGCGTATTGATCAGGCAGCCTGGGGTCACCCCGCTTCTCCCGCGCAACTAGTTGGCCCAGTAGCCCCGCCACCACCATCTCCTCCACCACCACCACCATCTCCTCCACCACCACCACCATCTCCTCCACCACCACCACCGCCACCGTGGAGTGTGTGTGTGTGTGTTTATGGTCGCACACAGAGAGAGAGGGTGAAAAACAGCCGTCGGTGGGAGGGCAACTATTTCGAGGTTTATTGTGAATCAATGGCGATTTGCTGTGTGCCGATCAAAAATATAGACCTACAGATTTAGTCTGCAACAGCCCCGCGTAAACGCAGTTGCGCACGCCCAAAGCAAGTCGTTAACAACGTTGTTTACCAGAGCTTTAAACTCACAACAATTAAACGTGTCTTCTCCACGTGAATAATCTATTTTTTTAAAGGGAATAATGAGATCATTTCAGGGATGGAGCCGCCGTGGCCCTGCGCGCTCTCCTGAACTGTCCGTGGTGCTGAATGTTTCAGGCCTGCGCAGCTTCAGTGTGCGTGTTGATAATTTGGAGACTCACGGTGTGTGGTGACCGGGCTGTTGCTTCAGATTGATCAGTTTTAATGTGGATTAATAAACCTGAGAGGACGGGGTCTTACCGGCCAGTCGGAGAGCAGACATCCGCTGGAACTCGGGCTCCTGCAGCCACTTCCACATCCTCCTGAAGGTCTCCCGGCCTGACTTGAGCTTACTCCAGGGTTTGGGGTTCCGTAGCAGGTCTGACAAGGTTCCCTGCGACCGGCTCAAGATCCTCTGGGCGAATATGGCCTGCGGGATGGAGTAGCGCTTTAACTCGGCCGTTATCCGCTGAGCCACTTCCTTTGTGTTGATTTCTTCCGCCTGGATGCCTGAGCCCGCTACTCCCTGCCCGCCTCCGTGGCCGTGCCTCTCCCGGTCCCCCAGCATTACCGCGCCGTTCGCCTGGGAGTGGAGGTGACTGTGCGGGTGGTGGTGCATGCCATTGAGGTTGGAGATCATACCGTGGCCGTGGCCCCCTAAACTCCTGGCCAGGTGTTCTTGGTCGCTTCGGGACAGCATGGAGGCGTGGGACTCGAACCCTGACACCGGAGAGAGCATCTTGGAGTCGGTGGAGAGGTGCGCGCTCGGACCGTAGGCCGAGAGAGGCTGCTGGGAGTTGTGCAAAGAGCCCAGCCCGCTGGACAGCGGGGACAGCGAGCCGTGACCCATGCCGGACACGGACATCTCTTTGGGGTAGTGACTGTACAGGTTGCCCATGGAGGCGAGCCCCCGGTGGTCGTCCCGCATCAGCGTGAAGCTGCCGCTGACGTTCCCGGCGGAGAGGCGTTGATGGGCGGCAGCGTGGTGGTGTGAGTGCGGGTGGTGAAACTTATCCGAGACGTTGGATATCGGAGGTAGATGCTGCAGGGGGGTCAGGGTGGTGTACGTGTTGCTAAGGCTCATCCCGGTCTCGCACATGCTGATGGACGGGTGCAGGTGTCCGGACAGCGCGGACGGGTCTGTCCGGTAGTCCCCGCCGGAGCCCTCCAGGAGCGAGGCCATGCCGGACACCATGGCTGTCCGCGAGCCGGGAGCGTGCGAGACCAGATTCCGGGGAGTGGAGCTGGGGGACGGTGACGGCCGACCGTGCGGGGAGCTCATGAGGTCTCCCGCCTGGGAGTGCGAGGAGACGCTGTGGAGGTTCTCCATGGTGAGCTCCATAGCTGAAGGATATATGTTCCCCTGTCCCACCCTCCCCACCCTCTCCCCTCGTCTCTCGCTCCTGTCTCTCACGCTCACTCAGGGACGCGCACTCTCTCTTACCCCTCTAGCCCTCCTGGAGCGATAAAATGAGCAAACCGTTTGAAAGCCAATCCATTGATTCAAAAATGTCCGATCAATCCAGAGCGGTGGAGATAAGTTCTGATGTTCCGAGGACAGGACAGAACCGAGCGTCTCCGCGGCGCCGTGGCGCTGTGTGCATTGATGTGGACGGGAGCTCTCCAGGGCTGTATCTCATCTCTGGTCCAACAGCGCTCCTCTAAGAGCAGGCTGAGCCGCGTGTCACAGACATGAGCGCGCGCCTCTGTGTATTTAAAATGTGGGGCGGGTACGAGCACAGCTTTCCTGACGGTCGTCCTCACCGGGATGAAAACACGTCTCACACCGGACACCTCGCGCTTTTTAAAATGACCCCGCGCGTCATTTAGTGTCGAAGAAGAAGTCAGTTTGTCACACGGTGCCTGGGTCGTTTTCTGCGCGCGTGCGGCTCGCGTGCACCTGTCCACACCTGAGAGACAGTCGGTCAGACGCACAGGTGACGTCCTGACGTGCAATATGTGTAAAATACAGTCAGCGCCAGTGTCCGGACGCAGGAGTTCTTTACAGATAAACTTTGTTTTCCCACGGACTGTATGGTTTTGCATTTATGCGCTTAGTGATAAACCTGATCGAAGTATTGATTGACAGAGATTAATGACGTGGCGCAGGCCGGTGAAGAGGAGGCGGGAGGAGGCGGGAGGGCGGGAGGTCACAAAGTAAGTTAGGATCCCAGCTGCAGATCAGTGAGAGGAGCGAGGCTGCTGGTGTGATAAGTTCACCAAGACCTGAGAGAGAGTTCAGCTTCTGAGTGATCCTGAATAATGTGACGCTGGTTGTGTTTGTTTGTTTTCTATAACATTGTCATAGAGGCCATTTTAAAGATGACTGCAGCCTTAAAAGAGAGAAGAGGAGTGTTACATCAATAACAAGAGAGAGAGAGAGAGAGTGTGTGGAGGGATTTTAAATAAGTAGCCTACAATATAAATAAATAAACAGCACATGTCGTCTTGACTTGTGAAGCAGTTGGGTCACTTGTGACTTTATGTTAAATCAATATCACTGAAATGTAGTGTAACGTAACGTGTAAGTAACTTCTTAACAATCCTGTTTCAGAAAAACTAAAATAAATTATAATAACAATAATAATAATAATAATAATAGGCTAATAACAATAATAATAATAATAATACAAATTATAATGATAATAACATCCCTATATTTATTTAACGTTGTATAATTTTAATAAATGACATTGTATCTATATCATCCTCTGTGTCTCATCTCTCGCTCCAGCAGCAGGTCGGCTCGGTGCTGATGGATGTTTGTACCGTCCGCCTCTTCTGCTGCTGCCTGTCCGTGTGTGCGTGTGTGTGTGTGTGTGTGTGTGTGTGTGTGTGTGTGTGTGTGTGTGTGTGTGTGTGTGTGACTGAACCGTGTGTAAGGAAATTTTGAGAAGCGTTTTGAAACAGCTGCTCCAGTTCGGGGTTTCAACAGTCTTTTTAATTTAATTTTTTTTTTTTTTAGCTTGTTCTCAGAGATTCAGCTTGCGGGACAGGACAAAAATTAAGAAATGAGCAATTAGAAATAAAGAAATTAAGATATTTATAGTTAATATCATCCGTATTGTTAAGTTTGTTCATTAAACATTAACTGTTTCTAATATTCACGGTAAAAAAAAGGCATATTCTGCCTTTAATTCACTGAAACAATGATCATCTAAATTAAAAATAAATAAAGCTTTTAAAAAATATATATAAAATATATATAGTTTTACAACCTACAGGCCTAAAGTCAAAACTCCGAATTAATTTGTAGTATAAACACTTTAGATAAATTAATTGTGCCCAAAAGCCTCTAAAAGATTTTTTTTTTTCGATTTTTCGTTTATTTTAAAAATCTGAAATAAACCTGAAAATAAATTACAGCATCGTTTTCAAGTGCGGTTCAATAATCAGAGCTTGTTAATTTTTTAGGAATTAAAACAGAGAACACACACACACACACACACACACACACACACACACACACACACACACAGGCCTTCTGTCCTACGACCCCAGAGTAAACAGACTGATCCAGATGTTTTTCCTGCAGATGTTTCAGATTAATTCACCAGATTTTAATCACAAATAAACATTTTTAAGGGCGCGAGGGGGTCAACAATAATCCTAACAAGAGGCAGCTTGTAAATTAAAACAACCGGAAGAAACCATATTATTTCTGTGAACCATAGAGCTCCACGGTTAAGCTGTTTCCCCTCCCTTAAAGTTCAGAAATTGATCGCCTGCGTTCGATATATTGATCATCGATCACTTCAATCTCACTCGGCGCTGTTCGCTAAACACGGAGGCGTTTGTGTGAGCTCGTCTCAGCGGTGAGGTTTGACCTGTAGCACGCGGCAGGAAAATGTTGGCTAAAAATACTGAACGTCAGCCGTGTTGTTTTATTATCTATCGAGCAGAGCGCCATTAAAACTCTCAATAATAATGAGGTCGGTGTCGGCCTCTAATTTAGCTCCTTACATTACAGGAGAGACGTGATTTCGATGATGAGGAGGAAAACAAACAATATGATATTTATTTAATTTATCTTTAAAAAAAATGGGAAAATTCTACAGAGACGAAACATCTCAGATGAAAGTGTTATTTTGGGTTTATTAATTTCTCTGCAGACTCTGTTTCTGCCTCATTCAGCTGGTTTGGACCTTTTAAATCCCTGCTTGGATTTATGATAACACACACACATGTGTAAATATAAAATATAGATTATAAGTATGAGATGTAGATTTGAGTGTTACACACAGAAACACAACACTGCCTGCACATTTCCTTCTGTATTTATTTACTTGAATCTCTGCAGAATGACAGGGCAGTTTTTTGTTTTTTCATCCATCCATCATGCAGATGTTTGTGATTTTTTTTCAGTATTTCTACATAGTTCACCCTGTCAGCAAAATGTCATTATTCATCTGAGAGAAAAGACTGATGAGCTGTGAGATACAGGCTAAAAAACAAAAGTGGAAGAGGGACTGGAACAGAGCAGAAAGAAAACAAACAATAAAAAACATTCATGATGTTTCTGCTGAAGTGCTCTGCGTGCATCATTAGAGGAAACTGCAGAGTCCCAACAAGTCTTATCTGCTAATCTGCTGCACAGCTAACATAACATATAGGATTGATTCAGTGTTTAAAGTAAAACATTTTTTTTTTTTTAAAAATAGCAAAAAATATTGATTACAGTTTTGTTCTATCTCTCTGTGGGATGAAGTCACATGCAGCTAAAAAAAAGTCTCATCTGTCAGAGATCTCAACGAAGACATTTACAGGATGAGGACGAAGAAAAAATCATTTTCTGCAAATTGACTGAACGTTGCTTTGAAACACATTATTCAAAAACAGATAAAGAATTATTACCTTTTATATTTCTCTATATTGGCTTTTGTGACCTCAGTATATATATTTTTTTTAATAATCAGTTCCCTTTTTTATTTGTCGAGCTTTAAATCTTCTGTTGAAGAAAGCAGGCTGATGTCTGCCTCATTTCTTTTTGTAATAATTATTTTTTTCTGCTCTGAATATTAAATACGCTGCTGTCAGCGTGAGATTATTTTCAGAATACAGTGGAGTTAAAGTGAAATTCAGCTCTCACAGAGCCATTATGAGAAGGTTTGTGTCTTAAAAGACGAATCAGCCTTATTGAAAATCTTCGTTTTACGGCAGCGAGCCCATCATTTGAAAAAAAACAGTTTAATCTGGAGTGTTTTTGTATAAAATCTGATGCCTAAAATATTACAGATGTGAGTGTGGTACTGAACATCTACATCGCCGTAGCCTGGATTCTCCGCCCTGCTTCTGTTGCAGTTAACCGTATTGAGTTTTCGATGGAGGGATGCAGTGTGTGTCTTTTATCACCTTTTTTTTTTTTAGGATGAAATAATGCAAGTTACCGTTATTAAAATCCAGACTTTATCATATAATGTGGGAATTTACATACAGTCTCTTTAACTCTCAGCAGCTTGTGATCATGAAAGAATAACAATACGTGTAAAGCTTGTTAAAATCAGGTAAAGCAGTTTGTTAATACATGTTAAGGTGCAAAAACCATGTTGATTTAAACAGCTCAACAATTTAATCTACCTGCTCGACACTTAAATACAAAACTAGGATATTCCTGTCATTGATTAAAACCTTCCCTCAGCGTTTAAGTGGAGAGTTTACAGTTTACAGTGAGACAACAACGAGATCGAGGAGGCCGATTTTCCTCTTTTATGTCTGAGTCATATTTTTCAGCATTCTGACGGTGACGTTTTCATTAATCATATCTCTTTATCAGCTGAAAATGCACCGGAGTACAACTTCTCCAGCATCCATATCCTCTCAGGCACCGGTTGCTAAGTAACAGAAGGAGAGATGTATTGAGACAGAAAAGTCAATCAATTCTCCTGCGATGTGTGTGTGTGTGTGTGTGTGTGTGTGTGTGTGTGTGTGTGTGTGTGTGTGTGTGTGTGTGTGTAAAGCACTGCCATATTGTTTCTGCAGTTGAGTGTGCGTCTGTAAATAAAGTTTGGGAGAATATACAGTATGTTTTCAAAGCTAGGAGGGGATTTAAAAAATTGTGAAATAGCCCTTTATCTTCAGCCGCTTAAAGCCACAGTATGTAACTTCCTGCCGAAAGCTAGTTGATGGTTGAGTCCCCTTTTTCCATCAATCCATCCATTACTGCAACCGCTCGTCCTTTGCGGGGTCGCAGGGCGCTGGAGTCGATCCAAGCTAACATTGGACGAGTGGCGGGGTCCGCCAGTCTCGTGCCCAGATCGTCCAAATACCAATCAAAATCAATCACCAAATTGGCACTTTGGCGTCTGACCTGAAGCGTTAACCCAAAGCGTTTCGAAAGAAACTCAAGAATCAGCTACTTTCACCAGAACGACTTTAAAAGTTGCACCAACGTCGTCTTCAACCGTTTTATACCCAAAGGTCACGAGTCCCCTCACTCCTCCTGCAGGGATTATCCGCTTTACATCGCATCACTCAGGTGCAGTTTGAGGCTTATAAGGGAAACTCTTATCTCCACCATACAGAGGCATACAGTCAGCTGGAAGACCTTATGCTGCCCGTACCCAAAAGGGACATCATTGGACATCATTCGGTTGGCCCGCTGGATCGAAAAACAAAAAAGCGAAAAACAACCCTGACCTCTCTGGACTTTGTTGTTTCTGCGTCTGAACAGAGTGGTTTCCTGCTCTGAGTGGAAACCAAATGGAAACTAGTTAATGCACAAAAAAGGGTCATTTTTATCTGTGTGTGTCGAGTTATATGTCGTACAGACTGCTGTCCTTCAAGATAAATAGAGAGAATGAAAAGCACACATCAGCCTCTGTCAGCTCGGCTTTTCCAACTTCTGCATGAAAATATGTAGATTTTTTTTTCTTTTTACGAAATGTTCTGTGTTTAAAGCTTCAAATGCTTTAGAAATTGACTACAACCACACAAAAATAATTTTAAAAAAGACAAGTAGAAATGTACAGATTTACTTTAAACCAGCCTCTCCATGTCTGTTTCCCTCAGGTCTCCTACAGCAGGAGGCAGAGAAATATGCTGGTTTCATACACTCCATCGATTTTGCCCTCGAACAAAGACAGACTGAGAGAGAGAGGAGAGGAGGAGAAGAGGAGTGGGAGAAATGAGAGATGGATGAAGAGTGCCGGCCACAACTGTAAATTTTCTTGTTTTATCTAAAGCACAGCCGATTCTGTTTGGCGATCCCAAAAGGAGATACGAGGATGAGCATTTAATGTTCATTTAAAGGTTGTGTGTGTGTGTTTTTGTGTTTGTGTGTGTGTGTTTACTTCAGAGGGGGAAACACTCATCAAGCTGGCTTCGAGCTCCAAAACGCAGAAAAAGACGCCGTTTACTCTGCGAATGAGTGTGAAATAGAGCACGAAACAGAGAACAACAAGGAAGGAGAGGAAGAAGAAGAAGAAGAGGAGGAGGAGGAGGAGGAGAGGGAAGGGAAGAGAGAGAGAGAGAGGAGAGGAGAGGAGAGAGTTGGGCTGGTGTTAAGGTGATTAGTCTGGTGGGTTGGCGATAGAGAGAGTTGATCAATAACCTATCGATCTCCCATTGCGAGTGTCAGGGGGGTAGTGGGAAAGAGAGGGAGGGTGAGAGAAAGGATAGGGAGGGAGTCGGTCCTGGCTTGACTTTTAAAAATCCTTTACTCTGCAGATGACAAATAACCCATTAGATTGCAGGAGAGCTGGAAAATCTGGAAATCCTTCCTGCTACACACACACACACACACACACACACACACAGGAGATCACAAACACAAACATACCTGTAATATTTCCCCCTCTCAAATAAGCGTGGTACAGACGATTCTTCAACCACGGCGGCATGCAAAAGAAAAAAATCATTTCTGTGAGTGGTGTGGAGGAACTATTGAGCTCAATGCAGTGAAGTTACTTAGCAGACCATTACTTCAAAGAATTCCTCTAGGCTGAAATATTCACTGAAGCAAGTCTCACTCGATACTCAACCCCGAAGCCTTTTAAAAATGTTCTGCAATGAGTCTATTAGAAACAGGTGACACATTTAAAACGCAGACAGAAGCAGGAAAAGAAACAAAAAAGCCGCCAGTCTCCACCTAGGCTCGCAGGAAGACAAATGTTTTCCACATCCACCATCCAATATTCTGTGTTTGGAGCATTAAGCAGCAAAATGATATAAGATCTTGTGGAAATAATGAGATGATGACAAACATGACTATTAGCAATCCGGACCCTCAGGCCTCGGCAACAAGGAGACTGAAAAATGAATACTGAGAGAAAACTCTTTAAAAAGAGAGAGAGAGCCGGTGAAACACAGTGTGCGTATATCTGTGTGCAGGTGGTATTAAAGTTTTGTATTTTTTAAGGTTCAGTATTAGTTGTAGTTTATGATAATAATGAGGATATTTGATATTTGAGCATTATTTTAAATTTAAGTTCAGACTAAGAATTACAATACAAACACAACACTTTGTGAAGGCACAGCCATGAAGATATCCCGGTGTCAATAAACGTGCACTCATGCCTCCTCATGCTTGAAGCATTCGACCATCTCCTGTATATTTTCATTTTATTTGAGTTGGTTTTATGAATACACACTAAAGTCTAGTTTTTATATTATCTTAGTTAAACCGTCAGTAGGAAACTTATTTGCTTCTACTTGTCATTCTGAAGTAAAAACTGATTGTGAAGTGTAACGCTGTAGAAAAATGACACAATCCACGTATAGATTGGTTCCTTATAAACCTCACCTTCACAGCGCGTTTGCCATTGTGCAACCAAAACAGGGAGAGGCATTATTTACCCCGGTCACTATCCCCAGGTAACAGTGGATCAACTGGAAAAACTGTGGAAACTTGACACTGCAAAAGAGAAAGAAGCATGCTGACAGAGGCGAAGAGGGACAGAAAGAAACCGAGGTAAAACAAGAGCTTTCACTTGATGGAGAGCGCTCTGGTGTTGTGTCAAAATATGTTCCCATATTGATTTGTGTTCAGCCTTACTACCTGGACATGAGACGTTCAAAACCGGCATTCTTTCCGCTAGATCAGTAAATAACAAAACTTGCCTACTTGTTAATATAACCAGGTGTTTGACTTTGCCCTTTCATAGCACTGATTTCACGGTTTCTAGGTCAAATTTGGATTAATACGGTTGTTTTTTTGCTTTGGTCAGTAGCCAGGCTGCTGGCGGTAGCCATGCTGCTAACGTCTTTGCAACAGCAGTGCCAACAGTAATACGACGGGGAAACACCTGGAGGGGGCAAAGTTGAAACGTTGAACGTCTATTAATTAGCTATTTTTAAACTCTGAATATTTACAGTAATGTGGATGTAACGGTTAGGTACAGCGGTCTGGTCAGATCGGTGACTTTACTGTAATGCAGCCATTAAAAACAAGAAAAGACAACATTTATGCCAGATCACAATATAACGATATCCAAAATCTAAAGCTATATATCACGATGACAATATAATATAGATATATTGCCGAGCCCCAAGTTAACCATAATAACATCGGTGCAGGTGTCTTTGTTATATGTGTCACTAGGAAAGAGGTCATGGTATTACAAGGTTTGTCGCTCCCCGGTGTAATCCGGACCGCGCAGGGTGGGGGTCAGTTTAGCGGGGAGAGGTGAAGGGTCACTCGGTCCTGGAAAATACCACAGACCCCAAAGGACGGATGTCAGGGTAATAGAGAAGAGGATGGTTATTGAACAAGCCATCATTTTTATTGTCAGCTCCCATATACCGGAAGTCTTTCACTACAGCAGGTGGGGTTAAAGGACTGGGTGCCGGTGCGTGATGTGTCTGCATCAAAATAAAAACTCGGCACTTTTCCTGCCATGAATCACCGCCGTGCTCCGATTTCTCTTTGCGGAGGCTCGGAGATTTGAAGGCGGAGAATGATGGATTTCTCTTGCATTGGGGCTCAGCTCTCAAACAGCCATTATCATTACAGATCCTGCTGACTCCAGGGCTCATTTGGACAAATGGAGAGGTTTTTTGATATTTGAGGGAAGCCATGTAGAAGAGTGCCTAATGGCCAAAACACAAGCCTCTTTGTCCAGTCCTCTCTCTCAGCCACACTCAGCTCTGCCATTCCTCATTCCTCTTTAATTTCCTCGTTTTCCTCTCGTTTCTCCTCCTCCAACTGCATGGCTCTCTCCTTCTTATGTCCTTGTCTCCCATGTGCCACAGCTCCCCCCGCATTCCTCCCTTCTACCTGCTCAGAGAGCACCTCCCCCACCACCAGCGTCCCCGCTGCCATGCAGTCTCTCAAATTAATGTAGAGATATTGACAAGTGATGGGCCTGGGAGGCATAGATCATCAGGAGGGAGGGGAGAAAATGGACAGAGGGGTCTCCCTATCATCCACCCTACAGCAGCTTGCTTGGCTAGTTGTCTGTGGCTGCTCAGCCGAATTCAACCGAAGTTGAATCTCAGAAGTCCTCCATCAGTTAACTTACTTCCTCTATGACTCAGAGGCAGCAAGATGAAGAAACTGGGTGATGTTTCTACCATTTCATGTCAAGGGTGAAGGATTTTATTCTGTGGGTGATACAGGGGTCAGAAGCAATGTAATTTTGAGCATCGAACATTGAATTACCTGCATTCAGAAGGATGTTTATGCACCAATTTTGTGCCTTTTCAGCATCAATGTATGATGGAAATGTCCTTATTTATGTAACAGAAATGTCATCAAATCTAAAATGGTCATGCTGCTGTTGAGGCCATACTGCCACCACCTACTTTACCAGGTGCATTGTTGCACCTAAGAGCTGCGATCTAGTGGATCGTCAAAATAAAAGTCCTATGCTACTTTCATGTTCTTCTTGGGGCGGACAAATGCACGTCCTAAATATTGAGAGGGATGTGTCCCCTGCATCCCTCCCCAAATCTACACCCATGACTGCTTCACACACACACACACTCACACACCTTTACAAAAAGGTGTATAAACATTTCATACACCAGCCTCCAACGCTTTGTCCTATGTAAACTGGATAAGGTGCTGCTAACAATGTACAAAGGGCCAGTTGGTCAATACGCCAATTACATAGATGAGGGTATGGAAAGGGCAAATGATAGCCAATCAGTGAAGTGCTTTTACTGTCTTCCAGCAAGAGCTGACCTCCTGACCCCGTTTGATGACCCTCAGGCCAAAGGTCAACTCTCCTGGGGGTCAGAGGGCATTGCTACGCTGCTGGCCACAGAGGCGTTGCCACGGTAACGGCACTGGCCGAAGAAAGGCTAGGTGTGGCGTTCAGGAGGAGAGCGGTCACTCTGCCCGTGAGCGGTGACGTGACGTCACTCGACTTGGTTAAGCTGAACATTTTTCCAGGCAGGGCTGTGGCATCATGTCCGACCACATACAGCAAACAATCCCAATGTGATTTCATGCAAACTGCAAGACTTCAAACAAATGTAGCGAATCCATTTATTAAAAAACATTTTGAAAATGTATTAAAAAGGTAAATAGTCCTTTTGATTTGAGATTCACAAGATTTCCATCTGTGTATGAAAATGATCTTATTGAAAACAGCCTAAGATTAAACAATTATCTTGTGAAGATATAATTTAATAATAGAAACAAATTAAATGTTTTCAGGAAAGTGTGAAGAATATGATAAAAAAAAACAAGATATCAAGAAGCTGCACTCTAAAGTTAACATGATCAAAAGGTCTGTCTTTTCATGTCGCGTAAATAAAACACAATTATCCAGTGATGCAATGCATTTAATTACATTTAATCAAGTACTGTAGTACAATTTTTATTTCTATTTCCATGTTATGTTACTTTGTATTTCACAAAATTATTATGCTTTCATAATTTATTTTACAGCTTAACTTTTAAATTTGATCGCACCTACAAAACTGCACGATCAGTTTATTAAATATGATGCATTGTTACAAATTAAACTACAGAAGCTACAGGAAGCAATTCAAATAAGCTCCACCTTGAACAACTACAACATTAAAGTACTGATTATCAATTACATATCAATACATCAACTATAATAATGAATAGTATAACACTCTGCATTATGAGTAATTTTAATATTTATACTTTAAGTACATTGTGTTGCTCATACTTATAATGGAGTATTTCTATACTTTATTAGAGCTATTTTTACTCAATTAAATGATTGTAATACTTCTTCTGCCACTGTGCATTAGTATTAGCAATATAATAATTTTGTATATGTTAATATATCAGTCACAGGGGCCAATTTTCTTTTTTCAGAATGATTACTTTCAGTGTTGATATGTTGATATTTGATACTATATTTGATTCTATATATTTTGCAGCTTTACATATGTGTCATTTTGAATGCAGGATGTTTAATTGTAACGTATTAGAAGTATTTTTTTTAATTGTGGTATTGATTTTCCTGTAAATAAAGTTTCTGAGTACTTACTCCACCACAGCGTTCATCACAACCTTTGAATATAAGACACACTCGACCATTTTATCTATCCATATATAAACATACTGTGGTACCTTTCATAACAGCACATCACTATTTGGTGCTGTGTTGCACCATCTTGTGGTTGGTTGTACACGCATGTTTTGGACGGGTTCTTTATGGATGTTTCTCAATACTGTTAGTGTTACTGGTGTATCCCCAGTGTAACTCTGTTTATTAATTCATTCTCACAGTTGTTTTCCTCCATCTTTCTTTTATGTCTTCTGCCTGTTTTAACTTGGAAAACAAACCGCTCTTCAACCGCAAATTATGAGTTGCTGAATTAAGAACACACACGCACACACACAGGAAAGTGAGGTTCGCCCAGGGCGTCATGCAAGCTAGAACCGCCACTGGTTAAAGGTGTGAATACCTTTTCCACCACTGAAGAGGATGCTGCACTGACCTACATTCCCTGGATATTCTGTCTAACATTATCCATAATAACAACACACCTGACTCCATCCACAACCCAAATCATATCCTTAAACTAGGTCAGACCTGTTTTTGTTCCATATGGGGAGGTGAAACCGCAAAAAGGGATCTATAAAATGTGACTGTGTTGACAGATTATTAACTAACACAAACTAAAGACTTTGACACTCCATGGACACGTTGAAATACCACAGCCGACACGCAGATGATTTACATCCTCGTGGACAAAATAATCAAAACACCATTTTACCTGAAGGCACTGTGCACTGCTGCAGGGATGAACCAGTTCATACCGGTCACGCTGACAGTTGCTGTCTCCCAGCAGTTACCAAACAGCTGGGTTACTTACTTTGAGTGACGGAATGTAACTAAGTACATTTACTCAAATGCTGAAACATCTATTTCATTGTGTGGCTACCAAACATAGACAGAGCGGTCTGGCTGATTATGAACCAATAGGAGGGGGCGGGCGACTAGGCTCTGGCTCTCTCTCCATTCCACCTTCCAACCAGAGACGCAGTCAGTCAGCCTGGAGGCTGGCTGTGGTATTATGTTTTTATGTTTATCTGATGGGTGCCGTAGTCTAGTTTTTGTGGCTTTATTTCAGTTAGGTTTAGTTGTTTCTTTGTGTTAGGGTAGAGGGTTAGTCCCCAGCTCTGACGGCCCTGGTGGGTTGGTCTGGGAGGCTGCCCTTTTGTTTATTTTGGCCGGCCCATCAGTTTGTTTGTTTGTTTGTTTGTTTGTTTGGGTTTTTTCACTCTGTTTGGTTACTGTTCATTTAATAAATTCATCTTCATTTAAACTGCAACTTGACTTGGTTATTTGTGTTAGACCTCATGAGCAAACACGTTGCAACAGTGGTGAGAAAAGATTGCCTTTTCCAGCCAATTTAAATTGTCATTCCAGCCATTATTGTTTCAGCAAACTGAACTCTCCTTTCACTGTAAATATGGCTCTATAAAACAAGACACTTGTGGCATGTGAGGAAATTTATTGTTCAAGTCAGTGCAACAGTGACGATCTTACAGCCCACATCTGAAACACGTCCAGTTGCCTACGATACAGCACTTAAGTCTGTTTATTAGTCAAAAAAATATAGTGTTTTGAAAAAACGTATCCCAGCTACCTCTTTATAATGAAATCTTTTCAAGTTGACATAAATGTGAATAATAAACATGAATGTGAACAGACCAGAGAAGCTCTGAGGCTCTCTCTCCTAAACAACATTAATGTCTTGCCAACCCATCAGAAGACACAGAAACACAGTTTATGTGTTTTAAAGGCTTTGTCTTTTGATCGATAGACTCTTGCTGTCTGATGTTCTGTCAGCAGGGGGCGCTCTTGTTCCTTTCTTTACAGTCTTCACTTGTGTCTGACTGGGCAGCAGCTGTTTTCTTTGGACAGCAGCAGAAGCAGCTTCAAGATACAAAGAGTCACAGAGAGAGATGAAAGAGAGAGAGACGAACTGTTGAAATGCACATTATCACAAACAAAGAGATAAAGCTGTCATGCAGTTAACCCTGCAACATGTTTGCCTCTTTGCTGTACAGATTTCTGATCAACACTATTTGTTTATCAGTGAAAATGCAGCTCCAGAAGATTTTGTTGCCTCAGTTTGTTGTCTAATACTTAGAAGACTATTACTTTCCTTGTGGTCGTCAACACATTCACACACGGTGACATACCTTCTGATGGGTCTAGCCTGGCTGATAAGGTCAGGAAGTTTGCTGTTTCTGGTGTCAGGCAGCAACATGCTCACAGCAGCAGCCATGAGGCAGACTGTACCAAAAATAATGTACGGCAGGACCTTGCTGTACACACCTGCAAACAGAATGAAGGCCACTTTAATCAGAATAGTCACTGATCTGTTCATTTCCATTGGTTCATCACCTTACCAATACGTTAGTTAGGCCAACCTATTAACTTGTGCTTATTACAAGGACCAAATACGAAATATTGTCAAAAACACTTGCCAATGTAGATCACATAGGGACACATGATGGCACCTATGAATGCAGCTGTGGTGGTGATCCCTAAGCCCATGTTCCTGACCACAGTGGGCATCAGCTCAGTGACAAACACAAAGAGGAAGATGTAAGCACCAGTCACGCCCATCCTTCCCACCAAAACGAACACCTGGAGCATGACAGGCATGTCTGAAAAAAAAACAAATGTGATACTTAAACAAGGCATGGACAATTGTACAATCAGTGTCTTCTGCTCCTTTCAGATATTCCTGATTCAGTCAGTGTTGTACTGATTCAGACCTTCAGGAACCAGCTGGATGATCAAGAGCATGATGCCACAGAGGATCAACATGCAGAAGAGGAGAGTGGGTCGAGGTGCACGGTTGATCAGCACCCACGTGGCTACAGTCACCACAATGTCAATGGTTGCTGAAATGAAGCAGTTGAGGTAGACGTTTCCATTCAGGTTACTGGTGTTGAGAGAGAGACCAAAATAGACCATGGCGGTAGACATCCTGCAGAAATACAGAATCAACACTGCATGAAGAGGGAAGACAGTGTGCTGAAATAATATTGTGATCACAAAAATTATTATTTAAAGGTGCGATATTGTTCCCAATGTTACTATAAAATGTATTTATTCAAGTCACTTTGAAGAAGCTGCAGTTGAAATTTTATGTGGTTTAATTATTGAAAGAGCAAAGTGGACTAACAGCCGAGGACAAATAAATCAAAGTTATTAAAGGGTAACTTTGGTATCTTTAACCTGGACAATGTTTTAATTTTTTGTGTCTAGGTGACTAATGGGGACAACATTTTTTGAAACTGGTCCACTATTGAACAAGACTGCTGCAGCCAGCAGCTGTGACGTGGGCTGCAACTTCTGCAATGTAATTTCTGCAGGAAATATTGTACCGTCAAAGTGCGTCCACTTAAACTTCTTCATTTGGCCACTGACTGTCATGGTTTGAGTTATTTCCTGCTTTATTTTGAAGTTCTCTCCGCATGTGTCATGTTTTGATTTTCACCTTCTACCTTTGTCCCTTTTCCACCCTTTTCCTGTTCACCTGGGTGTTACAGTATATTCAGGAAATCTACCAACAGAGAAAATAAATACATTACCAGATGAAAACACCTAGAATTGTAATATTCCTCATGTTGGGGGTGCGTATCAGGTCCATATAAGTGTGCGTCCTCTCCTCTCCACCTTTATCTCTCTGTATTTGACAAATATGAAAAGAAACAGAACAGTCACACCTGGTTATCACAGTTTGGGCCATATTTTATACTGCAGCTCAACAGCTTCCACAGCGTGAGGAGTGAAAATGGAATAAATACCATTAGCTCCAAGCACTCGCCAGCCCTGAATATAACTTCAGGCACGGGGACTCTGTTCCTTTTGGCAGCATTACGTATGACAAGTTCAGCCTCCTCAACCCGACCTTTCTGCAAGAGCCAACGTGGAGACTCAGGAAGGACCCTGAGCAGAAAGAGAGAGAGAGAGAGAAGTTCATTTAAAATGAAAAAATGTGCATTTTACAACACAGGCGTTGAACAACATTAAATGTTGACGTTAGAAAGCCACTTGAAAAAAGTTTCAAGGGGATATATTTGCATCTGTTAATGCATGTACTGTATTCATTTCGTACAATCAGAAATCGAAACATGTACACTTTGCAGAGAATATGAACAAAGTGTCAGGACTGAGATCAGTGTCTGATTCTAAAGAGAAGCATAAACAGGGGAAGGCAGACAGATACTCATTTACACTGAGAACTGGCCTAAACCAGCCCAGTCTGGTTGTCTTGGTTCAGACACAGAGGTACATTCTTATTATTATCCAGCTCTGCAATGACCTGCAGTCAACCTACATATCTGCATCTGTAGTTGAGTCACAAACTGACCTGAGTAGAAATTCTTCATCACCTTTGAATTGATTATGACTGAACTTTGGTTTTGACAAACTGATTTCATGTGTTCACTAAAATGTTTGCGACATCAGAATTGTGTTTGTTGACTTCAGCTCAGCATTCAGTACAGTCAAACCTATGAAGGTGACTGGAACACTGCCCACTCTGGGCTTCAGTACCACACTTTGCAATTGGATATTGGACTTCCTCACAAGCAGACTGCAGACAGTTCGGAGTCACACCCTCATGTTCACAGTGTACAACCATGACTGCACTCCCAGACATTGAGAGAACTCTATTGTGAAGCACACACAATATATAGACATCTTTGACATAATGCCAACACTGTTGTTTCTTCACACTCTGTTAGTAATGTTAGATTAAAATTCTGAGTGTTATTTTTGATGGCAGTGTGCTGAGGGTAAACTGAGGAGTCTCACAGCCTAAGGAAGAAGCTGAACATTACTCATCACTATGCATCCTGCAAACTACTGTGATTAAAACAAAAAAAAAGTGTTAAAAATGCATTGCCTCTTTCTTTCACTCACAAAACAAATACACATGCTAGCCAGATCAAGATCTTCATGACAGGAGGTGGTGGTCCTCATATTGTCAACAGGGGCTGCTGGAACAAAACATAATAGTTCCTTGAAGAAGCTTTAAACAGAAGAGGGTTTGGCATAAAATGAATCTGATATGTTACATGGATCACTGATCAATAGCCCTTATCAGCCGATCACTTACCACCACATTGGAATGTATATCAATCCGGGGATGGCAGAAGCTACCAGCAGCATCCTCCAGCCTCGTATGAAGTAGGCAAAGAGCGGCAACAAGGCGTAGCCAATGCCATAACATAGACCTTGGGCTAGCAGACTGAATTTTATCCTGGCAGACTGGCCCAACATCTCAGACCCTGATGAAGAAGAGGACCACAACATGGCGTTAAGATGAGGGAGAACATGAATGTATAGATCAAACTGCCTGCAGCCATATTGAATTCATTGGTTCAGGAAGATGTTGGAATTGAGATAGAGGTAGGGACTCTTTTGAGACCAATAGAAATGCTGATGGTCTCACCCAGTATGAGTGATGTGCCATAGTTGGAGACCTGGCCAAGTCCTTTTAGACAGTTGAGGACACAGAACATGACCCAACTGACGGAGGCGGCCTGGATTAAGGCAGTGACTGACTGTAAGATCATAGTGAAAAAAAACACTGGCTTTCTGCCAAACCTGCAAGGTGATGCACAGAAACATGAAATTAACAGACCATGGGTGATCTTTAAGTACACATCCTCACACTGATGACATTAGGCTTTCATTATGTGATCAGTCAGCTCTTCTCTTCTTTGTCTTTCTGTCAATCCTGCAGATTTTCTTACTGTTGTTCGATTTGGCTGCTAGAACAACAGACGTCAGTGAACACCATCATTCATGAGTAAAACAACAAGTAAAAATGTATTAACAAAATCAGAGCTAAAACAATACATCAATTAATCAATTAGTTGATGGCAGATGTTGTCATCCAGCTAGAAGCAGTACATCACTGTTCAAAAGGTGTCATTTCCTGCTGCCACTAGGGGGCGCTATGACTGTAACAGAACATTGGCACGTAGATGTGTTCAGGGCAGGACTTTAAACGTGTTAAGTTTGGGGCGGACTCGAGCATGTACAGCAACTTCTTATTTCGAGGGGAATCATCGAATTTGGCAGCACTGCTTCAGTCCCGACCTTCAACTGAAATTCAAGCTTTTGATATCTTTTAATTTATTTTTTTGACGTCTTTCAGGTTAAAGGTGCTATTTGTGAGTTTTGAGTCTCATTCCGCAACTTGACGCTTTGGGAATGTAGGACGGGTCAGCCGCCATCCCAAAGCAATAGCAAATAGCACCTTTAAAGCTGTAGGAGGAGTTTGTAGGGGGAAAAAAACACGTGCAAGTCGCCAAAAATGAGTACCAAAATTCAAAATATCTGACTTCCTGTGTTGTTGAGCTTGTGGCACCAAGAAACTTTTTGGTAGACGTAGGTGCGATAGATATGCGTACTGAATTTCATGCATTTCTGTTAAAATAGCCGCAGGGGCTGCAGTGAAAAGTACAGGAAAATGTCATTTAGAGCCCGACCGATATATCGGCTGGCCGATATTATCGGCCGATATTAGGCATTTTCCAAACTATCGGTATCGGCATTCATAATGGCCGATTAATTAATATTTAAAAAATAAAATAAAAACGGACGTGCTGGCGTTGCATAGTTTGTCCACCAGAGGACACTCTACAACGTCCCTGTTGGCAACACTCGTGTTTAAAATGCCACAAACCCGACAACCAGCTGATCCAGCCAGAGTCGGGCAGAGCGAACCAGTTATCCACGACTGAGAGCATCGGTGAAGTGTGTTCATGGTTAGTTGGCAACTGTCACGACAAATGCATTGCTTGAATAACAATTAAAAGAACATCACCATCAGCTCTCTTAACTCAAATAAGCATGACACAATTTGTGACTGCCATGTCCAGTTTTGCTGCTGTTACGCGTAAGCCGAGAGTGAAACGGACTTAGCCAGTAATTTTGATGTTCCTCTGTTCTGTTGTGACAATAAAACAAACAAGTTTATTTTTAAACTGCATTATAACTACAAATAACTAATGTTACGGAAATCTGTTGTATGTTTTGTTACGTGTTTCTGGATTTTTTTATATATATATATATATATATATATACATATATATATATATATATATATATCGGTTGATATATCGGAATATTTGTGTCGGTATCGGCCTTAAAAATCCTTTATCGGTCGGGCTCTGATGTCATTTCCTGCTGCCACTAGGTGGGACTATTACTGCATCCTCCACCACTGCTTACCGGTCTGAGAACGGACCGCTGATGAAGGATCCAATCAAAACTCCCACAAAGTACAAGGAGGTGGAAAAAGGGACCTTCCATGCATGTTCACACACCAGATCCCACTGTCATCAACAGGAGAGAGGACCGTCATTCAGGTGACAGCAGGACAACTTCCACAGAAATCTGACACTAAAGTGAAATCCAAATGAAACTAAAGTCAAAGAAGGGAGAGTTTCACCTCAGACACAATAGTGGAGCTGTATATCTCAGTGCTGAACACCCATCCGTCCACACACTGCTCTGTGTCATTGCTGAGTCCAGCTGTCTCCGTCCAGCTTCCGTTCAGTTTGTACCGGGAACAGCTGTCAGGTCCGATCCAGCTGCTGTCCACGGACTCTTTGCAGCGATGCTCTGGTGTGTCCGAGACGAAAACCACGATCACTCCCATGTATCCGCTCGGAATCGCAGCCAAACTGAGCAGCACAATTATCAACACTTGAAAAAGTCCGCAGTCGCCCAGAAAAGACGTGAGTTCATCAAAGTCTTTCATTTTTGCATCCGACATGATGACTGACTGCTGGTGCGCAAACTAAGTCCACACCAGGAGGCTGCGTCGGACGAGCTGGTGGTCAAACCGCGAGTGAAACAAACTTTTACAGATACACAATTATAAGGACGTTGTGTGATGAACAACCAACGATTGTCCTCATGACGTGTCAGTTAACAGCCAGATAATTCACATTCACAGGTGCCCTAGTCGACACACACACACACACACTCACACACACACATTTTCTTGACTGTTCACAGATTATTTACTAACACAAACTCTGCCCTCCACGGACACGTTGAAATAACACAGCCGACTCACAAATGAGTGACACCCTGAGGCTGTGTTGGTCCACAGGGCAAAATGTAGCAGTTTCACAATAACGCCTCTTAAATTGTGAGACGTCTACTATTTTTTTTGTTTTGTTTTGTTTTGTTTTGGTCTTTTCTATTGCCTGCGTCCATGTCACGTGGCCGTCAACTTTCTGGCTGCGAGAACAAAAAACATGGCTGCCACTCTTTTCATTTCCAGTGAAAAATGCAATAGTTTAAGACAGGTATCACATTAAAAAGTGTTTCTAAATGTTTCCCGTCAGTCCTTGGGGCGGACCGGAGGACCCCGCTACCCGGAAGTGTTCTCTTGAAATGCTGACCTTTGAACCTTGACCTGGGTGCCTGTTTAACAGCTTATAATTCAGCAATAAAAAGGGCCACAGATGTGGGACCAGCTGTTATTAAGAGCTCTTGACCTCGGCACAGTCAACAAATGGGGGCGCTGTCAAATCTTCACAAATTAAGGTTAAAATTGATTTTCACCCATTTAACAACTAGCTAGCCGACATATTTCAAATCGGATTGCACAAATGTTTTTAGCATCCCCTTAAACTCCCCACTGTACTCTCAATTCAGTTTTTACAACTTCCAATCCTAGGAAAAACAGTAATACCTATAAAAACTACAATTCCCTTGAGCCGCGCTATGCGGCTTGTTGTCACTCAGGACCGGAAGTTGTAGTTTTTTTGGTGCATGGTTATAATTAGGGTCAAAAAAAGATCTAGCCACACAATATATATATATATATATATATATATATATATATATATATATATATATATATATATATATATATATATATATGTACATATTTGACCAAGTGCCCATTTCTCTCACACATAGTGGTAGGTGAGGATTGAAATGTAGAAATTTAAAATTGGCAAGGCAATTAAAAAAATAAATAAATAAAAGAACACAAATAATAAAACAGCCCAGATAACTACACAAAGCAAAAAACAATACAAACAACGTGCAAGCCGTGTTTTCCGCCGTAGCAACGTCTATAGCAACCACCAGAGCAACGATATTATACGTACCAGCACCACAATTTTCTGGTGAAACCGGCGATAATATTCGTAAAAACTAACAAACTAAAGACCACATACATTTACTGAGCGAGGATTATGAAAATAAAGTGCATATTTCTCGATAAAAATGTCATCAAAACACATTTTAATGTAATATCTATCTTGAAATATTGCATATTTCACTGGAGATAAAAGGAATGGCAGCCATGTTTTTTGTTCCCGCAGCCCTAGCAACTGTCAGCTACCTAAATTGTTTGCATTGTGATTATTTGGATTACTCTCTGAAGCTTGTCAGTCCAGACATTATTTGGGGTCTCTTTGGGAGTCTGTGTAATTGATAATGCCCTGCTAAGTTGTCATTATCATTCATCTTATTGGGCTATTATTATCATCATTTTTATTCTTATTATCACTTTATTAATTATTAATTATCATTATTATAAGTAGTAGTAGTAATATTGTTGTATGTTTGTTGCACCTTGTCAGTAATTAAATGTAGCTCTTCATCAAATCAGTGACACTTTCACTTTTGTGTTGTATGTTCTCTGTCCATGATCCTGTGCGCAAAAGTTGATCCGATGAAACACGTTTTCACTGCAAGTCGCACATTACATGCAAACATTAGACATTGTGAATGTGAGAGAATTATTGGTCTGTTAAATGACATGAGGACAAACGTTGGCTCTTCATCAAACAACGCCCTTATAATTGCGTATCAGTAAAAGCTTTGACATCCAGTCAAACAGGACTTGTTTCACTCGCGGTTTAACCACCAGCTCATCCGACGCAGCCTCCTGGTGTGGATCCAGTTTGCGCACCAGCAGTCAGTCATCATGTCGGATGCAAAAATGAAAGACTTCGATGAACTTACGTCTTTTCTGGGCGACTGCGGACTTTTTCAAGTGTTGGTAATTGTTCTGCTCAGTTTACCTGCAATTCCAAGTAGATACATGGGAATGATCGTGGTTTTCGTTTCGGATACACCAGAGTATCACTGCAAAGAGTCCATCAACTCCACGCGCAACGGCACAGATGTGGAGCAGCGCAGCTGGATCGGACCCGACAGCTGTTCCCGATACAAACTGAACGGAAGCTGGACGGAGACAGCTGGACTCAGCAATGACACAGAGCAGTGTGTGGACGGATGGGTGTTCAGCACTGAGATATACAGCTCCACTATTGTGTCTGAGGTGAAACTCTCCCTTCTTTGACTTTAGTTTCATTTGGATTTCACTTTAGTGTCAGATTTCTGTGGAAGTTGTCCTGCTGTCACCTGAATGACGGTCCTCTCTCCTGTTGATGACAGTGGGATCTGGTGTGTGAACATGCATGGAAGGTCCCTTTTTCCACCTCCTCATTCTTTGTAGGAGTCATGATTGGATCCTTCATCAGCGGTCCGTTCTCAGACCGGTAAGCAGTGGTGGAGGATGTGTGCAGATCCTTAAGTAGAAGTGTCGATACCACATTGCGAAAAGTCTTTAATTGAAAACCTTTCTTGTGTGAAAGTATGAAAGCATTATCAGTGAAATTCACTTCAGGTATCAAAAGTACAAGTACTCATTCTGATATAAATGTGCTTGTTATACTGTGTTCATGTTTGCAGTGTTGCTGTCCTGTGAGAACCACATATATGTAAAAAAAAAAAAAAAAAAAAAAGAATACAAAGAAAATCAGCTTTTAATGGTGACAGAAAAACTGCCTGTTTCCAGCTTTGTGACTGAAGAAGGATCATTTCATTAACACATAAAGGAGCACTTCACCCTTCAGTTTATCATCAAATCAAATCGAAATCAAACTTACCAAATTTGGAAATACACGGCTTTCACTGAACAGAAAGAGTATGAAAAAATGTCATCTGAAAAGCAACTAGTTCCTCATTGCTTTCTTCCCTCATGAATACTGTATAATCACAGCTTCACTCATAATAATAACAGCCAATTGTTATCAGTGTGAGGATGTGTACTTAAAGATCACCCATGGTCTGTTAATTTCATGTTTCTGTGCATCGCCTTGCAGGTTTGGCAGAAAGCCAGTGTTTTTTTTCACTATGATCTTACAGTCAGTCACTGCCTTAATCCAGGCCGCCTCCTTCAGTTGGGTCATGTTCTGTGTCCTCAACTGTTGACTTGGCCAGACAAACTATTCCACATCAACCATACTGGGTGAGACAGGCAGCACATCCACTTCTACTGGTCTCAAAAGAGTCCCTACCTCTATCTCAATTCCAACATCTTCCTGAACCCATGAATTCAGTATGGCTGCAGACAGTTTGATCTATACGTTCATGTTCTCCCTCATCTTAACGCCATGCTTGTGGTCCTCTTCTTCATCAGGGTCTGAGATGTTGGGCCAGTCTGCCAGGATAAAATTCGGTCTGCTAGGCCAAGGTGTATGTTACACCATTGGCTACGCCTTGTTGCCGCTCTTTGCCTACTTCATACGAGGCTGGAGGATGCTGCTGGTAGCTTCTGCCATCCCCGGATTGATATATATTCCAATGTGGTGGTAAGTGATCGGCTGATGAAGGTTATTGCTCAGAGGTCTGTAACATGTCACATTTCAGTGTAGGCCTGACTGAGAAGTCCATCACGATAGTGAAGTTTGATATTGGTTGATATCAACAGTTATCGATCATTTTAATGACCTGTCCTATTTTTTATCATTTTTAAAGTCCAGGAAAATAAATTATTTAGATTTTAACCAGTTTTTCAAGGCACACGTGCAATAATTCTTCTGTTAACACAACAATGACAAACACACAAATAAAGATACACAAATAAATAAAAACACTGCCATACCAGCGAGTTGACCTGCCCTTTTTTATTCAGTATTTTCTCTCCATCAGCACTCATTTTCTTACTCAGGTGTTAATGGGTTGTGCTTGTGTTTTTCTTGCAGTTGGTTTGTAAAACAATCAGCCATCAGCGGAGCTGATACGGTGGATTGTGACCCGTAGTTGTCCCAGTAATCACTCCAAACTCTTTGTTACAAGTGCAGTGTCTCTCATAAGTAAAGCAAACAGGAGCAGCGGCAGGGCAGCCTGTTGGCAGCTCACCCTGCAGACTGCTTGTCTGTCTGCTCTAGTTCACTCAAGCCAAGAGACACTTTTGCAGCGAAGAGCGGCTCTGGAGGTTGAGTGACCCCAAAAGGAACAGCAGAGGACTGAGAGAGGCCAATGAGGTTGGTGTGTTTATCAGTGAAACTACAGCTCACAAACCGCCGTATCAGACTACCAGAAAAGCAGTCCCTGTGGACAAAATGAAAACCACCACCTCTTGTCATACAGATCTCGATCTGACTAGCAAGGGTATTTGTTATGACATTGAGTAAAAGAAAGAGGTTCTCAGCGTAAATGAATATCTGTCTTCATGTAATCAATTGCTGTTTCAACTGGATCGTAAACCGGTCTGTCTGACTTCTCCCATTCTTACGGTTCAGCCCCAAACCAAATACTGATCTAATTTCAGATTGTACAGAATGATTATAGTCCACACATTAACAGATGCAAATATATCATTTTGAAGCATGAACTTTTTTTAAAATGGCTGTCTAACATCAACATTTACTGTTTTTTACTGCCTGTGTTTTACAATACATATATTTTCATTTTGAACAAACTTCCATCTCTCTTTCTCCTCAGGGTCCTTCCTGAGTCTCCACGTTGGCTCTTGCAGAAAGGTCGGGTTGAGGAGGCTGAACTTGTCATACGTAATGCTGCCAAACGGAACAGAGTCCCCGTGCCCGAGGTTATATTCAGGTCTGGCGAGTTCTTGGAGCTAATGGTATTTATTCCATTTTCACTCCTCATGCTGTGCAAGCTGTGGATGCTGTGATAACCAGGTGTGACTGTTCTGTTTCTTTTTGTATGTCTAATACAGAAAGATAAAGGTGGAGAGGAGAGGACGCACACTTACATGGACCTGATACGCACCCCCAACATGAGGAATATTACAGTTCTAGGTGTTTTCATATGGTAATGTATTTTATTTTTCTTTGTAACTTTCCTGGATAAAGTTGTGAATACAATTTATTCTGGTTGATGATTTTGCACTCGTTTTTGGGGGCAGATCAATAATCTAGACTATTGATAATCTGATCAAGTTAACAGTCAAAGGTGTGACTTCTCAATTAAATTGATCTCCGTTTTCCACTCCAAAGGAATACACAGAACAACAACTGGGTCTAAATGAAAAGTTTTATTAACTGATTAAATACTAATCCAGTGATTTTCAAACGTGAATATTTAACGTACACAAGCAATCCAAATTATGATAGTGAATTGGAATGATGAATGGGGAATGGTGGAAGAAATAATCTGTTCAATACAAATTCTAGTAACTAATACTGAAGGAAGATGCAAAATTTGGAGGTTGAATTACTGTCAATAAGATTATTATTGTTATATTATTTTGACATCAACTCAGTCATGAGCAGTTTGAGAAGATGGCTTGTTCCTACTTTGATCTGTGAAGGCCGGGCAGGAGTGGAGCTGGGGTGGAACCCACA
Source organism: Pagrus major (assembly GCF_040436345.1). NCBI lineage: Eukaryota > Metazoa > Chordata > Actinopteri > Spariformes > Sparidae > Pagrus > Pagrus major. The sequence goes on from NC_133235.1 coordinate 26,001,024, forward strand.
GCACTGGATGTTGTGGTTGGAAACCTCTTAACGGCAAACTCTGGGTGGTGTTGTCCCTGAGGCGACATGTGGTTGCCGCCCGACAAGTTTTATTGGGTCCCTCTTATGCAGTGGCTCGGCGGAAGCACTCCACTGGAAGCAGCTTAGTGGTGGAGGCGTAGGACAGCATCTTATCCGGACCTCTATCTCAGGCAGGTTGATGGCAAAAAAACTACTTTGTTGTTATTGGCTTTGCCAGATAACTTAGAAAGATTTGTCACTGGCCGGACAACACAAAACTTTCAAAGTCTTCAGGAAGAAAATGTTATATAAACTTGTAACAAAGTTATAATAAACTCAGTTGGCGTTGAAACTTGGCTGCCAAAATTAAGAGTAGAAACTTGCGCATAAAACAAAAAGGCAAAAATAAGTATAAGGAAACAAGAGAGTAAGAGAATAGGTAAAAGCCAAAAGGGTAACAAGAGGAAGGGGTAACATTAACAGCAATAGCCAAAAGAACAAGAAGAAGTAGGCAAGAGAAGAAGCATGAAATCCACGTTTCCAGTTATTTTCTCTTTGGAGGATACAGGGTGTGTTTACGGTCAGCCAACCAATCAGAGTCTTTTACTCTTCTTTCATTGTTTGAGACGTTAACTCTCAAAATTGTAAATTATTAAAACACTGATTTTGGCGTGCTGAAAACACAAATTATACAAAATAAGCAATATGTGAAACTAGAAGTTTATAGGAACCAAGAAAAAAAACTACTGTTAAACAAAGAGTAAATAATTCCTAACTCTACTGCTAAATAAATGGAGTTGCTACAACATTTTCTTTACTAATTTTGATAAGATATGTCCTTGTTACTTAGTCAAGATACTTAATAATATAGAACAATTAACCATACATTATCGGTAGATGGCAGTATTGTCACACGTTAGAAATCCAACGTAAATCTTAAATGAATAACCCTAACCCTCGGGCTTGCAAAGTGTTAGAACAATGGAATTTTCTTTACCTTGAACATGAGTTTTGTCAGAAATGTGAAGAACATAATGGCAAATGAATAAAAACTTTTGGCAAAAAAAAAAGATCACTAGGCTCTGCAATCACATTACATGGATTATCTTACCACTGTTATGCAGACGACTGTTCCTCTCTTTTCCCCCATCCTCCGACTCCCACGTTGCAACGCGCATCTCACAATGTCTGGTAGACATCTCCGCTTCTCTCAAGTCTCAAGTCTCTGGCCATCTGATCTGTCCCTAACACTGTATTGTTAAATCTTGTGAATTCAAAGCATGTCCTGTAGCTACCATCCATACAGTACAGTATCAAAATCAGTTGTAGGATAATTTATGGGGTCTACTACAATGCAATCTGAAGGAGACGTTCCAAGGCATGAAATAAAATGTGGGCAGCCAAGAGTGGATGTGAACTTGTGACAGGAAAAATATCACGTATGTTTTAATGGAGCTAGCTTAATTTTGTTTACATCCAGAGCTTACATTAGGTCTCCAACTTAGGACATCGTATAGTCTAATCTTCTGCTACTTAACACATCCCTCTAGCCCTCGGACCTGGTGAAGTATTAACCTAAGTCTGTCACATCATATGGCCAACTATAAAGATGCAATCTGCCTGTTACCAGCATTAGCACAACACTTTGCGATGGTTAGCTTGTTACCTGTGATGATATATGCTAAGTTTAATGTCTCTTTCACATTAGCAAGTGACTGACCTGTCTGGGTGCGTTTTGAGATGCCTGATGAAATTCGTTGTTGCATCATTTATCCTGGTGCCACACACCTTGCATGTAGCTGCTCACTTATTTCCACTGTGCATGAAGTCATTGTAACCAAAAGTAATGAAAAAAGGCACAGCTCCGGGAGGACTTGTTGTCCCCATGGTCAATGCATTTTCTGCATTGTAATGCGTTACGTTGCACATAATGGCAAAGGGAAATGCAGCTCATCATAAATTTCCCCAACGTATATGCACCAATAAAATGAAATAGAAATACATGAATAAATTTAGATTTAAAAAAGCAGTAATTGCATGAAGTACAGGTTGTTCACGAGTCTCGAAGCTCAAGTCCGACTCAAGTCTGAAGTCTTTTGAGGTGGAGTCGCAAGTCAAGTCTGAAGTCACTGTTTGTGCGACTTAAGTGCGACTCGAGTCCAAGTCCTAGACTCGAGTCTCCATCTCTGCCTCAAGCTCAACCTTAATAAAACTGAACTCCTCTTCATCCTGGGGAAAGACTGCCCTCACATGGACCTGTCAGTCACTGTCGAGGACGTCACAGTATCGCCTTCATCGACTGCGAGGAACCTGGGCGTAATCCTCAACGACAGACTATCCTGCACCCCCAACATCACTGCTGTGGACCGATCCTGCAGATTTGCCCTCTACAACATCCACAGGATCCGGTCTTTCCTCACAAAGGACACAACGCAACTCCTGGTCCAAGCACTAGTCATCTCCCGCCTGGACTACTGCAACTCGCTCTTGGCTGGACTCAAAGCCTCTGCAACTAAACCGTTGCAGCGTATCCAGAACGCTGCAATGAACCTTGTTTTCAATCTACCCAAATTCTCCCATGTGACCCCCCTCCTACGTGACCTCCACTGGCTTCCTGTTGCTGCCCGGATCCGAGTCAAGAAGATGGTACTGGCCTCGAGGCCGTCAATGGAACTGCACCCATCTACCTCCCAACACTGGTCAGACCACACGCCCCAGCGCACGCTCCACTACATCAGCTGGCCGGCTGGTACCGCCATCGCTGAGAGCAAACAAAGGTCGCTCAGCAAAGTCATGACTTTTCTCTGTTCTGGCGCCTCAGTGGTGGAACGAACTCCCAACCAATGTCAGGACAGCAGAGTCACACATTAAACCCTATAAAATTCAAACTGCAGCTTCTTCAAAGTGACTTGGATAAATTGTGTCAGCATTATATCGTAAAATTGTGAACGATATTGCACCTTTTAAAGTGAAATTGACTTGAGATCAAAGTATTATTTCAGCACACTGTCTTCCCTCTTCATGCAGTGTTGATTCTGTATTTCTGTAGGATGTGTACCTCCATGGTCTATTTTGGTCTCTCTCTCAACACCAGTGACCTGAATGGAAATGCCTACCTCAACTGCTTCATTTCAGCAACCATTGACATTGCAGTTTATGTAGCCACATGGCTGCTGATCAACCGTGCGCCTCGACCCACTCTCCTCTTCTGCATGTTGATCTTCAGTGGCATCATGCTCTTGATCATCCAGCTGGTTCCTGAAGGTCTGAATCAGTACAACACTGACTGAATCAGGAATATCTGAAAGGAGAAGAAGACACAGTGATTTTGTACAATTGTCCATGCCTTGTTTAAGTATCACATTTGTTTTTCTCAGACATGCCTGTCATGCTCCAGGTGCTCGCCTTGGTGGGAAGGATGGGCTCAACTGGTGCTTACATCTTCCTCTTTGTGTTTGTCACTGAGCTGATGCCCACTGTGGTCAGGAACATGGGCTTAGGGATCACCACCACAGCTGCACGCATAGGAGCCATCATGTGTTCCTATGTGATCTACATGGGCAAGTGTTTTTGATAACATTTCGTTTTAAGGTCCTTGTAATAAGCGTTAGTGAAAAGGTAGCTAACATAATAAAGGTGATAATAAATTTATGACGTTAATAAGACATTGTTCTTGCTTTAGATATGGTAGCTGCAAAAAACATTTTACTTTTACATCAAACTTTTACTGAGGTCATGAATAACTGCTAATAAATGCAAAATAAAGTAAGTATTAATCCTGATAAAGGAACAAAAAATATTAGTAAAGGTTTAATAATTAAATAATATGTGTTAGTTAAGTTAAAAGAAAATGTTTTTGTAATACTACACAGAATGTATGAGGATGGGAATCTCAGGGATGCACTGGTATTGGTTGGACAACGATGGAGAAAATGATTCTGGAGAGAAAGAATTGGGTTTGAGATGATCCTTTATATTCCAATGTGGGGAGGTTAGAACAGTGAAGCTGGTGGTTCTGAAAAAAATCTAAAAACTGAATTCTTACAAAATATATTTGCAATCTTAACTATAAATCTTTAAACAAAATCTGATAAAACAACTCCAATCAATTTATTTAGAGAAGTTATTATCATTAGCTAATCATGCGTTCATTTGGTATTGAAGCTAGCGCATCTTGTGGCATAGCAACAATTTTACAAAAGCAAACTCTAGGGAAAGTATTTGTCACTTTTCCAGCTGCCCAGAGGGCTCGTGGAAGCTGTGGGTCTATTATAGAAATCACTCGATCTACCTCCAGTGTCTTGCTGTTCATCCTCAACTTAAGATTCTCCTCTCTCCTGGAGGCTGGGCAGGTAGTGGCTAATGAATGGTGACCAAAAGTGGTCAGCCAGGACCTACTATGCCTCCAAAGGCGCTTCCCTAGAAGGTCGCTGGAGTCATACATCACCTGGGGGAGCGATCAAAGTCCTGGACCAGCAGTTTTGTGATAGATTGATGTGGATCCAAGATGATGGGGGCTGGTCTATTCTGATTATTAGTGAAATATTAGTGTCCATGTTAACACAGCAAGAGACACAATTCTCCCTATTACAAATCACTAACTAATACAACATTAAAACCATTTTGAAACTGTTATTTTGATGTAAAATAGTTACATAATGTTGCCTTAAGGCACCACAGGGTCAGGCTCCTGGTTACATTTTAAATAGGTTAGTAATACAATATAAAACATCATCAGACAAGGCTTGGGTCTCAGAGTTACGCCAACAACTGTCCACATTATCAAGGATTCTGGTTTTAATCTTGCCCACTAATTCTCTAATCTTTTCTGTCATGGCCCCTTTTGAAAGACAAAATATTTTGTCAAACTCAGAGGACACAGTTGTCTTCTTTCAGATGTCATTTTGCTTTCGGAATAAATCTTGCTAATCTCTAACTTGATAGCCTGCTGGTATCAGACAACTTTTGTTTCCTTACTTTTCCCTATTTCATTGTAAGGGACATGAGACGTGGTGCTAACAACATGAACGAGGGCTCTGTTACAATGCATTAGTTAATCGCGTAGTCATTACACTTGTTTTAGACAAGTCAAAATAGGTGCTTTGGAAAAGGTCTTTTCAATTTTAGTTTAAACTTCATGTTTTCTCTGATCATATGTGCTACACTACTCTTGTTACTTGTTCTAAAAATGAGCATGCTTCGTTTTATCCTTCTGTTTGCAGGTGTGTACAGCAAGGTCCTGCCGTACATTATTTTTGGCACAGTCTGCCTCATGGCTGCTGCTGTGAGCATGTTGCTGCCAGACACCAGAAACTGCAAACTTCCTGACCTTATCAGCCAGGCTAGACCCATCAGAAGGTATGTCACCATGTGTGAATGTGTTGATGACCACAAAGGAAGTAATAGTCTTCTAAGTATTAGACAACAAACTGAGGCAATGAAATCTTGTGACTTTATTACTACTGTTACTGCATCAAGAGCAGGTCTGGAGCTGCATTTTCACTGACAAACAAATAGTGTTGATCAGAAATCTGTACAGCAAAGAGGCAAACATGTTGTAGGGTTAACTGCATGACAGCTTTATCTCTTTGTTTGTGATAATGTGCATTTCAACAGTTCCTCTCTCTCTCTTTCATCTCTCTGTGTCTCTTTGTATCTTGAAGCTGCTTCTGCTGCTGTCCAAAGAAAACAGCTGCTGCCCAGTCAGACACAAGTGAAGACTGTAAAGAAAGGAACAAGAGCGACCCCTGCTGACAGAACATCAGACAGCAAGAGTCTATTGCTCAAAAGACAAAGCCTTTAAAACACATAAACTGTGTTTCTGTGTCTTCTGATGGGTTGGCAAGACATTAATGTTGTTTAAGAGAGAGAGCCTCAGAGCTTCTCTGGTCTATTTCACATTTATGTTTATTATTTACATTTATGTCAACTTGAAAAGATTTAATTATAAAGAGGTAGCTGGGATACATTTTTCAAGCCACTATATTTTGTTGACTATTAAGCAGTCTTATTATTGTTGTAATGATTATCATTTGTCCTGTTTGTAATGTTGGGACCCACAGATGAAGTCGTTCACTGTGGATTTCAAAATGGGCTCTGAACTGAACTCAGTTTCCCAGATTCCCCAGTCTTCACACCCAGGTGCAAATTCAGCTTTGAGCTAGGGTGACAGCCCCCCCTCTGACCAAATAGTCAAAACTCCAGCTCCTTCCTTTGTTCCCTCTCTTCTCCACCTCTCTCCCCACAGGGCTGCTTGCCCTTGTTCACTGTTTGGGTGTTATTGTGATCTCAGGTCAGGTTATTGGTAGTTTGCTTTCCAAGATGGCCAACTTGATGATACTTGAATTATGCTTCACACAGACTCAGGGTCTTCCATTGCATCCATCTTCCATAACCTGGCATCACGTCACACACACAAACACACACACACACACACACCTGTATATAGTACATGTTAGTAAGTGTGTTTTCATCTTTGTGTTAAAAAAAATACTTTTTGAACCTTCCTGCTGTCCATTTAATATTGTAAGAGTGAATGTTGCCAATCTCTACTCTGTCAAGAACTCCAAAATCCTTCGACCATTAAAGCTGTTATGGTAATTTTGGTTGTAGTTATTAAGTTAATTATTAATCAGAGTTACAAACAATTCAGTACCTTTTCTGAGACTGATTTGGTGAATTGGCTATCTTTTCCCTTCTTCAAGGGTGGTGCCCTGAGGTGATCTAATGTAAATTGGATCTTATTATTAATCATAATTCATAATTATCCCTGATAATTATCAATTATTATTGACAGCCAAATTTAACCCAAAACTCCCTTTAATGTTGCATGAAATGCTACAAAATGGTGCCTCGTGTGAAGTGAGCATACCATAATGGTGCCCCGTATGAGGCATGCATGACATAATGGTGCCCTGTGTGGGGTGTGTACAACATATTAATTCCCGTGCAAGGAAGTGTACTTACTTATTCATACAACAAAATTACACAGTGAGTTGTGAAAAACTAAAAGGTAAATATGAGGAAATTACACTGTAAACCATGGGCTGTGAAATGCTACCAAAGGTATGATAACTACATTTTGATTCAGGGGCCACAGGATTATAACACAGGATGTAATGAATATAAGTTTCGCAAATTCCCTGAGAAATGTGGAATTAATCAAATGAACAAAATCGATTGATATGCAGTGACACTGGAACGTTTAGGGTCTTGAGCCCTGGTAATGTTTTTTCTTGCCTTGGTTAGTTGATAATCTAGCTGTGGACAGACACCACCTGAGGGTACAAGAATCATCATGAATCCAACGAGTGACTGTGTTGAGTAACAAACTATTTACAACAACATTTATGAAGTCCAAGACCATTATATATTAATTCAAAGCATGGAGTCTACAACACATTAGTGTCATATGCTCGCCCTCTGCTGGCCAGGACGCTCAGCTGTGGCTGATGCTTGGCCTCCTGCCTTTCCAGGTGAAAGCAGTCTGGCTGATTATGAACCAATAGGAGGGGGTGGGGCACTAGGCTCTGGCTCTCTCTCCATTCCACCTTCCATCCAGAGATGCAGTCAGTCAGCCTGGAGGCTGGCTGTGGTATTATGTTTTTATGTTTATCTGATGGGTGCCGTAGTCTAGTTTTTGACGGCTCTGATGGGTTGGTCTGGGAGACTGCCCTTCTTTTGTTTATTTTGGCTGGCCCATCAGTTTGTTTGTTTGTTTAGGTTTTTTCCCTCTGTATGGTTACTGTTCATTTAATAAATTGGTTATTTGTGTTAGACCTCTTTTGGTGTACCTCTTGTAGGGGCTCGTAACATTTCCCCCCATGAGCAAACACGTTGCAACAGTGGTGAGAAAAAATTGCCTTTTCCAGCCAGTTTACATTGTCATTCCAGCCATTATTGTTTCGGCAAACTGAACTCTCCTTTCACTGTAAATATGGTTCTATAAAACAAGACACTCGTGGCATGTGTGGAAATGTATTGTTCAAGTCAGTACAACAGTGCATGAAAAAATAATGTCACATCTTACAGCCCCCATCTGAAACACATCCAGCCTACAATACAGCACTTAAGTCTGCTTATTAGTCAACAAAATATAGTGGTCTGAAAAATGTATCCCAGCTACCTCTTTATAATGAAATCTTTTCAAGTTGACATAAATGTAAATAATAAACATAAATGTGAACAGACCAGAGAAGCTCTGAGGCTCTCTCTCCTAAACAACATTAATGTCTTGCCAACCCATCAGAAGACACAGAAACACAGTTTGTGTTTTAAAGGCTTTGTCTTTTGATCGATAGGCTCCTGCTGTCTGATGTTCTGTCAGCAGGGGGCGCTCTTGTTCCTTTCTTTACAGTCTTCACTTGTGTCTGACTGGGCAGCAGCTGTTTTCTTTGGACAGCAGCAGAAGCAGCTTTAAGATACAAAGAGTCACAGAGAGAGATGAAAGAGAGAGAGACGAACTGTTGAAATGCACATTATCACAAACAAAGAGATAAAGCTGTCATGCAGTTAACCCTACAAAATGTTTGCCTCTTTGCTGTACAGATTTCTGATCAACACTATTTGTTTGTCAGTGAAAATGCAGCTCCAGACCTGCTCTTGATGCAGTAACAGTAGTAATAAAGTCATAAGATTTCGTTGCCTCAGTTTGTTGTCTAATACTTAGAAGACTATTACTTCCTTTGTGGTCATCAACACATTCACACACGGTGACATACCTTCTGATGGGTTTAGCCTGGCTGATAAGGTCAGGAAGTTTGCAGTTTCTGGTGTCAGGCAGCAACATGCTCACAGCAGCAGCCATGAGGCAGACTGTACCAAAAATAATGTACGGCAGGACCTTGCTGTACACACCTGCAAACAGAATGAAGGCCACATTAATCAGAATAGTCACTGATCTGTTCATTTCCATGGGTTCATCACCTTTAATATATTAGTTAGGCAAACCTATTAACTTACGCTTATTACAAGGACCTTAATACGAAATATTGTCAAAAACACTTGCCCATGTAGATCACATAGGAACACATGATGGCTCCTATGCGTGCAGCTGTGGTGGTGATCCCTAAGCCCATGTTCCTGACCACAGTGGGCATCAGCTCAGTGACAAACACAAAGAGGAAGATGTAAGCACCAGTTGAGCCCATCCTTCCCACCAAGGCGAACACCTGGAGCATGACAGGCATGTCTGAGAAAAACAAATGTGATTCTTAAACAAGGCATGGACAATTGTACAAAATCACTGTGTCTTCTGCTCCTTTCAGATTTTCCTGATTCAATCAGTGTTGTACTGATTCAGACCTTCAGGAACCAGCTGGATGATCAAGAGCATGATGCCACAGAAGATCAACATGCAGAAGAGGAAAGTGGGTCGAGGTGCATGGTTGACCAGCAGCCCAGTGGCTGCATAAACTGCAATGTCAATGGTTGCTGAAATGAAGCAGTTGAGGTAGGCGTTTCCATTCAGGTTACTTGTGTTGAGAGAGAGACCATAATAGACCATGGTAACGGACATCCTGCAGAAATACAAAATCAACACTGCATGAAGAGTGTGCTGAAATAATACTTTGATCTCAAAATTCTTTTAAACTTTAAAGGTGCGACATTGTTCCAATTTTTACTATATAATGCTGCCACAATTTATCCAAGTCACTTCGAAGAAGCTGAAGTTTAAGTTTTATGTGGTTTAATTATTAAAACTTGTACCTATAACAAATAAATCCAAGTTATTAAAGGGTAACTTTGGTATCTTTAACCTGGTCCCTTATTTCTCATGCTTTTGTGACTAATGAGGGATGATATTTTATTGAAACTTGTTCAATATTGAGCAACATAACTAATTAGGTAACTAAAGTTACATAGGTAACATATGCTTCTTTTAACCCAAACCATGAACTATTCCTAAATCTATACAAGTACTTTTAGTGCCTAAACCTAACCAAGTAGTTTTGTAGTCTGAACCTAACCGCATAGCGAAGGTCAGGTTTGCCTGTCGATTATATGCTGTAACAGTCAGTCTGCTGACTCAGAAACAACTACAAAACAACGCTCAGACAAGTAGGCTTACCCATTCCTTCATCCTGCTGGATTCCCCAGTATGAAATATGAGTTGGTGTCCTTTGGCTCTGAATTAGTGTCTTCAGCTTGAAATTTGCTTAGGGCTCCGTTAGCATTAAATTATTCTCTTAATATTTAAATGCTTTCACCCAACCCGCAATTTCACCATCTGCCCATATTTCATTTCTAAACTCAGTATATTAGCCATTAAAGACTCAGCATCTTTCTATTACTTGTTAATCTTATCATTTGTTTAATTTGCCATCTCATTTATTTACTCTGAATTATTTAGCCAAATAAATATATTTAACTTTATGTCGTTGTCTGTGGAGGTTTGTTTTAATGTGGAGAACCAATGGTAACTGTGTGTGGAAGTCACCACTTCAGTGATGAGACTGAATAAATTGATTTGAAATTGATTAAAATTGATTGATATTGATTTAAGAGATAAAAGAACGGAGGTGGTGCCCCTATTCACGAGTGCTTTATTAATCTCAAGTGATTAATAAATTAATTTATTAGTAGTGTTTCCCCTATAGACTTTTGAATTTGGACTTTGGACTTAAGCTTTATGTTAACAAAACTTGCTTTTTGTTCAGTGAGTTGCCTGCCTGTCTTGAATTTGGGTCCCAGGGTCAAAATTTTCACATCGACCTGGGTGAATAAAGGGTTTATTTCAACCAAACCAGAGTTGGTGAGAGGAGACAATGAACCAAGACTGTTTGGGTCATAATCTGACAATCAGAGTGATGAGGTTTTATTCATCAAACACAAGTGTATATTTATAGTAGTAATAAAGTAATATAGTGGAATTACTTTGGGATGGATTACATTTCATTCACAACTATATTCAGGAAATCTACCAAAAGAGAAAATAAATACATTACCAGATGAAAACACCTAGAATTGTAATATTCCTCATGTTGGGGGTGCGTATCAGGTCCATATAAGTGTGCGTCCTCTCCTCTCCACCTTTATCTCTCTGTATTTGACAAATATGAAAAGAAACAGAACAGTCACACCTGGTTATCACAGTTTGGGCCATATTTTATACTGCAGCTCAACAGCTTCCACAGCATGAGGAGTGAAAATGGAATAAATACCATTAGCTCCAAGCACTCGCCAGCCCCAAATATAACCTCAGGCACGGGGACTCTGTTCCTTTTGGCAGCATTACGTATGACAAGTTCAGCCTCCTCAACCCGACCTTTCTGCAAGAGCCAACGTGGAGACTCAGGAATTACCCTGAAGAGAAAGAGAGAGAGAGAGAGCGAAGTTAATTAAAATGAAAAAATGTGCATTTTATAACGCATGGAACAACATTAATTGTTGACGTTAGAAGGCCATTTAAAAAACGTTAAAAGCTTCAAGGGATATATTTGCATCTGTTAATGCATGTACTGTATTCATTTCGTACAATCAGAAATCAAAACATGTAAACTTTGCAGAGAATATGAACAAAGTGTCCGGACTGAGATCAGTGTCTGATTCTAAAGAGAAGCAGAAACAGGGGGAAGGCAGACAGATACTCATTTACACTGAGAACTGGTCTAAACCAGCCCTGTCTGGTTGTCTTGGCATAGACACAGAAGTACATTCTTATTATTATCCACCTCTGCAATGACCTGCAGTCAACTTACATATCTGCATCTGCAGTTGAGTGACACACTGACTCAAAGGAGCTTGAGCCCCTGCCCCTTTCCTCTCAGAATGGACAATTGCCCTCTTGGCTAATCCTAATATAATTTTTCAACTAATATATAATGAGGAAAACATAGCCTACATTAGTATAAACAAAACATGGGCACATTATCAAAACCTTGCTGCTCTGCCACTCCTTGCAATTATGATTGGGTGTCACGGCTGGGTGTGTTTGGTGAACATATCAGCTTTGTGCTCGCAGCACTATGTGATGATTGCGTACAAAGTAAAAGTATGTCTCTCTCCAACATCACATGAACACCTTCTTGAATGTGTTATGCCTGCTTGTTTCACAAATACTGTATTCTCCAGACAGTAGAGATGTCAAAAATATTTTAAAATTAAAATTAATATCTGACTTTGAGTCCATACTGAGGTGGATTAAGGGCTGATCACTAGGGCTGATGGCGATTTTTACGGAGGCGTAATAGAAAGTATCCTGACTGGAAACATCACAAACTAGCATGGTTCGTGGGAAAGGAAGGACAGGAAGGCTCTGCAGCAGCTGCCCAGAAAGTCATCCGTACCCATCTACTGAGCATCAGTGATATCAGTGAGGTGTCTGCACAGAGTATCCGCTGCCGTACCATCGGACTGCAGAGCAGCGTCTTTCCCTCAGGCTGTGAGACTCCTCAATTCATCAACACTCAACTCATTAAAATAGTTTGGGGTTTTTTTGTTGTTTTTGTGATGTAGCATAAAGGGACTCAAACTCAGTTTCGTTTGAAACCCTGGTGTAAAATTATAACTGAACTAATCGTGTACCTTGCACCATGTAAAAGTGGTAAAGATGGGCCATTATTTATTTGCAGTTTTCTATAGTAGTCTGTGGCTTTTTGTTTGCTATTTCTTTTCTCCCTTTTAGCCTCAAATAGATACATTACCTCATTGCTATGCATCCTGCAAACTGCTGTGTTTAAAACAAAAAAAAGTGTTAAAAATCCATTGCACATGCACATGCTAGCCAGATCAAGATCTTTACGACAGGAAGCGATGGTTCTCATTTTATCAACTAGGGCTGCCAGTAACAACTTAAATAGAAGAGGGTTTGGCAAAAAATGACTCTGATATGTGACATGGATCACTGATCAATAGCCCTTATCAGCCGATCACTTACCACCACATTGGAATATATATCAATCCGGGGATGGCAGAAGCTACCAGCAGCATCCTCCAGCCTCGTATGAAGTAGGCAAAGAGCGGCAACAAGGCATAGCCAATGGCGTAACATACACCTTGGGCTAGCAGACTGAATTTTATCCTGGCAGACTGGCCCAACATCTCAGACCCTGGTGAAGAAGAGGACCACAAGCATGGCGTTAAGATGAGGGAGAACATGAACGTATAGATCAAACTGTCTGCAGCCATACTGAATTCATTGGTTCAGGAAGATGTTGGAATTGAGATAGAGGTAGGGACTCTTTTGAGACCAGTAGAAGTGGATGTGCTGCCTGTCTCACCCAGTATGAGTGATGTGCCATAGTTTGTCTGGCCAAGTCCTTTTAGACAGTTGAGGACACAGAACATGACCCAACTGACGGAGGCGGCCTGGATTAAGGCAGTGACTGACTGTAAGATCATAGTGAAAAAAAACACTGGCTTTCTGCCAAACCTGCAAGGTGATGCACAGAAACATGAAATTAACAGACCATGGGTGATCTTTAAGTACACATCCTCACACTGATAACAATTGGCTGTTATTATTATGAGTGAAGCTGTGATTTTATTTATGAGGGAAGAAAGCAATGAGGAACTAGTTGCTTTTCAGATGACATTTTTTCATACTCTTTCTGTTCAGTGAAAGCCGTGTATTTCCAAATTTGGTAAGTTTGATTTTGATTTGATTTGATGATAAACTGAAGGGTGAAGTGCTCCTTTATGTGTTAATGAAATGATCCTTCTTCAGTCACAAAGCTGGAAACAGGCAGTTTTTCTGTCACCATTAAAAGCTGATTTTCTTTGTATTCTTTTTTTTTTAATATATGTGGTTCTCACAGGACAGCAACACTGCATACATTATCTCATATAGTATGATGCATTGCTAGATTGAAGCCCACAGTATAAAAAGCACATTTATATCTACAGCATAAATATGTAGTGATGTTAATTCAATTATAATAGAAAAACAATGACAGAGAACATTTTCCGTCAGAATGAGTACTTGTACTTTCGACACCTGAAGTGAATTTCACTGATAATGCTTTCATACTTTCACACAAGAAAGGTTTTCAATTAAAGACTTCACAGTGTGGTATCGACACTTCTACTTAAGGATCTGCACACATCCTCCACCACTGCTTACCGGTCTGAGAACGGACCGCTGATGAAGGATCCAATCATGACTCCTACAAAGAATGAGGAGGTGGAAAAAGGGACCTTCCATGCATGTTCACACACCAGATCCCACTGTCATCAACAGGAGAGAGGACCGTCATTCAGGTGACAGCAGGACAACTTCCACAGAAATCTGACACTAAAGTGAAATCTACATGAAACTAAAGTCAAAGAAGGGAGAGTTTCACCTCAGACACAATAGTGGAGCTGTATATCTCAGTGCTGAACACCCATCCGTCCACACACTGCTCTGTGTCATTGCTGAGTCCAGCTGTCTCCGTCCAGCTTCCGTTCAGTTTGTATCGGGAACAGCTGTCAGGTCCGATCCAGCTGCGCTGCTCCACATCTGCGCCGTTGCGCGTGGAGTTGATGGACTCTTTGCAATGATGCTCTGGTGTATCCGAAACGAAAACCACGATCACTCCCATGTATCCAGTTGGAATTGCAGCTAAACTGAGCAGAACAATTATTAAAACTTGAAAAAGTCCGTAGTCGCCCAGAAAAGACGTAAGTTCATCGAAGTCTTTCACTTTTGCATCCGACATGATGACTGACTGCTGGTGCGCAAACTAAATCCACACCAGGAGGCTGCGTCGGATGAGCTGGTATGTTGGCACATTTGGCACACTCAGTCATTTGTACGTGTAACAAACCAGCACAGGTAACTTGCAGAACTGGTTGCACATCACTCTTAGATCTTTACACTGGCTTCCTGTCAGTCAAAGAATAGATTTCAAAATCCTGCTGTTGGTTTATAAAGCACTGAATGGTTTCGGGCCAAAATACATTTCTGATCTGCTGCTACGTTATGAACCATCCAGACCTCTGAGGTCGTCAGGTGGAGGTCTGCTTTTGTGGCGGGGTATACTCCCCTGGTACAGAGCAAGATGTAGTGCTGGTGAATGCAGCCTTGAATCAACTCCTCCCCCAACAAATTCCCTAGTAAGGGCCCAGCTATAAGGAACCTGTTTGCCATTGTTCGGCCTCTCCCTCCTGCTGTAGCTGGCAGTGTTTGGTGTCCCAGGTGTGCTGGAAAAACCCTTTTTTAATACATATTCCCACCTGACATGTGTATTATAGTGGACTGTCTTTGTTTGAAGCAGCTGTCCATGTGAGGAATCCCTGTTTGCCCCTTACCAGAGTGCTTTCTGTGTTTATGTCTGGTGTCATAAGTGGTGAGTAGGCTTAGTATTTAAAATGTATTTTAACATGCAGTGAGCCTAGCTAATTTTAGTTTCCCCTTTTTTCAGGTTCACCTGCAGGTAACCACCAATGTTTTGCCCACATTTTTCCCTTTAGTTTTGTGTTTTGCCTACATCTTTACATTTAGTTTGCATTCTGCAATTGTTTTGCCTTCCCTTTAAATCATTAGTGTTGTAGTTTGAATAGTTTTCCTTTTTGTTTAGGTCAATTTTCCTTAGTTATATTTGAGGTTGAATTTGTTAAAACCATCTGGATTACTTTACTTATTTTGTTACCTTGTTTATTTGATTACTTGTTTTCTGATTTGTTTAGTTATTTTCATAAGCGGAGTGCCATATTGTTGGGAGGCTAGGCAGCCGTGGTGAGGTCCCTCCACTTTTTGTATAAGTAAACATTACTGACTGCCCCATTTTGCTGTGCTGCACTGAAGGTGAGTACTGGTAACACCCCTGGACACTGCCTCTGTGTAGTCTGCCGCTCCACATATGGCCTCAGCTTGTGGTTGGACTGAATTTTAATATAAGTGCACTGATATTAATATTTCATATTGAGGCCTTTTTTAAAAAAGATAATTGTAATAAAGTAATTCTATTCACCTTACTGATTAAGAGTCTCTCATTTGCTCATTAACCCTTTCTTTTCCCCCTCAGCAGTTCCAACCCCTACCTGTTTACATTGATTGTTTAAAATAAAACCTTTTTAATTTACTTTATAACTCACGTCTCTGCCTATTCAGTAACGAGCCTGTGTGTCCTTTTCTATTTCCCAACCAATATCAGAGGCTCATGTTTCTATAAATAAGGGGGGGGGGGGGGGATTCAGGGGGAAGCCGGACAACGCCACCTGGGGACTTGCAGCCCCAAGAAATAATTGAATAAATGTTATTGTGCAGGTGAACCACTCATGCACCAGACATAAACACAGAAAGCACTCTGGTAAGGGGCAAACAGGGATTCCTCACATGGACAGCCACTGGGACACCAAACACTGCCAGCCACAGCAGAGACGGAGAGCAGGAAGCAGAGGCGGATCAATGGCACACAGGTGCCTTATAGCTTGGCCCTGATTAGGGAATTTGTTGGGGGCAGTTGCTTCAAGGCTGCATTCACCACCAGCACTACACCTTGCTCTGTACCAGGGGAGTATACCCCACCACAATAAGATGAATGATGACAACTTAGCAGGGTGTTATCAGTCACAGAGACCACAAATAATGTCTGAACTGACATGCTTCAGAGAATGGTATAGATGGAAATCACATGTCTCTTCTCCAGCAGCTGGATTCCCTGAGTGTATCTGGACACTATCCACCAGCGCCACCGTGAGGTACCTCTCCTCCTCCTCCTCCTCCTCCTCTCTGGCGGATTCTCCAGCCAGAGCCTGTCACTACTCAGACCTGCATACTCCCTGTGAAGCGTCAATACATTTTATTTACTACTCTGCTTCCTGACTTGTTGTCCGCTTCTGGGTCCAACTACACTGCATTGCTTGAACAATGGCTTGGAGCTAAACTGCATTGCTTGAATTATGAATGAAATTATATCAAATAACAGGTTATGAAAGGAGTTACAGCCCATATGCAGTAGATGTCTATGTTTGGTAGCCACACAATGAAATGGATTTTTCCCTCCCTGACGTCAGCTGGGCAGAAGTGACAGACATGAAAACCCTGAGCTGATATTAACTTTGTGAAGTAAGCAGTGTTGTATAAAGTGCCCAAGTCATACTTGAGTTAAAGTAAAGATACGTCATTAGTTTGGTAAAAGTGAAATGACTGATATTAAATGTACTTTAGTGCCAAAAGTAAATTGTACATATGTTACAAACTTGGCTCAGGCCTGTAACCAAATAGGGAGTTCACACACACAAAATTTCAAAATCAAAGTGATTTATTTAACTTGTATATTTAAGAAAAAGAGTGAAGATGGGAATGCAGTCAGTAGTGTAGGCATGTCGGTTAGTGTATGTGTGAGTGTAAGCCATGGTATGAGGTAGAGCCTGCCCAGCAAGAGAGCACAATCCGGGTGCGTTGCTCTTTTATGTGCTTGGCTCCTCCCTTCCTCAGGTGCAAGCCGTTTGTCTGACAACCCACCATGACTCCTACAGACACTCCTACACGCGCGTGTGTAACATTCAGCATTTTATCTAATTATCCGAATCAATTTTTAAAAATCTGCTTGCCAATAAAATGAATTATTTAAAAAATGAGTTACTCTGGCTCTGATTCAGCATTTATTCTCTAAAGTAACTAAAGTTATCAGATTAGAGTACAATTGTTGCCTCCAAAATGTAGTGGAGTGGAAGTATAAAGTAGCAGAAATTGGAAAAACTCAACCTGAACTACCTCAACATTGTACTTAAGTACAGCACTTGAGTAAATGTACTTAGTTACATTCCGTCACTCAAAGTAAGTAACCAAGCTGTTTGGTAATTGCTGGGAGACAGCAACTGTCAGCGTGACCGGTATGAACCGGTTCATTTCTGCTGCAGGTTCGTTCCTGCAGCAGTGCACAGTGCCTTCAGGTAAAATGGTGTTTTGATTGTTTTGGTGTTTTGGTGTACCAGGATGTAAATGTGTCGAAAATGTGTCGGCTGTGGTATTTCAATGTGTCCATGGAGTGTCAGAGTTTTTAGTTTGTGTTAGTTAATAATCTGTCAGCACAGTCACATTTTATAGACCCCTTTTTGGGTTTTCACTTCCCCATATGGAACAAAAACAGGTCTGACCTAGTTTAAGGATATGATTAGGGTTGTGGATGGAGTCAGGTGTGTTGTTATTATGGATAATGTTAAACAGAATATCTAGGGAATGTAGGTCAGTGCAGCGTCCTCTTCAGTGTCGGAAAAGGTATTCACACCTTTAACTTAATTAAAAGTACCAGTGCAACAGTGTGTGTGTGTGTGTGTGTGTGTGTGTGTGTGTGTGTGTGTGTGGACTAGGGCACCAAAAGGCCTGCTGGTTGTGCATGAGAAGAAAAAGTACCTCTGACAGGTCCATGTCCATATGCATTGTTGGCTCCTTCATGATTTTCGACAGTATGTTTAAGAGGCCCATATAAATAATGTGTTTGATTGCATGTGGGGGGGTTTTCCCCCTTTTAATGAATGAATTCAAACATGATAATAAAGGCTGTAATCAGGCTGCGTGGCCGGGCCAGAGTGGGCCTACTTTTAAACTGATGAATTTGCCAGTCCTTTATTTTCTGTGAAGTTCAATCATACTCAAATGTATCAAAGATGACTTGTCTGTTAAAACCACTTTTCAGTACTCATGTCAGGTGACCACACCTGGCCTTTTCCTCAGGCAACATCCCAAATATTTATCTGTGAACTCTACACAGTTATAGGCTTGTCATATATGCATTGCACCTCGGGCTACTTTGCTGGGACAGTATTCAAGCACACATTTGCAACCAGTTCAACAAGTTACCTGTGCTGGTTTTTACCTACAGAAATAGAGATGTGCTAAGTTGTCGCAGTTTGACCACCAGCTCATCCGACGCAGCCTCCTGGTGTGGATTCAGTTTGCGCACCAGCAGTCAGTCATCATGTCGGATGCAAAAATGAAAGACTTTGATGAACTTACGTCTTTTCTGGGCGACTACGGACTTTTTCAAGTTTTAATAATTGTTCTGCTCAGTTTAGCTGCAATTCCGAGCGGATACATGGGAGTGATGGTGGTTTTCGTTTCGGACACACCAGAGCATCGCTGCAAAGAGTCCACCGACAGCAGCTGGATCGGACCCGACAGCTGTTCCCGGTACAAACTGAACGGAAGCTGGACGGAGACAGCTGGACTCAGCAATGACACAGAGCAGTGTGTGGACGGATGGGTGTTCAGCACTGAGATATACAGCTCCACTATTGTGTCTGAGGTGAAACTCTCCCTTCTTTGACTTTAGTTTCATTTGGATTTCACTTTAGTGTCAGATTTCTGTGGAAGTTGTCCTGCTGTCACCTGAATGACGGTCCTCTCTCCTGTTGATGACAGTGGGATCTGGTGTGTGAACATGCATGGAGGGTCCCTTTTTCCACCTCCTTGTACTTTGTAGGAGTCATGATTGGATCCTTCATCAGCGGTCCGTTCTCAGACCGGTAAGCAGTGGTGGAGGATGTGTGCAGATCCTTAAGTAGAAGTGTCGATACCACACTGTGAAGTCTTTAATTGAAAACCTTTCTTGTGTGAAAGTATGAAAGCATTATCAGTGAAATTCACTTCAGGTATCAAAAGTACAAGTACTCATTCTGACGGAAAATGTTCTCTGTCATTGTTTTTCTATTATAATTGAATTAACATCACTGCATATTTATGCTGTAGATATAAATGTGCTTTTTATACTGTGGGCTTCAATCTAGTAATGCATCATACTCTATGAGATCATGTTTGCAGTGTTGCTGTCCTGTGAGAACCACATATATGTAAATTATCATTTTTTTAAAATCAGCTTTTAATGGTGTCAGAAAAACTGCCTGTTTTCAGCTTTGTGACTGAAGAAGGATCATTTCATTAACACAAGGAGCACTTCACCCTTCAGTTTAACATCAAATAAAATCAAAATCAAACTTACCAAATTTGGAAATACACGGCTTTCACTGAACAGAAAGAGTATGAAAAAATGTCATCTGAAAAGCAACTAGTTCCTCGTTGCTTTCTTCCCTCATAAATACTGTATAATCACAGCTTCACTCATTTACCCATTAAATACTTTAGATAAACCTTTTTTGCTCTAACTCATAAATCCATTTTTAAAATCACTGAAGTCGCCGAAGAATTTTCTGTTTATCGACTAGTCAATTAATTGATGTATTGTTTTAGCTCTGAGTTTGTTAATACATTTTTACTTGTTTTACTCATGAATAATGGTGTTCACTGACGGCTGTTGTTCTGCAGGATTGACAGAAAGACAAAGAAGAGAAGAACTGACTGATCACATAATAAAAAACAATTGTTATCAGTGTGAGGATGTGTACTTAAAGATCACCCATGGTCTGTTAATTTCATGTTTCTGTGCATCACCTTGCAGGTTTGGCAGAAAGCCAGTGTTTTTTTTCACTATGATCTTACAGTCAGTCACTGCCTTAATCCAGGCCGCCTCCTTCAGTTGGGTCATGTTCTGTGTCCTCAACTGTCTAAAAGGACTTGGCCAGGTCTCCAACTATGGCACATCACTCATACTGGGTGAGACAGGCAGCACATCCACTTCTACTGGTCTCAAAAGAGTCCCTACCTCTATCTCAATTCCAACATCTTCCTGAACCAATGAATTCAGTATGGCTGCAGACAGTTTGATCTATACGTTCATGTTCTCCCTCATCTTAACGCCATGCTTGTGGTCCTCTTCTTCATCAGGGTCTGAGATGTTGGGCCAGTCTGCCAGGATAAAATTCGGTCTGCTAGCCCAAGGTGTATGTTACGCCATTGGCTACGCCTTGTTGCCGCTCTTTGCCTACTTCATACGAGGCTGGAGGATGCTGCTGGTAGCTTCTGCCATCCCCGGATTGATATACATTCCAATGTGGTGGTAAGTGATCGGCTGATAAGGGCTATTGATCAGTGATCCATGTAACATATCAGAGTCAAAGCTTCTTCAAGGAACTGTTATGTTTTGTTCTGGCAGCCCCTGTTGACAATATGAGAACCACCACCATCTATCTATCTATCTATCTATCTATCTATCTATCTATCTATCTATCTATCTATCTATCTATCTATCTATCTATCTATCTATCCATCCATCCATCCATCCATCCATCCATCCATCCATCCAATGTTCAGCTTCTTCCTTTAGGCTGTGAGATTCCTCAATTCACCCTCAGCACACTGTGGTAGCCAGTGTCATAGTCTTTGCAGCAGTGTGCTGGGGAGGTGGCATCCGGAGCGGTGGTGCCATCAAGCTGAACAAACTGGTGAGGAAAGCCAGCTCTGTGGTGGGAAACTGGACAGCGTGGAGGCGGTGACAGAGAGGAGGATGAGAGGAAAGTTGCAAGCTATAATGGACAATCCCTCTCACCCTCTCTACGTTGAGCTGAGGCAACTCAAGAGCACGTTCAGCCACAGAATCATCCAACCACGTGCCTCAAAGCGCTTGAAGGGGCTCTTTCATACCATCAGGCACGCATGTACATACAAGGACAGTTACTGTATATATTATGTTTACCTTTATTCTAATAGTTTATTATATTTTTTATTCAAATTGTTATTTTATTCTTTCCAACACCTCTCTATTATTGTCTCTCTTTTTTGAGACTTACTCTTGTGCTGCTACTTATTGCCCTCTCTACTGCTGTGTTACCTACAGATTTCTCCCAAGGGGGATCAATAAAGGAACATCTTAATCTTAATCTTAGTCTTAAACACATTAAATCAGTTTGTCAAAACCAAAGTTCAGTCATAATCAATTCAAAGGTGATGAAGAATTTCTACTCAGGTCAGTTTGTGACTCAACTACAGATGCAGATATGTAGGTTGACTGCAGGTCATTGCAGAGCTGGATAATAATAAGAATGTACCTCTGTGTCTGAACCAAGACAACCAGACTGGGCTGGTTTAGGCCAGTTCTCAGTGTAAATGAGTATCTGTCTGCTTCCCCCTGTTTATGCTTCTCTTTAGAATCAGACACTGATCTCAGTCCTGACACTTTGTTCATATTCTCTGCAAAGTTTACATGTTTTGATTTCTGATTGTACTTTCTGATTGTTTCTGATTGAAACTTTTAACTTTTTTCAAATGGCTTGCTAATGTGTTTGTTCAGCACCTATGTTGTAAAATGCAAATTTTTTCATTTAAATTAACTTCCGTCTCTCTCTTTCTGCTCAGGGTCCTTCCTGAGTCTCCACGTTGGCTCTTGCAGAAAGGTCGGGTTGAGGAGGCTGAACTTGTCATACGTAATGCTGCCAAAAGGAACAGAGTCCCCGTGCCTGAGGTTATATTCAGGGCTGGCGAGTGCTTGGAGCTAATGGTATTTATTCCATTTTCACTCCTCACGCTGTGGAAGCTGTTGAGCTGCAGTATAAAATATGGGCCAAACTGTGATAACCAGGTGTGACTGTTCTGTTTCTTTTCATATTTGTCAAATACAGAGAGATAAAGGTGGAGAGGAGAGGACGCACACTTATATGGACCTGATACGCACCCCCAACATGAGGAATATTACAATTCTAGGTGTTTTCATCTGGTAATGTATTTATTTTCTCTGTTGGTAGATTTCCTGAAGATACTGTAACACCCAGGTGAACAGGAAAAGGGTGGAAAAGGGACAAAGGTAGAAGGTGAAAATCAAAACATGACACATGCGGAGAGAACTTCAAAATAAAGCAGGAAATAACTCAAACCATGACAGTCAGTCATGAAGTCAAATGAAGAAGTTTAAGTGGACGCACTTTGACGGTACAATATCTCCTGCAGGAATTACATTTCAGAAGTTGCAGCCCACGTCACAGCTGCTGGCTGCAGCAGTCTTGTTCAATAGTGGACCAGTTTCAAAAAATGTTGTCCCCATTAGTCACCTAGACACAAAAAATTAAAACATTGTCCAGGTTAAAGATACAAAAGTTACCCTTTAATAACTTTGATTTATTTGTCGTCGGCTGTTAGTCCACTTTGCTCTTTCAATAATTAAACCACATAAAATTTCAACTGCAGCTTCTTCAAAGTGACTTGAATAAATACATTTTATAGTAACATTGGGAACAATATCGCACCTTTAAATAATCATTTTTGTGACACATCAAAATATTATTTCAGCACACTGTCTTCCCTCTTCATGCAGTGTTGATTCTGTATTTCTGCAGGATGTCTACCGCCATGGTCTATTATGGTCTCTCTCTCAACACCAGTAACCTGAATGGAAACGTCTACCTCAACTGCTTCATTTCAGCAACCATTGACATTGCAGTTTATGCAGCCACTGGGCTGCTGGTCAACCGTGCACCTCGACCCACTCTCCTCTTCTGCATGTTGATCCTCTGTGGCATCATGCTCTTGATCATCCAGCTGGTTCCTGAAGGTCTGAATCAGTACAACACTGACTGAATCAGGAATATCTGAAAGGAGAAGAAGACACAGTGATCAATTGTCCATGCCTTGTTTAAGAATCACATTTGTTTTTCTCAGACATGCCTGTCATGCTCCAGGTGTTCGCCTTGGTGGGAAGGATGGGCGTGACTGGTGCTTACATCTTCCTCTTTGTGTTCTTCACTGAGCTGATGCCCACTGTGGTCAGGAACATGGGCTTAGGGATCACCACCACAGCCGCATTCATAGGTGCCATCATGTGTCCCTATGTGATCTACATGGGCAAGTGTTTTTGACAATATTTCGTATTAAGGTCCTTGTAATAAGCGTAAGTTAATAGGTTGGCCTAACTAACGTATTAAAGGTGATGAACCCATGGAAATGAACAGATCAGTGACTATTCTGATTAATGTGGCCTTCATTCTGTTTGCAGGTGTGTACAGCAAGGTCCTGCCGTACATTATTTTTGGTACAGTCTGCCTCATGGCTGCTGCTGTGAGCATGTTGCTGCCAGACACCAGAAACAGCAAACTTCCTGACCTTATCAGCCAGGCTAGACCCATCAGAAGGTATGTCGCTGTGTGTGTGAACGTGTTGATGACCACAAAGGAAGTAATAGTCTTCTAAGTATTAGACAACAAACTGAGACAACAAATCTTGTGACTTTATTACTACTGTTACTGCATCAAGAGCAGGTCTGGAGCTGCATTTTCACTGATAAACAAATAGTGTTGATCAGAAATCTGTATAGCAAAGAGGCAAACATGTTGTAGGGTTAACTGCATGACAGCTTTATCTCTTTGTTTGTGATAATGTGCATTTCAACAGTTCGTCTCTCTCTCTTTCATCTCTCTCTGTCTCTTTGTATCTTGAAGCTGCTTCTGCTGCTGTCCAAAGAAAACAGCTGCTGCCCAGTCAGACACAAGTGAAGACTGTAAAGAAAGGAACAAGAGCGCCCCCTGCTGACAGAACATCAGACAGCAAGAGCCTATCGATGAAAAGACAAAGCCTTTAAAACACATAAACTGTGTTTCTGTGTCTTCTGATGGGTTGGCAAGACGTTAATGTTGTTTAGGAGAGAGAGCCTCAGAGCTTCTCTGGTCTGTTCACATTTATGTTTATTATTTACATTTATGTCAACTTGAAAGGATTTCTAACCGTGATACAGACACATATATTTTTCAAACCACTATATATGTTTGTTGACTAATAAGCAGACTTTTTATTGTTGTACTGAATGTCTTTTATCCTGTTTGTTACCAGCATGTATGAAAAACCTTTTCTGATGACAGGTTAGGCCTCGGGGGATGATAGTGGGCTAGGGTTAGGATTTCTTAATATTGTAAGATGGGGCATTATTTTTTCATGCACTGTTGCACTGACTTCAATGACAATACATTTTTCCACACATGCCATGTCTGCCTTTTATTACACAACCGTATATAGAGTGAACGTTCAATGTGATTGTTTTGACCAGTGTACATGAATGATAATGGCTAGAATGATATTTCAAATGGGCTGTTTATTCTTGCCACTACTGCCACGTGTTTGCTCATGGAGGGAAATGTTGGGTCCCTAAAAAATTTTTAAAAAATGAATAAAGAGTATGGTCCAGACCTCCTCCACTTGAAATGAGAAGATGAGATAATGTCGTATATTCAGTGGCGATGCAGTTGAAGATGTTTGAAGAAAAGCTCCGCCGACACTGTCTTAGTTGTATAACAAATTTATTACAATAAGTTCAGTATCGTATACAAGTAAAGAATAGAATAGAATAGAATAGAATAGATATACTTTATTGATCCCAAGCTGGGAAATTAAAACATTACTTGGAGAGTCTCCAGCTGAATAATGAAACTCTGCCGACAATATGCAGACAGCTCCTTATATACCGAGCTTGTTTTGGTCAAAAAACTTAGTTATATCATAAGGTTCATATTAAGAGAGAGACAGAAGAACAGTAGAGGCATCTCTTGTAGGGTGCCTCACCATACTGTCCTTCACCTCTGACCCAGAGCCTCCATGCCTCTGCTGATCTAATTATGTCAGTATCCTGGTACCCCTAACTAAATAACCTCCAAATCAGGAAGGCCCAAACAGCAATTAACATTCCAATATATTCTCCTACTACAAACCATTTGTATACGTATGCTGCATCTAACAGCAGACACCTCAATAACTTAAAGATTATGTTTTTTAAACCAGGGGAGAAGAGCAGTACTCTTTCTAGGTGATCAGAATTGATCGCTTTGAGCCTGCCTCTTGTACCCTCCGGTAATGTCGACCACAGTTGGATTATCAGCTGACCAAGGCAGGGAAACTTTGCCAGAACTCCAGGCCCTAAAACATCGAGGATCACTCTGTGTTAATTGTTTTTGTTCATTTGATTAATTCCACATTTGTTAGGGAGTTGGCAAAACGAATGTACATCGCATGCTGCATTATAATCCTGTGGTCCTGTGTAAGAGAGGGGCCTTGTTGTAACACATCTATTATTTTAGTCAGTATTGTACTCTCATGGCACATATTCATAAAAATATATTGCTGAATAAACAAAAAGTAATTGACACAGATATTATCATTATTATTATTATTGTTATTGTTATTGTTATTGTTATTATTATTATTGTTATTATTATTATTATTATTATTAAAGCATACCAACACTGGCTGACCAATGGGCACGTCATGAAAGTGGGGTGTCAAGGCTCATTACATAATCCCGTTCACAGCTGACTGTCAACACCGGAAATATCGCGAGCGTACGCGTGTTGCTGGGCCCCTGTACTGCCCCACCTCTGCTGCTGCTGCTGCTGCTGATTTTAGTTCTGGGACCCGGTGTCTGTCTGCAGCAACCACACACCTGCCAGTGACATCGGAACAGACGTGGCAAGGATAAAACTAACAGACACTACAGACCTTATTCGGCTGGTGCTCGTAGCTTGAACAACTGGGAGGGCAACAGCACCGGAAGTGTTTGTAAAGTCAGCTAGCGTTATATGTGGTAACAGGCAACAGTAGGCAGATGAAGTTAGCTAGCTAGCTAACGTGAAGTGTTGCTAGTGATGGCTCTGGCTTTGAAAACATTCTGTTTGCCGTTGCGTTGTAGTTAGTTGGTTAGTTAGTTAGTGTAGTTCAGCGTGTGTGAATTTACAAGTCACTTATTTCACGTTAGTGCAGTGACGGTGATGCTAGTTATCGTGCTAACCAGTTTATACACGGTTGCGTCTCAGCTGTTCAAACAACTAATCTAGTTGGCTAACGGTAACTTTACATTAGCCATCAAGCTAACGTTAGCGTTACACTGCCCCCACTCTTTTTTTTTGTTTTTGCTAGTTTGCAGTTTTGCTCATTGCGTTGTGAATCACAGAGGGGTCGTTTAAGCAGAGTCTGATCCTTGATCAACCCAAAGTCGAGTCATATTTAAGTGTGCTAACTATACCTTATAACAAACTCGGGGTTAACTGACAGGAAACGTGAGGTTAATCGATCTTAGTCCAGCTAGCATCGACAAGATAGTTTGCTATTTAACCTCAGAATATTGGCTAAGGAAACAAAGCTACACATAACATTATTGTGCCTTGTCAGTCATTTCCCAGTCAGAAACCTTCTACGTGGAGAGGTGTTAAGCTTAGTAAGTAGTCATTGTAGCTCGGAGAAAAGTATCACAAAGCTCATAGTTTACTCACAAGTCAGCATGGCTCCTAAAAAGAGACCAATGCCCTTAAATATTGCTCCTTCTGGCGATGGGCTTTCCACCTCCACCAACTCTGATGTTGCATCTGAGTAAGTTCATCCATGAACCACGTCACTGTCCTCATTATGCTGTTTAAACAGTAAATATGTCGGTCATTTGTGTCATCTGGTAGATGCTCTATTCCTGTTCTGTGTCCATATTCTCAGGGCCAATTTAGAAGCACTTAAGAGAATATTGGAGGAGTTGGACCTGGATGAACAACAGAAGAAGAGGTTAGAAGCTTTCCTGACCCAGAAGGCCAAGGTGGGCGAGATGAGAGACGATGACTTTCATCGCATCTGTGAGCTGGGCGCAGGCAACGGAGGAGTTGTCAATAAGGAATGCCACAAACCTTCAGGAATTATCATGGCCAGAAAGGTCAGCTACAGATACACTTAGTTAGATGAATGAGATTAATGTGGGATCAAAGTGGGATTTCAACATGTTGATCCTCTACCTATTGGTGGTATCACAAAACACTTGTCATATAACAATTCTCTTTTCTCTTCAGCTCATTCATCTTGAAATTAAACCTGCCATCAGAAACCAGATAATCCGGGAGCTTCAGGTGCTGCACGAGTGTAACTCTCCCTACATTGTGGGCTTCTATGGAGCATTTTACAGCGACGGAGAGATCAGCATCTGTATGGAACACATGGTGAGAAAATTAAAGAAGGCAGACTGAATGTGTGTTGGTGACCAGTCAAGGTAGTAATTGTATTAAGGAAATTATCTTCTTTGGCCTTTGCATCAGCATCTGCCAATGGATTTCTTGTAAATTTAAATTGCTTTGTTTGTGATTTCATGGTAAAAAATACTTTCAAAGCATTAGCTAAGCGGGCTAAGCAATACTAATAGTGTTAGAAGTATTCACCTGATAAAGTCGCAAACATAGATCTTCATGAACGAACGATACGCCGCACAAATCACTCTAAGGAGGAGGATTAGCGTCTCATTATTCACGCAAGGTATCATGGGGGCTGAGGAATAAGGTGGATATGTTCCACCGGTAATGAACCACTGTACTCCTTTAGTAAATGTACTCAGTGCACATTGCAATCAAGGGAAAACACATGATCTTGTTAAATTCAGTTTTAGACGGGATATGCTTTTAGCAGTCTATATTATGACATGTTGTATTCTTTGTTGTGTCATTTTATTTTGCAGGATGGTGGATCTTTGGATCAGGTTTTAAAAGAAGCCAAGAGGATCCCAGAAGACATTCTGGGCAAAGTCAGCATTGCTGTAAGTGTATATTTCTCTTATATACTGCATGTGATATTATGTTATTATTATTATTATTGTTGGCATTAATGATACAATGGTTTGTTTAAATGGCTTAAAGATCTTGACTGTCATGAGCTCAAACTAAACAGTGGATAGCATGGGCCTGGATGTATTTCATGCTCGTTTCTGACAAGTCAATACAGTTATTGTCTTGTGTAATTTCCTCATCTTTTTGAAACAGGTTTTGAGAGGCCTTGCCTATCTAAGAGAAAAGCACCAAATCATGCATAGAGGTACTTGTTCAATCCTGATTCTCATATTTCACAAGTGGAGTTTCATCTGTGTTGCCTAATGCTCCACAGCAACAAAAACGTGTATTAATGTTTCCATACACGTGTTACCCTGTATGATAATTTAAGGGCTGTAGTGAGTACAATGGTTTGGTAAAGAGAGCCCATTTTGACAGCATGTTGTGACAGATGTTTTCAGGATATCCTTTTGACCCCCAGATGTGAAGCCTTCAAACATACTGGTGAACTCACGCGGGGAGATCAAGTTGTGTGACTTCGGAGTGAGCGGGCAGCTCATAGACTCTATGGCCAATTCCTTTGTTGGTACAAGGTCCTATATGTCCGTAAGTTGGTCCTCCCATTCTTCATTGTATCGTATAGACCTCAAATCTCCATTAAATTATAATCTAATCTAACTTCAACCAGTGCCTCAATGTAAACATAAAACAATTAATTTTCTGTTAATAGCTGGTTGTTGTTTGTGTTTGCTGTGTAGCCTGAGAGACTGCAGGGAACCCACTATTCTGTGCAGTCAGATGTGTGGAGTATGGGCTTGTCCCTGGTAGAGCTGTCAATCGGACGCTTCCCCATCCCTCCCCCAGATGCCAAAGAACTGGAGGCCATATTTGGACGTCCCATCTTGGATGGTAGTGAGAGAGAGGCACACAGCACCTCACCCAGACCCAGACCAACAGGTAGACCTGTTAGCGGTGAGCAACGCACACAGTTCAACATTTTGTGATCTGCAACTTTTGTATTCAAGACACTCTAGGTTGCAGCATGAGTTATAATGCAATCTAATGTAAGTAGTGGTTGTGATTCGAGATTCCTCTGAGACAGATTTCATTTAATTTTTATGTTTTGATTCATCAGTTGTTGTTGGTCGAATATTGTGAAAGTAAAAGCATACAAATATATAGTATCATACATTGTACGTGCAAATGTACGGTATGTATGATATGTATCTCGAAATAACAACTGCCGTTTTCCCGAGATAACGGGATAATTTTCTCGAGATCGGCAGTTGTTATTTCGAGAATAACTCGAGATCTCAAGAAAACAAATGAGATTAACTCGTTATCACGGGAAAACGGAGGAAATAAAATGTATGAATGCATGGCCCTTTAGGGCTTCCGTACAAATGTATAAATCTGCCGTTGTAATATAATTTATGGCAAAATAAGAACAATCTTCCATGTGCAGGATTCTGTTGCAGCTCCTCAGTTTAAGCTGATAGAATGAGTGTGTATTTAACAGTCTTGCCTAAAATATTTAACATAAAACACATTAACCTTGGCTCCTTTTCCAGGTCACGGACCCGCAATGGCCATCTTTGAACTTCTTGACTACATAGTAAACGAGGTAGGAATCTTAAGAAGTTGTCCAAAGAACAATAACATTCAGTATTAAGTGTCCTTGCAAAATCAGGAAGCTGAACCCTCCCTGCTATGATCAGATGCTCATTAAACTTTCCTTTTTTTTTTTTAGCCCCCTCCCAAACTACCACATGGCATCTTCACCTCTGATTTTCAGGACTTTGTAACGAAGTGGTGAGATAATCTTAGTTGTGTGTGTACTTAACTCTCAGAAATGATCATAAACATGTAATCCAATGTTTTGTGACTCCTCCTTGTTCCGTTCTTTCCAGTCTCATCAAAAATCCAGCAGACAGGGCTGACTTGAAAATGTTGACGGTGAGTGTCTGCACTTGGACTACGGCTTAAGTTCAGCTCACACTATTCTCTTTGGGCCTATTTTCACTAGAAACACATAAAATATCTGACGGGTTGAAGGTCGAGACCACAAAAATAGTTTTTGTAGGAAATCAGCTGAACCAAAATCTTCAGTCACTTCAGTCAGTCACATTGAGTTACAGTACACTCATACATAGTGTGAAGTTAGAGTAAAGCAGAAAAGTCTGTTCATATAAATGATTTAGTTTTTTAATGTTTTGTTTGCAGAGCCACACGTACATCAAGCGGTCTGAGGTGGAGGAGGTAGACTTCGCCGGCTGGCTTTGTAAAACCATGGGGATGAACCAACCTAGAACTCCCACACGCACTGCAGACTGAACACACGCTCTTTACACACACACACACACACACACACACACACACACACACACACACACACACACACACACAGTATGTACATGTAAAAACATGGAGAAGCTGCTGCCTAAACATACACACCTTGTTTGCCACATCCACCCTCAGGTGAACCTCTGAAGTCTCCATCTAACAAAGGCACTCTACTGACATGTAAAACAGATGATCACATGCTAGGAAAGATACTGTATCTTCAGTTTGCACCTTTTGTGTAAAGTCAGTCCACGTGATTCTGGTACCTATAAATTTAGCCTCTTAAATCAATTTCTGAATGTTTGTGTGAAATGTGGAGAACTTTGGTCATCGCCTAATTTGTGTTAAAGGTGCACTATGCAGTTTTGGGGAAGACATTTTAATCAGACGGAAAGATCTTCATTAACTTCATTAACTTTTTTTTAATGCCAAAACAAACTAAATAAACAAACTCTTCATTTTCATAACTGAATAAACAAACTGACCTTAAAGGACAAAACAATTTCATACTGTTTTACTTTGTTTATATGTGGCGGACCCTGCCACCGTTGTAGCGTCAAACAGTGTTCTGGGACCTTATTTTCCTCTGAGAACAGCTTGTTCATTCAGTTATGGAAAAAAAGAATAATTCTGAGTTTGAATTATTACCTCATTAATATTGTAAATGTTAAAATTCTGAGTTTGAATTTCTTCTCCACGTGATTCTGGTACCTATAAATTTAGCCTCTTAAATCAATTTCTGAATGTTTGTGTGAAATGTGGAGAACTTTGGTCATCGCCTAATTTGTGTTAAAGGTGCACTATGCAGTTTTGGGGAAGACATTTTAATCAGACGGAAAGATCTTCATTAACTTCATTAACTTTTTTTTAATGCCAAAACAAACTAAATAAACAAACTCTTCATTTTCATAACTGAATAAACAAACTGACCTTAAAGGACAAAACAATTTCATACTGTTTTACTTTGTTTATATGTGGCGGACCCTGCCACCGTTGTAGCGTCAAACAGTGTTCTGGGACCTTATTTTCCTCTGAGAACAGCTTGTTCATTCAGTTATGGAAAAAAAGAATAATTCTGAGTTTGAATTATTACCTCATTAATATTGTAAATGTTAAAATTCTGAGTTTGAATTTCTTCTCCAAATCTCCGTAATGCCCCTTTAAGTTCAGTTCAAGATAGCTGCTACATTGGGATCCAATTATAAATGCGCATTTTAAAAGCCATTAGGCTTTTGTTCAGCCTGACCTATCATCCTGCTGTGTATTAAACCTGGAAAGAAATCCCTTAAAAAGACAATGAAAATATACAATAGGTGTGGAATTTAATAACACGTCTTTCAATTCTGTCTTTCAGTTTTGTTGTCTGAATTTCTCAGAGGTGTTCGGAGGCTTACAGCACGAGTGTCAATCCCAGTTATTACAATCATGGTTAAGCAACTGTACATGTGTACAGGCAGATACGTGCATAATTTCCTTTTTATATGTGTTATGCAAGCACATTGAGAATTGTTAGAATAAGTTTATTTTAGTAAACAGATTGGGTTATGTTCGTCTGTTAGCAAGAGATGATTGAGTTGAGGAAAGTTTTTTTTTGTTTTTTTTGTTTTGGGAGGGGATGCATTCTGTTGACTGATTTCTACAAATTTTGAGATGTCTTGAGGTGAAGCACAATGTTCAAAACATTTTAGCATGACCCTCATGTCAAAGCCAAAAATAATAAAAAAGTTGCAACCTTAAATGCACTCACTGCTCCCTCTGTATGATATTAATTTAAAGCGGCTTGTTCGGGTACCATCAGCTTCAGATTAGCTACAGTGGAAATCCCTGGACGGTACCTGCTGGAACAAGACTGCTTTGTGTCTTGGGAAAGCTGCATTGCGACTCACTGAGTACTGTTATTTCTTTGTATTCGCTGTTATGTGAACAATACAGGGTTTTGCTGTTGGAGTGCATCCTGTGTTGAGGCAGGATTAGGGCATTTCACTCCTTTATGTTTGGTTTCATTACTGTAAATCATATTTTCAGTAACTGTCTCAAGAAACATATATTTTTTAATGATAAAATCATGAAGAGGTATGTCTTTATAAAGTCATGATTGTCAGTTAACTGTATGTATTTTAACACTGGAACATGATGTCTTCATTTGCCAAAATATCACTTAACTGTCTCATTTCACCAGAAGGGGGGAGTATAACACCTGCAATGCACTTATGGACTTATGGTACAAATACAAACTAAAGCATGCTACCAAACAGAAATATCAAAATGTACTTTGTGCTGTGGGTGTATTGTGTACACACTGCTGCGAACAACTGAACTCATGCGTATACTGACTAAAAGCAAGAGCAGTGCGTTGAATTAAAGCCCCTGGTGAAACACTCGAGTCCTCCCTGTAGATTACAAGCACAATGATTCATCTGTTTGGCTCATGTGTGGAGTGATAATGAAATGTCCTCCCTTGACTGTCTGTCAACTTCAGGCTGAAAAGTGTGAGGCCTTGAGCTCGGAGAAAGACGTAGTGTTGCAGCATGTGGGGAGGCAAAGTCTGAGCAATGTTGATGGGAGGGGGACTGCTGCAGCAGAAAAACAGCAAAGTCTGCAGTCATTAATATGCAAATATGCAAATGAGAGGGTAATTAAGATTGGGCGTTTGTCAGTGGCTCTTTGATTGCTAATGAATTCAAATCTGCAAGAAAGGAGGAGGGGATGATGAGCTAAAAATTAGGAAAAAGAACAGGGTGGCATTGTGCTTTTTCTTGCAAAAAACATGCAAAAGTGCGTGAGTGGTCGGTAGAATGTAAAGGAGGTATTGAACAGAAGACATCACTGAACGATAGACGGGCATTAGGTGACAACGCCCATCCAGAGCTGATATAAAAAAACAATTGCATGAAAAAGGCACAAAAGCCAGCATGTTAAAATTCTGTTTGAGCGCAGCATAAAAGAGAAGAAAAACAGGGCTATGAGTTTGTGCCAAGACAATTAACCGTGCACACCGTCACTGAGCATTCAGCATGGCAGGCTAGAGCCACCGCAGGAAGGTAGAGAGATTTCTGCTCATTAAGAGTGATGTGGCTGACCCCTGTTGTGAGAGATGCTCAGGTATACTGGCAGGTTTCCGTGTGTGTGTGTGGTGGCAACATGCTGCGCGTCACAAACTGTGTTATTTTCATTTTTTTTTTTTTTTTTTGTCAGACGGAGGGGGCCTACAGTTCACACGTGAGCACACACTGCTGTTATTGCTGTTTCAGTGGTCCCTCGACACTTGTACATCTTCCTCCTTGGCATGTGAAATGAGGATATGTATACAAGGAATAAAAACAAATTAAACGTTGGCAAGAATGGGGGGAAAACATCTGTTCTTGTCACCTTATAGCATAACGACTCTGTCACAGTGATGCAGTATATTTCACAGGGCTGAACACTGACCACAGCGATGTCAGAAAGAGGAATATTAGGAATAATCTAAAAAAAAGACAGCACGCCACCATATCATTAACAGCACGAAGGATAAGCCAGGATCGTATGCACAAACACTCGGACCAATAGACGTAGAATGTGGCGTTGCAGCAGCTGATCCCAGGCCTGATCTGTTTGGTGTGAGATGAGTGTGTTTGTGTGAGAGGGGGGGGCTGTATTTTTCACAGGAAACAGGAAACCAGAAGTCATAACAGGATGCCCCAGGTTTTCATACTGTACCTGATGCGTGGGTGGCTGCATGGGGGTAACCCATTTACAAGGCTATACATATAGTGCTCGTCTAGAAGAAGAAGAAGAAGAAGAAGAAGAGAGCCCAGGAAAGAGGGGGTGGAGAGGAGGGTACACACTTTGGGGGTTAGGAAAATAGAGTTCCACTCTAAATATAGAAATGTTTTTTGTGTGCCTTATCGTACAACCTTGATGTTGTGTTGCCTCCATGCCTTTTGTCCTACTTTTTAAAAAGGCAACAAACCAAACATTGTTTGATGTTTTCGTGTAGAGCTGTGATACGATCACTTCCATGGCAAATACATGCGCCTTCTTTACCCAGGTGTACTGCAGGAGCTCCGCTAGTGAATCTGTGACAGGAGACCAGTTTTGTCATAATGAGGTTGATCTGCTCACACTGACTGGATGCTCCTTGTAACTAAAATGTAGAGCTGAGTTGTATTTAACTGAAACTGCCTGTGCCTGTAGATTTTTAGACTTTTATTAAGTTCTTAAAGGACATGACAACCAGACTTTAGTCATTTTGTTAATAATAGCACACAGGTTTGTGGTGGAGTTGCATGTGTGCAATGCATGCTGAGCTTGTGTGTGTGTGTGTGTGTGTGTGTGTGTGTGTGTGTGTGTGTGTGTGTGTGTGTGTGTGTGTGTGTGTGTGTGTGTGTGTGTGTTTGCGAACCACAAAAGTGGATAGCAGAGTTTTCTCGTAAAGGCCAGCAACAGATGGTATTTAGGTTTTTTCCCCTCAAACCAGTTGAGGTTTTCTTTAGAAAGTCTCAAAAACAAACTCACATTAACTGGAGCCTTGTTTACATAACCACCAAGGTAGAGCTCATGAAAAACAGCAGCCAGGCCCTTCTCGTGAGTTAGATACTGGGTCATGCTGTGAACTCAAGTCTTTAGATTCTGGTTTGACAAAAGGAAGTAGCTGCACCATTACTTGTTTTCGACCACTTTCTTTCCCTCTGCTACACACAGATAAAAACTCACTCATGCATTCACATAGTTTGAACTCAGCATGCTACTGCTTTGGGGGTTTTTTTCTCCTCTTGCTCAACATTTAAGGGGCTATATGTAGGGGTTTTTTGTTGAAAAATTGTCAACAGAATGTGAGTACATAGCAGTTTTGACATTATGATGTCTATGTTTTGTGTTCCAGAGATATCTACTGAAGTTAGCATGCTAACTGACTAGGCCTGGGCCCATCAAAGTCCCAAGCCCCTCTGCTAGCAGTGTAAACGCAAACACTCTCCTGGTCCCCAGGGTGCAAGTTTGAACTGCTAGCTGCACGTCTAACTGAGCTAACTACCTAAGGGCCGCTACAGTAAGCAGCAGTTAGTGGTTACTTTGGTGAGAGGTTCCTCCCGATTTGTTTTGAGTATGAATTTGAGGTGGCCGATTCTTACACACTGCACTTTTAACCTCCTAAAACTAGGCCAAAACTATTGGACAAATTGTGTGTACGTAATTATATATGGCAAGATTTCACATAGGCCTATCATACATATAAGCTGCTGTGCTAGATATAAATATGTTTAGGGGATCTATTCCTTTAAAAGGTCCACTGTGTAGGATTTGAAGGGATCTATTGACCCGAAATGAAAGATAGTGTTCATAGTCACATTTTCTAACTGAGAATTGTTGTGTTTTTGTTACCTTAGAATGAGCCTTTTCTATATACAGCACTGTGGTCCTCTTCCACAGAGTCTGCCATGTTTCTACAGAGGCCTAGAAAAGACAAACCAAACCCTGGTTCGTGTTTTTTTAGCTGTCACCATTGGAGAGGGTGAGATGAGGGGTGTTCAGTTGGTTGCAATCTCACACTGGACGTAAAAACATGATGATAGCTGATACTGCAAGACTGCATATATGATTATACACATAGGGTTGGTTATTTACTACAGTTAAGATATTTTCTCCCTTAAATTGAGACTAAACTAAAAACGAACAAAAATGGCATTGTGAATGTGTTTATGTGACGGTGCACTATGAAGAGACAGATATTCATTGACTGATTTGTTTTTTTTATGCCTAAATAAACAAACTCTTAGTTGTCATGACTGAATAAAATGAATAAACAAACTGACCTTAAAGCACAACAGAATTTCTTACTGTTTTACTTCGTTTATATGTGGCGGACCCTGCCACCTTTGTAGCTTCAAACAGTGTTCTGGGGACCTTATTTTCCTCCGAGAACAGCTTGTTTAATTCAGATATGGAAGATTTTTTTTATTATTATCCAAAACTAGATAGTGCACCTTTAATATTGCAAAATGAGTGTAATTTTTTTTTCCAGGGAGTTATTCACAGCAAGGTCACCCCACAATCTGTTTTTTTTTTTGTTTTGTTTTCTGGCCATGAATTTGACAGACATGGTCAAAAACAACCTTGCAACCTCGAGAGAAGCTTTGTTACAATATTAACCATGTTTGGCATCAGTGAGCTTGAACTCCCATCTCGTTTTTCCCTCACACACACACACACTGACATTTTTCGGAGCACGGCACTGATCCAGAGCTAAACTAAAGTGCGGGCGAGCCGTGGGCACAGCGAGGCTGCCCTAAAGGGCGATGATGAAACATATTTGGGCGACCCGCGTGCCAATCACGCGTGCGCCGCATCCCATTGGTCCTCCCTCTGATATTATCATTCCATCCTCCGCTGCTGTAATCTGCTGGGCTTTCCGCTGTGCTCATCCGCCAGCCGACATAGACCCACCGCGATTCGGCACTAACTCTTGCTCGTTTTTTAAAAAAAATCTCTCGTTCGCAGCCACATTTGCGCTTTTTTTTTTTTTTTTAGATAATCGCCGCGTAAATAAAAAACCCTGCTTCGTGTCGTTCGTTCAGGATCGGACGCCGTTGATGTTTTTTAAGCGTCCATGTCCTCCCGTAGGCTTGTGGCTCGCGGAGGGATACTTCGGAGTGAACCGACAATGTGGAGGCTGTTAAAATGTCTACTTGGAAAATGAAATGGTTACAATTTCTCCAACAATAAGGAAACGGGCCGAGACGAGAGTTATGGTTTTGCGTTAACGACGTGTTTGTTTGTTTGGTTTTTTTTTTTTACTTTCGTGACGAAGGACGAGAACGAAGAAGACGAAGGCAGGCGGGAAGGGGAGTGCTTCATATTGTCTTTTTCCTCATTTTCATCAAGCCCACGGTCCGGACCACGGGGGGAAGGATCCGATCCCCAACTTTGTTTTTTTTTTTTCTCTCTCTCTACTCCAGCCGTCGATTTCTCCCTGTCGGATGCCACATAACTGAACCCCAGGTAAATATTGCGGACACACATCGAGCAAATTCACGTCGCGCAGAAGTTGTGTCGCCACGTTTGTTTTAAGCCGGAGTAACGATCAAGTTTAAAGCGCATCGTGTTGTTTTTTTTCAAGTTGTGCCGAGGAGAAGCGCCACAGCGCCGGGAGGAGCGGGGCTCTCGTCGCCTTGTGTCGTTGTGTTACTACTCGGTATTAACTAGCTTACGTGCGGTTGGGGAAAAAAAAAGACTCCTTTGTTCACTTGACTGGGCTATAACGTTACAGTGCATTAGCATATTAGCAGACGAGTTAGCTCCCCCCGGGGTTGAGCTCTCTGTGAGCACTAGTGTGTCGGTTTGTGTACGCCGTACAGCCGTTGTTGGTTTGTTTAAGCTAACTACAACATTCCTGCTTCGGGCTAAAAAATTGCGATCTCCTCGCAAATGTTACCGAGATGTTAAGAGTCATCACCCCCTAACGCAGCCTGGCATTGTACTCGTACGTGTAAACCACGAAATAATGTAATGCTAACTTTTTTTAAATATATGTCTCTACGGTATTTCTTTTTTTTTTTTCCACCCCACGTCCACTTTTCGACCTAGCTACCAACAGCACACCACCACTGTAACATGCACCAATAATGCATTTAAGGCTTATTCACGACAATCTTGCGTGTTGTTAAATACGTTTTTGAACGATTATTATTTTAAAAAATGTGATTTTCTGCGTTTTGACGACCAAACTGAAACTTTGGTGGCCCGAGTCTTTGTTTTCATCGGTGTCCCATTCTCCCTGCTCGACGTGAGGGCAGGCAACAGGTTTGTACGTCCTTTTAAACACCCCGCAGGGTTTTAATCTACAGATGAACCCGGAAAACTCCAGTTTATTGATACCAGATTGTCTCTCCCTTGTTTTAAAAAGCAAGGTATGAGATGTGGTGTGGTTATTTCTGCCATAAAACTTTTCGCCAAATGGTCAGGCCTGAAGGTGGGGGTGCTCAAGACACAACTTCCATTTATTAGGAGGGGCTAAAGCACTTATCCCCCATTTTGACCTCAGGCCATGAGAGGCTGAAGTTATTAGATTAGGTAGTTTCAGAGTATTTGGCTTGTTCTCATGTACTAACACATCTGTCATTTGTCGATACTCTTTTATTGTGTGATTATTACACATTGTACCACTGTTTACATTGCTTTTTTCCCCCGTTAGACTAAATGTAATGGCTGCATCTTTTCATTCCTTCAGAGTCAGATACAGTTGTTATTTTCATTTCTGGTGTTGCCTTTGTCATTATATGGCTTGTTCACAAAAAAGCAGTGACATTACTCACAACTGCTCCAGGAATATCACTGGAAATGGTACACAACGATACACATAATTTGATGCATTTTGATGCAATAGGTGTGAGGCCTTTGTAGTTGAATAGCTCAAATAACTGAAACTAATCAGCCTTTCCTGTTTCTTGTATATTATTTAAGACTGAAAGCGAATCTTCAGTCACGTCCTGAAAGGGAGTTATTCAAGTGGTAGAAGTGGAATCATTTCAGTAGCATCTTACAGATGTACTTGAGGTCATGAATAAACCTTGACCCACCCTTCGTTGTTTAAATTATTCAAGATACCCTGAAAAGGTTCTGTATTTCAACAAAACAAAACAATTGACAATCCAATAGATTATATAAATTTGGTGTAGTGCATAGGAGCCAGCTTTTGTTGACTGTCAGAATTGTTAATTCAGTCTTATAGACATTTTTGAAGTTCGAGTTTGTAGTGTTGAAAGCACTATTATGCATGAATTGGTATTTTTTTAGCATCCCTACAGTTTTGAAGTACAATTCACTTGTACAACACTGTTGTAAATATAAATCGCACCTTGACACACCCCTTCATGAGCAGCTCTGCAGGTGCATTCGGCGAAGTATTTGGCTTCTGACATCATCTTTGCCAGTTCCAAAGAACCATGTGGACCAAGTGTGAGATGAGTTTATTTATCTGCCTGCACACCTGAGACAAACCTGAGGTTAGATGTCTTTTAGCATGTGGGAAAACCACAAAACTTCATGAGACAGAGATGACACTGATAAAGTTGAAGCCAACTTTGCAGTCTTTCATAAATAACATTGGTAGGGATGAACACTCTGCTGTTGTATTGTCGTTGTTTTTCTATAAGCCATGAGACAAATCACTACAGCTAATGTCAGCACAATATAAACATTTTGCAACCCTGCATTAGTTTGCTTTGTCAGAAAGTATAATTCATGAATTGCTAACGGTGTACAAGGTTTAGATTTTTTCAGCCATTTATTTCGCAAAGCCCGCGCCATCGACTAAAAGCCAGTCTGAGATTTACTCCTGTCTGGCCTTTTGCTCGGTCACTTTCTCTTTTTCTTTTCTTAGCCTCCCACTTATTGTTATCTTCGCTCTTCACCTCGGTCATGATTACCATAGTGAGAATACCGACCTAGCTTCATCTTAGCACATCCTATAGCATTTTAAACACTTCTCGCAGGTGGTCATATCCACTCAACCCAAGCTGCGTAGTGCAAGAACAGGCGTCAGAATGACAGAGGCGCCATT
This sequence comes from Pagrus major, assembly GCF_040436345.1. Lineage (NCBI taxonomy): Eukaryota > Metazoa > Chordata > Actinopteri > Spariformes > Sparidae > Pagrus > Pagrus major. The sequence continues at coordinate 26,041,207 of NC_133235.1, forward strand.
CTCTCTATCACAACTCGGTGTACCATTAAAATTATATTGAAGCTGTTATTTTTAGTTACATTGTGTTGCTTTAAAGTGGCTCTATGTTAGCGATGGTGACAGATCTTTGCACTCAGTGTTGTCATTTAGCATCACAGCTTCTCAATGATTTCATTTTGGCCATTGCGTGCAATTTGGCAGTCAAAGGAGTTGATGCACCAGCATTTCAGATAATATTACTTGTGCTCATAATAAATTAATTATGTTGTATTGACATCAGCAGGTGTTTTGTAAAACATCCTAAAACACTTTTAAGCTAAATTTTAAGATAATGACAATATATTCCAAACTCAGACAAACTGCATTAGCGTAAACCATCAATATAACTAACTGAAAGCACTTAATTGTATGTCTAGATGGCATCACAAACTCTGAAATTTATTCAACATCTCTGCAGACCCTTTCTACTGCAAAGTGTCCGTGCTTGTTCCTCCAACACACGTAAAAAATATAGTTATTTAGATGTTTTACACACACGTGGCCTGCATTTGCTTTGATACAGGCTGGTTATACAGTGCACTGCCTATGTGAGCATCCTGCATGCCGTGTTATTTCTCTGAGTTTTTCAAAGAGCTGTTAGAGCTGGTTGGTTTTTGAGGTAGAGGAAGCTGCCGGAGTCCAAGGCCTGGCTAACAGCAAGTGCAGTGTGGCCTGTGGCTGAAGCGTGGCCACCTATGTCAGATGTGGGCTACCAGGGAAATTCTTAAAACTGTCTGGATTTTTCATTACGTTGGTAATACTCTGATGGTCTTCCAAGAATGTGCTTCTAGACTGGTTACCTCATTCGTAGAAAGAGTACCTGTGTCCTAGTTGTCAGGTTTCCCACAGTGTTGTTTAATGGGCTGTTCTTACTCTCATAACCAAAGTGAATGCTTTTGAGTGATCTACCTGAATCATTATTTACTGTGTAAAGCTGGGAGAAGTTGATAGTGGATTGACATTGTGATACAAGTCTAGACATTGTCTGGAGTTGTGTTTGTGGTTTAAATGCTTTTTACATTCTCAGTCTTACTCTGATAGCTTTTGCTATTGGTTGTGACAGCATCTTATCTACCAGCATTATTGTTGAGATGTGGGGACACAACTCGACAGTGGAAGAGGCAACAACACAGGCACTCTGACCGGTCTCCAGTTCAACTTGATTTGAACCACTTATAGCGAAAAGTATGACACTTGGTTGTTTGCTTCATTATGTACATGCTCATTGACATCTACCATAAGTACAATAGGTCAATTTATACCTAAATTACTTATACTACGTCCACTGGGTGTTTTTTAGCACACAGTTTGAGTAACTGTTTCAGTGGTTTGTTGAATTGGACTTTCAAACCTGTCTGTTTGCGTGTGTGTTTTCCCTTTGTGTGCTCATCGTGTTATGTCCTTATATCTCAGCAGCTGGTGATCAAACATGTTGTCATAACCGATAAGATAATAAAAATAAGATCTTATTTGTGAAATTTCTCTCCAAACTCATCTCATCTTCCCTCCGTTTTGATTACATTTTGTAGAGAGCGTCTGTGTACCTTTTACTGCTCAGAATAGTCAACCATCTTAGAAATGGACAAAATACTGTATACTCATGTTCTCCTTACCTCTGCTTGTAGTCGCTTGCTGACACTGAAAGGGCCAAGTGAACGGCAGCAGAGAATGGCTGCAGTGGAAACAGACAAGGAGCTCAACGACTTGCTGGATTTTAGCGCGGTAAGATCTCTCTGAAGATTGCTTAAATTTGTCAAGTATGCATCCTGTACAGTTCATTCTGTGCTCCCAGAACAACAAATTACTTCTAACTTTCTTAATTAGTCCTGAACAGTTGTTACATGTGTGTAAATGTGAATTGGCCAGATTGTTTCTTGCCCATTGTAGCTGTTGGCTAGATAGGATAGTTAAAATGACAATCTAATCAAGTTTTGCACAAGAGAAGAGCATATAGCTCAGTCTCCTTTCTCTCATTTCAGATGTTTGAGCCTCCAGTTTCAAATGGCAAAAATCGGCCGACTACACTCGGCAGCAGTCAGTTTGGAGGATCTGGTAAGACAAAAACAAATTATTTACTAATTTCTTTCATTTTTTTCTGTCTTTTTTTTGTTTTTGACTTACTTTCACCTCTATTTTCTCTCTGGTTTACTTTGTCTCTCTGGCTGTCTATTCAGAATCAGAATTAACAGATTTTCCTGTTCCTTTACCTCTTAAAATGAATAATGGATCTGTTTCTTTTGATTAAGAAAAGAAAATTTAACTTTCTCTTCCTTCCTCTCACCTAAAGCTATAGCTGAAATGTCCTTATTGGTGTGTAATGCTCCTTAGTACAGCTCACCGACAGTTAAGGAGGGCAGTAATGGGCTTTTAGAGCTTCTTGTTGTCCTACTACTCAACCCCCATTCATTCATGTTGTTTTGAATGGTAACAGAAAAGGGATTGTTCCCTTTCTCCACTTTTTTCTCATGAATTGTGTTTCAGATCACAGATTATTGTAAGGAACCTAAGAAAAGATTGCCAGGTTATTTTATGTTATGTAGATTAGGCGTCATCTCCTCTACATTTCCTCACCCTCGCCCTGCAGGTGTCCCTTCCCTCACCTTCTCAGCTGTTGCCATTCAATCACTTAAGTACAAAGGCAGAGGGTGGGGGTTTATGGTAACAGCCTAATTAGTCTCTGTGCTCTGCTTACCTTTTGACAAAGTGTATTCCCTTGTCTTGCAATCTTGCACCCTACTTTTTGTCTTCACATAAGTAATTTTCACCTGGAGATATTATCCATCTACACCCTCAACATCATCAGATACTCTAAGCAGACTGTTTGCTTTATTTTTTTGGTGTTCCTGGTCCCTTTTTGTATTGCTGTGACACAAAAAGTGGTAAGCTTGTAAAAATGTCAACATACCCATCTCTATTCCTGCGATAGTATATCTTCTTGCCCTACAAGCACCTTTCTCTGTCACCCTCGTGTCTCTAGAAGTGCAGTAGGTCTATCTGCTGGCAATGGAAATGAAACAGGATATTGAAGCTAAGATGAAAGACAAGGCAAGCAGTGACAGGGTGGGGTATAGGGGGCTCTGTTTCTTCTATTCACTTGAGGGCCACTTACATGTTCTTTTGTCACGGCAAGGTGTGTGCTTACAATAGAGAAACATTGATGTTATCAATCCAACTGCTGCTCGTGGTATTGTCCCTCATCCTTGAAAGTATACTCCCCCCAAAATTTGTCCTTTGAGTATCAAACACTGGCCCTTGCTGGCTGTAAAAAATGTTTTTTCCTTCCTTATGAATAAAAGCTACTGTGGTCTGCTTTAGTTCATGTTATTTACTGTGGGTTTCCATAGTGATCCATGAAAATGGGTATAGCACCAGTAAATTTAGCCATACTTTGGCAAAACAATGATAATTTGTGTGTTTTTAAGGCTTTATTGCAGCATGCATGTATCTTTATATTTTGAAATCTCCTCAAATAGACTTCATAAATGCTAAGACTGGATGTAAAAATCAAACATCACATCATTTTGACTATATATCTCGATATTGTGACATTTTTTTAGTGATGGCTACTTTTACAAAATATAAGCACAATGACTAAGTAGGTAAAGGCAAGTATTAGAACAAGTAGAACAGTCTGATAAGTTCAGAAAATTACATCAATTTACTGTAATGCAGCCATAATGCAGCCTTTAAAACCAGGAAAAGGCAACACTTATGCCATATCACAATATAACAATATAATATAGATATATTGCCTACATGTACTTTGGATGTTTGATAGTTTTTATCCCATTATGTCTGTATGGTATTTACGAAGCTGGAGTCAGGAAGAAATCAGCTTAGGTTAGCATCAAGCTAACTGGATGGTGGGGAATATGGCCAGCCTATAAGCTAAGGGTGCCACCGATCGTCATCGGTCAATATTCATTCTTGTTTGTTTGGTGGGTTATCTAAATAAAGGCCGATCAGAAGAGCTAGTGAGATAAACACATGAGACAGTTTCTGTTCATGCTGCTAAAATGCCACTGCCGGGTTCGAGACTAATGCTATCCTGTCATTCCCCTGTCAGGGACGACAGAAAATGTGCTTGGGACGAGGAGAGTATCGTTTAGCAAATCATAAACTGAACTGACAACTACTGTCTGCTCTGTCTACAGCAGAGTGCTACCTCATCATAGTTACCCGTCTCTTCACAGCGCTGTATTGGTGCTGTAGTTAGAATTGCTAGCTGTTAGCAGCCGATGAGTAGCAGATACCATGCTGTATCCAGAGACACTGCACAGAGGTGCTAGCCAGATGGATAAACTATTGTTTGACAAGAAATGGCACGTGACTTTCTAATTCTGTTGTGTTCATTTCTGTGTGTCTACAAATCTTCTCACTCTCAGAAAGAAAGCCTATTTCCCAAAATGTTAAATTTTAAACTATTCCATCCAGCATACAACCAAACCTTTTGCGTTTGCATTACCTGGGATAGGTCAGAGATGTAAAGTGGCATATGTGGGTAAAAGATCATTTTCAGAGAAAAGGGCACCTCCACAATGATTCATGTCTGTCTATGTGTACTAAAGTTGTAAATAATATTCTGTTAATCAGGTTACTTACTGCTGAGTGATAGTTTCAAAGAACCTGACTTGGTCGAACTGTAGCCCTGCTTTTTGTGGAGCAGCTGCCACGTGTTTTCCTTATAGAGTTGGTTAAATAGTTTTTTCCCCAGTATGGTTAAGGTTTGGGATATGTGGAGGTTTAACATGTGTGGCTATGGGGAACCTCCCTCTTAGAGCCTTCAGTGATGATAATATCTCTGCTGTGGTGTTACAGTATGTGCCTGTTCAATCCCTTTCGCTCGTCAGTTAAAGTAATTGTCAGTGCACTTTCATTTTTTGGCCTTTGGAAACTGAGAATCCTAAAATGTATTTTTAAAGTTTGGTAAGGGCTGAAATGCAGAAGAGGAGGAGTTCAAATTTGCATGAAATGTTTCATTTCCAGACAGATGTGTGAGTGAATCGCAAAAAATAAACTGACAAGTAGATTTTCTGTTTGAAAGTGGAATTTCTGGCACTTATTGCTGTTGAAATTTATGTAAGTTTCACTGTGACAGAACTGGGGCATTTGAAGCTGTATTTGTTAGTGTGTGAGAGCACACTTGTGTTTGAGAAGTCTCCGGTGACTCACAGGTTAAAACAGCCAGCCGTGTGTTATTGTACATTGTTCAGTATTTCATTAACAATGTTCACTCTCTTGAGATTTGATCTGACATCATGCTTTGTGTCTGCGTGACTCACTTTGCCAAGGGAAGGAAGAAGGTGTGTGTAGACAAAAAGGCACACTCAGTTATAGGTGCCTGGGGCAGTGTGCCTGTAAAAACCAAGACATGTCTGCAAGTTTGGTCAATGTATGTGCTGGAGTTTTGCTCATGAAGCCTATGACTCAGGCTAGCTGTCTGTTCCCAGTATCTCTTCCTGTGTAATTATAGACTAGCCATGCTTAAAGGGGCGTTGCATGCTGGGAGGAGAAGTGCATTGGGGTTCACCAGAGAATTTGTCTGATGTTACTCACCCTTTTCTTTCATTTTTTCCCCTTTCCAGTCCTGTAAGTCTGTCTGAGTAGTAAACTACTCATGGTTTCCTCAAGGTTTGGCACTCATGGAAATCATTCTGTAAATAAATATCTCTGTAGAAATCTAATAGTGGTGGTATTTAATTATAATCATGATTCATGATCCAAATGGTTTTCTTAGTTTTCTCCCTAGACTATAGCCAGAAGTGAAATGGCCTATGAATTACTTCTTTTGAACTATTAAAACAGAACAATTTTTTAAGGACAAATCCTTTTTTGCACAATCTCCTCATCCCCCATGTTGCTTGCTACAATACAACTCATGTTACATGATTTACAAACTGTCTTCCAAAGGAGAGCCACATAAAGTAATTAGTTTAATCAGTATAGCTGTGTTGTTGGCTATATCACTTAATTGGTAAGTTTGTGTCGCGCGGATCCGCAAGTCAATGAGGTTATGCAAAGTTTGGAAACAGACGTAGGAGGACATTGAATACCACGATCTCTATGATTCACCTGAAAAGTAGATTGTAGATGCCTTTAGGGTCAATCACGATATAAAATTGTCCGATTGCCCACTCTACATGATGATTCTTGCCGTAACAGCAGTGCGATCTGTTGTGTCTGTTCCAGTGTTCCCAGTTTCTCCCCACAACTGTGTAACCACACAGGCCGAGAGGGCAGAGACAAAAACGTTAATGTGTGTGTGAGTAAGAGGAAAGCGTAATGTGGTGAAAGAAAAAGCAACACAGATGCAAACAGTAACTAGACCAGAATAAGTCTGAATCAAGGAAACCCACTACTGAGATAGTGAGGAATAGGAAACAAACTCATCCAACCCGAGTTTTGAGAAAAAACATTGTGCTCTTTGTGTTTCATGTTTAAAACACATGATAATGATTTTATAATCCTTTCATTATAGCTAGGGGTACTAGGGCAAATGGCTAGGTGGCTACAGGCCTGTTTTCTGATGTTTTTTCAATGTTGTAAAGACATAAATGTTTAAACATCTGCTTTTTTAAACAGATCTAATGCAGATGTTTAACTGTGGAGTCTGTCATCCTCGTGAGCACATTCTTTTGTGTTAAATGGGACAATTAGATTAATAAACCACAACATTTTGCTCAAAGGGTCACATTTTGAGGTCTGTTTTTATGTTTAAAGATAATGATGACTGTTTTAATTATTTACATTTCAAGCATATTAAGAAGACCTTTATCTCACCACAACAAGAATCACACAAGCAAGGCTCAAGAAAACAACTTAGACACAGCTTGGAATTCAAAGGAGAAAACAAGAAGTGGTGTTTTCCTGGACAACATTGATAAGATAGACCGCAGTGAGCAGAACAAGTGAACTGTGACATTTCCTTTACAGTATTCCTTCACATAAATACTTTGAAGGCAGTTATTTGTTTCAATCTAGTCAACTGAAAGGGCCTCCTCTCTACCAATCAATGTGAAATAAAGACATAAAAGGAGTCTTAAAAGTCACAAAAAGCCCCAACAGTTGTTAAGTTGGCGACGGCAGGTAACATCACTGTGTTGGCACGTTACATACACAGTGTATGTGATACAGTGACCAGAATGATAGATACCCCTGTGTAATCTCACTATTTACTCTACAATGGGCCTAGTTCATCCTAGGCTCGCTCTCCCATGTCAAAAACATTAATCCCATATTGCTATTCCTTCAGGTGTAAATATTAACATTCATCCTCCCATTATTTCCTCCACACGATTCACTGATTCCATTAAATTTGTTTCCAAATTCATACACAACACCTGTTAAGCCTACTCTTTAGTGCCTGGAAAGAGCTGCCCTGACATGGCCACCCTGATGTCACCCATTTGCTTATGGACTACCGTTTTGAAGCCTCAAATTTGGCCTTAGCAATCGCCATCTTCTCTTTTTCTTAGCAAAACGTGATTGTGTTTGGATGAGAGAGTTGAGCACGGGAGAGCGAAGGGTGGATCTGAGAGAGAACCCAAGGATACTTCGCAAATGCTAAGTTATCGGCTAACGCTAGCACTAGCCAGCTAACTGTGTTAGCCAGATGTATCTGTAGTTCATGTTAACTGAAATATTAAATGATATGCTAATGTTGGCTTCCTCTGGAAAAAATGAAGAGCCAACTTCTCAGACTGTCATTTAGAACAACTGAACGCAGAACAAGACATTACTGGTCGCTGCTGGTAGGTAGCCATGGCCTAAAGCACACCCTGCTTTATTGTCTGTTTTTCTCTAAATGAGACCATACTTTACAAAACGAACATCATACTGTATTACAGAAGCTATTGAGACCATAATCGCAATAGGAAACTGCTGACTGAGGTAATGAATCAAGTTGGAAGTAGGGTCAATTTCTCATTGACTTCCAAACAATCAGACATTTTTTTTCATCCAGTGGAGTCACCCCAATACGGAAATGCCTCAGACTTCCCAGAGACTACAGTCACTTTTTTATACAGCCTTTGATTCTCATACAAGAGGAGTTGTGGATTTAGTCTTGTCCCTTTTTTATATCCTGCTATTTGTGGAATAAATGGTGACATTTCTTTTTCTAGTGCCTTCTAGCACAGTCCTGCGAAATATGGGGAAACCACACGTTTGTGTCTTGCTATTTAGCGTTGAATCTTTTTTATTTTTAAGTTTTCTGATATGCCACATGGCTTTGCGCTTTGATACTGTATTCACCCAAATTAAAGCCTGTTCCACTTACGTAAAAAACGTTCATTTTATATGGCAGTACTGTTTGTTTGAGACGGTAACTGGCTTATTTTTAATTAACTATGAATAACAGAGTTAGTAAAATAGGCTCCTTGAATATGCTGCCTATGAACAGCTTCACCCTTAAAATCCTACTCGTAATCCACATCTCAACAGCAGTGTAACGCAGTCGCAAACACTAAATATTGAATCGGAGCTTTTCTTGTCCGTAGCTTGGGTGCTGACGACTTATTGCGGAAACAAATGGCTCATGCATTTTCTTTATCGTCTTTGATTGACGTGCAGAGTGACTGTCAGCCATAGAGAGGGGACAAGACATTGTCTCCTTCATCTCTTATTCTGCTGGTGTCGTGCGTATAGATCACAGTTGTCACGGCAATCTAGCAGCTCTCAGCGCTGTGGACCCATCATTCTGTTCTACTGCTGATCCTGTCATGATTCTAGACCGCCTCTACCCCCCTCCCCTCTCCCCTCTCCGCTTTTTAATTAGACAACAAAACAAAAATATGAATATTCATAGAGCTGAGCTTCATTAATATGCACAATTATGCAAATCAGCACACAATTAAGCTTCAGCTTTCCCCCAGAGATGCTGTGTTGCAGTACGAGAGGAGATTGAGAGAAAGGGGACGGGCAGGAATTTCTGCTTCACCAATCTTTAAAATCACTCCTTTCAAACACATTCACCTCTCTGAAAGCTGGTGTGCGCCGGCCTTGGACAAAGTGTGTCAACTATGTAAGATTGAGACCTTGCGTCTGTGTTAAGGTGAAGGTGTGGGCCAAATGTGAGAGAATGAATGGGGGATGAATGACTGTTGCCATGGAAAATGTAAAGGAGTGGAGTGGGAGAATGAAGAATGTCGAGGATGATTCTGGGAGCCTCATACTGGGTGTTAATTATTCAAACTTCCTACAGCTCATATCCACGCTATGTGACAGCGCTGTCACTATGCTGTCTCTGTGTGAGCTGTGAAGTGAAGCTCTTCAATGAAGGTTACTTCGAGCAGCTTGAAAAACCTGTATCAAAGCAGGTCAACTTCATCATTCTCTGAAGTTAGACTTGGTTTTGCAAAGCTTAAGCGTAAATCCCTGTGAAGAATGTGACTGCCTTATAGTGGTTGATAGGCCTAACCCAGTTCTTTGTCTTCCAGGTATAGATGAGAGGAGTGGGTCCAATCAATGGGGGCCAGGACAACAGAACAGTCCATCTTTCAACCAGGGAAGGGTACGGTTTACCTTCACTTACTACACTAAATCTGACCATGTAGACGTCATGCTATTGAGCTTGAATAAACTGCTATTTGTGACCTGGTTCCAGACCCTTAGTTTAACACACCTGACTGCTAAGATCAGCTGCAGATTTTTGGATTTGACAGGAAATCAAGATGGATTACACACATGAAGAGATATTTCACACATGATCTTTAAACAACATGATCTTCAAACAACAGCAAAGGCTTTTGAGAGTCAGCTGCAAAACGACATCATGCCCACAAGCTAACTTTGGGATGAGGGAAGTCATTAGCCAAATTCCTATCCAAATGTTGAACAAATTTTGAACAAATCCTCTGAAACTGGGAAAAAGAAAATGACAATTAATGTGGGTTTCTGAAACTGCTTTTTGTTGTGTTTTCCCTGAATTACAGCATTTCAACTCAGGTTAATTTATGGATTATTTTCTTGATTAATCGATTAATGTTTTGCTGTATGAGATGTTGAAAAATTGTGAAAATGTCTCTGTATTTTCCAAAAACCCAAGATGACCTTCTAAGAAGCCAGAAAATATGGCCATTAAGAAGCTTGAATCAGAGAATTCTCAAACGATTCATTGATCTTAACATTTTTCACAATTTATTTAGTAGTTGCCAACTAATTAATTAATTGTGCAGCTCTTTGGCACACTTATTTTTTCAGTCTGTAGGGCTGCCCATGACCAGACCTTTCTGACATACATATCAGTCTGTCCACACTCACACATTATTTCCGTACGCACACAAAAACTGTCTGTCATGACATGAAATATTGGTATAAGTGGTTTTATTATTTCTAGTAATACTGTATCGGCTGAGGAATTCCATTTTCCAGCCTTTCATCTAAAACCCAAGCCTGCCACAGGGTGACTGAGTTAATCCTCATTGACCAATGCACATGAACACACAAGGGTTTCCTTTCAATTCGATTTGGTGTGAAAGGGGTTGTTAGTAATGGAATTTCTTTATTTTGTATTTTTATATCCCTAATGCCTCTGCTGTCTTTCCCTCAGGGTTATGGAGAAGAAGGCCTTTACAGTGAGCAAGAGGGCATTGCCTCTGGCCCCATATTTGGACCAGGGATTGTTGGTAAGAATGTGTAAACTAAATGTTTCTGTTACAGACCAAAGAGAATCAAGGGAGTTCTGGCCTGTGTTTCTAATAGAAGGACTGATTAAAACAACACAACTTTATATCAATTGACTGTGTGACTCAACCAAAACAATGAGTTGTTTGTTGTCTCTGTTGTTACAGAGCAGCTGCTCACAGGTTCGAACACTAATGTACCACTTTAGGGTAAAACATATTTATGCTTAGGTAGCAATGGGTAAAGGGAGCGAGTGATCGGGGAGGATGTGGAGGAGGGGTTCGTTCGTGTGTTGCAGTTTGTGTGTTCAGGGCAGGAGGGGGTTGGGGGGATGTAAAGGGCACCCATGCACAAACAAGGCTCTCCCTCGGGACCACGGTAGCCTATAGCTCTCCTCTGTTTAACTGTCAGGGGAGGGGACAGAGGTTGGGCACAATTGCCCCTGAACCATTTATAATGGGCCAATTTGTTGTTGTTTTGCTGTCCAGAGCCATAAATACCATACATCATCATATACACTCACACAGCAGATGGGAGGCACCCAAATGGAGAAAGGGGAATGGCCAGATTGTGATTTAATATTGACATAAACACCCAATTTTCACGATCATGACCTGATTTTTATATCCCTTTCTCCTACCAGGGAAGGCTGAGCGAGTGCCATACTCGTCATTTGCAGCACAGGTAAATCAGTCAGAAAGGCAGTCATGCTCTTGGAGAAATCCTGTCCCTCAGTCAGTTTTCTTTTCCTGCATCTCTCTGATTTGACTTCCATAATCACTGCTTTCTTTTATATTGTCTTTAGCAGGGCTTTATGCCCAGCGAGATACCCATGCCCAGTCCCAATGCCATCTCCCCGTCTGGCCTGAAGTCCAACTCCCAGTTTTACTCCTCTTATGAGGGAAACAACCCTCGCAGGAGACCTGCACAGGACCCCATTGGTAAGATTTTAAAGGATCACTTCAGGCATAGTGTTGAACACATTTGTCACAGATTTTATTTCAGAAAAAGTTTCCTTTGTTCTGGTTTATATTTAGGTCTGCGTATATCATCACTTCTCCTGCTGAGGTTTTTTTTAAAGCGTTTGAGAAATCTCACTTCTTCTTAGTTAGAGACTGAAACCGCTGTGAGATCTCAACGAGGAAAGTCACTGAATAACATCAGACTAAAATACCTTTTGATTAGGCATTAATGAGTAGTCACAAGACAGATGGATAGATTGGTTCAGCAGGACTTCAGAAGGAAGGGGGTTGCATAAATGAATCCCTTCATTGGTGCTTGTATTCCACAATAAGTTAACATTTTGTGTGTGTTAGCATGCTTATTCGATTTCACTCTGTCTTCCTTCTCTCAGAATCGCAGCCAAAAAAGATCAGGAAGGTGCCCCCTGGCCTGCCCTCCTCGGTGAGTGTTAGCATCCAGAAACGTTGACGCCCTGAACTGTATCTCAGCCCTCACAGTCAGTCCATGGGAGCCCATGTTTTTGTGTTTTACGACCCGTTTTCACATTCCATTTGGCATCTTAAGCCTCTCCTTGGCTCGCAAAGCAGCAGAATAGCTGCAATACAGGACTTCCAGCTCTTACAGCTGTGTATCTGCACCACCGAAGTTAGAAAAAAAAATGAAAAAAGGAGGGGGGGGGGGAAGCCACTCATTCACCCAGTCGCTCATTTGCAGCATGTATTTATAGTGTGTTGTATTTGCGGGCCCTTTACTTTACGGCCACATTTCTTCCCCTCTGCCAAGTATACTCGTTAGATCACTGAAGGGAATTCATACTGGGGTTTGATGGTTCTTACTCCACCTCGTTTTTTTCCCTCCCATTCTCGCTCTCTGGGCACCCTATTTCCTCCTCTTCTCTGTTTCTTCCTTCCCCCCTCCTCCTTTCTACCCCACACCCACACGCCTCCTCCCTCTCCTTCCCGCCGCCTCCCTCCCCTTTCTCCCTCTCTCCCTCCCCCATCCCTCTATCCCAGCTGCCAGTGGAGTTGGCTGCCATCCAGGATTCGGCAGATGGTTCAGTAATTAGGAGTGCATCTCTCCGTTCCCTCTTCTCCTCTCCCCTCTTTTTCCTCTCCTTTTTCTCTCTGTTTAATCAAATTACAGAAGAAAACTTCAGTCCATTTGGATTTGAGTTTTGCAGACACAGTTTGATACTTGCTTTGCGTCTAGAATAGTCTTGATTGAGAATGATACGGTGGTTCAGAACACTGTTTCCTTTATATCCATTATACCATGCACCAAATCCAACTGCATCTCCCGTTGTGTGGCCACGTCTCACTGTGGTAAAGAGTGTGAATTATGTATCTGTAAAGCATTTTCAGGCGGTTTGTGTTTAACAGGGTACTATATAAAAGCACTACAGAAAAGGGAGACTGAGCCCAATAAAATCACTGACATTGCACATTCAATACATGATGCTCAGTGCTCCAGTCTGCAGAAATGTTGCAACAGCCTGTTTATTGAATTAAGTAATAAAACCAGATACTAAAAGTTGATTGTAGCCTAGACAAAGCACATACTGTTAAGAGCTGTGTTTATTCAGGTATTTAATAAACACATCTTCTTTTTTAAATGTTACTGAGGTCCTAGTACTATTGTCCCCAGCAAACATTCGTACGAGTATCTCGAAAGAAACATGCCACATTCAGGGTCTGTTTACACGACAATGGTTTTTGCATAAAATGGGAAGCTTTTGTTGCATTTAGGCCGTTCGTTCACATGACAACAGCGTTTTGCTGGCTTGAAACCGGGTTCCAGTGTGTAATCTTTTAAAAATGCCACCCTTACCTTCGTCGTGCGCACAGGCAACATGCAATTCCTGTGAAAACAGACGACAAGGCCCTGCTTCATGAATGTCAATTATGTTTTCAGCCTGATAGCCATGTGCAAATAGGACAACAAGAACAATGGCAGACTATCAAGCTTTATTTGTGCTGCTAACTCTCCTGACTTTATTACGGCAGTAAGTGTAGATTTGCTGCACCATAACTGTGACGTGATGGCTCACCGCTCTGCAGAAGAAAACGTTTTTTAGCAGGCGTGTGGTGTTACTCTGTGGTGTTTAATTGCAAAGTTGTACTGCCAACTACTGGCCTGGCCTACATACTGCAGCGTTTTCAATCGTTTTTTTACAGATCTGAGTGCACAAGGATCATTTATTACAACTTTGGTGTATGAAAGCGGAACTTTTTTAAAAAACGCAAAGGAAGAAGTTTTCAGTTTAACTGTTGTCATGTAAAGGGGGCCGTAGTATGTACTGCGTATAATTTATGCCACAAGTTACATACACCATGTGGTATGTTTACAAGCAATAACTGAGCAGTTTCACTCCTTTTTCCCTCTATAGGTTTATGCACCAGCCTCGGGAGAGGACTTTAACAGGGACAATGCGGGCTACCCGGCCTCAAAGGCAGGAAACGTCTACCCACCTCCATTCTACATGCAAGGTCAGTGAGTTTGCCTTCAGAACCTCCTCATGTTCATTCTGTTGGACTGAAAAGTTCAGCCTGATTGAGACATATGAGTAAATGTGTCACACACCAACATTGATAAAAATTGCCTGGAATATTCTTTTATAGCCAGTATCGTTGTGAAGTTAGTTCCCCATATTGTGGTCATGGAGGTCCATATGAAGCTAGGTGCTGTAGCTGTATGCCAGTGAACACCCTGTGGTGCATGGGTGCTGAATAGTGCATCACAGTTGAATGAAGTCATCACAGTAATGTGACATGTCTCATATGTGGCCTTCATTGTCTCCTCGTCATCTCCTGTGGCTGGTTACCCCTCGCCCCCACCTCACCCCCTCTGCTGGATGCCCCCTGACAGAAGGCCTCCACCCGCCCTCCGATCCATGGGCCTCTGCTAGGTCGATGGTTCAGCCCGGTTATTCTGCCATGCTGGGCAACTCCCCCCATCTGAGCCAGCATGGTCCCTTCACTGCCATCAACCCTCAAGACAGACTGGTGAGCTGTGCCTTCACACTTTGGACTTGTTTTTCTATGAAGGCATAATGAGGTCTTTGACACTTTTTGACTAATGCATCATTGAGGCTTTTTTTTTTTTCTGGCTGTGCATTTAAATCATGTGGTGTCTTTGCTTCTAAGAAACGGCAGCCCCTGCCCCTCTCTCCCCAAAACTACCCCCTGCATGGCAGTGAAGTGAGCGGGGCTCATCCCGCTGGCCTCCACTCTGGCTCCAGCAGCTTTGGAGTCCCCAGCCACACACCCCCTATCGCTGGCACCGACACCGTTATGGGTAACCCTTTTTATTGAGTGCTCTTTTCTTTGTGTTTGCTCTTTATATTTTCATTCAACATTGTAACATAGAAAATGTATTATTGTGCATAGGATCTTATTGAAATGCTTTTTTTTCTTCCCCAAAAGCCAATCGTGGAGCAGTACCTGGAAGTTCAGGTGATGAGATTGGAAAAGCCCTGGCATCTGTAAGTAGTAGTACAATACTTAAAATGTTCTATATAATCCTCTTTCTGTAGCATAATATTTGTAAAAGATTAAGCTGTTATTTAAAAACACATCTCGTTTGTCCAGATCTATCCTTCAGATCCAAACAGTAATGCCTTCCCTCCGTCCCCGTCTACTCCCTCTGGCTCTCCGCAGGCTGTATCAGGTGAGGGAGTAGCTCAAGTCTTTTTTTTCTTTTCTTTTATTTCCGGAGGCTTCAAGGTCAACTGACTGTTTTGTGGTTTTTGTTTGTTCAACATAGGTTCTTTCCTGTTGTGTAAGGGATGATACATATTCAGAATAAGCCTGAATGGTTCTTGGTGACAGTGTAGCTCCATCTATTGGGTCAAAAGTGGAAGTAAAACATTATGTCAGAATTGTTGTGTATTGAGGGATCTTGACTTCCTCGTGTGCAGATATTTCATCATGATATGAATCAATGCTATTGTGATATGTATAACTTTAAATACATCACATGGATGACTGTATAAAGAGTTACATTTATCTTGCCATCCGCTGGACTCTGCTGTTGATACTCTCAGTTACCAATTTAAGTTAGAAACTTACAAGTGATCACCTTGGCTGCCAATCTGAAAACTTATACATAATATCTAATGTCTGAATTTGAATGGTTTGCAAAATTTAAATGACCCAAATAGTTTTTTTCTTCTCTCACCTGTGTCATTGAGTTCACCCAGACCGTTTTCTTGTGCTGGCACTGAACAAACATAGAACGGAGATAAGTTTGGCACGCAATACTATCTTGACATGTAGGTCATCTAATTTAGCAGTAAGCTAGTTGTAAGAAACGTCTCACCTATTTACTGCAATCTGTCCAAGATTGAAAGGGTACTTCTGTTGGTATTATGTCTATATTTTTTATTAAAATTTCTTCCATTTAACTCATGGGTTAGGGTTAACCCTGAAGTAAACCCTAACCCTTCACTTGATCTTTCAGGCACACTCATACACAAACTCTCTCACACACACACCAACTATCCAAATATAACTCATGAGAGAGGAAGGGAAAATACAGTAAAAATAAAAAGAGGGTGGGGTCACTTCCCCATTTGTCTCTGCTGAGTTCACACATGAGCTCATCACGAACTTCATCCATCAAATACTGCTGCTGGCACGACGGGAGACGAGAGGAAATAGAGGGGATAATCCTGATCCCAAAGAAAAAATGAAATGAGGAACTACCTCACTTTGAAATTGCGCATTTGATTCATACAAAGCATTGCTGACAAATACATTACATATCTGCTGTATTTACATTTGTTTCATATCCCCTTCACATCAGTTTCACATCTTTAAAAATTTATCAAAAAGCATGTTTTTCACCCACTGTTTCTCTCACATAAGCATCATTTATAGAAGAACAGAAGCTTTCAGGATGTTAAAGGACATCATTTTTCCTGCATGTGGTTGGCTTAAAACAGCAAAATGTGTGCGTAAACTCTACTGTCTTTAAATGAGTGCGCATCACATATAGCATTTAACCAGAATTTGCTTCAAAAATACGTCAGGAAAGTAGGCACAAGCTCAAGCCCCGGTTGCATCAATCATCTGCTCTGTAGTGTTTAATAGTAAGACACGAAGAGCTCATTTCCAGGAGTGTTTCTCATTGAACAACCCAGCCCTCACATTTCTGGAGTGTGGGTGGTGGGAAGCCAAAAAATTTAATATAGGGTATCAACAAACATCCACTACTGAGTGTTGAGCATTCCCTGTGTGTTAAAATGTTCATATCAGTTTAGAGCATACATCCGGCTGATACAGTGAACATGGGCAAATGTTCCCTGTGATCTTCTTTTCTCTAGGCTCTGCATCCCAGTGGACTCGGTCCTCTGGCCAGGCCACACCTTCACCCAACTTTGATGGTGGAATTCAGTCCATGGTGAGTCAACATGTCTATTTTATTCTCTTCAGTGTGAGGCATGCAACCAAAGATTGTTGAAGTAGATCACAGAGATATTTACAGGCAGCTTACATGTATATTTCTGCAGTCTCATCGTCCGCTGTTCTTCATTCTCTGTAGGCGAGTAAAATGGAGGACCATCTGGACGAAGCCATCAACGTTCTACAGCGTCATGCCAGCGGACAAGGAGTACCAGGCCTGGCTGAAATGCACAATCTGCTCTCGTCTGGCTTAGGTTTACCTCCAGCCTTCACCAGCGCAGCACTTGGACTGGCCAGTCGCCTGCCAGGACTGGTGAGATTAATGAATATCAGCACAGAAAATCTATCCACAAATGACTGAATGAATAAAGTTGATATTTGATATTTAAAACTGAAGTAAACAGTGAGAGTGGTACACCTGTTTCTGCATCTTCTTACAATATAACTGAAACACTGATCATGTTTAAATTGTTGCCCTGAAGATGTCCGGCCACCATGAGGATTCTGGTCTGCCCTCTAGTGGAGGACCTTTGCATGGTCACCACGGCTCTGCATCTGCCCAGCCAGGCTCACAGCCTACCGGTGAGACTTCTTGGTGCTTTGCAATCTGTTTATATTTCATGTCAGAAAGGGTACTAATACTTGTCATCACTACTGTCATCACTTGACTGTTAAGTAATATTTTCTGACTCTTTTTTTGTCTCACTCAGTATCTTTCGGTACTCTTTTAGCAGGCCTGTCTGGTAGCCTGAGTCGTTCCAGCGGCGCCGATATCAAACGAGAGGACAAGGAGGATGACGAGAACTGCTCCATCACTGACAGGTCAGAGGATGAGAAAAAAGACGTGAAGCCCCGTCTTGGAACAAGGTGTCTAAAACCTTTGATTGTTTTTTCCACATAACATTTATACTTATAGATCATTGCATGAGCTTACATGGCATACAATGCTGCAGTGGTTTAAGTATAATATGTGTCAGGAAAAGTCTCTCAAACTTTCTAGATATGGCTCTTAGTCTTTACTTAAATTGTATTCAACAATAGACAGGTAGTAATGAATTTATGCCAATTATAGCAACTAGCTAGCAACTTCCACCCTATAATCATATGAAGTTGAGTGACAATACATTTACTTTTATTCAAATTCTTAAATCAGCTTTTACTGAATCAGAAAAAAAAAAGATTGAGGTTAGAGCAGTCCTTTTCCTTTTACTCTGAAACCTTTAAGTCGGACGCACCTCCAAAGATGATAAGATTTGTGGAGCTGTGCCTGTTGTCTTGGTAGGCCCCCCGAAAAGTCTTAGGTCACCCTAAATTTAATCTTTCCCATCATAAATCTTTTCTTGGAACCAATTTAAGCTCATTCGGCTTTAATAAGCCAAGAAATTGTTGGGAGCAAACCCTTCTGTGACACATCTACACCTTTTGTAGCAGTGTATGTAATTGTCATTGAGTTACTCCTTTCCATGTGATGTTAACATTGTTAGGAAAATTTATTTCACACCATAATTTTCAGTGAACTATACCCATACTGTTGTTTCCTTCCCTCCTCATTTGCAATTGGCTCTTCACTAGTCTGGATGATGGGGAAGACGATGAAGATCTGCCAGTGGAGATTAAGGTTCAGCGGGAGAAAGTGCGGAGGTTGGCAAACAACACCCGCGAGCGGCTACGTGTGCGGGACATCAACGAGGCTTTTAAGGAGCTGGGCCGCATGGTTCAGCTCCATCTGAGCAATGAGAAACAGCAGACCAAATTGATCATACTGCAACAGGCCGTTAACGTTATACTCAACCTGGAGCAGCAAGTTCGAGGTCAGTGGGTGTCCAGGGAGGAAGGAAGAGGAGGGGAAGGGCCTCTTTTACAACATAAAACTCCCACACAGCTTCACCTCCCAGCTCCTGGCATGTCCCGCTAGCCCTTTAAAAATCTTTTCAAAATCACATGGTAGTTTATTCCACTCATGGTGTAAAGAAATTATCCCTGCTTAGTATTACACTTGATGCAGTCCATCAGTAAAAATGAACAACAAAGTGACGACACTGGATAAGGAAATGAAGCTGTGTGACTGTTTTTAAGACCATTCTCCAGTTCATCCTCTGAGGTTTTCTGGTAACACATACAGGACCGCTGTTTGTTCTGATGCAGTATGTGTTGCACTGTCTTACAGTCGGCTGTCTGTGAAAATGCTTACGTGTCTCGCCACCTCACTCTTTGACTGGATTAACACATCTTTTTGTGTCCTCTCACTTACTTTTTCCACTGTTGCCTCATTGTGCTTTTATTAAACTACGAAGTCATTTTAATTTCAAATAAGATATTTCAGCATTGTGATGTCTTCTAGTCACAGCATACCTGTCTGCTCACTGGCACCCCAGCATGAAAACAGGGCTGTCTGCCATCATGCGTATTAACCTGTCTGCAGTGTGTCTTTGCTGCATGCCCCAGCCTCTAACCTCCTTATTTAACCACCCTGTACCTGAAACAACCCTCTCCATCTCTCCATTTACTCCCCGTCCTTGTTCATTTTCTTTTTACAGATAACAACAGTGGTCTCTTCTTTCTCACATTCAGATAAATACATCTCCTGCTGATGTATTTAACACGATGCCCTCAGTTTCTTCTCTTGGCTTTATTTTTTATTTTTTTCTCTGTGGCTCTTTCTATGTCGGCAGAGGGTGTTGCTTCTTCTCTCTCCCTTTCTCTCTCTCTTCCTCCTCATTACTTCTCTCATTCTGCTGGACAGTCACCATATCCCCGACGACTTCCATCCTGGACCCCAATGACCGTAAAAAAATGTTGGGCGGCCGGACTTCAGGACAGATTTATTAGATTTTGTCGTATCTTGATCTCCAATATATATGTTCTTGGCTTGAAATCATTTAGTGTCGCGCTTCCTCAACCCACAACACTTAAAGTTGTGACTGATTGACTAAATATCCATTCAGTTTAACAAAAAAAAAACCCTTCCGCTCACTCTCCTGCAACACAGCCCCACTCCACTGGGATCTTCTTGGGCAAATAGCTTGAAGTTACCATGAGACATAGACATACATAAAAGATTAAATATATCCAGTAACAGAACAAGGAAGTTAAACTCCCAACTGGAGTATTAGTGAGAGCATCTAGCCTAGGTTCAGTGAGGGTTGTGATTTGGGTTTGCTAACCAGCCCCTCCAACCCCCCCACACTTCTCCTCCTGGCTGCAGCGTTGTCTCTGTGACTGACGAGAACCTGACCACCGAGGAGAAGGAGCAGAGGGAGCGTGAGCGCCGACTGGCTAACAACGCTAGGGAGAGGGTGCGCGTGCGCGACATTAACGAAGCCTTCAGAGAGCTGGGCAGGATGTGTCAGGTCCACCTGCAGAGCGACAAGGCCCAGACCAAGCTTATCATCCTGCAGCAGGCTGTCCAGGTCATACTGGGCCTGGAGAAGCAGGTGCGAGGTAGGTCAGCCAATACAGGAAGGTCTGATCCATGTAGACAACCAATCGCCTCTTATCATAGCTGGATAAACGTCGCCAGGAAAGTCTCTTCTTTAATTTTTGTTCTCACCTGCTGTGACGCATCCACCTTGGCTTTCTGTTTGCTATTTGCTGATATCACTTTGAGAAATGAGGAAAAAAGGAGAAGAAAGGGAGGTATAGAGGAAGTATGTCCCTGCTTTTCTGCCAAATGCTCATCCTACTTTTCATTTTCCTGCTTTCCCTTGCTTTCCCCTCGTCTATTTTTGACCTTTTGTATGTTCAAAACTCTTTAATGCCTTAAAAGTTTTCTCAGGGCGAAGCATTATTAAACACTTCCCTCCTGACTCTTTTTAATCTGTGGATGTGTCCTTTTTTTCCCCCCGAAGAGCGTAATTTGAATCCAAAGGCCGCCTGCCTCAAGAGGAGAGAGGAGGAAAAAGTTTCAGGTGTTGACCCCCAGATGCAGCTCGGTGGGGGTCACCCCGGAATGGGAGGAGATGGACATATGTAATTCTCAGGTCAGTCTACAGAGTCTGTACAGTGGAGTTTGGGATGCCTGGAAGAAAATATAAACAATGTAATCTCATGAAATATGTTAAATAATGTCGTGTTGCTGTGAATAGTTATGTCTCTTGCCATGGACTACAGATGTTTCTAAGCTGTACCACAGTTAAGCTAAGACACTGCACCGTCCCTGTCTAATCAACGATGAAATGGAAATTCAGAAAAATGTCATGAATTTGTATTTTCAGCTTGTTTCGTGGAAAGATACTAATTCATTCTTCTCCCTTTCTGTTGCAGTTCCTGTACAGCCCATAGAACACGTGGCCTTAATCTATCATTGTCATGCATCTCAGTGTGTGTTAATCAACTTTGGGAAAGCACACACGCACACACACCTCATTACTGACAAGGCAGGTGGCCACATTCCTGACGACGAATACAAAAGTAACAAGCACACTCTCACAGAAAGAGGAAACATTTATTAATCTTTACGTGACAATACTTAGAAACCGAGGACGCTGTTTTGGAGACAGTGGAAATTGGACATGAGGACGTCCTCGTGTGTTTTTGTAAGACATTTTGAAAAGTTGCTTTACACGTTGGGAGCAAAAACTTTTTGGATCAAATAAAACTTTTTGGATCAATTTTGCTCACGTGAGCAGAGTTAGGAATTGTATTGTTGGATAATTATTGGCATTCCCATCTGAAAAGGAGGTCTTACATTCTTCACAAGCAAAGAGGGACAGCCAGGTTTATATCTTATGATTGAACAAACCTGTTTAAGCCTGCAAGAGGCCGAATGCAAATTGTTTGATTAAGATAAAAACAGCCGTCTGTGTCCTCTCGTGATGACTGAATTACAGATGTAGGTTTGGAGACATCCGCCCTCTGACTGATCAATCAGAGAGCCTACTTCTCTTTCTGATATGCTGGTAACTCTGGTTGTATTTTTTAAATTTCTTGCTTTGGCTGTAAAGGTGCCACAGTCGCCGACTCACACGTGCAGTGGGTTGTTTTTTTTGTTTATTTTTGACTGTGGATCCCCGAGTCTTATCTCCTCTACATGTGTTATTGTCACGGCCATGCAAGCGGAGTAAAAAGACTGCCGGAGAGAGACCCTACCAGCCACACAAACACGAGCAAAGACTCGATGCGTATCCAGGATCCACAGCGATGTTGAAATCCCAACCTTCCCTCAGTGAGGCTGCCGGCGGACTCGAGCGTACAGATGTCGCATCCTTCAGTCTCAGCCACTCGAATACAGCCAGCGTCACATCAGCCTGACAGTCGAATCATACCTTAAGACACTGTTCCAGCACGGTGAACTCACTTAACACAAGTCTCAGAGCAATTTGTATTGTGGTAAAAGACATTTTGAAAAACTGAGTATTGAAAGGGATCATGAGTGTTACTGCTATCTTGTGGAGAATTTACTCAATCGCCATTGACTGACTTGTTGTGGTTGTTGCTCTGTGTTGAGCATTTTTGGTGTTTTTTTCCCCCCCTTTTGAACAATTTGCAAAGCCTGTTGTAAGGATCTTCCTTTTGTAGAATTGATTTATCATTTTTTTTATTTTATTTTATACTTTGTAAGATAGTCGTATGAGTTTTGTTTTTATCATTTGGAATGCTTTTTCTTTCTTTCTTTCTTTCGTTTGTTTACATTGTTTAAATGTAAGACGACTCTCAGTTTAGATTCCAGGAACAAAGTGAGGTGTTTTTTTTTTTTCTTTTGTGCCAGGTGCTTAGAAATGTTAGAAAAGACAAGATTATCTGGCTGTAACATCATCACATGTTGTGATATTGCTCTTTTGTTGCTTTTGAATGCCCATTTCAAAACAAACCTGTCAGGCCAGTTGTAATTGGATGTTTCTGGTATTTGCGACAGTTTCTCTTAAAAATGAATTCAATATTTTTCTTCAGCGCACCCCCCTTCTCCTCTCCCTGACATCCAGCTCTCTGATGAGCTTGTTGATGAGTTTGGAAGTGGCAGCAGGGGCGGTCTGCACAATCTGCAACATTACTCACTCTTTCATTCTGATGTGAAGCATAAAATGAATCAAAAAGGGTGGCCTTAGTCATTTTCCTGACTTTGGGAGTTTTGATAATGGTTACTCACCAGTGCCTGAATACTTCTCTGCTACATGGTGGATGATGTTGCATTTGAGGATTTTTAGGTTTTACCTTTTTATAATACAGATATATCAAAACATATATACTTCAGTAACATCTGACAGCATCTCAATGAAGAAATACACTCATTGACGCTGAACGCTTCAGTGTCTGCGTGTCATTAAATGTAAGATGACTAATATCCTGGTCTACAGCTCTGACTCAGAAAATTGTACTTAAAATTTCTCATCTCTTCTGAACTGATTATGTTAAATATAATTTCGTCCTTGACTGGCATGTGCATTGATATGTATGTACAGCTGTATGATATGTCCTCATCAGCTTGATCACTGTAAGCTGATTCTGGTATGTGACAGTATTTGGTTTACCTGTC
This sequence comes from Pagrus major, assembly GCF_040436345.1. NCBI lineage: Eukaryota > Metazoa > Chordata > Actinopteri > Spariformes > Sparidae > Pagrus > Pagrus major. The sequence continues at coordinate 26,064,685 of NC_133235.1, forward strand.
ATTTGGTCACACATCTTGCCCTATGGACTAGCCCCAAACATTTTCTTTGTCAGCTACTCTAGCCTTTCTGCAGAAGAACCTGGTGTTGTTGTGACATAAAAGGTCACTACTGAAGACTTTTATTTCTTCACATGAAAAGTATCAAAAGACGCACCTGATATTCTTTGTTAACAGACCCCTTCTGTCCTCCACAACGGATGACCTGCTACAGATCTCTCTGTCTTCAATCATGTTTGGGGACAACATCTATGTAGGCTATGTCCTCAAAGTGCCTCCTGTTTCCTATTTTTTATATATAAAGTAGATATTGAGAACTGTTGTGTATATAACAGTAATGTAGCAATAAATGTGCCATTTTTAATAACAAAAACCACACGTTTATCCAGTGTCTTTATTTAAACCCACAAATGATTACCTTCCTGCAATGCAAAGTAGTGTAGTGGTTGATCTTAATATTTTATTGTGAAATTGAGTTTTTGTACCCAATTAAAAGGTACAATAGCTCCATTAATGGTTTCACTAATGCTGTGTGTGAATGAGTATGTACGCTGATTAATAACAAAGGCATAATAGATAAACTGTGACATCTTTGTTAGACCGAGACAACTCGGTAGGTGATGACACTGTGAATTGCTATTTAGTTGTATTTATGTTTTATTTCTTGGGAGCTTTTATTTTTAAAATCATCGCCAAAGGCAGAAAGTACAGTCAGTTAAATCTTTTTGGATTTTGGGGAGAGACTGAAGCTGGGAAGAGGTTTTTTTAAAAGCTGAAATGACTCCTTGGTGACGGTAGAGGGCAGTGTTACACCTGTGTAAAGCCTACCGGAATTGATTCGACGAAGAAGAAGAAGAAGAAGCACTTAACCGGAAGTACCCTGACGCTCTACGCGTAGTTAGAAAAGCAAAAGCGGAAGTCCTATTCAGCCTTTAAAGCGGCGCGTCCTCTGTTTGGAGGACTTTACAGCGACAATGATCAGCAAAATAATCGGCCAGAAGTATATCGCCATTGCCAAAACATGGTAAGATGTTTTTCTTTATCGTACAAGTCGTGAGGAAGCAGAAGTAAAGTCAAACATTGGCTAACAGCATCTCGATGTGTCCTTAGCTAACATTAGCTGTTAGCCTAGCCGAGGTCATTGCTGTGTGGACATGCTGACTTTAGCTACCTGTCAGCTAATCGTAGGCTGAAGTTGCTTAAAATGACAATTTTGAAGAAAGCATCACATTATCCTCAATGACTGTTGTATTTCCCTCTGATCACATAGTAAAAATGTGAATTTCATACCTTAATTTCCCAGTGTGAATACGTTTAATTTGAGTAGATAGCTGCTAGCTAGCTAGCTGACTGATTTCTCTTGAAGGACTGCAGCTGTTGTTTTTCGTTATAGATTAGTCAGAAAGATCATTATTCCGTTAACCATTGTGTCTGTAATAGTCTGGGATAATGTCAAAATTAATGTACCTTGAGACTTACGTCGTCTGACGAGCTAACTGGTATTAACTGATGTTTCGTGTTGACATTTATTGCACAAATAATCATTTTCCAGCTACAGAGCAACAGAAAACTCACACAACAATAACAGCTTGGCCTCTGATAGAGTCAGCATTTGTGTCTTAAAATGAGAATTACAATTGTGATTTTGAAATGATGTCTGATCATTGTTATTATTGGTGTATACACCACAACAAATCCTGACAATGCTCTCTGCTCCACAGGGTCCCAACTTTGGCTGTATGGGGCACAGTGGGAGGTGTAGCTCTGGTCCACTTCACAGACTGGCGATTGTTTTTGGATTATGTGCCCTACGTCAACGGCAAATTCAAGAAAGACGAGTAGAAGTAAGCACTTGATGAGTAAAGACAGTTAAAGCATCATCACGTCACATTACACACCTAAATTAGCTGTAGACTTGCTTTACATCCGTCCACACGTAGATTTTGTATATGTTGTGATATTGGCTTTATTCGAAATGCGAATATTTCTAATAATCAAGACAGCAAAAATGAGATAATAACAAATCAAAATGTTGCTTGCTCTAATACTCCAATGATAACTTTGTTTGATTATGCATTATTTTTCCAACTGTGGCAAATTTAGTTGGAACATGACTTTTAAATGCACACCACAGTCTACCTGCAGCAGTAAAGGTTACTGTGTAGTTGTGGTCAGGCGGTCACTTTTACCATTCACACCTGGTCCTCCCACGAGGAAAAAAATCTATTTCGGGTGTTTTCACATTCAACGCGATCGTTTGTCTTTCTTTCTTAATATGGTTTCCCCACTGTCAGTAAAATCATATCAAAGAGCGGCGTTCACTTACAGGCTGTCTAACTGATGGAAACGGGGACATCCAGTGACCACAGGCAGTACTGGGCAGAGGTTTGACCTTGTTTCAGAAATTAATACTGTTATCAAGTACAGCGTTATCTGTGCAGCCACAGCTTCAGATCAGCTTTTGCCTCCATCTGCAACTGCATTGTTGTACAAAAACTATTAAACGAACACATCACAGCAATATTTGTTTATTTCATTTAACATGTGTATTTGATTCTGAAATAACTGAGGACATCACTACAGGCGCAGGGATTGATTTGTTTGTGCGGAAAACAACTGCAAATGTTCATTTTCAGAGCAAATTGTACAGTTAAAGCACATGTAACACAGAAATGAATCTAAATGTAAAGAAACATGAAGATTTAATGTTAACTGATGGTGTGATACCCTTCATCTCCACATCATGAGACATCCTGATCTGGGAAATGCAAACTAACCTTTTTAGCAGAGGAAGCACTTTTTTGGACATTTTTTTTGTGTCAGACAAGAGTTATCAATATAGTTTAGTCTCATCACCTGGCTAACGCCATTTCAATGATGAAGCCTGACGGTGGTGGTGATGGCACACAGCGGGCACCGATGAGAGAATAAGTGGTTCAGAGACAAACTGCCAGGTAGTTCAGGTGTCAGGAGACCTGAATCCAGGACAGTCGCCTATTTTAAGACCATGGGTTGCAGCCTCGAATGAGACTGGGATGCCTTAAAAACCTTTCGACCACTCTGCAGCTTAGTTATTTGGCACAGAAACTCAGCAGTGACAGTGTTTGCGAACAGTGTTGGATCAGGATATGTGACCTTTGTGAAAATAAAAAAACAATCAATTATTGACAAATGTGTGTTGACGTGAAAGGCTCATGCTAGACAACATGACAGAGTTGTTTCTACTCTACAACCTAATGGCTTTATTTTCCCCGTCAGGTCGCTGCTGTTCATTAACACTAAGACTTCAACAATGAACAAGAACCGCTGCCGCTGGTACCGTGCAGTCCAGCCCAGTTCCATGCCAGGTCACTGTACGGTGTCATCTTCATCCTGCAGCTCAAGTCAACACTGAACTGTTCACCACCATCATCCTTATTAAATGCAACCTGGAGATGGCATTTCAACGTTCCTCAACCAGTGAAAAAGTGAATGGAAAACAGATGATACACAGACTTTTGTTTTCTTTTGCTTCTTAGTTTGGGGTCAGATATTTATTTGAATCTTCAGTCTCCTGTGTTTTGTGGATCAAACCTGAATCACAAATGGATAAATCTGTCATGTTATGTTGTTTGGGGAACAAGTAAAGTATGTGAGATTTGTCCCATGTTGTGGTCGTGTGCAGTTATTTCACTTGCAGTGATTTAAATACCGTCCTCCTGCCCTCCAGTATCAAGTCAGAGTAAAGTGTATTTGTATCCTGATGCAGCCCCATCGGTGGAGTTCTGCTACAGTTTGCTTGGACTGTCAGATTACTGAAATGTGGCTCTGATTTATTGGAATATCACAAGTGATGATAATAAAAAAATATAGGCATCAGTGATATAAAAAACCCTTAAAAGCACCAGACGGGCGTATTAAATGAGCAGCCAAACATTGTTTTTAATTAAAAAACATTTAATTTTACACGGTGAGGCTACCTTTCTTGGATTGTGTATCTGTTTTTTAAGATATTTCTATGTGAAGAAGTCTTGTACTTACTCGGGAGTAGGTAAAGGCTGCTGTGGAGTTACAGATTTATTATAAGTCACACACTTGGCGCTGTTGTAGAAGTAAAAGTTGTTTACAATAATGTAAAAGGGACACCTTCAACCAGATAAAATCAGGAATACAATTCTAAAAAGTGCAGAGATATAATCGGCTAAATGATAAATGCTACTTTATACTTCTACTCCACTACATTTAAGACAAATATTGTACTTTTTAATATATTTATTTGTTAACTTTAGTCACTAGTTATTTTGCAGATTGCATCCTGCATCAGAGCCAAAGCAGTGAGTTTTTAATTTATGTGATGTGCAATAAATAAAGAAAACAGATTAATCAGTTAAATGCTGAATATCACATCCAATAATCGGTCGATCCACAGTGTACAGTATATATACATACATGTAAATATATGTAGACTATAATTTTCTTTACTTTTTATGTTTAAGTACATTTACTATCACATACTTTTAGACTTTAAGACAACTACTATTCCCAGGGGAAGCCCATTTACACCATTTAAAGCCGAAAAAAATCATAATTATGACAAAAAGAAATATGAGAATAATGTCATAATTATGAGACATAAGGCTTAAATTATGGGATAAAAAGTATTAATATTGGGATATAACTCGAAATTATGGGATAGAAAGTTACATTTATCAATAAAAAACTAAAATTATGAGATACAGAGTGATAATTATTAGATTAAAAAGATAAATGTTGACTTTTATCTTATAATTATAATATTGTTTTTATTTTTAAATCAAAGTCATATTTTAACATGATATCTTTACTTTAACTCACTTAATTGACTCGAACCACTTATTACTACATGACTTCAGGTATTTTCCAGCCGTGGGAAGCGTGAGTCGGACCGCAGACCCACGTCATCCTGCGCGGACTAGTTAACGCGAGCGCGGCGGACGGACGCGTTTTTTCGCTCGCGGTCGTCCGCAGTCCCGGCGGAGTGATCTGCAGCCGCGGCGGAGGCTCCTGACGGGAGACAGCCGACAGATCGATAACAAACCAGAGTCGGGACAATTATTATGACAGCATTAACAGGCAGCTAGCCGGCTTCTTATCCTCTTGTAAGCCACCAACCACGAGCAAGCGAAGCTGACCGACCGGGACCATGGAGAGAAAAAGGTGGGGACTTTTTTAAATGAGTTGGAGAAAAAAAAACGAAAGTTTTCTTTGCAGGAAATGCACGCACGCATGCGACTGTTTTGCATCTGAGAGCAGCGCTTAGCTTAATGAACACGCCGTCGGTTGCCTCAACTTTGGTTAACGTTAGCTCACACGTGGACTCGGGATGGTTTTGAGCACGCTACGGGAGGAAACTTGCAGCTTTTGAACGACGGCGCTGACGACGCGGGTCGCTGCTACGCGGACGCGAGCGGCGCTGCTAGCTTGATTAGCTAGCTAAGTTTCATTGTTTACACACGCTTGACTTGCGGTGCGTCGCGGCCGAGGCACAGTTACAGCAGCAGCAGCCGAAATACGGTGTAAAAACCTCGGCTGAAGCGCGTTAAGCTCGTTAAAACCCCGACACGAGGAAGATGCTGTTGCTAAACACTCATTTATCCGCTTTGAAGGACCCTTAAATGAGCGCTTGCTTGATTACTCTCCACACGTCGTTTGTGTCACGAAGCTGCTGCTCCTCCTCCCACAAACCTCAACAACAACCTCACCTACTTTCGCTCGCTTTAGCTGACTGCACCTCCTTTTTAACGATGGTGTGGGCGGGTGTACATCTCCTGACTCACCTGTCATCACACCTGTCCTGTTGGGGCACCTTTTTGAGCAGTGTTGCCAGGTCTTGTGAGAGAAACAAGCCCCAAAAAAGCCCCAAACAAGGCGACTTCACATGAGGAGAGAGGCCACCTGGTTGATTTGTACTCTGTATACAGTTTAAAAGATGCCAGACTTTGTAATTTTATGTTTTTCTTTTTAAATCTAAGGAACTTGAACAAAACAAACCGGCCAACAAGGAGTGAATAAATTAATAAATGACCGTGAAGACACTGCCGAGTGTATCATTGAACAGTCAGTGTTGTTACCCAAAAGTCACACCTGACTAGTACCTGAATAAATTCAAGTAAATGTTAAATGCACTTTAAAGCGGGCACTGTGTAACTCTGGATAAACATGCTGTTCTCAGAGTGTCACTGTTTGAAGCTAGAAAGGTGGCAGGGTCCGCCACATATAAGCAAAGTAAAACTGTATGAAATTGTGTGATCTTTCTCTTCTTCCTCAAAACTACGTAGTGCACCTTTAAGTATCAAGTAACTAAAGTTATCAAATAAGTGTAATGGAGTAAAAAAGTACAATATTTGCCTCCGACATGTAGATGAGTTGAAGTATCAAGGAGCAGAAAGTGGACATACTCAAGTAAAGTACACGTTTCTCGAAATTGGAGTATTGTGCTTGAGTAAATGTACTTAGGTACATGAAGTAATATAATCTATTCTCAGGGATTTCAATGATAAAACTGCACTTACTATATTAAGTAGCACATTATAACTGCACACTTAACTTAACTTTCTTCCTCTCTTTGTAATAGTTTCTCCCATTTTTTGCCCACTGTGTCCTTGGTATTGTCAGGTAGCTTAAAAAAAATGCGCTTTTTAGATTTTAAATTTCCCCCTTGTTGGTTTTGTGTATGGTGGACCGGCAGAAGCAACAGGGTTGTGTGCTGATTGAGACCCGCAGCAGGACAAAGTGGGTGTTTTCGCTTTATTAACAGGAGAGAAAGGAGAAATGGGATTAAGCCCAAAGAAGCAACTACACTTGAGAAACAAGCTCCAAAAAATGCAACAGGGACTATAAATGTCTGTAAGCGACTTGACAGGAAAACAAGCGCAAAGTCGATTATAATAGGTGAACTTGGATGCAGTCGGGTGTCCTCTGAAAACCACGACAGCCTGTGAAGACGTCCATTTAGTTCAAGAAGCCATGTAAAGATGTCCAAAGCCATAATTGCTTGAATATTGAAGAGGTCCATTGTGTGCTGATGATGTGTTGTCCGTCTTTCTTTCTAGTGTAACGTTACCTGTTAAGCGTATCTTCAACAAGCCGCAGATAGTCCGCAGTCTGGGCAGCAGCCTTCACACAAATGTGAATCCCAGCCAGGCCATCGCAGGACGGTCGCTCATGACCAAAGTGCAGCGCAGCAGGCACAAGCATCTCTATGACATCAACCATCAAATCAGGGTGAGTGTCTGTTTGGTATTTATGAGGCGTTCGTGACTCTGCAGGGCTACCTGACAGGGAAAACCCCAACACAAGTGTCCACTGTGTCCTTTCAGTGATCTCTGGACGCTATGAAATTAGTAGAACAATCCCCAGTGAACATATTCACCTTCCTTGGACTTTTTCATGTAATTGAGGGTTTTTTTGTTCAAGTTTTTGACCAACAGTGGAGGGACATTTGATGATTATTACAGCCTTGACTTTATTTGAATAGGTATGTGTCAGCTACTGTAACTACATCTTGATACTGTAGTTTTTCTTCATTCTTACATGTCAGCTAAATGACATCCTGCCACAAAATCATGATTTAATTAAGTTCTGCACTGATTCATAGACTTCAGGACACATGCACATAGTGTTTAGCATAATTACTACGACCTAAAAGCTCAGTCATGTTCTTATCAGACCGTACAAATGTCTTCCTCTTTGTTTCAGAGTCTCCCACGTGCCTTTGGCTAACACTCTTTGATGTGTCACAAGACATTTTTAACAGAGGCTTTCTTTGCCACGCTGCCATAAAGCTGCAGCTGATAAATGCCCGGGCAACAGTAGATGTGTCTGTAATCAGTCCTTCATGAATTACTATGATTCATACTAAACTTTTAATAGTTGTCTGTAGTGTAGTCCTGTGGCAGTGACTGCTTTTGTCGGATGATATAATACTCCCAAAATAATTGTGGTGAACGATATTATTGTCATTCTGAGACCTCCACTGATGTGATGATAATATAACAGCGTAATGACACGAGTACACCCTTTGACGTGTATTTCCTAATATTCTGACGTTGTAATTGGAACGTGAGAGATGTATTAAAATATCCTGAAAAAATTAAACATAAATAAAACAAAACCACATTAACAAAACAATGAATAACATGGACTCTCAGGCCCTGTTAGCCAAAATTGAACTAAAATAAGTTTGGCACAGGGGTTAGACAATCATTAATTTCTCAAGAGGCAGTCTGGTGTTGTTGTTCTCAATCGGCGTTGAACCCAAAATGTTTCCAGACTGTGACGGCACCCAAGGTCTTATAAAAATAACTTGCTGTGTATTCTGACATCATATTGGCTAAATCTTGATGACAACTAATGTAAACACAACGGGCAATACCAAGGTCCGGATAAATGATCGAGCTTGTGTATATTATATGATAACTCAGTAACATAATGTATAGTAAGTCATGTTTACTGTCAAAGGCCTTTTAGTCACACCTTAATTTCTAAATCTGGGCTTGAAACCCTGAAGCTACTGAAGAGTTGCCAGAGACTGCTTTGTTCTTCGTGGGTAAACCTCTCCCACAGACGCTGTTTTATGATTGACTGGTGACAGCGCTGGGAAGGAATATTTAGTGCCTTATAAAACTGACATAGTTACAGTCTTTTATCTCTGCTGTTCATCTCAAGGAGAGATTCCTCCTTCAAACTATTCTTGAATCATGATAATCCAGTTTATTGTAATGTTCACATCGTCCCTTCACACTCCAAATAATGACATAAGGTAACAGTAGTAATAGTAACAGTAAAGCAGATGTGCACAGTAACTTCTCACAAGTCATAATCTAAAAAGGTTTTATATTTTTATAATCAGAATATTTCCCCATTAAGTCTCGTTTGTTGTCTCTCTCGAAGGCCAAGCCTGATTTAAACACGACACTACCAGTTCGACAGACGGCATCCATCTTCAAACAACCAGTGACCAAGGTAACAAATCATCCCAACAACAAGGTGAAGACGGACCCGCAGAAGGCTGTGGACCAACCCAAACAAGTAAGTCAGAGGGAAGATACACATCTTTACATTTTCTCTACACCGTTTGTTGTTTTCAGGAAGCAATAAAATCTCCATTTCACTGACGCTAACGAACAGCCAGTGAGCGAAAGGAAACTTCTGTTCCTGCGAGTAGTTTATTGTCCAAACATGTGAACACACACGGGGAATTTGACTGTTTTTTTTCTCTTAATAAACTGAAGCAGGAGTCAAACACAAGCTCATTGATTTTGATGATCTTGAGCTTCAGGTGATCGTCGTTGCAACGTGTGATGAAGCTCTCCTCCGTCAGTCCTCTGTGTTCCTCTATGACAATATGCTTTAAGTTAAAACGGCATATTTCACTACAAATTACTCACCGGGAAAAAATAAAAAAATCCCTTTTTTATTTTATCTCGTCAAAGTCCTCACTACATATGTGAGTCTGGACAGAATAAATGAATCAAGGAGTGTGGTTTGGACCTGCTCCATTTGGAAAGTGTCATGAGATGACTTTTCTTGTGAATCGGCGCCGTACAAAGAAAGACTGATTGATTGACATGGGTGTTAACTGCAACTTGGCTGGCTGGCTGAGGCGTACAGCCACAAGGTGGTAATTCTGGTTTTGGTTTGCTTCAATCTGCAGCTGTTCTGGGAGAGGAAGTTGAGCGGGTTAAATGCCTTTGATATCGCGGAGGAGCTGGTGAAAACTATGGATCTGCCTAAAGGCTTACAGGGTGAGGCTAACCAAAAGATATCCCAACTTTAAATAACTTCAAAGCTGTAATATTTTCAGATGCTTGACTTGTGCCTCCTTGTTGTCCTCTGCTTAGGTGTTGGGCCTGCGAGTTCAGATAAAACGCTGCTTTCTGCCATCGCCAGCGCCCTGCACACCAGCCCCGCTCCTGTCACCGGACAGCTCACAGCTGCAGTGGAGAAGAACCCTGGAGTCTGGCTCAACACGTCACAACCTCTGTGCAAAGCCTTCGTAGTGACTGATGAAGACATCAGGTAAAATGTCCACGCAGCTGGAGCTTCCTGACCGTAGGGTTCGTCATTATTATTAGTTTCTTCTGAGAAGATGTCAGATGCAGGACTCTTTTGAACGTGTCAAATGTGAATCAAATAAACTGTTAAGGTGCAGTTTGTTGTGACAAATACAACCGGAAACAAGGTGGTGTAACATGTTCAAGTGAAAACATTATTACATTATCACATTTTACATGTACTGTGGGGTTAAAGGTGCACTCTGAAGTCTTAATCAGAAGAGAAAGATCTTCATTGACTGATTCTGGGGACCTTATTTTTCTCTGAGAAACAGCTTGTTTATTCAGTTATGGAAAAAATGAATATTTATGAGTTTGTTTTATTACCTCATTAATATTGTAAATATTAAAATTCTGAGTTTGAATTTCTTCTCCAAAACTACATAGTGCCCCTTTTAATGTCCAGTTTTCCCGAGAAGGAGCATCGAGCTTAAATAGCATCAGGAGAGATAACCATTCACACTCACTCACACACCGATGGAAGAACCACCGGGAGCGATTTGGGGTTCAGTATCTTGCCCAAGGACACTTCAACATGTAGACTGCAGGGTCCAGTGTGTAGGATTTAGGGGGATATATTGGCAGAAATAGAAAATAATATTCATAACTTCATTGTATAATCACCTGAAACTTGGAATGAGCCTTTTTATATGGACAGCCGTGTTTCTACACGGAGCATGCCATGCCATGACAAAAACAGGCAAGGATGTGGAGTGCAGATGTTCATGCATTTTTTTTTAGAATAATAAACATAGGAAACTAAACAATAAACTGCAAGATGAGATGCGAGATGGTGTGGTGTAGGTGTAGCAAACGGTAGTTAAACAAAACTGAAGCGCACAGGTGCTGGCAAGGAGGATCAGACTTTTATACCCCAGAGCACCGGGCCCAGGTGCTCAAGATCGGGCTGTTGCTGCAGTCGGCTCCTTCAACCGGTTCCTCCGGCAGCCTCGAAGACAGATAGAGGGTGTAAATACCAAACCCACACAGCACGATCCCATCCAGCAGCAGGGGCCGTAACCAGTCGTGGGGATGTTGAAACTAAATTCTTTCCGTCGTGATCGAGTCTTTGCTGTTAAAGTTGTTCTCAGTGGTGCAACCTTTTTATTTTCTCCTCGTGTGTCCATCAGGAAGCAGGAGGACCTGGTGCAGAATGTGAGGAGGCGTCTGGAGGAAGCCCTCACGGCTGACATGTTGGCTCATATAGAGGACGCCACCGAAGACGCAGAAGTCAGCAAAGCAGAGAAGGTTGAGCAGGTGGAGAAGGAGGAATTATAGCCAAGGTAAAAACAACTTGCCAGTGACGTTGAATCTCTTTCTGTCGGCTGATTCACTGCCGCTCTTTGATTGTCGTACGCTTCACATGTAACACGTCTCTCTCTCTCATCTCTCCCACAGGCTTGTTTGACATGAAGTTTGCTGGTAAACTCGTTTTGATTTTCACACAACTGGCACCGTGGTTATTTTTTTTTTACACAGTTTTAACTGAAATAGTTCATAAATGCAGACGTTCTGCGGAGTTCATTAACCTAAAACAAAGACTGTTTTCTTTATTTTTATTTTTATATGTGACAGTTTATTCCTGCGACGGTGCTTTGAGTTTCAGTTCATGTTTACCTCTACTAATGTATGGCAGTTACAGATGGTGCTCTATACAATACAGTGTTACATTTAGTTAACAGCTGTTCAAGCTCAAAGTTTAAAACACAAACCTAATGTCTGTGACTGATAAGTGTGCGTGTGTGATGTTGAGAACCTCTTTAAGTGTATTTCTTTTTAACTATTCTACGAGAACATTGTCGCTCTTTTATATTTTACTCTGGCACTGTAGGTAGTGTGTTTATGTTTGGAAGCATAGGAAGTTTGCAGTATGTTTACATGAACACGGCTGCTCTCGTGGCTGTGAATATTAAGATTTAGCTTGTTTTGATTAAAAGGTTTTTTTACATTTCAACATAGTGCTGTTTCTCATAAATAACCTCAGTTTACATCGATTTAAAGTTCGAGTCATGGTGTTTTTTGTATTGACAAAATGATTAGTTTTTGGTTTTTTTTTGCCAACTTCATTTGAGTTCAGACAGTAACAGGGAAAAAAAAGTGCATACCCTCCAGAAAATACAATAACAACGCTGATGTACCTCAGAACAAGATGTACTGTACCTCATTACAAGTCTCATTATTTGTCTCCGTACCACTGTGTCACTGTCAAATAAATGCAACTCTTTTATGACCGGTGTTGTTTATTGTTTTGTCGTTTATTTTGTCATTATCGTGTGAACATTTAGGAGGTTGTTGAAGGTGGACATCGATCTAGGACTAGTGCGCCTGAGATGTAAAGGTTTATTATTTTAAACAACTTGGATTATTGCAATTTTAAAATTAAAAGAAACCTTTATTTCCACCTTCCTGTCGACATTCATTTACATAATGTGTTAAGTAATTAAGTTAAAATGAGTTATTATTGGATGAACTGAGATTTTTAGGCTCACCGGTGTGAAAAATGAGTCTTGAAGCCATGAATTGCGATCAAGGTTCAGGTACTTTATTTTTTAAACGACGATTAAATGATTTTCACATCTAAATAGAAACAATACTCGTGCTCGTATGTATATCGTGTTGATTTCTCTCTTCCAAAATCTACTGTCCCGGTTGAACCAAAGCCAATAAGAGGCTTCAGCAGGAAGCGTATCACACACTACAGATTGTAAAGCCCACTGAGGCAATATAAATAAAATGTAACTGGGTTCATTTACCTCTTTGCATCAGTATCCTTTCACCCCAATTCAGCAAGGAAGCCCACAGAGGGGATCATTAACTCCTTCAGTATCCATATCACCATGTGCTCTTTGTTTTAAGATACATACCCTTTAATTTCTAGTGCAAAAAAAAAAAAAATGATGCTTTAAATATTTCAAAAAACATGTTTACACGAACCCACAGCTCCTCCATGAATATATTCATTGTGCAATTTGTTTTTATTACCTAGAAAGCACAAATAAACGCAGACACACACACGCTGCATGAGCATCCTTCAATGCTGTTGGACCACCCCAAAAAACACCTCATTGGTAGCCATGATGAACACACCCAACCATGACCACAAAAAAAAAAAAAACAACATGTACCAATGCAGTGAGGATGCAACAACATGCATTAAAGAGAGAGTGCCCTGCAGCCTGACAGACACAATGGCAGTGACAGCAGCAGCAGTAGCAGTGGCTCTGCGTTGATGCTCTCCTCTTGCTGCATGTGGCCTTTGAACCCATTGTTGTGTCGCGGGTGACGTCAGTGCCGTGTGCGGGAGACGGAGCGGCGTGCGCCTGGCGAGACAAAGGCGGCGAACCGAGCGGGGTCAGGCAGCAGCAAGAGAGCCGAGAATCACTGTCTCTCTCTCTCTCTCTTCTTTTTTTTTTTTTACATTTAACAACTAAAAAAAAAAGGTAACTGCTAACCTTGGATTTCAGCTACGGTGTCTCCTCCTTTTTTTTTTGGGGCGAAACGCAACCCATGAAGACCCGGTGACACTCCCAGGATTATGCTTTGACTCTCCAGACGGAGAAAGAAAAGACAACAACAGTGCCCTCTTTTCGTTTTTTAGACGTGTTTTTTTTTTCTCTCTCTCCTACGCCCCCCCATTTAGCGTGCTAGCTCGCTAGCTAGCCCGCTAGCTCCTAGCGTTGCACAGCACAGGTCTCCTCCTCCTCCTCCTCCTGGCTGCTGCTGCTGCTTCTCATCTTTCCCCCCCTCAAGAACTGGGCGACAGGCGGAGAGAGGAGCACCGTCGAGCCAAGATAAAGTAAGTTCTCGCGCTTGTTTAATTTTCATAAAACAACAACAACAACAACAACACGGGCTGCCCTTTTGTGAATGAGCAGCACCCAAGTTGCCCCGACTGTCAGAGCAGAGGGGGGGCTAGCCGAGCTAGCTGCGCTGCTCCCAAACAAAGGGGTCGACAACGTGACCGAGTGCCGCCTGTGCGGGACTAGCCTGTTAGCTTAGCAAGCTAACAACAGCTCGTTTAGCTGCTTTTTTAATTAATCTACATTTTTTTTTTTATTATATAAATCTGCCGGTGCGTGTGTGTAAGTGTCCCCCCCCCCCCCCCACACACACACACACACACCGGTGTTATGTTAGCGTCGCTATGGTTTTCCATGTATGCGCCGGGAAGCACTTTGTTCGCCTGCGCTGAGGCGGGCACGCTCGGTCCCGACACAACAAGCCTCCTCCTGGACGTCTCCGGGTGTCAGACGAGGAGCAACAACAGACAAAGCGAGGCGCCCAAATCAACACTGCTCATGTGTGCTGCTGCTGCTGCTGCTTATTCGTGATCGGCTGCCCCCACGGTGCACAGCTCCTGCCTTTTTGTTGTGTGTGTTTTTAAATCGTAAACAAACACTTTATATCTTTTTTCCCTATTTTTCCTCCATTTTTTCTTCCAGAAGAAGAAGAAGAAGAAGAGGGTGAGCTCACTCCCCCCCCAAAAACAGCAAACAAGGCATCCGTGATCTGATGTGAGATCCACGGAGAGACTATGCCGAGCCCTTTATTCCACCCCGAGATTATGGACCACGACGTGGTGATCAGCAGCCAGCACAGCGGGGTCGGTCTGCCCCGGGAGACGGACCAGGAGTCGCGGGAAGAGGACCACCAAGAGGCGCTCCGCTTCGCCCTGGACCAGCTGTCACTCATGGCCCTGGAGAAGGTGGACTGCGGGGGCGGCGGTGGCGGTGGTGTGAGCGACAGCCTGGATGGGAACCAGGGTCCCGGCTCCGAAGGCTGCAACGGTGTCGGCGGAGGCGGCTACGTGGATCTGCAGATGCTGGAGCATCCCAACGGGTCCCGGGACTCGCCCGCGTCCTGCTCTCCGTCCCCGGAGTACTACGGCTCGGGCGGGTACCACATGGCCGGCTCGCACCCCATGCTCCACGGGGAACAAAGCTCCGTCCTCTGCAACAGGAAGAGAAGTGTCAACATGACCGAGTGCGTGCCTGTGCCCAGCTCTGAACATGTGGCCGAGATAGTGGGGAGACAAGGTAAGAGTTGCTGGTTTATTTTATTTTATTTATTGATTGATTTATTGAGGAATAAATCCAAGTGTTCGTGTTTGTGGACGTGATGTCCAGGCAGCATGCAGCCTGCTGGCTCTTTGTTTGGGTGGCTGCCTGGAGGAGAGAGAGAGAGAGAGAGAGAGAGGAGGGTCTCTGAACTTTTCTTCAGCCTGCTGCTCCTCTGTTTTATTAAATGACAAAATAATGCGGGTAAAAAAAAAAGGCATACATCCCTTTTTTATTTACATTATGTATTTTGCCATCAGTGTTTAGACAATGCCTTGACAAGAGTGAGCGTGGAGGGAGGCTGATGAGCAGCAGGGAGGGAGGGGGAGGGGTGGGAGAGGGTCAGACAAAGCGGCAGATTGTCGGGAGTCTGGACATGTCTAGCAGCCTGCGCCAAACAAAGGAAATGTACCCAAACACGCCGCTTTTCTGCGCTGCGGATCTCAAGCGGCACCGTTTTTTTTAAAACCCACGGAGGTGTTTTATTGTTGATTTATTAAGGGCCTTTCCTGGGCAGATTTTTTGAGGGCAAGCAGGCGCACAAACACGGGACTGGGCGGTGTTACGCCCTGCACCCAGCTCCTGTCTGCCGCTCTCTCTCTCTCTCGTCTGAGCCGCTTTTAATCCACGCGTTTTTTTGTTTTTTTTTTAAATTTTTCCCCCTCTTTGTTTCCGTCGACATATGTCTTCGACTTTTTAAACACACGGGGGGTTTTTTGCTTTGCCCGTCGCAGCCGCGGTAGCGTTACGGCATTGTTCCCTTTGTTTGAAAAAGCCATGCTTTCTGCTTCCCAGGATGACATCACACTCTGTGCGCCCTATTGGTCGCCGAGGAGCGAGCGTCCATATTTAAAGAAACAGGGGCTGGATGCTGCTGCTGGTGCTGGAGGAGCATGAGTTGACACAAGCAGTGCAGCAGATATTGACTCAATGTTTGGGCAGACAGGCTCCTCGTGTTCGTCCCGCATACCTGCTGCTCCTCCGGTGTGATGTTGAAAGCCTCGTCGCTGCGTAAAGATCACCACGATGCGTAAATTGGCCACTAAAACTGAGATTCTGAGTTTTTTTGGGGGGTGTAAATTCATCATTAATCTACAGATTGAAAACACACCTGCTGTAGTTTAAATTAATGCCCTATGATAATAAAAGGCCTATGATATGATATGTAGCGTCCCTTCAAGGAATAGGAGGGTTACAAACACTTTATTATAATTTCATATAATATCGTGTCCTGACGGAGACTTGAAATATTCATTTTAATTACAAAAATTCAATATCATATCAGCAAATATACGCAGTTTGATAATCAGCAACTTTCATACCACAGTATACCTTGAAAACAGTTGCTGCAACCCAAGTTCAGTCATCGTTTAAGCTGTTAATTCAACTATATGACCATTTTTGAGGGTTTGTGGTGCTGTTGCACTTCACCACACTGAGAGGTGTTTCTAATATTTGGTCCACCTTATTTGTATCAATCAGTGTGGGTTTCACTTGGCCCTCCCACATGTTTCTATTTTCTTTTGTTTAGCTTTTTATACTAGTTTTTTTTCCCAGAGGTAAAAATCCTTTAAGTAAGATCCCTTGTTAGTAATTTGACATCAGAGGATGGCAGGCAGAAGGACACTTTGTAGATGAAGTCAGTCCATTATGGCTACTTGGGGTCCTAGTACCATTTTGCATCTTTAAAATGCAATAGGTGTTTGCTTTTGGCCCGTGGCCCACCTTTAAGTTTCAGTTTTGGGCCTTCAAGAGGAAAAGTCAGGTCGCCCCTGAATT
Organism: Pagrus major; assembly: GCF_040436345.1. NCBI lineage: Eukaryota > Metazoa > Chordata > Actinopteri > Spariformes > Sparidae > Pagrus > Pagrus major. Next base: position 26,081,591 of record NC_133235.1, read on the forward strand.
AGGGCAGCTAAATATGAGACACAAACAGCAGCACGCAAACCACCCACACAGTTAAATGAACAACTTCATTTCCACAATATAACTTCCACAAAGACGGGATGTATTGTAGGGCTGCTGTATTAGTCTTAACAAGGTGTACTTTATAAACTTCTAAGTGTATATTCGAACTGTTCTCATTCGACCAGTTGATCCTAACGTAACCAAACTTCTCTGTGTGACTGTTTATAAAAGTTATAAGTTTATAAAAGCATAATCTCATGTTTATGTGTTTGTGCCTCTCCCAGGTTGTAAGATCAAGGCCTTGCGTGCCAAAACAAACACCTACATAAAGACTCCAGTCAGAGGCGAGGAGCCGGTGTTCATCGTGACGGGACGCAGGGAGGATGTGGAGATGGCCAAACGTGAGATAGTCTCCGCGGCGGAGCATTTCTCCATGATCAGGGCATCCCGCTGCAAAGCTGGAGCTCCTGGAGCAGGAGGAGGAGGAGGAGGCGGCAGCGGCGGCGGCTCTCTGCCCGGACCACCACACTTACCTGGACAGACCACCATACAGGTACAGAAACCCTTCAGTCATTATGCTGCTTTGTTTCACTCTGCCTGGTCACAAAGAGATAAATGGATATTAGGTTTAAATGTAACTGTAGTTTGAGATAAAGATTTCAGACATTAAAACATTTCTCTCATCACTGATCCAGGTGAGGGTGCCCTACAGAGTAGTCGGTTTAGTTGTTGGACCAAAGGGAGCAACTATCAAGCGCATCCAGCAGCAGACTCACACCTACATCGTGACACCCAGTCGAGAGAAAGACCCGGTGTTCGAGGTGACCGGCATGCCGGAGAACGTTGACCGGGCGAGAGAGGAGATCGAGACCCACATCACCCTGCGGACTGGAACCTTTGTTGACCTGCAGGGAGACAATGACTTCCACTCCAACGGCACTGATGTCAGTCTAGAAGGTCTGGGTGCCCTGAGCGGGGGGCTGGGGGCGTCTCTGTGGTCCAGGGCTACCGGCCACCACTCTGCACCCCCTCCTCCTCCACCCTCCCCACCTCCTGCTATTCCCATGTCCATGCACCACTCCTCCGGCCGGAAGATGTCCTCCTCAGTCGCCTATCACACGCACAACGGCGGCATGAGCTCAGAAAACTTCAACGCCACCCGCAAGGCCAACGATGGAGGCAGCCCCACTAGCCCTTTTAGCACAAGCTCCAGCAGTGCTGGAGGAGGATTCTCTTTTGGGGGCGACTCCACCCCAGGGCTGCCCTCTTCAGAGGAACTGGGCTTTGAGTTCAGCGCCTCCAACATCTGGGCACCTTTCGTTAACGGCGGGGCAGGCAATAAGACGGCTGGCTCCTCCCAGCAGCAGCCTCTACGTCGCAACAGCAGCGGCCTCAGCGGTGGTGCCATCACTCCACGATTGTCTCCAACTCTGCCTCAGGACACAGGCGTGGGCCCCCTAGATCATCCATTAGCCCGTCGTGCCCAGAGCGACCCCCTGAGCACTCTGTCCTGGCTGCAGTCCGGCAGCGCAGGAGGGGGCTCCTTCTCCGGAGCGTCCAGCTCCAGCTCCGGCGGCTCGTCCACCGGCTACTCCTCCTGCTCGGCCTCCTCCCTGCCCGGCGGTTCACCCACTGACTCCGAAGGAGGCGGCAGCGGCGTGGGCCTCAGCTCCGGGATGCTGAGCCGACTGAAAGGCAGCACCGGCCCCGGGGTCGCGGGTCTGGTCGGCGTCGGCCCCGGGATCAACAGGGACTGCTTTGTGTGTTACGAGAGCGAGGTGACAGCAGCCCTGGTGCCTTGTGGCCACAACCTGTTCTGCATGGAGTGCGCCGGGCAAATCTGCCAGTCAGCCGAGCCAGAGTGCCCCGTCTGCCACACCCCCACCACACAGTGCATCCGCATCTTCTCCTAATGCTCTGGCAGGGGTTTGGGTTTGGGGGTGGGGGTGGGGTAAATATGAGGGGGGCAGGAAGAGGACTGGAGTGGGGCACCAGCTGTGGAGGAGATGATGGAAGGATTCACACTAATAACCTTCACACACACATGATGGACCATAATAAATGCATTAATAGAGATGATGATACTATACGGATGTTGATTTATTGCTGATAACTGTCAAGATGAATAATAACAATAATAATAATGACTTATTTTCAGAGTGAAGTTAATTGAAACTGGTCTGCAGACCTTTGGGCTCAGACAGTCTCTCGGTGGTGAACTTATGGAAGGAAACTAGTGTCTTATCTCTCTTCAGGCCTTCATTTTGAGCCGGAGCAGCCTGCACTGCTGGCCTGCCGGTCTGTCTCGACATTTCTTCATTCTGGCTTCTTCAGATCTCTGCCTGCTTTCTCTCTCACAGCCTTTCCTTTTGACACTTTTGTACTTAACAGATATTTTTCGATGAAGCTGTCAATGAGGCCTGCACTTTTCTACTCCTTATTTTAATGTTCTTGACAGAACTGTTCCAACAAACCCCTCGCTCTCTCTCCTCCGCTCTCACTCATGCTGTTGTTAGTGACACGACGGGGCGGGGTTGCTATTTTTCTGTAAGCGTGGAACTTTTTTAAAGGTCGGCATGTAGTCGGGCACCGAGCGGAAACAACACACCCGAGGGACCTCTGAAGGATGAATTCCTGTTTCTCGTTGCCACACAAAAAAAAATTAGCCATCAGTGATGCCAAATGAACGCTATTAATAGACGTCTCTTAATTCTCGATCAAATTCAATAACGTGTCGGATGAATTCTGATGAGTCGGGCCCACATTTCAAATGTGGCGTCTGCATCGATTCACATGAATTGTCCTGTATTAAGTGAGAAATCCTGTAGGAATGTGTCTGAGGTCAGTTTCTGTACGTTTGGGCAGCCTGACAATCCCTTTACATCTCTCTCTCTTTCTCGTGTGTGTGTGTGTGTGTGTGTGTGAGCGAGTGTATGTGTGTGTGTGAGATCAATGCCCACTCATGCTGTTTGTTACATCAGCATGATCATGAGAAGGTTTCCTGTCCTGCCGCCCCTCCCCTCCCCTTCACTTCACTCACAGTCTCGCGGGGAAGGTGATACTCTGATCCATCCACACCAGGACATTTCCCCCCCCCCTCACACCCTCTCTCGTCTGTTACACTTAGATCGGCTCATTGAGCGTTTTCTACTAGTTTTTTTGACTCTCGACTGTCAAACTCTAGGAAGAGATAGGGCTTTTCTGATGCCACACGTGAATGTTTTTTTGTCCAATAAGGTTCAGGAGAAACGTCTGCTCCTCCCACAAGAAACAATAACAAGGGGCTCGACTCGCGGTCCCTCTAAAAAGGAAGAAAAAAAAAGAAAGAAACACCTCTTACTGTTTATGTTTTGGTAGTTTCGGTCTTCCACCCCACTCTCGCAGCAAAGCTGTATGGCACTCTCTGATGACACACTGTCACACCCATACACCGCTGGCTAAATGTAGTGCACTAAATGGTTAGTCGTTTTTTGAGATTTGTCCTATGTTTCCTAGCATTACTGAGTGACTCCTGATGAGGCGGTTGCATCCTGTTTTGTGTTCGTGTTGTTTTTAAAAATTCAGTGTGAGTTTGCAGTAACTGCCTCCAATAGTGTTAATACTGTTCGTATGATTTGGGCGATGTCTGCGCGATTAGTGGCCCCTTTCGAACATACATGGAAATCAGCTCATAGAATGAGACAAGCCATGACGACAGGAGTTTTAAACGACACAGCTAATTCTCAAAGGGCTTCCTCTTGACTGCACAGACACACGATCACATTTTTCAGGCTCACAAAAAGTAGGTAGAAAATCAACTTATCCTTTATGGCAGCTAGTAGCTAGGTCATCCAGGGCTTCCAGACACTGTTTGTGTTCAAATCCCAGCAGCTGCAGAATGTTTTGCTTGTGTTTGTTAACGATTCTTTTCTAATTGTCCCTACACAGTCATCACACGTGGATCCTGTTCGTTGGGGCGTTGCAGTCGCAGTGTGTCCTCCCCCAGGTAGTCGCAGATTGTGCCGTTTTAATATCGAGGGGGGGAAAGGGGGAACTCTACTCGAGTCAGTGGGCAGTTGCTGCTGTGCTTTGGTGCTCCAGCCAGTTTCATGTTATTTGCTGTCTGACTGTTGGTTTGTTACTGAGGTGACGAGGGCAGTAGCTCCACAGAGGAATCCAATAAGTCGCTGTCCTGGTTGAGCGCAGCAGTGCACTAATTCATGTGTCCACACGTATAGGAAAAAAACCTGTCCAGGAGCTAAAGAGGTAGTCTTTGCGAGGACTATCCCATGGTGCTTTGGTGCATCTCCCTACTGAACCGCGGTGATGAACAGTCGGCAGTGGGGAGGCCTCGTTTAGTTCTCCAGAGCGCCGTAGACACGACCACCCTGTTCTCATTGTGGTGGAAACGGGCGGCCCGTCCTCCTCCTTGGCCGGGGCCCCGATGTCAAACGTCGACGCATTGTTTTCGTCTCGTGCAGCACTCTGAACAGATGCAGGGCTGCGTGTGTGTCTGAATGAACAGGTCAGCCGTGACTGTTGTGTGAGTCTGTTGAGGCCAATCTTTAAAGCCCTTCTTTAAACTGTCCCAAGTCGACGTGTTCGAGGAATAAAACGTGTTGTGTTCGCCGGATGAGTCTAATGTAAATCCTCGGATGTTGCACCGGGATGTTTCTGGCCAATGAGAGAATGTTAGGGTTTAATGTACAGTAGTTTAATTGTTTAAAAAAAAAAAAAAAGGTACAAATTTTTTCAGATCGACTGCTGATTTTTATTTTTTTTAGCCGAACGTGTCCCCCTCCCCCATTTCCTTCCTAAAGGTTTGAAAACAGGGTTTCCTGAGGCATGCTAGCCAGTGACCTCTGACCTTTTTTGTGATTAGAGGGGGGGTGGGTGCGAAGAGAGCCACGCCAGTAAGGGGTGACAGACACCCCTCAAGCCTCCGCTCTCCTATTTTTTGCTTTAATTCTCTTTGTATGCAGAACCAAAATGTAAAACGTCAGCAAACGAGGCTTCGGGCCTGACCTGTGTGTGTGTATATACCCTGAATACAATCATTGGGATCTTGTTTTCAAAAGCAAAATGACTTAATTGAAGATAAGTGTAGTTTCTAAAGAACATGTATCATTATTTGTAAGTTAACCATCTGCATGTCTTCAAGCCACCTGGCATTAGCTAATAATTTTTAAGATAAAAAAAAAACTTTTTACACATTTTATTTTTTACAATTTATTTGCTTACCTAAATATCCCAGACAATAATGTGACCCTTTTTATTACTTCAAATTTATTTTTATTTTCCATTTTTTTTTATTTTCCTTATTTCCTGTGTACTACATATAGGCAATTTATAACAAAATGAGAAAATTATTGAAGAAATTTTAAAATTGAAATATATTTTATTTGAAAGTTTATGGACCTTTTAACCGTGAGCCGGGAAAATTGTATAATCATATAATTTGAGCTGACTTGACGGTTATGAGAAATGTATCAAGAGTTTTATTTTTTATGCTTCTTTAATAAAGTCTTGTTTTTGGTTTCATTTTTTTACTGTAAAAGAAGAACTCGTGTGCTGTGTCTTTATTTCTGTGCAGAGGAGAAACGTGATTGCAGACAAAGAGCTGCTCGCTCACCACACGGTGGCAGCACAGACACACCTGCAGCAGGGGCGTGAAATCTGCAGATCAGACATGTTTGTGAATCTGAGGACCAGACAGTTAAAGCTTTAGAGGATTCATAGCACGCTGGGATGTTCCTGGATCTCACATTTAGATGGATTTTGGTTCGGTTTAAGACGACATGCGTTATGTTGTCAGAGGCGGAGCTGAAACGATAATGGAAAAACCATTTTAATTCTAGTTATCAAGCAAAAGTGCCCCTTTCAAGCCATTTGAAGCTTCTACAATTTGAGGATCAGCTGCTTTTCTCTGTTTTTATGTCGTTATGAATGAACTGCCTGGAGGTTATAATGTGCTGGTCTGACAAAACAAGTAAATTAAGGATGTCAGTTTGGATTTTTTGGGAAATTCTAGTGGAAGTTATTCATTTTTCTTTTTGTTTTTTGGCATCTTTTCAACTGAAATAGTGCTGAAATTAAATCATTCATTAATCGACAGCAAATTAATTGGCAACAATAATTATTTATAAAGCAAAAGCTAATCAAGTGTGGGGATTTGCTGCCTCTCCTCATCTTACATCATGGTAGAGGTCTGACATTTTATAATCCAAATGTTTGATGGAGAAAATAATAGAAAAGAGAGAAAGTGTCAAAGAAAGGAGCTGAACCTTTAACACACGATTATAATCTAAAGTGTAACGTGTCCGTGATGCCGTACGAAAGAGGAAAATGTCTGATTATTTAATGAAGACTGACTGGAACAATAGTTCTGTTGAGAAGGAACAAAAACATCTGGTTCAACTTGTGCAAAGTGGTGGTGGGTGACACACCCCCACCCCTCCACCCAGAGAGGTCAGAGGTCACGAGAGCACACTGAGCTCACTGAGGTGGAAGCTGATTGTTCCAACTGAAGGTTTTGTGTCAATACATCACCCTGCTGTCGTCACGAGACGGGAAACAGCATCTGGTCCAACACCGTTTAGGAGTGAATAAATTAAAATGTGCAACTTTTTAAGAGTCGTGCACTATAAACATTAATGTAATGGATTACATTGGAGTACTCCATTCATGGTATGTTAGTTGATGTTAAAAAAATACATTTTACAACGTTTTTGTTTGTACTGAAACACTACTCAGAGTATTAGTTACCGTTTAACCATTGATGTTCAATACACGATCAATTCTGCTCTCTAAGTTGTGTCTGTTTCTCCAAATCTTAGATTTTAATTTAGATTTTAATTTTTAAATTGCACTCAGTACTCAAGTATGCTTTTAAAAGTAACTGAGTAGATTACATGGTGTAATGAATGTTTAAGTAAAAGAAAAATTCCAGGCTTAAAAAAATGACATTCATAGTAATTTGAGTAGCTGTAATTAGTTACTTCCACACCTGCTTACAGCAAACAATGACCACTAATAGTTACTGATAAACAGCTTGTTTGTTTGTTTGTTTGTTTGTTTGTTTGTATTGATGCTTGACCTTATACATCATTATAAACTGTTTTTTCTGATGAAGCAATTTTAAAATGTATGGTTGCTTATAAATATCAGCACACTATAACACATTATAAGTGTGTTTAATCGTTACAGACAATGGTGTCATAACGGGTTATGACTGTTGTTGTAAATCATTGTGAATATTTATGAGTGCTTGTAGTTGCTGCACTGAAGTAGTTTTAATGTACTTGAACTTTCCACTTTTTGCTACTTTATACTTGCACTCTACGACATTATGGAGGACAATAAAGTACATTTACTCCGCTACATTTAGTTGATAATTAAGTTACTAGTTACCTACCAAAGCCAAGGTAGGCCACATTTACTTTATATATTTTATCTTGGATTAAAAAAATAAAATATAAATGCTGAGTATCAAATACGTCGACTCATAGTGGCACATACACACACACACACATATAAATATATGTATAATTTACTTTAACTTGTGCTCTTGATACTACTAAAGGGTCACTACACCCACTTAAAGTGTTTGGGAGTAATACTACGTATGTGAATTGCCTCCAGTGATGTCACTCAGTGGCTGAATTGCACTGTGGGTAATGTAGGCACCATGTTTTGGAAAGCAGTCTGGCATTGCAAAAAAACCCAAATGATAAAAATCGATACAGCAGAACCAGAGGTATCACCTTTTTCATTCAACACAGCCTACATTACCCACAATGCAATGAGTGACATCACTGGATTTTTTTAGATTTTAAGATGTAATGAATCACAGTAGGAATAATAAAAACAGCCGTTTAGATTGTGACACAAATGTCCTTTTAATAGGAAGCAGATCACAATCAGGCTGCATTCCAGTTTCCACTTCATCCTCATTAAAGAACGATCAATAATGATAAGAAACAAATTAGAAACATCCTCAGTAGAAAATAATTCTCTCATGCGAGTTCTGTGTTCACACTACATTCATATTGGTTACAGATGACGTATTCACAAGCCTTTTATAAAACAAAAAACATTGATGACTTATCGTTACAGAGCTTAAATTAAATAAAAACAAAAACAAACAGTGAAAACAAAAAGAGGAACATCAAAGAGACGCGTGCTGGCACGATAAAGTTTCCCATCATGCAATTGTAAGTTGATTCTATTCACAGGGTGGGCGTCATTGGTCTCCACAGAGTTGTGTCGGCGTGCATGCATGCATGTGTGTCATCTTACATGTGCCCTTTTGTGCTTGAGCAGAGGTCGGTGTGGATGTGTGTGTGTGGTGCGTGTGTGTGTGTGTGTGCAGCAGTAGGTGTTTGTGTGCGTACATACATGAAGCAGGCAAACCAACGAGCCCCAAACTGCTTATTATTATTTTGTTGTTGTTGCTTTTGTCTCGAGTCCTGGGATTACTTCGACAACACAAACAATGTAACTGCACTGAGCGGTCAATGTGGCGGAAAAGCTCCTTTTTTTAAAAAAAAGGGCTAGTTCACCCGCAAATCAAGCATGATTGAACCCATGATCGGTTTTATTTCAGGGGAGTTTGGACGCCCAAATTTAAAAAAAAGGCATGACTTGGTGTCCCCAAGCTATCCCTTTGACCGCAGGAAGAAGGCTCTGCTGAGGCTGAATAACATTCAGAAGCTTTGTTTTTTTGGTAAGAAATGTTTCAGTAAAGACAACATGTGACAGGCCAGCAGTGACATCCGGTGCAGCTCCACGCGGTTTCACAGCGGCTTCACTCACCGTCACCGACATCATTTCACAGAAGACACCACAAGACGAGCGAGGACTGCGAGTGTGTAAAGAGGTTCATTTTTACGCACACGACAAGACTGAAACTAATACTGGAACATAAACGCTTGGCGGTGACTCTGATGGCTTCTTTCTTTGTTAAAAAAACGACAAAACAAACAAACTTGAGATCCGCTTCGTGCAAATTTGGTCCTGCTAAAGGCAAAACACGTCTCCTTCTCTCTTATTCAAAAATGTGTGAGAAAAAGCTTTTCCAAGAGGAATGGGGATTTTTATGACTCCGTAAATAAAAAATATCTCAGTGATTTACATACAAACACAAGAAAGAATCATAAGTTTCCCATTCCTCCGATCTGGATATTGCAGTTTTGCTGTGGTTATATTGACAGCGCATTACATTTTGGGGTATGTAGGTACAGTATATTGCTCACAATCTCAGAGCCCATTTTTTTTTTTTTGCACACGCTCACAACCTTCACACACACATGCACGCACACAATAACAAAAGACACAGCAGTGTTCACAGAGGGCTCGTTCTTCATAAAAACCACTATTGCCTTAAAGAGATGGGTTTGGATAACGTGTGCAGGAGGGAGGGAGGTCGGGGTGAGTCCTTCAGGCTTCCTGTGGTTCCTCCAGACTTTCTTGAGTGTGTGGCCGAGCAGGTGGACGACGAGGGGGCACGTGGGGTTTGAAACCTTGCGGGTCACTTTGCCAACAGAAGCGTGGACGGCATGTATTAGTGCGTAAACTGACATCCCAGTCCACTGATCCCGTAGCCCTTTTTTTTTTTTTTTTTTTTTTAGGAGTTAATGTGCACTCTAGGGGTGTGGATGTGTTCGACACTGGGGTATTGCTCCGGTTTGTTGTGACGTGAAGCAGAAAATGTAAAAAAAAGAAAAGAACAAAAGAAAGAAAAAACAAAAAAAAAAACGCCACAACTTTCGCTTCTATCAACACATCAGGCTCAGCGTCTCTCCACCGTCGGTGTGTTTTTTTCTCCACGATAATGAAGGTTAGTCAGGTCATGATTATTATAAAAACCTTATTGTACGAGGGGTTATATATGCACCATGCTCACACAGGTAAAATACTGGAGGCACCCATCTTTTTATGTGGGAGGGGGAGTGAATCACAGTGTTCCTGGGGTCAACATGCAGGACGTTCGTACATTTACAGGACAGACTAGCGGTGATGTCGCCCCTGGAGACTGATCTAAGGTCAGTTTGTTGTGTGTGTTTTTTTTTTCTTCTTTATTTGGGATTTTTGGGGCAAATAGGAAGCTGATCTTAGATCTGTGCCTGAACTCCATCTGAACACAACACATCACACCGTGTGTGGGGGGGGGGGGGGGGACTACGCAGAGCAAACAACGGGAGAGTATGACGGACTGGAAGAACGACACACAGTCAGGCAGGCAAGCGGACAACGAAGAGGACGGACGGACGGAGGGACAGAGCATAGCTAGGCAAGGACTGCTCTCCTGAAGACACAGAGAAGCAAAAGTGCAAAGTGGTCGTTCTCGATCTATTCACATGGTTTTCGTTGTTCTGCGCTGTTTTCTATCACGTGTACAGCGTATAAAAGGTGTGATGTGTTTTTAGGAAAGACTGAGTGAACGACTGACGAGTGCTGCTAACGTGAGGCTAACCCTAAACTGAGAGAGGAGAGCTGTGGAAATATTTCAAAATTAAATATGATCTTTATAAACATATTCCTCCATGTTTGCATTGATAACATTGCGATGTAAATGTTGCATAATGTATGCAGATATATGTACAATAGAGCGTTTTCATGAGTGTGCTTGTGTATTGCACATGGTTGTCTATCTATGTAGGTGTGAGTACTATATGTGTGCATAATACTATGTCTATCACACACTGTGTCCCCCCTCAGCTGCGGCCCTCCTCGGCCGAGCGCTGGTCCGACTTGAGCTTGACGAACTCTTTCGCCACGTCGTCGTTGTTGCGCTGGGAGAGGATGCGCAGCACCGTCAGGCCCGTCTCGTCCATGTGGACGCGTCTGCCCAGCGGCATCCAGCAGGTGACGCTGCCCTTGCTGGCTATGTCCTTCACCTGCAGCACGCCCATGCCCACGGTGCGGTCCTCTCTGGCGAAGCAGTAGTCCTTCACACACACCTGCAGCTCGTAGCTCTCTGGACCGACCTCGGTGCCCAAGGAGCTGAAACAAGACAGAATCGCATCCATGATTTAGTTCACGTATTCAAGAATTGAGCAATTTAAACTCTTCCTGTACATTTAAAGATATAATATGTAAGATTTCCACCGTTGAATGTCTAAAAGCAACAATTTGTTCTGTATTTTGTTGAGTTGTGTACTCACATTATCTCAAATGCTTCCAACTATTTTAATCAAGGTAATGTGTCATTTGTTTGCCTATCGCTATAACTTCTGAGTAAACGCCAGATGATTCGTCAGAGAGTGAGGAAGGACGTCCCGAACGTGACTAAACATAACGTGAATAAAACTTTAATACGTTACCTCCTCTGACAACATTTCTGTTGTCTTTCTGAAACTATTGGCTACATTGCTCCTCTCAATTTCCGGTGTTACTGCTCTGTTTGCTCTGTGAATTCATTTCATACAAATAGAGACAGACGGCCATCTAAATGGGCATAAATGAGCCTTCTTTTGTCTTTTGTTTTCAATGTTTTGATAGAGAGACCCCCTAGAGACAAATAAAACTTTACATTGTGCATTTGCGGGACTAGCAAAATTAAGTTGCAGCCTGCAGCTTTTCGATTCATATGTGTTGTTTTTATCTTATTGTCTTCTCTGTATTTATTTAAGGTATTTTGTCTGTCGTGTGTTGTCCCGTCCAGCCAGTTACCAGAGCAATAGCATAGATTTAACTGAACAGGAAGCTGAAACAAAGAGAAATCAATCAGCAGCAGAAATGGTGAACACTCACTACTGGACGCTTTCGGCGAATTTGGGCGACCAGGTGTTGTTCTTGGACTTTGTGGCAAATTTCCTCTTCTTGTCACTGAGGTGAGGACCGATGATGTAGACTTCGACGAAAGGCCTGAAGCCCTGCGCCTTCCATTTCAGGTCATTAGCAGCCACCACTGGAGGATCAAAGTAGGTTGAGTTAAAGCGGGAAGAGACGAGAAGTACGGACTAATAACTGAGAGATATCACAGAAATGGGACAGTCTGTTCTGCTTTCTCACCTTTCACATTGATCTTGTGTTCTCCATTAGGCTGGGGCAGAATGTCCACGCACATGACCACCTCGCCGACCGCATCCACTCCGGACGCTGTGAAGACGCACACAGTAAGTGGTCCATTGTGTTTGTTTGCCCATTTGGCTCTGGATGGCCATAATGTAGCACAGCTGAGATATATGACTTGAAGAAAACGGGATGCATCAGCAGATTGTGAACTAAATTTAAACATGCACAAACTACACACACACGCACACACACACACACACACAGACACACACACACACACAGACACACACACACACATAGGTTTTCTGTGATAATCAGATGAGCAGGGCTTGGCTGGGTAGAGCAGATTTTGTGCCAGCTCTAATGCTGAGCAAACGGCAAACTGTAATGCAGCAATGGCTGGTAATTCGTTTGTAAGACTCTCTTGACGCTGAAGGGAAAAAGAAAAAAAAGGAGACGAAACTGAAAAAATCCAAACCGCAACACAAGTTTCCTTGAAAGAAGCTCCTTTTTCTCCCTCTTTCATCGTGTCTTGCACATCCTACGCTCTCCTTGATCTCAAGTCGCTGCTGTTTTCACCTGGTCAGCTGTTTGAATTTCTGCATGCACTCTACGTATGTAACAAGCTTCATCTACCGCAAGCGGTCCTCTGCAAAAGTCGTGCCTTTTCTCAATTAATTGATAGAAAAAGAGTTCAAACAGGAAACCAAAAGGAGGAAAAACAAGTAGAAAGAGAGAGAGAGAGTCGGGGCTGTGCCGAGGGGCTAACACTGCTCGCTGTCTCGGGTTATCTGTGGTTGATGACAGTTTGATCACACAGATGTCTGAGCTGCTGCGGGTTGCTCGGGGGGACATGCAGATTTTACATAACACTGCTGACACGTACGTTTCTCCGGTGGTGTGTCTTCGTTGGCCGTGCACCTGATGCCTTTTCCTCCGTGGACTGAGAGGAGACAGAGGAGAGTCAGCGTCAGAAGATGGCAAACAAAGCATCCATACAACTTTCCAAATACTGCAAATAAAGACTAAAGAGCTGGAGCTGATGGTTTAAAGACCTTGGTAACAATGATGTCCTTGACATGGAAGTTTCTATAATTCCCCTTTTCTGCTCATCTTAAATCCATCTGTAGGTATTTAGCATCATATTGTATATAAATAAAAGCAGTAAATGCAAATTGTAGTTTTGGTGTTGCCACTGTACTTCACTGAAGGAATGAATTAAACATTTTCTTCCAACACTGTAAGCGAGTTATTCTGTTTAATCTCATAATCCCATTTAATTCCATAAGCCGTCGTTACAGTAAGAAAAAGCAGTGGAGCTCTTTGAGGGTAACTGAAAGCATTTTTGTGTGAAATTGTTTGAACCCGCTGTGCGACAGTGTGTGTGTGTGTGTGTGTGTGTGTGCGTGTGTGCGTGTTTGCCGTCTGAAGTCGTACCCTGAGCGCTCTGTGAGAGGACGAACTTCCTGATGAGCTTGTCTGTGGCCTGCGTGTACAGAGACAGGGCGTAGCGCAGAGACTGCAGGTCTGGACTCTTTTCCAAGAAGGTTTTCTTCAGGCCCACACCACCGGCGTGGAAGTATTGCTGCGTGAACAGATGAGACATGACATGTGCTTATAGTAGAAGGCAGGCAGAGGCACAGACAGACGGAAGGACACAGAGTGCTCGAAGTGGACGATTTGTGACAAAACTGTTTAGTAGAGTGGAACAACCTCATCAGCTTTGGAGCTACGGAGCAGCGGTGTGATGGTTTGAACCTCTAAACCTGCACTGATGTTCACCAAACAGGTAGTTGCAGTATCAACTTAGTGCTGTTAAGTATATAAATTTAGATTCTATTGATGTTTATGATGTCCAAATTTAAATGTTTTGATCAGAAAAAAATCAGAAGAATATTTTAAGGGGAGATGTATCAGGTGATGACATAATTTTTACATGCAGTGGTTAAGTTTTAGATTTCAAGCTCTTCTGCTTCCAGAGCTTTTCTTCTTTCAGACTAGTGGGAAGAAAAAGTCCAAAATACATATTCAGGGTGTTCTGGACATTTATGCATATATTTAAAGTTACTACAAGAAACTTTCAGCTTTTGTTGGTGTTGGCGGCCTCTTTGGACAAAAAATGACAAAGGAGAAATGAAGTAAACTTTGTTTAGTGTCGAATGTACCACCAGACTAAAGAGCAGTTTCTTTCCTCTGGCTGTGAGACTTTTCAATTCATCCTCAGCACCCCACCATTAATAAATAGTTTTTATTTGATTAATTATCCTGAAATTTCACATATACCAAATTTTGAATTAGACTTTATCCTACACAAACCATGGAAGAAACACAGAGTACTGTAAATTTTTATAAAAGTAAGAATCAAGAACACCTATTTCCCTGTCAGCTGTTCTGCTTGTGTAACACATCATACAATACCTTAATAGTGTCCAGTGCCAGCTCTATGACTGCACACTGTTTCGGAGTCAAAGCTTTGGCCTCCTCTCTTCCCATGTGCTCCTGCAGGAAGGATCAAACAAAGGAGTCAGCCTACACCACAGTTACTACTGTTGTTGCTTACATCCGAAATACATTTAATCTGTCCGGCTTTTTATTGCCGTTTTCATCACCTTGAGTTTGGACAGCTGGCCCAGCTCCTTAGCAGCGTTGAAGATCATCTGAGTGCCCTGTTGTGGAGAGACGGACAGACGAGTGAGAACGGTGCGGAGAGGAGAAAAGAGTGGTGTTTGAGAGGTGTCTGCAGAGTGAGGGGTGAGTTCAGTGAGACAGACAGCTGCAGATACAAGAAGTTTGAAGAGTGAGGGGGGAGAGAGTTCTGTCCTCATTTATATACGTTTCAATTAAACATTCACAAATAACAAGTGTCATCTTGGTAGACAGAGAAGGTTCAGGTGCTTTGGTGTACAGACAGACAGTCAGTATTACAGGGACTCATGGGCAGGTAATGTTGCCTCTGGTGCACCGTGCTGCCGTTTCAATCATGTTTTGATGCACTGATATCCACAGAGAAGAAGAACGAATTGTTTAAAAAAAAGAATGACAAAGTCTACAGATGGTGGTGTTGAGGCTCCTGTTAAAAATAGAGTGTTTCTTCATGCTGACAAAGGCTACACACTCACGCAAACACACGCACAAACACACACATACTTACAATAACCTAAAAGAGGAAGGAAGGGAGAGAGAATGGAGTAACGGCAGGACAGATGGGTTAATGTACAATCACAGTGGCACCCAGCAATGAAAAGCAATGAAATTCAGAAGCAGAGAAGAAGAAAAAAGGTGAGGAAAAGAGGACTGAATGTTATTTTTTAATCACATACCGTCTGGTCAGTGAGTGTGGGAAGCACAATTGTTTTTTCCATTGTGTTCATCACTAGTTTCCACAGCTCCTTCAGCACTCTCTTCAGGACTGTCTTCTCACAGATCTTGGCAAACAGCGACAGGCTGAAAGAAAAACACACAATCCCTCAACATGGAGGCAAAACACACATTTTCATTTATTTATAGTGAGTGTGTGTGTGTGTCTGTTGGGGCCGTGGTAACTTCAGTGTTTGAAATGATAAAAATAGGAGTATGTACGCACAGCCAAACCAGAAAAAGAGCAGGTGCTGAGTTCAAAGTGAGCAAAAAATGAAACAAAAAAAAAGTCGAGCACACTGCAGAGCGGCAGCATCTATTTATTTAATGCACCAAAGTAGAGACGTCTCGAGCAAAAAACTGCTCTTCACCAGACTGATGACGAAGAGCACTTTTTTGTTCCATAACTTGAGTGTTTGAGTTCATTCATAAACTAAAAGTGTCCCAGCGATACTTGAGTTTTAATATCGAAAACAAAATCTTCTTCAGTCGTTTAGTTTGAGGAAAATATTTTTTTCCAGAATTTTTGAGACACATTTCAAATCTTAAACAGCACTGACGTTTGACACCCAGCCACACTTACTTGCTGTCCAGGAAGTCCATGATGGGCTGCAGGACGTTGTCGGCCTCCTGGACCACGCTGCCGTTGGCCGGCACAGTCTGCCCTTTGACCTGGGCTAGGATGTCTCCCATCTGCCTCACGTTGTCCTCGATCTGGGGCTGGAAACTACATCACCACATAAAAAGAACAACATAAAAATAGGCCCTGAACTCAGCTGCAGAGACGGTCGCAGCACTTCTTAATTCCACACAGGTATCAAACAGACGCCCACCTGACAGCGAAAATGCGGCTGAGGTCGTCCATGACGCTGTTGAGTTTGTTCTGCAGCTCCTTGAGGAAGTCGCTAGCCTCCACGTTGAGCTGAAAGAAGACAAAATGGGATGAACACAGGAGCCATGTTGTGTTTGGGCAATCACAATAATAACTGCATGTATGGACACTCACATCTTTTCCTCCCATGGCCTCAAACATCTTCTCCAGCTGAACTCTGAGCTGCTGGATGTTATTGATGATGATACATGGCTGAGGGGAGACAGAGAAAAATCATTACACACACACTTCTCTCTCCCTTTCCTCTGTCTGCTCCCAGCGTTTTATTGTAATCAATCAAGGTTAGTCCTTCTAACTTTTTTTATTGCTTCTTTGGCGAAAACACTCTTGGTGATGTGAGGCAGGAGAAGCAGGAGTTTTCAGTAATTACTGCTCCTCTGGGGGCTCCTGGGCTCTGTGGGAGCTCAGCCCACCACATTCAGCTAATTACACAGCCCTAATTCACTTTGAAACACTGCAACCTGGCCACGGCTATTACAATGAAGAGCGGTTTATTATGCTGGAACTAATCAACCTGACCACATACACTAAACTGCGTACATCTTAAAACCAAGTCTCGATGGTGCTCAAATTAAACCATTTATCTGAGCACTGCTGTTTGTTCCACTGATAGAAATGTCCATCTTAGAACAAACACCTACCACTTTCTCCTTCTTGACATGGTTTGGAAAGTCCTTTGCGATGATGTCAGCGTAAGACAGCAGGACGTTGCCGATTGTCTGAGAGAAACAAAACAAAATAAAGGAATAAGTGCACAGTTACTGACTGAACTTGATCACACTCAGGTAAAGAGAGCGTTGGCAGGTGAAAGTCACCTTGGCGAATCTCTTCATGTAGTTGCCCACGATCTGAGGGTCGGGACACTCCAGTTTGCGGATGATTTCAAAGCTCTGATTGAGCTGGGAGAACACGTCCACCACGGAGCAGGAGAACAAAGCGTGCTCTGATGTGACCTGGAACTGAAGAGAGAAACAACCAGAGGGGGAAAAAGTATGAGAAGCTGTTCTGCGGCGGTGCTGATGCTACAGCACAGTGATCTGACTAACACTGAAAGTGAGGGGTTTGATTCCCCCGGCGACAGCGGCGTTACGTATCACAGACAATGAAACTGACCCCGCTTCAGTTGCATGTAACTGCAATTATTTGCGAAGTGATTCCTCTGAAAGCGCTTGGATGAGCGCCATGGAGCCGATCAAATGGTTATGATGGGGAGCAGGGCCCTCATTAACAGCCCGGCCATTAGCGAATACTGTGATGGTATGTGACTGGGAGTGGGGACCGCTGTTTTGCTGACACAGGGATGCAGAAGCTGCCTCTGGCGACAGTAATTGGACCCAAAGGATTCCTGACATATGAGCCGGGAGAATCTTCAGCTGCTTTGTATCGACCCTCCTGCTGCGTGGATGTTTAGGTGTGAGTGAGAGTATGAGACACCGCGTGGTATGTGTGTGTGTGTACGTACTTTTTTGCCTGTGGTATTGAGTCATTATTGATTGCCTTGAGGCCTTCAACTTGCTCTTCTCAGCCTGGAATGTGCTGAGTCAGGAGGGATGATGTGAATTGCTTGAATTTGCATGAGAAATGCATGAATAATTTTCTTCGATTTGAGGATGCTGCAGGTAGGAGGTCAGATTTAAACTTTCATACCGTATTTTATTACAGCCTCAGCAGAATTGAATTGTTGTATTGAAGTGAAACTTTACTGTCACATGACCGCCAGTTTCTTTTCTTTTTCTTCTGCACGCTTTGTTAAAGAAAACTGACATCATTTGTTGAAGGACTAGTTCAACGATTTGGGAAATGTGCTTATTTCCTTTCCTTCCGTTCCAAGAGTTAGTTTAACAACAGAGAAAACACTATTTCTTTTGTGACAACGCCCATTAGCTTGCTTGTAAACATTTTCGAGTGATGAATACAGATGAAAGCAGTTACCCCGTCTTTTTTGTCCCTCTCCAGGGCTCCATGTAGAAAATCTCGGGACACTTCTTCATTCTCGTCCAGCCACATGATGACAAATGGTTCAAACCAGCTGCAGAAGAAGGACGGAGGAGAGAGAACATGAGTCTCGGCACCACAGTGGTAAATGTACAAGGGAAGGCCTGGATGCTGCTTATATGATACTTACGCTGGATATTCAGGAACGTGCTTCTGGAAAGTGGTGAGCTCCTTGCAGTACTCGTTATAGAGCCACTTGACCTTGAAGTGCAAGTTCATATAATCTGCGCTTTTACATAGGCGGTTCTTCTCATGCTCTGAATATCAAAGAGAAAGAAAAAAATGAGGAAAGTCGCACTTCAACACATGACACGGCCCATCCCAACAACACACACTGAAACACCTACCCTCCATGGCGTATTTCATATCTTGTGCAAACATATTCCACATGACCTCGGCGCTGATCTTGCCCACGTTCAGTTCCTGGGGAAACCTGTAAAAAGGCAGCGCTCTGAGTTAAATCCAGCTCCAGCAATGGTACTCTATTATTTAACGAGATAACCCAGCCTCATTTTTATGTAACTCCATCAATGTTACCTCTGTATATTTTTAGCAGACACAGAAAAATGCACCAGAGAAGTACTAAACATTTTAAGTTTATATACTTATACATCATAAGTATTAATTTAACAGTTTTAAAAAGTGGCATCCAACAACCAAAGTGGTTCATGTACAGGAATTACCTGTCTATATACATACAGGCTTCATGTTTACTGTCAGTGCACATCACAGGTGAAAACATACACAGCATTATAATACAGAAAGATACTGTTGTTGATAATGTGCAGTTGGATGCTTTTGTTTTTTTACAGTTCGATGTGCTTAGATATTGTGAACACATGTCTGTTATTTTCCAGCTCAGAACTGACAGGACACACCCTGTGGCTTCAAGACAAATAAAGGCTGTTTGTTTGTCTTTTGGTCTGTTTCTGTTTCTCTTCTTTCTCTGACACTTCCATCCTCATATTCTATTGCTTTAGGTATTTATTTTACCTTTAAACAAATCCCATACGGCTGTTATCTTACAAAGTTTCTCTGCCCTTGAAGTCTGAACTGCCTCTCCTCCTCCACCCACGACTCCTCCTCCAACAAGATGTACCAAAAAACGTGCAAAAAAGCAATCAAAATAGAATTAAGAATAGTGGCGACTCCCACGAAAATCAGCAGTGTTTGCATGTATGTATGACCAGAGACTCACTGATTAAGGCAAGGAGTGTAGGAGTTCTTGTCCTCCTCTATGATGGAGACGATGAGGGTGATGAGCTTGGACCAGAAGTCGAGGTTCTTGATGCTGGGACCCTGCTCATCCGGAGGGACTGCCTTTGACTGAAGACACAAAGAGATAATGAGCTCACATCTTAGCAGCTGTGTTCATCGAGAATCTCTTTGTAGTGAGAGCAATAAGACTCTTAATTGCATCATCTGCAAACACACACACAGACTTACAGGGTCTGTCTGATATTCCCTGTTGTAGAGGTCATGGCAGTTGTTGAAAATGTACTCGTAGGTGGAGTTCAGACAGGCTTTCACGCAGTCCTTCACCACCTGGCTTGCCCTGGGGGGACTCTGCAGCTCCTGGACCTGAAAACAAACGTTACAAAAAACATATGGTTGAATCCAATTCGCCTCAAAGATACACACACACACGCGCAGTCTCAGCAGGTGGTTATCTCAGTGGGAATTTAACCATAAACTCACTGAGCGGCACAAACCGTACCAAAATACATTAACACCCTGACACACACACACACACAGTTTCATGGTAATAGCTTCAGTTTGGATAGGTTAATGTTAAGTTTATGCCCGAGGCTACTTTACAGAAAGTATTGGAAATTTGTGTTTATTTTAGAGTTGAGTGCTACTGTGAAGACAAGTTGTGAAACTTGTTTCCCAGTCAACGCTGGATCTTTCCAGAACCTAATAACCACATGGTTTTTATTATAACCATGATAATGAAGCAGTCATGATCCAACCATGATCTCCCCCTAAAGTTAATTAAACTTTAGTCTTGCCGAAAAAAACCTCCACACTGTGTCACTGTTTGAGAAACGTCCAGCTTCATTATCATTCTGCTCTAGGAGATCTGGGGCAGTGCTAAGCCCAGGATGCAATGACAGTTCCCCTGAAAAATAGAGCTTGTTTTGTTCGTGGGGAGACAACCAGGTTAGAGTAACTTGTCGATTGCAGTGTGTAGATTGCTAGCTCGGAGGTTGTTTTCCATAGGGACGAGGATTTTGAAATAGCTACCACATAAATAACAGAAGAGAGGAAAATTCAGGCTGAAATAATGAAAGACGTACATCGACAGTTTACCTCCGTTGAATCAAACTAATTAAATGTTGACCACCGCATGGTCAGAGGGGACTTCTGGTGATGTGGACCGAGTAACAGTGTTAGGTCTGAGCTCCTGCATTTACGGTGCAAAATATCCCGACTTTCACATCTGGTTCAGCCCAAACTGACTCAAAACACGGTTAGAAGTTTATGTGATGTCTTTAGAGCACTTCTGGGGCAAAGCTCGGGGTTAAAATGGCTGCTAAATCTGCTAAAAAGAGGCAATGAAAAGAAAAGAAAAGAAAAGAAAAAAGAAAAGAAAAGAAAAGAAAAGAAAAGAAAAGAAAAGAAAAGAAAAGAAAATTATTTTTTTACCTTCATCCTGAAGAATGTGATGCTCGTCAAGAGATCAACTGTGGACTTGAGGTCTTGTAGTCTTTCAGGGCTGCTGGCTGGGAAGTTGTTCTGAAAGTACATTCACAAGCAAAGATTACAAACAGCACAAAATGTTCACTTACGTTTAAATAGTTTCTCTTTCTTCAGGTAGTGAGATAAAGGAAATATCAGCAGTGAACATATCAAGACAAAATCATTCTCATCTCAGGCCCAGAACAGAAGAGAGGCATTCCAATACATGTACACAGATTGTTTTGTATTTGTTATGATTAAGAGAAGCGGTCAGTACCCGGTACATGGACAGGTCGATCCTCAGGGAGTTGTGCAGCTGATCCAGCAGTTTGACAAACCTCTCCTTCTGCACAGGAAAAGACACAAAAACAGAACAAACCACTCAGAAACTCACCACAGCTGAAAAGATAACCGGTTACCATTTGAGTAAACAAACCCGAGGTCAGATCTGATAAGGCTCAGCTGATTGGATGTTTGGAGAAGTAGGCAGAACCACAGTGTCATCTACAGCCCCAGAGGGAACAACAGCTAGTCCTTTCTAAGGAGTTTTTAAAAGCAATCTTCAGTTATAATATGAGACCCCCTCTAGTATGGAGTCACACATATGATGAAGGGAGAAATATTCATCAGGGACTCACGCCAAAGTTTGATGCAGCAAATCTGTCCGAGGCAGAAACATTGTTGGAGGACTGGGTGGTGTGGGCGTAGTAAGCGTTGATGTTGGCGAGCAGGGTGCTCATCACAGCTGGCACTCCGGGGCACATGTATTTAGATGACAAGCAGGCAAAGTGGCTGTTGGTTGGAAGTGGCAAAAAGAAGAGATTTATTAGATTTACTTGCTCCTGACACTCATGTATTGAAACAAATAATAAACTATACTTATATCTAAGTGTGTTGGTAAGTGAAGTCAAATTTGATCTTTCCTATCTAACTTTAAAAGTCAAACATTCAGAGTAATGGATGTGGGACTGACGTCATGGCCTGGTAGATGGACTCGACTCCGTATCTCATGGCAAACTCGTCCACTATCTCCTGAGCCGTCTCTTCAAAGTACACCTTCCAGGCATCATCCCCTTTGGCATCGGGGATCTTCACGACGCCGCCGTTCTGCTCCTCAGTCGTGTACTGGAACAGATGCTGGACAAAGACAAAGGACAGGTACAGATGTTTTTGTGCCTTAGGCTATTATAATTAGTATCAGTGTTAGCTTGAAGCAGTTGGAATTGCAAATTGCATGTCCAACTTAAGGATCTTCTTATTCGCTAAGACAAATTTCATTTGTTTGAAATTCTCATTTCAGGCCAATATTTAATTCTAAAGCATTTATTGGCCGAGACCCATACAATGTAACTGCATGTGTGCAGATTCAGCTTGATTGTGACTTTGAAGTTCACCATTTGATCACAGCTGAGTGCCTTAGATCAGTGGTTTTCAAAGGGGTACTTCCAGGCGGTCCCGAAGACAATAATTCCATCCATTAGTGATACAGTAACATAATGTATGACTATGTTGGTTGTGGGTTTCATACACTTTGTGTAATAAAACACCTAAAAGCAAAATTATTATAAAATGGGGGTCTGTAGTCTAATTTGTCTCACTTTAGGTGTCCTTGATGAGAACCAGTTTTTACAATCCTGCAGGGTAACACATTATATATAAAACTGTGAAGTAGTCCATTGGACTTCATGAAAGTCTCATATGTAGAAAGTCATATCCCCCTATCTTGGTGAAAATGGCTCAATAATTCCAGACAATCACTAATGACTTCAACTGTTAAATCGTTACAAAAATCCCAATGTTCGCAACTATTTTTTCTTATATAAAGGCGGCACATTTCCCGGGGTAGAAAGGCAGAAACAGAGAATTTACAAGGTGATTGATTGTGTTAATGTGAACCCCAGAATTAAATTGACTGGAACTAATAAACTCTGAATAGCCGGTTAATCTTGCATATGTAATGTTACATTTCAAGTGCAAATAATCACAAGAACAGTTGGAAGAGTCCCACCAGACGTCCCCTCGGACTGACCTCATGAAGACAGGTGTACTGGACATGGTAAGGAGCGACCGTCTCCTCTCCTTTGATCTCCACACTTATGTGCATCCGGATGGCTCCTGACACAGCAGACTTATCAGTTCTCTTGTCTGTCGAATGAAAGTAAGATATACATGCCTCCTTATTCGGCTGAAATCAGTTCCATCTACGAGAGACAAGCACTTCAATTATCTGTTTCTTGTTCTGTTATCTCTGCGCGACTTGCTGCTCCTCTCATCCGTCTCTAATTCACCATCTTCTTTTCTCTTATCTTGAAAACTCACCCAGGTTGTACCAAACGTCCATCTCGCCGCTCAGAGTCCGGACTTCGATGATGGTTTGACCCAGGAAGTCGTCGCTCTCACGTTTGAACCTCTGTTTCACGCGTGACTTGATGTCGTCATCCTCGTCCCACACACGCACCTTGATGCGGTCTGATGAGTTGTGGCATTCACTGGATGAGGCAGAATTGTGAAGTATTGTGAGTATTGATGATCCAAAAACATAAAAATAGGGTTCGCAAATTCATTTTTGCTGACATATTATCGTAAGTTAGTCATTACATTAGCAGTTTCAGTTGTTATAGATGAGTTTCCACTGTACTCACAAGTGGAAGTTTTCTTCCCAGACAGGGTTGAGGTTGCCGTAGATGGTCTTCGTTCTCTTCTTGGTCTTCCCAACTTGAACAGTTACATAAGGATCACTGGAGCCTGTTTTGTCCTTCGCCTGCAGGCCCTGAGCACAAACCACTGAGGAAGAGACATAGAGACATTTCAACAAAGACCTACACAGCTGTCTAAAGAATATATATATTTTGTATATTTTGTCAGTTATTTATTATTTTTTATCAATAGCAGCAAAAGAAAACAGCTGCATTTTTGCCAAGAACCATTACATTTATACCACAGACATACGGTATATTATCAACAGCATGTCAGTTTTATTTATATAAACCAAATTCACAAATTCACACATTTACTTCAGTGTGCTGTTTGATCTGTACAATCATATGACACCTTCAATAAGTAAAAAGGAAAAAGCTTTTTACTCACCCGTGATGCTGATCTTTGCCGACCATTTTGAAGTCCCATCTAACACGCTCTGCTTGATTTGTTTCATCTGCGTGCCGTGCCCAGTTTTGTCGAGGCCGAACACTTCTTGGATTTGCTCAAAGATTTCTGGTTTGTTCCTCTCTCTGATCTTCATGCGGTCCTTCAGGACCATGATGATATTCTGGGTTCGGTCCTCCGCCCCGTGCTTGGAGCTCTTCTCTGCAGCTCCTGATGAGACAGATGAATGAAGAGAGGGACGTAGGAAGAACAGTTTTTAGTGTAAATTTTTTTATTCAAGACAAACATGAACCCCTAAAAAATATGTGTTTATGCTAAAGTCTAGTAGCTCATCTTCTGTTTCTCTCCAATACATGTCTTTAAAGCTAAGGGCCGAGTTAAGATAGCATCAGATCAATTTTGAAAGTCATTTCCTGGCCAGGGATCAAACCCCAAACCTCCCAATATTATGGTGGAAACTGGATCCACTTAGCCACAGCTGTGGTCAGGAAAAAGGAAACAGTTGGAGAGTAAAAGACCAACAGATGTCTTTGGCGTCAAGATCTTATAAGACTCTTTGGAGACAGCAGAGCGATGAATTATGCATTGCGTAGATTGACTCCAAAATCAGAATGGGAATTGGAAAAGTCACCCCTTGTGGAGCAGAATTAGACAAAGCAGTGTGGATGCAAAGGCTACGGGAGGGAGGAGGAAAGAGAGAGAGGAGAGAGGCAGGGGTATGACAGCACATTACTCAGGAGATAAATTGGAAAGGAAGAGGGAGGAGAATGTGAGAGTGGATAGAGGACAAGAATAATGGGATGTCAATCGGGCAGAAGGATACAGAGGAGGAGCTAAAATAGGTTTGTGTGGACTCCTGTGTACTAAAATAAAAATAGATGCAGAAGTTTAAAAGTGGGTTTTTTGTGCATGTGATGACTCAGCGATCCTTACTCTGCAGACAGTCAGCATTGAGCAGATCCTGACACTTGTCGTGGCATTTGACGCCACACTCGGAGCAGCGCATGCCTTGCCGGGCGATACCCCAAAGCAGCCCCTCGCATTCGTAGCAGTAGGTGGGGGTGGTGGCCGTCCACACCTCAAAGTTGTGTGGCGTGGTGGAGGAGATGGGGTAGATCAGAGCCTGCAGGGTCTTTTTATAAACGTGACTTTTCTGCAAACACATGGAGATGAGACATGTTAGTGTGACACCAGCAGTGATTAAAGGTCAGAAGATACTGAACGGAGGTGAAGAAACCCACCAGCTCTTCATTGCCGAGGGTGGTGGACGCCATGGCGGAGGTGATTCCAGCCTTACGGGAGTTCTGAACTAGAGACTGAGAACAAGAGGGCGAATGAAAAGTGTTTGTTTGAATGTGAACTAAACAATGAAATTCAGATTTATGTTTCTTTAAGGGCTAAAATAGTACTCACCATTGCCTGATGAGACCAGGCAGAGATTAAACAGGAGAGGAAAGAGACAAAAATGTGAGGTTATTTTAGGAATTTCAAACAACAAGCTGTGTTTGTAATTCATTGAGTGCGAGTATGTGAGCTGCAATGACAGCTACGCCCTAACCTCTATTAGGGAACAGTGTACTGTATTGATTAATGACTGTAGTTAGATTAACACCACAGATTTGCAAGCATTTGATTCATCAGCAAATCAGCATGAGTTACCATAATGAGCATTTTCACTTTAGATTACAGAATAAATAATAATGCAATAATTTTAGATGTTTTCAGAGTTAGAAGCACTAACTATAAACCAGACATCAGCAAGAGCACATCACAAAATCGTTGTATATTATGATTGCACGTGCGTCCGTGTTTGTTCCTCACCAGATCTCTGACAAGAGGAATGGCTTTCCTCTTGCGCAGGTCAGGCATGCTGTCAATACTGTAGAGTGCACCTCCCATTCTGTATAAGGAAAGTATGGACCGTTATACATTCATATAAACATGTGCATCAATATTTACAATAGCTGAAAAAATAACACATAGTGTAACACATTTTCCCTATATCAAAAAAATTATGCAGCCCTATAAGGGTACATTAAGTATCATGTAATGCATGTATGAAAAAGCATGAATTAATTTTCTTTTACTTCACAAACTATCAGGAATGTACAAGAATTCACAGGATCTCATGCATGACTTAATTAATGCAACTACTAAGGTATTTCACCCAGTGATTTATGATGTTCACACGATCAGTCACAGCAGTATACAGTGTTGTAATCATGATTAACTAAGCACTACTTCTTCATTATCATGCTCTTCATATAAACTGGTGACTTCATCCTTTTCAACGCTGATGTGTAACATATGATTACTAGTGGCATTATAGTGAAATCATATGTGCCAACCATTTGTTGCTTATGCATTATTAATACATGTTTTCTTTTTCTTTTCCTAACTAAATAATTGAAATGGAGTCGAATTTATGATGTTGAAATATACAGAAGGGCTGCCTTTATTTAAAGGGCCACTTTCATCACTTATTTTTCTATGATATTTATTTATTTTTACACCATTTTTATTTATTTTTACAGTAAAAGAACTTGAAAGCGGTGACGTGAGCAGACTGGAACTGAACCCGGACATTATTTTTAATTTTTTGTCCAAATGGGACTGGTCGGGTTTGGTTATCCATGCTTGCATATGAAGAAGACATGAATGAATATCAAGCTTTCTCGTGCACCCATAATTCATTAACCTTTACCATGAAGTGCAACCAAATTTCTTACTATTTCTTACTCGGGGGCAGATATAATTCCCTCTGTCATCGTTTCTAATGCTACTCCAGTCAAGGACTTTTTCTAGAGAGTTTAATTACGCAGGCTGCCTCGTCTCAAACAGCGACAATCACACTCCACACACCTGGCTGTAATTGCTGGGTTTCAATTTGGCTAACGTGGCACTTGTTCAGTATGCAGCCTCAGTTCCACTCTGAGGTTTGCCTCATCTACAAATGACCTGCCAGCTAAGTCAGGGCAGCCCACCGCTGTTCAATACTCACTGGCCAAATGCCATGAGCTGAATAAGACTGTGGATCAGAATGAAAAAGAACGGAGGATTCCCGGACTAAAGAAGGGCATTTTCAATCTAAAGCAGTGGTGGCAGGTTTCCACGGTGATCTGAGGATAATTTAAATTGAGTTTAAATTCTGGAGTTGTTGCATTAGCTTGACTAAGACACAGTGTGATATATAATGTGGTACATGTAAGGGACAGCACATTAAAGACACTCACCCTCCTTTACCGAACCACAGCGAGCTGGAGGTTTCTCCTCGGGCCTGAGAGAGACAAAGAAGGAATGTCAGAAGAGGAAACAATCTAAAGTTTAATCCTTGTAGCCTTTTCTAGTATTCATATACTGTAGGAACGCTGCACTTTAATTATCTGACCATGAAACTGCTTTATTGGGCTGTTCACAACTTAAATCCCATTCCACGTTTGTGTTATTGCATTGGTGGTTGGGTCAGTGATGCCTTACTTAAAAATCTTCCAAGGGTTTACACAATTTGTACAACTGGGAAATAAAGCTGGTTATTATACTTGTATATGGATCATATGTCTTGGCAGATTTCTTCAATTATTCAGGAAATGTTATCCTTATTCAGTCAATAATAGAAAACATAAACTGGTTATGTAACTATGCAATAAACACCTTGCGTAAATTACTAAATCAAATATGTTTTTGGAGAATCTGATGCTTATAATCAGACAGCTCTTAACAACAAAAAAGTTCAGATTGCTATGACGATGAATGAGTGGAGTGAAGGTGCCTCAAGACATCAGTTGCACGCATTTCCTTTTATCTCTCAAGCTACCAATCAGGTTGTACCTACCTGTCAGCATGCTCCAATGATGGCCGAGCAAAGTGCATGCGAGTGTCACTATGGCAATGACATGAAACTGGAAAGAAAACAAAGTGGGTCGGCACAAACACACAAAAAAAAAAGACAAACGAAAGGAAGCCAAATGTACAAAAAAAAACGCAACGCGACATACATCAACATAAACATCGAAGCAAGTGATTAATTCTCTGCACAACTGAATTCAAACGTAATGAACAGCAACATAACATGTGAGTAAAATATGCAAGTGAAAACTGGTCAAGCAAAACTTAATGTGTATAATCAAAATCAAGCAGTTTTGTCAAGGAGTGGTGTGGTGCTGCACCCAAACTAAAATAAAACGTGTGCTGTCTGTGGAGCCATCAGTATTTTTACTTTCAGAAAACCAAAACGAAGCAATCATACAATATGAAACACATTAAGGCTGCTTTCTGGTGTCTAGCAAAAAGCACCATTAAAATAGAACTCAAGAACTTGCTGCATGTACCCTGTCTTTGCACATAAATAATGCACTGCACATACATATTTCAGAGACCTGGTAGACACTTTTAGAGTCTCTTGAACTCTGGTATATCTTTTGGATTACAGGGTGGAGTTGAATCCGGCCTCCAGCTCTGGGGCTCCAACTGGACTGTAGTGGAGGACTGGACTGGAATTTAAAACCAGATTTGGGATGAACTTGTGATCTTACCTCCCGCAGCTGTTCTAAGACTTTATTGTAGAGCCTTAGCCAGTTCTCTTTGGCTCTGACTGCTGGATCCACTGGCTCCTTGGGCTCCTCTATGACTGGAGGACTAAAACAGCAAACAACAGTGTTTCATTCTTCAGCTGATACATTTCTAGGATTGTTGTTCAAACACTTCTAATCTATTTTAAGTTCATCGATCTGATTCCATTTCACTCCTACCTCTCAGGCAGCATCTCCGTTTCCTCTTCTGGCGTTGGCGGCCTGCTCTCTTCAAAATGCTCCTCTGTCTCCTCCATGGGGAACTCCTCCTCTTGCTGAGCTGGGGGCGTCCTGGCCTCCTTCTCCATCATCGTTTCCTCTTCTAGCCATGGCTCTTCTTCTAGCTGGAGAGCCTGGTCCTCGGGGGCTGCTGACTTCTCTGTGGCAGGGCCGTTGAGATGGGATTGAGGCTGCCCAGAGGACGGGGTCTGTTGGGAGGAAGAGCCCGTGGCAGTGGATGGTGGCTGGGAGGCTGCGTTAGCCATGGTGGCTGGGTGGGATGGAGGCATAGCATTGGCTGCAGCAGACTGCTGCTGTTGAGATACGGCTGAGGCTGGAGGGTGAGACTGGGCAGGCTGTGCGGTGGGAACAGAAGACAGGAAAGTAGAGGCCAAACCTGTGACTGCAGCTGTTAAAGGTTTGGCCATAGAGAAGAAGGAAGTGGCAGACGGGGCTGCCTGGGGCTGGGGCTGTGTTTGGGGCTGGGCTTGTTTAGGTGGTTGGGCTGTTGGTTGACCAGGAGGTGGTTGCGCTGATGGGGCTGTGCCAGGAGGATGAGACTGGTTGGATGTTTGGTTAGGGGGTTGAGTAGGAGGCTGCTGTTGGTGTAAAGAGGGCTGTTTCTCTAGAGGAGGTCTGGAGCTGGGCACATCTAAACCTGTGGGGGCTGTTGATGTTGGGGTGGGTGTGAATGGAGGCTCCATGTCCTCACTGAGGGTCCCATCCAAATTATACAAATCCTCATCATCATACATCATCTCCTCATCCTCGTAGAGGCCTTCCTCTTCTCCCTCATACAGTCCTCCATCATCCTCCTCATACAGAGCTGCCTCCTCTCCTCCATCTTTGCTGTAGCCGCCCTCATCGCTGTACGCCCCCTGGGTCTCATCGGGGTCCCAGTCTGGAGAGCCTTTACTGTAGCTGACCGAGGAGTGGCAGGAGTGGTAGGAGTCGTTCTCGTCGTAAGGGTCCCTCTCTCCGTACTCGCCGCCATAGTCCTCCTCGCTCAGCTGACTGCTGCACCGACTCAACTCTGCAGAGGAGGCATAGCTCCCCGAGGGACTGGAGGGAGGAAGACAGAAGTGAAAATAGAAACAGAGTTAAGTTGCAAGACTAGTTTCCCAGGAGAGACTGATTGTTAAAGTATTTAACAAGGATACAGTTTTATAATAAACATAGAGACACTCTCAGTCAGGTTATTATTGCATGTATACATATACATGTGTATAATGAATGGTTCACCCTCCCTTTATGAAGCATAATCACAAAAATGCTTACATAGCATCATATTAGAGCACTTTATGGCCTGTACGCTCTGTACTCTTTCGAGCAGCCCCACTTAAAACCTTTTCTACATGTCTCAGGGTGGCCAGGAATAATGCTGATGGCTAATCGATGAAATACAAGAGTACCAGACAAGCAGCAAGAAATAGAGCTGAACAGAAAGGTGAGAGGCCTCCAGAAAGCTGACAAAGGGAAAAGAACAAGCATTCAGAAATGCAACAAACAGGGAAAAAGTATTTATACTCTGTGATGAATGGGGCTATTAAAACCAGAATAGAGGCACAGAGAGGGAAGCAGGATGAATGAGGGAGAGAGGGAGATAGTGAAGACAGGAAGGGAGTGGTGGAGTGCAGGGAGAGAGGGAGTGTAGAGAGCTGAGAAGGAGGAGATGAAGAAGAATGGGCGGGGGTGAAGAGAGGTCGCCCTGTCCAATACACTCACACCAGCAGCTAATCTTATGTGCAGTATTGACCATTAGATTGCCAGTTGAATAATTCATAAAGCAAGATGTAAGAGATGCATGGTTTCATTCCCGGTCAGTGAGAAATATGTCAATAAAAACAGAGAAATGAAGCAGCATTGTAAACAATTCTGAAAGACAAACAGGACTTCATTCACGTTTTTCACTGAAGATGTTTTGACATGTCAGAAGCAAATGCACACGTGACTAATGAAACTAATGATGGCTGAAGGGTCTTGGTATTGTGTAGGCTGGTTCACTGTCACACTGTCATGGCTTACTGGGACACTTCATAGTTCAGGCCATTGTTAATACTATGAATAACAACTGTGGTTTTACTACCGTGGCATACAAAGAGTGCTGAGAGAGTCCTACACCCCCCAAAAAAGTTACAGTTTTGCACTTCTGGTTTCATCATCTCGAAGTCAATGGGGTTTTTTGAATGGGGTTTCAGTTAGATGTCTGAAATAAGGTCTGTGGTTTCACACAAGCTTAAGATACGAGTCAGTAAACACCCCTCACGTGGATATTAAAGCATTTACGTGTCTTTAAAAAGGTGGTTGTTAACAAGTGGCTAAATGAGACTACAGAGACTATAGACTTTGTTAGGGACATTAAACATCATCATGTCGAATACAGAGACCCGCTAAACACTAGTCCGTCTTTACAGGCAGACTCTAGTTGCAAACTATTCTAACTTTAACTTTCAAACTTCTACACTGATCAATTTATAGTAAAATGTGTAGAGCACAGTGTAGTAAGAAGCTCAGTGGGGGAAATGTCAAAGTCATGCAATGGCGATGTAGAGTTAAGTTAAAAGCTTAACAGCACCCTTTGTGGCCACAGGTAGCAATTATGGCAAACTGCTGAATGCTAAAAGTTAACTAACATCATCATTAGTAGGTAAATATAAGTGGCAAAACCTCTGACTGTTTTGAATTTAGCTGTAGTGAATTTAATTGTTAATTATTTTAAGTTTTCATTTGTAAAAGGAACATTGTGTTATTTCTTCTTTTATATGTTTTGTTCACTTTAAGTCGTTTATTAAACAAAAATGCCAAACATTCATTGCTTCCAGCTCAAATGTGAGAATTTGCTGTGTTACTCTGTGATAAGTCATCATGAACTGAATGAAAGTTGGACTGCTGGTTGGATACAAAAGTGATTTGAAATCACCTTGTGCACGGGGAAACTCTGAGGGCATATTTCACAAATTCAATGGGGAGCGAATAAAAAAATGGATCAATAATGACAACAATCATTACTTTCTAATTACACTGGAGCAGGCACACACCTGACAGTCCTCTGATGTTGGTAGTCGAGGTCGTGGCTGTTGCCAGAGCGTGGGTAAGAGAAGCTTCTGGAGCTGCGGTGCTGGTGGCTGATGGGATACTGGTGGACAGAGGCGTTTGGCTGGGACGTGCTGTAGTAGGGAGGGGGGATGCTATTACTGGTTTCACTGCGATAGTCGCTGTCCCTGTCGTCCACAGCGCTGTCTGGGTCTTCATCTACACATGGAAAGAAAAAAATTGAATTTGTCCTTTTGATGGTGTCCTGATTGAGAACAGTAACACAAGAGAAGAAGAAGTTCTTGATTTTTATAAAATAAAAGCAAGAGAAAGCAAAAATAGCATGAAAGTGATGATCCAAATCTACAACTTGCCATGTGGCTCAGAGATAAGGAGCTCTAATCAGTGCTGAACGAATCTTTTAGCGCAATGTTAATTACAGATAATATAGAGGAGATGACAGCCTTCCACTACTGAACCCCTATCAGACTCAGACCCAGGTCATTCGGAGTGCATCCATACATGAAGCACATGATGAACCTCAGCGGCCTCCTTCTCCTTCTCATCATCGTAACCGAACATAAATCCATTCGTGCTCGTTAAAGAGACGCTTTATTTTTCTGTGGCGTGCATAGATCAGAGATTAACATCCTGCAGGGAAGTGATGAGAGACTTTAACGGTGCTGAATCAGTCAAAAGCGAAACTGGTATCTATTAATCATTCATCACTATCCATCATCGACTCCGGCGCTCTGACGTAGGCGGCCGCTGCGCCACTTACACCACCATCTTCATCTGTCTGGGCGTGTAAACACTAATTAAAGGCATCGAACTTTGTTTCTCACTTCAACCGTGTCCTCACGTGTCTCCCTTCCTCTCTCTCTCTCGCTCACTTCATCGGCTCGCCATCTATCATTACCCCCCTGCTCTTTTCTTTTTGCTCTGAGTGAAGAGAGATGGGATGAATCGCTGCAGCGAGTCTGATAGACGCCCATATAAGACCATCTGCTAATCACAGCAAGAAAGAAAGCAATAGGCACGAAAGAGACACAGTTTTCTTTGCATATATCTAACGTATGTACTGTATATATAAATATCAATGTGTAATATTGACAGTCCAGTCCACAAGTAATTGCACAGGGACATGTTTTTCATTATTGCAGCTCTGTACTGCAGCGCATTGGATTTAACCATGACCATGATTGATGTTTAAGGGTCTTGTTCACCTAAATTACTGCAACAAATTAAGTTGTTGTCAATGAGGTCTGTTCATTATCTCGAGTAACAAGTACATTGCTTTCTGGAGAGCGATGTCGCCGTTTCATTTTTTAAATGTCATTTTTTTAATGCTGTGAGCACCACAAATGAGATTTAATTGAACTTCATTGTTAGGTGGTTGGTGGCAAAAATCACAGAGAGGGGTAAACCTTGGCAAATGCAACCAAATCTATCTGTGTAAAGGACCCCAATGCACAAGTTTGCCTTTGTATTTTGTTCTTATTTTGTTGTGTCCTGTAAAAACGGAAGTTTGTATTTACATACATACATGTGTCAAGTTGTGTACTTAAATTATCCTAAAAATTTCCAACAATGTTCAAATCCAGAAAAATCTGTATTATTATTGAAGGTAATGGTGGTTTTCATTTGGTTGCTTGTCGCTATAACTACCAGAAGTGAGTCAGAGAGGAAGGAAGTCAACAAATGGGACTAAACGTAACGAGAACATTTTTTTAAAATATTACCTCATCAGTGAGCTTGTTTAACAATAAACACAATATCCCATGATCCCACTACTTACACCTTCTGTTTTGTTTTGTTAGAGAGACCTCTGTGGCAGAAATAACTTACTGGCCCTTTAAATTCCTGACATTCAGCTTAAAGGGTGTTTGAAGGTGAACAGTGGGACTCATAGCTCATTTCATGTACATTCAGCTGCCTATATACAAGTCCTACACTGTCACTATGTATGCAAACACCCTCAAATGTAATCTGAAAGTCAGAATTTTACCCTCTACCTTCCTGGTTCTGTTCAAATGTGATGAACTGCAGAACCAGAACCAAAACAATAAAAACAAAATTTGAGACTCTCCAGATACTTATAGACTGCACTGTATGTACAGTATGTATACTTACTTTGTTGTTCTCCCCATAGACTCCAGTTACCTGCAATACAAACAGGAGGGTATCAGTATTGATTATAAATTATATTGGTGTCTAAACATAAACATGATTTCACAGCATTAACACTTCAAAGTTTCCAGATGGAGCTGCTGAATGGAAAGAGAGAGCAGAGGGAGTGCTGAGCCTCCAAGTCTTTCCACCTGCAGCAGACAGCTGCCTCAGCAGAATCACCAGACTGGGCCAATAGTCGAAGCGCAGCAGCATCCTGGAGGAGCTCGCCTCCAGACATCTGACACCACTATCGATCCTTTACAGTGCAGCCATCCGGGCCTTTCTTCCCCTCTAACACACACCAACCCATGTGTGGTTACACACATAATGCACACGCTGAGCTAAAGCAATCTAATTACATCCCAACAGCTAAGCACATTATTCTCTTGTTCAACACAAACAAATGACTGGTTTGTACAAACAGTGATTGGTCACTTACAGCACTGTGTCCCTGGTACACGGAGAGGGCGCTCCTGCTCCTCCTGGTAGGAATACTGGAGTCAGACACAGGAAAAACTTTCAATTGCTGGATTTATGAATTATCTGCAATATAGTTTTTCCCACAGTTGATCACATGAGGATCTGTGGGGTAAGGGATGCAACGATTTATTGGCTGAACATTGGTATTGGCCAGTATTCACCTTGTTGATGGCTGCTGGCCTATTGAGGAATGAGATGACATTCACTGATAGCAGTGGTCGATGTTAATCTGCTGTGTTGCATCGATTTTGCAGTGGCACATTCATGAGCTACTGGCTCATGACATCCATGCTATATATGCTTTTTATGTTAAAGATTGTTACATTGAAGCTTGTTTCATAGATTTATATGATAGAATTTGTGCTCTTTGAAAGAGACTGTCATCAATCTACCAACATTTATTTATACTCGTGAAATCATTGAGGGGTGACCCTTTTTAACAATGATACTGAGTCCAAACAAATCTAAGAAATGGAGAAAAGAAAACAACAACAATGAGATATACTGACAAAGAAAAGGCTGTCCTACAAGTGGCTGGTAAAAACATGTAGCAAGTATGGTAGATAATTTAATAGAAAATTAGAATAATTTAATATAAAATGCAAATACAGTTATGTAAAATAGTTACGATTAAAATAATTGGATGTTAATTCACTTAACATTAAAAAAAACATAGCATCAGCTTTTAGCCAAATTGTTATTTTTAACATCTGTATCTGCACAGACTTTCCCAATCGGTGCA
This sequence comes from Pagrus major, assembly GCF_040436345.1. Lineage (NCBI taxonomy): Eukaryota > Metazoa > Chordata > Actinopteri > Spariformes > Sparidae > Pagrus > Pagrus major. Next base: position 26,116,833 of record NC_133235.1, read on the forward strand.
TCCCTAGCTGGGCTATTAAATCAAACGGGGTGACAGCTTACATCTTGGTCCCTCATGGCGTTGAGCTGCTCCAGTTTTTTGGCCCAGTATCGTGCCTCATCCTCAGGGATATCTGAAAACAACAAGCCAGACAAAATCAGGTGACAACAACAACCCCAATGGAGGTCCAGCGTCATAGACCGTTGAAATAGTTATCCACAAAACTTTTTGTGAGACCACGATGTAAGCTAAAATAACCCAGTTGCAAATTTTATTTGACCCAGATGTGATTGTTTGAGCTTCATGTGTAGAACTGCAGAGCACAGTGACATTGAACATTGGCCTTTTCACATAGAGCCCTACAGCTATAAATAGGTCAGGTCCACAAACTAAGGAGTCAGGTGTACAATATTGACTGGAGGGAGGAGAAACAGTATGAAAATGACACCTAATCAATGCTAAGAGGAAGCTTGATCACTGAGATGGAAAGGACACAAACACTCTCCCTGACACATAAACGTACGGGCAGCCTTGAACACATATCAGGGAGAAATAGGTCAGGTTAATCAATTAGTCAGAGGGATTATTGGTCTTCATATATCACTGTTTCCTGTGACACAGACGTCATTTATATAAGTCATCTCCTCCTTCCCTCGAGCGTTGATAATTTCCAATAGTTTCATATTCTCATCTCCTCTCACCCATTGACAGTTTCTTATTTTGACGTCACGGTTATTGATTTCTCACCGAGAGGCAGTTCGAAGCGAGTGTCGAGCAGCACCAGGTGGAGAGTGGGATCTTTGGTGCCACAGATCTCGTTATCCGTCATGATGACCTGAGAGTCCAGTGTGAGCCACTCCCCTGGACCCTCCTGCGTACAGAAAGACATTCAGCAGCTGACACACAAACAACACGCTGTACGAAAACAAGTCAAACCCTGAGTGAGCGAGTCCCTTAAGTATATCTGAGTACAGAGTGTTCAACAGTATTTCTCAAGTGGTGGTGGCGGCGGTTATTGGCAAACCTCATTTGACTGTCGGATGCTACGGAGGGGAATCCACACAGTGCCCACCATTGTGTCCCAGATTAACCCTTTGTTCCACACCTCTACTGTCAGACCCAGGTCCAGGCGGTTAATCTCGCTGGATGGAAAGAGAAACAGAGACAGGGACGTTCAAAATCAGGAGAACTAAACTAACTTATTAATGAAATACATTTAAACACAGTTGTGCAAAGTAACCAAGTAAATTCACTCAACTAATATAATTCACTATTTTATACTTCTACTCAATGACTTTTCATAAAGAAATACTGTACTTCTTATTTATTTTTTCTTATTATTCTCTAAACTAACAAATGACTCATGATGATTTAATGTATGAATTATTGCCGGATATAATGAATTCCTGTTCCAGGTAAGGAGTGTTAATTCACATTTATTTCATGCATGAACGGATATGCAAAAGTTGGCTGGATTTCAGTTACATGAAACTTTATTTCAGACCCATGTATTTACTCAGGCTCATTGAAAGCACACCACTACCTGTTCTAATAGAAATATGAAGCTATTTCTCTAAGTCACATTAAACATAATAAACATAAATGTATAAATACGGTTACATAAATAAACTTTAATGTAGCTGAAATCCATCCTTCTAATTTAATACACATGTATGAAGTAACTGTGATTCTACATCCCTTACCTGATGATCTATTTAAGTGGGAACCAGTCACATAAAGTCATGGACTGGAAAATCAGGTGAAGTTTTATAGTCTACAAAACATTTCTGTAGCTTCACAGCAAAATAGCGTAGCAGAGTTTTTCTTAACAGCCGAAGTGGACTGGGACTTGTTTTAAAATACAGCATGTCCAGAAGCCCTGAGGTCCCAAACTGATTTGACTATTTTAGTTGTTGTTGTAGTTGAGATAATTGCTGCAGCGCCGTTTTGCTGTTTTGTGGTTGACAAAACTTCATCCAACTTCCATCAGCATGAAGACGAGTAGATAATGACTGAACACTCAATTTTGGGCCAACTGTCCCTTTAGGTCGGAGTTTGACTGTATTAAGTTAAGGGTCTGAGTGCTTCTTCCGCCACTGTTTAAAGACTCAAACACACATAAGATGCACGGTAATTACTTGTGGGCTTCACCGTGACAAATATAAGACACGTCTCTGTGGGAGAAAGCCTGTGAGGATCTAGCATAAAACATTTACAAGACAGCAGGAAGCAGGACAGAAAGAAAAAAAAAGAAAGAGAGAGAGAGAGCGAGGGATGGATGGATGAATAAAGGGAGGGAGGAGATGATGAAGGCAGTGGAGGAGGTGATTGTATCGCATGCCTGGAGGGAGAAAGTGGGAACTTTAATTAAGAAATAGGGGGGACTGGATTTCCCGTCTCAGTGGTGACTCCTTTTAAGAAACGTGCCTGTTTGATTCATGGCTGTGACTGAGGGGGCACGGTCGTTTAACGCTAGTTTGAAGGAGGGGATGAGGAGGCTCTCTCTGCAGCCCAAACATTACATAACACAGCTTCACTGATGCAACCCCAGCACAATGCTCAACGCCTCCGAACATCAGGACTCCGCACTCAGCCTGCCCTGCTGCATCCCACAAGCGAAATGACTCTCGCCATTCATCGCCCATATGCTGCCACACCGGATCTCCCTGCGAGTCGAATACTCTGTGTTGTATAATGTTATAGTGCCAATATTTACTGAAGTACAAGCTCAAACAAACTAATTGAGTGGGAAATGTTACTAATGACGCCTAGAGCAGAGATAGGAGGAGGAGAGTGAATATGTGGGGGAAAGTAAGGTAGAAATAGGGAGAGGAGGAGGCGGAGGAGGAGGAGGAGGAGGGGCTGAGTAGATGAAGATCAAGGAGCTGCGTTGAGAAGAAGTGACAGAGGAGAGGAGAGAGGGGCTGGGAGGGAGCCAAGGTTGAGAAGGAGGATGAGAGGGGGCAGAGGTGTCGAGGGAGAGCAGATGAAAAAGAGGATGAGGCAGTTGTTGGAGGCGGATGTGCGGATGCGTAGAGGAAGAGCTATGCGAAACAATACAGGGATAAAGGGCACTTGGGATGGAGGAGTGAAAAAAGAGGCTGATAGAAAGCGAGTGATGAAAAAAAAAAAGCACTCAAGCAGCTGAAGTGGAGAGTAGATGAAGAGGATGAAAGCAGAGGAGACAGCGAGAGAGGTACAGAAGGAGAAGAGAGGAGAGTTTTGTCTGAAGATGATGAAGGACTCACAACATGAAGTCTTGCTCCCAGCTGGGCAGGTTGCCCCTGACAGCAATGGTTGTACTCTTCACATTTTGTACCTTCAGAGTCACATAAGTGTTGAACTTCTCTGTTGAGGAGAGAAAGAGATGAGGAAAGAGATGAAACACCTCAGCATTAGAATATAATTAAGATAAAGATGTTATATTCTCTCCATCCATGGCTGCGGCATGTAATGTGTCCGCAGTCAGCCTCAACATCTATGTCACATAACAGCGAGTCCCTCCCTCCTGTGTGATCTTTCTATTTCCAGGATCCCAGGTCTTACCTTGGGGTCCATCCAGCTTGGCTTTCTTCACTGTAGAAACACAGAGAGGGACAAAGTCACACACAGAAACACCATCTGTTTCCACTTCTGAACGCTCCTGCATCCTCATTTCTGGCTTTTACACAGTGAACAGGCAGAAAAGGGATGCTCATGATCAATTAAAACGCAGTCTGTGAATTTAGATAAAACACACACAATATGAATTTGTGGAAATTACTGTAAAAACACTTTGTAGATCAAGAATTCTCACACATTTGAGACTTATTTTCCTATCATCACTACCTGGCAGAGCATATACTGAAACTGAAAATGCAACTATGCAGATTTGGACCGTGCTCAGCCTTTTTTGCCATAAGGTCGAGACATGTTGGCGCCGGGTGTGGTGGCAAAAAACAGCTCTCGAAAAACATGGGCTGCTTTCCCGCTGCTCTTCATCAGCGTGGGATTTAGAAACAGAAAGTACAGTAAAAGAAGAACCACATAGGAAAGGTTAAACAGATGGCCAAAGCACATATATATATATGATTTTTATTTAAAAGTAGTAGATGTATTGGATTTCCAGTGAAGTTTCAGTGCACTGATGTGATTTTGGACAATAAAATTCATTGTTAAACTGCCTCCATTACATTCCTATCTTTGTCTCAAGTTTTTGATAATCATATTTGAGGGATCATTGCCAGAAATTTGTGTTAATGTATGTAATGTGTTCCAGAAAATCCTGTATTGCTCTTTAAACAATTAATCATTTTCAGCATTGCTCAAGAAAACAGTCAAACAGTCAATTTTGTTTTGATTTATTGTAGCCTACATGATTTATTCATTAATCATGAAAATTAGGGATGTATGACAAGATTTTTTTTTCAGCAGATACAGATAACTGATAGTTACCTGCTTCTCATGGTCTGACTGATAATTTCCCATTTTTGTGAAGAAGTTCATAACTCATAGTTTATGCAAACCTTTGGGCAAGAAAGGCTTAGATGTGGTGAGCCATGAATGACTTAGCTTCATAGCTGTAATAAGATTTGTTGTGTCAGAACTCAAAAAGTTTTTCCTTCCTCTCTTGTGAATGTGTTGAAATTTGCAACCGTAGATCTATAGTGGCTCTACCCAGCTTCTTCTTCTTCTCCTCTTTATTTCATCATCATCTATTGGTGCATCACAAACCAACTTTCGAGGTGCAAGCAGCCACCTACTGTATCATGATGAGCTCTGTTTATCAGCTTGAATTCCAGCAGTACCAATAAATAACCAATAATATATATTTCACAGTATTCGGACGATAATTTATCAGTATATATTGCACATCCCTAGTGAAAATATTCAGCAGATTATTCACTGAAGAACATAATGGTTAGTTTCAGCCCTACATGAAACCATTTCATTTTTCTGAATTTGAAGATTAAACACATCTACATGCAGGAGCCTAATTATGTCTGTTAACTCCAGGAAGGTCTTTATTGTAACAGCATTCAAAGTGAAAGTTCCCACCTCTATCAAACATTTGTGTCGGAGGATTTTTCAGCGTACAGTTAAAGCCTCAGCTCTCTCTCTGCAGCACCTTTTCAGCAGCTTTGACGTAACTCACACATACATATTTAATGCTGCTCTCCACCCAACACACACATGCATCAGAAGCTCCCCACACTCACACTGCAGGTGAGCGCACATCACTATACACTCAGGTTTATATTAATAAAATGCAAACGCAAGCTCAACGCGCTACATAGCCGAAACCGGCACCTTTATCGCCCGCTTGAGAAACGCGACAATTCATGGCTTATCTCAAAATATCACCATCCACACCAGAACTGGTCGCCATAGTAACCGCCCCAAAATGAAAAGTTGATGGGAAATTGCCCTGAGTCAGCAAGGCACTTTTTTGTTTCCATTTCTCACTGCTTTTACTTCATATTTCTTTTATGCAACACACACACACACACACACACACTCAAGCTAAATCTGCAGCTTAAGTGCCACGCTGTTACATCAGCACACACTCTCACTCAACTGCAGTGACTAACTCACATACGCCTGCAGCAATGATAATAAATATTAATCTCTGCTTCCATTCATACCTCAGCAAACCTAATGTCAAGTGCAACATACCAGAGCTCCAACACTTAGTCCATTATCCAATTAGTCGATCGATAGAAAATTAACTATTTTGATAATCGATTAAATGTTAAATGGAGGGATTCGCTGCTTTTCTTTGTCATTGTTTTGACATTTTATAATCAGCAGATTAATCAATAATAAAAATGATTGTTGGTCGCAGCCCCACTCGGGTTGCAGCGATATATAATTTTCAAGGTATAACGTGGTATGAAAATTGACGATTTTTATACCATGTACAGGACATTTGCTTATCTACAGCATTGATTTCAATCATAAGTGTTATTAAAAAATAATATTTAAAGTTTATATCAAGTTTAAGGTCTGTCATTATGTGTCAACTGATATTAAAGGATAGTTTCACCCAAAAATAACTATTAACTATTCACTGTCATGCTGATGTCTATTTGTAGTTGCAGTCACTACCTTCTTCATTTGTTTAGGAGAACGCTGCAACATTTTTTAAAGCTCCAGAAATGTTTTGTGGAATACGAAATTTCACCCAACTTTAGATAACTGATATATACAGATAACTGTATATCTGTGAGTTTGCATCTTAAGGTAAAAATTCCAATCCAGTTTTCTGTAAATGATAAAAGAAAATGAAACACGTCAATGCAGAGAAGACAACAAAAACAAACTATGTCCTCAACAGTCCTTTACATTGTTTAGGTGGACACCATCAGAGCCTACCTCTTGCTGTGTTTTAGTGCCAACACTAAAACCGCACTGGAAATATATCAGTTCATGAGGAGGATCAATAAAAAAGGAATTGGATTTTCGACAGTGGAAAGCTGAAGCTTAATAATAGCACACAGTCATAAATCTCTCTGACAGGGTGACTTATGATGAGAAATGTCCACAAGCCCCACAAACAGTATTTTGTCACAACTGCATGTATCTAGGCAGACAGGACGAGCCCCGACACACACATACAAACATACACATACAAATACTGTACATGTAAGTACCTATAACTCATAAACAATAAGCCGGCGGAGGAGGGCTATAATATTAAATCAATTGGCTGAAATGTAGGTTATGGGTGAGTAGCCTAGATTCAGAAAACGAGGTCAAAGACATAACTATCTATCAACATCTGATTAAACAACTTAAAGGACATAACAAATCAAAAGGGTGCTTGGGTTTTTTATTCTTTAATCAGAGGATGCGCTGCATAATCTGTGAGGCCCAACAGTAAATTTTGTGCAAGCCCTTTCTTGAGCAGATACTTCATTCAGGAAGTACCTCTGACACAGCAGACTCTGAGTTATGGGAGCTAAGCCGATTGCCAAGAAAACAGAGAGTCGACAGGGAATCAAGCAAACCCTTCAACTTGAACTGTCAGGGAATGTAAAATAGGGAGCGGGTGAGCTGAGTTCAGCCATCCAGTGACAAAACGATGGCTGACATGATTCAGATAGACAGCAGTGCCTTTTTCTGAAGGATCATTTATATATACATGCAGATCTGCAGGATTCCTCCCAACTGCTGACAGAGACATTACACTCTCAGATTTTAGTGTCCAAATCAGCAGGGAGAAAACTGGACTTGAAAGTACATGTGAAATATCTGCAGGAGAAAGAAGCCAAGTTTTTCAGAGTTAATCTGTATCCGTGTCTGAATTCTGCTTTGTAGGCAGATGCTCCAAAGAAATGCTGCCTATTCAAGAGGCTTGAAGTGCTGTCGAGGCCAGAAATAGCTCCAGTCAGGTAAGCATGAATGATGTAACAGGAACAGAAAGAGGGCCCTCTGCCAAGTCTCGTAGTCTACGACACTGACAGCCGCAGCCAGTGTTTATGAATGAATAAAGCTCGGGGTCTTAACGACACCCGGGACTGACTCAGTGCAGGACAGTCAGTGGGTGGACCTGGTGGGACGGGATGAGGTGGGCTGGCATCCATAATGGGCGTGACGTATAAAAGGTGACTTTGAAGCCTCTGTTACTTTCGTTTTGTAACTGAAGTTGCCATCATTCCATCTACGACAAACGACAATCTTTTCAGTACAGCTTATAATTAAGCAAACATGAAAAATATTCTGGAGGTTCATCTAATTCATTGTGAGGGCTGCAACTAATGATTATTATCATTATTGAATGATCTGACGATTATTTTCTGCTTGTCAGGAAATTAAAAAACGACCATCACATTATCCTAAAACAAGGTGGCATCTTCAAATGTGTTGTTATGTCCGATCAACAGTCCGAAAAGCTGGCACTGGTGCTTAAAAAATAACAAATCAATTATCGAAGTAGTTGCCAATCAATTTCGTTTGGATCGACTAATCAACCAATTAGGGATGCATGATATTGAAAAGAACTGTTATTGCAATATATACATTTTCTGCAGGAGTTTTCCTTTACATAACTTGAATAGCTGTGTTTGAATAGAGATTAATCACTCAAGAATGACTGGGGTGATTGTGTAGTGAGTGCATTTTCATCAAACAACCAATGTCAGCTCTGCTTTGTTTGATAAATTGATCAAGAATAAATATGGTTCGCTGTGCATGCAAGCAACAAACTCCCAAGAGCCCTTAAATTGGCCTGAATTATGTAACGTTAGAAAGACTTCTCTAGTAGATTAGTCATGGAAAATGAGAACTATGAAAGCCTACTTGACATCGCAAACTCTGCGACGAGACTATTGCACATGCGCACATTGTGATGTCCATGCTGGAACAATACTGTGCAGCTCTAATTGGGATGTTTTACATCATTTTTTGACATCTTACAGACCAACAATTGATGAATTTATGGAGGAAAAAAAACTGACAAGTTACAACCATCATTAGCTGCAGCTCAGATTCCTGAATGACAGGTTCAATGGTGAGATTATAAGCATACTTTAGGTCCTCCTCTGCTTAAAATCAGGTCATGTGAGGACAAACTCCACAGCAAAACCTTGATAATTGTGATTCCTGTTTCCTTCCAGTTCGAGTTAACACAACACAATCACAATCCTGAGAAAGCTGCTTATGCAATCATGCTGATTCAACCCCCACCCCATCTGTCCGATGCAAGACCACAAGGGGGTCCTCCCTATCTTAGCTCGGGCTGCATTCCCCCTGATTATTATCATTATAGATATATACTGCGTTCCTGGATGCGATGCTGGAAGCCGGTGTTACTTTATGAGCAATCGCAGCAGCAGATGCTTATTCATCGCCCTGAGAGGCAACAGTGTCAGCAGCATCAGGTGCTTTCAGGAAATCTGGTAGGAGGAGGTGACGCATCGCTTCAGGGAAAACGTTTGAGGAGTGACGAGCACCTCTCGACTGCGAGTATTCCCTCACGACTACAGCAGAGCGGCAGCGCGGAGGCGGCGGAGCGGTGCGGCAGCGGCAGAGCGGTGCGGCAGCGGCAGCAGCGGCAGGCAGGGGCTTTTCCTCGTCCTCCTCTGACTGCCCACGCATGAATGAACGGAGTGGATGACACACACACACAGAGAGAGAGAGAGAGAAACCGCAACAGTACCCGCCAGGGGAGGAAACATCCTCCTCCGTGTAGACATTAATAGAAACTCATTCAGCCTCATGGATGTTACACAGTCACGACAACAACGCTCTCAGCTGTCAGGCAACTCATTCATGCAAATGTGAGGTCGAAACAGCACAATTTTAACAAACATGTCCAAAAAAAAAAGTCTCACAGCGGCATCCCCCCACTGTGTGTGGAGCTGCTGTGTGATTTAATGACTGCTCAGCACAAACCCTCCGCCGGGCTACACACACTTTTCTACGGGAGGCTGACAGCCCGCAGGCTCCTGTCAGCCGGAGTGCTACTTCATTAACGTCAAAAAACACAGAGGGGGTTTTAAAAAATGCCCCTTTAACGTCCTCTCTTACCTCCCACACACAGCAGGGACATCTCTGATAGCGGCGTGCGAGCGTCCCCGGCTGTCCTCTGCTGAGTGCTCCGTGATTTTGTTGGGTCGGTCCGGTTGTGTCTTGGTTACACACAAAAAAAAGAAAAGAAAAGAAAACACTCTAACCGCCGAACCGTTAGCCGAAATGGTACCGGAAACAAGGTGGCATCATCTCAGAAGCGCGTCGTCGTCGTCGTGTGTGTGTGTGTGTGTGTGTGTGTGTGTGTCTCTCTGCGGGGCTGTCGCTCTTCTGACAGGACAAGACACACGCAACACAGGAGTGGATTCCTCGCTGCCCCCCTCTCTTCTTCCTCCTCTGCATTGCTGCTCAGCTCTCCTCCTCCGCCGCCGCTGCTCCTCCTGCGCGCACAGCCATCTTGTTTCAGCAGCAGCACCCTCCGCGCGAGGACAGTTCCCCCGCGCCACACCGCGCCGCCCTGACGTCACGGTTGATGAGTAGCAGGCAGAGAGGGGGGGGAGAGAGAGGGGGGGGACACAATACTGCCCTGTTATGATTCATTCATTATTATCAAGACATTAGTTTCCTGTGTTTCTTTTATAATCATGCACCTGCTCTATAAACAACATTTAATATATATATATATATATTGTTTTAAAAACATACACAGCACTTTATGATGATGATATCGTGTGTTTGCTTCATGATGTTTGAAAGGATGGAAGATCTCAGCTTTATCTGCAGCCTATATGCGCCAAAATGCAATATATATAAAGAGATTATAATACAGAAAGTAATACAGGGTTAGTAAGTTTCCTGTTTCAGTGCACTGGTGTCATTCTGGAAAAATTAAGTTTACTGTTAAAGCAACATTATGTAGAAATTGGCATTTTGTGCAATCTGGCAACACCGCTGTCCTACATACAAATCCCAGGTGTGTATCAATTTTGCGGCTTTTCCACCAAAATTAGTGGGTCTACGTGGGTTTTTTAAACGCGGGTCCTGCTAAAAATCGCATATTGAGCCCATTCCCACTTCCCGCAGGAAAGGCAGCCAGTCTGATTTTTGTCTGAGGCGTTACGTCGAACGTCACTGACGTCACGTTTCGCAACACGAATGCGCCGGAAACGGTTGTAACAGAAGAGAAAAACAACAATGTGTTGTGAAATGACAACATAATTTGAGCCATTCGGTCCTATAACATTTGCACGATTAAATTATTTTATCCCCATTCAAGTTAGCCGGACGCTATACAGGAAGTTAGTCGGCGATCCAGGTATTTTCACAGCCGGGAAGTCAAGCTTTTTTGGCTTCAAAACACCACTGAGCAGTTTTTATAGGAATTAACAGGGCTCTGCCTCCAACACTGTGTCCAGTAATAAAACGTCCTTGAATAGACCGCATCACAAATTCCTTCCTTATTTACGCGCCACCACCGGGTGTCGATAACGCGGACTGGCTGAGACAGAGACACCATTCACTCTGTTTTAAGACACTGTACCATCAACATGATTTTAAAGCTGATATTTTAAAGTAAAAACAAGTGAACAAGTGAATTTCCCCAGTGAGAAATCAATAAAGTTTAATCTTATTTTATGTTATGTAATCTTCTTATACTACTCAAAATTAGTTAGGGATACTGGGATATGGGTGCATGCGTGTGCTATCGATAGCGATATGCGATATGCGATATGCAATCAAAGTCAAATAAAATTGGGCAAGTCGCAATTATTTTTGAGGACCAAAAATATTCACAAAACACAAAATAAAAATTCAGATATGTTACAGAATGAAACAACACTAAAATATCCCAATATCCCTGACTAATTTTGATTAGTATTATTCTAACTTAGACTTGTCTTCTTCATCACATCCTATTTTATTGTAGTAATGGCTTTTTTTAACAGCAGGAGAGAGTATTTTATTTAGAAATCATTTACAGTCAGTATTAATGATGACTGTAATACTGGATAATTATTGGTGGCATGTTTGGTCAGAGGTCTACATTGACCAGTTGTGGCTAATGTCTGTTGAAATTTAGGGGAACTATGAATGGACAGGTGGGAATTTTATCTATTAACATTCTGTGATTTTCATTTTACACATTTTAGCAACAAAAAGCGAACACAAAATCATTCGCTGTAATTGTTATGACAAATATAGAACTTGAACTTAACATCTAAGGTTCGTAAGGGCAGGTTTGTTAAACTGACCTCCATGGACAATCATTAAAACAGGGACTACCAAAGCAAATGATTAGCTTTTACCATAGAAAGTTGGCATTTCAGTAATAATCACTGATGAACAGGCGTCTGGCAGCCTGCTTGTTATTGATTAAACACTAGTTTGAGAGGAAAATGTGCCTCTTGTGCAGATGGAGAGCTTGTTGTAGTACCCACAGCAGCCGCCAGGGGGCAGCAAACGGCCGCTACGACCGCGAGACTACAAGAAATACACAATGCGATGAAGTGCGTTGTTTACGCCTACACTAGGTTCAAGATGGCGGCTGGAGACAACAGCGGCAGGCCTCCTTGCCTTAATTTCTCCGGCCCGGGTCCTTTGGGAAACAGCCAGCCCAGCAACAGCGTTTTCTCCATGCCAGCGTCCAACGGCGGAGCGGTCGGTGCGGGCGGCGGAGCGCAGGGAGCGGCGAGGCGTCCCAACCCGCAGCTGGGGCCTGGCGGCGGAGACAGCAACGGTGTTTCGACCGGAGCCCAGCCGACTGCGCAGAACTCCCTGCAGCAGTCCGCTGCGGCAGGTGCTGCGGCAGCGGGAGCCATGTCCACCCCGGCGTCCAACATGGCATCCACCGCAGCGTCAAACGCGTCCCAGTCGGCGCCGACCGCCACTCCGGCGGCCGCGTCCGTGCTGGTGTACCGGGAGCCAGTGTACAACTGGCAGGCGACGAAGAGCACCGTGAAGGAGAGGTTCGCTTTCCTCTTCAACAACGAAGTGCTCAGTGACGTTCATTTTCTGGTGGGCAAAGGGATGGGGGTTCAGAGGATACCTGCGCACAGGTGAGTTTTTTGGGGCGCGTTCAAAACATCAGCTAGCTAACTGTGAATCTGCGAAGCGAAAAGACGTCACCTCTGTTAACTGCTGACAGGTTTGTTCTGGCGGTGGGGAGCGCGGTGTTTGATGCCATGTTCAACGGTGGGATGGCGACGACCTCCACGGAAATCGAGCTTCCTGACGTGGAACCAGCTGCTTTTCTGGCCCTGCTGAAGTAAGCTGTGTGTGTGTGTGTGTGTGTGTGTGTGTGTGTGTGTGTGTGTGTGTGTGTGTGTGTGTGTGACAAGGAGAGAGGGAGCCTGCCATTTAAACTGATTTGCATGTCTTGTGTGCGTGTTTTTTTTTACTTCACAACAACACACCAGCTTGGGGAAATAGCAAGAATTTGCAACTAAAACAAGCTGAAACAATGCAACATTAAATTACATGCCAATGCATCACCTCTAAATTATGTTAAAAAAAATAAAATCTAAATATTGAAATGTCTTCCTGCAGGTTTCTGTACTCTGATGAGGTCCAGATCGGGCCTGAGACAGTGATGACCACACTATACACAGCTAAGAAGTATGCAGTGCCGGCCCTGGAGGCTCACTGTGTGGAGTTCCTCAAGAAGAACCTAAGAGCAGACAACGCGTTCATGCTGCTCACACAGGTCTGCTTTCACCCAACTACGAATGTTGACCAGTTCTTGTATGCGATTTGATGTGTAGGACTGATTGTGCTGCCTCTGTTTCTAAATATGCATCTGTCCAGCTTCTTACAACTCCTAGTTTTGCTGCCTGACATTTTTAAGTGTGCAAAAACTACAAGTATAATGTGTAACAGAGCTGAGGGTATTGTAAGGTTTGTTTTGGGTATCGTTTTATATATATTTTTTTATGCTCATGTTTAATCAGAGGCTCTCTTATAAAAGAATAAGTAAAGTCTGACCGCACACCTGATCCAGGCCTTCAGTGTTTGTTGATTTTGGTTTATGATATTTGGCGCTATGATTATAATTTGGTCGAAGGTTTGCGATCCAGTCATACTCGTGGATCATACACTTCTTATTGAATTGTCATTCTTTTAATTGCAGTCGTCAATTTTAAATTTCTAACTAGTCCATGTAGTAAGAATGTAGTTTTTAATGTGTGTATTCTTTGTTTCAGGCACGGTTGTTCGATGAGCCTCAGCTTGCCAGCCTCTGTCTAGAAAACATTGATAAGAACACTGGAGACGCTCTCGCCGCTGAAGGCTTTACAGACATAGATTTGGGTAATGTGGCCTTGTGAACGTTGTCATCATTATATTTATTTATGAATAATAGCCAAACTGACTGATTTTTCATCTCTGCTTCCTGTAGATACATTGGTGGCAGTGTTGGAGAGGGATACTCTCGGGGTGAGGGAGGTGCGTTTGTTTGGCGCCTCGGTGCGTTGGGCAGAGGCGGAGGCTCACAGGCAGCAGCTGCAGCCCACACCAGAAAACAAGCGCAAAGTCCTGGGCAAAGCTCTCACACTCATCCGCTTCCCTCTCATGACCATTGAGGAGTTTGCTGCAGGTAAACAGACAAACCTACACTGTAGCTTTACTGTCATGGTTTTTTTTTGTTTCTGCTCTTGCTCTCCTTTCTCCTGAAAAACACACACCATGCGCTTCAGGCTCTGATCTTTCTCCCTTGGTCTCATCATTGTCCCTTCAGGTCCAGCCCAGTCCAGTATTCTGACCGACAGAGAGGTGGTGAGTCTCTTCCTCCACTTCACAGTAAACCCAAAGCCTCGTGTAGACTTCATTGACCGGCCTCGCTGCTGTCTCCGCGGGAAGGAGTGCAGCATCACCCGCTTTGGACAGGTGGAGAGCCGCTGGGGTTACAGCGGGACAAGTGACCGTATACGGTGAGTGAGGAGCAGAGCATTTTAAAAGTGTAACTACAGCCTTACTATTTTTCCAAAATAGACTCGAGGCACACTAATTAAATGCAATCAGTTATTTAATAATTAACTAAAAGTGGACTGTGATTTTTTGTTATCTAATCGAATAAGAAAATGGCATTCAATCTGAGCGTGCACTTTATTAGAGACGCAACAGTGAAACAAATGTAATGGTTGTTTGTTGATTGCATAGGCTCGTCTAGCCTACATATGAATACAATAAAAAAATAGGATTCTTTATTTACATTTAAGGATATCTGGACATTTAATTTTGGCCTACTTTGATACAATTCAAATTGTGCTAAGGGAATTTTTTTCACCTGACATGACATGACATGACGACTGGACATGAATAGACTTTCCCAGTAAAAAGTTTTTTCATTACTTGATAAAAACCCTGAGCACAGGTGTAACTACTAGCATTAACGATTAACGGCTCTGTTCCAGAGGCCCAGTATTCTGTATGTTGGCTCACTGGCATGGCTTCGTGAGACTGAACCATTGTTAAGGTTATTAGTTACACCCGTGCTTTTCCTGTTATGAAATGTTAAAATGTCTGTTGTGAAAGAGGTGTCTATTACCACATAATGTATGTACAGCTCCACACAGTCACATTTCCTGACATATTCCCATTGTGTGTTTTTCTTCACAGGTTCTCAGTAAACAGAAGGATATTCGTGGTTGGGTTCGGTCTCTACGGCTCTATACACGGACCCACAGACTACCAAGTTAACATACAGGTGTGAACCCGAGCCCTTCAGAAATTCTGTCTGGTTCCATCATATGTTGTCGGCATGTTGTATAACATATTTTGGCTTCTCGACACAGATCATTCACACAGACAGTAACACGGTGCTGGGCCAGAATGATACAGGCTTCAGCTGTGATGGGTCAGCCAACACCTTCAGAGTCATGTTCAAAGAACCAGTGGAGATATTACCCAACGTCAACTACACTGCCTGCGCTACACTGAAGGTCAGTGATGTGTTGGTTATAACACCAGATACACATGCAGCCCAACGCTGTTTGGGAGTGCATTTCAGTCAAAGTAAAGTTGTACATTTTATTACAGGGTTTGCACAAAATCTTGAAGGTTCGATTAATGCTAAATTTGAACAGTTTTTAATGTTAGGAATACACTTGAATTCAAATATAATCCTTTAAAAATGCTTGTTTTTATGCCTCCACACTAGTGATAGCTGTGGCCTGAGGCATTTTTTTAGGGTTGTCTGTACATCCAACAGTCGGTTCCCTTCTCATGAGCGCGATATCTTATGCTCTGATCTGATCTGAACGTCTTGAGGAGTTTCTTCAAATTTGGCACAAATGTCCACTTGGACTCAAAGATAAACTGTCTAGATTTTGGTGGTCAAAAGTCAAGATCACTGTGACCTCACAAAACATATTTTTGACCAAAGATTTTACACAAATGTCTAATAGGATAAAAGGATGAAGTTATAACATTTTATAAAAGTCAACTTCACTGAGACGTTATAATATTCTGCAAAAAATGCTCTGGCCATTAATCAGCGCCAGCTTGACTGGCGTGTTGAGGCATACAATGCAAGGTCGTAATTTTAGTTTAATATTTAAAATGTTTGTCTTGAACGGAGCCAGATTGACTGACACGAAGATAACTAGCTTACTTTTGTACCTGTTAATCAACTACTGGAGAAATGGTGGATTTTGCTATTGCTTAAGTAACATGCCTGTCTGTCAAATGACAACTGGAAGGCTAACAAAAAAATGATAAGAAATGGTTTTGGAGAGGAGCCAGAGAAAGGAGATCGACCTGTATGTAATTGTGAAGTGCTTGAAAAGTGCTTGAGTTTTACTTTTACAAAGCTGTATGAAGATCTATAGATGTCATAGAACAATGAGAAATGGTGGCAGTTTTACACAGCCTGACAAAATTCTAAATGTTTTCAATTAACTCTCAAAGAATATAAATAATATCTAATCTCTCACTCTGCAGTTTTGGCTCCAGCAGTGTGTTCACCCTCTCCGTTTGTCTTTCAGGGTCCAGACTCTCATTATGGTACTAAAGGAATGCGAAAGGTAACACACGAGTCATCATCCACTGGCACAAAGACGTGTTTCACCTTCTGCTACGCAGCGGGCAACAACAACGGCACTTCAGTAGAGGACGGACAGATTCCTGAGGTCATCTTCTACACATAGTCACCTTCAACAACGTAGCAACGATCAACCATCAAATGTGACAACTTGACGCCAGCGCGGGGCCACACCTCAGCAGCCGCACTGGGGACTGATCTCTCAGACATCATACTGTTATCTCCATATAGTGCACTACCGTTGACCCGGGAGGTCAAATAGCCGTAAAAGTGATGTAGGTCACTACATGGGGCGTAGCTTGTCATTTGAGATGCTGTCTCTCTCTTTTTCAGCGGCTTCCTTTAATCGCCTTGTGTTGTAGTGATGCCAGCCTCTGAATCAGACATGACTGTAACCGACTCCACAGGGGAAGGAGAGGGAGGGAGGAGCCTCTCAGATTATTCACAGTATCGATGTCACTGGTGTGGATTGACGGCATAAGGCTTGACACTGAATTCTACTTAAGCTGTACAATTCCCCCTTCCTGTTCTCCGCAGCATTAGTGCAAAGGAGAGTCACAACTGTATGAATGTACAGTCAATCAGATTTGCCAAGACCAGTTCCTCGTCATCGTTCAGTACAGACCAGCATTTCACTGAATCCCACATCAGCTGTAACTTCCATAGCTCCCCGTAGACCTCATCAGCTTTCTGAACTCTTGGCGAATTTGAACCAAACTTCATATTAATCTTATCAACATGGTTATGGTAAGCAATTTTCCGGGTTTCTACATACAGTACAATCTGCAATTTCTTGTGTCCTTGCTTGGTAGTTGCCTATACCCAAGAAACCTTGCACTTCTTCGGCCTTGCATATGTTCATTTGGTTGTTCTATGAATGCACACTAACTCTTCAGATATGATTCTTTTGAGCTTTGTTTTAAAAAGTATTGGCGGAAGAGCTTTCCCTCTTGGTGCGGACGTTTAAAGGGTCGTATATTAAAGTGGCATTTATTAACATTATATATGTAACTTGAAATAACTATTGATTAAAGAGTGAGGAAAATGTACTGTGGTTGTTTGTTCATTTTTACCCCCCTCAGGAGTGACGCTTGGCTTTGGAGAAGGTCGACACACTCTTATGTCTGTCTGGTAAGTATAAGACAGAGATCATTTACTGAAAAATGAAGAAGAACATTAATCATTCATTAAAGCAGCTACAAGGGACTTTAATTTTTTATTGATTCTGATGGCCCTTGTGGAAAATATGGATATGAGCACCATCGCATCCTGTGCTAAAGATCTGTCTGGCATGTGCATATTTTTTAAAAGCAAGAGAAAGAAGCAACCTGGCTGTGCAACATTAATAACTAAAATGATGATGGTGAAACGAAGTAAACTAAAGGAATTTCCATATATTAAGCCTCATAAGTTCATAGTCAAAATGGTCGACTCTGCATGAAGAGGTTCCTCTTCCCCTCCCTAAACCATATCTTATCCGTAGAGGAGAGGAGGAACAGTTGTAGTGGTAGCGATAAGGTAAGCGGTCTCCTAGGCACATTACTATTCTTCTAGCATTTAGCCTTAACTATAAGAAGTGCTGGCTCCACAATGGACCAAATTCCCTATGCTCCCATCAATTATTATGTGGCTTAGGTAAGCACATTTCCACTGAGTGTGCTCCATAGAGGGTTATAATGTATTTGCAGCTCAGGGGTAGCCTAATATGGATATTCTTCGTTAGGGTTATATAGACACAGACCAAGGAACCTAAAAACGAAGGGAGGGTAATTACGTCAAGGAAAACTTGGGTTTTAGTGTGTTTCTCCATGAATCTCCCGTTGACTTCAATACAACCGGCATTCAAGTCTGGCTCCAAAGCAAGATTCAGTGACGTAATGATCCTTCCTTCTTTTTTAAGGTTCCTTGACACAAACCAGGAAGTGTCCTTCAGAACATGCGTGGCATTACATCGTCTTACTACATGTACTGTTCAGCCTGTTCTCCTCGATCAAGCTCCATCAAATACTTCAACGTAAGGCATCACGTCTCCTGAGTCTCCTTCAACATTGGCACTGTTGGCAGGATCTTGACACAACTAAGACTGGTATGTGCACATTTTTTGCCTTACCATGCACCTTACCACCAAAGTATAGAGCAGCTTATTTCTCCAGGCTGCGAGACCCCTCAATTCATCCACTGCACTTCATAAGAAATTGTTTTAATTTGACTTATCCAACCTCGAAAAAAGTTTGAATCTGACCTTGTGACAGGCGTTAAGAATAGCTCATCAGCTAATCTTCTCCCTGATGGGTCTCATTTGCTTTTCTGGGTCTTATACAGGAACCACAATTGAATTGAGACTGTTTCATAACCAGTTAAAAACTCTCTGTAGTACATAATAATAAATAAATAAAAACTTAAAACAACAGAAGAGACTTAAAAACTTTCAGCCCACTGGGTAAACAACAGTCACATTTTCATCATGAGTTGAACATTTTTATTAATTTCATCCACTGAACAAAGTTCCAATCCAGGGATTTTGATTTCTGTAACACTTTATTGGTGGTTTCAATTGTTTTGTCTGACCTCGATCCATTTACAATATGCATTATTGCAGCAGTATCACAGTGCACTGTACAGGCCCATCCTGGCAGATGAGAAGGAGGGGGGAGGGGATGATGTGAAGGAATAGAAGAAACGAGAGATACGACTGCTTTGATCCAATTTTTCCCCAAAACCCTCGCCCTAGGCACTTGGTGTACTGTAGCTGTGAAATGAAAAAAGCATTGCTGCTTCCACTAGCCTACAACAAAAGCCTAAGCTTTGTTTCTGCTCCAGTCAAAACAAATTGTGCGATGTATCTGTAAGCCTGTGCAAAGATTTTAAAGTGCCCACGGGGTAGGGTTTAGAGTTGATTTGGTATTTTATAATCCGGGGGTCAGTGTTTACAGTTTGTCCAAGTAGTTGTCAAGGGCAGGGATGCCCTCTTTCAGACCTTTGCGCTTCCTAATATCACCGACAATCTGGAAGGGTCTACTGGCGGGGTCAGTGGGGTCTCCCTGGAGAATCTGCCAGTGGTCAAACACACACTGAGGAAAGGCCTGGCCTCCAGTGTTGCTGCGCAGGTCAGCTGTGAAGCCTGGAGGGGACAAAGAATAAGGAAATAAATGTCTACCCCCCTGTGATCCTGATCCTAACGGTAATCTACATTAGATTGGGATTACAGGGCATTCATGTGGTGACCAAAAATTGAGTTGTCGACAGGGAAAAGCCCCCCAACACCCACAGCAACGTTCGTTTTATGGTAAAACATTTTTTTTTTTAATTCACATTGCATATCAGTTTTTAGTTTCTATCCACGTAGGATGACCTAGATATGGTAAAAATATTATATATTACTACCCTGCCAAGGAGGTTATGTTTTCACCCGTGTCCATGTGTTGTCTGGTTGCTTTGTCAGCACGATTACACAAAAACTACAGAACAAATTCCCGCGAAACTTGGATGGAGGATGGGTCTCTGTCCTGTTAACTTTTGGGTTTGGTTCCAGATAAAGTGACGGATCCTGGAATTTTTTCCTCACTCTCTTTAACATTGGACATTTTTGTTGATTTCTCAGGAAATACTACATGGTTCTCTATGAAAAAAAGCTGCCATATTTAGGTGGCTAGTCTCTATGAGTGAATGCAGATAAAGGGGGACTGTTGGGGCTTGGTGAAGGTATGCTCTCTACTGCCATTCTAATTAGCGAATACAACTGTCTTTTGTAGCTTCCATGTTTTGTTTTTGTGTGTGTGTGTGTGTTACAATGTAAAAATTCATAAACAAACTGAAGGCAGAAGAAGAAATTGGACCATCCAAGGAGCAGGACTTCATCCAAGTCTACCCACATGATTGCTCCTCTTAAATGACTAACCAAGACCAGATAAATAGACCAAGCGAATTATTCTAAAATCAAACATACTGTTGCATCGAAAAGCATTACATTTAGGTGAAACTGAGGAAAATCTATAGGATTCTTGCAATATTTGTCACACAAAACCCACCGAAGGACTCGTTGACAGGTAGGTAGGCCTTCACCACAAACATGGGAGTGCCCGGCACATGGGTTTCCTCAAACACATGACCTCGCTTCCTGTTCAACACACCGTAGATCCCACCGACCACCTGCTCCGGGCACTGCACGGAAAAAAAGGGAACAGCAGTCAGACAGAGCGTTGACAAGCACAACACTGACGATGAGTAAAGTGACACGGAGATAATAAAATCACAAATGGTACACGTATAGAAGACCAATCAGATAACGTTTTGTAAATACGCAAAACTGTAGCTATTTCATCATGTGGCAATTAAAATGGTGACATTTTCTTTTCCTAGTGCAGCTTTTCTTCCACACACACCTGGATCTCCACCAGGTATACAGGCTCCATGAGTCGTGGCTGAGCAGTGAGCTGGCAGGCGTACAGGACCCTTCGAGCTGTGGGAATAATCTGTCCTCCACCACGGTGGATGGCGTCTGCGTGCAGTGTCACGTCATGAATGTCAAAACGAATTGCGCGCATGTTCTCCTCACATAGAGCACCCTGCAGGACGAAGACAGAGACTGGAGGATAATTATCAGGAGTATACAAGTACACATGGTGCATAATATCACAAACATCTGAACAATGATTACACAGAGCTACTGGTTTAGCCACTTTAACTGCTGCTCACCTCTTTAGTCGCCCACTGGAAACCGGCCACCACGCTGTCCTTGATCTCGTTGAGATACTGGACCCCCTTTGTCATGTCTATCAGCAGGTTGGCCCCGGTTCCGTCTGGACCGAAGCACCAGATCTTCCTGGCCTCTGTCACCTCCCATTCATACTTCTCGGCGAGGTAACGCGCACGCGCCTTGAGCTCCTGTCGAGCGGTGACGTCCCCTTTCTCGATGTCTTCAGCCAGGCCGTCGGGGAACGGACGGGACTTCATGAAGAGACGATTGTGCTTGTTGGGGGACTTGGACAGACACATCTGGTCTGATTCTTCCATCACTGTCTCTCTGTAAGACACGACTGGGTCTGATTTCTGGAAAGAGATGAAGAAAGAAGGAATATAATAAAGGAAAAAAAGGCTTGTGTAAATAAATCCTGATGTCTCGTCACCTTCAGTGGAATGCAGGCGTGATCCTCCTCCAGGTCCTTCAGGCAGATCTCCAGATGCAGCTCTCCGGCTCCAGCGATGATGTGCTCCCCGGACTCCTCGATGATGCACTGCACCATGGGGTCAGACTTGGCAAGACGCTTCAGTCCCTCCACCAGCTTGGGCAGGTCAGCGGGGTTCTTGGCCTCCACGGCAACTCTGACCACGGGGCTCACGCTGAACTTCATCACCCTCATGTTGTGGGCCTGTGGACAGAGACACCAAGCTCAAAGACTTGATCTTTTTGTGCTGTTGTAACAGGTAGAACTGGTATAAGTAACTCATTAGTACGGAGGCCCTGAGAGGCCAATGAGAAAGAAAGAAAAAAAGTCAATTTCAGTTTTCTTTGTGATCTAAATTGTTTTTTTTCCCCTGTGTGTGACTAAAGAACAAATAATAAAAAAAAAAGGTTTTGCCAAGATAATCTTTCTTTGTTCATTAATGTTTTTCATTCTGGCGAAAGAAAATGTAAATTGGAAAAATTCACCTGCCTTGTTTATTTATTTATTTATATTTTTCACAGATTAAAAAATGTAATTTAGAAAAGGGATCAAGGATGAAAACAATTAAGGAACTTTTCACCTATCCTTAAAGGATAAGTAAAAATGTAAATGAAGTCATTATCTTCTCAACCACATGCCGATGGTTAAGTCATAAGAAGTTTCTTGGACTACAAAAGCTGTGAAGCTCCAGAAATGTTTCCTGGACTAAGAAACTTCCCGACTTTCCATCTGCATGGGGTTGAGTAGATAATGTCTCAATTTTCAGTTTTGGGTGAATCTATCCTTTAAGTCATAAATCACCATTTTTTTTTCCTTTTTCCTCTCAGGGCTTCCATATATCGATTGTTTAGTACATCAGTAACTGAACTGCAAAAAAAAAAGCAATACACTACTTGATCATAGGTGGTAATGGTCCCTGTCTTAACCAGGAACTGGTCTACTCCAACGAGACCCACGATGTTGCCACATGGGACATCATCAATAGGCTCCACGTACCGGCCCATCATCAGAATGGTCCTGCAAGAAGAGAAACATGAATTTAGAGCACATGTTCTTCGTTCTACTATCATCTCAGGCCACTGTGTACTGTTTATTTTTCATAACCACCTCACCTCTGGATGGGTTTGATGTAGAGATCCTCCTTCTTGCCAGGGGTGAAGTTTGGCCCCATGATGCGCACCTTCAGGCCGGTGGACACGCTGCCAGAGAACACACGACCAAAAGCATAGAAACGACCCTTGTCGCTGGTTGGGACCATCTTGGAAATGTACATCATCAGAGGAGCCTTAGAGTCGCAGTTCTTAATACCTGAGAAGACAGCAGAGAGACGGTGAGACCTGAATATAGCATAGCCCAAATAAAGCTAATTATTTTATGCTACATCATCATCAAAATGCTCCACGTCTTCTCCAGAGACGTGCTTTGAAAACGTTCCACTGACCCATGGCGGCCTCGTCGTCTCCGGGCCCTTCGTAAAGCAGCTCACAGCGGTATTTCTGTGCAGTGACGGGGGAGGGCAGGTGGATGGTGATCATTTGGAGCAGGGCCTCTCCGGCAGGCAGCCAGCGTCGCATCACAGCCTTCAGCAGGGGCTTCCCCTCTTTCTCCTTGTCCTCTGAGTCCAGTTTGACTCCAAGCTTATCGATGAGTTTGGCTGTCTCGTCCTTTTTGAAATTCATGATGGCGTCAAACACCTTGAAGGATGGTGAGAGAGGGAAAAGTACTCAAACTCCAGCCCTGAAAGTATCATACAAATTGTAGGCTGATGTCACTTTTTTTCTCCATTTACCTTGAAGATAGGATCCAGAACGAGCTGGCAGAAGGTGCGGGGAAGCTTCTCGCCGTTGGGACCAGTGGCAGTCTTACTGAACTTGCCGGCGTTCGGGTCAAAATATCTGTGTCAAACAAATGATTGCATAACATCATGGCACTGAAATGACTGGTTACAATCATGAAAACTTTGTGGTGTGTGCTAGAAATGTTTTTTTTTTTTTTGATGGTTTTACTGCAGTGATGTAGAGGTGTACTCAAGGGTGCGGTCTTTACAGGTGACATAACTGTTGGCTGTGGTTACAGGTAGCAGAGACGCCGGGTGTCGCTGCTTTTCAGCCTCGTTTTAAGTTTATCTTTTATATTTTGTGAAGCATATTTGTCTGGATCATGTTTACCTGTCTCCCCACAGTTTCTTCATCATGTCCTCCACTTTCTTACACCGCTCCGCTGGTCCCAGCTTACACTCTCCTTTGGTGAATTTAGCCACATACATCTCAGCGAACTGCTTCAAGGTGAAAGCCCAGCCATGGAGGCCAGAGCCAAACCCGACTGTACCGATGACAGGATCAATCTGAGGAAAATGAAAAGAAGATGTAACATTTCTCGCCTAGCTTAGCATGTCTTTGTGTCTGAGCGGCAGGGCTCAAGACTAGCCGCATCCCGCCATCCCTCAGGACACCTCCAAGACAAAATGGATTTTGGTGTGTATGTGTAAATATAGTTTAGCAAGTGGCAAACTGAACCGAGCGCTAACAGTTAACAATAACTTGCTGGCTACTCACAGCAAGACCTACCAAAAATATGACACATTAAATGTCATGATTTTGTTTTTCAGTTTCGATGTTTACTGTCTTATTTTGTAGAATTCAGTCTCGTGTGTCTTGTTGCTACTTGCCACTTCCTGCCTTTGTCTCTTTCCCGGCCTTTTTTCGGTGTAGACCTGCGTTTCGTTTGTTAATTTAAGCTGGTGTCAGTTTGTTATCAGTTGTTCCTGGTGTCTGCTGTGTGTTTGTTTCCTCGTTCCTCCTCATTTTAATTTTGTATTTCCCTGTTTTCTTAGTTTTTGTCGCCTGCCTCTTTTTTGATCAGCTAAAGTTTGCTTTTTGTTCCACCGATTTCCTGCCTGGAGTCTGCATTTGAGTCCTTTTTGTGACAATTAAACAGAATGTGATTTTTCCGCTAATCGTTTTTGATATATACTCAATCTTAAAACAGTACAAAGATGATATATTTAATGTTTTACCTCATCAACTTCATTGATTTTTTGCTTATTCTGAATTTGATGTACTTAAGTTGAATACAGTTCAAGGGTAAAAGTACTTGCTAAGTACATGCCCAATACTTTTAAAGAGCAACAACAGATGATAATAAAAAAGCAAAAGAGCAACATTTTGATTTTGGGAGTAAAATAGTTTTTCTGGACGGGTTGGTTTAAGAAGTTAGTCTGGAGCCCTGCTGAGCGCTGCCTGAGTCTCTCCCTCACCATGATGTTCCCCATGGGTCCACCCTCATCCTCTCCATAGGTGGAGATAATGACGTTGACGTTCTCCACGATGCGTTGGAAAGTCGAGTAGAGCTCGTCCGTCTGCAGCTGAAGCTCGAGTAGGGCGCGGTCCATCTTGTTCATCATCAGCACCGGCTTGATGCGCTCAGCGATGGCCTGCCGCAGCACGGTCTCAGTCTGCACGCACACACCTGTCAGAGAAAACAACCAGGTGAGCCTGGGCATAAAGCGAGTGTGTGTGTGTGTGTGTGTGGGATACGTTATTACCTGAGACACAGTCCACCACCACCAGGGCTCCATCAGTGACCCTGAGGGCAGCGGTGACCTCAGAGGAGAAGTCAACGTGACCTGGGGAATCAATCAGGTTGATGAGGAAGCCGCTTCCGTCTTTACACTGCTTGATAAACGCCAGGTCGTTTTCTTCGAGCTCGTAGTACATAGAGATGGCCCTGAACGACAGAGAGGTAACAGGAGAAGGCTGGAGTCATGTTCACTCTTCACCTGCCACTACCACTTTATCATTAAAATACATGTAAAAGAAAGAATGGATCAATAAAGCTGAATTAAATGAGCTGAGTACATGTCTGAACTAATAATATTGGATTCCACTGAGCCAGAAATAGAGCAGACACGCTGAGTCATGCTGAGATCATCCAAGTTCAGCTGATGCAAACCGGCTCGACTGGAATGATTAAAATACACAATTAATGATGTATTTCGATGTTTGTGCTGTTGCGTTTACCAGGAATCATGAAGAACCATCCCAATAGATTTTTCAACTACATATCTTTGGACTAGATTTCGAAACGAAGGAACTCAAAAGTCACAATGATTCTGAAAAAATGGTGACCGGTTAGAATAAGCAGAATAAGTCCAGGTAGAAAGATGAGTTTGGCCTTTTATAAATGTATTGTTGACATTGTTTTAATTAAATCAGAGCCATTATTCTACTAACAACCGACAATCAAAGCAAATACTGCGACTATGAATCAGCTAGCAGCCTTTTAGAAAGTGATGAAACATAATACTGTCAGACCAGACACAGTTAAAGACATGTTAGTATTTCATATCAATAATAATGTTGTGATACAAACTACGGATAAATCGATACTCATCATTAGTCCATAACGGATATTTGGAATTTACATTTGCAGCAATTAATTTAAATAATTTAAATACATTTTAATAAATTAATTAGTGGGAATGACGGGACACCACAGGGTGTCTACAGACAGAGAGGCGGCTGCATCAGAGGCCAAAGTGGCACATTTGAAAAATATTATTATTTTTGGCCTTTTTCATGGCTTTATTTTGTTAGTACAGCCAAAGATAGACAGGAAACAGGATGAGAGCGAGGAGGGGGATAACATGCAGCAAGGGGCCACAGGTCGGATTAAAACCCTGGGCTGCTGTGGCGAGGACACGACCTCTGTACACGGAGCGTGCGCTCTACCAACGCTGAATATTGGATCTGATAATCAGCCAGCCTCATAATCAGTCTGCTCCTGTTACAGACCCCCCTTCTACTACTGGGCAAATGTTTTTTTATTTTCTTTATCTCCATGTTAAACATTTAAAGTCTCATCGTCGTGCACGCAATGGAACAACTTGAACCCAGTGAGATTTCTGTTTGTGCTTTTTTGTCTGAGCTTGTTGCACTTGTTGACATTGGCAGGGCTTCATTGGAAAAAATCATTTCAGTGCACCAATTAGGATTTAGAAACATTTGGATTGTCTCCTTATGTTGTCAATCAATCTATTGTAACTACACTCTTGTTGTTGAAGCTGACTAGCCAATTTTTTGAGGGTTAAACTCTTATAATATAAAATAATTGCTAAATAAGTGTCTTTCCTCATATTTGTTGCTTGTGTAGTTATGAATATTTACTGTAACAGAGAAATACTCAAGTTTTTGTGACCTTTTATATGTTGCTTTGTCTAAACCCACTCCCCTGCACCACATACGTGGATTTGATGGTGATGCAGCGCTCCTGCTCGTCTTTGCGCGTGTCTGTGAAGCGGGTCTCTCCGGCACGGGACGAAGCAATGATCCCCGCTTTGGACACCAGCGAGTCAGTCAGCGTGGACTTGCCATGATCCACGTGGGCAATCACGGACATGTTCCTGATGTTGGACTTCTTGTCCATGATGGCCCGGATCTGATCCACAGTGAAGTTCACCTGGTGGGTTAGGGGTCGAGGGAGGTGGAGGTTACACTCATCCATTTTCACAACAGGCACAGGTTCATTTTATTCATCATATGCATCTATTTATTTATGACCACTACCAGATGTCATTCCAAGTAGAGTTATAAAAAGAAAGACATGTTGGAAACTGAATCCATCAGGCTGACTGGGAGGACGGAGTGTGAAGACTTAACCGTCTGGTCCTAACCAAGCAAACAAGATCAGGATTTACTGAGTCACCACTCACATGCTGCAACTGAATGGGCCATTTCACAACCATGAGGGAACAAAAATCTCTTCATTTCACACCTTAAAATCCCCTTTGACACTTGATTTTAAGGTGAAATGTACACAGAAGAAGTCATTTCTTAATTTAGACCAACAGGAAGCACTCAGCCTGAACTTATTTTTATTATTTAACTTAGTTTAAGTAAAATTTCAGGCTGGAAATCCTCTGAGAACACAAATCAGACACAAGTGATGAAGGCATTTTAGGTAATTTTTGCCCTATAGTGTGGTAGCCATTTTCACTGTACACCTCAGCAGTATAACTTCACTTGTTACCATGGGAAAAATAAGGACCTAACACTATTTATAACACGTTAAAGTCCCTCAGCTGACATAACAAGCAGAACAACATCAAATTTAGGAAGTCAGGTGACAATCAGAGCTTCTAATAATGAATATAAATCACCATCCAGCGTGATATAAGCACAAAAATGAAAAGCAACGCAGCTTTTCCATGCAGGTGACGCACAGCTGTGGGCTTACATGTACATATTACGACATATTATATCATCTCTCACATCCGTGCATATGACGCAGTCTATTAGAATCGGATCTGAAGCTACAATCTGGTGGTAACAGAGTCTGTGTGGGACCTCAGCTGTGCGTTAACACTGTGTTTCTGCAGTCGTATGCGACAGAGGCAGCTCGATATTAAAGGCTTTAATATGAACGTCACAGTGGAGGCAGAGCGGAGCGGAGCAGAGCGGGCCGGGCCGAGCCGGGCCGGGCCGTGCGGTCCA
Source organism: Pagrus major (assembly GCF_040436345.1). NCBI lineage: Eukaryota > Metazoa > Chordata > Actinopteri > Spariformes > Sparidae > Pagrus > Pagrus major. The sequence continues at coordinate 26,144,954 of NC_133235.1, forward strand.
GGCCACAGCCCTGCAGCTTTACCAGCCGGCTTACTGCGTATGTCCTCCCCGAGCGCACACGCGCGCTTCATGTGGCCATGTAACACCACCGAGCGTCTGCATCCACCTCACACACACAACACACACACACACACACCTGACAGCTCTGCTCAGTGAGCCGAGAAGTGTCTATACATGAAGGTTATTGACGAGGCGGAGCTGTCGGGCTCTCACCTGCCACACGTCTAAGATGCAGTAACACACTTATACGAAGCCAAGTCAACACTCACCATCTTGTCCGCAGGTCGTTGGTCGCTACTCGCAAAGGGTTTATTGCTGCAAACACTGCCTTTGAGGACAGGCAGTCCCGGTGGTCACAGGAGGAGCTGCTGCTGCTGCTGCTGCCGCTGCCGTCGTGTGGTGGTGCAGGAAGGAGGCTGCAGCAGAAGGGGGCGCTGCTCCTCAACTTAGCCCGGTGTCATCTGACAGGGACGTGGATGTGCGCCCGCTGCATAACTCTGCTGGGACCGGGTGTTTATCAGCGGCGCACAGGCTGCCTGAGGGTGAAAAACAGGCCGAGTTCAAGTTAATTCACTCATGTAAGACACGATATTGGCAATATTTTTCAGTTTAAATTAATTGAATTGGGCTGATGTTTGACTGCTGTGACTCAGGAAAACAAAAGCCTTTTTTGTTTAACTCATAATTTACGTTCTTGTGACGCATTTGGGATATTTTTCATGTGTGAGAAGGTTGCACCAAACTACATTCAGAAACTAGTCGATTCTAGGTGATTGCGCCCCTGCTAATACACAGGGCGAGTAGCAGAGTTGTGAATTTTGTTTTCAGACTTTTTTTTTTCTAGATAAAATGTCAACTGTGATATGGTGCCGATTTGGCTAACTGTCTACATTAGTTGATGAAGGATCGACAGTGGTGTTGCAGCAGGTGTGCAGGGCTGTCAATCAGCAAGAGAAGTTAAAATTGGCATATTGTTGAATGAAGTCTGGTGTAAATTTTGCCCAGTAAAGAGTATCTTTACATAGGTCCCCTGCATATTAAACTGTAATAATCTGGGTATTGCTTCTATACTTGGAGTGTTATTGCACTCAAGTACTGATACTTTTAATTAATAGTCATCATTAGGGGCCTCATGTGCCCTCAGGTGATCAAGCCTCCCCCTAAACACCTGATGCACCAGGTGAGCCTCTGCTGTTATGGAGCATCCCTGAGTCAAAGCAGGGGGGAAGTACATGAGTTTGGCAGGAGGTGGCAGAAGAGAGCCACTGAACCTTGCTCTTAAACTTGACTTGAAAAATCTTCCTTGTTTCTTCCCTGGATTGAACTAAACTTAAATTGGATTTATTTGAATGGTATGAATTTATTGAATTGGTTTGAACTGAATGACTGAAATGTGTAGATTTCATTTGGACTGAATTATATTAACTTGAATTGGCTTTAAGGACCAAACTCTGGTAAGAACTGTGTCTTAGAGGGAGAGGAGATATTCGCCTACACCCATGAATTTTATTCAAATCGAGAAAATGTTCCCGTAAAATTCCTTGGTAGGAGAAATCTGTTAAAATGCAGACACTTTTAATGTTATTTGGTCGTATTTGCAACATTTCCCCTGTGTTGCAGCATGTCTTATAAAAGAGATCTTTGTTGGTGGACAGGAGCTGATCTGTTTCAGGATGTTGTAGCGGCTCTCCACCAGCTGAGGGCAGAGAACCACAAAACAAGGAGAGAATCTGAAATGAGAATGGACCGAGGAGCAGTCGTGTACGACAGACGTTGTGTATCTGGGCTTTTGTGAACGTGTCCATATGAAAATACACACAATTGATTATACTGAAGGAAATGGGATGTTTCCTGTCACCCCAGTGGACTCAATCCAACACAGAAATACACTCGTGCACTGACAAATACATTTTTCATGGATGTAACATAATGGGCATATAATGGGCCCCCACGAGAGCAGATGTGTACCTGACATGATGGTTTATTGTAGTGCTGAAAAAGAAAAACAGACAAGGCTGAGGGAGTAAGAGCGAGGTACCGTCTTTTTTATTGTCTCCAAATCTCAGTGAGAACACACAAACTGAATTAAAATTTGGAGAAGAAGAAGATTATCGACTCTACGGTCTTTTTGAACGCAAGGGAGATAAGATAGTAAAGTTTTCTAATAAGAGCCACAAACACAATAAATTCATGCTCATGTCAACTGATACTGAGAGCACCGTGCACTGTGTCGTGTCTCTAACAGTGGGGCTTGTTGCAAATGAAGTCTCTTTCCAGATGTCTGCAGTCACTTAAGTCTCTTTAAGTGAGCACAGATGACTTCACGTTAAATATAGACCCTGTTTTATGGCATGACATTTCCTATGTCTTTTGAGCAGCTGGTGTCTTCTTGATGGAAGGACGTTGACTGTCGCGCCGCTGCTCCAAAAAAGCTTTTGTAAATGCCAAAAGAGGAGAAATCTGTTGCTTTTATTCATCACAAAATGATTTAGAAGTGCACTGAATTGGCTTCTACATTTAACAGAAGAAGGACAAAATAAGACTTTTAGAATATAATATATAATAAGAAAAATTAATCAAAACTTTATGTAAAATGATGTAGTACAACACTATATATTGGGCTTGATTTAAAATATTGGCTGCTGTGTTTCAGAAGAATCACTGATGGTATGTTTTGCACACCTTCTCTGAGGAACGCTGCAGGAACTGACCTGAATCTTAACTTGAAACGATTCAGCAGGGAAGAGGTGGTGAGAGCCCTCAAGAGGACCAAATCCAACACTGCAACTGGACCCGACAACATCTGCGGGCGGACCCTAAAGCACTGTGCTGAGCAGCTGGGGGAGGTATTCCAGCAGCTGTCCCAGACCTCGATGAACTGCAGCACAGTGCCCCAGAAGTGGAAACACTCCACGGTCATTCCCATCCCCAAGAAGGGCCCCACCAAGGTACTAAACGACCTGAGGCCTGTGGCCCTGACCTCCTTGGTGATGAAGGCGATGGAGAGGATTGTCAAAAACTCAATCACCAAGTCTGTTGAGCCATTGATGGACCCACTGCAGTTCGCATTCAGGGCCGGCAGGGGAGTGGACGACGCCAAGATATTCATCTTGGAGACCATCCACAAACATCTGGAAACCCCTAACACCACCGCCAGGCTCCTGTTTGCAGACTTCTCTTCTGCATTCAATACCATGCAGCCACACATCCTTGCCGAGAAGTTAATAACCCGGTTCAATTTGGATCACCAGCTCACCATGTGGATTACTGACTTTTTAACCAACCGGTCACAGAGGGTGCTTGTTAAGGGCTCCTACTCTGACATCCTCCACACCTCCACCGGCTCCCCGCAGGGCTGTGTCCTATCGCCTCTGCTTTACATCCTCTACACCGATGACTGCAGGTCCACCCAGCCAAATTGTCACCTGGTTAAATTCGCTGACGACACAGTCCTGCTATTTCTGCTCTCTACCCTAAACCTTCACCACAGCTCTGTTCTTCAGGACTTTATCACCTGGTGTGAGGACGCCTGTCTCCAGCTGAACTCAACAAAGACTAAAGAGGTGTTTGAGTGTTTGAGTGGCTCCCATCAGGCTGCAGGCTGCAGGCTGCGCTGTCCACGCTGCAGAACACAAAGGAGGAGGGCCACCATTGTCCCCACAGCAGTCCAGCTCCTGAACTCTGACCCCTCCCTATCCCAACATCACTGCCCCCTCAACTGACTGAATGCACACCGCACACAGCACTTTACCATGAAGCACAGAGCACTTTGACTGTGACGGTCACTGAAAATACTGACTATAGCACTTTATATGATTTTATGTTGTTGATATTCTGTTTGTCCTTTTTTAATGATGCTGCTCCTTATGCCTTTTAAATTGCCCCTTGGGGACAAATAAAGTGTTTTGAATTTAATTTAATTGAATTCTTGATGGAAGGACGTTGACTGTCGCGCCGCTGCTTCAGAAAAGCTTTTGTAAATGCCAAAAGAGGAGAAATCTGTTGCTTTTATTCATCACAAAATGATTTAGAAGTGCACTGAATTGGCTTCTACATTTAACAGAAGAAGGACAAAATAAGACTTTTAGAATATAATATATAATAAGAAAAATTAATCAAAACTTTATGTAAAATGATGTAGTACAACACTATATATTGGGCTTGATTTGAAATATTGGCTGCTGTGTTTCAGAAGAAACACTGATGGTATGTTTTGCACACCTTCTCTGAGGAACGCTGCAGGAACTGACCTGAATTTTAATTCGAAATGATTAATGAAGTCATTACAGGCCGATCTCTTTAAGATAATCTGACCAGAAACCTTAATGGCTGACAGAATTCCCAGTTGCATCTTTATATTCTCCACAAGTCCTGCAGTCAAGAAATCACTTATGTGAGGTCAGGGACAACAGTTAGGGACAACAACGGTAATTATTATATATATTGATATAAATATTATAAAAAAACCTAGATCTTGCAGTGGGATCCCCAACCCAGTCACTCATAAAAGTACAAATACCCAAAAAAAAAAAACAGACTTATAGTAATTTGGGTAGTTATAATTAGTTACTTTCCCCCATTTAAGTGATACTTCTGTAAAGTGATCATCTATAAATGGTTATTATCTTTCAATGTTTGGTCAAATTCATGTCAGAACGTTAGCTAGCTATCATACAGTCTTTAACGAACAAACTCCAGGAAGGATGATTATTTCACTTAAAGAATAACAGAAAATGAAAACAGGTGCTCAGCTGCTACCATATTGTGTCGCCATGTGTTCAATCTTCATTTCATTTTGCTGAATTACGGGATTTACCATTCAAGAAGTGTTCCAAACCCTGAGTAAACAACTTCTCTCCACTCAGGGTTGCTTTCATTTCTCTTACTGGTGACACACTGGGGATTTCCACTAGCTGCAGGTAATTAATCATTTTGTGCACATCAGTTATCACTGAGCTGCAGATTAGAGTCACCCAACATGCATGTCACGCCCGGTGGAGTGATAACGCTGTATCTATAAGCTCTCTGTTTCTCTTATCCGCCCTATGGATCTGATAAACAAGTATAGCTGAGTGCACCTCAGTAGCTTTTGGCCTTTCTTGACCCAGCAGCTCTTTTCACAGCTCCACCTGGTATTTTCAACATGTGCCTTTTCAATTTCAAACCCCTTGTCAAGGAAATGGGACTGTGTTGGACTGTGAGATCATTTTCGGTGGACTCGAGTTGCACTCATACTGTATGTGCAGGTATAATAAAGTCGGCGAAGGAGAATTCGGCAGCTTGATTTCATGGTGCATCTCAGTTACTTGGCGAATCACTTGCAGGGGTGTCGGATATATCCTTTCCCCTTAATCCTAAGCATACAGACGAGACGATGTAGCACTTCTTGACCTTCAGTTACATGCATCCAAGCGGACACGATAATATTGAGTGACAGTATGCAATAACACAGCAATTATCTATGAGCTGCAGCCTATTCTTGGTATCCAGAGATGTGCTTAAAAATGTCCTGATCTGATCATATCTGCATGTACTTTGAAACTCTCTAATCTGTAGCTGGAACAACAATAAAGATAGCAGCGCAATTAGGGCTTATTACAGTACTGATAACACTGGGCATGCTGCAGATACTCTCATTTTAATGCAACAAATACATTCGAGGCAAGTGCTTGAAAGAGTGAAGGATAGTGATCAGATGGGGTTCATACAGGGGCCACGCTGGATGAATTATTTTCATTTTATGAAATAAAAATGAATCCATCAGTCCTGGTCCTTCATGAATCAGTGAAAGCGTAACTCACCAAGGCGCCACTAGTATTCATTTAAATAACCTTGACCTTTCTCTGACATACTATAACCTCATATATGAGGGTGAATGTCAGAAATTCTTGTATATTTCATCACGTAATGAGACTCTGAAAAGCCCATGAGCATAAATATTGATGTCTGTCTCCACAGAGGGTGCCTCAGAGAGTTTTGATTTATTCATATTAAGCGCTGTGCCTAACACATGATCAGAAAAGAGGACTAACAAGTGGGTCCATCTGATACAAAAAAAAAATAAATAAAAATGGATCTAATGTCTCAGCTGTGCATCATTAAAAGCCTGTCTCTGATTCAGACCTGGCACCTTTGAGTCAGGAGGGTCTCCTTTTCTTTTCATAATGTCCCTGCCAAGTTTGAGACTTTTTCTTTTTTTAACAGTTTAGTAAAGGCAACAACGTCCCGGAGAAAAGAAAACTACCAAAGGAAAAAAAAAATAATCAAAAGAAATAAATCACATCTCTGCCGGCTTTGAACCATCTGACGAAGATGAATATGTCCAAAAAAAATCATCTGAAGAGAAAAGAAAATGGCTTTCAATAATTTGAGCGACCAGATCCACATGAGTCTTTCTCCTCTGAGGTGTAACGCACAATACTTGAAGTGGAGGCTGTGATGAAAGGATTGTGTTGATGGTATTCATTGTGGAAACTTGAGGACAGACTGTTGATTCTACTTGTTCTGTGCTGAAGTGGACTATAATAGCCCTGCCACTGAAAGAATCTCTTCCCCACTGTGATAATGGTTAGATACGTCTTTGCAAGTGTGCACGTTCCTCTTGTGTAACTGTGGGACAAATTACATAATCCCTATGCTTTATGGCAAGTATGCTTCGAAATAGAACGAAAGCAATGCTCCTAATTATGGCAATAAAGATATCAAACGGTGAGGCTCGGCAAGGTCGCTCTGCACACAGGTAAGCAAAAGAAGTTTTGTTATTGTTCAGCTTAGGTAAAAAGATGGAAACTGCACTCCCCCGAGTGTTTCATTGTTCAGACACAGAAAAAGTTTTCACTTCAAAGTCCACTTTGACCAATTTTGAGAAAATCAAGATTGGATTCGGAGCGAGTGTTGTGAAAGTTTGTCAGACTCAGTCAGAAGTGTGAAAGTTCCTTGTTTCCCTTTTTAAAAAAAGCCATGTCTGCTTGCGACACCTCATTAGCAGATGTGAGCGGATGAACCACAAAGGAAAGTCTGAGGAAGTAAAATTTACCAGTAATTCATAAAAGAATAAAGGAACTTCTGCGAGGCTGTACTCAGGCACTGCATTTCTGCAACAGTCAAAAAATTAACAGTATAAAAAGGGACGTTATGTCAAAGACGTCTATATAATGTGTTGAGGAGATGTTTACTGAAGTTAGCATGCTAACCTGCTAGCCCACATGAGGCCACACCCGTTGTTTCAACTGGGAGATATATGTTTTCCCAAGTCCTCTTAGCTTTTTAATGTATATATATACATATATATATATATATATATATATATATATATATATATATATATATATATATATATATATATATATATATATATATATACTGTATAAATGTGTATGTGTTTTATTTCAACCAAACCTGAGATGATTGTGGAAAGAAACCAAGTTTATTTACTTTACGTTGTGTTTAAATGACGTAAACAAAATGAATAAAAGCTAAAATCTTAGTTCAGTAAAAGAGGAGAAACTTGAATTCAGGCGATGTACGCATGTTTGTATGATGGATATTCGTAATATATTGAAATATATGCATTTGGTTTGATTTCCAGCGTAACTGAGCTGACAAGCGGAGGAAGGGGGAAGGAGCAGTGAGGAATGGATCAGGCTCAAAATCAATTCAAATAAACTTGAGCTTTCTACTGACGCTGACAGATGAAGTTAAAAGCGTGACTCTCTCCTCTGAAAGCAATAAGAAATTTAAAAAAGAGCTCAAAATCAACAAAAAATGAATGTGAAACCACTCAGGGAATCAGTCCTGACATGTCAGGATGACATCAAAGGTCACTGCAGGCTATCTGTGAGTAACTTCTAGTAATCATCCGTCAGTGAGTCTTTTCCTTTTGAGCTGATTGGCCCTGTTATCTGTCTGCTGAACACTTGATTGGACGGTGATGAGCAGGGTTCAGGGAAAACATTAGTCTGATATGGCATTTCAACTTTGTCCCTCGCAACAGACTGAGGCGTTCTCGCAGACCTCAAAGAGAGGAACATATTGATCTGGGTTTTTTTTTTCCACTCCTGGTGAATAGTTTCACCTTAATTTCATCAGCTGCTGCTTTAAAGTTGGATTTATGTCACTGACGACAGACAAGGTAAGACGCACTGTTTTGGTTTTGATTTGCGAGTAGGAGAATGATTGAGATTGAGTTAAATGAGATTAAAATGTATTGATTTTAAGTCTTTCTTAAGGTCATTGCGGGATTTAGTAAGTTTACAACACTCCAACCGCAGATTTGAGTCATATTACTCCAAAGAAACCGAGGAGCACCTTGACTTTTAAACCCATCGCTCAGAGTAGTTGTTTTTATTTCAGGTGATGGACCTCACTGACCTCCTGCTCAGGAACTCAGATGAAACCCCCTTTTCTCACAGCAACCAGCCGTGGAACATCACGATTCATGACGTGAGTACTGTGGCGCCACATTATCTCACCCACGGGCTTCACTGAATCTCATTGATAAATCTGTCTGCTGAGTGTGACCTGTTTTCCCAATGAGGGGTCAAGAGTTACTGAGCTGAATCTCAGGAGATACATTTGCTCATTTACAGTTTCGTCGTGCTCTCCTGTACGACCGAGACAAATGAGCTCTGTGTTAATGTTCCTGTCCGCGCTCGTGTGTCGGCATATGATTATCCGATTAGATGAAGAGGTGATGTATACGTTCCCTACAGACCCTAAGCCCTGAGAGAAGTACTGCCGACGACTTCCTGGACGCCCTGCTGGGTGGGAGCACCTCCTCCTCGGCTGCGACGTCTCCCCTGTGGTCGCCCTGCACCACCGACAGCGGCATCAACGAGGACCCGCCGACAGATCCCACAGAGAGACGCCACCCAGCCTACTGCACTGCTTTTCCAGCCTTTGACACAAAGTCTTTCCCTCAGCCTCCGCCCCTGGAGAATCATCCACAGCCAGATGAAGAGAAACCTTACGTTTCCATAGATCTCGGTAAGGTCAGATTTAAAGTAAAAAGGTGGAATTATAATGTGAAAGCTTGCTAGAAAACTATATGTGAACTCGGGAAATTGACAGAAGACCTCAGTGTGAGATCCATTTGTACTTTCTGTTGCAGAATAATGAGAGCTGCTGATTGCGGCTTTCAAAGAGCAAATAATTGGATTTCCCAATTTCTGCGCGTTTGTAGGATAAAAGCTTGTGCAGTCGCCGTTTATCACATGAAGAAATGATCATTTTTGGGGGCAGCTTTTTGAATAATGGTCCCTTTTTCACGTTGATTGTTGACCCCCTAAGTGCTAAAAATACCGAAATTGACTGAGAAAACTATACCTGCAAGAGAAAGAAAGACACCTAACACACAGAGAAAGGTGTGACCTATATTTTGTAGCGTTTTCTAAAGAGCAGCAGGGTGTAGCAGTAACAAAAGTCCACTTTGAAGTCCACCTCCAGTCAAAAATGTCTTTGTCTTCTTGCTCCTGCCGTTGAATGTTTGAGCTTCACTGTGAAGACCTGTCAGAACGGGACCAGAACGCAAGACACAGGCAGACAATTACTGAACAAAGTAGGATCTTTTACAAAGGTCAGGCACAAAAGCCAAACAAAGTACAACCAAAAAGCGAAGTACAAACCAGGAATGACATAAGCAGACAGAAACATACCATACAAGGGCTGATTAACTAATAGGACACAGGTGAACACAGAAAAAATGGGCGGGAAATCACACAAAGAGAGGAAATGAAAAGCAAAATGTGACACGTGAGGACAGAACTTCAAAATAAAACAGGAAATAACAAAACTCAAGTGTAAATTTTCTCTGTACTTGTTGAAAATCTGATTTTAAGAGGCAGGTTCAGCAGTTAAAGGGTGCTATTTGTAAGAAAAGTTAAATTAACAAGGTTGTCGAGTGCACATATCTCCACAATGCAAGCAAACCGCCAGTTGTCTACCTGGAAGTGACTGTTAGCTGTTGTTAGCGTGATGTCACTGTAATTCAGTCTCAAGGTGCCATTTTGAGGATTTTAAATAGGTAAACATACCCAGAAACAAAACCATGTCAGACAGACATTAAAACATTTTTATGTACGCAATCTTTTAAGACATAGGCAGCAACCTTAACATGTTGTGTTCTTGTTGAAACGGAGCTTGGCTGCAGTTTTGTGAATCATCGCCTGCTGTTTTACTGACTCACTCTGCAGGCTGGGACTCCTCCGATCTCCAAGAGCAGTTTGGCATCGCATACTACCTCACTACGAAGCAGACGTCCCCTCTGTCCTCTGCTCAGACTCTCACAGTGAAGGACCTGCTGCTATCCAACCTCGGACAGACGGTAAGGAGAAGAGAGCTGAATATTTCTGAGAAGAAGCTTTCTAACTAATAGAGGGTATTAAATAGAAAGGAGTCGGCCTCAGTGTCCTGAATAAATACAGTATGATCTAAGGGTACGCTCTACTGCTTCTCTGTATAATTTACCAAGAGACCTTTTGAGGCAACCTGCCTCGGGCAAAGCGAGCGCCCTTCGGATCGAACAAACAGAATTTTATGAACTGGTCCACTCCAGTGGCTTTTCTGGGTAAACTGCTTTAACGGGAATATTCTGTCCATCTGCTTCACAGGCCAAGCAGAGCCCCCAGCATTCCCGGCAGGAGCTTGTACTTAATGAGGATGAGAAGAAACTTCTGGCTAAAGAAGGGGTGAACTTACCCAGCAAACTGCCTCTGTCAAAGGTACACGAGCAAAACACACACTCACATGTCTTCACACACTCTCTCTGTCACACATATCCCAGTTGTAACCACCCTGTTCAACCCCTTTTTCCTCACTTACCCTCTTCTTTTTCCCTCCCGTGTGTTTCATCTCCCTGACAAGTTTGAAGAAAGGGTTTTGAAGAAGATCCGGCGGAAAATTCGCAACAAGAACTCGGCTCAAGAAAGTCGGAAGAAGAGGAGGGAATACGTTGATAGTCTGGAGGGAAGGTGAGAGCTCAGCATCCTCGCTCAACACCACGTTAGAAAATCTAACTTTTATCTGCAGTCAGTTGTTTTGCTCCGAAGCCCCCCATGTTTTCTCATACACTTAATTAACTTTAATAAACTGTTGCGTGGATGGACTGTGAACATCTTCAAGAAGTAAACATCCATTTTATGACTTCATATCATTGGTATAAAAAGCCTTTTCACTTGCGGATATCTGGTGTTTATCAGGTCTGAAAAAGCTTCTCAGGCTCACAGGAAGTTCGCAGCATCAGAAGTGTTTTGTTTGGAATAAAAAAAAGACAAAGAGCTGAGTTGTGGGAGCTGTCACGGCTGGCCAAACCAAGAAGGACCAGAAAGTTTTTTCAAGAGAATAAGACTTCACAGAGCTCGACACAAAGTTAACTGATATCTGAGGGGATTCGGTGGAAAAATACCACAGAAATAACACATTCAGACACTTCCACATGAGAACATGGCTGAAAAAAGGTGGATTAGAGTATTACTAGCCATAAAGACCTCTTTCTAGGACATAAGCAATAACCATGTCAGATTATTAAGATATTAAATGAAACAACTACGAGATTATTATAAATTAAATCATTCACGAGTGTTACCACAGGGAGCCAAACGCTCACAAATAGCCAACACATGCAGCTGACTGACTGTCTTGGCAGTACCTGACTCAATCTAACTCCTGGCAAATCAAAAATAAGACAAAGAGGCTGAGCTGAAGCGAGCCTAGTTAGTTACACAAGCAGCCCACCTGGCTGCAAGCTACCAAGCTAGCTAAGGCTAACAATCACTATTTATGCAAGTTTGAATTTTCACCCCAAACTACCAGAATACTTTACTGCTCGTCAGCCTTGATGAGTGAGCAACAGCAGGCATCGAGGGTGTCAGTGTTTGTGTTCAGTTTAGCCTCAGACTAAAGTCAGCACTCACCAGAGACGCCGGTCCTGTCCGTTATCCTCCAGTGTCTTTTTTCCTCTCATCTCTTCTTCGTACGTTCACGAAGTAAAGTACATATCCTCCCCGTTCAGCAGTCAAGTACAAAAGAATCACAGCACATAACAGTAGATTTCAGCTCGCTGCTGCAGAGGTTGAGAAAGGAGAGTGAAGATAAATCCGCTTTTAAAACAAAAAATCTTTGCTCTCCTCGACCCCTCTGTGTTTAGTCCTCCAGAAGCTCGGGGCTCTGTCCATGGCTGTCTCCTGTTATCGCTAACAGGGTCACTTGTTGATCTGAAACACCAACAATTAGGCTTAACTTTTACTCTTAATTTTATTTAAACGAGTGAGTTGTATAATAATCCAACCTCGGTACAGGGAATTTGCCGCAGAGACCGAAACCGTTTTTTCTGTCCCAGGCTGTAAACATGTTTATTTCTGTTGTAAAGTTGGGCATTTTAACATCGGATCTTAAGAGATTGACTCATTTTTTGGAGCTAGCCCCAAGCGGATGTTCGAGGTACCCCAGTTTTTGGCACGTTGGCGTTGGCTTCGTTTTTCAGCCCACGAGGTTGCTGTTGACATGCACACATGCTTGCTAAAAAGAGTTTATAACCAATCTGATCTGTGACCCCCACTGTGCCCGTATTTAGGCACAACGGTGCTTTGAGCTAAATGTTAACACATCTCAGTTTAGTATTTGAGCATGCAAACATTTTCTAATTAGCACTGAATACAAAGTACATCCGCTGTGGGTGGGAGTATCATTACTTTTGCTTGTCTTTTTTCTATTTTCTAGAGAAATTCTATTTTCTCCTGATTGCAAACAGAACATATTGAGAATTGTGACCTTCAACATACAAACAGATAATTCAGTCACAGTCATATATATTCAAACTAATGAAAATAGGTGTCTAAGGGCCGCCGTGTAATGAATGAACAGCCTCACACTGTGAATGTTTGCAGCACAATCAGAAAAATGTACCCAAACAATTCAGCTTTCTTTGTCTGATTCGAGGTCAGTTGGACAGAAACACTGTAGAGCGTGATAGCCGGTGGCACTAAAGAGCAGCTTATCCGCTTTGTGTTGCAGCTGGAGTGGTGGGCGAGTTTAAGCAGAGGTTGAAGATGCAGCGTCTCATAATGGAGAGGCTGGAGGTTTGGGCCAAAGTGGAGCTCAGTTTAGTCGTCCTCCTCCTCTGTGCTACCTCCAGGCTGTGCAGAATGAGCCCTGCGCCACTGCCAGCTTTTGTCACTAAATTTTGTTAATCCTGCCCGCCTCCCCCACATTGGCTGTTCTGCCTCATCACACCTCCGCAAGCGATGCGGAGTAAAGCTTGTAGTTTGATTCTCCTCAAAAAAACGGCATTGCAGCAAATTCACCCGACAGGACTCTCTGTGTCAGACTCCTCCAGGTTTATTGTTCATCAACTTTTCCTGCAGTATCTATAGGATGTGCTTGATTTTACTGAAGCCGAGCTTCAGATAACTCTCCTTGTTCCACTGGTCTCTAAAACTTGCCATCATTGATTCATGACTGAAGTGAGAGTAGAAAGTTTGGAGTTCAAAGATGGACCAGCTGTGCCCGGCGTGTGTTAATCTATAAACCAAGAACCACGGTGTTTTCCATCAATACACATATTTTAAACATATTTGTCTGGTCCCACACTCTGTCAAAAATTAATGCAGAATTGATTGTTTGCTTACAACAGGGCCTCTATATCGCCAAACAAACCTTTGTGCATGTATACACCCCACACTTTTTAGAAAATCCCTAATTATTGAATGGGACCTTTAAAAATCAAACAGTGTGCTATCGACACTCAGTCAAGCGTGAGGCCTGGACAGCGAAAGTTTCATGGTGGGGCAAGATCGTTAACAGAGAGGAGAGTCAGCATTTGTTTGGTAATTAAGTCAGCTGCGAGCGTGTCGACGGGGAGTCATTATCAGTCGTGGTTCAGCTCAGTCGGAGGGCCGTAATGGAGGATGACTCAAAGGGACTGAAAGGAACGGCAGAGACAGCGGAGGGGTGGGGTGATGGTGGAGATGCTGGATGACAGAATGGGGTGCGAGATAACACTCCGCAGACGGATATTGGCAGAGCGAGAAACGAACGGGAGACAATGCGGAATCACAACGCAGAGTTATTTCATACCCTTCTTCTTTCCTAATTATTCCTCTCTCCCTCTGTAGGATGTCTGCATGTAGCACGAACAACCTCGAGCTGCAGAGAAAGATCCAGCAGCTGGAGGAGACCAACAGGTGAGTCATCACAAAGGCCAGCAAGTGCTGCATCTTAAGATTATTTTCATTTGATGATTGATCTATTTATTACTTTGCTACTTGAACAACATTTTGCTTTATACACATTTGAATAATACACGCTGCTTCCTTTAGGGAAACTAGGGCTATTCACAGTGAGGAAAATACAAATTATAAATCGTGGCTTGATCTTTCTCTTCTGATTACAAAACTACATACTGCACCTTTAAAAGAAACAGATGCCAAATAAGTCAGTGCAGCACTCATCTAAAATAAACACTGTAGCATTTCATGTAGGGTGGGTATCAGTGGTTTGAGCCATAATAAAGTGCTTTTTTACCACCAATAAAAGGTTGTATTTTGTACATAAATGACAGAACTCAGTGGGTCAGTACAATTTCCCCAAACCCCTGCTAATCCCATATGTTTCCAACAATGTCCTTACCCAGAGAAATCTGAACTTTAACGAAACGTAAATGGCGTTTCACCTGTCAATGGCATCGAATGCTCATTAGTGATCCCACACTTCTTCATAACGTCATCAAACTCCACCGGTTACTGTTTTGATTGAGGGACCCCTAAGTGTAACACGTAATCCCAGCATGACGTAGATAATGTACTGCTTAGTTACGACTGCAGGTAGTTAGCTGGACATGCTAACGACTGCAGTGCAAATAAACCCACTTCTTAATCGATTCCTTACACGATTGGTCTTGTTTAAGGCTGAGAAAAGACACCACCCTCAAACTATTTAAATTAATAAAGGTATCGCTCTCATTAATGCCCCATGCACCACCGCATGAAGATATCCAAAGTCTTGCTTTGAGTCTTGATCTTAGCTTCAGGGGAGGATCGATACGTTTGTTGTATCATTCACTACCCCCCCCTGATCCAAATCTTTCAAATCTGTATAAATCCTGTTTTGGACTCATTTGTGGGCATTAAATCTCAATCACAGGAACTCATCCAAAAATCCCCTTTCAAGCGGTGCCCTGTATTTTTAATGTCTCGTTTTATCTTCGCCGCTTCATGTCACTCTTGGACTTGTTTATGTTCGGCTAAAATTGTTTGCGTGAGTCACGTCTCGTTCGCTCTTTTGTGCCTTTGTTGTGTGTTGGATCGTGTCTCAAGGGAGTTTCATTGATCGCGATGATTGATTTTGTCCCCGGGGCCCCTTCCTCTGACAACCTTGTTCGGAAAAATTCTACTTGTTTAAAATCGGGACAGAGGAGACTCGGAGTAAAATCACAAGAATTCAATCCAATTTAAAAACTTCACACAGCGTTCTCTGACTTTGATTCTTCGCCCTGCCATCTCGTCGTGCTGTTGTGATGACTATGATGTGGGAAGAAGGTTTTGTGTACACGCTCTTATTTTTTGCTGTTTTTACAGACACTGAAAAAATGATGGCTATGTTTTTAGGAACCTGTGGCCCTCAATTTGACAGTCTGTTTCATCCTTTTGTCTGTTTTTGTATCGCAGCGCTCTGTTGGAGCAGCTGAGCCGGCTTCAGGCTCTCCTTCCTAACAGCTCTGGCAAAACAACACACAGGGGGACCTGCATCCTGGTGAGAAAATATAAGGCATTACTTTAATTTAAACCGCTGAGAGTTTGCTCAGACGGCATCAACTGTAACGACTAAATGATAGATGCAGGTCAGTGCCTGAGTGCATTATTAAAATCAACTGCCTCTGCTGCGCTGCTGTGTTTACCTTTAAAGGTGCAACATGTAGTTTTAAGATCTTCATTGACTCATTTGAACAGACTTAATAAACAAACTGACCTTAAATGACAACACAGTTTTATACTGTTTTGCTTTGTTTATATGTGGTGGACCCTGCCATCTTTCTAGCTTCAAACAGAGTTCTGGGGACCTTGTTTTCCTCTGAGAACAGCTTGTTTACTCAGTTATGGAAAAAAAAAAAAAAATTCTGACCTCATTAATATTGTAAATATCAGTATGGATTTGTTCTCCAAACCTACATAGTGCCCCTTTAATATTTGAATTGAGTCAAAGGTTTGAATACCACCTGCAGCTCATCTTTTGTGCAAAATTGTAAGTAGGTTATGCCTGATAACTCCTTTTCTTCTTCTCCCCTCTTGTCCTCTGTCTTCCGTGCTTGGCCTGTTTTCCCGTCCAGGTTTTGCTCCTCTCCTTCTCTCTGCTCATTTCCTCAAATCTTCAGCCAGAACCTTACAGCCAACTCAGCCAGGCGGAGTACACGCAGACCAAAGGTTTGTCGACACTCTCACACATCCTCTAAGTCAGTCTGTATCGCAGAAACACACACCGTCTCCTCTGAACCATGTCTCTGCCCCCCTCAGTGCCGTCGCGCTCCCTGCTCTCGCTGGATGAAGTGCAAGACGTCCCCCCTCGTCCCTTCTTCTCCACGGGATACGAGGACCTGTGCAGCCTGATGAAGAAGCTCTGACCCAGGCCCACGATCTCC
This sequence comes from Pagrus major, assembly GCF_040436345.1. NCBI lineage: Eukaryota > Metazoa > Chordata > Actinopteri > Spariformes > Sparidae > Pagrus > Pagrus major. The sequence goes on from NC_133235.1 coordinate 26,161,581, forward strand.
CCACGGTAGACTTACCATTCTCCCACATACAGGATGAGAGGCACCGAGACAATCACTGATCTCCTCGGGGGGCCCCAGGAGGAAAGATGTAGCAAATGAGCGCAGGTTGCTTGCAAGCGCAGCATCCAAATGAGCGGTTTGATTGCTTTCCAGCGTCTGTTTCGCACTGCAGAGACTGAGGCGAGGACCGAGTGAGGTGTTATGGTGTGTTTGTCGTCCGCACCAACACACAAACAGCAAGTTATTAAAGGATTTTTTTTTTTTCAACCTGAAATACACTCACTCAGATAGAGGTCGGTGAGGAGGTCAGCCAAACAGATGTAATTTTGTGTTTTTTGAGCTTTGGTAGACAGAGACTCAGAGACCTGCGGGAGCATGTATTACACTGCTGATGTACTACTGCGAGATATCATCTGTAAGAGACACAAATGTATATTCATTGCTGTATGTTATTGTTAACTTTTAATGTATATATTGAAAACTGTATTAAAAAAAGTTTTGAGTTGCATTTTGTAACAGTTCAGTGCAAAACTGGCGAAGTGAAGAGAATTAAAAAACTCCAGCGAACTTTGGAGACACCAGAAGGGATTTGTTTATTTCAGCAACGCCATGTGTCCGGCTCGCTTCCCCCCCCCAAAAAAAATTATAATTAGGCAGGAGTCAGCAAAAGTTCCTGACTGACTTCTCACTTCAATTAAAAACTTTTACTTTAGAGCCAGCTGTCAACGAGGGACTATGGCCATCAGAGTTCATATCTCAATTTGACAGCGAAAGTCTGTTATTATTTTGTTGAAATATAATTATTGGCTCATTATTTGTTTTTGTTGCGTGCCTTTTTCAAGTGGGGTCAAGAGAAATGCTAACAACAATGGCACTGACAGCAGCGAGTTGGCAAACGTTTCCAGTGTTAATAAAGTAAAATAGTAAACGTAACTCCAAAGTGGATTACTGTTAAATCAAAGCTTATCCCTGGATACATACATTCATTGTTTAACAAAGAATCAGGACTTTAACATCATATACATCTCTAAATCTTTCTTGAAGCTGATGATATTTCCCCTCACAATATGTGATTTTTTTGGACCCAGCACTGCTGGGTTTTTTCTCCAACCGAACTCTCTCCACTTCTTTGAGCTCGTGGATGAAAATTGTGTTCCCCACATCACGCTCTCTGCCAATCTTCCTGTGATCTTTCTGTGTCTAGTTCTTTTTCCCCATTTTGCTTTGATATATCCGGTATTATTCCCTCTCTGCCTCTGCAGACCCTGGTATAGTTTGAAAAGAGTTTTCTCTTTGCTTTGTTTTGGCTTCAGTCAGAATATCTGTCACTGCATTTCCTTTCTGAGACATTTCTGGGGTTTTTTTTTTCATAGTTGTCTTTGATTCATAAGTATCACAAGACATATTCTGATTCAAATTCCCTCTACATTATTATATTTTTTTCCTCCTGGATTAGTGTGCACACTGCTTTTATACCTTTATCACACCTTTGTCTGAATCCAACACCACTGATTCCCAGCTTGAAATTAATATGCTCATCTCTCCCTCCATATTATATTCTTTAAAACATTTTCCCCAGACCAAGTGTCAGTTTAATAATTTCATTATATGTATTGTTTTGTTTTGTAAACTTTCTATGTTGCTTTCTATATCCCTCCATCTCGTCCGGTAGTTTACTGTGCAGTGTACTATATTTTATTAGTTCAGTGCCTTCCCAGCCAAAGATTGAGGGCACTGTCAAGGTGAATGTGGATCATTTTTGTATCCGCTCACTCTGATAGATTGAACTCACCTGAGGTCGGCCCCACATTTACATACATTCTGTATGTGTTGAAATTTTACTGGAATGCAGTTTGCAGACAGGGCCGTAGCTGACACTGAGGACAAAGACATCATGTCCTTGATAAGAAAGAAAGAAATAATTCATCACGATTATGGTAATTTATTTCTTGGATTAAATTTGAAAGGCAAAAAAGATGAATCTGCAGCTCTGTGGGGCCGTTCTGAGGACACGACACGCTCACAGTGACACCATGTTCACAGTTTTTGTTTAGCGTGTGAGCATGCTATCATTCGCTATTCAGCAGTAAACACAGCTGGAGTACAAAAGCTGACCGATGTCAATAAAAAGGCATTGAATCAGCAAAGTAACCGCTGTGCATCCCGAGGGAAACGTGATTGTGTGTGTTCACAACAGTCCTTCAATAGTTGATACTTTGCTCCAAACCACAAATGTCAACTTCATGGTGAGGCTCGAGGAAAAGTCACAGGGTCTCCAAACTCATATATATATATTCTTATTGAAAACATGACATGTATAAGACTTACATGTGCATTATATATATGTTTTGTTTGGCTTTTCAAAGCTGATTTTGATATTGTTTTAGTTTAAATTTGATAGGCAAACAAGATCAATCTGCTGCGATGCTCGCAGCTCTGTGAGGCGGTAAGTAGGCAGCAGAGCTTTGAGCTACATGCTAACGTCAGCATGCTAACATGCTCTTTAGCAGCTATAATTTTGTTCACTTTACTGAAGATACAGCTGAGGCTGTGGGGATGTCATTAGTTTAGCAGGTATTTAGTTAAAAACTAAAAATATTGGTCAAATTTACAATTTTGGCTAAATTTGATGGTTTCACTAAATTAAATATCAAGGCATCGCTCAACTTATTGCAACATGCATCATCAGTGGACCACATTACATAATCCATCCAACAGATGTTGAGAGATTTCAAACCACAGCGTCAACCTGATGCCAGGAAAAGTCTGGTCATCACAGATGTTAGAGGGCTTCATCCTCTGGGGATCATGAACGTCTGAACCACATTTTCAAGTCAATCCATCCAAAAGTTGTTGAGCTATTTGAGTCAGGACCGCAGTGGTGGGCCAAATAAACAACCAACACTGCCATCACTAGAGCCAGTTGGCTAGCATTTCTAAAAACTAATTACATTTGAATAAAATGAAAGGAATTTAGCACTTTGTGATTTTGTTGAATGCTCTGAAAAGAAGTCTACAGAGTTTCAGAAATGTTTTATGAATGTCTCGTTCTGTTGGGAAACTTTAAGGGTTTGACCTCAGTATTGATAAAATCCAGGCTGCGGCTGCATCTGCAGAAAGGTTTCATTTACATCTAACAATCCTCTCTGAGCGCTGTTTGTTCACGCTGTGACAAACACCGACAAAACTTTACACTTTAAATTCCAAATGATTTCTGCATACCCAAAACCAAAGGTACACTATCCACACTGGGGAGCCAGAAATAAATTATAGATCTGACTGCTGTGAGCAGCACAGGGAGGTATAGACGTAGGTAGAAACTCTGAGTATCTGCTACCTGACGGTGAGAGCAGTTCAAGGACAAAACAAGCTTGATTTTCAGATGTTATTGCAAGCTGAGGAGAAAGAGATGTTTGCAAAAATCATTACTATTCCTTTTAAGTGCTTGTATGCAGTCAGGGCTTTACTGATAACTTTATGGATGTGGAGGATGTTTGAGATATAATAAGATACATAAAAAATATGTCTTTCTTTTGACTGTAGCGGCTGTAGCTCAGGAGATAGAGCATGTCGAAGTATCCTGGAGCAACATACCGAACCCCAAAATTGCTCCTGATGAGCAGTTGGCACCCTGCATGGCAGCCTCCGCCATCAGTGTATCATTGTGTGTGTGAATGGGACAAATGTTGTAAAGTGCTTAGAGCGGTCAGTAGACTGGAAAAGCGCTGTAGAAATGCATGAAGTCCATTTACCATATTTTCCCCCCACACTTTTCTGATAAGACCATTACTTGTATGACGAGTCTTATTTCACTGGTGCTATTTTTAAGCATGGCAGCGACGAGGAGGGAGACGTTTGGGGTGTGAATTCAAATCACTTTTGTCTGCGAGACGCTCCGACACGCTCGACGTCAACATCCCCCCGTCCCTTTGTTTCCTAAGTGCCAAGAAAAACAAAAACAAACAGATGAAAATGAAATTAGACATCTCTAATGCTCCTGGAGAGCTTTAACAAGAATGCAAATGAGCGTCTTCACAGAGCGCGTCAGGGACGGACCCCATCTGCATTTCCACCCAGCTCAGTATTATCAGAGGAAAAAAAAAGAAAATTGCCTACAAAGTAGTGCTGTTTTCATCTGAAGTTGTTCTTGACTGCTCATCAAACCAAGACAAAGAATCAGGGATGACAACAAATTGCCTCGACTGGACCGTAAAGGAAATGTTCGCCCGAAAATGAAAATTCAGTAATAACCTACTCGTCACCGTGCTGATGGAAAGTTGGGTGAAGATTCGTAGTCAAAAATAAAATAAATTCTGGAGCTTCACAGCAAAACAGTGTTGCAGCATTCACCTAAACAACCGAAGTAGATGGGGACTTGTTTTAAAAAGGAGAAAAAACAACCAAAAAAACACATAAAATGGCTCCATGTAGCTTGTCTGGTGAAATCCAAGTCTCCAGAAGACCCGAGACCTCGACGTACAGTCAATCCAACGTGCTGACACTTTTAGCTGAGCGGCTACGGTGAAGATTTCAGCTTGAATAATGTCTTTTCACGTCAATTTGGGACCTCTGGGGTTCAAAGACTTAGCTCAAGCCAGACGAGCTGTATGGAGACACTTCTTTGGTTGTTTATTAATGTTTTAAAACAAGTCCCCATCTACTTCAGTTGTTTTGGAGAATGCTGCACCGCTGTTTTACTGTGAAGCTCCAGAAATGTATTCTGGACAACAAAAACTTGAGGATGAGTAGAAAACGACTGAATTTTCATTCTTGGGTGAACTTTTCCTTTAAGATCCAGTCAAGGCAATTTATAACTTTCACCCTGATGACCTTGATGCAGCATTTTTTTAAAGGAGAGGGTCAATCATTTATTGCCACTGGGTTGCGCGCTGGCGAGGCACTGCAGGTGCGTAACAGGAGGCCAGACTTTCTTTTGTTGAACAAGTCCAGTCTAGACTGCTGAGAGAAAAAAAAACGACTGGAAAAAACATGAATTTCTCATCTTCTGGCCTTCGTCTCCACCTTCCTTTCTCGTTTATGCACACACAGCCGGCCAAAGTGATGCATTGTGTGAGTACCAACAGTGACCTATAAGAAATGCAAATCAAACACACATGCACACACACAAACACATCTCTCTCTGGCTCCCTCGCAAAGACTGAAGGCTGTTTGAAATCTAATTCATCATTCCTCTGATGTGCATCGCTTCGGATGCGTGTGAATAAACCCTCGTGTGTGTGTTGATAAGGAAACCTTTCTGAAAATACCATCATGTATAATTTACCCTCCCTCACATCATGTGAATATTAAAGGTGATATTTGGGACCTAGTGCTGGAGGCTATGATTGGCTGGGTCCATCAAACAGGGAGGGAAAAAAGCAAATAATGAAAAGCAAGCTTACTGGCTAGTATAGAAATCCTGTATCAGTGAGTGATGACAGACTTTAGAAGGTTGACTCTGCGACACAGTTTTAATTTGATTGGATTTTTTGCAGGAATCTCTTCAAATGAGAGCAAAACAATTAAAAAAAAAACACTGATTCTTCTGCAAAGTGTCAGACAAGTAATTAATTTCCTCACCACACAACACAAAACAAGCCTTTCCCTGTTTGTTCACTCCATGAATCATCAGGCACCGCTCAGATTCAAACCTTTAAAATAATCTGACTCTGTTTTTTGAATGAAAATTTAAAGTCTAACTGCACCCAGTGGGGCTTCATTCATGCCCCGTACCTGCTATAATAATCAGACCTGTATGTGTAGCAGCACTTGCATGTACAGACGGTGCGCCACCCGGCGGTGCAGGAGAGTCTCAGCCGGTATAAAAGCCTCAAGTTTTGAGGATGCTGTCACATCTCTGACGGAGCAGGCGGCTGCATCACTACAGATGTCAGCCGCCTAAATAAACCGACGCGGATTAATCAGCTTTTTCCTGTCATTTATTATTATTTTCCGGCTTGTAAGAGCTGAAGGCGTTTAAGTTTTAAGTTTGTAATCCCTTGGATGAATCACGCAACTCTGCGCTCCTGCTGACACTTTGAACCACCGGGGCGAGGACGATGGGGATTTCTGCATCCACACCTGCGCGCCCTCAGTCTGTCAGGGTGGGGGGTAGTTTTTAGGAGAAAGTCGCCTTTGTTTTGTACCTCTGCAGCATCATGCAGAGCAACAGCAGCGCCTCCGGACCCCTGACCGCCCTCAGTGTGTGCGGAGGAGAAGAGGATGAACGCGAAATCTTCAAACTTGTCAGTCCGACAGGAGCCGCGTCCAACCTGGCTGCGTTCAACCTCTCACTCAACTGCTGGCTGCACATCCTCAGCAAGGAGTCCTCACTGGACCTGCACGGGGACAGCGCCAACCTGGCAGTAGGTTCATTTCAGGGTGCAGCCAGGCTGCCTGCCTGCCGTCCTCTCCCTCTCTCTCCCTCTCTCTCCCTCTCTCTCTCTCTCTTCCTTCCTCCCTTCCTTCCTTCCTCCCTCCCCCTCTCTCTCTTTCTTTCTTTCTTTTTCTTTCTTTCCTCCTTCATTCCTTCCTTCCTCTCTCTCTTTCTTTCTTTCTTTCTTTCCTCCTTCCTTCCTCTCTCTCTCACTCTCTCCTTGTCTTCCTTCCTTCATTCCTCCCTCCCTCTCTCTCTCTTTCTTTCTTTTTCTTTCTTTCCTCCTTCCTTCCTTCCTTCCTCTCTCTCTCCCTTCCTTTCCTCATCTTTCTTTCTTTCTTTCTTTCTGAACGGGGTGAAATGAACAGTGATCCTCAGATTAAGGCTATAAACTAGGTGGTAAAATACTCTGTTACAAGTAAAAGTCCTGTATTTAAAATGTTACAGAAGTAAAAAGTCAAATTTGAAAAAAAAAATGCATTTGAAGTATTAAAAGTAAAAGTACTCAATGCAGAAAAAAAAACTATGTTTACTCATACATTAATGTAATGAGCAGGATTTAACTGTTGTAGTTGGGTAAGGTGGAGCTCATTTTTCATATGTTCTGTGCAACAATCTTGATTTGTAAAGTAATTTAAGCTGTCAGATAATTGTAGTAGAGTACAAAGTACAATATTTCCCTCTGAAATGTGGTGGGGTGACAGTGGAAAGTGGCCTGCAAAGAAAAGACTTAAGTAAAGTGTGAATACCTAAAAATTGTAAGCACAGTACTTGAGTAAATGTACCTAAAGGATGCCATATCTACTGCCCTTCACTCAGTCTTCACCCACCTGCAGAATAAGAACAGCTACATCAGAATACTGTCATCCACACATTTAAAAATGTTGCTGCGTGCATGTGTTCGACAGGTGCGAGTTCTCATCGCCCTTGTCTACTCGGTGGTGTGTGTTCTGGGGCTTGTGGGTAACCTCCTGGCCCTCTTCCTGCTCCACTCCCGCCGCCGGGGCCACCACCACTCTTCCATCGACTGCTTCGTGATGAGCCTAGCCCTGACCGACCTACAGTTCGTCCTCACCTTGCCCTTCTGGGCCGTGGACACGGTGATGGACTTCCGCTGGCCCTTTGGCCGGGTCATGTGCAAGATCGTGAGCTCGGTCACCACCCTGAACATGTACGCCAGTGTCTTCTTCCTCACCGCCATGAGCGTGACCCGCTACCGCTCCCTGGTGACCTCGCTGAAGATGGAAAGCCCGAGGATCGCCGCTGCTCGAGCTAAATGGGCCAGTTTGGCCATTTGGGTGGTGTCGCTGGTGGCTACACTGCCTCATGCTTTCTACTCCACCACAGTCCAGGTGAGACTGATCTACCATCCCTGCTTACACCACATGCTCCGTCTCTTGTCGGCTTCCTCTCATGCAGTTGTTGTTGTTTACAGGTGTCTACAGATGACGAGCTGTGCTTAGTGCGCTTCCCCAACTCCGATTCAGACCACTGGGATCCTCAAGTCCTGCTTGGACTCTATCAAACACAGAAAGTCCTCCTGGGATTTGTAGTTCCCTTGATCGTCATCTCTGTGTGCTACCTCCTCCTCCTGAGGTTCATCCTGAGCCGCCGCATCGTCGGCAGCATGGTCAGCGGCAGTGTCACAGAGACGTCAGAGTCTGTGAGAGGACGCCACCGCCGCCACTCCAAACTCACCCGCTCCGTCACCATCGTGGTCCTGTCCTTTTTCATCTGCTGGCTGCCCAACCAGGCCCTCACCCTGTGGGGGGTGCTCATCAAATTTGACTTGGTGCCCTTCAGTAAAGCCTTCTACAACACCCAGGCCTACGCCTTCCCCCTGACTGTGTGCTTAGCTCATGCTAACAGCTGCCTCAACCCAGTTCTCTACTGCCTGATCCGAAAGGAGTACAGAGCCGGACTGAAGGCGCTCCTGCTGAGAGTGTCTCACTCCCTCCAGAATGTTCTCACGCTGGCTGTGAGAGGGAGGAGGGTGGAGGAGGCACCACCCAGCCTGGTGATGATACACAAAGAAATGGATATGTGATTTACTCTGGAGAAGGAAACGTTTGACTTTTTGGGAAAAACTAATCACTCTCCTGCTGAGAGTTAGATGAGAAGATTGACACCACTCTTGTTTTGTACCCTAAATATGAAACTACAGCCAGCAGCGGGTTAGCTTAGCTTAGCACAATGGCGGGAAACTGGGAAATGGCTAGCCGGGCTCTATCCAAAGGTACTTAAAGGTGCAATATGTAAGAATTTTAGTTGACAACATTCAAAACTTAACTAAAATTATCAACAGAATGTGAAGGAATGACAGTTTTAACATTATGATGTCTCATATTGTGGCAAAGCATGTTTAGCATGCTAACAGGCTAGCCCTGGACCATCCCGGTCCGAGGGCCCACTCACACTAGGCAATCCGTACCGTGCACGAGCACATTTGACCCCCCAAAGTCCAGTTCGTTTGGCCCTGGCAGGGTTGGAAGAGGTGTGCTTCAGCATGGTAACATGGTGTGTAACTTGGACATGAAGTCAGTCCCCCGCTGTTAGCTTTTTGAGTATTAATTGCTTTTGAGTATTAATTCAACAGGTGACCAATTTTTACATATTGCACCTTTAAATCTGCCTATTAAAACGTGTAAAAAAAGCTGGGTTTTTTTGCTCAGCTGTTTGGGGGTTGGTTTTTGTACAGATGTTGTTCACTAGTGAGCTTTGAAGGTGCTTGTAGACAGATTTTGTTTCCTTTAAACAGATCCAGACCAGCTGCTTCCAGTCTTTGTGCTATGCTAAGTTAGCCAGCTGCTAGCTACAGCTCATACAGAGTATAAATAGTGGAAGGAGCTGCTGGGTCCGGAAATTGAAGCCGACACGGAGGTGCCTTAAACCTGCATTGTTTCTAATGGCTGACTGTACTGGTTACAAAAATGAGTCTGATTATATAGAAGTCTATGAGAAAATGACCCTACTTCTCACTTCCTAATCCGTTCATGGTCTCAATTTCTAGTTTCAGGTCTTCTTTAACTGATCCTGATGTTCATTTTGTAATTTATGATAAAAATAGATGACTCATAATAGCAGTCTATGAACCAATGGGGGTCTAGCTTCATATTTCACATACAGACATGAGATCGATCATCTCAACTCTTGGCAAGAAAGCACCTAATCGTATATTCCCAAAATGTCAAACTTTTCCTTTAATACTAAGGATAATTCTCCTTTATGGGTCTACTGTGCCATATTTTCTTTGGTGCCATTTTCTAACAGGGATCCTGACACCGTCATACCTCCAAAATCTATCAGCCTTCAAACTGGACACGCACAGTTTAGTTGACTCACCTGTTACAGACTAACCTGAAAGTTGTATTTTAGCTTTATCATGAAAAAATGAGTCAGCTCTGAGTTACACAGTGGGTTTTTTCCCCCATCACATCATGCAAAATCATGCTTAAACACCCACACAGGCAATCATGAGGACTATTAAGTCAGTCAGATGGATGTGTTTAATATTTATATGTGTTATTGTTGCTCACTCAGCGAGGAAACTAGAATCTCCCTCATCATAAGCAGTGAAACTGAACTCCTGGGTGTTCGGCGCTCAGTGTTTGATGTCTCTCGGTGTCTGCCTTGCTGTACCGCTGTGATCGTGATTACACATATGTAATGTGACATTAAATAAAACGAGAGGACAAAAGAGTTCAGTGACGTCTCTGGGAAGTTAATCTCGTCTGCAGTCGCAAAGGGAGGAAGACGAGGAAAATGAGTCAGCCGCACAAAAGCTGCTGCACGTTTTTACCCTTTTGCAACCTTTAAAGTTTGAACATTGATAGCCATCGTCAGCTGGCCGCAGATAGGGCCTGACATGCAAATACCACACACACACACACACACACACACCACGACAGTCCCTCCATTGTGTGCGACTCTGGTAGTAATTACTCCTCCAATCAGAATCATGGATTTATCCCACAGGTCTCTGCATGGGAGGCTCTGAAAAGCAAGCAGGTCGTCCTCCAGCGGTGGATGGCAGACAATCAAAGCTGTGTGATTGATGCCGGTCTTCTTGTCTTGTTGACATCTGTTATCGTTTCCTCTGATTCAATCTTCGCCTTCCCCTTTCTTCATCTCTTTACTGTTTTATCACCCAGCTCTATCCCACGGACAGAGCAGTTACAGTACGCCCAGTCACGTCCTGATTGAAGAATCCTTTTCCATTTCATCAAAAACATGTGACATTCAATAGGTCGCAATCTCACATGCCCAGCTTTTCATTTTCAAGCACAGGGATGAAAACCACTTGAGGAGTGTCATCCCTATACGTCCATAGGGCCAGTACGGATTTAACACCGATTTGAAGCTATTACAGGCTCAAGATGTTTTCCTTCAAGGATGAGATGAGCATGAATGATACATTTGGTATTTTCTTTCTTCTTATTTTTCTGTCAGGACATGTCTGAGCTGCAACCTTTGGGCAGCAAGCTACAAAAATGGCATAAAAATGAGGAACATGTGCCTGAAGTGGCGGAGGCTGCAGTTTCAGGACCAGTTTGTAGTTTTGGAGAAGAAATTCAAACTCAGAATTTTAATATTTACAATATTAGTGAGGTAACAATACGAACTCAGAAATATTTATTTTTTCCATAACTGAATAAACAAGCTGTTCTCAGAGGAAAATAAGGTCCCCAGAACACAGTTTGAAGCTAGGAAGGTGGCAGGGTCCGCCACATATAAACAAAGTTAAACAGTATGAAGTAGTGTTGTCCTTTAAGCTCAGTTTGTTTATTCAGTCATGAAAACAGAGAGAGTTTGTTTATTTAGTTTGTTTAACCGGATCACCGGTTTAAAACTAAAACAGGCTCAAGATGTTTTCCTTCACGGATGACATGAGCATGAATGATATATAGATTTACACATAAAGGCATAGAAATGGGTCAGAGTGAGTCACAGTTGGAGGCAATATGCCGAGCACACAGCGAGCTCATGATGTATTGTTATAACACGGCAAGCAAAGCTGTTTGGAAAAACAGCTTGAATGCAACCGCTGACGAAAAGCCAGTTCTTTAATACAACAGAGTGGTTATTTATAGATGCAGGGATGTACGGACCGGACTATACATGTATGTATCATCAGAATTAAATGGGAATTAAGAACCTTGACTTAACGTGATTTACAAAAGCAAGCCACGAGGCAATCTGTACATGTTCTGAAGGCTGGTTCACTCCTCAGATAGTGTAGTGGCAGACTACTTTTCTTATCTTTCCAATTAACTCACTATCTGACTCTGAAAATACGCTCAAGGTTGAAGTCCAAAAAATCAGAGGCGAAGCAGCAGGTCTTCAGTCCAAAAGGTGTTTATTCCCAAAAACAACAATCTTAACATTGCTACAGTTGTAGTTTGCAGTGCACGTGCAGTGTATGTACGTCATTTTTGAATCACTAGGTCTTCAATTCCTCACAGAAGTAAACAAAAGCAGGCTTAACATTTCTAGCTGATGTTTGTCAGCTAGAAATGATGTCTTTAGAAGTGTATCTAGCTAACGTAAGCTGACATATACTGTGAATTTTCCACTTTTCCACACTGAATTACACCAGAATGATATTCACCCATGAAGGCTGCTCATGACAACCAGTCTGATCTGTTGGTGCCTGAGCGGCTCCACTGGAGGAATGAGGATTAAAGGCCTTGTTGTTCAAGGACACCTCAGCTTTGGTGAGAAGGTCAAGCGTTCCTGGCTAATTTTTCCCCACACAGATTCATTCTGCCGGTCGAGGGACTGAACCAATTACTTTACTGCATCTCCAGATGAGTGATTTCGTTTGCACTCATAATTTAAAAATCTTCTCTTTTTTTTCATGGTCTTGGTCTTTGATTTATACACGTAATTGTCTGCATTAACCTTTGATCTAATACATGTACTGCCAGCAATTTAAGATAATTAAATTAAATGATATTATATTAAGTTTTACGTTGAGCTGTAATGCACATTGTGTTACAGCACAGGCCGGAGAAAAAAAAAGCACGACTCTCTCTAGAGATTCATCTCCATCAAGAAATGTGGTGACGAATCTGAATGATGTTGTAGCTTGTGAGACACACGACTCAGTCATATTACAATAAAAATGCAAGTGTCTTCAAAAAACCAAGCAATGCTATGTTTCTCTTTCAAGAAGGACATTTCTGAGAAAATTATTCCCATATGAGGATGAAAAAGGTTTTCCAACCCGAACGGATTGCTGCCAATTGTAGTCCATCGTCGATAATAATGATAATAATAATAATAATGATAATAATAATAATAATAATGATAATAATAGTGCCTTTCATGAAACCCAAGGTCGCTTTACAGATGAAATAACAGTAAACAACGACACACAACAAGGCAACACCAACAGCTCATACAAAACAAAACAAAACAAACAAAAGCAGATAGGGTGATATATGTAATTAGAGTCCAAAGGCCAGGGTGAACAGCTGGGTTTTAGGAGTTTTTTTGAAAATGTGAAAAAAGAGGGGACGTTGCAGTTCCAGATGACGAGGGCCGCAACACAAAAGGCTCTGTCCCCAAAGGTTTCGGAGCTGAGAGTGGGGAATGTGGAGGAGGCCAGTGTCTGAAGCGCACAAAGTCCGTCAAGGAGGTCTGTCAGGTACTGAGGGGCAAGGAGGGACTTGTAGGTGAGGACGAGGATTTTGTAAGTGATGCAGGACTTGACTGGGCGCCAGCGGAGGTGGATGAGAGTGGGGGTGATGTGCTGCCAGGGCTTGGAGCGGGTGAGGACCCTGGCAGCAGAGTTCTGGACATACTGGAGCCTGTCTAGGGCTTTGCTGGGAACCGGACTCCAGGTGGGAAGTGACATATGCATGAATGAGTTTCTCTGCCACTGGGTCAGAGAGTGATGGCGGTAGTCTGGACAAAGAGAAGGCTCAAACTGTGCTCCACTTAGCGGTAACAGCTCAATTCGGAGTCATTTTTATGACATTTCAACATTTTATTTCACACTTACAAGGGAATTGCAAGATAACCCTAAGGGCTGTCTGGTCTCTTCTGGCTCATGATTACTTTCTGAATTCATCTAATTTCTTGTGAGTTTGGACTTTGAGCCTTGAGCCTGGTATTACTGGCCTCATCCGAAAGGAAAGGATGACATTTTTATTCTCCAAAGCAAAATTAAAAGCCAACTCGGTGAAAGCAATATTGAACAAAGATAAGAGGAAGCCTTTTGTAAAGATCTGTCTGCAGAAAATGTTTTCTTTATCATCATTAGTGGTGCAAGTTGAGTATAAAAAAAATGTATTTTCTGTTTTCACTCTCCTCCTCTCTCGGCTCTGCAACTCCTTTGACAGTGATTACAGCTTCAGCCGTCTCCCTCAGAGACTCGCTCGAGCTGAATGGGGATCATCTGTAAACAGCCTTCATGCCATTGCACACATTTCTTTAATGAGGCTCTGGTTTCTGATTCTGAGAACTAGTTCCTTCTTATGCAGCCATGCTCTGGCCTCATTAGCTCCATTCATTGTTTTCAGACTCCTTTAAAGTGTCCCAGTAACTTCCAGTTAAAGTCTCCGACACAGCATGGACCTGCTACCACGGTACTTCACAGCAGGTCTCATGTTAAATGCTTAATGAGCTGCGCCCGCTCTCCTCCAGACGTAACACTTTGAATTACAACTGAGAAGTTTGATTCTGGCGTCATCGGACCACAAATCTTTGATGCACAGTCCTCTTCTTCTCTCCAGGCATGCTGTCACTGCCTGAAGCACTAACTTATGTATGTTCATGCTGCACTGAGAGATCTGCCTTCTCTGAATCTCTGACCAAGGTTGAAGGAAGAGTCTGTCAGTTGTTACTTACCTGTTCTAATAATGGAGCCTGTGACACACAGAAATCATTTGATGCTGCTCTGTTTTGTTTCAAGGGGTCGTCAGCCCAAAAGGTCAGGAATCACTGGCCTAAGAGATGATACGGTGTACTGATATCATCATATATCAACCTAAGGTACAAACAGGGCAGAGTGAGAGCAGTTAGCCCATAGGCTTCAATGCAGCCGACACCACAGTCTGGCACCAAAGTGAGATTCTGAGACGTAATTATCCTTCCTTCTCTTTTTACTTTCTGTGGGAGAAATGTGTGATCATGTTTGATTCTCTCCCACAAGAATGTCTCATTTGTGCATTGATCTGGTTACCTACTTACCTTCACACCTGGTGTACTTCTGTTAGCAGACTCTGGGTGTCTGACTGTCTTAATAATAATGAGCTAATGGACGACACTGGCCAAGAATTACACACATGTTGTCTGATGCCCTCTTGTTGGAGGACATGATGATACGAGAATCTGTATAACGTACGACAGCTGTGTACAGCTGAGCCGATGTAATGTTACTTTAATAATTTTCTCCGTTAACAGATCTCTCCTACAGAAAATCAAACATGATCACAAATTCCCCCGACAGGTTTCTTGGACAGCAAAAGATAGCTGCCTTCGCTCCCCTTGTTCTTTGTGTGCACCCTGAGAATGAATTTCCTCATTTCATTTCAATTAGCGCAGACAATTAGCATTTAAACGAAAAAGTAAAACTGCTCTGCGTCTCTCTCTCGAGTCTCTCAAACACACTAGAGCCGACTCACCAGTGGTTCAGACTCTTAACAAGCACTATAGAGCAAACAACAAAAAACAAATGGATGTGTAGTCGAAGACTGGAACAGCTGTAATGAGGACTGTGTAATGACAAGAGTAGGAAGCTGTCGCATGTGTTTGAGTTACAGCTGCTGTGTTCACTGGCTGTTATATAATATGCTTTATACAGCTAAAAGAGACAAAGTGCCTTAATGGATGAGGCACATTTAACATCACACACACAGCATAACGGCTGCTGCGGTAATCAAGTACAAACACCTGTGACACACTGTACAGTCGGAGCATCTGATTGTATATTTGGGTTCAAGAGAACAGCATTATATAGATGTTGACCACAAGGATGTTAATGGGGATGAACACAGATTCAAACCATCATCTCAAATGTACGCCGCCTCTGTCTGAAACGTCCAATTACAGAGCACATACACATGATGTTCCGGCAGGAGAGTGTTGCGTTTATTACCAAAACAAACATATAAAAAGACAGTAAAGTACAGAGTGCAACGCTTTTTCCTGTGATAAAAACCTTTTCCTAGAAACGTTCAGTGTGTGAGTACAACCCTTTTACAGCCAATCAGCAGCAGGTGCTCCATTATTGCACAAAAATAGGAGCAATTAGACATCTCGCCAGAGGAATAGTAATCTTGTGTTCAATGAGAGAAGCAGTTTGACGGTTTGAGATCATTTGCAATTGTTGATAAAAAAGAAAACCATCGCTTTGTACTGAAATGATTGACAATGAGCTCCGAGAGAACCGTTAATTTAAGAAACACTCTTAAGAATAAGAATAATCTATAATGTTCCCCTGAATTTTACAAGGCTACTGGTTGAACCAACCTGGAGATGCTGACTCCATATCCTCCTCTTTTGAATCCTTCTTCTTATCTCTAGAGATGAGATCTGGAGCACCCTGTTATTAATAAAGCTATTTAATAAGGTGCAGTGACTTTATACACCTTATTAAAAGCTTAAATATAACCGTGTGCTCCAGATCTCATCTCGTTTGTACTCCGAGTTCAGAAATTAAAAACATCCACCTAACATTTCGCCGTCTTCTTACCCTAAACGCAATTTTGTATCTAATTTCTGCTTCGAGAGGCTCACTTTCAGCTCCGGAGTCAGTTTTACAGAACAGTTCAGTGGCTGAAAGAGATCTGGGATTTAAGAAAACAGCGACAGTACAAGAAGAGTCTTTGAGGGCTGAAGATGAGAAGAACTTCCCCTTCTTCTGCCCTGTGTGTCCCTCTGGTGTAAGTTTTATTTCTGGACGGGTTTTGTGTGGTGAAAAAAAATATATCGAGACTATTTCTCTCCCTTTAACTCAACTGAGGAGTCTGATCTCTCCCTCTTTACTAACCCCGTCTCCTCCTTGGCGCTCACATCGTCTGTTAGTGCAGCCGCTTCTCTTTTCCTCTCCTCCTTCTTCACCTTTGCCTTAACTCCTCGTGGTGGTTTGACATCGGTGGTGGAGTCAGATGTGGAGCTATCGCAGACGGTCGGACCCTCCCACTTTGGTATTTCCAATCCCAGCAACTCCATTAGCTGTTTCATGACCTCGTCCACGTAGCCATGGATACGCAGGTGCGCATGTTTGTCCTGTTAGAAGGAAAATTACAGCTGTGAATTAAACTGCACATCTTGGACAGAGCACGCAAGTGGCATCATTTAACCACCCTTAATTTGTTTTTGGATTTTATAAACACGTGTGTCAGGTGGTGGTGTGTTAATGAAAACTCACGTGTTTCGTGGGCTGCAGGTTGACGATGGCCACTTTCCCTCCTTTGCGCTTGGTGAGGAGTGGAAGGTCTCCACTGGGTTTGATCTGCATGGAGGTGCCGAGCGTCAGTGCCAGGTCTGCTCGTCTGGGTGCAAACACCAGAGAAATGTGTCATAGATAATATATATAATATATAATTCATAGGTGTTCGACTGCTGGTGATGACGTCTTTTAGTCTGTTATCAAGGAGGATTTATTACTGTTGAGAGCTGAGATTTCTTAAGGGTTTGCTACAGCACCGCTATTATATTTATACACATATATACATAGTTGATAATCTTCAACAAAGGGAATATTTTTCATCCAGATGGTGAGATGAAGGAGCAGTGTTGTAAAATGGCCTGCTGCTTTATTTTGTTTTTCTTAAGAGAAACTGTCACTCAGCTGGAGTGTTGCGGCTTTTCAGTAAAACACATCAAGCAAATCCATCTCCACTTCAAATAATCTGCTCGCTGCATCCCTTCATAATGAATGAACAAGTGTAAACACAGCGATTCAACACCAGCAGTCTCGCATTCATGAGAAATGGCGACATAGAGGTTATTTGGATGCAACTCCAGCTCTGCTCGCCATATGACAAAGTAAATGAAAGAATGAGAAAAGAAAGAATCGATGCATGACAACACAACCCTGTAGTGCTGCAATGGCTGAAATCCAGACTGTAGTGTAAATCAAAACCTACATCATGACATCGACCTGCCTCGAACAAACAACTCAGTTCAATGGTGACGGCTCTACATCTCCTCTTTGTGATTGAGATTGTGATTATGCATCTTTTATGGGTCACTTACAGAGCATCCAATTCATGTTGCTGTTATGTTGACTCACAATAGAAGCTTTTTGTGGCTGAAAGATTTAATAGAAACTTTTGTAGCGCAAGAGGCAAATGGAGACATTACAGCAGACTGTTTTCAGCCAGAGTTTTCAGCTCCCAGGGCGTGTTTTATGCCTGACTTCTGCGAGAAGTCAAGACACGTGCTGAATCCAAACTAAAAAAGTAGTATGACGCACAAACTGCTGCAATTTTTGCCCATCTCACCTGCTGGCTTCATCTGCTTTGTTCAGGTCTCTGTCAGGAAGAGCATCCTCCCAGTCCAGTATAGTGCTTATCAGCTTTCCTCTGTTAAACGGAAAGAATACACAGTCATACCAATAAATGGATCAGGGTACATTATTTCAAAATACTGTGAAAGCGTGCGTTTACCTGCATGCTCTGAGTCCTCGGGATCGTACCACGTCGCAGTACCGTCCTGTCGGTTTCAGCCCCATCACACCGATCACTTTTTCTCTTACGTACTGCCTGGAAAACCAAGACCCCTACTGATTACGTCTCCATGCAACCAGATCACTTTTAGTTGTGTTATAATTAAAAGGGAACATTCCCTTTCTCAGCTCAGTTTTTTTGGAGAAGTCCCATCAGTGTTGAAGCAATATATTCCTCCGCATATTCTATTTTGACCTAGAAAGCCTGTATGTAAATGTACTTTATAGACATGCCCTGAAAATAGTGTTTAAAGTTGTCAAACTGCAGGAATTATGTGCTTGGCAATGTGTAACTTTATAAGCACCCAGCAGCTAGTTAGCTTAGTGGGCGTCAGAAGCTAGCATGTGATGCCTCTTTTGATGAATGTAGGCGCTGACAGTACAGCTCCACGATCGGGAGAACTCAGCTTTCTCGGTCAATACAACGCACACTGAAGGATATGTTGCTTGTATTGACTGTATTTACCACCAACACTGATTGGACTTCGACATAAACATGACTTAGACATGGCAAAATGAGGCTGTTTGCACCATAACAAGGTCCATTTACACACATTGATTAAAAACACAAAAACATAATAAATATAGACTCTGAGGCCACTTTATTAGATAAACCAGAAAACACATCTGATTTCTTTAAGACATCATCTCTTTGGAGATATCAGTGATTCATCTGTCTGCTGCAAAGTTGTTAAAAATACATTTATGCCTCTGTTCTACTTCATCCCAAAGGTAATCTACTTGGATGAGATCTTCAGTCTGCGCAGGTCACTGCAGTAAAATGGAGTCACTGTCATTATCAGAGATAATGGACGCTCTGAGAAAGGGCCTATTGTTCTGCTGGGGACAAAAATACAGAACCCACAGCTGGTATACAAAAGCTGCCCCTTGTGTGCAGAAGACCACTCAACATTTTTTACACCGGTTGCTTTTCCCTTTGACACAAAGCATCTGTGTTTCACTCTGCTTTTTATCCCAATTTCTGACTCACGCTGTTACAAAAGAAATCACAGATTTCCGTGACTTGCTAACCTTCATCCTTCTGTTATAATCCAAAAAGGAGTGGAACCCAGCGTGGGTTCTGCTGCTGCAGGGCATCAACAACAGAGCGTTCAGAGACGGCCTTCTGCACGTTTGAGCTATTACTCCTGTGTCCTTTTGGCCTTCCTTTGAACTGCAAGAGGTCTGTAAGTAGTTTCAATCATTTTTCGCTCTCTGTAGAACCTGCAGGAGGAAGCCAGCTCCTGAGATACTAGAGAGATATCTGACACTGTGTACACTAATGTCAGGCGAACTGAAGATTGACAGATGTGGTTAATTTTAGGGACAATATGGATTGATGATGTACATTTGCTGTAATTAAAATCTTAGTCAAAATAAAAATGTACAATAACCAGCAATTGCGTGTAACCAACTACAATTTTTTCATGTAATAAACTTATTTAGTATTTGAGGTACTTGAGTATTTCCATTTTCTGCTACTTTATACATCCACGCCACTACATTTTGGAGGGAAATATACTCCTCTACATTAATCTGATAACTTTAGCTACTAGTTACTTTGCAGATGCAGATTATTAATTCTTTATATATATATATATATATATATATATATATATATATATATATTTATATATATGTAATTATTTGGCATAATATATCGTGTTGCAGCAGCGTGATTTGATGTTTGTGTTACAGAACAAGTGTACCTAATAAAATGGCCTCAAAGTGAAAGTCAGTGAAAGACAGCAGCTTGTCAAGACGGGAATGATCAAAGTTACAAGATGAAAATGTGGGTGATTAATCGGTATTTGTATGCATGAGTGTGTGTGCGTGCGCGCATACCTGCCACACTTCTCACACTCCTCCACAAACATGTTTCCATGAAGCTCTGATAACAAATCCCTAATAGAGCAAGAGGGAGAAGAGTTCACACAGGCAGTAAGATCACACAGATGATATTCACTTAGATCATTGTCCTTGAAGTTAATGTCGAGACTCTTCTACAAAACTTTTTTCTCAGTTGGATCTTTGTGACTCACGCTCTGATAAATATTCTGAGTCCATATTCACGTCGGCGCTCCATCGGGCATATGTGCAGATTAATACCATTCAGTTTACTTAACCAGTTCGTCTGCTCTCTCAGTGATTTCCTCAGAGAACTACCACTTCGCTGTCTACCCTCGTCTAAAAAAAATGTTTTAAAAGTGGAGGGAGAACGAAGAAATGGCTTCCAGGGAAAACAAGTCTTCCAATATGCGTAAAGGCTGGACGTATGCAGTGAATAAAAAATTGGATTCTTGGCCCTGGGTTAGTCAGACCAAACGCTTTCCATTACACTGAGTGTTATTCAAAACGTACTTGAGCGCCTCATTTCTGACACTGCTGAATACGGAGAAACAGATCACAACTCGACACGGGACAAATTGGTGTGAAATAGTGTCACACAGCCCACAATTCTGTATGTTTGTAAAATACAAGAAATGATGAAACACAATGAAGTATCATTCTGTTGTTTCATCCTAAATAAGGAATTCCCTGCATTTTCTGAACAAGTTCCCTTTTTCCTTTAAGTAAGTGTCTCACGTCCACTTCTCACTTATCATTCCCTCGTCTCTCCACTCCACCCGCTTCGCTCCGAGCACAGTGATGTCCCCAAAATGTTCTCAGCATTAGCACATGGGGAACATTTTCATCTACACTTGGATCATTTTGTGAAATGGGAGGAAGGCTGCTGCACTATGAATAATTTTATATTAACTATGCGTCAGCTGAGTACATGTGGTGTGAAGGTGGACCCTCGAAGTGACAAACCCACAGAGGATAATCTCCTGACTCCGCTCTGTGGAGCTTTTTAGCATCTTTCAGTTCATTGTTTTGGTTTAAGGGTCTCTTTAATATTTAGGTTTACCCTCAAGGATTTCATCGACTTTGTTTCTATCAGCAGCCGTTTTCAGGAAAAAAAACCTCTGATAAACGGGCTACAAGCTATCTGCTCAGCGCCAATCACTTTTTTTTTGGCCACACGTGAGAAGTTTGTATCGTCATGTGAAAAATGAGACCGTCCCCGTCTATCTCGGTTGTCTATACGAGCCTGTGGATGATTTGTAAAGTTGTTTAATGCTGCTGGACTGTGGATTTCTTTGTGAAGGACTCAGGTCGGATTTTCCACTACAGATTTTCCACAGAAGTATTGCTTCATGTCTACCAATAACTATGATGTGAGTTAGCAACTGAGTGTATAAAGAGCCCGATGTGTGTATATTGATATCGTACATCTGCAGAAGCCAGGGCAGAGTTACCTGGGGAAGCCTGATCGGACATGCAGGCCGTCCACGTTCTGGCTGATGAGATACTTGAGGTACCCGGCTCTCTGCAGTCCCAGGAGGGCCATGTGAGTCAAGCTGGGCCGGGCATTTTCAAATGTCGTGTCAAAGTGAGGTGACTCGCCCTTTTCTTCTAATGTCCACACACCCTTTGGACCCCTGAAAGAGAACACAGCGATGAACAGGCTGATAGCAGCTGTAATCAGGACTGGGCAGGTTGTGATGTAGTGGGTGGGCTACGTGTCAAACTGGTGTGTGGATTTCGTTCACGGTTGAGTATAAACAATCTGATGGGAAGATTTCTGCAAAATCTGCGAAGCAAACTGACAACATGCTGTCAAATGCTGCAAGTCTGAGTCGACTGAAAATAAGGAAGAATCTCCACAACTAAAATCTACAAAGAAAAGTGGGAAAGTTATATTAAAATATGAGCATATACAGATATATCAACAGCCTTATCAGACAGAAATATTTGCGTACAGTGACATGTTTTCAAACTAAATATCTGTTGTTCAACCTGAGATTTTTCTGTTCACACTTCTTTGATTAACCCGTCAGTTGTGGGTGTCTAAATGAGGGATGAGCGCAGTCAGCACTGGTGCGATCCATCATCCTCACAGTTGCCAAGTTGCTTCGAGGACACGCCACTTATCTTTATGCATTGGATGAGGAAACGTATTCTGTGAATCCTAAAAACGCCTGCGCACCAGTCTCATCTGTCTATCTGGACTTGAACTGTCCCATCTCTCACCATCAATGTGATTCATTGCCTGCTCAGCCAAGACCAGTTCAAAGACACAGCAGCATTAACAGAGAGGCGTGTACTTGACGTCGATAACATCAATCTGAGGGGCTGACTTTCTTTCTCTCAGCTGGAGCATGTGAGTGTGTTTGTGGTGCAGCAGTGGGATTATAATTTGTGTTAGTGGGTCTGATGTGTAGATAGAAACCTTGGTTTTATTGATATTTTGCCGTTCAAGGTCGACCTCCCCTGACTGACAGGCAGAGCAATCAAATATTCATTAAGTCAGGTTTCCAGAGATTTAATCTCCAGACATGTTCATAGGAATTCACAGCAGAATGAATTTAATTAAGGTCTTCCTCAGCTGTTAGGGTAAAATGTGTGTTTGTACAGTAACAAAGGAAATTCTCACACTGATTGAAGAAAACAAAATGAGACGAGATTTATTTCAGATTGTGTTACTGCTTTAAAAGAGCTGCTGGATGTGACCAATACTAATACAAGGCAAGTACCACCCTCATCTGCTCATACAGTGGCACTACAAGAGAAATCAGGAGGCTGCACAAAGAGATCCACGTTACCACAAATAGAAAATAAAAGTTATTAAAGCTTAATGATCATTTCTGGCCTAGATTAACAGTAGGTTGTAGGTTTATACAACTCCATGCAGAAATTGCAAGAGGTCAGTGTCGCCTTGGTTGAGAGAGAAAAACAGCGTGTTTGTCAAAACGGTTGATTGGAGGAAAGAGCTTTACTTGTTTGTGCCTCACCTGAAGTCTGGGATGCCTGATGCTGTACTGATTCCTGCCCCGGAGTGGACAACCAAGTACTCAGATTCTTTTATCAGTTGAGCGAGGGTCTCCACCTTCGCCTTTAGCTCCTCAGGACTATTAAACGTCTACCACAGAACAGAAAACATCAGGTTTAACACAGATGCACTGGTAAATGGTACCTAAATATCAAAAAGATTGGAAGCGATGAAGGCTTGAGAAGGGATGTGTTCATGCACAGAGGTGAGTGACATATAGTCTCAGAGAATTAAAAGTAATGTGTGATGACAGCCGTGCACGAAGAGATCCTCCCACACAGCTTGAACAACCGAAGCCAAAAAAAGACCATACATATGTATATTATGACAGTTATGCAGCTTATGAATGAAAAACATGTTAACAAAAGAAAATCTCTATCGCAGACTGTTATAAAGAATGAAATCTAGTCCATATTTAGGTACAAATGGGACAGAGTTACAAAAACTTGTGAAGTGGATTTACTCAAGAAACTTTGCCTTGGACTGAAAAACTATGATGAAACCAGTTTGTCTGCCGAAAAGTTTTGATTTAAGAGTATTTGTGTCTGCATCTCACACATTATGCACTTATATTGTAATTGAGCACATGTAACAGCTATGGCGACAGAAATGTAAAGTTTATAACACAGCTCTAACAGAGAGGGTGACTTGTAAAGTAAAGTACATTTTCACTGGTACCTTTTCATTATATGCTGTGCCTTTAGGAGTCATATTGTTATTTATTGGCCCTTTGCTTCTCTCCTTCATCTGACTGCTGGAGTTTGTTTTGGTCTCCTCATGTAATCTGATTGTCAGTGTAAGATTTAGCTGTGCAGGCTATAATTACAACACAAACAGAGGACACTGGCTACTTTACAGACAGGAATTAACCCATACATTACAATGCTTGTCATTAAATCACCCCACTGTTTACAAAGCAGCTACACATGACGCCACCTGGACCAGCTACGACACTAAAACCTCGTCAGTAAATTAAAAACCTTTCATTTGTAATTGTGTACTCATACATTGAGTCATTTCAACTCTTTTCTTTCATCCTAACGACCGAACATGATCCAACCATCCTCGGTTCACCTGCTAACAGCCGCTTTGAAGCTAACAAACTTAGCCCACAGCAGCTAAGCTAGCTTATCTTTTTACCTCTGGAAGTCCGCAGACACCTTTGTCTGCGTACGGCGAGAGTCCGGCTGCATAATTCACAGACATTGTTGTTGTCGTCGTGTTTTTTTTGTTTGTTTTTGTTTATCGTTTTGGTTCAGAGAGCTGCTCCTGTATTGTAACACTCAGTGAGCTCCCAGGCGGGTTTTTAACTGTGTTGTTTAACTGACGTCATCTTTGCGCGACGGAGTATGCTGCATTCAAAAACGGAGGAAAATAGCATTTTACCAAATCTCCTCAATATTCTTTGTTTGGATGAATAAATGTCGAGTTTTCACATAGATGTAGACCTACACACGAGAGGTAAAAGGTCCCCAGCAAACTGTAGGGTATTGAAAAACAAACATTTGTTAATTTCTGATAAAATTTCCCACATTAACGTTATTTTTGCTGGATTTCACAGATCGTGTTAGGCAAAGTTAACCCTAGTATGACTCAAACACACATCAAAAATGTATTACCTCCTGTGCAAGATTGTATTTGCAGAGATTTAATATTTTGAGTTTCTAATAGCCTTGAAGAAAGCCTGACAGAGCAATGATGCCATCTAGTGACCAGTTGAAGAACTTAGGTACATCTACTAATGTGAAGTACATTGAAGTAGCTCACAATGGAGAGGAACAAACCTGCACCAACACACATGTACCATCAGGTGTATATAAAGTGTAGCAAAGAAGGAAGACCAAAAATAAATAAAAAAAACAACGCGAGTGAGCCAATAAATCTTTATTTCTCAGTTTTTAAATAGCCGAAAATAAAAAATAAAAGATGAGTGAATAGAATAATACGGTGACCATTCATACAGCTACATGTGCATATCAGTTACGGTTCCTGTTAAAGCTGTAAACCAACTCTGAAGACCATCTAAAAGAGGAAAACGGTTGCTTGTCTTAATTGTTTTGTTTATGTAATTCATTATCCTGAGAAATTCAGTATGAAGTGCCAATTTGAGTAAATGAAAACAATCAATATTGCTGATGCAAAAAATACACAAAGAGGATACCCATGCACTCTGAAGGTTATATCAAAACCCGTCCACTCTCCGCTGACACAAGGAATAGAAAATGAAAATCAAAACACGGCGGCCTTGTTCTCTCTCATCTCAACTTTGAGAATCCTGACTGATACTGCAACAACACCTTTCGACAGACACTTGTCCTACAGAAGCTTTTTTTTGTTTGCCAATTAAACCTAATAATCTCATCACATAAATCATTCTCAAGCAAAGATTGCAGGCATAATGTCTAACCAAAGAAAGAGACAAAAAAAAACAAAGCTCACAAGAGAGCAATCAAACAGAAGAATACAACACAGTCTTATAATGTTTTGGGCTTTCTTTTACACCTTTTTAGCTCTTTGGCTCCGTCAGGCCTCTAAAAGAGAAAACCTGAGGAGAGATACAAATCTGATCTTTAATTACTTCTGCCCATCTCCCCAAAAAACTTCCTACACGACTCTTAAATCTGAGCTACTTCAAATAACATAACCCCCACACTCAAAAAGACAGAAACACATCCAACGGTAATCAGAAGAAACACAGCAAAGATCAATTTCATGTTACCAAAAAAGTTCACATTTGACCCGATGACTCAGCTTGCCAGGCGGTCGTCCAGATAAAAAGTTCTCTGGGATCTCTTTCGAGACCAGTCTTTCTTATCGGCGAGCTGAAAACAGATCATAATGTAGGTAAACAGTCCACCAGTAAAAGAGACAGAAAGCTTCCGATGATGTTCTGGCATGCACAAGAACTCTGAAAACATCGTCTCGTGACATCCCGTCCGATTTGAAGCGAGACGGACTGTGAAATTTGAAAATGTCTGATTCAACGTATTTTCAGTAGACTGTTCAACACAAACAGGCTTCTTGAAGTCCTCAGTCTTCTGTCGGTCACTGGGACAGACCGTTGGCGAGCAACACCCAGTTACAATTAGGGAAATAAGGATATGCGAGAGAAACGCTGAGCAAAGTTTGGAAGTGTTTGCACCAGTGCAAATGTTGCTATCGTTAACAGTGGTATTAACCCCACAATACCATTTACTGTACAATAACTCAGTAGGATGAAGTAATAGTTTAAGTTATACTCTCAATGTAAGGTTTAGGGTGATAATGAAAACTGTTGAAGAAACTGGTGACTTTTGTGCTGGTGCAAATCTTTCCAGGTCTGACTCTTCCACAACGGTGCATCGGTTTATGCCTGCGAAAAAAGGAATTCGGAGGCTCAGGAAAAAACAGCTCTTTTCATTGGTTTAGAAGTGGGAAGCTTCAAATCTTTCTTCGTTGTCGACCTAGAATTTCTGGCAACCCAGACAGAAAAAGGTGGAAGCGTATGTCAGCTAGATTGAGGGCGCTGTTGAGAAGCATGTCATGACTCCTCGTTGCCTGAGTCATCCTCATCGTAGCAGCAGTCGCCGTCCCCGTCTTCCACATCGTCTTCGTCATAGTAGTAGTCATAGAAGAGGTCGGAGCCTTCGTCGGGGGCCGGGGCACGCGTGCGGACGCAGTATTCGGCCAGCGTGGTGGGCACCTTCACGCCGTCGCGCTCGGCTTCCGCCTTGGTGGCCAACACTTGTTTCCTGAGGGAGATGTTAGATGATGAGTCAAGATTCAAACTTTGCATTGTGGTTCTTCAAATTTTGGTCCAAGTTTTGTGGGTGACGACCTGTCAGTGCGACTGTTTACCTGATGATCTCCACGTATTCTCGGTCCTTGCCCTTGCTGTCCCTCCATTTGCGGTACATGACAGAGGCGTCCACATTCGCAGGAGAGAAGGTGTTGGGTTCATTCAGCAGTGAGATCACACTCAGCAAAATGGTCCTGGGAGAAAACACAAACACCATATTCACACCAAGATTAGCGCTTATATGCAGGTTTTTTAACTGCAGGTCAATCCACAAAAAACAGGCGATTGACTCTTACATATAATAACATTAATTAGGCATCCATAACCTATGTGGAAAGCAGCCATCGTCAAAGTCATTAGTTTCACCCGTGCTTGTGCTCTTAAATCAAAAAGACTGCAGTGAAAAAGGGTTTTTCTTTCTTATAAAACAAGGCTGGAAGAAATAAGAACAGAATTGTCACCTATGTGATTCATTTTCATAGATACACAAATTATAAATTGAACAAAACAAAGCCTTGATCATTTTGGTCATATAAAAATGCAAACATATCCATATTTTATAAGTTGCTCTATATGAGAATGCAACAAAAATTGTACTTCCTCTTACAACATTATCTATAAAGGTTGACCTCATTTTGTTTGTGGCTGAGTATTAAGTGGGTTCAGTTAAGGTTGAGCTTTTTATTTTTAGCAGTGGTGGAGAATTTCTTGATGTGGAGGCCCTTAATAAATTATGACTTAATGAATTATTTGGAAGAAATGGTTGCTCTGATGCAAATCCAAATAAAGAAATCTAACCCTAACCCTGTTTAAAAGGAAATATTTAACTTTTTACACTTAATGGTAATACCCACACATTCTGTTTGTCTACAGCATATTAATGGAGGAGCCTGATGACAGCCTCAGCAAAAACCAGATCACATTACAAATTTGGTGTCGTTTACCCAGATGTTAATTCAATGATAGCTTCTGGGAGCTTCTGAGGTGAATCCACTAAAGAAAAATGTTTGTGAGACTATAAGGAAGGGAGGCACCCAGAAAAGAGAGACATATCAGGAGAGATAATGAGGGAGAGCACTAACCGGACATTCTGGGTGGGATTCCATCTCTCTGAAGGCAGCTCTCCACTCTGCGGGTCGTCCACTGGAGGGTGCAATATAGAAATACACACATCTCCATTCTGAAAACAGAGGAAATACAATCATTTTACCATGTAATGCTTCAGAAAGCCACAGAAAGATGCATTATCAAATAAAATTTTGCGATAACTGAATGAAAAGGTGTTATTTTGTATTACCGTTTATAATGTGTGTATTGTAAAACAGTTTGTGTATTTTTTCTTGTGGTATTAAGAGTTGAGTTTGTGTTCCAATTGTCTTTTGTGCATTTGTTGTTGAGTTTTACCCATTTTAAAGACCCATCTACAGACGAGCTTGCAAATTGGCTTCTACCACACACGCTGTGGTGGTATCAGTTTATGCTACTTACTTGTCCCTATACAAACAAACTTTCAAATAAAATATATTTAATAATATATAATAATATATTTCATATTATAAAATAGATGTAGGGTGCGATACTTTACCTCATAGATGTTAGGGTGCCACATCTTGGTGAGGAACCGGAAGGCTGGTGGGGAGTATGGGTAGTCTATAGGGAACTTGATCCGAGCCTGGGGCAAAAAAAACAGGTCTTTACATGTAGCTGTTCACTGTGTTGACTACATTATATTGAATGGTGTACAATATTTTTACAAAAAAGCTAGATTATTACTAATTTCATACGGTGTGATCATACAAGTAGAGCAGTAAAATAGGTTTCTCATGTGAAAGAAATTTTTGTATCTGCTCAAAACAATTAATAACTTTAAAAGATGGACTGTGTAGTTTTGGGGGAAGACATTTTAATCTGAAGAGAATGATCTTCATTGGCTGATTTTTTTTTATGCCTGAACAAACTCTCTTCGTTTTCATGACTGAATTAACAAACTGACCTAAAAAGGACAACACAATGTCTGCTTTACTTTGTTTATATGTGGCGGACCCTGCCACCTTTCTACCTTCAAACAGTGTTCTGGGGACCTTATTTTCCTCTGAGAACAGCTTGTTTATTCACTTACGGAAAAAATAAATATTTCTGAGTTTGTATTATTACCTCATTAATATTGTAAATATTAAAATTCTCAGTTTGATTTTCTTCTCCAAAAGTACACAGTGCCCCTTTAAAGTAGACATGCAACTTTACAGGTATCAGGTGTACTGTTTTACTGTCATTTATTTTATTGTGTGCGCATGTGTTGATGTTTTAATGAACTGTCAGATCAAGTTGTATCCTTTTCTATTCTTACCTTGAAATACCCCCCTTCATAGTGAGTGTTTGGGGGTCCGAAGATGGCCACTTCCCAGTTGTACATGTCAGCCTCGTCCACCAGTGTTATTTTGAAGCCCTCGACAGGCTGCTCCTGAAGGCTCTTCATCTCCAACATGAGTGCTTTCTGTGAGCTGGCTACATGAGAGTGGTCGTGTTGCGCCATACTGGACCGGGTTAGCTTTCAAAGATTACCTGGAGCCGACAGCTGACTAACTAGCCAAAACACCCAACCGACACCGAAAAAATAACTTGAGTGTTTTCGATGCTCGGAGACAATGAAACAGGCCAAACCAGCCAGGCTGCGCACAAACCAAACAAAGGTTGCGTTGATTTGTCCCCAAATATGCAGGATTATTTACCGATGTCAGTGCTCAGAAACTGGTGAACACACCAAACCATAGTGGCTGAGCAGCACCTCGGGCTTTAGTTGATCTACCTGGCAGGGCAGCCGCGGATATAACCCGTAATCTACTGGTAGCTGCTGGCTAAAGTAAGCTAGCTAACAAGCTCTACCTTCCCGACCAGCCGAAGCCGAGTTTACCGCGGCACGAATACTTTCTACTTCCATACGAGAGCCAGATTAGACGAGAAAACTCAACTATCGATTTGAAATGCTAGCAAACAAAAACTCCCACGATAATAGTCAGAAATGTTGTAGATATCGCCCTAACAGGAGCCTGGGCAAAGAAGAATGTTGTCAAAGGAGTCCCCTCTCCCCTCAACACAGGCGATGGCGCCCTGTGTCGCCTGGGATTTGTAGTCCGGTGTTCTCCTGTAAACATTATTTTTAACCTTGAAAGCAACCACGAAGCCACGCAATAACGGATAAAAAGACTCGGTTACACAGACAAACAGCTAACAAGGGAAGTTTGTTCAGTTTTGATGGTTAGTTTTTAAATATTTTGTTCAAGACGGAATTAAGGCGACTACATTCGCCAGTTGTCTGACGTCACGAAAACACGAATGTTGTTTGTGTTTCTGAAGAGCAGCCGTGACCTATTTTCATTCTGAAATCATTTGAACTCAACAACACATATTTATGAAGTTTATTTAATTCAGATAGTAATATGTACTATTAGAACTACAGTTGAACGAAGGTTATTTATGTGTACTTTATTTTTTTCTCAAGATGTGCTTGTGACGTCTAGAATGTGCGCCATTTTGTAGAAAGTCCTGAAAACTGCCTTTCTTCTGCCTGAACGATTAGTTAATTTTAAAACTGGACCATGTAACGCCGTGGTGTTGATAAGGGTGGGTGTTTCAGGCTGATATTGATATAGATTTAATTAATTTATGTTTTTTAAATTAATTTTACACCGTGAGGACGGCAAGCGGTTTTCTTTGTTACGTCTTATTTACGCGACAGAAGGCACTTCGGACCCCGCAACGACAGAAAGTTCGTGATGAGTTCGAAATCACGACGCCGGAACCGCTCTAAGTCCAGAAGTCGCAGCCGGGATCGGCAGAACAGGTCCAGGGTGAGCAAGTCTCGTTCCCCGGAGGAGAGGAGAGGCCGCAGTCGGTCTGCGGACAAGAAAAGACCCGCCCGTGGACGAGGAGGACGGTCTGGCAGCGGGGACTCCAGCGATGGCTCTGCTGGCCCGCGTCGGCCTCAGCACAGGGACCGTGCAGGTTCCAGGAGCGGCTCGGAGGGCGACAGGAGACGAGGACCACAGCGACCCGGGAGCAGTGCGAGAGGTCGATCATCAAGGTAACTGTCTCTGCTGGCTGATTCGACCTGGTTGGTGTTTAACGTGTTTAACGCGTTACAAGTTTTACGTTGGCTGTGTGACGAGTAGATGAATAAGACGTTACAACAACAAGCTGTTAATCTGTGAATTTAACTGTAAACCTGAGCCCGCGTGTCCCCCTGTTTAATCAGTATCTGTTTTTTTTTACCTTAAAATATCAGCTTTAAAATAATGTTGATGGTACAGTGTCTTGTAATGGGGTAAATGGTGTCTCCATCACCTTTGTCTGCACTGTGTAACTTCAGTGAGAGGGTAGGATCACAGTGTTACTACATGTTTACTTCAACACATAGTATTGTTATAATGTAATGAGTTTTGTTTGTAGTTAGCACCTACATTACGTCTGACAAACTGTTATAGACCTGGGACTTGTATTTAGGACAGTAACTCAGTAACTGTGGAGGGCGCCAAATCACACAAAATGCCAATTTCTACATAATGATGCTTTAACCTTAATATAATCCACAACTCCTCATTAAAAAAATCACAATATTATTCAACCTTGATGGAAATGTAAGTATTTTTAATAACACACACTAATTTCTCCCAAGGGTGATCAATAAAGGAACATCTTATCTTATCTTACACGGGAGAATTTAATATTGTTGTTAAGCAACTGTACAAGGTATGATAACCATCAATTTTCATAGCACAGTTACCTTGAAACTAGGGCTGCACAGTCATTCGATGCTAGCATTGGGCAAGTGACGGGATACGCCAGTCTCATGCCCAGATCGTAAAATGCCGATCAAAATCAATCAACTAGCAACTTTGTTTTGGTGATGCTGCTTCCACTGTAGACAAGGACCCAGTAAAAAAAATCCTGATGCATCAACAAAGCAGCTCTTTTCATGTTCCCTATTACAGTCTGCAGATATTTACATTCAAGCTTGCTGAAGAGTATATAATACCTTGAGTCTCTGGTTGGTTGCCCATTCTGGAGCAAAAATGTAGTAAATCATATCTCTGTCGTTCTTTGTCTGTCTCAGCTCTGATTCAGATGATTCCAGAGTGAGGAGGAGGAGAAAGGAAACGGAGAACCGGGCAGGAACATCTCGAGAGGGGAGAAGGGGAAGGTCCCATCACAGCTCTGACTCCCGCGATGGAAGTAGCGACAGAGAAGGGAGGAGACAGAGAAGTCCTGACAGAGACAGACAGAAGAGGGAGCGAGACAGAGACAGAGAGAGGCGGAAGAGCAACAGCAGAGACAGGGACAGAAAAGGAGACAAAAGCCGAGAGCCAAGGAAGAGGAGCGAAGACAGGGAGGAAGGGAGGAGCGCCCGAAGCAGAGAGAGTGCCGTCAGAGACAGAGGGAGGCGTCGCTCCAGTTCACAGGAGTCATATGATAGCTCGGGGGGTCGCTGTGAGGTCAGTGTAGCCAAAGAAAAGGAGGACAAGAAAAAACAGAAGGATATGTTGAAAGCTCTGGAGACACCTGAGGAGAAGAGGGCCAGACGACTGGCGAAGAAGGAAGCAAAGGAGAAGAAAAGGAGAGAGAAAATGGGATGGAGTGAGGAGTACATGGGTTACACCAATGCAGACAATCCCTTCGGTGACAACAACTTATTGGGCACGTTCAAATGGCAGAAGGTGAGTCAGAGAACATTGTTTAACAGTCAAGCATATCCAAAATGTGTTTGTAGTCCCATAACTTGGCTTTGAATATTGTAACTCATCCTAGATTCGTGTTTTTGTGTGCTTTTTCAGGCGTTGGATGTGAAAGGCATCGGCCATCTTGGAGAAAAAGATCTTAAAGAACGGAACAAATGTATCCAGGAGGAAAACCGCAGAGAGCTGCAGAAGGTATGAACTGAATGAGCGTTAAGTATAACGTTGGATTGTTTTGAGTCACGGCCTTTCCATTTATCATATTAACTTTGTGTATCAAGGTAAAACAGCTGCGCCTGGAGAGGGAGCGAGAAAAGGCCATGAGAGAGACGGAGCTGGAGATGCTGCAGAGGGAGAAGGAAGCGGAGCATTTTAAGACCTGGGCTGAACAGGAAGACAACTTCCATCTACATCAGGCCAAACTCAGGTGAGTGTGTGCATCAACAATTAACCAGCCTCCTCTTCTCGTGTCAAAGACGAGGATTTATTTGGTTTCCAGTAAAGATACACTCCTACAGCTGTCTGACAATACTGTGCTGTGTGTCCAGGTCTAAGATTAGAATCCGTGATGGTCGTGCTAAACCTATTGACCTGCTGGCGAAGTACATCAGTGCAGAAGATGACGATCTCGCTGTGGAGATGCACGAGCCTTACACCTTTCTCAACGGGCTGACAGTCACCGACATGGATGACCTGCTGGAGGACATTAAGGTGTGGTTATGTTACACAGGATGTAGTAATGTAATTAGGGATGCAACTGACTATTGTTTTCATTCTTGATTAAGTAAACTTATTATCATAAATGTCAAAGAAAAGCAGCAGATCCCTACATTTAAGAAGCTGGAACCAGCAAATATTTGACATTTTTGCTTGAAAAAATGACCTAAACAAGTACGTGATTATCAAAACAGTTGGCTTCTAATTTTCTTTCAATTGACCAATCAATGAATCGACTGATTGTCGAATTGTTGTAGCTCAAAATGCAATAACAAGTAAGAAAACTGCAGCGTTGTTTAACTCTTGTAATATTTCCAGTAACTGTGAACTCACACTAAACATGGTAATGTTCAAAATTACAAACTTGATTTTGTGATTAGTCTTCTAACACTTTGTCAGCAAATGGACCACCTGCTGAAATGATGTAATCACCTCTCTGCCAGACTTGATCGTCTGGTTAAGATTTTAAAGAATATTTAAGAATTAATTGTGCAAGTTTAAACCAAAGCAACATTCATGTTCTTACTTGTAGAAAAATTAGACAAATCCCACTGACAATTGGTACACTGTGTGTGTGTGTGTGTGTGTGTGTGTGTGTGTGTGTGTGTGTGTGTGTGTGTGTGTTGTTTTTAACAGATCTATTTTAGTGTCCTCAGTCAGATCTCTCTGTCATTGTCTTTTTCTGACACAGAGGGGCGCCAAGTCCCAAAATGTAAAGATTTCATTCTCTGACAGGTTAAATTTGACTTGAATGTGAAACCTGTGAATAATGTCAATGTAAAATGTCATATATAATCTTATAATCATATTAATCTTGAATAATTACCAAGCCCCAACATGTTAACTGATGTTTATCTCGTGCAGATTGACCCCAAACATGACAAAGGCCACGTGCTAACGCTTGCTTCGCAACTATTTTTCTCAAATTGGTCTTCAATTATTAACTGAATGGGTGTTGTTTTGCTGGTAGGTGTACATGGAGTTGGAGCAAGGGAAGAACGTGGACTTCTGGAGAGACATGACGACCATCACCGAGGACGAGATCACCAAACTGAGGAAACTGGAGGCCTCTGGGAAAGGACCAGGTACATAATTTTTCTGTGAAACAAATGCTGCATGGTTTCTCTTTGTTTTTGTGTGTGCAACAGGAAGCTGCACTCAACCCCATTTATTCCCCCTTTATGTTCAATGCAATCTTTTTGATTCTCAGGTGATCGTCGTGAGGGCATCAACACAGCCGTGAGTACAGACGTACAGATTGTGTTCAAAGGGAAGACATACAGCCAGCTGCAGGCGCTGCACCTGAACATCGAGACGAAGATTCGGGCTGGAGGGTCCAACCTTGATATCGGTTACTGGGAGAGTCTGCTGCAGCAAGTCAGAGTCTACATGGCCAGAGCAAGGTACGAATGGGGGAACCTGTATTGTAGTAATGTACATGCCTGATTTCAATGCATGTTCCCAACATGAATCTACAGTAAAACTTAATGGAAC
The DNA here is from genome assembly GCF_040436345.1 of Pagrus major. Lineage (NCBI taxonomy): Eukaryota > Metazoa > Chordata > Actinopteri > Spariformes > Sparidae > Pagrus > Pagrus major. The sequence goes on from NC_133235.1 coordinate 26,196,231, forward strand.
AGATGGATCGCAATTTGTCTGGATAGATGTTTGAAATGTGTTTGTGTAAAACCACAATTTTCTGTCCCAGGTTGAGAGAGCGACACCAGGATGTGCTGCGTCAGAAGCTGTTTAAGCTGAAACAGGAACAGGGGGTGGAAAGCGAACCTTTGTTCCCCATCATCAAAGAGGAGCCAAGGAGCGACGAAGAAGTGTAAGTTACCTAGAAACAGCACACATCCTGAAAAAGTTGGCCCAGTCAGTTGATATGCATATTATTAGTGGCAGTAACCTGAGGTTCAACTTTCACTTCACACTATCAATTCTCACTTCAGTAAGGATGTGCGTTATTAACTCAAATATATGTAAAATACTTCCTTTTTTTTGTACCATCAGGGAGAGAGAAGAGCAACCAGGCACGTCAACCACAGAGGAGCCGGGCCAGTCTTCATCCTCCACAAGACACAAGAGCAGAGAAACGGAAGAGGACGAAGACGACGCCGAACCTTCAACATCCAGAGCGGGAAACCAAGATGAGGACGGAGGAGAAAAGGGTGACAAGGATGAAGAGGAAAAAGGCGAGGTGGTGGAGGCCGTGCTGACGGAGGAGGACTTGATCCAGCAGAGCCAGGCGGAGTACGACTCCGGTCGCTACAGCCCCTCGCTGCTCACGTCCTCCGAGCTGCCGCTGGACTCGCACACAATCACAGTGGAAGAGGACACGCACAGGCTGCAGTTAGCACGACGACAGCTACAAGTCACCGGTACAGCTAAAAGATTTGCAGTGAATTCTCAGTAGTCTTCGATGTACAAAAATGTGTTTATTTACAAATGTGTGATGTATATTTCTCCCCAAGACACTCACTGTTGCTTCTTTGCCTTCTGTATCAGGTGATGCCAACGAGAGCGCCGAAGACGCCTTCATACGTCGAGCCAGAGAGGGCATGGGCACCGATGAGGCCCAGTTCAGCGTGGAGTTTCCCGTCACGGGGAAGATGTACCTGTGGGCGGACAAGTACCGTCCCAGAAAACCCCGCTTCTTCAACAGGGTCCACACAGGCTTCGAGTGGAACAAGTACAATCAGACGCATTATGACTTCGACAACCCTCCGCCCAAGATCGTCCAAGGTTACAAGTTCAACATCTTCTACCCGGACCTGATCGACAAGCGCTCCACCCCACAGTACTTCCTCGAGCCCAGTCCTGACAACAAGGACTTTGGGATTTTAAGGTTCCACGCAGGCCCTCCGTATGAGGACATTGCCTTTAAGATCGTGAACAGGGAGTGGGAGTACTCGCACCGACACGGCTTCCGCTGTCAGTTCGCCAACGGGATCTTCCAGCTGTGGTTCCACTTCAAGAGGTACCGCTACAGGAGATAGAGGCCGTATAACAAGATGGACCAAGAGCCCAGTCACTGTATATTATATAGGCCGTGCAGTCAATGTGATTTGTTGTATGTTTTTTTAGCTGCTCTCATACATAAAGCAGTTTGTTAAATCTCCAAATGACTCTGTACTGTTGGCTGAAAAAGTAAATTGTAATGTCTGAAAATGACACATTAAAGATTTTTTTCCCACTTTTTAATCGTTGTAAGCTGCCACTTGTTGTTTCTGTTGTGAACTCCGATGTAAAACATGTACTTTGAGATACAGAATTCAAACATTCAACATTTAATACTCGTCAGTCAGCAGAGAGAGACATTAGTTTAAAAAAATGGAACAGTCATACAAAGAGATGATTCAAATCTGCAGCGAACGTCCACATCTGTTCTTTACATTCTCTGCTAGTCCAGGCTTGCAGAAAAGTGGTAAACCCCGTTAGCTATGTGGCTCCACTGGAACAACACAGCGATCAGGTAGACGAGGTTTAATACAATAAAAGCTAGTGGTTAGAAGTGAAATGGCTCAGTTTAATTTACTGTACATTCCTTGTGAAATCATATCGGTCTTAGCAAGATACTGCGATCTAAAATGAGATTTAAGACAATTAGTAAAAATATTTTAAAAAAGGATGCACCATATGGATTCTGATAACCAACAATTTACAATTTCTGTATTTTAAAAAGTAATTCCTCCCCTTGAGTTTATGCACACCTGAGATCTAATGAGCAAAGAAGGATGAATTAATATTCCACAGCTCTAATCAGATTCGTCGTGTTATAACTGCAGAACATGTATTGCAAGCTGCAATCGTGTCGTCTTTCTCTGAAACCGAAAAAAGGTCCACGCCGCTGACAACATGTTCGGCTTTACGTCTACACTGTGTACCTCTACTCGGTACAGGAGAGTGTGTAGATGCTGCACTTGTCACATCAATCAAAGATGTTTGGCTTTGTTTTACCACCTCTATTTAACAGCTATAAATTCATTAGAGCAGTTAAACAGCTGATAACATAAATTTTCCATCATCAGCCGAACATATCATGCATCCCTTAACTAAAATACACTTAAATGTACAAACAATTGTACTGAAACAAAGAAAAAAGTGGTGCAGGAATTCAAGTGTGTCTCATACTAGCAGAACAAAAGTCTATGAGAATCTTTTGGTGTGTTCAACAGTTCATATTCTCGAAACAAAGTTTCAACCACTTTTTGTAAACGGTTAGCTGAACTGATGAATCCAGTAGTTCTGCCTCGAAACAGGAGGTTTGGGGCATTCCCTTTCATTTCTCTCATTTCTCACATTTCAACTGCGCTGAATGGGAAACTGGTAATAGTAATGGGATAGTCTTTTTCTCAGATTTCTGATTCGTCATCAATAAACTGAAGATTAACATCTGGGGCATTGTTCTGCTCTGGAGCGACGAATGCCGCCTCCCCTCCGCTGTGGTTGTTGTTACTGGTGCCATTGTCTCTTCCCACCACCAGGGGCTTGTCTTCTGCCAGTGCAGACCTCGGTGCTTGTTGGTAGGTCACAGCAGAGTTCGGACCCTCCTGGTCAACGGACTGTTCTCCGTTCTTCTTTCCACAGTTCCAGGGCAGTGGTAGGTGGCCTTTGTAAAAGTTCCAGGCCAAAAGGGCAAGAAGAGAAACAACAAGGAGTCCTATTGCAGCCTGCAGTCCAGCCACAGAGGGACCGTCTGTCTGAGCCTGGGGAAGAATCGCTTTCCCATTGCCAGAGCCTGCTGGATGTATACTAATCTGGTACTCCACCACAGTGGTCGTGTACTCGCTACCTTTGGATTGCTCCACAGACAGACAGCGGTATTGTCCAGCGTCGGAGTGTGAGGCGTTCAGGATAAGCAGTCCGTCTTGGAGAAACTCAAGGCGAGCCGCAGGAGTCAGACGGCTGCCGTCCCGCTCCCAGGTGGTTTCTGCCATGTTGGAAGGCGAAGGACAATCGAGCTTTAGGTTTCCCATAGGCCAGATGGACCTATTCAAGGGTTTAACAGGATCTGAAGACAAAACAGAGACGCATCAGATGCATTTTCATTTTGGACAACCTACTATCAACCTCAATTATGGTTCTTTGAAGTATGAAGTAGGAATAGTGTGCACTAACTCACCAGCATCCGGGCAGAGAGAGGCATCTCCTTCTTTCACACTTTGGATTAGTTTTCTAAAGCAGAAGATAGAATAATTGAAGTTTGGATACAACAGATATCAACACAACGTGCTATGCTCAACATGTCAGGACAGCTGCCTACCCTTGTGAACTAGAAAGAAGAGTACATTTCCCAGCAACTTTGTCCCAGCCACAGTACGGGTCTCTGGCTAGCACACAGTCCATACAGGATGAGGACCTCTCACAGGTGGCTAGTGGTATCTGTGCTGCTCCAGAGTCTGAGCCTGCATAGAGTTGACCCTGTACACAATGGATCCATCACACACAAAAAGAGAGCAATGACACTCATGTGGGCTTTACCCTGATATATAGTGAACATAGATACGTTGGAGTTTTAAATTACCGTTGCATTAGAGAATTTCAGAATCTTGATCGGCTCCGGAGGCTGGAAGAGTTGAACTTCCTCGATGATGAACATCTCTCCAGCGTAGTTTACAGCCTTCAGCAGTGTGCCTTCCTCTTTTTGTATAAACAGAGAACATGCCACGTTTAAACGCAGACACTTGTGGCCTAATGCTCACCACTGATGTTGTCTGGTAAGCAAAAGCAGCGATGTGACACAAACAGGATGTGGCAGTGTGCTGCCCTGACAAAACCCACCTGTGCCTACGAACATCACTTTGTACTTCTCTCCATCTGCTGCCTGCACTTGGTTGACTACGATACGCGTGAATGTAGCTCCCCTCCGCACCAGTAGAGGCTTCTCTCCTATTGGCTGGATCACTTGGTCCATGAGGGGCCTATCTTTGATAAATTGAAGGGTCCGATCTGGGAGGCCCAGAGTCTGAGTTATGCCCTCTTTACGAGCCTCATTGTCTATACACTGGCGGGGGAAGGAAAGAGAAAAGAGAGAAACAACGGAGTCAGGGGACAAAAGGAATCAGCTTCCTGCTGGGCCACTCGTTAAAAAAAGAGTTGCCTTTGGAGTTTTGTCTTTGTTTCTAACACACGCACACACACGTTGAATAGTTAGCACACTCACAGCTCCGGGCCGAGGGACGGGGACATCTCCGCTATACATCACCCACTTAACAAAAGAGGTTTCTACGGTGACTGGTGTCTTGTACTTCCCCTCCGCAAACACTCTGCTGATGTCAGACACGTGATACGCACACACTGCAGACAGGTCTGATGTGTCCCTGAAACACACACACACAAAATGTGAGCCAAGCGGCGTGCCAGAGACAATTAAAGAGAACAAGACCCTCCTGCCTCTAACACAAACACGCTTTTTAATTCAAACGTACGACTGCGGTGTGAAGACAGCGTAGAACAAGCAGTCCTTCCAGGGCTGCTGGGGGTCACACCAGCGGTAGGTGTCCTGGATAATGTACGGCAGCTGAGACTCGAGCACTGGGCAGTCCATTCTGGCCTTCAGGAAGGATGTCCATTTCTTCTGCAAGGTCCTCAGACCTCCCAGATCCCCCTTTGGGCACAGAAAGACACCATCAAGCCACAATGACAAGTGGAAAAACACAAAGACATACGGGATGCACAATCAAGCAAAGGAAAGGGCTGAACGAACATACAGTAACTGAGGAAGTGCCATTTATATGTTATTGTTGTTTGCAATAAACTCTTTCACCTTGCAGACGCGGGCCACGCGGGAGACCACCAGTTTGTTGTAGCAGTCGCACTCCACAGCTGTTTCACTGAAGAACAGGTAAACCTTGTCATCATCTCCTATTGCGCTCTTCTCACCCTCTGGCATCTGAGCCATGGAAACAAAGTTGGGCTCTGGCATAAAAAGAAGACACATCAATTTTAAGTCAGCTGCCGTCAAGGTGAAACAGTAATGTGAACGTAGCACCGTGCAAAAAACAGATTACACACGATCACATCTTACCATGAAGCCAGGAGCTCTTGAACTCAGTACGTATGGAGACAGGACCGCTGCGCATCAGGACAGGCTCAGAGCCCAGGAAGTTCATTGAAGTGGCTGAGTACAGGTTGTTTTCTGGCAAGACACGACAGCAGACACCGAGATACAAATGAAAACATTCAGCTATTTCAACCGATCCTCATCACTTTCTTATCCGTTCTATAACTGCTCCTTACCAAACATGATGGAGGCGTATCTCTGGAAAGGATCAAATGGACACTTCCCTTTGCCATCCTCTCTTTTATTCTCAAGAGTCAGCTTTCCATCTGCATAGGACTGCACAGACCAACATCGTTGAATCATTTTACACACACTGTATCAATTTATTCAGTGTGGAATATGAATTGAGATAAGCAGCTCTGAATTTTCCCTCACCATATAATCACACTCAGGATCAAAAGCGTTGGTTCCACACACATACATCCTGTCATCCTCCGTCTTGTGCAGGATCCTGATATAGTTCTTACAGTCCATCTGTAAATGCATTTCAAAAGCAATGACTACATCTGTTCAACATGCAGTACATTTTAAAAGGAAAAAGCTCAAAAGGGACCCACCTCAGGATCTTTTCCTTTGTTTCTACATTCATCTTGTTGCTTTGGGGTCACTTCCCATTTAACCTTAAAGAGCGAAAAAACAATTTTCGTCAGACAGTTTCTGTTGTAGAAATGGATAATTACAACACTCTTTGTGGCATTTTTCATGCAATTATATGACGGCTGACAGTGTAGAGAGAGACAAGAAACATAGGGAATTGAACCGGGGACTTTATGCGATATGTGGCAATCACTAGGGATGTTCCACATGACTCATATCCTTGACATTTAAACAAAAGTTTGAATGTTTTTAAAAAAAACAAACTGTTTCTTATAAGGTTAAACATTGCCCAAAAACATATTGCTTACATTGCATCATAGATGCAAAAGTTGACCACAGTTGTTAACATCAGTTACGGGTGCTCATTTTTATAAAGCAACATTTGACAAGGAAGACATGAAATTTCAGTGCAAATTCAATTCAGTCCATATGTTATTTAATTGTTTACATTTAGAAAATAATAATAATACATTTAACCAACTAGTATTTCTGGTGCGAACTTGTGAGGGTAGCAACATTTTATCGATTAGTCGGCTTCTGGGCCAGCCAAAGCAACACTTCTAACCATGTACACACTTAATTAAGGAGACAAGGTTAGGGCGACATTGTTGAAGAGAATGCCTTGCAAATGTAACTTAATTAGGTATAACGGCTGAAATCATGAATAACTTTCAGTAACACTGGTTGGTTTTCAGTATGTGTTGAGTGACTTTGTAGTAACAGTGTATACTGTCATACTGACTTTTTGCAAAGCTTGTTTGTCTCTCAGGCAGGACTTACTCCACAACAGTTCATGGCAAGTGCTGCCTGTAAGGCTCTATTCAGAGCAGAAAGCCTGGCATGTTACACAAGTCTGTTCTTAAAATGTTCTTAGCCCTAGGTCATGAAAGCTCTGATAAGAAATAAAAGTTGACTAAGCCCAACAATTAATGGGCGCTGTTCCAAAGTGGGATTGGCCTTAACTGCAGTGTTTACAAAGGTGTTCTTACTGAAGTAAGTTTCTTGGAGATGTCTTTGAGGTCAAGTGCGTACACTGCCTCCCTGGCACCAAGCACGAGCAGGTCCAGATCTTCTCTCAAAAGCATGGTGGAGTAGTTGAACACTCCCTCCTCATGAAACCTCTGAGCGTTGTCACCTGGAGACAGAATATGACCGATGAACTCAGCAACCGCCAGTGATTAAACCCCGTTTCCCAATAAGTCAGGCCAAACTTAAACCACATAAGCCAACACCTTAAGGTTACACAAGACAGATAGAAACACTCACTACGATAGGGCACGGATCGACGGGGGATGCAGTCGAGCGGTGAGTCTTCTTCAAGCGTCAAGGCCAGGGGCAGCAGCCAAAAGACAGCGAGGGACAACAGCGGATGCATGGCTCTTTTGTTCAGGCTAAGAGGAATTTAAGCTTTATTGTTTCTGAAACAGTCAGTCATACAGGAACAGAGACAGCAAGTGGCATCTATGACGTGAAGAGGTCTGTGCTGACTGAAGGGCACTGGCCCCTTTACTGGCCCCGCTCAGCAGGCTGTCCATGATGAGATGGATGGCACAGTCCAAAGAAACAAAGCGAAGGAGGGCTGAAAGAGACAAGGTTGTATGGATATCACAATCAATTCACCAGACGTGAGACCTGACAGAATAGAAGCTTTAAATATGTATTGAAAAATACAAAACAAAAAAAAAAAAAAAAAAAAGAAAAGAAAAAAAGTGTGATATGTGAGGAGAAGCTTTTAAAACAAAGTGTGAAAAACAAAGAAAGGAGTAGAGGAACGGCGAGAAAAGGCTAGAGTGAGCTAAAGTCAGCGCGGCAGTAATTCTGTCAGTGCCATAGTGATGTTAATGCAGGGCCATGAAAGGCATTCAGCGGGGTGCAGGGATGTCAACTTCAGCTCTCCTGCAGCACCAAACACAAGCACACAATGAGAGATCCGCACCGAGTGCCAAACACTGGTGCAGATGAGAGAGCGGCTCTTGCAGCAACTCTGTTGCAAAAGAGCAGGAAACACGGTGGTTTGACTCACAATTACCACTTGTACCACCACAGCCTGGGCTTGCTTTTCTCCTAATCACCTTGCTGTAACAGTAACAGCTGTTGTTTTGCTGTGCTTTCATCCACAATGTGCACAGTGGGTGTGTACTGCACTTGCCCAAGAGAGGTGTGCTGTGTTTTCCTGATGGGCTGCGGCATGTCAGAGAATGCAGCTCTGATAAGATGTTTCACATATTTGTCCCTGGGGCCCAAACCAGTCTTCACTCAACACTCATCTGCACACAGTCACGGTGCACCTTGGATTTCATACTTGCTTGTATATTTTACTTAAAGGGACAATGCACATTTATTACCTTTGAGCACCAAAGTCCATCATGTAAATGTGCAGACAACAGACATAAAACACAACACATAAGCACAAACAAGTAAGATAAGACAACCACTAGTCCAGACCATGACAGCTGTCCCTGGCAGGTTGATGGTATATGAAAACATAATACATAAAAGGAGAATTTATCACATAACACATCATCACTTGAGCACATTAAAACACATTAAGTGCGCACGAGCATTAAAGCTGGTCTGAAATCAGTTGTTTGGTTAATAATGCAGCTTGGAGAGCGGGCTAGTTAGTTGTTTTAGTTAATTCAGACGAGTATGTGTTCAATTTAAGTTGTTTCTACAACATTTAATTAAGCTTTTAAGCTCAATTTCTCCCCCCGGAACGAACAAAACGTAGCAGCAAAGTGCAGGATGTGAAGTGAGTCAACCGTCAGACGTTAATCACTTACCTGCTCGCCGACACGCCCAAGACTGCGGAGACGTCCATTAAAAAACCCTCCAAACACCTGTTTAAGCGCTATTTCTAAGCCACTAATTCTCCATTAACAAACACGTTGGTTGTAAAGCTAACTCGTAGTATTATTAAACGATTGAGAAGTGCGGTGAAACGCCCCCCAGCTCAGCTCACTCGTAGCTGAAACTTTGATTCGCGCTAGCTTAACTTACAACTTCCTCCGTGTGAGACGTTTCAGGTCCACCGGTGCGAACAAAACACACACAAAAAAGCAACAAAAAAACAGTCCTCCAGCAGCTCAGAGGCTGTTTTCTGTCTCTATCCAGGTCCCCTCAAAGTCACAGCGGTCCCCCTCCGTTATTGTAGAGAGGCTCCCAGCGGTGAGAGGGGTCTGAATGGTCGGCTGCTGCTCCGGTTGGCCCCGCAGGTCTCTTTTTTTTTTTTTTTTTCAAACTGTCGTGAAGGGGCCGGGAGGAGCTGATCTGTGATCTGATTCGGGTTTCATTGTTCTCATAACTGATTACATGTCTGAGATGCGCTCAGCTGATTCAGGGTAAGGTGGATTATAAAAGCAGCTGCAGGGTGTGTTCATGGGAATTATTCTTTTTTTTAAACTTTAAGCAACATGTTGAAACAGGAGTGATGGAGTAACGTTTCCCAGCGCTGTGTTGTGGGAGTTGTGCTGCATTTTATGAATGTTTCCATTGTTCTCATACTGCCATCGTGTCAAATACTCATGTTGCACCTGCTCTTTAATATAATGTGTAACTTTTTAACTAATTATGCTTTTACAAAATAGATAAAATACTTTTTTTGTGTGTGTTTCTGTTATTTTGTCCACAGTTTTATGGCTCAGTGTGCAGCAAAAATACAACAACAGCAACAAAAAAAACTGCCTCATCAACATTATCAACAATTAAAATAAAAACATCAACAAAACATCAGCAAAAACGTATTGAATTAAATTAAACTGCAAATATGTTCACCTTTCTCGGGGTCCCTCCAGTTTACATTATTGACACATTTAATGTTTTTTGTTTGCTTTTAAAGGTGCAATATGTAAGAATTTTAGTGAAACATTTTTAAAATTAATTGAAATGATCGACAAAATGTGAATCATCTACAGTCTTTCAAGATCTATCTAACTGAGCTGACTAGCTCTTGGTAGTTACAGTGACAAGCAGTTAGCGGTTACTCTGGTGATACGCTGCCCCCTATTTGTACACATTGCACATTCAATCTATGTTAGAGCCTGACTGATATATCGGTCGGGTGATATCATTGGCTGATCAGATATATTGGTATCGGAGTATTTGTTGTCCAATTTGTGCCAGTATGAAATATTTTTTTACAGAACATAATGCAGAAAAAGATGTTTGGGGTAATTTAAAATTATTAAATTCCCTGTGAGGTTTATTGTTTCAGTGCACTGATGTGATTTTGGACAATAAAGTTTACCGTTAAATTGTAAAATATCCTGCCTCAATCACATAGACATCTTTGTCACAAGTGTTGCAAAAAGCTGTGTTTATGTGTATATTCCATGTATACAAGAATATCTGCACACATATTAACATCAGATCTTTTTTTTTTTTACTCCCTAATATCAGTGTCGACATTTGCCCCAAAAATCCAGTGCTGGTCGGGCTCTAGTTTATATCATTTTCAGTTTTCAAACTTTACAATTTAAGAGAGGACAGAAGGCGCAATAATTAAAGAATTAAAGGAGGGAAAGAACACACATTAAAAGTAAAAGGTGTATTAGCTGTCCCTGTATTAAAAAAAAAAAAATACTGGTAATTCGGTAGATTAAAGGTCCAATATGTAAGAAATTTAGCTGAAAACATTCAAGATTAAAATTATCAACAGAATGAGAAGAAATAACAGTTCTGACTTTATGATGTCTATGTACTGTGATGCAAGCACGAACCCGTCCTGGGCTAAAGCTCCTCCGCTAGAGGTGTAAACACCAACACCTCCCCTGCAAGCTGCACAGCTAGCTAACTGCTGTTACAGTTAGCAGCAGTTAGCAGGTACTCTAGCAATATGCTGCCCCCTATTTGTTTTGAATTCATTGGTACTTACATCTGAAATTGGATAGTTTCCATTAAGTAGTCGGCAATCATACTTTAAAAAAAACACTTTTAATTGTTGCAGAATTAAATTAAAATAATGAAATCATCTTTTCTTTTTTTAACTTGAAGAAACAACGGTTTCCTAATTAACGTATTTACTGAGGTGTGTGAGATCATTGATGATTAAAAACACACTGACCACCATGTTAAACTGTAAACAAAAACACTTAGACATTTGTAAACCATAACGTATTTTCTCTTTTCTTCTATCTTTCCGTGGTCAACATCATTAACAATACTTGATTATCATCTTAAAAAACAGGACAGATTGTCTGGCATCCTCTCCAACAATCCTATTATTGATTACTTGCAACATTATCTAATGTCCTCATTCAATCTCATCGATCATCAATCAATGACTGGATCCTAAGAACCTGACACTTAGAGAGAATGGCGCACTTTTGAGAAAGCACAAGCTATCAACTCACAACAAGGACAATACACATCCATGCAAAACAATTTAATGCCCTTGTCATCTAACAAACACTATTCTTTGATACTGATCAAGTAGACACAACACGTCATGTACAAACATACGAGAAACTGTTCATTGTAAGAAGACACTTGATCACAGTTTGCCACTAGTACTCAGACACTTCACATCTGCAAGGACTGGCCAGTTGACAGAAATGTCTAATAAATGAGTTCCCCGTCCAGAAATACTTGTTCTTTTTTAAACACCTTGAGATCTGTAATAAATTATAATTTTGTTATTAGAGGTAGGGCGTGGTGTAATACTGTGATGAAGCCAAAAGTCTTTGCCAGGTTTCGTCTGCAACATAAAAGGGCTGGTATACGCCAAGCGTTTGTGTTAACGCCTCGAAGGCTGTGTTGCTGCAAATAATCTGCCCCTTTAGACGACAGACGATCCACCAGGGGGCGCCCTCACATATGAACACAGTAGATTGATTTTCTTGAAGAGGAACAGAAATCACCAGGAGTTTCCAGGCAGGTCTGAGCACTGGTGAGTCATAGCACCCACACGAACACAATAGCAGAGAATAAGGAAACACTTTCAAATAAGCACCGACAGTACAGTTAAAGTTGAGTCCTACATGAGTCACAACAGTGTCACCGAATCGACGATACATCAAAGGTTGCTTATCAATCACAAACAGCACTCAGGAGCAGCAGGCAGAGATTGTGCAGTTTTCAGTTTCAGATGATTCTTGTTCAAGCTCATGTTGAGCTTATTTCACGTTCAGAGCTGATAAAGTATCTGAGGTCTCAGGTCAGAGTTTGTTGTTCCAGTGTTAATCTTGCGAGTCTGTGTTTGTTTGTTCTTAGTCTCCAGTGTTGCAGCGGTGTCGTCAGCAGCTCAGGGGCCTCAGACGGTAAACATCAGGCTCAGCTGGTGGTCCGGCACGTGTCAGCGCTTCTCCAGAAAGATCTGTCATATTGATTCAGTGTTTTTGTGTACTTTATGCTGAAGGAAAATGATTTGTTGTGTCTCTATATTTTTGCTCAGTCAGTTTGTAAACAGCATTATGCAACTGGACAAAGCACTGGTGGAGTGTTACCCCAACCAAGGCAGGCAGCATTTAATGTGGTTTTATGACCCAAATCCAGTGTTTACCAGCCAGTCTTTTATCATCAGCCATGTAGCAAAGACCAAAAAGAATCAGACTCAGAGCATTTTGTATCTCCCTTTGAGAAAGTGGCTGTATTTGTAGTCCCTTGTCTTCCACCTAGAAGGCACAGGATGAATACATAGCTGCGGTGAGAAGGGGTTTGGCACTGAAGATCGAGTATGCTGTGACAGGACGTCGCTCCTTCATGGGCAGGTCACTCCTGACTGGCTCGTCTCTTCTCCAGCTTCACTTTGAGCTCCTCGTTGAGTGCTGCGGGGAGACAGAAGAAAACTCACTGGGTCAAGGTCTATCTCAATTAACAACGCCTACCGCCTTGAGCTTGAGTGTGTGTTCACGTGTGAGCAGGTAGTAGACAAGTCAAAACACCACTTGATGCGCACTTCAGAGCCAAGTGAATCCCACAATTTGTCACAGTCGTTGACATCATTCCAGCTGTCGCAGAAATGAAGAAGTTTAAGTTGGATGTTGGATTCAGTGTTATTATTCAGGTCTATGGAGATTGTTTTTTTACTGTCATCCGATGGTTAATTTGATGTCTTTATTCCAACAAATCATCTGTGCTTGATTGTGCCATGTATAGTATTTTTAATTTGCGGGAGTGAAGTGAAGCCATGTCCTTATTAATCTAGAGTGTCCCAGTGAGCTCTTCACCTGCTTATCGGGCCCTTGTGCTGACTAATCGCAAAGACTGCCTGTGTGAGTATTGGGACGCACCCACTGAGTTGAACCATAACTGGTAATAAATCATGATTAACTGTCTACTCACTCTGTGCGAGAGGTGAGGGAGAGAGGATGAGTCGTCTCATCGGGTTGGTGGGCGAGGCCGGCACTGGTGAAGTCAGGATACGGCGGTCAGGGGCGGGAGACCTGGACAGGGGGCTGCTGGGCCAACGATCTGCACCAGAACGAAAGCAGGGATCATTAACACGGTCTGTTTGCTGCCGTCTGCATGTGGTTTGTGCGGCCAAGACAAACCTTGTTTTGGAGGCAGGGCGGGGGCCTTTGGCAGGGGGCTGGAGGGGGCAGTGTGGAGGATCCTCTCTCCGTTCTCATCGTTGGCCGAAACGTATGCTGATGACACAAAGAGAGTTCAGCCTCACTGCAAAAAAAAGCATAACAAGACAACAAAAGGATCCTGAAAGTATGTTTGTGCTGCATGGTCGCCTCACTGATATTCTCCTCGTACGGCTCCTCCAGGAGGAAAGGCTGCAGAGTTCCTGCTGTCTTCTCTACCAGAGCGTCGATGACCTCGTGAAGGTCAGCACAGGGGATCTGGAAAAGGAAACCTGCTTTATCATATGCCGAAAGCTGTTCATGTTCTATATTTCCTCTTTAAATAATGTTTACACAATCCTCTGAGGGCTGAGTTGTTGCCATGTCTCAACAAATCCTGAAAATTTTTATCTGACAGCATCAAATATTTGATCTCCAACTTAACAAATCTGTGTTTTCTATATTTCTTAATATTTAAGCCCATGACCAGGATGCATCCATCCAATATGCCGGTTTTGTATTCGCACCACTACTACTAAAGGAGACTGATTATGCTTTTTTGTTTTTTTTCCTTTCCTTCAGTGTGTTATAAAGGTTATTTTGCATGTAAAAAGATCTTGGAAGTTAAAAAGGACAAAGTCAAACACTGCCCCTGAAACGCCTCGTCAGTAGTCCCCCCCTTTAGTTCTGTGACTTTGTGACATCACACTACATCAGTGAGTCACACATTTACACAATTTTCAGCTAGTTTGGCAGATGAGACTTGATTTTGCACAGCTGCTCTGTTGTTGTTAGCGCCACTGGATCAGGCATGTGCGAGCTGACCAATCAGAGCAGATTGGGTATTCAGGAGGAGGGGCCTTAAAGAGACAGGAACTAAAACAGAGCGTTTCAGACAGAGGGTCTGTCTGTCTGTCTGTAAATAATCTATAATAAGAATTGTTCTGCAAGTATTACACACTTACGGGATTTTCTACATCAATGACGTAACCACCTTGGTCCCTCTGAGTCACACGGTAATGTCTGAACACCGACCTGGAGCAAGAGAGAGGAACAGAAACAGCTTGCGGTGAATGTTGTGTCTGACTGTGAGATCTGCAGCTGTCCTGTGCAGATGTTCGGCAGGTGTTTACCCGTTGAGGTCCTGCCGAGTTGTGACAGCCAGTGAGCACCCGTCTCTGCCGGGACGGAGCAACATGTTGCCACAGTCTGGGTGCCTCTCCAAGAGGACTTCAGCCTCTGTTCGAGACACCGGGCGAAAACACCTGCATGACACACACACACTATTAGTCATGCACACACACTCAAGGTGCTACAGTGCATCCTCTAACTAACACGCATATGAGGGGGACTCACGGTGGGATCTCTCCCACTAAAGGCACAGAGAGGGGCGAGGGAGGAGCACGCGTGGGAGTGCGAGTTCTCCTCCTGGACCTCTCTTTGTCCACCACCTCCTTCAGCATCTGGAGCTGGCCCGGCAGCAGTGTGAGACAGGACGGGACATTCAGCTGTGATGACACAAGAGACAAGAATATTTACAAGACAACATAAGAGAGAGACAGATTGGTAAAGGGGATGCATGTGTGCAAAAGATGAATATTTACATCTACAACAGAGTAGAGGAACCCTTTCCACAGCTCCCTTGATTCCAAGTTAGGCGCCTGGAAAAGACAACAGCCCTTTAAATCATGCATGAAGTTTTAATTTTAATTTTGTGTGTGTGTGTTGGGGGGCATTACTGTGAGCTTGGTCTCTCCATCCTTCATGCGCAGGATGAGTCTGGCTGCCTCCAGGTTTCTGTCCCGGCTGCAGTCGTCCTTCAGGGATACAAACCCACCGAGGTCCAGCTTCTCCACGTACTGTAACACACACACGCATGTTTCAACGCACTGTGACGCACAACAAAAAAAATAAAAAAGTAGGCCTACTTGGTCTTGAACTTACATGGGCATCCTTGGCGTTATTGAAGAAATACAATGAATTCCCGCACAGACAGGTCCACAGCCGCCTGGATGCCTGTCACGCACACAAAACACACATCTGTCTAATGGCTATTTGCCTTTTTTTATGACTTCCACATTTGCTGTCCCAAGAGATGGATAGATGGTGGGCCACAGCTGCTGTCAGTCTGCGGCCATGGATCAGTGCAATCCCCTGCACCTGAGCCGGGCTCACATTACACGTCTATATTGCATTAAAATGAGCCTAATGAGGGAGGGTTGAGCCTGGGGGAGGGTCAGTACCGGTCTTTGTCACCTTATATATACATTAAAACAACAATGCAACACAACTATTGAGGGATATTCCCAATTTTACTGTATGCAACTTTATATTGGAGATATTGGGAGGGGGATGCAGTTCATTAATCAGACTGTCAGAACAAGTATTTCTGAGTCAGTGATGTAAAATGCTGCATGTATGTCACACAGATGTCTTAGATAAGGAGCACGGCCGCTTTAATCCTCCCTGTGATGTGATTTAAATGACAGTGTTTTGACAGCAGTCAGGTTTCCACGCTTCACACGTCGCGATTCGTTCATAAATTGTTGCATGCCTCCCTTATCAGACCACACTTTTACCAACACAACACAACACATCTGTGAAGCAATCCAGCAGCAGTGGACAGGCTCGCCTCGCCCATGCTAACACAATAAGGAAGTTGACAGCTCTCTGGGAATGGGGAGATCAGCCGGTGCACGCACACACACACACATATATATATATATACACACACACAGCTACTGACCACAGCATGCATCAGAAACAACATGGCACTTGATCCGCACCGGCCGAGCCTACCTTTTCTTTCGGCCCTCGCTTCTCCAGGTATCCTTCGTAGTAGCAGGGCGGGAGCTGCGCCCGGGGTCCCACCGACCCGGAGCGCTGCCTGACGGGTGCAGCCGCCATGAGTGTCGCTGGCTGGGCACAGACCGAGGACAAAGGGGCGCTGAGTAATTCGGGGAGTGACACGCCTTCCCCGATGAGATAGCGCCGTGGCAATCATCCAACAGCTGGCTGGTGTAGCCGGCTGTGTCTGGGGGATCATGCAGACGCGTGTGGATGTGGTGATTTTAAAATTGAATGTTCAAAATATAGAGAATGTGTGAGAATGTAATTACATGGATTTAAATGAGATCTAGTGTAAATTAAAAAAAAGAAAAAAAAGAAGATAATCCTATGATATTTTCTGCATCAGTGTGCATTTCCTAAAAAAACACCAATTCAGTTGTAAAGACACACTGGGAGCCAAATTATTCAATATTTATTTTGAAGAAGAGAAACAAACAGCATCCCCTTTACACAGTAACAAAAATATAAAATACACAGTACGCATATGATTACACTTGGTATAGAGGTAATCCATATATCCTAAAGATAATCCAGGATAATCCCACTTTTAGTCTCCCCGCGGTGTCACAGTTACAAAAAAAATAAGGCATTGCAGAAGACACAGAAGCTGCAGCGAAGACACATGCAAAGCGATTACATTTTAACACAGAAAATCCATTAACATTGGTCACAATAAAATAAAGCTTTAAAGTCTGATAATACTTCATTCATCATTATTGCAAAGTGTAGACACATATAGGTATGGATGCTTAAGGAGCCATCACAGAACGTAGTGTAGTAATAAATGTCAGCCGCAGCGTTCGGACAACTGTTTCAGCTGTGACAGCAGCAGCAGCTCACAAAAATTGATCTTAGCCCTTTTGTTCCACAACATTATTCATCATCAATATTATACATGCTGCATAATAGCTCAACCTGAACCCCTGACCCTGCTTTACCCCCCCCTCTCAAACTTTGATTTAGTGTAATGAGGCATGTAAACCCACACCTGAACCATCCAGTTATTACCCAGCACGGCCATAGCCCCTGGCCCTAATACATAACGTGAATAACATGCAAAACACCATTTAAGAGGCACATACTACGATAACAATGAGGAGATTATTCCAGGGGATAGACCAGGAGACTGAGCTCCAGAGGCACCATGGGACTGGGAAGGGGCAGATAATGAGAAAGGGGGTAGGGGTACAGGGGCAGGTGGTGAATAAAGACCAGTGGGGGGAGGGAGGGCATAATCCACTGCTGCGCGCCCTTCCCTGCTCAAAAGACCTGTCTGTTCCACTCCCAGTTTAAACAGATACGGGAGGGATGAGTGGGGCGCGGGGCGGTCTAACAAGGGGATCATGACAAGAGGAGAAAGTTGGCATTTGAGTGAGCAGCACCAGCCCTCACAGTTCATAGTCAGATTGTAATAGGCTTAATTGAAACTGAAACCAGCTATTGTGCACAGGCCTTCCTCATTATTAGTAAATTCTGTACACAATAGTTTGGAGGTTGCATTTTCTGTCAGGTCTGGTGCACAGTTTCAGCTTGAAAACTGAGGCAGGTACAAACACACCCAGTCGCACATCAGATTAATTTCCATGCTCCAAATTGGAGAGGTTAGAGGACAAAAACCAAGCTCACCCCACTGCTGTGTGGAGACAACAAATCACAGGCTGAAAATTCATTGACAAACAGTCGGCTAAAAGCCCACAAAACATTGTGAGTGACACTGCCAGCAATATCAATAGAGCCTGAGAAAATAGAGGAGCCGAAAGGATGTAAGCTTATGGCTTTGGTGTGGTGCTGCAAAATGTTTGGGGTGGGGGGGTGAATCATGTTACATTGTTGTGGGTTACACAGAGATGGGAACGAACGTCTGCTTTTCATCTTTAAAGTATGAAGCAAATAAAAAGGCAAAAACCAGATGTTTGCATATAATCTCTAAAATACTTCGTTTCATAGCATTGGAAAACGTTTAGTCTTAATGTCAAACAGCAGGCTTGTCCAATCTGGGAATTTGTGCAGCCTTTCTTTGGCATCAGCACTAAGAGAGTGGAGTGCAATGAGAAAGTGCTGTAAGTAAATCAAACCATTGACAATTTCCTAACAATTAAGTGTGATAAAGATTAGAATATTAAGCATATTTATGGGCGACTGTAGCTCTTTAGAAAACAACTATTAAACAACTTTTTTCTCTTGAATAAACGTAGCTAATATCAGTTAAACTGCCTCACAGTTTCTACACTAAAACATAAGACGAGCCACACAACAGGGATTTTGTTAAGAGATAAAAGAGACCTCATGAGAGTACCACTTAAATTAATGACTCAGAATGATCTCAAGTACCACCAGATGGCAGTGGAGGATAGTATCAAACATTGATGAAAGGCAGCCCTTCCTCCATGTTGACTCTAGTCCATGAGGACAACAGTACTGAAAACTGAAGGCACAGGAGTAAAACTGGGAGTGTAGAAGAGTTCTTACAGGCAAGCATGTGTATACATGCATGTGTGCAGTACCAATATGAACAGTACATAGAACAAGAAATGTCCTCTTGTGAGTATAAAATAGGTTACGAATGAAGTAGTTGCACTTCTTAGTGTTTGAGCATACTGCTGGACATGTCATTACAGATGACACGCTCTCTTGGTCTTTCTTCATCAGTCCCGGTGATGGAGGTGTAGTGTACAAAGTGCACAGGTGCATAGAGAATGAATGTGAGGACTCACAATATGGTAAATGCACCCAAATATTAAGCTGTCATTTTTCTGATTAAACTTCCCCCGGGTCCATTAAACCAAAAATCCATTAAACCTTGACATAATCTGACAATTAAAAAAAAGCTCTTTACTCACATAACTACTAGATACAAAAAGTAGGTCCCTGTCTTGAGATGTTTACCCTTTAATTACAATAAAGAAAAGATATCTTGCGATTATTGAGAGATAATCCTCCATCATCCCCCATGTTCTTCCTCTCCATCTTGCTGCCCCTCTATTTCCTGGCTGTTTTCATGGCAGAGGCACCACCTCTTCAACATAGTTGTTGGGGAAATATCCTGATCTGCCTCGAATGCTTCCCTCGAGCCAGTTTTCATCGATTCGACTAACCAAGGTGATGATGTCGCCCTCGTGGAAGCCCAGCTCGCCTTCGTTCTCTGGCTCAAAGTCATAGAGGGCTTTACAGCAAGGCTCAGCTGTAAGAAGACACAAAACAGTGGAGAGATGGAGGAGGGAGGAAGAACAAATACTGTCATTTTGTAAAAAGATTACTGGACAGTTTCCCTCTGACAAGATTAGTACATTTTGAAAGAACATCATCAGAGAAAGTGCGTCACCAGCATGTTTTCCGACACGACTCTGGACTAGACCGTAAAAGGAAAGTCAATAAACAGGACACGTTGTTTAAATTAGTCATCAGTGTGGTAAGGGAAGCTCTTTCTGAAGTTCAAGATCAAAATCAATGTGCTGACATTTTACATAATGAAGCTGTTTTTATTCCAACTATGATGATCATGGTCAGGTTTAAGGCTTGAGAATTTTCATATTGAATTTCTCTTGTGTTTGACTCAAGAGTTGAATAATAATACATCTGTAAAATGGATTATGTGGCAGGGAATGATTTTTTTTCTTGAGGTTCAGAAGATTCATCAGTCGATGCACATTACTGGCTGTGAGATACATACAATTCAGAAAACCATGACTGCAGTTTCATTAAGTATTAAGTGTGTTAAAACTTACGGTCTGGGGCTTCACTACAGACACCTCCTAAGCATGAAATCCTATCTCCTCTCAGTCCAGGAAGACATTTAGACTTCTTGGTAATACAGAAACATGTTTTCTAACTGTAATTAGGAAAGAAATTACTGCTGGAGAAGCTAACATCAATGTAGCCTGTTACAGAAGCTAACATCGATGATGATAGCCTGTTTGAGAAACTAAAATTGATGTTAGCCTGCTGGTGGTTAGCAATGGTATTAGCCTTTTGAAACTTATGATAGGACAAGTAGTTAGGACAGTTTTAAGTAATGAGGCCCCTGGTTGACAACTTTGATTAAAACTCCACAGTCACTGCTTTGCTGACAATTCTATATATCTGCAGCCTTCATCAGACAGAGTTAAACTCACACCCTGACAAGCCCCGTCTTGTTCTGGGAACCTGACAGACACCATTTAACAGTGTTAGTCAAATACTTTACCATCACACGGACATGCATGCACCTCTCTGCTGCACAGATGTGCGACAGAGTGAGTGAAAGTAGTGAAACTTTCTAGTTCTGTGTAAGTGACACGTTATCTTCATCCGTCTCACTCACGCCGTCTGCTCTTGATGGAGGTTCTTTGGAAGGATGGAGCTGGATATTGTACTGGGGCTGGGTGATGTCGCACAAGGAAAAACACATCAGTCTTGAGAATGAGATTGACTAGCACACATGCCTTCTTGGGAGTAGGCCTTGCACACACTCACACAGCTATCGCAAAATATACATATGAGAGTTTACCGGCAGAGTAAGCTGGAGGGTTCGTTGCAGCTGGCGAGTATCCTCCGTTTGAGTTTTCTACATCTCCAATGTCATAAACCGGCCTGGGTTTGGGTGTGAATTCACGCCTCGGACGAGACTGAGCTTCAGCTACCCTGCACACAAATTCAGAACAGAAAATGTCACCTCTCCGAGTTCACAAGTAAGGGATTTACCAATACAAACACAGGCAGGCTGAAGAAAGACATGGGGGGGGGGGCGCTATAATCAAATAACTACAGCTATAAGTAAATTATAAAAAAAGAAATAAAAAGGAAAAAACAGATTACAATATCATCTGTGCCTTCAAAACCAAAGATACTTATCAAAGTCCATTTTGTTGCAAAAATAAGTGATTTGATCTCATCGTTAGCTTTGCCTTGACGTTCCCTACTCGTAATCAGATGGGAAAACAATGGTGCAGCTGAATCATCCATCGTCATGAACCAGAATGAGAGGACACAGCCTTAACACACAAAAGGCATGCCATCTTCCACAAATAGTCACAGCACTGACCTTAGTTTCAGTTTTTCAGAAAGATCCTCCAGGATCTGCGAGGCCTGTCTGTGGTACTGCACCAGAGACTCCACAAAAGAAGACAGCTGACTCACCTGCTCCACCTACGCACACATACAAACAAAAATTATTTTAGAATGAGATCAAACAGCAGAGGCCCTTCAGAGCATTCTTTATGAGTTAACCGTTTGCATTTCTGTCTCTCACCATTACATCAGTATTGTTTGTCACAATGACTTAACTCAAACAGCTCTGACGCATTACATATGGCAGCTACAAAAACGGTAAATACCAAACAGAACGGGTTTGACAAGCTCACGCTACCGCAAGTCACTGTGGAAAGAAAAAAAAAAGACATACTGTTCTTGAAGAAGCAACATGGGGCTTACTAGCTGAGAAGCTGTGAACAGCAAGCAAAATGCATTTCCAATGCATGCAGAAACAGATATACAAGCCAGAAACGATATTATCAGTTTTTCTAAGGCTGATTAACAAGATTCTTTTAGTTTGTTTAGCTACGATGCTTCATACAGCTTTAATGGTGTTTAACTGTGGTCAGATGTTTGTCTGGGTCTGACTAGTTTGTTGCATTAATAGACCATTAATTCAGCTCTATCTGCTTTGGCTACATTTGCTTTAATTAAATCACAAAATTGTATCAGATTGTATTAAAACTATTTCCCTTGTCACTATACTGAAAACTTATGTTGCTGGACTTGCATCTCACAGCCTAGGCACTAGGCACAGAAAACATGTCCTGACAAGCATGACATTTTCACATCTTCCCCAAAATCTGCAAGTACTAAAGTACTGATACATCTTGGCTCCATAAAGAAAACTAGACAGGATTATAAAACGTCTACCTTGTGTGCACACATAATCAGGCGATGCTGTATTTCCACTGGCACTGACTGAATCAGATTGCTTATTTATTACTTTGAGCCTATTATAGTCAATTATATCATCGTTGACTTTGAACATGCTGACATCACTCAGCCTACTTCACTGCCAACAGGATTTGTGCATGGTTTCATTCTTACAGCAGTCCAACAAGATGGATTCTGAGAAATAAAAGACAACTACATATTTGAATGAAACAGAAAAATAACACTATAACTCTCGATCGAATTCAAGGTTCTGTTCCCACACAAGGTAACACAGCAGTTGTCAATCAACGGGAGGTAAAATTGGAACTGACACGTCGTTATAAACGCGTTTTATTAACAAAACAAGACCAGCAGAGTTTAGCGTGCCATCTGCAACGCAAAGTGAATCAAGTTTAGTCTACAGGCTACTCACGTCTGTCTCCAGCAGGTTGTGCATGGAGCCTTCTGCCATCTCTAAAGACTCGTGGAACTTCTCCAGGGACTGCCTGATCTCTTCGTCTGGGATTTTGCCTTGACGTTTCTTTTTATAATCGTAGTCCAGACGGCGACCCTCCAGCTTCTTCAGGTGGTGCTGAGGGGATGAAAAGAGTTAGGATTAGGAGGATGATGTTTCAGATGATATTACACAAATACGTCATTTTACTTATTTGTGATTGTTTTGAGATTGAAACAATTTGCCTGAAATTGCACTACCATGCATCTGGACTTTAAATACTTCTTATTCTATTGACACTGACTCACAGAAAGCAGAGCTCATTAGTCAATGCCTGGCCTGTACATGCAGAAGCATTCTACCTCTCTGATTGTACCTGAATGTCTTTGATGTCCTTGTCAGCGACTGCCTGCAGCGGGTCGAGAAAGTTCTGCTTCACATCAATATCCAGAGAGTCCTTGACCTCTGCCATCATCTTCATTGTCTCCCCGAAGTCTAGTAGAGCTGCACCTGAAGAGTACAAGCACATTCAAAAAAGCAGCATTGGGGAGTGTGGGAAATTGTGAGGAGGGTTAAAATATAAAAAAAATAAAAGCAGATTCACCGGCGCCCAAATACAATCACACACACTCGCCTATTACTGTATATTTTGCTCTTTTCATGGTCTCCAAGCATACATCTCTTCCACCCAGTATCTCATTCTTTAACTGTTCAATGCTGTTCTTACCAAAGTTGTTGGCAGCGCCCATATCGTGTCCATACTTAACCATGCACTCTCCCAGCAGGCCCTCAGGCTGGGGGTAGCCCGGACTATTCCCCTGCCCACGGATTTTGGACACTGTGTTGAGCATGGAAAGCTTGGCTCTCGTTGCCGGGTTGGGTTGGAGGTACTCTGATGTTTTATTGATGATTTCCACCACTGCTTTGCTGGTAACATCTGCTCTCTGGCGGTACAGGTCAGAGAGAAACACAAAATGATACATGTACCTGTGTGTATCCTTTCAGTAAACCAAAAGGACATATTGATGTTCCACATTTTCTGTATAGATTTTTTCTTAAAATGTATGTATGTTACCCTCTCAAGGTCCTTGAAGTCTTCATCTAGTTTGGTTCCCTCTGCTCCTCCAACCTTCTCACTCACCATCTGTGAACACAGAGTAATCCCAGCAATGAAGCCGACCTTAGTCCGTGTATTCCCTGGTCTCTCATGGATGATTGCTTATAAGATTTTTCGCTCAGAGAAAATGTACACATGATCTTGAGAGAAAATAAAGGACTGAGTCCTGTGTAATGATAAAACATGTATCGATAATATTGTGAATATTTTTGTTAAGCGCTCTCCACTTCACCTCCAGACGGAGGTCAACTACAGAGCGAAATTTCTGGAGCTGATAGGGGATCAGAGGCTTTGCTCAACAACAGAACCTGTTGTCAAATAAGCTTGAATCAGACGCTCACAACCACACTGTTCTGTTTTCCCCGGGCCTTGTTAAAACAATTTTCAAATTCCAAGACGTGCCAATGTTTTCCGTTAGTGGAGGAACCTCCTCAAGTCTGCGTGAAGGAGTTAAAACTGGACTTTCCTCTCTGCTGAGAGTCTCTATTCCATCAGGAATTATACCGAGGGCTTTCCTTTTTTCCATCAGGTCAGCACATTCATTGCAGTTTCCTACAGTAGAGCCACTGCATGGATACTTTTACTAAATACACATGCTAACTTCATCTTGCTCTCGCTCACTTTTTCATATCCTCACACACGGCACATACATTCACCATTTCTCATCCACAGTAACAAACTCTAAAGTCCTGTGCAGTTGGCTGGCAGGCCAAACAGAGACTCATTGTGTGTCTGTGTGCGTAACTCAGTGCAGCTGTCTGCACCACACTGCACATAACTCTATGACCAGATGGATCAATCAATCTCGCTAATTTATGTAATACACAGGACTGGCAAAGTTACTCTGTGGGAAACATTTGGTGTCTCTGAACAGGCCTGAAGCACAGACTGCCAACTGGTTACTGGGAAACAACTCTGCCCCACATGTTTAGAATTACAAAGTTGAATACACAAACCATTTCAAATCACAATTAATGAATCTCTTGGTACCAGATGTGAAGTTGTGGCAAGTAGATGTGTGAAATCAAAACACCAACACTCTTCCAGCGCTCCATCTGGCATCACCAGATTTTTGTCCTCTATGACCTGCCCATCCCAGTCTGACTACGGCATGTAATCTATCCAGAAAAACTTGAGTTTTAGTTGTACTTATATGATATTTAGCTTCACATTATCTTTACATTTTGTTACTTAAAAAGATTGAAAGATTTAACACAAGTTTCGGATTCTTTGTGGAGGTGGAGTTGGGGGTCTTGGATTGAGTTGTTTTGGTCAATGTGGAACAAAATGTGGACTAAAATGAAACAGTGGGTCCACAATAACAAACACCATGTGCACAATATCAGCCTTATCAGTGGCAACATTGAAACCACTGACAGGTGAAGTTAGGGTTGGTGATCTTGTTACAATGCTCTGTTCTTCTGTGAAACCTTGGGTCCTGGCATACGTGTGGATATTACTGGACACCTACCAGCCAGCTAAACACTGTTACAGACCAACCACACCGCAAGAACTGCTCAGCATCGGCAAAACGAGCACAACGGAGAGCCCAAGGGGTTAAACTGGCCTCCAGTCTCCCCAGATCAGAATCCAAATCAGCAAGTAATCATTGTTTTCCCCCCTGTGCTCCAACTCTTGAGCTGCTGTAACAAGTGAATTTCCCCAGTGATGGATCAATAAAGTCTTATCTTCACTTTAGTAGGAGTATTTTTTAATAAAAAGTTAAAAGTCAATATTCTTCCTTATGACAGTAACCTGAATGTTTTTGGGCTGTAGACAAAGCAAGACATTTCAGGAAGTCATCTTGGGCTTTGGGAGAACCTGATCAGTCATTTTTAACATTATCTGACATTTCAAAGACTAAACAACTAAACGATACATCAAGAAAATAATCAATAGATTCATTGACAATGAAAATAATCATTAGTTTCAATCCTAGATCATTGCATTGTTACGAGATGATCAATGACAATCACTTCCCCGGTTAATGTTCAATCATTGATTTAATCAAGTGTATTTTATGACAGTATGATGTGGACCTTGGAAGGCAACATACAACAGTGATTACCCTCCTCCACGCCTTTTCAAAGCCTGAATGTCATGATGTAACACTTGCTGGTATTATAGAGGATGTTAAATAAAGGACATATATTTTACTCGCTATACAGTACGTCCCAATAGTTTAGGCTTTCTCAGTGGTTGTTGGCCCGTACCACTATACTGCGGTGTTAGAAATCCACCTGCACTGCTCAAGTTTAGCAAAAGCTTACAGAATATAAGACTTTTGGTTTGTTACAATTGATGTATTGTCAATGTTCTGACTTAATATACTGGTTTACTGAACAAGGTGGTTTGGGCAGAGTATTCACATTACTAGGATTCCTATACACACCCATTTGCCAAAGCAAGAAGTGAGACAGGTGTCAACAAAACTCAGACCACAGGTTTTGCAGGCCATGTCTTGTTGAGCTTCATGTTTGTGCTGAGGGGGTTTAACCTTTAAGACAAATGAATGCTATCTGAATTTTTGAATCACAAAACAATCCTTTGCTAAATAAACACTTGCATTTGTTTGAATAATTGACATGCCTCTCAAAACTTCCAGATCAATCTGGTTTCAGCTTAAATTTGTGGTTTAAGTTTGTCCATTAATGCTTCTTGGGTTTAAGCGATACGGCATTTTCAGTCCCAATACCAATTATCAGAAATCAAGGAGACTGAAAACTGATAATTGGGACAGATTCAGTAAAAATGAAGCTCTTTGTGTCAAAACTTCAAACAACCAGTGATGAAATAAACTTAATAAACTACAATTTACTCAAGTATTGTTCTTAAGTGCAATTTTTGAGGTACTTTACTTGAGTATTTCCATTTTCTGCTCCTTTTCTTTCTCCTCTCCACTACAGTTATTTGTTACTAGTTACTTTTCAGATTCAGATTTTGTTGTTGTTGTGTTTATAGGGTATCAATTGTGACAATTTACCAGTCAGATAGCGCTGTGGGCATTTTGTGAGAGGTTGTTGAGGTAAAATCACAATCTCAGCACCTGTTTCACATTATGGATCCTTTATATAAGATGACTTTTCTTTAATGGAGATGCTCATAGTTGATATTTAAAGCTGAGAAATGACTATTTTTATGACTCATGGGCACAAACATGTGTCGTGTGTTGTGTTATGTTGTGTAATCCATCATCTTACAGATAACAAAGACAAACACCACTTTAGCACGGGGGTTATGAGCCTTGAGCAATGCATCTACCTGCTGTTTATCGTGCCAACAAACACAACGAAACCAAACACCGCCCATAATAACATACATCCAGTATCTCCTTCACACCAGAAACTCATCCTGTCAATGCCTCGTTTCTGTGTCGACAAATTAGCGTCGATCGTGTACATCAATGTCAATTTAGTGACAACTCAAAGGCTCTCACACTCCACGTAGACACAAAACTTAACAAGCCACAGTAACCTCCCATCTACTTAATTAACTTAATTAACCTAAAGGAAAGTTAGTGCTCCAGCAGCCAAGCTAACGCTAGTTAACAAAGTTACGTTAACCTGCTAATTAGCATTTAGCTAATTTGACATTAGGTTGACGTTACCTGCAACACATTTGACAGTCGGTGACTTTAATGACAGCACAGCTAACTTTGGTCGTATACTTTATTTAAAAAACAAGTTAAACACTTCACACAACGTTAGTATTTAACCTAGACCGCGCGTTTTTTTTTTAAATCATTACCCGTAAAAGTTTTCCCACTGAGCTAGCACGAAGCTAGCGTAAATAAAAAAGTATCGGTAGACTTAGCTAAGTTAGCTCAGCTAAGCTAACCGGCTAACGCGACAGAGAAGAAAAACACTTACCTGACTCGCTTTGTAAAACTGCTTCTTTAATCCTGCGACGGACATCTTGCACCGTCAGCGTTACCACCTGGACCTCGATGGGGGGAAAAATAGCTGGGAAGTAGTTGTTGTGGGTTTTTGCACTTTACAGCAAGCCGGACAAACACGTCTACAAACTTTTCACCGTAGATGTGAAACTTGCTAGGCAACCACAGTTTCCTGGACTCAGCTTCATGTGGGAGGCTCCATCCTGCTGGATAAAGTGGGTCAGAGCACACACACAGACACACACACACACAGACACACACACAGACACACACACACACACACACACACATTATTCATGCATCCAAACATCCTTCTTTCTCAGCAAAATGTCACAATGAATAAATTGCTGACTTTGACTTTAGCTGACACACACACACACACACAAAAAAAAAATCCATTAACCTCCATTAAACACAACTGCTGCTGCCTCATTTTGGCTTATAACCAATTATTTGGTTTACTATGATAAACTACTGATTGATTTCATCAAATCAAATCACATCAATTTTATTTGTGTAGCCCAAAATCACAATCACATTGCCTCAGTGGGCTTTACGATCTGTGCAACGACACCCTCTGTCCTTAGATCCTCGATTCGAGCGAGGAAAAACTTGCCATATTGGGGAAAAAAACAACTTTTAAAGGGGAAAATGAAAAAGATGGAAGAAACCCACAGGAAGAGCCTCTCCCAGGACGGACAGACATGCAGTAGATGTCGCATGTACAGACCAGAACAACACAATCACAGTTTACAAGTTGCATGATACTGATCTGATACAAATTATATAATATATGTAAGGTGTGTGGATCCAGGAGGACGTGGTGCCCGGGCCACACGACCTCCTCTCCACCACGGTGACCTGGAGGAGGGCAGGCCACACACAAGATAGCCAAAGGTGAAGTCTCAACACAAGCTCCTCGGTCCAAGCAAGATCCATCTCTTGGGCAAGAAGCCCCGCCAGTAGACCTTTGGGTGATACTTGTTGTTTCAAGATGAAGAAGGAACTTTTCACACTCAAATTTAAAAGTTATACAGATTTATATTGGAGAAGCTGCAAACAGGGATTGGTTAGGTGTTTTGACTGATGAGATAATAAGTCATTCAAAATTGTTACCAAATTATTATTTTTCCGTCAATTGATTTAATAGACTATCCGTTGCAGTTCTAGGTTAATTGCATGGAAGGGATACAGTAAGCACACAACACAAATGCTAGTCTGCGATTCAAAACATTAGAGTGGTAATTGGCCTTTTATATTTGTAAGCTTATAATATCAATGATTTGTGATTTTTAGAGACTAATCAGTCACCAATATGCCTGTGTTTGTATATCTGTACTATCTTTACTTGGGGGAGGTCTTTTGAGGTGGATGTGTTCAGATGCTGATGGTTTGTGCTCCTAGATGATGATTTGCTGTAAGTTAATGTATCTGAATAATTCACGAGGGATAAAATATTCATTCATTCATTCATAAGGACACGAAAACCAACTTCAAGTTTAAATAAGACTCAATGAAACTTCTCAAAAGAAAAAGAAACCATTTATTACATTCTTAAAACCACATATAATGTATCCCATCGGACAACAATGTATATCGCGCTGTGTGACTCAGTTACTCTTGGACTAGTAATATACCTCTTGTACATTTTGTCATACAGGGAAAGAGAAGGGAGACAAACTATTCTTTTGTGTTTGTACTTTTCCTAATCTTTCTTCAATAAAAAAAAAAAAAAATAGATCACTGACTTTACAAGACAGAAGTGGAGACACGTAAAGAAAAAAGGTGGATAAAAGACTGACAAATAAATGAAAATCACAGCAAAAGAAACATTAAACCCCAATAATGAAATTCATCTTGAACTCTAAGTGATTTATTTATGTTTTTTTTTTAAAATTCCTATGTCTCGTAAAATTTTAAATGTTACAATATTAGGACAAACAGGAAGGGCTTTGACACTTTGTGAGTAACATTCACAAAAATAGAACTTACGTCCACAGTGATTATTGTTATGGGTCTCATCTTAGGTGCAAAGGTGTGTGAGGAGCACAAGGCTAAAAGACGACACTGGAAATAAAGGGACAAGAGATCACAGCTAGCTCCCTGAGCGGCAGGCGGCAGATCCTCGGACTCTGCTCAGAAACTTCACAGCACCCCAGGTAAGACATCGTCATCATCATTTCATCATCATCCCCTCAATGCTATAACAACCTTCAGAAAGCAGGTTATGTATGCACATGAAAGATGCGAGCGAGAAACAAAACAAAGATAATAAAACGGATTGAAAACTATGACGTCTTACTGGCATTGAGGCCCAACTCAGGGGGGCAGCTGGTAGCTCTGTGTGGCCTTAGACTAGTGCCCAGTGAGAAAGAGGAAAGTATAAGTGCCTCAGACAAGTGTTGGGTTCAGGGCTAAAGGAGAGGAACAGCAAATGTACAAAATAATACAGTTGCTCCAACCAGCGAGGAGGGTTTATGATACATATTATGGATCGTCGTCGTTCCGGCCAACTGAAACATTATGAGTGAAAGACAAATATACCACACCTACTTTACTGACTGCTGGTTAGAAACAGGTGGGGGACCCTGTATGTGTATCCCCTTATATTTTACAGTTCATGAAGTCATCTTTTGCCTTGATTTCTCTTCTCTTTAGTGTCCTCTTGTCTCTTTAGGCGGGGAGGGGGAAGGCAGCAGCAGCACAGTCTGAACGCTTTCAGTTTAAATGCAGGACAAAGGCAATGTCACCTCGCCTTTGTTTGGGTACGCTGCCTCCCCTGCTGTGTTGCATCTGCAACAAGTGTCCAACCCCGTCGCTTGCGTGATGACCGCACCTAACCCAGCTGGGTTCGGTCGTGCCGTCAGGGAGCAAGAGGGGCTTGTTGCCACGGAAACCTGAGAGTACTGTCAAGAGAGGAAATAGTCCAGAAAAAGATCCGCCTTCGTCGAAGTATCCATCTTTTTTCTCCGCCCTCTCTCCACATCTTACTATCCACTCTTCTCTCCCTCGCTCTCTTTCTCTCTCTCTCACACACATTCTAACTCTCTCCATATACTTATATATTCATCTATTTACATTCTTATTTAAAATATTTGTTTATAAATGTGTATATAAATTAAAGATAATTTCATCTTGTCCTGTCTCTAAGTGGCATTTACAAGGAAAGGGGTGTGTGGGACTGAGGTTTCTCATTGCATTACAAGAGCCTGCAAAGAGGCAGCACCGAACACTGTCTACATGTGCGTGAGACTGATTCTCAGCTGATTAAGCCTAAGATGTGAGTCTGTGTGAATCTTTTCATTTATCGGAGAATATGAGTCATGATCTTGGTCCCTAAGTGATGGTCAGTACACAGATATTGTCTGTATGAGTACCCATGCGTATCATACTGAGATGTATTAATGTAGAGAGAAATGTTGACCGAGAACTGTATTAATAGTGAGACCTGTTGATCATTCAAATACTACGTCTAAACTTCTGCCTGGTGGCAGGGTTTTACATTCACTGTAAGGTTCTGACTTGTGCACTGGTGCTTATCGATGAGGTACATTCATAACTGGTTGGGCGATCCACAGTGGATCGGATGTTCAACAAGTGTTAGAGCTCAGAGCCGTCCTGTGCTTAGTGGGCCGCTGTGTTATTCTTACGGCGCCCAATCGCTTGTTGTTGATGCTACAATGTGCAGAGGACCATGAGCATGTGTGGTCTGTAGTGTAAGGTGCTTTTGCCTGCTGGGAAAGTGGAGGACTACTTTGGGATCATGGGAGACGAGTATTTAAAGTCCTGGATTGTCTCTTTAACTGCTGGTTGTTGAACTTCAACATCTCTATCCTACTCTGTCTCTCCTTTTGCTTCCCTACCTCTTTATACACTCTCTTCATGTCTCTCATTTTCGTCTGTCTATCCGTCTAGCTGTCGCTGGAGTCCGGCAGAGACATCTCGCTGCCAAACACTTCCCGGTACAGTGGTGGGAAACTGTAGGCGGTCTCTGGGTGGACCAGACGGAAAAACTCAAGCTTGTCGATGTGGAGGTTACAGATAGACTTCATTGTGGGCAGCTTGGACACCATCTGCAGGGACAGAAGATGTTGAAAGGTAAGGTTATGCATGTGAATCTTTATGCGTGTATTTGTTTATGAAGAGTCCTGGCGGCTTGTCTTTACCTTGTCCAGTTTCTCATCAGAAGCGCCGCTCTTATGTAGACTGTGCTGCAGAGCCAGGTAGACTTTCTCCTGCAGTTTCTGAACCTTTTGGCCTTCTGTTAGCCAGGGTCGATCTGTCAGGATAGAAAAACATCACCTCTTAACACACAGTCTTGTTTCTCCTTAAATAGCTCTAAGGTGAGCCAACATCAACACACATGGCAACACAGCAGTATCACAGCACACACAGTGAACTACCTTTCACCTTTCCATCATCTTTTACTTCCTGCAGTGTTTATATTGTGAAATGTGCTTTAACATCTTTGTAGTTGCCATTTTTATTTATTTTGCGGTTGATAGAAATCTTTGCCAGCATGCAGCGTGAGCCTTCACCTCTCATCTCTTTCAGTGTGCTAATCTGTTCAATCAGCTGCTTGTGAAGTTCAGAGAATTGCAATACAAACATCCGTTTGCTGCAGGCGTCCATGTTTTTCCCAAGCAGATGCACTTGAATGCATTTAGATCCTAAATTGGGACTACAGGCTCGGAAATATCGACTCTCAACTTGCAACTCATTGCAGCATTAGCAACCACGACACACATTTTTCATGTGTCTTATACTGATCCCATTGCTGGAAGAGGTTGAGTAAACCCTAAAGTATATTTTTGACTAAAAGAACCTTTGAAATTAGAAAATATAATGGGTATAAAGATAACATTAGCTGACATCTCTTTAACATATTGCTTGTGACAGCCATGAAGCACGTGACAAAGACATGAAAAAGGCCAACAGGCAGTTGTTATTTCATTTTTAATTTTTTGTTTGATTGAGTTTCTGTCTCCTAATTATTTTCTCTTATATACTAATTTAATTTGTACGAAAGTATAAAAATGTTCACTCGACTCTGAAGCAAACACCTGTCCAGAATATAATGAAGGAAGCCTTGTATTTTAAAAAAAAATAGCTTTAGGGTTATTCAAATGTCTAGGTGAATATTCAAATCCAAGATGCTGTTTTTTTTTTTTTTACGCCCACACTGTTCAATAAAATGGAAAGTCTCACTCATCATTTATACGTCATTTCCCCGAGATTCAGCCTGATGTATTTCTACGATTGTATACTTTCGGATCTCTCTCAGTGAGTTTAAACAGAAGGTGAGAGGAATGGCAGGCTGCTTTTAACTAAACATGTTCAGCATCATTTAAGCAATGATGTCATGTACTAACCACTAAATGTAAGCCAACAGTTGATACGTAGCCAAATGGGGAATAATGACCACATTTATAATTACATGTTTTACATGTTAGCTAAATAAGCTCCAATAAAATACTAAAAAAATACATATGTGAGACATCTTCAAAATAATGCGTTGTGTTGCATGAGTATATTGAAAATGGACATCCTACAGTTACTCTTGTATCAGTGTGGCTTTCTTTACCAAGGACAGAACAGCATTGAAAAGACTGCTATATCTGAACTTGAACTTGTTTTGGTTATGTATGCATATGTGAGCGAGAAAGACAAATAGAAAGAGGAGGAAAAACAAAATAATCACCAGGAGATAGAAGGACGGCAGCGCTGAACAGAGCCATCTCTTCGTCAGACAGCTGCAGGCGGCAGAGTCCTTTTCCCAGGTCAAACACTGCACTGACCAGGTCGTCACAACCTGTAAACACACAGGAAATGGATCAATTACTAATTATTAGTTATTAACTACTACTAAAAAATAGTAGCTTGAAGACTTTAATATTCCTAAAGTAAAGTGACTGTCATAGGATCTCAGTCTTTCACAGAGAAATAAAGTTGTACTGACTGACATAATATATCTTTTTACTTGACACAACGTGGCAAATGTTTACTGCTGTGTTAGCACTGTTACGATGTGTTTGAGAGGCAAGACCATGCTTCAGAAAAGGGAAATCAACATCCAGCGGCAGACTTTCAATTACTTCTCAACTACATTCTCGTCTCATCCTCACCAAGTGCTTTGAAGAAGTGAGCCGGGGCAAACTTTCCATTGAAGAAAATGGTGCTGTTGTTGACGTTGAAGGCTCGGCACATACGTATCAGCAGGACTTCCAGGCAGCCTGAAAGGGTAGCCACAGATAGAGGCATAGAAATGGGGAAAGAAGAGGAAGGGAGAGGGGTGGACAGAGGGGGGCAAAGATACTCCAACATGCACAAAACAACACAACAAAAATGTAAATAATTTTGACCCAGATTGGCGCACAGCATATATAAGACATTTTTGAACATTTTAAAAATCAACAGGATAGCATGAATATCCACAAAGATTTTTTTGTAAAGTTCAAAAGATTTACATAAAGTAAATGCATAGTCGAATAAATGCGTTTTATGTCACATATATACATATATTTATGCAGATATGGATATATATTTGTGGGATGGATAACAGATTTTGTTATGTTCGAACCAGGGGTGTGCCATTTATTCAAACACATCAACGGAGAGTAAATAAGGCAAAGATAGAGAGTTGGAGACAAAAAAAACAGGAAGGAACTAAAGTTAGCAAGTTTCAGGTTCTGTTTACTTTAGAAGGGTTTCACACTGTGCATGAAATATTTGAGAGGTGTGTATTTTTAGACTGGGCACTGACCTGCTTTCAGCAGTATAATCTGATCATTCTGGCAAAGGTCCATGAAGCCAGCAATGCGTTTGGCAAACTCCACCACGTACTGAATGGCATTGGTGATGTGGTGTGCGCACTGCTGCCACATCCACTCAGCTGACTGAAAGAGTGAAACAGACAACATGTTACATTAATAAATCCACTGACATCACTTCAGCATAATTCAGCACATTCTTTTGAGGTCTGATTTTATGATGCTGACCTGTTATTCTGATCTAGTACGTACCTTGTTTTGAAAAGTGCGTGTTTCCTCAGGTGTGTATTGAATCCAGGTGAATCTCTTCATGTCTTCAGCGCTGTACTGACACGTCTCCAAGTGAGACTTGACAATACTCTGAGTGATGCGCTCTGTAAAAACAAATAAGCATATAAACATGAGTGTTTCTGTCGCTTAGGTTGACACAGAGAGAGTGTAGCAGAGTGCAACAGTGATGTTGTTTATGTGTCCACATTATGACAGCGTGACCTTGAATAACCAGATGCTTTGAAGCACTCCGCTGCTACGTTTGCCACTTCTGCCCTCGACAAAACTGAGTGCCAGTGGCTTATCTACTTATCTGATCTTTGCAGACGTGAGGACACTTCCTGCACTCATAATATCCTCCAGTCACAATATTTACTCATTGTTTCCTTAAAACGTCCCCAGAGTCCCATTCAAAGCCTCCAACCGTAAAATAAAATACAAATTTATTCTTCCTCCAGGTCTCTATAGACACTTCTCTAAAAAATGCCTGTGCTTCCTCACCTCTATAAATACCACTACACCATCATGCCTTTCTTTGTCCCTGTTTTCAAGCCCGTCTTTGAATCGATAGTTTCCACTCAGTGTTTGCGTAGCTAATGAGTAAATGAGCAAAGAAATCATTTGTTAATTATGATCATCAGTTCTCACCGAGGTCTGTTATTGAGCAGTCATCAGGCAGTTGGTCCAGCAGTGCATGTATGTGTCCCAGCAGCGGATGTGTGTGAGAGTGTGTATGCAGGAGCTGGATCCCGTTGCCGTCCACCCCGTCTAGTGCAGTCTGCTGCGGGGAATTCTGATTGGACAAGGATGAGGAAGTGGAAGAAGAGGACGACGAGTTGGAGGTGTTGCCGGCGCTGGCTCCTCCTCCGCCGAGCAGATCCAGGCTGCAGTACTCGCTGGCCTCCTCGGGGGTCAGTGGCAGGTCAAACAGGTCAGGCAGCGCCGCGATGTCGTCCAGGTCGCTGAGGGTGGAGCTGGAGCCCCCGGTGCTGTAGGACCGGCTCAAACCTTCCTCCATGTCCTCCCCGCCACCGCCACAAATGCCGTCTTCCTTGGGTAAGGACAGGGTGGTGGAGCCACCTCCTCCGGAGCCCACACACTCCTGGGACTTTTGGTGTTTTTGGACCTCAGCGTAGAGGCTGTCGCGCTGCTTCTTGGACATGCGACCGAACTTGACGGCTGCAGAAAGAAAATTTCATGATTAGGCGACAAATAAAACAATTCACAGACATCTTACAAAGAATTGTGAATACTTAAAGGGACAGTTCACCTCAACATTAAAAATACAAAACAATCTAGATGGATAAAAAGCACTACAGGTAAGAGGAAAATATAAACATTTTGATTCATTTTTTCCCCCTATTGCAGAGATTTTTACTGAAACAATCATTTTCACACTTGTTCTCCAAAGCTGTAATCTAAACCTAATTGTAAGATATTTCTGGCCCACTTCTTCCACCTTATCCATAAGAACTGTATGTTCCAGTCCCTATATCCAGTCTGCTCGATGACAGCTCGTCCCCTCTTAAGTCTGTTTACTGTATTTGTTTTCTCCTTGCACCCTGATGAAGAGGGTGACAGCTGATGTGAAACCTTACAGCTGAGGGGTTTCAAATTCTCCTGGTATCAGCTTTAAATTAAAGGAACAGACGCACTGGGATTCACCAGAGAAACACATCTACTGACCTTTTCCCTTTTTGCGTGACAGATTTAAGTTTAATAAAAGTCAGTTGTGATAAATTTACTGCTGAATTTCATGGTTAAAGGTAGTGTGTAAAGATAGCACAGTGTGTTCTTTGTGTGTTTACCATCTCTGCTCATGCCCAGGGCCAGACACTTCTGTAGGCGGCAGTGCTGGCAGCGGTTCCGGTTGGTTCGGTCGATCAGACAGTTCCTCTGGCGG
Source organism: Pagrus major (assembly GCF_040436345.1). Lineage (NCBI taxonomy): Eukaryota > Metazoa > Chordata > Actinopteri > Spariformes > Sparidae > Pagrus > Pagrus major. The sequence goes on from NC_133235.1 coordinate 26,232,909, forward strand.
GAACATGAGTACATAGCATTGTTTTGCTGGCTGCGACGGAAGAAACCCTAGACACAAACACACAAACAAACACTGTCAACAACACGCACATTTGAACAGTTTGGTTGGAGTTAAGTTCAGAACGCCTGGTTTTACTCTGTGTTTTTCCTCCTCACCTTGCAGCCTTCGCAGGTGATGACTCCATAGTGGATTCCTGAGGACTTGTCCCCGCAGATCTTACAGGGGATGACCTCGATCTGAGCTGCAAGACACAAGAAAAAAAAAGACGAGAGAGGTCAGAATATTGCCGCTGCATAATCGAATTTACATAGAGGGTGAGCTCGATCGGCTTAGTGAAGTGCAGCAGTTACATCTTTGGCTTGTTTGACCCCTTTTTGAGTCATACTAGAGACTGTTGCCAAAAACTGTTATCTAAACACTTACACAACCTAAAATAACATTAAACATCCATCCAATCATAACAAACTTTGCCATAAACTCAGCACCAGTGTAGAATGCTTTTACACCGACTGAAAACAAAGTCCAAGACACTGTAAAGACGTCTGTGCTCTGTACAGCTCTACACTATCTCACTAGTTCAACACTGGGGGAAATGAATATAAGTTAAAAAGGGTGACAAAGAAAGAAAACAGGCAAAAAAACAAGTGAGAATTGTCTAAAAATAAGTTTCCTATATCTCAGTGAAATGCTACTTTCTAGATAATTGTGTCTTGATAGAAGTTAAACAAACAAACTTGGTTAGATTTTGAGATTTACAGTGAAGTTTTTCATGTTGTATTTGGAAAAGCACCTTTCTCCTCGGCCTCTGTCTCTTCTGCTGTCACCAAGTAGTATGTTATACAACTCCATTCATGCGTAGCTCTTTGAGCATATTGTGTGTGAGCTTATTAGTAATTTCCAATGATGTGCTAATGATATACAGCTAAACAGTTGGTTCCACTTCAACCTTACAAAATGCCAATGTCTTCCTGCTTAATGACACAAAAGCTTCTCCATCACTATAGTACAACGCAGCCATATTTCAGGGCAGGCATGATTTCTTTCTCTCCCCTTCGCTGGTCATTCGTGTTGTGTTATCATGTTATTTTCTCGGCCAGAATTAGGTCTTTTGTATCTTCTGTAGACCTTGAAAAGGTCGCTCATGCCTTTTTATCTCCTCACAGTGAGACCGCTGTCTACTCTGAGCTCTTTTAGAAGAAGGCCATCTCCTGCCTCCAGCTGATACGAAATGCAGCTGTGAGGCTTTTTCTGTTTCATTGTGATCTTATATTACACCTCACACTGTCCTTCCCTGCCTTTCTCGGGAGCCCTTGAGATTCAGATTTTGAAGTCTTTAATACCCACAAAAAACAACTTATTACTTCCATGTTTTGTCTTTTATTGATCTCATATCTTCTATCTTTTATGATTCTTTATAACCGCTGCACTTCCCTTTGTTTTGTTTGACTCAAAAGCAATATATCATTGTTTATTATTATTATTAAGAAATCATTAACACGAAACTGAATCAGACACGTCCTGTACTTTGCACCTAATAATGAAAGATAAAAACCTATTACAATAAGAGAAACTGTCCTACAGTAAGCACATACTATAGAGGAGAAGATAAGTTGCCTTGAACTGTGTGTCTGCACCCTGCGTGTGGCCCCCATGAGGGAACAGAGTACACAAACAGATAGGGAATCACATGCCTCAGCCACAAAGAGACTCCTTCTTTCTTGACCGTGGAGATAAACAACATACAGCAGCTATATCATTAGATACTTTGCTGTCTATACAATCTTTTGTACAAAAATCTTGTGAACTGCTTGTGCGGACGGTGTATGGAAAACTACTTAGGTCGACTGTGTGATTGAGGAGGGATTGTTGCACTCTTAGGTACTGGAAAACACAACTTTCCACTTCTTTTCCCCTGTAATGACACAGTCGGCTGTCTCTTCTCTAAAACAGTTGACTAAAATACTCCAACTGATCAGGGCAGCTGCAGGCATGCAATGGAAAAATATCTCCCTCCTCCTTCTCCCTCCCTCCTTCCCTTCCTCTCTTTCTCTCAGGTTCCCCCTCCACCCCTCCCTCGGCTCGCAGTTATATAACTCTCGTCTGTGAGCATTCCTCACAACACTCATTCAGCAGGCTCACTCTAGCAACACCAACAACCCGCCCTCCTCAGACTCCGTCTCTCCCACTGGCTGAGCGGCGTTCGCAGCCTCCTCGGTATTGGCTGAGTCATCCTTCGCTCGAACGCTGTAGCCTGTCAGCCCATGTGGACATTCTGTCCTACTGACACACTTTCCCACTGCAGGGGGAGAGGGAGGAGGGAGGCGTGCGCGCTCCCTGCTCTCCGCAGACCAGTTTTAAGGTGGAGCTGAACAATGCTCACACTTCCCTCTGAAACATTTCCCTAAAGGCTCGTAGCTTGCATCAGTAAAACTGGCTAGTGACATAACACTGAAATTAACCTACAGAGGCAGCGGGCCTCAAAAAACAAAACAAAGTCAGATCAGTTCATGCCCAACACAGACTTCACTGAACTCTGCTTCTGTATGGACTGATTTCTACACAATTATCGATCTCTGCGCTGTTTTATTAATGAGAAACCATATTTGATTTTTAACTGTAACAGCCCATACTGTACCTGGCTACAGTCCAAACAACGCAGACTAACTGTGAACTTGAATGTCAGCCATTCAGCAGGCACCCCTCTCCCCGGTGTTTGACATTGAGCCTCTGCTTCAACCTGTTTCTATTCTCGTCCTGTGCTGAGAGCCAGAATTACCCAGATGCCCAGCCACCCACCCCTGTTGCTACAACCACACACATACATGCCTTCTCACTCCTCTCCTCTGACTCTCTGCAGATATATGGGCACAACCCAGACACAGGGAAATATCCATCTCCAATATCCAATAGATATGTCAGTCAAAAGAAAATGAATCGCTGACAATTTTGACACTTTTCAAGCAAAAATGTCAAACATTTGCTGGTTCCTGCTTCTTAAATGTGAGGATTTTCTGTTGTTCTTTGTCATTTATGACAATAAGTGAAGAGTCTTTGGGTTTTTGACTGTTGGTTGGATAAAAAAAGCTATTTGAGGACATTATTTTGGGCTCTGGGAAAATGTAATGAACACTTTTTACAAGTTCTTTTTTGACTAGCTGATAAATTGATCACGAACGTAGTCTTTAGTTGTCGCCCTAACATCTCCTTAATGTTATCTTATGTAATGAGACTGTTTTGTCCGTAAGCTGGTAAATGACGGGAAGTTGAACGACAAACAGATGGTACAGAAAGATTTACAGATGGATTCATCCAATCGTATCCATTATTTTCTGGATTAATCAATTATTCGTTCACAAAACGGCGAAAAATGCCCTTTATAATGTTCTGGAGCTAAAGCTGACATATTCCAACTTTGGACTAACTGTCCAAAAACACAAAAGTGACTTGAACAATAGTTGCTGAATCATTTCCTTCCTATCTACCTACTGATTGACTGAATAATCATTATTTCTTCTCCAACACCACACAGTTATTAGGTGAAGCCACTCAGAGGAAAAAAAAGCTTACTTAACCGATATGACAGATTGAACTGTCTAAGAAAGCTGATGGAGAGACAGCAGCAGTCGCCACACTGTTAAAGCAATGTTTAACCTTTAATCCTGAATATCAGTGTTGACCTGTGCTAAAACACAGGTCTCAGACATCTGACCTTTCGCTCTCCAGGGAGAGACAGCATTCTGAGAACATCAATACCAATCCTGCCTCTTTGCTAACATGATGCATGAAGGCTGCGTGCACAACACATTAACCAAGTCACACAAAAATGCAACAAATAAGGGGAACTTAATCCGTGTATCATTCGTTCATTCGTTTTTCAAAATAAAACCAAAAATAAGAAAACGAAAAAACAATTCCTTTTCTCAGTATTCGTTTCCTAAACTAAAATGAAAAACGGATAACGACTCGTTTTTTTCAGTTTTCGATTTTATGCTCAAATGAATAATGGAAAAAACGGATAACGAGCGTTTCCCGTTTCATGTTGCAAGCATTTGGTACCTACACCGGAAATTACCGTCACCCGGAAGTGGCCTGGAGCAAAGCTAACGTTAGCAGAGCCAGTCAATTCTCTGACGTTACCAGAGCGTGGTAGAAATCTCGGCATGCGTTTTACCATCCTCAAAAAGCTGTCCAATTATATCTGCATGATCCTCAAGTCCTGCCATTATTTTTGTTTTGCGCGCCCTCGCAGTACAGAGACAGAGACGGTCACTTCCGCTTCCGGCTCATTGAACTTTTTTCAGATCAAAATGGGATAAAACATGAAACGGGAAACGCTCGTTATCCGTTTTTTCCATTATTCATTTGAGCATAAAATCGAAAACTGAAAAAAACGAGTCGTTATCCGTTTTTTCATTTTAGTTTAGGAAACGAATACTGAGAAAAGGAATTGTTTTTTCGTTTTCTTATTTTTGGTTTTATTTTGAAAAACGAATGAACGAATGATACACGGATTGAACTTGTGCAAAAAGGCAAACACAGACTGGTGTTTGCATATTAGCATGGCACACCCAAGCCTTTGCACAAAATAAAACTGGGAACTGACACTTTGAAAGTCGTTTATCAGTTTGTGTGTGTAACAATGTTATCTGATCGTTTTACACACCTACTGAATTAGCCTTTTGTTCAGTGTGTCAGTGTGTCAGTAATTTGATAAAGAAAAAAATAAAAGCTGTATTTTGACCCTCCACATGCTCGGAGTACGTGCAGACATGCTCACACCGATCACTTCTCGATTTCATAATGTAACAACCTCTTTTCATGCGCGCACACAATGTTCTTGTTTTCTCATTATGCAAATTTCCATAATATGCACACTGCCAGATGCCCTTGAGCCACAGATTGACTAAAGGCTGTATAGGAGCTGCTGATTCTTTCCCTGACCTCTTCATACGACTGACAGAATGAGGAGACACGCACAATAGAAGGTGGAGGGCCTTATACCTGAGCTCTATACATATTGGGATCAAGCTGAAGTGACTGTTGTGTCATGCTTCACACTGCCGGGTGTAGGCTTACTGCACAGCACTGAGCTGTATCACAATAACCCACCGTGGTCGTCCTTCCTCTTTTCAAATCGCGTTAGAGTGCGGGAGTGTTCTCCACGTTACTATGTTTCTGTGAGACGAGGAGCTCGCAAAAGCCTCAAGGCCTGCAGAGATAAACCCAAGGAAACCCAGATACGTTCACTGACACGAAAACATGTTTTTCACGCCACTTATCACCTTGTAGCACGCATCCCCGTTCTCTAGCTCTCACAGAATATCAGCACTTTACTCTCAACGAAACAGATGAGACTAAAATCAAAATGCATGTATACGCACAATCAGGCTGTGTGGCTGTTGCTGCATTCAAATCAAGAGGCTCTATTTTAAAAGATGCAAATACCAGTGGAGGCTAAGCTAGGGGCCCACAGAGGGGGGATTACAACAGAGCGAAGAATTTCCATAGGCCTCTTCTGCTGGCTGTCATGAATCTTACAAGTATTTCACTGCGATAAATACATTCTGCACACATGCATGAGGAAGTGTCGGAGCTCCAGACAACACGACCAGCCCCCTAAAAAAGACTGTCACCGTGCCAGAGCTTGCTGCAGTGACTAAACAATTTTTAAGAGTAAGACGATTTCTAATGCAGATGCATGTTGGAACTGGAATAAAACTGCTGACATGCTTTACCAGCGAGGGAGCGGCAGGTTGGGCGACTAACCTACATTTGGAGGCAGCGCAGTGAGCTAAGAGTGGGCCGCAGTTTGTTTACATTTGGATATCCTGCCAGAAGTGGAACCTCCCTCCACCAGAGGCCCCCTCTGCTTCTTCCTCCCCTCCCCTCGCCTCCCTCCCTCCCTCCCTCACCCTTTTGAGTGCAAAAAAATCATCTCTTTCCTCCCCCTCAAAAAACCCCTTGCAGCCTTATCTCCTGTCCTGCACAAGAAAAGATTTGAAGCTCAGAGATAAAAACACAGAAATGCAACATTAGAACAGAGCCAAACATTAGGTCATTATTCTTGTTTAGACAGGATGATTTAAAGTGTGATCTGCATGAAAATGCTAATAAACATTTTTTTTTAATTTAATCACTGGCCTATTTTGATTGAAACATTCAGATGTTATGTTGCTGTTTAAAACAAACCTTCCATGTTAATAATCATCTGCCCCCCTCCTCCTTCCCACAGCCCCCAAGTTCAAGGTCAGCCTGTGTCAGGGAGAGACACGTTGAAGGCCGGGCGACACTGCGCGCCTGTAACCGCACATGGCGCTGCACGGCCCGGCGGCTGGCGCTTCCCACAGCCGCCCCTCCTCCCTCCGCTGCGTGCGCTGTATAATGTTGGGTGACATAACCAGGTCAGTGGAACAGCCAGGCCCCTCTTCCTCTCACACTGTCGGCCATGCTGGCACAGCCATCACATCACAACAACATCACAACTACGCCAATTCATTCTGCAAAGTGAAAAAATAGCTACTGTGACTAAAAGTTTGCAAGAATCAGCAGGACTGCTTTATTTTTCAAAAAAGCGGAAATTAAATTTTTTTATAATTTTACAACAAATGCCAGAAAAATATAATCATAAACTATCTGTTCTTTGAAGGAAATGTATTTAAAAAAAGGTCCAACATTGCAGTTCTGGATTCACCTGATCCGAAACCTGATAATCTCGATTACATAATTCTGGTTTTGGTTAACAACAGCCTCCTCTCATGGCCCCTCCCTCTCCTCATTGCATAACTCTTAACATGGATCCCCAGACAAAATTTACAGAAGGACTCCCTGCTGATACAAATGACTCACATTTCTTTGAGAAAACAGACCCATTTGGCACAGTTACGAACCATACTGCGTAACCACGCATGTGTCCAACTGAGGACCGAGTCCAACATAAACAAGACCTGAGCGGTGATTAAACAAAAAAAAGCATCATTTATCTGGTTAAGCACATTCTCGTGTTTGAGGAGCTTTTTTCTGATCATTGCATTGCTGAACTTCAGAATGGAGCATGCAGCCTCTGGATCTGTGCACGGATAATCCAGTCATGAGGGATTAGTGCGCACTGGGAGGAAAACAGGTCCGACCCCCGTGCGCACACATGTGGTCGTACCGAAACCCCCCCACACACAGTGTGATCCTTCAAACCAAGTTCAAACCCGCATTTATTGTGACATTTAAAAAAAAAAATCAACTTACCTCTCATTTTGATGTTTTCTTTGTGAAGGCTGGACGATAAGAAACTCGGCTACATGTGGTTTAATGTAGGTGACAGGATGAAGGAGAATAATAATAATAATGATAATAAAAAGAAGCGCAGTGAGCCAGATCTGTAAATATTAACTTCGTCCCGGCTGCAGACAGCTCTCGTAAAAAAAAAAAAAAAGCACGACCAACTTTCAAGACGGGAGAAAGAAAAAACTACCCGAAACTCCTCTCCTCTATCGCTCGATCAAGTCCAAGCGAAATAAAAGAGTGAAGAAAGTCGCTTTGGATCGCATCGTCTCGGAGAAAAGGTTCGGCTGAACTTTTTTTTTTTTTTCTGACAGAATAGTCCCACGGTGAACGAGAGGTGTTCGGCAACCCCCCCTCTGCTCTGACTCTCCGTTTGCTTTCCTCTCAGTCTACCCTGCTAACCTACTTTCTCCGAGCGTGGACTCTCCCATGATCTCACTGCCGTCAGCTCCTCTCGCAGCACTCGCGGGGGCGCGCAGTCGGGAGCGAGTTTTAAGGTGGCTGAGAGAGTAATTTAGCAGCGCTCGTTTTTCTTCCTGCAGGGAGACGTTATTGTTAAGCTCATCATCATTTCCAGGAGATAATAAGAAGATAATTAGACCCAAACCCTCCGCTTCCTGCCTGATTTCATATCATTTACAGCAGTTACAGTAACAGTGTGTGATTCATACCTGTCTAATTAGGTGTTGTTAAATGATACACAGCCAGAAGCTTTCAAACAAGTTCCCACTTCTGCCAGAGAGCCGACACGACATTATGTAACAAGGGCTGGTCAGTCATCTGAGATTTTGGATATCTGCACATCCTGTTAAAGTAAAAGTGTTGTCTTTTTCCTTTTTAAATGCTTTTCCCAGTCATTAACACTGATCTTTTATCATAAATCTAACTATTCTAATATGTTGTGAAAATACCGATAGCCATCAATATTGTTTACAATATCCATATCGAGGTATTTGGTAGCAAATGTCACGATATTTGATTTTTTCTCACCCAGTCCAAGCATTTATGAAGAGCTTCTGGAGGGATTTCAAAACATAGCCGAAAAGTATTGAGATGTGGTTTTTTAAGGCCATGTCGCGCAGATGTAATGTGAACATCTGCTTCCAATAAAAGCCTGAAAAGTGTTGCAGAAAAAGTAGCAGAATCCAGAGAGGAGAAATGAGCTGCATCGATCCACATTAACTTTTTAAGAGAAAAAAGTCCAAATTCTCTGATTCCAGCTTATTATTTGTGACTATTTTCCTGTTTCTTTACACCTTTATGACAATAAACTATCAATTAATCCTATTTGTTAAGCAAATTCACCTGTTCAGCCACCCAAATACAGCTGATTTTGTTCATCAAGATCCATGCATTAAGAGCCAGTGTTGGGCAAGTTACTTTCAAAATGCAATATATTACATATTACTAGTTACCTTCATTTTAAAGAAATATATTACGTTGCAGTATTACTGTTTGCATAGAGTAATAAATAACTATATTACACTCCTTTTTAGTTACTTTCAACAAAATGGCCAAATAACCTCTATAGAACAATTAAATAGCATCGATCTTTTGTCAGTGTCAACAATTAGCTGTTTCTCTAATGCAATACTTGTGCAATGCTACTGTACAATGCAATATGTTGTTTTGTGCAATACTGCTCTACAGTGCGTCATGTTCCCAGGTGCAATATGTGGTTTGTTTTTCTTTTATTGCACGCACATACAATGTAAGTATGTTGTAATTAAATGTCAGTCGTTGTTTGAAAACTGTCCAATGCAGCAACACGAGGTCCTGAGGGGACGATAAAGTACATCATATCGTATTGTATCGTATCTCGCAACATGAGGAGAACTTCCTGGATCTGTCGCTTTTATCCAGATCTGCACCAGAAGTCATTGGGGTCTATTCGGGCCTGAGACCCGTCCTCCATCCAAGTTTCTTTGAAATCCGTTCAGTAGTTTTTGTGTAAACCGGCTGACAAACCAACCAACAGACACAAACCTAACCTCCTTGGTGGAGGTAAGACTGTGTTTCTTAACTGTAGAATGCCACTGTTTCACTTTATATTCAGCTGCCACCTTTAATAACGCTTGTGATATATATGAAAATTAACACTTCTGTTCCAAAAGTAATAAGAAAGAAGGATGTGATTAGACGCACAGTCTGGAGTTGCTGCGTGCAGCGACTTCGAGACTCATTTTGTGGACTTAGATGAGTATGAGTACTCATGAGTGTATTCATCTGAGCTGTTGTTTTGAAATGAGCTTTGTTGCTAAGCTGTGTTCATTGAGTATCATAAAAACAAAACAAAAAAAAGAATCCCTGGCTTCTCTCCCAATGATTGCTCACCGCCATTCAATTTGTCCTCTGTGGAGCAACTCTGAGTTTACACCCAGTGACCTCGTCAAACATTTCGTGATTCACAGCAGTCTGGTTCCTGTTTCTACTTCGTATTTCTGCGCTGGATACGCATGAACATGTCACATGAACACGCCTGCGAACGTCTCATGCATTTGACTTATTTGTATCTCATGTGATATTCATGCACGACGGCAACAAATGTGTTGGGTTTTTTTTTGTGCTCGTCTGAATCATTTTCTTCGGACAGTTTGTGCTGTTTGATTCTGATGTAACGTGTGTGACTGTGATGAAGAGGTGGGTGGGTGCTGTGGTGGTGGTGGTGGTGGTGGGGGGGGGTTGCTGTAGCGGGTGGCCTTATGATGCAATGCTCTGGCAGGAGTGTTATGAAACAGCATGAAGGCAGAGATTACTCAAACTAGGTTAGTGGAGCAGTCGGGCACAGAGCACCAATCACAGATTCCTTTTCTGCCTCTCACCCACGCAGAGACACAGGCGCTCACATTCTTCTGTTTTTTTCTTTCCCGAACCCCTTTCCCTCTTCCTTGTTTTTCATAACAGCTCATCTTTTTTTTTTTTGTATATTTATACGCTTCCTCGTCACAGCCCAGGTGAAATGTGCTCCAGCGTCTTGATGTTTTTATTCATGCACACATGTTCAAATCCTTATTTTTCTCGCCTTTTCTGCACAATCTTTCCTCCCAGCCGTTTGTATGTGTGCTGTTTTTCCCTCCGTCTCTCTCCCCCCCTTGTGCACAATCTCCTCTAAAGCCCCTCTGTTCTATGTCTCCCCTGACAACGGCAGTGACACTTTGACCTCCGGTCTTACGTAACCGCTGTGCAGCTCTATGGTTAGACAGCAGAGGAAGGGAGAAAGAGAGAAAGAGAGAGGGAGTGGGAGGAGGAGGAGGAGGAGGGCTTCGGCATTGGCTCGTATGTGGCAGACATTTTGTTGCCTGATGATAGAGGTGAGGAAGGAGAAGGGAGAAGAAGAAGGAGGAGAGCTTAGTGCCGGGAGAAGCTGGAGAGGATTTTGGGAGGTTGCCAGCAATGGCAGCATAACAGGATGATCGAGCAGATGGGGGAAGAATCATACATAAATGGACGGATATTGTGCGACAACAAGCACAGACAGGTGAAACAGCCCATGTCCACTTTGCCTTGAGCCGTTTCAAGGCTAAGCAAGTCTGTCGTTTTAAAGTGACAGCCCTGTGGAGGCTGTGATGGGCAAGAGCGATCTGTCAGCAGCGAGGCATCATTATGTATTTACAGCTCACACCTGCCAGGGGTATTTTAGGCTCTGGGAGATAAAACACACAGCACAAGAGGGAATTTTTGAAGGGCGAAATTAAAAGAAGAGATAACAGAAAATATAAGATGGGAGGTGCACCCAAAGTAGGTTAAGAGTGATGCTTGTTGCTGTCACCATCGCCAGCGCTTTCAACGTCAGACAAGCCGACGTTTTGTTGTTGTGCAGAAGGAAAAGCAGAAGGTTTCTCCTGACTCAGATCAAAGCCAGTGCAGCCTTGTGACTCCCCAGGGTTGAATTTAAAGGCCTCGCTCACATCAAAGAGTCTTTGTAGGGATGAGGGACCAACTGTAACTGATTGGCTGCACATGGTTTCAGTGGGGCCCCGTGGCCAATCTCTCTGCCTTCGCAGCACCGACTCCTTACATTCCAGTCCATCTTCTCACACACGCAGTATTGTAAATCGCTCGCATGCATGCATGAGGGAACTGGGGTAATTTGAGCTACATGTACTGTAGATAACATTCACCACGCCGTGTCCTTCACTTCCTAATTTGGACTAATTTGTAAGTCGCAAACCACGAAGAGGCAACAAGCGCGCACACACACATGTACTGGACTCAGTTTTGCTGGGATTATTTCTGGCTCCTGTAATCCCTCGCTCCCTCATTCAGTTAATCTCCCTGTTTTCTCCTCTCTGGAGTTACGGCTAATCCCTCTCTCCCTCCCCTCCCCTCCCACCGTAATCTGTGAGCTGTGAGCTTTGCTGCGTCACTGGGTCACTGTGTCAGATAGTCACAGTCAACTCCTCTGCTCGACTCCACTTTACATTCTCGTCCCATCTCCTTCTTCAACGTTCCTATTTTTCATTCACCCGTTTCTATTTATCTTCCCGGCTCCTGTTACCGCTCCTCACTCGAGCACATATGTTTCTTTTTTCGCCCCTCGGTTGCTCCTTATCAGTTTCATTTTACAACTCTGGAGTTTGATAAAGGCAGCAGAATGAGTTCAATCACAGGTCATTAGGTGCAGATTCATCTCAGCCGGCCGCACACTCCCCCATCTCACAGGCATTACAGGAGGAGCACAGACATATATTACTGCAGTGTCCTTGGCCTGCCTTACACTCAATTACACTGCTGAGAATGAGCTATTGTGAAGTGTCTAGATACAGGTCTTATGTCATTTATCACACAACATCAGAGATCATCAACACCTGTATGGGAGGTCGAGCAACAGTAAAAACTGGATGCAGCTTATACAGGAGGAGCTTTTTCAAATGCTGATCATTTTGACATCATAACATATTAATAATATATTGTTTTCATGTATATTTTTAACCTTAGTCCAGCATTTGATTAAGATCTGATGACAGTTGGTGGATTGTTTGGTTGCTGTCAATCAAAACCACACCTGCACAAACCTGATGTAGGAGATTAGCTGAGTTTAATTGTTAATAAATAACAACTAAATATGTTTTAAAACTTATTAGCTTATTTAATCATCAAGGTTTAGTGTTATTTTCTGGGCCTTGTGAGGGACGTTTCACCCCAAAACAAAGAAAAAATTACATTTTATCTCTTACCTGTGATTCTGTACATTTCTGTACAAAAAGTACATTTGAAAAACTCTTTCTCTTTCCATATCAATGCAATGCAGTTTTGCTGTGAAGCTCCAGGAAAGTTTTGTGGACTTTGAAACTTTATCTGACTTTCCATCAACATGGGGGACAGTATATAACAACTGAATTTTCATTTTCGGGTGGATTTATTTGTTTATTGTTCAATCCTGCGCTGTCACAAGCCAAACCTCGTATCCATGAGTAGATGCACGCTTCCTTCTGCATTGAAATATGATTGGTGGGCATAGTTCGATGGAGAAAAAAAAAATCATTTCCGGCATCAAACTGCTCACATTGAGCTTTGTGATTTATCCTGAGTGACCGTGTCATGATTTTTGGAAAGTTTTTCAAATGTATTTTTTGGCGCCAAAAGCTGGAATGCCATCTAGTTTTATTACATTTGAGAGAAAGCAGACATCTCTACGGCAGATATCTCCAAAACTCACCAACCCAACCTAGATGGATAAGTATCGCTACAGGTTAGAGTTAAAACATGTATTTTTGACATTGGGTTGAACTGCCCCTTTAAGTTCATGTTTGACTCCTCTACTTGAACAGCTCCACATCAGTGTTTACAGACCACCTCACTTTAATTATAATGTATCAAATATTCATCTCAGCCAAGCTGCTTTCTGCAAACACAATTACTGTCACCGACTCCTCCTGTTTGCACAGTGGAACCGCGGCATTTTACTATGAATGCACCTGAACCTTCAGCGTCGGTTCAAGAGCGCTGAACAGAGGAAGGTTTGTTCTCCTCTGTTTCCTCTGTACAAATAGTCACATGAATCAAACTAGCAACCCTCCGACCAGGAGACCACTTCACTAAACCTCCACGTATCCCTCCAACACGTTGCTTAATTCAGCCTGGAAATGTTTCCTCGTGGTTGTGTGAGTGTATAAGAGGCATGCTGACACACACACACACACACACACACACACACACACACACACACACACACACACACACACACACACACACAGTTGCACCAATGTTTAAATCTCTACAGTGTGTCCAGACTTGTCTTGACAAACACAATCATCCAAATATCTCGCTCACCGTCTCCACTCATCTCTCTCTTTTGTTCCAGACTCAACATCCACACCCAGAGACACTTGAATAGAAGGAGAGCCTCTGAGCTGCTGATGCATTCTATACTGAACATCTAATACGTTATAAAACACAAAAGACAGTCATGAGACCCTAGTCATAATCACAGATGAGTGACTGGGCTTGTGGAAGAAACAAAACTGCTTTTGTCCATGGCAACACGAACACATAAATCTGATGCAAATGCAAATATGTGCCACGGCAACTGTGTCTATCTCCAGTGTGAATCGGCGTGCTTTGCCATGTGAGTTTGACCCAGTTACACCCGAGTGAGTGTGAATGCACATGGACACACACATGGGATCACACATGGGATCACACATGGACACCGACAAAACTGTGATGTTTCTATCGGTGGTGAAGAAGGCCGGCGTGCACAGCGAGGTGGAAAAAGTTATTCCGGTGTCCTTCACATGTTCCTCAACTGTGATTATTCCTGCTTCCGCCTCGCCTCATGGTGCTTCCTCCACGATCTACTGTGTACAATCTTCCTTATCCTTCCTATATTTCCCTTACATCCTCTATTCCTATTTTTAAATTTTCAAACAAGAGCTCTTTTTAACGTTTAATCCTTTAAATTTTCTCAAATTATCATCATTTGACATCATCTGCTCATAATTATACATGACATCAGCTAAAAATAACTCTTTTGTCTGGTTTCCAAACAGGTTTTTTCACATCCACCGCCCAGTCTTTGGCCTCTTTCTCTCTAAATCCATCTGTTGAACACGTACAATGCACGGTGCGTCAACGTATCTCACCCAACATTGTTGTTTACTGTGACAAACACTGTTTGCATTTGAAACCCTGGCATGGGTGAGATTTTTGTAATTCAGTTCATATATAACCGCCCAGATGAGTCATCACAGCACGGCCAGAGGGAACAGAGACATCTAGTGTTGGGATTGTGGAGCAACACGCTGGGCTTATGTAATACTTGGACTTTGCTCTTTGGCGTGCATTTTTAATGATTTTCAGTCCATATTGTCGACAGGCTGCACAAACACACGACGAGACACAAGTAAAGTGTTTTTATGGGGTTCAAAAGCTGCAGATGAATGCAGTGATTGTTTTCTGTCATCTCTTATGCACACAGCAGCACAATAGAGGAGTTTTTTTTTTTTTTTTTTGTTAAATAAGAGTGTGTGTTTCCAAAGCAAAAGCACAGTAACAGTGACACACTTTCTGATGGCTCCGGTTGACTGACCCTCCATGTGTCACAACTGATCACAGATTGACAACCCATACAAACATTATGCAATCTGTTGTGCAATCCGTCATCACAACAAAAAAGTTGGATCAAATCATTCAAACTCTGGCCGCTGATCAGATCCATGTGGTGCGGCTGGTTCATCAAACTTGACCGGCTTCTATATAAGTGCTTTGTGCAGCTGATAGGTTTTGCTGTATGTTAAGTGCAGAAGACTCTCATTCGTGAAGTGGAAGTTTGTGTTGTCGTACGGTGTGTTTCAGACTCAGGAGGTAATAATGGAGAAACAGGAGGACTGTGCAGAAAGTCTGCATTGCGTCACAGCAGGAGGGAGAAGAGGAAAAGGGAGAGACAGGAGGGGGGTGAGCAGGGGCACGGCGAGGGGAGAGAGGGGTGTGTCTTCACTGACCTAGTTAGAGCGATGGAAACCCCCCCCCCCCTTCCACCAACACCACACACACACACGCACACACGCCCTTCCTCACCCATCCACCGCTGTGCTGCACTACTGACGTGTAAAGGGCACTTTCAAACAGTACCAGACAGACAGGAATGAACGCAGGGAGGCAGGAAAAGAGAGACAGCCAAGCGGCGAGGGGAGAGACTGGCAGGGGGGGAAGGCGAGAGTCAAGATCGGCCGAGGGTTGCAGACAAATATATCCACAGTGATATACCAGATTGGGGTAGATCTGGGAAATATCTCTGTGAAAACAGGATAAGCCCAAAGGGATTTAAAACAAATTAATGATAACAACAGACAGCAATCCGAAATATGAAACCCCTTCATATCCTGTGCGATATTGGATTTCTGCCTTTATTTTCCAGAGAGTAACATCTTTGAAGCGTAAAGCAGCTTTTAATGAAATCAGAGCGTCGCTAAGAAATGCAATAACTGCACAAATACAGTTTGTAATTCCTAATAAACTGGATGTAGTCTAACAATTTTCCGTGCTTGATCAGGGTTCTTGTTGTAGAAAACGGAGTTTTGTGTAACTAGGAATAATGGCGTACCATGCAGGATTGGTGGTTTGCTATTTGTAAACAAGACACCGTTTAAAGATGCTGTTTGTAAGAAAAATCTACTTTTCTTACAAACAGCATCTTTAGAGGTGCCAACGCCACCACAAATGGTGATTGAGGCTATACATTTTTTTATTTTTTTTAGGAAGATCTTGCATAGTATACCTCTAACAGGTAAACATACTGCATCAAAGGGTAAGTCCACTAATTTTAGGCATAAAAGTGTGTTTAAAAGTCTCAGGGAGTGAAAAAAGTAGCATCATTATGGACAACAACAAATAAATAATTTCTTTATTGTTCCTCCTTTTCAAAACTTGGCGCCTACATTACCCACAATGCAACTTAGCCACTGAGTGACATCCCTGGAGGCAATTTATCAGATTACATGCAACTTCCTCTGGAGGCACAAAAGACTTCATACTTCTGTTTTTCACATATGTAGTGCTACTCCCCAAGACCTGTAAAGACACTTTAATGCATTAAATTGGTGGAGTTACCCTTTAGTTATAAGTAGTTCTCACAATGAAGCCACTGCATCTCCTGGTCACTCTCACAATAATGGCCTTTGTTCATTTAAACACCAAACCTAACCCTCAGTCTCTCCTCTGATAGCATGATTGTTTCCCCCTCGGGCTTCAAATAGTCCACATTTCAGCACGGAGGTCGCAGTCTAACGGAGCGGCCCGGCTCTTTCGGCTTGAGGGGGCACGCCAAGCTTTCCCCGAAACCAAACTGTAGCCACTAAAAATAGATTTAACTACATGAAACAACAAGTAAAAGGGCACCTTCATACTGCAAACCTTTCTGCTCCGTCATCTGTTTTTGTGTCGTGTATTCTCAACTGTTCCGCTCAGCCGCTCCAAAACTTTTTCCTTTTTCCAGATCACATTTTCAGATTTCCACTTCCCCCCCTCCCTTTTCTCTTTAAAAGGCCCTCAGTCGTTCACTGAGTTTGTTTCCGTCAATCTTTTTATTTCCCTTGTTGAATTGAATGAACTCTCAGCTCCGCATTTTGCCGAAGTCCTCGTCGTCAGTGACAAACTGAATAGGCTGATGTGCCTCTTATCTCTGCACTTTGCTCACCTGACAACCTCCTGAGTAACCCCTTGATTATCGGAGAGCCATGAAAAGCAAGGATAAATCTGTGTCACCAAAACAGTTTCTTTCTTCCTCTCAAACAAGGCTGTCCTTCTCTTTTACTCGCATAAGGTCACAACACAGACAACCATTGTAGGCTTTGTTGCCTTGAGCTGCAATCAGGAAAACTTTTTCGATGTTCTTTTCATTTTCAAAACAACTTGTTTTTTGTTTTTTTCTTTATTTACAACCATGACCTCTTTTGCCCAGGCTGAAGGCCTGTGTCCTACAAACTCCTTTGCCCATCATTATCTGTACTTGAGTACTCAAATATAAGCACAGCGCTGGAGCTGTATAAAAGATTATGATGCAGCCGATGACTCATCTGTGTAATCTCGTTCAAATCTGGTCAACGTTCACGATCAGTTGGGAAAAGCAATTTCAGGAAATGTTGCATCATCTGACTCATTTTCTCCCGATTCATTCAAATGTTGTCAGAAGCATAAACTCATCAACTTTGCAGAGTACGGACTGTATTCAAAAGTGGAGTGATTTTGACTTTGTGTTCAGTCGATGTTCAGGATTTCAGTCATGTCACGTGACACTCAGCGGCTTAGTCACTCCGGCCAACACACACCCTCTGCCACAAACAAATGAATCAGACCTCAGGAGACAAACAAGCGCATGGAGACGTAGTTACTGTAAGGAAAAACAAAGCAAAACATAACAACAAGAGTGGTGCAAACTGACACATAGTGGTGCTATGAAACCTTGTGCAGCTCCATTTCTAATTAAATGGCCATTAAGCGGGCCATCATTGCGCCGCGTCTGGCTAGTGTGTGCGGCAGGCAGGCCGGCATGTGTCCAGGCTTCTCTCCCCCCCTGTCTGTCTGATTTGACGAGGACATGTTGACCAAATAAACGTCTGGCCTGATCTGCATGAAGGTAGTGAAAGGCCTGCAGATGTCTTGATTCCTCATTGAATCCAGAAACTTCTTTTGTAAACAGAGGATTTTATAAACAGAGGCCTGTGGCTGTTTTATTGGAACTGTCAGTTGCCGACAAGCTGGAGAGAAATTACAGGCTATTTTTGCCGGTCGATTGATGTATGACAATGGAAAATCATTTGTGAGAGAAACATTTTTCCCTAATCAGGGTGTACACAATGACACACGTTTTCCAGGCAAAAGAGCTCCCCTTACCTTCAAGTCAGGCTGCTTTTGGTTGAAATGTGCTGTTTAATCCTTTCAGCTATCAAAGAAAAATAAAAAATACAAACTCATTGAGCCATTTCTCTTTACAGTCTAGCTGTTTGTAGAGTGAAGGGGTTGCGCTGTCAAGTCACGTCTATTGCACAACACGAAGATTTATTTAGCAATTTCCTCTCCCACTCTCGTCGTTGCCGCTCTTGACCTCCTGTTCTCACCTCTTGTGATAATGTGACCTTGTTTTTTCCTCTTCAACACTCTGCTAGAAGACATCACTTTGTAAAAGACTTCAACATTTTTATCACACATTTGACTATTTGAGTTTTTAAAGGGTAACTCCACCAATTTTACTCATTAAAGTGTGCTTACAGGGCTTGTACTGTTGCATATGTGAAAAAAAGTAGTATGAAGCCTTTTGTGGCTCCAGAGGAAGCTGCATGTAATCTGATAAACTGCCTCCAGTGATGTCACTCAGTTGACATCATTGAGGCAGTCTAAGACAGCAGCTAGGCTTCTTGGGTCATGCGGTCTCAGCGGAAGGTATATCTGTGTGTTGTCTGCATAACATTGAAAAGAGATGTTGTGTTGTTGAATGATGTGGCCTAGTGGAAGCATGTAAATAGAAAATAAAATTGGACCTAAGACTGAACCTTGCGGTACACCACAGGTAATTTGAGCTGTAGATGATGTATGATTACCTATGGTGACCGCGAAGGTTATCTCTAAAAGGTAAGAATAAAACCAACTAAGCGCAGTGTCCTTGATGCCAACCCAGGTTTTGAGGTGGTCAATTAAAATGGCGTGATCTACAGTGTCAAACGCGGCACTGAGGTCTAAAAGAATTAAAATTGCACTTTCACCTCTGTCAACTGTTAAAAGCAGGTCATTGGTAACCCTGAGGAGGAAACCACCTTTTCTAAAACTTTGGATAAAAACTGGAGTCTAGAAATTGGCCTAAAATTACTAAGAACAGACGGATCAAGGTTTGTTTTCTTTAAAAGAGGTTGGACCACAGCATGTTTAAAACTGGAAGGAAAAATGCCATTTTCCAGAGAGCTGTTAATAATCAATAAAATACTAGGCCCAACTATGTCAATGACGTCTTTTAGAAATTTTGTTGGAATAATATCAAGACTGCACGTAGTTGATTTCATCTTGGTCATGATTTCAGACAAAAGAGGCATAAAAACAGGTGTAAAATTACTAAAGTGTGTGTGGACGTCCCTACTGACATGTAAGATGCGGTCTGGAGGAGTTATTTTCTGCTTGATATCATTGACCTTGTTGATAAAAAAGTCTAAAAACATCTCACATGTGTCATCTGAGGCGCCACTAAAATGGCTGTTGGAGGGAGTAATGATGGAGTCTATGACCTGGAATAAAATTTTGGGGTTCGAGTGATTGGATGAAATGAGATTTGAGAAGAAGGAAGTCCTCATAGATTCTTTCCAGATTTCATAAAAATGTGCAGTTGTGTATGTCCTGTTTTCTTCCATTTTCAAAATTTGGTTTAAAAGCAGTTAAAAAAGCAGAATTAAAAAGCTCAGAAAATTTGCTAGCAGACATGGAATTAAAAACCCGACGTCGGGCTGCTGTAGTGCGTTCAATAGCTACCTGAGATAAAACCACACTGAATAAAATTCCTTTGTGATCAGACACACAGATATCCTTTGTCTCAAAGTTTCCTGGGCTGAGACCACAGTATAAAACCAAGTCAAGAGTGTGACTCTTTGAGTGTGTTGGTCCTTGTACTCCCTGAGTGAGGTTAAAAGATTCAAAAGTTTCCATAAAATCTGTGACAAGAGATTGGGTAGGGCAGCAGACATGTATGTTAAAATCACCTAGAATAAGAATCTTGTCATATTTTGACATAAAATGGGATACAATTTCAGCAAACTCTTGGATAAAAACACTGTTTGGTTTTGAAGGTCTGTAGATTATTAGAATTAATACTGGGACTTCGGAGTGTAAAATAAAAGCAAGATGTTCAAACGATATAAATCTGTTATATAAAATACGAGTACATTTAAAATCATTTCTGTAAATGACAGCAACCCCCCCTCCCCTGCCTGATATTCGTGGTTGATTGAGGTGTGTGAAATTAGGGGGGGAGTAGTAGTACCCCGCAGTAGTACTCCGCAAGACCCGTAAACACACTTCTACAAAAAGTCTTTTGCAAAGCGATGTTTTCTAGCATAGTGTGCAATAATAATAAGAGGAAAAAACAAGGTCACATTATCACAGTGGTGATCACAGAACATGAGCGGCATCGACAAAGCCAGTTTTTGGTGGCAGATTTTTAGACTCAAAAATGTGGTGACTGAAAATGGCAAACAGGAAGCTAATGGCTGTCAGGTTATAAGTGTTTAAACATGTCTTACTTTGTGCATCATGGTTACACAAGTACTGCAAAGCTGCAGTTTCAGTTCTCAACATTTTGCATACATTTTTAGACGCCTATCTGCATGCATACATGCGTCTCAAGCACGTTAATGTGCAATTCAGGCTGAAATGAAACCGTGAGGAGGAACTGTGTCTGTGGTGTGCTGCTCCTCTTCTGGCCCTCTTGCTGTGAAACTTTTAAGCCACACTGTCAGACATATTTACCAAGAAGAGAGGAAATGATGCAAATAAAGCAGAAAATTTATCACGCTAACCTGTTTGTAGGAGACACACGAGTGCTGCTGCTGCTGCTGCCGCCACTGCTGCTGCCTTAAACAATAATCTATTGTCTAAGATTTACACTTAATTAAGATCTACACACAGGTGAACAGCATGATGTTGGTAAGTTGTGTTTTTAACTGTATATATTTATGGATGTTATCAAGAAATAAGAAGTGATTCATTCTGGGTTTATTTTACTGTTGTTTCTGAATACAGAAAGACTGAGATTTAGGTGAGCCAGCATGTTCATCTCTTCTTTAGACATAACTTTTTTAATAAAAGGAGGCAATTATCAGTTGTATGATAAGTAAACACTAAAACTACATCTGCTACTTTTGAAATCAGTTTTACATGTACTAATAGAATTACAGAGCTACAGTGGACTTTTGAAATTAAAGGACAGGTTCACATTTTGTCAGGTCTCGTCAATACTCGTTGCTCATTTGTGCACTGAACCCATTTTTGGTTGCTGTAAATTCATCTTTCCTAACTGGTTTCCAGTGTAAGAGACGGGGAGGCCTCGGTAGACTAACTTAGCAAAATCAAAGTGGTATTTTATGAAGTTACAGTTCTGACCAGTGTTTCCTTGCTGAGCTGTAGAAAAAGGGATACACAAAGGGAGGCTTTTGTACAAAAAGACTGTACTTTTGGAAGATACCTACTTGGGGAAAGGACACAACATGAGAGTTTGTCCGTTATAATCAACTGAAGCTGCTACTAAGACCACATCATGATGCGCACCTTTATTTTAACATGGCTGGTCTATCTTTTTTCTCTACACGCAGCTGGTTAGCATGCTAACTTTAGTAGATAGTCATAGTGTCAAAACTTGTATTTCTTCAGATATCTTGTGGGTATCTCTACATTGCACATTGAGATACACTCAAATTAGCCTTATGCTAAGAGCAGGTAATGAGGAAAGTGGAAAACTTTCATTATTTTAATGAAACCATATTTTAGAAAGTGAGATTTCCATTTTCCATAATCGTTTTCTGATTGGCTGGTATCGCTGATACCAATACTTTGTACCAAAGCTTAATGAAATCCAGTAGTTTTAAGAATGCAGGGAACTCTCGTTGTTTGAACATCAGCTCACAAACTGAAGCAAAGACGGACGTGGATCACTTTCCACGTCAGTAGCAGTGATAATAGTCGGCATTAGCTATGCCCTCTTTCTGTCTTTGTACCTGGATAACACCTGCCAGTCCCAAACGACTCTGATTGAAGTCTGTCTTGCCCTAGCAGCAACTTTCTTCTCCAACTGCATAACTTCATCATATTTTGTTGCATAATAAGGTCTGTCAAATTTATAGAACTGCAGTTTTCTCATGACAGGCAGAAAGGGAAGTAATTCCTGTCAACTGGGCATTATTTAGTTTGCTTACTTTCTGCTGTGTCCCTGTTGATTTTAAAATACATTTCCCCCAATATTGAGCTTAGATATCGATCTTTTAATACGAAAATCGATCCTAGAACAGAGACATTTGGGATTGGATGTGTCATTATGACTATATCGATGCACAGACCACTAAAAGTTGCTTTATAAATACCGTGAAAGCCTCTATTCAGAAATTGCATTTTCAAACTAACTGCCAGGACTTCCGTAAGGTTGTGGTGTCCGGTTGTGCAGTCACTGCCCCCAGCATGGCCGTGGTTGCGCAAACACAATGGCAGAGCCAGTGCGAAAACATGGTGGGAGGTGCCTGCTCAGGCTAGTGAGCGCTGACCGATCAGAGCAGAGTTTGGGGAGGGGGGCCTTATAGAGACAGGAACTAACACAGACGTTCAGACAGAGGGTGAATCGAGGTGCTTCAGAATTTGTCACTATCATTATTATTTCTAACATTGTAGCATGTTTTTCTAGCAGACAGCCCAAATATTATGTACCTGATAGTGAGCATAATATAGGACCTTTGAGGTAGGCTTGCAATATTGTGACCCTGTCCTTTAATAAAGTAAGATCCTCCATGCTGTATTGAATAGCCACTAACAATATGTTTGTGTGTAGTTTTTTAACTCGGCGGTTTGGAGTTGCATCTCAGTGTTTGCTCCTTTGTCGAAACTAACATGCTGATGATTTTCACTCTGACTCATGGCCACTTCTTACAGACAAGCATGTGTAACAACACCTTCAACACCTCCAACATCACCTGCGTCCCCATCACCAACAACACTACTTGCATAAAGGAACCACTTCAGGGTGTTGGTTACGGTCTTCTGTTTGTCCTGGGATTCCTCGTCAATGCTGCTGCCCTGCGTGCCTTCATTGCTAAACGGGACTGCTGGACAGACACCCATGTCTACATGTTCAACCTGGCTATAGCTGA
The DNA here is from genome assembly GCF_040436345.1 of Pagrus major. Taxonomy (NCBI): domain Eukaryota; kingdom Metazoa; phylum Chordata; class Actinopteri; order Spariformes; family Sparidae; genus Pagrus; species Pagrus major. Next base: position 26,256,014 of record NC_133235.1, read on the forward strand.
TTTTGCCCTCGTTCTCTTCATTCCCTTTAGGGTCCTTGATGCCTTCATCTGCATGGAACCGTCTAAATTGTGTACTTTCCTTATAATGATACATTACATCAACATGTACGGCAGCATCATGACCACGGTGGCCATCAGTGTCCAGCGCTACCTGGCTATAAGGTTCCCAATACAGACCAGATCATGGAGGAAGAAGAAAGAGACGGCTTTTGCTGTGTGTTTGGTCCTTTGGGGACTTATTGTGACAATGTGTTTGACATTCGGATCTGATAACAGCCCTGAGAAGCTCTGGACTTGTTATGAAAGATGTAAAAATCTCCCTCTTAAATCAGAATTTGTCTTAACTCTGGTACTTCTGGGCTTCCTTGTTCCACTGTTGATCATTGTGTTCTGTTCCAGTCAGATCATCAGTATTCTGAAAAAGTCGGATAACAAGTCGGTGGAATTTAAAAGAACCATCAGCATAGTCACAGCAAACATGATTGTGTTCATCGTCTGCTACACACCGATCCATATTAGCTTCATTGTCAACTATTACACCTCTGTTTCTCCTGATTGGCAGAAAAATCGTAAACTGTTACATGAACATACATTTTTACTTGTGGCTGAATGGATCGCTTCCACAAACTGCTGCTTTGATTCTATCAGCTATTACTTTTTGTTGACACGTTTTTATTCATGAGTCAATGGGAGCACAATAAATTCCTCTGTCTCTAAAAACAGCATTTGTGTGCCATTATTTTAGCCTACACAGTATAAAACAAATGATACTGGTTAAGGGGTTTCCCTCACTTTAAATATACAGGAAATGTCTTTTGGTCAATTTTGTCAACATAACAAGCATTAGGAGGCTTTGGTGCATATGTTTATGAGACCGGGATGTCGTGTCGACATGACTTTGAGTCATAAAAGTGCCGTTTATGTGTATTTATATTGTGCCTATTCTTAACCTCCTAAATCTTACCACTGACAAATCCCCCCATGTTATAATAAAAAACTAAAAATGTATTCTGACACTAATACAATCTAAACTAAAACAAAACATTTTCTAATTATTTAACTAAACTGAAACGTGCAAACCCACTCTGGGAACTAACGAGAACTAAACTGAAATGAAAACTAAAAGTGAAATTAAAATAAAAGCTGATGGAAAATACAAAACTATAATAATAACTCTGGCTTTTTAACATAAACCTGTATTACAAACTGAATGTCTGACATTTAGGAGGCAGTTGCATTATGGGAATTGTAGGCTAGATCTTGACGTTGATGAAGGTTCTCAGTCATCCAGGTCATGGTAAATCTAAGTGCTGCATCATGAGCAGCTGGACTTTTCACCTCTCATCCAAGAGGCTTCTTCATTTCTAACTGGAGGAGTTGGCTGACTTTGTGTGGGTGTGTTCTCACAGAGTCGTTAAGGACCCAGTCGTTAGGGCCACATGTGTCGTTTCACACATGAAGGCCGGTTAACACACCCACACAGTTTAAAAAGCCAGCCGACTCCCCTCCAGTTAGTTAGAACTGAAGAGGCCTCTTGGACGAGAGGTGAAACGTCTTCAAGAAACTGAAACCAGTCCAGTTGCCTACGATACAGCACCTAGAGGTAGCTGATTGTTTGCAATGAATATTATTTGACGTTGGTTGGATTTTTTTTTAGCTTATATAAGATGTTAATGTAAAAAACGGTTCCCTGTGACTCCTCAGTCCCCAGTTGTTAAATTTCACAGCTGATCTATTAATAGTGGTATTTAATTTTACAGAATTGATAAATATGTCAGTATTTTAAGCAACATTATATAGAAATTGGCATTTTGTGCGAGCGACACAACTGTCTTAAATACCACCAACATGTTTCTGAAGCTGTTATTTTAAGGTAAAAAAGAAAAAAGTTACATAATGTTGCTTGGCCTAAATCATCAAGTTGCTGTATGGACTCTGCAGCTGTCGATGGGCGTGTGTGTGTGTGTGTGTGTGTGTGTGTGTGTGTGTGTGTGTGTATAAATAACTGTCATCTAGCTCAACCTTTTGTTGACCTTATTGCTCTGTGTGTGATGTTCAAAGCATTATATCAAAGCAGGAGCACAAGGTTTATTCTCATCTTTGCACCAGACCTCTGGACCAAACTACAGTCGGTATCGAGCTGACAGACGATGTCCAGTCAATAGCCCGGGCACCCATGGGAGTTCAAGCCCTCTCACACAGGCTCCAGATGAATGAATGCCAGTGTCCAGCTCCCTCTTGTGGCGAGAAAGGCGAATACTTTGACAGATCATCTGCTGCCTTTCTGCTGGAGGGGTGCTTGTGAAGTTTCAAGCTGTCATTCTGATGATAAATATGTCTCATTTACGGAAAATAAACTGCAATAACCATTATGCAGAGTGCAGCGACGCCGTAGAGTTGTAAATGTGTGTATCTGTGTGCATGCGAGTGGGTACGTGCATTTATGTGAATGAGTGCATTGAGAACCACACGCGACAACATTAGCAGTCAATTATATAATGCCATTTAATAGCAGTACTCCAAAGATTGATGGATATTATAACAGCAGTGTCTTAGCAACTGCAAAAAAAAAAAAAAAAAAAAAAAAACTCAGCAGGCATCAGTCAAATGAGAAGGCTCAGTTCTGGCTGAGATCGGGGCCTGCGACTCTACTCTAATAACAGGAATCTGCTGAGCTCAGCAGTCAGCCAAAGTCACGTAAATACTGTACATACATCTTATTCACAGCATCGTCACCGAGAAAAGAAAAAAAAAAGAAAAGAAAAAGAAACCTCACATTTCAAACACAGTCCTGCCTCAGAAGAGCATGAATGATCCCACCCCACCATCGCCCTCCCTCCCCCGGAAACCAAACTGATACACTATACCTTCAGGATGACTATTTACACTATTCACAAATGATACAGAACAGCTCCTTTTCAAAAATGCAACCAAAAAAAAAAGAGAGAAAAGTCTTTGTGCTTTTCCTTATTACTGCACAGTATAATGAGTATAAAACAAAAAGAAGAATGAGTACATTCATTCACTCAGGAGGCTGACGAGTAGCTTCAAGATCCTCAAGTATGGCAGTTGGTTGGCAATGACAGACGGATGATCACTAGACTACAAAAAACAAGACGCAGAGTCCAGAATCAGGACGGAAAATGATCCACAGTGTCCCCTCTCGTAGCATCGCAGTCCATTTGAAGGTTTGCTTATGAGCTGCCTTTAAACCGTTATTATTACATATGAGAACACAGTTCATGTCATGGCATCAGTGAATACATTACAGTATAATCATAAAGGGCATGACCAAGTGTCTGTATTCATTCTTACATATTTACAGTATATAAGCATGGCGTGTTGCGTCCAAGGAGTTTATAAACAGACCCTCAAACACTGTCGGGAGCTGAAAATGAAACAAAAAAAAATCAGCAGTACAAGCCGACACATAAGTAAAAAAAATGGAACATTCAGCAAGTTGTGTCGAAGGCATACACGTCACAAGTGTACTGCAAGAAGTGAGCTCTCCGTCGCCGCAGCGTGTGAGGCGCACTGCTGACTGAAATGGTCGTCATGGCACTTTGAAACAAGTTTTCTCTCCGTTGTTGGTGTTTTTTTTTTTTGCTTCAGTAATCATCAGGCATCAGGAAATCATTCATGACTTGGTTTTGGCACACAGATGTTTAAAAAAGAAAAGACACTGGTGATGTTTAGTGTCTCGGAGCAGGTTGATATGAAAACAGATTTTTCATACACTGATAGTTATAATGGCATGATAAATGTTTATTTTTGTTTGCAAGCTAGTGCCTGACATCATTTTTTTTGTGTTTGTCTTACATTATCATTTTTATCTAAATTAAAGTTTACTATGTACAGATAAACCATATATTGCTGCTCACTACAAGGTCAGCGCAAACCAGCATTCATTCGTCGTCTCCTGACTGAGAGCAAAAAATCAAGTCGTCTGCTCACTACTTTCCACACTTGTCGTTGTTGTTGTTGTTGTTGCACCTCATTTCACCGGGTCTTCCTTGTCTTCTTTATCTTGTCTTTTTTATCACTTCCACCTCCTCGCTAACACACTCAAAACCATGTTGTGTTGATCTAAACGCCGAGCGCTTCACGGCAGCGGACACTTTGATGGGCTGAATATATAGTCCCATTTGCCTGCTGGGAACATTTCCATTAGCCCTACTGGCTATGAGTTAAACCAGAGTTTTAAATCATCACCGCTGTAACTGCCACTTTGTTCTGTATCACGTCTGCGGGACCTTGACCCACTGTTGGCTTAAGGGGGAAATTTTGCCCAATAAAAACCAGACTGTGTTCTATAATGCAGCATTAATGAACGTGTGTGTGTATGGGGACACCCTAAGGTGACAGTGAAGGACAAGGTGTTCATCATATATTGCAGTGCCTTTTTGTAAAACATTCATTTCTTCTTTCTATCTGTCCTGCAGTGTCGGTCCAGTGCTCTGGTGCAGACGTCCACGTGGAGTTATTGGTCACTAAAGAGCACATGGAGCGTAAGGAGGCAGACGAATAGAGAGCGATGGACGGCTTTGGATGCCGTCATTATAGAGAGCGTGCGGCTGGCAGAAATAATGCTGACATTTCAGTCCTGCACTCTGCTCTCTGAAGACGTGAGTTATGGTCCCATATCCCTATGAGACAGGTTAGAGGCATTTGGCACACGCTTCTCGTACACACAGAATACTAAATACCCTCCGTCACCTGTACAGAAACATGTGTGCATCCACCGTAGAGAGAGGAAAAGAGGACAGAGAGAAGGGTTTTGTGTTTCCTCGTCATCTTTTAGATTTGTGTTTACAGTCGGAACGACTTGTCTGATGAGTCACCTACAGGGACACATACTTTTATGCTGTTCAAAATTTGCAATTTCACTTCAAGTACCTTGTTGGCAATCAGACCAACAGGTAATATAGTTGAGAACAGATGGGTGGCAGTCTTGTTAATGTTATCCAAGAGGGGAGAAGCATCCCACTCCTGCAGCAGTGTTCGACTGTCTCTGCAGCCTCAGTTAATCTGCGCAGAGAAGGTAGCCTCTAAGAGCCATGTCCATCTACGTCTCCATCCACAACCTCTCCGCTCCCTCCTTCTTCCCTCCTTTTCTTTCTTTCATCCTTTCTTTATTTCTTTCTTTCTGTCTGCCCCCTCCATCCTCTCTCCTCCCTCTTCCTGCTGCCGCTCAGTAGCAGGAGGGAGAGGCAACTCTGCAATGCAGACACAGCAACAACCTCAGTCCATCTGACCAATTAGCGTGAGCCGGGATATGAGTGGCAGAGCCAGCAGCCAGTCATAAGGAGAGACTCATCGTGGGGTGAAAGTGGGAGTTTGCCTGAGGGACTGACAGAGGAGATCAGAGGGGCTGAATGACAAATAAAGATGGAGGGGTGAGGAGAAGGGAAGGGAGAGGGGGGGGAGTGGGCAGGATCAGGAGGAAAGAGAAAAGAGACCTGTGTAAACAAACATGGAAAAGCTCCCGTCTCCTTCATTTCCTCCAGAGTCACTGGCCAGTCTGAGTCCTGTCACTGCAGTTCTTCTTACTCATCAGCTGGCTGAGATCCACCAGCTCGCCCAGCTCCCCTCGCTCCAGGGCCCCTCTCAGCAGAGCCCTGGTCAGCCCGGGGGTGTGTTGCTGGGACACGTAAGATTGGCCACTGGGAGCGGGCATGGAGGGTGGAGGCATGGGGACGGGCACCATGCCGTGGCTGCTGAGGATGTATCCTTCCGGGGCTGGCCAGCGCAAAGGCAGTGGCTCGCCGTACTCCATGGGGGCGCTGGGTGCTGAGACCACCCTCCGGCGCTCAGGGGAGTCCTGGGGGGTCATGGGGTAAACATACTCTCCTGCAGACTTCCTGAGAGGGGCCTTGGGCGTCCCCTTCATTCCTTTTTCTTGCTTGCTCAGGCAGACATAGTGCTGGCGTGGCGTGTCGTTCCCCCGGCCCTCACAGCCGTGTCTTCCGCCTCCCCCCTGCTGGAAGAGTCTGGTGGTCAGGTAGACTGAGGGGGGTATGCGGCAGGGTGAACCCAGACCCACGGAGCCTCCCCCGAGGTACGTCTGGCTGGTGTCCCACCCACCGGAGTTGGAGTCAGACAGTCGGAGGCCTCTGCGTTTCTGCTGGGGTGTGTGCTCCGGGGTGGGGAGGAAACCCGGGTCGAGCTCTCCAGACTTCACCCAGCCATTAGGCATGACAAACAGGGTCTCCCCACTCTGAGTGCAGGGGCGCTCCCCTCCTCCCTGCCGCGTCACGCTGAGCACGGAGCCTCCCATCCCGCCGCCGTTACTCAGCAGGCCTCTCTCCCGCCGCTGGATGGCGGACTGGGTGGTGTTGGCATGGCGACGGTTGGTCGGCTTGTGGGCCATGATCCAGCAGACGGCGAGGCCGGAGAGCGCCGCCCCGATGGTGAACGCAGAGACCGCAGACGCCACGAGCAAGTTGAGGGAGACCAAGCTCTCTGGTTCAATCAGCAAACTCTGCTGCAGAATTCCTGAAGATTAAGAGAGACAATTATGAAGATGACATTTAGTATCACAGCACAACGGACATCTTACCAGTGTCTGTCCACAGGGTGCAGTTTAAAATTATGATTATTATCACATATAGTGCCATTCTGCTACTTCTACTTTACCCCTCACAAGATATAACGTATCATAATAAATCAACAACTACGATAACAGTCGTAATTGCCGATCATCGTGTGCGACGATAATGTTTAAAAGGAGCTTCTCTCCAGCCTGGCCTTGAGGCTCCACAGGCTCCAGGTTCAGAGAGGCCTGCACTTGTCATCAGCACAGCTCAGACCACAGCGGCCGACTCTCCTTTCCTCCTCTTCTCTCCTCACACTTTCCATTCCTGTAGCCTGGTAAGAAAAGTCTCTCCTCGCAGCATGCCATTACCTCAGTGTTTCCACCCAGCTCTAATCACTCCCATCTGCAGACACAGCAGCACATGCCTGTCTCTGGCTCGGGCCTCTGCTGCGCTTTCACCACCCCGAGTCTGTCAGGTCTGCAGCCTGGCATCACCGGCTTCTACTGCTATCAGTTTCTAAGAGCGGGATAAAATCTGGAGTGCCATATACCAGCACTCCTTTTTCTGTCGCTCTTTGGAAATTCAGCGTCAGCCAAACTGATTTTCTGAGTGGCCTCAAACAGGGGGAACAGTTCAGAAAGAATCTGCTGGAGAGAAAAATTTGTTTCCACTGACTTTGTGAATTTCACAGCAAGGTTCAAAGAGGTCCTGCCTGGCGCTGCTGCGCTGACACCTGAGCCTCTCAACAGAAGTGACATCAGTATTTTATGCTAAGCTATTTCCAGCTTGCTCACTGGCAACCCTCGGTCATTCCTCCCTCAAATGTTCAGCTCTGAGAGAACAAAGCCTCGTAACTCGGAGGATGTTGCAGTTCCTATCATGCAGTCTGGTGGTATTGTCTACCGGATGCATCACATCCTCCGTAATTAAACTGTCTCACACTGGGAGCGTTTTGACCTGTAGGAAATGAGGCTGAAACCAAAATCCCAGTTCCACTCCCACTTGATTCAGGCCTGACAAAACATTCAGTTGCTATTACCAAGGTTGAATCAATCTTTCTGAGCTGGGGAGGAAACCACGTTACACCCCGGATAATTAAAATGAGCTAAATTTACAGAAATTGGTACAAATATTCTCATGCTTGGCAGTGTCAGAGGGGCTTCTTCAGAACAAAATGTTCGGTGACAAGCAGACAGGTGTAATGAGAGATTGAGCCACTAGGCGGAGCCTGCCCTCAGCTCACCGTACACAGCCAGAAGCATCCATGTCATAGTGCTGCAACCTACCATCACAATCTCCTAGATGGGAGGTGGTGTTTCCATATTCCACATCTTGTTGAAAAGGCAGCCTGCAGTCACACAGAGATCACAGATCAACAGCAGGAAACATGTTATCACGCTGTCCTTAATCCACAATATACAGTTATGTGATCTCTTTTCTGTGTGATGGATGTTTTGAAGTCTTAAAATAACTCATTAATGTAAAAAATTGACTTTTCATATGAACATGTTCACATTTTCACTGCAAATTGCTTATAAATAAGAACATTTGTTGGTTGATAGTAATCAATTAAATTAATATGGCACATATTGATGTGTCATCCAGTGTAATGGTATACTCTATTGATCCCCACATTGATTTTTTTTTGCTTGCCACTCGTCAGTGAGGTCAGAGGTCAGGGTCATAGAGCCATGTGACCGTACAGGTGGTGATGGGAGCTGGAAGCAGGGATTGTGATACTACGGCGAATGTGTGAGTTTAATACAGATGCTAATTTTTTAATACTTACTGAATACTTAGAGGATACTAATGGCCGTTCTTTTGAAATTATTATCAAATGAAATATTAAACAGCCAACAGCAAATTATGCTAAATCAAACACAATACACCCACACATCTTTACAGGCTTAATTAGCTTACAAAATAAAATAAATAGGTAAACAAAATAAAAACAATATGACACTTTACATAACCATATACATTTTTCAGGTACTACATTTAAAATGTATGAAATTATTTTAAAGCTTTGCTTAAACTCCATAACTAAACTAAACTGACTGAACAAACAGAGGAGGGTCCGTTCATTGGTACAAATATAATACAAACGTATTATATTTGTGCAGATACACCAGATTTGGGTGATGTAACCATAGTTAATTTAGATTGTTTAATAGGTATATATAGGTATATGAGTAGTGAGTTCAGTCTATTGCTCAAGGATACCAATGACTTGACTTTTTTTACTATGTACATATGTATTTACTATCATTTTCTTCTCTATTTGTATTTGTTTGACTTCAACAACTGAGCTACTATGTCTACTACCCTGTCCTATGTACCACACCTTTATATATACAAATGTTGCAACTTCATCAAATGAAACTTTCTCCCCATACAGTGACTCGTCCTGAGTTTTTGAGAGAGCAGGTCTGCAGACTGCAGAGGTATGAAACTTTCACAGGCTGGTGTTTGTCTCTGTGAGTGTTTTCCTCACCGTGTGCCTGGTCTAAGGAAGGAGCAGGTGCTGCCTCTGGTCCAGCCACAGTATGGGTCCCTGGAGGCAAGACAACTCCTGCACACACACACACACACACACACACACACACACACACACACACACACACACACACACACACACACGCACCAATGGAAACGTAAAGTTAAGAAATGCTGACCTGATTCTCACAGCAGCAATTTTTGACCATTTTCCAAAGAAAAACTTCAGAGAGAAAGTCGCCTGTGAAACTTGGGAACAAGTTCTATAACCATGACTTTAGATTGGAAGTTAGCAAGCTTACTGTCGTGCTGCCAAGGGACCTACAGTAGTCAGGTATAGCGGCCCGTTATAACCCAAAATATTAAATGTTGTACGTCTCTATGGACTTGATTTATTTGTGATGCATTTAAGCAGTAAACAATTTGAGAATGTCACCTATGAAACTGGGGAGTAAGTATACAACTATGAGTTTAGCAGGGAAGTGCTGTCTAATAAGGTATGTAGGTATAGTGACCAGTGTTGCCACAGTTACTTTGAAACAGTAATCCGACTACTGACTACTGACTACTTCTTTAAAAAGTAACTTAGTTAAGTTACTGACTACTTGCTTTTAAAAGTAACTAAATTAGATTACTTTTAGTTACTTTCAGCAGATCCCCCGCCGACCCGGCCCGGCCCTATAACATGACAATGACTACCAGTTCTGCCAATACTCTCTTTATTGACACCAACATTTGCAAACATGTCCTTGAAATAGGCTTACTTGTTTTTTAAATGAAAAATAAATAAAAGACAGTCTTTCTTGACTTAACGTAAACATTTTTTAAAAAACTCTTACGTAATACATACTTACGTGATTTAGTAAAAGCTTTGTTTTACACATTAGACCTGTTGACTATATAGTACTGTAAGTCCCACCTGTGGTGATGTGGGCATTGGCCCGTGCTGTGCGGAGTATAGCCTAAAATAATTGTAAATGATCGTAATAACATTTATACCATGGATATTATTTGAAATTGAGGCTTGTAAGTCCCACAGCGTGGTGAGTGGGCATTTTCATGTTGTTTTCAGCACGTTGTCTGTATATGTTCCGGGACCTGTGCCCGTCTCGTCATCCCTGAGCTGTCATATGTACTTTGCGTTCCGGCACCTTATGATTTACAAATTAAGCACTGCCTAGGCCTAAATATAGATCTAACCTAACCCACGTTCCCCCGAAATGCAGAAATAGTAACGCACGGTGTTTTAGAAAAGTAACTTTAATCTGACTACTAGTTTTGGAATAGTAGTTGCGTTAGACTACTCGTTACTGAAAAAAGTAGTCCGACTACAGTAACGCGTTACTAAGTAGCGCGTTACCGGCAACACTGATAGTGACCCATTATAATCCTTAATATGAAATACTCTATGTCTCTGTGGACTTTGTGACGCATTTAAGCAATAAAACTTTGAGAAAGTCAGCTATTAAACCTGGGAACAAGTGCTATGAATTTAAAAGGGGCATTAGCTGCCTTACTGTCTTGCTGGCTAACACGGTAGCTACAATAGTTGGGTATATTTTGTAATGTGTTGCAGTAAAACGTAGAGAAAGTTACCTATTAAACTATGAATTTAGCAGGGAAGCTAGTTAGCTTACTCTTGCAGGCTAACAAGGTACCTACAGTAGTTAGGTGTATCGGTCCATTATGACCCTGAATATGAAGTATTGTATGTCACTATGGACTTGGAATTTTTTGTGAAAATGAAATGTAATATGTGGGAAACCTGTGAAATGTTAAATCCTCATCTGGCATTCATCTTCATATATGAAGAAGTATGTATCAAGTTGCTACTTGTTGTATCCAAGTGTGATATATGGCTGCTGTGGGAATCTTGTTCACAGTGTAGCGTTCAGCTTCAAAAGATCCGTCCCATATGTGCAGTAATAAACAAATGCCTTCTTGGTATTCATAATAAATCACAATCTTGAAGCCTCTTGTGTCAAGTTAAATAGTATTTCCCAGGGAAGCAAAATCTCCCAAAATAAATATTAAACCAAACAAGCAAGCTGTGGATTAACAAACAGACATGCAATTCTCCCCCTGCTCATTGAAACAAAAACAGATTTGCAAATCTTATTGGGATGACTGCAGTTACGGAGTGAGAAAGCCAAAAACAAATCAAAAGTTTGCCAGTAAGCCGTACCCTGGCTAGTGGCCACCAACCAGATTTAAACTGGTCTAATTGTCAGCCAAAGAACCAGCGAAGGGGAAGAAAAATCCTCATCGAGACAAAAAACAGGTGAGTGTGTCCGTGTCTCTTACTTCATGCAGCGTGAGTGCAGGTGGCAGCGAGATGTGGGCACTCGGACCAGACAGGAGGGGAAGGCCAGCAGCAGAGTGTGGCTGGACCGGTCCAGCGACAGAGACAAGAGCTGACGAGCCTGAGGAGAGTCCTCGCCACACCTGGAGACGGAGAGACGCAAGTGTGTGAAGACAGGAGCCAGCGGAGGCGGGTCAGTGTACTCTTTTTGGCCTCACATCAATCTGCGACAGGGTTAAAGGCCTCATCGGTTGGTACTTCAAGAGCTCTCATAGGAATGGTAACAAAATCCATACACTAGAGTTTCATCTAGGCCTGCCCCAGAGCCAGAGCTGTGTGGCTGAGGAAAAATAAACCCAAGAGTAACACAATGATCGAATAAAAAGACTGGATGACATCAAAACAGGAACAGTTTGAATAAATTCTGATCAATCCAGCAACAAACAAGGTGCTTATTTTCATCATTGAGTCAAATAGAGCGGAAACGTTTAGTTGGTCAATCAATAAGTCAGTCAACAGGCAACGATTTTGTTCATTTCTCAAGCTTAAATGCCAAATATTCTCTGGTTCCAGCCTGTAAAATGTGCACATTTGATCCTTTTCTTTGCTAAAAATGAGAGTTAACTGAATATATTTTGGTTTTTTGACTGCTGATCACATGAAACACACAGTATGTTTAACACTTTAAATCATTTTAAATCATTTTTCATTATTTTTGATCATTTGAAACAGTTACAGTCAACAGTTAACAGTCTTTAATATTGTATGTGAATATAACTGTAATGGATATGGCCAAATAAATAACTGAGTAGGCTTTTACTCCAAGCTGCACTTCAAAAAGGTGAAAATCAAATATTTAAAGTAAGTGTAATTGAAGACAGCTCTTGGCTGAAAAGCACTTCAGATCTCAAATGGAGGCAAACAACATGAGGCCTGATCCGCCCTGAGTGACAAGTCAAAATATATAATTTACTGGAGATCAAGGACAAATGTCGGTTTATCTGAGACCGCCGTGTCGGTGTTGTTTTTACAACATCATAATTACTGTTGCTCCGGGACCATCACTGAAACTGAGCAAAAAGCAACAAAGTCCAAATGAAGCGTGGAGGCCAGCGGGGTTTGTATAACATGTCACTTATTATTATATTGTTGACTTGTTATCTTTAGACTTAATTGACTTATTATTTACATTATAAGTTAATTACGGCTGGTAATGCTTTCACCTTCCGAGTCTGTGTGTGTGTGTGTGTGTGTGTTACACTGAAATAAGCGTGTACATGCAGGTTTTTTAAACACGGGTTAACCAGCTAATAATTGGCAATTAACTCTGTTCACATTGCCGGTGGAAGAGTTTGCCTCTCTGTTTTTTTCGGCCTGGTGTGCTGTAAAGACAAAAGCAGCAGGTCATATACCTCATCAGACTACATCCAGAAGACGTTACACTTGTTTTATAAAGTCTTAATCAATAATATTCTGAACCAGGCACATTGCTGTGGCAAGGAGTGAGACATCTCGCTTCTTTCTCTACCGATCAAACAGCTGACTAGGCTCAGACTGTATGGACGCCACAAACAGCGGTTACTTTTTTCTTATCTTTAACTTCAGTCTCTCTTTCAAACTCAGCGCTGACTGACAGAGATGGATGGAAAGATACTAACAAGCCGGCAGTCTTGACTTCAACACATGTCACAGCATCGTGTCGGAGGCGTTAAATACCTGTGACCACTGCAGAGTCAACTGACCCGGGAGGAAATCCCGATAATATACATTCACATTGAACACTAAAACCAGATGTTAGTGGGTTTAAGAGCAAATACAGTCATGAAACTTTACAGGTGTTTGGTTGAGATCAAAATGAAGGCCGAGTACAAACACTGTATAGGCGCAGTTAGAGCAAAGGGGGCCTCCCAAGTTGGGATCAAACAAACAAAACACTTGGTTAGGTTTAGGAAACAAAACTACGTTGTTAGGTTTAAGGAAACATCATGGTTTAGGTCAAACTAGACCCTTTCGCAACGATAAAAACATGCTTCTACAGCTAACGTCTCCCATGTTGGTATTGTTCTTGTCTTTTTCCCAAATTACTGAGCCACGATGTTACAAAAACGTGACTTTTCAGTTGCAGTGATGGCCCTCGAGCAAAATTAATTATGATGTTGTAGGAACAACACCAACACAAACGATATTAGATCGTGCCATATTTGTTGACTCCTACTCACTTCTCTGGGTTGAATCCTTCCACCTCCTCCAGAAACACGCTGCTGAGGGAGACAGAATCTCCACTGGGAACCATTAGAAACTTGAGGATGGTTCCTCGTGTCGAGCCCAGGAACAACACTGTGCGGTTCTTATGGGGGCCGGCTTCTGTGTCCACCACCATGGCTGTCAGCTGGTACCTAGAGAGACGGATACGTACATTAGATAGATAGTGAAAACGCTTGTTCCTGCACGGGCGCTGTTAAACAACTGAGTCAATACGCGTACCGTCCCATAGTCTTGACCACCCAGGGTCTGTGCCCCAGGAGTGGAACGGTCTCATCCATCAGTGGGTGGGTCTTCACAAAGTTCAGCACCTCGTCCGGCAGCGTGGTAGAGGTGCTAAATCTGGATCCCTGCACTGCACATCCCCCTGGTCTGCAGGAACGAGAGACAGAAAGTGAGGGTTGAAGATGAGATAGATAGAAGTCCGGGGAGAGGAAGAAGTAACGAGCCAGAGGAGTTTCTTTTTGCGGCTGCTGGAGGCCGTATTAGAATATTTGCTGAATAGTAGTGAAGTTGCTGTGTGATTGGCAGTTGGAGCTTATAGCAGAGGGAGTAAGTAGACTACTGTATATGTGAGACAGATGCTCAGGACAGCAGCACTGCAGCAAGATCTGCTCACATACACTTTGCATAACAATACCTCGGTTTAGGCACCGCTTCGTCCGGTACAGGAGTCCAAATAGACTCGGGGGATTTCTGCTCTTTAAACCGACCCTCGAAGACATGAGCGAGCTGCTGCATGTCAAACACACACACCGCAGAGCCGGGGATGCTGGCGGAGACACAGAAAAGAAGACAGTCGATGAGACAAAAATAGCACTTGCGTTTCTTTGTGTGTCTGCCTTGCGTGCGTCTCGTTACCTGTTTGGTGGCGTGGAGAAGAGACCGAGGATGACGTCTCGTCCCTGCATGTGGATGATGTCGCTCGTGGCGTGTAAGAGGTTGAAGTAGAAGTGCGAATCTCCCGGGACGGAGCAGTTGAGCCTCGCCTTCAGGAACGTGGTCCACTGTTTCTCGAGGACGCGCTGAGAGCCGCCCAGGTCTGCTTTGCACACACGAGCCACACGGGACACCATCACCTTTAACACAACGAGTTAGTTTAGGAAAATGGAGGGATGATAAGAGTAAAAGAAGAAGGAAAGAAAAAAAGAAAGAAAGAAGAAAGCACCTTCTCTAGATGATGAAACTCCATGGCCATCTCTCTGAAGAAGAAATAAATATGAGGCCCCCACTCCATGGAGCTCACAAAGTACGGCTCTGAAAAATAATATGAGAAAAACACTATTAGACAAGTACACACACACATACAGCGCAGCGGCGGCAAAGTGCCTCGGGCCAAACGCAACGCTCCACAGTCCCCGACACAGCGCCGTAATAACAGTCACATCAACATGGGCCGCTGCCGTCCGCCGGCCTCGCTCACTAAATATTCATGTCTTGTTTAATTTATCATCATGGACAAGAAGATCCAAAGTATTTATCATTTATTCATCCAGCGCTGTTCCAGCTTTGACCTGCCCCGACTTGTTTTGTTCTCCGTGGAAAAAACAGTGGCGGGGAACTGTTCAATCGAAGGCTCGTTAAAACCCTGAATCTGTGGAGTCCGACTAACCTCAATACATCACTCTGTCTGAGCGTGCTCCACTTATAATTAATCTATCAAATGTAGGCCTCATCATGTTTGGTTTCCCAGAATGTAGCCTTTTTATTATTTAGCAGCTCAAAATCATCTTATTCACCTCATGCAAAGACAGCTACTTCATTTCCTTTAAGTGAATTACTGAAGATAGCGGTAACAGCTTATGTTGTTTGCTTCTGGATCGTCTTATAAAAGGTGTCTGGCTCCGGAGGGTCATTTATACGTCTGTCTCTTAAAAGTACCTCTGAACCATTTGGAGTCGTGTTTGACTGTGCGGAGGGCGGGGCTGTCGCCGAGGCTGCGATAGATCACGGCGTCGATGGCCAGGAAGTCTGTCACAGTGCCGGTAAAGAGACTTCCATCTGAAGAGAGATGCACGGAAAGAGCAAAGGAGGAGATTAAGTAGAAGAGGGAAGATACAGATGGAGAGATAGCACAAGGTCAGGAAGATTAAAACCAAACAAGAAACGCAGCGAGAGGTCTGACTATAAATCATCTGTAAAGGTAAACACAAGGACACAGATGTTTCAGTTTCTGGAGCTGTAAACTTGAGTCTGATGTCTGCTAGACGCCGCGAATTCTTCATTACACGATACAGTACCTGCAAATAAAGCCACGTTGGCGTGGCGAGGATCATATGGGCAGCGTGCCATCCCACTGACAGGCTCTCCCACCATTTCTAGAGTGTCTCTCTGCAACGAGAACAAAAAAATGTATATAGATAAATAAACTGGCAGATACACAGAGAAGGACCAGACTGACGGATAGATGGATACTAACAGTGTAGTTGGCACAGAGCGGGTTGAAGGCGTTTGTTCCACATACAAACAGACCACCATGCTGGCTGAGCAGAACCTTGATGAAATTACGGCACTCTCCCTGAAAACACAACACAAAAAAACACACAAACACGAGAGGAAAAGATTTAAGAGAAGGAGAAAATCACAAGGTGCAGGGCGATGTTAAAAGGGCGGTTATGATCCAAAGCTAAACTCAAAACTACCAGTCGGAGGGATAAGACTGCCAGCGTGAAGTATGAAAAATGCAGCTTAAAACAATCCTTAGAGGAAATAACACCCTCGACCACATTCCATCTGGAGGAACAACAGGACTTGGACTTTATAGCTGTCTTCAAAGCGGAGGCTGTTGATTGAGCTGAAATTTACAGCTGCCACCACTTGATGACATTGTTCAGACCCTCAGTTCCTTTGCTGTAACATTTTACACATTATGGGATGTCACTGGGAAGAAAATGATGGATGGAACGTCAATGATGTCCTGATATAGCAGGAAAAGCACAGCTGGAGGTAGCTAAGAAATAGTTTGACGTGGGAGATATGCTGCTTTCCTTTTGTAATTAGAGTTAGATGAGAAAGATTGATGCTACTTTCATGATTGTTTGCTAAATTTGTTCAGGGCCAGCAGCCAGTTAGCTTAGCTTAGCACAAAGACTGGAAAAAAGGGGGGAAACTGCTAGCCTGGAACCAGGAGTAAAACGTTAGACGATAAACAAACTAAACTGCAGTTGTATGACTTCAACATCACCGACACTAGGCCTCCTGCTACGCTATAGTATACACACTTTACTACAAATTGATCAATCATTCCTCTATATGTTGTTGGGGCCAGCAGCTGCTTAGCTTAGCTTAGCTTAGCACAAAGACTGGAAATGGCAGGGAAACAGCTAGCCTGGATCCACCAAAAAGTAACATAACATACTGTACTTTTAAAGTGCACTAATTAACACATTATATTTAATTTGTTTATTTGATGAATTAAGCAAGATATAGGCGAACATGTTAATTAGTAAAGTTTTAGTGTCGGCTGGCTTGGCTCCTTCCAAAAGTAATAAAATATGCCAAGCAGCGCTCACCAGTTAACATAAATATATGTCATTTGCTTATGCAAAGTTATCACATGTTAATTAGAAAGTGTTGGAGGTGATGATAGGTGGCCTAGAGCCAGCTGAGTTGTTTTTAGTCGCTAAGCTAACGTCAGATGCAAGGGTGGTATCAATTTCCTTTTCTATCCCTCGGCATGAAAGAGAGTATTTCCCAAAAGCTATTAATAATGGATACATTTCATTCAGTACAGTTCCAGGTGATCCCGGCTGACTGGCACGAGATGAGAAACACTGATACCAGTTTAATGTTTGTATGCTAAATATGGAGCTGGCAGCTAGTGAGCACAGTTAGCACAAAGACTGGAAATGGAGGGAAACGGCTAGCCAAGCAGCACTTCTGAAAGCTCACTAATTAACACTTTATGCATCATATTTGTTAATTTGATTGAACTAACAAGATATAACACGTTAATGAGGCGAGTGAGTTTTAGAAGTGTTGATAGGCAGAGCCAGGTTAGCTGTTCTCAGCCTTTAAGCTAAATAACCTCACAGCTGCTGGCGTCAGCTAGTTCCTGCACAGACGTGAGCGTGGTATCAATTATCTTTTCTAACTCTAGGCCAGAAAGCATATGAGAGTATTTCCCAAAAACTATTTACAATGTAGTGTAGAGTATAATAGAATAGTAGTTCCAGTTAATTTCCAGGTATTTCTGGCTCAGGTTACTGGCTCACAGATCCATCGCTAATGTCATTATTTCCACCTGTGCCTTCCTTCGTATGACATTTCAAAATGTCTGCTGTGAAAAAAGGGGCTATTCTTGGACTGCAATAACTTCAGCTAAGTGATTCTGCACACTTACCTATAGATGCTATGACACTGAAGAGCATTAGGACCGGTCTGTTAACCATTATGTCAGATGATTCACAGTTGCATCAGTAGCACGATAATTTATCATCTTTCTGTCTTTTTGTCTTCTTCCTCTCATGCTCTCGCCACCTCTTTACCTTGGGCCATTCTTCCTCCACCTGTCTGCTTTTTAACATAAATCTCAGCTTTAATCCCTCTCAGTGCCCCTACATATTTTTCTTCCTTCGTCTGTGTTCTCTGATGCAACACATCTTCTCCTTTTGTTGTCTTCTCACCTCTTTCTCTGCTGTCGTCCTTCCCCAGTCCTCCTCCGCCCACACACATCCCATCCCCACCTATAGCTCCCTTCTTCAACTGATTTCAATTACTGTTTCCTTTCCTGAGGCTGTGTCACTCTCTCTGCTCAGTTTGCTCTATAATGTTTCCTATCCTGTGTTGCCTCTTCTTCTTTCTCCGCCAGTTCCACCCACATTGGATTCTGCCGGCGGCACTGCTACATTTATACAATAAAGCTTATATTTTTAGGATTTTAGGGTAAACCCTGTCAATCAAACGAACGTCCCATCAAAATTCTTTCTTTTTTTGATCACATTCCCTTCATATCTCAGAAAACTGTCAACTATCACTCTGTACACACACATAATTGTTCCACTTTCTAGTCGTCCCCACAGGCTACAAACCAGATATACGAAGAAAACCGGCACAATGCCGGTGTGCAAGAAGATGGCTTTCATGCTCTGTGGACATCTTTTTTTCGGGCCCAGGTAACGTTTCACTGAGCTAGCGTGATTAAGTGATGCTGATTCTGTATCAACAAGATCAAATTTGTGTAAATACCGTATGCAGGTGCACCCAGAGGAAATAAGGTTTCTCCAACAGCTGTTGTGTCTGTCCATGCGTGTGATAGCGTAGATAGTGTTGAAGCATGTGAGAGTGGTTCTCAAAGTCAGAGCGTTGTGCATGAGCACTGTACCTCGTGTTTGCCCTTCATCCTGCACACTCGGATGTCGTTTTTATTGGATTCCCACGTCCGTTTCTGCCGAAGGAACGAGCCACAGTCAGGATATATTTGATACGAGTGTGTGTGTGTGTGCGTGTGGCGTTATTGGTTTTAAGTGCATCTTTGGTTTTGTGTGTGTGCAAGAAAATGAGTCTTACCTTGCTGTAGAACATCTCATCACCCGCCATGTTATCCAGCTCCACTCTGTACAAGTCATCTCTACGAAACACGCAACACAACGAATCAGTGCCAATATTAGTGTATTCATAAGGTATTCATTTTTGTGTATTTCCTTTAATTAATTTAAGAATAAAACTGATTTACAAAACATCTTATTTCAGTAAGTGAGTGCTATCAGAGTTACAGCAGCTGACATTAAAACTCATTTGGCACAAATCTGATGATCTGTGTAGCACAACACAGTGGCCTGCTTCGTAAATGGTTGAATGAGAGTACTCTTGTTGTTGTTGTTGCCTGAGGGGAAAAAAAACGTTATCAGCGCAGCTTTTCTGCCACCTGTTTGTGTTTTTAAAATCTGTTCTAGTCAAACAGGCAAAAAAAAATTCAAACTGTTGGAAATGTTTAATCTAAATTAGGTCGATTATATTATTTATTTGTGTAATCCAAAAAACTAGGGAGCGGATTTCCACAAAACTTGGATGGAGGATGGGTCTCACATAAAGGGACGGATTCCAGGACAGAGTTTCCCACAGGTATGTGATGGACAAGGTCAATAATAAACAAACAAATGTTTATGAATAGCTCTTTTTTGGCCTATAGGGTGCTGGTAATATACAGTTTATTATGTTAACCCTATACAGCTGTAGGGTGAGGAGGTAAGCTCAGCAGTCTTTGGCTCTGTCACAAATCAAGAGGTCTCGCCCAGGTTGGCTCAACATCAACTCAAAACACCTGACCTGTAGTCGTTGACGTAGCCAAAGTTGTTCATTAATCACTTGCCTTTTTGGATTTGTCAGGAGTTGTTAATTCCTTTTTCACTTCAACAAAATATACGCATATACTGTATTATCATCATACTTTTAATAACCTTTACAGAAAATGAATTTCTGAGTAAAATGAAACTAAATTTCGGGAAACAGTGCCAGAACTGTGAGAAGTTTTTCAACATTTTCCTTAAATTCTCAGGGAATAATGCATGAATCTTGATGAAATTGGATTAGACTTGATTGAATTAAAAGGGACTTGGCGGAGGTTTGCTCTCTACTCTCTTTCTGCATGAGGAACAGTAGTCTAGGTTCTTTGCCTCTCTTTTCACGTGGTGGCTGTACATATTTATTAGGATGTATATGAGCCTTTTATTGACATTATTATCCACATTATATGTATCACACGAGAGTTTTGATGTAAACTACGTAAGTGAGCACTTCAGCTGTCATCAGGGAGGCAAATATGTTTCCTGCAGCACCGGAGTCGTCTCTGGGGACCAGTATTAGACTACTGCTGGTGTGAAAAGCAATTCTCATTTTCTATATATGCACAAAAATAATGTGAACAAACGGCTCTCACTTGACATTTAACAAGAAACTGAATGTCCTCTGCAGAGTGACAGCAGATGGAAGCCGCGGCATCAAATGGAAGTGAAAGGATATTAATGCGAGAGCGTCAGTAACACACGGTTGGAGGCGGTTGCCGTTGGTTACCTGGCTCCTATGTAGAGCGTGCGGTTGACTTGGAGGACCGTCTGGATGTGCAGCTCCTGTCTCTGAGCTGAACGATGAGCTCTGCCCAGGAACACCGGATACCTCCGCACAACTGACACGAACACAACAGACAGAGAAACTGAAACAAGCGAGAAATGAAGTGCCTTGCTCAAGGATACCCTGACAGTTGATGACAGAGAGACTACTCTTCCCGAATACAGTATATTTACCCAGAGAGCTCAGGCGGGCGGTAAAACAGATTCTCTAACCTTCACTTTAATAGTGTCTTCAGTCATCCTTGATGTTTTTGTTTGGGAAAACAAAGATAATGGGCAGAGACGAATGGTGTAGCAGTTACACACCGAAACACTTTTATCCTCTTAGTGTTATTTCTT
Organism: Pagrus major; assembly: GCF_040436345.1. NCBI lineage: Eukaryota > Metazoa > Chordata > Actinopteri > Spariformes > Sparidae > Pagrus > Pagrus major. Next base: position 26,277,016 of record NC_133235.1, read on the forward strand.
TTTATGCTTTTGTTGATGCATGCAGCTCCGTAATGAGAAAAACTGCGTGCAATCATTATTGTTCCGTGTAAAAGACCATCGCCTCCCTCCCCTTTCCTAAATTTCAGATAAATGAGAGTGTACGGGCGAGGTGCGGCGAGAAAGCGCTGCTATCCGACTCTGAGAAAGTTTCCAAGAGGAGGAGGAGGACGGTCTCCACAGGGAGCCCTCATCATCGGGAGACAGATTGGGAAAACGTCTCATTGTCCTTGACTGCAGGGGAGGGAGGGAGGACGTAGCGATCCATCTCCACCTGTCTCCTCCCCTTCTCTCCTCCACCCCTCAGCCTTCTCTCTTGTCATCTGTATCACCCCATCCAATCTAATTGTCGACCACTTTTTCATCTTCCTGCACCTCTCAACATCTATAACCATCATTTCTTTCTCTGTCTTCCCGTCTCTCCGTCTCTATATCTTCCTCCCTCATGTTTAGTAATCTTCTACGCTGCCACTGAGGGACGGAGTGGAGTCTCTTTGAATTTATCTGTATGCCTGGGTAGCTTTAAAGCAGTTCCACACCAAGGCTCTGGCCCTTGACCCCTGATTTCCACATCCACCACGGAGTCATTCATCAATGCTGCGCACACACACACACACACACACACAGCGGGAAGGAAACATACCCTCTACGGGGACGTAGCTGAGAGGACTGGGTTCCTCGGGGAATGAGCCATCAGCCAGTTGAAGCAGCAGGAGGAGAAATGCGAGGGGAGGAGCCACGGTCCCCATGGCAGCAACACACATGCACTGTTAACAGAAAGAGAGGGAGGGAGGGAGGGAGGGGGGAGGAAAAATTCATTGTTGTGCACTCAATATTTTTTTCATGTGTGTGCGTGTATTGACATTTTGACAGAGATTCAACAGGTCTGTGTGTGTGTATGAGTGTGGACGGGTCACAAGTGCTGCAGGGTGACTGCTGTCAGCAACCTGTCTTCAGCAGGGAGCTAATGTGTTTCCATTGTCTGCTAGGAGGTGTAATGGGGATCTATTGTCACAAATGTCACTCCATTGTCAAACAGTCTGAATCGAAGGAGATTCTCACAGCCATAAAACGCACCGAGAGACAAAACATTCGCAGGATTACAAAGCCACTTCGGGGTGGTAATGTTCCTTTCAGTGAATGCGCTTCTGTGCCGACATATGGAGGCTATATTACTGGTAATTAGTGACGAAGAAAGAAGTAGCTGGTCTTTATGTATCAGAGAGTGACAGTGGAAAAGGGAGAGATGAAGGGAGTGACTCGGGCAAGCTGGACAATGTCTTTCTTAAAGGTCAGAAGTCAATAATCCCCTAAATCAAGGGAAGGGAACAGATCTTGGTCTTTAAAAAGCTAAAAGGCCACAAAAGGGTCATTCTGTGCAAGATATGTGCGCACACACACACACACACACACACACACACACACACGCACACACACACACAGACACACACACACACACAAAAGAAGACTAAGAGCCTACAGCCATGCCAGTGGCGTGAAGCTGTACTCAGACACAGCAGTGCTTGGAGCTATATGCTACCGTCAGCATGCTAACTAGCTCACAATGTAAACATGCTGATGTTGAGCAGGTGTCCTGTTTACCATTTTCAGCATCTCAGGATGTTGAGTGTGAAGTCAGTGTGGATGAATTACATAGCACCATGTGTGATTTATTACAAGAGACAGAAAAACCCATTTTAAATGCATTAGATTTATGTATACTTGAATAATAAACACTTGAATAAACACATTATGATTATGCTGAAGTCCCCCTCAACTTTATGTATTTAATTTTTACACGCTGACTCAACATGATGGAAGAATTTTGCATAAAATGTGACCCTTTACATTTAACTTGTGTCATAAAATTAAATGAAACATTTTCAAGGGGCTTTATGTAACAATTTGTGGCAATTTACATGTATTAATCCCTTTTTTATTGGCCATATGTGAACGGCTTGTAACGTGACGTGAAAAATTAGACCTTCCCCGTCTCTCTCGGTCGCCTTTACAAGCCTGCGGATGATTTGCTGGAGTTGTTTTAAAGCTGGATTTCTTTGGAAAAGAAGGGTCGAATTTTTTGGTGACAATCCAAAGCACGTTCATCAGTGCCTCGCTCTGATGCCTCCGCTCACAGGAGAGTAACAGTAGCTAATGTTCGTTTGGAAATGGAGTCCGCTAACAAAACTAATGACCGGCTTCCAGCACTTCCAGCACAGCACAGACATTTCACAGAGCCTCTTTAAAGTCGATGTTCTGGGCCTAACTTTTGGGGTGTATTTGGTCAAAGTATTGGACTAATTCACATTTTGACACGATGGTGGCATAACGGGGACAGTCAGGGGATCACCAAAGTGCAGGATTTGTCCTCTGGAGACCATGAATTGTACAAAATGTAACAGCAGTTGTTGAAACATTTCAGTCTGGACCAAAGTGACGGACTGACCGACCAACTGCACGACTAAAAACCAAGATAAAGGGGTCAAACAGTCAAAAACAAGCCCTCATGCTGTACATCAGCATCTCTCTCGCCTATAAAACCAGGACAGCGGAATAACACTGCTGCACATAAGTTACTACCAGTCATAAATTGTGGCAGCCACACCATCAAACACATGTTTAAATGTAGAAGCTTTTCTGTGCATTTACTCAAAACGCCTGTGGCTCAGCCTCACAGCTTGGCAGAGCGAGCGGTCTTTGATGTGAGAAGACTTTGAAAAAGAAGAGAAGATTTAAAGAGCAAGACGAGACAAATGAGGAGAATGAAAAAGGGCGGAGTACTCGGGGGTTTTTTTTGGCTTGGTTTTGCTGCGAGCGTTGCTGAAATCCTGGAAAACGCGGAGTGTGATGAAGCACAAATGAAAAGACGGGTCAGAAATTGAAGGAAAAAGGTGTGCGCTGCCGTTCCCATCAAATCAAGCTGAATACCATGTTTCCCCCAACCCCCGCTCACTTCCTTTCATCCTCTGTCTCTCTCCCTCCATCACCCACCTCCTCCCTTCATTTCTCTTTCTTTATATCTCTCGGCCTGTCTGTTCCAGGACAAAAACCCTGCGACTGTTTTCAAAGATAGAGCTCCCAGGTAGGGAGGTAGATGTAGTTGCTAAGGTGATGACAACTGCACATTTGAAGCACACAAATGCATCCAGGTGTACGGGCGCACACTCGTATATCCATAAGCACATTCACCTGTGTTGCCAACACTTCAGACCGTGCATGCGTTTGACTGATGTGCTGTTTGAAGACATCAGTGAGGCGGTGTGGGCTACATACTATACACCAGGGGCCACTTCAAATGAAATTCTAGCTCAGAGATTGCAGGTTTGACATCTTTAAGCCCTCTCCTCATCAGAAGCATCGGAGGAGCCCTGGAGGGGAGGCGGAGAGGCTTGTTTTGGTCTGAGTCTCCATTGGGATTCCCTGAACTAGAACTGATTGAGCCAGGTTTAGAGGTTTAGGGTCAGCCTCATTTCATTACAGCCGTTTCATGAGAGGGATCCAAATTTGATGCTTAAACCCGAAATGAAATTCTGTTTTCTTGTGTCTGGACTGAGGGATGGATGGATGGAATTAAATGAAACGTGTGTTACAGTGAGATTAGGCTCATGTGGTTACAGACCAGCTTTTCACATTAACCCGCTGCCACTGACAGATGCAGTTTGCTTCTTCACTCATAACTCAGCCCTGACTATCATTAATTCTGATGCCCTTTGTGTGATAAATGTCTCTAAATCTGCTTGGGAATGATAGGAGAAAGACATCTGTGATATCTCAGAATTTGCCTTAAAATAATCCAGTTTTTAATTTTCCTGCAGTACAAAGTAATCCAGTTATATTTGTCCGTACTTCTATGGCAAATTGCCAAAACTCAACAAAAATAGACTTAAAAAGCTGCTGTGGGAGTCAGTAGTAAGTCAGAAATAATCATCAGTGTCGAAATCCATTTTCATACAAACTTTTTCCATCACTATCTAATATGTTTGACATTTCTAAGGCTTAAAATGTCCCTTCAATTGCTTCGTATATTCCTGAAACACTGACGCTCCCCTCTATCCATTTATATACAGTATGTGTGACTCATACTTTCTGAGATCATCATAATTTCATAACCAGGCTTTGAAATTATAGCAAAACGATGTTCCCTGTGAGTCAGAACTTCCCTGAAAATCATCGCATTTTCAAGTTTTCTTAAGTAACAACAACTGATTGGATTTTTAAGCATCCCAACTCATTCTGGCTTTAGAAAGCATCGTTGTTTACTTTCAGAGAAAGTTGGCAGTGAGAAGAAAGCACTCCTCGGCCAACTACCTGGGTATATTACACACCTTCTTAATTATAGATCAAGTAAGCACTGCACTATACTGACACTGACTTTTGAATCGTATGCTCCACACTTATATAAACACTTGTATAAAAACCTGCTTGCAAGGCTGGACATCCCTTTTACTCAGTTTAAGACCCAAGTATCCAACACTTTATATCACGGTATTGTCCTGCCTAAATAATGCAATAGATGATATGATCATCTCTTGCTCGCTCGCATGTCAAGCCAAGCGAACACACAACGTGTCGCCTCATTTAAATCCCTTGGCTCTCCTCTGTCTCCCGCTTTGAAACTGAAATATTGCATTTAATGTTAAATGTATGTGAAAACGCTGCGTGCATGCTGCTACATCACACCAATTCCCCTGTAGTAATCTGCCACGACTGCTCCACGCTCCAGCTCTCACTTTTAAAAAATAAAAGCCTGAAGATGCCTTAAAAGAAGTTCGATTTTCGATATTGTGTAAAAATGATGCATATATCGCGATATTCAATAATAACTAAAACTGCCCCAAGCCCAATATGTATGTATTACTTATACTAATACAAATGTTAGGGTTTTTTTTCTTGCTTTTATTGTCCTATATACATATGGTACCCATGAAAAACAGAGTAACTGCTCTCACTGGGCCACGCTGCACGTTATAAATAAAGGTTAAATGACAAAAATAACACTGGCCAGCTGTGTCGTCATACATGCAATAACTCTGCTGAAAGCCTGCAAGTAAAGAGAGAAAAAAAGGGACCAGAAAGCCTGGGGTTCAGCATTGGACATCCCTCTTTCCTTCCTCTTTAAAGCAACCTGCACACGCTACATACCAAAACCCTGCGGCCAATCATTGATGGAGCCTCCTCATTAGACTGTGTATTGATTAAGGTTATTGATCCCTAAGATAAACCATCAGATCTTGGCCAAGGCCGGCATATTAGAGCTCTGCTGCTAGCCAGCGCCATGACAAGGGCAGTATTTTTACCGCTCTGGGCTATAAAAAGAGGTCCGGGGCAGAGCTTTGACATTCGTTTATCAAGGTTTCTGATTTTTTTTCCCCTGCTGAGCCGAAAGACATAAGAGAGAGATGAAGGATGAAAGACAGAGATGGTTTGAGCAGCAGACAAAAAAAACAAAAAAGAAAAAGAAAAAACTGCCTGCTACAGCCTTCCAGCTCATCAAGATATAAAAAACAGACCGCTGGTGACAGAATGAGTATCAGCAAATCAAGGGAAGAGAGACGAGTCGTGTGGAAAGAAGAAAGGGCTGTTATGCTATTTGTGTCAGATCATGTTGGCGTGATAGGATTAAATGGTGTGACACTGACACGGTTATCATGGGATGCATGTAATGATGGCGACAAGCCACACGGTGTAATCTACCCTCATCAGGCGAGCCCATTAGCAAATCACCTGCTAACACTCACATCATTAACCAATCAGCAGGTCATCTGAAGACGCATAATCACCTGATTTCTCCTCTTATCAGTCCGTCCATATGTTTTAGTCCTCATCAGCTGGGACTGAGCTCCATTTCATAAAGTCTTTGCCTTGTGCTCACCTGCCTCGTCTGATTGGACGGGACTCGCAGGGGGCCAGAGGCACGCTGGGAACGTCTACACAACCCCAGAGAGTGTGTCAACAAGCAACATGAAATATATCTATGTAATGATTATCTTTCTAATATTTACCCATGATCCCATCCTAAAACGCCTCTGTGGCCTTTGGTGTATGCCGGATGTGCTCATATTTGCACAGGGCATCTCAACTATTAAAGCTGCTGAGCGAGATCGATGCGCTCGCATGCTGCCACACAGAGACAGAATAAGAAGCACCATCCCCTCCACGCAGTGAGGAGCGTTCACTGACCATGAGGAAGGAATAACAACAAAACAAAAAAAGCTTAAGCTGTCTGTCTGTGGTCCACAGCCAACCAAACCCAACCTCACTGCTGCTGCTGCTGCTGCTGCAAGCACTGATGTCGGGCTGCTTGAGCCCTGACCCGTGCTGCACCCGACCACGCTACCACAGCCATTAATTAATCCTTGGATATGTGTGTGTACGCACGTGTGTGAATCTAAACGCATCTCTCTGTGGCGTTGACATTCAGCTCGTCACTGTATCTGAACTCTGTTGTTGTGATTGGGTCCACGGGCAAAAAAAATCTCTCTCTCTCTCTGTGTGTTTTCTCCCTCTGTCTCTCTCTCTCTCTCTCTCTCTTCAGCTGCTGCAGCCACTCCACTCTGTGCCTTTGTTACCGTAGCAACCAATAGCAAAACTAGGCAGAGATGTTGTATTGCAGTAGATGTAAAAAAAAAAAAAAAAAAAAAGCGAGGAGGGAGGGTTTCGCCCTCTAAACATACACATGAGCACATACGTGTGAGCGTAAACACACACACAGGCATACACACACTGATGCTTAATCATGAATTCATGATCATATGAGCCTGCACGAACATGGACACCGATATAGAGAGGTGGGGGTCCCCTCTGTCTCAGCGAGGAGGGGGATGGGGGAGCTGCAAGCATTTTGTCTCCACATTATCCACACACACACACACACACCGGCAGTGCAGCTCATTTGAAATCAATAGGTCGACAATGGAGGATATTCATTGAAAACACAACCATGCATTTATTATTACACCTTCACTTGGAAAAAGATGCTCACTGCCAAGCCTTTCTGTTTTTTTTTCATGGGGTTTCCCCTTCCAAGATGTAATATTTCAGGCTGAATGAGCCAGCTGGGCGGTCACTGCTCCTTGTTTATGTAAAAACATTAAAAAGAACAACTTTACAGGACATAAAGGTGAGCGGCGCTGCCACAAAAAGGAAGTATTTCAGAGCTTGTCGTGTATGAAAGCTGCGAGACCGCCTCTAATTATGGCAGGTTACAATAAACACAAAGAAGGATCAAGACAGTCGGATTCAAAAGTGTGAAAAAATAAATTATATGTCAGCACGAAGACTCGGCCCGAACAGAATCCTTTACATCCTCGTTCCATTTGCTCCTTGAGGAGAGTATGCAGGTTAAAGCCCGGAATAAAGTAAGAGGGCCTGCGGGTAGAAACACAGACACGGGCTAAACTGGGAGAAGTGGGTCACCTTCACACTTCAGCTCTCCACCCTACAGCTTCGTTAATAGACTTAAAAGAGATTTCCACTGCAAATGGAAAGGGCGTTAACAAAACGCATCCGTCGGAGATTTCACAGTGTTTTTCTGACTGTGGTACATCGCTGATTCCTGATAACATCAACGCAGTGAAGTTCAGATAAACATTATATGACTCCACACAATAGCTGGCCCGTCAACAACAGCAGGAGATGCATCAGTAACAGATGTTACTCTCTCGCCTCGAGCTTTAACACAAAGTTGCTGAGAGCTCAGAAGTTAAAGCATCCGATCGATGTGATACCCACATCACTCCTATCAAATCTACTTCACACTCTGAAACTCTGCCATGAAGAGAGTACAATCCAGCTATAGGCTTTTATGTACCAAGGTGCATTTCACACAAAACAAGTGTAGAAAGACTAAATATTTTCACGCGTTTCACAGATAACACACTGAAACACACAGCATCAAAATGAACAGAGCATCTGTGACGACACCTGCAGGGATGTTTTGAAGCCTGGATTCGGGAATTGTTCCGTGGTGTCACATCCCTTTTTTTGTTTTTTTTGAAGAAACTGTAAGACGATTGGCTGAAAAAGTGAAATTAGAAATTAAATATGTGCTGCGTTTCTATTTTAGGATACAAGTTGGGAATACTCGCACTCACTGCAGTAAAGAGATTCTGGAGAAATATTAGCACTTTCACGCTGCTTTCTGGTTTGATGGCCGTTTGATTGAAAATGTACGACTAACACATGGATCTTAATAATCCAGAGGGGTAAAAGCTCAAATTTTAAGATCGGTGTAATAGCTGGGCAACCCAGAATACCAGTATTTAGTACTGACAGTGTTATAGAGTTAAATGAGAAGATTGATACCACTCTCTATCTGTTCATTAAATATGAAGCTACTGCCAGCAGCCAGTTAGCTTTGATTAGTGTTGAGCAGCAGTGTCCAATATTTTTGACTTGGAGGGCCGAAACTGAAACTAACTAAAAGCAAACACATATTGTATTGTATTGTATTGTATTGTAATGTGAAGATGCTGAATGGTGCTATAGGATCCCATGTTACCATGATTGAATGACTTCCTGTGCAAAGTGCCACTCTGCCTGCCATGCTCAGATTATGAAACATTAATAATTAGTCACCCTACATATTTAAAGAGCATTTTACCTCATAGAAAAAATGAAAACAACATAAATTAAACATTTTGTCGTCATCTGGAAGGCAAAATACAACCTTATGGTACCTGCCCATCTCTGTTGACAAGAATGTCAACAGAGAGAAAGAGCTAGATGAGCTCTGAAGATTAAAAAAATAATCCACCTGGCAGAAAAGTAAAGTGTAAAAATGACGACTCAAGGTTATGTACCGGTCCATTTCTTGACTTAGAGCAGTGACTTCATGGAGTTTCTGCTGGTTGACTGGCAACAACTCCCAGCCAATGAAATGGTTCAGCACACAGCCCCTGTAAAACCTGAGAGTTCACGTCTTTACACCTCAGTTTTAAAACAGACAAGACGTGACGTGTTAATTAGTGAGTTTCAGAGGTGTTAGGTGGGTTATTTTTTAACCTTTTGGCAGAGCCATGCTAACTGTTCCCTGTGCTTCCTGTCTTTGTGCTAAGCAAAGCTAACTCGCTAATGGCTGAAGCTTCATATTAACATACAAACACGAGCGTGGTATCAGCTTCTCATCTGACTCTGCTGGAAAATGAATGAGCATACTTCCGTTTAAACGTTTAAGACAGATTATGATCATTTTCAGGTTCATGATTTTATACTGGGTTACTACTAGAATACGTTGACATGCTCTAATTCTCAAAATACGCATCATTTTTGCTGCATGGTCCTGTGCTCTGTTTTGGCTCCCGTCTCTTTAAGGCCCCCCCTCCCGAATACCCAGTCTGCTCTGATTGGTCAGCTCACACACGACTGAGCCAGCACCGCTAACAACAACAGAGCAGCCACTTGGCATGGCATGTTGACATAGTGTGATGTCACAAAGTTACTGACTTAAAGGCGGGACTACTGACGAGGCGTTTCAGGAGCAGTGATTTCTGTAGGAGAGAGGAGCTTCTGTTGGTCCAGCTTTGGTGTTTTAAACTTTCACGATCTTTTACATGCACAAGAACCTACACAGAACATAGAAGGAAAGAAAAAAAATGAAAAAGTATAATAGGTCACCTTTAATTTAATAGTCATTGTACTTTTTAAAGGTTAGCTGACCGGCCCAGTTGGTAGACATTTCCCTCACATTGCAGTAATGATGTGATATTATGAATTACATATGTGCCAGTATTGCCGGCTGGGAGCGTCAGAGCTTGATTCAAATTCAAAATGGTTGCCGTGGGAATAATTATTAGTGGTATTAAAAAATGTCCCAGAACAGGTTGCAGCGTTGGTCCAACCACATGGTGTCAAACAGGTCCGACTGAAGAGAAATGAACACACAGATTTCTATTCAGATAGCCAGATCTGGTCACATGCAAACACAAGGAAGAGCAAATGTGATTTTGGCACATACTCACTCATGCATTCATGCACGCACACACACAATCATGCTCACTTCAGCAGCGGTATCACTGTGTCATGTCTTTATCTTATCGAGGTGGAGGCGATATTCCCTCAAGTGGCTGCCTGTCTCATAAGAGCAGGTCTAATCAGAGTTAAGGGAATCTGCCTTTTGCTGTTAAATATCCCAAAATACTATTCAATCTACAGGGTCATTTATATGCTAATGCAAAGGTTACCTCTGCATAGGCCTTTTTGACGCAGGCTGCGTGCTGCCTGTTAGGTTATGTGTGCACGTACGAAAGAGGAATAAAAAGACAGAAGGAAGAGAGAGATTGTGAACGGAAGAGAGAGAGATGAAAAGAGAAGATGGGAGTGAAGAGAGAGAAGAGAGAAGATACAGAGGCAGAGAGAGAAGGGAGATATTCCCCTGGGAGAGTGCCATAGGTAATTAAAATAGGATGGACAGAGCTGGAGTCTAGCCAGAGAGAGCTCCATCTCCCCTCAGACTTCTTCTCCAATCAGGCCTTCTGCCTAAAGCCAAATTGCTGCTAGTGACAGACACACAGTAGCCTATACGGATGCAGTAAGTTATCAGCTTATGGATAATGGACATGTACATACAGCGGGATAAACACGCAGCCTCAGAAATACAGGTGCAAAGCAATCAAACACTTGCAAATGACAAAATATGTGGGCGACAGAACAGGCGATGTGTTCGACTTCTGGTGCTGCACTGAGACATGAAAACAACACACACACACACGCACACACACATGCACGATCACGGTGCTGTACAAAGCTGCAGCAAGGGCAAACGTTACTAACCAGAGTTTGACTGCAGTAAGCACATATACATTCACTGCACAGCTCCGAGCTGGAGGCGAGCACATGAGTATGCAGTGCACGCACTCAGACACACGCTATGAGCACAGAGTCGAACGCACGCACACTCCGATGAAGATGAAGATAATTACACAACAGTCGCACCGGTTTTTCATCTGTGAATCTGACCTGTTTTAGAGGCTGTTTTTGCTCTTTACTGTGAAAGGAAGTCCATGACATCCGTCTCTGGGGAGCGTCTTTTCTTCTGCTTAAAGCGAACCATTGTGATTTTCTAATACACAGTAGAAATTGGTGTTTTCGTCCTCATAAACACATTGTGATATCAGCCTTTTCTTTTGTTATATTTCTGGTTTCTTTGCTTTCTATGTTTTTACTGACCACAGCCCCAAACATCTCCCTGCCTTTCATTTCTCTACTTCAACAATGACTATGCTAAACAGGCTGTGCTAATGTCTCAACGTGGCAGCCATTACCATATATCTCATACGCTTTTAGTGGCTTCTCTTATGCTGGCGTAGAAGGAGGCTGAAAGGTAGCTCATATTCTCGTCGTGTTGTTCTTTGTGCGCTGTGATCACCGGTAAGGGTAAATATAGCTCTTTTGGCAGAAGCCCACTAAGAGGATCACAGCTCACAATAGGTGGTCCACACACAACAGACATCAAAATGCCAAAGAACCTGCTCGTGGATTGACGTGTGCACACGTGCACGCGCGCACAGCGGCGTAAACACCCAAACGCAGCGACAAAAACCCCTCCCCTGAGAGCTTTCGCCCCTCCTCGCAGGTGTGATTGTGTTTTCTGCTCCTCTCCTCTCAGTTGTGCCCGGGCCCCAGATGAAAAGACGTAATTAAAAGAGAAAAGTTGTGTTTGTTGCAAAAGGAGGGATGGGTGTGAGGAAGAGGACAGGATGAAGGAAGGAGAAAGATTAGCCACAACAAAGCTTCATCAGGCTACAAAACCATCTAGAGTAGCTGGGAGACAAAGGACTCGGATGCGCCTTTATCTCCCAATAAAAAAGTCCTCCAAATCCCTGTGGCTAAGCTGCCATAACTAAAGCCTGCCGTTGGCGTAGGTCTTCGCTGAATTTGTTGGACAACAAAAGCAGAAAAATAAAAGAAGACAGAGCAAGAGCCCGAGAAAAGTATATACCTCCATTCATTCTGTGCAAAGAAGTAAAAAGTCAAGAGCCTCAGCGATGGCATTTGAGTAAAGGTTACTTTCTTATTTGCTTCTTTTGTTTCTTGTGTCCTCGTGTGTGCGCGCAGATGTGCGCGAGTGCCTCAGCGAAAGCGTGAAGTGGACGGATCATTTTCTCGCTATGCAATTTTGCAATGTAAATGAGAAAACAGACGGCGAGAGATTAGACTACCTTTATCTTTTTAAGTTGAAACAGCTGCGATATCGCTCACATCCAAAATTGCCAGGCAGTTATACGGGAGGAGCAGCTGCATGCAAACGGAGAGAGAGAGGTTCATTTGGGAGACAAGATTCATAGTTAATTAAACTGAAATTAAGTTATTTAACTGTTAGCAAATAATGACACACTTTCTAAACAATTTCCTAAGCAATGCCAAGGTTTATAAACATCAGAGGCAACTTTACAATGAACAGATGATTAATAAATGGCTTAAAAAGAATTTGGTAACACTTTCTATGAAGCCCTTGTATATAATCAAACTATGGCCGGATCGATTCCCCCGATTTTTTGGGCAGATGCCTTTACTGATGTAAGGAATCTAAAAATTCTGATATCAGTATATCGGCCGACTCATAACTCATTATGACGCCTGTCAAGCATTAAAACATACTCATGATGGATTATAGTGTGCCTGTACTTATAAGCAACTAATAAATATTCATAATGCTTCATAACAACAATCGTACATTATAAAGCATTTTATGTCGACTCACAAGGCCAAGTATCGATTCTTCACTGTTGCTGGTCACTCACTATTTGTGCACGGATCATAGTGTGGTGAGTTGTAATACATTATGACTATTTTTAACACACTATAAACACTATTTTAATGCATTATAATGTGATTATAAGTTACTGTAATTAGCCATTGGGTGCCTTAAGTAAAGTAATGAAATCTCTGTGCTATAGGCAGATACAGCTGGTTACAAGTCACTGTTTGCTTTAAAGGTCATATTGATGAAAACATTTCTTTCTACAGAGCGTGTAGAAAAGGTGCAGTTTGTCGGGTCCAGAATGATTGTTTCATGAATCCTGACAGTTCTGACAGCTTCTAACAAGGTTTGTGAGTCAGTAGTATAACAGCGTTGGCATCACGTGGTATCTGTGTTTCAACAGCGATCAACAGTCTTGGTAGTTGCCAGTTTGTGGAAAAATGGTTGAGTAAATGGACCTGCATTTCTACAGTCTACTGGCCGCTTAAAGTGCTTTACGACACTTGTCACATTCACCCGTTCACACACACATTCATACACTGATGGCCATGCAAGGTGCCAAGCTGCTCATCAGGAGCAATTTGGGGTTCAGTATGTTGTTCAAGGTTGAGCTTCGACATGCAGCCGGGGGAGCCGGGGACTCCAACGAGCGACCTTCGGCTTACTGGATGATCCGCTCTACCTCCTGAGCTACAGCCGCCCCAGCATACTGTACTGCCCTGACGTGAGCTAGCTAACGTTAGCAACAAAATGGCAACCACCTGAGGAGGCAGATGATTGGAACAACAGCAGTGTTGTAACATGAATGTAATGGAAGGAGGGAGATGGTGGAGACATTTAGTGGCTGAATGTTCAACAACACCTGCAAGTAAAGTAAAGTAAAAAAAAAGATTGTCTAACGGCACTAACATACATGTTACATACAATGTTTATAACGCATTATAAACATTGATGCAATACTTTATGATTGCTGTGATGAAGAATTATAACTGTTAACTGAATATAACTGAATTATAAATAGCTGTTAACCAGGACTGTGCGATATATACGATGTATACTGTTATTGTGAACGTCTTTTTTGGATATCGTGATATGTCGTGTGTTTTAAAGGCTGCATTACAGTCAAGTGACCCATTACTGATAAATATTTAATTAAATGAATTAAAGTAGTCATCCTTATAATGTGTCACAATATCGATATTAAGGTATTTGGTCCAAAAAATCATCCTGGAGATATATATCATGTGCCAAGATACAATATTTTGATAAGGGTTTTAAGGCCATATCGCCCAGCCCTACTATTACCTAAACTTTAATTAACTATAAATGTACGATTTATTAAAGATGGTTGTTAAAAAGTGTCACCCTCACTTAAACAAATACACACCTAAACATGCTATGAAGTGCTATGACACTGAGGGAGTGTCAGAGATGATGTTAAACTGATACAGCGGACAGAACAATACACTGAACACACATGTTAGCGTGTTACAGCGTCTGCAGAGGCCACACAATGCGCACAGGGATTCATAAAAAAGAAGCAGCCCCTCAGGGGAGGAATCAGCGAAGACAGGGAGTCATAAAACTGTAGATGCATGGCCACTGTAAAGTATATGGGGCATTCTTACATTGAAAACAACTGCAGGGTATTATTACACACTACGTGTGGCAACCAAATCCACCTGGTGCAGCCACCTCGGCCACCTGGACATCATTTATCTTGTGTGGTACAGTTTATGACACCACGGACAATCTTACAGCGGGGTTTGCCACAGGTGAAGCTCCTCGGCTTGTGTGGTACCTATTATGTTGATCCTTTCCCTCTCAAACATCTGGAAGGACTTGTCTGAGAAAGCCCAGTTAGGCTCCTGAAAGCCTCTCACATGAGCACAGGGAATGTTTTGCATAAGGGAGTTTATTTTAAATACCTGTCTCGGGATAAGAGCTCGCTTCTGACAAGCACAGAAAGTATGCCTGCATGACTCCTGACCCTCTGGCCCTCATAATCCTGCACAATGACTCCCTGAGGTCCTCACTCTGAGGACCCTGCTGGAATAGTTCACCCCAGCAGATGCCTGCCCGCCCAGATCCCTTCTGATCTTATAGCCCCGAGGTCCACAGACTTCAACACCCTTTTCAAGTGTTGATATTGTTGTAAAGGCTCCCACCAAAACCCCAAAACCAGATAAACACCACACTCTGCGTGAAACTGGGACTTCAAAATATACTGCAACTGGCTGCTTTTGAGGAAAAGCATTCCTTCAAATCTCTTAACAGTAATCATAACTTCGCTTTATTCTGTGATCAGATCAGAGAATAAGCCCGTCTTCTCGCTGACGCACAAGGTGCACATGGGAGTTAATGCAGCGAGTTTATAAAGTTACTTGAAGTTCAATCTAAACACTTAAAGAGCGTACGTTAACATTCCTTCATATGTAAGCCGAGCAGTGAGTGGGAGGTGTCTCCAGACGGTGTGAGGAAAAGGAAATCTGCAGTGATTCAAAGAAAATTCGAAAGAAAAGCATCAACTTCATCCTGTTTTACTTTGTTTATATGTGGCGGACCCTGCCACCTTTCTGGCTTCAAACAGTGTTCTGGGGACCTGAGAACAGCTTGTGTATTCATTCATGGAAAAAAACACATATTTCTGAGTTTGTGTTATTAATATTGTAAATATTAAAGTTCTGAGTTTGAATGAAACACAGCGTCCTGGACGAAAGAAGCAAATCAATCCAGCGTCTGACATGAAGTAGAGAGAGAGAGAAAACTGCAGCTTCGAGGCCCCACAGTGCTGAAAAAACCAGGAGTGTGTGAGTCAGTCAATGTTCCTCTCTGTGTACCAGAGGTAAAGAGAGGCAATTTGTCGCCGAACGCTTGACGTATTCTCTTGGCGATAGGAACAGAGAAGCTGTTAGGTAACATCTCTCTCTCCTTCCAACATCTCCTGTCTGTTTCTTCTCACTCTATTTAACACACACACAAAGACGAGCGCGCAACATCTCGCAGTCATTCTACACATTTCTAGAAACGTGCTCCTTAGCAACCCCCAACACGCTAATCTGCCGTGGATTCACTCTCTTTGTGGGCAGGCTGTGTAATGCTGCAATCCAATCTCATTTTTTTCCCCCCGTGTGTTTAAGACGCCCCTGTTTGCGGCTTAGCACGTGTGATTGAATAGGGTCCTGCGTGATCAATAGAGCTCATTAAATGTCCCTGTGGGCAGTTGTCTCACCCCGAGGCTCTCATAGATTGCTTTTACCTGAGGCCCTCTCTGCCTCTTTTCCTCCGAAGTGGTTGCAACTTTGTTTGCGGCGTAATTAATTTTCTAATTGAATCACTCAGGCCCGGCCTCTGCGTGCTATTTTTTTCTTAAATGTAGACTGAGGTATCCATTTGGCTGTGGGTGTTTTGGTGTGAGAAGGCTTTGGGTAGCGCTGTATGTTCGGGATGGGCGGGTGTTAGACTCTCGTCCAAAGGGAGGCTGAAGGAAACAGTGGCTGCACCTGTTGTTCCCCGCGGTTGCTGTGCTGCGGGGTTAGCACCTGCTCACACGGCTGCTGTGTGGCTGTCTGTGTGGGCAGCGGGGATAACAGGGAGACCATTCACACCCGCTCACACTGCTGTCTGCAGCCCCTCTCCCTCAGCGCTCGTTCACTCCGCGAGCTGCCCGCTCCATCATCTCTTCCTCTGCCTTTTTACATCACGGCGAGATTTCTATCCGCCACACTTTATCCTTTGTACCCCCCATCTGTCTGTCTGTCTGTCTGTCTGGGTTCCCATCTCTCCCTCCTCCTCCTCCTCCTCCTCCTTCTCGTCCTCTTTCTGTTTTATTTGTTTTTGTCTCCAGCCATCTCTTTTTTGCCTTTCAACTCGCGCAGAAAACACAAACGACAGCAGCTGGGAGCAGTTACAGTCCTTCTGTGGAACTCGATAGCTTTTAGTGTGAAGGATGAAGTTGTAAACAATAAATTACATATAGGAAAAAAGCCCTTCAGTACGAGCCGGGACGGCAGTGAGTGAGCATTTAACTTGGGCCGAGGAGGTTGAGAGTGTGGGCAGTTTAGGTGACAACTTATTGCAAGTGTGCAAGACAAAAGGATTTACTTAAGAGGTCTCACTCCTCCAGGTTTGAGCATCGTCATCTTTGGGAATAAAAGTAAAAATAAAAATTCAAACATTAATGAGGTGATGGCACAGACTCGGACATTTTCTTTTTTTTACATAAACAAGAGAGAGAGGATAAGGTCCCCAGAACACTGTTTGAAGCTAGAAGGGTGGCAGGGTCCGCCACATGTAAACAAAGTAAAACAGAAATCGTGTTCTCCTTTAAGGTCAGTTTGTTTATTCAGTTTGTTTAGGCATAAAAAAAAAAAAAATTCAAAATGACTTCCACAAAAAAACTACAGAGTGCTCCTTTAAACAGCAGGGATACGGTGTGCTCAGTGCATCCATCAAGCCACTCCTGTAATGACATAATCAATTGACTTTATGGGCTCCCAAATCATCACATGTGACCTTTCCTGCAACCTGAAACCCTTCAGCAAACATTTAATAACACAGCACGACCCCACACGATCCAATATCACATTTGAAAAGCTGATTTAAATCCCGACCTGTGATCGGGGTCGTGATCTAAATGAGAATTTTCGCACCAGGCTTTTGTGCTCGTCCCCCCCCTTTTTTTTTTTTTTTTTTTTTTAAGCAGTGCAGCGTTGTAAGTAATGTGAGCTCCTTTCTGCTGAGACATCACTGGGAGAATCAGCCTCCATGCAACACGTGAAAGAACAATGATATGCAACAAAGATATGCGCATGACACGCATGTTAGAAAACACATCAAACTTGCAGGCAGCAGACACAAAGGTCCGGGGCGATGCCAGAAACGCACATCCACAGGGCTCAAGGATTTAATGCAGCATCGCTTTTGGTGGCGGTGATAAAAAAAAAAAAAAAATTGCGCACATGCTGCATGTACCTGTTCATCCCATCCAACCCCCCCGGTCTCCCCATCGCACATATCCATCTCTCAATCCCACCATTTGGCACACTCACCGCACCAGATGGCCAGGTAGGGAGGCGGACGCAGGTGCCAGTCGCCAGCTCGCCCTCTCCGCTCGCTCTTCTTCCTCTCTGTGGAGAAAAGGGGGTGATGGATCGCACGGCTCTCGGTATCCAGAGCTCCTCTCTCTCTCTCTCTCTCTCTTTCTCTCTCTCTTCTGAAATAGCAGCAGCTCCTCAGCCGCACCTCACCTGTCTCTTCCCCTCTACGGTTCCTGCGCGTCGCCGCCGGAGCATCACCGTTTACCGAGCGCGTCCAAAACCGCCCAGCCAACTACAAAACGCGTTTTTCTTTCTCCTTTCCTTTTTTCTTTTCTCCCCCTCTCTCCTCTCTCTTCCGCTGGAGAGAAAGAGTCCGTAGTGTGGATGCGTAAAAAAAAAAAAGGCAACCTAAGGAGGCTCTGTGTGATCCAGGATCCGTAGCCTTGTTCAGAGCCTTGCAGACAAAAAAAAGGAAGAAGATAAATAAAAAATTATCCCAAATCCTGCAAATGCGGACTGTATTAAGTCTCGTGTCTGTCAGAGAGAGAGAGAGGGGGGGACCGGCCAGTTGTCTGCGCCTGGTCAAGCTTCAGCTGTGAAATGAGCAGTCAGCAAAATGTAATCCCCTTTTTGAATTTACAGTGGCGAGGTGAAATGTCCAACGCAGAGCAGTCACAGTGACAGCAGGGGCCCATAATTCACACCCCCTGAAACACAGTCCTGCAGTGGATCAATGATGAATGGAGGAGCTCTCTCTCTCTCTCTCTCTCTCTCTCTCTCTC
This sequence comes from Pagrus major, assembly GCF_040436345.1. Classification (NCBI taxonomy): domain Eukaryota; kingdom Metazoa; phylum Chordata; class Actinopteri; order Spariformes; family Sparidae; genus Pagrus; species Pagrus major. The sequence goes on from NC_133235.1 coordinate 26,295,555, forward strand.
TCTCTCTCTCTCTCTCTCTCTCTCTCTCTCTCTCACACACACACACAGACATCACACAAGCCATTATGCCAAGCCTTTACTGAAATACGTGTTCGCTGTTCAGGAAAGTTGTAAGTTAAAAGGCCCTTAAATATAAAAGCTGCAGAGTGCAGTGATATTAACCCAGGCAACAATCTGCAATAAATAAATAAATGAAAATGAATTAGACTTTATCACAGTTACAGTGTGTAGCAGAATATACTTCATCATCTTCAAACAGAATACAGATAGATTTTTGTTTAAAGATAAAGAAACACATCTGCACTCTTTTGGAGAAACCACTCCGGGGAGTATCAGTCAAACTGGTGTTTAAGGCTGCAACTAGATTATTTTCATTATTGATCAATCTGCCAATTAGTTGTAATTGATTGTAGTTTGGTCTATAAAATGTATAAGAAATGTGAAAAATGTCCAAAACTCAAATACTCTTCATTTATTATCATAAATGATGAAAAAAGGAGCAAATCTTCACATTTAAGAAGCTGAATCCAGCAAATGTTTTACATTTTTGCGTAAAAAATGCCTGAAATGAAAAGTCAATTATCAAATATGTTGGTGATTAATTTTCTTTCTGTTGAATTATTGATTAATTGACAAATCGATGCAGCTCTACTGGTGTTGGTGTTGCTTTTAAATGAATTCTCCATATAGATACAGATACAACACTGTTCTTGAGTATCATTTTTACACTTGCATAATATTTATTTTTCTTTTTTATGCTTGCCTGGACTTTAGAGGCTCTTGCCACAACATCTGAGAGGCAAATATTGCACTTTTTACTCTGGTACACTTCTTAATTACAATCACATAAAGATGAAACTTTGTGTTTGAGTAATGAACAGTTTCTAAATACGATTCATTATCGGAGTGGTATTGTAGAGACTGCCCAACAATAAAGGAAGTGATTAAAGTGGACTCCCGCTGGCCCGGCTATAATATTAAGTGCTGTTTAGATGATAATACATTAGTAGTATTATTCAAACAATGAAATGTAAAATCTTTGATAATAAAACACTGAAAGGGGCCATTCTGCAGCATAATGAGGGCCTTAACTTTTTATACAATTATATTTTATTTATAATACTTTTGTACTTTTAATCAGGTAAGATTTTGAATGCAGACTTTACAACTTAATATTCTTATTACTGTACTTACTGCGACATCCTTCACCAATGAATCAGCACACTTTGATCACTTTTATTGTTTTCTTATACCTTCTGCTTTATTGCTATTTACATTATGTTAGTAATTATTGTCTTTGCACGGCCTCATGTACATACATGTATTCTGTATACTCTGTTTTTGTTTTTCTTTATTTATTATTTTTTATTATTTCTTATATACATTTTATTTAATAATTTACTATTCACCCTTTCTGTGGTGGAGTCTCTAAGCATCAGAATTTCCCACCAGTGTACTACTACAACCGTAGTGACAATAAACATCTTTAATCTTTTTATATTGTAGTAAATTATCTGTTAATTTAACATTTAGGCTGGAGTGAATATAAAACACACATTATTAAACCTAAAGCACATTATTTGTGCTACATTCTGTATAGATCATTTTATTCTTCAGTTTCCCATGTTGGATTGAACAGACTCTTTTTTTATTGTTGATATTTTTCTAAGACTTTCTTTTGTTTGTGGGTTTTTTAAATATTTTGAAATGTTGTGTTTTGTGACAGAATCCTAACAAAAATGTAATAAAACCACCAGAAAAGCCTATTTTACCTTCAATATGAACTGTTATGTTGTCATATATATATATTTTTTTACAGATACAAGGTTTAAATCATGGTTAAATGAGTTTAAAGACTAAACACCTTGATGATAAATTAGCTGAAGACACATTATAATAAAGTTTTGAAATGGAATAGGCCCTGACGTCACTTCCGGGTTTAGTCGGACAGTAGTAGAAAAAAAAAAAAAAAAATCTGGTTGCCATGAATTTCAGCTAGCTAGCCACCGACAGCTGTCAGCACGCTTGAGTAAAACCATCCATGTCAAGACAAAAGCAGGATTTTCGGAGTCGTGTGCTGCTTCTGTGTACATATAGGCGCACACCAGCCTGCCTGCCGACCTACTGTGAATCGGTAAGTAGCTAGCTTTGAGGCTAGCGAGCTAGCGAGCTAGCCGCCGCCGCTAGCAGCTCTGCCTTGCTAACGGGTAAGTGGTGATATTTTGACTGTTCGCTGGCGTTTAACCTGCTCCGGTGGGTGGGTGTCGCTTGTCTACCTTCCCAGTTTATATGTATGCAACGTCAACGTACTGCTCCCGGGGGGTTTGTGCCCACATCACTGGCTAACGATAGAGGTTAATATCGTTGTTAACCATGTAGCTACCATTAGCATATCAGTCGCTCCCCTGTCGCTGTCTGTGTCTGTGCTGAGGGGGTGTTTTAATTAGTCACCGGTGTCCACGATCACATTAGGGGCATCTGAGTCACTTTAATCCCGATGTGAGGTTGTAGCAGCCCTGGTTCGTGGATAAATGCATGTAACTTTCGCCCTAATAAGCGCTGGTTGGTTACAGGAGCTGTAAAATGATGACAACAACAACAGCTGTCGCCTGAACCCATTTAATGAGTCAGTGTTGTCTTTTAGCTGCAAGTCAGTTATATCTTCCTCATAGCTGTCATCTCAGGTTACTGTTATACTACACTACCCTATGCCCGGTTTCTGTGTAATTTGGTCCCAACAACTGTATTTTATAAAGTGATTGTTAATATTTGTCACGTCACTTTATATCAGCACATTAAAGCCCCAGAGAGAGCTACAGTACATAAGAAAGACCAGGTCAACTTAGGTGATCGTGCCTTTGTGACTATATGTTTACACGTACGTTATGTTGCCACATGACGTCAAGCCATTTTGATGTGTTCTCATTTCTTTTTTTTTAATAAAGATCCAGCTGGCTAAGTGACCAGAGCAGGAAGCCTTGGCACCGTCGTGTGCCAGTTCATTTCAAGACCCACGGATCTCTGAATCCAGGTGAGTTCATATCGGGATAAACGTGCAGGGTTTGCACCTGGAAATCGGTTAATGGGTGGAGGTTGTAAGCACCATCTGTCTCTGCTGTTACTAACTTGAAGAAAGAGTTAATTTGAGCCTGAGCCTTGATGAGCTGAATATTATATTTTTAATAAAAATGTAACATGTTCTGGCAACAGTGGAGGCACAGACCCTGTTGAAAATCGAGGTTAAAGGCTCTTGTTATTCTGTTTTCCTGCCACCTAATTACTCCATCTGCCATGTTTGTTTGTTTTTTTTACCAGAAGATGAACGGTCTGTCCATACGAGAGCTATGCTGCCTGTTCTGCTGCCCCCCATGCCCCAGCCGCATTGCAGCCAAACTGGCTTTCCTCCCTCCAGAGCCCACCTACGCCCTTCTCCCTGACCCAGATCCAGGTTCTGGAGCTGGAACTGGAACTGCTGCTGGACCCACCTCTGGGGCTTCTGTGCCTTCTATCGGAGCCCCAGGACTGCGTTCCCGGCTCGGCACTAGTAGTGGAAGTGACCGAGGAGGTGGAGGAGGAGGCGGAGGAGGAGGTGGAGGCGGCGGCGGTGGAGGTGGAGGAGGTGGAGGGGGAGTAGGAGGAGGAGGAGGTGGTGGTGGTGGTGGTGGTGGTGGTGGTAGCAGCAGCACTAGCACTAGCACTGGGGCTGAAGGCAGGTGGAAGCTTCATCTCACAGAGAGAGCGGAGTTCCAATATTCACAGCGAGAGCTGGATGTGACGGATGTGTTCCTGACCAGATCTAGCCGAGGGAACAGGGTGGGATGCATGTACATTCGCTGTGCCCCCAATGCCAGGTGAGACGCACACAACGACCCCTTCTTTGTGTTTTGCTTGTGCTTTAAATGTGGCAGCTTGTCTGTCTTCTGATGGAACCAAATACAAACACTTCTCTTAGTCACACAGTTATATCCCGTGTTTTTCCATCAACTCCCAGTACAGCAGTGTCCCTGCCTAACCTCAGCCTGCTTCCTAACTTCCTTCTTTCCTCTTCCTCCTTTGTCTCTCAGGTTCACAGTGTTGTTTTCCCATGGCAATGCAGTAGACCTGGGCCAGATGAGCAGCTTCTATATCGGCTTAGGCACACGCATCAACTGCAACATCTTTTCCTATGATTACTCAGGCTACGGTGTTAGCACCGGCAAGCCCTCTGAGAAGAACCTTTATGCTGACATTGATGCTGCCTGGCACGCCCTGCGCTCCCGGTAAGCAGGCACAAACTGTCCCTTCCTGTTCTGATAGGGTCCAAAAATGAACACCAAATGCCAATTCAAGTGATTTTGGTGGATAAATCAGTGAGAGTCACTCACATAACTGGCCAGTAACGTTTTGTGAGGACGGCATTTGGTTGGCTCAGTTATACACAAAATTTGTCCCTGCTGACCACGGTACTAATCTCTGTGACCATCAGCCAGTCAAATCAAAGCTAAACAATGGCTCTGTATCAAACAGGCTGGTGATTGGCTGTCGCACGCTGTGCTCTGCAGGAAGTCACATCATTTATAATTCTGAAAAATAATCCTGTTGTTTATCTGCTGCCAGCTTGGTAAATGAGCCTAATGTTAGCAGAAACTTACGTTCCCAGGTGGCGATGCAGGGGAACTTTGAGGCCACTGAAACACTCTGGCTGAAGAAAACAAACTTTTATGGATTATGGAGTATTTACTCAATGAATCTGTGTTTAAAGTAGTCTTTACACAGGTAGGGTTATATGCTGTATTGGTATTAAAAATGGCTGGTAGTAATTGTTACATTTCACATTTTTTGGGGGCTTTGCAGTCCTGGGCAAGTGAGGCATGATGCTCTCTGCTTATGATGTTCTCGTTCAAACCGTCTATTGTTGATATGATACGAAACACAAAGATGCCTGTTCCCCTTTGTCGGACTGGAAGGCTTACCGAACCATTTGTTTATTTGCAGAATAAAAGAGATTCCTATTCTGATATTCTGTGCTAAAATCTGTGTGTGTGATGTCTCAGGTACGGCATCAGCCCTGAGAATATCATCCTGTACGGACAGAGCATCGGCACTGTGCCCACTGTGGACTTGGCATCACGGTTTGAGTGCGCTGCTGTGGTCCTCCACTCTCCTCTCACCTCTGGCATGAGAGTGGCCTTCCCCGACACCAAGAAAACCTACTGCTTTGATGCCTTCCCTAAGTAAGTTTCTGGACAGAGAGCGTATTTTAGTTTTATTTTCCCGTGTTTTCACTATAATATCCTAAAGTGACATTTCATTCTAAATCAATTTTTTTTAGTATCGAACACTCACACCACTGTAAACTCGAAAGGTTTCTGTAAAAAGAACAGAGCTGTGGTTGTTATTACTTGAATTTACATGAAACCCGAACTGCGACAAATTATCACGGCTGAAGAAGGAAATCTGAAAATGTCAAACCACTCCTGTGCTATTATCGACTTCTCTCCTGTTGGCCAAAATGTTCCAAAGCCGAAACATTTGTGAATCCAGAGCCTCTATTAAATTTAATATAATCGGTGTGACACGTCTAACTGTTGTTCCTATGGAGGTTGAATGAGCTTACTGTGAGTCGCGTCTGAGAAAACTGCATAGGAAATGAATTAGGCTGGACAGTGTTAGAGATTTATGTAATTTTGGTCGAATTATTTCTCCTCTTAATATCTCTGGTTATATTAGACCTCTGTGTGCAGTGTTGCGTATCATTTAATGAGTTTACAAGATTTTATTGTTTATTTTATATTTGGATCCCCAGTGGTTGTTACCTTGGCAACAACTACTCTCCCTGTAGTTCATATGTTTGTGTTTTGCAGATGTGATAAAGTACTATTTGTATTGCATATGCTGGTTATTTAAAACTTCTGAAAACATTGGGATTTCATGATTTATTCTTATAATGTGCTGTAGTGTATGGAGCCATGTTTTTGATTTAACAATGATAATTAGTATTTGGACGTGGATGAAAATGAAAACTTGACTGACTGGAATCCGTTGTAATGAAGAAAAACTGACTGAATCCACTGTTTTTTGTCAAAGGAGAAAACCTTTTACGTCCATCGTTACGCCCAACGGGGGTGGTTGATACTCATAAGACAGATTTTAGGTGTATAGTTTCAAAGAAAGGAGGAGGACGGAGCACACTGATACATTTGCAGGCTTTAATTGTTGTCTGCACAATTGATTTTATACAACGTTGTTTGCACAATTAAAGATAGCAAATTTATCAGTGTGCTCCAGTTCCCCTCCTTGCTTTAAAAGTTCTGCTGCATTTTGCCGGACGATGAGCGTCTAGTCTATTTATCCACCTTTTAATTTATTTTTGTTAAGCTCCGTCCACAGTTCTGATGTCACAAATCTTTAATACTGTCTTCTGACTTTATAACTGTACTTACCTGTTGGCAAAATGTAGATTAACCTAAACAAAACCTACGTCTTAATGGGATCATATATATATATACTACATAACGTAATACTTACCTAATTTGCTTGAATGATAATAATTAAAAAAAGAAGATAGTTTGTCCAAAAATCAGACCTAAATTTGGTTAAAAATGATCTTGAAAAGGTCTTAAAACCATTAACTTTAGGTATATGATACTGTAGACACCCTGAATTCACTGAAATGTATCTGAAACATGTTGACTGAAATGCACATTGTCATTGTTGGTCGATACAGATGGAAAAATGACCTGGTGTAACCTGATTTGTGCATTAATAGCCTGCCATCATTTCTTTTTCCAGCATAGAGAAAGTGTCAAAGATCCCGTCTCCAGTGCTCATCATCCACGGTACAGAGGACGAGGTGATCGACTTCTCTCACGGCCTCGCCCTGTTCGAGCGCTGCCCCAAGGCCGTGGAGCCCCTCTGGGTGGAGGGAGCCGGTCACAACGACATTGAGCTTTACAGTCAGTACCTGGAGAGGCTACGGCGCTTCATCAACCAGGACCTGGCTGCACAGCACGCCTGAGAAACAAACATCAGCCTCTCTGCGTTTTGTATGAATGGGACGGTGTGTGTGCGTATGTGTGAGTCGGTGAGGACGTCAGCATGATACAAAAGTACGGGTGAGAAACTGACTTATAATGGATGTGTGATTTTCGTCACATCTGTGTGTCTTTGAAGCAGCACACCTTTTAGGTTACTTTTCAACAACACCTTTGTTGAGATAACTTCCTGTTTTAAAGGTGAAAACGGTTTTTAACACATCATTAGCTGCACCCATCTGTGCGGCGGAGTGTGGTGAAACACTAAAAACAACAACTTCACAGATCTGTTTTTTTTTTTTTTTTTAAACATGGAGAATGTTATGAATTATAGTTTTAAAATGTGTCACTCACATGAATTAATTAAGAAGTAGAGACGTGTTTTGTCCTAAAAGGCACACAGATGTAGTTTTTAAGTATGCCATGTTAGTGAATGTATGAGTGTGTACTCATATCTCTCCTGAATAATGTGTGCACATGTTTGTATGTGTGTGAGAGTGAGTGTGTGTTAGTGTGTGTGTGCGAGCGGGGCATTGCTGAAACAAATGAAGGACATCCTGATGACTTGGACAGCTGCAAGTGGAGGAGGCTTACGGAGACTTATCAATATTGATGTTTTTTTTGTTTTGTTTTCTTTGATTATGCGTGTATGTATGAAGAATACCTCCACAGCTTGACCAGTTCTCTCACCAGTGGACAAACGCTGGTCAAGCATGTGCCCCTACACCCCTCCTCCACCTCCTACACTCCCTGTTTACCTGTTAATGGACATCCATCTGACTGCCAGGGCATTTCCCAAGTTGTTGTCCAGCTAACACTAACCTACTTTACTTGTGTGGTTTTGGGGGTCCATCTACTTTCCTTTCGGTGTCGGTTACGGCGGATACACGAGGACTAGTCTGGAATACTGTCATGGCTCGTACGGCTGTCGGGTGTCTCATACTTTCCCTTCATTTTTTTTCGACTCTGATAAGATCACAGAATGGCCGGCTTCCACTTCATTTCCTGGCTGTGCTATATAGCTTTAGCGTTTTTACTGTCCACAGAACAGGGGAAATTATTTAGATTTCCCCGCTTTTTCCCATCCAGTCGTACATATTTGCGATGAAGAATGATGGTGTGGTTGAAATGGGAACAGGTCGTCGAGAGCCACACCGAGAGTGTCTCTGTTCATGTGGACATTTCTTTGGCAGCCATAGAACAGCTGTAGGAGTGCAGGTTTACACAGTAATTTCCATGTCACATTCGATCTGTTGGCTCCCGTGACATGGTTGTATCCCTGCTGTATTTACTGATATTTGATGTTTAAAGGTAGACCGCTTTGACTTGGCAACAGCAGGAATAAGTCAGATTTAAAGGAATAGTTTGACATTTTGAAACGTGCTTATTTGCTTTCCTGCTGAGAGTTATGAACCTATCTGCAAAACCACAACACGTCATTTTCACACTTCAACTAATCGGTAATCGATTGACCGTTGCTGCTCTACTTTCAGGTGGATTTTGTTACCTTTGCACAGAGTCAGGCTAGCTGTTTCCCTCTGTTTCCAGTCTTTATGCTAAGCTAAGCTAACCGGCTGCTAGCTCTAGCTCCTTAATGACTGCGCAGACATGAAAGCAGCATCATTCTTCTGATTGAACGCTAAGCAAGAAAGCAAAGAAGTGTGTTTCCTGAGTGTCAAACTGAACATCTGAGTCTGAAGTGCAGCTGTTGACGAGGTCTGTGTATAATTTGTCTCTTCTGGTGAACGGACCCCTTCTGGAGCTCGATGTTCTGGTTCTAAAGGTGTAAGGAGACAAAGTAGCTGCTTGGTTCACCAAACTAATGAGGATCATGTCTGGTTTATTCAGAATAGTCGGAACATCTTTTGTGTAATATCGATTACTTGTAGTCTTACAGCACAGTTTGTTTACCCAGTGTTGTTGCAGTAGGACTCATTACCAGGCTCGGTCAGCCCGCTGTTCTCATTCACCCTCAGCACATTTGTGTTTTTCGTCGTTTTCGTCTCGATGTAATTAATCCGAACGTGTTTTTTGACGTAGTGTAGGGCCATGGATTATTTGTCTCAGAACCATGTGTCGTCGTCGTTGTGACTAACAGTGTGATTCAGATCGGGCGCCCGGACGGCACATCATGCCTACTTGCTCTGTTTAACCTCTGTGGCCCTAAAAATGTACAGGAGCTCTCTTATGGGTGGCAGCACGCTTCATGTCTGACACAAGCCATATTTGAGCCTCTCACTGTTTGTGTGGTGCAGGTTCCACCACACACACCTTTGCACATCATTACACATGCACACACACACACACATTGAAACACAACATACACATGCATACACGCGTAATACATGTACTGTAGGATACAGTATCTTTACACATTTATATATATCAGATCAAGCATGACAAAAGCAGGTCTTAAGTTCAGCACTATTGTACAAAGCATCCAAAGTGTAATAAGGGTATAAAATGTAAGTTTGTGTGTCTTCATTATTATTGACTGTCTTCTACAGGCCAGCATTAGGGATACTAACATCGCGTTTGAATCAGTAGGCTCCGTGTGTAGTCCTGAAAACGGACAAGAACTGTGGCGTCGCTATCACCACATTTCAGATCTACACAAGGCGTCTGCTGCATCGGAGACCCGTCAGTTTCAGTGATAGTAGCTGCGTTTTTTTTTTTTAAATTTTTTTTAAGGGAACATGTTCTGAACTAGCACTGATCTGATTACTCCATTTTTGGGAGTACTAGTGGGTCTCGGTAAGCAGTGGAAAGTTTACTAAAAACACCACTCGCTCTCTGTCATCTCTTTCGAACAGGGAATCTTTCCATTCTCATGCTGCGCTTCGTGTCTCTGATATTTAAATAATGGAAATCTGTTACCATCTTGAGCCAGGGATCTGAGCTGTCAGAAGAATTAGAGAGAAATATCGCCTCTCTCTGAGAAGTAGAAGTAGGCCTCAGTTTCTCCTGGACAGGTCGTGTTTATCAGGGAAACCACTGGATCCACCTTTTCATTCATGGGGTTCAAGAGACGGGGTGGAGACTTGCCGTTTTATTGATGCACCACTATGGTTGACGTATATTGTATCCTCTGGCCCTGAATGTTTATTGATGGGGGTGGGAGGGGAGGGTCGAACAGTGAAAACTGTATGCATGTCTATTGTGTTTTGCAGAGCAAGTGACGGGGTGGGATGTTATCTCTATTATGTATTCTATGTGAGGGTAAAGCTGAACTCATGGCATCGGAACATTGAAGCGCTTTTTAAAGAAAAAAAAAAAACGGGACGTTTATTTGAATTTTTTTATTGCTGATACTAACTGATGTATTGTTATGAGTTTCGTGCTAGAGTTTGAGCGGGGCAGTGGTGGGCGGGAGGGTGGCTAGGCGGGTGGGAGGGGGCTAGACAATATTAGTGGGCTGTTTATATGGTTACTGTACTTACCTATTCTATTCTTTGTATTATGATTTGTAATTTTATGTTGCTTTTTTGAACTGAGAATATGATGTAATGAAATTAATTCATGGGACTGAATCTTGACCTTTTTATGGACAACAAAATAATAAAAAAAAAGATCACTTATGTACAAAAATATGAAACTGAATGTATTGTTTTTATAATATACAATTTTACAGTCATTGTACATTTATACAGTGCATAAGATAATAAGAATGGGTACAAGATGTGGTAGTGATACAAAAATTGCAATATTTATATGTACATAAAGACTCGAGATATAATATTTGGATGACATGACTCGTTATACCAGTTACATTGGTGTTTTGAATAATATAAAAAAATCATACAATCACTTATGTATCACCACAGAGTTTTTAAAACCACATTATTTATTGTACCTTTTCAATGTATACACAGAACTCTCCGGATGTTTAGTCAGTAAGTTCACCCAAAAATTAAAATCCAGTCATTATCTACTCGCCCCCATGCCGAGGTAAAATGACTCCATAACATACAGCTCAACCGGCATAATCCAAGTCTCAGGAAGCTCCAAGATCCCAAATTGATTTGAAAAAACATTGTTTACACCTGCTGCTCAGTTGACCATGAAGCTAGTGGTCCTATTAGCTGACTCTGACTCCTGAGCTTTACTATCAGACGATCCCCTCTCCATTTTCAGAGACCGGCCGAGCCAGAGCTAGCTGGTTAGCATATTAACTTACAAAGATATCTCTGCAACACAATACATGAAGATTTTTAACGCAGTTTCTTCAGTTCTTTTGATGTTTTAGGTAAGTTTTGAATGTTTTAAACTAAAATTCTTACATGTTGAACCTCTAAAGCTAAAATCTCCACTGTAGGGTGTAAATAACGTCTTTTCAAATCTATTTGGGATCACGGCGCTTCCGGAGACTTGGATTACACTGGGGGAACTGTATGGAGCCACTTTATTTATTTTGGGTTTGTTTATTTTACATTCTTAAAGAAGTACCTATCTGCTTAAGTTGTTACGACTATGAAACTTCACCCTGTTATCCATTAGCATGAGGGTGAGTAGATAATGAGTTCCCATGTTTGGCTGATCTTTAAAATTGGTTTCAAGTCATGGAAATCAATCATGGCTGTCACAGACTCTCCAGTGTCTATAAACAGGGTTGATTTGACAAACAGGAAGCAGCAAAAGTTACATAACATTTTATATTTTGAGACATTTCAGTGCCTGGAGAGAACTCAGTGAAATCCTGCCTCTGCCTCGTGTAGCAGCCCTGCCCTCTGCTGGCTGATTGTTGTCATTAAAAGTCTGACGTGACTCCTCCAGCAGTGAACTTAACTGAATGTGAGCCCTCATTTCATAACATACAGATGACTTAACCTCAAGCAACGACAAAGAGCTTCTTTGTCAAGCTCGACTCGGTTGTGTTCTCACTGTTACTGGTTGTGTTGATCCAAAATGGCAGGGACTCCAGCAGCCTCTGCTAGCTGAGCTCAGCTGTTCACCGGCCAGGAAATAAACATGGCTTCAGCAGGCCGCCTCCATATGGCTCAGTGCAGGAGATCTTCGTGTCAGTTTTTGATCCGTCAGCAGAAAAAACAGCGCACTCCTCACAGAAATATTGTCCTGGTGTTTCTCTGCCAACACAGCCAGTCATCCAATGTAGTTCACCGCGTGAGGCCTGTTCAGACATCCCAAAAGCATCCTACTGCTGACCTGCATCCTCTGCAGACAGGGTGTTAACGCAGGAGGCTTATTTTCTACTGTGAGTCAACTTGTTAGTGCACAATGTTGTACATCGCTTTGGACAGAATGATTCACTGAAGGTGCATCGCATGTCAAATGGGCTGAGTCTCGCAGATAAGATGCTTTTGGGAGTGTGTCTAGACAGAGATCAATGAAGAGCAGAATCTTAATAAAGTGGATGCAGAGAGTTCCTACAAGGATTTGTTTGTCACGGCGTCCTGCCACTCGCTACGTTTCTTGGAACCTGCAGAAGAAGAAGAAGCAGCATGAGGAGGAGACAGTGGAGGAGGAACTGATCCCGATACCCGGAGAGAACCCACAGAGACAAAAAATATTTAAAGTATCAAATCTAAAGTTTTCAATTATGCAGAATGAGTCTAAATTTAGATGCATTAATATTTAAGCACAATTCTACTGTAGCTACTTTTCGTTTAATGTCCATGTTCAGTGCATCATATTTTATGTGCGGTGTTGAGCACTTGTAGCAGTCCAATTGTTTGACTTGCTATTTTTCTTAGTTTGGGCTGATTTTCCTCATGTCTGATCGCAGGGGATTCAGATCGCCTGTGCACAGGTGGGGAGACTGACTCCTGATTGAGGAGTGGAAGCAGCTTGGGGAGTTTCCCTCCCAGCCAATCAGGGTGTGACGACATCCTGATTGAAAGGCTTAAGAGAGGTGGGAAATGGCACACCGGTGGCTCTCACCCTCAGTCTGAATCGCTCCCTGAATTACCGAGAACCTCATTCCCCCTTAGATCGCCAGCCAGAAACTCTGGTCTGTTTAGGCCCTATTTTGTTTTCTTGTCTGTCCACATCTTTCTTAAGGGAACTTTGATTATTTGGGGAACCCCTTAAAACCCAGACACCTTCAGTTTACCATTTTATCTTCCTGGGGCTTGTAGGAGCACATTTAGCACATTGTAGCGGGAAGAGGCATTTGTTTATTGTAGTAGCGGACATTGGGCATTCCCCTAGTTTTACACGTTTTTTGGTTATATTTTTATGTAGTTTGGGCTGGCAGCCAGTACCGCCACATACTAAACAACATGTAATCAAATTACACTGGTAGTTTAACCAGAGTTCAAGTTATAATCGCAGCTATGTTGGGTTTTCGTTAGGAGTCAGCAGCAGCCTTTTGTTTTGGTGGCATGGGAGCTACTACTGTACCTACTTATTTTCTTTTAGCCTGTTCATATCATTCATGTAAGTGATATGCATGACATGGAAACATGCATTAAATTGTGATTAAAATAATGGTTGTTGGTAATTTATTAGCAACCCCCACAGATGTGTGATTTTACTGCTTTCATGGCAGCTCGGCCCCCACTGGCTGAGTTTAACTGTATCTTGCAGTAGCTCGGCTTGTGGCTCATCTACGTTCACATTTCCATCGTGATTCAAGTAGTTATTACTTTTTTTTGCCATTTTTTTGTGTAGTGAAACAATTTTGAGCCATGAAAGGCCAAATTTATCATTTTCTTTAACCATGTAGTTTTTGTCTCTTGGCTTTAGTTAAACTATATTTCTCTCCCTGGCAGCTGTGCTGTAGGTAAACTTCTAGTGTGGAGTAGTGGTAGCTTCCAAACTTAGTCAGTTCTATTTAAGTAGTGGTGCCACACTGTCGTACAAACCGGTGCATCATCTCAACACGTCAACGTTTAAACTGGGTGTGACGCTGCTGGAATGTGATCACTTATCTTTTGTCTACGCTGCCGTCATGAACCTGCAGAACTACTCCCACGTCTAATCTGATCTGCAAGTAATGGTTTTAAAAGTCACCTAAAACTGGTTTGAGCCATCTTGACGTTTTATTCCAACACACTTCCTTTTCTGTGTCCTTTTCCTCGACCTTTCCTTTTGTTTGTGTGTCCACTCACTCTTTGTGGCGTAGAGACAGCTCGGTCAGCGCTCCCAGAGAGTCCAGCTGTGCCTCCAGAGCCACGATCCTCAGGCCGATGTACCCCGACGCCAGCAGCAGCACCACCATCCTACAAGACACACGATAAACACTTTGGCTTTTACGCTCACCCACTACAATGCACTCTTCACTCACATACTTTCACTCACAAAGTGAAAGTATTGCACAGAACAAATCGAAAGCTTAGCAGACGGTTTCAGATCAGTACAAACTGTACAGTCCTAACAATAAGATATCAGTAAATTGCATCTGTGTTGAGCCTGAGAGAACATTGTGTGATGTTTCCACAACTCGAGGATTAGATTATTTTATTTCCTTGACGGATTCCAGTCCATCCAGAAAGACAACATACCGAAAGTTTCATGGAAGAATTCAACAAAAAGCAGACAAACTGTGTTATAGGGCCTTTAAGTGCTCTTTGAATGTCTGAACTCACAAAATCAAACTCCATCGCGCTTGTTTAACATCCATGTTTACTACTGAGATATGAGACATAAAAGTACTTCATTACCAGTAAAAATCCTGGAGTTAAAGCCTACAGCTCCGGTCAAAAGTAACTGCATTATTATAACTGATGCATTAAAGTGTGAGTATAGTTTTGTAGCTTTGTAATTTTGTAATTGATTGAGGCAGAGAAGATTTTTTCTTGTTTTTTTTTTCTTGTTTTTTTTTTCCTTGTAGTTTTTGGGTTGTATCTTTATGGCAAGAAAGCTGGCAAGCCACGGGCGGCGGTTTAAGACGGTGTTTCAACATCTGTAGGTGTGAAACCACTGGATATTTCTTTAAGAGGGACCACTGCACTTCAACAATTGTAATCATGACACCACTGGATGTTTTGAAGGAGACCTCGGGACATTTCCAGCCAAGTTTGTAGCAACTAAACCAGGTCTTTTAGGCCCAAACATGAACTTCATCTGAATATCCAACGCTGACATTTTAGACATTTATTCTGGTGATTCGGTACAAGGAGCCTTTATTTTTTGTTGATTCTGGTGGCCCCTGTGGACAAAAGCACTGCATCTGTTTTGGAGACCAGTGAAATTGAAATGTTTTCTTCCTTTTTACAGAGGGATGTATAGGGATGAGGTAATGCATCTTTTTGTGGCTATGTAATTTTAATAACTGTAATGTGACGATGGTGAAAAACAATCATTTTGTTGTGCTACAGCTGAGGTTATCAACAATCCCTGGTAATGTTACAGAAGGTCTTCACAATAATAAGCCAACAGCGAGATGTAGCTCTGTAGCTAGGCCAACGTAACATGTTCAGTTCTGCACCAGTTGTTTCGTAAGTATCTGCTGCTGACACCTTCAGCTTCTAAATATTGAGTTCGTTTTGTAACCAGTTAAAAGTTCCTTGTACTACGTTTAAGTAAAGTACTTGAGTGAATGTAATTAAAGCAGTGACGGTGGAGCCTCAGCTGTGAGAAACAATAACACTCACATCAACATGTAAAGGTAGAAGAGGAGGCTGAGATTCCTAATTTCTCTGAGGAGGAAGAACGGTGTGACCCTCTCAACGATCCTCCAAATCCACGATACAGCTAGTAGAGACAAAAATCAGCTGGTTATCAAATGATGGCACTCTCCTCTTTGCTTTATGGGTAACTATAAGTAGATATTACAGTATGTGTGTATCTGTGAGCTCTTACTCAGGGCTTCTGTATCTATTAAGCTGTTTTGACGGCTGGAGCTGCATCTTGGTGGACCTGGAAAGACACAAATAAACATTGTTGCATTCAGTGGTCTTGTTCTGATGGTGATGATCCAAACAACACAATATTAACCAGTGATGCTCACTCCACCACACACTCCTCCCTCTGTTTTCTCACCTTCGCTGGATGTCAGAGGGAAGCCGTTATCAAGACAAATGCTGTTCTGTCTGCTTGAATCTCGATCCATGCTGTCCTCCAAACTTGAATAACTCGAGGCCTGCTGACAAGGACATACTTCAGGTTAAAGTCTGTCGTTGCGTATTGTGCGCCCTTATCATCTCGACTATAACAACATGACTGAAATTCCTGCTTTGGTTGAGTTCGATGACAATACCTACCAGGTCGTGATCTGCCTCGTTCTCTGCAGAGGAGAGATGTGGGCTGCTCACGCCCTGTTTCAAACAAACACACAGAAGAAACACGAGTTTAAGCTGCAAACGGCTGTTTGATAAATGATCTCGTTATTCGCGTGTGGATTGGTGAATGAGCTACCTGTGCGTGCGAGCAGACGGTTTCGAGGAGTTTGTAACACATCTCACGGTTTCTCAGAGACACAAAAGAGTGCTACAACAGAGAAAAGAAAGAGGTTATTAATCCTGCACGCTCAGTGCTGAGGAAGTTAATTTGCTTTGAGAATCTGCTCCTTTCACTGCAGGAAGTTTGAATTCCTGCAATTTCCCTTCTTCTTCTTGACTCAGTTCTCATCTTTCTTTTCATTGATTAGTGGTTAACACTAAAACCAATGAACACACTGAGTCAATAATTAATTAGGGGCAGTGGTGTCCTAAGGGTTAGAGCAGCAGGCTTGTGACTGGGAGGTGAAAACTCACTACTACTAAACTGAATGTTTAAAAAGGTGCTATATGTAAGTTTACATGCAAGGGGCAGCAGTGAAAACGCTAATGCTAGGCTAACTATTGTTCTGCTTCTACTTCCTTCACTTGGTTTCTTGCCCTCGAAGCACCATTTCTTTATCCTCTCATGTTGGACTGACTAGGCCCTACAGTAACTCGCTTTCGCCTCTTGAGGTACAAAGTGGTATTACGGGACGAGACAGAGGACAACCTCAACCTCCTCCTCGTCTTCGGATCCCTATCCTGTAGCCTTCATCAACCTGAGTAGCAATATTTAGCTTTAGGTTGGATATTGGACAGACATTCACTCCGGAGACACCCAGCGACGTCTCGTTACTCAGTTTCACCCAGTGTTGGCAGCAGGAGGACGGTTAGCTGTGTGCTTCATGAAATCAGTTTAATATTATTTTTTTTTAAAATCATAATTTTCACTAATATCGTCAGCGTAGAACATTTTTAATCTATGTTTTTATTGCCGATTATACGCGTTACTCACTAACTGTATAATATTTAGGATGCTCATTTAAAAATATAAAGTCTTATTCAATGAAAGTCCATATGATTCTTCTTCATGTAGGACAGGTTGGGGCCCTTGAATTCAGAAGGTGTACCGTTGTATTTAAAAAAAAGAAAAAAAAGTGGTATTTTTCAGTTCAATGAGGAAAATATGTGTAAAAATATCTCCTTTCTTGACATCAAGAATAATAAATCAGATAAATAAATAGTGAATAAGAAGAATTCGTCTGACCTTCTCTCCATCAGCAGTTTGAACAGACATCATGGACAAAGCTGAGTTGTGTTTCTTCACCTCCATGACGCTGGACGCAGGAATCACCACCTGCAATGTGTTGACAACATACTTTTGATTTTGATTCCTTCAAAACCTTCAGGAGAAAATTACAGCCATGTAATCACAATGAGGCCTGCACATGGATAACCACAGTGAAGAACAAGCTTGTTCCTCCGAGAAGTCAGCCTTTATGTTAGGGGATAAAAGCCATGAGTGAAATCTCAGAAAGTGTGTTACCTTGGTGTCTTTCAGCAGCACAGACGAGTGAAAGCACACATGATGCTCGGACACAAAGAGTTTTCCATGATAGAGGACCTCCTTCTGCAGGGCACAGGTGAACGCTGCAACACAGATCGACACACAGGAACACAACAGGTATAATTTGAGGTTGTGAGGTAATAAAAGAAAGAGCAATGTCAACTCGACCGTGACGTGTTTCAGCTCCTACAGACCACAACAATAAAAAGGCAGCACTTAATCGAACAGAGAATAAAAAAGGTCACAATGTGTGAAGTCATCTCCATAATCAATATCAGCGAATGAGTAACAGACTGTGGACCTGAGCTCCACTCACTCTGTGTCAGGTTCTCCGCCTCAGGAATCTCTTGGAACAGTTTGTGGAAAGTTTTGTTGTGCTTCAGGAAGCTCTGCAGGGAGAAAATACTCAAGTGTTCACACAAGACGGTACACAAGCGGTATGATGAGTGACGTTTTATTTGTAGCACACAGGAAACAGGTTCGCTGTCTGTTGTCTGAAATGCAACACTTGGTGCAATATGTGAGAAACAGCCACCTGTTGAATTCATGGGGGAGTATTGTTGACACGTTGGCACAGGAGCTTTGAACCTGTACGGGCCAGGCTAGCTGGTTAGCGAGCTAACTTCAGTATATATTTCTGTTATAATATACAAAATGTCAAAACTGTTATTTCTTCACATTGTGTTGATTTTTTTGTTACATTTTTAATGCTTTCAACTAAAATTCTGACGTATTTCACCTTCAAACCTGCAATAACTCTTTTTGGCCAACATTTACTCTCTTTTGCCTCTGTTTTTGTTCTCCACCGCCAGCTCCTGAGTTAAATATCTGGCTCTTCAGCTGTTGAATGTTGAAACAGCTTTGTTCACAAGCTAGCTGCTAACTGTGTCTGTCTGGTGTTTGGTGCTCAGCAGGTAGTGTTCAGAGTTGTTAGAGATTATTCACTGAAAAAAGCTGCCCGCTGTGGTCGAAAACAACACGAGAGAATCAGGCAAAACTGTATAGTTGTAGCCAGACAGCTAAACAATGAACTGCAGATACATTTGGTGCATTATTATTATTATTATTATTATTATTATTAAAAAATATTGATCACAGTTGAATTAATGTCCCCTGTGCTGCAAAGAAAATGTGCTAAAACACTTGCAGGGAACAGGAAGCAGGACTTACATGACTGCTGATGAGCCCGTCTGATCGCTCAAGGTTCTCCTCCGCGATGGTCTGCCTCCTAAGGACACAAGCAGGATAAATGTACCACACTGAGACAGACGAGATAAGGCTGTTATCAGGTCTTTGTCTTGGCTCAAGTTTAAATCACCTGAGGGGCATGTTGGAGTTGAGGCTGTGATTCAGCTCCTGGATCTCCAGTCGGGCATCGTCCAAACTCTGACTCTTTCTTGATTTCTTACTACTGAACCTGCTGCCTCTTCTTCCTCCGAGAGGTCCAGTTCCCTCCAGAGAGCTGCCCCGAGAAAGCAGGAGCGAAATGTCACACTCATGATCAGGTTTTTTTATATGACGCACACAGGTGGGACGGATATAACGACAACGAAGTCAAGAAACTGAGAAAACAATGTGTTGGATTGTGATTGTTGGCAACAATCTTCTCTTTCATTGTTTTCATCGGCGGATGCAGATTTCCCACAAAGATTAGCCGGTTCATTCACAGACACAAAGAACTCGTTACGTAAAGGAACTAAACAAAAGTATCTTTTAAAAAGGGGTTTGAAACTAGAAAGGTGGCAGGGTCCGCCACATATAGAAAGTAAAACAGCATGAAGCTGTGTTGTCCATTTGTTGATTCAGTCATGAAAACAAAGACAGTTTGATTATTTAGTTTGTTCGGGCATAAAATAATCAGCCAAAGAAGATCTTTCTCTCTCCCGATTGAAATTTCTTCCCCAAAACTACAGAGTGCACCTTTAACCTGCAGCGCTAACAACACTGTGGACTGAAGGTAATATCTAATATCCCTGTCTGTTTGAATAGTTCCTATATGTGAGGGCAAAAAGGTTAATCTGGCTTTAAATTCCTTGAGAAACCTCCTCGCGTACCAGCTGTATTGATTTCCTCCCTTGCTCGGGCTAACTGTCAGCCCATTAGACCCTGTGGTTAGTCTGCAGTCTCTGGGCAACAGCAGCAGGTATCCTCTGGAGAATAGTTTCACTTTTGTAAACCAGCAAGCTACAAAACACTGGCGACATAACAAAGACTGTGTGCACACCTGGTGCTTAAAGGGGCTTCATCAATCACACCTGTTGCTCAGCTGTGAATGATGATTAGTGTTGTTTAATTTGAGCTAAACATGATGAAAGATGTGAGAGGAGCAGAGGAAGGAAGGTATTTATACTCACACAGCGCTGTCAAGTGAGAATCTCCTGCTTTTCATGTTCATCATGGAAAATAAGCACTTCCAGCTCACACACATGCACACACACAGACTCACACAGTTTCATACATGCAGAGTGACACTACACCACAGAGTGAAACGACTTGTGTGTGATTCTTGATTTCCTGCAGCTACTCAGAGGCAGGTGACAAAATAACAAAGGATTTAGGATTGGTTTGTTATTGTTGAATCAGCCAATCAGCTGTGAGAGGAGGGAGTCTGCAGTCAAACTGAACCAATGGGTGATGGCAGGCAGGTGGGAAGGCCACACGCTCTGCACAGCTTCTGCTCCTCATGGCAACAGTTCACACACACACACACACACACACACACACACACAAAGGTATGACACAGGTATGCAGGGACAGCGGTCAGGTGTTTGAGACATGTCTCCTGCTGGGTAACCTGCCCAGCCCTCACAGATAGCCATCAGACTGACTGATGCAGGACAGATAGATATCATGACACGACAGTTTTTAATAAAAATATTTACATTTCTAAAAGACATAATAAAAAATTACAGGCACGACTGGAGAAGAAAAGCGTGTTTTTCTGCTTGATATTGAGCCGAGCGCACTGAAATCGGTGCTACTTACTTTGCTAATGACTTATTATGACTTGTGTACATGCACAGTGGTGTGTTGTGACACGATCAACATGCTACCTGTCAAACAGAAATACAATAAGAGAAAAATATTATGCAATACAGTTGACTTAGCAGAGACACAAGGTCATATATATATATAGAGAGAGAATTGTGAGTCTCTTCCACTCAGACATCAACAGCTTACAATCCTGAGGAGGACGACAGACTGTGTGAGCTGTGTGATTTAAGAGAAGTGAGTCTCATTTTCCTTTTGTAGTTTCTGCACAGACTTTGATGATTTCAGAGAGCATTTTCCACGAAATGGCTCGACAGAACTCAGATGATCAAATATTTGTCTCAACAGCCGGATCACAAGAACTATTTTATCAGCGCTTGACTTCTCCGGCACAGACGATGAAGATCTGAAGATCTGACTGTCAAAGCTGTTTCACTTTTCATGTGTATGCATGCTTATACAGTACGAACGGTGTCTTGTAAGCCCATGCTGGCATAGCTTCATGCATGATATAATAATAATAATAATAATAATAATAATAATAATAATAATAATAATAATAATAGCATCTAAGTTAAAGGTTGGCCATCTGTCAAATAGGGGCAGCATATCACCCAAGTAAATGCAAACTGCTGCTAACTATAGCTGCTGTTAGTCAGTTAGCTCATTTAGCCATGCAGCTAACGGTCCCGCCGTTAGCTGCATGGCTAAGTGTTAGCGTTTACACCGCTAGCTCAGGACCTTTGACCGGGACAGACCAAGGCTAGTGGCGAGCTAATTTAAGTAGATATCTCCTCAATGCAATACAAAGACGTCATAATGACAAAACTGTTATTTCTTCACATTCTGCTGAACAGTTTTTGTTTAGTTTTGAATGTTTTCAGCTACAATTCTTACATATTGCACTTTGCATGTAGCTCTGACTCCAGTCAGGAGAGTGGGAGGAGGCAGGCGTACTGTATGTGGGCACTGCAGCGGTGCGTTTGTCGAGTAGCCTTTGGACATACAAGCTGATACTGCTGCATCCATACTGCAGAAAACTAGCACTGAAACCACTTCAGATATTCACAATGGATATGTATTGTTATATATAGACATGTTTTAATAACAATGCTGCACACAAGTCTTTTAGCACAGCCTCATGTGTACACCACTCTTCATTTTACTGCACATATTATTTAAGCACGTGACAAATACAACTTTTGAATCCTTTGGAAAACAATGTGGCCGTTACAGTTTGGTTCGGCTGGAGGATATACAGAAGAAACAGAGCGATCGCTTGTGTTAAAGGCCCACAAACAGACTGAATGTAACACCAAATCTAATCATTTTGGTCCTTTAGTTTAGTAAAATACAAGATTACACTTTCTCTACGTAATGCTTTGCGATCACTGTATGTATTCCTCAAGCAGAACCACACTATGCAGTACAGAAGCATCACCATCAGTCTCTCTTTGTTTTGAAGTTGTGGAAACCACTGGGCTTCAGCAACTTTCACATCCAGCTGCTCGCACCGTCACACCACAGGTGGTCACATGATTGGTGTCAGTCCAGATGTTGGCTCTCTCTTCACGCTCCCTCCTCACATCTCCTCCAGCTTTGTCTCCGTGAGCAGCTCACAGTTCTGTGTTTGACTCTGTTCAGGACTGAAACTGCCAAAATCAAATCAAATCAAATCGCATAATGAAACTGAAATGCATGAGGAAACGTAAAAAGGCAATACATAAATACATCACTTTGTGCAAAGGGAAAACAATCCAGAAATAGTTAAATAAAAAAATCTAAAAATGAATGAATTATTACATAAAATGGAAAATTACATGAACAGTAAACAAATGAAATAATAAATAAATGAATAGAAAAGTAAATAAAATCCAGCTACAAATAAAAACAGAACTGTGAATTTATTTCACTTTTTATACGTGTATGCATTAATACAGATGCTTAACATTTATTTTCAATATTATTTTGTTGCATTTAATGGCATATTCATTTATGTATTGATAAGTATTAGTAGTCAATATAACTGTACAGGGACGGGCTGGGTTAAATGATTAAACCGAGCTGCAGAGTTACTGTGTGTGGGTGAATTTACAGTAACTTCTCATAATGCACATTCTGAT
Organism: Pagrus major; assembly: GCF_040436345.1. Taxonomy (NCBI): domain Eukaryota; kingdom Metazoa; phylum Chordata; class Actinopteri; order Spariformes; family Sparidae; genus Pagrus; species Pagrus major. The sequence continues at coordinate 26,318,410 of NC_133235.1, forward strand.
CTCACAGCAGATAAACAGGATCTATTGTTTGTTCGGAGCAACAGCAGTTCAGGGTCACGCTTGACTTATCTTCGTGTGCGGTGAGAACACAGCAACCTGCATTAAAAACTAACGCTTCCTTATACAAGTGGGTGAGATCGGTTTCATTGTGAATGAACCCTCTAGTGACAGTTGGAGGTGTAAAGTTACCGGGCCTGTCTCAACACATCTCAAGCGTTCAGCGGATGGACAGAACAATTCATTCCTCACATCCCCTTTTTCTTCTTTTTTTCTGTTTTCCTCTTATTACTAGAAAACATTACAGACCAATGGGGCGGCTGGCTGGCTTTCTGAGAGGTTTTCGGGGAAGTAGCCGGTTAAAGGATGAGCCAATCACAACCTGTCTTCAGTGGTAAGGGACACAGCAGGCTACCGTTCAGGTGGCAGCTGTCCTTCATACCAACAGACGGATTGAGAAACAGTGAGGACGATGTGTCTGTAGGTGAACTTTACACAGGCAAAACACTGAACAGAGCTGTGCTGAGTTTCATTATTACCGCTGGCTTTATCTCTTCATATATGGGTGTGTGTCCTGCTGTGCTCAAAATAAACACTGTGGTCACCGATCTGACATAAGGAGCAACATTCCTCTTCATCTCCTGATCGTGAGCGTAACTCGAGCAGCCGAAAGAATGTTAATGGCTCAAGGAAACGGTAGACAAACGCAAAATAATTCCTTCCTCGTTCCTGTAATCATGTGTTCATTTCCCTACAAACGTTTAAAGAAAAATCACCTACAAAACTCATTAATTAATACATACTGATTTATTTTATCAGGACAAAAGCTGAAGGGCAAAAATTAGGTTGTTGTGGTGGCCAATTAGCTGGTTGTGTTAGCCTAGCCTACCTTCAAACAGCTACTTCCTGTCCATCAATCTAACCAACGACCATATTCACACGGCGGCCATTTTACTCTGACATCACGTTCAGGGTGGGACGCTCCAATGAACTTGATAAAACGAGGTGAATGTGACAAATCATTATCATTTCAACACTTCCTGAAAAGATGATGCGTGGTAAAAGAAACCGGGAGGCCATACTTCAAGGTAAAACAACACGCTTGATATCGCCTTAGCTCCTCGCTTACATTATTATTTGACTGTTTCACTTGTAGGCTTAAATAAATGTGTCCGGGACGTGCGCTGATATTTGAGAATCATTTACGCTTTTCCTAGGGTATTGTGTAACACTATCAAACATGTATGTCGGCTAGGAAGTGGTTAAATGCTAAAGGTAGCTAATTTATATTTCTTGTCGGCTTTGATGCTGTAGTTCAGGTCGTATTGGAGTTATTGGAGTAAGTCTCCAACATCCAAGTCGTCATTATGACTGCGAAACAATTTATCAGACATGGCACTAATTATAGGCGACAGAAATGCCTGGATACCAAACAAATACGCCTCATAACAGCCGTATAATCTTGTCAAATGTAAGCAGACTAAACCAAAAATCTTTTGTATATTTTTTTTATTCGCCAGGAAGAATATTATTTGTTTTCACCCGTGTGTGTGTGTTTGTTTGTTTGTTGGTTGGTTTTTCAGCAGGATTACACAAAAACAACCCAACAGATTTCCACTAAACTTGGATGGATGATGGGTCTCAGCCCAGAATTGATCCTATTAACTTTTGGTGTGGATCCAGATGAAAGGGATGGATCCAGGATGTTTTCTCTCACTGTATTCGACATTGCGAGATCGGGCATTTTTCCAGCACTTTCGTTAATTCCTCAGGGAATAATGCACAGTGATGAAAACAATCAGGTGTATTAAGGTGGCTGGTATCTATGAGTCTATGAATCCTAGATCTGGTGAGCTTAAATTATGGTTAAAATTAAACTTGATACACGGCTATCGAGTTTGATATTGGATTAAATTGGACTGTTGGACCTTGGTGGAGGTATTCTACTTGTCAATGCAGAGTTTTTTAATCCTTTCGCATCTCCTGCTGTAGCAGTCCAGTTGTTTGACTTGGTATTTTTCTTAGTTTGGGCTGATTTTCCTCATGGCTGATTGCAGGGGATTCAGATCACCTGTGCACAGGTGGGGAGACTGACTCCTGATTGAGGAGTGGAAGCAGCCTGGGGTGTTTCCCTCCCAGCCAATCAGGGTGTGACGACACCCTGATTGAAAGGCTTAAGAGAGGTGGGAAATGGCACACCGGTGGCTCTCACCCTCAGTCTGAATCTGTCCCTGACCCATTTTGAATCGCTCACTGAATTACTGAGATTGTCAGCCAGAAACTCTGGTCTATTTAAGCCCTATTTTGTTTTCTTGGCTGCCCACATCTTTCTTGAGGGAACTTTGTTTATTTGGGCCACACTGCGTCGATACCACATGTCTCCGTCCTGTGTAAGTGTAATTCTAAAGCTGAAGTTGAAGCAGAACTGAATTTCACCTTGAAAACCAGCTGCAAGACGGGAGATGCTTTGTGCATCTGGTGGGAGACAAGAAGGTCAAAGTTGAATCAATTATGTGTAATTTTGTGACAGTAGGTGCAGTGACAGACATTTAAGAGCCACTTTGGTCCCATCTAGTGGACGAGGAGTGAGTAACAAACAAACAAAACAAAAAAAAAAAAAAGCCACAAGAACCAAGCAGCTCGTTGTGCTGTATATCCAATCATCCTGCTTTTAATACAAAGTCAAGATACAATATCTACATCCATGGTTTGAAAGGAAAGAACAGGTACATATGTGAGGGGGATGGCGTCATTAGAGCTGGCCCTCGACACATTTCATATTACGTTTCATGTGTGTGCCTCTTATATTTCTCTTGACACAATAATCATTAGAAATCCAAGGAATAACATATTTCATATATGTCACACACTGTCAAGACTTCTGGACCACACATAAATTTCATATCAGAATAATTTCAGGTTTTAAACAATAGCTTTTTTGAGTGTGTGTGTGTGCGTGTGTGTTTGTGTGTGTAGCGGGGGGTGATTCCTCACCCGTTCTCTGTCAAAAATACACTTGCTACCATGTGCTTTCCAGCAAACTAAATACCAACAGCTTGTCTGAGGTTTTCACCCGCAAGTCTGCTCTATATATCTAATTTCTCTGATGCCCTTGAACCTATCACGGTGGGGTGGATCATACCTCTGCTGCTTATGATCGCACAGGGAGGTCAACGTGAGGGAGAGGGCATCGATGTAAACTTAAACTAGGTCTGCCTCTAATGTACATCTCTAGCTATCTAGTCGGACATCAGTAATCAGTATCAAATAGCACCCTACACAGAGGGCATACTTTATAATAATAAAGCAAATAAAAAAGCACCAAAACTGACCATTCAAAATAAAATAAAAAACAAAACAAACAGCGACAATATCATACTTTAACGTTGGCTCGCCAAAGAAACAAGTAAACAACATCTTATTGGTTATAGTTTGCTAGATATCCCAAATAAATAAATGAAAAACATACGTAAAAAGTAACAAAATAGAATAATAAATATCTTAAAAAAATCATACGAAATAAATATGACAAAGTGAACGATAACAATAAGGCTTTTTTTTTTTTGCGACGATAAGAACTACATCACATCCAATCCCACGTTATATCTTGTGCTCAGACGTATGTAACTGTACTGTATAGGACTCCAATGATAGACAGTATGTACAAAAAATCGGTGAGACCGCCCGAGACGTCTGATACACTGGAACATCGCTGTGCTCTTCAAATCACCACATGGGGGACCAATTATGATTATATGTCAAATCAAGAAAAGATATATATCGATATCGAGGGCTTGTGCGGTTGTACTGGAGGAGACGGAGGCAGGGGGACGTCGTTTGGTTGGGTTGGGATGCTTCTGTACAGTGTGACTCAGGAACAGAGAGAAATTCATATGGAGGTGGGACAGTCTGGGTGAGGAGGGGGGAGAGGACTGCTGAAAGTGGAAATTCACCACTCGCGCTGGATGTTTCTGGGATTTCTCTCGTCACCTTTCAGTGGCTTTAAACAGTAAAATATCAAAGTGATTTAACTGCAAAGTGGTGCAATTCAAGTAGGTAAGCTTCAGAGGAGGAAGATGGTCAGGAAACAACTTTCATCCTCAGTTTAAGATACTGTATGACAATAAAAGTTTAGCACACAACGCGTGAACATTAAGCAGCATGTTAAAAACACAAGAAATAAGTCAGCATAAGGCAAAGACGTACAGTAAAAACACACAAAAAATAACGGCAGAAAAATGGACTGAGAGCTGCGAAAGAATTCTGTCATTAGCAATCTCTTTCAGTAAGCCACTGCTGAACTGACACAATGGGGCTGACATCAAGAGGAGCTGAGCTGGAGGATGAACACGGACCACAGCAAATAGCAAGCAAGCTTTGTCGACTGAAGAATGCACTGGACTACAAATCTCAGCCCAGTTGAGGATATGACGGGCTCTAATCACTGTTCAGAGGCCAGCTGTTACACAGCGAGGAGGACGCGATCGGGGAGCGTGAACTGATCCTCGGCCAGTGCGTTTTAAAAGGGTCTCTGGTCTGACTCTATGTTATGCTGGCTCTGCTCGTAGGCCGCAGTTCACGCTGTATGGTTTCTCTTGGCACTGTGTGTCGGGTAAATGAGCATCCACAAAGCTTCTCCAACAGTCCTCGGTGGTGATGAGTCCGCACTGAGGCGCAACCTAGTCGTCTGCTTTAAAACTAGAATCAGGACTACCTGTGGCAGCAGGAGACACCTTCGAAGCAGACTCACGGACACATAGAAATGTTCACCTTTTGCACTTTGTAACCCCTTAGTACACCAAACCAATAGATACAAAGTTGAGGATAAAAAGCCCATTTAGGGTGCAGCAAATATCCAGGCTCTTTGTGTTTTTTTTTCTTTTTGTTTTTTTATACACATATAGTATCATAATTCCTGTTCAGAAGCCGTTTGTATTTCACTGGTTCATATTGGAGATAGCTGACCACAACACACATGTATTATACGTCCTTCACACTGGAACACTGAGGTAAGTTATATGGATTACACATGGACAGTCTCCACACCCACCAGCTCCTCCTGATGAGTGTGGCTGCTGTTAGACACAGATTTCTTGTTGCTTGTTTTTGTTGTTGTTGTCGCTTTTTGTCCTTGTTGTTGTCGTCGTCGTCGTCGTCGTCGTCGTCGGTGTTGAATTCATCTTTGAGTCTCGCTCCCGGAAAAAAGAATAAAGGTTCAATGTTCTCGTTGTTTCTGGCCGTCTTTCTCTTGTTTTTCGCTTGTTGGTTTTTTTTGTTCGTGGACCTCGAAGCAGAAAGATGGATGGATGGTCGTCTCTTCACTTACGTTGCATAGTGGTCAAAGCTACCCAGGTACTCCAGAGCAGCCTGGTAGCAGAACTGGTACTCGTCCTGGGCGGGAAACAGAGGATGGAGACGAAAATCAATAAAAATGTTGAATTGAGCAGCTCACGCAAATACAGTCTCATTTTTTTAAACATTCAATTGTCACATAGGAATAATGATATTGAGGAATGCACAATAAAAAGAGCACATGAAATATAAAAGGTGGAAAAGAAATTGCATCATATAAATGGCCAAATATCTAGTATGATGAAGACTATTGTCATCTCCCAAAAAACAGAAGTTAAAGCTACATATCCTGGAAGGTTTTAGGTGGTACTGTGTTTGTTTTCTGCCTCTCAGTGCATAAATCAGTTGGTTTCCTCTTACCTGTGGTGCTATTATTCATCTAGATTGTTTTGCCACTTTTTGGAGATATCAGCTGTGGAGGTCTCATTAATGTAATGTCTCTAGATCACTTGTGGTGCTCAAAGAACCAACAAAATGTATCTGAGAAAACTCAGCAGCAATGTCTCTTTCCAGAAATCATGACCTGGTTAGATGTTTATGGTGTTTGTGTCATCGGTTAGGAGCCGTTTTCTTTCTACCAGCTGTATCACTGAGCAGAAGGAAGCAATCTACTCATGGACGAGAGGCTTGTGCCGTGTGCTCGTTACAAGATGGGATGTTATCGTTAATAACGGCCTCCTTTGGCTGATCTGTGATCTAGAGTTGCAGACGTCTCTACAAAACGCTGCAACCCACACCAAAACAATCTTGGTGGATAAATGGCACTACAGGAAAGAGGAAAAATATGTATTTCTGATTTTGGGGTGAACTGTCCCTTTAAGGAAATCAAACAGTTTAAAATATTTACGATCAGTCAAATATAGACGATAAAAACATAAAAAAATATAGCCTTAAGCAGGAGCATACTGTGCTGTATCTGCTGTGCTTAATGAATCAATTAGTCCCGCCTGCTGTTCAGTGTTTACCTCAGTCTGCACCATGGCTGGTCTCTGTGTGCGCAGCATTTTGACAGTCTGGAAGATGTCCACCGCCCCTTCGTAGCGCATCCTCTCCAGGACAATACTCAGAGTGATGAAGACACCTGTCCGCCCCACGCCAGCACTGCAGCCACGAAGGGAAACAATTAACCAGAGTTTACAGTGTGCCGCAGCGGGGACAACAATGCGCTAAAATCTGGCAAATATGCAAATAAATGTACTTTTAAATGGACTACAAGGAACTTTTAACTGGTTATGAAACACTCTAAATTTAATACTGATCCTTAAATATGACCTACATTAGCAAACAAGACCATCAGCGAATAGATTGGCTATTTCTTCAGAGTTATTACAGTTCTTAATGGCTGCACCGGGTCAGATTCAAACTTTTCCTGTTCGGATGAGTCATAAAATTTAAACTTTTTTTAGTGTTGAGGATGAATTGAGGAGACTCTCTGGTTCGCTTTGTCCACAGGGGCCGCCAGAATCAACACGAAGAAGAAAGTTCCTTGTAGCAGATGAAATTAGCAATGAATAGTTCCATCATGAGCTGCCATCAAGATGCTCACCTGCAGTGAACGCTGATTGGTCCATCCTGGCCGAACTGCTCCTTGGTTTTGTGCACCTGGCCGATGAAATCGATGAAGCCCTCCCCAGATTTGGGCACACCTTGCTCTGGCCAATCAGTGAACTGGAACTGACGCACTGTCCGCGATTGGCCGTCCTGAAGGAACGAGGAAACGTGTAGTTACTGTTTACGTGAGGTGATGATTTTCAAAAAGAGCTTCGTCTTGCTGTATTGACCGAGGGGTGAGACTCTGCCAGGCAACATCCTCCCCTCCATCTAATGATTACTGTTATCTGACCCTGGATCAGCGGCTGTGGTTAACTTCAGGCTGTAACGTCAGTGTGTCTTGCTATTGTCAGCCACTCAGTAGGCAATTACATCTTTTCTTTCTGCACAGCCTCTCTGACTCCCCTTTAATGGAGATCAATACAGCAGTTGTCAATGTGGCGTCAGCCCGGGACAGGCCTGACTGGAGTTATCTGTAACTGGCACATATGTGCACAAGAAGAGGTGCACACACACACGTAATGTCTGTCAAGGTATTCTGGAGACAGCACGGTTGAATGAGTAATTTAGGGCTGCTTGTCGATAGATGCTAACCTGTTGTGGCGCACACATTCACGTACAAAACACACGCTGACCGACACACCACAGGTCGATAGGACATGCTTTGCACAGCTGCCTTCTGACAGCGCCGACGGATCGGGAATAGAGCACGAAAAGTCAAGGAGTGCGATGTTACACTGCTGTTTGAATACAACATACAACACGAAAACAAGTCTTTAAACACACAGACGGCGTCAACCCACCCTGGCGTCCGTAACTTTGAACTCCCGGAGGATGTACTGAGGCATGTTGTACTCAGCCATGGGGTCGACCACGAAGTACTGGTACCTGGCAGAGCGCTCAGCGGGCCAGTACTGGTGACACTTCTCCTGATAGAGCAGAACAGACAAAAAAAGGTATTGATGACATTGTGTACAAGGTAGAAATGTTATGTTATTTGTAGCACTCGCGTGTGTTTATATAATTTGTCCCTACCCGTCCCATTTCTCTCAGTTTAGTGAGCATGACCACTATAGTGGAGTTGTGTTCCCACAGCATCCTCCAGAAGTCCTCAGTAGTCTCCGCCAGTGGACCCTGGGTGGCAATGTAGCCTCTCTGCTGCCTACACACACACACACACACACACACACACACATTAAGAAGACGCCACCTCCTCCTCCTTGTTTCTTCCTCTGTCAAGCATCAGACTGAAAAGGGGGTCAGGCCTCAAGCAAGAAGAGGAACAGTCAAAACATGTGTGTACAAACACTCTGAATGCCTGAATCATCAGACGCGATTCAGCGTGCGTCCCCTCCGATGGGGTGGGGGGGGGCGGGGTCCGGAGCGAGTGCCGTGCAGCGAGACAAATAGCAGGAACATGTATACAGTAAGGACAGATCTGACAGGACGTGACAGGTGAGAGCACTGTGGTGAAAACCTATCCGATCCATTCACTCGTCAAGCCGTCATAAGAGGACGAGGAGGTCGGGTCATATTAGCGTTTACGGGATGAAAACATACCTGTATCCGTCTATGTAGCTGGCGTTGATGTAGTCGGAGCCCTCCAGGCCTCTGATTGGCTGGAGGCAGACGCGGGTGGTTTCATAGGGCATGATGTTCACCAGTCGGTTCTTGAATTTGTTGCAAGGCAGGTTGGCTGTGACAAACCGGGACGTGTGGGCTTTGGTATTAGCCAGTCGCTGAATGGATGGCGAGAGAAAAATGTATAAATAAAGTATATTATCATAAAAAATAAATATATTAAAAAATAGATTTTATATGTAAGACTGAGGGATTATTCAGGATTATTTGTCTTGGTAGCTAACGTACAAGGCTGCTCTATTCTAGACTCTCGTTGTTTCTAGCTTGGGGGGTTTGCAAAATAAATCTGAGGGGTTGTGAGATGATAGGATTAATTTTTCTTGGTTTATTTTGTTAATTAGCTGTACTGTTAATTTTTTTGGGCTTTTCTTTAATTTTTTATGTTTTTCTTCATGGGCACGTTTACATCTTCAGGCCTCCTAATGTTATTCAAGGGAGCAATTTTAGAAGAGAGAAACAATCTCATGTTGAACAGCTCACAACTCATACTCGCTTGAGTAAATGTATACAGTTACATTCCATCATTTCTTCCTGTGATAAGTAGACATGACTTCACTTCAAGGAGCCACAAACTAAACTGTCAGAAGCACTGTTGTACGTCAGACAGCATATCGACTCCAGCCCTCCCCCCTACCTTAAACTCCAGCTCCATGCCGGTGACGTGCTCCCCGCTCTCCACCTTGGACAGCTTCTGCATGTACGAGTACAGACTCCTGGCGGCCACCTCAGTGTTCCCGCAGGCCACAGCCTCCAGCAGGGCCTCGTGGATGAAGCTGTACTGGTCCTCCGTCTGCACCATGTAGTTCCTCTGTGAGCGCATCAGCGTCACGTGACCGTAGATGTCCACGGTGCGCTCGTGTCGAATGCGTTCCAGCATGGCGTCGATGACGATGAAACAGCCGGTGCGACCGACACCAGCACTGACAGAGGGAGACAAATGATTTGGATGTTAGGGAGGATTTTATTTTTGACATTTCTTTTGAAGCAATGTTATGTAGAAATCGGCATTTTTTGTGTGTTGAAAACTTGCATCTTGAAGTAAACATGTGTGTAACGCTGTGATCCTGTGCAGAAACAAGTGACAGAGAAACCATTCACCCTATTACAAGACACTGTACCATCAGCATGATGTTGAAGCTGTTATTTTCAGGTAAAAAAAAAAAGAAAGTTACATAATGTTGAATTATTGAATTATTCAAGATTTGGGGAAACAGTCTTGTTTACTTTCTTGAAGAGAGTTTAATAAGAAGACTGTCACCACCTCCAGGTTTGTGCATCGTATATGAAGCTGTAGCCAGCAGTCAGTTAGTTTAGCTTAGCATAAAGACTAGAAACAAAAGATTAAAACATTTATAAATCCACCCTGCAGCTCTTCTAAAGCTGACTCATTAATATCCATAATGCAAAAAGAACAAGTTAGGATTATCCAGGGGCTTCAGTTTGTGTATGGAGGCAAATAAGGGTCATTAATATTTTTGAGCTTGTGAAATGGTTTGCACATTTAATTGCAGTTGTTTGTTTGTTTGTTTGTTTGTGTGGAGGTGTTAAAATGAATTCCTGTATCCGAATGTGAAAAATTGTAAAAGAAGAAATAAAATAAATTGATAAATAACCAATTAAATTCAATGTGTGGCAACGATTCGCAGCTGTAGAAATAGTTTATGTTGTATGTGTGATTACAATTTATGCAGGAATATTTTCAACTGTGTATCTGTGTATGCAACGCTGAAGTTAAAAGCTAAAAGCCAAAAGCTAAAGGGTTACAAGCACATATTTTGACCCTGATTTTACACCTTATCTGATCGGCCAATCAACACGTTGCCCACTGACCATTCAGTAAAGTCAGCCATTATAAAATCAGGCTGTGAAATTATTTGTGAACATCATTTCAGAAGCTCCAAATATTAATGACCCTTTTCTGCTTCCACATACTGTATGTGCTGGACTATTTCTTGTTTGGACGTGGAGACTTCATGGAGTCGGCCAACAAATGGAGACTGCAAGAAGTTATTACAACCAGCCAAACTACTAGCATCCAAAGGATGTGACTTTATGCCAGTCTCGAGTGCCTCGCCTCAGTGCCTTTCTCCGCTTGACTAACAGAGAGCAACAGTATCTAAGATTAGTTTAGGAATGAAGTCCGCCAACATAAACTAAACGATCAGCTTCCAACACATCCATGGAGCAGATATAACAAATACGATGTGATATGCAATTTCATGCTGATAGATGTATTTTATTACCCTTTGGTCAAAACTAGTCTAGCTGTGAAAAATAAATAAAACTCTCGGCAAGAAGGCAAATCCCCAAGTCTCAAACAACCCCTTTAAGATAAACTTGGCTGTGTGTACTGTACCTGCAGTGAGCGATGATAGGTCCGGCGTCCGGAGGGTTGCAGGCTTTGACCCTGCGGAGGAAGTTGAGGAAGGGGGTGGGATACTCCGGCACGCCGTGATCCGGCCAGGCTGTAAACTGGAACTGACGCACTTCTCTCCGTTCGCTGTTGCCACTCTGATGTGACAAGACAGGAGATTATTGTTCGTGTGCATGCGTACGCTGTGTCCCTGCTGCATTATTAAATGTTACAAGACAAAACCTATTAGGTAGTCAAAGGGAAGTGACACGTTTGTCGATTTGTTTGAGTGCAGCTTCTCTGACATGACTCCATTAATTGTGACTGCATCCTAATTACTGCCAGTCATAAAAGCCACGACACACTTTCTTCACACAGAAAGAGGCTTTTATATTGACGAATGCAACAAACCCTGTATTTATTACAGGAAAATGCACCAAATATTCCTAGATTCTAACCAAAAGAGTACTAGCATTGCTGAATATTTCATGTGCATTACGACGGATCTCCTATCTTGACTTTTCCCAACACATCAACAAAAATTTGGAGAAGCGATGCTACACTTGGAAGCTACAGTTGGCCTAGTTTTCTGTGTTTGTAAGTAGGCCACAGTGACACGCTAGTCTGGCGGTCTTAGATTAGCCCTGTGCTATAAGAAAGTGCTCTGCTTCCAACGGTGATCAAATCTCAGCGCCTGACACAGGGAGCCTGGCCTGGTTTGAACACTACGTGAAGCCCCAGACTAATCTATTCTCCCCCGCGTGTCCACCTGCACTGCTCATCGAGCGACGGTGGAAATTCATGATCACTCCGGTTGGTCCTGGCACCTGACTGTAAACTCGACAGATCAAAGCAGGCCCCGGTGGATGTGACAGTAACTAATGAGAGAGAGAGGGCCGAGTGGTGAGTCAAGGGGTGGAAGAGAGGAAAATGGAGCGAGATAATTTACCTTATGCAGGGAAAAGGTGCGAACACAGAAAGTAGCCAGCTCCATTGTGTCCAGCAGGCTGACCTGGATCATGCCGTAGGTCTCTGTGCCACGACTTGGCCAGTACTGGTCACACTTTATCTACAGGGAAAAGCATCATCATCATCATTACTACAACTGTCACAGCAAACAGCCTCTAGTGCTTTAAATTACAGGTAAACTAAGGCATATATTATGTAACATTACTAGATTACTGGTTCCCAACCCCTACTAGGGGTCGTCGAAGCTTCAGGCCTTCTTGATTTTAACACCGTGTCCTAACTGAATGTGATGCAAGCGAGTGTCACCAACAAAATCAGCTTGATTTCTTTGAGTCAGATTGGACTGTCATTTTGAGCCCGAGGCCCTGTTTCTATTTTCAGTCCTGTCGCTCGTCTTGAAAGTGCAACATGGACAGGGAGCGGATTATTCATGTAGTTGAAATGAGAACTGATCGATACAATACGGTCTCATCTTACTACAAAAACCTGAATAGGGTATCATCTGGCTGGAGGGAGTTTGAAAGTTTCTGGAAAGAAAACACACCATTTCTGGTTGTTGTTGTTGCCTATACCGCATGTCATGTGCAGCAGAGAAACATCTAAAAATGACAGTATAAAATGTGTGTTTTCTGTTTTAAAGTGTAAACATAGGAAGATAGGCTATTTTAGCAAATTCATCCATCTTTTACTAGTGGATTCAGTGTGGACAGCACGCATTCAAAATTGTGTTGCATTGGACGATCGAATGCAGTTGTAAAGAAGCCTATTAAGTATGTAGGAAATAATCTGCTCATTATGAACACAAATGTCCTGCAGTATTTGGGTTTATTGAATAGATTATCAGTTGTTCTCGGCTGTTATTGTTTTGCACTGAATATAAAATGAAATGTCCATAAAAGATATCACTTAGTCCGGGGTCATCACTTTACTTAATGATAGGATTGGGTCCCTTAAGGCATTGGTTGGTTAATTTCTAGGGGTCGCCAGATGGTTGTGGAGACATAATAAAATAACATAATTTAGACTGGAGAATAGTTTTCACATTACATCGCCTGCACCAGCAATATAATTTGATTTCAAGGAGACATATTATGCTCATTTTCAGATTCATAATTCTATTTTGTGTTACTACTAGAATAGTTTTACATGTTTTAGTGCTCAAAAAACAAATCAGTTTTCTCATACTGTCCAGTGCAGCAGCTCTGTATTCCCCCTCTGTCTGAAACGGTCTGTTTTTGCTCCTGTCTCTTTAAGGCCCCTTTGCTCTGATTGGTCAACTCACACACGCCTGAGCCAGGGGGGGAAGAGGGGTCGTGAACATCTTCCTGACTTATCTGGAGGATCACGACTTGAAAAACATTGGGAACCAGTGCCTGCCGTAGAGAATGAAACCTGTGGGTCAGTGGGTGAACCGGCATCCTACCCGTGACTTCTCCTCCAGGCGCGTCATCATGACGACAGAGGCGGCCCGCTGCTCCCACACCATCCTCCAGAAGTCCCCGAACGTCTCTGCCAGCGGCCCCTGGGTAGCGATGTAAGCATTCTGCTTCCTGTAGCCATCAATGTAGTTGGCGTTGATGTAGTCACTCCCCAGGATACCTGTGAGCGAGACACGAGTGAGGCGCTCCCTAAACTGCAATCTGCATAAGCGACATAATGAATTAACCTCCACGTATGACATCAAACAGCCTAACGAACTGTGTTGTTTCTGGCGGCGGCGGCTTCCAGCTGATGACTCGCGGACGACAGCAAACAAACAAGACTCTGTCGGCGTGAATTCATGAGCTCCAGATCAAACCCATTCTCCCCCTTCTTGTTCTGGAGGAGCGCTGGCTGCACTTGAATGCACCCGCGCTGTTTGTCAGTCTCATGCCGCTGCACACAGCCAGGCATGGGCACTGCTTGCACTTTCAGTTTTCATCCATCATGCAGCCCCCCACCAACACACCCACACACACGTGAATAAACACACACCATCTTTGTGTTCAACCCCCTGAACCACACACATGCTCAGACTCTCCTTTTATCATATAAACATCTTCTTGAGCTTGCTGATCCTCACCTTCTATTGGCGCCAGGATGACCCTGGTGTGGTCGTACGCTATGACGTTAGCGTAGCGGTTTTTGGGCTTGTTGACCTCCAGGTTTGAATGCTCCCAGGTGAACTGCTGACTGGGATCGATGGACTGGAAAAAAAAGCAGCAAACACACACACGCGCGTTAACAGTGTGTGGAGGCGTATTTACCAGTGCATTTGAGGATAATGGAAAGAGAGTGCTCCGTAATGCAGAGAAGTTACGCGTTAAATTGCGGCGCTGAATAAATCATGAACATATAGTCTGCACACAGAGATACAAATGTTAAATAAGATCTGCTTTATGAGCCTTAACTGGCTTAACATCTGTAAACAATGAGGATGTCATCTATTTACTCATATGGAATAATAATGTGTTTCTCACCTCGTACTCCTGGGAGAGTCTCAGGTTGTCGTTGGCTTTCAGCAGCTCGATGTGCTCAGCCAGCTCGCTGATGGGGATGGGAGGATGGCTCATCATTCCTGCGTGACAACGAGGGGGTCAGAGGTGGCACGCGACTTCAGCCTAAACCTAAATCACTGCGGGTCAGCATCACTCATATGCAAAGACGTGAAGATAATTATCCAATCAGAGAACATCACATATCATTAAGGAACCCAGTGAGGCAGAAAATCAATTTTGATCCATGTGTGAAGACAAAGTGAGGCGAGTGTTGGTTGTTTGTAAATTGTTTTTCTTTGATAAATTGCTTTCTCTGTGATCAGAGGAGCAACGACTCAGAGAAAACAAACACAGAGCACTAATTAGGAGGGCTGTGCACACGCACGTACAGACACACACACACACACACACACACACACACACACAGGAAGCAACCTATGCTTCCTGCAGTCGTTTCTTTTCACAGCTGGAGCGAGAAAAGAGAGGTGATATCGCTCCTTTGTCAATTCAAAAGGCAAATAGCTACAACAATGAATCAAAGCGATGCATACAATCCATTTAATGCCAAAGTCAGAGTGTGTTTCGGCGTTTTTCTCTTATTGTAATGTACGTCGATGCACTATGCAGAGCGTTTAAGTCGTTCTGCTGCTACAGCTATAAAAAACAGGCTCATATCAACGTTTACTTTCTCCTGCAGCCTGGCACCGCAGCGCCCACAGGTAATCACGACAAAACGCTCCTGTCACGACCAAAATGACCTCGGATAGCATCAGCCGGTTTTGTTGGAAACAAATTTAATCTCTGCCGAGCATTTCAAAAGCACAAATCTCAGGGGAGAAGAAGTGGGTGAGCTGGGAGCTTCAAGGTTGCAGCCACATGAGAGTAAGAAAAGATAGAATAGAAGAGCCGAGGCGCTTTATTCTGTGGGTTTCACTTTGCTTCCCAGGAACGAAGCAAAAAGGAGAATTCACACCTTCATCTATGGATTTAATAAAATATCGTTTGAATTTTATATATCCTGGCAGGTTAGACTAAACCTTTCTCCCTGGCGACACATTTGCCACCTTTTCAACAACTGTTAGGCAGCTATGAGCATGAAAATGCAGCGAGAACAGTGATTGAATTCCTCCAGGCCATGCGTGTTATTAGGATGTTGTTAATTTAATGGGAAGAAGAATTGAAAGCGAACCATTATCGGCTTGGTTCCACTACCAAAGCGGCTGTGTTGTTAGATCTCACTCGGCAGGGGGGCGGGGAGCGTCAGAGTCCATGTAGTTACTTCACAGTGGGGTTTTGGTTGGTTATTCCTGCTAAGACAGAGTCGATTCCTTCATAAACGATCACAGTTACCCCACCGCTCGCCTCTTGATGTACCATTTTGACCATTAAATCTGAATTTGAAACATATGAGAGCGGCGCGGTTTCTGTCGCTCCTGTCTGTTTGTGCTGCCTGGCATGTGGACCGTGGGCGAGCGGAGATGATCAGATTTTGTCACACCGTCATGACTCAGCCGTGACTAAGCACTGACTGTGCTACCTGGGTGGCGGCCATTTTGATTGTGGCTCTTGGTTGTGATGCGGAGGAGTGCTTTTCACAATCTTGTCTGCATAATCTCACCGAAGTTATAATTGGTCGCATGAATATTTCATTATCCAAAGATGAGCAATCGGAAGTATACTTTATTATGCAAATAGAGAGCCTGTGTTTGGGTGTGTGTGGGTACATGCTTCATACCGGGAGTCTGGAAGTTGATGCGTCTCATCTCCACGGGGTCGGTCGGGTGATGGGCCATCATCTCTGCGTTGCTCAAAAGGCTCTTGGTGCCAGGCTCGGAGTCCTTGCGTTTGCTGCTCACACACCAGTGAGTCAAAAGAGCAATTAACACATGCAAACAAGCAGTGAGAGAAAACCAGACGACTCACTGCTGACACATCATTAGCATTGCTACTTGAAACGAGTAAATAGCGCATTAACAGATATGCTGTTTTAGAGCTTTGTACAAGTTCTCCGTGCAGCATCTGGTGTTGCGTAATTGCTGCGGGTTAAAGCGAACAAAGTGCTTGACATTGGTTTAATCTCACCTGTCAGGTTTGCTGCTTCCAGTGAAACAAGAGCGAGGAAGGAATAATTAGAGGAAAGAAAAGGAAGGAAACAGACACATTGTTAGGGAGGGGAATCAATATTTTGCATTAGTATTCAAAAGCTTGATGGTTTGCAGCAGATATCACAGTCTTACAGCTGGGCCGGGCCGCTTCGTGGCTGTCTGAGGGGAGCACAAACTTCTAAATTGGAACAAATTTGATGAATATCGGACTGAAAGTTGAGCATTTTGTGGGGGGATAGCAGGAGATTAAACAGGCCCGGTTTGGGAAATATCAGTGGGAGCCGCTGGCAGAGTGTAGCAGGATGGAGAGGAACTTAAGGAATAGAGCTGGAAATGATTTCTTACTGTCAACAAATCACGAGAGACCAAAACTAACATTTAATTAAAAGAGTATTAACAAGTATTGTCTGTGTAACCTCAGCATTAGATAGTTTGTTCTCCCCTCCATTTTTTAAAGACTAAGACAGTGATGATGAATAAGGGCTTGAGCGACAGACTGGTGCGTTCTTTTTTCAGTGGATTTACTGACGTTAAAAAGTCATAATCTCAGCTGATCAACTATCTGTCTCATGGTTTTTGGCATTTCGTGTCATAGAATGCATCCATCCCACTCACTTTTTGTAAAGGAGGATAGCGATGACGATGCAGATGATGAAGACCACGGCCAAGACGGGTCCGACCACCCAGATCAGGCCATCGCCTGCGTCCAGGGGCTGAGGGTCTGAATCTGGGGCAATGACGGGGTCGGTGTAGGGGCTGGCCACGTACATTTTCTGTAAACAAACACAGGCACATGTTTAGGAAACCCCTAAAGGAAACTGGACATCTTTTTCTTTTTGTGTGTCTATTTTAGAGATAACAGATTAAATCATTTCAGCTGTAGCAGTATGACTTTTTATCAAGGAGACGTGTGTGTTTTGGTATTTCTCAGTAATTTGTTTCATCTCAGTGGACAAAATATTACGCAGCATTAAAAAGCAACATATAAAGAATGTACCAAAGCTCATTTGCATTTAATGTGTTTTATAATGCCTTTTTATTTGCTCTGAGGGACTTCTAAAGACAATCCCCCGGAGCTGAAAGTGCACCCTATAAAATCTAATAAAAATAAAAATCTATCCTGTTGTTGTATATTTAAGTCTATTCCAATTCGAATGCACATATACAAGCAGCGCACAGGGCAATATCGTTTCCACTGCCACAGTAGGCACACTCACTCTTTATTATCGGTGGTGATGGAAGTACGTGAAGGTTATTGCCTTTTGCTTACACCACTTTGACTGGCGTGCATTTTATTGTTTTAGCAGCGAGGCCTTATTGATTACAATGTATAGTGACAGCCTGCAGGAGAGAAACGCAGGCAGCGGTGGAAGGAGGGAGTGGTTATAAAGGAGATGTGACACGGCGGCTGTTTTACCCCGGTCGTGGAGTTGAGCTCCGCCAGGATGAAGAAGACGTACTCCTGCCCTGGGTCTAGAGCTCGGTTCTCGAAGCCGCCGTAGTCCAGCTGGTCCCCCAGGGTGAAGAAGGCTGGCAGGGTGGCAGGTGTGAAACGGGCTGTGATGTAAGCACGGCGCAAGTCCACCTGCTTCTGCTGACGAGAATCCCTCTGCCTTTGACTGATGTCTTTTAACAGCTGAGAGACGGAGCGAGGAGAAAACACGGACAAGAAAACTGAGTCCTTCCAATATCTGTGACTAATGTTTAAACACTGATATTGAATTATAAAGGGTAAGCTTTGCCAGGAGTTCTTAGCAGTGTGTGTGTTTATAGGTCTTTCCCTCCTTCCAGGCACAGACATCAGTGGCTGCTGTCATTGTTGTGGTTCTCACCTCCTCTAGGTCCATTTCATCTGGGCTCTTGAGGTGTCTGATGACGCCGCGGGCTCTCCTCAGCGGAACCACAACAACATAAACATTCCTGTGGGAGCAGAGGAGGACAAACAGCATAACACCACTGGTACAACAGCAAACCTGTCTCAAACTATTTTCACGTTTTCCTCGCCTACTTGTCGCACTAAATACTGTCTCCACCATCTTATCAGGCAGGTAGCGTTATCATCATTCCCCACATCTGGACTATCTCAAACACTAACAACATCTGCAACTTCAATCTCACTTGACAGGACTGCGAGTTTCCAGAGACGGCAGGATGATGGTGACTGTGGTCTCGGTGTCGCGGGCGTGGTCGATCTCGGGGCGGCGGATGGTGATTGGCGGGGAGGTCTTGGCGGAGATGCGGTGGCGAAGGCCTCCCATGTTGCCCTCCGGGGCAGTGATCTTAAAGTCGTAGCTGGTGTCAGGCTGAAGGTTTGGGATGACTGCCTTTCTCAGACGAGCGTCCACCTCCATCTTCTGTCGGTTGTACTCCACCTGGAGGACGGGAGAGGGTTAGTGAAGTTAGAAGGAATTATTTACTGGATTTATTAACTGGAGTAGTGAATGTTTCCATTGCATAAAGACCTTATAGGATACTTTTTTTGTAACTGTAAGCATCAGTTGTTCAGTAACTGTAACTGACAGACCATCTATGTTTATTCATGTATTGAGGGAAGGGCAGGTACAGTTTGATGTTTTTCCTCCCTTGCTCCTTTTCAGTCATAGAATGTGAGTCAGTTTATTTATTTTCTCGCTGGAGTTGAGCTGAATTAATAATAATAAAAAAAAAAAATCAATGAAGGAATTTTTTACTTCAAAATTGCCCCAATTGACACCATATTTGACAGAAAAAGTTTATCATATTTCCCAAAAAGTTGTGCCGGTAAGCTGATTTTGTTAACTTTGGACAGAGCCAGGTTAGCTGTTGCTCCTTGTTTCCAGTCTCAATGCTAAGCTAAATTAGCCGGCTGCTGGTGCTAGCCTAAAATTTTGCATACAGGCATGTGAGAGGTTCCTTTAGGTGAGAAGCCTGACACCTCTCAAATATCTGTACCACCATCAGCCAGTTAACTTAGCTTAGCATATAGACTGGAAACAAGGAGCAACAGCTAGCCTAGCTCTGTCCAAGAGTTACACAATCTGCCTTTCTGCACCTCAAAAGCTCACAAACTAACACGTTTGCAGAAAATGGGTTAAAGTTACATCATGTTAATTAGTAAGCTCAAAGGTGCTGGTTGGACTTTGTTATATATAGTTAAAATAATTCATTTTCAGGTAACTTTTCAAGGCATTATTCCATGAGATTCTACATGTTAGTGTGGCTCCGTCTTTTTCCCAAAAATGCCCACTTCATCGGTAGAGTCAAAGCATTTAGTTGACGCTTGCTTCAACAAAACTCTTTTCAACTGTCAGCCTCAAAAACAGGATCAAAAAATATATATACATACAAAAAATTAAAATATACTACACAGATATGATAAGCACATTAAGAATGGTATGCTCAGCATCTTAAGGATGGTCAAAGTGTGCTCTCAAGGCTCCCGAACTTCAACTAAATGATCTAACATAGGACAGCATATACCTTTTAACCAATCAGAAGCCAGAGCTGACAGCAGTCTTAATTGGTGCTAATTAAGCATGCTGTGATAAAACCATGGAGCTGCTTATCCTTAGCAAATCAAATAGAGTAAAAGATAAATTATTTACAACTATTTTTCTATTGTGTAAATGGCTCTTACACCACACAAGGCAAACATCCCACAGATGGATCAGAGGGTGCTCAAAGTTCAAAGCGTCCACAGTGGGGAGTAAAAGTCATATCGGGGCCATGCATACTTAAAAATACATAAACTCATGATAATGTGAGGTATTATGATTGGAAGCATCTGGGGACAACATAATACGCTGTGTTATGTTATAAATTATCTCAAGGAATGACCAGACTAGGCATATGTTACTACACGTGTACATACAGTAAAGCGGTAGGGGTTGCTGCTCTCTGGGAACTCCCACGTCAGAAGAACGCTGGTCTTAGTGGCCAGATTGACTGAAAAGTTCCTCGGCACATCTGGGAAGCAAACAAAGAAAAAAAACACAGTCACGCGTGGTGAAGCGGCATTCAGATCGGCGGCTCCTCTGCTTTCTCACTGCAACACCTGTAAAAACTGAGGACACGTCAGTCAGATCTGTTACTGGGGGAAGAAGTCATGACGGTTAGGAGGATGGGCAGGTGATGCGGAGAGTGGATGGCGAGAGTAAGTAAGTACAAGTATCAGACAGAGCGGCTGCAGGAATGTGACATGCCACATTCTCAGAGTGTTAGGTCGTGTTTGTTAGACTCAGAATTCAGCATGTCAGCAAAGGCTTTTGGAAAAAGGTGAAAGTGGAGGTCTATCAGATAAAAAAGCTTACCTGCAGATACAGCAGCAGACGCCACACTCACTTGAACTCAGACTGAACACTTACCTTGTGTATTAGATACTGTATACTCAGCCCTGTATTGACTTTTACCTGAGGGTTTGTGATAAGCAGTGCTCTCGAGGCAAACATCCATTAACATTCAGCCTGCTCCCACTGGTGGTGAAGGGTAGGTGATGAAGGTATAAGTGAGTGAGTGGAGAAGATTGGGGGGAGTAGTCGTGTTCCCCTGGACTTTGCAGTTCTTGGCCTCTCTGAGGTGCATGGGTAAAAGGCCGACCTGTAAGAACTGGCCCACACTTCGTTTAGTTTAGTGTATCGGAGTGAAATCCACATTAAGGGGAGATGTGAAGCTGCACCAGTGCTTACAAGGTGAAGGGTTGTTCCTGAGGCCTGAGGCCAGCCCTACCTGTTTCAAAGGCCAGGGTTCGGCTCCCCACAGGTGGGCTGAAGGGGCCTGGCCCTGCCTTGTTGTGGGCTCTGAGCTGCACCTCGTAGGCTGTGCTGTGATTGAGGCCCAGGATGGTGTAGCTGGATTCACGCGCTGGTACTGTGATCAGCCATGGGAGAGAAGGAGGGGCTGGTAAGGATGAAGGGCCAGCAGGGTCAGCAGAGGGTTTGGGGCTTGTAGCCTCTTTGTAAGCTACGGTGTACTCTGTGATGACACCGTTGCACTCGTCTGGGGCAGGGGGCAGCCAGGAGAACTGGAGGGAGCAGCAGGTGGCGTTAACAAAGTCAGATATTTTGGGGTATCCCACGGGTGGGAACATGGGAACTGTTATTTCTTGCTGCACTAAATCTCCGTAGCCTGCTCGGCTCTTCGCAGAGAGGACAAAGACGTAGGAGGAGCCTGGGGAGAGGTTTCTGACAGTGAAGTTTTTCTCCCGATCGGTGAAGTCCACCGTGGTGTCTAAAGACGTATTCTTCAGGCCAAACTGTAGGCGGTAGCCCAGAATTTGCAGCGGGGGCCCCCGGCTATCGGAGCCTGACTCAGAGCACTCCAGAGGAGGAGCCCACCGCACCACCACTGACGGACCCGATCCTGGACGCACCCAAAGAGAGGGGGGGCCGGGCACTGCAAACGACAGCGTAGGCAGCAGAAAATCAATGGGAATACATATATAAAAACATATATCATGTAGATCTTGTACAAGAATTAGAATTGATTCGGCTGTTTATTTACTGCCTGCTCCTGGTGCAGCTTACTGTTAGATCAATTCTTGAGTATGTTACTAAATCCAGTGCACTGAACTGTATACGTGGCATATGCTTACCAATCCCCAGGGTCTGCACCAGCTTGGCTTTGCTGTGCGCTCCATCCCCTTTGGTGGTGTATGCCGCCACTGAGATGGAGTACAAGGTCTCTGCTTTCAGAGCTCCCAGGATCATCTCCTGTGGAGGAAAACACAAAACAGTGACACATCACATTACTGCGAACAAACAGATTTCTTCATTACCTTTCTTTTTGGTTATGCATCAGTAGGAATTTATCAATAAATTACATATCAGTGGCTAAATGAGGATTTTATGACCGTCTCTGTGTATGTATTAATAGTGCACTCATTTATAATGAGAAGAGGATGGGTAGTCTGCACTCACATATTGAGTCGAGTCATCCTCCTCCATCTTATCCCGGAGACGAGACACACCCCGCAGGCAGCCGAGACAGATGAGAGTGAGTCAAAGGACAAAAGGGGAGAGCGACGACGTTTAATGAAAAAATAAACGGCCTTCATTGAATCATTTAAATATTCAGCCGTGACGTCACCTGGGACTCGTCCAATAGGAGGTCTTTGATCCGGGGAAGGTTTCGTGATTCACCGCTCTCTGCGTGGTTGAAGTGCACCTGGTAGCCACGGATCTGGCCTTGCCGTAACCGTGGCAACACCGACCGCCATGTGACCCGAAGTGCAGAGGAGTTCAGCGGCTGGACGTCGACCTGACGAGGGGGTGCACCGGGAACTGAGCACACGCGCACACACACACACACACACACACACACACACACACACACACACACACACACACACACAAATGCAGAAGTAATTAAGTGACCAACAGTCTAGCCAGTAAATAATCAGCTGAACAATCAATACTGATTAGGTCTGATCTACGGCCCTCACTCTTACCGTCCTCATCAGTTCTGCACAGCGCGGGCAGGCTCTCGGGTCCAGTTCCCTCTGCAGTGTAGGCTGCCATGCTGATGTTGTACCAGCTCCATTTCTCCAGCCCCTCTACCACTGTCTGCCCCTGCTGGGCCGGGATAGGCAGCCCCTGCACCTCCTGGCCCTGACCTCCGCCTCCTGCCCCAGAAACTCTCTGGTATCTCAGCTCATAACCTGCCAACTCGCCATTCTGGCCCTCCACTGGAGGGGGCCTCCAACTAACTCTCAGCGAGGTGGAGCTGGCACTCTCGCAGGACACACCCTCGGGTGGAGCGGAGGGCTCTGATTGGACAAGGGGCAAGAGGGGCAATTGGCAAAGAGTTTAGGAGAGACCCAAGAGATTGGGGGTTGAAAAAGCAAGAAGGATAGAAGATAAGGATAAAAAGGAAACAATAAGAAACTGAGGTAAACTGAACTGAAAGAGACAAACATAACTCTGGCATACAAAGCGAGGGGTGACCACATAATGTAAAAGCATAATGTTGGGCTTAGAGCCTAATGAAATAAACCAGAGACGAGAGTATCGACCCTGAGTGGACAACTTAATTACACCCAAGGAGAACGTGCATCTAATAACCAACGATTACATCTTATCCTTTGGCCGTGGCTCGTGGCATAAAAGGATCCAGATTTATGAATGAGACACAGATAAAAGTATTTCTCACTGAAGCAGGGATGTACAGGAGCACGGACAAATATACACATTTCAGAACAGCAGCCCCCATGGTGGCATAATCCTTGAGTCCTTGGGATAATAGAGTGGTCTGAGACTTTCCACTGCGGACTAGGGGAAGGTCTTCACAGAGGGAAGAAACAAACAAACTAAAACAGATCTCACACAGCGCAGAGAGGATTTAGGAGGCGGGTTAAAAAAAACAACCAAAAAAAAACAAAAAAACAGGGAGCCCGGGAGAGAAAGGCACTCAGACGGATATTGAAAGTCAGGCTAGAGTGATGAATCGTAGACGAGAATTGAATCAGAAGCAGGCTGGGATATTTACTGTAACAAACACGAGGACAGAAAGCCAAACATCGACTTCATCACCACAGATTTCTGAACTGTTATCACTCACCCTATAAAATGTTCCTTAAACAGCACATACACACACACACGCACAAATACACAGACACAGTGGCGAGCCCAGCTGAGGCGTGCTTGAGCTCGGGAGTGTATAGCATGTGTGTATGTGTGGGAGTGTAATAGTCATAGCTGACAGGTTCAAGTATCTATCCACTCAGCCGTACAGCCACTGTTCTGTTGGCCTCGGGGGACAATCTAGATGTGCACCAAAGCTTGGCGATAACAAAGCACACATAACCTCCCTGGGAAATGAAATCTGCTGCATGAAATAGTCTGCTTATCTGGCACCTTCCCTTTCCTGAACCCCCCCTCTCGTCTTCTGCCACCTCCTCCGATGTACCACCTTGGTGTCTCTTTCTTTTTGAAGGTAAAGAGAGAATAGCAGACAAGCTAAAAATGTTTAGCACACTCAGGTCTGAAAATAATCTGGTTATTAATACACTGATACCCCTTTTACACCAACATGGAACCGGTTCTGTGCATTTCATTTGTACAGTTCAGAGCTTTTCGACCAAAAAACAAATCGGTTCATCGCTTCCAGAACCAGAGCCATCATGGTAGAAAAGGGGTCAATATGAACCTTTTGTGTCTGTAAATACTTTACAAAAACTTACCACTGAAATGTCACGGTGCCATGATCCGCAGGACTTGGGGCTCTTTTCTCGATCTCGACTACTTTATTAATTCTTTCCCTCGCACCATTTTCTCAGTTTTCTCCCCATTTTCTTTTCTATTCCTTCTTGAAGGCAGACATGAAATGATTCGATATGAGCTTATTCGACTCTATCGCCGCTTGTGAAGGAAAAAGAAAATAGAAAAACGGCGACGAGGGAAAGAATCCAAGTTCAGAGTTGGATAAAATACAGACTGACCGGCACTTACCTGTCAACACAGCGGGCCAGCCACCATCCTTTAATGCTCGTCGCCACTGGCTGCTAGCCAGTAAGTGGCAGACAGTTTCGCCCTTTCAAAGACATTAGACACTGATAGAGTGGAAAAAGTGAAAGGAGGGTGAAGAAAAGGAAGAGCGAGACATTAATCGGTGCTCCATCTCCATCTGTCATGATGCTTCGGCTGTGTAAGAAAGCGAGAGGCTGAGCGGAGGAAAGAAAGGCACAGTCAAATGTAGATGGATGGATGGGAGGGGGTGTTGGACAGATGGGTTGATAAATGAGATAGATGTGAAGATGCTTCCCAGGTTTCACCAGGTCAGGAGCTGAGGACAAAGCACTACAAGCTGCGTGTGTAGAGGACAAAATATTTGAATAAAACATGTGCACAACACTCACACATAAAAACATTGTTTAATTAACATTTATGGCGTCTCTGTGTGTGTGAACCCAGTGGGATGGAGACGTACTGGCTTGCGACGTCCTCTGCACCAGTTCGTTGGTAAAAGCTCCGATGCCTTTGGTTGAGATGGCGGCCAGGGAGAAGGAGTACTCAGTGTTGGCTTTCAGACCCTCGACTGTGTAAGAGTTTCTCGGCCCGAAGGTCAGCTTCTCCTGCGAGAGAGAGAGAAGAAAGGGGAGCAGAGGACAGGACGAGAGGGGAGTGAAAAGAAGACATTAAAGCAGAGTTGGAGAGAAAAAGAGATGAGGACTGTCACCGGACGCCTGGGTTAATCTTTTTAACTTCCTCTTTTATCCGTCCTCTCATCCCCTCTGTCTGGTTAGGAAATCTACTCAGCAGACAGATTTATATTAAAAAAAAAGAGTAAGAGGTCTCACCAAGCTGCCAAACTTGACAGGTTTGTAGAGCAGCTCATAGTTGACGATGCCCTCCTTGGTGTAAGCAGGTTCCCAGGTCAGCTCGATGCTGGTGTCTGTCACTCTGCCAACTTTAAATTTGCCTGGTTGGCCTGGGACTGAGGAGGACACGCACAAACAGTCAGCCAGGTCTCCGTCTTATCTAAATATATATGTTTACTTCCTCAGCACAAATTAACAGTAACAAATGAGTTTTATTCTAACTAAATACATTCTCTCATACCAGTATTTTGTGTTTAATTTTGATATATTTGATAAGTTAGTATGTGCAATTAATAACAAGACACTTTTTGATGTATTTGTGGGCATCTCTGTTGGTCTTAACAGCATTTTAATCCAGTAATGATTAATCATTAACACCCCTAATCCTTCATTTTAATTTCTGCATTTAATCCTTTAAAGAATGTCTGATTACGTTAGCAGGGTTATTTTCCTCTCTCCTGGTTACCTCATTACTTCAGAGAGTTATGCTCTTTCTTTCTGTGTCGCAGGTTTTGTTGGTTTTACTGTAATTGTTCTTGGAAAAGTGCTCTTGAAATAAAGTGTATTATCATTAATGATATCCCTAATAAGGGAATGGGAATTATGTTGGCGGCGTAATGCTCATGTCAATCAAATCTGATTAAACCACTCGCAGAGTTTTGTTTGCTAGTGTGAGATTATAATTAAGTCACTGCTACGGATGTTTGTTTTTGTTACTTTAGCTGTAATAGTTCTTTCTTTCTTTCTTTCTTTCTTTCTTTCTTTCTTTCTTTCTTTCTTTCTTGCTTATTAATTTTCTGATTAAAGTTGTTCTGTTATATTTCTGGTAGATTAAACGCTTCACAGAAGGCGACACCACTTTGAGCGTGTCAAAGAAGTTGGTTACAGCATATTAAAAGCATTTGCATGAATGTAGGCACACATCTAATCAGATCACTTTATTAAACTGTAAAAAGTTTAGTTGGAATCAGAATGACTTCAAATCGAAGATTCACACAGATCCATGTGGAGTATTTGGCATTTTATCTGTTTTATCTTATTTATTTGAGTATATTTAGATTTTATTCTCTATTTTATGTTTCTCTCAGTCAGTTCCTGCTCTCGCGCTGAAACTATTGTTTGCAAACTGTTTGTTCCTTTGCGCTGCTGTGCCAAACTGAATTTCTCCTAGTCAATAATCAATAGAGGTACAACTTATCTTATACAATCTTATGTTATCTTAAGAAATATTGTCCATGTAACCACAGTTAAGGTCACAGAAAAGGTGGTTTGAAGTCATAGTGGAAGCAAGAAGGAACCAACTGACCCATAAATGCCCAAACCCTTGCATTTTTGTGCAGTTTTTAGATATTGTTATTCCTCTTAGGTCCTGGGAAATGAAAGGCTTTTTAGGGACATCTCATGGCGTAGCAGTAGCCGGAGCTACACGAGAATTTAAACCAGTAATGCCATCAGAGTAATCACCTCTACGTCCCTCCCTTCTCATAAAACCTCCGACAGCAGCTGTCACAGCGACATGAGCAGTGGCGAGGTACGAGGGACATGTTTGGCTCTTAATCCCTGTTTCCTTTTCAGAAGTATGCACAGCTCCGTCCCGGCAGGTGGAATTTATTCATTTTAAAGCAGTCATATTTCCTGACAGGTCAAGCTTATTCGCAAAAGCATTTCACAGTGGATTGCCTAACAAACTTCACGTAAGTCACTCAAATAAGCTACTTAACAGTTTGTATACATGCACACACACAAATAATGAGTCATTTGAACTCCGCTGCATGCACACAGCCGCACAAACAACCACTTCTCTCCTGCACATGAATAAATGAAGACCGTTACTCGGATGTTATTTATGCACCGGCATGCGAGGTAAATGCGATAGCTTATACAAACTAATGATTATGTTGATGCACATTCACATTCACAGCCACACAAAACACACACACACTGACCTCCAGGCATGACTTTCACATGGACAGGGTCCGAGAAGGGTCCGTCCCCCACAGAGGTGAAGGCCAGGACCTGGATGGTGTAGGTCTCCGAGGTCACCAGGTTCTGGATGGTGGTGATCACGCTGTCCTGGACGTTGTGGATCTGCCACTCGTTCATGGGCCGGGACGGATCCATGGTGTAGTACACACGGTAACCTTTCACCTACAACAAAGGGCCGGGTTTTAAACTCAATCCATGGTAATCCATAATACCATCTTTCAACACAACTTCATTACAGCAAAGGTCATCATCTGTGAACGAGTTTTAAATCCAGATGGTCGCGTGGATTCGTTTGTTCGCTGTTGTTAGAGGTCGTTGTCACAAGGTGATGACCTCGCGTCGTTGTTCACTTGATTGATAAATCTCAGAAGAGTTCAAATAAAAACTGTCTCACACACTCATACTGTAATGCTTAAGATATAATCACTATACCTCCTCCTATGGGGGTTTGTTTATGGGCAGTTCAGAGTGTAATCCTGCTGCCGTGCCATCGCCATCACCCTCCACCTCTACCACCTCTCCTGTTATTACTCTTTAATATCTATAATCCCCATATGCACTCAATTCAGTCGTGTACTTTTATGAACCTACCGCACGGTTAGGTAGGCCAGAAAAGGAAAAATAGGCCTCAAGAGGGAGTGCTCTTAACTTAGAGAGGACAGTCCAATTACCTTTTCTTTCTTTAGAGGGTGGGGAAAGTAGCGAGGGAGTTACAGGAGGGAAATCTCCAGCAAGACACAATCCCTGCAAAAGGACACGAACCTGCACGCTGGAATAAAACTCCCAGTGGTGAATTTTATTAAAGCTTTATCGTTTTAACCTCGTGCGAGATTGATAATAAGTTCAAGTTAAATGTTATGTCAAATGTGTGGGGCATACACACTCCATACCATCTCACTACTTGTTCTGTTTTAGATATATACACAGTAAAAATGTACGGCTTTTTAAATAATTTTGGAACAATGTACTTCAGTTTTAAAAGACAATAGAGTTCATTTTTACTCAATCAGTCACTTTATATGTTCCCATTAATGTGAAAAATAAAAAATAAGTAAAGATTATGTTGAATTATAGTAAAAACTAAAAATTTAGGGGCTGAATGACTATATGTGCTGAACGTTACTTTATTACTTGCAGACTTGAGCTGAGAGATGCCCGAGGGTGTAAGCGGTTTTTATATGTTTTAGTTTTGGATTATGGGAAAAAAAATCTGAAAATCTGGATGTAGGATCTGCGGGCTGTCACACCAAACACTGTCTTTAACGACTTTTGTCTTATTCAACACATTATAACGAACAGACTGGCTTCGCAGCAGACAATTACCAGCATGTTTGGAACAATTTGTCTGGAAGAACAGAACACCCACAAAGAAAACAAACTGCATGTTTTCCTCTGCCGAAAAAATGATCACAAAGAGCTGTTTCAGTCCTCATCCCACCTGTCCATTGGGCTCCTCCGGCTCCTCCCAGCGGACCATCACTGTGTTCTGTGAAATAATGTGGGCCTGGACGTTTCGGGGAGGGCTGGCCGGAGCCTGCTCTCCTGTACGGGCCTCCACCCGAGTAGAAGACGGCCCCTGGCCGATGCTATTGAAGGCTGACACTCTGATTTCGTACTCAGTGTTGGGGTACAGGCCCCCGATGCTGTAGCGGGTGGTAGTGATGCTGTCCACCGTTTCAAACTTGCTGTCCGGCCCCTTGGCTCGGTATTGGATGATGTAGTAGGACACGGGGTCCGGGTTGCCGGAGTCCCAGGTGATGGTCACACTGGTGGCGGTGGTCTCGGTGACAATGGGTGTGCCCGGAGGCTTTGGCAAAGCTGGAGATTAGAGAGAGGGGAGAAGAGATATTGTTTGGTTTATATTATTGATTACTCAGTTCACTCTGTACCTATTACTGTTGCATTAATGACATATTGTGACTGCATTTATTCAAACAAATCGCACACAGAAGTACATTACTCAGGTACTTTTCTACTACGTTGCCCTTCTATTCCATGATTCAGAGACAAATATTGTACTTTTTAATCCACTATATTTATTTTACCACTTGAATCACTAATTACTTTGCAGGTTTTATTTATTGATACAAAATATAATCCAAAAATAAATTATGATGTATTATTATAGATTAAGTCTTCCCAGCAGACTCACTTTCTGAAGCGGTTAAACTGCCTTTGCCAGCTTCAGCTTTACAGGAAAGTGCTGAACACATTAATGCATCAATAATCCATAAAATACATTATTCTTAAATGGGCCATTCTGCATAATGGATATTTTTTACCTCTGATACTTCAAGTACATCTTGATGCTAATACTTGTACTTTTATTTAAGTAAAAAGGAAAACAGAAATGACCCAGTTGTCTTTGCAACAGCGGCACGAACAATAATACCACTTGGTAACACTGGGGGGGAAAAGTTGTTGCCACTTTAATTAAAAGATCAGTCACCTCTCTATTAATATACATCTGTATGCCCTTTGTGTCTGTCTGCAGTATCTAGTAAAAACTGCTTTTGGTTGTCATAGTACTCACTGCGTGCAATTACAATTAAGTTGAATCTCATCTAATCTAATTAAAAGAGTACACTACATTAATTAGGCAGCTTTATTTGACCAAAGCCTCCTACAATAAGGGATATATTAAATGACCTTCCACACTGTCATGTGTCAATGATAAACTCATGATGATGAATGTGCCTCAATCATACTTTAAATACGTGCTATAAAAGGTGAAGTACAGGGGAAATTTGCTTTAAATCTAAATTAATATTCTGGAAATTGAATTATATCAAAAACATGGAAATACAGAAATCTATCCTCATATAAAGCAACAATAGAGGCGCTCTCCACCCGCTTCTCTCTCTCCAACAGCCAAAATGATTAATCATGTAATTAGAGAATCTCTTACTCTTCACTAAGACCTGAGCGGTGGCCTCAATGATGCCCAGGCTGCTCATGGCCACACAGGTGTAGTTCGCAGACTCCCGGACACCGTTGAGCTCCAGCACGTTCCGTCCGATCGGCATCTCGTCCTCGGGCGTCAGGTCCTCGGTGCCCAGCATCCACTTGACGTAGGGCATGGGCGAACCCACGGCCACGCAGGTGATGTTGACGCTCCCTCCCGGCATGATCTCGTGGTTGGAGGGGAGGATGGAGAAACGAGGGGGCACGCGGCGCACTGGGAAAGGAGGAGAGCCGGGGTAGAGAGGAGAGGTGGGGGGATAAGGGGTAAGGTGAGGGGAGGAGAAAAAGTGGGGAAGGGAGCGAGGAGAAGAAAGGTGGAGAAAAAGAAGGAGGAGGGGGGGAAGGAGTGAGGGAGAATCAGAGAGAAAGAGAGAGAGAGGAGGAGGAGGAGGAGGAGGAAGAGGAAGAGCGAGGCAGAAAGCAAGGTCGAGATTGAGAGAGAAAGTGAGGGCGAGAGAGATAAAAAGAAAGAAGAAGAAGAAGAGAGAGGAGAGGTAACAGGAAGGGGGAGAATGAACTTCAGGGTTTTTACAGAAAATTACAAAAGGGATATTTCAAGTTTAGTCCCAATTACTTTATGGTACTGATGATTCAAACAGAAAGACACAAATCTTGTGTTGAGCTCAACCAATCAGAGTGAGCTGCCTACTCAAAATAATAAAGTGACAAACTCTTGAGTATCATTTCAACCAGGACATGACACCTATAGTCAGTTTCTCTTCTTAAAATCATTTATCATCATTAAACATGAAGAATAAGTGATTTAGGTCTTTTGATTTTAGTTGTATAAATACAATACCCCCCCTTTAACAATGACTAAACATGTTAAACTTTACAAGAAACTTCAGGGAGAAACTTTACTTCATTCAGATTTCTGTGCCTCGAGGTGCTTGTGCCTCTAGATGGGCTCGTTTTAGAGAGAGCGTATGCATCATAGCGGGGCCGATCAATAGGCCCTGCCTGCTACCCGTGTCCCCATGAGAAGAACAACTAAAGTGGCAAGTTATATCCAATACTGCATCTGTCAGAGCTTTTGGTTGACTATTTATTAACGAGAGATGCATCGAGAGACTGAACTCATAGGTCACTCGCATGCCTGGGCGACTCAAGAGGGATAAAAATGGTGGAGGAACACAAAGAAGAGAACGAAGAACTGAAGACAGAGAGGCAGACGGAGAGGAAGCGAGACAAGACAGGTAGAGGGATAGAGGAAGTGGTAGAGAGAGAGAGAGAGACATAGCCAGAGAGAGAGAAAGAGAGAGAGAGAGAGAGAGAGAGGCAGCTCTGCTTCTCTTCAAGACAATGACAGGCAATGTAGCAAAGGACAGCCACATTGTACAACAAGATACTGTACAATACATAGGATTCATAACTGATACAGTGTGTAATCAAATGAGTTGGAAATGTGGACAGGAGTGGATCGAGGGGTTCTACTAAGGTGTTGTGGCAATTACAGAGTGATCATTGGACACATTAAGTAAAAAACACCAAGACAGCATGAAAGAGGCAGAACGGGAGAGAACGAGTGCGAGCAAAAAAGAGAGATATGTGAGGTAGTATGTGCATGTTTATAAGTTAATAAACTTATGTACATGTGTCTGTCGCTCCTACACATCAGGGTGCAGACAGAATGCAGAAGAAGAAGAAGAAGAGAAAAAAGGAGGGGGAGGGAGAGGACGGGAAAAGACAGGGAGTGGAGATAAAGAGAGGATTAGAAGAGGGTTTCGGGGGGAAGGAGGGAAAAAGGGGGGAAGAAAAGAGGAGCGAGGAAGAAGAAAACACATGGATCTATTTTAAAAACACGGCTATATACCAGAGTCAGGCCCATTCAGAAAGTAGGTGCTTCAAAAGTAAGACAAAAGAAAAAAAGAGATCGGATGTTGGAGGAACAGAGAAGAAGAAGAGGATACCCCAGGGTCACAAAGACAGGAAACAGAAAGAGAGAGGAACGGACAAACATCTCTGCATGGGGGGAGAGAATGAAAGGGAGGGCAGACAGAGAGCAGAAACATTGTCGATAAACTCAACTCAACTCAACACTACAGGAAACTATATGTGTTAAAGAAAACAGGAACGTAAGGAGCAACAAAAATTAAAATAGAGTCAAATAAAAAAAGATGCTAACACTTTCTAATACCCATCGTTAATAAATGGCAAATGCAAAGTTAATTCAACATTAGTTAGTAGTTATTTGACTGTTAGTGAACAAAAACATGCTTTATAAACCATTTATTAAAGGTGCAATATGTAAAAAACATTCTGAAATAAACAACAATTATCAACCAAATATGAAGAAACAACAGTTTTGACATTAACTCTCTGGCTAGCTGCAGGGTTTGCTGGGCTAACAAGCTAACAGTAGCTACAGCCTTGAGCAGAATACAGGTAGCAGCAGTTAGCTTCTCTGGTGATATGCTGCTCCTATTTGTTTGGAGTGTGAGTTCACCAAGTGGTAAATTCTTACGTATTGCACCTTTAACCAATAGTATATTGTTAAGTGGCGGCGAATGTTTATAATACTTTGTAAAGGGTTATATAATACTGTGTAGTTCATCTACACAACCAGTATAAAAGCTACTGCAAGCACATTGAGGCAAACAGGAGGATCCTGATTGGATAAAGTGGGCAGGGATACCAGAAAAGTTATTTTCTCTGTTACTGCATGAGCAGGAGGAGGAGAGACATGGCTTACTGAGCAAACACTCACAAATATAGAGCTATTTAACACCTACTGTAATCAAACACTTGCTGTTTATAAGCCTTAATTGCTTAATAAATGGTTTATTAAGCTTTTCATTGTTTCTTAACAGTCAAATAACTATTAACTAAAGTTCAATTAACTACAAATTTAACATTTATTAACGTAGGTTCCCAAAAACTTACTGTTAAAACCCTACAGTAACAAGACAATCAGAGCTTTCTTTAGATGACTTGGAAATCCAGCTGTAATTCTAATATATTTATATAAAATACATGAAAAATAAAATAAATACAAAATAAATGTATAAATAAAAGATAAGTAAATAAATAAATATGGGTAAATTTACTGCACAACCTCCACTCCTTAATGTGTAACATCATTACTTGGAATCTTCACGGGCCACATCCCCCCTACTCAAAGAATGTAGAGACAATTGGATAGAAGTTAACATTTTTGCATGAGTTCAACAAATTAAAAAGAAAAGGACAAAAAAAAAAGTTGACGTGACGTCACTCTCATTTCATGAAGAACAGATAATGTGCAAAGCATTTTTTTGTTTTAGAAAAAAAAAAGAAAAAAATGGAAGATACCCAGAATTGGATACAGAAGTTGAAGACACGAAAGAGACAAAGAGACAAAAACAGGTAGATCTGTTAGAAAACAGACATGATTAGGCAGGCATCTCCTCATATGAGCATGCTGACAGACTGACGGACAGACAGACAGACAGACAGTCAGACAGACAGACTGCATCCATGACAGCTACATGCACAAGACAGACAAAGCAGGTGCAATGCAGCAGGACACAACACTGTCGGCTTCATTCACTCAGTTATTTTGCATGTATTAATATGGCAAAAAAAAAAAAAGACGATTAATTATAAGCATGTGGATTAGTTTGGTAACGTGAGCAGCGACAGGATGAAGGTGAAGACTAGAGGTGATCATTTAGTGATCGGACACATGAACTCAGCACTCTAAGTATTGTGAAAATATATCAGTCAGGACCAGAGACAAAAGACAGAAGAATCCACGGCGGAGACACAGCCGAGTACTTTACAATAAAGTGAGCTCATAACAAGGGATAATCCTTCACATGCTCACAGAGCCTTTAGCTTAAAGTTAATCGAGCCGGGCCGCATGATTCCCCTCCATTTTCCATAAAGTTTTTTGAGAGCCAGGAGCTTCAATCTTTATTAGCGGGAGCTATCATTAGTCCCGTCCTCTGCAGGGAGTCTGGAGGCTACAGGCTGGGGGGACCTTGGCACAGCTATAAGGATTACCGCTGTATCTCAGCGCCGCTATATGCCCGCTCAGCACCGTCACCGAGCTGACATTTACGCAGCACCATCCCGTCTGTCTCAAGGACACGGCTTTCATTAAGCACTGTAGTAAGAGGGAATCATTAATATCCCCCTCGATATCTAAAAATGTGAATGGATATGATTAATTTCAAATGTCAGTCAGTAGAGGCGTATCAGAGTGTTTGGCCAAGATAGCAACAGCCAGAGAGATACAGCACAGGCTACGCTACTGTCAAGTGGGCATATTGCTATTCCTGTAAATACCAGGCCTATTGATGGTTCAGTATTCAGACTTTTTACTAAATATACTCAGTCACAAGTAAAGGCCCTGCACTGACAACGTCACTGACAACGTCAAAAGATGTAATTATTATCAACAAAATGATGAATTTTTGCTACAAGTGGAAATTAAAGGATAATGCTGAATGCTAAAGTACAGAATACAAGTAGCAAAAGTAGAAAAGAGTCATAAAATCAGTGAACTGACTTAGTGATCTAGCAAAATCTAACTGTTATATGCTAAAGGTAGCTAATGTTAGCTGCCATAAGCTACTGAACATTAAGGCTGAGGTTTCTCAATATTGAATTGAGCAAAGTTGGACATTTTAAACTTTAATCTGTAAGAGACAGAACATATGAATAGTAAAAATAGCACCTTGTGAGTGTTACAGTTTACTGTTATTGATCTTATTATTGTGTATTTATTACTGATGCATTTATAAAGGTGTCTTCACTGTTGCAATCGGTCGAGGTGGAGCTAATTTGAACTATTTTATATATATATAACATGGCATCATCCTATACTTTGCATTCAAAATCTTAATTTTCGGTTACTATAGGAGTTAAATAAATATAAAGGAATAAAAATATAATATTTCCCTCTAAATATTATTCTCAAATAAAGTAAAAATACCTTAAATTTGTACTAAAAGGTCCAGTGTATAGGATTTAAAGGCATCTGGTGGTGAGGCTGTAGATTGCAATTGATTGTTTGATTTGTCCGCTCTGGGCTACTGTAGAAACATGGAGAGGACCTGCAACCTTTATAGACATAAATGGACCATTGTGAGGCAACAAAGACACAATAATTCTGATTTATTATTTATACACTATTATTTTATACACCAAAGAGAACATCATTATAAATATTATATTTAATTTCTGCCAATAGTTGCCACTAAACCCTACACACTAGACCTTGAAGCACAGTACACAGTGCCTTATTTCCTTCCACCCCCGGTGACATTTTGGATCTCCTGCCATTTTGAGTTCATGTCGTGAATCAGGCAAACTAAAGATGCTTCTCTCCTACAAACCTGCACAACACGTATGACTTCAGAGCAGAAGGGCATGTACAAGCATGACCGCCAGTGCAACATTTTCCACTCAGTGCAACAAGTGCAGGACTGGAGAGGATGACATGGGAGCTGAGACACAAACGTTACACATGATGACAACAAAAGGGAGAAGAGGCAGCAGTAGCGGGACATGACAAGGCAGCAAGTTCAATAATATCACAACCCGAGCATATCAATAGGCGTGAACACACACTGTGCCATGCTCTTGTGTCAGTCCGTCAGTCAACACACATGCAAGCGGTGCTCCTTTCTCTTTCTCTCTCACTCCTTCCATGCAAACATCGCCTCTTTTTTAATCTTCCAATTCTTGGGTCTCCATGACAACAAGATCATACCATGCAGAAAACATTGATCGGGGAGTGAAGGCAATACCAAGGGTTCTGCACACAAGGCCTCACAATGCAGTCAATGCACTCTGCTGCGTAGGCAGACCACTTCATCATCGTAGCAGCTTTAGAGAAATCAACTCTCTTCATTTTTTGGAAAAGAAAATCACTTCACATCAAATCTACCTCGCCGTTCCTTTGAATGTTTTTTTTTTTTTTTTTTTTTTCCTTTTTTGTTTCTCTCTGTTTCAATAAGTGAAGCTTTCTGAAACAAAGGAGTAACAAAAGAAAAGAAAGAGCACACCAACCTTCTCGCAGCTCTGAGGGATGGAAGGGGGTTGATGCAGAACACAATGACGTGAGGGGGGGGGGAGAGAGAGAACGGGGAAACACAGAGAGAATAAAAACGGCCAGCGCAAAGCCACTCATTCCACCGCATCACACGCACGCACACACACACACACACACACACACACACACACACACACACACACACACACACACACACACACACACGCACACCTCTCACCAGCACTCGCACATCGCACGCACACACTTCTCCGAAAAATCGCACTTAACACAGAAACTAGAACTTGTAAATGTGAACATTGGTCGTGGTCTTTCAGCCATAAGCCAGTGATACATGGGTGCCAAATGATGCCGTTAACAAAATTTAAGAATCAACTGTTTAACTTCCAATTTCATTCAAATCTTCAAATCAAATCTGTGCATTTTTTTTTTTTTGTGCAACATTTTCCTCTTAATCTGCCTCTTGTACAGAAACCATTTTAGTAGACAGATCAGTGATGTTTCCATGCAGTTAAACCGAGGTGTGTCCCCCAACTTCACGTTTAATTTGTATTCTGCTGTAGGGGCTCGCACCAAGGTTTAAGGTGGACTTGTTAAGGGTGGTTGTGAGAAATACCAAACAACAGGATCAACATATATTGTAGACAATGGATGGGTTAGTAATACTCGTTTTAGAGAACAGTTATGGAAAATAAATAGCTGTATTTAAACCAAGAGCACCTTAACTGTTGGGATTTCTGCGTGTTTGTCTTTGTGTTTGTTGTGTGCATGTGCACGTGCGTTCTGTGTTCACGTCCTACCTCGCACGTATAGGTTGGCAGGGGAGGAGTAGCGCACGCCTTGAGAGTTGGTGGCCACACACTCGTACTTCCCTTGGTCTGTTTCCTCGCTGTTCTCGATCTGCAGCGCTCCTGCAAGACGGACGGAGACACAAAGAGAAAGGAACAACGATGTTTAGTGGAGTTTGCAGAAAATGTTTCCGCTGCTGTCTGCTTCGCTTTGCATCCTCTGTACTTTTCATCCAGAGATGTTTGTCCTGCCATGGTCTGTTGCTGGTATATTTTGACCCTCAGGTATCCTCTCCTCTATTGCTTCACCATCCAATAAAAACAGCTTTGTTATTATCTCTGTGAGGCGCCATCTGAATGGCTCGTGCTCTCATACACCAGCAGTTGTATTTCCCTCCCTCTTTTCCTATGAAGCGAACAGAAGCGGCGATGAATTCAAATCTGAAAGTTCGTCCATAAAGTTTGGAGCTGAAAAACAAGCCTCAAAATGACTTTTTATAAACTTAGACGACAGTTAAAGGAGCTTTTGTTGTCTAGCGAGTGATTCCTCTCCTACAGCTGGCTCACTGCTGCTGTGAAGAAAGCCTGTTTCCATCTTGGCAGTTAACTGGCAGCAGCTACACAGCTTTACCCCACGGCAAGAAGCCGACGATGCTCTTTAACTCCTCAACTTGTGTCTTTTACTTCTCAATTTTTATTCTCCTGCCCTGATCCCGACGTGGTAAACAGTGTCTCCCCTAAATGTGCTATAATTACACACAGAGCACGTCAGGTATTCTTTTGTTTCTTTTGTTTCACACAGTGCTATTCTTACTGCTTTTTTAAATTTTCTTTTTTTTTTGCTACCGGCCTTTTGAATTGCCAGCACAGAATTTTTTTGCTCTTTCAGCCTGCTCTGTCACATTCATCTCATCTGAAACTGACTTTGACATGAAGCCTGAGGAGGATGCACAAAACCATGGATTACACTCTCTGCTGCAGGAGGAGAGGAAAAAGACACAACTCAAAACGCACATGACACACACACACACACACACACACACACACACACACACACACACACACAGACATAAAGCACAACATTTAGTATCAGATCTTCTGGGAGGCTGATAAAAGGGATCTGGCTTGTAGGAGATGTATGGATATATATAGAGAAACAGAAGATATAGTGTGCTCTGCCTGATAATCTTAATGTTTTCACACACACACAAACGGCGATGGAAGCTGAGTTTAGTATTAGTAATAATACCACAGGATAAAATTGCTGAATTACTGGTAAATATCTTTTAAAATGACAGAAAGTGCAGAAGTATTATCAGAAAAATGGTCAATAAATCACAAACAATGTATTCCCAGACTGCATTATTATTCATCATACATTAATATGCTTGGAGCATTTATAGCTGGCTGAGGCGTCATTTCACCCAAATTATACACAAAAAACATTATTGATGTGAGCACAAATATACTTAAGGTGGCAGCAGAAGTCTGAGGAAAGAATGCCTCAAAACATCAGCACATAAAACCATCTGCATGATAGCTTTTTACTAAGCAATAAACAAAACAACAACAACAAAAAGACAACAGAAAACACAGAAAAACAGCAGTAGTTCTTTTTGTCTAAGTCATACTTGTTTCGCAGGTACAACTAGGTGATACTTAATATATTGTTGGGTAATTAAATCTATAACGATGCATCCTGCTTTATAAGATGGTCTCATGATCTATATGTAAAATCTGAATTTATGCAGAAACTATAGCTGTGATTAATGTTTATAAAGTAGTAGCATCCAGTAGAGTAGAAGAACAATGACACAAAATGGAGATATTTAAGATAAGATAAGATAAAATAAGATAAGATAATCCTTTATTAGTCCCACAACAGGGACATTTGCAATAATGCAGTAGCAAAGGGGATAGCAAAAAATGGAGGGCATCAATTGAAACAGTAGTAATAAATAAGTCAATATATATATATATATATATATATATATATATATATATATATATATATATATATATATATATATATATATATATATATATAAAAAAGTCAAAAGTAAAAGAGCAGTAGAAACGATATAATCATAGAAATAATATTTATACTATTGCACATTAAGTGACAATTGATTAACCACTTAAATCAACATTATGTGATCTTTTTAACCTTAAAATAACAGCTTGAAAATCTTTTCAGATCATCAAATGTTGTCTCTGTCTCAACCACTCCACCCCTCATCACTTGTTTCTGCACTGTGTGACTTCAGTGAGAGGGGAGGATCACAGCGTTACACACATGTTTACTTCAACATACAAGTTTTCAACACATATCATTGTTATGACGTAATGAGGTTTGTTCGTAGTTAGCAGCTACATTACGTCTGACAAGTTGTTACAGACCTGGGATTGGTTTTTAAGACAGTGGGGGGCGCCAAAACGCACAAAAAGCCAATTTCTATGTAATTTTTTTTTAAGAAAAACATGTCAAACAATCTCAGGTTCTCTCTGTTTCTCTTTGTCATATCGCTGTAAACTCAACATCTGTGCTTTTGTGCGTCAGGCAAAACTAAATTTAAGAAAATGTCATCCTGGAATCCGGAGAAATCAGTTTTCTGTCATTTTACAGACCATTTGATTAAATCGACTGATCGAATGAAAATAATATATACAATATATATTTCAGCCCTTTTCTAAAGGACAGCAAAAGTACTTAAAAATGAAACCTTCTACTTGAGTTAATATACTGGCTGGTTCCTTTCCACCACCGTGGTGTGTTATTCTAATGGTGAAGAAAGCTTTTAGCAATTAAATCTTAAAAACCCGGCCAGTTAAGCACTAAAAGGTCCACAGAGTGTAACACAACAGTTTTTGCATTACTGTGTATGAGTCTCCAAACTACACAATAGCTGATCAACACATGCAGAAGTTGAAACAACATGTTTTTGGAGGCTCTGAGGAAGCAAACTTTGACTCGTTACACTCGCACAGCTGGGACGCAAGTGTGTGTTTTGTGTGTTCGAGCATGTTGAGTGAGCTGAGGCCCTGCTAGCTGGAGCTGTCATCCATTTGCTTCCGTCTTCTGCATTACATGAAAGAAAAACAGCATCGTGCCCTCCTCTTTCTCTCTGTTTTTTCCATCTCTCATTTCCCTGCGGTACAGGGCAGAGTTGGGAGATAAACAGGAATAAATTATCTGCTCTACGAGCCGAGCCTCGTCTCCAGAAAGCGGCGGAGGCAGAAGGAGAAGCGAGAGGAGAGACAGAGCGGAGGAGCGATGGAGCTGGACAGGTGGAGCTCTGCAAACAAGAACTCATCTGACAGCTGGAAGCAGCTCATATGGCTAACCATCAGCACAAATTTGAAATAGGCAATTGAAATCTTCTTTTATGCAAAACGTGCTGTTACACGTCCAGTATTTATGCTCATAGAAGATTACCACATGCTGTATATACATAAACACATGGTGTGGACGGATAGCTGGCAGCAGACAAACCTAATGACAGTCGGGATGGAAAAGCAGGACAAAAAGAGAAAGTGAAACATAACGGATAAGAAGAAGGGGGAAGCAGTTTGTTAGTGAGCTGCTGACGGACCCAGGATGAGATGTGACTTCAGTAAATTGAGCTGCTGTGAAATCATGGACGGTGTATTACGTCCGCCGGGCAGAAGAATGAGCCGATCAGATGACAACAGATACCGCTAACCTGATAGCTCTGCCAGAACATGTAGGTCAAACAGATCACCTGGACTCTCCCGCGAGGTGAGACATTAACTTTTAACTGGACCGGACAACAATCAGCACAGGCGGACGCTATTTTTACACAATCACTCGACGCAGTTTAAAGGGGCTCTGTGGAGCTTCTGTGTTGTGTTTTTGGTTTGATGTCAGCAGACTCCATTTCTACACCAATGTGAGCTACTGCTGCTCTCCGTCCTCAGAGAGGCACTGAGATAAGGAACCCCAGGATGTGCGTAAAAACACATCCTTTGGACTGTCAGGGAAAATGTGATGCAAGTCCCGCACAAAGAAATCCACAGTCCAGCAGCACTGAACAACTTTTACAAACAGTCCACAGGATTGTGAAGGCAACAGAGAGCAAAGGAAGTCTCACATATGGCCGATAAATAAGTGATTAATACATGTAAATTACTACAAACCATTATGTAGAGCCCCTTTAATAATAAACTGTTAGGATCCAGCAGGTGATAGTGATGTCAGACTGTAAACCTTCTGAGAGTTTGGATATCATATTAAGTGGTGACATGTCAACAATAATAAGTCGCTGCTATATCTATTGATTTCATGTAGGCAAACTCAGTATCTCCTCTTCTTAAAAACTCACTTTTACTGTAGGGCTTTTTCTAACTTACGATATTTATTGTTATTTTTACATTTTTTAATCTTGTTCACATCTTAAGTTCTGCGTTTTATTGTGTTTAATATATGTTTTTATTGTAAAGCACTGTGTCACTTAGTAACTACCTAACTAACTCAACATTTTCTGAAACATGATCCGTGAAGGGGTTTTTCTAAATTGCATTTTTTTTAAAAATCTGGATTTTTACCCAAAATAGATCATTAATTTTTTTGGCCAATGGCCTAATATCCCACCAAATTTCATTAAAAATCTGCTTTTCAAGACATCCTGCTGATTAACAGACAGGCAAACAAACAGGATCAAAAATAACCTCCATGGCAAAGATATTTAATTATGCACAGGCCACATTTTGAGTCAGCTGCCTTTAATAAAAGATGGTCACAACTGATTTTGAAGGATGCCTGTCATGTGAAAAAACTCAGTATTTCAGGTATTCTGTGCAGCGGATTTAAAAGAATTAAACTGAGTCTTTATGTTTTCCTCTACTCTTTAAGTAAAAGTGACCCAAACTGTGACCGTTAGCATAAGCACAACCTTTGATCAGATCACAGGTCTTGGCCAAGACAGGTCCATCCATTACCCAGCAGTCAACCTCAGGGTCCATATTGCATGCCATCTGTTAGAGCGTAGGTCTACGAAGGCTCTTAAGTGCTTAAGTAAACTCTCCAGATCTCGGTCCCAAATGTCAGCAATGGGCAGATAGCTTGTCACCGTTCTCCTCACGTACATCTAAACTGGTGCAGCAGATGGTGTGGAAAAATAGATGGATGCCTTGGTTGAGGTATAAAGATGTCAGGAGAAGTTCAGCCCTATACTGCGCCATATGTTTCTCCCCTCAGGAAGCCGATGGCGCGTGCATGCGGGCTTTAGGTGTGCACGCATGGCGCTCATGACTGTCAACGGCCACCATTTGGACAGTTACCTGCAGATGATGGATAATTGTGTGCTGTGAAACGGCTAAGAGTCGTCGTTTGTGGGATTTCGAGTGAAGTCATTCGCTATCATTTTTCATCCTGACCCATATGGGCCATAAAAATATTTCCAACACCCAACAAAGAGAGAGAAAAGGAAAAGACGGAGAGAAAACAATGTTTGTGGCCCAAAACAGATCCCTGGCTTCGCTCCAACGAGAGCTGGCAGCCGTCCACTAAATCAGAGGCATTGCTTGGAAGGCGCCCCCATTAAACAGATCTTAAAGGAGTGTTTCATCCATAACACATCTCCGTGCTATTTTGTGCCTAGCTCAGGTGTAATTGATTTCCTCCAAGTCATTTCGCTGCAGTGTTCGGTTCATTATACAGTGCATTTTGTTGTTCGGCTTTGTGATGCTTCTGGTGATTTGAAATCCTATTAAACCCAGCGGTGAATCTCGCAGAGCCATTTGTCTTGCTACTGTTTCATTGATGTGATATGTGGCCTAACGCTCTGTACCGGTGAATCAGTGTCATGTCTCCGCGTGACAGCGTACAGGGGACAAAACGAGCCTCGGAGCAATGAAGTGCAACTTGTTATGATGGATACTTAAATTATTTACAATTTTAAGGCCACCAAAATAAGTGTTCGTTGCTCTGTGCACCAATGAGAAACTACTAAGAGGGAAAATAGTAAACAAAAACTATTGTTTTAGAGATGCATGGAGCGTTGTGAGGGAGTTTCTTTGTTATTTTGTAGCTGCAAGGCCACCAACGCTTTTTCATAAATTATAAGCAGTGAATAGAAAAACATTTGCATAGTGTTTATCGTAATTAGGGATCTATAAACAATCACTACGCCGCTGCCTCTGGCATCCTTCTCGTGTTTCCAATGGACTGCAAAAGGCTTTTTTGGTTTTTAAGTAGATCTATTGTCTCACCTGCCTCCATGCAGCAGTGAATCTGGTCCTACACCAAATTCCACCCACACCCACTGCGGAGTATTTTACACAGAGGCAATTACACTTCAGGTACTGTGTATATCACAACATCCACTTTTTCACATCGGCGCATTGCAGGCCTGACAAGCTTCGGATTTCTCCGCATACTGTATGTGAGAGTTTTAAGGGCTTCATTTTCAGAGCAAAATCATAAAGAACTGATTAAACAGTGTGCTTAACATTAGCATGGTTGTCAGGCTCAAGTCATCAGCTTACTACCGAGAGTAACACTAATGCACTGTTAATTCCAAGACCATGGAGCACGTCATTAGCTAATGTGTTATCTTATTTTGTCAGGAAAAAAAGCCCCATTTAGGACTGCATGGTATTACCCCGCTGTGTGAGAGCCAACCCTTGACGTTACTGTATCAGAGTTTGGGCTAACGTTAGCGACTCTGTCCTGCTCTTTATTGGATTTGAGAACATTCCAGGAAGCCCGGCCAAACCCTTTACCCGTAATATCATTATATTTGCCAAACAATAAGTCGTTATCCTGAAAGCTTTTCCACTGTAAAAGTGAAATTACAAACAATAAAGAATAAATCTAACCTCTGTTGCTTCAATACAGAAAGCATCATCCAAATCTTACATTTCAATTTTGCATCTTCATTTATTTGTCCTCTTTGCCTGGGATGAATGTAGCTTTGCATAATATTATGGTATGTTTAAGAGCCTTTCATGTGTTTCTGCTTTTGACAGGGTGTCCAACTAACTCAAAGAGTTAGCAATAAGCATCTAGCCAGCTATTCCTGATCAAATCCACAAGGTATTGTCAATTCAGTAGCAACAGTAAGTGACTAAAGAAATGTGTAAGTGTGAGACTCCTGAAGTTTGATTAGTTTAAACAGCATCAAGGCAAACGCTGCAAATGGAGACACAGACACAGGGTTGACGGGGGGGCAGTAGCGATCAGTGAAGGATATTGGCTGACAGCGGGGAGCTATCCGCGCTGGCAGGACGAAGGAGCACAGAGAATATGGATGAAGCAACAACAAAATGGTTTCGC
Organism: Pagrus major; assembly: GCF_040436345.1. NCBI lineage: Eukaryota > Metazoa > Chordata > Actinopteri > Spariformes > Sparidae > Pagrus > Pagrus major. Next base: position 26,363,180 of record NC_133235.1, read on the forward strand.
CTCACCATCACTTTCACTCCCCCTGAGGACGACCGAGTGAGAACACGCTGAGAAAAATATGCGTCTGCCTACTCCAGGAGACACTGTATCATCTATACAGAAGAGCATAAACAAAGCTGAACAAACTGTCTTAAGCGCAAGATGTGATCCTTCTGCATTCACCGTTCGATCTGTCTGCACACACACACACACACACATTCCTCTCTCTCCTAGCAGCATGGAAAACTTCCCTCCTACTCGTCCTTGTTAATGACTCTGGCAAAGTGATCTTACATTCAGATTTGAAGACACTGAGCTCATTTCACACAATTTCAGACGGGGCGGGTCAGATGATAAGAGGATCATCAGTAATGTGCAGAAACTCCCATCTTCTGTTGCTATTGATTTTGAGATCTGACAAAAAGAGACTTATGGTTGTTTTGGGGTAGATTGATTATTAGATTAAGTTTATATTTCAAAGTGGATTTACTTTATAATTGTGTGAACTTTTTCAGCCCACTTGTGATAAGTATATGAGACCTACAGTCGCCTTTTGTTTTTTTCAAATCACACGCGCAGCCATGGTTTTTGACCTTTACGCTCCACAATGGAAGGACATTTGTGCCCTTAAAGTGTTGTCTTTTTATAATCTTTTCTCCCAAATGTTAATAAAAACAGCATTTTTCTGCCTTGGCTTAAGGATGGCACAATTAGCCTTTTATGAATTTGGCTTTAAAAAGGTTTTACCCCCCCAAAGGATGTAGATAAACTCAGAGAGGAGCATGTAATCCCTCAATCCTAATTAAAACATGATAATCACCAAATTTAGAGCAACAGGGATTTTACCTGATAGCGATGCTAAGCTTTAGATGCCCTGTTTGTTTACTCATTTTCGAATGAAATAATCTGACAATAACTCGTCCATCTCACCTGATCGGAGCTGTTTGATGCGACCCTGGCTGGAGCTGGGGTCAACGGGCAGGAAGTCTTTGAACCAGGAGATCTCTGGGTCGGGGATGCCGCTGGCTGCACACAGCATGGTGGCCGTCCTTGTCCGCTCCACCACCTTCAGCTGGGGACCCATGTCTATACTGGGGAAACCAAATGGCAACAGGTCCTCTGGAAGCAGACAGACAAAGAAAGAAAGGATTCAGAATTAACAGATGCTAGCAGCATTCGAAAGTCAAAAGTGGCCCTTTGAGACAAGACTAAGAGCCTAAAGCTATGCTGGTGGCTGTGTGACTTGTAGGCACAGCCATACTTTGAGCTAAATGCTAACATTAGCGTGTGTTAACATGCTCACGACAAAATGCTAAGATGCAGATGCTCAGCAGATGTAATGTTTACCATCTTAATTTAGCATTCTAGCATGCTAACATTTGCTAGGTAGCATGCTAGAACAGCTGAAACTGATGGGATGCCATTAGCTTTGCAGGTATGCACAGTTTGTCATTTCTACCAGTAAGGGTCTCTATCAGAACAATGAAAACAGAGATGGAGTTTGATGATGTCGTAAAGTAGCGTGGGATCATGGGAGTTGTTGTCTTCATTGTTAAACAACCATCATAGCAACTTCCCAACTTGTTGTACTGGAACAAGGTCAACTTGGATATGATGTCATTCCCAGCAGGTAAGTGGAACGCAGCATCCATACAAGACTCAACAAAATATTTACCAAAGGTGTCGTCGTTTTTAGACATTTTAATGTTGAAATGTGACACATTATATCTTTAAGTGATCACCAACGTTAAAACAAATTATCCAGAGAAGGAATATGAATATCTGGACTGGATTTCATGGCAATACATCAAACAGTTGTCAAGATATTTCACTCAAAGCCACAAATGTCAACCTCAACGTCATCGGGATTCATTGCATCGGAAACAAGAATGTATGTACAACATTTTCTGTTCAAATTTATTCTGGACCAAAGCTGTGGACCTCTGACCGTCCAACTGACTGACAGACTCGCACTGCCATCCACGCTGCTAGCATGGCTATAAAGAGATAAAGATAAAGCGATGAAGAGAGACAGAGGGCTGGGGGTTGGGGATCAGAGTGGTTTAGATGATGTGAGGCTTGCTCATACTTTATTCTGGAGCAAATCCATCGGGACAATAATGAACAATTGTGTGCACTCCTTATTTTTCGGGGCAGTTGATCTGCAGTTTTTCTAAACACAAGCGACTGGTTTATCTGCCTGCACAGAGGCAGAGTCAGCCCTGCCATGCATTCATTCCTTACTTTCCCTCTCGCTCACACACAGACAGTGATGTGAGAGCCACTGTTCCTCCGCCTTTAACATCTGCAGACGCTTGAAAGTAGAGATACTGGCGAGGACAGCAGAGCCACTATACCCATCCTCATCAAAGCCATGTGTTCGTTCCTACAGCTAGCTTGTCATTAGGTGATCTGGTAGGCGGGCAGAAACACATCTATGGTTTAGTGTGTGTGTGTGACAGGTCGCTTCTACAGGAGTATAAACATACCGCCCAGTCAGCAGGAGTTACTTAAGTGCCGACACACACACACGATAAACACAGCCACGCGTACACACATGCAGTACACTCTTAACCTCGAAACACAGGTGTTTGGTGGCAGTGGCAGTGAACTGTGAGTTTTCCGTGGTGTGGCTCCGTGGTGGTAATGATTCCTGTCTAATAACTATGCAGAGAGCTGCTCAGAAACAGCAGCAGCAATTAGAAGCTGGGATCAAGAGGAGGGGCAGGGCACTGGGGGTAATAAGGACTTGTTAGCAGTAATTGTTAAAATGTACCAACGATTAGAGAGGCCGATCTGGGATGTGTCTGGATATGTCTGATTACGCTGGGGTGGGGGGGTGTGTGTGGGGGCAGTGGATAAGTGTGTGTTGTTTGTGCGTGTGTACATATTTGTTTCTATAGGGATGTCCTTATTAGCATCTTCGCAGATTTGTGCGACATGTGGAATAATGCACACACACACACACACACACACACACACACACACACACACATATCCAGGAAAATGAGGGCCTGTGCACGCAGAAAAGCAGTTGCTTTCCATTTCACACACACACAAACACTTTCACACACTTTCACTGGTGAATGGGATTAAGCAGCTCGGTGACAACAGTCCAGATGGCCAGACACGTAATCAAGCATCCATCAGGCTTCCTGCTTCCTCCTCTCCTTACCCTTTTAACCACTCTATCTCTCTCGCACATACACACCGACACCTCCTCCATACCTGGGACTATAATTATATATTCTCCTTTTCCTACAGCAGCAAAGCAATTATCATGATGGCAATTTCCGCGGCTAATAAATCAAACCCACAGGAGACTCTTGATTGTCAAAGCACAACAAATCCCCCTAAAAGTTAGCTCGCTCAAACCGGGCATCACTGACAAAATCTGGAGCCAAACACAGTCCGAGATGCAGAGCGTGGCCACGTCAACTGTCTGTGTGTTTTTTCCTGCGCTCCTCTCCTCCTCCGGGCCCCCTGCTACCTAACCGCATGACAGACGTGTACCATCTGTTTCCACGCGCTCTGCGCCGGGGATGAGAGGCTGAGTGGAGATAGGATCTATCGCTCTCTTCTTCCCCTCTTTACCACAGTCGTCAGCTCTGGAGAGACCCCGTCAGATTGGAATGTCAAGCCGCCGCTGCTGATGGTGCGTTTGAGATGAGGAAGGAGACGAGAAAATGCCACGAAATACAGGAGAGCGAATCAAAGCTCAGAGGTGGTGGCGACGTTGAGTCTGTGGTTAGAGCGCAGGTGGGCGTTAAGGACTCATATCAACCTTCTGATATCAGCCAACAGGGACCCCAAAGTGGAGGGAGGGGACCGCTTTGACTACCCCCCCCCCCACCCTCCCTCCTGCCTCCAACTACCTCCCCTTCCACCGTCCACGACTGATCAATGTTAATGATCCATCTGAATGGAGACCACTGGTACGGCCATTGACGAAAATGGAGGAAGAGAACGGAAGAGGGGGGGGATCGATGGGGAGGTCAGGAGGCGAGCTCCCCCGAGGCGAGGAATATGGTAGGCTTACATCTGCTCCCCCCTCTGCCCTCCCCCAACCCCACCCCTCTCCTGAGAGGGTTCAGATGGTCTTTTTATCACCCCGCCGGCTGCAACTACATGGACTCCCTGGCTGTTAATTAGAGCACGCCACTGCAGCGGGCTCGGGGCGTGTGCTTGTACGTGTGTGTGTGTCTAATCCTGTGTGTGTGTTTGTAGGGGGTCGGACTCTGTATTCCAGTCAGGTCTTTATCAATGCTGCAGATATAGAGTGTAGGTGGACCTTGGACTGAAGCTGGAGAGGAGAGGGAGAACCAGGCAGAGACATGAGCTGGTTTAGATATCGCCTCGCTGTAGGAAAACAAATTTATTCTAAAGAAATATAAAATTAATGTTTTTGTTGTTTATGGCTTAAACTAATAGTCCATAAAATGTCTTAATAATTGGGGGGAATAAATGGCCGTCATAATTCCCAAGAGCCCGAGGTGATGTATCTGACAAGTGACCAACTGTTAAAAACCCCAAAGATGTTTAATTAACAAATTAATTAGGAGGCTATTTTCCACATTTGAGAGGATGGAAGTTGAAAAATGACTGATCGTCATCGAGATGAATGTCCTTTGTTCTGTTCATGGTTCGGTTTATAAATAGAAACAAAAACAGTGAACAGTGAAAGTCTCTGGGACCAGCGTGTCAGCTCACATGTGTACAGCTGGAAATCAGCAGATGTTTTAGCTTTTGTGCTTCGACATCATCACCGATCAACTGTTCCTCATCTTAGTTCATTCGTTTGTTATTCGTAGTGGCTGAGGCTGAATCTTACAATTATTTTTCATTGTCGATTAATCTGTCAATTATTTTTTTGACTAATCTTTTAATCATTTGGTCTGTAAAATGACAGAAAATGGAGAAAATTGTTGATCTTTTGTCAACAACCCAAACATATTCAGTTTCCTATCATAGAGGAGTACACCAGAAAATATTCTATATATTATTTAAGAATCTGGAATCAAATAAATTACTTTTTTTCTTAAAAATGTAGTCAAACTGATTGATTGATTATCAAAATAGTTGTAAATTAATGAATAGTTGACAACTAATCGATTAAATGCTAAATTGTTGCTCTTAGCATGTTGCACACAGGAACCTGGACATAAACATCCACAATGGAAATAAGTCTTAACAAGATTAACGTCTTAATCTATTCGGTTAGTTGTTTAATTTGTAAATAGAAACAAAATAGTGAAAAATCAATGGGACCAAGGTGATGTCCCCAAATTGCTTGTTATTCTTAGTAGCATGGTCGAGGCCGTAACTAACCATTTGTTTCATCGTTGATTAATCTGTCGGATCATTTCCTTGATTAATCTATTAGTTGTTATCTGAAATCCTCACACCTTTCTCGTCCTCTCCTCTACATGCGGTGTTATTTTACTGTAAATGAATGCAAACATCTAGCCGGTGATAATATATTCTAGATATATACAGACAAATGCAGACAGACACCTTCTGTTCTGCAGGTACAGACAGAGCAGCAGACTCAGAGCCGTACTGGACACCGAAGTACAGTTCACTGGAGAGGAGAATAGAGAGCTACAGGTATTCAGCCCGGCTCCTGGATGAGTCAGCGGCTGCTTGAAATAGATACTGCGGGCATGGCCTTGATCACACTTTTCACCAAATGAATCATTTATCAAACACAAACACTGCTGCGCAAAAGTACCGCTTATTCTTCATCTCCTGGTTAAATTGATAAGACAGCCTATGGAAAAATGCGCCATGTGTGCATAAACACTGCGTGTGTCAACAGCGTTTGGGGGGAACATTGGCACTGACCGACCAGCATTGTTCCCTGGAGCTTTGTGTTTGTGTGTATTTGTGTGTATCAAGAGGTTGAGAGCGTAAATTTTGGCCTGGTTATGTTTGCAGAAGGGCAATCAGGCCCTGTGCCCAAAACTAGTCGGTGGAGCCAAACGAATCTGGGCAAATATGCAATTCGTGCACCCGCGCAAAAGCACACACACACACACACACACACTAATACTAGGACATACAGGCACACACACAAAGTCAAACACACAATGCATATGATGCAAACAAACAAACATGAATCCAGGTTTTCTCTTCCTGTCTCTCTTTGTATTTCCGTCAGCCACCCAAACACAGCAATGCACGCACACAAACACTCGCTCTCTGACAGAAAATCATCATTTGTCCCGGTTAAGAAACAGGTTGCCTATTCATCTTTCAGTTCATTTCAGCGGGGAACGGCCATGTGCATGAAAGAAGCCTGAATAAAAGCCGATCTCGGGGAGCCTGATTCAGGATTAATCTGCCAGCGCTCAGCAGTCTTCAGAGGCTGTAATGCTTTGACTCCCATAGACTGCAGGAGGGCTGAAGGGGAGCACTTTAAATGCTAATGGTCCTTTATGATAATAGATCACAATACAATGCAGACCCGGACTTAGCATCGTAGATCAATCCCGGCAAAAACCCCACATGTGTCCCCACCGGCCTGACTTCGGCTTCCCTCACATATCGAGCAGCCGGAGACTAAACACGATGATGATACATAACAGTGTATTACGTACAAACATGCATGAAGAAAAGACTGCATGAAAAAGAAAAAAGGAAGAAGGGAATAGAAACAGTGAAGATGACAGGGGTATATATATGATGAAAGAGCCGGTTCTCCACTCAAGGAGTGTAATCCTCTTGCAGGGTGAGTTGATACTCTCAGTTGTTTTCAGACCGAAATGCTGCTTGAGCCGCCGGCCTGCCAATGCAGCAGACGCCTGGGGGGAATCACTGATCTGACTCTGTTGTTCATTTGAAGGGTGTTTGCCGTGGTGGCAGAACATCTCTCCTCCCCCTCCTCTCTCTCTCTCTCTCTCTCTCTCTCTCTCTCTCTCTCTCACCCTCTTCCTCCCCCATCCCTTGCCTCCCTTTCTCCTAAAATGGGACACTGGGAGGTGAGTATAATCAGGATTACTCTGCACAAACCAGCCCTACACACACAGACATGCACATGCACACACCCCTAAACAAAGAAATCCATGTGCATGTATTCACCCACATACACAATCGTGATGATGGGTTGTGCATGCACACACACATACACATACACACACATACGTACGAGCGCGCACATATATACAGAGTTGCAGTGATGAGAATATCTCGCCCACCAGAGGTTTTCAAACATGCAGAGCTGCAGATATTCACATCTCCTGAAGGCGGAACAACACAACTGCAGTGTCCATAGAAAAGAGCAGTTGGGGTGGAAAAGGGATGGGGCGGGTGAGGAGGGGGTGAGGAGCAGAGAGCCTGTAAAAATGCAAAGGGAGGAGAGGAGACAGAGTCCGGATAGACAGTGAGGGTCAGGCAGAATAGATGGCAGAGAAAATGAAAGAATGAATAAAACAAGAGAGAAGAAATTAGAAACGGACATCGCTGTGGGCCAGACAGAAAAGGCTGCTGGAGTCAAGTGCACAAAGATAGAGTCAGAGGAGGAAGAGGAGCAGGTAATGTGATGGGAAGGCTGTCGGTGATGATGATGTTGAAGGCACAAAAAGAATGATCTCCCCCGACCATAACCTACCACGTCTCCATCCATTAGGCAGGCTGGAGCTGCAGCCCATATCCTGTGGCCAACCACAGGCCCCTCGCACTGTACAACACTGCTATTAGTGTCGGTCAACCATTAGACAAAATGATGAGATGAAACACATCAGGGGATGAAAAGACTTTTCAGTGGTTCTGTCAGTAATGGAAAGCATCCTTTCTACTCCAGTGGCTGGTGGACGTTTTCTCCAACGAAGCGTTGTGAAAAAGACTGACCCAAACGTATTTTTTGCCAACTCTTGTGCATTCTGACATGATCTATCTTACAGTATATCACTCAGCATACTGTAGAGTCATTTGCAGGGGTGTGTGGCTTTGAAGACATACTGTTAAATAGTCAGAAGTAATGAGTTATACTTTTTGGCTGGACTGGGAAAGTAGAGCCAGCCCTACAAATGCATTTGTCCGTGACTGAGTAAGTGTTTAACCATTGGTCAAGGCAGTTGAGTCTTATCGCTTCGCTGGCCAATGAATTTTCAAAAATTAATCTGCACAAAAAGTTATTACGTCACCAAGGGGCATACCGCCTGGAGGCGTTTGCTCCGTGAAGCGCTGCCCGCTTCCCTTATGTTCCCAACTGGGCTGTCCAGATAGAGCGCCCCGCGGCGTGGCGCTCCACGGCCGAATGGCTGCATGTCTGAAGGCCCGCAGCGGGCAGATGGGGACAGATGGTTGTTTGATGAAAAAAAAGAAAGTCATCAGTCTTTTTATAGAAAAATCATAATGTAAGTAGAGAGAAGTCAACTGTAAGCTTCTTGGTGATGAACATCCAAATCTCAGTAGAGAAAAGTTTGTCATACAGAACCGTCTGAGAAGTCGTCCTTGGTAACTGTTTGGAAAATGGCCGGCACTTCTTCAAAATACTTAGCAGGTGATTGGAAGAACCATCCATCCCAGGCTCATTTCAACCAATCAGATCAACTAACCATATGATTGAAAACGTTTGGTGCTGGCCTTTGCTTTTCTTTCAATGAAATATACCTTCAAGTTCTGATATGAGCGATGCTATAACAGCATCTAGCTAACCGCTTAGGAAGCCGCTGAACGAGCAGTCGGCTCTTCGCTGTCGTCTCATCCAAACCACAGCCGTATAGCTGCCAGGAGCTCCTTATAGGATGCTGATTGGTCGGAACCAAACCACTGTGGTTCGGCCACAAACACATAGCTTGGAGCCTGAGCCAAGATCCAGCTGCCTCGCAAGGTAAGCAAACAGAAACTAAGCTAGAGTTAAGGCTTAAGTTTAAGAAGTTTATTTACTTTACAGTTAACTTTTAAATTCTGGACCAGTTTCGAATAAATTGTGTGACAATAAGTGCATTGTGTTTTTTTTCCCCCCAATTGCGCTGATAAAGTGTTTCTGAATTGGCAACGCTTAAATTCGCACCTCTGACTGGCTTCTCCTCCAGAGCGATTGCTACTGAGGCTTATGGGTATTGTAATATTTAGAAGCATTAGTCATGCCAAGTGGAAAGAAAGAAACATGACTTCTCAGAAACAAAAGCTGAAATCACTGAAATTTGTGGCCAGAATATAAACTTTGTTAAATTTTCAAGGACACTCATGTATCTCTGTGGTTGATTGAGGATATCTTAGAAAACGCTGAAATAGGAATCAATAGGTAATATAGACAAAATCCTCTATCACGGATCAATATATATATATATTGTGACAAAGTAATGTTTCTGGAAAATCTATAGAAATTGTTCAGAAAGTAATGTATGTTGTTTGGCAAAGCCAGTGAATTAAATGACTAAAATATTGAGATAGTTTAATGATACTGATCTTAAAATCTAATGAAAATCCATAAAATTGCCATAAAACCGTCCTGCTCATTGATTTGCAACATGGCCCGTGGTAACGTAACACACCCAGCGATATTAAAGGGACATCCAACACCATAAAGAAAATCTTCCATACTGCCTTACCAGTATATATCACATTACCCACCATGCACATTGGCAACCCGTCTCTGCATCCTTATCCAGTGTTTGAGAAATGAAATTATTATGCTACTAACAGCTCTGAGTCTGGTTGGTGCTTTGGGTCGAATACTGTTTCATTCATCAAGGTCCTGTTTTCTATTTACGGCACAGAGCACATCAGCAGATTAGGAAGAATCAAAGAAAGCTGATTCTATTGTCACAGAGGGAACAGGGGACGTCATAGTACACAGATCTCGGTAAGAGAAAAGTTTACACAAACCGGGACAGGCACAGGCGGCCACACACGCTGCGAGGCTCGCCCTCGAGGTGTACTTTATGTGGTAATGTGCTTTAGATTGGGGCTGTGTGTGCAGAGATGATGGGCCGGGGAACAGATGGACAGGAGTCTATTCCCTGGGCTACCAGCCTTCTGCTTACCACACAGCCCTGCCAACTCCACAATCCTCATCCATCTCCTCCACTTCTACACCCCCCTCCACTACTCCTCTGACATTTCATCTCTATTGTTTCACGCCATCCTGTTGTGTTATCAAGTCATCCCCACCTACTCGCCCTCCATCGCACTCCTTCTCACCTCCCCCCTCCACCTCTTCCTCCCTCGTTCCTCCTCTTCCTCAGTGTCCCCTGGCAGAAATAGGTTGTCTGCCAAACGGAGGCCTAATCCCCTGATTTTTCTTCATGTAGTAACAGCCCGTGCAGCCATCCCTCTATTCCTTCGTCCTTTCCTGCTGTGCTGGGCGAACGGCCAGCTCTCAGATCCCAGGCTTGCAGCCACATGCTGCAACTTTACTTCATCGCATGTTGGAGCAGCACATTAGATAAGTTTCCCTCCAAGGAGGCAGGGTACATTAGATTAACACCCTGTAGCTGGGAAGCGCAGTGATTACAGCAAACTGGGATGCTAAAACACCCTTCAGCTTGCACGCTCGCTGGCCCTGTCTGCGGCCAGATCACGCTCGGTCGCACTCGAGAGGGACTATAAAAAGAACAGTTGACTGCAGCCTGCTGTGGAGGCAGGGTGTGGCATGGCTCTATTGTCACATCGACTACTGACAGCACAGGGAACTGGGGACGACGGCTGAAATCAGGTGTGTGCACGTGAGAGGAAAGCACCACTCAAGTGGAAAAGGATGGAGATAGGTGTGTGTGTGTGCGTTTTTTTGTGTGACTCACCTCTGATAATGGCCAGCTTTGCAGTGACGGACACCTCTCCTTCACTGTTGCGTGCCACACACTCGTAGATGTTCTCATCTCGGGGTGCTCTGAGCGGTTGGATCCTCAGCACAGCACCTGCACCTTCATCAAACTCTACGGTCTGAACAGCCACAGGACAAGACAAATCAGCCGCAGCACAGCAAGCACATGGATTATTATTGTCTTGTTTATCATTAACTTAGCATCGTCTTCTTTTAGAGCAATAATGTGATAACAAGAGTTTAACACTTTATCGATCTCCTGAAGGAAATTCCTTTGTTTTTACTTGCCCTCGCTTCCACGAGGTCAGGCTCAGCTCGCCTTCCTGGAGCTGGGAGGGATTCAGTGTCTCACACAAAGACACTTCAGCAGGGTAGATACTTACAATCATGTGGGGGGGGGGGGGGGGGGGGGGGGGGGTTGAATGTGGGTTCTCTGGTTGAGATCTCTAACTATGAGGTCATATTACCGCACTGATACACAATCAGGCCTCTAAAGGGATTGAGCTGCAGGCATTAAGAGCTCTGTGGAGAAGCCTGCTGAACAGCATGTAGCTTCGGGACAGCAGTATGTGCATTCGATAGAAAATAAATCATTATGCAATGTGCTTCATTTTTCTTCTTACATGCGAGTTTGCTCTGAATTCCTGTTGCATTACTTTGTCGTCAATGATTACATTTTATACTTTCTACTCAATAAGGCAACCTATAGTTGAAATGAGCAAAAATGTATATTTTAATGCTGAAGTTAAGCGGGGAGTTAATTAGCTTAGCTTAGCATAAAGACTGAAAGCAGGGCGGAAACAGCTAACTTGGCCCAAATTTTAAAAATCCACCTAGCAGCACCTCGTATTTATTATTTACTCATTTTTTACACATAATATCTGGCTTATATCTGACTGCCAATAAATAGTTTCAACAACCTTACAGAATAAACAAATGAACTATAACTTGTAATTGAGCTTCAAAGATGCAGGTAGGTGGATTATATTGTTACCTTTGGACAAAATCAGGCTAGCTGTTTCTCCCTGCTACCAGTCTTTATTCTTTATGCTAAGCTAAGCTAATCAACTCTCAGTACGAAAGAGAAAAGTGAATTTCACAAAAAGTTTAACTGCTCATTTAAGAAACAAGGTTATAGCAGATCTAAAATCAAAAACAGAATATTAACAATTTATATGTAAAGCCATATCTAATTTAGCAAGAATAAATATTGCAATAAACAGCATAAGCTAGTAAGTATATTATATCGTATACGTTCAAATATTAACAGATCTTTATGGCTTTGTATTTCTCATGCTGCTACAGTGGGAGGTAACCATTGAGCACTGTGACAACCACCTCGATACGCTGGGAGTTGACCTTCTTGCCCTTCTTGTTCCAGTAGACGACAGGCTTGGGACTGCCACTGGCCTGGCAAACAAATGATGCAACACCCCCTGACACTCCGATCTGGTCCGTGGGAATCTTGGTGAACTTTGGGGGAGCTGAGAGACGGAAAAAGAGGGGGGGGGGAGAGGAGTTCATAAATAAAGAGCACAAACATGAAAATTGATAGTTACGCCCAGAGGACATCAAAGTGACTCTGCAACCAGCAACAACCCCCCGCTGACCACGCCCCGTTTCGCTGTCAGCGACTGGTCGGGCTGACTTGTGCCTCTGACGGCTGTGTGTTGTGCTTACTTCCTGGGTATCATCTAGAGGACGTGCTGAAGGACTTCCTGTGGGTCATAAATAAAAGATGGGGTTGGGCTTCAGAGGAACATCTCTCTCTCTCTCTCTCTCTCTCTCTCTGTCTGTCTCTCTCTCTTTCCCTGCTTCCTCCAGGGCAGGCTACCCTGGTACTGCAGGCAGCACAGGCTGTCATGACACAAGAGTGTTTCACAGGTAGGAGAAGTGTTGGCTGCAAATTCACGGCATATAATTGGTTTAAGTGTATTAATACCAGAGGTGTCATTTTGTGCCTGCACTATAAAGGCTTTGCACTCGCAGATTCTGTTGATGTTAACGAACGCAATGAATCCACCGACATTAGTCGTGTTAATTTTCCAGCTTTGGCCTCGGGGGGGGGGGAGAACAATCAGAGCTGTTGTGATGTGCGACGCACAAATGCAGCAGCTGCCCTCTGTAAGAAAATAGCAATTTCCCAAGTCTGATATTGAGCCAACAGTACTGAACCTATATTTTTCCGCTGTGGCTGAGTCAGATCAATCAAACAACTTCATGCACCCACCCACCCCGTGCTATCTGTCTGTGGCCTGTTGCCATGGCGCCCAGCTTAACTCCTCCTCAGTGCTATCCATCAGGGTGAAGTCAGGATGACCCTTACCATAGCAACCTGGATCCCTCCTCCCACTTCCCCTGAGTCTCGGTGGGTGAGGTCCTACTGTGTTGATTCACTTCTGCTCTGAAGACAGAGCATGATGTTCTGATGCGAATCTGTTCAGAACAAAACGACATCTACTGCGTGTCTGTCCAGAGAGGAGAGAGTTAGCATCCTATGTTGCTCTTCTTGACGATTCTTTCATTGTTTTTTCTGTTAAAACATGTTTTTTTCTCTCATTTGAATCAAAGGTCTAATGTACAATGTAAAGATTGTAAAGCCCCTTGAGGTAAACTGTGATATTGGACTATATAGGCCTGAATAAAACTGAGGTGACGGAGCAGGAACAGAAGAAAAACTGCATATCAAAAGATCGCTACCAGTTTCTAAAGAACTGTTTGCACGACTTCTCACTTCTGCTAACTTCGCTGGCTAACTGCCACACAGGGCGCTTTCCAGTTTCACTACAATGCCTTGACAGTAACTGAAATAATGGCATGTCAAAAGACTGCTCCTGCGCCTGCCGCACTGTGTTGTGCCTCTGAAAGAAGCGCTCTGAATGTCAGGAATAAAGTGGTTTCATTTTATGCTTGCCATAATCCTCAACAGGAAGAAGCAAAAAGCTGGTTCAGTATAGTCAATCAGAGCAAAATTTATGCCCACCATTTTGAGTCTGAAGAGCAGGATATTTCCTGCCTGTTAGGCTCTCAAAAAAGGCACACACAGAGCGTTGAGCAAATTGCCCTTTTACCCTGCCAACAATATGAGTACGTGGATGTTCAGAAGTCCAAAAAATGTCATGGCTGAGGAACGATCTTCTCCTGGCTATGGGATTATAAATGATTTTCTTCTTGCTTCTTAGGGGCCTCTACATGGGTTTCAGTGGCTTTATGTTGAGTCCAAAACTGTGGTTTCTTAAATGCGCTTCAACACCAATCCTCGTGCAAAACCGACCCCACTGGCGATGTTACTACTTAAGCCTCTTGTGAAAGCCAGGGAAAAGCCCTGCAAGGCACTGGCTCCGGACGGATTTGCACTCAACAGAGACTTGCTATGATGGGATGGTTCTAGAAACCTGTCTGGAAAATGAGAGACTAATGAGGAGCTCTGTCTCTTTAATCGCAGGTTTCACTCTGCTGCACCGGCCCAGGCGGGTCTGCCATTGATCTACCACTGGTTGGATTTTAATGAAACACCTTTGTAACCTGCAATCATCTGACTGACTGACTGACTGACTACTGCTGTGCTGAGATATGCCTGGGACCGGCAGGTAAAGCGTAATAATGTAGTCGGCACGTCATGTGAACAAAAAAGGTATTCTGAGGTGAGTCTGCTTCAAGTCGCACTATTACCAAGAAAGTTAAATTTGGCCTTTTAAAAATGTTCCTTTCGGGAAAATATTGTTCCTCCTGGTAAAATGTTGCGCTGCCCACTGCCTTAAAGAAACATTTCTCAACAGTATTAAGTGCAACCAGCTGTGGTCTGACAAGCCTTTGAGCCACTTTTAATAATGCATCCCTTCCTGTTTGTGTGTCTTTGCTGTCAAGTCTGTTTGCCTCTCAAAGACAAATGTGTGCAGCAAAAATGGTTCTGCGATACAAAGACGATGAGGGAGTGTGCTGTGCAGTTGCAGGAGGTATTTTATTACTGACTTCATTTGCATTATTTTGTTTGAAAGTTAAATGTGGATCATGTTCTGTGAGGGGAGACGTTAAACGTGTTTTGCATAAAAATTCAAAATAGTAATGGAAAAGTGTCATTAGCAAAAAAGGAGGATGTAATTTGAGACATGCAGGGCAGATAAACAAATCTCACCGGTAGGACTGAATGTTACCTTTTATCTGATTAATTCATCATTTTCCTTCACAAGTTAAGTGATTTTAAACTACATTTGAATTATTGTTAGTAGGAGTCTTTAAGAAAAAGTGGTTTTCCTTGTTAGGTGACCCTGTTGTGTTCACAAATAAGTCATTACCTTTGGGTAATTAAGAGTTCTGTGTGACTTTGCAGCCAACTTTAGCCAAACACCTGCAGTCTGAGACGTTCCCATTTGTTGTGAGCACAAATCAATCAACAGTTAAGAATAAACTTCCCTGTTTACAATTAGTGAACATTTTTGGTTTAATTGTTTGGAGGTGGTTCAGTTTCAAACCTTTAAATACGCTTCTTCAGTCTAATTTACAAGTTCTGCACTACATCCTGTTAAAACTCAGTGGATGCGCTGTAGGTGGTCCGAAGGCAGAGAGCTTCAATCCCACAACATTTCAACCGAATGCCGTGTGTTGTGTAATTCTCGCTCTTCAGTGGATATAAAAATATTTCTGTTGTGACGTTGGTCCTATCAAAGGATCACGGCCTCATACTGGTTATACAAATGGAAAATAGAAAATACTTTTGAGTAGATTTTCCATTTCCTGAGAAGATCTATCTGCATCTTTAGCCTGTATTCGCTTTCCAAAAAATCAGCTTGGTTATATTTTCAGAGCAGTGACAGCTGTGTGTGTGTCTGTGTGTGTGTGTGTGAGAGTGTGTGTGTGGGTGTATGTGTGTGGATCACAGAGGCATAAAATCTGTGGAAATGTTGTAATCAAGGAGATGATGAGGAACATGCTGATGGGACCTCCCGGCTTATCAAAACACATTAACAACGCCACAGTCCATAGATGATGTACTAACAGGCGCGCACACGCACACGCACACACACACAAGGACGAGCATACACACACACACACACACACACACACACACATATTCACACCTTTGTATATCACATTTACTGCCGACAATATATCAGCTGTCATTCAAGTGAGAGACAGAAAGGTATAGCCAGCGAGCTATATCTAGATGACTGACAGATAGATAGACAGATACTCTCACTGTACAAAGTGTGGTTGAAAATAAGCTATCTATCCAGCTAGGTAACGCTAGCTAACTGTTAGCTACACCAATAAAGCTTATTTGGATTTGAATTGAATTGATATATAGAAAGATTGAAAGAAACTCTAACATTTGTGGTTCGAATATATTGAAAAGTACATTATCAATGTACAAAATGTGGTTGAAAATGAGCTTTTCACACCACGCCGGACAGCTAGGTACTGCTAGAAAGATAGCGGGCAGCCAGATAGATAACTAAGTTTTATTTAATTTGAATTGAATTAATAGATAGATAGAAAGGAAGAGAAACTCCGGCATTTGTGGTTCAAATATATTGAAAAGTACATTATCAATGTAGAAAACGTGGTTGAAAATTAGCTTTTCACACCTAGCCAGATAGCTAGGTAATGCTAGCGAGCTAGGTAGCTAAGCAGCCCCCCAGCCAGATAGATAGATAGATAGATAGATAGATAGATTCAAAATAAACTTTTAACAGCTAGCCAGACAGCTAAGTAATGCTAGCTAGCTACATATCTAGGTAGACAGACAGACAGACAGACAGACAGACAGACAGATAGTCATACCTGGCGGTCCACACACGCTGCTCAAAGGGCTGGTTAGCAGGATAACGAGGGGCAGCAGCAGACACAGGGGAGAGGAGCTAAGGCGGAGCCCCAGGATAGGCCTCCTGGACTGGGCTAGAACTCCAACCGTCCTGGGCAGAGGCATGGTACCACCTTGGGTTTGGTCGGAGACGACGGAGATTCGAGTCGGGCTTCACTCAACAGGGGTAGGCACTCTGCAGACACAGACCAAAAAGACATGAAGGTCAGCTGAGTCGAGCGAAAGCCATATTTCCTCAATCTGTGATTCATCGTTCTGCATTTAGAGCGACGGCGGAAATGCCAGCGCGCCATGAGGGGAGAAGGAAAAGCATACAATAATTCATGCAGATGTAGAGAGAACATCCTCATGAAGAAAATTAAAGACAAATTCATGCTAATGCAGGATTAGGTCTTTTGATTTCGCCAGAGCACTTCTGACTTGGGATTAACAGCTCAGGCAGGCCAGCGCTGACTGAACTAATACCAGAACAATAGAGCCACTGCTCAACAACTAAGACAAGAAACAGACCGAAAATAGTTTTCGGCGTACTGCTTCTGTATTAATAAGTCTCCTTTTCTAGTGAGCCGTGAAATGAGCTGCAATGATACATTTTTAGGAGTTTTTTTTCCCCCTCTCAGACGCCCTAATAATTTCATTTCACTTTAGCTCTGGCCTAATTCCTTCTTAGCGCTCAGTATTTTACTGTTCTGGTGGCACATAAAAGTGTTAATGCAATAATACACCCGGAGTGTGCCGCAGTAATGGAAAACACTTAAACAAAGAGGATTGAAGGGGTCAGTAGGAATGCAGGAAAATTCAATAACAGCAAATGTATCAGGAACGGCTGCTTTAATAGATGTCCCCCCTCTTGTTAATCCGTAGCCTTGGGGGGTGGGGGGGTGGGGATCTCCGGGAGTATTTTATTTGCTCTCTTTCCGCACACAAACACACGCGCACATCTGGAAGTCTGGACATAATTCGGCCCCGTCTGCTTTACAGAGATTTAGACAAGCTGCAGCAGAAGCTCCTCGGTCTGAGAGTCAATATCTCCTACGGTCCTATCGAGCTCCCGACCCCCGATGTGTCAGAACGCAGGTGGGGAGGCTAAATGAGAAAGGAGCCTTTGTTAACCTGACATATATCACCACACGTACGCTTCAAGCACCAGCGCGGGATAACATATATGCTCCAGGGGAGACGTAAAATGTTCCTCACAGGTGAAGGGCCACATTGTGATCGGCACATAAATATGCACGCCCAGAAGCAAGCCTTCACCCTGACACCACCCATTACAAGGGCAGAAACGGAGAGGCAGAGATTAGGGCCGACCCTTAACCGCCTTTACTAAACGAAAGAGGCATTTCTGGTGAGTTACATATTCAAAGACTCCTCCAACCACTTATTGAGCTAATGACCTGCTCAAACACATTACTGTCTGCCAGTTCCTATGCTATAAATAGCTCATCTGAAAACATGGCTGTCTATCTGATACAGGGCCCCGCTTTTTTTTTTTTTTTTTTTTGCTTTTTTTTCGCGCCGCTCTGCCCTCGTCTTATCTGACGCCGCGTAATAGACGTCGAATAGAAAAGCTTTCAGCGTCCCCTTTTCAATTGAACAATGCGATAAGAGAAATCAGATCAGCGCTCATTCAGGCACCATTGGCAGCATGTTAAGTAAATTCTCCTCTTACGGAAACTCAATTTGCTGCCGTTAATCTAACTAGGAATACTGCTCTGCGTGGAGCCACGCGGCCGCTGCAACATTAGGTGCTCCTCGTATGTTGCAGCGTCTGCCCTCCTCTGCCCTGTGTGGTAGGATTTGCCTGGGCCCTTCATATCTCTCCCTGACCTCGGTCTAACCCTATCTATCACTCTCAGTTCATCCACCCCTCCCTGTTGTCTCTCACCTGCTGACAAAGCCCTCTCTCCTCCACCTCCGCCGCAGTCGCTCACCCTCCACCTAATCCTTAATCTTACCCTCGTCTCACTCCTCTATTAGTCGGCGTATTCCTGAAATCTCTTCTTCTGCTTTCATCCCCCCCTCCATCCTCCTCACCTCCCTAGTTAACCTCTCCTCTCTTGGCGCCGTCTCCTCCCCGGCGCCCCTATCATTCATCTGCTTCTCTTTTCTATACGCACTCTAACCCCGCTTGTATCCGAAATCCTCTTCCTCTCCGCAGCTGCCCTGCACCGGCTGCTCCAGCTGTTGTTGGTCCATTGACACAGTTCAAACAAAGGGGCTTAGAGCATCCTACAGCTGTGAATGTCGAGGGAGCGAGCCAAAAACGGATACACGGGACGCAGCGGCGGACCGGGGCACGTCTGCGCTTGCGATGATGGTATTTAAATGGGTTTTCAAAGAAAAACACCCTTCCTCTCTGGACGGGTAGATAGCGGCCTGTCGCAGAGGCAGAATTAAAAGGTGTGAGCATTGTGAGCGTGAATATTCTCATGACTCAGGCCTACCTACAGTCTGTACAGCCCCCTCACTGATACAGACAACCTGCTCTCCCTGATCATCTGGCTCAGCATCCACGGAGAAGACAGCAGGAGGTTGGTCTGATTACCTTTTCAGCGCGACAACACAGATGGTCAGCCAGGCAGATAGATTGATGGGGATACATGTGCTGTTTATTGCGGGAGAGCAGATAATGACACCATAGCTCAGGTGGTGAAATGTACACCGGTTATTGTGCTCCATCAGGCTGATGAAATAACATTGTTTAGGTGGCATCCAACCTGCCCCTGCTCCGTCGGGGCCCTGGGAAGATGACATGTTTTGTTTTTCTCACCACGACCGACTCCACCTCCTCCCCCTTTTACCCCTTACCCATGATGCCTTTCACCACAAGTGGGTTGAGATGGTCTCACAAGGCCTGTCTCCATGACAACCAGCTAGGAGCGCTCCATAGAAAGACCAGATCTGTTTCCTGCGGCACCCAATGCTAGCTGGGAGATGGCACACCTGATAGGACGCTATGTGTGTGTTTTTTTTTTTCCTCCCTCTACATCCCTCGCTCTCTTTCTTTAATTCGGATCCAGCGCTGTGAGCAAATGCTGCGTATGTGTTGTGACGCTTGGGGGAACCTGGTTCAGCAGAAAAAAGAGATCATAAAACTTTCTTTTTCATTTATATTTTAAGGGGGGAACACGATGGAAGGAAAAGAAAAAAAAAGAAATCCATCCCTGCGCAATGCACCACAACGCTTTTCAGGGGTGAATAACAATATTACATCCACCGTCATTTGTCCTCTTTCGCATTTTTTTTCCCCAATGACTCTGAATTTGTAGGGTACACTTATATTTTTCAGCGTGACAATAACCCCATCTTGAATTATGCATGGCTTTGTTCGCCAGCTTTGGCGAGGAAAAGTTTTGTCGTGGAAACTTTTTTTTTACGAAGGAGGGGCTGGGACTGATATTACCTCACGTTTCCTCTGACCCCCGGACCCCGTGGGCACATAACACTCACAGGGCTACACACACACACACACACACACACACACACACACACAGACACACACACAAACAAACACAAACATGGCAGATGGCAAAGCATCATGGGGGAGATTGGCACTCACTCTCTCACACTTCCTTCTCTCTCTCTTAAACACACAGCCCACAGACACACAAATATGCAGACACACATGCATGAGCACACACACACACACACACACACACACATTCAGGAGGATCAGAGGCACAGGATGAAGCACGGCTTACTGCAGGCATGAGCTGCACCACCCTGGTTACATTTTTAGCTGTGGAAATAAACTATCTGAGGCTCCTCTCTAACAAGAAAACACACCTGTCACTCAAATACGGAGATTCTTTGCCCTGAATATCAATGAATCCTGAGACTCGGGTGCCTCAGCTGAAGTCTCTATCAGTCTGTCCTAATGCAGCAGGATGCCGGAATCGGGAATGCGGTCGCCCCACACGACACAAAACAGGGTTATTAAGGGTGGTATTGACAAATAGCAACGACATTCCCATCCAGGAGCAACAATTCTCCGTCACCGGTCTGAAGCTACGAACAATGTTGGCGCTTGAGTTTGAAAATCACAGCGGCGAGAGGGAATATGAGTCATGGAAACAGCGAGCCCACTCCAAACCCGTGGGTACGGAAGGAAAGCCCATATTTGTAATTATCTATCAGGCGTTGCGTCTTCATGAACAGGCAGTGTGCTGCTGAAACTCAATCGATTGGATCAGAAAACACTGTCACTGACGTGGACTGACGTTACCATCGTTTATTTATCCTGATTATTTTACCTATTGAATCTGACGAATTTTTTTCACTTCTTGTCATTTTAAATTCAATATTTTTAAGGGGTTTGACTAAAAAAAGACATCAGTCTGGTCTGTGGTAAATTATGATTTTAATTTCTTATTTTTAATTGGTGATTGCTAAAACAAAGCTAAGGGTGAATGTACTAATTATCCACTAAATTATTAATTAACCTAAAAAAAAGTAGCTTAATCGAAAATCAAATGATTGAAGCGAACATTAGGTGTATTTTCTTGAGAAATAATGCATGTCTCCATTCTTAGATGTGTCTGTTTTGAACCTTCTCTGAGGCTTTTTCAGTGGTATTATTTGTTCTTTGTACTGTTTCATCTGTTGGCTCATTGTGCATTAATCTCTATGCTGCAGTGTTTGCCAGCTCTGCATTAAAATAAAGGAGTTGTGTTGAACAGAAAAGAGAAAATAGAATAATGGTTTGATGACACCTTATTAATTAATCCTTTTTTTAAAAATATTTTTTCTTCTTCTCTGGATTAAGGGGAGGACCTACAGGTTAAAACACCATATTTAATGCACTGGTCTACTTTGTTTAGTTACAGTGGCGGACTCAGGATGTTTTAGGGGCCGGGGTGGAGAAAATAAAAAAGCCCCCCAGGTCCCCCAGGTCCAGATTTCTACTCTATACAATGCAACTGAGTGCATATTTAATTAGATAACATAATTAGCATATTCAAAAATAAAATATCAGAAAACTTGTAGTACGAACATCAATTTTCTGACTGTGAGTATCAACCGGTGAAGTTTCACGGTGATATCTTAGTTAAAAACTGTCCCGTCTCCCCTTAAATGGACAGCAGGTGGTAGGTGAGAACTTGTATTTGGTAATTTCTTTCAATTGAAGGATTTCCATATCGATCTATGTTCACATCTGTTCCTTCTCTCCCTTTGATGAGAACATATGTAGGTATTCAGCTGCGTTCTCTGTTTGAGTCCTTTCAACTCCTCCGGTGGGAGTTCTTCCTTTCATACGTTCATACGTGATCTTCAGAAAAACCAGCAGGATTTTCTCATTATTATGAAATAAAGATATCATAAAAATAGCTTTCTTGGGATCGTGAGAAAAATGAATTAAAAAAATAATAATAATGATATCCACCCACATCCTCTCTGTGGCTGTCTCTGGCAGGGAGCGTGAGCTTTGCTCGAGGCCACAATTTAATTAAGTGATCACCTGCAGCTAACTGAGGTAGAGGACACGTGCGCTAAGCGTTTAAAGACGGTAGAATGGAAAACTTAAACTAACGTAATTGTGTACAATTACCTCAACTCTACACTTAAACATTCTTCATTTTAGTCACATTTGCAGCAACTTCTGACCGTTTAAAGGTGCAATGTGTAAGATTCGGCCAGCTGTCTAATTCACATTCATATACAAAAAGGGGGCAGCATGCCACCAGAGTAACCACTATGTGCTGCTGCTAACTGTAGCTGCTGTTAGCCAGTTAGCTCGGTTTGCCATGCATCTAGTTGTCTGGACTTTGAGCTCAGAGCACCAGGGGAGTGTTGGTGTTTACACTGCCAGCACAGGAGCTTTGGACCGGACAGGTCGGGGCTCGCTGGCTCGCATGCTGACTCTGCAGTACAATACGTAGATGTCATGACGTCTTCTAGTTTGAAATTTTTTCAATGTTTTCAACTAAAAATCTCACACAGTGCACCTTTAATAGTAACAAGGAGTGAAGAACATCCATAGACGTCAGCGGCACACTGACAGGATTACACACCATTATTTCAGGCCATTTCAGCTGTTAGATTCTGTTCCCTATTAAAAGATTTTGGCGTGTACTTCAGTTTTTTTTGTTCAGCACAACCCCATTTCATAGCCGAGACACCACACATGGATTCGTGATTGAAGAACAAAAGGAGGGGAGTGGAGAGAGAAGCGTGACTGAAGCCTTCTCCTTCCTCAATCCCTGTGTGCTAAAATAACCAAACAAAGTTTCTCTGTGACCTCAATCTCTGCATGTCTAGGACATAGCAAAGCTGCCGTAGCCCAACAATAGAGCGGCAAATGTACGCCCACCCATCTTAAAGGGGCTCCAAGGTCAGACGAACCAAAACAGCTCAGAAGAGGCATCTAGTAATGGATGCACCGGCCTCGGATGAGCCCGGCAACAGATGGACTGGCTGCTGCGAGGCAGGAAATGTATTACCAAATGGTATAAAAGTACATATAGGGCAGATTATCGGAGGGGATCAGTGAAACTTACAGTTAGTGCTGCTGGGATGAGGAATAAATCAAACATTTCCTGTGAGAAGGATCATTATGACATAAGTACATTAACAGAATATCATGTAATACAATATTTTTTAAACTGTGGTAAATTGCAGCACATTATTCTCTCACCTTTATTTCCACAACTAATGGTTCTTTAATTAATCTCTAGTGCAGTGCCACCTGTTTTCTGAGGTGCTACTTTCATCCACCGACTGCTTATGCTTCAACAAAAGACTGTCTCAAAGGTAAAAACTAATTTTCTGAAAGGATTTTTTAAAAAAGCATTATAACGGTATAAATACTATCAAATCTTTTAAGTTATTGCTTTGCCAGTATAGGTCCAAATAGACCTGATTCTCAGTTGTGATAACAGCAGACTTTAGTGCATTATATTTATATATTTTTTTGAACATAGGTAAGAAAGTCAAGAGTCTGACTGTGCCCACAATCTATACGCCTTAACATGTGCCATATCCCAAACGGGGTTTAAAAATGGAGCAATGCGTCACACCGTTGGGTGAAAAAACCTCACAGCTTCAATTTCCACAATTTTCATGCTTTCAAATAAGTTGAAGGATTACTTGCTCCTCCATGAGCTGACTCAATTTTTCAACCCCCTTAGGCTCATAAACCTCTTTCAAGCCCCTTAGGGTAATGCCAAAAATGCAATGTCATCCAGCTGAAACACAGCTGCCTTTTTTTCTTTTCCCGGTGCCAAAAAATTGACATTTTGCGGATACTGTCTCACCCGACAGGTGAAAGTTTGCCGAGCAACAAGATGTCCACACACACAGACGCCTACGCAACGTTCACTCAACTGAAACGACAACACGGAGCTCGCAAAGACCCAAACATGTCTCATAATTTCTCTCCCTCTCTCTCTCTTTCTTGCTCTTCAGAGGCAGCCGATCCTCTGTGCAGCGGCTCATTACGCAGGCTGATGGTTGAGTCCTTGTCAACTCACTGTCCAATTAGCATATCTGAGGCTGGCACAGACTCTTATCCTAGCGGGAGAGAGAACTGTATATACATACTGATGTCCACATAGTTATGCACCTGCATGTACATCCCTAATTGTTAAACAGCTCCGACATACGAGGGGAGAAGCTCAGTGTAAATGATCCAATCACAGGGCGCAATCCTCAACTCATATATGAGCCACACGGCGGCATCTAAATTAGTGTTAATAAATGCACTTTTGAATGAATTATCAGTGGGATAAGTTTAGTTATTTTTGGGTTAATTAATGGTTCAGTTTGTCATTAGTTACTTTATTCATAATTTAGTGCAGCGATTAATAATTCAGTAATGATAATGCATCGCTCATGGCACTGTATGTGGAGATAAGAGGATTAAAAAAGGTGTGATCAGCTTTTTTTCCATCGTTTGATAAAGCAACACTTAGTGCAGTGTCTGTCTGTCTGTCTGTCTCTCTATCCAGCATTCATGGCTGTTATGCCTCAAAGCTTCACCATCATTTCTCAATAAAAATTAATGATTAAAAGTCCATCGAACACCACACACACACACACACACACACACACACACACACACACACACACACACACACACACACACACACACGCTCGCAGTAAAGACCCGTGTCATCGAAGACGCACCGCAGCCAATTAATGAGCTCCCGGAGCAGGACTGAGGCTCCCTGACAACAGAGAACACCTTCATCTTCCTGGACGTCATTGTCATCACCCCGGCCATCATCATATTTAAATGGGCCCTTCATTAATGAGACATGCCGGCCATTTTTCCCCTCCCCTGTTTCAGCTGTTTAGCAAAACCTCCACATCAGTCAGGAGACAAAAGTCGGGGCTGTGTGAAGCAGCTTTTTAAGGGCTTGTTGAGAGTGATAACAGCAACCTTGAAGACACAGCGCTCTGTTTTAATAACCTCATATTGACTGATCACTCTTATGGTATTATGCAACGGGGATGTCATTAATGTGCGCTCTGCGGACGGACTCCAAGTGGATACATCCTTCTATTGATTTATCGAATTAATATTTTGCAAGCAGAGAACAGACACTTAAAATACCATCACACAGGCTTCACAAGCACTGATGTGCACCGCGCGCTTTCTGTCCTCCATTCGTGTGCTGCAATCTTGAAGCAACCCCTTTAATTCATTCTTTTCTTATGTAAAATATCTCCGGTGCCTTCGGGAGGCGCCTGTTAATTTCCTGGAGACACACTGTGTTTGCCCATGATCCAGCGCTCTCCTGTGCATTAGCGCTGCCATGGTATCACCTGTACTGGATTGGTCACATGATGAAGTCGTCCACTGAGAGCTCATTATCTCACAACTGTAACTGCAACAACACTGAGATCATCTTGAGAACGTTAACGGTACGTTTCACACTCCTCACTGTTTTGGTCTTCGACGGTCTATTCATAGCACAAAAATGTTGCCAGATTACAGACAACTTACAAGGCTATTACCCTAAAGAAATTACGACTAAATGGAAATACATTTCTGAGGCTGCTTGTGAACAAATCCTATTTAGGTGCTACACAGGCGACCAGCCTCAGCAGTGCTGTCACTAACCAGCCATTGCATGACTTCCTGATGGAGATGAGATTTGTGACGCCAAATGAATTTCTCCTTGAGGGACGATAAAGTTGTGAATAGAATTGAAAACCGGAGTAATGGCGTAGAAAAACTGCATTTGTCCTCCGTCTCATTGCTGGAATCAGACGCTGTGTGTGTGTGTGTGTGTGTGTCTGTGTCTCCGTAAGTGACGAGATGAAATGCTTGTCAAGGGTAACAGACTTGCGCACGGATGCTTTCCACCAACGACTAGCCATTATTTTCACCTCCGTCAAACAAATACTTTATCCACCCTGGCATCCTTCAGCAATGTGGAGACGGAGTAATCATGAAATGCCACAAACAAATGCAAGGCCACGTCAACCAGTCCCCGCTACCACAACCTGCACCTCCACACGCTCACACAAACATATCACAGGCTGCAGAGTGTTCCTTCTGATCCTCGAGCGAGTCGACTTTTCTGGCTTTTAAGTTTTCTGACTGTGAGTTGTGATGAAGGAACAGTTTCCTGGACGTTGTCCCTTTCCCATCCTGCATTGTAAAGGTCTTTTAGTGGAGCGGAGCTGTCTCTCTGAGGCAATAAAGATGTTCTTTCACTAACTGGCAAATGGAGGCATGCCAAAATCTTTTTCTATTCTTGGATATGTGGAGCTGACTACAACAGGACGCACTTGACTTGGATAGATGGTTGCAGACTGCCTGGGCTATTCGCAAGGAAATTTAAAAATTGTTAACTGTATAGTAATGTAGAATTACTCTGATAAGACATTTTTAAACTAGACTAAGAGAATAAAGCAAAGCTAGCAGCTCTGTGAGACTGCTAACTGATAGCTGATGTCTCTTTACAATGTTCAACATCGTGGTTTAACATATAAGTATGCTAACATTTGCTAATAAGTACTGATGAGAAAGGTATAGTTTTGAAGGTATTTGGTCAAAAACCTGGACATCTTGACCCGATGATGGCAGTTCAACAGAAAGTCAGTGAGTACAATTCACCCTGATGCGGACAAGAAACGTCGATACCGAACTTCACGGCAGTTCATCCAACAGTTGAGACGTTTCCCTCAAAACCACAAATCTTAGCGGTGCCAGAAGAAAAGCCGAGAGATCAACAAAGTTATTACAACTCATCCTGAGGAGGACATGAATGTCTGTACCAAATTTCACGGCACTCCGTCCAATGTTTGCTGAGGCATTTCACTCAAACCCACAAGTGTCAATCTTTTCAAAAGTTCGAAAAGAAAAGTCAGCGGACCGTCTGATTCATCCTGCGGGGAGCATGAATATCTGTACTGAATCTCAAGGCAGTCCATCCAATAGAAGAAAGACCGACACTGCCATCCCAGGAGCCAAGTCACAAGCATGGCTGAAAAGACATATTCACGCACAGGGCTGTTAACGCAACGCTGGAGGCGTGTGATCTGATGATTTTAGATTGTGACTGATCTCAAAGGCGTCCGCAATCTGCTTTTCAGGCAAATCATAAAGACTGCAGTATTCATGGTCCTCTTACTTCTGTTTCCAAAGCTCACATAACCTCATTGAGTAGCGGATCTACACTACGTGAACAAACCAACCAACCGAGTGATGTAGACGACCAGATGGCTCTTCTACGTGGATCTTCCTCGGATAGCGTAAACAATGAAACATGAGCTATGATCGGAAACACAGCAGATGAAGAACAGAGTCGTCTTAAATGCAATATTGTGTTTTAATGGTACAAATTGATAAATTCATGGGCTATTGAAAGTCTGGCTATAGGCTACAGCAGGGTTGCCCTAAATAGGGCCTGTGGGCCAAAGTTGGCCCGCCATCAGATTCAATTTTGCCCACCAGATGTTCTGAGCAGAAGAAAAAGAAAAAATGTAAAAATTATAATCATGTTAGATAAAATGTTTTTTAAATGTTGTTTATTAACAATTACATGAATAATTATTTTTCATAATCTGAGCACAGCAGGTAGAGTGACACTTTACATTGGGAAGTCAGTAAACTAAGACAACTTGGGATCTCTGTACCATTTTGCATCTTAACAATACAATAAAGTAGTAATAAAATGAATTTGTCACTCAACAACACTAGGGTTGTAAAATGAAACTGTGTTTATTAAGTCCCAGTGCGCTACAAAAGAACAGTTGAGTGCGGTGGATGAATTGAGGAAACATGATGGTACGGCAGTGATACTTCTGTATCTTTTGCCGGATGGCAGCGGACTGAACAGACTGTGGTCTGTGGTCGGGGTGGGTCTGTGCAGACATCTCACTTAATAGTGATATAATGGCTCTGAACTGATAAGTAAGAAAAGCTATTACATGTCAAACACAGATTTGATTTTTCTGTTAAGGGTTTCATGAGGCTTCATCCTACCACATAAATCAAAACCCAACCAAAAATCATATTATTTAATGTTTGCAGGATATATTTTGGCCCTCATCCAGCCCAGATAAACGTATCCACCCCTCTCTGCATGCTCAGAGGAGATTTTCCCCTCCATGACTTGAAAATACTCTTGAGGACTTGTCAAGCGCTTGAAGCAAGGTGCATCGAATATTCTGCCGTTTGAACATTTACTGGCGGCTTACTGTACACTTCAAAGCGGACGGTGCCCACTCTTTCTCCAAGTTCTGATTAGGCAGTTTGTCTCCTGCTTTGTCAGCCATCTTGTCAGTCAGCCCTACCCTCCTAATGACTCCTGTCAGTCAGGGATGTAACTGTCAAATCGAGTCAATGGCTGCACTCCCCTCCACCCATGATTGGATAATGAGCTGTGTACATCAACACATTTAGCCATTTTCAGCGCAAAAATGTCAGCGGGATACAAAGAAAATCGTGCCTGTTGTCATGCAGCGTGCGGGAACTTCTGCAAAAGAAAGAACTTGGGCTGCAAAAGATAACTGCCAAATCTCATTGCGGAGGAGAAGAAGAAAGAAGGAGTGAGCTGTTGAAATGGAGAGAAGGGTTGACCAGAGGACAGCGAGGCAGCGGCGGCAGCAGCAGCAGCGGTGGCGGCGGGGGGATATGATGCCCTCTTTTGCATAAGGGGAGGAGAGGAAGAAGGGGGGAGGGGTGAAGAGGAAGGTGAAGATGTCTTCAGATGTGGCAGCTGTGATGAAAAGGGAGGCGAACGACCGAAGACAAGAGGTGGAGAAGGGAGGAAGAGGAGAGGTTGTGAAGGGGTGTGCATTATTCATCCCTGCTGACACATCAGAATCTCTGATTCATCTGGAGAAGGGCATCAGTCAAGTCACAACCTATCTCTTAGCCTTCACTCATATGCACACACGGGCAGCACCGACACACGATGGAGACACACACGCACGCACGCACGTGACGCACATGACTCGCAAATGGTTGAGAAAGGGATAATTATGGGTCTGGCTCGCTTGAGAGACCCTCGACAACAGATTGAGAGGCATCTTTGCACAGCAAGGCCATGGCGCGTGTGTTTATTTCAACATGAATAGAAAAAAACCTGTCTACCTTTGTCACATGCAGCTCAGGAGGGACGTCAAACAAGTTCAAATTTATGCTCTTAAACAAACATGGGGGCTACAGCTGGATGACAATGGAGTGTGGTATTTTTTAAATCATTTTAACAGTTATTTATTATTATTAATCATTATTAAGCTACTGCATCTTGGAATGAAAAGACTGTTTTTGTTGACATCTCTTGCTTAGTTGCATCCAGTTGATATAATATATTATATTTACACAGATATTCTGTCGTCCGCGGTTTGTATTTAACACTAATTGCGATTCAGTGGTAAGTGGGGCTGCAGGGTATGCTTTTATTTTGATTTATGATTGCAATATGATTCAAGTTTAGAGGAATGATGATGGTCCACAGTTTTCATCCAAATCACAAAAGGTGTTAATGTGTTGAGGCCTGAACCAAACAAACATGTTTTCTTACATCTGGAGAACAGGATGTGGAGGCCAGGGCTTCTCTACAGCACAACAACATTTCATCATGAAGCTGGTTTTATTCACACATTTTACCTTTATCAAAAAAAAAAATGTTGGACACTGCACTTGGCCATCTTTTGGATAATAATTTGATTCATTGTGAAGCCTGAGTGGAAATGGAAAATTGTGAATTGCACATGTTAAATTGATATGTGATGATGCTCAGGTTCATTAAATTGAGTTGACTTTTAATCATCTGATGTGATAATTACTTGTGGCACAAATTGAACTCACAATATGTGATTGTTGTATACTGACTGTAGGAATGGCACGATTTAATCTTGTTTTTATCTTGGATGGTGATAAAAAAACACAATAAGTTGATCCTCATGAATGTTATTATTGGGATGATCGTGAATTTCCTCACATGAATGACTTGAAAAGGCCGTCTAGCTCGCTGACGTGCACTTCTGTTGGTTTGTCCTGATTTATTTTGAATTGCCTGAGCCTGTCACCATGGCTGAAGGCTCATCTTCTCATCGGATGTGTGTAAATACAACAGATCCCAAACTAAATAAACAACAGGGAGATTTCTTTATCCTTTATTTGTGCAGGAAGAGCTTATGACTTATGATGACTTATTAAAGATTCTTTGATTTATTGTATTTGACGAACAAAAACGTGTAATCTTACATTTTATTTTAAAGGTTTTATAATATTTTGATGATTATTGGATAACATGGTGAATCACAATAACGTTGCACAGGAGGATAATCGTGACATGAAATCTTCATTTTATCCCATGCCTATCTGACTCACGATCAATCTGAGAGATTAAGAGAATTTTTTTTTTTTCCAAAATCAATATACATGATTGTTGAGCTGATGTGAACACAGTAAGAGCACACATAAAACAATCAGACCTGTAAAACAAGAACTTAAACACCTCCTTTTTAACATTTTTAAGCAGAATTCATATTCTGACTCCTCTGTGGCTCTTCTTCTTTGTTAAACTGACTTGACATCAGTTTGAATATTTCCCACAAGATTCAGATTAAAGCTCTCTTGTTATGAAGGAGATATATATTCTAACATCATAAAGCCATCTTTCTTAGTATATTGTTCTTATGATTTCCACAGTGTTGGCCAGCCCCTCATGGGTTCATTCTGCATGCTGTACGCTTTGTTTCCAGCAGCTCCCCGAATAAACAACAAGAGAAGCGGAGCAGACAAAAGCTTACTGTTCGGGAAAGGCTTTGAAAAGGTCAATTAATATCAATGCCGAGACAACAACAAAGTTTCTGTCTGCTTGTAATACAGGTGGCTACGCTCCCCGGCATCAAAGTTGCGTGCCTTGATGTTTCTCCTTCCTGCCAGCCTGACATGGGCCAACAAAAGCTAATGGAGAGTCCTGACAAAAATCCATGGACATGTAACATGTAACACAGGGGAGGAAAGAAGACAAGCGGAGCAGTTAGGGTAAAGCTGCAGCGAGAATCTGGGAATAAGACTTCAATGAGGCCTTTGACGTGAAACCAAAGCTGCTCCACTGGGAGCGCATGTCATCCGGCATATTCGAGTCTGGATGGATCTTACACTGGTATCTGCTTGGAAAGAGCAGGAAACCACTGAGGCCTATGGTTGAACCCTTGTGAAATGCTATTTAAGGGAGAACATGCCATCACTGATTTCATAAGCTGCTGCTCCTGACAGTGCCTGGATGAATACCTGTGGGGCCGAGCATCTCTTGGCTCAGTCGTATTTGATCTGAGACAGACAGACGAAATTTGCCAGTTGAATTATTCTGCTCCGGCATAATGACTTTTCCCTGTCACAATAATGTAAATATCCAGATCTCTGGCCCCTTTCCATGAAAGTATGTGGCTTGTGTTATTTCTGCCACCCCCTTCAGTGGAGCTGAAAGCCAATGAAGGGAAAAGGGGGGGGGGGGAAATCTTCTAAAGAGAGGAATCCATGTGTAAAAATGACTGATTAAAATAATTAGGGATGTGGAAATGGTCTGGAACAATAACCAGCAAACGCACGGTGCCCCAGGGAAAATTTTCCCCCCATCTGTGCGCGAGGAGGAAGACCTCCCTCGGATTCACCACGACAGTGCTGATTTTCCAGTTTTACGCAGGGCCACACAGCGGAAACACAGAGAACCTAAACAGGCATTTGGAGTGCACATGATTAAATCCCAAACAAGCAATAGCCCCTCGGAAAATGTGTCAGGATGAATCCATGTATCGTTAAATTACACTCTGGCTGCGCGCTTGAGTGGCTGCGTTAACATCAAAATCCTGCTGCGTATAATTATAGACATACGAGAGGTCTGTGGACAACAAAACCTATATGTGCAGATGGGCTTGTTTTAAGTAATGCCTGAGAGCAGCAGATGCAGCAGCCAGTCTATTGTCTAGAAAACAGTCTTGTTAAATAAGTCCATCCGCTTTGGCACCTGGTGCCTTCCACACCAACTAATACCACAGTGCATATGAATGCATGATATGCCCGGTAGCCTCCTCAAAACACAACAGAAATGGATTTCTACTTTGCTGTGGCATCACTGAAATCATTGAAGGACTTCCTCTTTTTTTTCCTAAACATCCTTCACAAATCTACAGGATGCAGGTGCTTTTTTCATCTCTCTTCTCTCTCTCTTATTTTTTTTTTTTAAGACTTCTCCACCTGGAGGGCTGCTGTAAAGGGCCATCACAAAAAAGCCACTTTAAATGAGAGTGGATGAGGAACAAAGGCTCTGCCAGTCTGCCCCGGTCCCTCATGCTGCCCAGCCAACAATAAGCAGGGAGGAGGGATGAAGAGGTGGCGGTGGGGGGAGGAGGAGGACGCGCACTCACTCACTGGCAGCGCTGTTGCCAACCAGCCTGGTTCTGCACAGCCCCGCGGTCTGATCCTCACCCAAACGCTCGGAACAAAGTCTCAAGTGATGCTCAGATGAGAGAGACGCGCAGAAGCCTCCCGGCCCTTGAGATGCTGAGATGAAGGGGTGAACGGTGAGATCTCACCCTCCGGCAGCAGAAGGTGAGATTTCATTAGTTCCCCTCTATTAAAAAAAAAAAAGGAGGCTATTCGACAAGTGCACACGTCTGGGTGGGGTGCCCGGCTGCAAACATCAACTGTATAAAAGGACGCTTGGTTACCTTGGTAGGAAGTGCTCCGTCTTCTGTACTGTCTGCCTGATTCATGTGGGTGGATTTGCAGCTGGAAGCTTCCTCGGAAACAGCGGGGATGAATGTAATCCAGTGGCAGCAGAGCTCCACTCAGAGAAAGGTCTGCCTTTGTGGAGCGGGACGCATGCACGCATCGCCGGCCGTTTCTTCCCCCACCCACCGCACCGCACCGCACCGCACCGCACCGCCCTGTCCGGCTGTCGACCGAAGCTCTCGGGAACGCAGCGGGTCACGGCTGCTCCTCAGCCCTTTTGTCGGGAGAGCATTGCTGGTCGGGCGGCCTCAGATACTGCTGGTTGATGTCATTGATACTCCCTGCCTTCTTCCTTAGTGCCCTCCTCCTACCCTCTCCTCTCCTCCCCCTCCCAGCTCTCTCTCCCTCTCTCTCCCTCTCTCTCTCTCTCTCTAACACACACCGGAGCCCTCCCCCTCCCCCCCTCCCCCCTCCCCCTCCTTAACACATGACGTGATGCAGGCAAGGTCTCCAATAGCAACCGTATCCCCCATCACCCCCTATTACCCCCATCACCAACCCACACACACACACACACACACACACACACCTCCTCCTGCTGCTCCGGCTGGATCGCTGACTGCTGCAGAGAGGTGGCTGCTGAGAAAAGGTTTGCTCTTGTGTAGCGGTGGCTGATTTTCTCCACAGTGCTCCTCCGGGGCTAAAATGAAGATAAGCACCTTGAAACCCCGTAGATTCCCCTAATATAGTGTCTAATTATAGCTGCTGGCAGGGATACAGGGTCAGAGCTCCGTGACAGCTCCTACAGAGCAGAACTCCCTCACTAAATTATAGCCGGACCCTCTATAATTCTCTGGAGCAGGGAGAGCGGGCTCACTGTGGGACTTTATTAGAGCGTATTCATAACACGACAGGAGGTGGATGACCCAAAAAAATAGAGATAAGGTAGCTGTAGTTGAGGACAATAGATGTGAGGAATCAAAGGTGCTATATGGAAGAAGAACCGTTAACTGTAGCTGCTGTTAGATAGTTAGCTCAGTTAGCCGTGCAGCTAGCGGTCCAGATGGGGAGTTGATATTTACGCAACTCAATACAGACGTCTTTTTTGAAACAACGTCAAAACTGTCCTGGTTATTCTGATTACTGATTTGCTGACTTTTTAAAAATGTTTTAAACTGTAGCTGCTGTTAGCTCGTTAGCTTAGTTAGCCGTGCAGCTAGTGGACCAGACTGGGAGCTCGGAGCAAAGGTGTAGTGTTGGTCTTATTTACACAGGAGAATTAGCAGCAGCTTGCTAGTTAGCATGCTAACTTCAGTAGATGTCTCTGCAACTCAATACTAGACATCAGAACTGTTATTGTTTTTCTGATATTAAGCATCGTAGTTAATCTTTTAATGTTTTAAACTAATATTGTTACATACTGCACCTTTAATAACCTTACACCGCAGACCTAAACTCATTGATATGAATTGATTATTCATATCAATGAGGTTAGTGTGTTGTCCCAAAAACACATCTTTTGAATTTTTCCCACCTTTCATAAAGTTTCTGAGTATGTCCATTAATTTTAATGATAATAGAAGTTTAAAAAAAATTCTAATTGAGATTATTTTGCAAGATAATTTGATTTTGATATTATTCACAATTAATGATAATTTTGACCTCACAATTTTTATTTTCACTGAAAAAATAAATGATATTAAGCTGAAAATGGATACTTGTGTGGATATAAGGTCACCATGGGACCTTGAGATCCTCCAGCAAGAGTTGGAAAGCGTCGCTGGGGAGAAAGACGTCTAGAGTACTTTGCTAAGTCTGCTGCAAACGTTATCTGACCCCAGATAAGAGGAAGAAGATGGATGGATGGTCACCATGGATATCAGCAATGTCAAAAACAATGAGTTAAGAGCAAATTTTCTAAAAATGTTTGGTATTTGTATTTTTTTTTTGTTCGGTTGGGTGTTTTTTCCCTGGGTTTCATGTTCTTCTTGCTATATGAGTTACATAAAAGAGTGCAGAGATGTTTATTTATGTGTGATTTTTTTTTTGGAAGGAATAAAAAGTAAAGAAAAAATCACAATGATTTGATTTGTTGGGGTCTCTACCAAACCATCTGGATAACTTCTTAATAATGCTGTTTTGTCACACATTTGTAAATTGCACATTTACGATTGCATCCATATTTCTATTTAAATAGCATTTTGATTAATTGTGCAGCCCTCATTTAAGCATATTGACAAGCGATTAAAGAGACAATTAACAGATTACTCATCTGTCACATTATATGGCCAAATCCTTGACACAAATTTGGGCTGTTAGCAAGAGAAAATGACATGAAAATAGCTGATGGAAAACTCTCAAACCGAGGACAACTGGGTAGCAATTATCCATACCTGACCTTTACTGTACAATACTAACAAAGAGTAAAATACCAGGGAAAACTGACCTTTTCTTATGTGCAGGTGTCACCCATTATGAGTCTTATACCACAGAAAGATCCTGTTCCAGTACAATTACTGTTGATACCCACATCGACCCACTAATTATGCCAATAATCAATCAATCATTAAAAATGAAATTGAAAAAAAAACTGTAAAAATTATAAGAAAAGCCCCATTGATTCAAAAAAACACATTCACAGGCGACACAGTCCTTTGTTTTATACGATTTGGTCTTATTTAGGTCACACAATGTGACAAAAACAAGCGCCATGAGGGCAGAGTGTGAGGTGTTGGGACTGTGGCTTTGGAGGTTGGCGTGACGCTTCAGGACTGTGTGAACGAGGCTTTCTTCGTGCTGCCTTGCGTCTTTTGCTGACCACTCGCTCAGCGCTCTACAAACGGCGTCAGCAACTCTGGCCCTGCCTGTATTTTTTTGTCCATCCAGATGCATTACAAATGAGTACTCAGCCCTGGCCTAATGGCTTGGTAAAAAGTCACTCTCGACAACTCATTCTCTCTCTCTCGCGCTCCCTGACAAAAAGACCGCTTGACAGCAAAATTAACCAACTGCCACCACTTGTGATGGTAATTGGAAGCTACAGTTTCTGAGTCTTTAGCGTGGTCTTGAGGGGACAAAGGCTGCTGCTCTGATTGATTTTCTTTGTTGCTAGTGACATCTAGTGGGAGCTCACTATTATGTGATGGTGCATACACTTAAAATGAACACAAAAAGGTTTGTTTTTTTTAAATACAGGATCAGGTATGTCATTGTGTCTCTGCCAGAAAAATTATTTTAACTTTATGACACAAAAAACAAGATGAATTTAGCACAAAGAAAAACTTTATAATGAGGAGGATGTACTTCTTATTACTCTTTGTCTGCAGGCAGTGCAGGAGACATTTTCTCTTTGTCCCTGGAGCTGTCTTTGACCTCTTGACATCATAGGTCGAGCTTTCATTGTCAATATATTGCGGCTAAACATAATGGTTACCACATCACCAGACACCCTTTACAGAAAGGTCAGAGGTCAGGTCAGCTAAAGAGATCTCTTGGATCTATGATCTCATTTAACAGGGGGGGGGAGCATTTTGCCCAGGGGATTTGAACCCCTCTTTACCAGCTGGTGTTTCTCTGCTGACTGTACCAACATGACACCTGTCACATTCACAGTATCAACAGCAGATAATTTATATTTCAGCCTGAGCTGACTTATCTTTAAAATAAATGAGCTCATACTGTTTCTGTTTCCTGTCAGAATAATGCCGTCTCTGTTGTCTGTGTACTGTCTCCGCCAGTCACACTGTGACCTGCCTGACTGTATAGCATTACAGTATTCCCATTTTCAGAGTTGAAGCTAGGGCAAAAGATCCCTAAAATTAGCAGGGTAAGTGCCCTGTCTCTACCGCTGCCCTGCAGCAGTGACGTTAATTGCGCGCTATTTATACTTTAAGAGTGCAGGACTCAGAAAGATCAAGTTTCTGTTATGCATTATTTCAGTGTCCTCAGGTTTATGTGAGCGGAGCAGTGGAGAGCACATGTTTAGTATAAAGAGCTGATTATAAATGGGCACTGATTGTTTTTTAATA
Source organism: Pagrus major (assembly GCF_040436345.1). NCBI lineage: Eukaryota > Metazoa > Chordata > Actinopteri > Spariformes > Sparidae > Pagrus > Pagrus major. Next base: position 26,399,926 of record NC_133235.1, read on the forward strand.
TTCTTCTAATATCACACAATGTAAAATACTTTGTCTTCCACTTTCTAAATCAGACAACTTTATGGATCTGGCTGCCTTGATGGGATTGCAGAGCTTTTATGTGCTGCTATCCTGAGCATTAAAATCCATCTAATTATGTATGATGATGCTCTTAATGCAAGTGCAAACAGCACTTAAGATAAAGAACCAGCGACGAATCAGAGCAAGGAAAGGGAGATAATCAATTTCCAATTTTTAGATGCTTAATGTTCAGTTTCCATATCTAAAAAACAGTTTCAAAGAAAGCTTTTCCACACAGGTTATGTTGTGACACTGAATTTTATTCAAGTATCTCCAACACACTTTTGTTCTCGAGTTATCATCAGTTAAACGAATCAGTTGAGAAAGAGAAAGGCAGCGACTGTTCAAATAGCCTGAATGTAAGTTTGTCTATTTCTGATTTAGAGCCTCTCAGTGTGCATTCGACTTGGTGGTGCTTCGCACAGACAAACAAATAAAACATTCATGATGACACAAGATGAACAAAAGAGAGACCATTAAAAATAAGACTAAGATGCAGGAATGGAGCAGTCCGTTTCCATTTCTGTGAGCTGCATCTGAGGTTAAAGGGAAAATTCACTCCAAAAACAGAATTGACACAAGATCTTGAACAGACTTTTCTAATGGAGACTAACCGGAGGGCTTAAGCTCTGTTATCGTCACTAAATGTTCTGTTTCTGATACTGCTTCTCTGACAGCGAATTAAATATCTCTGGTTTTGTTAACATTACACAGAAGAAGAGGTATGTAGGCACACTTTAAGCTCCAGTTTGAAACTATTCATTTGGACATAGGCAGATATCTTAAGAAAACATTCTCGAGATGCCAATTCATTGTCAGTGAAGCAGTCTCTGGTCTGTGGTCAATATCCTGTTAGGATAAGCATGTAAAATGGAAGAATAATCCCATGAAAAATATGTTCATGTAGTGAATTGATGGCCTCTAATTGGAATATCATAAACTGCATAGGTTAGAAACGTCTGTGTGGAGAACTGGGGAGTGTTAGCCAAACAATGGCACCTGCTCTTTTCACCAGAAGACACCTAAAGAGGATCCTCATCCTCAGTGTTATAAAGCTGTCAAATCAAGTCACAGTCTGAAAATATCAAATATCTTCTGGAACTGGAAGCTTCATGTATCTCATGTATCACCTTTAGGTTTTCACCTCTCCTTATAATTAAAGTTAAGTTAGTTGCTTTTCATTTTGCCACCAGTTTACAGTCTGTAACAGAACATGGCTCGATGGCTGACATTTGGCACAGTAAAATCAACACCTTCCCGTATAGAGAATGGTTGTGTGTGAACAGGCAGAACCAGGCAAAGAAAACTGCCAGCGAGCAAAGTTTGTTCAAACACATCCTTTTCTGAATGAATTTGCAAGTGAGCTACAATATTCACTCTTCATTTCCATGCATGTTTTCTGGCTAGTTTGTTCAGAAGCTTCCTATCAGTAATGCTAAAACCCATCTTCCGTACAGTCCAGCCACCAAACACACACAAGCACCATTGTGTCATAAATCTCCTTTTTACTGGGACAAAAAGGGGGAAAATGCATTAAAGCCTATATTAAGTTGGATGTTTCACCCAGCTTTAAATAGCAATAGGAACCAACAATCACTTTGAAAGTCTACGTGACTTCATGTTAGAAGTCGAGCTATAACTGACCAGATATCAGCCAGAGATTTAGGCCCCGTGGCTGGATGTTTATTGCTATGGTTTGGTCTGACAGGAGCGAAGCGGAAGTCAAAAAGGAGACAATGATGAAGGAGAATGGCGTGGAGGAGGAAGTCAGTGGCAGGTCGTAGTAAGGTATGGGGGACAACAGGAAGAGTAGTGCAGGGGTGCCTCATCAGGGGACAGACGTGGAAGTCAGTGCAGCTCAATGAAAGCCTCCATCTCCTCAGAGATCAGTCCCCTGTAGGGCAGTCTGTGCTTTTCTATTGCACGCGCCGCCAGGCACTGAAGGGTGACGTAGTTGAGCGGGTAGAGGGCCGGGTGTCCGCTGCTCTGCTCGTCCAGCAGCTCGTAGGCCGTCTTCCTCTGTGCGTTTTTAGCGTCAAAGTGAGCCCCGGCCTTCATAAGTAGCGCCATAATCTCCGGACAGCCGTTGTTAGCAGCGATGTGCAGCGGCGTGTTGTTCTCGCAGTCACGTGAGTCGACGTCAGCGCCGCACTCTAGGAGCAGCGCTGCCACCGCCTGGGAGGGGAAGCGGCCCACGGGGTAGCGGCCCACAGACGTGGTTTCCTTGTCTACGGCCATGTGGAGAGGGGTGAAGCCACTGCGACCTCGAGGGTTGAGCTTCAGCAGGCGGTACACTGTGTGCTTCTTCTGATGCTCCTGCTCGGGGCTGCACTCCAGCTTCTCCAGCAGGAAGATGAGGTGAAGGATGATGGAGAGGGCTTTGGTGAACTGAGGTGCTTCTGGTGGGTTGTCCCTCTGCGCCACCGCTCTCTCCACCTCCCTCACACTTTTCCCCAGCACAGTCATCAGGTCGTGGAAGGTGATGCGCGTTGACAAGGTGCCTTTGGCCCGGTCTTGGAGAACAAAAGAGAAGAGCTCTGCAAAAGACAAGAAACTGGAGGCTGTCATGGGACTGAGAGGGTCCAGGTTGCTCTGCTGCATGTCTAAAGCATATTTCCACAGGCTGATGCAGCGCTCAAAGTTGCCCGAGTCAGCATACACAGCTCCCCTGTAGCGGATGTAATAAGAGGTGTCTGGGTGGGATGGCCCCAGGATGCGCTCTCGAACTAACAAGGCCTGCATCCTCATTTCATCTGGGTCTGTGATCAAAGCCTCCAGCTCCTCTGCAGTGTTCACCTCCTGTGCACAGCCGTAGGCAGGGATGGGGGGACCAGGTGGAGGCTTGGCCAGAGATCCGGTTTTGTCCCCCGGTTGCCTCAGCTCCATGGCCCTTCTCCAGTACCTCATCGCCCCTAGGAGATCCCGCTTTTTGTCCACAAAAGTCGCCCCGAGGAGTTCAAGCGCATCAATGCGTTCCTCTCTGGAGGTGCGGGGCTGGTGGGCGAGGTACTCCACGATGTTGGTGTGACCTGTTACACTCGCAGCGAGCAGCGGAGTCATCCCGTACCCATCCCGCTCCATGCGAGCGTTGCACTTGAGCAGCATCTTCATGATGTCCAGGCTGCCCGACTCGGCGCAGTCGTGGAGGGCGGTGTTTCCTTTCACGCTCTTGCGGTTGACATCAGCACCGCGGTCCAGGAGGAACTTGGCGATCTCCTTGTGGCCCTTGTAACAGGAGATCATGAGGCAGGTGTGGCCGTGGCGGTTGGCGACCTCCATGTCGGCGCTGTGCTCCACCAGGTAGCGGACGATCTCCAGGTGGCCGTCGAAGCAGGCGGCCCGGAGCGGCGTTGAGTTAGTGAGCGTTGCGTTGTTGACCGAGGCACCGTGTTTGAGGAGCGTCTTCACCACGGGGAGGTGACCGGCCGCCGACGCCGCCCACAGCGGCGGAGCCCCCTCGATGGTCTCGCCGTCAAAGTTAACCGCCCCCCCGAGCTCGACATTCGCTTTACAGTGTTCAAGGAGGTAGTCTACCACCTCTAAGTGTCCGTACCTGGAGGCTATGAGCAGAGGCGTGCCTCCCTGCGTCTTCTCCTCGGCTAAAGCCTCCAGCTCCTCTGGAGTTTTGTTGCTCAGCAACTTCTGGATAAGTTTCAGCTTACCATCTCTGGCCGCGTTGAAAACCGCCGTGGTTATATCCATTTTTACAGGCTCTGAGCTGCCGCGCTGGACACCAACCCCATTACCACTCGGTTCTGGACGAACTGTCGAGTCCGTTTTCAAACGGCACCGGGCAGGAATCTCGGTTCGGACTCGGTTTCTAGCTCACATCTTTCTGCCATTTTGAGGGTGCTGTCAAGATGGCGTTTGTGTTGTTTGACAGGTCTGTGTTTACGATGGCAGCGAGGCATTGTGGGTGACGTAGTTCTGACCGAATTCCAAGTTGCGAGAGCGGGAGGGATTCTTGTTGCGTTAAAGAACTACATCCCCCACGATGCGTGCGAGTTAAAGGTCCCACCAGCTGATGGGTTCGTTTGTTGCGGTTGTTCCCAGCAGCTCGCTCGGACGGGCAGTGCCAGCTGATTCCCGGCTCACAAACCAAACACACCCCCTGACACAGGATACTTCCAGCAAATAACATGTCAGAAGCAGACACATGTCACTCTCCTAGTTTGTCCAGGAATATAATAATAATACGAGTTTATGGGATGGCAACACGTCATTTTGAGTCAGTAAAAGATTTTTTATTTTTATTTTTAAAATATATTTGTGTTATTATAGGGAGGGGATGTAGTGTATTTAGTATAGGTATAGTTTGATTGCAAATTCTGTAAATAAAAGGAAAATAAAATTGGATTTAGATGATTCCCTTACAGAGAAATAAGTGCTTCGTAGTTCCTTTGCAAACATTACCTACCAGATAAATATCATATCTCTAGACTCCTGTGATTAAAACATGTGATAATCATTACAGATCAAACAAACATCTACACAGTGAGAACAACGTGGTATTAAACTGTAGGTGCACTAATCTTAACATCATCACATTCCTACATTAGTCCGATGACCAGAAAGGTGACTTGAATATCGACGTACATACTGTAAAGTTGTATGTAACCTAACATTTATAAGAATTTGGATATATTTACATTTCTCCATGTGTATCCACTCCACTCTTTGAAAAATCATCTACCTACTTTCATATTTATAAATGCAGTGTGGCGTGCAGGACTCTGCAGCTGTTGATGAGAGTTGAGCTGTGAAGTAGGATCAGAATATGTTATAAAAAAATGAATACTAGTTGACTTCTGGGGGATTTGAATATTTGTGTAATGACATGACACCTCGGCTTGGCAACAATCACAAAGATCTGAATTTTCACTTCTTTGTTATTAAACCGAAAGATGGAAAGGAAACAACAATCATAATTGAACAAACACATCAACACATTGTCTCTGCTTTTTTTTCGAGAATGTACCATAGTTACTTTTAATACAATTAAAACTTTGAGTAGTTTACAAGGAAAATCAGGACACGTCAGACTACCGTGCCAGAGTTATGTGTGTGATAGTCCCTGCTTGCATTTCTTGTCAAACAGCACAAATAATTGTTACTTAAAATGAATGATTATTCAATTTAAAGTGCCTGGGAAGCATTTCAAGAATGACCTCAACAAAGTCTCTCCATCACCTCCCTTAATGTCACGAAGCGAGCTGCCCTGATGGCTAAAATCCTTCTAAAAACATAAAACCTCACAGGAACAAGCTCAAGGTATCTTGTGATAAATTACTGCTGTTTGTGTTTTTAATTCTGCCATATCTATAATCCACAAACTGTCATCAGGTTTTGATTGTACAATTTGCAAGACACAGTGCATGGTGCATTGAAATATGTGACATCAACCTTTTGTAACTGAGTCCGACCCACTTTAAACTGCCAAGAAGAGCAGAGAGTGGGACAGAACAGACAGAGGTCTTTTATTGTGAAATAACCAAAACTGTTTTAACTTGGGCAGAAAATGTGTTTTCACATAGGAATCCATTACTAACAGTAAGACGCTGATTAAGAAACATTTTTTAAAAGACTTTTGTATCAGTGGAGACATAAAAAAGGGGGTTTAGAAACACTTAATGGTTCACTCCATTCAGAGATTATTACCTTATTTTGTCTCTTCTGCACAATTTGCATTACCAAGGGTTTTCTTAGCCAGTTTTATCTCTTTGCTCTCAAAGTCTGCAGCAATTAAAAGTTCTTTAAGCTCACAGATGAATGTGTCCTTTATAAGTAAATGAAGCCGGCTGCAGATCACCCATAAGCCTCAGAGTGTTCTCAGAGTGTTTACATTTTTTAAAATGAAATGTGTTTTTCTTTCCTATCGGGGTTCATTGTAGCGCCTGTCCCAGTGTATAAGAGCAGGTCACAAGTCAATTCAATTTGCTTTAAATCCTTTAGACATAATACAGTATTTCTAAAGGATTGTGAAGTGTCATTCTAATGTTTCACCAGTAGAGGGCGCATAACTTCCACACTTGGATGATGCTCTTTAGTAGGACGACCCCTGTATGCATGACAGATGTATTAGTGTGGACTACAGGGATGTGTTGTTCTCCCTCAGCACAGACGTGTTTTCATGCCTCAACCCAAATATTGAGCACATAAATCAAGCCGTATCCTCACTGTACAGATAAACTACGAGGGTAGGAGAGTTTTTGATTCAGGAGAGTGATTGAGCCGTGATTAAACCCTCCTGCTGCCCTTAATATCAATTTGAAACCCTCCGGAGGAGAGGCTGTGCAGCAAACATGTCTCTAAAATTAAACAGGGAGTTCGGTTGCACACAAAGACAATATCATGTGCAGAGATTCCGGATTAAAAGCCTCGCAAATGACACCCAGCCTGCGCAGGCCTCGCAGGGCCCAGCCTCCGTGTTGTTTACAAAAACTGGAACACTAGAGGATGGGGGGGTGTAATCATTTCCTCGGGCTCGTGCTTGATCCTGAGGAAATGTTAGAAGACCATCACTGAGACGAAGCTGCGGGGTGAAACAAAGAATCAGTGAGTTTAAAGTTTTTATTCACATGTTCACATGTAACAACAGTCATGTTAACAGTACATCCAGGAGCAATTACAATCTAATCCCCAAACATATACATTCTTTAGTGCACAGAGGATCACAGGAACGTGCAAAAAATCCACATGTACTATTATTACTGCGTCATCACTGCGGCTGATATGACACTGAGCCACATCAGAAGGAAAACACCTCAATATTTAGGCACAACAGCTCCACTGGTCACGTTGCTAATACACTGGTAAGCATGTACATAACGGTGGACTTCCATTTGTTTGGTCAGGACGGAGCGCTTTTATATTCTTTCTTTGCAAGAAACAGCTCCCTTGTTATCAACGTGATCGGCATGCTTTCACCTGCCCGGTCTTCGGCACATCTGTGGATTGCGATAGAAAGGTAGCCAGAGAAGAAAAAGGGGCCCCCTGGAGACGTGGAGCTGCTCGTTTCCACCGAGGTCTTGACAGCGGCTCCCTAGAGGCCCGCGAGCAGCTCACTGAGCAGCACCTCCCTCTCTCCTAGAAGCACGTCTCTCCTCAGACTGGTCCCTTTGTTCACTACCTTTATCTTCATGGCCAGACTCTTCACCTGCGCCTTGGGCAGCGCGTCAAAAAAGAAGTCCTCGTTGAACACTGGGTTCCTGCTGTTCTTGATGATGGTGCTCCTCTGTTTCTGCTGCTTGCCGGGTTTCAGGTAGAGCGCCACGCAGCAGTTGATGCTCTTAAGGTCCGTCTGCCTGTCGTAAAGGGCCTCGGCCGCCAGCACGCGCACCCTCAGCCGGGCCGCCTCCGGGTCGTAGTGAGTGCTCAGCCTCAGCGTCCCCCCCTTGTGGAGGTTGATGGTGTGCTCACGCTGCAGGACGTCCGAAGCTGCTCCCCGCGAGCCGCTGCTTTTGCACCCTCTGAAGGCAGGGGACGGGGGGCAGCGGTTGCGGCGGCGCTGCATGTTGGGGCTGTTGTCTGCTGAGCTGCAGTCATCAGTGGAGAGAGAGCTGTGGCGTGCCAGGGAGCGCTTGGCACGAGACACCTTCAGGGGGAGAGAAAAAGCACCGGGTGAACACACAGGGAGAAGAAAAAACCCTCAGTTTCATTAACAACAACATCTGTTGATCATTCTCTCGATTCATTGATTGTTTGGTCAGAAAATTGTGAACACATTTTCCAAAGTTGTTCTGTTTACTGTCACAGAGTAAAGAAACCAGAAGACATTCACATCTGAGAGGCTGGAATCAGAGACTTTTTTCTTGTGACGATTAAATGATTATCAAAGTAGTCTACGGTTAAAGTAAGAAACAGCTGTCACCTTGGCCTGTGTCTGCTGTGTGATGGAGCGTAGGAGGGAAGCAGAGCGGGAGAGGAGAGGGGAGTTAAATGGGGATGAGTCTGCTGAGGAGCAGGTGTCGCTCTCTCCGCCGCTGAAGTACCGGTAGGGGTTGGGGTCCGCTGGAGCCAGGAGAGTCCCCCCTTGGGAGCGCCTCTGGGAGTTGGGCGAGGTGAAAGGGCTGTTGGGGTCGCTGTGGAAGAGGCTCTCCTTGCGTCGGGTGTGAGGAGACTCCACCAGGGTGGAGAACCCGTAGGAGGTCTGAGCCTTGGGGACGTAGGGCAGAGACATCGCAGTCTGTGACTGTGGGTCTGCGTTGGTGTTGACATCAGTGCTGACCCTGTCCACAGATGCTGGCTCGTCGGCGCTCTCTATCTGGATGATGTGACGGTTGGCCGACTTCTGGAGGTTGCGGGTGTCTCCCACCATGCGGGAGAAGAGGCGAGGGCTGCAGGGGTTCTTGCTGCTCCGTGCTCTGGGGCTCTGGCTGCAGATGGCGTGGTCAGAGGAGGAGGGTCGCAGCGTAGAGAGGTGCTGAGGCTCAGGGGTGAGGGACTCCTCCGGAGGGCAGCAGATCAGTTTCGGGGGGATGAAGAAATCTGGGATCTTGTCCGGAGTGAGGACGTTGGCGTAAACAGAGACAGGAATGGCCTCTGTTGTCTGCGGGGGCTGGGATTTTGTCCCACTGCTCTCCACAGAGCTACGGAGCTTCTCCAGGAGCCACATGCCCACTCAGACGCCTCAGCTCACAGCTTCTCTGTTAACAGGAAAGTGATGCGTGAGGAGGAGAGAGCAAACAAACAGACATGTGAACAGAATCACATCTCTTTGTTGAGGTTTACTAAACATTTTCCCTGAATAACAAAAGACTCCATGTGTGTCACTGTCATCCTCAGTGGAAACCAGATCTCTTTAACCAATTAGTGAAGGAGAGCAATGAAGGCTACAAGCCAAGACGCAAAGGACACATTTCTCACACAATTCAAACATTAAAAGAGTGTCTGAAGTATCCGGAAATAGATTTTCAAATTAAATGTGAAATCACTGTGCAAACAAAGTGACATAAAAAAATAAAATAAATAACCTTATAGCCTCTTTCTCCTCTCTAAACGAGCGCTATTGAGATTCGTATCACCTCATACAAACTCAGCGTCTTTAACAAATCAAACTGCTGCGTTTTTTTCTTCAAAATAAAACCACTTTAACTCGTTGGAGTTGTCATTACGCACTCCAATCCTTAAAACACGAGGAAAGGCGAGTCTAAATAACTTTTCCGCCCCGAGCAAAGCCCCATTAAGTGCACATGTAACACCAAAACATAAACAAACCTGTTGGTCGTGCAACTCTTTTCCCTTTTTCCTTCGAAAAAATGGATCGCCGGCGCGCTCTCGTCCGCAGCCTCTCCAAGCGCTCCGTGCGTAAAACGGTATTTTCCCGTTCAGCTCAAGTCCAAGCGCGATTCCAAAACGCCTGCCAGCGGTTTAAAGGCAGCTACATGAGGTACTCCCGCTTTATATGACGGGGGTCTCCGACTTCTGAGCCAATGAGAAGGTTGTGGAAGCCTCCCATGATATTTACCATAAAACCCTTCCCTGCGGGTGGGGGGGTGGGGGCAGTCTAATTTAAAGGCTGTTGCTTCATCAGCCACAAAGTGTTGCACATTATCTCACAGCTCATTGATTTTTCTTAAAGAGAGTGACACAGGGATTTCATTGAGCGTACACGTGAGATCCACCCTCTCATGTATTGTTGTCACACAGTTCCTCTCTGCCTTTAATACAGACGTCCTAAATTGGACTTCCTGTTGGGAATCTGGTGATGATGTGGAGTGACAACATGTGGTGTTTACATCCTCAGGCTCCACTCATTTAGCCATGAGAAAGTTGAGATGATTGTGTACATGCGGTGGTCAAATCAAGTAAACACACCACGACAGAGAAACAGAAGTTTTATCACATTGATTTTTGCTTTCAAACTTTTTTAGTGCTGCATCAGATGAGCCTATAAATCATCACAGCTTGAAGTTTTCAGAAGAGCCTGTTGTCAAGTCCCCACACTTGCTTCCAGCACTTTTTCTGGCGTTTATCCATTAATCCTCTCCTGGCTGTGTCGCTGACTTTGATGTATTGCTGGGATGTGCCCCTCGTAGAGACTCTCTGCTGGTTGCTTTACCCAAAACTCTGACAAAGACCTGCGGTGATGCTGCCTGATGTAGTGTTGGACCCAGTCACTGGAACCGTCCCCCTGCCCATCTCAGTACAGCAAGACCAAATGAGGTGTTGTGCGGTCAGTGATGGAATGTAACTATAAGCAGGTATATGTGTTTACTGGTGTACTTCTCCTGTGGGCTCCCATAAGTGGAGGATGCTGTATATAGTAAGACAGGATTGTTGTAATATGAAATATGTCTGTATGGAAGTTAAAACTGTTGTGCTTATATCTGCTTCCAGCTACATTGTAGTGCGTTATATACAAATTATTAAAGAGACCTTTTATGCTTTTTTGTCGAATTATGCTTAAAGGTCAAAGTCCGCACCAACAGAAGCTCCTCTCTCCAACAGAAAACACTGCTCCTGAAATGCCTCGTCAGTAGTCCCGCCTTTAATTCTGTGACTTTGTGACATCACGCTATGTCACAATGTCACACATTTGCATAATTTATGCCCAGTGACTAGTTTGGCTTGTAAAAATTGATTTAGCACAGCTGCTCTGCTGTTGTATATGGTGCTGGCTCAGGTGTGCGTGAGCTGACCAATCAGAGCAGGCTGGGTATTCAGGGGGAGGAGCCTTAAAGAGACAGGAGCGAAAACAGAGCAGTATGGAAAGTATGAGAAAACTGATGTGTTTTTGAGCATTAAAGCATGTCAACCTATTCTAGTAGTAACCCAAAATAAAATGATGAACCTGAAAATAAGCAGAATATGTCTCCTTTAAATCATGGTTTACTACCATTGAATGCTTAATAGGGGGATAAAATGTTACCTGATATTTAAAGGTGTTTGCCTTGATGATCATCACTTTGAGCTGCATCTCTTGTGTGAAAAAAGACCTGACAGTCGCTATTTTTTAAAAGTTTTTAAAACAACACTACGCAGCCAAAATATGATGTGCCTGGATGGCAGATTTTAGCACAAAAACTGCCAAATTACATAATGTGGTAACGGGGGAAGTCTAAAAAATTTTTTTAAAAAAAATCCTGATCACACACTGAAACAGCACACATGCGTAACACTTTCCTAACAGAACAGCCTTTCCATTCATTTTAATGCAATGCCAGTTCAAATAGAAAGCACAATGTCGTGTGAGGACATGAAACCTGAGCAAAGTTAAGTGATAACGATGTCTGAGAAAGCCAAAGAATGCTTCAACCCACAGTGTCTTTTGCCAGGTGTTAAACATGGAGGTGGATCTGTCATGTTATGAGCAGCCATCTCGTAGGAGTCATTTGGAGCAATCAGTATTCTGCAGGGTTTTTTAAAAAACGGACCACACATTTGAGGCCATTTTATAGGATCGGTTGCTGGAAATAATAGATAATAATAACTTTATTTATGTAGCATCTGTCTTTACAATGTCACATTGTGTTTAACAAGATTAAATAAACAGACAAGGCACATAAAATAAGAAAAAAAATAATTATAAAGAGTATAAAAACATTATGAATGAAGAGAGTGTGGGGGGAAAACACAAGTGTGGGATGATTAACAAATGAAACGCAGGTGCTCACAGAAAAGAGACAAAGACAGGAAGTGGAAAGTCACAACAAGACACATGAGAATACAAAACAAAATAACTAAACCAAAAACCAAAACCATGACACTTACATTACTGGTTAATCTGTGCTGAACAGTTTCGAACTGGCACTGCACTACTCCTGTCAAATAAAAGACTCATTAAAGGACCCATCTGTATACATTTCAATTAGGAGAGACTTATTGCGAGGGAAAGTATTTATTGACGTGCACAATAAAGAGGAGAAACGCAACCAATCTTATGGACCCCGTCATGAGGCCATTGTATTTTAGGGGTGATATGAGGGCGTACATGGCAGAGGATACCCACCTGATGGAGTCGAGACACCGGTGGCGATGCTGGTGATCGGATGAAAGGAACTGCTTAGAAACACACTAATTGTCTGTCTGCACACAACTTTATATGTTCATTAAGACTTGTTTATTATCACGCATGGATTAGCTACTTTTTGTCTGGCTCTAAACTCTATGATATTTTGGTATTTTCATGCTTTTTCTGACTTGCGGTTAGAGTCTGCTCTGCTTGGCTGGATGCACACGAGCTCTGTATGAAGGTGCACGGTCCCTAGGTGCCTCTAACTACACATTCAACAGCGATTTCATGCCACACGTTGTCTCGGTCTTTAACAAGTAATCCACGCATCTGACAGTATTGTTCACTTTTATTTCCATTTTATTGCCCTTTTGGTTGAGTTGTTTGTCTCTCATTTTCAGGAGAATAAAAAGCAATCTAATTAAAGCATTTTCCTTTAACCTTACTTAATCAGGCGAGTTTCACTGAGAGTGCTGCTCTGTTTTTCGAAATAACCGCAAGAAACTTTATCCAAAGCTGACTACTTTCACTGGAAAGTAACACTTACTTTACTAATTACAGACAGAAATACACATTTATATTGGAGAAACCGGGAAAAATACCAATTGACTGATGTGCCACGGCGCATCTCATTGAGTTTGAGGTGTGTGAACCTGGAAGACACGTACGTACGATAGACTTTCAGCTGTAATTGCTGCCAATGACTGCAGACCTAAATAAGCATGCTAGTACTTAGTACAAGTACTTATGCAGATGAGATCTATTCATTCTTTTTTTTTTCTTAAAATAGATTGTAGTCAATTATAGATTAGTGATGAGCCATTAGATTTGTACATCAGCGGCATGATTCATCCACTGGACTACCATCCATTTAGACGTTCGACCAGTCAACTACTAAGTGATTATGAGAGAAATGCTTTATTTTGCTTCTCCGTACATTGACTGTAATGACACTAAAAGTCTATGTACAGCAAAAGTAGAGGCTGCTGAGGTATGAACAGGGAGGAAAAGTTCCCCTCGACTGGCTTAAATCACGGCTGATGTTTCGACTTCTCTGGATCAATTTTCTCAGTTAGGAACCCTCCAAGTGAAAAGGGCTGTGGGGTTAAAACTGTGAAATATTGGACAAAACGCTGAGGTAGGCTTTCAGAAATCTCTGACAGAGGCTTTAAACAATAGAGCTCCGTGCTTTAAACTGAATGCTAACATCAGCATATGAACATGCTAATTTAATTGCATTAATGTGCGTTGTTTGTTCATGTTTAGCAGGTGCAGCACTTACCATGTTCAACATCTTATTTGAGCAGGTTAGCATGTTAACATTTGTAAGTACAGCCGAGTCTGATGAGACTGTCACTACTAGTTTTGCTAGGGCTTATTAGACACATTTAAATTTTGACGTGATGATGTATCTAGATGAAAAGTCACCGAGGTGATTACAAATCTTGAGGTGTGAGCGTGAGTACCTCATTTTCTGGGAATCCATCCAATAACTGTTGAGATATGTTACTCAGGGGATCTTCAAAGTCATCAGGACTCATCCTCTGGCCAGCATTTATGTCTATACCAATTCCCACAGCTACATATCCAATATTTGTTATACTCCCTACACAGAAAGCCAATCTAAACCACGGCTAAGACAGCGAGCAACAAGTTGGAGCAGGTAGAGCTGAGAATCCAGTCAACATGTGGCTGGTAGGAACAGCAGAGATGAACGTTTGAAGCTGAAATAGCTCAGTGATTAAAGAGTGAGCTGTTGGTCAGATGAAGTGACGTGCATGGCTGAGTGTCGATTGTAGTTACTGTAGGTACTGTAGATAGCCGATATAGCAGAGACTTAATTGGAGCAAGGAATGGTGTGTTCGATCCCGTAGGTTGTGTTGGAGAGGGTGTGTGAAGAATCAGATAAGTGTGGAAGGCCTCATTATACACAGAACACATCAGCTTTGGTCCAATTAAAGCTGACAGTCACATAACCATGCTGGCTAACCATGCGGTGTTTGCGCGTGCATGCGTGTGTGCAGACACGTTAATAGGTTGTGGGTTTATTGTGTTTATTTGTGTTGAGCTTTTACACGATGCTGACACGACGAACATGAAATAATGATTATGTAATGTAGAAATGCAGGATCGTTGTGTCATGAAGTAGAATAATAATCTGTGCCATGCTACCGGCTGCATGAGTGACAGGTGAGGTCTGGATAAAATTAACAACATTGTGTCATTTGACAGTTTGTCATAACACTGTGTTCAATGATGACACTGAATTAAGTTTGCTGCTTCTTTTATCTATTTTACTTTAACATTATGTAACTTTTTAACCTCAAAATAACAGCTTCAAACTCATTTTGATGCTACGGTGTCTTGTAATAGGGTGAATGCTATCTCTGTCTCAGCCACTCCGCCCCCCATCACTTGTTTCTGCACCATGTAACTTCAGTGAGAGGGAAGGTGTGCCTGATATCTGCATAATGCTGCTTTAAAGAGGTCCTATTGTGCTTTTTGGGTCCACGCCAAAGGGAGTCACTCTCTCCCACAGAAAACGCTGCTCCTGCACTGCCGGAAACACCTGGTTTGTGTGTTGAGCCTTTACTTCTGTAACTTATGTGCGTCACTATGTAACAATCGTTATATAAATATATATTTATATATATATTTATTATCAAATATATTCACTTCAGTTGGTCAGCAGACATACAGCTGCTACTGCTGTAGCAGCGTTATTTTAGATCACGCTACCTTGCTCAGCATGACCCGCTTGAGCTTGAACAGAGGTGAGATGTCTCACTCTGTAGCTAAAACGTAGCGTTCAAGACACAGCGTGAGAAGAGATGCTGCAGCAATGCACCATATGAGAAAAATAATGTTTTTTGAAAATGAAACTATGTAAACCTGTTCTACTAGGACCCCCAAATAAAAGTATGAACCTGAAAATTAGCATGATATGACCTCTTTAACTATTACATATATGAAGCCTTGAATAGTACTGATATAGCACCACCTAATATAATAATAATAACCAAAACAATAAGCTGAAAGACAAACCATTATAGGGGGACGATAGAGTTTGGTGATTTAATATCTGTTGGTTTCACATTGTTAATAGACTTTCGGTCAGTAGGTGATTTGAGTGAGTATGCGGGCGGTTGCCATCCATCTCCATCTTGTTAGCAAAACGACCACAATCCTTGACCCTTGTTGACCTGTCATCCCCCCCTCAATTCCCAAGTAGCAGAGAGAAAGCAAGGAGCAGAGGGGTTATTGACTTATTGATCCTTTATCTGACTGAGGTTTGTTAAATTATCAGCAGCCTAACTGTGTTGGGTATTGATCAATCCATGGTGCCGTCACACACGTGCCTTTTTCTCTCAGTCCAGTCCCCTGTAACATCCTCTAATACACTAAATAGTAGAGTTTATGCAGTTTTCTATAAAATCTAAATTTTATACAATATTATAGCGCTAAATACTCTCTCTCTAATCTATAGACTTGTGTCAGCTTCACGATAAAGCGTATTAAATTGTTAAAACGTATATTATTATAATAATATATTAATTTTCATAGATGTGGTCATTTGCTTCCCAGCCAGGTTGATTTTTTGTACTTTTTTGTTTGTCATGTCTCTTAATATTTCCTCCATGTGGGTGGCTCAAATAAAAATCTGTCTCCATGTTTTTTTTGTGGTATTAAATTTGACTTAGAGACACACTGAGTGGTTGAACGGTGTTGCTATGATTTTCCGAACCTACATCTCCATCTAAAAATACTCATTGCCTCAATAAACAACACCGAGGCTCCATCTATTATCTGAGTGATATTGCCTTTTGATATTTATTTTTTTTAATATACTCACCTAGAATGACTGTACTCATCATCCTCTGAGATTACTGGCAGAAATATGACAAATAAAAGAAACTGTCTATGAAGTCAAAGTGCTGCTGTTTTCTTGGTTTTGTCATATTAGAGCAGAGGTTGTCTATAAACAGGACACTGGGCACACTAGGCTGAAAACGTCTGCCTACGCATTTCAGCAGCATCGCCTTCATTAGGGTTCATTCACCAATGTTCCCTGCTGTCATTATTATGGCCTATAGGTAAAAATTGATCCTGCATCACACAGAAAATAGCAGCCCCATCTGTTCGTTTTAGATCTATTTTTTGGTACAGTATGTGCCAGGAGTATAATGGGAGCCAAAGAAACTATTGATTTCTGTACTCATCACTTGCATCGCCAATGTAGGTGGTTGAATTCTTCTCTGAGAAACTGAAAACTTGGACTAAATGTCAGATGAAATGTCACAGGGATTACTGCCATTATATTATCGTGCTCCTGTCATGTACTATAGAACATTTCCATTCCAGATTTTTTTTATTTTTTATGAGCCACTAAAACACACTTAACATATCTGGCTCATCTCTGAACAGCTGATACTCACCCAACCAAAATTCATTGGCTAATCCTGTAAATCTGTTTCAAAAATATAAATATGATATTCAAAACACAGTCCTCCTTTTTTCTCTCGTTTGAATGGGAACTAGTAATGTTTCATTTCTAGACTACAACTCATTCAATCCATTCTACAGTGTGAATTATTTTTGTATGAATTAATTGCAGATAACAGCCCATGATGAAGTTAATAGCTCTGTGTGTGAGTCACTGCGTCCTCTAAGGTAGAGATGAGAGGATGGTAGTGAGCTGAGTCATGTTGAGACACAGGGATCAGATTGACTTTGGAAACGGTCCAAAGACTTTACATCCCTGCTCTTCAATATTCAGCACAAAATTAAGAACATCCTGATGAATAATACGCTACACTGAGGATCCACACTGCTCTGCACAGGAGAAAACAATTATGTTCAAAGGATTTCAAGGATGTTTTGTGAGAAAGGACCAGGGTCGGGGTTAAAAAATGCATGTTTACTTCAGCGCGTACGTTTTCAAGACAGTTAGCACATGTTGCACAATGTTACGTTACATCTGACAACTTGTTACAGAAACCTGGGATTCGTATTGGTGCATGAAATGTGAATTTCTACATAATGTTGCTTTAAACTAGGAGCTCCCATACTCTCTGCCCAGCAGATACCTTTAACGTATACATGTGTTGTATTTTGTAAATGAATATTAATGTGTCAAAGGGCTGCACAATGAGGAAATAGTGAAATAAATCCCGCTGCGATTATTTTGACAGACAACACAATGGCGATATGATTCACAATTAGTGAGAATGATCGTTTTTGTGTCACATATTTTCATTCTCACTGAAGAAAAGTCACAATGATGTGACATTTGACAGGGTCCTTACCAAACAAACATGTTTTCTTACATATGGAGAATCAGATTTGTAAAATTGCAGCTTCTTGCGACTTGGCCGTATTGTGATTTTGATAATATTTTGATTAATTGTGCAGCCCTGGTGTGTAATGTGCTCTGCTTTATTCCTGCCTCAGGTAAGGTGATGCTGCACGTGTGAAGGATGTAACAGTAAACCTTGCAAGTGTCTGAGTGAGCAGAGAATACACAGTGTTGTTTGGCACGAGGCTCATTCTGCTGCCGCGCTGATATCCTCTTTATGGCTCGGAGACAACCGACCCATCTGGTTTGGGGCCACCGGGCACCGAGGTAAACAAACACTAAGAACACTAACGACAGAGTGGATTCTGTGTGGCTTCATCGTCGGTCTTCGGAGTTATGGTGATAAATTTGTTTGTGGATCGTCAAACATACAGACCAACAGACCAGAAGCCGTGAGTCTACATTGCTCAAGTAAACAGAAGGAAAAAAAGGGGAACCAGATGGAGAGGGGGTGAAGACGGCACAAGATGGAGTATTTACAAAGTGAGGAGTGGACCTGGACCATCTGTAAAACAGTTGGGATTAATAGCCTACAGGAGAAGACAACAAGAAACAACGAAAATAAACACAAACAGGAGCGTTTGATTTAATGTCTCACTGTGAGCTCACAGCACAGTCAGCACATAAAGCAGATGTTCTCAGTTAATAAAAGCCTCTGATGGCACAGCTTCCAGCTACAGCTTATTCCCCTCATTATCATTCAATTGCTCGCTGCTCATAAAACGAATAAAAGGACTGAAGAAAATCTGTGAGGTGCAAATTCTGACCCTTTAAAGGTTATTTGATACAAACAATTACAACACTAAACAATTCCCAACCCACATTCGTAGCAGACAAAATCCCTTTTAAAGAAATCAAAATTAGTTTAAAAAGGTTTTAAATGCCTTCATTGACTGACAGAAACACAAACACTAACCCAGAGTTGCTTTAAGGCTTCAGTTCTCATTAATTTCACATATGATGTGGCTGGCTGCTCAGATAAACTTTCAAATTAGCTTAAAAAAACCCCAAACTAAATCATTCAGAGCTGACTGAGGAACATGATGCATCATTTACAGCTCAGCTTTAATCCTCCACGGATCATATATCCATAAACATTTTTACCAAACACACCAGCAAACACACCACCACCTGTTCTCTATTTATACAATATCATACGCCAATAGCATCTTCTTAGATCGCTCGTATCAAGTCCGCCACACGCCGAGTGACATTTCAGGAGTCATGTGTAAAACACCTGTGATGTTTTATCTGACACACAAGCAAACATGCTCTCATGTGACAGTCTGTCAAATGTGGCGAAGTAGGATGCACATTGTCAAACATAATCATCAACAGCAGCAACGTTTAGTCAATAAACTATATTCAGAGAACATTTATCAAGCGTCTTTTAACAATGTTTTGGATGTTTACAGCTGTCAAGTGTTATAATGTTTGATATGCAACTTAATATTACTTTCTCACATAGGAACTTATAATAATGTAGAGGCCATATCGCACATGTGTGGAGGCAAACTGCTGCCATGCCAGAAAATGGAAAAAAAAGAACAGTATGACTCAATAAAGTGATAAATAAAGTTTGTTCTCTCATATTATGACAAAAATATTTTCATGTTATCAGGACAAGAAACTTTTCTTGTTAAGACACAATTCTATGTATCTTATTATAACGTGAAACGTTCGGTAACGGTATCGTAATAACATGACTTACATTGTTATAACAAGAAAATTATTGTTATATCAATTTACTGTTAATTGTGTAAAATGTTTTATGTTACAACATGGTAACTTATATTGTTATAACTTCACGTCAGTAGTAATTGTTCATTCATTTCCTCTACAGAAAGATCATTGTGTCAACTAACTGACCACTCTGCATTTTATTTACCATTTTTATTGTTTATTTTCACACATCAGAATTTGATAACGTGATAATATAACGTAAATATATCTTGTTCTTACCTGATATTGTTGTTACAACAGTAACTTTACACATTTGTAAGTTTGTATTTCATAATAACATGAAAATATGAAAATAATTTTTTTTTTATAAAACTTGAAAACATCTTAGAAATAATATCTTATAAAAATAAGCATGATCCATTATCCTTTTTCTGCAATAGATCGTCCGTGAACACACAACATTTTGGATATTGTGGATTTGATTTTAGCTTCCGGCTGTAATGTCTCATCATTAAAATAAATTCCAATTTTGTAACAGCGGTACTCGTTTATTCACTTTCCTCCCTAAAAGATCATTGTATCAACTTACTAGCCTCCAGAAACTGAGCCCTCTGCCTTTCTATATTTTTTTATTCTTATTGTTTATTTTCACAGGGACAGCCCACAATTAAAAATAATTGCCCCAGAGTTCGCTAACAGCTAATGTACATCTGTTGTCTCTGGGCAAAAGAAAGCAGATGGTGTTTATTTTGGTTTATCGGACCGAATGTCCCAAAGAGGTTGGAGAGATGAGGTTGTGGGAGGCTTTTTTTTTTTGTGTGCCTTTAGTGGACAGTTAAAAGTAGATGGAAGTCAAGGTAGAGAGAGCGAGAGCGAATGGAGGATGTTGTGGTCTGTGGTTGGCGCCTTAACCCCTTGGCAACCAGAGTGCCTCAGCTTGAGAAATATTACAAGACTGTACAAATCAAATCAGGCAGTTCAAAAAACCAGTCACACTAACACCATTTGGGAATCCTTGTTATAAACAATTTATTACACAGAAAACGTTTGAATAAGTTACTGTTTTCTTACAGATTTCCCTCCTCTGTCTCTCAGTTATCTTAAAATGTAAAATATGATTTTTATTTGATTGGAGCTTCTTTTTCCATCAACAAGTTGTATTTGACAGACGAGACAAAATCACTTTAGATCTCCCCCGCCTGCATTTGCGCGTATGCACTCTGCGAGCGTGTTCCCACCGTCCCTTGTGACTGCTTGGCATTTTGACAAGTGTGTGACAGTCAGAACTGTCAACAACGGCAGCATGATGGATCCTTACACAATATGCCGGCCATGAACAGCGTCTCTCCAACAGACAGAGAGAAAAGATGGGACGACCAAATGGCGCGCTGTATATTTCTGACAGGAAGATAAACAAAACAGCCCGGGTTCATCGCCAAATCAAACAAATCGATGGGTGAATCATGGCAGACGCTGACTGGCTCAGGGACAAGAGGAGCTTGATTAGTTCCACAATCAACAAATGTCAATACTTCTTGAAACTACTGAACGTATCTTCTTGTCATATCATCTCTGAAAGGACAAGGACAGTTTGACCTCCACGTCTATTTGCAAAGTAAAAATATGTTTGTGATCACACAGAGTTTAGCAGACACAGATGACGTCAAAGGGACAAAAAATATATATTTTATTGGGTATGTGGTCTATTTTTAATTCCTTCTTTGCAACAAAAAAAAAAACATCCTGCTGCTTCTGAATTGGTTTCTCAATGTCAACACAGAGCCCAAGGGGAGATGAAGGAAATGGTGAAGTACCCTGCTAATAGGAAGAGTTAAATGAAACGACGACCCTTCAGGCTCCTTTATATAGTCTCTCAGTACGTTCTGAGCAACGCTTCCACCGGCCTTTCATAAGGGCAACATGTGGATGACTCATTGCCCTGCTTCACCACGAAAATGTGAATGATTGCTGGTATTTATTGTAGAAGGAAAAAGGTAACAGCAGGGCAGCAGACACGCAGCACTGCTCTCCAGAACACTCAAAATCCATAATTGGTGGCGGGACAGAAAAGAGTCATGACCACGGACGCTGTCCGGTTAAAATGACTTTACCATGGCATGCTGTTATTTAAAGCCTGAGATTACTTTCCAGCAGCAAATTAAATGTCCCCTTTTTTTTTATGTAGACAGACAGAGACATTGTCATCACCTGCACACCATTTAACAACTGCGTCAGTGAACATTTACAGGTTTCACAGCAAGAACACTGATCAGAAATGTTTGAAAAGATAATCTGGTGAGATGCAAAGCAACGTTTTGCTGAATAATAGATCATGTGCACTGTGCCAGTCTTTGTGTTCTGAGTTTTAGAAGTTAATTCTGGTCAGATTTGATTTAGTTCATAAGAAATATCATTATTATATCCATCTTTATGGTACAAAATATTGCAAATCATAAAACACACACAAATTTCACTGTACTCTATAGAGAAACGCTAATTGCTGCCTATTCACCAAACACCTCCTCCAAACAGCCGTTGTCTAATAATACCTTAGCAGTCATAACAAGGCGTGTGACGGCAGTCCTTTCAAACTGTCTCCACATGTTGAAGAGGTGGTGTGGTGTGTTTTCTTAAGTAAAGGTTGCCTGCAAACACAACAATGTTCTCCTGCATTCAAAATCCTACACAAGGTACGAGGTAGTTTATTCGTCATCATACAACACGGGGTTGCATAACAAAATGAGATTTGTAAACACCTTCGTGCCACACAAATTACAGAACATATGCTCTCTGCAGCAGCCTTGTGTATTTGTTTTGATAGGGAACCCATCTACCCATTACATGTTACAAGTTTAACTACTATCTACTTAATAAACAGTTAAGTCGTGTATTCAACGATGGAGTCAAACCTACTTGTAGAGGCGTAAATATAGTAACAAATGATTAAGTAATTAGTATTTAATGAGTCTGTTGGGTAATTCCTCAGTATTATTATTAGTAATTAATGAGTCATCACTAGTTCGAGCCAATCAGCGGGTAGTAGATGATTAATCAGGAACAACTCGTGAAGAAAGTGGCTAGTATGTTGATTCTCAGATATTTATGAACTAATCATTATCTAATCATTTATTAATGTTCTTCAGTAATTCATCATTATCTACTATATAGTCATTATATCACAGTTCATTACTCATTAACGATTCATTAACTACCAAGTCGTTCCTGATTCGTTCCTTACTCGCGCCTCAGTAACTACTCACATTTTTGTAAAGTGTCACTGTAACTATAATTAAAATGTGAAGCCAGCTTTTGTCTCATTTTGTATTTAGATAACTATGAATCTGGAGCGGTAGATCACCATTAACTGCGTAACATGTTATGTGCGGAGCGAGAACAGAAAGCTTGACGGGCAGAAATAGCAGCAGATAAGAGAGTGGACTCGGTTAGTTGTTGGAGTTCGAACATTATTTCATCCTCTCACCTTTGGGAGTCGTCGCATTGAAAGATTCACTTTTGTCTGAAGTGAAAAACCCTCTGAAGCGACTTACTTGACGTGCCCCTGCCAAAGCACAGAGCGGACGTCTTGGTGCAGCTCGTGTGATGCAACGGTTGGAAATGTGACACCTGTCTTTTTTGAAGATGAGCTTGACGTGTCAACAGAGATGAAACGCTTTGGAGGACGGTAATGTCAAGAAAAAAGCTGCACATACTTGACAAATCTTAAACAAGTGTCTGGCTTTGATTGTTAGATTGTATTTATGGCTCGCTGCCTTGTTGCATGCACTGACTCATTCACATAAAATGTGTTCTCGGTCGCACATGAATCACAGTGGCAGAGCCATTGTTTGTGACTTGAAAACAAGCCTACACGCTCGGTGAACGTGATCAGCATGGCCCCTGCTATCTTGTTAAATAAAAGTTCAGAGTCCTTGCTGCTTTCTTTGCCCGTTATACTTCTTGGCTCACCCAGTGGCAGGCTAGCGGTGCGTGGTGTTAGAAATGATATGGAGGAAGGTGGTGAGACAATAACAGGCCACACTTTAACGCCACATGGCCCGGGTTTATTTATGTTGTTAACACTCCCACAAACTACTGTTGGAGATGCACCAGCCCTGAGCTCTCTGGATACAGGTGCCAGCAAACTTGGGTGTCATTATAATGATTAAAAGATTTGAATGGATTATCATTTAAACCGACACATTGTATGTCATTTTACAGGTTCTGTAGAATTATAATTAACTATTTATTGCGGTTTGAGAGCTTTGAAATTCCAGTTCGTGATTCAAAGGACCTGTTATTGTCTTGTTCTTGTTGTTATGCAAATGATCAGTGTTATGAGCCAATAAAGGGTGGACTTAAATGCTGACAACCACCCACGTGGCTCCCTCGGTGCCAATTTACAAAAAAAGATGCTTCATCAAATACATATGTTCTTTCAAGTGAAGTACGTGTTGGTTTTCACACATGCCTTAATGCATATGTGGCGCTATCAAAAAGGGAAATATATAGGGATATTTAACCCCCGAGATGAAGGAGGAGAAGAAGAAGGGCGGGAGACAAATTCTTTCTCGGTTGCTAAAGCAACAAGGAAATGTCATGGCCATATAAAGCCTACTGAACTGAAACTGAGGGGAAAAGAGAGGAAGATCACATTTCCATCCATGCACCGTATCTACTGTGTCTGTTCAAACCTGTCATCTCCACCTGTTAAAGTGCTCCATCCGTCCACAGGAGTCTTTTATATGAAGTCAACTGACAGAAAAAGAAGAAAATTTATTTTATCAAAACATTTCTACGTCTGACGACGCGGCAGAAGGCCTGTTTTAACGTATCCACTTGTATTTCTGTTTGTTCGCTCTGACGAGACTCTCCGTCAAACAATTACCCCTTCAATCAACTTTTTATTTATAGCACGTAGCAAACACATGCCTCCCCACTTGGTTATGCTTCCACAGGAGTGAGTGATTACTTGCGTCTCAGGTCTCACAGCTTCCGCCCTCGTCCTCATTTCAGTCGAACCTGAGCAGTTGACAAGTCAAAGAAATGTCTTTCTAATTAAATCATAATAAATGCATGAGTTTATTGTGATTGCTTTGTCTTTAATTATAATGGTGCCGCCGCGGCAAAGTGCTAGAGAACAGATCTTTGCTCAAGTACAGGTAGAGTATGTGTACAGTGGTTATTTCACCTTTAAATGTGTCAAGAGGAAAATGCATCTACATACGAGTGCCACGACAGCAACTCAAGAGTCATAACAATTATAATATTAATATAACAATAATCTTGATTTGTAGCCACTGTGACAGTTAAATGTTTCTTTGTGATATTCGTTTTCCATCACATGGCAACCTGTAGCTGTCCCTCTGCCATCACTGCTTAAAGGTGCACTATGTAGTTTTGGGGATTTTTTTTTCTTTAATGCCTAACAGTGTTCTGGGGACCTTATTTTCCTCTGATAGCAGCTTGTTATGGAAAAAATAAATATTTATGAGTTGTATTGAGTTGTAAATATATATATATATAAAATTCTGAGTTTGAATTTCTTCTCCAAAACTACATACTGCCCCTTTAAAGCCCCTCGTGTTAGCAACATGACTACTGCTAGCAGCCTGGCTACTGTCCAAACAACAGAAAGAAACTTTGACCTTGAAACTCTGATCTCAGTGCTATTAAAAGGAAGAGTAAAACATCCGGTTGTATCAATAAGTATGCAGGTTTTGTTACTTACTGTTATCTACCTCTGCATTATAACACGTGGACTGTTTCTATCTTTACCTTTCAAGCTTTTTCTGTCTTTATCTTCCTGTTATAATGAGCACATTAAAAATCTGAATCTGGACCTCTAAATCGCAAAATGATAAAAGTCACGGCTGGTCAGGGTTCAAGTTACGTGGGAGCCAGTGAACCAGTGAACTGAGGGTAAAGCAATTTCTGGCAATTGTGTTCAGTGCTGGACCGAACGCGCTATGAGCTCAAGTTCGTTCAGGTAGATTCTGTCTGAGAAACTTAGAAAAAGTTTCAGCTACCGTTAATCTGTAAATTTCTGATCCAAGTATGATGAAATCAGGACGACAAAGGACAGCAAGATCCCCCTACAAACCACAGATGTACACATTTGTGTCTCCATGTGCAATATACAGTGTTCATTAATGGCTTTCTTGGCCTTGGACCACTTAATGAAGTAATGACCCCTGTTTGGCTATTATACGTTCATCTATCTCTGCCTCGAGCGTAACACACACACACACACACACACACACACACACACACACACACACACACACAAAGCTCAAATTATAACTCGAACCCTGTGGGTGGTTGTATGCTGAAAAGGCATCAGGGGTCTTTTTGATATTTACCGATTTAATCCCTGTAGAAACATCTAGACAGGTCTTGTGAGGGTGACTAGAGGTGGAATTTACTGAGATTACTCTCCCCCACTTTCCCAATATGTCATCTACGTCTATATGGAGGAAACAGACTATATTCAGAACAAAAGGTAAGTAACACCTCTTCTCTACCCATAATATCATTTTAAACAATCTTAAGCACATGTTACGTAATGCTTTGTGTTGTTTGTCTGCAGGTTGAGTGGAAGCAGGCAACGCAAAAAAGACAATACTGCGTTAGATACATGCTGTGTACATGAGCTTTCTACAATTCATTAAAGAGAAGGAAACAAAAGAGGAGCTCACAGTGTTGTAGCACATTATCACAGGGGTGGTATATTATGAACCACACACCTGGGCTGTGGCGGCAGTTCCATGCACCAAGGCTAATTAAGCGCTTCTTTGTGCGTGTGTTTTTGCACTTGTATGTGTGACGTCTCGGCAGGCGAGGAGAAATCACTATTGAGGAAAATCAACTAATTTGCTTGACAGACAGGCAGGAAATACAGCAGGGTGTGGGCCGCAAAGTGAGAAAGTATTGAAGGGGAGGAAGAAGAAAAGGCAGATTCAGACGAAGAGTTTTAAAAAAAAAGTCAAGACAAATGGCAATAAAAAGACAAAATATTAGACACGAAAGAGAGAGGCGTCTTTTAAAGACAGCTGCAGTGGCCGGTCTTGTTGCGAGGCAGCAGGTGAACACAGGTCTCCTTCTCTGCCCTTTGTGATATTGCCGATCCACTCGTCCTCCCTTTTGAAAGCACGTCTAGAGCAGAGGAACAGTGCTGCGATAGCCAGCAGCACATCACGCGTCTAAATAGCCTAGAAATTACATGAAAAGTACATTTCCAACTGAGGCACTTTCATCATTGTTTATCTGGCATGACTCATGTCCTCTTCTCTTCTCCAACCATAAATACTGAATATCCTCAGACGACAAAACCTTTGTCGAGCAGCTATATTCATCTGTTCATTAACGTTTAGGAAATGGATGCAGCCTTCGTTTCCTTGAAGTCAATTTCCTCAAACGAGCAGTAGCAGAGCAACTATTCTGCTGCAGCTTGCTCCAATATTGATGCCATTTTGTGAATGTGAATAGTGGAGCCTGTGCATGGATCTGCCAATCGGGTGAGATTCAGAATGATCAGCCTGATTTAAACGTTGCAGAAGGTGATGACATGAGAGTCAAAATCAGCTCATTTGGCTTGTCCCATAATAGAGCAGCTACTGCCGCCTTAAATGTAGTCACAAACCTCTGCAGGATCACGGAGAGGCTTTTACACACAGCTAAAGATCTTAAAAAAGGCACTTGACATTTCACTGTACTGTCAGATGGCTCTGTATTATCACATAACAGTTAATAAGAGGCTATAGACATTGTGAAATGTTATCTGTTACCGTGGTGGCCAGAAATGCCACACCTGTCGCTCAGGTGCAAGTAAAGTGCAACCAAATGTACTCCAGCTGCTAGACTGTTTTTTTTACTTTAAATTTAAATATAAACTAGAATATACCTCCACCATGGCCCAGAAGTCTCCTTTTGCACTCACTTGATGTGAGAGCGGTACTGTTTTTCTCATTTAACTCTCAACAAGAAAGATAACAAGTTATTTTTGTCATATAAAGGTACATAACACTGATTTAGCACTCACAGTACGACAGTATCAAGAAAATCAAGTCTGCATCAATCTTTGTGGAAGTTAGATTATCGCTATAAGAAATCACACTGCAGGCTTTTCAATATATTATAGGCGCGGAAGCTACAACACAGTGACAAATTCACTTTGAAGCACATTCATGCAGACTTGATGTTCACTACAATGGCCTACAGCACTGAAGCAGGTTCTTAAGTCTTGACACCTGTGATTTTCACATCATATGGAAATGAATGGAAATACGATGACTGCCTGAGACGTAGGAAACATGCTTTCAAAGAGCTGAACCTCGTATGCATGGTTTGGAAAGTGGTCAGCAGTGATTAAAGGCTGCTGAAGTGTGTTCTTAAGCACTCAACGTTTCTAAATGCTGGCAAGGACTAAAGAAACAAAATTTCTGTGTAGAGCTGGCTTTGCTCAGGATCCTGTTGGACAACAAAGTGCTCTCTCCTCAATATTTTTCTCATATGTATTTCCATTTATGTTTTTCCTCTTATTCAAGTGTCCAAGTCCCCGCTGCTCAACACCAGCGTCTTTCCAGGATCATGTTAAATGGTTAATGAGCTGTGCCGGCTTTCTTCCAGACATACTGTGGCACTTTCAATTACAGCTGAAGAGTTCAGTTCTTGTTTCATCAGACCACAAAATCTTTCGTCTGACACTTGAGAGTTTCTTACTCTTTGTGCCAACAGCAGGCATGCTGTTGCTGAGTGTCTTTTTTATTTGCCCGTCTGCCACGTAGCACAGATTCAGTTCTTCTACTTTAAGTTCTGTACCGTTCTTGCACAAAGATCTGACATCACAACAAAGTGAATTCTGACCCTGATAAAGCTGATCTCTCTTCATTTACTTCCCAGTTTGGTTCAATTGTTATCCCAGAAAAGGTCTTGGCAGGCAGTTTTTGCATCATCTGTCGTGAGATGTGTGCAATTTCAAAATAGTAGATATCACCTGATGCCAGATCAATGAATTCTGCACTGTATTCTTCCCTCTATTTGTACTTGGCAGTTGGCAGGTCTTTTCAAGAACGTTTTCAAGAGTGCTTCTGTGTTGAATCTACACCGTAGGTATGACATAGCCTCTACCTAGGTGCATGCCCTATGCCACAGCCTGTGCCCCCAGAAATGTAACTGCACATCGCAGCGACTGCTATTGGTCCGCTTGGTAGCATCGCATTTTCCGACTTACTCTCTGGGGCTTATGCTAATTTAGGGGATAGTGACCTGTTCTTTCCCCAGTAAACACACCACCCTCTTCAACTGTTTCAGTCCCTTCTTACCAGCGCACTGCTGCTCTTCTTGGGTTATACATCTCGTCCACAAGCATCCCACGGGCAAATGCGCCTAGTTGAAACCACATAATGTTCAAGATCGGTGCTCATGGAGGGGCAGCCCTCCCTGCAGACACTGCCTTTCCACTCTGCCAAGTCCAGAGACACAGCTGAGCCGAAGGGGTCGATGTGATTACCAGGGATAGTACAGTTGGCAGTCTGCCTTATGACCACCACCAGCAATGCAGACACACCAGTGCACATGTATAAATGCTCACTACGACGTAGGCTCTGCGTAGAGCCGTAAAACAGCGCAGGTTAGCTGGGCTGGGTCGTGGTTAACTCTTGCAGCAGGCTCACGTTCACTAGTTGTACAAAGATACGTTCAGTTCACCGTTTGCCAAAAATATGAGCATGTTCAGTGACCATATAGCTCTAAAAACATCAAATTTTCATGAGCTGTTTTCCATGTTATGATTTCTTTGACCATACAATTTATCTATTGAGCATCTACTTAAGAAGTAGGGCAATTTTCTTAGCCCATTAAGGAAGACTTGATCCTTCTGTTTATCTGCAAAATTGAAAACCAGAGTAAAGATACAATATGCAACTGCACACTGACACATTTCTTGTGTAAGAAAAGCTTGCAGTGCATTTTCACCCCAATGAGTATTTCAAATAAGTGGTTATGACACAACATATTTGGAAATATCATGTTTACTCGAACCTCGTTGAGGTTTCTAACTAAGCTCCAAACATTTCAGGCTCAGATTGTTACAAACAGGTCAGTCAGTGGCAGCTAATTTATTTCTGGGATGCATTTGAGAGATGTGGATGTAGGATGTAGTGAGTCGGGCTGCCCACTCCCTGTCAGCGTAACACTGAAGCTTCAAACCTGTGTTCACTGCAGGAAGATGGAGGGATAAGGAGGCTGATCTGGACTATTGAGACGCAGTCATGGGAAACAGACTGCAGAATCTGTTGCCTTGCCAACCAAGCCCCTCAGAGTGTGAGGGTTAAATGTAAAAGAGTCTCTGCCAATGCAAATATAGGTTGCCATCTGTTTCCATTACACTCCTTTTGTTACATAGTCCAAAACATTCAAGAATGTAGTGAAGGTGCTCAGATCAGTGTGTAATTTGATTTTGAGAGCAATATGAATACCTGGAGAACAATTACAAGACCAGTTGTATGCCTTCGATAGCAAACATCAGGTGGGCTCCTGTCATCGCATCTCTTATTGCCATCACTCCAGGTGACATTTATCATTATAAAAATGTGCTGACAGTTTTTCTTAGAAGTATTGATTTCTTTAGTTAGAAATCTTAGTTTCTAAGTCACTTTCAACAACTCTAATGTGAAAACCTGAAACTCTGCAGGTGATAGGCATCTCAAATCATGTGCCACTCCAACATAATAATATACGTGACAAAGCGTAGTTGTCCTGAAATAAAGGAAAATAATATATTTGTGAACAGCCGGTGGTCCAGCTGAAGTGAAGTGCCAATTTTAACTCTGCTTTGAAACAATAAAACAAACTTTGAAGAAGCAGCTGAACTTTTGTGGCCGATTTAATTTCTGCCTCTGACTATTAATCTCCAGCGGAGCCGACAGACATGCAGCGAAGGCAAGAAAACAGCAACTTGTTGCTTAGGAACAGTGAGAAATAACCCTAACTTTTCCTGAAGCATCTGATCTTATCTCCCATGGTGCGCATAGCTCTGCATGTGTGTTTGTGTGTGTGTGTGTGCGTGTGTGTGTGGTGGGGGTTGGTGGTGGTGCTGGTTGGGGGAGTCAGGTTCAGCAGAGGTTGTTTCTAGGCAACTGTTTTTTTTTTCTTTTAATATGAGACATGTTTGTTTTTCTGTGTTTTCCATCTCTTTCTATTCATTATAGCCCGCTTTTTCACAAATACCATTTCTCATCATTTAGACGTGGTTAACTGGCTGTCTGGTGTATGACCAAGCAAAACTCTTTGATGAAGAAAAGAGAGACGACAATAAAGCTGCTGTCTGCTGTCTAACATTCATTATCGGATGCTATATGTGTGGTTATTTTTCAGTGATATAGATCAGATGCAGTTATGTAGACTTTCATTTAAGCCAGCTGTGTTTGGATGGAATAAAAATATGCATACACTCAATCTTGTGTGTGTTTGCTTATTACGTGAGCATCGGGAAAATTGTGGTCTTTAAACCTATGCTGAATGTGTTCGATCATTATTTAGATACAACGTGTTCTAGTTTTGTTCCAGTTTCACATTTGGCATCCATAAAGCGATGTTTGAATATCTGACCTATAACGGCGGTTGGCCTGCTGCCCAGTACTGCTCTGCTAAGATGTAGTATAGTAGTTCATTAAATAACAACCAGTAAGCTGCAGATTATTTTTTTCCCACTAAGTTTCCAAGCGATATGAAGCCAGTTGTTAGGATGACATACGTGCGTCCTGCAGCAGTTTGAAATGTCATCGTGTGACCTTATTATCCTCATCGTTTTAATTAAAGCTGCATTTGTGCCTGTGTGCATTTGTGTGATCAACAGGTGTGAATATTTCCAGGGTATTTCTCTGGCCTCACATGATGAATTACATGCACATCTTCTCAGTTCCATAAGTATTATTAATGAGTGAACAGTTGTTCAGCGCAGTTCATGTGAGGTTATTCAACAATAAACTATTTCTGTTGATCTAAGTAGGAAAAAAAATGCCTTCTGTATTATTTCCTATGCACAGACAGTACAGGCAGAGCAGCAGCTAATTACATCGTCTACCCCCTACATCTCTACAGACACACACACCAGTTGCACTGATGTATTTTACAGTAGAAGCCCTTTGATATGAGTTTTAATTGGCTGGATGTGAGGTGTTTAATTAGGAGCTTTGAACTGATGTTTCAGGTGGAAACCTGTGGCAGATTCTGTGTTTTGTCAAAGCTCTAATTAAAATCCTCCTCCTCTGAAGACATGACCTCCACGTCAAGCAAACACACTCACTGTGCATGCCAGTTTGCATGTGTGTGCGTTCGAGGGCAGACATCCCACTGTTTCCACTAAAAGTGAGTTTGCAGGCAGCAGCCCTTTAATTATCCCAGGCGGTCGTTTGCCCTCGTTACAGACAGTGCAGAACAGCAAGACAGAGTGGTCGAATCACTTCTTATTAACCTAACGACGGGGTCTCCTGACATGAAAAACTTTATTAGTCCATGTCATCATCTCATCGCACATAGGTTACTAAGAGCAATTGATCAGTAATGTAGCTTGACTTACTCCACTCGTGTGCCTTTTGTGTAAAGGAGACGTCACACTGCCATATCAGCATACAACTTTACAGTTTGTTAAGACAACAGCTATTTAAAAGATACCATATTATGATATTGTTTCAGAAAGGGAAACTAGCCAGACTCACAGGCTCTTCAGCTAGTTCACCGAACAATACAAACACAGCTAGCTTTTTTCTTTTTCCACTTGCATGCCAGCCTCCGGATGACTGATGCGTCATGTAACCAATGAGATTTCAGATCCAGTAATATATAGTTTATAAAAGTAATAAAGCCCTAAACTTGGAAATGATGAAAGTTTATGCGTTTCGCTCTTTGAATAGGCTGTTCTTCCACCTAAGCAGTTGTTTTTGTCTATTTTATATGCAGAAAGTTAGTTTAAACAAGGAAAAAAAGAATTATAATGAGTTTTTACTCCTGTTACTTGTATTTTGAGGTCACCAAATGGCTTTTTTTTGTCTTTTTGATAAGCGCTTGAATATTTCCTTTGAAAAACATGTTTTGAGTGTCCATTTTCTGTGGTATTATGATTAGATTTGAGCTTGGACCATTTAAGACTATGTGCTGTGGACCCATTATGTTTTCCAGATAATAGGTGTAGTTACAGGTCATCTGCAGGCTTATTTTTGCATTAAAAAATTCAGGCAAGAAAAATAAATAATTCAGTGTGTCCAAACTCCTACACATTAATGCCAGAAGCACTTACAGAGCTTCTGGCAGCTTGGGAAAAAAATCAGCTCATAACTTTTCAGAAAAGCCCAAAACCATGCCTGTACTCCAGATGGTTCAACAACAACTTTGAATTTACATTGGGCTACTGGGATAGGCATTTTTGGATAATTTTACATACAATTGCCAGAGACAAGAACAGGTTAAAGAGGTCATGTTATGCTTTTTGGGTTTTTGCCTTTCCTTTATTGTGTTATGTAGCATTTTTGTGCATGTTAAAGGTCTGCAAAATGAAAAAGCCCAAAGTCCACACCAAAAGGAGTCACTCTCTCCAACAGAAAACACTGCTCCTGCACTGCCTGAACACCTGGTTTGGAGTCGAGTCTTTACTTCTGTAACTTATGTGCGTCACTATGTAACAGCCATTATATAAATATATATTTTTATATATTTATTATAGAATAAATACAAAAGTTTTCCATGATATGATGGTCTGATATTATGTAACCAATCTGCTTACTGAAAAACTTGATTGAGCAAATTATTCTTTTTTTGGTTCCTTTTAAAAAAATGTTTCTTAATATCATAGATTAATTTTCCATCCCAGTTGTGATAAAGTGTGATAAGCTATGCACGAATAAGTCCAGGACTTTATAGTTAGATCACTGACTAAATCTGAGATGCCAAATTCGAGAAATAAATTAAAATGCTGTTAATAAAACATTAGCAATAAGCAGCTACAGAATGCATTATGTATTTAACTTTGGATAATTCAGCTTCCCCTGAAATGAAAATTGACATTTTCAGTAATTATCCTTTGGACACATAAGCCTGCCTTAATGCAGAACTTAAAGGACAAATAAAAACCACCAATAAATAAAGCATTAACCTCTCCCTCCAGCTGATAACCAGTTGGTTGATATGTTTAAGTGACTCCTTTGTGTGTTATATCCCCTCCACTATCCAATTCCAGCAGGGAATACATCCAATTAAAGACCAAACTGCTGTTTCATGGGGACTTTAATTGTGGCACCAGTCTGACGTCAGATCTCTGGAGTCTATTTCAAAGCAATGGCCCAGAAGAAGGACGTGAAAAGGAATACGTCCTTGGCCTAATTTAACTGCAGTGAAAAGACAAAAGATGATATAGTTTTGATTAAATTTGTCCAAATCCTCCAGACTGGTTTAATTTTACGGCCCTCCGACAGGCACATGTCTCTTATCTCACACATTAATGTCAAATGCTTCAGTTCAAGAATAGACTTGTGAAGATGTCTGATCAGAGAGTCACTTGAAAGATAGTAAATTGGGACATCGTGCATGGTTATAGTTATGCTGTCTGAATGATCTGCCATTCATTATCCAGAACAGGGTACTTTGTGATATTCATGAGATTAGGAGCTAAATGTTTCTCGTGGATAACGAAAAATGGTCAGTTGATATGTGGTATAAGCAGAAATTATGGATGGATATTATTGTCTCACAAAAAATAACTACAGTGTAGAGCCTTGTGTTTATTACAATGTAAACAAAAGACAAAAATTCCCCACTGTATGTGCTCAGCTACGTTCAGGAGCATTACCATAAGCCCAAGAGTCCAGCAGGTTTAATGCTACTCTGACTTTGTTTGTTGAGGTTTAACTTTTTGTATTGCTGTCCTGCCTACTTTTTATTAAAAAGTCTTTATGCTGATTTCTTTTCGGCTGGATAAAAAACTTGAGTTTTGCTTCAGGTAGGGAACTTTTCTGTAGCAGATTTGGTTTGCCAGTCTTAGAAAAAGAGGAAGAATATCTTTTTCTAACCTGTAATCTTGTCACGAAATGAAATATAATGAAACAATAGACCGCTGTACTTTTGGTGTCTCGTAAACCCACAAGGGTTGGGCACTTTGTGTGCGTGACATGAAAATAAACAAAATTAATAAATCAAATCCCGCTTCTCTTAGAAATCCCTCTACAAATAACTCAACAAAAACAGAACCATCACACAGAACTTGGTAATTACGAGCCAAACAAGACGCATTGATCAGCTAATCCCTCTTAGATTTGTCATATTTACAGATAAGGAGTTATGGTGTGCAGTATACTGTATATTTGACTTTGTGACAATAAAACTGCCTTCAGTTGTCACAGAATCTGGAACCACATGTGTCTAAAATCTGTCCTTTTACTCACAAGTATCATGTTGCATCCAAAGACATAAATGTTAGGAACTCTGCTCATCAATCTTTCCTGCAGTTAGATAGTGCCCTCTGTTGCAGGAGGAACACAACTGCAGCTTTGATAACTAATTTCAGCTGCTCATGAACAAAAAGCCACTTTGATACCAATTCAATTAGTGCCAAAGTAACTGCTGAGAGGCAGATTTGGAGTACAGTAACTCTTCAGTATAGTTTCTTCACTTTGGCACACCCCCAGTACATAACGGTTTTTAATAATTAGGCTTAGAAGTCCTTAAAGTGTAACTCTACCAATGTCACACATTCATTTGTGCTTACAGTCATGGGGGGTACTACTGCATATGTATCAGAGGTGTGGACTCGAGTGACATCACTTGGACTTGAGTCACAAATTTGATGACTTTAGACTCGACTTGAACTTTAACACCAATGACTCGTGACATCACCTGGACTTGAGTCACAAATTTGACGACTTTAGACTCGACTTGAACTTTAACACCAATGACTCGTGACATCACCTGGACTTGAGTCACAAATTTGACGACTTTAGACTCGACTTGAACTTTAACACCAATGACTCGTGACTTCACTTGGACTTGAGCCTTTTAACTTGAAAATACTTGATGTCTTCCTCCAAGCCCGAAGATAAAAAAGTATGTTATTTAAAATTGTGCCACAAATCAATGTATTGCCCTTCATAATGTTAACGCTATTCATTCCCAATTAAATAAAACAGTATAAAGCCCTTTGTGGCTCCAGAGGAAGCTGCATGCAACCTGATAAAGTGCCTCCAGTGATGAAGTCGCATTGTGAAGAAAAACATGTGGAATAAAAAAGCTGATATCTCTGGTTCTACTCTATCAGTGTCACACAGAGCTAGACCAGTTGACTGCCTTTCAAAACCTTTACACTCAGGAGTTGGTAGAAACCAAAAACAGATAACAAATGAATGATAATGTTGCTCTGTGACTTCTGGATGTGCAGATAAGCAACTGTTTGCTGAAAAGGGCCTCCATGAATTTGTTTCCATTGCCTCTAGTGGTACAAAAAAAATCTGATTTAAATGCTCAAATCTTACAAACGCTCAAATGTATTTGGATAAAGAAATAAAAACACATCTAAGAGACAGTACAGGGCTCAAATGATATTTCCAAGTCATGACCCGCCCTACTCTGCCTCTGATTGGCTAGCATCCCTTGCCTGCGTTGATCGGATTGGTTAGCTTTAGGCATGAGGAATGCGATTGGCTAGAGTTCGGGTACAATCAAATAATAAGCCAATCAGAGGCAGCAAACATCGTCACCGCAGCCGCCATGTGGCTCGGACGAACGGTACTGTTGTTAGGTCTGGTCGGGAGCAGAGGAGTCACCAGAAGTATGGTAAGTACCGGAGCACGGTGTCGTTTGTCTTTCTCTTAAGTTGGGCCGTGGTTACACGTTTCCGTTCCCGTCGCTGAGCTGAACGCTGAACTGATATGTAGGTCAAATACAGGATCTCTATTTTTAAATGCAGGTGTAACCGACAAATAGGTCCGATGTTGGAGCAGCCGCGAACGCTAGCTTCGTGTGTCGAGGTGTCCGAGGCGTAATGTTAGCATTTACACATCAGTGAAACGATTTTAATTAACAGTTTAACCCTCCGACCAGACTCAATCACGTCAATTTAACTCAAACGTCTCGGTTTCTCTGTTATGAACGCGGAGACTGATGTTCCTAGCTTGCTGCGCTTGTAGCGTTAGCGTCGTTAAATGGATAAAGATGCTGTTAAAGTTGCTAATAATAAATAATCTGTGGTGGTAATCTAACAAACCAGCTGATGGAAAAATTTACATCAGACCAGGAAGAGGCCCTGCGGTTTGTGTGCCATCACTTTAGTTCCCCATTCTGATGGCGTGCGGGGGATACCACACCGATTCAATCAGGTCTTGTAGGTTTATTTACTTCCTGTAACAGACATATAACCAGGTGAGTAATGATGGTGTTCAGCCTAAACCCGTTCAGGTGCATATATGAATGATGACCGTGCCAAAGAGCATTAAATCACAGTTTCTCTTCCTGGTCCTTGCTCCGCCCTCTCTGATTCATCTTGTTGTTGTCTTAGACTTGAGCTCACTTGTGCCCTTTGCTTTTCTTTCATGGACTTTAGCCCTGACAACCCTCTGACTCCAGCTGTCTTACACAATCACACACACACTCATACAGTTTCCATTCTTCATCTCTATGCAGTGTGCTCAGGTGGCAGACTGGCAGAGTGCCAAGTCCATATACGAGTTTTCTGCCAAAGACATTGATGGCAATGAGACCTCTCTTGAGAAATACAGGTAAGATATAATGTATCCTTGTGCTCTAATTAAAGCTTAGTAGTAATTAGGGGTGTAACGATACATCGATCCGGATCGATATATATCGATTCAGTGACCAACAGTCCAATAGCATCAACGCAAAGTGAAAACATTGATTCATATCACCGGCAACTTTAAGATACGCCTTTATTTTGAAGTTGTGTCACATGTCTGTGTCACTGTTTTCATCCATGTGCATTTCATCCATGTGTAGTAGTCATGACTTTTATAGTGTTTGAGAGACAAAAATATTTCTTGCAGTTGTCGTGTTTAGACCACACACATCATCAGTATTTAGTAGAAATGTTTTCTCAGTTTAACCCCTTTTGTTCTGTTTCTGTCCTTGCAGAGGGTACGTTTGCATCATTGTAAATGTCGCCTCTAAATGAGGAAAGACCAGCGTAAACTACACTCAGCTAGCGGAGATGCACGCCTCCCAAGCTAAGAATGGTTTACGCATCATTGCCTTCCCCTGCAACCAGTTTGGAGGACAGGTAATAAAAAAAAAACTGAAGACAACACAGCTTTTGTTTGTTTTTGTTTACTTTTATATGTAATTAATATTGTGAGTGTTTTGTTTTTTTAATGGATGAGACAGACCTTATTAGGTGTTATTGGTGTATGCAGCATCTCTGGCTAAGTATGCATTATGATACTGGAGTATATGAGTTTGTACACTGATGCACTCAATGTTCTATTGTCTGTATTTAGAGAGACTAAAACAGACATTGAAATGCAGTCATTGAAAAGAGAGACAATAATGGGCGGTGACAATGATTTAATAAAAATCGCATAATATAGGAGGATTCTGTGAAGAGACGTCACATATCTCTGCCTCATTCATAGTATTTTCTGTAACTAAGCAACCAGCCACAAAGTATACAATCTGCTTCCTGTTTCTAACTTTTTTTTTTTTTTTTGTTTGATCTAGGAGCCGGGGACAGATGAACAGATTAAAGAGTTCGCCAAAGGTTTCAATGCCGAGTTTGATCTCTTTAGTAAGATTGATGTGAATGGAGACAACGCTCACCCTCTGTGGAAGTGGATGAAGGCACAGCCGAAAGGCAAAGGGTTCATGGGAAAGTGAGTCATTTCCCTGTCTTTCTGTTTACTCAGCAAAAAGTCTCGTGACACTGTACACGGCGAAGGAGCAACAATAGTGGAACATGAATTTAACACTGAGATGTGATTTTTCTTTGAGTTGCTAGTTACAGTATTGTTACTAATCAGCACTATGTGTTAGGTCCCATTTCTTAGGAGACATGCTCCCTTATTGGGACATGCAGTTATGTGTGAGAAGTATGTGATGGCTGTGTATTTATATTCATGTCATCCTGCAGGAGACGCCACACAGTTCCAAAGATTACAAACTTGTTTTTATTAATAGTTATGGCTGTGAGTGTTAACTCTTCCTCACCAGTTTTACCTCTGTGTGGTGACTTTGTAAAGCTGGGAGTTGCCATGTCTCCCATGTCTCAGCTATTTATTTGTTTTTTTTAAAAATGTAGCCAGAACTGAAGGCAATGGTAGCCAAAACTAAGAGAACATGAACCTTGGAATGGGAACGCTGTGTTTCTTACACTTCCTGTTCAGTTTTCCGTTACTCATTCCACTGCTTTCGTCTTTGTTTCTCATTCACTTTGGACGAGGTTGTGACACGTTTGACAAATGCTTAACAGGATTATGTTATCATGGTTGTGTCATTACAACAGCAGACAGAGCTCGTGTTTTGGTGTAAACAAAAGTAATTCGTACTGAGAATTCAAATGGAAAGCAGGAAGGTCTGAGGTTTGTGCATGTTAGAATCTATGACCAGGGCTCTGAAATATCAGCAGTCTAACTGTGCTGTGCCGTTTTGATAAATCCATGTCACGTGACATAGCAGATGTAATTGTAATTATGCCTTTGTCTCAGTCTCGCCCTTCTGTGTGTTTTGTCTGGGAGCTATAATCTCTTAACCATATGCTATAAATACTTAATTCTATGCTATTGACAATGTTGTCACCTGTACACTCTATAGCAGTGTTTTCCAGTCCTAATGACCCCTGCCCTACATTTTTTTTTTTATGTTTCCCTGCTCCAACACACCTGAAAGAAAACATCAGCTCGTTATCAAGCTCTGATAACGACCAGTTAGTTTGCCTGCAGGTTGTGTTGTAATAGTTTTAATCTCTCTCTTTCCACAGTGCAATCAAATGGAACTTTACAAAGGTAATTTGCTATACTTGACACTGTCCCTTTTTAAAATACGTATCTTCAGTAAATTTGGGGTTAATTTTCTTTTCTCAACAATTAAAAATGACACGATGTCGTAATAGGTTATTGTGTTCTTCCTCAACAGTTTCTGATTAACAGAGAGGGAGAAGTGGTGAAGAGATATGCCCCAAAAGACGATCCCAACGTAAGTGGCTCTCGCTGTGCTTTTAATTTTTCTGTGCATGTTGCAAAATGTGTATATGATGTTTGTTTTTTAATCCATGTTGTATTGAGCTTTGTAGTGAACAGTTCTTCTCTGTCCATGGTGCTGAAATGTAGCCATTCACCGTCTCTGTCGTAGTTAAATATTTACTTCTTTGTTTTTGCAGGTGGTGGCGAAGGACCTGCCCAACTACCTGTAATAATAGTATCATATGTGTTTGTTTGACTCCTGACCTCTCACACGGACTGTCAGGGTATTGGTGTGTGTGTGTGTCTGGACCAGTGACGGCCTGTCTGTAAACTCAACATTGGGGAGGACAGGCCTGATGATCTCAGCGTGCAGCTAACCTCCAGACCCCCACACACCAAACCCATGAGACCATATGAGAGGACGTTCACCAGCCATCGTTCACATCGTATTACAGACCGAAAACAGTCATTCCTTTTCCTACAAACACCGTCTTCTGAATGTTAAGTGACACATTTATTCATGTGTCAATGATAGTTTTATGTCAGGACATACATAATGCCATATACTCACAGATTTCTGTAAAACTACTGACTGTATTATTTGCACTTGACTAGTTGAAGGGCACGTCGTTGTGTCTGTAACTCATGACTTATCATGTGATGAACCTGGAAAATAAATGCTGTCTTGGATATTCATTTGTCAATTAACATGCACCTGTTCAAATCTAATGTGAGTGATCTTTTTTTCACTTGTCAGTGGTCTATTTTTTTTTTTGTATGCATTTGTTTCATTCAAATAACATTTATATAGATATTTTTTAACTAATGCAAGGGTTTAAATTACAAATTGTTAAACAGAGTATTCCTGCCTGGAAACAAATTTCATATTTTATGTTCAGCTGTGGTGTGTGCACTGACCAAAAGAGACAATGTTGTGCTAGCAGCAAAGTGTACCAACTGAACTTGAAAATGCCATGTACAAAAGTGTTTCCATGTAGATGTAGATTGTAAATGACTTCATCTTACTGCTGCACTTTGGAAGTTACTTCATGTAGCTACATGCACCGGGAAAAGAGAAAATGGATGGAAAATAAGACATGGTGAAAACACTTAAAGGTGCAATATATAGTTTTGGGGGGGAAAAACAAACAAAACAAGTCAAAGTTGAAATCTACCACATTAATAAGGTAAAAATACAAACTAATAGATATATTTACATATAGACAATAGTCTTTGACAGTCCCCGATAATTGTTTGACACTAGAAAGGGTCCTGCCAACATAAACACAGCACAACAGTACGAAATTGTGTTTTCCTTTGAGAAAAGTTTGTTTATATGGTTTAAGATTTTTCTCCTCTAATATATAAGATAATATATACTAAGATAAATAAGATAAAAGTGTCGCTGTCGTATATAACAGACTACATGTTAAAAAAATAAGATAAAAGTGTCGTTTTATATAACAGACTACAGTATATATGATCTGTACATGTTAATATAATAAGATAAATAAGATAAAAGTGTCATTTTATATAACATAGACCACAGTATATATGATCTGTACATGTTAATATAATAAGATAAATAAGACAAAGGTGTTACCATATATAAAATATAGACTACAGTACATATCATCTCTACATGTTGATATAATAATATAATAAGATAAAAGTGTTATCATATATAACATATAGACTACAGTACATAAGATTTCTACATGTTAAGATAATAATATAAGATAAAAGTGTTATCATATATAACATATAGACTACAGTACATATGATCTGTTCATGTTAATATAATAATATAATAAGATAAAAGTGTTATCATATATAACATATAGACTACAGTACATATGATCTGTTCATGTTAATATAATAATATAATAAGATAAAAGTGTTATCATATATAACATAGACTACAGAACATATGATCTCTACATGTTAATATAATAATATAATAAGATAAAAGTGTCATCATATATAACATATAGACTACAGAACATATGATCTCTACATGTTAATATAATAATATAATAAGATAAAAGTGTTATCATATATAACATATAGACTACAGAACATATGATCTCTACATGTTAATATAATAATATAATAAGATAAAAGTGTCATCATATATAACATATAGACTACAGAACATATGATCTCTACATGTTAATATAATAATATAATAAGATAAAAGTGTTATCATATATAACATATAGACTACAGAACATATGATCTCTACATGTTAATATAATAATATAATAAGATAAAAGTGTCATCATATATAACATATAGACTACAGAACATATGATCTGTACATGTTAATATAATAATATAATAAGATAAAAGTGTCATCATATATAACATATAGACTACAGAACATATGATCTCTACATGTTAATATAATAATATAAAAGTGTTATCATATATAACATATAGACTACAGAACATATGATCTCTACATGTTAATATAATAATATAATAAGATAAAAGTGTTATCATATATAACATATAGACTACAGAACATATGATCTCTACATGTTAATATAATAATATAATAAGATAAAAGTGTTATCATATATAACATATAGACTACAGAACATATGATCTCTACATGTTAATATAATAATATAATAAGATAAAAGTGTTATCATATATAACATATAGACTACAGAACATATGATCTCTACATGTTAATATAATGATATAATAAGATAAAAGTGTTATCATATATAACATATAGACTACAGAACATATGATCTCTACATGTTAATATAATAACATAATAAGATAAAAGTGTCATCATATATAACATATAGACTACAGAACATATGATCTCTACATGTTAATATAATAATATAATAAGATAAAAGTGTCATCATATATAACATATAGACTACAGAACATATGATCTCTACATGTTAATATAATAATATAATAAGATAAAAGTGTTATCATATATAACATATAGACTACAGAACATATGATCTCTACATGTTAATATAATAACATAAGATAAAAGTGTTATCATATATAACATATAGACTACAGAACATATGATCTCTACATGTTAATATAATAACATAATAAGATAAAAGTGTTATCATATATAACATATAGACTACAGAACATATGATCTCTACATGTTAATATAATAACATAATAAGATAAAAGTGTCATGATATATAACATAGACTACAGAACATATGATCTCTACATGTTAATATAATAATATAAGATAAAAGTGTTATCATATATAACATATAGACTACAGAACATATGATCTCTACATGTTAATATAATAATATAAGATAAAAGTGTCATGATATATAACATATAGACTACAGAACATATGATCTGTACATGTTAATATAATAATATAAGATAAAAGTGTTATCATATATAACATATAGACTACAGAACATATGATCTCTACATGTTAATATAATAATATAAGATAAAAGTGTTATCATATATAACATATAGACTACAGAACATATGATCTCTACATGTTAATATAATAATATAATAAGATAAAAGTGTTATCATATATAACATATAGACTACAGAACATATGATCTCTACATGTTAATATAATAACATAATAAGATAAAAGTGTCATGATATATAACATAGACTACAGAACATATGATCTCTACATGTTAATATAATAATATAAGATAAAAGTGTTATCATATATAACATATAGACTACAGAACATATGATCTCTACATGTTAATATAATAATATAAGATAAAAGTGTCATGATATATAACATATAGACTACAGAACATATGATCTGTACATGTTAATATAATAATATAAGATAAAAGTGTTATCATATATAACATATAGACTACAGAACATATGATCTCTACATGTTAATATAATAATATAAGATAAAAGTGTTATCATATATAACATATAGACTACAGAACATATGATCTCTACATGTTAATATAATAATATAATAAGATAAAAGTGTCATCATATATAACATATAGACTACAGAACATATGATCTGTACACGTTAATATAATAAGATAAAAGTGTCATCATATATAACATATAGACTACAGAACGTATGATCTCTACATGTTAATATAATAATATAATAAGATAAAAGTGTCATCATATATAACATATAGACTACAGAACATATGATCTGTACATGTTAATATAATAAGATAAAAGTGTTATCATATATAACATATAGACTACAGAACATATGATCTGTACATGTTAATATAATAATATAAGATAAAAGTGTTATCATATAGAACATATAGACTACAGAACATATGATCTCTACATGTTAATATAATAATATAATAAGATAAAAGTGTCATCATATATAACATATAGACTACAGAACATATGATCTGTACACGTTAATATAATAAGATAAAAGTGTCA
The DNA here is from genome assembly GCF_040436345.1 of Pagrus major. NCBI lineage: Eukaryota > Metazoa > Chordata > Actinopteri > Spariformes > Sparidae > Pagrus > Pagrus major. Next base: position 26,443,562 of record NC_133235.1, read on the forward strand.
TCATATATAACATATAGACTACAGAACGTATGATCTCTACATGTTAATATAATAATATAATAAGATAAAAGTGTCATCATATATAACATATAGACTACAGAACGTATGATCTCTACATGTTAATATAATAATATAATAAGATAAAAGTGTCATCATATATAACATATAGACTACAGAACATATGATCTCTACATGTTAATATAATAAGATAAAAGTGTTATCATATATAACATATAGACTACAGAACATATGATCTGTTCATGTTAATATAATAATATAATAAGATAAAAGTGTTATCATATATAACATAGACTACAGAACATATGATCTCTACATGTTAATATAATAATATAATAAGATAAAAGTGTCATCATATATAACATAGACTACAGAACATATGATCTCTACATGTTAATATAATAATATAATAAGATAAAAGTGTTATCATATATAACATATAGACTACAGAACATATGATCTCTACATGTTAATATAATAAGATAAAAGTGTCATCATATATAACATATAGACTACAGAACATATGATCTGTTCATGTTAATATAATAATATAATAAGATAAAAGTGTCATCATATATAACATATAGACTACAGAACATATGATCTGTTCATGTTTTGGTTAAACGGCCTGTGAGCTGCTGTAGCTGCACGCGCACCAGCCATTGCGTGCGGACGGTGACGCACAGCCGCGGCGGAGACGATCAGCATCGGTTGCTCTGGACGTGACGCCACGTTTACGCCTGTTTACAGCGACAAATACACATCCAGGGAGTCATGTAGGGTGTAATTCTACAGGTAAACGTCGAGGAAGGTGAAATGACAGGGTTTTCAGTCCGTTTCGAGAGCGTTTCATCTTGTTCTCGGTGAGGGACACGGCTGCGCGTCGTCGTCAGGAGCCGTCCGGGAGATGGACTGGGGGACTGCGGAAACCGGGGATGACGGGAGGACGAGTGAGGAAGCCGCCGCTGGCCACTGCCTACAGCTGGACCTGGAGGACAGCGGTACGTATGTCTTCCAGTTAGGATAATGGTGTTTTTTTGGGTGGGGGGGGGACAAATTCTCAGCTAGTATCTTCATTTTGTGGTCGTTCAGACTCAGCTTCCGGCGGCAGCAGGTGCACTGGAGGTAGAAGTTGGACATTAAGTGGGCAGCAGCATCAGTCATATGTGAGTGTGGCTAGCAGTCACACTGACTTAAGAAAATAAAGGATATTTTCCACTTGAGCCACAAAAAAAATTGTAGCTCGAGGAACCTTAGCTGTGGAAATGAATAATACATTGCTCGGTTAGATAACAGTGTCAAGATTCAAGTGACTGCTGCTCTGTTAATGGCTCACAGTGTCAGTGCCTCACTGCAGGCTGGCACCAACACCAGGTCCACATCAGGGATGTGTTCCCACTGGACCTGGTCACGACCAACTGCTGTGAATGAATGCTGGCCACATCTTTACCTGAATGACACACACACACAGCAGTCAGTACAGTCTTCACCATTCTTACCAACCTCTCTCTTCCTCTTCCAGGCTAAATCCGAAGAGTGCTTTACATAATCTGATATGGAATTATAGCATAAACCACACACTAATCCCCCGTGGCTATCAATCCCAAGCATTGCTGTGTATGTCACAGCTGCAGATACAGTACGACCGAACGTGGATGACACGTCTTTATGATATTTATGTGCAAATGTTAGAAAACGAAGGCACATGTGGTCCTTATCAGTGTGGCAGGTTGGACAAGTTGTCTTTTGCATGTGCATGCTGATTTATACGCAGCTGGTACACAGGATGTTTGTGCACTGATGATTATCAAGTCCAGCAGATTACACTCATGGGCAGAGAGCCTTGGGGCAGAAAAATCTACTCCTGCGTTGAGTGTCACATTAATGTCACAGCAACAGGCCGCCACTTTGTCAGCTAAGGGAGAGATCTAATCCTCTTAATATGACACACACTCACACACACACAGGCCTTAAGGCACGCCTCTCTTAACAGTGATACAGAATGTTTTATTGCAAGAATATCTGAGTGACAGTAAATGTGCATTTCCTTAAAAACAAAATAAACCGTCTCACAGGAAGCCTGTTTCTAACATACGTAGTGGCGATCAGAATCGCAACAATGACTTTGTCTTGTTTGTTGCTTGCAGCTCAGCGGCACGTTATTCTAGCCTGACCCTAATCCCACAGAGACTCTTTGTGTGTGCAGATACTCCTTCTCATTGTTCTGCCCGACAGGCTTTGATGCGGCGTTAATCTGCAGGTTACAGGTGTGGCCAGCCATGTGTGTCCTGTCACTGCAAGATGCAGTGTTTCTTGTGGGGCGGTTGTTGCTATCTTTTTTTAAAACATTCTTTTTTCACAATTTTTCTCGTCCAGTTTGTCCACCTCCTTTTGTTCAGCTTCTTCCATACACCAAAAACATTCTTCAAAATATTCTCTTTCACATTTTGATATGTTAGTCGTGCTATATTACCATCCATAAACCACCCAGGGCTCCAGGGTGCAACTATTTTGGTTGCACCCTGGTTGCAAATCTAGTAATCTAGTGCAACTAAACATTTTCATTGGTCACACCGGTGCGACTGAAATTTAACAGCCTATTATTTAAACGATTGAGTTCATCACAATTTCTTGTTGCATGTGTTTTGATTTTAATCCTGTGATTAAATTTCTGCTTCCTTACACATTTACATAATGTGTCAAGAATTTAAGTGTAAACATATTATTGGGTGTTTCTAAATGATGAAGTTAGGCGCACCAGTGCAACCAGTGTAAATAATTAGTCTGGAGCCCTGCCACCATGTATGTTGATATGGCTCTGTCCGTTCTGTCAGTCGGTCCACCACTTTGGTTCAGACCAAATACCAATAAGTGTATAATCACCTGCTTCTCATGGTCGATACTGATAAGATAACCGATAATTTCACATTTTTGCATTTTAAAAAGAAGTTAATTTCCTGTAGTTTATGCACGCCTGAGGGCAAGAGAAAGGCTAAGCTGTAGTGAGCAGAGATCTGTGATTTAATATTCCACAGCTGTAATAAGACTCGTGTTAAAACTCCAGAGATTTTCCCTCCTCTCAGAATCATTGCTGAGCATGTATCACGTGCTGCACTGTGAAGGGGTAAGCTTCTGTGCTTGAAAGCAATTTGGCTTTGTATTATTGTCTACTTACAAATGAATATACGAATCACGATACATTGCCAACAGTAACACAAAGTGTAGGAATTATGCATTTTTTCAAACCATATTGGTGTCACAGTCACATGATTTGATATGAACTGAGATGAAATAATGTATAAAAAGTGCATAAAGTCTTAGCTTTGTGCCTCTTCAACACACACACTGACTGCAACTTGTCCATGTGTGTCATCATTTCATTGTACAATAGCCATAAACTGACAAAAGGCTGGACAGTTGAAAGGAAGGAAACAACCATGGCTTGCAAAACTATTATCAATCTGTGTAAATGAAGTTTACAGAAGTTTGCATCACAAGAACTTAAGAAGCAGTGAGGTGAATTTGTTTAGAGCACCTACATGTTTCACTAAAATATCAATATTTGGCGCCAGAGTATTGATAATCATTTCGCAAGAAGAAGCAATGCAAGTATTGATATTTTGTCCCCCCATACTCTCATCCAGAACCATCATTAGTTCCAATGCTTAATGACATTTCCCATCAGCCTCACCTTTACTTTGTGTTTAGTGTTAGTTACTAAAAGTTAATCTGCTAACATGCTAAACTAAGATGGTGAACATGGTTAAACATTGTCACCATATGAGCACTTCTGCATGCTGATGGTAGAATTATCTGGAAGTGTTGCTGTGCCTCAGTGCAGCCTCACAGTGCCGCTAGTGTAGCTGTAGACTCTTAAGTCTTGTCGTTGAGGCAGTTGCCACTGTAAAGCAGCTACAGAGTCAGAGTAGTGTCAAACTACCATACTCTCGTCATGAAACTTAATTATATATGCTGCATTTTACTTGAATTCAGATTCTTGCATTTTGTTTGTATCTACTGACCCACCAGCACGAAGTCATTATGTTGTAGCTCAACTGTTTTTGTCTTCGGTTGTGCCTTAGTGACGGCAAACTCTGCTACAGTGTATGTTGTTCTTTAATATGGCTTAAAGATTCATTATCCACGCTCTGTCAGCTGGACTTCCTTAATCCTTACCCTCGCATGACATTTAGCTCGATGACAAGCCAAGTAGTTCATAGTAATGTCAAGTACAACGATCTGTCTCTTTACACAACGCTCTTTTTCCTTGTTTAAACACAGACACATATGGACACAGTCCACTTGCGTCCTTCATGTCAGTGGGAAAGATTCTTCCTAAATCCTCGTGTGTGATTGGTTGGCGACGTGATCTGGAGACGTCAGCCAATGGCGACACTGAGATTAGAGAGGAAGTCAATCCAATAGAGTTTTTACCTTCTCGGTGCAAATCTCACTGATCCAGGAATAGAAAACGGTGGCTGCTCTCTGCAGTGGTCTGACTGCTGAATGTCAGGTTTTCTGGATTATCAGACAGTTGGTAACCTGTAGGCACTGAACGCTTCTTCTGGTGAGTTGACCACCAATTTATTTGGAACAAGACTGATGACTGAATTAATATGAAAGTAGCTGAGTTAGTCTAAAATAATCAGGTCCATTGGTAGCTGTTCTGGAGCTTTCGATCGTATTACACAATCTTTCTCAGCAGATTATGTTCTTTCCAGTTGTCATGAAGTTGCATATGTTAAAATTTCTTTAACATATTTGCTTGATCGTACATTTTTACTTTTAAGTTTTTAGTTTTACCTTTCTACAATTGCACAATGTAATAGCCATAGAATAATGACACCATCAGCCTTTAGATTGGTTCCCTAGTAACCTCGCTTTCACTCAGCAATTTTGCCACTGTTCACTAAATCTCCCAAGAAGACTGGAGATCCAATCTGGCACCATTTCTACCTAATTTTACGTGTCCATTATAGACCAAATTAGTAAACGAGTGTTTCGTCCTGTGTTGTTGGTAGTTGCTACTCTGAGGACAACAGAAAGCGGTCCTGTTGTTTTTGCAACAGCGGCGCCAACAGTAATACCACTTGGTAACACTGGGGTGGGAAAGTTTTTTTTTTCCACTTTAAATAAGTGTTAAGTTAATTAAAAAAAAAATAAAATCTACGGCCCGCTGAAAGAAATCAAAATTGAAATAATGAAGCCCTTATGATGGTTTAAGTTAACCTGGGTAACAATAATCAACCCGTGTGAGTTTGATGCCAAAGTTGGCCTTCACTGCTAAATCATTAAATGCTAAATCACACTAAATAATGTACCGATGAGGACACTTCTTAACCTGTTCTCTCCTGCATCTTCTCTCTCTGTCTCTGCCCACAGATTCAGCCAGGAAGGCTCAGATAACAGAGGTGAGAGGCTACTTCACACTATACACCTGTCTGTGTTGCCATCTTCTCTTCCTTCCCTTCTCTCATCTGTATTTGTTTGCTGCACGGTTCAATTCATTAAACCTCTGATGGACAATACACAATAGAGCAGTACCTATATAAAATACATATGCATTTCCCTTTTTTCCCCCTTGTGACAGATGCCGTCTCCGTTCGGAGTGGGCCCTGCCCATGAGAAAAAGATCGGCCACAGGAGGGTAGATGCCTCTGGAGAGACAACATACAAGAAAGTAAACTCCTTTTCCTCTCTATCTGTTTGTCTTTGGTTTTTGTATTTAACCAGGCTGTAGGTTTTTTCTGCATCACGATTTCACCAACTATTTCCCACCCACACCTTACTCTGTTGTTCGTCTCTCTGTTCTCCGCCTCCAGACCACCTCCTCTGCCTTGCAAGGGGCCATCCAGCTGGGTATTGGATATACTGTTGGCAACCTCAGTTCCAAGCCTGAGAGGGATGTGCTGATGCAGGACTTCTATGTGGTGGAAAGCATCTTCTTCCCCAGGTGTGTTTGTATGAGTGTTTGTTGTTGGTGTTTATGTGCACATGTGTGTCGCACTTTCCTAATATAATCTTTATTTCCTCTACTCTTCCTGTTTGTCCTCTCTCACTCCAAACAGTGAAGGCAGCAACCTCACACCAGCCCACCACTACCCAGACTTTAGGTTTAAAACCTACGCGCCCGTGGCCTTCCGCTACTTCCGAGAGCTGTTTGGGATCCGACCAGATGACTACCTGGTGAGAGATTATGTTCTCTGGTGTTCTCTGATGATCGGTAATGCACTGACAATATTTAAATATCTTATAAAGTGACATGTTTGCTGTTGCATACAGCATCAACAGAAAAACAAAGTTACACATCACACATGATTTCTTGCTTAAGAACTCCTTTCTAACTAACTGTTAGGACCCTACTCTTAAGTTGTATACTGAATACTGAACTGAAATATTTATTATATAGTTGGACTAGAGCCTTACTGAGGCAGTATAAGTGGGTATTATATATTTCCAACAACTATTAGGACTATAAGTGTATTTCTATCATAATTTTCTTTACTTAAGTATCAAAAGTAATTTTCTGCCAATAAATGTAATGTCGTTTTAATAAACCACAATTAAAAGTGCTTTTATTATACATATACATATTTACATGTATGTAGACACTGTATACACTGGGTCGACCGATTATTGACCTGGCTGTTTAATAGATCTGATATTCCTAATTTTTCTGATTATCAGAATCTGTTTTTTTTCTTTCTTTATATTATCCATTTGCTGATAAAATAAGTTATTTAAAGAATGAAATGCTTTGGCTCTGCAGCATTCAATTTGCGAAGTAACGCCTCACTAAAGTTATAAATTAAATGTAGTGGAGAGGAAGTATCAAGTAGCCTAAAATGGAAATGTTCAAATAAAGTACAAGTGCCTCTAATTTGAGTAAACGCATTTAGTTACATTCCATAACTGATACCAGTGTAGTAACACTGCGCGACCCAACATTTTTTAAATATAGGTTTGTTTGATGTTTCCTCTCAAAGCATTCGATTGATGATACATGGATTTATCAAAGAAAGCGCGCCCCCCGTCCCTTCAGCCCTCTACTGCTCTGAAGATGAACATTTAAAGCCTACACACATAAAAAAATACACTGTGATCACAAACAAACACCAAAAAAATGTGCACATTGCCTCATGTAATTTGCATGTGAGGGAGCACTCCTGCACACACACACATGCGGGGACACGCAGCGTTCTCAGCTGCACGTTGAAGCTCACATTCTACCTGTGCCAGAGGGAGATTAGCAGACTAATGCTTTCTTTTTTAAACTCAAGTAGTGGTGGCAGAAAGTCAGGGTGTAGTTTGTGTCTGCATGCGTTTGTGTGGGTGGTGGAGGAGTAGAGGTCAGAGCACCAGAAAATTGAATTACTTTGTCAGGCAAATTAACTAAAAGCAACGGGTACTTTTTCTTACTTTTCAATTTGAGTCTACAGACGAACTGATTACATTTTTCTGTAGTCTTAATGCCTTCACTTCACTGTTAGATATTCAGTATAAATGTAATCCAGTTGACGCTATTGGAGTGTTTATGTTTAATAAGATTCACCTCAGTTTCACACAATTCCTCATAGTGCACACAGTATTTAGCACAAGTAGGTGAAGGTCACAGCTAAGTTAGTAACTTCACTGCACTTACTAATACTACATTAAAGAGAAAATGTCATAATGCACGATTTAAACTCCTCTACATCTGAATTCTTCCCACTCACTCCCTGCCTTTTTGTACTCAGTAGAGTATACACACTTGCACTTAATAACAAATGTCCTTTTTTGCTGCTGATGAGCACTGCCGTGTGAGTGGGTAGATATATTAGTCCTTTGGCTGACTGTTTGAAAGCTCTTTTGGATCCAGCAGCCCTGCAGTACCCACGAAGTGTTAATTACACACTCGTAAAACATGAATTCAACAATAAATAAAGTCTGCTTCTGTGGCTGTATATTGAAACAGTAGAGAGATTGTGGGTCAGACTGTCAGACTCGAGGTTACATTTGAATCTTTAGTTTGTTCCTCTGTGTCTCCTCTCCGTCTAGTATTCACTGTGTAATGAGCCGATGATCGAGTTGACAAATCCAGGAGCGAGTGGCTCCATATTCTACGTGACCCGCGATGACGAGTTCATAGTCAAAACTGTTCAACACAAAGAGGCTGAGTTTCTACAGAAACTCCTTCCTGGATATTATATGGTGAGTTAAACTGAGCTCCTCCCTCATGAGAATCACTTTTATAGCCATTTTCCATTATATTACATACTGACACTTGTGTACTAATATGAAGAATACAAATAGAAAGAAAAATGTGGGTCAGGTACAGCAAATGTTTAATTTCTACTAAATGGCCTCTCTGGAACTCAAAAATTAAAACCTTTTCATATCTTGTCTAATAGTGATTTTATCCAGACATTTGGCTGTTTGTGTACATGAGTGCTAGCTTAAGAGCAACACAGCAGCTGAAACTTCTAGTCATCTTTATCCTCTTTGTCCTGCCCCCCCGGGGTTGGCCTCGGTCAGCAATGACGCCAGCAGGCGGCTTTGTAATCGATCTAAGCAGAGAGGTTGTACCTGAGCGAGACCCGGGCTAAGTACTTTTTAACAGGCTAAGCATGAACAAAGCAGAGACACACAAGAATGGGCTGAGGCCTGTGGATGGGTCACGCCACCTGGCAGGTGCATGGTACTGGGGCCAAAACACATAGACACAATTATGTACCTTAAATCTTTCATTCTTCCTGTCTCTTTCTTTTGTCTGCTCAATGAACACCACCTTCCAGAACTTGAACCAGAACCCCCGGACACTGCTGCCAAAGTTTTTCGGCCTCTACTGCGTCCAGTGTGGGGGCAAGAACATCCGAGTGGTTGTGATGAACAATATTTTACCACGCTCTGTACGCATGCACCTCAAGTTCGATCTGAAGGGCTCCACATACAAGAGACGAGCGTCCAAGAAGGAAAGAGAGAAGTCCAAACCCACCTTTAAAGACCTGGACTTTCTAAACGACGTTCCTGAGGGCCTCACTCTGGACCAGGACACATACAGCGCTCTGGTCAAAACGCTACAGAGAGACTGTCTGGTGAGAGAGAAAAGACTTACCACACATAAACTATTGAACTGTTTTCTCAGACACAGAAAAACAGAACAGAAAAGGAGAGGGGGGAGGTTATTTGTAGCCATGCCTCAGCAGGCTTTAACATCAACATAATACATAAAAATGTTGTATAGTTTCTCAGGAGCTGGTGAATGATTTGACACAACATGTATGTGTTTCACGCCAGGTTCTGGAAAGTTTCAAGATCATGGACTACAGTCTGCTGTTGGGGGTCCACAACAAGACCCAAGCAGAGCGCGAGCGTCAGTCTCAGGGCTCGCCTGCAGGAGGTGGAGGAGGAGGAGGAGGAGTAGGAGGAGGTGGAGGTGGGGATGAAAAGAGGCGTGCTGCTCAGAAAGCCTGGTACTCCACTGCCATGGAGTCTATACAGGGAGGCTCCACGTGCAGGGACACACTGGACCACGACGACACGTAAGTCACCATTTTTATCTGCCTGCTCTTACCATCACGTTATATTCACAAATGATGGTGATGTTCTCCTCTCTGTGTGTAGTATGGGTGGTATCCCAGCTGTGGGTGGGAAAGGAGAGCGCCTCCTGCTGTTCATCGGAATCATCGACATCCTGCAGTCCTACAGGTAGGCAACAAAAACATCCGAGGTTAAATGTGTTAATATGACAGCATCTGTTCTCTCTCATAGCAATCTTTTTGTGGAGGTGCACAAGTTCAAACATCCTCCTTCAGCTCTAATCATCACTATTGTGCTTTTAATTTTAAAAGAAAAGTATTGTTGTAGTGAGGTACTGATCACTAGAAGTAGACTTGATAGTTAAACCTCAAACCTCTACTCCCTTCTTAGTCTGAGCTATGCAAAGGTTGCACTTGTCACTTCAGTCTGCCTTTCACCGGACATTTCTCTGCTTTCAAAGGCAGGAAATGATTAGTTTTAGTCTCACAGTAATCCCGGCATTATGTGTCTGCGAGGAATATTAAAAGATGGAGAGAGATCATGAAGAAAAAGCAATCCCAGACATGTCATACTGTCTATAAATAAATACAAATGCAGGAGACACATAACAGCTGTTGTCTGTCAATGTGTGTGGTGCGTAACATGAAATCTACATTGCAAGTGGGACAGTAGCCACTGGTTCAGGCCTGAGTTGCCAGGTAACAACAGTAAGTCAGCGAATGGGTTTAACTAAATAATTTAATTGTGTTGTCGGACAGAATGATCAAGAAACTGGAGCACTCTTGGAAGTCCCTCATCCATGACGGGGTGAGTAGCTTTTACATAACTATGATGTAACAGTCTGTATCTTAAAACAGATCTCACTAAACCATATCACATTTTTATTTCTGGTCATTTTCATTTTTATCTGGTCTGTCATTTATGATTGCCATTGTGCATGACGAGGGCAAGATCATTAAAACTGCCTTGTCTCTGTCTCTGTCCTCTCCCTACAGGACACTGTGTCAGTTCACAGACCTAATTTCTATGCTGACAGATTCTACAAATTCTGTAGCACCATCGTCTTCAAGAAGAGCTGCTGTGAGTTTACAACTGTGCATGAGCCACGTGCTTCTTTAGTTAATTATGTTTAACGACACAATGCCAGTAATGTAAAGTCAAAGTAAAGTCACAGAAGAAGAGTGCATGTCTACTATCCCCTGCTTTCACAGCATTGCGATCATCTCCGTCTAAGAGAGGACGAGGGCCTCTCCTGTCCAAGTCCAGTGCTGGAGCTGGTTCAGTTGGGCATCGTCCCTCAGTGAGTGATGAGAGGCAGGAGAACCAGGACAACCTGGAGAATCTGCGAGGAGCTCGCAGCTTCCCCATGCTGGAGGACAACGGTAGTTATATACAGTTATATACAGTCATGACATGTTACACCCAGGTCACAAAGGTCGTTTTACATCCCAAGTGAAATGGGACGGTCAAGACCAAACACCTAAACACAGCAGTGTAGGATTGTTTGACCAGTAGCCTCTGTTAGTGTTTATGAAAGCTAGCTGTCCTTGTCAATTAGTGAGAAAGTGACCATGAAATATACTAATTCTGCTTGAATAGAATAGAAGAAAAACAAAGGTGAACTGCTGAGTTCTGGTTTTCCCTTGTTACGTTGTGTCTCTGAATTTTGCGCACTATTAGCTTCAACTGTTTGCAGCTAAGAGCTCCATTTTCTCTCTAATTGAAATGAAGTTAGCCTTTATTGATCCCTGTGGAGGAATAGAAGCGGAGCAGCAGTTTAGGAGCAAAAGCAAAAGAAGTAAAGTAAAAGTAAAACACATCATGACTAGATATATATTAAAGCTGCAATTACAAGTCAATTAATTGATTAGTTGATCGAGAGAATATTAATATTAATCATTTCAGTCATGTCTTGTCAAACTTAAACGTAAAGATTTGCTGCTTTTCTTTGTCCTGTCTGGCAGTAAATGAAGAGTTTTGGGGTTTCAGACTGTTTGTTGGACAAAAGATGCAATTTAAAGATAGATAATAAAGATGATTATTAGTTGCAGTCTTAATATTCGTGTTTTAAATACTTCAGAAAAGCATAAGGTTGTTTACTGTCCATGTCAACTCTGAGTGCGGGCCTCGTCTAATTGGCTGGTGTATAATGTTGTAAGGCAGTTTGCTCGAATAGCCGCTTTGAAGGACATCCTCATATTTAATTTGATTATGCCTAATTTAAACCAATTAATTCTTGTTTTTGTAGTCTATTTTTATCTCTTGCATATATTTCATTGTGTCTTTCTTTGTCTTCTTTCTTTGTTAATTATGCATTTAGGGAGAGAGCCACCCTGCACTCCTCCTTCCTTTGAAGATGCTACCACAGCCTCTATCGCGACCACGCTCTCCTCCAACAACTCCTTACCCACCACGCCTTTCGATACACCCGAGCACCCACGCTACAGGAGACAAATGCTTTCCCCGAGTGTGGCCAGGTGAGAATGGTTGTTTGAACATGCGATTATGTATCTGTTAAGACAATATTCCCCTAATCGTCTTGTGTACTTTCAGGTCACAGAAAGTTGAGGTTCATGGGGAAAAGCAGGACACAATAACAGTGGAGGTGGAGCTCAGGTACACACCTGTACAGCACAATGTCCACAGCTGCCTGTGTGACAGTATTTTAACAGTGTTCTGTTTCCATACAGTAAAATCCCAAAGAGCACGGAGCTCACACAGATGACAGAGATGACCTCCCCGAGCCACCTGTCACCTGATCATCAGCCCCATGTCATCCCTCCATCCACCCCTCCCTCTGTTAGTCCGTCCTCTCCATATCCCTCCTCCTCCACTCTTCCTTCTTCATTTGCATCTCCCTCCTCCGCTGCTCAATCACCCGGCCACTCATCCTCCACACTCTCTTCATCCATCCGTCCTTCCACCAAACCTCTCACCTCTCCTGCACCTGCTCAGTCTTCAACTCTTTCTTCTCCTGTCCCACGTTCGGCTGCACCGTCCACACTTCTCACTTCAGCCGGAAACACCTCCACCATCCCTCCTGCGTCAGCATTCACTCCCATCTGCCCTGCATCTCCTCGCGCCTCCTCCACTCACCATCTCCCCACGACCCCTCCCTCCTCCCAGCCTCCGAGCCCTCAGGTGCCTCAGCAGGCGCCACGTGCATCGTGCAATCAGCTGTCAGTGTCGAGCAGCCACAACTCACTGGACGGGGAGGTGCCGGTGTCTGACATCTACTTTGTAAGTCACCTTTATCACGTGTCGGTGCTTTGTTTCGTTAGAAATGATTTTAATGATCATTTTTCTTTATCTGTTTTTTCTTTAATCTGCTGGGTCTCTTGCAGTGGCCCAGTCAGGACAGCGTGATAGAGTTATGATGGTGAGGGGGAGGGTGTGTCTGTTGCAGTATGCACGTACTCTGGGGTTGCTCTCGCTGTCCGAACTGCTTTTTTCCAAAGCACGAGGCTGCCACTGGTCATAGTTCATGCTTTCGAATGCATCAGCACAACGCTGGGGTAGTCTTTCTTGCACAGCATGATGTATTCATATCTGTCAATCTGCATTCATGCATTCTATTAATGTCATGCACAGCTTATGTTATAGAGTTCATTCTCCATTTTCCACTTTCCTTTCTCTCATATCACCTCATCTTCCTCCTCCGTTGTATAATAATTCATTCAGTCCACGTTTTATACATCTGTGTGTTCATCTGCGTGTGTGTGTGTGTGTGTCCATCCATCAGTATGCAGATGGCAGATATTGGGTGTACTCTCCAGTTCTTGGCCGCCGTAAGCTAAACTCTAGCTCGAGTTACAATGTAAGTCACCACCACAGTAGTTAGAGTCATTTGTTCCATCGCAGTGCTGGTAACAAACACAGCTGCTTATGGATCTTCAGAAGTTCTTACAAATGAAGCCACAGTGTTTTCTTCACATGACTTATTTAGTGTTAAAGTCTGCAGAAAAAGGCTTTGCATATTCATAACTGCGGCTTCTGAAGGGCCATGTGCATTTAAATGGAGCATGCATCTTTATATAACATGTTACAAGCATACACTAGTTTGATGTTGAAGGATCCTGCAGTTAGTTGATTGTAGCTTATATTTGTGCTTCTAGTGATCAGATATTTGGAAGCCATTTTTATCTATTTAGTAAAGTACAATGTCCCAAACACTAGGTGGTGTACCGCCAAAGCCTTGGTCACAATTACATGTTAAAAAAAATTGCATAGTATCTTTTTATGTCAGTGTTAATATGTAAAAGAAAAATGTAATTAAACTCTGGATAAAAGTATTTCTGATCTACATCTGATGTAGTTGAAAATGTGAGAGATTTAAAGGTGCTCTATGTAAGAATGTGCCACTGAGACACAAACGTTAAAGCTGTTATTTTTTTATATTCTGTTAATATTCTGTAAAGATTAATTTTGTAATGTTTTAAACCAAAATTCTTACATATAGTCCCTTTAAAAGATTTAGATTTTTATATTGTTGATGCATGATGTCCGCTGCAACACCTTTAAAATAAGATATATTGGGGAAAAAAAGTTATTGGCATGATTTTTCACTTGTCACAAATCATCATGCATTAAGGTTTAAAGTGAAATGACACCAACCTTAGTCAGAACATCCAGAACGTTTTAACTGAGACCCTTTCAAATTCTCCACACAGAGCAAGTGATGCTTTAAAACATGCAAAAAGCAGATGGTGCTCTGACCAGACCGTGAGCACAGGGTGTGCAGTTGAGAGGTTCATCTTGTTCCCAACATGCAAAATTGCACCGCTTTAAACTCTCCAGCGTCAGAGGAACATCTTTATAAATGTGTCTTTCCCCAACTCCTCTCTAATCGTTCTCCTCTTGTCTCCTCTCTCCCGCTGCTGCCCTCTGCTGGCTGTGTGCAATTACAGCAGAATCAGGATGACCGGAGCTGGGTGTACTCTCCTCTGCACTGCAGCTCAGGGTCCAGAAGGGGCTCCGACGGGGAGAGTGAGACAGTGAGTGTTCAGTTCATTCATTACTGATCATGAACTCACAGAACAGAGATGAGCATATACAGTATTTTTCACCATTCTCTCCTTTTCTGTGTCTCTCTGCTCTTTCAGTAACTCACAGTGGAGACAGCTGTGACGGGTGGAGCCAGATGCTGTCTCCACATACAGAAGCTGTGAGGTTTTGATAACAAAGCCAACAGGACACTGAGAGTTAACGCTGGTCGCCCAAACTGCATGTGGGAGCTTGCTTTGCCAACAGAGACTAGAGGAATGAAAATAAAAGAAGCATTCAAGTGTAGAACAATACAATCATGCATACATTCAAAACAAACCTACAGACATGCAACTGTCAAAATATTATGCAAGAAAAAAAAAAATCATAAAGGATCAATTCCTGGACAATCTGTGAAATAAACTTAAATCACAATCAGCTGATCAGCACTGTGAAGGATCGTGGTGGCTGGTATCATTGCAGTGCTCCTCCCTGCTGTTTTTAGGGTTTTGGCGTTCATGAGTCACGCTGCAGTGTGCCAGCTCCGCCTATGCAATACCGACATCCTGATTATTGATTTCTCTTTTTGACTAATGCTTCTACAACCTCCTCAGAGATTATTCACGCATTTATTTTTCACTAGGGTCATGTCAAAGCTGTATGTACGTTTATTTTTAGCACTTTACCGATGTACACGTGGCTGCAGTCTTATGAAATCGTACGTGTTTTTGTTATTTTGTCATCGGGTATCGTTTTGTTATGTTCTGTGTGGTGGTCCACTTAAGAAACTTTGATCTGACAGTGAATGGTTGTGTTCAAAATGCCTTATCGACAAACTCATTTTCATAACTGTTTTTGATATTTCGGTCACGTGTAATATTTGAAAAAAAAAAAAAACAACTATAGACATAGATATAAACATACAGAGCATTTTATTGAGTGAAAAACAAAACAAAAGCAGAATTAAAACAATATAGCAACCATTTATTTACACCTTTTCAGGATTTAGAACCAAGAGATGAAGAGAAAAACGAATGAAAAACATATATCTTTTGTAAATTGTAGATAAATTGTGTGTGTTTGTGCTTAAACACATGCATGTAAGTCAGTACGTGCCCTTATGTCTCTGTCTGTGCATGTGTTTGCATGCGTATCGGTGTGTGACTGGGAGACATGTAAGTGTACGATGTTTCTCTCCCGCCTGTCCGTCAAATTGTCCAAAGGTGAAACTTCCATTTGTTGTTGTGGGCGGTGAAAGTCTGAACCAGCTATGAGCATGTTGGCTGTGTGTGAAAAATGAAACATAGGAACCCAAGTCTTTGACGACACTGCATAAATTACCCAATCAAGCAAAACAGAGCTCAACTTAAATAACCTCAATTTTCTATACAGTTTAGTGAGAAAATAAATCCTTCTTCCATTATGTGTCGATAAGCACTGCTGTAACATAT
This sequence comes from Pagrus major, assembly GCF_040436345.1. NCBI lineage: Eukaryota > Metazoa > Chordata > Actinopteri > Spariformes > Sparidae > Pagrus > Pagrus major. The sequence goes on from NC_133235.1 coordinate 26,459,533, forward strand.
TACTGTATTATTTGAGTCTGCTGAAGCTAACCTGCCTGTTTGTAGGCAACAGTGTTTGTAGCTGATCACTGTGTAAAAGAAAATAAAGATTATATTGTGTAAAAAAAAATGATTTTAGTGGATTTTTAGTTTTGTTAATTAGGCTCTCTGGAACTTCTGTGTTGTGCTGGAAGCCGGTCAGTGTTACTCTGAGACGAGGCATCTGAGAATGTCCGTAAAATCACATCCTTTGTGGATTTCTTTGTGAAGGACTCTGGTCAGATTTCCGGCAACATACCAGTCAGAGAGATTAAATAAATCATCCACTGGCTTGTATGGCAACCGAGAGAGATGGGGAAGGTCTCATTTTTGCCTGTCATCATAATCTGCTCACATATGGCTGGTAAAAAAAAGTGATTAAAGATGCAATATGTAAGAATTGGCCACCTCTTGAACTAATACTCCAAACAAATAGGGGGCAGCATATCACCAGAGTTAACACATCAGAGGTGTTCAACATGATGTCTTATTTCTTCACATTCTGTCTGTAATTTCAGGTCATTTTTGAATGTTTTTAAACTGAAATTCGTGCATATGGCTCCTTTGATACATGTTAATTGCTACAAAATTGTTACATAGAGCCCCTTTAAATAACAAACCAGCTGAAAAGGAGTGAATCTATTGGTTGTAAAAATGTTATTTGCATAATCAGCCCACTAGATGGCAGCACAGTGTCTCAGAAAGTATAGTCTTCAGCCCTGCCACATCTTGTGCAGTTTCTCATGCAGTGTAAAATTCATCGCTCGTAGTTGTTTGCAAAATTAAATTGCACAAAGACGCATTCCAGTAAACGAGCAGTCCACGGGCCATAATTCATTTTATTGTGTTGTTGATGGACCGTAAAAGATGGGAGGCTCACACTGGCTTTTTTAACGCACACAATCATAATGGTATGAAGTGTCGACTGCTTCACCAGGAAGGGCTGTTTTATTTATCTGCACAGGCTTTGCTGCTAAAAATACACTGGAATAAAACAGACAGGGATCAATATGGCTTCAATCAAAACAGCCCGTTGAGATCTTGGCTCGCTATGTGCAGTAACACACACTGCCTCTCTCTCTCTCTCTCTCTCTCTCTCTCTATATATATATATATATATATGTATATATATATATATATATATATATATATATATATATATATATATATATATATATACATATATATATGTACTACAGTACACACATGGAAACAGGAAAAGTCAAATTTGTGCAATCAAGTGAGAGAAAACATGCGCTGACTGTGTCCACCGCATTCCTGGAGTCCATGCACATGTATTGGTGTCTGTGTGTGTGTGTGTGTGTGTGTGTGTGTGTGTTTTATGTGTAAGCTCCGAGTTACGAATGTCACTCAGGGTGACAAGTCAGCCATGTCGGCCATGATGGAATGTGTGATGGACAAGGATCAACAGCCAACCTTCCCAATTGTCCTGGAATGAAATTGTCCCTCTCTCTTGGTTTCCCCTCTTTTTTTGTCCTTTCTCCTACCTCTGATCACACACACACACAGACAGACACACACACACACACACACACACACACACACACACACACACACACACACCTAATCCCTTTGCTCCTTTCCTGCCTCTTCACTTCTTTCTCCCTGACATTCGGTCAGGAGGATTTTCCTTCAGCAGTCCAGTCGTGCAACTGATTAATTAAGGGGAAGAAATATTAAACAATATGGTAAAGTGATATTCTGAAATGTTTCCTAACATTTCATGTTAACTAATCACATGAAAAGTTCACATTTTGATGTACAGTAGCATATTCCACTGTGCCGCAGACTTCCATTATTAAAAAACTCCTCTATAACCCACTCTGTTTATATGGAAGCCCTGAGGGGCAAGGGAGAATTTTTTTTCAAGTGAAAAATTTTTTTTTTTCCACAGATGAAATTTGTTTTTTTCATGTGTCGAATAGTGAAAAATATTTCTTTTCACATGAGAATTTTTTTTTTTTCAAGTGTCAAGCTGAGTGAAATTTTTTTCATTTTTCATGTGAAAAATCTGAACATCTTTGTTTACGTTGTGTTCCTGAATGACAGCCTGGAGCAAGCAAATAAGACTGGTGTTGTTTCATATATTTTAAATAAATACACTGATGTTTACTCAAGTACTGTATGTAAGGAAAAGTTTGAGGACTGTATACTTCCACTGCACTACATTTTGAAGGCAAATACTTTACATTTTACTCCACTACATTTATTTGATAACTTTAGTTACTAGTTACTCTGTATATTGCATGCTGCAGCCAAAGTAGTGCATTTTAAATGAATCTATTTGATTGGTAATATCCAATCCGATAATCAGCTGACTACAGAAGCCCTGAGGGGCAAGGGAGACTTTTTTTTTTCTGGTGCTCCTTTTTCATTATTGAAAAAAAAACATTTTCACGGGAGAATTTTTTTTTTCATGGGTGAAAAAAAATTTTCATTCTTGGAAAAAAAATGTTTTCACTCTTGGAAAAAAAAAAGTTTTCACCCGTTAAAAAAAAAAAAAAATGTTTTCACCCGTGAACATTTTTTTTTATTATTATTTGTTGAGCCCAGTGAAAAAATGAAAAAAAGAAATTCACCTGTGAAAAAAATATATTTTTGACTGGGCTCGAAACATGTAAAAGGGAAATTCACCCATGAAAAAAAAAATGTTTTCACCTGTGAAAAAAATAATTTCACCCGTGAAATTTAAAAAAAAAAAAGAAAAAAAATTTTTTCACTGGGCTCGACAAATGAAAAAAAGAAATTCACCTGAGAAAAAAAAAGTTTTTCTACTCGGCTTGACACATGAAAAAAAAAATTTTCACCTGTGAAAAAAAATGTTTTCACTCAGCTTGACACATAAAAAAAAAATGTTCACTCGGCTCGACACATGAAAAAAAGTTTCACGCGTGAAAAATTTTCTTTTTCACTGTTTCACACATGAAAAAGAAATATTTTAGAACTTAGAAAAAGGAGCCCCTCAGGGCTTCCATAGATTTACTAGTTGACGTGTTACTTCATTACAATGATGTTGTTTTATTTGGATCGGCATCAACAATGTTAAAGAAAATGAGAAACATTTGGGATCTGTCCCTGACCAAAAGTTTATGGGGTCTATTCTGAGCCGAGACCAATCCTCCGTCCAAGTTTTGTAGAAATCTGTTCAGTAGTATTTATGTAATCCCGCTGACAAACCAACAAAGGTGAAAACATAACCTCCTCATCAGAGGTAATAACTAAAAATACATAGTTTTCAAACATTGTGTCCTCACCACAGCTACAACGATGACAGTGGCAAACGATGGCTATATGATCAATTTCAGATTGATCTGATGAACGATAGAAAAGCTGACAGCCAATCAAAATCCATCTGAATTTAAAGGGCCATCAATTAGATTGATTTGGGAGACTTATGATATTGGTTTCTGACTAGCCTAGCCTACTCCTCTTTTATGCTAATTGCTGGCACTTTTTAGACGGTCGACTCTAGTAACTCTTTCTTGGTTATTTAAACATCTCATTAAACTCTTATATAATTTATATCAGGCTGCAAATTACACATAAAACAACATCTTTTCACCTGAGACATGCTACCAAACCATCTTTGCCGCTGATGGGTCTCTGACGTGCGCTTTGTCTTTAATGTTGTCCTCTTTGACGATCCCCCAGACATCTGATGTTGACTCATACAAAGGATAACATCTGTATTCAAAAGACAATAACTCATAGAGTGCTGGATTTTCCTCACTCCTCTGATCTCTGAAGAATTTCACAAAACCATTTCCTTTTAAGTTTGTTTTGATGCATCAACGTACGGCAGCAACAGGTCACCGAAATCCATTTTCCTATGGAAGTACACAGCTCGTGCTTTGCAACACAATTTATAGAACGCTGTTAATCGTCAGTGTTTTAACGCTCACGTTTGTTGTCCTAGTTGTCATTGTAGTGATCGTTCTTGTAGTGATCATGGTGGCATCGAGCTGGATGTTCTCCCAGCGTCCACTTTGGGCTGTTCTGGTTCGCTCCGACGGTCCAAACTCATGAATGCCACAGTGATTGAAGACTATAATGGATGTGAATGTCTTTTTCATGTCAGTTTGCTTCTGCTCCTCCTGCAGCCTCCCGCCCAAGTGCATGCTGGGAGAGGCTTCAGACACCTGTGACTTTGAACAGTATCATCCTGATTATCAAAAAAAACACACCGCTTAGCATGAAGTGAGGAAGCTGTATACACAAATGACTATAAAGACGTGGTTCTTAAGTTCTTGTTTTTAAAAAGATTTCATGAACTTACAGATAAATTATGGAGCGGCGGCATGTGCACCTGAGGTGAAATCAGCCGTGGCAACGCCGAGCTTTCATCTGCAGGAAACATAAACAAATGTCTTTGTTCCTTCAAAGGAGAGAGGGGCGAAAGGCACAACAAACAGGGCCAGCATGCAGTGTGTGTGTGTGTGTGTGTGCACGTGAAAAGAAGAGAAAGAGAGATCAAAGCGGGGGGTGGCGGGGAGGGGGTATGTTTCTGAATCCTTGTGTGGGAGTTGAAGCCTCACCTACCCAGAATGCCTTGCCTCACTCCTTGCAGCCCACTCAGGTTTTAAGGAGCATCACTTCTCTTCGCAGCGGGTGTGTTATGATACTACCTCTTCATCAGTCATCTGCAGATATTCTCCAAGAGTCTTGAAGCGGTGACGCGGTGTGAGCCGGCAGCTGACCTCTGATCTGCGGCACAAGTTGGATTCGCCCACGCTCAGTTCGACGTGTGCGTTTCAACCGTTGCAATGTAAAGAGTGAAAAATCTGCAGAATATGAACCAGATCTGGTTTCGCAGGAGAAGATTACTACTAGTTGTTGGACCGGAGCCCATCCCCCCCCTTCTCTCAATCTCGTGAGGAGATCGAAGTGTCTCTTTTAACTCAGCGTGAGAAGCTGCTAACAGATGTACGTCCGTCCACACACAGGGAATGTGGTGCCCTCTCACACACGGATGAAAAGCCATGAAAGTCTCTGTGTTGCGTTCGTCAGTGTCTTAAGGCAGTGTTTATCTTTGGCAGGCTGAAGAAAACAAAGCCATCGATTTCTAATCCTAATCCCCTTCTACTGCCTCTCTCCTATTGATCATCTATCCATCCTTAATGAGATGGAGGGATAGAGGGATGGAGGGCTGATGAAGGACAAAACTTTCCCTGCCCGCTCGCTGCCGTCTTTCCCCTCCACCCATCTCTTTTCAATCTGTCTCTCTCCGGCTCGTGGGGGGCGGGGGGGCTTTCATTAACTTCTTTATGGTGGGCTGGAAAATAAATGCAGCCTGGTGATTTTGTGGAGGTTTATCAAACCTGGAGGCCTGCGGAGCGACGCAGGTTCAACTAAATATTGAAATTGGATGACATGGATGAATGCACAAAACACAGAGCAGCACATGCATGCATACACAGTGGGAGGGGATTGAGTTTCGGTCCAAACACCAGTAATGGTATTTCTGCCTGCGTAGTACACTGACTCTGAGTCAGTGATGCTCTCTGATAATGACCAAACTAACCACACAGCACAGGGATACATTCGATTTATATAAAAACGTCTCCTACTGTAGGTCACCATGTGATCTTTACATCCAAAAACAGATCAGGAGGTTGTCAGCACCACAATCCTAAAGGTATTGAGCGCTGGATGTATGAACACGGCACGTTTTGTTGTGTCAAAAATGCAACCAAGGCTTTAAGGCTTCATGCTACTCCGACCAGACACTCTCAGTCCTGCTGTGCACTTAACTCCATTAGCTCCTTTAGCCGTAAGATATTAGCGCTGTAGCTGTTTGCTCCCTAGGACTCTGCTACCAACAGCTAACTAGCTCTCCTCCTGCCAGTTTCAAGTCGGATTAGTTCACTGTGTAGCTTTATCAAAGAAAAAATAGGGCACGCCCCAATCGATAGTGAGTTTACTGGATCCATTTGGATTTTAATGCTAAATATTTTTGTAGGTCTCACACTGAGTGGCCAGCCAGTGGTACTTGGCTATCTTGACTATCGCTATAGTAATAGCATGCGAAGGCGTGCTCTTTTTTAGTCAGCGCCTAGTTCAGTTTGTCATTTGCTGAGGGTACTTGTATATAAAAAAATTCCCCCTCATCCCAGAGGTGCCCCAGGGAAGATCTCTGTATACATATTGTATCTTCCCCGTGACGAAGGGACGCCGTTAGGTTCAAGCCTTATGCTATTAACAACCTGTCGAATGACTACCTAATAAAAAAGGTGTCGCCCATAGTGATGAACCTACAGAGATTGATGACCCAACTGTGCAGTTCCCCTCAGTTACATGAAGCATTTTAGCGTCTTTAGCTGTTTAAGTTGTGGGTTGTATGACCCACAACTTAAATGTGTTTCCAGCCACTGAGGCGTCTGTTTCCTTCATGAAAGCTGTATCTACCCACTCTGTGCTACCTGCTCATCGCCAAACAGCATACAGTAACAGTTCAAGGTGAACATGGTGGAGCTTTTAGCAGCTAAAGAGGCAGATTTTCCTCTGAGGAGTTAGAGTGGACACAAAAACAGAGGAAAAGAAAGAGGGTGACATTCATCAGGTGCTTCCTGCGGTGGCCCGGGTCTGACTGCAGCCTTCTGCTCTTGTCTTAAAGGCAAAAGCCACTAAAATCAAACTTTAACATAAGAAAAAAAAAACAGTTTTAAAGTGCATTCCTACATATCGCACCTTTAACACTTATATAAAGTCTTATTAATGTTAATACACGTGTTTTGAGGACTTATAAGGATCTTATTACCGATTAAAATCATAATTTTACCAGAAATATAAATCTTCACATAACAAAAAGTTAATTTTGTTACATGCAAGTTAGCCAAAAGTTACAATCTAATGAGCGCCTTCTTGAAGAGATGTTTAATCTCTGTTCAAGTAGTTTCTGTCGCACTTGTTCCTGCTGAGAGCCATTATTCTGTTATCATTGTACTGTATGTTCTTTGCTCTCCATATGGCATTCATAAAAACCCAAATTTTCAGCTCTTAATTAGCAGTTTGGGATTCACTGTCCTCATGAAGGACACCTTGGCTGCGCACACTTTCTGGCACAGAGATCTGCGTCTTTCAGACCACCACAGTAAGCCAAGTACGACTTTGATTTTTTTTACTTAAATCTGTGGCATCTTTTTTAGTTTTTAAGTTTGAAGTGTAAATATGTGATTTGAATTGTCATATTCATAAATTTCCCCTCAGATGACAGGATTCTCACTCTAACCTTCAAACTGTACGTGAGTTACTGACTGGAATAACCTGTTAAAGGGGCATTATGTAGTTTTGGAGGAGAAATTCAAAGTCAGAATTTAAGTATTTACAATACATTTTCCATAAGTGAATAAACAAGCTGTTCTCAGAGGAAAATAAAGTCCAGAACACTGTTTGAAGCTAGAGAGGTGGCAGGGTCCGCCACATATAAACAAAGTAAAACAGTATGAAACTGTGTTGTCCTTTAATTATAAAATGTCTTCCCAAAACTACAGAGTGCACCTTTAAGACAGAGCACATATTCCTGTGCACCACGACGGTTAGACGTAATATTATCTATGTACCTGGTCGATCCACCTGGGCCGAACACTGAACCGCACTGCGAGTGGAAGGGCGTGGAACACCTGCTGTTGATGTGATGGAGATCCTGAGGCGGTGTTTGTGTTATTTGTGCACAGACTTGTAGGATTAATGTTAATCGCGGTGGTATTCCCTTTAGGATCACGGGTAAACAATGAGTCTGATGTGGGAGGTCCGCTAGCCACACCCCACATTCCTTCAGCGTCACCTCTGAGAGAAACCCACAGACATCCTGGACTTAACTGGAGGTCGTGACAAAACAAGAAAAAGGGCGATCCTGGAGAGTCTCGGTTTTTCAGCAAACACACACTGCTTTGCTTTGCTTGCAGAGAAAATTGGATGATTTTGGATATAGAACGCATGTCGAAGCAAAAACGGCACCCTGGGGATGTTTCTCCCTAAGTGTGTGATAATGGCTGCGGCAGAAGTCATTAATAGCAGGCTAATGTGTGTCAGATGGTACCTGTCCAGCAGCAGCAGCAGCAGCAGGGGAGAGAGATCCAGGACACGAGTGACTGGCCAGCATAATGAGAGGGACATGGCCTGCCAACTTGGGCAGCTGCTTCTCTAGTGGGACCGAGTGTGTGTGCGTGTGTGTGTGTCCTCACATTTCCCCGTGCTCTTTCTGCTTCTTCTCTCAATGTATTTCTCATCAGCAGCATCCAGAAATACAGCTCACACACACACCCACACCCACACAGCCACACACACACACACACAGACGACCTCATCAGGGTTACCGTGGGAATGCCTGTGGCATTATGTCAGTCATTGAGGTGATGCCTTTAATCCTGAAACAAATCTAGACTTTGTGTTGTGCGTCTCCGGCTGTGCGTGAGCGAGCGTGCCCGTGTGTAAAGCCCAATCTCACACCCATTACATTACGGCTGGCCGCGCAGCAAAGACACCCCACTGCCACTCCCACATGGAAGAGCGGGGCAGGATTAGCAAGCTCCATACCCGCCCTAATCTGGGGACAAAAACCCACAGTCGCCTCCCACTGAGACACGGAGACAGAAAGATTCAATTTGATCTGCCCTCCTCCAGACAACAAGAGTGTCTTTTAAGGTTAAAATTACTACTGCTCACTCTACCATCGGTGCGATGCGGATTCAGCCCCTAAACGGCGTCCTTTATGTCCCTCTGATCGATCCCTTTCAGCACAGTTTGGAACACTGCGGCAGCAAAATGGAAAAGCTTTTCAGGAGTGTGACGCCGTGCTAGCAGCTCTGTGAGGCTGTGCTGAGCTAAACGCTAACGTGGGCATGCTAACCCGTCACAATGAAAACGCTGACATGCACAGGTCACCATCTTATTTTTAGTGTGTTAGCATGCTAACTTTTTTTTGCTAATTAGCACCACAAGCACAGACGAGGTGAGGCTGAGGGTAATAACAGCAGGTTTGAAGAGAATCGATCATGAACCAAAGTCAACGGGAACTTGGTTCACGACTTGATGGAAACGCTGGAGCAGGGGTGCTTTAACTTTTCCCCTTGGAGGACCAAAACTGAAATATAATAGTGGGCCACATACCGGCCAAAAGCAAACACCTACTGTATAGATTGCTTTAGGAAAGATGTATATTTGTTCACTACCAACAGTTATCATACCATGAGTGGTATGTTAGTCCATGTGAGCAATTGGTTTTGGGACCAATATGTTTATAATCGGGGTAACACAACAGCTCTTGACACATAAAGGAACTAGTTTAGCAGGAGTGGGGTTTGAACCTACACGGGTATTTGCCTATTGGATCTTAAGTCCAACACCTTAACCACTCGGCCATCTTGGTGACCAACTACATCAGCTAACATTAGGCCATGAACGAACTACCATCAATCAATCGATCTATAAGTCGCAAATTGGAGTAAGAATAGTTTGCAACTAAAGACGACGAGTGAGGAGACGAGTCTCTGCATTCGTCGTGACTTCTGTGTGCTAATCTCATTTAGCCACTTGTTAGCAACCGCCGTTTTCAAGACACCTAAACACTTTTTAATTCAAACGTGGGGTATTTACTGAAATGTTTCGTGTTGTAGCACAAGACGTGAAAATATCTTAAGCTTGTGTTAACCTCAGAACTTATTTGAAACATTTAGCCAAAAAAAAAAAAAAGTCTGGGTTATATCTGTGGAAACTGTCAACACGTGGCTACACATGACAAAATAAAATGTTTTGATGTCACATATTTATCATGTCTCCATTCAAAGAGATAATTGATTATCTTTAAAAAAAAAAAAAAAAAAAATCCATTTGATTGTTGACAAAAAATGGCAAGAAAAACGTGCACTGCTGCCTCACACCAATTTGAGAACTTTCAGTGGATTTGTGCTTCACTCAGCTTTAAATGCTGTAAATGAAAAATAACTCATTTCCATTGAGGACTTAAATGGGTTAATTGATTGACTTCTTGTGCAAAGTGTTTCTTTCCTCCGATATCTCAGATTATGAAAAATAAAAGGAGAAGTTTCACCTGACAAAAAATAAAAAGCAGCGGACAGACATCGGCTGTCATCTGTTCTGCGGTCTGAGACAGTTCATAGTGAGTTTATCCACCTCTTGCTCACAGTTGTTTTTCCACACAAACAGATGCCTTTCTCTTACTTTCAGGCTCAGCGTGTGATGCATCATCACAAAACGCTACCTGCTCAATGTGTCGTCAGTGTCTCATTATTCGACAGAAGCGGCCCGTTTCATCGCCCCGAGCCGAGCCGAACCGACTCCCCCTCCGTCTCTCCTCCTCTCTCTGTCTCTTACTCAGAGGCATCTGCCTCATTAACCACCATCAGCATTTTGTTTGCTGTGTGTGATTTGGATGTATTAGGAGTGAGGCAGGGGGTGGTGTGTGTGTGTGTGTGTGTGTGTGTGTGTGTGTGTGTGTGTGTGTGCAGGCAGCTCTCATTAGGCTGGAAAAACATTGACATTTTTTTGCCAGGATCCAGATCATATCTTCTCTTCCTTTATGTATCAAAAGGTTTCTCCAATCAACTCCCTGGTGAGTGTGTGTGTGTGTGTGTGTGTGTGTGTGTGTGTGTATGTATGGGTGTGTGTGGTAGTGTAGTGGGAGACAGATGTTTGCTGATTCGGCAAGTATGCGCTGCAAACTCAGCCCAATTTAGCTGGCAAAAAACATGATGCCACACAGACGCTCATGGTGACAGCCCACTCTTAATTTTCTCTCCTTTTAATTCAAGCTCTCAGTTCTTCTCTGCGACTCTTTCTTCTTCTTCTTCTTCTTCTTCTTCTTCTTCTTCTCTCTCTGTCTGTCTGTCCTCTCTTTCTCAACACAGTGTGATGACACCAGCAGCATTTCAGCTTGGTGTTCTTCTGGACTTGTTTTCCTTGTTACAGGCACCTCTGACTAAGTCTCAACTCTCAGAGGACACTTTCTTCTTCTGCCAGACTCAGACATCATAAATATGAAAACGCTCGAGGCCACACTGGACGCTCTGTCTACATTACCACATAAACTTTACATTAAACACACTGCGATTGCAAAAGTTTGAGTTAAACGAGATTAAAACCTACAGAGATGGGACGAGTTTTGGGATTTATTGCAATGCAATATGGCAATCATTACAATATTTCCACAGTGTTTCTATTTTACAATGTACAAACTAGATTTAAAAAAAAAAAAAGACCATAAATAAACAAAATGCTTCGTGTAGCTAAGTCTCAGCAACAAACGAGGGACACAAACGACTGACACAGATGGATGACATTCTACTCTACATGTCTAAAATCGACAAAAACAATAATTTGTACAATTAAAAAATAAAAAAGAACAATTAAAAAAAACAGCAAATCATACAGTTTGTTAGTGTGAAACAGGTAAGAGCTCGTAGTGATACATTCTGTCCGGCTCGTCTCACTCTCTCTCTCACTCACTCACTCTCTCGGGTAACGTTGCATATTCAGAATATTCAGAGATAGCTGACGTCTTGACAGATTCCACGTTCAGTCAACGCACTCGCCACACACACACACACACACACACACACACATACATACACGCGCCCGCGGGCAAACACGCACGCATACACACGAGCAAAACGCAAAACACATTTTGTTCAAGTCAAGCCCGAAGCAGCGAAAAAAGGAAAAAGTTGAAAGCCATTCTGCTTATGCACAGCCTTAACATGTCAGCCTTCACGAAACAGATAATAAAATAATGAAAAGTAGAACGGGGGTAAGAGGATGAGGCTTCAGTCTGAGCTCGCCGTAGCTTAATGCTATCTGCGGCCACGTCCGCATCATGGTTTTTCAGAAAACTCCACAGTATGGAAGTTCACAAAAAGTGCTGCTTTTCTCCTCTTTTCACTCCGTACTTTCACTTTCGCTCCACTCGTCGTATTCCCACTGGTGAAGAGTCCCTCTAAAGTGCATGGATGAGGTAAATGAAAATTCTTCTGGGTTTGTATCCGTCCTCCGGCTCAGACTGGAACCATTGTGTGTTGCATGTGCTGCATTTGAGACAGCATTTCTTGCTGCGCACTGGCAATTAGTATGTCCTGGTGTGATGGTGTGATTACTCCAAGTCTGTCCATCTCCCTGTGGGCGCAGACACAAACATGTATGTTCACACACGGAGAGAAACAACATGTATTCAAAGCATAAATCTGGAGGGGATTATCCTTTTTATCAGCACTGATTTCAGGAAAAAAATGGCAGACATTTTCATCCAAAGAGACTCTAATCCCCAAGACAAATAGCTATTTTAGGGCTCAGGGCCACATTTAACCACCAACCTGACAATTAATAGCCAACTGTGTCTACCAGTGGAGCTATAACCATTGTTATCAAGCTGTCTGTGCAGCCAAAGCCTGTTATAGTTTGTGCCTTTGTGCCACAGAGCTGCACTGTCATTCAGAACTATTAAAAACACTTAAAAGAGCAAAAGCAAAGCAACAAGAAACCACATCCCCGAGCATGCTCAGTGACACCAAAATGCAGCAGGGACCGCATTCATTGCAATTAAGTGATATGCCACTCATGCGTTGGTGCGATTCTTTACTGTCTTTAACAGATTGCGGAAGACAAAAGAGCTCTGTGACTACATCAGACAAAACCGTTTAGTTTGATAAACGCGTCGCTGGTTTTGGGGTCTTAAGAAGAATTGTACAAAGAAAATAAAAAGATGAAACAACACTAGAGTTGTCCTGTAATTAAAGGAGTATTTCACTGTTTGACAAAATAGAAACCAGCTGACATTACTCACTAAATGGGGCGATTAGAGTACACCAACATGTTTGTGTAATTACACAGTACAAGTGCTTTAAGGCATAAACTGACATCTTGTAAGAGTTTCAGTGTGCTTATCGGATCAGAGTCTAAATCCTCCTCCTTTCACACGCGGCAATCAGTCAGGTATGCAGAGGTGAGAAGGTAAGCAGACGTCTTCACAGAGCTTTTCTTCATTCACTTGTTCTTCACATGAACTAGTTTGTTTAAAGCAGCTACAGGGAACTTTTATTTTCTGCTGATTCTGGCGCCCACTGTGGACAAAAGCAGTATAACACCGCCAAGATCTTCATCTGACTAGCACGTGCTTTTGTTTTGGAAGGAATTTTTTAATGCTGTTTTACTTTTTTAAACAGCTGTTTGCAGCATACATGATGTTGAGATAATGTAAGATTTATAACCGATGCAACGATGGTGACGCAAAGTAGATTTTTAGTTACCGTTACACACCTAGATCCAGTGATGAGATGTAACAAAGAATATTTTCTCAAGTACTACACTTAAGTACAATTTTAAGGTACTTGTACACATGAGTATTTCTTTTTTCAGCTACTTTAAACTTCCACTCTACTTCATTTTGGAGGAGAATATTTTACTTTGCATTCTGCATCAGAGACAAAGAAGGGCAATTTTAATTTTTTTTTTATCAGCAATCGGATAAAATAAAACAACACTTATTCCTTTAATCAGATAAATGCTGAATACATGTAAATATATGTATGATTTACTTTTGATACTGTACTTAAAGCCCCACTCCAGTCAGTGTTTCTTCCTGTCTAACCGTCAACGTTCTCTCTCAAACAGAGAACGGGGTTGTGGTTTGTAGTCGTAGGTAACTCACTACTATCGCAACCAGACTGCCGTACTAGCAAGATCAGCACCACTAGCATGTAGGGATAGCTGTCACATAAACAGAAGTTCTCCTCGAGCGTTGAGTAGCTGCAGAGTTTATTCATGATCATACTGTAACATCTCCTGAGCCGTATAAGTCAAGCTTGGAAGATGATGCCTGGCCCGCAGATTCTACTATAGTCATTTGTCATTGCTCCATTTGCTTATATAGAGTCATACAGAGGCATTAGTATTAAACTGAGGCTGTTTTATAACAAGTTAGAAACTTCTGGCAATACCTTTAAGCATACTAAACCCTTCAGGGTGCCAGGTACAAACGTTTTATGGAAACACAGCTTATCCAGCTCTCTTTTATGTGTGCAAATAATTATGTTTTTGCTACTATAACACCACAAAATACAGTCGGTGTTTGGATCCTTTCTCATGTGTCAGATTTCCACCAAAGCAGAGACATGTTCTGTTTGTGCAGCTCGTGTTTTTTGCACTAATAAATGTGATGAGTGAAAGTGACTCTCACTTTCATCCATTTTCACACGTAGGTGCACTTACTGGTGTGTGAGAGCCAGGAGGCTGTCGAGGCTGGTGTATCCTGCCGCCGCCAGAGTGTCTCTGTACCTCTCCAGCCCGATGGACTGCAGCCACACACACACCGACCACTCGGGCACACACACCTCCGGTACGACCGACACGCACACCTCTGACGCCACCCCTGACTCCAGCATGGTGGCTGTGGGTCTGTAAAAAAACATGAGAGACGGTGAGAGGAGGCAGGTTGGTGGTGAAATTGGAGTGTGAAATCATAATTAAAGGGAAACTGTGCAATGGAGGCTTAATAATCTGGCTGGGAGAATGTAGGTGTGGGTGTGAGTACAGCACGAATGCACGTGTTTGGCTTTATTAAAATGATATTCATGCATTAGTCTGTGATTTTGAAGCACTGTTCCTGTATTTGCATGTACCTCTCCCCTCCTGTGCGGCGCAGAGTCCCTGGGTTACGAATGAGTTTATCCAGCATGTTGAGTATCTGGCTGAAGGTGGGTCTCTCTGCTCGGTCTCTCTCCCAGCAATCCAACATTAACTGGTGCAGCACCACAGGACAGTCCATTGGAGCAGGTAGACGGTAGCCCTCTTCGATGGCTTTAATCACCTGAAGGAGGGACAGAGGTGGAGGATTTTATTTTTTTAACAGTCTTGATCCAAAAACCTGGATCCAGGTAGAAATGCCTCAGTGATGCCTGTGAAAAAGCCGTATCAGTTCTTACAGACTGGTCGGGAGTCCCAGGCAATTTATTCTCTGTGGGGTCATTAACGACTCTGTGGGGTCGTTAGCAAAGAATAAATTGCCAAGGACTCCCCACCAGTCCGTTAGAACTGAAGACGCCTTTAAGATGAAAGGTAAAACGTCTGCAAGAATCTCAAGCAAGTCCAGTCTCCTTTGTTCAGCACTCACTGTGCCACTAATAACACACTAAACAATATAGCACAAGAAAAAATAGACAATTACGCAGCAATATCAGAGTTTGCCCCATTTCCATACTGTATACTAATAGTATTCTAGTATACTTAATGCCACAGTATATCCTGTCTGCAGCTAGAATAAAATAAATCAATGTCCATTACAGTTCTGTACAGGAAAT
This sequence comes from Pagrus major, assembly GCF_040436345.1. NCBI lineage: Eukaryota > Metazoa > Chordata > Actinopteri > Spariformes > Sparidae > Pagrus > Pagrus major. The sequence continues at coordinate 26,474,877 of NC_133235.1, forward strand.
GATGAAATGTGTGTGCCAGCGGACATCAATCAAACTGCCGCTTTGAAGCGCCACTGCCAATTAAATTTCACATAAAGGAAGAAAAACCTTTTCTGCCGAAGATTTATTACTTTTTTGTTGTTTTCCAAGATCTTTCCAGAGCTGTCTCGCCACCATCTGCAATTTATTTCAATTTTTTGCAGCTGTGAGCAGCTCCTCTATTTTCTTTGTGCATTATACTGTGGGACAATACTGTTCGTCAGGGGCTTTCAAAGTCTGACACTGTGCGCCCCCCCACTCAGACACAACAGAGCCATAGTCCTGTCAGACAGGAGTATTATATTACAACATGAAAATAGTTAATATTCATGGATTTTGTAACTGCTGTTATTATTCTTTGTCTCACCTGTGTTTGAGGAATAATCACATTCCCAGTCTTGAAACTACAGTTGCCATAATTTGCAGGTTGTAAACTAGGAAGCTTTTATAGGTTCTTTGGGTGTAAAGAAGAAATATAATATCCTCACAGAGTCAGTTAGTTGTAAACTCACTATTGGCTACAACTTAAGCCCCATTTTAACCTGTATTTGTTTGGGAAATTAGCACCATTAAAACATGCTAAGTTAGCTATAAGCAGTTTATGTTTTCATGTTTTTCACTCGTGGATGTACAGAAAATTATCACTGGAATACTTTGACACTGAAGAAAACATTCATTTATTGACGTGTTGGTGGAGATTCTCAGTCGTCTGTATCGTAGGCAACTGGACTTGTTTCAATATCTTGAAGACGTTTCACCTCTCATCCAAGAGGCTTCTTTGTGAGCTATGCGTCACAGCCTCTGCTGCAAGATCTGGACAAATCAGTCAACTTTTTTCTGACATGAAAATACTGCGTACTCAAAACCTGCCTTAGTATGTACTATGGAATTGGGTCATGGTTCAGGAGTTACACTAAAATATGAGTTTTAAAGATGCTTTGATTATATTTGGTTGTGAGAATGGTACTAATTTGCTCCGAAAAAGAAGAGAAAGTAAATAAGATGGATAAAGTGCCCGGAGAGCGGCTCCTCGGGAAAGTTTTCTCAGACTACATCAGAGCTGCAGATGAAATCAATCATGTTTGAAAATATCCATATGCCAGCACGGCTCCTTGACCCACTCAAACTTAACGAGCTTTGATAGCAAAGTGATTGCAAATTTGCTCTGAAATAGGATTTTTGTCTCAGATCTCGAAAACGGTTCAGAACAACTAAAGTGGCCCTTAATTTATATATAGTGCGTGCTTGGCGGAGGGATAACACTAAGCTGCAATTCCTTGTCTTTTTTTTAATGAAGTCTAAATATTTACTTCAATCAAACCTCCTCTGACTGCTGAACAAAGTCTTGGCTTGGTGCCCTTTCTGCAGATGATTTAAAGGCAAAATTTACATTTTTTTTTTGACTGGCACAGAGGCCAAAGACAGCAGGTCAGGATTCAGTACGTCACACAGAGGATGATTTATTTTCCGTCCAAAAGTCCCGTCTTAAATCACCCCGAAGAAGTGTTGCCTTTTACTTTTATCTGTCTGCTTAAATGGCGTCAATTTAAGCTGGAAGCTCAAGTTTAACTTGAATTTCTCACAGCGCACAGATGTTGATGTCGGTGATCGGTGGATTAACAGTCGTTTAGAGAGAAGAAGCTCGAGTGGAAATATTTTTTAGCATCTTCTCTGTCAGTTACGATAACATTTTAGTTACTAACATGGCTAAAACCTGATAGATGGAGAATAAGAATCTGTTTTGAATGTATGTTGGTGCTTTGGGGCGTCGACATGAGTAATCACAGCTTTTAAGAAAATCCCCGCTTTGACTTTATCATTTAAACCACTTATTTGGAAAAGAAAGTGAAGGTGAATCTTGAAGTTATTACTCAAACCGTAAACATTCATTAGATCTTCTTTGACCTCCTGTACCTCCAAAACACACAGCAATGGAAAACAATTTGGGTCACCTTTGTGTTTACTTTAAGATAATATGGTTAAACTGGAGGTTTACAAAAAACAGCCCGTGCAGAACTCTTGGTAGTCAGTGCTAGAGTCATCCATATTCTGGATCTAAATCATTCATACCTTGACTGCATTACATAATGATAATGAAGGTGATCCAGTATTTTGATTTGACATTTACTTTAAATATGCAAAGGGTTTCAGAAATGAGCTTTTGTCTCTGAGGCAACTCAACTCACAGGTGAGATGAAATAAAAATGACTCACGTCCTGGTTGTTCATGTCCCAGTAGGGTCTCTCTCCGTATGAAACCACCTCCCACATGACGATGCCGTAACTCCACACGTCGCTGGCCGTGGTGAACTTCCTGTAGGCTATGGCCTCTGGAGCCGTCCATCTGATGGGGATCTTCCCTCCGGGGGAAAGGTAAGTCCCGGTGGCCTCCTAAAACAGTCATTTTGGGGAAAGTGAAAGATGTTTGATTGCTTTATCTGAAGGGAGAAATTGTTTTGCGTTTTTCAAAATGTTTTATTCTTTGATTGAAGCCTGTGAAAAGTCTATAAATGTATTTTTCGAACAGCCTGTGGATGTTTAATTAAAGTAATGAGCAATAATGAATTTGGAATCAGGAGAGAAGCAAACAGCAGATTGTGTTTTCACATCATGTGCTTGTGTTTATAAATTACTTCTGTGGGAGTGTGTCTTACCCTCGTAGTGTAGGCAGCCTCTGGGTCGTCCTCCAGAACCCGACTCAGGCCAAAGTCGGACACCTTACACACCAGGTTGCTGTTGACCAGGATGTTTCGAGCTGCCAGGTCTCTGTGGACGTAGCTCATGTCCGACAGGTACTTCATGCCTGAGGCGACGCCGCGCAGCATGCCGACCAGCTGGATCACTGTGAACTGGCCGTCGTGTTTCTGAGATGTTGAGGAGGAGAAGGTTAACGTGGAGTCAGAGTATTTTATATGTGATTTACTGCTAATCAAAAATAGATTTATGTTTTTTTTCATTATGAATAAGAAAATGAAACACAGGTACCCGAAGAAAAGCATCCAGGGATCCGTTTTCCATGTATTCTGTGATGATCATCAGTGGCTTACCTACACAGGCAGAGATATGAGGCTCAATCTGAGCATGCAAACAACCCGAACACTACGACTGAGAGCTTTCAGATTCTGTCCACAACTCACATCTTGTGACGACGCCCTCCAGCCTGATGATGTTCGGATGGTCGAACTGTCCCATGATGGACGCCTCGGACAGGAAGTCCCGCCTCTGCTTGTCAGAGTACCCCGCCTTCAGACTCTTGATGGCCACGTAGATCTCCCTCTTTCCCTGAGCGCGCAGCCGACCACTGCACACCTCCCCAAACTCTCCTACACACATCGAGCAAACAGCAGCGTCAGCGCCAAGTAAGCATGTGTGTGTGGGTAAGTGTGTGTGTGTGTGTGTGTGTGTGTGAGCATTAATGCCAAGCTTACCCATGCCAATAACTCTCTCAATGTGAATACTGCTAACATCAATCTCCTTGGCAAACTCGTGGATGGCCTGATCGGGGTCTTCGTAGGTGAACGGGTCCACGTAGATTTTGACTCCTGCCAATGGAGGAGGAGGAGGAGGAGAGGACAGGAAACGAGGGAGGAGAGGGAGGGATGCAGAGGAGGGTGAGAAGTATGAGTTGTGTAACTGCTGCATATGTTATGTAAATGTCTTTGGCAGTATGTGTGTATGATGTGTGCAGGTGGACTGAAGAGAAGAGAACTGAGCATCCATCTGTCTCTCTGCCTTTTTTGGAACAGTACAGTAAATCTGTGTGTGTGTGTGTGTGTGTGTGTGTGTGTGTGTGTGTGTGTGTGTGTGTGTGTGTGTGTGCGTGTGTGCGTGTGCAGTACCTGGGTTAAGATGTTTCTCCTCCTCTGAGTCCTGCTTTGTTTTACTGTATTTACTCCTCCTGATGACACAAAAGAGATGATGGACATTTAAGACAGAGACATGGCGGCCTGTCAGAGCGCGTCTGTAACCATTTCTTTTCACTTCTCACGTGTTTTTTGTTGAGATCTTTTTTCTACAGTTAAGAGGACAGACAAAGGGGTATACGCGTCATATTGTTTTTAAATTTGTTTATTTTTCTCCCAGTAGCGCCGCGCATTCACTGGGTTTTTCAGGATTTTGCCGCAATGGAAGGCGATGACAATGAGAACAGAGAGGCTGCAGGGAAGACAGAGCGAGCAGATGAAAGCGTTTAAGGGAGAGAGGGAGGAGGGGCGATGCCTCAGGTAGTGAAAGATAAAAGGTGTTTTCCATTAAACAAAGAAACTGTCAAAAACACCTTTTGTGTGTGAGCAGGTGTGTGTGAGTGTGGGCACTCGCGCATGCTTGTGCTTCTGTGTGTGCGTGTGTGTGCGTGTGAGTGCACACGCCGGCGGAAGCTGACACACAAGCTGTGCCGCTGAAGAGACAGTAATGACAAGTCAGGGACAAAGGGATTATCACTGTCTCCACTCTAATCCCCTTTAAAAGCTCCAGGTAACACACACACATTATTTATCCACACAATAGCAGGGGAGGTGTGTGTGTGTTGTTTGTGTGGACTGGGGAAGTTCAAAAAAGCAGTAGTTAAGATAGAGGCAGCACACACACTGACGTCAGTGATGTGCTGACGGGAAACTTCTGGCCAACCTAACAAGCCTATAGATGTGCCTGCCTGTATGGATGCTTATGTGTGTGTGTGTGTGTCTGTGTGTCTGTGTGTGTGTGTATACCTGCGGCTAATGATGAAAACAGCTGCAGATATCAGCAGTAAAACTCCAACCCCGCTGACAGACAGCAGCAGGAAGGCTGAGTTTACTCCTTCTCCAATCAGAGGGAAGGGATCTAACAGAGAAGGACACAAATGTCACCGACCACAAAAGTTGTGAACTGCGTCACAAAACTTCAACACATCGTCGAAAACCACTGAAGGTTATCGTCACAATACCTGAATTGGTGGAGAATTCGAAAGGGGTGCTGAACTCTCCGTATCCGGCCGCCGTGCGAGCACGCACATGGAACACGTACACAGTGAGGGGGTTGAGGCCCGTGACATCGACGCTCCGAGAGAAGGTCCTCATTATGCGGTAGGACCTCTCTCGCTGATCCTGATTAGACGGGACAAAAAGAGAGGCCGCGTTTCAGAGCCTGACTGCAAATCCATCTCCGCCATCAGTGAAACACAAACAGCGTGCCAATTTATTGACATTCCAGACAGCAGCCTGAGCTGCATTAACCTGCGGGCGGCTCACCTTTTCATAGAACTTGACCTCGTATTCCAGGATGACCCCGTTGGGTCGATCCGGCTGTTGCCACGCCAACGATAGACTGTGCCTGGTGACATCGGTGGCTTGGATGTACGACACCGGAGAGGGAGCTGAGAGGAGAGATGGGGAGAGATAATTCAGTGACAATAGTATAACTTTGTGTATTCTCTGATGCTGCCAGTGAGATAACATCTACAGTATATTAGTTTTCCAGCCCTGCACACAACTTAAAAGGTATCCATGATACGTGTTTGTCAACAATCCCATTGACCCAGTGCACCTGAGAACCGACCTACATCTCATTCCTTCCTACTCCACAGAGACACGCCTCATTCGCCGCTCTCTCTCCTCTTACATCCTTACTTTTCCCAGCCCTTTATGGTGTTTGTCCTCCTTTGTGGCTGTTCATAATATGATATAGGGCCATATGGTGGTGCAGGCTGGACTTGACACATTCCAGACAGCTCTCATGCTGTGCACACACGGCTAACTTATTTCCCCGGGGCACCCGGAACTAAGCAGGTGTGCCGTTTCCTAAATGCCACAGCAAAGACTTAAAGCAACGACAGTCGAGATGTAACAGCGTGCGGAAAAGGAAAAAAAAAGAAAAGCAAGCGCCGAAAAACTAATGGGGAGCATGTGTGAGGAGCGCCACACACCAGCTGACACCTTCACAACTAAAATGAAACACGCCATAAAATCTGGTTGATTTTTCAAACACTTCCGTGGTCAAAAAGCTGACACGAGGAAAATCCCACCCTTAGATACACTCGCGCTGTTATGTGTCAACAATTTCTCCATGTAGTGTTGTAATTTACTACGTCGCTGCTGCTTTCCCCTCAGCCAGCTCGGTCCATTTGTATTTAAGAAAGTGATTTACATTTTCCCACAATGCTTTCTGACATCCTCTTGAACACACCCCTATAATTAATTCAGCTGTCGTTAGGTGTAGGAGGACAGAGTAATAACTATGGCAGCTATGACAGTGATAGTAGTTGAGAGAAAGCAAGAAAAATGTCGTGTAGTTGCGTTTCATTGTGTTGACGCCGTTGTTAGTGGAGGGACTGTTGTCTCTGCCTGTTCGATGATGGATGAGCCCTTGCATAACTGATCAACTTCAGTTTTCTGCTATTAAACTCTGCTGTAGCTTCACATAAACGACGCATCTGGAGCGTGTTTCCAATATACAGTCTTGTTACACAGCATTATACCATAATGTGGTCATCTCTTTTATGCTCCGGAAAAGCTGCGCTAATCAGTTTCAACTGCATGTCAAATGTAATGCAAATGTATCACAGATCTCTTTAAATGCAGAGCTGGTTTTCGAATGTAATTTAGTCCATTTTTCTTCATCAAATTTTAACGATTCTCTGAAATATCTTTCAAAAACCAACACATGGCTCATGTGGATTATCTGAAAGCATCTTAAAGGTGCACGCTGTAGTTTTGGGGAAAGAAATTTTAATCAGAAGAGAAAGATGCCTAAACAAACTAAATAAACAACTTTTACTTTGTTTATATGTGGCGGACCCTGCCACCTTTCTAGCTTCAAACAGTGTTCTGGACCTTATTTTCCTCTGAGAACAGCTTGTTTATTCACTTATGGAAAAAATACATATTTCTGAGTTTGTATCATTACCTCATTAATATTGTATACATAGTGCCCCTTTAAGGTGCATCAAAAACATATACAGAAAGCATTGTGGTGAAGAATATGTATTACTCGCTGATTCTGAAAAAACACATCACAGATTGCCGTTTTTCAGCTGTGAAGTGTTTAGGGTGGGAACAAGCCTCAGCGTGCAAGTATGGAGCTTCATTGCAGAGCTTGTTCATACAGTATCATGCTTCCATGGTTTTGAACATTACCCATGAGGCCTTGCTCCCCTGTGGGCCCACGTGCAGTGAACAGCAGTTTGCATTGTGCTGACCCACTTACTGACAACATCTATAAGCACATTTTGTGTTCCTGCAACAGTGAAGCACATTCATCACACTCAGACACGTCTTCTCACCGGCTTGGTTGGTGGTGACAGTGACAGACACGCTCTGGGCCGCCCCTGCTGCACCGCTGGCCTGGGAGACCCCGTTGCGCGCGTGCACGATGAAGGTGTAGTGTGTGTGGGCCCGCAGCTCGCTCACCACCACCCTGGTGGTCTTCAGGCCCGTCTGGCCCGGAGAGAAGAGCACATCAGAGCCACAGGGCAGGCAGAGCTGAGAGCTGGAGCTTGAGCTGAGTCTCGGGTAATCTCCCGGCGCTGGCCTGCTCTGGAAGACACCTCTTCCTGATTGGACTTCAGATCCCACAATCCCCTGGTCTGACTGCATCCCAAGACCACTGTGCTGAGCCTCAGGCTGGGAGATGCTGCGATTCCTCGGGGGGGCTTTGCCTCCTGTCTGACTGTGGCTCCCTGTTTGACAAATGAGACACTCCAGACTGTAGCTGGTGTCGCTTCGTCCTCCGAGGCGACGAGGGGGGGACCACTCCAAGACCACCGAGGTCTCGTTCACCACAGAGATGAGCTGCTGTGGAGCTGACGGCGGCTCTGGGGAAGAGACAGGGATAACCAAGCTTACATTATATACAGCACATAATGGAAGTGGAAGCATACGGGGTTTATGGGGGAGGGGGTTGCTTTGAGCGGCTGGCACGAGCTGAAATGTAGACATCTGGCACCAGACTGAAAACCATACTGTTCAGAGATGTTTTTGATGGGCTGGATGTTTTCTTCTGCGGTATTTCTTTTTTGTGTGCGCGTGTCTGACAGACAGAGTATGTATGTGTGTGTGCGTATGTGTGTGTGCGTGTTTTCATTTTTCCCAGGCCAAGGAAACCATGTGCTGTATATAGGCATAATTAAGTTTATGACACACAGACCGAGGTCTCAAAGTCTGTCACACAGAACCAACTCAGAGAGGGAGAGAGGGAGAGAGAGCGAGAGAGAGAGAGAGAGGACATTTATTCACTTCTCAATGTCTTTAGTTATCACTCCCAGACAGGATGTAGATGGTGGCTTAGTCATAAGTAATGGGATCATGAAACAGGGGTGGCATTCAGACAAGTTTGTGTTTCCCTCTGTTTGGTAGAGATAGAGAGGTAGGGAGACAATAAGTGTCTTTTTTGCTTTTATTTGCAAGCAATGCACACCAATATCGTCTGTGTTCACTTATGTATTGTCTTACTAGTATGTGTGTGTGTATGCGTGTGTGTGGTCTTACGGGTACAGGCCATGGAGGGAGGGTCGCTGTCAGCGCGGAAGAATCCGGAGTGGCAGTCGCAGACAGTCGCCCCGTCTCTGAGCGAGTGGCTGTGCGGAGGACACTTGGAGCAACCTGCATCTGAGGACTTGGCCTTGTAAAAACCGGCAGAGCAGGCTGCGGAGGAACAGGAACAAAAGAAGGAAGACAAAGTCCAATAAATAAAATTCCAATAAAGAACAATGCTTAGTCAGGTACGCCAGCGTCAGAAAATGTCAATAAAAAACGGTCACACTGACACAAAGCTTATGCTAGAAACTAAAAAGCACTTCCTCACACCGTGCTTGTTTAAAGGTACTCTGTGAGGTTTTTTTTACCACTACTGGTGCTAGATAGCAATATTTTGATGCGCAGGTGAAGGTTATACTAGCTAACTGATCCATTGTTTAATTAATTTTTACAGTAAAAATGCCAAAAATCTTTAGTTTCAGCTCATAAAATGTAAATATTTTCTGGTTTTCTTTTTCTTCTGCAGTAGTAAATAGAGCCCCACCGATACTCAATTTTTGGGGCCTATACTGATATAATGAAGTAGTTAACTTTAGTGGTTTTCTGTTGGTTGCACAGAATAAGCAATTTGAATACATCAACATGGGCTCAGGGAAATTGTGATAATCCATGAAGCAAGATTATAATCAGCGGATTCATCGAGAATAAAAAGTAAGTCATTAGTTGCAGCCCTAATGTGCACGATCACACAGGTGACAGTGCAGGTTTCCAGTGTCACGTTACCCTACTGATAAAACGCTGGCTCAAAATACTCACAAAATTGAACAAACACAAGATAACTTTAAAAGATCCATGTTATTAGTGAGTTTAAAGCAGTTTAAGTAGGTTGCGAGCAGTGCAATCAGCATTGACTCGAGGCCAGCTGACCCCTGACCCTTGATACACTCTTTGTTGTCCTCCGTATTGACAGCTCAGACGGCCCAGACAACAAGTTAATCGACACATGGGCTGCGTTTCAACCCAAAGATAAACAACTGTAAAGACACATCTCCAGGGAGAAATAGATATAGCGTGAAGGGGAGGGGCACTCTGACTTCTTTTATCTTTGATTTTGATGAGCAAAGAAAAGAAACACCTAACAGAACACTTAGTGATGAGCTCCCACTCACAAACACACACACACACACACACACAGAAACCAGAAACACCAGAACTGAATACATCAAAACTCCACACAGTGCAGGCAGCCCACACAAATATAATTGACATTTAAATATATGAAAGAGGAGAAACAGAGAACGAGTGAGGGTGAGAGAGAGACAGAGGGGGAGTGAAGGGAGAGAAATCTTCTCTCTGTATACCAAGGAATTCATGCATTGACAGAGTAACAATACAATAAATGAGTGCATAATTATACTGCTTGACATCCACTGGTGAAGCAAAAGAGATGGCAAAGCGTGGCTGGTTACTGCCATTTTTTTCTCCCTTTAATTTCAGGAGGAAACCCTCCGTTTGTTTCTAGTGGCAATCATTTTTTCAACACCTTCTTTTTCATCATCACACCCTATTCATTCTCCTTCCTCAATCCCACCATCTCTTCCCGGTTCTCCCCCCTTTTTCCAACCCCTTCACATTTCCAAGGGAGATGAAGACATCCCAGTGGGAGTGGATAGGAATGTGGGAATGATGTGTGTCCGTATGTGTGTGTGTGTGTGTGTGCTCGAGTGTGTCAGGGTGCTTTATGACACTCTCATCAGTAGATGAGAGGGAGGAAGTCTCCTCTGTAATCTACTCACACCGACCATCCTGCCCCATCTGCGTGAGCCTCCGTAGAGTTGCTCTTTCACACACTCATTTGCCCTCCCTTTCACATTTTTCACAACCTCCCTCATTCGCTCCCTGCTCACTTCCTCCTCGACCTCTACTTATCTGGCTCTGTGTCTCTGATAACTCTTTCGCTCCTGCTGTATCTCCGTATATCCCTCTCCTCTCCAAGCATCAACCTGCCGGGCGAGCTTTGAAGCTGCGTTTATGGCTCGATATCGATACCGAGTGGCACACAAACAATGCTGAAAACTGTGCATTTCGAAATCCGTAAATCCATAAACACATTTACAGCCGATGAGGTTGGCTTTCATCTAGTGAATGACTCATCGTAATGTGTCAGCTGATATCATCAAATCCGAGATAAAATAAAAGTATTATCTCGCCTGCTGTGGTGCACATTCCTTTGTTTTTAATCATCAATGTAAGCCATAGATGGGAAAGAGAGGGAATTACAGGGAGGAAGATAGAAAGTATTTGACCTGCTAAGGACTTGATTATAGGGCTGAACAAGGCTCTGCCAGGGGGTCACACAGGCCTTTGTCTCTGTCCCACCAAATCCTCTATCCTTGTCTCCAACACAGAGGAGGAAGAGAAAGAAAGGAGCCAGTATCTGAAGCCATAAACTTCCTTCAGTACCCTCTCATGTCTCTATTCTCTCTGTTGTCTGTAGTCTTTTGTGTCTTTTTTAGCGGCGGACTCGACAGGAGGGGGTGAGCGCTGCTGACCTGGAATAAGAGCTCATGAGGGTGTCATTAACCCGACATTAACCCTGCGCTACCGAGGGCCCGCGCAGAGCCTGAGCTCGACCAGTAACCTGAAAGGGGATGCTAACGTACACACAACGCTGATAAGATAAGACGAATGCTCGTTTAGATACGTCTCTTATGAGCATGTTCACGTTTAGCTTGTTAGCAGCGGAAGTGAATAGACTGCAATCAGCTGTTTGAGACAAGTGGGAGAAAGTGACGAGATTGTAAAGGACGGGGAGGCTGGGGCAGAAAAGTGAGAGAGAAAAAAAACAGACAAGCAGCGATAAAGAGAGATAAAGAGGTGAAGAGAGACAAAAAAGGGAGCGAGGGAAGGGGAGGGAGAAGAAGAAGCGGAGGGGAAGGTGCCCTTTGATTACTATCAGCATTGTCGGCATTTGCATATGCATTCTTCTGCTACCTAATATGCAAATGCAGCTCAGCGCAAATCCAACTAAGAGCCTCGTCGGCGCACTGTATGTGTGTGGGTGTGTGTGTGTGTTCTCCTTGACCCCGTGTTATCTGTCATCATCCCTTGTTCCTGCCCAGCAGAGGGGTGTGGACGGAGGAAGTACCCCCAACCGCTCCAGTCTGACACCTGTCTCGGTGATGGATGGAGGGGAGGGAGGGACGGATTGACGGATGGATGGACGGATTGATAGACTGTCACGCGAGAGGGCGGGACACTATTAATCACAGGGGTCGTGCCCTGTTAATTAAAACCCACAGACCGGCAGGAGATAAGATGTGATTCTTATCTGTTTCCCTACTGTATGTCTTCATCGAAAGGACAGAGAAAACTCACATTCCTGCAGAGCTTGCTATCTAATTCATCTCTTTTCTTACGCCGGCACTAGCTCCTCACATCACTTTGCATTTAAAAACTGTAGGAATGTGCTCAGTGGAAGCCGCAGCTTTACGTTTGTCTAAATTTAAATACTCACAAAAAAGTGGTGCTTTAAAGAGAAAATGTGTGTGGATTCGTGTTTGTGTGCGCGCCTGCCCGAACATTAGCATGTGAAAGGGGCTCTACAACAATAACCCTCCTCCCCATCGCACTCAGATCAACCCCCCCCTCCACCCGAACCCCCTGCCACCAGCAGCAGCAGCAGCAGCAACACCCCCCCACACACACACCCCCACACCCCTGACCGTGGATCAGGGAGAAGAGTTAGGGAAGAGAAAGGAGGGATAATGAGAGCAAGACGGAGAGACGGAGAGGGAGAGCGGGAGCTTGTTCCAGTGCCAGGGAGCTACAGACGGACTGGTGGAGCTGGCAAACCTCCTCTACATTAAGAACAACCTGGGAGACGGAGACAATAGCACACACACACACACACACACACACACACACACACACACACACACACACACGATCAGAAAATAACACACTCTTTGATTGTGATGGTGGAATGCAAACCATTCCCCCCACCTGAGTTTGGCTTGCTTCACACAATCACTTGTGCCATTCCTTTACAGGCTTTGTCACCTGCCATATACATGCACACACACAACACACACACACACACACACACACACAAACACACACACTTCTCCTCCCTCTCTGTTTGCCCCACCACACTCTTCTCTAGGCATTCCCGGGCAGTCCTCCAAACTGCGAGTATATGGGAGGGAGGGCTTTGTCAGGCAGAAAATCAGAGATACGGTGCACACACACACACATATACGCAGACACACACACACACTACATCAGCAGTCCAACATGTCCAGAGTCCAGAAAACGCGATGCAATAATTAGAGGGACTGAATACAGCGATTACGCACTCTTTCTATCATCCGCTCACTCTTTCTTTCTGTCATCTCTCTTTCACTCTGGCTGTCTTTCTCTCTCTTCTCAGTCTTTTCATCACTCTCGTCCAAAACGCTTTCTGCTGTTGACGAGACACTGCAGGTGCGCTGGAGAGAAGCACAGGCATGAAATCTCTCTGGACGCACAGAAATACACACACACACACACACACACACACACACACACACACACACACACACACACACACAGAAACATTCCAACCCTCCCAGGCAGTGAGCAGGATTGAGGCAGAATCAGACGACAGAGAAAAAGGAGGCCAGCGGAGAGAAGAGTGAAACAAAAAGCAGAAGGCTCCGCTTTCATTACGCCTCTCTGTCCGTTCGCATTTCGAATTCTCTCTGTTGTCTCTCTTCCCTCGTTTCCGATCCTCCCAGACGGATCGCAGCTGTCAAACTTTTGACGTCTCCATCTACCTCGGTCATGACCCTGCACTCTGCAGCTACTCTCTGTATCGGTGTGTGTGCGTGTGTGCGGCTGTCAGTCAGAGTTTTTGACGTCTTCATCGGGCTCAGTCATGACCTCGGTCTTAACCAGGGGTTTAGAAAAGAGGGGGAGTTCCCTCTCTCTTGTGTTTCTCTACTCGTCCCCTTTGCACCCGATGACGGACCCCCAGCGGGGGGAGGGGCGGCTCTGTATTGATGCCTTCTGCTGTCAGTGGCCTTCTTTCAATCCCCCTCTCGGCCCATTCAACATCTAATCCCTTCTTCCTCTCCAGAGCTTCTCCTCTCATCCTCTCCATGCTCATTACTCTGTGTCAAGACTGAGAATGAACTTTTCACATTTCCCCGCTTTAGCTAAGTCTACTCTTGTTTAAGTTCAATTCAACAGAAGCTTTTGGGAATGCTAAAGTGCAACAGTGAGAGGCAGACAGTAAAAAATATTACCACAGAAGCAAACTGTGCGTGTCGAGAGGGCTTTTCCCCTTTCGAAATGTAAAACTATTAAGCCTTATTTAATTAAAAAAAGACAAAATTCTCAATTAAACCATCTGTGTAACTCAGATATATGATATGCAGCTTTTTGCTTTTTATATTCCTGATTAATCACTTAATCATTCAGTCTACTCATCGCAGTTAACCTGAGCCTAATCTGTTGTCTTCAAATTGCTTCCTTTGCTAAACCAACTGTCCAAAACCCAAAGACTCTTTGTTTACTCTACTTTGTCATAAATGATGAAGAAAAGCAGCAAATGTTCACATTTAAGAAGATGGAACCAGCACATTTTTGACATTTCTACTGGAAAAATGACGGCAACAATTAATCTGGCAAGTCATTTTCTTATTAATTACTTGCATGGTTGTGCGACTACACAATTTTTGGGTTTTTCACCAAGAAGCTTCGGACTTATTTTGTTATAATTTTAAGTATTTCAAAGATGAACATAAAGGAACAGTTTGACATTTTGGGAAATACTCATACTCACTTTCTAGCCAAGAGTTACATGGAGATAGGGGGAAACAGCTAGCCTGGCTCTGTCCAGGGGGGAAAACAATCTGCCAACCAGCACCTCAAAAACTCAAAACTAAACATGTTATATGTCATTTGTTTAACACATAACCAAAACCAAGTGAAGGAACAACAAGTTGCTGTTATGCGGAGGGTTATGTGTGGGACTACTTCTTAGCCCGGAAGCACTGACTTCCTCGTTTTTAATCTAAATCTTGGAAAAAGAGCGAAGAAGCTAATTACCCAAAATGTTGAACAATTCCTTTAAGCTATAACAGTATTGGTGCGTAAAGTATAGATATAAGTTGTTGTTGTTTTCTGCATTGTTCAGTATGAACCGAGTTGTAATCACAGGTGTCTCTGCCCAATCTACTGTATATTCACTCAGTTTCTGTCTGTCTGTCTTTGTCTCTTACACTGACTGAGTGAAGGCACGCGAGTCGAGAAGGTCCACTGACGAGAGGAGAGCCAGGTCATCTAAATCTCCTCTCAAGTCTATCTCCATCCCGCTCGGCCCCTCCCCCCTCCCTTTCTCCTTGCGAATTTCAAACTTAAGATGGGAGAAGCGTTAAGGCGTCTATCCAATACTGCAGGGTCAGAGTTTTTTCGCTGAGCGGCATTCGGTATTCACCCGGACTTTGATAGATTTCCACTGAGGCAGCTGAGCCCGGCCAACGGCGCTGACAGGCAGCGAGAGCGAGGGAGACAGAGAAGAGAGCAGCAGATAGATAGATGGCACTTCACATCTGCTAAAGGTTCAACAGAGTCAAGGGTCCCCTCCTAAATCTAGTTGAGGAGAAACATCTTTCAGGCCTCAGGGACCACCCCGCACACCTCCTCCTCTTTTCACCGAGAACAAACGGGGCAAGCAGGGTGGAGGTTTGAGAGAACATTTGTCACATGGAGATATTTGGCCGCTGCTCTTCTTATTGCAAGAGAATAAAAAAAAGTCAAGTTTTTTTTCACTCTTTATCGCCAACTGGCACCGACTGCATCGCTCTCTTTATGTCTGTCTCTCTGTCTTTCTCTCTCAGCCTGTCTTCTTTTCTCTTTGAATTATGAGTCTGTTTGTTATACAATTAGCCTGCTGGGATAGGCTTCATAAATAAAACTGAGGGAGCAGATCAGTGAATCGCTCTCCCCTTTTCTCTATTGGTCTCTGTCCATCTGCGTGAGTGCGTGTGTGTGTGTGTGTGTGTGTGAGCGAACATGTTGTGTGTCTGTTGCATATGTGACTGAATAGGGGGAGTGAGGCCATGTTGTAAAAATGTCTCCACCAAGTCTGTTGTCCCCCTCTCACCCCACTTTTCTCACACAAGCGCGCACATTTAGTAGCCTTCACTATCACAACAGTCAAACATTACACGTCATCCACGCCACATGTATGTTGGGGAGAGGTGTGAACAGCTTGCACATTCGTTACTGTAAAGTTCAGACCAGATTTGTAAGTGATAGGAAGACATTTTTGTCCAGATGGCTGTTGTTATGTCAGCACACCTCACACTGAGACCTGTGAGCTTCTACTGATACTGCACGACTTATAAAAAACTGTTTACATCTTGGATTTATTTAAAGATACAGTATAAACTGATCAAGGTTATTAAAGTTTCACGACATAACAGTATATCCGCACTCAGTAATATAATGTGAACGCCGTTATTGGGGATTACTTTTCAAAAGAAGTGGAAAATACAGACTCCCGAGCAAGATGCCTTCCAGTTCTTCTACTAAAAATTTAATGATTGTTCCTGCAATCTCCTACAACCGGCACAGATGAATATTTTACAGGAATAGTTTGGCATCTTGGGAAACAAGCCTATTTGCTTTCTTGCAAGAGAGTTAGATGAGACGATCGATACCATTCTCATGACTGTCTGTTAAAGATGAGACTACAGCTAGTGTTGCTGAGCACAAAGACTGGACACAGGGGCTAACAGCTAGCTCGTCCACCTCCCATCATCTCTAAAGCTCTCTCATAAACACGTTACATCTTTTTTGTGTTCAATCAATACAGAAACACAGTGTAAAAATTACAAATTATGGTTTTGTGAAGTGTGTCGGACTCTTGACCGAGTGCAATAACTCCCGGGAGTCTTGTCTTCACTGTAAGGTTGCCAGGCAACATGTGCAGCATCAATAAGACAGAATAGGTTTATTAATGAGCTTCAGAGATGCTGGTCAGTGAACTGTTTCCAGTCTCTGTGCTAAGGAATCTATCTCCCGGTTCCATATTCATACTGAACGGACAGATGTGGTATCAATCTTATCATCTAAGTCTTAGCAGTAAAGCAAAATGGATTTCCTAACATCTTGAATTGATCTAGAGGCACAAGATAACTGATAATGAATTACTTTTTATGGTGGATACTAATACGATAACGAATAATTCAACATTTTGTATTTTAAAACCTGAGGGTAAGAAAGGCAGAGGTGGATGATTTAACAGTCCATAGCTCTAATAAGTTAAAACTTGTAGACTATTTTCCCTCCTCTCTGAATCCCTGTGGAACTGTATTGTAAACTGCAATCGTGTTGCAATTTATCGTCTATAATTTCATTATTGGCTGAAAACCGCAGTGTTTCCCACACATATAGTTTGCTTGGGCAGGCCGCCCACGTATATTTTGCGATTTTTATTTGGCTGTAGATGTTGAGATTTTGCCGTTACGCAACCAAAAATCGAAATACTGATTCCCTTTAAAAATGTTTGACTATTAAAAGCAGAAAAACGTAAAAATATGTAGCTAATTTTAACCATTAAAAAAGGGGGATTGTTTTCATTGTAATCTGAAACATAGTCTTGTACTGCCAACTTATTTCAAACCCATAAGAGACTTCTGATACAACTCATTATAATTCTGCAAACATTCACAGACATTAATTAGTTGAGGCGCTGTGGATCATAATGCACTCTCCCCTTTAAGATCGCGACAACTCCAAACAAAATCCTTAAAAATAATTACAACAACCCACAGAACAATCAAACAGGTGTTAATTACTACACACAAACCAAATATCTCTTGTCGCGTTCCATCATTAGCGAATATGATGGAAAACAGTGAAGTGAATTAGTGTTAACAAGAGCACTGGTGATTGTTACTCACAGAGACATGGGACTCAGAAGTGGCAACACAAGGGGAACACAGAGCTTACAGTGTGAGTCCAATACAGATGAGTCAGACTGCCACAAAAGCAAAACAACAACTAATTAAGATACAGTATCTCTGTTGCACCCCGCATCACTTACCTTTACACGTGCCACTCTTCTCTTGATATCCTGGGCTACACAGACATCCACCAATAGGAACCAACCACTCTCCATCGGCACCGCAGTACATTTTAGGCTCCTCTCTCTCTTCTGATTGGTTGACACAAGAGCCCCTGACCTCCACTAAGGAAGACGTATCAGCTCCGGTGACAGTGTCGGGAAAAGTTGCCAGGTTGCGGACGGTGAGCGGGCAGGTTTTGTAGAAAACTCTGACGGAAACCAAAGCGATGCAGGCGCCGACGTCCTGGAAAGCCAGGTAGAAACCTTTCCGGGTCGTGACTTTTACATCTCGCACCTCGGTGTTCAGTTTCATGATGCGGTCGCCTACGTCCACCTGGATGGAAAGACAAATAAGCTACATTAAAGAAAATGTGCAGTTGACTGTGTCAGCCCTTAATAATTCAATTTGCCTGTTCAACTTAAAGTGGGAGTTGCTACTGAACCATGGCTGATCTTCACATTTTCAGCACTTGGCTCTCACCCAGATCGACTTCTATTGATTGCAAAGGTAAAATAAGCTGTAATGCCTACAATGCTAAAATCACAAGTAATTTTCGTAAAGACTAAGCAGAAGCACGCTGCCAACATTCCTGGGACGGCAGAATGGACATCTGAGATAAAAGTGCTTGTAAAAAAAAACAAAAAGGGAAAAATCACAGCTAAGTGCCGCAGGGGGTTTTATTTTCAAGACAAGAGCGAATTAAAGGGAGCGGAGGAGGAAGGATAAAGAACTCAAAGCCTGACTCAGTTGTTTAGTGTTACCTGGGTGAAGCTCTCGTCTGCTGCCACAGTGTCCACCTTAATGAAGCTGCTCTCTTTGATGTAGCTCTCTCTGTCTTCGTTTGATTCGTGGTAGTACAGATTGAATGTCTCCTGCAAGACAAAAGGGATGGGGGAAAAAAAAAAAAGTCAGACTGAGGCGTCTATTTATCATCATCGGCGCTCATCTTTTCTCTTAATATGATAATGAGTCAAAGGGGGGTTTGTGCTTGAATAACCAGCAGCTGTAATATATAATAAAGCTCCATTAGCAGCAGTCTGTCCATTAAGTAATTACCCTCAAAGTTAACATGTTAAAGAAATTATGCCTTTGTCAAAAAATCCTTGTTGTCGTCTAATTTAAATAAAACAATGAGCATTATGTTCTGTCATGACATTATGAGGATGTTCCTTGTACCTTGCAGGTGCCGGTGACCCCTGGCAGGCTGTTACAGTCTCTCAGGGTGAACTTGACTTCAACGTAGACCCGCTGAGCGCCGGACCGAGGGATCCAGTCTGTCCTCAGCCAGTTGTTTTGATTGGGTTCTAAGACGTTGCACACCTGGTATGTTCTGATGGGGATGTTCTTCTCATCCATAATACTCACCTCCTCCCACTGCGAACAAACACACAACTGCATTACACACTTGTGAGGGCGTCCAATGATGACACTTTTTACACAATTTTAGCTTCTTAACAAACTCTGCATATTTAATGGTCCAGTGTGAAGGATTTAATTGGATCTCTTGGGATAAATGGAATATAATACAAGTGTATAATCTTAAAGGGGCTCTATGTGACAATTACATGTATTGATCACTTTTTTCTTGGCCATATGTGAGCGGATTATAACGTGACAAGAAAAATGAGACCTTCCCCGTCTCTCTCTGTTGTCCACACAAGTCTGTGGATGATTTGTTTTTTAAAGTTGTTTAATGCAGCTGGACTGTGAGTTTTTTTTTTATGAAGGACTTGGGTCAGATTTTCCGTGATTATAGTCCAAATTATGTGACTTTATGCACATCCTCGAGTTCCTTATCTCTTCTAACAGGGAGTGACAGTAGCTAACGTTAGTTGGAACGGAGTCCGCAAATATAAACTAACAACCAGCTTCGAACTCAACGCAGAAGCTCCACAGAGCCCCTTTAAACTAAGGATCTTTGTCTGTTCGTTACCTACTGAGGGAGCAAGTCCACCATTTTTCTACAGTAGCCCAGAGCGGACAAAGCAAACACTGGCTCTATGCCAACAGTATCTAAATCAATTTGTAGAAAAAGTCGCCCCATTATGATTATCATTAATCAGTGACCATTATTAACTTTTTGTTCACTAAATTGTCGGGAGGTAAAGCAGAAGAGAGCAGGTCAAAACTTTTTCTAATACAGCAAACTTTGAAATCTTAAAGTCGCTGCCAAGTAGCAGTGTTTTTAAGCGATGTCAGTAAAAATGAACCTGAGAGACAAACAAATACACACAGATGTTGTGAAAAGGAAAATGTGAACGTGGAGGCGTCTTGTATATAAAGGTTGTTGACTCTCAAGTTTCAGATCTCAAGAGTTTCTGATGAGTACTTAAACGCACCAACACTCAAGGGTTTAAAAACAGTCCCTGTTGGCAGCTGCAAGCGATAATGTAATCCAAAACTTTTTGTGTGATGATGATACAGGAAGGTTGAAGTCTCTGAAAGTTGCTCACTTTACTGGCATGGACTCAAACCGATGGCATAACATAAAGTTTAACTCTAAACTTTAGTAAACTCCAATCTTTAGGCCTCGTAGACACAAGCTTCAGCACAGACGCCGCAGAATGTGCTCACCGTGGAGAATTATCTAGATCTTCTATCCACTTGAGGAAATCTTTGCACTCATAAATACAGAAAAATCAAGATCAAATACATTTCAGATGCTTGGGCGCCTCTCCTCTAATTCACGCCTGTCGTTTGAAAGCCACAACGGCAAACATTCATTCTTGCATCAATATTCTGCCGTGGACAGTGGTTCAGATTTGTTGCGACTCCAAGGTTTTTACAGGCGCATTTCCATACAAGCGGAGCGGGCTCAACCTTCACTGCACCATCCATCTCAATAGAGCCGACTATTTGCCTTGTACTGTGACCCCTTCAAATGACCGCTGAGCCTCCCAACTCCAAATTGGCTTTTTATTGCCACTGAATAATAATCTGCTCTGGTGAGAGCCGTATACACACTAAATGCAGCGTGTCGAAAGAGAGAAAAAGAAAGGGAGAGACAGAGAGTGTGTGTGTGTGTTTGGGGTGGAGGGGGGTCTGTGTGTGTCTAATTGAGCCTGATCGATATGTCATCAGAGCTGATCTTATTGGCTGATGCTGGCTTATCACAGATGTATTGATGAATGGTTACTGGTGTATATGTTGGCAAATGTGGGAAAAAGAAACTGCAGTGAACTCAATATGACATTGGCTTCATTTTCATGTACGTTTGATCTAAACTTTTCCTAATTTCTCTTAATTTTTATGTTTGTTATATTGATTTGACTATTTTAAATGTTTTGGCAGTAAAGATTTTTTTTTTTCTTAATTATTATTCGCAAATATCAACAGCGGTATCGGCCTTAAAAATCCATCATCGATCCGACTCTCCTTTATGTTCATGTATGTGAGTAGAAGAGCTTGTACGCATGAGCGGAGCGCATGAGCACATGGTCACGTCTTTGTGTGTGTGTTTGTGTGTTGTTGCATGTTACATACGTGTGTGTCTTTGCAGGATGTGTAAAAAAAAACAACAACAAAAAAGGCTGTCATGGAGTATGATGCCTGCTTGTCTGGTCTCTTTTAGAGTCTTTGTCAGCATACAGAAATCACAGCTGTCAGAGGGAAAAAAAAGCTTTACACTTGCCCCAACCATACAGAGATGGTGCTTTTTGTGTGTGTGTGTGTGTGTGTGTGTGTGTGTGTGTAGCTGATGCGGAAGGTGGGGGGGGGGGTGTCTGTAATCAAAAGCTCAGTGCGTGCAGACCAGGACCCCGTCAATCAGGGCAGCATGTGAGAGAATGAGAGCATGGTGACTAAAGAAATAAGAGTCAAGTTCACCAATAACTCTTAAACCAACAAAGAAGAGGGAGAAAGAGACTGAGCAGGAGGGAGAAAGAGAGAGAGAGAGAGAGAGAGAGGAAGAGGAAGGGCACATAGATGGCAGATCGCGATGTACCAGCAACAAAAAGTACAAAAAGATGATATAAAATAGATATTTCAAGGATTCATTCTGGCAACTGCATGGCAGTAAGAATCCCTTAAAAATGACACCCACCACCAAGCTGGTTTATGCCTTCCCGTGTGCCAAACACGGCGCCAGCAATCTCATATTAGCACTTCTTAGGCATCGGCGAAACAACAGCACATTTCAAAAATCTGTGGGATGATTTCTTTACAGTTTCCAGACCGAGAGTGAGCAAGCGTGTGTGTTTAAGTGAGAGGTACTGTGGAGTGTGTGTGTTTTCGAAAGAGAGAGAGAGAGAGAACAGGTTGTAAACAGTGTGTCTGTAAAGAGGAAGATGAGGAAGAAGAAGAAGAAGAAGAAGAAGAAGAAGAAGAAGAAGAGCTCCCACTCACCCCTCCCTCTGAAGGACTGGCTGCCCATTTCAGCTCTCCTGGCACTGTCCTGGTATCCAGCAGGGTCACTAAAAT
The DNA here is from genome assembly GCF_040436345.1 of Pagrus major. NCBI lineage: Eukaryota > Metazoa > Chordata > Actinopteri > Spariformes > Sparidae > Pagrus > Pagrus major. The sequence goes on from NC_133235.1 coordinate 26,496,882, forward strand.
GCACACATAAACACACACACACACGCAGGTGGTTTTAAGGGCAAACAGCCTACAGTGCCTCAGTGATATAAATCATCTTGCAGAGAGAAATGAGTTACATTTTTCCTACTTGGAAGACTTAACAGCACAAATTCACCACTAAATAAATGCCTACTGAGCTTGGGATGAATATGGAATCAGGAGGATGTTTATCTCACATGATCTGCTGCAGTACAAGACTACTGTTATTAATCATTACTTGAATAATATCACATCTAATAGAGAGTTTATACAAAAACCTAAATTCTAGCATTGATTTAATGGCATTAAACCTTATGTATGCGTACAAAAACAACAGAAAAAGTATGAGTCTGCAGGTTTAACTTAAAATAAAAAGGCAAGTCTGTTTGCTCGACACATCATGAGGAAATATCCAAGAATTTCAAGATTTCCGTGACAGCACTGGAGAGGTAGCACATGCAGGTGAACTCCTCTGAGGGTGGCGGATGCACAACTCCACCAGAAATACCAACTGTGAAATTTCCCCCCTCAAAAAAATCCAACTTTTCTGTCAGTTTCATGCACATTCGCCCTGCTCTCTTAAACCATCCTAGGACGCGCACGGAGCGCACGGAGCGGTGTCTCCCAGCCGCGCCGGAGCGGAAAAAAAAAAGGAAAAAAAACCTTGAACGCGTCTCGCAGCTCGGACGATTCAACCCTCCGCACTCACCTTCGTTTGGAGGATAAATCCTGGTCCTGGAACTTGAGACGAGCGTTATTATCCAGACGAACGTGGAAAATATTCGCCTCAAATTTGCAGCCATGTGTGCCGCGTGAAAGCGTGTGTGCTCCCCGTTGGCTCTGCGCGCTGGCTGAAGCCGCTCCATCCCGGTGGGAAAAGTGTGTGTGAATGAACCCAAGTGTGAAAGCGAGTTGGATGCAGCAGCGGATGCTGGGGCGGTCTCTCACACTCAGATGCTTCCCTTAATGGTAATTCAAATGACATGAGCCAAATGACATGACAGTACTGTGGTCCGTACCGAGCGTCAGCGTTTCATCTCCACGGTGTTTATCCCGAAAAGAAAAGTGAAAAGCACGACACTGACGTGGATTTAGGAACAGTGGATGTAATTTGGTAGATGTATCTGTAGGCTCAAGGGATTAAAACACGGGACGCGGATAAGTAACAGCACTCACTGACTGCAATAACTTCAAATGAATAAAACAATGGTGACGTTTCTGCTTTTTTTTTGAGTCCAGAACCTCACTGAGAAACCATAATCCAAATAAATAATAGAAGATAAAGTTAACACACGCACAACTCCTCCAGATAGCCGCTGCTGCACGTCAGAGGTGACATTTAACAGTGATAACCCTGAAGGCTGCCAGCAGGCATGGGGGGTCATTAAACGTCACATCATCAATGGCCACAGCCTGTCACATGAATACCAAAACATGAACGTGTCACAATTTTCCTGATAACTGGGCTGAACTGCTCGAATTTGTTTGGTATCTGAGGTTTGTTGGAGGCTCTTTGTCCTGAGGAGCACAACACCGAAGAGTGTGACTACAGCGCCACCTGTTGATGGATGCTGGAGGAAGGAGGAGAAACCCAATGAGTGCTCAGGGATCTTTGTAAAAGAGGCTGTTGGATATTTTAAGGATGATAAGATGAGCATAAGGAGCTTCAATCACTCCCCCGCCATCTGTCCGCGACACTTTTATAATTTTTCATCGATAAGCTGGATGCAATAAAGAAATTGGGAACAGATTTATTCTTTATTAGTGAGGCGGTTGTACAGAAAAAGGCCTCGTGCAGAAGCGTGTTGGAGCAAACAAAGAGCAGGCTCATGACCCGTCCTCCTACACTCCCCCGTCTCTCAAAGACTCTGTGAACAATCACTCTCGATGGAGGCGCAGCTTGAAGACATAAATACTTTCATTTACATTGATCCGGAGGGGTTTTCCCTGATATGTTGTACATTTATTGCACAAAAGGTGAAACAGAGATGTGCTCCACTTTCTTGAGTGCTTATTTACCATGAACAAGGATGAGGTCTCATAACCTTTGTTGAAAAATCGACCAACACGGTGCACCGCATAGCAAGTGTTTGGCTGATTTCAAGGCTTTAAATAGGGAACTGTATGTGCTTGCGCCTGCATTTGCATGTATGTGCTCATGTCAGCCTCCACTCTCGGCCGGTCTCCATCTCGCTTTGTGTCTTCACAGTTGCTACGTCGAAACCATCTCGATCCCCTGTAAGGCATCATAATGGGCCCAGGAAGAGCATCTGGCGCTTTGAGACGCCAAAAAACGATCTCCCCGCTTCGACCTGCCACTCTTCCCCCATCCACCATAATACCGTTTTCACGTTTCATTCTCCCACAGCGCCACGACAGACTGCGCAATCACAAAGACCCAATTAGCCGAGATGGGATCACGATTTCGCCCGGGGACCGGCGGGCCAATCGCGTCGGGCGGCGTACGGCGAGGGCCTATAGGGCAGCGGCGCAGGTGGGTGGGACATGGCTGTGGGGCGGAGGTGACACGGTGACACGGATGGAGAACGCTCCGTTGTTTCTGGTCATTTGTGTCACAGAAGTTTTGATTGATGACCGTCGGGATGTTTTTCCCACTCTCCCCTGAGAGTCCCAGCTCTCCGGAGGGGGGTTTCCACAACGGGCCCCCAGCTTCAAACCCTACTTTAAGTTTGGCCCACAGCCCTACACAACACAAACACACATCTACACACACAGAAACACACACACACACTTACTTTTTGTTCCCTTTGGGGCCCCAGATGGCCGCTGCCCACACATCTGTATTGTAAAGCACCAAAAATAGGCCCTGGGTCTGTTTTTATTTGTATGTGCGCACACGTGAACCTGCCTTCATTACACATACAGCATCTCCAAGTGTCTAATAACGGGGAAGAAAATGGAACGGACGGGAAGAAATGAAGCAAAGTACATACGAAGTAGCCAAATGTAAATGCCTGCATGTGTGCGGGAGTGCAAAGAGAAAAGCCCGAGGGACGGTAGGTGCGTGGGCGGCTGAGAGAGATGAACAAAAGAAGCAGAGAAGAGAGATGAGGAGCAGCGCACTGCCAGTGAGGATTTGATTGGGTGGGTGGGTGGCGGTGGTGAAATGGGGGGGGGGTGGTTGGCGGTGTTGGGTGTTGAAAAAGGATCTTCCCTCAAAGCCTGGCTAAGATATTCCTGGAGCGAGTTAGGGTTTCATTTGGCTGGCAGTCCTACACAGAGTGCTTATATCGCACTGGGAGCTAAAACCATTTAATATTCATGTGACGAGGCTGATATTCTCCGGGTTATACGACAGATAATAGTCAGATTTTCTAAATCTGTACCGTGTGAGTGTGAGTGTGTTTCGTTTAGCTCCACGGGTCGACAAAGCGTCATTAGCATGTCCAAGGCGTTTTCGTTAGTACCCGGTTCTCTTCATAACAGCTGCTAGTCTGACGAATTACTACAACTCATGTGTGCCTGCGTGTGGATGTTCGTGTGTTTATGCGTTCAGTATAAACAAAGGAAGAAGCGAACAGAAGGTTTCATCAAAAACACCAAAACACCAAAAGTGTGTGTGTGTCCGTGTGTGTGTGTGTGTGTGTGTGTTTGTGCATCATGTGCTCACTTTGATGATTGAGGAAATCTCCATCAGCATCTTGCTTTCAGAGCGTATATGTGTGTGTGTGTGTGTGTGTGTTTGTGTGGTGTGTTTGTGTGCGATTGCATAAACACGGTGTCAGAGTGATGAGATGTTCTCTCCATCCATCTGTTCTGCTGGCATTTACATCGTCAGAGGGCGACAATAGAGGAGAGATAGGAAGAGACGGAGAGGGACGAGGAACAGAGATAAACAGTTGATTAAAGAGATTCTGCGATAACGTTTTCTGTCAGTCAAAAGTGCAGTAAGTCTCTCTCAGGTCACCTGTGGAGGCTCCGTCCTGATTTGATCTATCAACATGTCTGCGGGTTCCTGAGTATCTGTGAGAGGATGTGTGAGAGTGAGGCTGCAGCGTGTCTTCCTGTGGATGTGGTTAGTGTGTCTTTCGTGGACTCGCTCGGTTGTGTGTCTGAGAGACAGAGAGAACTCTCATTGTTCTGTTCCTCCTTATCTGCCGTCTCGGCGGAGAGCCCGTGCTGTTTCCCCCCTCAGCGATGTGACCCGGCTGTGATACCACACGCCCTCGTCTCTGCAGATAACAGACCACCCTAAAAATACTCCTCTTTTCTACCACTCCGGCGCTCTTCCCCTCTGTTCTCCTCACCTCCTCTGGCTCACTGTATCCTCGGGAGTCTCTGTAGCCAGGACTAAGCTCTGCCAGACTGAAATGCCTCGGGGCGCTTCCTAATGTCACAGAGGTCCTTTAATTCTATATTTTCCCCTCTTTTCTTCTTCCACTGCTCGTTTCTCTCCGAGGCCGTGGATGTTACGGTGTCGGCCTGAACGGCAGAAGTGCAACTCAGACTGTTACATCACAAGTTTTCTTATAATTTTTCCACAATAATTCCTCATCCCCCCCGCAGCTACTTCAGTCACCCACACTCTGGACACACAGGGCAGATGGGATGTAGGAGGAGACGGTGAGGACAGAATCTGCCCGGCTCACATAATTATACATCAAGTAATTTAGCATAACTCCCCAATAAAATATTGAAGAGTGCATTGTTTTCCATGCCTCACGGGTTTGACAGTCTGGAACAATGCTAATTATGATAAACTAGGCTTTTTCTTTTTTTTTTTTGAAGATCACGCCACAGCCAAGTGCTCTGAGAGCTTTTTCCTCTCTCTGCTGCCTCCCTCGCTGCCTAAACTCTCCTCTGTTGTGCAGAGCTTTTAAGGATACTGACAATGACCCTTTCTGTAGTTTTGAGGAAGTTTCTTGCTAATTTGAACCACTTTTATTCCGAGCTCCTTTGCCACATTTGACATTTGGGGTTAGAAAGCTGTCGTTTTTTGTTCTTTGTGTGTGTGCGGTTGTGTGTGTGTGTTTGTGCACGCATCCTCGCCTTTCTTTTGGCCCAAACCCACGCAGGTGACCAGAGGGGGTCTTGTGTGGGTGGACATCTCAATGGTGACCCCCTCTCTATACCCTCACCCTCCTCTCCCCTCCCCTCCCCTCTTTTTTCTTGCCCTCCGTCCACCAGTATGAGTCTAAAAAGAGGGAGGAGAGGGGGGCCCAGGAGGAGAAAAAGTCTGCTTCACACTCACCCTCGAGCAAACACACTGACCAAAACGTTGCAATCTTCAAAATAACAGCATAATAAGGAAATGTGATTAAAATGCATGTTTGTCTTTGATCATGAAGCAGCAGCTTCAGTAAAGATCAGAGACAAAGCCGGAGAGGCTGTAAGGAGTTTCTTGTGAAGTAATGCTCAGACAATTAGCTGATTAATCACTAAACAGAACATTAAACTATGACTTTTTTAATTAGGGATTCGCACAAATGTTTATATTAACAATAGGTCAAATGACAGTGGTGTGAAAGGAGTCGCTCGTAGTGGCGAACCAACAGAGAATCATCACCGACTCCGTGTTTCCCCTCAGCTCTGGGGAGCGTTTTAGGAGGAATGCTAATGAGGCTTCGTGCCTGCTAGATGTGTAATAGGCAAGTGCTTGCTAACGCATTACCCAATCCAGTTGATAAGGTGATAATTTGTCAATGTTGTGTTTACAGCTTGTTAGACTGCCCAAAGTGGCCAAAAAAGAAAAAAAAAAATCAATTGCTAAGTCATTGTCTGGCTTCTCAGAGCTGAGGATTTGATGCTTTTCTCTTTTTTTCAAAGCATTGTCGACTAAATATCTCCACATAATCAACCAGATCTGCCTCTTTGGTAACTTGTGAAATTGTATTTTTTTAGGTATTCATTATTGTCGGACATTTTTTGGAATTAATGATTTAGGGATGCAACTAATGACTATTTTCACCATTAATCTGCCAATTATTTTCTGAGATGACATTTTCAAATTGCTTGTTTGGACCAACAGTCCAAGAATGATTTATTTAACAGTGACCTTAAACAAAGAAAAGCAGCAAGTCTTCACATTTAAAGAGCTGGAACTGAATATTTGGCATTACGCTTCAAGATACGAACGCACCAATTGTGAAGTGCTGGGCCGATACCGATACTGATGATTAAAAGAACAATTTGTCAGATAACGATACTTGTGTTTTTTTGTTTTGTTTTGTTTTGTTTTGTAAGTCCCCTTTTGTGCCAAGGAAACAAAACATCTCCATTATAAAACAATAAATGAACTCATTCAGCCCCTTTATTACATCAAAAAGAGCACTATCTTCTTTCACATGGTGGATTTTGCACAGAAGTGGCCGGTAGAAATGTCCCTCAGGGGTTTACTTTTTACTTTTATACTCTGAGTTAATTTCAGAGCCTGCACTTTCTTTTTTTTTTTACTTGAGTAAAGAAGTTGAATCAGTACTTCTACTTTTACCAGAGTCTTTTTTTATACAAGTATCTGTACTACTAATGTGTGTACTTTCCCCACCTCTGCTGATATATCGGCGAACCCTTACATGAAAAGATTACTTAAACGATTGCAGATTATCAAAACGATTAATTGACTGATCGTTTCAGCTCTAGAATGATTTACTGTGCGACAAAAACAAACAGTGAATAAAAAGTAAGAATAACCATTTGAAGTAGCGCTGTAGCCTCACAGGAGAGTGTGTTTGTGTGTGTTTCACTGAGGAAGACAGACTGATGATAAGAGTCTGTGTTTTATGGAGGATTAGCAGGGATTAGGCTGTCAAACGGACAATTGTCCAGTTTATCCTGTTACCTTTCCCTTTATCAGCAGTCTGGCCACACAAACACATGAAACGAGGATGAATTAGAAGCCAGGAGATAAACTGCCTACTGAACATGTGAAAACTTTGTCACACGCTGTGTTTATGACGTGATTTGTCTTGAATAGGTTTCCCTCTGGGGGAGGATGTTTAGGTTTATCCCTTTTGTACTGTTATAGTTGTTGTTACTACATCAGTGCTAAAACCATCTTACTCTACAGAGGGAAGAAAAAGCCTGATTTGCTTTTCGCATATGACAAGCAACCCCCTTTTGTTGTCATGACGGACAATCGGGCTGTGTGGGACACTCACTTCACATCCATTTATCATGTCTGTGCTTGACATCCATCAGCGGCCCATAGCAACACTGCCCCCCTATGGGTGAAGGCAGCAAAAACTGCTCTTGGACATCATCAAACGTGGCATGAGTTTGTGTGATGTGCTAAATTAAGATGTGAGTGGGCCTGACTGCGCAGTGGGAGGACTGAGGAGGTTTCAAGGAGGGCGTAAGTCGGGCAAGTCATCACGAGAGCATAATGAGTCATGATCTTTGAAGCTCCCACGAAATGACAAAGCTCAAGACAGTCAAAACTAATTCAGGCTTCCTCGACCAGACAAGGAGATAACAGACAAAAACAATAGAAAAGAGAAACTACTGAGCTTAATAGACTTGAGACAAGTATTCTAACAGCACAAGAACGTATTAAAGGCACCAGGTTGTGTTTCATTATGAGCTATTCTCACAGAAAGACATACAGTCTACTCATTATAGACACAATAGTAGGAGTAAATTGTCAATTCAGCTCAAATATTTGCTGTCTAATTACTTCTAATGGGTGACTGTGTACTCAAACATTGCATTCAGTTGAAGGGAGAAAAGTTACTACGAGGTTGAGTCATTTCAGTTTATGTCTGAGGGCGCTGGAGATGACAATTCAACTAATTACTGACTTACAGTGTACACGACAATTAATCACAGCTACAGCTCATGTGGTGGAGACTCACTCCACCGGCAGCACGGCCTCCATGCTCTGACAGCGTTCATCTGCGTTCCTGAAGTGCCCTTGAGCAACACACGCTGAATCCCCCGTCAGCCATAGCGGCCCTACTCTGTTACCGACCTTCGCACGCTTGATTTGCTTGTAGAAAGGGCAACAAAAATAGACGTCTCCTTCAGGAATCAGTCACTCTGAACAGCTTGCGAGAAAAATCAGTTTAGTTTTACGTGGCAAGATGCAATCACACACTGTATGCAGTGTAACAGAAACCCCATGGCGACTGTACAGCAGCCATGAATTCATTCATGAACGTCGCTTTCGCAGTATTTAACGGTGCAGAAGGTGCCGATTTTTAGTCATTTACAGCTCGTACACGTAGTTTTTTTAGATGTTCACTACGCTATTGTGCGTTTACAACTTGAAGATGTTGCGCCTATCTAGGTCAGCTGAGCTAGATTCGGAGTTGTCAGCTTTCTGCAGACTTTAAATAGGTCATACTAACGAGGTGGGGGGGTTTTGACAAGCCTCTCAGACTCCATCAGTTCTCACCACAAAACAATCTCAAGATTGCTGATTATGTAAAACACCCCGACCCCAGCTTTAAGCTATAATGTCAAATTATGACAATGGATATTACAGTCACCTCTGTCAACACTGGAAAATCTATGAGGGCAATATTTAGTGTAACAAATTCAATGTAATTGTAATTATGCATGCATATGCACTGAGAGCTAAATATGAAGCAATTTACTGAAGCTTTGGAGAAATCTAAGCGAAGCGAAGAATGTGTGATGATTAGAATCGGCTGGGCTGTATATGAAGAGCTTCACAGCATGATTAACCCAGAAAGCATAAATATAGATGAGAGTCCAAGGAGACAATATGAACGTGATGCATCAGTTCCACAGTGATACTCAAACAAACCCACATAAAGATATGTAGGTGTTGGCACAGAGGAGGGTTAATTTCAAAGTGCAAACGTCTGCAACTACTGGCTGCCATGATGCAATATTGGGCTTCCTGTCCTCAATTTACGAGCCACAGGTTATAAAAAACATGAGTCGAACCAAAGGTATATATATGTGCAGAGGGGATGTATAAAGAAAGTTCGCCGCTGAATCTTCGCGCTGTCAACATGACTCCCAGAGGTGTGATGAGTGTGGCCGTTCTCGTCTGCTTCATACTGGGTCTGCTCAGTCCAGCTTCAACTGCCCGTAAGTGTATTTCATCACATCTGACTGCTCGTTAATAACATCATTATACATTAGATACTACATGAGGATAAGTTAATTCATTTTGTGTGTTTGTGTGAGCACACGGCAGGTTCCACCAATGGCAGAGCCTGTTGTACGACATACAATAGGAAGCCAATACCCTTCCAGCGCATCAAAGGCTACAGAGAACAAACCACCATAGAAAACTGCCGCATCAACGCGATCATGTAAGACTCTCTCCAACTTCAACCCTGCCAGCCCCAATCACACTGTGATATCTGAATCACTGTCAGAGCACGTAAAACCTTTATGAGAGGGTTCATGAAGGGTTCAAGAAGTGATTCCATTAATTTAATTTATTCCAAAATTCAAAAGTCACCGCATTGTTTAGTGGAAAACATGTTGTTGCTGCTGAATTTCTTGCCATAATTAACAACGAGCCGTTCGATCCGGTCCACCACGACACTTTGCTGTCAAGACTTTCTGATTTTCATAACTCTAAACAGGCAGCTGATTGGTCTTCTCCACATCTCCATGAATTATGTTAATAAATTATTTGTATGCAAGCTGTCTCGTGTTTAAGATTGGCAATATCTGACTACGCAATAGAGCTTGGTATCAAACGCAGGGCTCGAGATTAACTTTACAATGTGTTCCTGAGCCCATGTAGTAATATCCTTCATACAATCACGTGTTTCACAAATGAATCACGTGTACCCAGTCATGATACTATAACCTAGTGGATCTGTTTACCTGTGGAATATTTGAAACAGGTGTTTTTTTTATTATTACACAACTTTCCCAGTCTTTTGTCGCCCCTGTCCCAACTTGATTGACATGTGTAGCTGATGAGGTAAAACATTAAATATATTGTCTTTGTATTGTTGACTATTGAGTACAAGTCAAAAAAGATAACCAAATGATCACATTTTATTGTATTTACCCCACATTTTTGTAATCAGGGTTGTACTGCTACACATCATTCACTGACCTACAATATAATATTCTCTGTGTGTGTGTGATGATAATGATAACTTTTCTTACTACTGCAGTTTCTACACGGTCAGGAAGATTCAGATATGTGCGACTCGCGAGGATGAGTGGGTGAGAAAAATCCTGGACTTACTCAGGTACGAGACTCCCACTCACTTTTTTAAATACCAACCAGTTTCGGTTTCAACATGGAGCTTAAAATCAGGCCAAGCTCTGTGTGTGAACAGGTTTGTATTTTGTTTTGGGGGCATTGTGAGTAAAAAATCCTCTCGTCTTTGTAGTTCAAAACTGAAGAAAATGTCCAAGGCCGGCCCTGCAGCAGGTGAAGCTCAGAAGAAGAAAACCGTGAACCCACCATTCAGTGATGGAAGTGGATCTTTCTTCACTACCACAGAGACCTTCCCAAACAGCACCGAGAGTTTCTATTAGTGAAAAAAACAGGCTGTGGCCTCAGAGATTTAAAACTAAATCATTTCTGAAAAAAATGCTAATTTGAGCAAATGTTTGAGAGAAATTGAACCTACTATAATCCAGTCATGTTGGGGATATTATCTCTGAGAAGGCAAGAAAATGCTAATTACTTTGACTTGCTTAAAAATATGCAGTTTTAGCCCTGATACTCCATTTAATCATGACTTAGGGGGAACTTTAGAAGAACAGCTTTGAGAAAATTGATGTAGATTATGTGCTTAGCCACTTAGCAAATGTTTATGTGAACATATTCAGTCTATGATGTTTTATTCCCTGGTAATAATCTTCTGTTTAATCAAGTTTATGTGCTTATATATGCCAATAGCATTTCTCATAAACCAATAAATGACTTACAAACTCCAATATTGTTGTCCAAGTTTTTTTTAATCAAACTACAACACTGTCTTATTTAAGAGTCATGTGATATTCGATGTAGCCACAGCAATTAACTGTTAAAATACATTTTTAACAGTGAATAAAAAGCGATTTGTCCTTGAACCATACTAACTTATCACATATTTTCATCTAACACGTAATAATAATAATCCATGTTGCACATGGATACATTTTTGTTTAAGTTAAATAAAGTGGAATAACCTGTGTTTTTGCTCTCGACCCTGTTCCTCATCATGGGATACTCGTTGGTAGTTTTGGGAAGAAATTTTAATCAGTTTATATGTGGCGGACCCTGCCACCTTTCTAGCTTCTAACAGTGTTCTGGGGACCTTATCTTCCCCTGAGAACAGCTTGTTTATTCAGTTTTGGAAAAAATAAATATTTCTAAATTTGTATTATTACCTCATTAATATTGTAAATATTGAGTTTGAATTTCTTCTCCAGAACTACATATTAACATTATTAAAATGCACATGGTCCACAATGTGTGCACACTGAGTAGACTGTGGCTCTGCATGGTGTATGTTTTAGTGGCGTGAAGTATACTTAGACAAGGATGCTGTCAACACATCTGCTGGAAGGTGTCTGAAAACTTTTCAATGAGCTGTCCTGCCCACCTCAGCTCATGCAAATGCATGACAGGACTGACAGGGAGGCAGTCTCTCGTTCTATTTCATATTAGCACCACAAGGGGTTTCGTGCTCCAGTCAGACAGGGTGACATGCTCCTCTCACCCAAACTGTCCTGAAGTGATTTCACGTCCCCACTAGATGGCAGAATCGATCTGTAAAAACTGGGCCTCTGTCAGCTACATCATGTGGTCCTGATGGACACTTGATAAGCACAGCTACCTTTGATTTCCAATAACAACAACAACACATGTGCATAGAGGACAAGAACATTTATTTTGTTTCAAGCAAACAACAGACATGAAGGACACTTTCTGTGTCCTTTATCTCCATTAAGCCTTATTTTAACTTAACACAGACAGGAAGTTATCAGCAAAATAGAAAGACAAATAAATATCGCTGCCAATAAATAATAAATATCACAGATTTACATTAGAAAGCATTTTAAAGCATTTTAAATAGTTTAAATTACTACAAGACAGTCAGCTATAGATCTTCATGGTGGTGAGGAGTGCTTTTTTAAGAGCGTGAGGTTTGAGTGGAGGGAGCAGCAGTAGAGCTCTTCTTTGCTTTGCGGGCCTGCCTGTAAAACACACAAAGAAGACATGACCGTTAGAAAAACAGTTTGTGCCGTCCCAGAGAATCTGTGATACATCATGCGTCAAACTGTCAATACTAGAGACCAAGTGATATGACAAAGGCCTACTCACTCTAGCTCCTTGATCTTTTCAAACACCCAGTCCTGTCTCCAGTGGCTGCAGATCTCTCCCTCTGTGGTCTCAAAACTGTGTGGAAAAAAAGAAAAGATCAGTCACAAACTCAAACTCAATTTTCATCAAGAACCTATATTTTCAACTATACAAATATTTTGGACAATTGCTGTGTGTTTAACAAAACAAGGAGGTGATTCTTACATGACAGCGCGGACACATGGGAGGTTCTTCCTCTGGATCCTGTAGCCCAAGATGGGAGCGGTGACGTTCACGATGCTGACCTCAGTGCAGCAACTGGCGACCTTAATATCTGTTTTACAGGGAAACAAGAATTGGCTGTTATGAGCATACGTCTTTTTCGTTTCTTACATCAAATCTAAATAAACAGAATTAACCTTTTCAAATGTGCATGGCAAGCTACAAGTTCCTATGTTGCGGGATCTTACCAGTAGCCGTTGCGGCCATTGCGAGAACCCCGACGAGGAGAGCCAGGCATGCCAGTCTTCTGATGCACAGCTGCATGGTTACTGCGTGAGATGTTCCAGAGGGTCTTTGCAGAAGATGATTGTTTGATCTGGCAGATGGAGACGAATGATCTCTTCTGACCAGACCTCTTGATTTTATACAAATAAAAGAGGAACCGAGAAAAACTGACCGGATGAATCGTCTCCGGGCTTTCTAACGAGTGTGTGTGTGTGTATCGGGGAGGGGTGAAGGACGCAGTTGGGCGAGACTGCAATCTTCCATTTCCTTTTTTTGTGATTTCATCATTACATTGACTGAGCTGACTAAGACATTTACAGAGGGTGCATCATAAGGATTCACTTTTATAACTTTTTCAATCAGTTAGTAACAAGTGACGAACAGTTAAATACATTAATTCACAAACAGCAAACTAATAAATCCGCCTTCACCAAATAATATAAAAGATTTTCAGCAGGTTTATTCTATGTTTACTATTCTTAAATTCTTAAAAAGTCTCTAAATAATGCAAAAAGTTTTTACATTTTAAATCACAAATAAATCATTAAGTACATGAGGCATGACACATAAACATCCACTGAAGCTTCTGTTCAACTGAAGAAAAACCTCAGATTTGTGTGGACTCAGTTCAATACACCGTCTGAGGTACGACTGGCACTAGTTTGATCACATCATCTTGTTCTTCTGCAAGGGTTTTAACGGCACCTGACTGGAAAATAGAGCACCAGCTGTTTAACTTAACAAACTAAGCTCAACTTATAATATCAACAAACAGCTCGGGGACGCACTACTGTTTTCTGCTCTCTGGTGGGGGGCCTTTTAAATCACAGTGTTATGATGTAAGGGCTCAGAAGTCAATGACTGGCGGCCATAGGCGATTGAAGATGCCATCGTCTATCGGCCCCACCCCAGCAGCCGGAGCCAGGGATCGAAACACTGACCCTCTGATTACCGGACGACCGACTCCACATCCTTAGCCACAGCCACCACAAGCGTTAGGCCTGTGGTAGACTGGCATTTTGGTATAAATCCTGCTGATTTCAGCAATAATGTAATAGCAGCATCATGTGCCTGTCACTCTACCCAATGTGTCATCTTTCTCCTTTCATCCCTCCTCTTTCTCTGGTGCTCGCTCTAAACGGTCACTGCAGGGCCAAGAAAAGGGGAAGGAAAGAGATTCTGAGGGTTTCCACCGCAAATTTCCAAGCATCCTCCATCCAAATTTGGTCATATGTCCTTGCATGCTCCTTCACTGCAGTTACAAGTCTCAACTTGTTGAGGGGACCTTTGTGATTCAGACAATTCAGAAAATATAAGAAATCGAAAATTACTTTGCAGGTAGAAATGTATGTCTTGATATACTGAATATCTGATTTAATACAAACTGCATGGGGAGGTTGTTTCTTTCTTAACCTCAGTTTACTTTAACTTACTTACTTTAGCTTTTAAAAAAAGTTATCTAGTTATGTCCCACAGGACATGAGTTGGTTCAAAAAGCAAATTAATTTGCTCTGTCAGGCTTTAACTTGCTTTAAATAATCATTCATCCATTTTGAATGTTTTATATTAATGCAAAAATATTCTAAATATACTGTATATATATCAATATTTTATTTTATTTTAAACTAATAGTCTTAAAGCATCAGTAAGTCATCTCTGACTGTTGTAGATTTTTTTTCATGACCAGTAGGAGTTGCATTACTGGAACTCATCTCCACCTACAAGTTTCTTGCACAATATTCACCTCCACATTTGATTAAAAGGGTAAGACTATAATGGTATGTAGCCAAACGGTATATAGTTAACTAGCCAGGGTTAACAGAACCACTCCTGATCATTTCTGTGTTTTCAATGAATGATATAAAACCTGTTTTCAAAAGTTAATGCACAGTAATAAATGACAGCCAAAGGCTAAGAACCTGTGGATTGAATTAGCTCATTTCCCACCCTCAAGTCTTATTGCAATACATCAAAAAACAGGCCCTCCAAAAAGCAGAACTTGTGATCTTTTCTTAATATGCTCTGCTGATGCAAAAATAACATTTCATAAGAAAAACCATGCAGGAGTTCATTTCAGAGAAGCTTGCAAGGGTGAAAAGGCTTGTCTGCTATGTCAAAGGGTAAGATCTGCTGATGACTAAAAAAAAAAAAAAAAGGAGGAAAATCACTGCATGGTTTAGTCCAAAGGGACTAATAATTTAGATTTTGAGCAAGTTAGAATAAAGGCGAGTACGTTAGTTATGTTTAGACATCGTTTAATCTGCTGAAAAGTAGTCTTCATCCATAAATCTCAGCACCTGGTGAGGAAATCTTATTACCACCAATCAACAATCCTTCAAATCCTACAAACAAGAAGGCTTCAGAATATTGATTTGACCTCTCCTCTGCAGTTCTTCACCTTCCTCACCTGTGTAGTCTCGGTTTATTTCTCACCAATCTGCCATTTCAAAAGTTGCACTTACAAAAGTTGATTCTTTTAATCAGTCGTGACAGTTTCGGGCTGGTAACGTTTTCAGTTTTTGAGTCTGTTTGTGCCATTTTGAGTATTTTGTCAGGAGTTTATATGTCCGTCTGTCTGTGGACAGATTGTTTTAGCGCCAGTGTCAAAACTTTTGCAAGATACAGCCCCAAAACTTTACAAGTTTGCAGTTGAGCAAGTATAAGAGATGGGTGCCGTCTGAGAAAAAGTTGCACATAGAAATAATTTGCACTGATGCATCTCAAAACATACAGCTTTATACAGTAGACTGTTGGCAGTGTCAGCTGATATCGGGCATTTACTGGATTTGGTGTTCTTGATTAAAATTCCTTGTCAATGAGAAGCAGAAGTGATCCTCAAAATGAGGAAGGAAGCATGAACAGTGTGATTAGCTTCACTAAAATGATGATAAAATTGCACAACAGGGTATGCACACCACTGCGTGGTGAATGAAAAAGAAAGTTCTCCTTTTTAAGGGACCTCATTCACAAATTGTTATCTTGCCTCAAGGCTTTTAATGTAACAGATTAAGTCAGATTAGTACTGTAATGTCTGTCAATGTGTAAAGATCAGATTCAACAATACTGGCAGCTTGCTGTGCCGGGTCACGACTTCTCTCACGTCATTATCTTTATGGGCTCCAGCCGAGTGCCAAATGATAAAACAATACAGTACAACACTTGGTAGAACAATCTTAAAGTGAATCATCGGCCTGCAGACCTCAGCACTCTGCGGCACAACTGAAGCATATATCAGTAAGTCATAACAAGTCATCGCAGAGGGACAGGACAGAGTCAACTAAACATAATGGATCCATTAAAAATACCACTCACGTTGTTATTTCAAACTCAACAGAGCAGCTCCATCAGTCTTTATCGAGTGTAAGATAACTTCTTCAAAGACATGGTGGCTGCAGGAGAGTTGAATTCCTCATTTTAGTTTTGTGTTCATCTTATTTTGCTGCAGAAGTAGCTCTCTTTACTGATAATCCACCTGAGTTATTAATATTATACTATATTAGTCATTTCTATCCCTTTGTCTCATTTGAATTAGAAATAGAGACTCATTCACAAAAGTGAAAGTGAGCCCCTCTGTGCTGTCGTAGTACAAACTGGTAACGTACTTCTTATTAAGGAAACAAATGTGAGTAAAACAAACAAACTACTTTGTAAAAATACAAATACACAAACTTTTGTACAAAAAAAGTCAGCAACTACTCAAAATTAGATGACACAATGTTTGTCATCACCTATGAGTCTTTTCTGTTCTTGTGTAAGTGCCTTCAAACTTTTGTTAATTTCCACATCCAGCAGTTACAGAACAAACATTATCATTCAGTTGGAGTCTCTTCACAGACTCCTGAGGGAAGTATCAGGCTCTTTAGCCGCTTAATGCTCCACTAAAGCTTTCACCAAATGGTCACTAACTTTCTCTGTTTGCTGTTTTTAAGGTTTTTTCACAACATATATTTTAGAAAATTATCAATTGTTGCTCTAATTGTCAGGAGACGACAATGTTCTCGTAGATTTTGTCAACAACTCTCACGGCCACTAGACGTACTTGTCAGGAAACAATGAACACATGTCTTTGTGGTAGTGTTGTCAGGATACAGGAATTTCTAACTTTGATACAATACCTTGTCAATATTCAATACCGTCATCGATACCATGTGGGAAACATTTTTGGGACATAAAATTTCAGATTTCTATGAAAATAAAAATAAAACAAGGCTTGTGTACTGTGTGTTAACAACACCATCATCTAAGTTAATATACTTCTGGAGACTGCAGTACTATGTGGGAGCACAAAAAAACACAGCTGGTACTGGAGTATCTATACTGAAAAAAATGAGTATCCATGTGTCACAGGAAAGTACCTCAACTGAAATAACCCCTCATAGCCTCAATATACATTTTCTTCAATAAAATAAAAACATTAAGGCGTTACAATTACACAAAGCCCTCCCTTTAGTCAAAGTCTCCTGAGCTCCAAACTAGAAGAAACCAGGTAGTTTAAATTCTGTTGTGCTTTAACATATTTCACAGCAGAAGTGTAGATAATTCTGGGTAATTTAAGTCCCTTAAAACTTGCCTGACATCAAGTGAAGACTCCATGGTGTTGTGTCCGTGTGTTCCTCCATCATGTTGTGGTGGTCAGCATCGGCCAGGCTCAACAACAACAACAACAACCTGCAGTACATATCAAGGCAGAATATACAGTAAGTACAGCCATTGTCTATTTTTAATGTAGGCTAAGCTGAATATTAGGTTTGATAACAAAATGAAAGCAGCAGGAACTACTATAAAATATGGCTATGATGAAATTACAACACTGCTCTGGAAGTAAAACTTTACCGCCTAGCTAGCTAACATTAGCATGGAACTAATACTCACCAGATAATCATTTATCAATACAACACGATACAATTGGTTTGAGCCACAGTATCCTGAAACAAAATAAAGTTGGTCCTGGTTAATTCTGACGTCAAATGTCAAATAAAATATCAACTTTTACCTTTCTTTTAGCTGGCTAGCTAGCTGACTTGCGGCCATCTTGAATGTTTCCTTCCTCTCTGCTGACGGACGTCCTTGAACATGGTAGCGCCCTCTGTCGGACTTTGAGGACAACTGCACCCATTCAATGTAATATTAATAGTTACAGACATTAGTTTACTGATAAATATGGAGTTAATTCGTTAATTTAATGGTTCTTAGGTTTGTGTGTGTGTGGTTAAAGTAGGTGGAAACAGGTTGGGCCTCCTGATTGGTCAGTTCGAGGTGATTGCAGCAAATGGCCACAGGTCAGACTTGAATCCTGGGCCCCTGCAGGAAGGACAAAGCCCCGTACGTCTCTTATTTACCTGTTACTGTATCTTTCCAATACTTGAGAGCTATGGAGAGACTCCTTCTCGTGGACCTCATGGGACCTTATTTTGGAAAATGTTTGTATATTAGTGAATGGAGAGAGACTAATAATGTTTTGATCCCGCTTGAATTGTGTCATGAACGTATGATGTTTGTCAGTTTAAACGATACGTTACATACATACATTATATTCCAGTCTCACCCCTGCACCAGACTGGGGAAGCTTTGAGTAGCTCTTTCAGCTGCAGACTCTTACACCCACTGTCTAAGCAGGAGCCATCAGACACTACATGAACAATCACTTTCCACTCACTTTGTTTTTTGCAAATATCTTATTTTTTCGATTTATTTAACTTCATGCGTATTTGTTTGACTCTTTTTCCTGTACTTGTTGCATCTTGAGCTGTTGTAACAAGTTAATTTCCCTGTTGTGGGATAAATAAAGTCTATCTAATCTAATCTAATCTAATTATCAAGTCAAGAAAGTCACAGTTTGTCATAAATAAAGTAAAATACCATCTAGCTTTGTGTCAAACCGCTCAGTTTCAGCAAACTACATTGTCTCGCTCAACATGGCCCCCAACTTGGCACAGAAAAGGTACTAAAAAGATGAAAATCACAATAAATCTGGTGTATTGACGACTGCAGTTATGTAAAAAGGAGAGGTCATCAGTTTTGTGAGCTGCAGGACTGTCTTTACAAGGTTTAAATTACGGGTTTTGGTGACTGGTCAGCAGTTTTATGACCAACTGCGACTTCACTGACATGGAAAATTATTTTAAAGTTTTTCTGATATAATGTCCCATGAAGGAAACCGAAGGGGGCGTTACTTTGGGGATGGGGATTTGTGTGACCTAGTTGCTTAGCCATTACTGTAAACCACATGAGCACACAAGTGTCAAGACAACTCTTACAGTATCTAACCGTTACCATTATCTCTCAATTAGCCTACTTCATATAACAACTGAAGGCAGCCATGAACGAACAACTGGGGACAAGTCAAAACTTTCAAAACAAGTGTCTATGCTGCCATGCTTCCCCTCCTGCATGAAAGAACACGTGAGAACAAACCATGTGCCTCATAGTGTAGCAGAGCAACATGTCTTGGTGTACGTATGCATCTCTTTGTCTGTGTAACCTTTGCCTGAGAACAACAGAAGGGTATCGCCTTTCCCCCTGTGGTTGCAGCAATACGTGCAACTCAACTCACCTCAAAAACCCTAACAGTAGAAAGCTACTGTTTTAGAAAGTGAGAATACGCATAGTGCATGGATGAACCGTGACCTTTGCAGCATATGTGCATCTTCTTTTGAGATTCACAAGGTTTCCAGGTTCTGTTGAGTCCGTTATCAGTCAGTCATCTCTTTTTATTTGTATGAAACCTAACAAATGAAGAACCTGGCTCTTTAGTCATCCAAATAATAAGAGCTGCCAGGAAACCTTGTAGAAAAGTGCCATTTTTAATGATGTTTCACTGACTGATAACAATATTTTACTGACCATGATAATCAAGGTCACATGTTTGACACCCTGGCATCACACGTACGGCTATTACGGGTATTTTCCAAACAGTAATTTCAATTGTAAAAACTATCATACTACATGCAAAAACCACATCCGCTTGCAGTGGAACATGTTCTGACACCCTCAGACCACCGCTGATGAGTGAGTGGAGGGGCCAAGACTGCGCTGCTGAACTGCTGTAGGAGGAAATATGTACTGTGTTTCCAGCCGTGTGCGTATCTGTGGGTGCAGCATTGCTCTGCAGGTGGCCTAAATGAATGTGTCGACTGATGTGGCAGGGGTATAAAGGTGTTGCAGTGCAGACTAACACATATCAGTTTGAGCCACAGACACACGATGACGAGTCTCACCTTTGTCTCCCTCCTCCTTGTAGCCACCATGGCGTCAACAGTCTCATCTTATGGTAAGAGATCATTTTTTTTATGTGTTTGTGGTTTGGTCATTTATGTAATACTTCACCTATAATATGGATTATTTCATGTTGGATTGTGGAGAAGATGATGATAGTAACGGACCCTTGTGTCTTTGTTCAAAGGTGGGATAGCCAGTTGTTGTCGATCCATCTCAAATACTCAAATCCACCGTGACAATCTGAAGGATTACTACATACAACGTCGACCACAATGCCCGATACACGCAGTGGTGTAAGTCATTCAATCTGTTCATTGTCTCTTTTTTTGTCTCTCTCTTGTGTCTCTTCTCGTTTCTGATGACAATCTAATAGATAGATCTTTTGATACTAACACTTCAGTAAGTGTAAACTATGATACCATGATCTTTTTTAAGTTTTGATTAACCTACTTCCCTTCAAAACTGCCGCAACATGTTACTGAATCTATCTATGATTTTCAACAGATTTACCACGCTGAAAGACAAGAGGATCTGCGCTAACCCCGACAATTTGTGGACACAGACCAGCATGGCCTTCCTGGACGGAAAGAAGTGGCATCTCCAGCGTATCTTACACCGTCGCTGACACAGTATCCATCTGCATGCAAAAAGACAGCACTATGGAAACTCAAATGAAGTGCTCACTTTCTCTGAGCTCCACAGACTTTGAATGTTTGTTTTTTATACATATTTTCTGCAAATGTCTTACCTCATTCTAGTGAAGTTACATGATATCTATCACACTTTTTATGTATATTTTTCATTATATGATGTCTATTTGCTATTCTGTATGAATGTCGATATTTTAATAATATGTTGCTTTCATTTCACAATGATATTTGGTGATATTAATAAAAAAATAACCACATATTAACGGCTAAGTTTTAATGATTATGAGTTGCAGAACAGATTACTGTCGGAGTCCGTGTACGGAGAAAAACTACAGTCTGTGCCTCAGCATGTAGAAGTACCCTCTTCTTATCTCATCTCTTTATGTGTTTCATGTCCACATTAAAGACTGCAAAACACAGATATTCACCATGGTAACATAACTGAGTCTATTCTTAGTAGAGTGAAAGATGGAAGAGATTTTTTTATTTGAAGAGCGTCCAAAATTTTTTAGGAGGATTATAAGAAGGTGAGCACAAAGCCAGTGGTGGAGGAAGGATTCAGAGCCTTCACTAAAGTAAAAGTTGGAGAGAATATTACTAAAAGTATGTGAGTATTATCAGCAATATGCACTTAAAATATCTAAAAATAGAATAATGTCTCCTATTACATCTTACATTATTCATGATGCATTACTGTGTAGTTTGCTGTTATTGATGTGGGGCTAATTTTAACTATTTTAGATACTATTGGGAAGTTTAATTTAAAAAGTCCATCATATGATTTCTACATAAAATCTGTATTTATAAAGTCGCTGTCAAATGAAGGCAGTGGAATGAAAAGGGCAACATTTTCCCCGAAATCTAGTGATGCAGGAAGTATAGCTTACCTAACATTTGTTTTCAAGTAGAGTATATATATGTGTATATTATTAATATTGTATATATTGTAAAAAAAAAAAAACATTGCTGCACGTTAAACTCCATGGGCCCACCACAATAATGTCCACAGGGGTTGTAGCATGGATATATTTAGCCAAGTTAGCCTCACCCCCTGCAATTGCTCCTGTGGTTTGTGAGCATTTCAGAGTCTGTCTCGGTAAATTACAAAAAGGTCCAATGTGGCAAACAAGAGTGTCTGTACACTTGCAGTAATGATACAGATAACTGGCCAATATGTTTCCATTATATTAGCTGGCTAGTTAGCCGTTATGATTGGTGTCCGGTTAGGTTAGTTTGCTCACATGGATGCTTTAGGGATCATGGGTTGGTTTTAGCAAATAATACTTTGGATTCATTGCAAAGTTCATTTTAGGGATCTTTAAATATTTGAAAAAAAACCTTTCGAAATATTATGAAACAATATTTTGGCGCCCCCCTTCAGTAACTCTGAGGACCTGCTTCGGGTCGCAAACCACCTGTTAAACATCCAGGGATTGAACATTTCCCTTAAAAACTATTGTTTTCAACTCATAATAACTATTAATTAATAATAATAACTATGAATGTAACTCTTAATGTAAAACAATGTTGAATTTGTGTATTGGACTCTATGGTAAAGGTCGGGCTCACGGTGTTAAGTTGGGGTGTTTATGTTACTTTGTCAAAGCTGGTATATAACAGTGATGTATATGGTGTATTAAATGATGCTGGACAAATATCTAGAAAAAATTTAAGATTCAAAAACATATTTAAAAACTTTATATAACAGTTATTAGTTCAAATTCACTCAGTGCTCTCAGAGCTGCTCTCTAACCACAAACAACCTTTAAATGGCATTCTCATGAGACATAAAACCACTAAATGAAATGCAAACACCAACACAAATTGACTTATATCATAAGTCTACAATATAAACTTGTTCTCTAGACCACAGTTGACTCACAGAGTTCACTAATTCCCCCCTTTTTCTAGTGGCCGCCATGTTCCATCTCCCCTCTCTGTGAAGGTGTGACATGGTGGGCTTCATGCTGGCCAGGGGGGGAAAGCCTTGGGGGCTTTCAGTTAGTGTGTTTCCATCATTTGGTGGAGCTAATACATGATGTGTGATTAAAAAAAAAAAAAAAGCTTATGAAACAAACTGTTGTTTACTAGGCGTGGGTGGAAAGAGAAAGTACAGCTTGGTCTCAGAGTGCGACAGCTGGAGGAGGTTTGAGGGGCTGAGAGTGGAGAGTGTTTGAGGTCGTTGCAACGTTCGCTTGAACCGCAGTGCAATGGGTTTTCCCCGCCCCTACGCTGGTGGCCCACCATTGTTGCCGGTTGTGTGACTGAGCTGTTGTACGCATGAATGCAAAAGTGAATTACAACTTAGGCTGTGACGAAAAAAAGTGTAACTATAAGCGTGCAAATGTGCAGTGCAGTAAGTTTGATATGAACGTACGGGTGTAAAATATAGGGGTGGTGTCATTTTAGGGCCATTATTGTATCAGTCATTCAATAATACAGTTATATCAGACAAAGCTCACTTCTATGCTCGAGATGATGTTAACGCCAACATCTGTTGTTTTGGTAAATAGCTGTTTTTGCAAAGGATTGTGGGTCTTCATAGCCTCTGTTTTGTGCCATTTCTGCCATCTTCAACTACTTCAAAAGTCACAACAGTTACACGTGGGACTTGTAGGGTGGGATTTTTGTCTGTGTGTGTGTGTGTGTGTGTGTGTGTACACCTGTGTGTGTAGTAGTGGTAGGAAGATGAATTTCTTCCCATGCCCCAGTGTGTTAGCTTCAGTGTGATGTTGTGTGGAGTCGAGAGAAGCGTTGTGGTATCACACTTTCCTCCTGATGGGTTAACCACAAAACACTTCTCCAGTGTACACGCATAGACAAAACTCACACACAGACAGACACAGAGACAGAAGTAAAGGAAGTATAAATATATTCTGCATACATCTGTGTTCTCAGTCAACTATTGCCCCTGACGCTATGCATTGTAAATGGCTCCTCTTAAGTCTAAGTAGGGAGCTTGGCCTGGGGTTATCTGCCCTCATAATGTGTTTTCTCAGACCTCGGACTTTAATGCTGTGCCATCTTCCTTTGGATCAAATTAAATCCTTCAAGAACCCTTTTTACTGAAAGTCACTAATTTCATGAATCTTCCATATGAGACTTTAAAGCTGTTAGATCGAGTGTTTCCATTCAGACCATGACCACATGGTTGCAGCCATTTGTGGTTTGACTTCAGCTGGCTGCCGTTGCTACACATCACACCCTTCTGTCGCCCCGATTTCCTGTCTGCCTCTTTACTGTCGCCATCTAACACAGGTGAAAAAATTATCTTTAAACCTGCATTACTTGATTGTTTTTGGCAGCATGGGGGGAGTGCAACAAGTTGAAAACACAGCCTATAACCACCATACATGGCAAATATGCAAAAAAAGTTCATCCACCAGACATGGAGCAACAGTAGGATTCAATGACAGTCATCGGGGTCCTTTCAGAGCAAGTCTTTCCACTCATCTTGGCAACGCCTACGGGCAGTTATTTTAAGCTACCAAGACCACCAAGAGTTTCCTATTCAAAAGGTTTTAAAGCAACATCATGTTACTTTTTTACCTTAAAATAACCGCTTTAAATCATTTTGATGGTACAGAGGGTAGGATCACAGCGTTACACACGTTTACTTCAACATACACGTTTTCAACACATAACGTTATGAGTTTTGTTTGTAGTTAGCACCTACATTACGTCTGACAAACTGTTACAGACCTGGGATTTGTATTTACGACAGTGGGGTTACACTCAAAAACTGTGGGGTGCGCAAAATCACACAACATTTTCTACTTAATGTTGCTTTAAGTGGTTTGTCCCCTCTCTTATTACGTCTCTGGAGTCTTGTCTCTGACCACCTGATGAATGTAAGTGTATTATTCACTCCTGTATTTGCCCTGTCCGGGCCTATAAAAACTCCTCAGGGAAATTACGGGCTCTTTAGCTGCTACACACTATGTTTACCAGCTAGTTGCTAACTTTCTCTGTCTGCTGTTTGTTGTGGGAATGGTAGCATGAAGTGCAGTGTTTATATCAGAGCTTTTTTTGCTGAAAACAGCTGCCTGATGCAGCTGGAAACAGGGCAGATGAGAGAGCAGTGAGAAGGAGCCAAAACATTAAAGATGTAGGCTGTAAATCCAAAACAATCAGCTGAAAGATGCTAAAAAGTTCCACTGAGCCTCAGGGGAACTACAGAGTTAGATAATACTTTATCTCTCCAAGCAACACATTTGACATTACAAATGGTAATTTCATTGTTAAAATGATTAAGTGCGGCTTATTTGTATCGGTAAACACCAACTCATAGTCGTATGTATGCGGTTGTCACATCTGTCATACATGTTGCGTGTTACGTGAGTGCTTAGACATTTTGTTGCTTTGGGCATAATTTTCTTAGAAGAGAGGAAACAGTCTCACTAATACTGTTTTGCTGAATTGCTGACCACAGACATGCAGCCCCTCACACATATACATATACCTCTGAGCGTTCAGGATGTGGTGGCTGTGGCACCACGGCCGCCCCACAGTTTCAAGTAAAACCCAGCTCAGCCTGACACAGAAAGGAGATGATATCAAAATAAACACACACATAAAACAGAGCCCCACTTTTAGACTCCAGGTACAAATGTACGAGCCTGCTCTACATTTAACTGTTCTTGAATTTATATGTTACACTACTTTGCATCTTAAAATATCACCTTTAAATATTGCTTTCATTGGGGGCTGAACAGGGGAGAAGAAATATTGACCCAGTGAAATCGAGCAAATGATTGCTGACAAAAGTGATGTTTAACTGTTTGGCTGATGATCTGCAGGTGTCCATTAGCAAATATTGGGGGTTAGGGTGAGAGAAAGAGTAGAACGTGATATATTTACTATAAAATATAACATCCTGCAGTGCTTAATTTATGTTAGCACAACTTGTCTGACTTCAGAGTTTGCGTGCTGTGATGTTCACATGCTGTGATGTTCACATCACATTCACATTCAGGGGTTTTTGTGGTATTTTGTGTGCGTCACAGTACGCTGAATGAAATGTTGAGGCATTTTGGTGTAACTTAGATTAGATCTTAAATTTCAAAAGGTCCTTTATCAATAAGACTCTGAACACAACAGAGGCAGACTGTGACTGACAGTTAGGACTTTTCATTATTATTATTATTATTATTATTGTTATTATTATTATTTGGCATTTTTCATGGCTTTACTGGACGGGACAGGTGAAAAGTTGACAGGAAATGGAATGGGGGGGGGGCAAAGGGTTACACGTCGGATTCAAATCATGGGCCGCTGCGGTGAGGACGCAGCACCTGTACATGGGGCGCACGCTCCACCAACTGAGCTACTGGGGCACCCGACAAATCAGACTTTAATGATTACTGATGCCGAGACCTGCTCAGTTCCAGGGCTTGTACACATCCCTAGTTAGTGGACAGTTGTTGCCAAAGTGAGACCAGATATTTGACATCCTGATACACTTTCTATAGGATACAGTAACCCTGCAGTGACCAGTGTTAAAATAACAAAGTGTTTCTTAGAAAGCAATCTCTCAAGTCTCTCAATAACTATACAGAAAGTCACCTCTGTACATGTAATATAATATATAATGATATAAATATATGATTTGTTATTTGCTCTACTTCCACAGTAAAGCTACGAACCCAACCACAGTTTATACAGTAAACATGAACTCTATATAGACTCTGTATGTTTGTTTGTCCAGCTGTTGTTGTTCATTTTCATGTTTACCCCTGTCCGTTGCACATAGCAACTGCATCTATAACGCTCATCTTTGTTTAGATTTGTTATCTGTTTTCAGCTGTATGTGTGTGTTGGTTTCCTTCCTGTACATTTCTTATTTGCACTGAGCGTAAACAAATGGAGGAAGAGGCAAGTTCTGAGGTTCTGAGAACCAGTGAGGTCTCTTTTATATTTATACGTGTGTCAACCTGCTGCAACCTCTGTTCATAACAAAAGCACTTTACATTTCAGCTCCTTTAAAAAACTTTATTGGCAACCGACTGGAAGAAGTGAAAACAATTATGCTCTTTTGATTAACATAAACACATCTAAGACAACAATGTATGGTTAAGATATGTTTAAATATATATTGCATATCTAAGCATCAATAGAATAATATATAAAAGCCTGACTTTGTTTCATATTTGTTTACTACTGATGCAGTACAGCAGGAAAAGTCCGATTGGAAAAAGTCAAGTTCGCTGACGGTGGAAACTTTGATTGGTGTTGTGATTCCTCAGCCGCGTCTTCTCAGCTGCCTCTTCCTCCATTTCCTGGAAAATCTTCCCAGCAGTCTCCTTCCTTTTCTGCCACCCTTCTGTCGTGCCTTTTTTGACTTAGTGAGCTCTGCTGGGGTGACGCTGCTCGTTGATCCCTCTTCGGTCTGTCCATGCTCTTGCAATGCGTTTTTTCCGTTCTCCTCGTCCACCTTGGCCTTGGTTATCTTCTGTGGTGCCTTTGTTGACGTGGTGGGCTCTGCTGGGGTGACGGTGCTCGTTGATCCCACCTCAGTCTGTCCATGCTCTTGCAATGCTTTTTTTCCGTTCTCCTCGTCCACCTTGGCCTTGGTTATCGTCTGTGGTGCCTTTGTTGACGTGGTGGGCTCTGCTGGGGTGACTGTGATCGTTGATCCCTCTTCGGTCTGTCCATGCTCTTGCAATGCTTTTTTTCCGTTCTCCTCGTCCACCTTGGCCTTGGTTATCGTCTGTGGTGCCTTTGTTGACGTGGTGGGCTCTGCTGGGGTGACGGTGCTCGTTGATCCCACCTCAGTCTGTCCATGCTCTTGCAATGCTTTTTTTCTGTTCTCCTCATCCACCTTGGCCTTGGCTTTTATTGCCCAGTCACTGCTCGGGTGGGAGCAAATTGTTTTCCCAAGCTTTGTGCGAAACCTGCAATTGATTGATATCTGTTAATGGCATTGTTGTGCTGTTTTGACAGATAGTTTATTAAAAGTACCATAAGTGAATCTGGACAAAGATATGTGATTGTTGACTCTCATTCCCAGTCAGTCAGACTGATCCCTGCCAGCTGCTGATCTATTCTATGCATGTGAATAGGTCAGGTGTTATTGCCTAAGTTATGGGCAATTGTTACTGACATGTAACTAAAAATTGGGACAAATAAAATCAAAACTGACAGTACAGCAGTGACAGTAAATTCTAAGTATTTTGGTGTACATGTGGATATTTGTCCTCAATTAAGACATTGTCCTGTTTACATTGTAAAATATCAGGACCACTCACCGTATGGCTGCGATTGGACAGGTGCCTTCGGATTGAACGGTATAATTCACAATTAGTTTTAGTGGGGGTTCGGTTTTGGACCACCTGTCACAGAAACAATTTACCAATACCGCATGAGCTAAAAAAGAAGAAAACAGAGAAAGACAGATTAAGTTACCTTCATTTTACCATGCAAAATACTCAGACCTATGCTCAGTCAAAAATCTAGTGCTTTTTTCTTTTTTTACAGTACTCACTTGCACGGGCGATGCCCATCCATGTGGTGAAGCAGAGAAGAGCGGCAAACACCAGGCTGGCTCTCATCTTCAGAATTACACCTTGGCTTTGTCCTTCAACGGCTGTGTGTAATATGCCTCAGCACAAAAACGTATCTGAATAGCTCCCAGATGGTAATTCACTGCTTGGAGTTGTTATCAGAGTGCTGAATCAAACTAGACGTGCTCAGACAGCTGGGCGCATATCTTCATGGCTTTTCCAATTAGTGAAGTTCTCTCTGTCTCTCTGATAGTTCAAGTTTTGATCTCGTCTCTTATAAACGAGACCCCTTCCTTCCCCCGTCCTCCACACCCCTAACTCGTCACCATGGAGAGTTGTGGCCGCACAGTGGGGAGGGGAAACAATGATTCACCTCTCAAAAACCAAAGATGAGAAACAGTCCACTCACCACAGACAAGCCCACAATATACAAAGTAGCATCACTCAAAAGCACCAACACTCATACAATGTGTACACACACAGAAACTCAACCCTTTCCTTTACACTCACTGTGAAAGCCACAGGTTGCCTCTACTTTTAGAGTCACTGATAGTAAAGATGGTAACTGAAATACGCCTTTAAATTTTATTAAATGTTACGTTTGGTCAGGGGAAATTTGCTATGGTTCATCTGTTCAGACAGATGTTACACAAATGATATTTTTTATCAGAAATGCTTGTACTTAAAATAGCACACCTATAGCACACCCACGCACGTGCTCAGACTATTTTTGTCTCTTTGTAAAGACTGCATCAGATGAATGGCATCTTTGTGTCTGTTCGGCTTGTTTCATTCATTTCCCAACAGCACTTACAACTATGAACTTTCCAATGGAAACACATTTGTTACAATGTGATTGAAAATGAAAGTGAACTTTGGTGAATTCAGGCCTGTAATCCCCTTTGACAGTGCTGACCTTTGACCTTCCACGGAGAAAGGTTGAGTTGAGAGGCAGAGTTAGGAATTAATGTATGTTGGAATCAATATTTGAAGAAAATGTAATGACCATTTCTTGATGTAACACAGTTTGAGGTGCACATGTGATGACACAATGCGACACAAATGTTAGGATGTACATTGTTATTGTAATGTTCTGGATTTTGGACCCCGGGAAGACTAGCTGGTGCCGAGTACATTCAGCCAATAGGGATCCTTTTAAATTATTAGCCACGCAGGCTAACTGGGCTGTTGTTGATAGCTAGCACTAAAATATTACTAGCTAGTTAGCATGTTACCGGTTTGCTCTTCAAGAAGTAACTTGTAACACCACACATTTGAGTGCATTTATTTTACTGTGCTGTTTTATGATTAGTTAATTGATCTATTAAACCTAGCACAGATATACAGTATGAGACGAAAGTGAGAGAGGAAAAAAGGGGAAGAAGAAGAAGAAGAGGAAGAAAAAGAAGAAGCAAAAGAAAAAGAAAAGAAGAAGAGGAGGAGGAAGAAGAGAGTTTCAGAGAGGCACAACAGGCGCAAAGCAGAGAAAAAGGAGAAAAAAAACAAAATGAAGGAAAATCTACAGTATGTATCTGGACACTGTGGGCCATCTCAGCCAGCACATCATTATACCGGCTCGACAATGATGGCAAAAATAAACCCCTTATTGGCGTTCCACCTGCTGTCAGGATGGAAAGCAAATGTTAGCTTCATGCCCTTGACTCTCTTAGTCAACAACAGCAAATCCTAAGGCACACCAACAGCCGTCATCCCAGGAGTCCAGCCATTAAAATCAGTGAAAACGTGGCTGGTGTGTGCCTTCCACAAGCACATTATACATACAGATACACACACTCAAGAACATATCTACATATATAACCCCACAAAGGTCTGCAGGCACTCATGCAAGCCAGCTACACATGTTGACCCGCCTGCACTCGTATACAAACATGCTGTATATACACATTTCTCCACACGTATCCCGGCCTCATCATCATCATCCCTGTGGCAACCTGTTTGTCAGAGCTGAAATGCCTCGCTGGATTATTCGCTCCTCTCGTATTCATTAGTTGTTGTCCTGGGCAGCAGCCTGGGCTGTTGGCCGACAGCGTAGCTGATAGGAATTAGTCTCCTGATAAAGCAAGAGAGTGGAACGTAGCGTCGCAGGAAATTACAATCAATACTGGGTCTCATATCCTCATCCTATATCGACCGCGAACGGGAATGAAATGCACATTGTCGAGTCACCGTACATGGACACGAGGGCATGCTTAAGAACATATTTACATATGGATGCATGTAAACACATTTTAAAGGGGCAGTTCCCTCCTAAAATCAAAAATACACATTTTTCCTCTTACCTGCGGCGCTATTTATTTATCTATCTTGATTGTTTCTGTGTGAGTTGCCAAGTTTTGGAGATATCGGCCGGAGAGATGTCTCTCTTCTTTCGAATGTAATGGAATTAGATGGCACTTAGCTTGTGGTGCTAAAAGCCCCCCCCAAATTATGCCACAGATAATTCAGAGACCTTGTTGTGAGCATTTTAATGAAGGAACTATTTTCTTTCTGCTGTATCACCAGACAGACGGAGGCGTGCATCTGCTAATGGACGAGAGGCGGGCTGCCTAAATAATAACATATTAAACAATCTCAATCTTAACCCGGGTTTCTAACTGTTTCACTGTAAATGTATCCCAACTTCCTGTGCACTGGTGCCCCACTGCATACAGCTGGTGCCCCTTTCATTTTTTTCGCCCCTGTCCCTCAAACATCTTGAGTCCCATTCAAGTTAACGAGGGCCAAACCAGAAGTTTGTCTCAGCTCGGCCGGTGGAAGTCTCTCATGTGCACGCTCCATAGGAGTAATTTTATACTCAGATATTGAACTTTTTTAGCTTCATGCCCCACTGAGCAGCTTTCGAAGGAAAAAAAAGAGCCCTGCTTCTGATGCTGTATCTAGTTCTCTTCAAATGTACCTGAGGAGGACGCCTCCTCGGCTGAGCTGTCCTGTAAAGTTCCTTGCTGTCATGAGCACAAGCCTCTCTATATTTAAGAGATGCCTGCGTCTCCAAAACTCAACAACTCACACCGAAACAATCTAGGTGGATGAACAGCACTGCAGTTAAGAGGAAAAATTGTTTTTTTTAAAGGTGATTATGTCATGATCCTGGTTTTTCCTGTTTTATTTTGAAATTGTGCCCTCGTGTTTCCCTCCCTCCTGTGTTCCTTCGTGTTTCAGCCCAGCATCCTCCTCTAGCGTTTCTCCGTTTGACCTTGTGGTCTTATCTTTTAGTTTTTTGTTCCTTGTGTTTTCATTGATTTGTACTTTGCTCTTGTTTGCACTTTGTTTAGACTCTTTTGCTGCTACTTTGTGTTTTTGTCCCTTTGACTCATTTCTGGTTTTCCTGGATTCTTGGTTTTATTGGATCGTTCAGCTTTTGTTTAATAAAGCTCGCTTTTAGTTCCTGTATCCTGTCCGCCTGCGGTGTTTCTGCATCTGGGTCCTAACCTTTTCTCAGAATTGTAACAGGTTATATTTTTACAGAGGCCCACTTTATGACCGTGCACAGAGCATAAGTGAGAAAAGGGATACTGAAAGCAAACTCCTCTACCTCGAACCACAACTCAACGATTACACTGTTTGTTTCACAACCCACTCATGCGTGATTCACACGCCCTGAATCGTGGCTGTGCCCTCTGTGTAGTCTTCCGTGCCAGTCTATTACAGCAGATATGGGGCTTTTAAGATCAGGCCGAGGCAGAGAGAGGCATTTCCTGATATGAAACGCACTGGTTGATGCGGCACCTCAAAGCAAACACACAACACACCTGCAGGCAAATGCACAATGTGAGTGGCGTGTCAGAAAATGAGACCAGTAATTAAAGTAGTGTCTCATCAGATGGATATATTTGACTGTGTCTGCTCTCTCTGTTTAATAAAGACTCCAGACAGATCAAGGTTTTAATTTTACCCTTCATCCGGCACTGAGGAATTTTACTGGTTCACTGTGATGAAGATGAAGATATGCGTCTTCCTTTTTTTCTTGCAGAATTATAATGATCAGCCGGCCTGATAAACTCCCTCCGTCTCCTCTCCGTCTGTGTACACACACCGATAAGTTCATCTCGAGTAAGAAAAACAGCCAGAAAACTTCTATAAAGGCCAGGTATGCTGTAACAAAGAGCTATGTGTCTGGGTTTGAGTCTGAGAGGAGCTGGTGCCTTAATGTGACAGGCCGGGCGGTCGTCTGGGGATGGACTCGCTGTAAAGAGCAGTGCACTCCAGGTCATTTTTAGAACTGGAGAAGTGTTGGGAAGAGCAGAGATGTTTTTGATATGTAACAGTGGAGCCATGCACACCGATCAATACGCCGACCTTTCTCAGGCTGATTGCATGATGTTGTGCTTTGCCCCCAGCACCGGCACCCACCAGAGGTCCATCAACCATCAAGCATTGTTATTCTCTGTTTCAGAAGGCAAGGTGGGGCTGGTTCTCTTCTCGGGCCGTGTTTCTTTTTTTATTTCAGCTCAGGACTTTCTTTGTATTATGCTGTTTTTGCTTTATCTCTGTCTCTTCACCCACACACACACACACACACTGCTTGTGTAAAGACTAATAGACTATAAAAACTATAAAAATGCTAGTGAGAGGCTGATCCTCAACAGATAAGGGTCTCTGACTCATTCCCCAGGGCCTCTACCGATGGATTGCTATATATTTCTGCTCGATACCAGAGGATGAACAGAAATCCCACTTGGAGTTGAGAAATGTCACTCACTTTCCAATTAATATTTCAATTAACTAAGTCATTCCCAATTCATACCCTGAAACCAGTGGAGTTGAAATGAAGCTGACCTCCTGCCCCGGCATCAGTCTCGTTGCTATTGACCCCAGCACACAAAGCTTCAGTTGTGGATCAACCGTCCATTTAGGGAAAGCGTCAATAATCGACTTAAACCGGCGGACTGTATTACCATAGACATTAGCATAGTGAGAGTGACTGACCCGCCCCGGCCTCTGGCTCACGGTCCAGAGGACGCAGGAGCGCGTAAAGTCTAATCAATAAGCCCTTTAATTATAGCCTCGTGGTTCTTCACGGTTGGGAGACGCGCAATGCCACAGCTGATCCAGTGTGATCATTTCAGACAGAGTGGGTTTTCACCGCTTCAGTAACCTGTCTCTTTCGACCAGTGCTATTATAGACAGCAAATTGTCCACTCCTCTCTTTAGATTTGTTAAAATGGGGCCGATTAGTAGGGAGGTGAGGCCACTTTTTTCTATTGTGTTGCTGCTTTGTGCTGGTTCTTTTGTTAGAATAAATAAAAAATGAATCAAAACACTGAACACTGATATAATGTTTGTTGCAGCCAATTTAATTTATAGTGTATTATACTTAATTAAATGTAATGCAGGAACATTAGTGTTTATAGGATATATTAATATGTTAAAGGGCTCTATGGAACGATTCGTAGCTAATTTCAATGTATAAATCACTTTTTCATTGGCCATATTTGAATGAATTGTGACGTGACGTGAAAAATGAGACCATCCCCGTCTCTCTCAGGAGCCTATACAAGCCTTAAGATGATTTGTTTAAGCCCCTATAATATTTATAATTTTACACAGTCCTTTAAATCAAAAGCTGTAGAAAATACTCTGGCTTTTGCGTGCAATAGAGGCTATATCACAAAAGAGCACCAGGTACTTGATGTTTAGGACTGACTCAGAAATAAAAGTGCTTTAATGATGTATAATGGAAGAGTTTTATACCCCAAAAGTTTTGTCACGATACCAACTAGAAAAAATAGGTAACTACGTCAGGGCCACACAACACTAATGGCCACAAAGCCGCAGGTTCACAGCAAGATTTCAAAGCTGTGTTAAATCCATTCTTACGTGCCAAACTAGCCGACAGTGTGATGTCACAAAGTCAGGTAATTAAAGACGTGGGCTACTGATGAGGCGTTTCAGGAGCAGTGTTTCCGTGGGAGAAAGGAGCTTCTGTGGGTGCAGACTCTTTTACATACACACAAGAAACAAGAAGCATGATAAGTCTCCTTTAAGTCTCTGTGGTATTTAAGTGTTTGTTTATCGCAGTCAAATGCAGATTTGGACCCCATGACGGATCTGGACTCCGGAGCTACTTGATGCCTATCCTGACCCGTAACAAACCGTTTGAGACGAAGCTGAGATGTGGTTTGTGGTGCTGCTGAACCATTTTGCATTTTATTCATCCTATTTATATCACTAACGACAAGAGACAGAACGACAATTCTCTGTACAGCGCAATACGGTTTGACAACACTTTAGACGACATCCTCCAAAATGAATATAAAGTTGAATCAGCACCTCTGTGAAACTGTTTCAGTATAACCTGATCATTATGATCTTCATGAAGGCAGGATTTATTGCATTAGTCTTAAGACAACATTATGGATCATCATCAACAGAAACTTCAGACAGCTGCTCTGCTGAATCTAAATGGATTGGATGTATGATGGCGCCGTGCTCACTGTCAGAATCCACAACGATAATCTTTTTCATTTAAGTGCAGCATCTCCTCATCTCACTGAATGTCTGATGCACACAACGTTATGTGCTCCTGATCTACCCTCGTGTATTTTCTGTTTCCTCTCTGAATTATCACACTAGATGCACTAGATGGCGTACTTCCCCTGCAGAGAAGAAACGGGGCGTTTGAGCTTGACAGGCTCTGAGAGAGTCATCCAAATTTAGCCCAGCAGTCTAGAGTGGCAAAAAATACAACCTCTGCAACCCCTAGGCTACAGCTGACATTACTCTGCTCCTCACGGCGATACAGTAAGTCGTGAGGTGAAGAAGAGGAGATCAACTGTCAGCTGGCCTTGAATAATTCAGACTTCCAAATCTAGGCACCACAACGCTTAAATGTGGGCTGCTAGTGCTCAGAAAAAGTGTTCAAAATCTCAAGTGTCCCTTTTGATTTTTTGTGTCTGCTTGTCGGTCATGTGTCTCCCCTCGGTGGTGGTACTGCACACGAGACTGTGCTCGAGAAATGTTATTAAGGGAGGATCAAAGAGCGTGTGTCCCTTTTAGACCACCGAGCTCATTCATGACTCGACTGCAGCAAGGTCTCCCTCTCTCTTGCTCTCTTCGTCTCTCTCTTTGTCTGCTTTGATCACACAGTGGGTTCACATCTCACCCTCTTGCGTCTTGTTTCTTGTATTTCAGCAGGCATGCGCTAGCACTCTGTGTGTCAAGCATATGTCCCCTGATTGCCCACTTTTTGTCTTTTCCACCCACGTAGACCCCCTCACCCTCAGGCTACGAATCCCTCTGCCTCCAGCCATCTCTTCCCTCGCCGTTCGCTCCTCTGCTGGGTTAAGAAGGGTCATATCAAAGCCTTAATGCCTAAATGTGTGTGTGTCTGCATGAGAAAGCACGGACCCTCCTGCTTGAGCTAGATTATTCTAAGTTCCTGACCTCTGGGTGGTGAGAGGGGCCCGTGTTTGGAAACACAGGCACTTGTCTTTGTCTCCTGAGCCCAGTGGGGGAGCTCGAGCAGGGGCCTCGACTCCACGGACGCACTGGGCCTGCCGGTCCGTCCTGTGATCCCCACCAGCACCAATCTTAATATTAATAGCCGTGAATAAGCGGACAGCTGGTTGGGCAGGCAAACACTCCCTGGACACACACACACACACTTTCAAACACACACACACAACAACAGGATGTGTTTGGCTTGCAAGCAAAAACATTGATCCCGAGTCGCCTCACTGTGAGTCAATCTGGCCCCAATGGCCTTTCAAGTGTATCTGCTTGATCTGATGTTTCCCCGATAACGGAGATTCCTCCCAGGGTGTGTGTGTGTGTTAGTGACAGAGTGTGTGTGTGTGTGTAAGAGATGTATTGATTGTTGAGTGACATGGCACTATAGATCCAAAGCAGCTGCTAAGAGTTTAAATGAGGCCTTAAACATATTATTAAATCTCTCTGGTAATGTTAAAGGAACTCAAGTAAAGTGTTTGTTCATTCTCTAAAGTTCTCTCTCACGTAAATACATCCATACAAAAGGTTGAAGGTCGGCGGGCCAGAGGTAAAGGAGCCCTGCTCTAATTGAGGACCATCAGATCAATCAGCCTCTGTGTGATTGGGGGTACAGTGGCCTCGACCTTAGACGTGCAGAGGCCCGGCACCCTTTGAACTCCACACCACTTTGTCAGTTTCCTAGATTTAACCGACGACGAGCACACATAAACAAGAACAGAGTCAAAACTAGCTTCCAACTCTTCCCTCAGTGCTTCCTCACAGCATACTCAAATGCCCTTTCACCGAGTTCAGTGCGGACTTAAGGGACAGTTTAAAAAAGACTTTGGAGCGAAGTTCGTCACTTCCGGCACTGTTTTGGAAGATGCAGTCCAGGATTAGTATGTCCTTATCAATAAACTTGCACAAAAAGAACACGATTTTAGATAACGGTGCAGCAGAGTGCAGCGTCCAACAAAAATCTGCGATTGGCTTGAAATCGGAGCATTTGGAGTTTTTCCACACGAGGGGCTGAAAGTTTGACTATGAAATGAAGTTGGCGCGGTGGTGTTTTGGATTTAATGTTAACATCAGCACGCTAACATGTTTATTACGACAATTCCACGATAACAAAAAGACACGCACAACCTAACACCAAATGGGATGGGTACTGGATCACAAAAGACCTGGCAGAGTTGAAACAGAGAGACATCACAAGGCTCTTCCTGAGTCAAAAACATCACGCAGCTAATAAAAGTTCTCAAACTACAGCTTTTTGCAGATTGCTCTCTTTTTCAGTGCAATGACAACTAACATGCTGATGTTCACCGTCTTCGTTTAGCGTGTCAGCATGCACACAGTACAGCTGAGGACGTTGATAACGTCATTAGTTTTGCAGATATGCAGCTATGAATCAAACTGAAATTTTGACTTGATGATGAGACTAAATGAAAGAATCATCAAAGTTAACACAACTTTCCTGGCAATCTATCCAAAACTTTGACTCCAATGTGGCGCCAGAGAAAAAGTTTAAAGGGTTACAGTCACAGGGGACTCATTCTCTGAGGAACTTGAATGTTGCACAAAATGAAACGGCAATCCATCTGGTACTGTTTAGATATTACAGCCTGGAAACAAAGTGAGAGACCAACAGTCCAACCACGCTATCCCGAGAGCCATGCCGCTATCAGAAAGCTAAAAACGTGCATGTTAGGTGACATGATGATGAAAATGATTTCTGGTGCCGTGTCCGCAGTGTACCCCGCTGCTCATGTCCACTGAAAGCTTTCTCTTCAGCGTTTTTATCCTTGAGAACTGTCTATAGAAAAGTGGAGAGCAGACAGAAAATGAGTGGAGACAGACAGGTGGGAGGACATGAATATTTTCACCATGACGCTCGTGGGTGGGTTATTTTTACACACCTTCAAGTGTAACATTTTTTCCAACATGATTTCAGATTGTACCAACAATAATCTAAGATGATTGCACGTGAAGATTAAATGGAGCCATATAAAGCTGTTCTTCAGATTTCATTTTCACCGGGTGGTCTTGATCATAATCTCTATATTCATGCAGCATGTCGGCACTGAAAAGCGTCGACCTTCCTCTTCACACAACTCTGTGTGACTGTAGTATTTCCAGAGGACACATCCAAGGCCACTACGGTGCCACCACCACTGAGGGGAAAGTGTAACTGCTCCTGTTTCAATTTACTTTGGCCAGACAGGACGTGTTTTATACATATTTGTATAGAGGAGCTGAACACACACACACACACACACACACACACACACACACACACACACACACACACACACACATATACTTCCAGATGGCGGAGGTGCTGTGGTTATGAGCGGCGTTACCACAGGTAATGCGATCACGGCGCAGACAGAATGATGTGTTTATATCATCAAGAGTGAGACAGGATGGAGGGAGGACGGAGAGTAGCAAAGGGGAGGACAAACATGACGCTAAAAAGGGGTGGAAGGATTGAAAGGAGTAGCACACAAGATTAGGGTGGAAAGGAGGAGAGGAATGCATACGGCAGGCAGGCAGGCAGGGAGGGAGGGAGGGAGGGAGGGAGGGAGGGATAATGAGGAAGAATGAAAATGGATGATAAACGATGAGAAAGCGGGGAGAAGACAGTGAGGAGGGAGGGAGTCGGCCTGTCAATCAGATTACGAGCCAATCATTTGAGCGAGGATTGCTTTGACCTGAAACCTGGCGGATCACATTCACTCCGACACACACACACACACTGGCGGATGCACTCAGCATCGTTTCCACACAGTTGCATGGAGATAAATGTGTCTCACTCGCATCCAGTCTGGTGTTAAGTGCACGTATTAGGGCGTATCAGCATTCATGTATGTGCTCCGGGTGTGTGTGTGTGTGTGTGTGTGTCTGAGTGTAAGTAAGTGAATGAGTAATGAGTGAGTGATGGATGGACGATAATGCACATTTACCCTCTCTCTCACGAGGGCTCGAAGCGCTTAGATGTCTAGCCGGGCTTCACACATACACACTCGCACAGAAACGCGTTTGATAAGACGACTTCCCTCTTATTCATCGTGCACCACGCGTACGTCTCTCCCCCGCCGCTCTTCCTTTGTATATGTTTGCTTCTCGCCACATTTATCTTCCTCTTCACCCCTTATTTTGGCCCTTCTCTCTCTCTCTCTCTCTCTGCCTCTCTCGCCCTCGCTGTCTGTCTCCTGGTAATGGAGCTAATTTGTTTAGCACACAAAGAGTGTCCGTCCATTAGCGCAGGCCTGCCCGTGCCAAGAGAGATGGTGACAAATCACACCAACATGTGTATCTGCTCTGTGTACATAATTGTGTTTCTGTTTGTGTGTGTGTGAAGGGAAAAGGTGAGAGAAGAATCCGCACTTCCTTTGGAAAGTGTTCATTTCAAGTTATTTTGGATTTTAACTTTGAGTCAGACGTTAGGCAGAAATGTACCAGGGTTTCTGCCTCACTGTTTCGGTTCTCCAGACTCAAGCAGATATTTTCCGATAGACCTTTTCGGCACACCTGCACTTTATCGAATGGAGCAGACAGAGCAGGAAGTTGAGCTGCCTTTGTGCCAGCTGTAAATGCATTATTTTCTATCTCTGCAAGTGAATTAATGCAGCACTCATAATTGAAAGTCTTTTTAGTTTAACCTTTAGCCTGCATCCAACTTTTATAAGGAGGTTGTTTGATTCGAATTTTAAGATCCTTTTTTTTTCAGAAACACAAGTCATGCTCAAGGTAGTCTTGCATAGCCACTGCGTCAGTGCTGGAGAATGGTCTGGCTGCACCGAGGAGGAAGAAACACTCCAGCTTGTTTGCATGTCTTTAAACCAA
Organism: Pagrus major; assembly: GCF_040436345.1. Taxonomy (NCBI): domain Eukaryota; kingdom Metazoa; phylum Chordata; class Actinopteri; order Spariformes; family Sparidae; genus Pagrus; species Pagrus major. The sequence goes on from NC_133235.1 coordinate 26,536,253, forward strand.
TCACAGTCGTCGTGGTCAGCACTTAACCCAGGATGCAGGACAGAATAGTGTCAGTGGTAATGTGGTTTGCACTTGGGCAATGGCTGAAGCCCTGCAAAAGAAAGGCTAACAGCTTTTTTATGTTCGTGCCGTTAGGGACCAGGATAGTGTCCAGCCAGTTTCAGCATGTAGGTTGCTAGCTTGGAGGTTGTTGTTGTTTTCTGTAGCAGTGGGGATTTTGAAAGCGGTACATGCAGATAGCGGAAGGAAAGGGCAGCCAATGACTGGCTTTATACCAACAGTCTACATCCAGTAACTCAGACTACGTTCAAGGAGAAGTCTCGCTCTGAAACCTCGCCAGGTGAGTTGGTACCGTTGTTGTCTCAACTAGATTGTTGAAATCAGTTAAATATTCAGCCATTACTTTGGGTATAAATTCTTGCTGACAGTTCCTCCAGGTAACATTTCCACCGTCGCCTTCCTGCAACAACTTAAAGATTTCAGAGCGAGATTTCAGAGCGAGACTTGCGTTTCTGATTGCAACAAAGGATCTAATTGTTCAACAAAAAGGTCCATCTCTGTAGGAATTGTTCCCGCAATTTGGAATAACAACTTCAGTCTGTCAGTGGCAAAAAACAAGCAATTTGAATGGATGTAACTTTTGACAGTCACAGTTGCCCCAAAGAATTACACTGCAGCCACTGCAGCCATGTCACTGCCTCCAGCTGAGGCGATCTACTGGACTGAATCCAAAACCTTTGGTAAGTACGAATCAATTACACGCCAAAACATGTAAATATAGGACAAAAATGAAATTCCCCTTTCACTCATTCATCTTTAAGAGTCAAAGGGAACTATTTCTGCTGCCTATCGACACTTAGCAGTTACTGTAGCAGCAAGTTAAGACGTTGGAAATTGTATTGCAGATGTTGAAAGATGTTGCATTGAGACAAAGTGGTTACATGTCATGGACACATTTTTTTTGTTCCAGCGTGACATTTGTAGGGCTCTACATAGAGAATTCATTTGACTTACCAGTATCACAATATTAAAGTGATGTAACTTGATTACTTTCAGTTACTTTTGGATTACGTCGATAGCAAACATATGCAAATGAAGACGAGAGAAAAGAAATATCAATAGGATTGTGTATTCAGTTTCACTCAGGACCAGAGTGACGTTGTGTGAGAATGTTGTGCGTAATCCTGTTAGTAATCCCCCTTTTTTACTGAACGTATCTGCAATCTAATTACTAATCTAATTGTAATGGAATACAGTTACCTGTTTTGTGTCCTAATTATGTAATCCTGTTACATGTAATCAGCTACTCCCCAAACCTGGTAACTAATCACATTAAGGGTGGCTCTGTTCTGTTCGAGTGTCCCGGCAAGTAAAGACAGTGTGACAGTGAGTCAGCAGGCACAAGACCAGGAGCATCAAAGTGAAGCAGCTAAACAGAGTTCATTCATTGTATTATTTACGCCCTGTGCTGTGTGACATGTCAGAATGTCTTCACTGAAGGTCCATTCCTCATAAATCTTAAAATCTTCCCGTTGAAGGGAATAACGACCATTTAAGGTGATTTCTCCCTCCGCGGCTCTCCTCTATCTGCGTCCTGCATGGTTTCAGACACTATTGGACCAAGGATTAGCTGTCGCTGAGGCATCAGCAACTGCAAATCCTAACAAGACTGGAGACCTAATGACAGCGGTTGTGTGATCCATATGCATGACAGTGGAGCTTAACTCCCTATTCATATTCTCCTTGATCTGAGCCGGCCCATCAATATAGGGCACTGAGCAAGCAGGAAATGATTGAGCTCTGAGTTGGCCATCTCTGCCTCCCCTCTCTGCCAACAGACTGTCACTGTTTGGGCAAACTGCGATTTGTCATGATGACTCCATCCTCCCCCCTTATTCATCCATCCATCGCTCATTCTCTTTTAAAGGTACAGTATGTAGAATTTTAAGGGATTTATTGGCAGAACTTGAATATAATATTCACAGTTATGTGTTCGTTGTGTTCGTTGTGTTTTTGTTAACTTAGCCTTTTGTATCTACAGTGGAGCCGCGTCCTCTTCCATAAAGCATCCTCATGTGTAAACTACTGAATAAGTCGACTGCCAGTGACACCCTTCATCGTACGTTTGCAGATTGATTGGGTTTTGGCGAGAAAACTACTTGGTTATGTTAAGATGCATTACTTATATAACTTCTGCTGATGATCAAACACATGTTACTTTATGTACGTAATGTAACTTTACTTCAACTTAAAATAACTCACTGTTGACTTTTGCTTTCACACTGGACACAAATGGGTGTCTCCTGAGTTAAAGTCCTGTGCATGTTTGACCCGATCATCCGTTCCCAACCTCCTCCCTATGCGGACTTGTCGCTCTTTGTACTGCCTGATTTCCTCCTTTGTTGCTGTAATACTTACTACGGCCACTAGAGGTTGCTGTCTGACAAGAAACATACTGTAAACATAAGTTGTAAGAAGTTGCTTTTACAGTCTTCACATAGTAGCCCAGAACGGAACGGACAAACGCTGGCTCTAGGGAGGGCCTTTCTAAACGGCACTAAAAACCCACACACTGCTCCTTTAATGCCTTTGATTTGATGTGACATTGACTGAAGCAAATAACATAAACGTCCTGACGTGCTCCTATTTGCTTTCATTTCAAGATAAATGTGAGAGACACGCAGCGCAAAGAGATACTGCCTTATTCAGTGGAATCAAATTGTTTGCAAATGACCTTGTTTTGGTGCTCAAATTGTCTCTCTGCTCACCTCCCCTGGCGAATCTGCATGTTTTCTCATCACTGGATAATAGGCCTGGCTCAGGCAGGAATGTGATACAGGAAGGCAAGGTCAGTTTTCATTGATTGTTAAATCATTCCTCTGTTTGAGAAGGACACGATTGAGACGGTAAGACACTGACTGCTCTTCCCCCGCTGACTTACGGTAAATATCCTTCCTCCGGGCTCAGCTATATGCCAGACAGCATTCACTTTGCCTTCGAGTCAGCAGTTAGTCTAAGTGTGTGTGTAAGTGTGTGTGTGTGTGTGTACGTGCGGGTGTGTGTGTATCCCAAATATTTAGTCTCTAGCAACCGGAGAAAATACTTGCCAGATGAGGAACACTTGGAACAGTGTGAATGTCCTCCTCTCTCAGCCTTTTCATCTCTCTGTCTGTCTGTTTGTTTTTTGCTCTGTCTACACAGCCGGTGTCACTCTCAAGGAGATCCTCCTTCTCCTCGCTCCTTCTCTTCCTGTGGGTAGAGTTGGCAGAATTTCCTCCCTGAATAGCTGTTTTTATCTCCTTCTCCCTCCCTCCATCCCTCCATCTCTCTGGCTGAATGACTGTCTCGACTGAGCTAAAGGGTTTTTTTTTATTGGGGGGGGGCTGATGTTGAGATATTTTGGGCACACTATCTAAGAAGTCAGACATTTCAGGATTGGAGGCCGCAGTAAATATCGTAACAGTATACTGCTTCGCAAAATGACCCCACGTAAGCCGGTATATGGAAGTAAAAAGGTTCAGGGAGATTGGCTGTGTGTTTGCAGATGGGGGGCCTTGAGGACGACAGGGTGGGGGGATGCTGAAGGAGGGCTCTCGGCCTGCGTATGCGACCGAGACAGGGAGACAGACGGGGGCAGGGAGGGCTTTGTGCACCAGCCCTTTCCCACACTCCCTTTCACCTTTTGTTGTATGGCAGCACCAGGGCTCTCTGACATGACGAATCGGTCTGCCTGCTTAACTGAGACGGTAAAAAAAGTAAGAGTGGAGTGGAGTGGAAGCATGTGTGTGTGTGTGTGTGTGTGTGTGTGTGTGTGTGTGTGTGTGCGGTCTTGTCCTTTAATCTTCTTGCCTGAGTCCGCCCCCGCTTCCCGTCCTCTGTCCTGCAATTCTGTGCTCGGCTGTCACCGGGGCTGGAGCAGAGGAGTCGAGGTCTCAATGCTTCCAGCTCTCTGGTGGGCAGATTCCACAGCGGATGAGCCAGACACAAGCACACACACACACACACACACACACACACACACACACACACACACACATGCTCATATGCACACTAATGCCTCTCTGCCCAAATGCCAGCACCAAGCTGTTGCCCATAAAGCGTTCAGCCTGTCACAATAGAGACATTACCACATGAGTGAGTGGCTTTGAATAGGGCTAAGGGTGTGTGTGTATATAGAGAGTGGTGGCTACGGGGGGGAGTTCCTGGCAAGGCAGACGACCCTGTCATCACCTCTGCCCCTTGTCAAACAAGCGATCGTCGGCAATGGCACATTCGAACAACACGCGCACACATGCACACACTTGCACACACTCGCACATTCTACTCCTGCCTGTTGCGCTTATCCAAGTTTCATCTCTACTTTGTTACAGTCCAGACCGGAGCTCCGGGGTGAGAGGGAGGGAAAGCGGGGTGGCTTTTAAGAGTGACCCATCGGGGTGAAGGGTGAGAATTTAGAGGTCGAAAGAGGAGGGAGAAGGAATGAAAGAAGAGCTCTTTTCAACATGAAATGAAAAGGGAAGAGATCAGCACTTCCTCGTGGAAATAAATTCTGCAAGCTTTGGTGAAACAGAGTGAATGTTGCATGCGGACGGAGGCAGATAGAGTCGCGTGCAGAAGGAAACGCATCATTTCAAATGTTTGTTGTGCTGTCACTCAGCTCCGTCAGCGCCCTTGTCGCTGCATGTGGTTGTGTGTGAGCGCTTCAGCCCCGAAATGTCATTATGTAAAAGCGCTTGCTTTACGCCGGGCGAGATCACTCTTCCACAAGGCATGCAGGATGTGTGTGTGTGTGTGTGTGTGAGTGAGTGTGGTGGGGGGGAGCGACAAGGGTTTAAGGGGCCGTGTCACGCTGTCACTGCTGGAATGCATGACAGCAATGTTTTGTCACCCCACGGATGAATGCGGCGTCATGGCAGCAGAAGAAGAAGAAGGAGGAGGAGAAGAAGAAGAAAGAAAAAGGAAGGAAGGAGTGAGCAGGAGGAGGAGAAGAAAAAAGGACTAGTATTTCTTTTTTTTTTCTTCTCCCCACACTCGATGAGGAAATTAGGTCATCCAAGTAAAGCCATTGCGGGGAACAAATCATCATCATAATTGGACCCTTAACAAATCTGTGGAGGTGGCTGCTTCAAACACACACACACACACACACACACAAGAGAGAACACAAAAGCCGACGCACACTTCTATAGCTACACATATTGCCAAGAGGGGGTAAAACAGAATTTCAGCATAAATCAGGGGATGTTTGACAGTTTTATAGCTCTTTCAGGAGCCTCATTTGGGACAGAAGCGTGATAGAGGAACGTTGCTCGTGGTAAATATAATTGTGGTCATGATCCTTCCATAAATCACGGCATGGTTAACACACATTTGCCTCCAGGCTGCAGGGAGAAAAAAAATCCCAGAGCATCAGGTGACCTACGGGATCTCTTTGCCCCGTTCTTTCAGCCGTCCTGCTGAGCATTCACAGCTAGAGAAATGCCAATTTAGATATGAAAATAGGTTCTAATTTCGCCCAATTTATATTCAAAACCGCACCGAAATTAGTGCTCGAATGTTGGAATTAAAGAAATAGTTTGACATTTTGGGATATTTGCTCATTCAGATTCATAGTTCAGCCTTAATTAGCAAAAAGACTGAAAACAGCTCGCTTAGCTCTGACTAACGGTAACAAAAAAACCTAACTAATTAACAAATCATACCTTTCACATTATGTGCCTGGGAACCAGCTAGCTGGCTGTTTCCCCTTGTTTCCAGTCTTTGTGTGAAGCTAGGCAAACTAGCAATGGGTGGTAGCTTCATATTTACCTCATTGTCTCAACTAACGCTCAGAGAGAAAGCAAATAAGCACATGTCAAAGAATGCTGAAGAATTAAATTAAGTCTCCTTTCCATCTCAGCCCAGTCGCAAGGGTGGATTGTTTCTAACGTCGCTGTCGACCAAAGATGTGTTGAATATGAATGTTTATTACGTATTGAAACAACATTTCTACAATATGTGTCACATCACCTTCACATCACATGTATATGAGCTGACTTGAGGAGGATATGGTGACATGGCAGCCAAGCCAGAGACCAGTGTTCAAGATGGTGTTTCAATATTTGTAAGTGCGTGACCGCTGGATGTTTTTAATGAGATGCCGGGACAGTTTTTCGTTTGTGGCAATAGAACCAGGTAACACATGACATTCTCCTAAACACAACCAACTGTATTTTGGGCCTAAACGTAACATTCCCGCACACAATTTGCAAATTTACTCTTTTTAAATTGAATTTACTCTTCTCTAAAGATGCCATGTCCTCCAAAAATATCACATTTTTCTATTAGATTTTGGAGGATTTGATTCTGCACTGCAAAATAAATTGTCCCAACATAAAATTGAAAATTGAACCTTTAGATTTATGTATTCTGGCATCTGGGTCGACCATCGTTATCAATTTATTGTCAGAAAATTCTAATGTTTTGCGTCTTTACGTCCCTGTGATCTGTAGCTGGTTCTCAGAGTATTACCATATCTTTTTGGTTGACCTCAACCCACAGGGCATCAAATTTGTTAAAACAGATGGAGAGGCTGTCACAGGAGACATGAGAAGTACAATTTTCTGCATATGAACACAAACACACATGCACACACTCGAGAAGTCAAGCGAGGGAGGTAACATGCCCTTATCTTCTCTCGGGGTTTCGCCACATGAGCTCTGTCTGTCAATAGGCGCCGTTAAATAAGAGGGAGATTGAAAGGTTGACCTCGCACACTCTCGGCTCTCCCTCCTCGCACATTTCACATGACAGGCTGCGCGCGTTATTTATTCATGTTTAAAGACGGTCTGCTCGAGACACACCAACAGCCACAACACACACACATATTCCTGACATCCAAACTGCAGTCAATAGATGTAATATTGGCAGAATAAATCTCCATAAAGCGTTTGATTGGGATCCGGTTTGCATGTCAGCGTCGTCTGCTGTTGGGAACATCTGCAGGAACCATCTCAACAACTGGGCAAAGAAAGACGGAGAGAGGCAAGCCAGAGCTGACACTAATCCGGTAATTGCCATGTGCCCGTGTCGCTTATCAAAATAATTGACAGTATTTTCTACAGTGAGATGGGAGTGTTTACCGCAGAGCTACCCAGACTATATTCTGTAGGATGGTACAACTGTGGATCAGTAATGAGATGACTGGCTTTGTTTTGCAGAAGAATTTGCTTCTGAGAAAATAAATCTGAACTGTTTTAAAGGCAGAGACATTTTTCCTATCCTCTGTCTACCCTCGCTGCTCTAACAGACTGTAATGATGTGAATTAAATCTTCTGGTTCACAAAGGTGATTGTTAACCTTATGGTCGAGAGGTTATGTTTAAATTTGCCTCTAATTTTCAGTGATTGCTTCCCCTTCACTGCTCCTGAAAGGGGACGTGGCAAACACAGCTGTCACTGCTTCATCTCAAATGAGTTGACTATTCAATTGCACCAAACGCAGCTGAGCAAGACAATAAATCAGTCGTTTTTAGATATACCTCTCTCTTGCATCTCGGCACGGGTCGATTTGAAAACTTCACGTCACGATTGTCCTGTCCAACATATTTGCGATTCGCGATATTTTCCCGATAATCATCAAAATATTCTTAAAAGCTTAAAATAAAAGCTAAAATCGCACTAGGATTAAAGTGAATCAGAGTAATATGCTTACCGGACCCTTAAACTTGACTTTGGGAAAACTGATGGTAAAAGACAGTTTGAGAAAGGGACTCACATTTACTGTCTTCTCACTCATCTGCAGATTAACGGTACAAGTTGAATGCCCGGAAAGAAAAATGTCGGCTGGAGTTTGGAAAGCTGCATGTGGTAATGCTCATATACATGTCAATAAATACACGTCTTAAACTAATACAGTAGAAATGGGTAATGCGGACATGTGTGACACTGCTGGATTTAAATCAATACGATGAAAACATACCAGACATATGCACAAAAAGAAACATACAGAAACATTGGGAAGAGGGAGGAGATATAATCGAGAGCATCAGTTCAAAACAAATCCTACCAGACCCTGAGCTTTTCCTCTTTGGCTTATAACCACAGAAACATAAATTTAGCAAAAAAAGAACGAGCGTTCATTGATCTCAGCTTGCTTTAGGCCAAAAAGCGTTTTGCACTGCTTTGGAAATCCATCCACAGACCGAGCACTACTCAATGGATAAGACAGATGTTATCGGGCATCCCATTAGAAAGAATGATGCAGAGGCCAAACAGCACGTATCTGAGAGTATACGGAGACCCTTCATCACTTTTGTTGAGGATTTAGGTTTAACAAAGGATCAGGTGAACGACCCATTTCTGTTGACAATGCAGAGTATGTAGAATTTATTTGATTTGTTCTAAATACTTGTATTTTGCATCTAATGGAAGTAACTCACTCTAAAATGTGTATTTGGGGTATTTTTCATGTGTATATACGTTTATACAAATGTCTGTATATGGGTGCATATATGTTCTGTCTATGTGACCTTTTCTCCCGTCAGTACAGCGAGTTATGCAGAATGTTACATGATTGTGAGGCTGTATCTTCTGAACAATTTTCTTATTGGATCACAGATATGATACACATCTTCTTTTGTTTGTTTGTTTGTTTGTTTGTTTATCCATGTGGGGATGTATGTTTCACTGTATTGCTTTCATTGGTTGTTGTTGATGTATGTGTGCTGTTCTGTGTATTAGTCAACCAATTATCGTGTAAATGCTGATTATTCTGAAAAAAAACAATTAAAAAAAGTTATTAATAAGAATAAATCATAAGGTGACAAGCCTCGGCAATTCAAAATAAATGAGGAAACCAAGATAGGACTGTACATCAGCGAGCCAGACAGCGTTTTCAAGTCACGTGAGGACATTCACGATTATCTCGATAATGAAAATCACCATGATCAACTTATTCTGAGTGATCTTTTTAAAATCCTTCATCGTCCCGACCCTGCTTGCGTCTCCTCTTCTGAATAAACAGTCTACAACATTTTGGAAAATGTGCTTGGAATCATCTAATCCCATGAGAGGTGACATTTGTGGCCTATTATTAGATTTCAAGCTCTGCTCTGGCTCTGGCCTCAGAAGAGATGAGAACATTGTGATTGTGTCTCTTAAAGCTCTGACAAGTGAACCAGTCCATTACAACACGCTTGTTGGAAAGAGTTGTGTTTCTCTCCCTTTTTATTCACCCTCTTTTCAAACAAATCATATTATATAACATCAGGTTAAGTCACCTGTTCTTTTGGGTACTCTTTTTTTTACAGTGTAACTCAGTGTGAGGCGTCTCCAAAAGCCCTCTCATGCCACCCCGGAGTCAGGCGGCTGATTGACAGGACTTGGCTGCCTGTGGACCCTCCTTCCCAGCGTCTCCTCCTCCTCCTCCTCTCTCTCTCCCTCTCTCCTCTCCCGTCCTCTCCCTCTCTCTCTCTCTCTCTCCTCAATCGCAGGGCTGCGCTCACCGACTCGACACCGCCAGCCAACAGGGATGCAGCGAGGGCGCAGCGCAGCCTGAAAAATGGCACCACCACCACCACGCGTCCTGTGGATCTATCCATCCCTTCCCCTCCTGTCCTCCCTGCCGCTGCTGCTGCTTCTTCTTTTTCACGCGTTGTCGCCGTGCCGAGCCTTACGGAATTACCCCGAGAATGAAGGTGAGGTTGTTGACCTGGTGGTTGTTGTGTGACTTGGCTGGCTGTGCGCTGGATGGATGTGCTGGCGGATAGATGGATGGATGGAGGGGAGATGGGGGGGGGGAGCCCCGTGCCGCGGTTCGCTCTCGCCGGGGACGGAGCGCAGGAGAGCGGCGGAGACTCCCGTTAAGTGCTCGGCTCCGTTATGAATGATGCATAAAGAAAAGCGGGGAGAGGGATGGGAAAACTGTTCGTCACGTTTTTTTCTTTTCCAGGCATGTTGACATTAAATTTGTATGACATGTATACACACAGGGAACCGTGACATGCTGGAGATGGAAGAGGCTGGTGCGCACATTCAACTTCTTCATTTTTCTTTGCCTAACTTATAAAGATGATGCCAGAACAACATCGACATATCTGTCAAAATCCCTCTTAATGTGAAATATCCTCATAATAACACACTGATGTGTGTTTTTTTCTTTCTTTCTTGGACTACTCCTGCCTCAGTCTGCAAATGAGCAGCAGCAATTACATTAAATTTGTCACACGCTGCTGCTGAGCCTCTCTCACTTATTGTATTAACATCGATGTTCAGCCTGAAATGAGCCAATGCATTTACTTACTAACTACTCCTGACTGCCTGCTCGGCTGAAACATGGCAGCTGGCTTGGACAGAGAAGTTAAATTCGCAATAATTGGTGTAAAAAAAGCAGCTTTGGAGGGTTTAGATGTGTTGTTTTGGCTGTGGAGTCTGACTGGAGACGATACAGCTGTGTGCCTCAATTCTCATCCTGTGAATCATTTCATTCACTGCCCCCCCAAAGCTCCAGTCAGTCCTGTTCTGTAGCTCGACAAAGCTCTCCAGCCCTGTTGTGAGCTGCATGACTTGCCTCTCATTGACATTTTCTGTCCTCTCTCACTCACACACACTCACAAACTCCAGGCTCGGATGGCTAGAGATCAAACAGTCAAACGATTCACGCTCAGGCCGAGGGTTTGATGGGATCTCCCGTCCCCGTCTGACTTCACAGTATGGTCTATACATCGCTTCGAATGTATGTCACAGCCCCGAGGAGTTCACACAGAACAAAGGCTCCTGAGGATACAGAGGGAGCGAGAGTGGAGGAGCAGGAGAAGGAGGAGTGTTTTAACAGCAGGAGACAATGCATGTGAAGGGGAGACACTAACACACATGCTGAAATATTCATTGAAATGAACATGAATGATGAAACCGACTGGGAGCCAAAGGAAACTCCTGTTGATTTAGATAAACGCTCGGGGACATCTGAGAGTCCTGTGTGTGTGAGTGTTTGTAGGGATCATGTTCGACCTGAGGATTGGATCGGAGGTGACTGACGGGTCAGAAGCTTCAGCACGACTCAAATAATCTGCTATACAGTGTGTGTGTGTGTGTGACGCACTTCATCCTCTGGTTATTCCTCTGTCCTGCTGTGTCAGACTATGGGCCAAATTGGCACCTTAAAGCCAGTTGCTTAACTCAGGTGTGTGTTTGTGTGTGGTGAGGGTGCGCCTGCAAACCTGTCTAACAGTCGACCTTTGCATCGTTACATAGTCAACAAAGGGGAGATTTTTAAGGTTGGTAATGCTAGAATCATGGCTAAAAAGACCTTAAAAAGTAAACTTTCTGTTTCTACTGAGGTCCACACTTGGTACGTGCAGAAATATAGTCCACTGTTGGCACTGTAGGGGTGTATGTCTGTGCGTGTGTGCGCCCCGATGGGACAGTAATCCAATGAAGCCATTTCTGTCAGCCCCTCCATGCACTACGTTTACCTTTCGGCCTGCCAGTTTTCCTGCTGTGACTGCACGCTTTAGCTGAGGGATTGCTCTTCTTTGTGCCAGTGTGAATGTGTGTGTCCGTGCGTGCGTGTGCATGTGTGTGGACCTTGTGTTTGTCTACGAGCCTGCATATTCTCCACCCACGCATCTCAGCAGTTGTGTTATTCCAGGAAATCCTCCCTCTGAGTATGTCTAGTAGCAGAAGCGAGGCTGTCATAAAAGGAGAGATACGGCTCTCAAGGCTCAATTAAGAACACAGTCCCTTTGATAGAGCTGATAGCATTAGAAAGGGAAATAGTGTTAAGCTGTCAACAAGCTTAGTTTACTACCAGAGCTATTGATCTGCTCCAAAATTGTTGGCATTTATGAGAAATGCATTTTGCGAGGGCAGAGCGGCGGCACGCGGCGCTTTTGGGAGATTTGATAGAAACTGCTGCCAGCTGCAGACGTGGAGACGTGAGATGGAGGGGAAATGGGTTCATTCATAAGTTGTTGTGAAGGAGATGGACAGCATCCTCTGGAGGTCTTTGTTATTGACAGTAAAAAGAGGAAGAGGTGTGGAGGAGTTTTTGGTGCACCAGCAGAGGGAGCCCAACACACTGTCTGTCTGAACCCTGAGGGCGTACTGATGTAACAGCAGGGTGGATGCTCACAGGTCGCCCATGGTTCCCTTTTCGTCCTGCTCTCCTCGTCCCCTCTTTACTCTTTTCCTGCATCCCTCTAAACACAGTGATAACACGTGTTTCGACTCGCTTTTTCTCCTCCTTTTTTTGCATCGTCCTTGGGCAAGATTCCCGGTGGGGAAAAGGAGCAGACTCTATTTTTGTGTCTTCCCTCTGACTCTAAATATACCCCCTCGATCCTAGAAAACACAGACTGGAGCCCCGTGCCTCCTTCCACTGCGAGTGTATGTTGATTAGAGTGTTCTAATGGAGGTAAATTAATGATTTAACTCCAAATTCTGCCTGAAAGCCGCGTGCAAATGGAAATATAATTGAATTAATAATCAGGAGTGGGCATGGAGGGGGAGGAAAAACAAGAAAACATGGGTAAAAAACATGACTCAGCTGCGGTTCATGTTATAGTCTTGAGGTTTACTGTAATCTGTAATTGCTGCAGCACACTTGAAGGTTTTCATTGGATTGGCCTTAGGGTGCTTCGAGGGGTGAATTGCTGTATTGCTTCGTAAGGTTAACATGAGGGCAAGCAGTTAGTGCAGAGGCAAGCATATGTAAAGCATGCCCTCTCCCTTACGCACACGTCTTATGATTCACACAAGATCCCGCCTGTGGTATAATGCCGGGTCAAAGGTCCCCTCTGGTTTAATTGCTTTAATCCATAATGGTTGCTTGTAGTTATCGGCAGGGCCATACCTCATTAAGTGTGTGCGTGCGAGTCTGGGAGATTTCAGTCGTGCTCCCATGTAACAACCATGACCTTGGACTGAGGAGGATATAGATCTCGGCAGCAGAGAGAGACAGCGAGCGTGAGCACCCTCCTGTTTTTCTTTTCTACCTCCTCCACTCCGATCTAATCCCTTTCTTTCATATCTGCCCTTCTCTGTTTTCTATCAACCTCCCTCCCGGCCTCCATCTTCTCTCTCCTCGGTTGCCTTCTTCCTCTGACCTCCAGTAGCAGTGAAACAGTCGGAACAGCAGCCTTGAGCCACTGTATGTTTTCTGTAATGAGCTCCTGTATGTGCTTAACAAAGGCCCATACACAAGCACACGCGGACGGACGTGCACAAGCATGCACGCACGCGCCCACGTACACACATGCCATCGTAATGTACGGCTGGGGGGCAGTTTGGTGGTCTTGGTCCAGAGAATAGTGTCATGTATTCCCGGGGCTGGCTGATAGATGGGGTTATAAATACAGCTCAGTGACAGAGAATGATTCTGCTGTGAGGGCATCACCTCATGGATCCATTCAGCATGTGTGTGTGTGTGTTAGAGAGAGAGGGCGAGAGACTGAAATGAAAATCCACAAGAGAGAATCTGTGAGACAACAGTGCTAAGAACTAAAAAGAACAAAGAAAGACGCAGTTCTTAAGAAACTGAATAACCCACCCGTTTCTCCGCGGTCTATTGAGCAGAGCACCCATAGCAGCGCTGGCAGAGCCTTTGTGTTGTGTTTGATGGTTGTCAAGGGGTTGCTAAATATGGTTTTGTATTCAAATCATTTTCCTATTTTCCGAGTAGCTAACCGCTGAAAGTCTCTTTGTCAATGTTTAACAGAACAGAACAGTTCACATTATGTGAAGTCACTTTCCTGGTGGGAAAGATCGATATCGCTCTAATGAAGCTATAGCCAGCAGCTTGTTAGCTCGCCAAAAAAAATGATATTTCCTGTAATTGTTGTAATTGTAGTAATTCACTAGCAGGTTCTGTCCGAGGGTAAAATATCCACATACCAGGAGCTCACAAAGGAACAGGCTATGTTGCATTTGTGTGCAAATCGAAGCCTAAAAACAACATTTTGTGGTTTTGCTGGGGGTTGCTGGTGGCGACTTCCTGGATTCTTGTTGTCATTGTGAGGTATCTATGACGTTACTTTGCCCATCCAAGAAGCACACTTCCTTTTACTCTTTGGCGTACCGGCAGTTACTCTTTTCTGCTGTCACTGTATCACGCCAGTGAGGCGGAAGCACCTTGAGCCGCACCGAAGCCCTCCCCCGCTTGCTTTCGGTGCCCGCGTTAACCAACTGAGTGAGCTCTCTGCACCCAGGTGATCTGCAGTGATCTTTGCGTCATCTTTTCTATTTATACTGCATGCCACGAGTGAACCAGGCAAGAAAACACACTGATACTCATTAGAAACAGTATCACTGTGATTGTGTTTTTACATAAGCCTGAGAGGTGAAACCCCTCCCCCGCAGATCATCACACAACTTTATTGTTGCAGAAGAAACCCCCTATCCCTTCCACGCTCAACAACATGTGAAGGAGAGTACCGGCAGTTATTCTTATTCACTTCAAGCATTGCATAAAACCACAAATGTCAACACTTATGTCAAGGTTTTCTGTATGAGATAAATGAGATATGTGTTAATTAGTGAGCTTTCAAAGTGCACATGTTTATGCATATGTTTAGTGTTTTTCTTTTTATGATGTGCAAATTCAAACGCCTGCATTGCCTGAGGTAGAGACAATGCAGCCACAAAGGCAGATTTTTGGAGTGTGCTCATCATCGCAAGTTGACAAGTTTTTTAACCTAACACATTATTTTAGTTCCCACCATTAATGTGAACATAATAGTGTCTTAGCCAGCCACAGTTGAACTGTAACAGTCTGTCGGGCTTGAACGATTTCCGTTGGATGCAGAGGTCATTTATGTCAAAGGAAGCCTTCTCTCAGTGTGTGATGTCTGATGGCTGGAGTGAGTTTTTGGTGAAAGTGGGCCCCCTCCTCGTCTGCAGACCCCCTCCCCCTCTGAACAAGCCCTTAACTGCTGGTCAAATCACTGATCACTGGGCCTTGACCACTTTCTACCCGCCAATCACGCGTGCACACACACACACACACACACACACTTCAGTTCTTCTTTTTTCTTTAAATCTCACGGCCCCTACTCACCAGAGGACCGCACCACACCCGCTGTCCCGACCTTCAATTTGACTAAATTGAATGTGGTAGTATCCTCACCTCTCTCTCCCTCTCTCTCTCTGTTCCTCTCTCTTCCTCCCTCTCTCTCTGTTTTTTCTATCGTTGTTTGCTCTGTGGACTTGGCTCGTGCCACCGCTGTTAAAGCCTGCATTAAACAGCTTTACAAACAAACAGCCGAGGATTTGGGTCAGCCGTAGATATTGTATGTTTGCTGACCGGTGCTCCAATCTCTCCTCTGCTGATGAAGGGCTGCGAAGGTATTATGAGACCAAAAATACCCGAGAACCTGGAAGCTGTGATTTAACTGTCAGAAAATATTCATGTTGCTTCTTCTTGATTCTAATTTAAAGGAAAGATTTGTAAATGCGAAAGTCAGCCTAGTGATTTAATCGGTGTTTGCTTGAAAGCGACACTTAAAATGATCTTTGTGGAAGTTTTATTTTGGTGACGCAAATTATGACTTTCTAATAGAAGCACAGGCAGATGTAGCGCGAGGTTGTAGCGCTGTAGAGGACGATGGCTGGCTCTGTATTCCCCCCCTGTCTAAAACACCCTCTCTGTCTCTTTAAGTTCCCCATCCTGACTACCCAGTCTACTCTGATTGGTCAGCTCACACACGCCTGAGCCAGCACTGCTAACAACAACAGAGCAGCTGTGCTAAATCAATTCTAACGTGCCAAACTAGCTGCATAAATTACGCAAAGGTGCGACTCTGTGGCATGGTGTGATGTCACAAAGTCACAGAATAAAAGGCGGGATCACTGATGAGGTGTTTCAGGAGCAGTGTTTTCTGTGGGAGACAGGAGCTTCTGTCGGTGTGGACTCTGGGCTTTTTAACTTTCAAGAGACTTTTACTTGCACAAGAACCTACAGTATATAAAACACTGAAGGAGAAAAACATAACAGGTCTCCTCGAATCTCTTTGTTCTTCTGTTTGTCTCCAGACACAAGGAGAGCTTATGCTAACGATGCCTGGATATCAGCAGAAACTATGAGTTCAGTCGTGGCTTGCCAGACAAAACTGCAGCAAACAAGGCCAAGCTAACAACCATCTCTCTGTTGGTTTGGGGCTTTTTGCTCGCATAATTCCCTCATGAATTTCAGCGCAGTACATCCACGCCCCCGCATCCTTTTAGCTTCAGTGTTTTGCTAGTTACGCCTGTTCTGCCTCTCTTGTTTACTACTCGACGGTGTCCACATCAGTACAAATTGGGTTAAGTTTGACTTGATAGAGGCAGCAGGGCAGACAGACAATTACTGCAGGTGTGTATGCATGTTACATGTGTGTGCACCGACAGTACGACCTGTCTCGGCGCTCATTTTTCTGACATGTGATTTCTGTAACCGTGAGATTCGAGGCCAATTTGCCCTCCTGTGACCAACCACTGTGTGACAGCCCTGTGTGTGAGTGTCCCATCAGGAGGAATGTCATAAGAGCTAACAGAGCTGAAGAAAGGTCAAGAACGAACCAGAAAAAAGAGGAACGCACACTCTTGAGACAAAGACACTCCTGTAGAAATAGCCGTGCTTACCTATCACCGCTCATTCACTCTTTTCACTCCTCAGCAGCAGCTATTTTAATTCACTTCTTTAAATGAATGGTGGGATGCGTCACAGTTTGTGGGAGCGCAGGTGCGGAGGCGTATGTGTCTCTGGTTTGTGCTGCGAGTTGTTTCTGAATCCTCAAGGTCTCTGTTTTGTGTGCGCCTGTTTGTATGTATGTGTGCGTCATTATGGTGTGTGTGTGTATGTTTGTTGCTCTTTGCCCTTGATGAGTTGTTGGCATACTGGTGGAAGAAGCTTATTAAAAAAACAAGTGTCTGGATCTGACTGGGTGTCACAGTTCAAGCCTGTAAGCATTCAACCAGCACACACAGACAAACCCGTACGCACACACACACACACACACACTCCAGAGCCTCTTCAAGCGACAAACTAGGGCAGTACTCCTGTCATAGTCTGTCAGAATGGCATCTTTTCTGTTCTGCTAGTGCTGCCAGTGTATATGAAACAGCAGAGTAGGCTAATGTACTCTCTGCCACAGCGGAAGGGGGAGGGAGGTCCAAAAATGCAAGCTCAACGAGGTACAGTACATCACATCCGTGAATATTTTCATAAACATTTTTAGCTCTGCACAGCGTCTGCCTTTTTTGGTTGCCAGGGTTTCTTTCTTCAAGGCTGTGGAGAGTAAGGCTTTCAATAAACCATGTGCATCCCTTTTAAAAATCACTTCACCGAGGCAGCTGCCTCGAAAAAGAGCTTCTTAACAATCGTCACATTTTTTACCCATCTGTGACTGCAGCGTGGAAGGCTTCCTCTGGCTGTTATCTTGACTTATTTTATTTTTTTACCTGAAATTGGGTTAGTGTCTTACATTTCTGCTGGTTTATGCAGAAAACTACAACCTGACAGTTTATACATACAGCAGGAGCTTCTGATTAATAATGTCGATGTATTTTCCTGTCTTATTTTCCTGTTTTATATTCCTACGGACATTTTGCTGGTTAATCTCATTATTCTTTCTCTTTGTTTGACAGAGAGAAAACATGATAAAAACAAGGAGAACAGACGCTGTTGCCCTTAAATTTTTACTTGTTTTGAACAAGACACGAAGGATTTGATTAAAGCCGACCAGATGTGATAAATGTCTTTATCATTTATTACATCTCTCACACCAGCGTGTCATTTGCGCTGATGTGAGTATTTATCACTTAACGTGTGCTCTGCACAGACAATGTGTCAATTAAGTCACACCGAGTGACTCTCAGTTTGTTTTCATCTCTTCTTAGCACATTTGTGGCAGCTAATGAAGTGTCCAGACTTATTCTCACAGATTAGAGATCGTGTGGAGTATACTGTATGTATCCTGATTATATGATAATTATATGGAACATAAAGTCAGCTGGCATCTCCACACACATAATTAATACATGAACATTATTATGCAGTTTGTGATCGTCTGTGTCTTTTCTCATGTGTCACTTTTGGGTTTCCCTAAAGCCAAGATTAGCGCATATGGCAGCATGATCTCATGTGCTGCTGCATAAACGGCCACCACTATAAAGGATATTTTGCGTGCCGTGTCACATTGTTTAAGCCTTTTCACGTTTCATTTAACAGCGTCAGATTTAAGCTTTCTGGGTATCATTAACACTGTCCGGATTTTATGAGTTTGGGCTGTGCAGGAAAGGGCAAAGTCAGGTGAGCTTCGCTGTCATAGTCAGCAGAGGAAGAGGAAGTAACTAAAATAACACAAGGAGTACATTGCATGCCACCTTCCCAACATCACAAGACTGCTTTTAACTGATCAGTGGGTATCACGCACGACAGATGTAACAAGACATAACAAGACTTTAACAGACCGACAGGGAGGCTTGAATGGGGAGAGAAGGAGTGCAGTTAGCCTTGCACAGTAATGACCCGTAGAAATGTCCTTCAGAGGGATATTTATCACTTTTATACTCTGAGTACATTTCAGAGCCTGTACTTTTTTTTACTTTACTTGAATAAATAAGCTGAAATAGTACTCCCACATGTATCCGTACTTCTACTCAAGTAGAGAATGTGTTTACTCGTCCCCTCTGATACTATTACCTTCATAGTTATGGTAACAAAAACAAACGTGGCTAATATTTTGAAACAGTAGCAGGTTGGTTGGGTTTAGGCACCAAAAGTACTTGATGAAGTTTAGGAAAACATTATAAAGTGGGTTGAAGTATGTTTATGATGTAAGTTGAACACAGTAAATTGAAGAGAGTTTGGTGTTTGACGCAGGTACTCACCCCGTCCACCTCCCTATTTGTTCTTCTTGCTCTTTCTGCAATCAAGAAAAGCGTTGTGATAATATGTGAAATAACTTCAGACGTTAGTGTTTGATGAGACCAGGTTGCTTATCCATCAGAAAAAACAGGTATGGTGTCAAGCATATGCACAAATACATTTATGTGATACTCCAAAAGCCTGATCATAACCAGCCACTCGTACATAAAAACATAGATTTGCTATGGTTGAGTTGAAAAATAAAGATAAGATGACAAATTAATATTTAAGAGCAAATTAATCAATCGAGTCGAACTTTAATCCGCTTTATTTTGCAATTTAATTGCAAATTATATATAATATCATCCTCCCCATTCAATGATCCTCTTTTCTATCGACTCATGATTTAGACACCCGTGATTCAAACCACCATTTAGCCATGCGTGCTGCAGCTAATTGAATTTTATTGTGTTTCGCAGCTTTTACCTCCAGTGATCTGCTCCTGTCTATCACTCATTAGTAAAGCTATAGGCTATTGCTATATTATTCAGTCCGACCCAAAGAGGCTTTTAATTCTGTGTTCGTCGGAGTGTGGAGGATCGGCATTACATTTCTCAGCAGAACAGAACGGGGGGTTTAGAAAGCAGAGCGCAATTGAACTGAATCAAAGAAGAATTAGCATTCGAATTATAATCATTTAAAGCCATTGAATTATTCATAGACACATTCAGTTTGCAGACAGCGATCACACTCAAAAAGAATAACACTTTTTTCCTCTGAAGTCATGCCAGATCCCACCTCGTCCTGCAAAAAACTGTTGAAATTAAAAATATGGCAGATTGTGGCTGTGCCAGCACATAATAGAGAATCTGCGAATCTGAAGTGTGATCACAAATGTTTGCAGTCCTCTCACAATCTCCCAAATCTGCTAACCGGTTTTTACTGCACCCAGATGTATGCTTGTGAGAATAACTGTACAGGACACCTTATAATGAGTCCAAGAA
The DNA here is from genome assembly GCF_040436345.1 of Pagrus major. Classification (NCBI taxonomy): domain Eukaryota; kingdom Metazoa; phylum Chordata; class Actinopteri; order Spariformes; family Sparidae; genus Pagrus; species Pagrus major. The sequence continues at coordinate 26,556,079 of NC_133235.1, forward strand.
GAAGCTTTACATCCACGGTGTGGAGGGATGAGGACATAATAGTTTCCCTTGACTCGGTGGATTAATGTATTTAATATTTCCTCCGTACAGAACTATGTCTTGATGGATTTTCTTAGAGAAAAGATGCGTACGTATAACAGAATAATGGATAGCAAAACTCACTGGAGGTAAAGAGTGTACAGTAACACACAACGTAATGAAAAAAGATACAGAGGATAGGAGGTCAGAAAGAGAGAGAAAACCAGAGGACTGGTTCAGAGCCTCTGGTGGTTTGAGGACGAGTGGAGAGGAGGGCTGATGAAAAGACAGCGACTCGGTGAGACGGCAGTTTGTTCCTGAAGTTCAGAGCTCAACTCTTCTTCCACTCCTTCATCCTGCTCTCCGCCGCCCTGTTTGTAGGCCAGACAACACTCTGAGTGGTTGAGCTGCACTCGCAGTAGAGTGGAAGCGGGGGAAGGTCTGTGTGTGTGTGCAGCACTAACACCGAGATATTGGGTGCATGTGTAGGCCTGTGTGTGTACTCGTGTACGGTTGTATAGCTGTTTTATTTATTGCATCTGGTTGTATTCGAGTGCAGAATGTTAGCTTGCTGTGGAGAAAGCTGCCTCTACTAGAGCGTGAACTTTAATTGTGTTGTGTATTTTTTACTTTAATCAACTTTTTAAAGAAGAGATTTAACCATCAGATGCATTGTCTTTTTTGTTGTTGTTTTATTCGCTTCCTATCGAAGAATTAGATGAGACAATCGATAAGTCTCTCATGTCTGTACACTGAATATGAATTTATTGTCAAGAGACGCTTAGCTTAGCTTAGCTTAAAGGTCAAAACAGAACAGAAGGAAAAACACCCAACCTGGCTCTGACCAAATGTTTCTATTGATTACTGCAGCAGGAAACCTTCTGCGTGTATGTGGGGACACAAAATATGGTTGTAAATCTAATTAAGATCATGTGGTCCTTTGAAGAAATCTGGATTTTACATATAAAGCCGGTGAAAAACCAAAACAGTGACGCTTATATATGTCGTGTCAGCAAGCCACTGCATTATTCCAGCGTGATATTTTGTGTTCTGAGCTGAAAAAAATCTCGTGAACTCATTATGTAGTCACATATTGTCCCCTATATTGAATCTGTGCGGTGGTCTTATTGAGCAGTCTTTTTCTTCGTTGCACTGGCACCATCTTAAGGTGTGTGTGTGTGTGTGTGTGAGTCTGTTTTGTGAGAGTGTGTAAGCATCCTGGTGTCATTGTGCGCCAGTCCGGCTGTTGGCAGCGCCGTTTGATTCTTGGCAGGTGGATCACAGCTTCTTGCAGCCCAGCTGAAGGAGTGGATGCCGGCCAGCGAGAGAGAGCGGCAGAGAGACGTAAACAAACAAGAGAGGCAGAAAGAAAAAGAGAAGAAGACGGAGAGAGAGGGAGAGAGAGAGAGAGACACCCCGGAGGGAGGAAACAGGAGTGAGAAGAAAAACAAGACAAGCGCAGGCTGAGATGAAGAGACAAAGAGATTGAAAAATGTTCTGTGCTCTCTGCACACGGATCTATAAGCGCTGCTGTACCTGCGGTTTCAGCGTTTTCGCTGCGTTTGTACAGAAATTTTTCTGATCAACGAATTCGCGCCCTCCGCTTCCTCCTCGAGTTTCACTCTCGGAATGTAAACCTCACAGCGTGGTGCCGAAAATCAATAAGACAGCGTGTCTCTGTGTAACCGAACAACTCTCACAGTAATCAGGTCACATGTGCGTGTGTATGGATCTGTGCATTTGTGAGAAAAATTGTGTGTGTGTGTCTCCTAAGTGGTGTTTTCAGGCGGAGAGGCCGTGGAAAGACAAGATAACACTTAGATTTTTTTTTTTCTCTGTGTTGTTACTGAATGCTCAAATTTAGGGAGGTGCACCACTGTGGGTATGACATGTCATGTTTCACAGCTGGAGATTGTGTGTGTCTGTGAATGTGTGTGTGTGTGTGTGTGTAAGAGAGAGAGAGAGAGTCTGGTCATTAGATCGAACATGAGCTCGGCCTGAGTGAGTGAGTGATGAGCTCGGTGTTTTTATTCCGGGCCAAAGCAGGTCTGGCCTTGGCTTAGATTTCACACACACACACAATTTAGCCAATTCCCTGGTGAAAGGGAAGAAAGAGGGAGAGAGGGAAGGGGGGAGAGAGGGGGAGTATTTAGAGATGAATGGTGAGATACAAAGAGGTGTGGTTTTATTTTTGCGTAGAAAACTCTGTATTTTGACGATTTCTCTGCTTTCTCTTCACCTCTGACACACAAACACACACACAGGTACACACACACACAGATACAGTATATGCATATTGGCTGTGTCAGCAGACAGGAAGCTATAGCTAATACATAATTGATGAGTCCGTTCATTGATCAGAAGTGATAAGTGGTATTGACAGGAGGTGTGAGGAGAAGAGGAAAAAAGTGTCGATGTGTAGGTTTATGTATGTGTGTGTTTTCCCAGCGGCCAGCAAAATGGCTTAACGATATGTAATGGCCTCAGAGCAGATCAGCTGACTGGACGGTATTTTTTAAGGCGAGATTCTACAGGATGAGCAACTCCAGACACAGAAACGTATCTCAGAGGAGCTGTTTTTCACAGTTTTTGAGGTACAGCTGTGAGAGCGTAGAGGCCCATTCGTACTAAACAAACCGGATATGGCCTCACGTGTTAGTTAGTTAGCTTTAGAGCTGCTAGGCTAGGCTAGCTGTTTACCCCAGCTTCCAGTCTTTATGCTACGTTAAGATAACCACTGTTGGACAGAAATAAAACTCTTTCTTTAAAGAATTCAGCACCTAACGTCTTCCTGAATATAAAAAGAGACGCGGGAGTTGAAAAATGTGCGCTTATTATGTTTTATTGATCCCACTTAAAGAAGGAAAAATGGAGGACTGGACTTCTTTGTGCATTTTGAGATCAGCTCAGACAAACATACAGCGGGTGCTCAGGCTACGCTGCGACCTGGCTCACAGCTTACATGTGCAGTCGGTAGAAAGTAGTTCCAGTTAAACCTGACCGAGTCCGAGAGAGTAGTAAACGAGCCAGACCCCAGCTCGACAGGCAATCTGTTTTTTACCCCCGAAGCACTGGGTTTGTGTTACCGTCACGCAGAGTGCCACATGAATGTTTGCCACCTAGAAAGTCACAAAAAGCCTCTGTGTTGTATTTAAAGCACTGCCACAGAAATAGCAAAGCCCAGACACAGATAGTAGGTCCATCACTTATTATCGCTTATCACTTATTTTTGCACTATATTTATCTATTTATACACAACATTTTCACTAAAAGAATCTTAGAGCATCATGTCAGCGACGTGACCGACATCTTGACGTGAGGCCTGTGTATTATCCAGACAGAATAACAGGACATTATTTCACACTTTCACTGAGTTTCACTGGGAAGTTTTCAGAACCGAAATTTGGTTCCCTTTCATTGTGCTGGTGGAAAAGCTGGAAGCAGACGTCTTTTAAATCTGGATGAATAAAATCAAAAGTATCTGCCTAGAGCCTGGATACCAATGCTTTTAAGTGATAAAATATATTTTTTCTTTGTAATTTACTGAACCGACTCTTCAATTTATCAAGGTCGCACTCAGTCATACTCTTTGTGAAACACATGAAAACAGATGAAAAGATACTAAAGTACACAGAGAGTATCAGAATGTGCTAAATTCCAACGAGCTTGTTGATCCATAGCTTTTATCTCTGAGCGGAAATATGAGTTTATGTGTGTGTGTGTGTGTGTGTGTGCCGCTCCTGAAATCACATATTATTATGCTATTATGTCCTATTTCTGTCCGCCACTCAGATGCCCATGCGCTGAGGAGAGCAGTCTAAACGGTCTTTAGTCTTTGTGAACCTGCAGGCTGCCTCTGACCTTTAGCTGCTCGCCACCTCTCCTCCGCCGCTCCCGTCTCGTCCCTCTCATTTAATCTACTTCGCTCTCTCTCTCTCTCTCTCTCTCTCTGCTTCATTATGCCGTGCGCACTATTTTTTTCTCTGTAGCTGTTTTCTCATGCGTACGCACGCAGATATGTGTGTGCTGTTACGCGCACGCACACACACGCACATGTGCGCTCACTAATACAGCATGACATGCCTCCCCGCTGTCACGGTGCGCTGAGCTGAGGAGAACGGCCGGGATTCGGTGCGGGCTGATGAACAGCATGAGTGCGAGGGGAAAGAGAAAGAGAGGGAAAGATAGGAAGAGTAGAGGTTGGACCAATATTGCAGTCCCTTTGTAACACCTACAGGCGGTATAAATACACAGAGGGGCTTGTAAACAGGCACTTTTAAATTGAGTGATTACTCTCATTTGCATTCTGGAGGGCGAACTCTTGTTTTCTTTTTACTTCAGCTTTTCCAGGTCACTGCTTATAAAAATTGGAGGGAATGAGAACGTGTGCAGCCCTTAAAGTGTTGCAGTCGGTTTAAATTGCATCGGGTCAACGACTCACCCGTCTGATCTTGGATCTGTGGATTGAAGGTATAGGTTCAAAGATTTTTCGATAGAAGCGAGGATGAACCTGAGAGCGCCACAATGTGTGTGAGAAGAAAGAGAGAAGCAGCAGCGCCCACAGATGGATACTGATTAAATATTGATGGTCAGCGGTGTTGAAGGCTTGATTAGGACCTGACTGAGCCAAGCACACACACATGCACACACATTAACAAGTGACACACACACACACACAGGTGGAGAATGCTGCTCCAGAGTCTGTGCAGGTTTTCATTATGCCACCCGCTGGTCAACCTGCCACCTTCTGCTCTTCACTTTTTCATTCTCACCTTTCTGCATCCGCCCTCCACTTCCTGCCGCCACACAGAGATCACACACACCAAACAACACATGCAACTCAAAGTCAAACGCACTCATCCTGCAGTTGCACAACATTTTTTTGTGTGTGTGAAGTGCAGGTGACACTCGTGTTGTGTCCTGTTCCAACAATGTTCAAACCCAGAGAAAAGTGTAATTCTATTCAAGGTAGCTATAGCTTCTGGGAGAAAAAGAGAGGAGGAAAGGAGGTTGGCGAACTTGATTAAACATACAGTGAGTCACAGCGATGGATTTTCATTGGAAACGGTGGTTGTTCCACGGTGAAGACAACTACTCCCATTATCCCACGCAACTTTGTGGGAAGCAAAGTCATCAAAGTACGTCTTTTGTTACCTCCGCCAAGGAGGTTAAGGTTTTCACCCTTCCTCGTGTGTGAGTGGGTTGGTTGGTTGGTGTGTTGGTTTGTCAGCAGGATTACACAAGAACTCCTGACCGGATTTTCCCAAAGCTCTGATGGAGGATGGGTCTCGGCCCAGAATAGACCCTGTTTTTTGACATTATATTTAATTCCTCAGGGAATAATGTATGGATCTTGATGAAAAAAATCAGGTGTATTAAGGTGGCGATAATCTGTGAGTGCATACAATCTGATGTGGATCCAATAAAAAATCACGGTCTAGCAGCTTTATATATGTTTTATTTGTTATTGGATTGGGCTTGATTGAGTTTAAGGGGATTAGTGGGCCTTGGCGGAGGTATGCACACTACTGAATGCCGTCATCCAGCCTTGGATTTAGTTTTTGTTTTATGTGCCCATTGTTACAGATATCCATCTCCATAATAATGCTGCGGAGAAGATTTGGGACCATTTTCATGTGTAACAGCGAGTGGTTGATAGAAACTCTTGCTGCTGTATCCTGATGCTGTTTCACGGACTTTGTGTCCCCTTGAACCACAACAGCTGCAGCACAACCACAGTAATTGTACATTGAAATTATAGGTTTACCACTGCTGCTGCAGTCCGACACAACAAAAGACGCCCTTGTGTGAGTATATAGGTTTTTATATAGGAGGTGCTGGGTACAATATGGTGTTATTTGATGCTTTGAAGGAAGCAATATCTCCTCACTGTGTATGAAAACAACAGTAACGGCTCTTCTTTCATTATGTGTGTGTTGACATGTTTGTTCTCTCCTCTGTGTTCTTGCAGTGACGTTGCTGGACTCCATGTCAGCCTTGGCCGACCTGGGCTGGGAGGCTTACCCAAGCGAGGGGGTGAGTATATACAGCGCAGCACACACAAACAAAAATCATCCTCTCTTCATGCTGGAACTGGCACCGGTCGAAAAAATCTGATCACAACTAGCGGGTCGTGTTTTTTGTTTTTGAGGGACCGAGCAGGGACTCAGAGCTAGCAGCAGCAGCAGCAGCACTGGAGTGTGTGTTTTAGACAGAGAGCACTGGGTTCTTGAGCGCTCCTTGCTAAATCGGGAGTCTGCAGGGGGAATTTACAAATTATTTCCGCTGCGCTGCAAACTCTGTGGCACTGGAGCCTCCATTTATTCTGGGTTGCGATTTTTGGGATGGAGCAAAGGGACGGGGTGGAGGGCTAAATATTCTTACGTAAGAGGAGGGATGTTGTGTACCTGTTGTTGTTATTTCCATGTGTGTATGTGTGTGTGTGTGTGTGTGTGTGTGTGTGTGGAGGGGGTGGGGTTGCGTAACTACCCTTTTGCAGGTAGAGGGACCAGGGGAGTCTGGAGTGCAGCCACCATGCATTAGAAAATGACAAGAGAGATGTGAGAGGAGAGGAAGAGGGTGAGAGCGGAGAGAGCAGGAACGACAAAGTGCATTCAATAAAGAAATAAGAGTGGGTTCTGTATGTCACTCCAGCGCGGGAGCTGCTGAATGGCACTGAATTAATTCCATTTCCCCTTGAGTCACACTTCCTCTCCGCCATTCAGCGTCGGTGTGTTAAATTGCAGGATGCCACACGCGGTTTCATGGTTGTGCGCGGCGGAGAGAGGCATCTGAAGTGAGCAGAGTTAAGTAAGGCTGTTTTCTCAAGCAAGCAAGGGTATCAAGTTCATTTCACTGAAACGCTCCGATTGTGTGGCCATGTCGCGGATGTCTGCGCGCGTCTTTTTCAACGAGGTCCTTGTAGAAGAAAGGAATGTCTTCCCAAAGGTTCAATATCATTTAGAAAAAGTACACGTTCATTGAAAATATGGTTCCGTTTTGAGTGGCTTAGTCATGCCGCAAAAGCTCATGTGTCGTTAGTTTAGACTCAAAGAAATGTGTTGGCAGGAAAGTCAAATATATGTAATAAACTCAGCCCTGTATATCTTTATACATGAGCTGTCAACACAGTGGCGATCTGGCATCTCCCTGCATGTGTACAGAAATAAGGGGAACACTGGCTCTGTGAGCGTCTACACAACTTCCCCCGTCCAATAAATACCACACACAAACAGATACCACAGCATCAACTGAGACACCGTTCAAAGTGTCGTCTCCGAGCTTCTCTACTTTGGGGTCAGCCACAAGATTTATCAGCTGCTCCATCTCACCGAGGAAATGATTCAATTGGTTAAAGCTGGTTGTTTGAAGGCGATGTTATCTTTCTCTCAGAGAAAAGTCATGATCCTCCTTCTCATTCTCGCTTTTTCAGCCGAGCGAGTGTCAGCTAAAAAATGTTAAACTGTATGAGATATATAGCTGCTTCTGCTCCTCAAAACAGGCTCACAGTTCTCTTCAGTCAGCTGTGACTTGGCCATAAAATAAACATCTTGTTTTATCTTGAAGAGCTATAAGGCAATCAGATATCAAGCAAAACAAAGCAGCTGAAGCCACAGCATCTGTATCAGGTCTCAGAATAAGTTGAAGGATTAAAATAGGCTGTGCTTCATTTATATCTGCTGTATGTGGACAGTGTATGTCATCATCTGCACTCACTCCTGCCAGCTGATGGGTCTGACACACGCTGTGCCCGCCGAGCTAAATGGATTTTTATTCCATATTTACATGGGCATAAATAGTGCTGCATCAAGCTGGGAACATTTCCCTTGGGTCCTTACACAGAGGATAATGGCATGCTTTTATTGTGAAGCCCTTATAGGAATTGCAGTCTGCTGAGTCAGTGGCGCAAAAACAGGTCTATACAACAAAAAAGGGATATATTTGGCACCGTTTGGTCAGTCGATAAAGTTTAAGTAATACAGGGAGAAATGAGCAGAAACAGTGAGCTGTGGCGCTGTCCTGAAGAAAGACACCGCGCCAACGCAGCTTGAATTTCCACAGTACCTCCCGGCTCAGCTCGGCTTAAGTATCTCAACCTCGATCAAAAAAGCTTTACAGGATTATTCTTCCAGTGTGTACACTACCGTTCAAAGGTTTGGAATCACATGTTGACGTTTTATTCGTTGTTTGCAGGATATCATTTCTAAACTAGTTACTGTTGCTCTTTGTTAGCGGAGCAGAGAGAGGCACTGAGATGTGGCACTCGAGAATGTGCATGAAGTCACATCCTTTGGATTGTTGCAGAAAATCCGACCCGAGTCCTTCTTAAAAAAAATCTACAGTCCAGCAGCTTTGAACAACTTCAACAAATCGTCCACAATTAAATGAATAACACTTCTATTTAGTCGATGTCCCCAGAGTGTCGCGGGACAGGGGGAGAATACTGTACCGTACACATTTTCCTGAAATACACTTTGATTTGTAATTAAACAGTGTCCATAGCACGGGGCTGTGACGAGCGTGAGCTCTACGTGCTTGCAACAGCTCAACAGTCGCTCGTCAAGCTGATAATTTCATACTTTTGAGGCGAGGACTGATGTCTTCCACTCTTTCCCGCAGGCTTGAGGACTGTATGATATCTCGTGTTGCCCACTGCCCTACAGCTTCAAGTATTTGCAGAAAAATTCTCACTAAAGCTTCAAAGCGCCAAAAATGGTATTCAGGACAGCAATGTGTATTAAGCTGAATGCTTCACCACTCCTGGTAACATGTTATTAAACTCTTGTAAAGGTGCCCGTCAAATCTAATCTGGTGGCATACATCATAAATAGCAGTATAGAGACTGGTAGAGGCTGCCAATCCTGTTGGCATCAGTGTTATTTGTTTAATATGATTATACATATGTCTCCGAAGGCATATGAAGAACTGAGAAGAGGAGCGATAGGAGAGTGACAGAGTGAGAGGAGAAAGGTGCCAGGGCTGTGAGAAGCTCTTGTGTTTCATATCAGGGGGATTATCTAGTTGACCTTTGAGCTTTAAACCTGAGGATTGGTCTCAGCGAGAGGCAATTCCCACCAATCTGAGACCATGTCTACCTGAATTAGTCCCAAAACCCACACTTGACCCCCACGGGTCAAAATTAATCCAAGCCGTGCAGGGCCGGATGTGCCTGAGACTGCGCGGAGCGACCCACTTCTGTCACCAAGCGGGGGTGTTCCTCGTGAGGGACACAAAACAGATACGTCTTAATGATGTTTAAAAATGGGAGGCCCCCACAGCATCTCGACTCCCCCGGAGGCTCCTCAGCCCTCATTGCCCTCCTCCTCCTCCTCCTCCTCCTCCTCCTCCTCCTCCTCCTCCTCCTCCTCTTTCTTCATCTTCCATCTCTGTTTCTCCCTCCCCTCACTGAGCCCGAGCTTGTTCCAGAGTTTGGAGGCCAATTACGTCCTCGTAGGTGTACCCATCAGATGATTGCAGAAGGAGGGATATTATGTTAAGCTGGTGAACGGTTGAATTTAAACCCTGATCCGACGTCTCTGCTTCACTTCAAAGCAATCAAGCGGGCTCCGTGCTGATTGGCCGAGGTGATTGAGGGTTCAGGAAGGGGGGGTCTCATTCTGAATGATAATTAGTGTTCAGACTGAACCAACACAGGCAACAGTTTTCACTTTGTGTGTGTGTGTGAGTGAGTGAGTGAGTCAGCCTATCCAAACATTTCCCCAGTTGTGTTTTTGGTAGATTTTCGCTCTCTCAAGCGGCCGGTGTATCATTAACAAGCACAAAGGCCAGCAGGTTGTTTTCGTGTTCCCGAGCACACCTGTACTTTACACCAGGCAAAAGTGACAATGAGCAGACTCGCCAACTGGGGAAATAAGACTGCTCACCAGGAAGTGGCAGTAATCCAGCCACTCCAAACTCTGCCTACAAAGAAATAAACAAAGACATCATAAAGCCCTCTTTATCCCTCAATGACTATTCCCATAAACGCTTTAATCACCACTCCCTGGGGACTCAGCTTTGTGTGTTTGTGTGTGTGTGTGTGTGTTTGTGTGGGTGTGTGCGACCGTCCTGTGATGTCCGACTGGTCTCAGCTCGGCACAGATGGGTCTATTTAGCTGCCAGGCGCGCCTGTAATTTACCAACATTCATTCCTCGCTCCCTTCTCTCTCTTCCTTCCTCCGTCTTGTGTTTTGCTCTTTTAATTGAATCGAGTGCGGTTGAACGCGATGACTCTCGGCTGTTGTGCCCGCACAATGTCGAGCTCGACTGCGGCGACACCTCCTTTATGTGTAAAACTCTGAACTCCCCCATCAGGGTCGTTCGCGTCAGCTGTTTGCAAAAGCGTACACAATCGTCTGCCTCGTCCTTTTGTTTCTTCCTCCTCCCGTGTCTTCTGCTTCCCGCTGTCTGTTTCTGTAGCTGAAGGACTGCTGGGTCACGATCAAGAGCTGGTTTTGTTCGAGCTCCAGTTCATACTCAGTAGACGTTTCTGTGGGGATTAAATGCATGTGAGTGTGCGGGAGAGCTGGAGAGAATGTGCGAGTCTATGTGAGAATCCAGTTTTTTTATGTGGGTCTGTTTTAGCGCTCAGGACTCGGAGGTGAAACGCGTCAAGCTTTCCCCGGGTTGTTGGGCCGTCACATCAGATTAACCTCAAGAATCCAGCGTCAGACCGGACTGTCTGAAAGTTTCTCTTTGCCTTTTATTTGTGCTGCTTTCTTTAATTTTTACCAGCCCGTCTCCTCTCTCTTCCTAAGCCTAAACCCTCACCTCTCATTCATCCACCCCTCGACTTTAATTTGAATTCCAGGGCACGTTAGGGATGACGGGTAGTTACTCCTGTGGGTCAGGTGTGTGTTTGTGCGTGTGTATACAGCCTGTGTGACTACTGTAAGGTGATACGTGCTCATCACTCTGGAGCTTACAGCTTCAGTCTTAGGATGATGACAGGAGCTCAGAACAAAGATGGTGGTCCTCTGATTCCTCACCACAAACTAGGACTCATCCAGTCTGTGAGTGTGTGTGTGTGTGTGTGTGTGTGTGTGTGTGTGTGTGTGTGTCATTGCATATGTGTGTCTAAGAAAATCCAGTTAGCTTCCCAGTGAGTGGATCAGATATCTTGAGACACTGAAACCGCATTGGTTTATTTCCCTTCTCTTTAAGAAATAGAAATGTTCTTTCTCTTTGTGTGTGTGATGCTATACATGTGTGTGCCTGTCTGTCTGTGTGTGTCTGTGTGTGTGTGTGTGTGTGTGTTCAGATAGAAATGTTTTCCTGCTCATGCGAGAAGTGTTCTCAATTACTGCCTTAGTCAGAAGTGGAAACAGATGGTAGCAGATGACGGGAGACAAAGTAGCTCTGTCCTACCTACTCCTTCTCTCTCCCTCTCTCATGAACACACACTCCTACCTCTTGAGCGCTAAATCACGCATTCACTTGATAAAAAAAAACACGCACACACACTGTGCACACGTGCGGCACAGACAAAGACAGCCCTTCAGTCATCTTGACACAGATCATCGCTCATTTTCACCCAGACATGAAAACAGAACATGCAGGCTTAGCGTTGGGTTTGCACGAAAACCGCAGCTCATTGAACTTGGGCCCAGTTTCCCCTTCAGCGATCTTTGGACTGAGATCTCCTTTGTCCATTGAGTGGCGATGAAATAAGACGATCTTACAGCTGAGTGGTGCTGTTGTCGACCCGGCGCTGTGCTGCTGAACGTCACATCGCCCCGGTGGCACGTTTGCTTAGTCCTTGATTTTAAATGTATGTGTTCGTTGAAAGGATTTCCTCTTCAACGTTAACACTCCTCAGCTGCCGTCACCTCCCCTGGTTTGCACTCTCCTTGTTACTTCCCCTTTATACTCGTTTCTTCGCCTCTTTTTATCACATTTTTTCACACCCCTTCAGCATTTCCCCATTTTCTTTCTTCTTTTCTTCCACATCTTCTTACATCCTTAATTCACTTTCTCCTCTTTGAAAGATACCTTTTTCCTTACCGTCATTTCTTCTTCTTAAATTCAGAAATTGCAGCAAAACAAACAGCTGTCTTGGTTATCTAGTTCCTCGTGAAGGCCACGAGGCCAAAACATCAGCATGTTGGTCGACTTGGCTGGAATTAACGGGTGAAATTAAGTCCACTCTGTCCTGAAGAGTTGTGTGTATGCTACCTTTCTACCTTTTGGGTATTCAGCTACGTCCTCCTTCCTTTTTCTCTAAACGTCCTCTCTCTCACCCTCAGTGGGAGGAGATCAGCGTCATGGATGAGAGGAACACCCCGATGAGGACCTACCAGGTGTGTAACGTCATGGAGGCCAACCAGAACAACTGGCTGAGGACGCGTCACATCAGCCGAGAAGGAGCACAGCGCGTCTACATCGAGATCAAGTTCACCCTGAGGGACTGTAACAGCCTGCCCGGGGTCCCTGGTACCTGCAAAGAGGTGTGCATCACTTCACACACACACACACACACACACACACACACACACACACACACACACACACACACACACACACACACACACACTGTGGTGGCAGATAAAAAATGTCCTTGCGACTGGTTTGCCCACCTGTTGCATTTGAGTGTTTTGTGAGCAAAGACCTTGAGTTTTGACCTGCTCCGCTGGTGAGGTTGTGTAGCTGCGTGCGCTCTGAAGTTCTTTTGTAGGAAGACAGTAAAAAGACACATTTCTGTTTTGAAGACACAGGAGTAAGTTTAATTTGAAACATGGTGGGGAAAGAAGGGAAGAAAAATCCCTTCTGAGAAGCAACAAAATGTTTTCTGACTGTGCTTTGAGCATTTTAAAATTGAGTTAACTGTAATGCGATCAGTCTCTCTCACTTCTCAAGGACTTCTCTTCTAAGAACACAAAACAGGACCTGAAACGACGCACAAACTCCACTTTCTTTTTAGCCAATCATCTAAATCATTAAATTAATCAAGGCTGCACGATTAATCAAAATATCCACACTGCAGAACGATATTTCACTTAAGGTAAAATGTGTGATGAAGCACAGTATAATGCAGAGACGCCCTGGCCTACAAAACTTATTCTCCAGATGTCTGTTTGGTACAGACCCCAACAAATGCTTATTGAAGAAGCTTATTGGAAAACTTAACACCCTGTGGCTTCATCAACACACACTTTTTTTCAACCCTTTTGTTTTAAATCTACCTTGTAACCTTGTATCTTCATTATTTTAACAGTTTCTAATGTCTCATGCAGCACTAAAATTAACTTTTTATCAACACTTTTCCGAGTTTTTCAGTTGAACCTGCCTGACATATTTAATCCAATACAATTTTACCGCTTTGTTTGCTTTACTGCAGCAGAAAATCTTGACACGAAACCTTAAAGAAGCGAGCAGAACCACTCAGCGTTTATTCTTTGTTCTTCCTCAAGGTTCACATTAATTAAAAAAGCAACAATTAAATATTTGTGAAGTGCATGAATCCAGTGTACACCAGCACTCATTAAATCAGAATAAGGCGAATCGCATTTCACAGAATATTGGATAATTTCAGCATCATCTACCTGTTGTCATATGCATTAACATATATATTGATGTAAGGACTGTCAAAAGCTTTCTTTTCTTCAAAGTATAATTATTTCTTGGAATTAATTCAATGCTTATTCTATTCAAAATGACATTTTGGATTATCCTTTTCATTATTTTATTTTTCAGTCTTTCCCTTTCAAAACACACACACACACACACACACTCACACAGATGGATTTTCACTTTGATGGCTGGTGAATAGATAAATAGACAAGAGACGGCGACAGAATGACATGAGAGAATAGCTGCAGAATGAAACAGACGACGCTCTCGAGGCTTCTTTTGTGGCTGCTCGTATATTTTAACTTGCGATATATATTTTTTTATACTGTCCCCCATTCTCTCATATCAGCCCGATGTCGCAGCTCCTCTGTATTCATTTCGCTCTAGTTTGTCTGCCCTCTGCACCCTTTTCACTCTCATTACTTCACCAGAATGACTAGTGGAGATAATACTGCATGAGACAGTAGAGAGCTGCACTTTCATGGAAACTGCAGACAGTGTTGCTGACTGGCCATCGAGACAGATGGACTGAGATTTGCAGAGTAGCAGCAGAGTAGCTGGAGAGCTACGGGGGCCTTGTTAAAATTTTACATTGGATGGACTTTCTCACTTTCATCCGTCTAGCTGTACTTTTTCTTAATTATTATTATTTTATGTCTGATAACTTACATTTCTGGAGTCTGAATGGTGATGGATACTGTTTGTTTTGCAGACGTTCAACATGTACTACTATGAGTCCAACAACGCCAACCTGTGGTTCATCAAGGAGAGCCAGTACGTCAAGATCGATACAATTGCTGCAGATGAGAGTTTCACACAGGTATATGAACACAAACACAAAATCCAGATTTTGATCTGGAGCCGCAAAAAAAAAGTGTACCAACAAGATACCAACCACCTTTGTACGCCTGTTAAAGAAAGAAAGTGAGAAACATTTTATAGATCTGTCACTTTATCCAGATCCACACCAAAAGTTAACGGGGTCTATTCTGGGCCGAGACACATCTTCCGTCCAAGTTTTGTGGAAATCCATTCAGTAGTTTTTGTGTAATCCTGCAGACAAACCAACAAACAAACAAATGGACACAACCTCCTTGGCGGAGGTAATTAGCTAGTCACCGTTTTCCTCCTCGACAGTGGTTATATTCAACCATATTCAAGTTATCATATTCCATTTGCCTGCAAAGTTGTCAGGAGGACATAATTATTTCAGTACTGGAATGGATTTATTACTTTCCGGGCTGAAAAATCATGCTGTGATTGAAATCCGATGGCTCACTTTAAAATTTATGAATGTCCTCAGGTGGATGTTGGCGACCGTGTGATGAAGCTGAACACGGAGGTGCGCGACATCAGCAACCTGAGTAAAAAGGGTTTCTACCTGGCCTTCCAGGACCTGGGCGCCTGCATCGCTCTGGTCTCAGTCAGGGTCTTCTACAAGAAGTGTCCCCTCACCGTGCTCAACTTGGCCCAGTTCCCCGACACGATAACAGGCGGGGACACGGCGCTGGTGGAGGTCCACGGCATGTGTGTCAATGCCTCCGAGGAGTTTGAGGCTCCCAAGATGTACTGCAGTGCAGACGGAGGCTGGCTGGTGCCCATTGGGAGGTGTGTGTGCAAACCGGGCTTCGAGGAGAACAAGGACGTCTGCCAACGTAAGTGGGCTGGTGCTGTGTGTGTGTGTGAGTAAGAGAGAGAAAGAGAAATGTTTCATAATGCTTGAGTGTATGTGACTTTTTTACTGCACCATTTACACCTGAGTGCATGTTCTGTTAGCGTGTAACACTCAATGCACAGGTCTCATAAAGGTTGGCCTTCAGAAGTGAAAGAAACCTGAGTGTCAAAGTGCAACGCATGAGATCGCTGCACGGCTTACAAGTGCTCTTAAGCGAAACAAAGCAATCATATCTCTTCTGCTCTCTGCCATGTGAATATGTGATGTGTAAAGGTGTGTGTGTGTGTGCAGAAGTATTTAGACGCTGAATTCTGCTGAGAAAACTGAGGGTGGAATAACAATGACTGTGTATTTGGGTTACTTTGTGAGCATGTGTGTGTGTCAGTGTGGGTGTTATGACTTTTATACAGTTCCCAACACTGCAAGGACAGTTCTTCCAGGGAAAAGGGAGGATGTTGCTTTGAGGCGTCGCTTTTATTATTTTTTTCCCCGAGTGTGTGTGTGTCAGAGCTGAATGTGTAATTTCTTCCCCGACTAGTGTGAGTGTGTGTGAGCAAAAATGCTTATTGATGTGTGTGTTTGTGTTGTAGGTAAGCCTCAGGAAGCAGATTATTGAATCGTAAAAAACTCACACACAGATGGCGCGTGCGGTATATGAGTACGTGCGTTTTGAGTGTGCGAGCCGCATTAGCCTCCGACGCCGTCACCTGTCCCCACGGGCTCGCCTCCTCCCCGGAAAAAGAAAATGGAATCATAGATATTCATCACCGCGAACTTGGAAATCGGTGCACATAATGCAATTTCAGTTGTTTTTTCGGAGAAGCGGCAGCCAAGACGCCCAGAAAAACTTGGCAGCTGGGCCTTGGAGACAAGTGAATAAGAACAGAAGCTGCACTCCGCGGCGCGCAGGCTGGTAATGTGCACAGATTGTGGCAGAACTCCGGCTGCATCTCAATCATGAAGCGCCGACTGTTGAGCATGTCTGTCTTGTAAAATGACACACTGCGGTTATGTGACAGGTGAACTCGCTGACAGGCTTTCAAATGATTTTCGCTACCTACAGTGCGGGCTTCGTGTCACATCCCCTGTACTGCAACTTTATTTTGAGTCAGTCTGACGCAGCACAGCGGTTGACCTCAGTGATCTCCATGACCTCATCAGTCTGCTCCCTGAGTCTTATCGCTCCTGAGGGGATAAATACAGCGATGTAAGCACGTTTAACAAGCCAGCTTTAACTCAGCGACAGCGCGCCTGTGTGTATGTGTGTTAGCGCATGTGTGCTGTAGCCGTGGTTTAGGTAATGATGGACTCTTATTGGCAGTCTGAGGTCAGGGGTCAGGATATATATGCGTCCCTCGTCTAATAAGCTGTGGTCAGGACAGATGTGGACGCGTGTGCTCTTTTGTGTGTTTGATGGTAAAACAGGTGTTTAGTGTCTGCGGCACAGGAAGGAAAGCTTTGTTTTTGGTTTCAGCTCATTTCAAGGCATGTTTTCTGGCGAGGCAATTATTCTCGGAACAATCAACGAGCATTTTCCAATAGATTTTAATTCCTTGGTGGTGAATTGAGGCAACTCCGCCGCAGGCTTGTCTGCGCCACCTACTCAGCGTTAGGAAAAACACCGTTGTGGGATCTTTGGAAGGATTTACATAGCAATGAAATCTCCGCCACATACAGCAGGAGAATTTACTGTCCCACGTATGTCAGCCTGACATGTCTCATATTTGTTTGTGGCCTGTGAAATTATGCCAAATTTCAGACTCGGAAACCAGCTTTCTTTTGTTAAAACGACACACGTGCCTTTGCTGTATTTTTTTCTCCCACACGTGCCTCTATTCTGATCCTTCCCTCGTCAAAATTACACTTAGCCAACTAATGTAACTGCATCTGTAATCAGCCTGCTTTTAACAAAGACATGAGAGGACACAGAGAAGTACAACAACCCGGTGCGTTGCGCTTTAATGTGTCCCTGGGAGAACAAGGGCCAGGCTTTTAAAGAGTCCTCTCAGCGCTCTCCGTCAGCTCCAAACAAAAGGTTCCTGCCCCGGCACAGTCTGCAGGTCTTCCATAGGGAAAACACACGCCGCTAATGCATTTAAATCACCCTCTCTCGTCCGCCCGTCACACAAAGAGATGAAGGGGTGAGGTGGGGGAGATAGAGCTGGAGGGGCATTTGTAATTATCATCACCGTGCAGGTGAACGAGCCTTTTAATGGACGCCTTGAATTCACCACCTCTTGTTCTTTTTGTGTGCGGTTGTTTTCTTCTCTTTTTGTGCCATTTAGCCGCTCTGAAGCTCGTTGTTTTTCTTCCTCTGATGTTCCGTGTGAATCTTCGTGTACTGTTTTGGCCTCTCCAGCCTGCTGTTTTTGTCTCCGTGTCACTCTCCTTCTCCCCCCTGACTCCCATTCTCTCCCTCTCTCTCTCTCTCTCTGTATCTGTTTCTCTCTCCCCCTCTCTCTCTTGGTGTGAGGCGCTAATGGAATCATTACTAGCCTCTCTGTGTTAGACAAACACCAGACACCTCCAATTACAGCCTTTTTTTCCTCAATCTCTGCCTCTCTCCCCTCCTCTCTGTTATTTTCTAACGGTGCTCTGGTGTCTGCTTCTATAATGGGACTGTACACCTCTACCCCAACCCCCCATTTTGTTCCTCTCCAATCCCTTCTGATATGTCTTCCTTTTTCACCTCGCCATTTTTCTTTTCTGTCTCCCTCCTCCTCCCTCCTCTTCCTCCTCGCAGTCCTCATCTCCTCTGTCTGCACTCGTTAAACATTTATAGATCACGGGTTCATCTTTCTCTTTTTCTATTTTCCCACCCCACGGTTAGCTCTCTTATCCCCCAATGTGAGGGCGCAAAGTGTGTTTAAATGTTTGTGTGTGTTTTGGCGTTGTTGATGTTGGACACCACCAGATTAGATTAAAAAGGGATGTCGGCGACACAGAGAGAGCGACACTATTCATCCAATGCAAACAGAGCAAACTGAGTGACTGACTACAGAAGAAGAATAAGGTGAAACATGGAACACAAGCACCAACAGGCCAGCAGGTTGAGACAGAAGTTACCATTTGTCCTGAGAGTGATGTCACACCAAGTTATTATTAATGTGATGATGATATATTGGTGTTTTGTTACAGCTGAGATAAGGCTGGGGTTACTCTGTTGTAGTTTATTGGCAACCAAACTCATTTAAAGACCAAAACCAACCAACCGGCTTCACACGGCTCGTGCATTCACGCCACAATACTTCTCTAATCAATCCGTGGCTCTCGTTCCCCGGCCCATTCACTGCTACTGAAGATGCACGTCTGGAAAAACTGGTCACAAATATATAGTTTCACTTTTCGAAAAGATGAAGTGATTTAGCTGAGGGTTCTGTGACTTTTTAAAAAATTTCCCAGGACATTAACTGTAAGTAACAAGTATTTAGTTCATGTTTTGAAGAGAGAAGCAAGAAATGATCTACATAGAAGTTACACAGTTGTGTAGAGATCACATGCAGTTCTCCAGGTTGATGTGTACGCCTGCCTTCAATTTACAGTTACACAGGAAGACATATTTTCCATGTTCTTCGTGTTTAACTGACCTGCTGTGCACGACTAAAAAGACTCTTTAGGCTACAATGGGAAATAAATGGAACGGGCGAAGTGTAATTAATATTGATAACGTCCCATTTTTGTATTTTTTGTTAGACGTGTAATTACATGTCAGTCAGGAGTAAACTATAAGGCCTGTAAAAGAGACAGACACTTATGTATTTAGCAAATCTTTCTCAAACACTAGCGCATTTGTCGGGGACTGGATTAATACACATTACTGCAGTGAGTATTTAACTCAGCAGGACGGTGTACTAATTGAGGTAAAATTGCAGCCAATTCAACAGAGTGACTGATCTGAATCGGAGAAGAGGAGAGAGCTCTGTGGCAGACTTTTGCTACAAGGACAACACTTGTTGAGCCTTTTCACGGCAGTCGTTTTGACAGAAAAAGCACAGGTGGAGTTTATGATATTAATGATGGCTGCATTCCATTTAGGTGATCTTGTTCCAGGGCTCTGGTACTGTGCATGCTCACTGACATGGCTTAAAGATGACATATCATGCTAATTTTCAGGTTCATGCTTTTATTTGACGGGCAGGATGTAGCCAATCAGAGGTAGTGAAGGGCGGGTCATGCCGAGCAAGGTAGTGTGATCTAAAATAACACCCAACGTTTCGGGCAGTGTAGGAGCAGTGTTTACTGTGGGAGACAGTGACTCCCTTTGGTGTGGACTTTTTCACTTTGCAGACCTTTTAGATGCACAAAAATGCAACATAACACAATAAAGGAAAGATAAAAACCCAAAAAGCATAATATGACCTCTTTAATAGCATGCAGACATCATTAACGTCAGTGGTCTCACCTGTGCTTTTCGTAATACTAAGTACATTAGTATTACGAGCAAAATGTTAATAAAGTATCAAAAGTACTTATTATGTAAAATGGTCCCTATCAGAATGTAAATTATGGACATTCAAGGTCCCAGAAGATGATATATATTTTTTAAATCATTATAATGTGTGACAAGAAATAAAAAAAAGTCTTGTTTTTTGGGAAACTACAACTTTGGTGTTCTCATAGGACATGATGATCTCTCCTAAATCCCTGATCAGCAACATAACTGAAAACACCTGTGAGGGTCGGTGGGGCCTTTAATCTAGAAGCACAATCTTGTCCTCTGAGATGCAGTTAAAAGTAGATTCAATGGGATATTAAAGTGTTCTTAAGTAAACCACTAGAATGGTTAAAAGTGGTTTGGTTGTATCTCATTCATCTTTGCTTTTCTTCATACTGAACACTCCGCTGCTCCAGTGGCCGTGGCTCTGCTGCTCAATCACTTGAAATCATGCTCATCTGCTTTGTCACCGCTGGAGTTACATAATCTCTCTCTCTCTCTCTCTCTAACACACACTCCCTCTTATTCAAACACATCCTCTCTCTCCCCCTGCCTCTCTGTCACATACATTTGCACAGCCTCGTCAGTTCTCCTCCATCTCTCTCTACCCCATGCGGAGGCCTCTGTCTGTGCCTCCCCCTCGCCTGGTTCACTCTCTTTTGCTTTCTTTTCTCTCTCTTTGTTTCTGTCTGCCACTGTTTCCTCTGCCCCCTCCATTTCCACCTCGCTCCCCTCTGCTCTCTCTCTCTCTCTGTCTCACAGCTGGTAGCGAATGTAGTGAATTCTCCTCTCCAAACCTCTCCTGCCTTAAGCCCTAGGGGTACATGCTGAAGGGCAGGAGAGTGTGTTTGTGTGTGTGTGTGTGTGTGTGTGTGTTTGTGTGTGCAGCTGTGACTGGGTGTGTGTGTTCTGTCCTCCTCTGTGTGTCTGACAGCACCAATTACTGCCTCAGATGCTGGCGAGATGGAGGAGACGGAGTGGAGAAGGACAGACACCTGTCACCTCGACACAAGTTCTCCTGCTCTCATCTCCTCTCTCTCTTTCTCAGCGGGCAAAAGTAATATAGGTCAGCATGACATGTCTGTCCGTCCGTCTGTCTGTCTGTCCGTCTGTGGGCTTTACCTGCCTTCTTTTCCTTTTCTTCGTACTCATTTGTCCGTTCGGTGCCTCCAATATGAAGCAGTATGAATATGAATATGAAGCGAGCTTACGAGAGGAACTTTTCAAAGTCACACCGCGCTCGTCTTCATGCTGACTCCACTCAGCTCTCCTGCTGCTCATTTCACTTCTCAATTTGGACAGAAACCAAAGTGTAAATCACTGAGGGAGCACCTCCAATGTGCATCTGATTCGGTGTGAAGCGTCTTGTCAACTACGTGTTCAGTTGGAACAGACACAATGGGTTTCTGGACCGCTACAGGACATGAAATGATATTTGAAAGAAAGGCCAGAGGTTGGATTTGAACCCCGGGCTGCAGCGGCGAGGACACAGCCTTTGTACATGGGGTGCACGCTCTAACAACTTATCAGAGATACAGATACCTATATTTGTATCTATTCTGGTTGATTAGATGATAATGATCACAATCAGCAAGCATGTACTGTAGGAAATGTGAGTAGAACGAGGCATCGCTGCATTCTTTGGGCCCCAATCGCCAAAATACAAGTTTTTTTCAACTTTACGTTTCTCAAGGTACAATTTTCAATTAGGTTTAGACACAAAAAACAGTTAGTTAGGGTTTTGAAAAAGCTTAAAATACCTGTGTTGGTTGCTACAAATATGGCTGAATGGTGATTTCCTTGCCTCCTTTCAGAAATATCCAGGGTTTTTTTTGCCACAAACCAGAATCAGAAATCAGAATCGAATAAAAAACGAGGACGACAAAACTGAACTGAACTGAACAAATCAGTGAAAGAATAAAGGATGGTGGATGGTACAGGACAGAACTGTACAGGAGCATGTGCGAAGAAACGCAGCAAAAAATTGTGTCCTTAAAAATATCCAGTGATGTGACGCTTACAAATGTTGAAACACAGTCTTGTCACCTGTAACTCCACCACCATACCCTATGTCAGTATTGTACATAGCCTATTCCACATTCAAATGTGAATGTTTTGCAGAAAAATTGACCAACATTTGACCTCGTGTTAGACCCTGTGTTGTTTTTCTAAAGTGAAGATAAATCAGCCAAAATGGATCCAATAGCAAAATGTTTAATGTGTGCATCAAGAAGTGGAGTTGAAGTGGCGGCGTTTAAAAGATTTACGATGAGACTGATGTCACTCTAATGTCTGTACAGTAGATAGAAGCCACCACCCACAGCCAGTTAGCTTAGCGTAAAGGCTAGAAATAAAAGTTGCCTGGCCTTGTCCAAAGAACAAAACCTGCCTAACAGCCGCTATAATGATCCCTCATTATCTTGTAATCTGTGCAAAAATAGAGTGCAGTGTTACGATGACTTATGTGCTGGAAAATATTGCTTGGCCAGCTGCAGTAACTTGGTGCCTGTACAGAGATCAAAACCGAAATCTGTGCTCGCCGACTGTATCTGGCAACTTTCAGCAAGAGACGCTGCACAGGAGTGTCGGCCGGATGATGTGTTTTCACTGCGAAACAGCTCCAACGTTGAACTATTCCGTCAAGGCGCAGCCATGTAACCCTTAAAGCCAGGAAAACATCGAACCTTACACACTTGAAACCCCATTTGGCCACCGCCATGAGATCATCGTGTTTGGGAGGGAAGTCCTGTACAATATCATTCTCAGGAGAAGAAATAAACTGTAGGTGATATTTTCGGGAAAACAGCGCTCGACCTGCGAGGGGGGAGTTCGGCTTTTTCTGCGCGCCCGGTGATGTACGGCGATCAAAGGCCTGCTGCTCAGTCGATCAGAGCTGACCACAGAGCAGCAGGGAAGGATTAACAGTGAAAGCTTTTATTTGTTCTCTGCTAGAAAAACTTGTACAGATAGACTGAAAGTTACATACACGTTCTGTAAGGCTTCCATGACCATGCACAGGCACACACACACAGGCAGGGCACATATACACACACATATACGCACAATAGACTTTTACACTGTATCTCATAAGAGGATTGCTGCCTCTGTTCATAATGAAAGGTTTGAGCCGGGAACAGATGTAGGAAAAGGCTAATCTTCACACCTGCGAAAGAGATTGAGCTCATTTACAGAGGGCTGTGTGTGTGTGTGTTTGTGTGTGAATGCGTGCGTGTGTGTGTAGGTGTGTGTGTGTTGAAAGCTCAGTGGGGAACCTGCCTTTCTTTATTGCCTTCCCAACACAGAGCTCGATCTCTGCCTCGACTCTTGCAGCGGAAGTGTGTGTGTGTGTGTGTGTGTGTGTGTGTGTGTGTGTGTGTGTGTCCCAGTCGGTAAAGTGGGCATTTTTATGTTGATCACATACAGACTTCTGAAGGTCAAGGGCTCCCCACTGCATGTTGTATGTTCACACACACGCACACACACACACACAGTTTTCTCATTTCTTTGCTCTTCTCTTAGTGGCAGCTCAGGGAGCTCGAGAGCATGAAGGTGTGGGTAGGAAGGGAGTGGGCGGCTAACAGAAGGATTTAGACAGCAAGTCAAGAGATTTTTTTCGTGTATACAGTTACGCAGTGTGTGTGTGTGTGTGTGTGTACACTGCTGCAGGCATTAGGGCATTAAGCTGTTGAAGTGTCAGGCAGCACCGTGTTATTACTAGCCAGATGTTCTTAAAAGACAAACGGATATATGGGCCGAGTAAAGGCCTTCTACCTGTCTGTGGGTGAGTGTGTCTTCCTGCCTCTCGACTCGTTCATCTGTCTGACTTTGCTTTCAATTTATTTGGATAATGACAGCCACCTTTTCCCTCATTTTTTCCTTTATTCGCCTTTATCTCCTCTCTCTCACGTGTCCCTCCATGACTCCATCCCTTTTACCCTCTCCCTCATCCTCATCTCCTCTCTTTTGTGTGTTGAATAAATGACACACAAAATCACAAAGGCTTAGGCGCTGGCTATATCCTCCACACTACACACCACAGTCCCCGTCTACATACCCGCACAGCACTGACCCAGATAATGTCTATTCACACGGAGGTCCCTCCAAGCACAGCTCCTCTCTCGCCATGGCGGACCACTCGCCAGTTGCCAAAAGCCACCCTAGCACCGAGACTGAGGTGTTAGCCACGGGAAAACGTGAGGCCGTCGAGTTGGCTTCTGGGAGATGGGACCTCGTATAGCTCGGCTGAGTCTGGTGCAGTGGGTTGAGCTGTGTGAACAAACCCGTAGAGGAAAGGAGGAAAAGCAGGCCAAGGACTGAGAAACTGTTAACGCCTGTTTCAACTCCTCATGTCCTTATATAGCACTATTCCCTGCGGGCAAAGGCACAGAGAGAGAGAGAGGTGTAGAGGAGTGAGTTTGTCTCCTTTGGGTACAGTTGGCATTAATTGGCTGCTTTCCATATGCTGTCGAGATCCAGCTAGGGATAAACATGTGTGCACTCATGGGAAAGTTCATAATTTTCACATTTCTATAGTGTTGAATCAGTGTTGAGTTTGCTCCACTTAAGATCTAAAGGCGCACGAGAGAAGGCGTGCAGGCAGCTAGAACAGGAAGCACAGGAACAGGAAGTCAGCCATTGACCCCTTCCCCTTCCCCCCTCCCTCTCCCTCTCTTTTTAGTCCATGGATGGCTTCCAGATGTACGATCAGCCTGTCAGACTGATTGGGCCGGCATTGCACAGGCGTTATTGCTCGGTTCCAAAACACGTCATGCAGATGCAGCCGCGCTCGAGGTCCAATTTGTTGCTGCTTTTGTATGTGGTACAGCTGCACTATTGTTCTACAGCCAAGAGGAACCATTCAGAAAATTCAAACAGCTTTTAGCTCCAGCGCCGCAGAGAACAAAGAATGGTTACGCAGAACCTGATGAGAGACGTGACAGGGTAAATTTCATTTTTAAATGGCCATATCACAGTTCTCTCACAATTTATACGGACGCTTCAGGCTGAAACAGACGTCTCGTGTAAGTAGGCCTAGCTGAAACACCTGCAATTTGACTGCTGCTTTTACTTGGAGGTTTTCTCGTGGGAGAGATGTGGGGTAAAGATACCGCATGACATGAAAGGGACAGATGCATATCGGTGTTCTGAAATAACAGGAAGTTAGTTATTGTAGTTTGGCTGGCTGATTTGGCTTCTTATCACGCTCTCTTAAAGCGCCATAACTCAGTGACGTCTGAATACACAGACATGATACACATATTTGTCATTTTGTGTCACTTGCACTTTCTGAATATATCACTATCTCTGATTTCTGTTAACATTAATCTCACTTAGAAAAAATTGCTCCTTGTAAATCCAGAACTTCCTTGAGAATTGTCACATTTTTAAGTTTACTTCAGTCGAAAGGTCATCCGGTGATAGTCAGCTTGGCATCTTTGAGTACAGTGCAAAAAGGAACTGCTAATAACTAATTCGGCATATGTTTTAGTGGTACCACTCGTCTTCTATGTGATGCAGTTGTCTTGATATTGTCTGAAGGGAGCCCACCATGGGCAAATCTGGGAAGCCCTTGTTTGAAAACATTACTTTTCAGCAACCAAAAAGAAGTAGTTCACTTTGCTATTTCTACTCATGTGTGTTAGGTTATAATGGATTACTAACAGAGAACAAGCTTCTTCTGTCAGTTACCAATAAAAAGTAAATGAAGCTGAGAATACATGAGCCCAAAAACAGCAGCATAAGATCATCTTTCTCCATTGCTACGCTGAGAGGACATCATTGAGGTCGAGTATAAATACCTCTCCAGGCTGCTTCTTAAGCAGATCTGCTCACAGATCTCATTGTTTTGCAGATATGTTTTTATCAGGTGAAAAGCACCTGCTAACCTGAATGGTGCAGATTTCATTACAGAGAGCACAAAAGGGACCGCGGTGGCAATTTCCCCAAGAGGGGACTCTTTTGTATGTGACACCCTTGACTTCCTGTGCGAGCGCTGAATGGGCGCCGGGGTGTCAAGGATGTGTGTCAGGTAAATACTTAATTCATCACGAGGTAATACTGGTGCTGTCAGGTGGACTGGGGACACTTGGGGACGCACATGTACGCATACATAAATTCATGACTTTACGAAGATGTACGCTCGGGAATTTGTACACACTCACAAAACCGGCGAGGAATGCTTTATCGTTCTCGGCTTTTCTTCTGCCTTTGACAATGAAGTCTTTGTGATCTTCACCTGCGAATGAGAATAAAACACACGAGTCTAGGTTTTCCTGCTAATGCGCGTTTGGCTGAGAAGTTCGACCACTGCCCACCTGCAGATTAAAGACGGCGAGAATATGGCCCCCACTTGACAGGTAAAGCTGCGTTAGCGTATGAGTGTGTGTCTGTGTGAGTGACACAGAGAAAAAGGCACGGGGCTCTCCTTTCCTCCTCCGCCTGAGAGAATGAATAATTGAGAGTGATGAACTGAAAATAACGTGGGTGAGGAAAAGGAGGAGCACTCGTCCTACACACACTCTGCCGGTCACGGGGCCGGCCGATGCGGGCACGTTTACTGTCGCGGCGTATATGTGTCTCGAGTGTATCAGGGGAGAGAAGATGTGTGTGATTGTGTGTATGTTAAAGCTGCGGGTTTGGTTTTACGGAGGATCTTTAAGCGACGTGTGCGCCTGGGGAGGGAGAATGTGTGTGGTTATAGTGTAGGTTAAAATGTGTGTATGCAGATGTGTGTGTGTGTGTGTGTGTTGTGTTTGAAGGGAGAAGGTGAATCTTTGTGTTTCTGGCCTTTTATCTTGATAGCAAAACAGACAGACTGAAGAATAAGTTATTCAGACGGTGAACCAAACTCCCAACAGACTCCCTCTATAGGCCTGTCATGCTCTCTCTCTCTCTCCCTCTCTCTCTCTTGCTCTCTGTCCCTCGCCCATGACCCCTTTCACACAGAAACACACATGCACCTGGTATCTATTTTATCTGTTTTTAGACCACAGGATAATCATCCCGGCTCAAAATTAGTGAGCCATCAGCTTGGGTTACCGCGAGAAGAAGAGTGTGTGTGTGTGTGTGTGTGTGTGTGTGTGTGTGTGTGTTTTAATTGCACTGAAATTGAGCTCTCTTTCCCTCTGATTTTCTTTAGGTTTGTGTGTGTGTGTGTGTGTGTGTGTGTGTGTGTGTGTGTGTGCGTATGCCTGTCAGCGAGAGAGTAAATATTTGTGCAGGAGCTCTGGAGAAGGTCAGGGTCAACGTATGACAGACAGCCCACTGGGAAATAAGACACACATATAAAGGCAGACTCACACACACACACACACACACACACACACACACAGAAGAAAGTCGAGATGGCCAAAAAAAGAGCGAGACAGACAGACAGACAGACAGACAGACAGACAGAAAAATAGACATAGACGGACTGCAGGGCAAACACAGAGAGATGGAGGGACAGAGGACTGGGGAAAGACAGAGATGGACAGAATGAGGAAGAGGGGGCGCTTCATCTCATAGTTCCCCTTGGCCGCTCGCAGTAATTGGCTGGCATCCAGAGGACAGAGAGTAGATCAGAAGGAAACCAGAGTGTACTCATGTGCTTCATGTACTGGACATCACAAACCGTTCATATCTGGTCTGATTGACCGTGTGTGTGTGTGTGTGTGTGTGTGTGTGTGTGTGTGTGTGTGTGTTTGGGTCAGAGAAGTAATAAGATGCTGTAAACACAGTAAGGGTCTGTCCTGAGGTGTCAATCACGGAGGTCTACATGTCCTGTCTGGACACAGCTCACATCTCACGCCGCTCTGCAGCCATCAGATCCTGTCTCGTCTTTCGCCACACAAAAGTTTGCAGGCAAAAGTTCTCGCTGGTGTACAGCACAATATGAGTACACCATAGTCTGAACTGTAGAGACTGAATTGGGATGAATAGATGTTGATGCTGTGAAACTAGTCCTACAAAATATATTTTTTAAGCATGGTGTTTTATAACTGAATATGACATTTTCTTTCTGCCAAATCGAAAAAAAATACCTAACCATATAAGCCCACACACGCCACAGGATCTGACCTCAGCCTACACTTGAAAATAAATGTGTTCACTGATAATTCAGGTTTCTACGGTCGACTGATTTCTTTTCCATGACAAACATCAGAGGCCGTCTGTGCAAATATTAAAGCTCTACATTTCTGGCCTAAAACACCATCAAACAACACAATATTTAGTCTCAAACACTGGGATCCATCATCAAGTTGGTTCAGGTGGGTTTACCGTCCACTGATGGCAAATATCCAGAGCGTCCGTGCCAGTGAGCTCAGCCCAGTTCAAGCACTGAAACCTGTGCAAATGCTCCCGGTAGATAAACTCTCATTATAAACATATTGCATCACAAACCTGCATAACCACACAACCATGGTAAGAAGCTCTGTAATGCAATTTCTATGTTCTGTGTACAGCTGACAGTGTGGGAAATCATTTGAACATGCAGATGTGTTTCACTTCTATATACAGTATGCACCATATTATACTTCAGCAATTGCTGTCTCTAATGGGCGATCATGTTAATTTCTTATCCCCCTATGAGTATGTTATAGTTGTTAAAAATCATAGGTTTCTGAAAAGATTTAACAGATTTATTTTATCAAACCAGATGTGGCTCAATATATTTCCAAATGACTTCCTCCTCATCTTTAGAGCTCTTATTTTCTGACTGCTGAGATAATAATGATGTCTTCTACACTGTAAAATCTGACAAAGTGACTTTAAAAAATCAAGGAAACTGATCAAGTCAAGTAGACAAATCATTTTAAGTTGTTAAAACTTTTTAGCTTTTTAGTATCCCCATAGTGTTGTGTATCAGGGTCAAATTTGAAATTTTAGTGTATTTTTTTTGTTTTGATTGTTGTCAGTAACTCAGACACTGTAAATTTTAAAATTTGATTATTTGATTGAAGTTGTACAAGCTACAAGGTTTTAACAAATTCAAATCATTAGTCTACTTTGTAATTTTGAGGAAATCAGTTTTCTCCAAAAAAAAAAGTTAAAAAAAATAAGTGAAGTCACTTTGTCAGATTTTACAGTGTAGTTTAACATGCCCTGTGAGTCACTGCACATATAACTACACTGAACTCACTGTTTTACAACATTTCTGTAATGGTAATGGTGCCACCTAAGGCAATGACATTTTGTAACGCAGTGCAAAGTTATTCATTCAGAGCAAACTATATGAGGTCATTAAAGTTTAATAAGTGGATATGAGAAATCCTCAGAAAGAAAGAAAGAAAGAAAGAAAGAAAGAAAGAAAGAAAGAAAGAGCTGATGTAATGTAAAAGCAGACTCAGGAACAGTGTGTGTGGGTGAGTGAGTGTGTGTGTGTGTTTCACAGGATTAGGAGTAATGGTGAATATTATGGTGTTAAAGGTTGTTATGAACTCCGATTAGGGATTAGAGGTTCTCAGCAGGGGGGCGGGACGGTGATGCTGACATCTCTATTCCACACACACACACACACACATGCTGAGACACACACACAGACACACACACTGATGTATTTTGCTCTGCTCGCATGAAAATTGTGTCATGTTCTTCTGCAACATGAAAACACATGTTCTTTGCTTTTCTTTGCTATCACGCCAACAAACAGTGAATCTATTGATTAAAATGTAAAATGAACATCTGTAATGTTTCCGAAGTGCCAGTAAGCAAACAATGATTTACTGGCACCTGAAGGTTGATGTTTACTCTTTCAAAGTCATTCTCTAACGTTTCAACACAAAGTTTGTCCGGCATGAAAACATGTCAGTTTGACCGTAAGCATGTCTCACGGGTATGTACACATGAGCACAAACACACACACACACAGACGCGACCTCGGTGGCCATAAAGGACGTCAGATTCAATCTCGTCAGATTTCTCCACTGACGCTTGATGTATCAATTTTTAAGTAGCTGGCCTCAAATAACGCCTGGGTAGCCTGCAAACACACACACACACAGGCACACACACACAGGCACACACACGCACACACACACACACGGACAGACAGACAGACAGGCTGCTCTGTGCTCCAGGAGCTGTGGCACTCGAGGGGCACTAGAAGGGCTCCATCTTGAAAGCCTGTTGCCATGGTGACCATTATGGAGCTCATCTCCCGTGGGCCAGCAAGCTTTACACAACTTCTCTCTCAAAAGAACACACACACACACACACTCACTCACTATACCCCCCACCCATACACAAACACCACACACAAACACACACACACACACTCAAGAGTTTCCTCCTCTTTCTGCCCTTTATGGTAAAGCCGGCGGGGAGCCAATGTTTGACTTGAAGCGAGTGCGACTGAGTGCAAGAGAACAGAGCAATTAACAGTTAAACTAGCAGGAACATTAGAAAGGGAAGTGGAGGAGAGGAGACGGCTCCCAGCCAGGCAGAGGAAGTGTTTGATTCAGGAAAGTGCAGCTGATGTGATTCTGAATACGTACAGAGCCGCCTGGTTGAATGTAATTAGAATGTAATGAGTTTGACAATGAGATATATCGGGTCTGTGTTTCTGTGTGTGTGTGTGTGTGTGTGTGTGTGTGTGTCTGTTCAGGCCCATTCTAACATGAAGTGAATGCATTTCCTCTTCATGTACTCTTCCGGTAAAGTCGGCAGCTTGTGTCATTCACACAGACAAACTCCTACACCTTATCTGAGCATGATGTAACCAATTATCGAGAAATGCAGCTGAAGCCTGAAGACGCCAAAAATGTAATAATAGAACTTAGATACCGAACCCAAACATGGCCCCTATCCAGTCCAATGAGAGTCGCTCGTCCTGGCACACATGCCAGAAAAAAGTTTCTAGCTTCTGGGTTTTTACTTCCTGTTGATGGGGCCCGCTCAGTATGCACAGTAATGACTCTCCTGCTGGCCCCACCTGCCAGTTCCTGCTTGGCCTCCAGACTTTACATTGTGATGATAATTGGTGTGAAGTTTTACAGATATAAAACCTCCCATGGATCAAACATTGATAATTGAAAGAGACTTTGGTGTCCTGTCAACAGTTCTGGGCAGGTGGGTTCAATATTGTGGGTGACCACTGGGCTGAAGGCTGAGCGGCGCCGCAGTATCCAGGTCTAAATAACACATTCATGTTCCCAGCATTAATTAAACAGTCACTTACAGCTCCGTACTTACACATGACCCCTTAACAGTACAATATAAATTAACTGTAAAAGCGGCTTGTGTGAAAGTACCATTTGTCCGTGTGTGTCCTGTATAAGAGACTCTGTACCCATGCAGTTAAGTTCCCTTCATCGTGGAGGCTACTTTTAATAGATAACCTTCATTTCATGCTACAGAAAAGAAACATTCATCAGTATCCCAGCTCCTGAAATGTATAGATGTTCTGACTGTCTTCGTTTATGTGACGCTAAATAAGAATACTGTACATTTAGATTATGCACTGTTTTTCAAGTGAAACAAGCAAAGACTGTTTAAACAGATTTTTCTTTTCTTTTGAAGGAACAAGCTATAAACCCAAAATTGACATAATCACCCCCCTCAAAGTAAACATGTTAGCATACTGTTGACACATTACATATCCAGCAGATTAGCAGAATGTGGAGTCGTGATTCTGCTCATTTCCTTTCCTCTCACGTCTGGTTTGCTCGCCACAAACTCGATCCCGACGCAAATATTTGGCTCTAAATGTGAATAAATGCTCCATTTTTGTTTAGCAGCTAGCCGCTAACGCTGTCTGTTTGCTGTTTTGTACTGGGCAGTCGGCACACGGTCAGTTTTTACACTCTTTAACTCTTTTAGTTAAAAACTGATAACCTCAAAATTACCAAGTAAAGGAGACTCATAATTTTAAAATGTTAAAACTTTTTAGCTCATATAACTTAAATGTAATAGTCTACTTTACTTAGTAATTCTAAGGTAATTTAGTTTAAAATCTACTGTTAAGTTGTGAGACGTAAACCAAAACAATGAGCTAAGAAATGCTAAAAAAATTAAATAAAATAATATCTGTAGAGCTGACGGGAGTCTGGTAAAAAATCTGCGTGCGTGTATCACTTTAAGTGACACCATGTACTTTATACACAGTCATGTGACCCACTTATTATAAATATATTGATTAGTGCTGCATTTTAGAGGCATATCCGTGTTGTCTGGGAAGCTGCAGAAGGCTTTTTTAACTACGTTCTGAAACTTTACAATTATTTATTTATTTTTTTAAAGTAGTTGCAGCAGGATAATAGAAATAGAGTATAACAGAAGCCAATCAGCTCATACTGTGTTTTCCCAAAGGAGACAGTTGGGCTGTTCCCTTCTCAATCAGTGCGTGGTGACTGAGGGTGTGTCTTGAGTAGCAGTACTATATCATATCTAAGAGCTATCGATTGGCATAAATACACTAAGTCTCTCTGGTGACCGAATGAATTTTTAATAAGACACTGGATCT
Organism: Pagrus major; assembly: GCF_040436345.1. NCBI lineage: Eukaryota > Metazoa > Chordata > Actinopteri > Spariformes > Sparidae > Pagrus > Pagrus major. The sequence continues at coordinate 26,588,218 of NC_133235.1, forward strand.
GATGCCACTCTTTGTCTTTAGAAGAAACACACACACACACACACACACACACACACACACACACACACGCAGCCTACATACAGTATTGTCAACATTTGGAGTTAGCTCACAGTTCGACAACATAGTTTCTGTGACTAAACTTTTGCGCTCCGGTGCGTCTGCTTTGTGTGCGAGTGCGTGTTTATGCGAGCACTGTCTTACTGCCTCAGCCTTCTTGTCCCTTTTTCATATCTACGGTAAATCATTAATCATAAGGGAACCAAGTCAAGTAACACATTTCCCATGGGGCACACACAGGGAGTAGAAGAGAACATAAGAAGCAAAAAAAAAAGTGGGAGAGAGTGGAAAAGGGGGGAGAGAAAGAAGAAAACTGGAGTGAAAACGAGGTGGAAAAGCAGAACAGAAAGCAGCAGATCGGGCGAAGGAAGCTCCACTCGAAGCAGCCAAGCCACCATTCTTGCAGAAAGTTTTTGATTAGGCAGTTGTTCGGACGCCAGGCCCTGGCACGGGGCGCCCTGTCTGTCCTCCAGCGCCGGGCTCCTTTGTGCCTGTGTGGCTGGCCAGCGCCCGGAGCCAGGACTCTCCGGATGAAACGTCCCCGGAGAAAAGCTGCTTTTCCACCGTGCTCGCACAGCCCGGCCAACAGGAACACACACACACACACACACACACACACATATAGTCGCTAGCACAGCACATAGGCACCCATTACCTTGGAAGCTGACAGGAAGGAGGAAAGAGAGCAGAAACCCTTTGAGAATTATCACTCTCTTCTTTCCTTTCGTTCTTTCTTTCTTGCTCTCGCTCTCTTTCACACCTACACACACACACACACATCCCTTTTCCAGTGTTCTCTCAGGTCTTTTGGGGATTGTGCTAGTGGACTTTGCTCCCCTATGATGAATGATTTGCCTAAAAATACCTAAAAATACTGTCTGTATGCGAGCAAGCACAGCGTCCAGGTGGAGGAACTTACCTCCACACTGAGAAATCACACTACTTTTGGGCCACTTTTCCGTTCCTCCATCCGCAGGTTAAACCACGGCGTCGAACATACGGGTGTGCCTGTGAACGCGTGTGTGTGTGTGTGTTATAATTTACAGCCTTTCTGGGACGAGTGACGTGTAGCTTGATTAAATTCGTGACCTTCACCACCAGCACAAGCAATCAGCAAGCTCACACACATGCTCACACACACACACGCGTACTCGCCGCATACTTAACACCTTCTCGCACACGAACGCGAAGCAATCAGCACCTGGCGGATTCTGTCGCATCATTGATCCAACCCACCCACACACACACACACACACACACATGCATACACACAGGGCATCTATCGAATTGCCTTTGAGACACCCTCATTTTCCTTACATGGGGGTTTTGTACACCGTAATACTATTTACCACGGTGGCAGAAAAGGCTCGTGAGGACGAGAATACCGTGGCCTATGAATGTATAAATAAACACATGCGTAATCTATATTCAGATTACCAAAGGGGAAGTCAGGAATTCCATTTTACTGCCGAGGATGCGAAAGGGAAATCATTCGAGTCCCCAATCTATTTCAGCGGGCCGCCTCGCTCCTGTTGAGCAGTGGCACGCTTCCCCCTCCCCAGTTTTATGACTCCACATAATGACTAATACGCAGCCACTGTAACAGCCGTAGCAATAGTCATATTATGTTATTGTGATTATTGCTGTGACTGCAACTGTGTATTTCCCCCCCTGGTTGCCTGAAGGTCTAAAGCTTATATAACAGGGATGACAGTTGATCTGCTGTTGCACTGTGTCGCTGTACTGTGGATATACGGGCCTTCAGCCTGATGTAAAAGGATCTCACGTAGACCTAATGTCACAGTGCGTTAGATCAAACTTTGTTTTTTTCGCGTTCTTTGCCCCGGGTGCTGCATGGCACGTATTATGACCTATCAGTATCTATCTATAGTAACTCTGTTGTAGCGTAGCTCCTAATGTTGTTCTGTGTTTTTTGAGCATTTTCTACCTTTTTGAATTTCAGTTCAGCCTCAGACTCTCCTCTATTTTCACACAGGATTGGAAGGATATTATCGTTCAGCCTTGGTTTTATTCTGCAGCTTTTGCCCATGATTTTTCTCACTGTTCTGATATCATTGCACTCACCGAGCTGAGAGCTGGCAACTTGAATCAGACAGGGTGTGAAAAAGCCAACAATTTGGCTAGACTGATCAAACCACTTTATTTACAGGTAATACTGAAAGTGAATGCAGCTCAAAAGCAGGAAAAGGGTGTGACTGCCTAACTGCAGTAGGTACACTGAATAAATAATTGAAAACGGCCAGTTTGGAAAATAATTTCATAATTTTCTTTCTTCCAATTAAGTCTGGCTACTGATATTTTACAGTTTAACAATATAGTTAATGGGAATTTAAGTCCACACTTCATCATTCAACACAAAAAAGACCATTTAAATTGACTGTTTCACTGGAATCTTGATTCAATGTTTTAAATTTAACTTCATATAGTAAAATGTATATGCTTGTATGCATCGCTGGAGTTTTACCTTTCCTTCATGAGTAATAATCTTTGAAATCTACATCATGTGCGGTTGAGTCGTCAGCCTCTAACCCCGGTGTTCATCTGTCTCCTTCCTTCAGCGTGCAGACCTGGTACCTACAAAGCTTCGGCCACGGATGCCTACTGCACCAAATGTCCTCCGCACAGCTCCTCCCCGCAGGAACAAGCCGAGGAGTGTGTTTGCGAGAAAGGTTTCTACCGCGCTGAGACCGACCCACGCTCCATGGCCTGCACACGTGAGTGATGCAAACACATGTACATTTTATTGGCTACAAACACAGTCATAGCTATTTCATATCACATAATGTATTCAGTGTACTTTGGCTGTTTACATTTCTATGTCATGAAATGTAAATTAATAAAAAAACGCAATGTTTGGATTATATTCCAATTTAATTAGTTTGCAATGTATTCCTGTAAGAATTTCTATTTATTCATTTTTCTATCTATAATCCCTCCACGCGTGTTCCTCTTCCTCCGCTGCTATTGGTTTACACAACACTTGAGATACATACATAAAACACACACACATCCACGTGTGTCAGCTGTGTGGTTACAGTCCACAAATATCTCACATGAGAACGCTGATACTGGTGGTAGAAATTTGATGATGCTCCCTATTCTTTGTCAGCTTCTCGTGCACGCACACTTGCAGAGCGAGGGGGGATCGGACCACCTCCTCACGAACAGAGCCTGAGGAGAATAGAGAGGATGAGGAGGGAGGGACAGAAAGAGATGGATTGAGATGGACGGACGGATGTGGGGGGTTGGAGAGGAACGGTGACACTGTGGGAGAGAGAGAGAGAGTCCGAACTAAAGAAATATGGAGGAACACACACACAAGCGTGCGCACACATACCGAAACCCATTATCGGGTTATGGTAGATTACACTCATTAATCGCTGTAGCAGGTGAGATGTGTAACGGTCGGTGTTATCAGCTGAAAATGAGTAACGGTTCTTTCAAATATGTATGGGCGCTCACGCACACACAAGAGCACTGAGGGAGGATGGAGAGGGTGAAAATGAGAAAATGAGGAGGCAAGGTGGTGGAATTAGCGATGGAGAGATATGGAGAATGACACTTAAGACACAGGCAAAGAATAGAACAGCAGGGGGGAAAAGTGGACTATCAGAGGAGTATAATCTAAATGTCATAAAAGGCCGATCAGTAGAAACAATGATGATGGACAGCTAAGTGTAGCCCAGGGAAGAGAGGGGGGATAGAGAAAAGAAAAAGACAGAATTAGCAGGATCAGTCAGGAGATTTACGACCGACAGCTTCAATTATCCCCAGCATGGCCTCCATCCCCCATGTCGAGCTTTCCCAATCCTCCTGCACTTCAGAGAGGCTCGCCACTGGGAGGGCTAATCAGGAAAGTCCCAGGCTCTGCCCACGGCCCCCTGGGGGCTCACTGCTCAGCCAGGACCTGATGAGATGTCAGGACGAATGGGCATCGATTGACAAATTTCCATACGGTTGCGATACCTGTTCGTGCTGCGCTGCGCTGCGCTGTGAGCGACCATAATCAGAGGTTTCAATAAAAATGGTTTCCACACAGCAGGAATGGTGTGGTAAAGGCTTAGCGTGATGGGGGTGTGTGATTGGCTGTCCTCTCTGACAATATTTAAACCTGCTCTGCCAATGAAAAAACACAAAGGCCCAAATGTTGGTGACAAAGCCAGCACTTCCTGTATCTGCTTCACAATAAGGCCCGATCAGACATCATGAAGCCCCCTCATGTATTTACACAGGCCCACTGTGTTGACACAGCGAGGCTGCCAATGAAGAGGGCTCCAGTAAAAACACAGGGTTGTCGGGCAAAAACGTTCAATCTGGCTCAGCTTTTGCTGCAATGCAAAAGTTGTGGGGCCTCATTTAGAGAAATGTTTTTGAATTTGTGTTGAACTTTGTCTTAACATCATTTCCTAATGTGTGCTCACGTTCGGTTTATAAAAGATGCTGAGCGGGAAAAGCCTTGTTAAAGCACGTTTTAAGAAACCCGTTTGTTACTCACCTGTGATCTATGAATCTCAAATTAACTTAACATGACGGCTCCTGTCTCGAGATTTCCATTTATATAAAGTCAGCACAAATGAGGGTTCAGTCAGGAATAGCCAAGGGGCAAATGACCCCTACATAACCAGCAATAGTATCACTTAAGTCAAGTCTAGACTTTGCTTAGATAACAAGATAATTTTCAGAGACAAAGAAAGGTTTTATAATAACTACTTATACGCAGTTTTTTTGCTCACATCATACCTGAGATCAAAACTGATCGCAAGTCTGTTTTATTAATGAGGCCCCTACATTCCAGTGTCAACTTCAATATAAGCATCAAAATATACTACTACCAAAGGGAAAAGTACTCATTATGCAGAAAAAACAATTTCAGAAATAAAAATACATTATTGGATCATACTTACTGATGCATTCACGTGTTCATCTCCACTAAGAGGTTGCAGCTTCTAAAGGTGGAGCTCATTTAGAAAACTGAATACTTAAACGGGCACATTCCTGGTAGATTACTTTGTAGTATGAATGCAATATTTCTAGGAAAAGATAAAATGTTTGCCGTACTAATACATTTCAGGAGTTAAACTAACCTTTTTCCCTGTATTACAAACTGCTGTGCAGGGTTTTGGTGTCTAATCTAATCCTGTTAGCACGGGGCTGTTTTTTGATCTGAATTTAAAACATCCACTAAGAGAGTTCGTCTGGTTTGATGATGGGAATCTTTAACGTGAACTAAAGGGAGGAACTGTTGAGTCTGCAAAAACCAGTAGCTTTAAAAAGCATCACACTTCATTAAAAATCTGATAAAAGAACAACAAGGCAGGGTGAAACAAAGAACAGTGAGGCTGATACAGTTGCTGACGCGTGCTGCTTCTCCACGCCATTGATAGAGCATCTTCTACCGAGCAAGTGGGACAGCCAGGGGGTGTGTGAGCGCCATCCAAGTTGGGTATCAGCTGCTCAATATGGCCCGAAACAGAATTTTATTGAATTTAGACTCAAATTTGTTTTAATCCCTAATATTGTTAAAGAAATGCCCCTGAGCTGCCTTTTAGTGGTGTAATGCCTGGCTCCTCTCTGCTCCTTGATAGACTCTTTGATCCATCCACACACACACACACACACACACACACACACACACACATAATAGAAAACAGGGAGTGTCAAATTTAATTTTCTCTGGCCATCTTTCATCAGGAGTATGCACGATAAAACGTACATATATTCACATGTGCAGGGGTGAGAATAAAGTGTGCGTGTAAAAGTAGAATCTGACCTTCTCTTGCTAACTCCAGACTTTTTAATCTATGTATCAACATGAACACACTTCATCTAAAGGTAGAATAAAGAGCTGTTGTGTGTCGCTGTTTCTCTGCACTGAGAATGATTACTGTTCTGACACACTTTTTGGACTCTGTTACACTAATCATTTTAACTGAAGTCCAGAGCCGTATTAAATCATAAAATGTACCTGACTCATGAGAAAATTACCCTGGGCACTTTCTATAGATCATTGTCCGCTCACATCCGTTAGCTTCGTATGGTGGAAACCTCCCTGCTGTCGAGCGTCGACCATTTAACTTCATGTGAATTCTCTTTAAAGATGGATTTAAACTTCAGAAGTGTAATATATTCACATACCGTCACATTAACAATCAGCCAGGCTCTTTTAATCACTGTTCGCTCCACAGCTATTCATTACTCGAGCTAAGTGTCCACCCTCTGGCTGGAGTCATTTCATTCATTTTTAATTGAATAAATGGGAATTCTGTTCTTAACAGAAACCGCACCAAGTTTGGTAATTAACGTGAGGAAAATGCAGGTTCAGAATGTGCATTTGGGGAAAAAATCATCAGTCGGTTTTCATGAGTGAGAACTGATAAAGGCGTGCTGTAGTGGCTCAGCAGAGGAATGTGAATTGTTCAGGGTGTGCCATGCAGCTCAGCCAGGGTAGCTTTGGTTATGTGGGTACAGTGTGACATATATTGAATTATTGCCCATTAGTTAAATGAATATTTGATTTGTTTTCCGTCGTTAGAGCGATCCTCTGGAGTTTTCGAACACTCGTAGTGCTTCAAAGAAATGTTTTTAACAGTGAGTTTTGTGGAGGATGAATAGAGGTGCTGCAGCAATGGGCAGAATGAGAATTGTGGTTTTTGAACACTAAAGCACGTAAGCATTTTCTCGTACACCCGAAGTAAAAGTATGAACCTAAAAATCAGCACCTTTTGACTCACTCACTTCACTTCCAATCATTTCCCGGCAGGTTGAATGACTCTCCTTACGTCTCCATCTTCCTTCAGGTCCTCCATCTGCTCCAGAGAACCCCATCTCCACAGTGAACGAGACATGCGTCACCTTGGAGTGGTCACCACCGAGAGACACAGGAGGCCGGGGAGACATCACCTACAGCCTCCACTGCAGGAAGTGCTCGGGTGACGGCAGGAAGTGCACGCCATGCGGCAGCAGCGTCCACTTTGTTCCCAGACAGTTTGGTCTTTTATCAGCCAGCGTGCTGGTCACCGACCTGCAGCCGGACTCCAACTACAGCTTCACAGTCGAGAGCCAGAACGGAGTGTCGGACTTGAGTCCCACGCCCAGAGGAACGGTAGTCATCAACGTCACTACGTCACAGACAGGTGAGAGCAAACTAAATCTCTGACTTTTGACAGTGTAATGCTCATGTGTGGCGGGGTGTTCCAGGATTTAAATTGCAGTAAAAACCTGAGAAAAAAAAGGATTTTGCAGCATTTCACTGATATCCACTTTTAAAGGCTGATAAGAAAAGAAAATCCTCTGGGGAAGAACATATTCATCGGCCTGAACTCAGAATCTGTGGGATAGCAAATTGAGTATTTTTCAAAATTGTGTCCTGATTGCAGTGTGCTCACAAATAGTCTCGCACTTTCACATGGCAACTGTAAAATCACTGCTGTGCTGCACCAGTCTGATACCACAAAATGACACCTCTGCACCTCTGCCTCCACATTTATAATCATGCGTGCATCTTTCACAGTGTGGGACTGTGGGAAATTTGTGTTTGAGACGCGTGTATGACAGGGTGGGGATGACTAATAGGCCTCGTACTATGGATGTGTGTGTAATAACAGGAGGGGGGAAGGTGAGGGGGTGTAGGAGGCTGTTAACCTCATTAAGATCTGCACATGTCACACTTGCTACTCTCGACTGCAGTTTGTCTCACACACACACACACACACACACACACACACACACACACACACACACACACACACACACACACATTTATATATGCACAAAAGCAAACATACACACTCTTAGCCCACACGAGCATGTGCCTCGATGTCAGAAGTCACAGGGTTGCACATTAATAACACAAGCAGGGTCACACACCACACACGTGACACCTACTGTACACATATCACAGGATCCTGTGATCACACATGTAGAAATCACCTCGTAAGGTCTCTCATTAGCAAAATTACAGGATACACACTTCAAATATGGGTCTTCTCATTATAGCACAGTAGGTACCCCTTCTGAAATCTCTCTCCACGCCCCCACAGCCCGCTCCCTCTGCCTCTTTTTCATGTTTTGTTTACCCACATTTGGTTGAACTTTACCTCTTTGTTGCTCATGCTTTCCCCTCTTGTTCTTTGTTGTGCTGCAGTGAGCGTTGTGTTGAAGGAGCGGCGGAGCAAGGACAGTGTGACTTTGGCCTGGCAGGGTCCAGAGAGACCAAACGGAGCAATAGTGGAGTATGAGGTCATCTACTATGAGAAGGTGAGAGAGAGCACACACACAAGCGCACACAAAGTCATTTTTAAAGGGATACAACACCAGTTTTACACATGAAGGTCAGTTTAGTTTACCTGAAGTGTTAACTTTTTAACAAACAGGCTGTGTTTTTTAAGGAATACTTTGACAATTTTAGGAGGCATTTTCTTTTTCATCAAGGGTTAAATGACACTATCTATACCAGTGTTGTGTTTTGGCGGTAAATATGAAGATATTGCTAGCAGCTGATTAGCTTACCTTAGCAAATAAACACATTATTTACAGTTTGGTTAATGCGCACAAAAACCAGACTGCAAAGTGTCAATCATGCATCTTAAAAAGGGGTTATTTTCAGATTTACCTTGATCATAACCAGTTGCTATACAACCAGTGAAGACTCCAGGAAGTTACTGGTCCCAGCCAAGAAATAGTCTGAGCACAGGGCCCCCATTAATTAACAATTTGTTGTTTTTGCACTTTTGTTTCTGCCAGGACAAATAACATGTTAGTTTGTGAGCTTCAGAGGTGCTGGTAGGCAGGTTTTAGCTAGCTAGTTTGCTTTAGACAGAGCCATGCTAGCTGTTCAGTCTTTGTGCTAAGCTAAGCTAACCAGCTGCTGGTTGTAGCCTCATGATTAGCCTACAGATACGGGAGTGGTATCAATGTTCTCATCAAATTTTAATAAGCATATTTCAAAAAATGTCAAACTATTCCTTTAAAGGTACATTGTGTAAGATTTAGGGGGATTTATGAGGATGTATTGACAAAAATGGAGTATAATATATATATATTTTTTTTTTCATTAGTGTATAAACACCAGAAAATAAGAATTCATGTGTTTCTTGTTACATCAGAATGAGCCTTTTATATTTACAGAGGCAGCAGGTCCTCTTCCACGGGGTCCACCATCTTGCACAGCCATGTTTCTACAGTAGCCCAGAATGGACAAACCAAACTCTTGGCTCTAGAGGGGACCTTTTGTGTCACTGCATTTTTAGCAGCCAACACGGGAGGATGAGCAAGGGGTATTCAGTTGGCTCAACTCCTACACACTGGACCTTTAAGTGCAGTTCTACATTTCTGGAGCAATTTCATGTTTAGTGCAACATATTTCTTTCCTCTAAGTCTCTTCATCATGTTGTCTAGGGGCTAAGCCTGCGGGCATATCTGAAATGACGTGAGCATAAGCATCAATCTCTCTCTGTCTCACTTCCTATCGCTCTATCTCCATCGCCGCATCCCTCACACCGAGCCAATTAACCACACATCTGTCGAACACACCTCGTAAAACACGGACAAGGTGATGAAATTAAGCCTGTGTGTGTGTGTTGGCAGGCATTAGCGGTAAAATAGTGTTAATCCGTGTTGTAGAGTGTCTTCCATTAGGCAGAGTATCAGCCTCTCAGCAGGGAATCAGCTTACCGACAGACACACTTATTCTTTATTCATCCTCCGACACACAAAATTTTACGTGCGCACACACACACACACACACACACACACACACACACACACACACACACACACACACACACACACCTACAAGGTAGTCAAGGAACGAAGTGAAGCGAGACTTGAGTAACCACATATTGCCCCCATGTGTAAAGAGGATAAGATTTGGGAGTTGACAGACGCTCATGTATAAATGCGAGCAAATGGTCCAGCGATGAACAAATGAAAACTTAGTGAGGTGTACTGATCGCGGCCTCTGGAGACTTTTAAATTGAACCATTCAAGGTTTCTGTTATTTTCAGTCTCTCCTGATACCAAGACCCATGGCTCTTTATATACCCTTTTAATCTATATCTATAATTTCAGTCCTATATTATTCACAATCGCCGTATTTCTCTGACACTTCAGTGTCCATTGAACTCAGTATTTAATCCTCTCCTGTTGCTCTTTCCTCCTCTTCAGAATCAGCGGGAGCAGAACTACACGGTTTTGAAGACCCGCTCAAACATGATGACAGTGGACGGGCTTAAGCCGGGGACCACCTATGTGTTCAGGGTCAGGGCTCGAACCGACGGGGGCTACGGGAGCTACGGTGGAGAGATTGAACTGGAAACCAGCCATGAAGGTAAAGAGATTAATAATACACATTTGTTCACTCGTGATTTGAGTTTTTCTGTATTTTTTTCTCTTTATTATTCTATGTAATTGGATTGCTGGATTTATTTTCCCTTTGCCAGGCCTCTGTGGTATTAAGCCTAAAATTGGAACAGCAGGCATTGGCTGCACTGAAAATACTGATGTGCTAGTTCTTTAAAAGCAATCGACAGCGGCAACACAACACATCCAAATTAGAGGTGAACGAGAAGGACAAAGATTAACTGCAGCGCAAAGAGTTCTGACTATAATACCACAGAATAGGCAGAGTCTGTTTCACCCCTCCTGCTGTCAAATCAATCCACCAGATGGTTATAAAATAGCTCACTTTTCATCCGAATGGCTTCTTCAGTTCTGTTGTCAAACAGAAAAACCTCAGCAGACTCACAGGTTGTCACTGTGCAGGTCTGAACCAGTAGCTTAAAAGATTCCTAGAATATGTATCAGGTAAAAGGAGAAACCCCAATTTAACAATGAAGGGAAAAGAAAAAGTGCAAACTCGCATTGCAAGAGTGTGAAGGTTTGGATTCACAGCAATGACTGAAATCTAAAAATTGGAAGAGGAGGTTTGTGACATTCAAACAAGAATTTCAAAAGACAGAATGGAAACACAGAGCATCCTCTGGTATCCTGAAGCCATCCGGTGCATTCATTTAAACCTGAGCAGACATCTTATCTCCTGGATGACTCCAATTTCCAGACTCATCTGTGTAGAGCTTTCTTTTCTGCTTAAAGGAGACTGACTACGTTTACATGCACACAAATATTTCATTATTTTCCGAATATGACAATATTCTGAATGTGGTACGGGTCATGCAAGCAGCAGATTCTCTTGCGATATCCCAAATGCGAGGCCTAATTCCAAATGAAACATTTTCCCATGTGGGATATGACGATATAATTAGGGTTTTTGGAGCAATCTTCGACATGTATACAGTACACTGCACCTCTTTGTGTTAGAGTTTGCAAGGCTGGGGTAGAGATACAGTACATGCATTAAAAAAAAGCCCACATTTCTGGTGGGAAGGGGAAACAAACCTACTTTTAAATCAACAAGTTATTATGTTACGTTGAATGTTTGAAAGAAGGAGGCTGTGTTTGTGAATCAGAGTATGAAGGGCTGCATGTAAAAGTATTATTGGAATATTCATTATCATTAGCAATGTAAACAGCCTAGTAGGAATAGTGTCTGTTTTCAGAATAAGGGCCAAACCCTGAATATTTAGCGCATCTAAATGTGGTCGTAGAAATGTCTTCCGTACTTAAAGCCTTTACACAGCAAGTCTGTTTTTTCCGGCCGACATTGCTGCACGTTTAAAAATAAATCGACCTCATGTTGTGTCTCTGAAGCTCTGTGTCCCTACCACAGACATACTGCCAGCATCAGGATCAACTGGTTTGCGTAAATGTAAATGTGTTGGTCTTCACTTGTGATGTACGGTTCCAGTATAGCTAGCAGTGTATCAAACTGGACCGCTGACATCCTGAAATATCACCTGGAATCGATCGGGATAATTCTGCAAATCTCTTATCAGCAGGTGAAGCTCCCCTCGCAGTGAGACTGGACGGACTTTTCAGTAGAGGAGAGGACCACAGAAATCATCCTCACTGCTTGACGACTCTATCTTGTCTTTTATTGTGAATTTATGCAACAAATGGAATAATTAATGCATCGGACTCAGTGTGCAAGGTTTCTGCATATGAAAACAACAGAGGCAAAGGCCTTTAGACTTTTGGGAAGAGGAGGGCGAGACACAAAGGATAAATATATATTGGGTTGGATCCAGCTCTGGGTTCACCATGCCGTATCTCTTTTCCATGATGTTTTCAAAGCTCCCTGTCACTCATCACTTTGTCATCTTCGTTCATTATCGCATCATTATGTGCTGGAGGATTTGCTGCTTTAGAGGCCCCATAATGTGCTCTTCAAAGTGAACATTGATTCCCAGACAGGCAGGCAGAGGGGGATAAATCAGATAATGTATAGCACTACGCTATAGATTGTCTCTGTAGCATACAGCGGGCACACATTAGCCTACTAATCATTCAATAATCAATAAAAGTAACTCAGAGCCGGACTTTCAATCATGTGACTTGAAAATGATTGTGACTGGGCCTCCACACGGGGCGTTCATGTTCAAGTTCGGTGCTGTAAAACACAGAATCTGCCATCTGCAGCTGACCCTGTGACAATCATAACAAAGTTATCTAATCAGATCAATCCTATTGATTGTTAAAGAAGGGTGCGTACGTGTGCGCCAGTAAATGTAATAGGAGATCAATGCTTATCTGCGCCTGCCTCGGGGCATTCATTTGCCTCTCACACACTCACACTCGTATACTGTATATATACATACACACAGAGCCACACGTGCCCGCTCATGCTTAGCTAAGCCTGATAAATGAGGTATTTGTTTTGAGTAATGGCTCGATTGGTGTGGCGTAAAAATCGATGCGTCTTTGCAGAAAGTTCTCGGCGGTAGCCTTGTTATGTGCGATGTTAACATATCCATTTGGACAGCGCGGGCCGAATGGGAATGGCTTTCACGTCCACTCTCATACATAGACAATGCAGGGAGAGGGGGGAGAGAGAGCGCTTTTCATCAAGGCCCTTACTTACTATTCAATCCACCTCCTCCCGCTCTCTTTTACTCGTTTGCTGCTCTCTCTTTCCCCCTCTCCTTCAACCTCTGTCTTTTATCTCCCTTTCTATAGCTATCATATTTCATTCTCTCTCCGTCTCTCCTCTGCCACTCTCACCTTGCTGTCTTTTCTACTCATAGCCTCCCTTCATCTCTTCTCCCTACGAAAGCTTCTATCCGACCTCCTCTATGCTTTTGTTTATTAATCCACTGTGTTCCCTTTTCTCTCTCCCCCATACAGATGTTTTCGCTATCGGGGACCCTAACCAGTCCACTATTCTGGCTGTGTCCATCGCTGGTGGGATCGTTCTCCTCATCTTCCTGGTGACTTGCTTCGTTGTCAGTGGAAGGTAAGGAGCAAAAAAAACTTGATCACTGTGAGCTTTGCCATCCTCGTTGGCAGTTCTCGTTATCCCACTTCTGACACCATGTAATAAACAGTGTTCACTGTGTGGAGGAATGACTAGCGAGTGTTCAGTCTTTGAAGCAGACGCCAACTTTAATTATAAGAGCAACCGCCATATGTAACATTCAATGCACGTGTTACAAACTGCTTGTCGGCAGGCCTCAAAACACCTTATATTAGTAATTGTCGTAAAACACACCCCTTGATATGAACCACAGATGGGACAGAGGTGAAGTGTGGCTCGGCAACACATCTCCCACTTCACATCTCCGTGCCTCTCCCTGTGAGGGGATCACATGGTGGTCTGCCAAAGCGGGGCCTCCATCTTTGACATTTACACACCGCTGCCAAAGCCTAACTAAAGGGCTGTGTTATTTTGTATGTGAAGAGCACGGACTCCCTATGATTACCGTCTTTGAAGGTTAGGCTGCCGTTAATGCTCCGTCTCAAAAGAAGGCCAAAGAGGAGAAGGGAGATGAGAGGCAGAAAGGGAAAATAAAAGAATGCCGGTCGGTCGAGACGCGAGAAGATGAAAGGATCGGAGCGAGGAGAGGGGCTCTTTGGATGGAAGAAGAAAGGGTCAACTGCGAGGAGAGGAGAGGAGAGGAGAGGAGAGGAGAGGAGAGGAGAGGAGAGGAGAGGAGAGGAGAGGAGAGGAGAGGAGAGGAGAGGAGAGGAGAGGAGAGGAGAGGAGAGGAGACAGAGAGAAGGGGATGACAGCCTGTGATTTACCGTGCCCTGTAACTAAATGTTTATCCTCCATGAGCTCCGACTAGATTAGCCACATGTTAAGAACTACACACGCACGCACGCACGCACGCACGCACGCAAACACGCACACACTGATGTACACACGCTAAAAACATTAGTATTGATTCAGGTGATTGCTTATCAGGCTGAGTGCTCTATTCACTATTGACGAGGAGGGATGTAATCAGGGGAGACTGTGCTGTGCGACACACACCAGCACGCCAATGGCAACACATCAACATTTTTTTAATCAGACGGGAATTATGAGGTCTGTAAGAAGCAAAACAACCTGTTAAACAAAGTGCACACGATGACACGAGCGCACACTTGACTAATCAGGTTTCACAGGCTGGGGAGGTGTTAACTAGGTTTTACACAAGGGTCGATGCTCCGCCATCAATTTCAGGTCTCTCTCCCTTCCTCTTCTTTCTCCCATTTTGTCTCAGTCTATCCTTCTCCCATTTAGAGGTAGGGACGCTTGGGAGGAAGCAGTGTTGATTACTGCTTTCTATTAAACAACATCTGTACATCTGTCAAAATGTGTGTATGTGCGCGGGGGGGGGTGATGTGTGTTTGTACCCGGGGAATGAGGCGAGGATCAAAGCCGCATCACAACAAGGGAGACGAGGGAGGGACAGAGCTCGAGGGGGGGAGGGAGATGGACAGAAGCGAGGTAAAGGAGAGACACGAGTGGAGGATAAAATGAGAACGTATTAGAGCAGATAGGCAGTGGGAATGACAGACTGCAGCGGGAGGAAGAGGAGGTGGAGGAGGGGGATACATCTGAAATATTGTTTGCGCCACTAGAGAGCTACATTTTGCGATGGTGTGAGAGATAGAGAGGAGGAGGAGGAGGAGGCGGAGGCTTGAGAGAGATGGAGAGAAAAGGAGATTGATGGAGGGAGGAGGAGAGCCAGAGGCATAAAGAAAGAAGGAAGAAGAAGGGAGAGGTGCAAGATGAAAAGGTGGATTACAAGACAGGAGGAGGAGGAAGAGCGGGAGAGATGATGGGTGGGCGATTGCACTGTAAGGTGCAATAGTGTCATACTTCAGGTTCTGGAGGAACAGGGAGGAATCTAAAAAAATCAGGATTAGTCTCTCTTCTCTCTTGAAGCCTACACCTTCCCATTTCATCCATTTAACCTCCCGTCTTATCCATCAATCAGTCCATTTCTCCTCCGCTCACTGTTCTCTCTTCACTCTGTCCTGCACTCTCGCTCCGCTTCTGCTTTTCTCTTCATTGCGCCCCGTCTTTGGCTCTCAGGCTTTCATTTCCTGTTCCGTTCTTGAGATTTACATTTGGATGAAACCCCTCCGTAACGTATCGAGAATCTGATGTATTTGCTGAGACCCGTCCAGTGTTGGACAAATTAAATTGGAATTGAAATTGACACCGAGAGTCAGCCAGGGTTGAAATGATTTCCCACCAGACATTTTGTAAGGCCCCTTTTTCTCCCTAAATGTCGGCTGTTTAAATCATTTCCACAATAATCACTGGACTGGAAAGAAGCGCTGGAGAGCTTTTTTTGTCTTGTTTTACACCTAGTTCACCTATTGAATCCACAATCCTGACCACATTTTGTAGGGCTGACCTCAGACCTTCAGAGCGTCAAGCGTTGCTATGGTAGTCCATGTTTTCGAACCAGTATTTGAAGGGAGGAGACGTTGTGTGTTGTGTCGGCTGCACTGATAAAAGTGCAAAAGAGTGACAAAGAGAGCGAGAAACGGAGCTCGTCTGTGGTGTGTTAGTAGTCTCAAAACCCATGCACGTTGAAACCGTCTTGGGAGAAAGTCTGCTCGAACAAATGCGGTCCAACGAGTACGGCGCCTCCGCGCTCGCAGCTGCTCACCACTTGCTTGCTCGTGAAGTTGACTATAGACTTTTGAGGCGGGGACAGTGGCTGATGTCTCCCCTCCCTCCCGTCCTCGCCTGTCATTACACTCATAATTACAATAATAGCAACATATAGAGGAAAGTGGTCGATCTGCTATCGCCGTGTTGGTGTTGTTCCTGGAGCATCATAATTAATGTCGTTGCAGGAAAAAGAAAAAGAAAGCGACAAAGGCGATCAAACAAGCTGTTGCGGCTTGCAACATAAATACTGGGCTATGTTTAGATGACAACATTTCTTGGTTAGGTTTAGACAACAACATTTCTTTGTGTGTTTAGGCAACAAAAACACTTGGTTCGGTTTAGGAAATCATGGTTTGGGTTAAAATAAATTCACCCTTCTTCCATGGATAACTTGAAAAATGGTATTTGTGACAGCCCTAACATTTAAAACACCCTGATAAGACTGTTTTTTTATCACTGAACTATAAAGAAACTATGCTCACAGTCTCTCTCTCAGTCGTTCTCACTCACACACATACCCTCACAGGCACATTCACACTCCCTGCAGCCTTCGCTGGCAGGCTACTGAGCAGCTATGCCTCATAAACGGGCTGATTTGCAGGCCATTCTGTTCTGTCCTGTTCTCGTTTAACAAAGTGCTGTTATGCTATTGTTACCGCAGGAGGGGAAACATGGAAAAAACGTCGAAAAGCTCCTCAGACGCAGCACGGCGCTGACAAATCACACCGGTTATTGCTGCGTGCGTGCCATTAGCGCTCAGCGAGTATATGTGTGCGAGTGTGTGTGTCTGCGTGTGAAGTTGGTGCTTTTGTCCTCCTGAGGGTGCTTTGGCAGGCTGGCAGGTGCGAGCGATGGGACGCTAGCAAGCGACTGGCATAGCTATGGATTCAGCAGATGGCCTTTCACTCAAAAGGCACTCTTCCCTTCGGTCCTCACTTTCTTCCCACTCCTTGTTAAACACGTTACAGCTCCTGCCTCCCAGCATCTGTGTGTGTTGCGTGTTCTCTGTGTTTTGTCTGCAGTCTAATGATTCTCCAGCCTTACAACCCTCTTCTTCGCCGAATGGCTGCAGGCTTTGGTTTCGCGCCAGTTTCCCGTGTGTTTTTCGATGTTCATGTTTTTAATGTGGGAGTTTCGGTGAGAAGTCAGCGTGAAGTTGCTTCATCTATGAGATGCCTGTTTCTTTTGGGTTTTTTTTTAAAAGGCGTCTCATGTGCTGTGTGTCTCAAAGTCTGCCTTTATTGAGTACATCTGTTGTCGGCGCTGGAGATATTCAGCAGGGAGTGAAGGGCCGCAATCTGTTCAGGGAAATCTTAAAATAATAATATGTGATTAATATGTGATACCTAGTGAAAAATTAGATGTAGTTATTTCCTAAAGAAAGACCCTCTTGTTATTTACTGCACAAGATCAAGCAGAAATCTATTGATTTCCATCTTGCAGGGTGGTTCAGTTTTCACCCACGCCAAAAAGAAAGAAAAACCTTTTCCAAAGACCGTTCCCACAAGCGTAGTTTTGTAGAAAAACAACCTTTTCTGAGGAGACTTTTGAATAATAAACAGTGAAAGGCCGAGAGAGAGAGGCACGCAAAGGAAAGTGAGATGTCACTGTAGCGTGGCTGATTCTGGCAGAAAGACTTCTCAGTCTCACTATTAGAGAGCGGTAACAGCTTTACCTTTTCAACACAATAGCACGTCCTGTCGACGCGCGTGTAAGCTCTTTTACCTCCGCAGCATCTGTTGTGCAGCCCAGGGTTATTCTTAAAAACTTAATGACACAAAAGAGGAGAGGAGGAGGAGGAGGAGGAGGAGGAGGAGGAGGAGGGGGAGCGTGTGCTGATGAAAACATGCTGTTGAGAGGAGTTAAGAGGTTGGTGGGAGAAAGAGGCTTGTGAGAAGCTGAAAAACACTAATTGAGTGTAATGCGTGTGTGTGCTTACATGTTCGGATTTCAAAGGAGATGTGAGAAATTGAAATTACAAACACCAAAGGCTTAAAGTAAGAAAAGTCTGCGAGGGTTTTTTTTTTTTGTTTTTTTTAAGCTCAGATTTGGGAAAGAATAATAAAATTGGTTTTGCGCCACAAAATAATAAAAACCGGAGACAGAAAAAATGGTGCCAATTGGTAATAACGCTGAATTCGGAGGTAGAAATCAGCCAATGCATTCCTCCCCTGTGGGTGGTGTTGGTCTGTTTGCTCGATAATAGCACTAATAATGATTTGGCTGCCTGGAGATCCTGTGTACACCGATCTGAAACAAAACAGCACGGGGAGGCGTGCGTGTGCGTGTGTGTGATGCGACGACGACGATGTGTGTAATATCATTAGACAGATTTGTATGTGTTGCTTGGATGCCGATGCTTTCAATTAATGCTGCTAAGCTGTAGGGTGTAGCCGAAATACAGCTTTGTCTGCAGAATGCCTCGAAAGTAGCTCGCGAACGGAGCAATAATAATAGCAGCCAGTTGCCGCAGGTGCAAAACTATTTCACACAGGCGTTATGCAAATGAGCAGATGTTCGAGTGGGATTGATCAAATGTCCTATAAACACCAGACAAATTGTTTTGGTTGCGTTTTTTAAAGTTTATAGCACATTTGAGGAGCTCTGTCGGAGCCACACGTGCGCACACACGGAAGCGATCGTGACCTAATCAAGTCCCGTCAGCGTAGTAACATCATTAGGGGAATTAGTTGCACACCAATCTGTTAGCAAATATAAAGATACACTTCACTTAATGATACAGATGACATGCTCCTGTTTTTCTTTCCGTCCTCTCTCGTTTGACCTTTTCACCAGGTTGTTAAAAATTCTGCTACATTACACCAATTACTGCAGCCCCTTTCCTTTCCTTTCCTTTCCTTTCCTTTCCTTTCCTCTCCTCCTTTCATTACCACTCTCTTTAATGAGCGGGAGCTAAATGAAATGTTTCCAAACAGGGTGTTAATGAAACATGGACAGATTTATTAGTCATAACTCTTCAGCTAATCATTTCCCCTTCCTAATAATTAGCCCGAGCAGAGTAAATCTTTTTACAGTGTGGTCAGAGAATGCTGAGCCGGTGCCAGACACCGCCATGATGATGAGAGAGAGGAAGAGAGGGAGGCGGCCAGAGGAAGGAATCTTACTCATTCCCTACATCACCCAGAGTTTTAGTTTTTTGTCATGCTGTTTTGACTCTTAATTAATTATCCACAATCAGCTTTTATTACACTCATAGTTTATTAGCAGCCGAGCAGTGAAAGCCTTTTGTTTTTCAGCTCGCTGAACGAGGCCTAATTTTGCTGTGAAATAATGAGACTGAATTTAATCCATTGATTTCATTCCCAGTAATTATTTTTTATTTAATAGCTTGATATTAAATGGAATCAGCATTATCACAAGTAATGATGAGAGCAGATACCCACAGCAGGGTGTGTGTGTGTGTGGGTGTGTGTGTGTGTGTGTGTGAGGTGGGATCGGAGGGGTGGTTGGTGGATAGACGTGTCATTTCATTGTGTCATGCTGGAGGGGTGACTAATGATTTACTGATTTCATTTTTCTAGTCATTCTGATTAGGCGGTGGGAAAAATAATGTGCAGGGACAGGAAATGAAAGAGGAGAGGAGAGGAGAGGGAAGAGAAGGAGTGTGAAGGAAAGGAAATGAAAGGAAAGGAAGACACCGTTGTATTTTTTTTCTGAATGAATGATCCCCTCCGACTCCACCTTGTCTCTGAGTGTATCAATTTCCACTCCACGTCTTTTCCGGCCAGCAGCTGGGACTCTAATCCTATAAAAGGTGGTCGGTCTTGTAAAACAAACCGGGCGATACGAGGCAGCTCAGAACTGCACACACACACTTTATTAGCTCTCCTCACGTCTCAGGTTAACATTAGTCCAAGGTTATTCACTCAAACAGTCTCTTATCTCGCCTTCTGTCATTCACATCATCGTCCACGCACAACTCTGTCAGCGCTTGGCCCGTCTCTTCTGTCCAACTTTGTTTCAAGGTTATTCGCACATCCATATTTACTCTTCTCACTCTCCTCTCCTTCTCCGCCTCACGCTTTTTATCCTGTCCTGCCGCTCGTTTGATCTCCTCCATGCATCCCTCTTCCTCTCCGTCACCAGGTGTTCCCTTTGTTTTCCCGCTCTTCCCCCGCTCAGTTTCTCTGCTTCCACCTTTACTTTGTTTCCTCTCTGATCCACACAGGGACTTCAGTGGCTCGGCAGACACTTTTTTAAGAGAGAACTTTTGTGAACTGCAGGCTTTGAATACATTTTATCCCATCTGTGTCTGATGGGGGTCACTCTCTTAATTCCACGGCGAACTCAAACGACAGCAGGATGACTGAGCGCCAGTTTTTGATTATCGCAGGAAGTACAAACTCAGTGCAGGAGATGTTGTCTCTCGCTCCTTATAGCCTGGAGTTAGACTGAGGGGGAAATGGAAACAGCAGCAGAGCTTGAGGCTGAAATACCGATAAATGAAGACTTGGCATAATAGTGACAATATCAGGACGAAGGAGGCGGCTTGCTTAAATCTTTAAGACGATCTTTGAGAAGATTGCACCGCCGGGCTTTTCATACAGGATACAGGTCAACACTGCATTTTGACTTGTTTCCATACAACTACTGTATCTTTAGATCTCATGACTCAAGATTCAAAATAGGCTTGTGCGCCTATTGAGACATGAAGAATTAGAGTTTTATAAGCCAGAGGTCCATATTGGCCAGACGTGGGTGGGCTGTTCACTATTTCCCGTAAGCAAAAATGTAAAATGTCACAGTTGTAAATTTTACAAAAACATGGCGGACTCACCGTGTTCTTATATGGAAATGTGCAGAGAAAGTGCAAAAGAGTTCACTACCCTGATGACTGGAGGTAGGATATCAATGTTTGCACTAGTGCTGGGTGGTATCAACTCTTTCAGGTTTATTTATGTCTTTTCAATTGAGATAGAGGATGGATGGAGGATGAGAGAACAGCATTTAAAAACCTGTTTCTTCTGTAAAGCCATGCCAGTTCGCATCTCACCTCTCTCAAACTCTCTGCACCCACCTGTGTGATGCAGCTCCGCGCTGTGTGGGTGAGACAGAACCGCTTGTTAGCGTGTGAAGGGAATCGATAGTAGAAGTCTATGGTGTGCAGGTGAGACAGCGCCTGGATGACAGATGTAATTATAAAAACAGAGGTCAGTGACAGTTCAGACATTTCATACACGAGACGTATATAACGCTCTCCGTCCATGCATTGTGCTTAAATAACTATAATAATAAAAGAAAACATACAGCATACAGCCCTGCTATTTATTTTTTATTTTCATTGACGTGTTGTGCAGCTGTTTATTCTCAAAAACAGTCCGTTTTAATAAAAGTGCTTGTGACATCTCAAATGCTGCTTTGACTTACAAGTGAACACGTAGCCCACTTTGTAGAAAACACTGAGATTCACAGTGTATAGTGTAAATTAACAAGATGTGATTTTTGACCTGTATCGCCCAGCCCTTGTTCTGGGCTAAAGCTTCTGTACCTTGACCTCTGTGTGCTCTGGTTTCTTCCCAGTTTAAAGTAGACTTGTGTTGGCCTTGTGATGGAGCAGCGAGGTGTCTCTGCATGCTGGGACAGAATCTAGCTTCCTTGTTGTGGTCTGTAAGAACAATGAAAGAACATGACATTAGGGTTTGTTTGAGCTTTATTTTAAGTCCGTCCTCACTTCTTCTGGGTTACCACCACCTGTCTCGTCTTCTCTAGTTTATCGTGGTTGGTTTTCTCTCTCACTCTTTCCTGCTGATGCTCTTCTCTTTGTCATCAACTCCTAATCTGTCGATCAACTCTCTTATCCTTTCTCTTACATGCTGACAGTGCTGTACTTTGTTGTTGCACCGTCCTTCTTGATCCTCGACGTCTCCATCCCCTCTCCTGCACATGTAGCCAGCGTCCTGCCCTCTTTGTTGCCTCCCTTTTTACTCACTCTCTCTCTATTTAGCGCTCTTTCTTCTCCCAACATGTCTCCTTTCTCTTTATCTCCAGCTCCCATTGTTGCAGCACACAACATGCCCCCCTCCACCACCCCAGCCCCTCTTTCTCTGCCCACTTCCCTTATGTTAACCTTCAAGTTTCTATTCCTATGGCTGCCTCTCCGCTTCTCCCCTCGCTCTTCCCCTCCATCTGATTGCTTGTTAGTTGGTATGCAGGCTTGGACCCCCATTGTGCGTTCTTGCCTGTCAGCACTCTCTTTTTTCCATCTCCCTCCCCACCTCTCTCTCTCTCTCTTTCCCTTTTTTTTTTTACTCTTTCCAGCTCCTAGTGTCCACTCTTTCTATCAAAAAAAAAAAACACTAAGAAAAAGAGAAGCAGAGGAGGATGAGGCCTGTTGGAGGGGTGGATAAATGGATGGAAAGAGAAGGAGAAAAAGAGGATGTGGGTTATTGGACAAGGGAATGTTTTCACTTAAAGGCAGAAACAAGAAAGAATGAAACACCCCAAAGAGATAAAGGGCAGCAAGTGAAAGGAAGAGAGAGGGGAAAAACGGGGGGAGGGGCCACGGCGGCGATAATATATGGATGGAGTTTCTATGAAGGTGCAAGCTTGCTAGCGGAATGACAAATGGGTCTCGAGTGACAGAGTATTATATTAAAAAGTAAATTGATATGCAAATGTGGAGTGTGTGGCTTTGGAGGACAGGGATAGCCTGTTGTCCTCACTGAAGTGGAACAGAGAGAGGCAGAGAGAAAGGTGAGAGCCCGGGTGTGATAGTGATATCGCAGTTCATTAAAGTGTGTGTTTTTGCGTGATTGGTGCAGGTGTGTGTACTTTAAATCTGCGTGAATGTGCAGCTCTGTGTGTGTGCGTGTGTGAGAGCATGCAGGGGGGGGGGGGGGGGGGGGGGGGGGGTGTATTTACTGTATGAAATGAAGTATAGTGCAGTTGGACGGCAGCTAAATGGAACAATGATTCCTCCAGTGGAGACAGATAGGGCTAACTTCACACTGCAGTACGGCAGCATGAGGAGGCGGCTATAGTGGCAATGCAGGAGCACTACTGTATCTCATTATGAAGTGTGTTCCAGCTCAAGAGTGCAGCAAACAACCAGCAACTGAACAAAAGGAAAGTCGTTTTTATGGAAAATGTTAAACACCTGAGTAGTGTTGGGCCTCAATCATATAAACACTTCCACAACCGTATCTCAGACACAATATGCTCATGGATTTACCACTTACTTGCCTAAATATTGGAGGAAACATTTATGTAGCTGCCTGGATTGATTAAAGGAGGCGTACTATGCTCATTTTCAGGTTCATAATATTATATTGGATTTCTACTAGAATAGGTTTACACGCTTTAATGCAGCAACGTATTCCCTCTGTCCAAAACACTCCTGTCTCTTTAAGGCCCCTCTTCCTGAACGCCCAGTCTCCTCTGATTGGTCCGCTCACACATGCCTGACCCAGCACTGCTAACAACAACAAGGCAGCTGTGTTAAATGTATTCCTATTTGCCAAACTGTGTGTTATGCAGTGACGTAGTGTGATGTCATGAAGTCACGGAGTTAAAGGCGAGACTTCTGATGAGGCGTTTCAGGAGCAGTGTTTTCTGTGGGAGAGAGGAGCTTCTGATGGTGCGGACTGATGTTTTATATGCACAAGAAACTATATAAAACACTGCAGGGAAGGAAAAAAGAATCTGTTAATAGAGTAATAGAATAAATATGAGGATCTGAAAGTAAAATTACTGCTAATCAGTTTTAAATCCATAATTGAGAGTAAAATGATTTTAAAAATCATACAAAATGTACATAAAAAGTGATCAGAAGTCAACATCTAAGATCTACATTATAGAAAGGAAAAGGTCTGGCACCAAGTGGAGTAAAATTTGGAAGCTTATTTCTTCCTTTCCTTTCTCAAAGTGGGAGGAACAAAGGGCTTGAGACACTTTTGTCCACGCTCACCTCCCCCTCTGAGTTGGCCTGCCAGATACCGCGACGTGTATCCCACACGGACACTGAGAAACACCGATTTGATCAGTTTGACCTTGCAATTGGAGATTAACAGGAGAAATTACCGATTTGGACCACAGCGGGAGAAAGGGTTAAAAATAGGGCAGAAAATCGTGAGTGTTGGCAGGTCTGTCAGGAACCCACATGTTGTTAAGGTTAGGTTAACAAACTGGCTCAGAATACACAACAAAATTCACACGTGAATAAAGATGACAGTTTAAAGATCCCCTCCACACATGTATTAAGACATACTTAAAAATTTCTAATATGAGTCTGACCGGGTTTTTGCAGAGAAAAAAGTATAATTACCATATTAAAATCCTCAAAATGGCACCTACTCCTTCTCCCTTATTAAAATCCAGAATATATGAATACATGAAAGTTTAACTGCTGGACACACAATGTCTCCTACTTCTCTCTGAAGTCCATTATCTGCGTATGTGCTATTGCTCCAAGGTTGGAAACATGGTATTCAATAAAACTGATTTAATGAAGACAGTGAGCTTGCTTGTGGGCGACTGAGCCAAATAATCACATTCTGTTTTATTGATTTTCTTTTACACAGCAACCAAAAAATGTTTTAGGAAAGAGTTCTTAAAAGAGTCGAGAATCTAAAATGTTTGTTCAATGAAGCTAAAAGGCGCCCTGGTAGCTCACCTGTCAGAGTGTCTGCCCCTTCAACTGAGGCTGACGCTGGAGGTGATCGAGTCCAAGAAAGACGTCATAAAAACTCTTTGGCTCTCTCATGGCTGTCCTTTGTAGCCGAAGAGACGTCTAAAATGACTCTCATTTTGAACTCTGTAAGGATGACACACTGAAATCAACAGTGAACGTTTAAAAGACGTCACAGAAACTTTCATTCTAGACGTCTTTCAAACTTTCAACAAAGACGGTGAACTGACATCTTTTGGATATGTTTTGCTCAGTCAGTTAAAAGGTTAAAGAAAAGATGTTCTGGTTAAATCTCTACAGTAAGT
The DNA here is from genome assembly GCF_040436345.1 of Pagrus major. Taxonomy (NCBI): domain Eukaryota; kingdom Metazoa; phylum Chordata; class Actinopteri; order Spariformes; family Sparidae; genus Pagrus; species Pagrus major. The sequence continues at coordinate 26,613,257 of NC_133235.1, forward strand.
CAGGCCTGACTTTTCTGAATAAAACCCTTTCAAACCTAAACCGAGAGCTCTAAACATAACCATTCAAATGTGAACGCTTCAGGTGACAGTTGTGTCATTTTTGGATATTGTAGTGACAGTGAGTCTTTTTTACACATTTTGTGTTGGCAACATTTAAAGACATTTAATGTTAGCTGAACACATACTGTAATCTTGGCAGCATTGTTTCCCACAAAGTATAGTTGCTAACAGTAATGCACATTAGTTGTTAATGAACAGATTTCTTTAGGAAACAGCGTTGATTCCCGACGTCTGTTCTATAACGTATGTTGTAAACATTGAAGTGATTACACAAAGAAAGAGGACTAAAGAGGTCGGTGAGTCAAAATAAATATATTTTTGGTAGGTAGCAGGAAAAGTGGAGCATCTAGATCAAGGCTGCCCAGAGCTGACCCACCATTAGGTTTGATGAAAAAAGTGGTCAAATACATTTTTAAAATATGAAAATATAAATCACTGTGTTTTGCTGTTTTTTCCAGCCAATTAAGGGAAATTGGTTTCCTAGTAAAATGGAAGAGTTAGGAAAATGGCAAAACACTTTTTCATCTGTTCTCAAGTTATAAACACAGGACAGAAAACAATTTAGATCAGACTTAAAAATGGATCACCAGAATTGTTTTGTTTTTCAGAATTTTTGCCTTTCAGGGTTCATAAATTACCATTTTGCATCTGAACGATACAGAAGAGGAGGATAGGTGTTTGGTCCTTGCCCGTTATCCACCATTAACTTTCAGTTTTGGCTCTCTGAGGGAAAAAGTTTGAGCAACCCTGACGAAATTTTTCTAAACAGAAGTGGAAATGAGAATAATACATATAAATGTGTGATTACCCTATGACCGCTATTTGCTCTGTTGTGTTGTTTTTGTATTGCTGCCTCATGTTTCCATCTGCGAATGTGAAAAGCGAATATAAAATGTAAGAAAGACATCCCTGGCATCGGGGAAAATGGCTTCCACATTGTCCTCCTGAGTCCAGTTCCAGAGCCGTTAATAGATGAGTTACAGGTCAGCTGCATTTAGTCGCAGGTTTTAAATAAAATATCTTTCTCAGACACACACTCGCTCGCACAGACACAGCTGTCGGGGGTGGGGGGGGGGAACAAAAGCCACAGCCATGTCAGGTTCGGTGCCATGTTTAAGACTGCAGCGCTAATGATTCATGACACTTCTAACTGAAGAGGAGAAATGAGTCGCTCTGTAATTACTATGGAAATGTGTTCATTTCCCATCAGACACACACACATATGCAGCCATGCACCCGTGGCGACACAGGCGCTAACACAGATACACATCCAGCAGTGATGGAGAAGTGTTTCCAACGTGGGTTTTGGTGTTTTGCAGAACGTGCATGTGTGTGTGTGTGTGTGTGTGTGTGTGTGTGTGTGTGCCCCCCCACGGGATTATCGCAGTCGGAGCAGAGGTGTGACCCATGTCCCTATTCCCCATATGTTCTAAACACATGCCCCAAAGCGCTGTGTGTGTGTGAGAGTGTGTGTCAAGGGGGTAATGATCGTCCCTTGGTGTTTGACTGGCTTGAGCACAGCTGATAACCAGGTGGGGCCCAGCTCCACATTATGCCCCCTCCTCTTTATCCCCAAACACCAGCAACCGGTCTCTACCCTCGTGTGTGTGTGTGTGTGTGTCTGTGTATTCCCAAGATGGCCTATTGATGTCTGGGTGCTCGCCGTGCGTTCAGCTGTGTAAAATCAACACATGGATTAAACACCAAATGAGTGAGATTTACAGAGCCTAGTGGGACCCCACCTTTCTCTCTCATTCTAACACTACACTCTCTTTCTGTTTTTCCTCTCACTTTTATTATTAGTTTTGTCTAACTTCTTCTCTCTCTTGTCTTTATTAAATCTCTGCTTGCTGTTTCTTCCACTCTCCCCTTTTTTTTCACCTCCTGTTGTCCCTGCACTCTGCACTGCCGCCCTAAATCACGTACAGTCTGTGCTGCCCATTCCCAGTTACTCTTGGCTCCGAGCCCGAATCAATTCATCTTCGAGACGGACAGACATACCGACTGGTAGCTGCTTGTACCTGTACGACGCTGGAATAAGAGGAGCGAAAGGGGAGCGGCTAGTTATTACGTTGTCCTCTGTACTTTGTTTTATGAAACTGCTTTTACGTTTTATGGTTTTTGTCCTAAAAATGTTTGTGCCGAATTTAAAAGTGCAGTAAATCTCAGAGTCGGTGTTATGGGCGGTCGGGGCTGTTAAACACTGAAGCTCAACAAAGTGGAAAGATAATATGCTGACAAAACATGACACTCCAAACAAGGGCTGATTATATCTTTACCCTGATATGAGACTATATATATCATCTTAGATGTTGGTTATATCTTCATTGGCACAAGTGTTGTTGTCTTCTCCTAGTTTTAAAGGCTGCATTACAGTAAAGTGATGTCATTTGACTGCTCTAGTTGTTCTTATACTTCCTTTACCCACTTGGTCATTATATCCATATTACTGGTGATTATCAAAAAATCTCATTCTGTTAATATTTTGTTAAAATCCCCATGAAACAGCCGATATAACGCTTGTTGCTTAGGCATAGTTACATGTTTCCTGTAAAAACAGGCAGCCGCCAATCGTGCCGAATGTATGTTACGCCTGCTCGGACTGGCAACCCAGAGCGAACACAGTCGGATCAGGGAATACAGTGCTGAAGTGGTTTGGAACCTGGCAACCCGGGATGAGTCAGCAAGAACGGCTTACCGAGCTATCAGCAGCTAACTACATTTAGCAGCAGTGAGCGCTTGCTTTAGCAACAAAGCTACCTGTATCTGTCTCCCTGGAAACTCTATGAATCACCTCGCTCCTCTAATTGTCCTCCGTCGTCGTTCTCAGAGGCCGCTCCGGTCTGAAGGTGTTCATTGAGAAGCTGCTGGTTATCAGTACATTTGTTGACAGTTACTTTAGCAAAAAGTAAAGCTATCTGTCCAGAGTTGCTCGAGGCAGAGCAGCAGAAAAACATTTTCTCCATAAAAACATGACCCAGTTTCACCCGAACCTCTGAATAAAGATGTGTTTTTGTACAGGAATTGGTGAGGTCCGGTCACTTTCAACACGCTCCTCTGGAGACGCTAAATTAATACACGTCCCCAAGTGCAGGATGAGTCATCAACATTTTTAATGATTTTCCAGGAAGTTAAGAACTCTGAAATACCATTAAAAATACCTTCAAAACAGCTTTTCTGCCATCATTGGGCCTGATACTGGCGTGCAGGTGAGACATGGAGCGAGCTGCACTGTATGTGACACTGAACGCAACACTAAAACAACAATTTTGACTCAACGGGAACTTAAAAGTTATTGTTTTTGAGGAGATTTTAAAATATCAAGACACATATCATGTATCACAATATATCCTATGAATATCGCGATATTAATTTAAGGCCGTATCGCCGAGCCCTACTGCCAACATCCTGCTAGCAGCTTCCCCCTGTGAGGTCTGTAAAACAGAATAAGTTTAACACTTCCGCACAGCTGGAAGGCAGGATTGAGCTGATCAATTTGTCAATACTCTGTCTTGATCGTTGGACTGACCCACGCCGCGGGGTGTGTGCATGTGTGCACTGGAGGGGGTGGTGAGAGAAGAAAGGGCATGGATTGTTTGTGTTTGTGTGCTCGACCCATGATAATACTGAAAGCACTGGTTAACGGCCAAAGGGCTCCATAAAGAGGGGAGTGCTTTATGCATGGATCTGCCTCTATAGGGACATCTATGGCACACACACACACACACACACACACACACACACACACACACACACACACACACACACACACACACACACACACACACACACACACACTCATCCACTCCCTCATTCACACAACCTCAGGCACAACAGCTTAGAGGAAGTGTGGAATTGACAGGTAGAAGCAGAGACAAAGGGGAATAGGATGATTTTTTCCCCTCCAGGCTCGTCTGACACAGAGGAGTGGGGGTGTGGAGACCAAAGGAAATATCTGGTTGTTCGTACAGACACAGCTATCGGCTGTGCGCATGTGTAACGTAGGATACACACTTAAGGGTATGTTATCCTCCATAGATGTGCTGTAAAGCCATTTGGGTGGAAAAAACAGTCAGTGCTTTGTATACTGGTATATATACGGGATCATATGAGGGGTGAGAACCAGGAGAGCCAACACAGAAAAACTACTTTGTCTGAATTTAGTATATCACATGTGCCTTTTCGGCAGTAGACAGACCTCATCGAGTGCTGTCATTTGGTACGTACAACTAGTTTCTGTGTGGTTTTTAATCCATCTGTTCATTTGTTTTTCAGGCACTGTGGATATATTAAAGCCAAACAGGACCCTGACGAAGAGAAGATGCAGTTCCAACATGGCCGAGGTAAAAACACAAAAACATGCACACGTATGTTTGTATGTCCGCTTGATGCATGAATGGAAAGGGTTATTTTGTCCCCATGTGGTGCACTGAAACTTCACCTATCATAAACAAAGAAAGATGAATATTTTATCAATTTGAAGACAGTTTAAAAATCCAGGAACAAAAGCGCTCCAAAGTGACAACACCCTGAAAAGGTTGTTTGTTCACAAACAAAAGTCAAACTTTGAATACCTTCAAAAGTATCACAAGAGCTGAAACAGAGTTGCAGAGCGGCATGCAGCAGTAAACAAGTCTCCAACCTAAATAAACCACATTGTTTCACACGTTCTTGCACAAATTTTGTTTGCTGGCAGAGTGAAGCTCCTTATGGGTTCCTGTTAAAATGAGTCATTTTAACACCGTCGCAAACAACGTAGTTATGTGTTCAATTATGTAATAAATCGTAATGTCAACCCACGCTCGGGCTCCCATTTCAACACGTGTTCACACTAATGAAAATGTAGAGTGATCCACTACTAACTTTTCAAAATAAATGCATTCCCATACAACTTGCAACATTTAGCATCTGTCTTTTTTCATTTATCTCTTCCCATTCTTCCACCTTTCTACTCATCCAGTCAAGCTTCCAGGCAGCAGGACCTACATCCATCCTCACACCTACGAGGACCCCAACCAGGCTGTCAGGGACTTTGCCAAAGAGATCGATGCTTCCAATATTCGCATCGAAAGAGTCATCGGAGCTGGTGAGTTGGCAGTAAAACAGTAGTGGACTATATTAACAACTCAGAAGGAACACTAAATCTAACTTGATTTAATTCAAATTACTTAACTATGGCTGATTTGTATGGAGTCCTTTGAGTCATGTTCGCCTGCATGGACAATTTTTCTTATCTCTGGCACAGTAGAGCAGGTATAATTACATAATTTGGATTATATAACAATAAATCTAGTCAATATTAGATAATAATCTGTTCACAAGCTCTCATGCCTCTCGTCTGTGTTTGTAGGAGAGTTTGGGGAGGTGTGCAGTGGTCGACTGCGCGTTCAGGGAAAGAGGGAGATCTACGTGGCCATCAAGAGTCTGAAGGCGGGGTACTCCGACAAGCAGAGGCGGGACTTCCTGTCCGAGGCCTCCATCATGGGACAGTTCGACCATCCGAACATCATCAGGCTGGAGGGCGTCGTCACAAGATGTGAGTTGTTGGACAAGTACTTGACTTTGCCCGGCGTGTGTGGGCGGATGACGTGTTCGGTTGTTTGTGTCCCCTCTTTCCTCTGTCACACACCTGTGTGAGGCACAGCAGAGCCGCCGCTGATGTAAATAGGAGCTGACCCTGGATCAGATAAAAGCTCAGTTTCCATGGGAACGCGTTGATGACGCATGTCGCCGTGCATGTGAGCAGCGACTGTCCACCTCTCAAGCGGCCACTTGTTTGCCTCACATGATTGTGTTAGGCAATTAGAGCGTGTGTGTGTGTGTTCATAGACACAGGCCTGGTTCAACAAGATGGCTGATTTGTTATCGCGGGGCCTCGCTCTCTCTCTGTCCCTATATCCCCCTCGTCTCATATCACTATCTCCCTGTCCTGCTTTCTCTCTCAGTCAGTATCCATCTAATCTCCTCGTTCAATCGCTTTTTTCTCCTTCCCTCCCTCAGTCAATCCCAGTCTCCTCTCCTGTCTCTCTGGTACTCTCTCTCTCTTTTTCTCCCCTCAGTCAACCTCAGAATACATCGACACTGAGCCTCGTACATTTGAAAACACATCGTTGTATCTCCGTTTCTGACTACACTAAGGTCACAGGCACAATTTGCTCTGTAGTTTTGCTGTATTTTTTCCTTACACACAATCCCATGGAGCTCTTTGCTTGACAGAATTGGAGGGAAACTCTGAAACAACACAGACGGAAAGCCTATCCCTGTCTTTATGACACTTAACCTTTATGCAGTTATCTTGAGCAAAATGGTAAACTTTGTTTGGGTAGCTTAGATCTCATTAAATGGTCCAACAATGGGAAATGTCTTACATGCTCAAAAGATAATGTTAGATATTACATCGAAGTCATCATTAACATCAGAAGAGGCAATGCAGGCCTCCAGTTCAGTTGTTTTTCTCACATGTATCCAGTTACTCTCAAGGCCTGCTGTTGCTTATTCGCTCAAAACTGAAGCGAGGCATGCTCTACTGCACAACACATTTATGAGATACATTAGGCAATGCAGTAGGGCTGCAACTACTAATTCAATCATCTGAAAACAATGAAAAAGGTGAAGTTTGTTTGCCTGACCAACAGTCTATAACCCAAAGATGTTTGGTTTGCTACCATACAAGACAAAGAAAAGCCAAAAAAATCTCACACTAGAGAATTTTATCCTTTTTTTTGCTTAAGAAAACACTTAAACTGAAGAAATTATTTTCAGCTCTACAACATAACAGTCCTGGAACAATATATTCAGATCAGTTAAATGTAAAATGTGAGGTGTTTTCTGCTGTTTCCTCATCCAAATTCGACTCTTTTTATGCCGTGTGACCAACATTATTTCTCCAAAACAAAAAAGGCAATCCTGGCAGTGCAATTATAAGAAAATGTAACAAACAAGGGAAGGAAAAAGGAGCCTTTATTTCAGTGGCTAAATCATGAAAAAGCAGTCATGTTTCGACCATTAGGTTTTTCAGGGCTCTTGCTCTTAAAAACCTTCCAGTGTGCGAAAAAGATTAATCGTTTCCTTTTTTCCCAATGAAGCCAAAAAAAGAGAAAGAAATGAATTTATGGCGGGCGTCCTGTCATCCAGTTTCATTCGGACTCTACTGGAATAAATTAAGTCTGATCTCTGCTAATCTGACAATGCGTCATGTTGTGCACGTGGTGTATTTTTTTATAGTTGAAAAATCTGAAAAACAGAGCTTCTGCAAAGCTGTTATGTTCGGCCCGTCGGGGGGCTGTGTGGCAGTAAATTTAAGAAGACAGCTCTCTCTCACCTCCCACCCATTCTGTGATGTTTTACTTTAACTGTCAGAATAGGCGATCGCTCAATACAGGTGTTGTCGTTATAGAAGTATTTGTGTTGATCGTGCAGTGCAGCGGTGCCTGAGTCTAGCGCTTCCGACGGTGAAATGAAATGCGTTCTGCTCATTGGGATGGCAGCCAACAAAGTGAGTGTAGTGGACAGAAATGAGCCCTTTTTCCTTTTTGTTCAGCAGTTTTATTGTGTACGTTTTTGTGCGTAAACTGTTCTTTTGCAATTATCCAGTTAAATGTCTCCTGTTCCATGTTTCTCGGCACCGCTGCTCCGCTCCTCTTCTGGTCTAGACACCTTGTTACGCAGACGTTTGTTAGAGATCTGAAGACAAGCGAAGGGAAGAGGCAGACAGCCGCAAGAAAAGAAACAGAATTGTAAACATTCAGGCAGACAAATAACACCCCCACCACCACCACCACCCTCCCCCCACCCTCACCCTCCATCCCTCCCACCCTGTCTCACACACGCACACACAAAGATCGTCAGTCCATCACACACTGGTGCTCAGTGGCACTTAGTCCGACAATAAAAGAGCAAATGCATATGCATAGGCTTTTATCATGAATATTAATAATTTATAAAGTTAATTGGATGTGTTTTTTGGCCTCATGAATATTCAGCAGCTTGCATATTAGGAATGAGACCCTGCTGCATTTCTTATTCGGTCCCTCTGTCATTCTTTCTCTTTACTTTCTCTCTCTCTCTCTCTCTCGCTTATTTTCTAAATAATGCGTGTTATTAGCTGTGACCTTTGGTTAGCAGGATTGAGGTGGTTTGTAGAAGCACAGAAGCAACCAACTAAATTTGAATGTGTGTTGTTGTTGTTTTTTTTTTTTATCATTCTGACAGACAGACGTGTAATTGCGGCACTTTCTTCCCGCTGCCACACATACACATCTGATTTTGAAATACCAGAATAATTTCAGGAATTGCTGCCAAATCCTTGAAATAATTCTGCGACAGAGGACAATAGCGGAGTTGACAGCGAAAGAGCTACTGACAAGCACCTTAAACATAAAAAAGGTGCTCTGTACTTTGCCGCGCTCGTGAATATAAAAACATGTTTGTGCGTGTCGGTTTTTTTCATGGCGTCTCTTTGTGTCTCTCTTCTCACCTGTCTTCACGGCACATTGAGAAGCTGATAGAGCCCCTCAGAAACAAATCTCACTAGCGGAGCAGTAATTTCACAGGTCACAGCCCAGGGTGGGTATGTGCGATGCGAGGGGTGAGAGTTGAGATGGGTCAATAATTCCTTCAGGCCCTTTTTCTGAAGCACCAGCTGGTCCCTTCACACCGCCCTCAGTCTAATCAGGCGGGCTGACCCTGACTGCTCTGGGCTCAGGTGTGTTGGATTGGTTTGTGTAGGTGTACGGAGCTGTAGAATCAGCAGTTGGAGGAGTTATGTTGGTTGGAGGAGTACGAGGAGTAATTGGTGTTGTCACAGATCTGCTGTGGTAGAGGTGGTCGAGGTGTTGACAGTAGAAGTACAGTAGATGTGGACGTAAGAAACAGGGTGTTCAAATTATGTCTGTACGTGTCCAAATGCAGTGTGTGTAGTTATACAGATTATAGAAGGAGGCAAAACCACTAATGCACTTGAACCTTTCCAAATGAACCTCGTAATATTTTGCATTTTTTCACAATTCACACGTTTTCTGTCATTTTTTTTGCTTTAAAAATGCTTAAAACTTCATCTCAACTCTATTACCAAGTGTGTGGATAGATTCAGATCAGTATAATGTAAAGTCTGTGGTGGTCCTTTCATGCGGTGGGATTATCAAAGTACTTAATTATGGACTTTCAGCTCTACACTGTAGTGACGAGTATAGGAAGCAGTAATCCTAGCAATAGTAGGTGTTCTTGTTCTTGTTGATGTTGCAGAAAAAGTGCAACTGTAGTCTTAATCACACAGTCTAAAGTATTATTAGTCGTAATAGCGGTAGTTGTGGTAGCGGTGATGGTTGTAGTGGTATTTATGTTTATTTTGCACAGTTGTATTTTGCATTAGGAATGTGCATGGGGGCCTATTTTGGCTGTCTGCAATTTCCTTTTTCATTCTTGTGTGTGTGTCTGTGTGTGTGCATGCATGCATGTGCGTGTGTGTCCTCTCCACTTAAAACCTCATAAGCCCTCAGCCCCTGCCGTGTGCCACTCTAATAACCTACTCTGCTGTCTGTCACCTGATTGTTGCTATTGTCATGCTAATTAGAGCGCCACATGCAGAAAAAGAGGCGGGGGGGAGAGAAAAAAGATCATTCTTTTCTCTATCTGCCTCTCTACACATCAGGAAAGTGCAGTAATCTGCCCCTCCCTCGCTCAATCTCCAACTCCCCCACCTCCATCTCCTTATCTTCCCTTCATCTCCCACGTCCCTCATTTTATCCATCCGTCCTTTATGTGTTTTACAATCGCTGCAACAATCGGCTCATTTGGAAAACCCTCAATTACCGAGCTCCATCTCATCTGCCCACATCTCACACACACACACACATACACACCCACACACACATAAAAAAAAAATAAAAAAATCCAGCTCTACAAAGGTGCCATTAAAACCACGTGTTCCCCACCCGTCTTCTGTTTGAAGAAACTAGTGATTAGTTCTAACTGTGCGTCTTTGTGCGCCAAACAATACGTGTTTCAATGTTTCCTGTCAGACTGTTTGAAATTATTCAGGTTTTTTTTAAATATGTGTGCAGATCTAGAGATTGGACCGCGGAGACAAATGAGAACGAAGAGAAACGGGAGGGGACCGTAGAGAAAAGGTGACGGTGGCGGGACGGAGGGGGTGGAGGTGCGGATGGATGAGATAGGATACAAGAGCGAGGAAATGAGAGAAGATGGGGCTCGTGAACAAATGAGGGCAACAAGAGGGGGGAAAGATGTGCGAAGAGATTTGAGGGAAAGAGGGGCGGGCAGACGGGAGAGGAGAGAGATGGCGAGGAGACAAACGTGAGGAAATGAGAGGAGATGAGAAAGCGAAGAGAGGGGAGGAGAAGTGAAGAGAGGAGTGGAGATAAGGTTATTGAGTTTCTGTCTCTCTGTTTCTCCACACCCCTGCAGCCTCACATGGAGCTTCCCAGAACAGAGATCTGTCCTGTGTTAAAAGCATTGTATCACTTAGTTCGGACCCTTAACATTAATCAATACAGCAGTTATTTCATTTTCTCGTTTGTAGCTCGGCCCGTCTCATTCAATAATGCGGTAATGCGGCCCGCTAGCTCACACACACACAGATAACCACTCATAATGTAATTGTCCAGATGTATATAGACTCTATCACTTTCGCTTACACTTACACCAACACAGAAAAACAGCCTCTCATAATGTGATTTACCACATATACTGTATATAGGTTATCTCTATCACTTTCATACACACACAGACACACATGCGACGCCTAACAAGCCTTTTCCATTGGCTCTTTTGGTCAAACCGCGTTGATTTGTGCTTACTTTACCAGTTTAAACACGTAGAGTTCTGCCAAGTCGCCTTCAAGATGGACCCTAGAGATTGTCATCCACAAATCTGAAGGTCGGTGGTTCGATCTGCGGCTGCACGTCGAAGTATCCTTGGGTTGATTGCTGTTTTATCGTTGTCAAATGGCCGAGCATAGAAATATCACGTGGCCATTAGTGTTTGAATGAATGGGTGAGTGTGACAAGCACTTTGGTTTGAAAAAAGTGCTAAAGTGTAAATGCAAGTCAATTTACCGATCGCAAGAGTTGGGTCAAAGCATGCCCAACAGCCTACAAGCAGGTTGCGGCGATGTCAGATGGACTTGATCATCATTCAGGGCCGAATGGTAGCCTCCTCTGTTAGATCCATTTCGTTACCCCATCTCTTGTTTTTCAAGCAATAAGCAGTGTTGTAGCCAAGACCACCTAAACCAATACCAAGTCATGACCGAGACCAGAGCGTAACGAACCAAGACAAGACCAAGACTCAGAGGGATTGAGACCAAGGCCAGTGCGAGCCCCACACTGCATGACACACCTACATATAAATACGAAACATGCAAACCAGGCACAGATCCACATTCATATAAAAACACCAGAGGAGACAAATGAAAATTCTTCATTCACCTCTTTTATGATCATGTGTACATGTAAGTGTACAAGACAAAAATATAATCAGAAAGCATTGCAGAGGTGAATTTTATGCGTGTATGAAATGATTCAGTGATATCTCTGCAGTTGTGGCCTTGACTGGTCTTAATATAAATTCTTAGAGACCGAGTCAAGGCCGAGAAAAAATGCAGTGGATTTCGAGACGAGACCTTCGGAAAGTTCAATCTTGAGTACTGCAACAAGTGATGGATGCCAAGCAACATCGTGACAAAGCCTGAAAAAATCAATGATGAAAAGAAGCCGGCTACCAGCAACGTTGCACAGTGTTATAGTACACAGTGCTAAAGAGGGTGCTGCTTTTAAACGTCGATGACTCAAGCGTGTCAACAGTTAAAGAAACGCCTTGAAGCCTGCAGCCCTGTTGTAATGGAGATAATGGCAAACCAGCGAATGTGTACAGGAAGGGGCTATAAATGAGTTTGTCCTGGGGAGAGCAGAGACAACACTTTGTACTTTCACTTAATGAAGAGCTGTAAAAAAGAGCAAACTCTCTCACTGATCCATTCCATAACACACTCCACCTGGCAGAACATCAATACCCAATCTGCACACACACACACACACACACACACACACACACACACACACACACACACACACACACACACACACACACACACACACACACACACACACACACACACACACACATCCATACACTGGGAGGTGTTTTTTTTTCTGAAGGCGATGAAAGGCAATAAATTCGAATGAATATGAACGTGATTAGTTAATTATGTGCTTTCAGGAGGAAATTGAGGAGTGCTTGTGAATGTTTGGCGGAGTGGAGCTCCACGGCAAGCTGGAGAGGCTCCATCCTGCCTCTGTGTGTGTGTTTCTGTGTGTGTGTGTGTTTGAAATGTGGCTGCCATGTGATGAGGTCACAACAAGAAGTGAAAGGGATTCATTGAATCGTTGAGTGTGTGTGTGTGTGTGTGTGTGTGTGTGTGTGTGTGTGTCTGTGTGTGTTTGTGTTGGCAGCTGACATAAAGAAACAGAATGATCCAATGTACGGCGTCAGTGTGTGTGGTAGGGGTTTATTGGTAACCCCTGTTATCTTTCAGGGTTGCAGGGATGATTCTGTATGGCAGGTGTCCAGATGATGGCGAATGATAGCAGAGGGTGTGTGTGTGTGTGTGTGTCTGTCTACATGCCGGGCTCACATGGTCCTCTAAGCCGAGACAACGGGATGAATGTGATTCATTGTGCTTCTCCTCTTGACCGCATTTCATACTCTGGGCAGGAAGGTAATATTCTCCTCCAGTTGGTAACATACATGGGCTTACACACACACACACACATACACACACACACACACACGCACGCACACACACACATAGCAAACACATAGTCAAAGATATAATTGGTTTTCAGAGCTCTTTCCCATTTCATGCCTCTATATTTTCAGAATATGACATTCAGGTGTGTGTATGCTTGTCTCTTCTGTATGGATACACACACACACACACACACACACACACACACACACACACACACACACACACACACACACACACACACACACACACACCTCCTAAGTTGAGGCTGTGAAGAGTAAGACCTCCTCCCAGTCAGGATCAAACGCATCAACTGTTTTTATCTGTCGCTGTGAAAAACACACACACACACACTGATCAGAGCTAAAATCAGGTGGTCATCATTGCACCATCCCTCCCCACTTGCCATGCCCTGAAACCAGCTCTCTCTCTCTCTTCTCTCTCCCTCTCACTCACACACACACACACACACACACACAAACAGAGTGGCACACACCACACACAACACAGGCCCCGTACGGAGATAAATGTGACCAGCAGTCCTCACCCCCAGCAGAAGAAAATCCAATTCTCTTTCACTTTTATCCCTGAGACTAATGTTACTGTCAAAGAAGACACCACCACCAGAGACCAGGCGACTCTGTTTGTGTGTGTGTGTGTGTGTGTGTGTGTGTGTGTGTGTGTGCTGCAGTGAGATAGTGAATTCATTTAAGGTGATGTATTGCTGTCTTTACCTACAATCTCACTGTAGGCCTCTGTGGTGTTGTTCCTGCCTGTCCATGACAAGCTATCGACCCCTTCTCCTCCTCCTTCTCCTCCTCTGATCCAGCCTTCTTTCCCCTCTTTAATCTTTTAACCCTTCGCTAATTTGTTTTTCATTCATTTCATTTTCCTGTTGAACTTTTCCTTCAAAATCAAGAATCTTTATTGCCATTAAGTGTTTTTTTTTAGTTTTTTTTAGAGTAAGATCAAAAAAGACAGACAGACAAAAAGTTGTGATGTACAGGAGAGAGAGAGGAAGGAATAATAATAAAAATTTTCATTTCCACTACTTTTTTTCCTCTTTCTCGTTGTGGTTTTAAAGAATATTCCCTCAGTTCCTCTCCCCCATGTCAAGCTGCCTTTATCTCTCCCCCAGGTTTTTTCCCAGCATCTCTGAGGACTGATTGGGGGAAATGTGACCTATTCATCACAACTGACATAGTCTATGTGTTTACAAGCCATGCACAAACACACACACACACACACACACACACACACACACACACACACACACACCATCATCATCATTTGTACTGCACTACGCGTGTTTGTTTGTGATTGTGAAAGCTCGGCTGTAGGAGGTGGTGTCTATAGGGAGAACCCTGTAAAACAGAGACAACTGCTGTTTTTGGTGTGTGTGTGTGTGTGTGTGTGTGTGATTGAAGGTACTTTGTTAATCATTTGTAAGCCCCCACCAGATGCCATGCAGGGGACCAGAGTGCGCGGGGCCTGTCAGTCAACCACGCTTTCATCACACGCACAGAAACACACACTCGTGCAGGTGCAGGTGCACAGCGATCCAACCACATCCCCCTTCCTTCCCCCTTGAGGCTGATTAGTATTCATGAGATCTCAGGAGGCCCCCCCTTATACACACACACACACACAAACACACACATATTCTGGTGGATTGGTCCATTCTAATTATCTCCTGGCGTTTATGGAGAGGGCTGATTAGAAGCTGTCAGTGTGACTGATGACGACATGCCATGTTATCCCCCAGAGAGAGACGGAGAGGAAGGGCTGGTCACAGCTGTGGACTCCACTACTTCTCTGTCCCCGTCTCTTTATAGTCAGTTTCTTTTTCATCCTCGTAACTCTGCTCCACTAACAGCTTGCCTTGTTATGTGCCTACGTAGGTAAGCCGGTGATGATCATAACGGAGTTCATGGAGAACGGATCTCTGGACACTTTCCTCAAGGTGAGAACAAACACAGCGCTCACACTTCCTCCAAGGTCAGGGCCACAAGTTGATTTTTTTTTTTACAAAGGCCATGTGGAAAATGATGTCCCAGCTGTAAAGTGTTTGAAATTGTAGAGCCCATTCCCCCAAATTGCCGTACTTGAGGGGAGATTCTTTTAAAAAATATATAAAAGGCACCTGATTGAAATTGTCTTTCATCCCACAAAGCTGGTGAATTCAGTCTATAAAAGTTTTACTTTCCACCAAGGACTTCAGTTCAGTCGATCAAGGGCTTAAATCAGATGATTAGAGTGACTAAACTGTGTTCTCATCCACATTTTCATGTGTAGTCACCAATTTAAGAGTGTAAAAACACAATCTAAGAGGAACAAATCTGTTGAAAATCACACATTATTTGTTAACAGATAAATATGTGCTGCTAGTAACAACACATCTGACCACTTTCATCATAACAAACGCAACACATCTTCAATAAATGGTTCCGCCGACAAAGAAGAATAATTATCATCTGTAATTAAACAAAGTGAGAGTCTTTTATGGGGTGAAACACTGAGTTTGAATTAGTGAACAACGGTAAAAAGAATGAAAAATACTGTTTTAGTGGCAAGAAACATGCCATCAGTATTTAATACATAAATACGAGTAAGTTTTATATATTCAGTGCACGTATACAGACACTTCTCCTTTAGGAGGTGGATGAGAACAGATACATTCAGATGGATGTGTGGCCTCCCCAACCTTTCATCACATGATAACAAATCCCAGAGCTGATAAACAGCAGACTGCTGACAAAGGGGCAATAAAACAAAGAAATTGTATCGCTCTGTGCTCTGTCATTGGATACAAAAATGAAAAACTGTTTATCTCAAATGTAACATAATACAGCAAAAGCGATTTGGTCAAAGAGTCAAAACGGCAATTGGTGCAAACATGGAAAAATCACTTCCAAATGCAAAAAGGTAAATCAGAAAGACAGAGATATTTATAATGGTGAGGAAAAAACTGTTTGCAGAGCAAGCGAGTGTAAATCCATGGCAGATTATTTTAAAAGTGAGACCTGAAAAGCAGATTTGACTCAAGGTTACTGCTGAACATCTTATCAGTGATTTAAAAAAAATCAAAGGAGGTCTGTGAAGGTTTGGCTTTGTAATTAAAATTGACATTATGAGAAGAGCTAAAAGAGCCTGTCACTCAGTAGGTCATTACACAAATTGATGTGCTTAAAGATCCTTCCTGAAAATCACCCCAAAATCTGCAAAGACATTAAGTTTATTTAGGAAATCCGGATGCTTTTCTCAGTAATCAACACAAGGTTTTGAATCATTTCTTGAAAAGTCAATTACGTACACAAAAGTATGGATCCCTATTTAATTGCAGACGCAGTAAACAAAAACATGCATGTTGTGCATTTGGATGATTCCTGTTCATAGAAAAACACGTGCCGAGAAGGAGCAAACGTGCGGTATTGATTCAGCAGAGGAGCCTCTGAATTGGGTTTTGCATACACCCAGATGAATAGCTTGTTGCAGCCCTGGTGTGCCTGGCATTGAAAAGTCCCCCTGATTCATATTCAGAGTTGTTTGTCAGCCAGTAAAATCGCTGCAGTGCTCCAAAGCCATTAAGCCTGTGATGATAGGCCCATCGCTAAATAGACACCAATCCCATCAGCAACACTGAAGCAAAATGGAATAAAATCTGACAGATTTTATAAAAAGGGAAAAAAAAATGTCTTTGGTGTACTGAAACACACACACACACACAGATACATGCATGTTGTGTGTTACAGTATGTATTGTAATGAGGGTCATAAAGAGTGTCCACAGTGGCTCAATATAATTATGGAATCTTGTTTTTATGGGATTTACAGCTCATCCGTGCTCCTGGCATCCATATGTGTCTTTAATTATGATGACCATTTATTAAGCAGCCGCCCCCCCCCAGAAATAACAAAACCACCGTTCTGTCAGAGGAGCTCAGAGCTTCAGTAGCCTCTCCGTCCAACACGTTTCCTCTTTAAGTTTTCTAGTCAAAGAAAAACTTAGTAATAATGCCAGAATTTTCCATCTTTACCTTTCTCATCTGTCTCCTTCATCTCCTTGTCTAACCTCTCTGCACTGCATTTGTCTCCTCTTTCTTCCCCTGGCCTGCCCACCCTCTCCCTCCTCCTTCCTGGCAATGCAATGTGGTGGGCAGATTGATAGAGGAAGTCTGTAGGTTTGTTAGACAGTCCAATCAATCAGCATCTCACAAAACCACCGGCTAATTAACTTACTCCACAGCTGCCGAGGGAGAAAGAGAGAGAGAGAGAGAGAGGGAACGACAGAGGAAGGGAAGGGGAGGAGAGGGGAGGGGAGGGGGCGCACAGATGCAGAAAGATGAAGGAAGATAGATAGATGGATGGAGACCGAAACTAAGTGATACTTTCTCTGTCTCTAAGACAGAGACTGAGGAGGGACGGAGATGGATGGAGAGGACAAAGAGACAGAGGGAAGGAGAGATGATATAAAGGAGAGAGGGTGACTGATAACATGGATGGCTTTTTAACGGGGACTGTTGGCCCAGGGCAGAAATAATTGGCAGAGGAAGGTGAGCTGGACCGTCATCGATCAACAGGCTCCGCTCTCTGCCAAACACAGCTCAAATCTGAAATCCAGTGAGCTCTGCTCATGGCACACGGTCAGTGTCAGAGAGGAAAGTTTTGTCTGCTCTGTCAGATACAATCCTCTGAAAGTTGGATTTTTTGTGATCCTCTATTGATCCCTGGGAGGAGAAATTCATCTTTTGCTTGCCACCCTCCAGAGAGAGGTCAAAGCACAGGCTTAGCAAAGGGCTGGAAGGGATTCTTGCTCAGGGACACTTCAGAAGCGCAGATTGCTGCCATTACAGAGGCTTGAATCCTGGCTTAAACCTTCACTTCCAGCTGAGGTTGTTGAAGGACCCCGCCCTAATCACTATGCCACCCTGCTGCAGCATTTACACTCTGCTGTCTCCTTGTCTCTCCCTCCAGAAACACGACGGCCAGTTCACAGTGATCCAGCTGGTTGGCATGCTGCGCGGCATCGCCTCAGGTATGAAGTACCTGTCGGACATGAGCTACGTCCACAGAGACCTGGCAGCTCGAAACATCCTGGTCAATAGCAACCTGGTGTGTAAGGTGTCCGACTTTGGCCTGAGTCGGGTTCTGGAGGACGACCCAGAGGCTGCCTACACTACGAGGGTAAGACACACTCCCACAGGTTGCAGCTGTCTTAAATTAATGTCATTTCATATCAGAATTGAACCTAATCCAAAACCTAAAAGGGCATTGATGTGAAAAGGACCCGAGGGCAGTCAGAAATGATCTACAATAGACCCAAAGATAATCAGACCTGATCCAAAATGTGGTCGACCCAAAAAAGACCCAAGTAGAGGAAGAACACCAACACTGGCAGCTGAATGCTACGCCACAATTTAACAAGCAGCCAACAGTTGAAGAAGAGTAATGCAAGTCACTTTTCTCTGCACTTCACGGTCCCCACTCTCCTTCTCACCTCTTAAAACGAAAACATTCTTCTCCTGACGGATAGCTGAGTCGAGCGAGTCCACTTGGATCCACTCAGGTTTTTACCCCCATTCGCACACGAGGACTCGAACATTAGAGGCACAACAGACTGGTAGTCATTGCGAATGGAATCTGTGTAACATTACATTTTCCATGGTTCAACACATCTGGAAGCTGCAGTCTCATGAGGGGAAGGATGGAGCCTGCTGCTTTGACTCTACTTATGTGTCTACAGATAGACATATTGATACACGGACCTGATACCCACATCAGTGTAACGAAACCCTAGTCGGATTATAATTAGAACGACTCTGGTGCCTGGTCTCGGATACTACAGCAGGAACTGAGCCGACCTGTGATGACCTCTTCTCTCCGTCTATAAATGTTTCTGTAACGGCTGGACGAAGACATAAGGCTCTAAAACTATATTACACAGTGCAGTTGGTTTTCCTCACAGTTGAAGTTTTGTATGAGGTCATGAAGCCACACCAATAACATAATATACACTGTGAAATTAAATGCACACAAACCCTGCATGTTTTTGCCTATATATAGTCAAATTAAAGAAAGTCTTTGGCAACATCACCATCCACTCACGGCGCACTGAGAGAATGAGGAAACTCAAACGTCAGTGAGTTAAACCACTGCGGAGTAACTCATCTAAAATGCCCACAAGGACTTGGCATTATTCATATTCATAGGAAGTGTTGGGGATGTTATTTTTAATATGGCATTAGCATTGCCCTGGGAGGAGTGTATCAGCCGCTGACTGCTCTATTGCAATCACACACACACTTCCACTGATGTCAGGAGACCTAGATGGAGAGCTGCAGGCACGGAGGGTGGAGGGGGTAGGAAGGGAGAGGCCGAGGCGGAGATGGGGAAGAGACACAGAGAGGGAGGATATCAAATAAGAGTGAGATCGAGGGAGGCTGAGAGAGGGAGAAAAAAACAAAAGGAAGGCAGGGGAAGGATCCAGTGAGAGCAGTTAAGAGAGAGAGAAAAAAAAATAGGATGGGGTAGGGGTGGACAGGGGGGTGGTGGAAACAAAAGTGCAGTGCCGAGTGACTTGGCAGCTTCGTCTTTTATTTGACTTTGACCAAGCAGAGATGGGGAATGCTAGGTGGTGCAGAGGCAGCTGCCGCATGTTAAAACGCTGAACCGAGCCCTATAGAGGTACAGTGTGTGTGTGTGTGTTAGACAGAGTGAGACAGAGGGCGGAGGTATCTTACTGCCTATTGTGACTATACAGTCGGCGCTATGGAATCCTTTTGATCTGCGCATCAACAACAAAGGCGGCAGCAGCATGGAAGCAGACAAAAGAAGTTGATGGCAAAAAAAAAGTACAAGAATAAACAGGGGAGCAGAAGAAACCCTGTGCTGTGAGCATATTGGCGAAGAATGCCAGTATTATTAAACCTGGGCCTTATGTTTACATATTTTTGGTGTTTAAATAACTAATAGGTACAACATTTTTGTCATCCGTCCAGTAGACCTTCTCAGCCAAGCCGTAACACTGGCTACAACAGCTGCAGAGTAATCCTTTGGGGCAACTCCAACATCCACTTAGAGTCCATTTTGTTATCACTGACAGGCTCAGATTGTTATTCTGTCTGACAACTTAGGGACAGGAGCCCTTCAGAGATGCACCTTTTTTTGTTCAAGAGTGAGATCCATTTTGTTTTAAAAGAAACAGACGCTCGCCAAATTCACCAGACCCCATGTGAGTTTATAATAAAGCACATTCATTCAAATTCGACAGAAGAACAAAATTTAAAAAAACACCAAAAAACGTATTGCTTCATCTTTCATCACCAACTCTAGTTTGGTTGAAATAAACTCTTAATTCAACATGTTCAATTGTGGAAATATTCTGGCGGTACCTGCTGTTTTCTCCCACTGCTTCTTTGATGTTCAACCTGCCTCTCGCTCCCCTGATATTTTTTATACCTGGGTTAATAAAGAGTTTATATCGAACCTAACTAGAGTTGGTGACCGTAAGAACAGTGGAAAGATGGTTTTGGCGAGTTTTTTGAATAGGATGTGTTTGAAAATAATTAAATTACTGTTTCTGCGAATGGAGTCTGGTGGATTTGACGAGTACAACAAAGCGGCTGTTTCTGGTTAAACAAAAAAGGGATTTAGTCTTTAACAAAGATGTGTATCGATTTAGGGATCCTTTCCACAATGTTGTGAGACACTTAGCAAAACAATCTGAGTCTGTTCAGTGGCAAAAAAAGCCTTACCTATTGCTATTTTTTACACCAAAATATCTAAACATAGGCCCTTGGTTTAAAAATGATGGAATTCCCCTTTAAGTTGGTGTGTAATGTCCCCTGCTGTGGTCTTAAAAGCAGCAAATTTCTCTGCAGCCAGCAGCGTATGATTTGTTTTGTCAGCTCTGCTCTTGATTTATTACAGAGCTCAGCCACAAACGTATTAATAAAACAACCTCTAAATATTTACACCGTTACAGACAGGATCAAACATCAAGTCCAGGATGATATATTCTGTATGCCAAAAATTGGTGACTATGTTTTGAACCATCTCCAGGGAGGGAAGATCCCAATCAGATGGACGGCTCCAGAGGCCATAGCCTACAGGAAGTTCACCTCAGCCAGCGACGTGTGGAGTTACGGTATCGTCATGTGGGAGGTGATTTCATATGGAGAGAGACCCTACTGGGAGATGTCCAACCAGGATGTGAGTCAACACACACATCATGCCTCATTTACAGTGACTAACCTTTTCCTGAATCAGCTCGGTTCTTAACTGTGAAAGTGAATTTTCCTGGACATTTCTTTCCCCTCTCTTGTATTGATCGCAGAACTTGATATTTTGCCCTCTCTCCCCTGCAGGTGATCAAAGCAATAGACGAGGGCTACCGTCTTCCCGCTCCGATGGACTGTCCTGTGGTGTTGCACCAGCTCATGCTGGACTGCTGGGAGAAGGGACGCAGCGACAGGCCAAAGTTTGGACAGATTGTCACAATCCTGGACAAGCTCATCAGAAACCCAGCCAGCCTGAGAGAGCTGGCCAACAGCTCAGCATGGTCAGTGGAAAGAAAACGATAAATTAAAGCTGTGAATTCAACACTTTCACTCAAACACGCATGAAGTCTTGAGATACTTGGATTAGATTAAAGGACGGCACATGAATTGAGGACATAATCACCACTCAGATCTAAATTGTAAAATCTATTTTGTCACTTTTGAAAATTGAGCAAAGCAGGAAATGTCACTCCAGTAAAATAACGTTCTTATCTTGTCTCGGCGAGTAATATTTACCAGTGAAAAGGTATGAATATGAGATTGTAGCTTGACATTGTGGATTACAATGTAGATTGCATTTACATATTTTTACACTTCAGGCATTTAGCTGATGTGAGAATCAGACCAGCATACAGATGTGCAACAGAATATGTTTCAGTCTCTGTCAAGGCAGGTAGAATACGCAAAGTCCAGCACGGCTAATAGACAACGACACTAAAAGAAGTGTCTTAAACACGGGTCTTAATTGAGGCACACACAGTACAGCATTGCATGTAAGTGTATTTGCTCCTAGTCTTGCATATGCAAGGTATTTTGTAAGTTTAAGCATTCAAATAAATGAACACACAGATGCTCTACGCCAATTTATTGCACTAGGAAGTAAGCAAACAAGTCAAAGGGTTCTACAAATAAAAGCTGCGTGCGCTTGTACCGGAGGCAGCGAGGAGACCAATCATTAATCATACTTACCCACTAATGGCGAGGTTTAAAGTTGAGGGTTTATGTTTTCTTTTCATACTGGATTTGAGTCCGTCATGCTGCAGTGTAAAGCTGTTCAGTCCAAAAAGCAGCTCAAGCACCATAAATGAGCATTAACCAGCTCTTGAAATGTGCTGCCAGATTTAATAACTGTACAAAGGACAAATAATTCACCTCGGCACCAGTCAAAAAAATTGTTCTTTAGCCACTCAACACGACAAAATGTCATTGAGTTGTGAGTGTGCTCTGTATCCCAGCAGGGAGGACCCGTCCACCCCAGAGTTCAGTGTGAACACAGTGGATGAGTGGTTGGAGGCCATCAAGATGGGCCAGTATAAGGAGAACTTTTCAAGTGCTGGATATGTCAGCTTGGACTCAGTCCTCTACATCAGTGTCAGGTACAGAAGGCTGGTGACTCATCCCAGTTAAATGAAACACTCAAAAGGTCAATACTGTCAGTAAAAGACTCATACATTCCACTTGAGTGTCATTTTAAATTAAAAAAGGGGATTTAGACAAGTACCTTGGACATGAAACCTCACCCACTGCTTGGCATTTGAAGGATGTAGATGTTTTATCTTTAAAAGTGTCATTAATAAATAATATTTTTGCCTGCATGTCTTTTCTGTCTCCCCTGTAGTGAATTGGCTAAGATGGGTGTGACTCTGGCCGGCCATCAGAAGAAGATTTTGTCCAGCACGCAGGGCCTGCAGACCCAAGGGACGCACGTCCAAGTATAACAGTTTCCACTCAGCATACAGTGAGACAGAGCCAAAATGGATGCTCCTGTGAAGAGTTTCCCCACTGAAATGGAGTTGTAACGGATACTCTGTGCTCGGGCCTCCATTAATTTTGAGACACACTGAGATGGAGACAACATGGACGCTTGACTCCTTCACCCTCTCGCAGTTTCACCATTCCTCCCATCCACGATGGGCACTACCGGCTTTAGCACTCAGAGTCCCAGCAACACAACCACCATTACGGAGCAACAGAGAGACACATGTCCAACAAGACCACATCTAGAGCATCCCAGACCATTTCACGTCATATCAGCTCAACAAAAGAAGAAAAAAAAAAAAAGATTTTTAACAAATGAAATGACAAAAAAACAAAACAAATTAGAATATAATTATCACCACTGTCTGTGAGGTGTACAGTTGGTTTTTACTGTCATTTTGTTTCTGTTTTGAGTTTCACCTTCAAGAGTTTAAAAAGGGTCAGAAGATATGTATATGTGTAGATATATGTTTATATGGGCTGTGTGTCCCACAACCGTAGAGATGGACCTAACGTTTGTATTGGTGGTGAGGTTTATATCGCTGGACCTTAATAGGAGTTATTACCTAGTACGTGTACGGCCCCTTCCATTGCTCTCTCTATACAAGGAAGCCAATGAATGAGGCGAGAATGACATGAATGTGTGGGGTGAGGGGAACGGAAAAACCTGGACCTTTAGAAATAGACAGGGATGTAAATCTGCTAGTTCACGTAGGATGGAAGTATGATTCGTTTAAATGGTGTATTTGACCAGGACAAGGGCTTCCCTAAAGACTGCTCTCAGACACACTTCCATAGAAACTAGACCAGTGCACGTTTGCTTGTCTGCTTGCACTGCAGAGTGCAGAGAAACGGCAGAAAACTGGTGCAGTTAGCGCAAATAAGTTTTGACTCTTCCATAAATGACTATTCCAAACAACATCGTCTGTTCAGCTGTGACTGTGTGATGTGGTTGGGAATATTTCAGCCCGAGAGTCTGCCTTCCCATGTTTCAGGTGTGTTAAGAAAGTTTTTTGTGTTTTGTGAAGAGCGAAGGTGATGCCAAGGTCATGATAGAGTTGACACTGTTAAGAACGTGTAACTTGTTTTTCCAGTGTTGTGCCATGTACAGTAACCTTGAAATGTTCATCTGGGCAACATACCATCATTCTTACTAGTCTTTTTTTTTTTAATCAGTTCCCAAGGTTGGATGGTAACACAAGGCCGGTCACAGTAATTACAGTATTTTGTCCAAATAAAGGAGTCTCCAGACAGACTCAACAAGATGAAACGCAGTGTTGATTTTCAGCTGTGCCACCACAAGAGGTTAAACCTCAGTTGAAAGAGGATGATCTGTGTCTTGTACTGTCTCACTCTCTTGTTTTCAGTCATGCCAGTCTGTTTCAAGCACCCCTGGTGTCAAACCAATACCAATAAGGTAAATATACAAAACAATGTTTACACCAAGAAGCCAAGACATTGGTTTTCTAAGTGCTGTATTGTAGGCAACTGGACTTGTTTCAGTTCCTACGATGCAGCACTCAGAGTTACCCTGACCTGGATGACTGAGAACCTTCATCAACAATACACTGGTTTGTTGGTTTTTCCTTATCAGAAGGAAACAGCTCCTTATCAAGGTTTAATATGATGGGACCCTCTGTGTGTGCACTGCATTAATGGCACTGAACGCTTTAGTGTATTCCCAAAACCCAGTTTTAATATATGTGGTACTCTATAGGACCAACAGTGGCAAAAAGTACAGTATATATGATTGTATCATAGTGTAAAATATGTACAGTGTTGATTTCCAATGTTAGAATGTTTGTAATGATAACGATGATGATGATGATGATGACTATGATGTACTTTAATTGTGAAAAAGAGATTTCTGAAGTACTCGTTCAGGGGCGGCTCATACAGGTGAAAAGTGAGGGGAGGTGATTCGTTGGTCTGAACAAAGGAATGTAGCAGGGTGCGAAGCTTCAGCTTTGATTGACAGGTGACAGTGACTGCAGTTTCTACCATGGTGTTAGAATGAGTAGAATGGACTTTCCTCATCGATACACTGGCTTAATTTGAGTAATTAGCAACAGTAATTACATGCACTTTTTAAACCGGTGTCGGCCTACAACAGAGCTTGTACAAATGCGAGGAGGAGGAGGAGGTCCTCAGTTCAAAATTTCTATCTACTGACATCACAAGGTTAACCCCTCCTCCAAGCAGAATTTGTCCTATCACAGCTTAGCAACCGTAACTAGGCACGGCAGACCTGTCAAGCTTTGCATTTCTCCATGTTTCTGAAACATTTGCATGTCATGAGATCGTTTGGATGGCGGTGGCTTTTTTTAAAGCCTTTCCAAGTCCCGAAATACAACAGCAAAAGTGTAAGGAATGATTAAACAGCAGAGCGTTTGCCTGTTGTAATGTAAGCTGCAGTTATTAGCATGTCAAGCTAACCAGCTAACCGCCTACAGTAGTAACCCAGCATTGCTTCCAAGGTCAAAGTACACATCATTAATAAACGAGCTTGCATTTGTTTGTGAGGTCACAGGTTCTGAAAATAAAATTGAAGCCGATCATGGGCGTCAGAGTTTAGGCTGACATTAGTGCCTCTCTTCTGTTCTTTATTGGATTTGAGGAAGTTTACACCCACTTCCCACATCCACAGCTCCAGCTGATATTACTCATTAATCATAGTCGTCATCCTTCAAGCCTTTTCTCTTGTAATGTTAAAAATAACCCTGTTGTTCTGCAATACACACGGGACAAAAAAAGTATGTAAGCTAGGCAGCAAAACAGCTTGTGTTAAAACAAAATAACAGCCCTATCTTACCTTAAGAGTAATACAGGAATGTTGTTTCTGTGTTTCCATGTCTTCCACGTGTATCAACTGGTGATCATGCTGGCTTTTTGTGGACATTCAGCTTTAGCCTCAGTCTTTTCGCAGCATATCATGAGCACCTTTTAAAAAATGGCATTCTTTTTTAAACAAGAGCGTTTTAAACATTACAAAGTCAGCTGGAGGCAGCATTTTTCAACCAACTAACTGAGCTAAAGTTAGCGTAGCTAGCTAGCTTAACCTAATGAATTATTCCAGTGACACTTAAAGCCAAAAGAAATGGCTGGAAATGAAGTCAATGACCCATTGTTACATTATTGAGAATATTGATTATTAGCCACTCTGATTATAAATGAGCCACTCTAAAATGGAAAGCTTGACAGGCTAAGGGGCCGGGACGTGTGCTTTTTCTGCCCTATTGTTTCAGAATTGGTCAAATAATGGCATGAAAACATGTTCAAATACAGAAGGCATCCACATACAGTTACAGCCTAAAATACACAATCCATAAATTAAACGCAGTTTGCCAAACCACTGCTGCCGTTTCATCATTTATATGCACAATAAACTCAAAACACTTTGGAGAGTCCAGAACCATTAGTACATTCTACTCTTGCTAACTCTATGATTTCACTCTAGCGGACTACCCTTGACCGCTGGCCTTTTAGATGCCTTATTTACTGAGCTATTGTTCTTTTCTGTTGCCCTATAGAGGCGATATTAAGAGTAACGTGTATGTACAAGTAGTATTTATCTGTGTTCTTAAGACGACCTCACATCAACACCCCGGTTTTGTAACATCCCATAGTCTCCCTCCAACAGCACCTTCACTTTGAATCCTCTCAGTGGAACAAAAGTCAATTTGTTCTGAGAATATGGTAATAAATCTTAAAGCTGATGACCTGTAAAAGCTGACAGAGGAATTGACAGACTTGTTCTTATTTATTTGAGTCATTAGATATTCTCAAAAAGAAATGCAAATGATGTACGTGGTTAGCTTACAATTTGACTGTTGCAAAAATTACTTGCATGTCCAGAATTCCTCATGCAATACCGATGTAATCGTCACCAAAACAAAATTTGGTTTTTACATGTGTATTCAACACTCCCACTTTTAAGAGTACAGAAGTAATACCCACTCTCAAAAATCCCGGGTTTGTGTCACTATTCACCCTATCAAGGTTAGGTATGTGGTTTGGTTTGCTTGATCTCAAATACAGTGTTTGTCCTCCAGTCCCCCACCAGGTCTGTATTGTAAATGTTCATGAGTGACTCTTATTGGAGACTTTCAGCTCTCTCCCTCTCTCTCTCTCTCCCCCTCTCTCTCTCTCTTTCTTTGGCCATCGTACAACGCTTATTTGTCCCCATGCCAGTTTCCTCTGCGTTGCTTGTTGTAAAGGGTGTAGGCATTCTAATGTCTTTCATGTTGCTGTAATAAATATGCTAATATTTCTAATTTCTCACCTGAAGACTGCAGTGTCTTTTTTCTTTCACACATTTCTGCCTTTTTTCTCTCAGACATTTACACAAACACAAGAAACACACTTGTTAGCTGGCACAGCTGCGTGGTAAAAAATGTCACCTGGACTTGCAGAATATGACTGTACAAAACACAAAGTGCCTCGGCATGAAAGTGTTATGAAGCCCACGCTTAATTATTTTCTGCTGGGTAACAAAGCCTGAAGGTATCAGAATTTGTTTTGGTGAGTGTCTGACCAGTCTTGCAGAAAATGAGCGCATGGCTGGAAAACTCAAGGGTAGTCTCATTTGTCCCCAGCTCTGCTCTAATGGTGATAGCGGCGGTGAAATTCCCATTGCGCCGTAACTTCAATGGCAAAAATATGGCCGCCCTGCAACCACGTCTTCATTATCAGTGTGTGTTTGCGTGTGTGTGTGTTACTTGCTGAGAGATAATTCTGTCTCGTGGGAGGGGGGAGGTCAGCGACTTCTGGCCTTGGTTAACCCCGTAATGCACTGGCCCAGTTGCTGTCACTCTATGTTACCGCCATTACACCTCATTTAGTCCATCATATTAGGCTCCATATTCCCCTATCGCTCCCTCGCTCGCTCTCACACACACACACACACACAGCTACACACACAAAATATTCAGGGCCTGTTCTCCATTTCCTCAGTATCTATCTTCTCCCACTGCCCTCCTCTTAATCTTTCTGCTGGCCTCGTGCATCCCCATTTTTCCTTCCCATTTCCTATCCATCCTGTGCAGACGGACAGAGAGGTTGTGGCGAGTTCTCCGACCTCGAATACCCCATTATCTCCCTCTCTTCTTGCTTCTTCCTGATCTCATCGCTTTCTAATTTCCCCTCACCTCCATCCATCCATCTATCCATCCACCCATCCATCCAAAACTTTTCTCCACATGCAGCCCTTTCTTCCAGGGCCGTTGCCTCTTTCTGTCTCACTGCTATCACCACTGGGTTTCTTTTCTCTATTAAAGGCCAATCCATAACTTGGGGCTTTTGTCTCCAGGTGTCTCAACAGGGAGAATGTCATCTCACATATTTACTTTGGATAACATGGAGGCTACTGGGAGCCAGAGGCTTAGGCGATTGATTCATCATGCAGCTGCTATTGGCATCATGTGAAAAGGTCAGGTGTCCCTATGGAGAACACTTTAAAAGGCCATTGGTGACTGATGAGCCTGTCATGTTTGCATCACATAAATGCACAAGCACTCTGTCTCTCACTCCTTATCTCGGGCCTTTGTCTCCGGTCCTCTTCCCTGCACTCTCTCACTACGACACACACACACACAAACACACACACACACACACACACACACACACACACACACACACACACACACACACACACACACACACACACACACACACACACACACACACACACACACACACACACACTCTCTCTCTCTCTGTCTCCCATGGGAATGGTAATTGGGCCCCTCTGTCATGATGTCAGGTGTGGGTTTGAGTGTCCCCTCATGTGCAACAGCAGACATTAAAATAACACAAGAGACCAAACCGCCATAGATCCACCATGACCTCTGCAGGGTCAGCCATATGTGTACGTGTGTGTGTGTGTGTGTGTGTCTCCAAGGCTGCGTAAATGTTTCATCTGTGTGTTCATAACGACAGATGTTCATGTGTTGGAGGATGGAGACAAAAAGAAAGTGCCGATAAAATTTAAAGTGGAGGGAAGATTTTATCAGTCATTGGTTAAATTTGTAAAGTTCCTCCTTAGTCGCTCTTGATTGCATTGCGTGTGTCCTCCCTCTAATCAAATATGGCCGAGTTCAGACGGGCTCTGTGTTGTGCGCTCCACACACACGTGCACACATCAGTGCTCTTCTGTCTCATGAGGTTTTAGTTTGCTATCAAAGCGATTTCCTGTCTGAAATTTTCATCAGTAATCAAAGTTCCTGATTGAATTTGAAAAGTGAGCCCAGCTCTATAAATCACATTACATGCCTCACTCCCATCATGCCTGCTCTCATCAGCCACAGGAATGAGACGCCACCCTGGGTGTATGTCTGCGTCATGGTCTCTGTTGTGTTTTTGTGCGTGCGGTGGAACAGGAAAAACGGATGTTGACGGAGCTGCGATTTGATCCATGCAATTTTTAGTTGGGACAGAAAACACAAAAAGGAGAGAAGAATGGTGAGACGACAATAAAGATAACACACCTGGGTCTGATTGCATGTGGAAACAATTCTTGGCTTTTGTTGTAGTGTCAACTGGATACCAGATAGGGGGAGTTTATTGCATCACTGCAGCTCAAATCAGTAATCAAAGTCAGCTTAAATTAATTTGGTGAACAAAAACTGGAATGGATAGATTGCTGGACAGACCCATTCAGCCCAGACCAGGGTCCCAACTGGTCAGGAGGCCAAACCAAATCCAATCCAGTATTTTTTGTCCTTTCATATTACAGCTTCACTCCTTAAAGTACAGTACAATTGCAATTTAAATTTAAAGTCTGATGGTATAATAGCTCTTCTTTAAGAAAACAGATCCTACATTCCAGGCTTTCTCTAATGGCTTCCTGTGATATTTTGTATAGTAAAGTATTGGTAAAAAAATATTGTATCTAGTTTAATATAGTATCTGTTTAGAGGAAAGTCAGTGTGATTCTGCTCTGGGAAGAAGCTTTGGACAGAAGTCAGAAGTCATTCTTCATCTCCAGTATGAACTCAATACTGAAGTTCAGATGCAGGTTTTCAACCATCAACGGCACCTGAAAGTTTTGGTTCACCTGCAAATTTCACCGAAACAACTACAGAGATGGAAAATAACTAAAAAGAGAGTGAGACGTAATGACTTCAAAGAGTTTCAAAATGACTACAGAGATGAAAAACAACTACAAAGAGGTGAAAAATGTCAACAAAGATGCAAAATGACAGCAAGCAGATCCAAAATATCAACAAAGGGACACAAAACAACAACACAGAGACTCAGGACGACTACAAAGAGCTTCAAAACAAATACATTACAGCTGTGAATGAGCTACAAAGAGACTGAAAACAAGTACAAAGAACCGTTAAACAGCCACAAAGAGATGTAAAACAACCAGAAATGGACAAAAATTACTTCAAAGGCATACAACACGACAACAAAGAGCTGCAAAATGACTATAAAGAGAAAGAAAACAGCTAAAAAAACAGACATAAAATGACTACAAAACAGATGCTAAACCATGACAGATGCAAAATCATGACAAAACAGACATGCAAAATGACCACAAAGAGACTGTGCACACTGCACAGCATCCCATTGTTTCATAATCCGCCCATGGCTGTTGGCTCCAACTGTGCTTAAAACTAGTATTTCGAAATACTGTTTGACCCAAGACAAATAGGTGACCAGAAACAGAGAATCAGCAGAACCCTGCTGGTATTGGACAGCTGTCACCACCTAAAATCACTAACAGATTTCCAAAATAGAGCAGAAGCAGATAGAGGATGAAGAGAATAAGAGAAGAGGAGAATAAAACGTGTTTAAGTTTGAAAAAAAAAAGGTGAAGAAAAACTTGGAGGGGTTTGGAGGGACTGAGATAATATTGACCACATAATCCCTCACAGATGTGGAAATCGCTGTTTAATGCCTCGCAGACATGACTCGCTGAACTGCTATTGGTTGACTGAAGAGGGGCTCTGACCAAAGACAAACTCGCTCTTGCTCAAACTGGGCACTCTACGGACGAGGATCTATATTTAGAGCGCACATAGCAGGACCACATGTGTTGGTCTATAAATTACACAACAGATGCCCGCAGGCTGCATATCTTTCCAGGGCTCAGAAACTCATATGGGGTGACAGTGTCTATACGTCTTATTTACTTAAGTGTAAATATACTGCTAATGTCTTCCTGCTCAGAAATGTAAAGGCCTAGTTACTGCCCTCTGTGAAATCCCATTATGAGCCCTGTACGACTTTTGATTGCAGTACGTTGCATGATTTCCTGCCTGTGTGCGTACATGTGTGTGTGGAGGAGAGACATGAGCGTTCCTTTTGTACACACCACATGTTGATGTGCGTTTCCTATCCTGTTTAATCAAACGCAGCTCTTCAAGTGCCATCAATCAAGCTTTGATGTTACAAGGAAGAGCCTTGAAAACCGCAGCAACCCCCATCTACGAGCTGAGGCTGAGCCGGGGGAAGCTGTGTTGGTGTTTTTGGATCCGGAGGAAAGGTTTTTTTTTTAAACCAAACAAAGGCGCAGAAGCTCAGGAGCCTTCAGGTAACTATGTACATTACGTAGCCCATCAGAAACGTGGTAATTTCAAGGTGCTTTGAAATGTCTTGGCTGGTGAAAATGCAGCGTCCGTCGTTGACATCTACACAGCTTTCTGTAACTTCAAAGCAGCTAAACAATATGGTTTTCCTCCGAGCATCAGCCTGTAAACTCATGGCCCATCATCTGCTTCTTTTCTCTTGTGAGGATTGTGAAGGTTGCATTCGCAACACCTATGGCAGTAGCACAACTAAATAAACATCTTGTAGATACTGTATATCCCATATGGCTTTGTCAGATAGTAGAATAATTGTGCTATTGTGGTAGAAAAATACTGTGTTATTGTAAAAATACCAGGAAGTTGTAAATGCTAACTGGAATGCATTCATAGAGGGTTTCTCATTCACTCACCCACACACACTGATATGAATGGCAGAATTGCTACTATGCAAGAAACTGGGTGTATTACTCAAGAACACATGAGTATCAAACCGGAAATTCTCTCATTGATGGACAACCTGCTCCAAAGTCGACCAGCATCAAACATCCTCTTTCTGAAATCCCGAAATACACGATAGACGTAAAAACACCCATAAAACTTTCTTCCATCATTATTTTTGGGGAAAAGCCCCACTTTTATCTTTGATGGCTCCGAGACGATTTTGGTAGGCCACTATGTCAAGACTTTCCAAATATATGGGGTGGTCTCCTAATTTTTTCCAGAGTCCTGAGTTGAAAGCACGGAACATTTTAGTGGTGGGTTGGAATGACTTTAAACTGTCTCGCTAGAGCATCATTAGACCTAGAGAAACCGTGCCACTATAAAGAAAATGTTTTTTCTATTACGTAGTAGAAATGCCTCCATATTGTGGTATTATTCTTTATGTCTAAAGCGTAAAAAAACAGGCGTATTCAGTCATCTCCTGGTCTTTTTGTTACCGTTATAGCACCACCTTTTCTTTACCTCTTTACCTTCCCTCCTGCGTCTACTCCTCCTCTTCCTCCTGTTTGTCATCTACATAATGGTTGCCATTGACAAGTGGGCATGTCTACGTGGCATTGATTGGTGGCAGCCTCTGGGGATTTGACGGGTAGCATAAGGGGAAACAGAGCAGGGGTGACTGGTGCTGCTGGTTGTGTGTTTGTGCGTAGGTGTGTTTGGATAATTACAGGGTACGAGTAAGGAATGTTCACGTTGCACAAAGAAATGGAAAGAGAGCATCAAAAAGATGTAACAGTGGACTGTAGAACAAGCAGCCAACAGTGACTTTCCTCTGAATAACATAATAAATTAGAGGAGGACGACATGAGGGATCGACCAGTTTGTGTGACAGGCTGGTCAATGAGTTGAAGTTGATGAGAAGGGTTTTGGTGGTCAAGGGTCAACAACCTAACTGAGGCAAATGGCCCTTCATATGCATTTTTATTAGACCATCTGAGACACACTGATGTGGATTTCAGTTGCTCATTTCTTGATTTTCTTTTGATTTGATCGTTTAAAATAAAAGGTATCCAATTTCTGAAAAAATGCACCTATTTTATTTAGTTTTGTATTTTTTTAAATGACTGCTGATATCAAACTAAAGTACAGAAATCATTCTGGTCACGTTGCATACATGATTACAACTGTCATTTGGTGAAACCATTTAAATGTTGGTTCAGGGAGAAGAAAAACCATTGTTTAAATGTGACAGCCATGCACAATTGAGTTTCTACGGTGGGTTTTTGAAAGGTTTTCATCAACTCAGTCCACTACTTTGGTACATATTAAAATATTGCCTTGCTTTTCATGCAGCACCATCATCAATTCAGAATTTTAAATGAATGACAAATCTATCAACCTCAGCTGTGCTTTGTGTTTACGGCTTCTAAGCATATGTGAAAAAGCACAATATGTCTCCTTTAATACAGCACTTTCATGCATATAGGAACATGTGATCCAGCAACTGAAGTTATAACATTCTCTGAGTTTTTAACATAAAAATTACAATAGTTGGATGAAGCAGTGTCAACTGGGGTTTTCAGAAATATCATCTTATTTTCTGTTTATAAAACTTGACTTTATTAGATTGTTTTAGAATTAAATTCAACTAAATTAAACCTGTCGCGTAGTAACTGTATGCACAAACACAGCAGTTAGACTTGCTCGGGGAGAAGTGAAGAAAATAAACATTGGAAGTACACAGAGAAAAACCAGCAGGACAGTCAAATTACAAGTTGAAGAGAAAAACCAGTTGGTGGGTTCCTGTAGTGTAAAACCACAATCGCACGGTTTGTAAATTGTCATGGAAAACTAACAGCGACACTGGAGGCAAACCAACATATGCACACACTATCCATAACCACATACACGTACTGCAATAGTCGATGTTTGAACCACACAAGAGGGTTACTGACAGTGTGTGAGTGCTGACTCAAACTCTACTTGTGGTCTCTTCACATAAATGAGAAATGTTCGAGCCTTTCTCTCCGTCTATACGCTGTGTGATATGAATGAATGTTTATTGTTTATGCCATTACAACAGCATTTGTTTATGTGTGTGTGTGTGTGTGTGTGTGTGTGTGGTTATGTGCACACACGTATAAAGCACAAATACAGGCATTTGAGGCTCTAAATCAGCCACGTGCTTACTAACAGAGGTTTGACCCAAATAACAGTGTAATTTATGAAGGCTTTTAGGCTCCCAGGCAGCCGTGGAAGTAGAACAGAGAATAATGTGAGTCTGACCGAAGCTACATCACTTCAGTTTATGTCCTAGTCTTTTTACTAGGACACACGTCTGTGGTTCTTAATGATACAGGGACAGTAAACACAATGTTAATGGACACTGGGTTTACAAAGATGTGCTCGGCTGCAAACGCACGCAATTATGAGCAAGCTCGCGAACAAGAATACTAAACAGGTGCAGGTACCGACGGGGAGGATTATACACAGAGATGCAATCAGAAGGAGAGACAGTGCAGTAAATGAGGGGGATATAGTTATAGAGGCAGTGAGAAATGTGTGAGAGATGGACGGATGGAGAAGGCGGGACAGACTGAAGCACAGAGATCATTAGTACTCTCACTGTACGGCTCTGGCCCCAGGCAGGGTTACAGGCTGAAATGGACTGTTAGCAGCTGCTGGAGGAGATGACATCTCAGGCAGACCCAAAGGACAAGTTAAGACATCCCAGGAACTCGTATATCTCTGTGTGCAAGTGTGTGTGCATGTACAGTATCTGTGTGTGTGCGTACTCGCATGCATATAATCCTGTGTGCCACCCTGTCCGTGCTGCAGCGGGTCATTTGCCTCAGTGTTTGAAGTGGAGACGCAGCTCTGAGGAGCGGGCTCCTGTCACGGCTCCACTGATCAGAGCACACAGCGACAGGATGCCATGAGAGAGGAGGAGAGGGCAAAGACAGACAAATGAGATGACACGAGACCTTTCGCACACAAGCTTTTCTTTTTGCTTCTTTCTTTCTTTGCTTTCGCTCTTGCATCTGACAACCACGCGCCTCTACACAAATATGTTCAGGTCTTTTTCCTAATGAGTCCAAAGGCCTGAACAAAGATCACCATAAACACTGCACATGGCTCAATGCTTTTTCTTTCAACTGGCAAACCACACTGTGCATCTCAGCCAACATCTGGTGAAGACTGGGACTGACAGTCTGGTCCCTTTGCCGAATCTCTCTGGTTAAACTCCCATATTGTCCCCTCCTGCTATCCTTGAATGTGCCAAATGGAGACAAGCTCATGAGTTAGTAGTGCTCTTTTCTGTTTCTATCGTCAGACAACTAAACAAGCATACAATAGTGAGTTGGTAGAAATGTAATCAATGTCTCAGTGCAGCAGCTCATGCATTACAGTGATGGTCAAAAGGTAGCATTTTTTTGCCTCACCCAAAAAATACATAAAAGGTCTCCCTGATAGCTCGTCTGGTGGAGCGGGCGGCCAATGTACAGCGGCTGAGTCCTCAGTTCAAGTCCAGCCCCTTTGCTGCATGTCTTCCCCAACTCTCTCTCTCCCCCCGTTTCCTTTCACTCTCAAAGCTGGCCGATCAAATTAAGGCTAATTTGAAAAACTGACAGAAACACACAACTTGGCCTTTCTAACACCACCTAGTACAATATTAACTGCCTCTAAATAATATATCAATAAATAAAATAGTAAGAGATGGCCTTCCTAACACTATTAGATGATGATGTCAGTCTTGAAAGGAAAAGCTGTTTAAATGCCAAACGTGTTTATCAGCACGATCAGGTAATTTTTTCCACCCCCACATGCTGTAACTGCAGGTAATGACAACAATGATTGATCCGTCATATTGACATCTAAAATGACCGATCAGGAAGAGGTTTGGAGGCTCACGTCACTGTTTTACAAATGCTTCATTTTCCACTCAATGGTGTCCAGTGTTTTCAGATTTATCCGGTCCGATCTGGAGGCCAAAAAGTAGAAAAAGAAATGTGTGTGCCGGATGCACGCTCAGAGAGGCGCATGCCTTTCTCACACAATCAGAAAACCAAGAGTCCATTGATAGAGAGCTCGTGAGAATCGGGCAAACGAGCAGTACATGTGTAATGACATTACACTGCTCTTTTTTCTTTTTCTTCAATTGATAAACAGTCAGATGATTTACTTAATGCTGTCCGTAGACTCATGACAGGCGGAGAGAGGAGGTAGAACTGAGAGCATGAGGGGTCTAGAGAGAGAGAGCAGAGAGAGAGCAGAGCCAATTTGCACATTCACATGTTTTTCTCAGACTTATCATCACACAAATTAGGCCCTGCTTTCTGCTGATAAGGTCAGTTGTCAGTCTAGACTTATTTAAAGGAGTGGATATGCACGAACGCACACATACGCTGCCGTACGCACAGATTTTTAAGCTGATTTTGCATCATTAGGACACTTTCACTACATATACACACAAACACATTTGTGTGTGGCGACAGATTTATTTCATTTTAACGTGATGACAGCGTACTCCCACTCTCTGGAAAGCCCCTGCATAAAAAAACCAAACAAAACACACACTCCTTTCTTGCACTTCTTTGGATTTAATTTCATAGTCATGCATTCGAAAAAATCCCCTTCTTGTAAGCTCCTGAGTCATAAACTGTAAATTCAATTGCTGGTCGCGATCCATCCCTATGGAATCAACCGTCTGAACGGTGCGGTGCAACAATGCCACTGTGAGTCAAGTGTCTGCTGTGGAGAAATGTTCCCATACGCAGGTGCCAGGCCCTGTCATTCTGACATATTCATTCTGACTAAGGCAAAGAGGGTGCATAAAAGGTATTGCCAAAAGCTGAGTGTTTGTTAAATGAAGATGAATGGGATGGTTTGGATTGAAGGTGATATTTTATTTAGGATCAGACGTTCTGTTTGGTAATGCAGCAGCCACTCTCGCAGCAACATGACAGCCCCGGGAAATGGATATTGATTAGCAAAGGTTGATGCTTTTTCCCCCACTCTTTTTTTTTCTCTCACTCTGCCTCCACCTCTCTCCCCCCCTCTCACTATCTTGCTGTTTTGCTCTTTTTAATAGTCTCCCTCCCTCTACTGCCTTTCTTTCTCTCTGTCTCTCTGTCTCTCCGTCTGTTGTCAAGCCGTAATGTTGCGATGTGCTATAAAGCATGATGGATGGTTGGAGCTGATTTTAGGGCCCCGCAGCTGAAGCTGGGGTTTCAGGACACCTGATCAATTTCAGTCATGTACGTGCTGTTTTGTGTGCATATATGCATGCATGTGTGTGTGTGTGCATATATACATGTGTGTGTGTGTGTGTGTGTGTGTGTGTGTGCGTGTGCAAACAAGAGCAGGGAGAAGAGAGAGAGGGAGAGATTTGTCTGTTTGCAAAACCTAAGCCTGAAGATTAAACAGTTCTCAAAACAATTAATTCAATCACATGATGCAGCCGTATTAACAGCTGTGGCTCAACCTGTCAATCATCTAACAGCCAACACAACAAAATACCAGCAATGTTTTCTTAAACCAAGGAAGCAGTTACATAACTTTTGAACGTATAAACATGTCATTTAAAGGCAGCTTTATATGTGGAGTACTATCAATCCATCACTAACAGCACTGTAAAAGGAAATCAATGAGCGTGTACATTTTCCCTCTCTCTCTCTCTCTCTCTCTGCATGCTGTATTGTGTGTGTACGGGGTCAATATACCACCCTGCTGATGCCACAGATTCACACACTCGTAGATGTGTGGCTGCTTAAAGTACTATCATACAGTGTTATCCTTCATACTCACATAGCAACACACACTTGGGTCATTGTACTGACTTGCATTCATTTTCTGGAAGTAAACCATAATCGTAACACTCGCATAATATCCAAGTTTGATACGGCAAAGTTGTTAACAAACAGTTGCACATTAACAAAGTCAGCTGACACGTTAGCATTCATCTGGAGCTGGAGTTTATGGCCACCTGATGACTAATAAACATGAATATTCACTCCCCTTTAAGGTTTGTTTCTGGTCTCCACTAACTTATGAGAACATACCTGGCTCTTTAGCTGCTAAATGCTAAACACTATGCTCACCAGCTAATCGCTGACTGTGTCTGTCTGCCATTTGGTGCTCGGCAGTGTTTATCAGTGCTGCTTCTGTGTTTCAGTGCTGAAAATAGCTGCCTGATGATGCGGACAATTAGTAAGTGCGGTGAGAAAAAAACGTTCCATCGAGTGGATGGTAACCACAGAGTTGTATTCATCACTATGAGTGATTCCTTTCACATATAAGTAGTCACATGATCCATTGTTAAGGGTGGACAATCTGATGTAAATGTTTTATTTTTTCAATTTATTTTTTGCCTTTTCCATGCCTTTATTCTGGTAGTACATCTGAACGTAGACAGCAAACGGGATGAGAGACACGGTAGATGGCATGCAGCAAAGGGCCACAGGTCCGATTCGATATCGTCTGCAGGGCATTTCAAAACTGGGAAAACATAGACATTTAGATTGTGGTTTGTGATTGCAATGAAATTGATGTGATATTGTATCAGACCCTGTCTATTGTTCATATAACATATTGGTTATAGCAGCGTCGATACTAAGTGTTCGGCATAAAATGTAATGGTTTATCTTGTGGGGACCAGCGTTTTGTCCCTAAATTTAAGGTCGTGCTCATTAATAAGACTGCATGAACAGATT
This sequence comes from Pagrus major, assembly GCF_040436345.1. NCBI lineage: Eukaryota > Metazoa > Chordata > Actinopteri > Spariformes > Sparidae > Pagrus > Pagrus major. The sequence goes on from NC_133235.1 coordinate 26,651,807, forward strand.
ATTGTCCACACGAGGTGATTAATTCAAGCACTCACACGCACGCACACACGCTCAAAGACAAGAAAAAAGAGGAAGCGAAAGCGTGAAGAGGATATATTGTGTTTGTGAACAATAGTGTAATCCGCAGTATGTGCTAACACCATTAAAATTCCACACAGACTTCCCAGAGTGTACCTCCACACCACACAAGCCCCCATACATTCAACACACACACACACACACACACACACACACACACACACACACACACACACACACACACACACACACACACACACACACACACACACACACACACACACACACACACACACACACACACACACACACACACACACACACACACACACACACGCTTCTCTTGCATTATCTCCTGTGCCCATACACCCTCATTACCATTCAGCTCTGATCCCTGATGATCACCTCTCCTGGGCAGATGCAGCAGCCACACAGTGACCGGCATTATGCCTTTTGTCAAGTCCAATTAATACAGACCTAACGACGGCGATCGATAGCATTGATTAAACATGGCGGGGAAATTCATAATTGCCTGGAGGTGAAAGGTTAACACACTATTAAACACACCTAAAGCTCCTTCTTTTGTCCTTCTTTCTTTATGTTCACCGCTCAAAGGGATAATTGATCCACAAGACGCCACCTGCAATTACTGCATTCTTTCTTTTTGTCCTGTCATAGTACAGGGCAACAGATTCTGACACAGTCAGCGCGCCTAGTGACAACATCATTTGGAAGTTATTGTCATAGATAACACACAACATTGACTACACAGGGCAACACCACAGACAATAAAAACAAACACTATTGATTTTGTATCCTTCTGAATGGAATCAATGAACTGCTGAACGTTTATGGTTGATTTTTTGTACTTATTCCACACTCAGGTGTTCTGGTGGGGGATGTCTCCATGAATGGGCTCAATCAGCGTCTGTTTGTTTGGATGAAGGTTTCTCCACAATGACAGACAATGTGGGTGGTGGCGGTTACATTATGTCAGCAGGACTAAGTAGAGACATGCTGGTTGCACAGAACAGGAACACAAATCGACCATTCTCTAAGTGCTCGAATGCTTACGTTCACATTAATTGATTTTTTGACCACTTGGTGCGTGGGATGCTATACTATTATGTTATATCACCTTATAAAGATGTTATGGCAGAACAGCATTATTAGTTATTTGGAGTTGTATTTGTATCCACCTGTTGACTTTCAGTCTAATATTCAGCCTCCTTTTAGCTCTGATTAGGTTTCTATTTAGAGCTCAAAGATGCTAAAACGCTCCTTAAAACCAACTCTAACAACAGAGTTGCGTTATCGTTCTTTTTTGGGTTTGTCAATATGAACAGCCCCTTTAACATTAAACATCGTCATTTGAATCATTGTCAAACGCACTGCAAGTAACTCTTAAATGGATATGAAAGTGTTTTGATTGCAGCAGAAAACGACCCAAATTCAGGCAAATAGTGGAACAAAAAGTGAGCTTTAATGAAAACTGATAACAAAAAACAGGCAGGTGGCAAGAAACTAAGAAAACAGACGAAAGGAAGAAAACCAAGAACCAAGGAAATAGAAAATATTCAGAAACTAAACCAAGCACAAACAGACTAAAATGCATAAAAAACACATGGACTAAATACACAGGATGCTAATCAGGATTTCAGTGAAACTATTCATTTATTTATTTTCATTTATTAGTTTATTTGATAGGGACAATACATGAAGGCATTGTTATAGCTGTTAAGTATATAGTGCACCCGATGCAATGTACAGTATTTAACCAGGAAACAATAAAACAGTTAAAAGTTATCGATTAGAGTAGCTTTAAAGGTGTGTGTAAGAAGTGGCCGATTCTCAAATTCATACATGAAGGAAATAGGAGGGAGCAAATCACCAGAGTAACCGCTAACTGCGGCTAACTGCAGCTGCAGCCAGCCAGTTAGCTCAGTTAGCTGTGCAGCCACTGGTCAGGACTGGTCGCTTGAGGTAACAGGTGGGGAAGTTTCCTACCCCTTCACCTAGGTACCTCGAAGAACATAGAATCAATCCAGTTGTTTCTTTTTCAGCTTAAGATCATTTCTTCTCTTAAACAGCTCATATCTAAATCTTCACTCCAGCTGAACTACACTCTGCCACAGCTCTAAACGCTCTGAGCAAGGTCCCCCCTCCCCCCCACCGGCTCTCTTGTCTTCTGTACTGCGCTCTGAGTAGCTGCTTCACTGCCAAGATGAACAAGATGGAAGGCAAGAACCAGACTACTGCAGGGGCATGCTGCCCAGCAGCCAGGCTTTGATCAACTCTCTGTGTTCACACTTAACTCCCCTTGGCAACAAGTGGGGGTCGACCCAGGTGTATCTCCTCCATCTCTTTGCTTATACTCTCAGCAGCAAAAGACAGCTGCTATACGAACAATGCTAAAAGGACAACAATTTTCTTTAAGCATTTCCCCTGCAGCTTTATTAAAGTATCAAACCTCAGCGCCACAGTAAGAACATATCTATCTTCCTTCCCTCCGCATGAAGATCAGAGAGCGCGATCTGTTTCCTGCTGGATTTGTCGTGGGAGTTTTCTCCTTGTTGTCATTGCCGGTCGAACATCAGTAGTGCCATTTTCATTTACTGTTATCAGACAGTGGGCGTTGTTATAAAGCTCTTGGAGCCTGTAAGTGTAGTACAGGGCTGCACAAATAAACTTGACATTCAAAGAAAACACAGTATAGTGAGGAGAAGTAACTGCATCTGCATTTTCCAAAGGATAATATACATACTAATTCTTCTTACTGTAGCTTTAGGGTTGTTTACTAACAGAAAACAGATGAATGATGTTTCAGTGTTGGTTCTGCTCATTACTCACTACACTCAATCTTTCTGTCTGTCTGTTTTTTTCTTTCATCCCTTCTTCCTCGACTAATTACTTACATCCTTTAGCTGAAAACTCATGATTTTTAATTCATGCCTGCAGTATTGTTGTCTAAAAGGACATCCTAGATGCAACATTTTAAACCTGCATCTTCTATTATGTTCAAATGAGCTACTAGTACAGTATGAACATTAAGGCAACGGCTTATGCACGACACCATCTGTATGAGGTTTTTTTTTTAGAGCATTTACCAATCCACGACAATACAGCACTTACCCAGCTAAAAAGCATCTAACCGGTTGCCATGCAGAATGCAAATGGTGTGCTATACATTGTTCACAGGAAAGCTGTGCTGTCAAAGTGGCCGGGAGAGCATCTAAATCACATCGCAAGTCTTTACAATGTAACTAATGGAGCTCGTGTAGCCGCGTCTTAAATGCATCTGTCAGCTGAGAAAAACAACATTTGTATGAACAGCAGCAGTGTTTCATACTGAATCATGTGCCTGTTGAGGTCAGAACAATGTCAGTGGTTCAGTTTACAGATTTAAAAGGTCATATCAACATTTTTATGTAGACAAATAATTCTTTTAAAATAACACATCTACAGAGCTCGTTTGTCGGGTCCGAAATTATTGTTTTGTTTTTCTCTGTGTAAGAATGAACGTAAAAATGACTGATTTCTACAATATGTGCACTGCCCTATTGGGAGCTAGATAGCTAAGCTATGTTAATGTTAGCTAGCTTTTGAAAGGTTAGCGACTTTAGCTACGACAAACTGTCAACCACTTGAGGGGACAGATGATTCAAACAACAGCGGTGTTGTTAGGTTTATGCAATGGTCAGGTGGAGATGGCATGTCACATTTAGTGGCTGTATTATCTATAACACCTTTAAGACATCACATCACTTCTTTTAGTCTGTGTATTATCAGTATTAGTATTATTGTCTGTTATCATGCAGTAAGAAATGTAGAGTGCATAACCATAAAAACAATATGATACATCTTAAAATAGGTGTGATCTATAAAAGGTTAGGTGTATTTTTCTGTCTGCGGATATTTTTCTTAGAGTTTTCTTCTGTGTGTCTGTTTGCAACCAAATATCTGTGTGTGTGTGTGTGTGTGTGTGTGTGTGTGTGTGTGTGTGTGTGTAATCACCAGGGTTCCTTGTCAGAAAAAGGGCATGGATGGTCCCAGAGGTGTCAGAGGGGACAGCAGGGAGCAGACAGAGGTGACACAGGGAGAGGACTCTGGTGACATTTGCACAGTGGGAACCGACCATCACTGCATAATGACGACCAGGGTCCGCTTTTACTAATGAGAAAAACAAGGAGGAGGATGTGAGCAGAGAAATAGCCCGACATCCACATGCTCATAGTCAGTGATACATGCATAAACTCGAAGATACACAGGTAGTAAACTAGCGCGCGCACACACACACACACACACACACACACACACACACACACACACACCTGGGTTTATGCAAATGCTCTCACCAGGCTAAATTCGAAAGCCCTCGGGTCAAACAGGGCTCTAATGTAGCATTCTCTGGGTATTGACAGACACTTGACCGGAGGCTGCTGTGAAGCAGTGGAGCACAGTCTCGGTTCAGACCAACCATCGGCAGTCTCTCTGCATCTCAATAACAGCATGTCTCTGGGCTGTCGAGGACTCACAGACGCTGGTCAGGAATTATTGAAGTGTGTTTGTGTGTGTCTGTGCATAACTGCATTTGTGTAAGTGTACACAATTACTATTTAGTATTTAGTTAATTGTATCCTTTCTGCATCATATTATTGACTTTCTTCTGTCTGTATAGTGTATTCATGATTACCTTGTAGTCTTTTTTCTAGTTTGGGTTTTCATTGTTGCGTCTTTTCTCAGAGGTAATTTGGCAATCACATATTGCGCTCAGTACAGTTATGTCTATTCCCTTGAATTTTCAAATGTATTTCCCAAAATCTTTAATATTTCTTGAGCATTAAATGAGAAGATTAATATCACTCTTAAATGCTTATGAAAACCTATGAGGTGCGTAGCTTAGCTGACTAGCTAACTTAGCACCTAGCCTGGCTCTCTTCAAAGTTCAAATGTCTGCCTACCAACACCTCCATTCCATAACAACAATAACGTGACTGCATCATGCTCAGCTGTGACGCTTTCATGTTGACAAAATCTGCCCATAGACAGACAGACATACAGTACAAACCACAAAATCACTTGTGTGGTAGTTTGTCTGCAGGAAAACATTTTGCCTCAATGACACACTAACATACCCACACCAGCCGACAACAAGTATAATGTAATGTTCTTTTTTATTTAATCCGAGTATAAGCGGCGTCCCTGTGTGCACATTGAGAGTATACGCAAATGAACAATGTTAAACTTCCCTCCATCTTGCCTGCAGGCAGTTGTTCACGCTTCAACCTTCTTGGTTTTGATGTCAAGAATGTTTGTCCGCTATGATTGAATGAACAAATGTAACTTTCCATCACCAGCCTAGAAAAAAAAACTCAGATCGAGAGAGTGGCGGCTCATGAAACTCAAACTAGAGCGTGCTGATCAAATATGAGTCGAGATTTTGTGACTGCTCCTATTTCTCAGCTCAAATGTTCTCAGAGTTGTAGTAAGAGAAACTTTGTGACCGGACTATTCTTTCCCTTTCGTCCAACTCAAACATCACCCAGCAGCCTGTGTGTTCAGTGATCCGGTGTGGCCCAGTGCGTTGTAGATGTTGAAGGTCTTCCATCTTTTGAACTAATAGAATATCCCTTGGTCTCCGTTATCTCCGGTCAAGTAGGGCCAATTTAAAAAATATTTGCGCCTTTATACTGCATAGACAGCCCAGTTTTATGAAAAGACCATCTTTTCAGCAGTCAAGTGCTTCTTTACATGGAAATGAAAACATAGCAGATTGTTATTTGGCAGTGATTTGAAGGATTGTTATCTAGCTGGGGAAACGGATAAACAAGTAGTTATCCAGCAAAGATTGTATAGATGTTGAGGGAGCCTGGGACTGCGGGGATAAAAAGGCTGTTTGAGTGAGTTTCAAGTGCTGTGAACAGAGACAAACACACACACACAGACGGTGCCGTACAACAGGAGCCACTGCCTAAAGGGCTGTACAGGACACGGGCCACAGAGACCAGCCGGGTATTGATCTACAGAGTTTGAGTTTCTTTGTGAAACAGGATCTGAGGACACAAGCGAGAGCCTTATTTAAAAGTCTCCCTATTCGCATCCATATCTATTGATCCATGCACACTTTCGTACAGCTTTAAGTAACTCTCTGGTTGCCTCCTTTCTTTTTCTGCATCTCCTCTTCTCATTCTTTAATTTCTCATCATTCTGCGGCGGCTGTGCAGGCTTTAAGTATCCCTTATTTTCTTCCTCTCACTCTCGTATTTCTTTCTTTCTCCACCTCCCTTGGCCCCTCTTTAGGGCTTAGGTGAACTTTTAAGAGCATACAGTATTTCCTGATCATGTTTCCATGCTATCCTGAGTGGTTGAAGCTGCCTCTTTTATGGATGTTTATTTTTCTAATGCGTTTCCCATAAAAAGCCTAACTCACGACCCTCAGAATCCCTTATCTCTGACGGCAATAAATTGAGTGGATCAACTCGATGTAGCACAACCACATTTCGCGATGACAAGCGGTTTTCAGCACCCAAACACACTCCCGCGCGGCAGAGATAACAACTTTGTTCTGTGGCAGATTTGATTGGCTGTGGATGCCGTTGTCAGACTGCAGGAGTAAAATATGGCTGCTGTTATTGTGTGCTGTCATAACTTGGCCTGTAAATCTCTCCCTGAGTGGAAGAGGAGAGGCGGGAGGAGAGAATTGATTCTCTTGTTGCACTTCATCTTTAGCCTCTCTGCTCTTGGTGCGGCGCCAAAGGCCTCGGAAGCTTTCTTCATTATGTGCCCATCTACGGCTGGAGACGATGTTAGTGGCCCCTCCATCTGATGTCATTTTAATTACTCTGCACTCATATCCAGCGTGCCATAGCACTCCTTCGTCTTCTTCATTCCTCGCTTTATTTCCCTGCCTGCCGTCTTCATGTTTTTAACCTTTGCAGACTTCATTTTGTCCTTCTTTTTTTTTTTGCTTCCATCAATTTACTTCTCCATTCCCCTCCCTTCCTGCCTGACTCCTAGCCAGCAGCAGGTCTGAGCAGACCTCCACTGTTAAGCGGGGGTACAACTGATAACGTCAACCATGCTGTCTGTGACTGACAGCTGAGTAAAATGGCTGTGGCAGCACACAGAGGCATGGAGAATCCGTTTTCAGGCAGCACCAGAGTCGGTCCCCGCGCCCATCTGTCAGCCGAAAAACAGGAGCGCCGACTATCAGTCACAGCTGACCCCCAGTCAGCCACGCGAGGGACTAGCTGGGAGGGGAAGAGGCTCAAAGCAGCACAAATAAGCATGAAGATCAACAGATGGCTCGCTGTCAATCATCGCCTCTTCTTTTCTTTCTTTCTGAATCTCACCACGCCTCTCTCTGTTCTCCATCTTCATTTACTCATCCTGACAATCCAGCGGAGTGTTTTATCCATTCGATCTTATTTTCTTTCCCTTGAAATCTTTCTCTGTTTCCTTGGCTTCTTCTCTCCTTCCATCTGTGCTCAGGTGGCTATGGAGCCAAAGTGACACGAGCTCAGTCAGGTGTTCTTCTCCTCTTCCCCACACAGCTCAGATTGCTGTCATTACACTCACTCCGTGCTGTTTCACTCCCACTGTAATTGGAGGTGCTGCGAATGAAAGCAGGGTCCTTAATTTCATACTTTGAAGATACCGATAGCCAGCAGTGCGCTTCGCCAAGGGAAGGTGTGTGCGTAGGTGTAGGTGTGTGTGGGAGGTGTGGAGCGTGGACTTACAGAAAAAGAATGAGCGAGGAGAGGAGAACATGCAGATTTAAGTGTTGCAAATGTCTGGATAATTACTGCAAGCTAATGTCATTCACAGCGATGCACTCTGACTTGTTTTAGGGGAGCTGCAGTGAGGGCCTGACACCTCACGGCCTCTCTTTTCACAGCCCCTTATTAAAGAGTGCAGAGTATAATGTCTAACACCTTGTTAATGATCTCCAAGAACCCCCGGAGACATGACTAGATACAAGAACTACAGGACATAGAGAGACTATCTTCTCTTTTTATGCGCACAGATAAATTCATTTACATTTAAAACCATAATTCTGCTGAAAGGGGACAAAAATGTACTCTTAGAGAGGAGGGAAAAAAAATCAATGTGGCAATTTAATTTAGTGTAGAGTGAACACTTTTACATATTACTGTACAAGATGCAAATGAGATTTCTCCCCTTGAATAATCATCTGTCTAAAAGGCTGAACCTCACTGGGAGGTAATTACACTGCTCTGATCATTAAATAACCCCTGTTCTCTGTCTCACACACACCGCACACTTTCCCTCTCTCACACTCACATCTCTGTGTGCGCCCCCCCAACACTTTTTCTAATATGCACACTGAAAATATGCCACACACAAGATTACAGTTTGCTCACACAAACCTGTGCTCACACACCTCCGCACCTTCTAAAAATTTTAACAGACTCGCTATCAGCCACACGTCTTTTATAATGTGATTTTTTTTTTTTTAACACCACGCTCCCACACCTTGTGTACTACCATCCTTCCGTTGCTAATAATGAGTTGTGGTGAGACAGTCAGGCTCTGTGTGCAGGAGCTAACATTCTTCTACTATTTGAGATGCAACACTTACTTCCAAAAATACTGAGAAAATCATTTTAGGTAAAAAAAATTCGACATATCCATGTGGATACATGACAAGTCCATTCTTTATTCTTGGTCTGCTATAAATTACTGAGTGCTTTTACAGAAGATGTGCAAATTAGTGCTAATTTCATCAACAACTGTTGTTGTAGGTCAGTCTCACTGTGATCTTTGTGCATCTGCAGAGTCGTACTGTACACTGGTCTTGGTAATTACTTCTTCTCATGATGGAGACTGGATGATGATGGATTTAGCTCCTGAATCTGATGCACTATTAATTAGCATCTTAAATTTCAGTTACATACATTAACTTACTAGTTCTTGGAAGGACAAAACAGCAATCAGAGTTGAAAATGTTGAACTCAAGTACAGCGTATCGGTGTTGACATTCACACTGACGTCACGATGTTCACGTCACTGATGTCCGGACATTCATAAACAACAAAGGAGGAGAGGATAATAACCATTAATCGTGGCCGTTTGCGGACCCAGAACTGTTCCAACACATCTACTCATACCAAGACGGGACAAACAAGGAGAGAATGATCATTAATTAATTATAATTTTCATTTTCACTGAAAAAACGTATTAAAATCATGATGATGTGGAATTGCTGATGATGATGATGTGGATATATTTGTAGGCCAGGGCATCTGGAGTACTTCATTACAATCGAAAATGTACAAATCCAACATAAAGTTAAGTGACTATATTTAAAGGCACGTCACACACATTACCACATATTTACACAGACATTGTTTGGAGAGATCCTTGAGAGAGTGAAGGTAACTGTTGTGCTTTATTTGTAGCATCATCGCAACTGGCATTCACTGGCTTCACCTGTCTCTCAGTTGTAACGCTACCAAACACTTCAACCTGGCACAGCTGACAGGTTGCTTCACTCAGATCAAAGAATTGCCAAACTGCACGCATTTTCCTTCACCGGGAAAGTGTTGTATCGTGTCAGAAACACAGCTGTTTAATGGGAGTACAGGTGGTTTGAGAATGAGTGGCAGGAAAACTTCAGTCACGGCTCCCTTTACAACTTGACGGGTGGAAAGGCGCCGATTCTGATACAACGGAAAGATCAAAGTGGGACATGTTAGTTTATTCATCTGGATGCTGCTGCTGGCTTTTGTTTTCTGTCATCAGCAGACATCTGTGAGGGGAAAAAATGCTTAATCTGTCTTGACGTCTATGCTTTGAAAAGAGAGAAGTGATTTCTGGATAGGGCTCCAATTATTATACAATTAACAATCAACTAGTTCTCAACTATTAGATTAATCACCAACTATTTTGATGATCACTTTATCAGTTAGTTACTTTTTGAGAGAAAATGACCAAGTTCTCTGATTTCAGCGTCTCATTCATGTGTTTTATTCTCTGCCTCTTCTCTTGCTTCCTTCATAATCGTCAGCTGACTATGGATCTTTGCTCTTTCAGTTTAACCAACCAGATTAGGCCATGATCGTCTTTAGCCAATACTCGTTGCTGCCAAACTTTAACTCTGTTCTCCCCTCTGCTGCTGTCAGTTGTCATTGCAGTGCGAATTGTTGCAACACTCCCCCACTCCTGTTTTACTTTGTTCATATGTGGCGGACCCTGCCAACTTTCTAGCTTCAAACAGTGTTCTGCTGACCTTATTTTCCTCTGAGAACAGCTTGTTTATTCCCAAATGGAAAATATAAATATTTCGGAGTTTGTTTTATTACCTCATTAATATTGTAAATATTAAAATTCTGACTTTGAATTTCTTCTCCATACTGCCCCTTTAAGTCTCTCCTGATTGAAATATCTTTAGGTTGTGGACAAAAAAAAAGACATTTAAGGATGTCATCTTTTGGCTTCGGAAAAGATGACATTCTACGGATCAAACAACTAATTGATTAATCAAGGAAAGGAAATAAGCATTAGTTGCAGCTCTATCTCTGCACTACAGCAGCACAATGTAAATATTTCGTGGAACGGTTGCTGGTTGAATCCCAGCCTCGGTTGTACAGACATCAAAGTAAAGACCTGAACAGCAACCTTGATTCTTCATGGAAGATATCACTATTCCAAAACTCATTATGCTAGTTGTCAGGAGAAGGTCAGCACTATGACACAGAGCTGCAAGCTGCCTGGAGGAATTTAGTATGGATCACCCTCTGCAACATGCAGAGCTCAATTCCAGCTGTCATCAGGCTGGAGGAGGCAGAAATGCATTACCAGCCAGGATAATATGCTTTATTATATGGCTTATATGCCAGCGCACGCTGCCTCAGGCAATGAGAAGAGCAATTACAAGGACAGGGATATCTCCTGTGTGTGTGTGTCCTGGTTTGTGTGTACGCACACGCACGCAAACACACCTGCCAGCATTTACCTCTCAAAGCCAATAAACTCCTAATGCGTTATATTCAAAGTCGCATCAATGTTTAAAATGTTATCAGCCTGCGGACATGCACCACTGCTTACTGATGATCTCCAGTACAAGGACATAATCCTTATCCGGCCCATGTAATCCAAACACACACACACACACACACACACACACACACACAGACAGACACACACACACACACACACACACACACTCAATACAGTCATTTGTTAGTTGAGAATTTCTGAATATTTCTCACATTGGTCTCAAGTGATTTCTAGCGTGAAGCTCCAGCAACAATCTGATAGTTTAGAAGATTCAGTATTAAGTGACTCAAACAAACAAAAGGCTTACTCTCATTCAAAAGGGAACAAAAGCACTAACTGATATCTGTGTTAGATGAAACGCAATTTCACCATGATACCACCAACGGAGCCTCTCCCGTGCCACTGTAACACTGAGAATTGCCAGCTTTATGTCCCATCTAACAATAATCCTCTGCGTCTGCGTTGAACCCCCGGTCCTGCATGCTCTTAACACACCAATATAACAGCATTATGTGTTTTCAGATAAGAAACCCCCACAAAAGGCTGAATCAAAAATTCATCCTGTGTTACTCGTTGATCAGTAATCTCCTGTTTTCATTTTCGCCGCCGTCGCTGTCTCCATCCCTTGTTCCCCGGGCTACCTCGCTCCCCAGTTCCATCTGCACGCTCTTTCCGATGTAATCATTTTGTGCAGACGGAACGAGAGAGGAAGAGAAATGATGATACCTTAAAAAAGACACAAAGCTATTTGCTGTGCTGCTGGAGTTACTGATGATGTCCATCTTTCAGTGTTTGCGGGCGACTATGTGTGTGTGACTGTGAATGCATGCATGTTTGTGTGTGAGAGCGGGCGACTGTATTTATGTGTATATTCCTGGAATGAGCCAATTCACTTTTGCAAGAAACACAGAATCAATTCTCTCCCTTATCTACCAGAGTTGGATGTTGTGCTGAAAAGGACATGTTCAGACACACAAAGAAATAACGATGACCATAAACGATTTTCCAAAGGCTGCCGCTCTGCTGGGAGCTAACGCTGCCTCGCACTTGTTAGCAGCGATAACTCTGAAGCACGGAGCTCGGTGTCTGGCCTCTGCTCTCTATGAGCATGTCTCCTGTTGGTTGGATCACACACAGACACTTCCCAGGCTGCTCTGCTGCTATCATCTCAACAACTTTTGGGAGAGACTACAGATCTTATACTTTACCTCTGGCAGACACACAGAATCATTACACAATATTGAGGAGTCATTTTCTTTTTCTGTGTAGACAGAAACATAAATTTAGATTCCTGAATCAATGTACTTTGTTTAGGAGAACGCTTCAACACTGTTTTGCTGTGAAGCTCCGGAAATGTTTTGTTGACTACGAAACTTCCCCTAACTTTCCATCAGCATGGGAGAGAGGAGATCATGACTGAAATTTTGTTTATGGGTGAATTCATCCTTTACCTGTTCATCATGCCAATTCGCAAACAGACTCGCGTAACATGACCAAACTTTGTAGAAAGACATGTACCCTCCCACTCACAACATTTGATGTTTGTGAGGTTGGGTACATTTGAATGCATTAACGCATGGATGCCTACCTGGTCGCAGCTGTTGCGAATCACACTTATTGTGACATTTTCTTGTCACATGAGGACCTCGATAAGTGTGAAATGTGTTGAGTGCATTCCTTCAGCAGGAAACAAACACACACACAAAAAAAATATATAAATTACCTAAAATCTGGGCAAAAGTCTGTTTAAAGCCATCTGCTCTTCATAAAATCTGTAGAACGTCTCTGTGCCAAGCAATGAGCCTTACACATGTGTGCTTGGGTTTGCTCACGTGTTATTACTATATCTCTATCAATTTCATCTTTTTCTCCCTGTCAATCACTTTTACTCTCTCTCTCTACCTTCATCATGGCCAGCGGTCTCAGAGGTAATTACGAGGAGTTTCAGACAGTGGTCCTGGAGACCTGGGACCCTCCACCAACCGTTATTCTCCAGATCAATTGCTGTGGACTAAACTGAACACACACTCTCAGAAGCACAGAACAATTAAAAGTCAACACAGGGGAAAATTTCTGCACACACTCACATGGACACACGTATGCATGTGCACGCACACATTTAAGGACGCACAAACACGAACAGGAGCGCACAGACATGCAGATTAGGCAGATGAACGTATTAAGCAAACATGCATGCACGAACACACACGCGAGGGGACATTCAAGGACAAAGACTGAGACAACACATCCGCACATGCCGCCACAATATACACAATAAAGTGGGAGAGGATTCAGCGGAGCTTAAAGCCAATCTGGTGCGAAAGGAAAGCAGCAGATGAGAAATCTTATTTGATAACTGCTTCAAAACTGACTACTACTGCGAGGGGGCCCCATGGAGCCAAGTCGAACGACGACTCCAAACAAACCTTTGCTCCAAGCACAACAAACGTTTTCATGTTCTCTCTTCAAAAGGATCACACGCCAATACACTGCACAGTCTGCCTCACCAAAGCTCTCGAACGTGCAAATGCGTGTGTGCATGTGTGTGTATACACGGGAGTCAGCATGTGTGTCGTGTGTGCTTGCATGTTTGCATGTGCACATGTGTTTGTACATGTTTTGTCTCATGAGTCCCACATGCACTCACACATCCTTGAGTATAAGAGGACTCATATTTAATAGAAAAAGAAGGCTGTGGATGCTAATTGGCCTGAACACAGCAAAGAAGAAACATTTCATGTTCCAAAGGCTTCACAAAGGAAATGTTTAACCAACTCAAAGTCGAATGGAGGACATCGTGTGAACCACATTTAACATGAATTTCATTAGGAATAAAAGAAGCGGAGGAGATCAATAATTTGAGGAAATGAAAACACAACAAAGGCTTGTTGAAAAGCTGTTGTCCTTCAGTACATGTGGAGGTATGTACAACACTGTGTAGTTGAACGCCTGAGAGACTGTAATATATTGCTGAGCCTTGTGTATGCACAGTTGGATGCTGGGAACAGCCTCTTATACAGATCTAAATATAGAGACCTTCCTCTCGCTGTGTGTGGACTCTCACTTAGTCTCTCTCTTTCTGTCTCAGTGGCTCGAACACACACACGTATCTCAATAAACACTCAGGGTCATCACAACTTTTGTCTCACACTCGCACACAAACTTGTGCATCTATGTGTGTGTGTGAGTGTGTCTCGTGAGGGCTCTGGTGAAGTAGGGCAGGCTGGAGGAAAGTGGGGCGACAGGGGGGCGGGAAGCGAGCCCAGTCAGAATATCAATAATAGATAAACACGTTGCCATCAGGAGGGACTGAGGGAGAGGGAGATGTGGAGTGGGAGGGAGAGAGGACCTGGGAGAAAGGGTAAAGAGTGAGGACAAAGGACAAGAGGAGAGAGCGAAGCCGGTGGAAACGGGGGAGAGAAAGATAGAGACAGTCAGACGGACAGAAGAGTGAGAGGAGACCAGACTGAGTCAAGGGCATTTGCTTTTAAAGAATCAGATTACCCAAATTAGGAAAACATATTTTCTTACTTATGTCAGGTGTAATCAAGCCAGGCTGAGAGTTTTATTTACCCAGGAGATATCTCTCAGGCCGCATGCAGACCGACTTTAGCCCTGCGAGAAAAAAAAGCAGCCTCCACATTGGTTTGAGTGAGGCCGGGTCGTCGATGTTGAGGGCTTGGGGAAGAAACCACAAGGTCAACCAGCAAATTGTTCAACCTCACTTTACTTTGAGGCACTGTGGTGGCCAAGCAAATACATGCAAGTGCACATTAGTGGTGGAGCACATTGTACCTTGTACGATGTGATTCTACAGCCGTGCAATCGACGCACTGAAAGATAAAACGATTGCCATCTAACTGTCAGGTTCAACAACCTGTCCCATAGTATTAAAAATCACTGTAGTCTTTTGCGATCTCTGTCCTTAATAAGATAAACCCGGGGACCTGTTTCTCAAACTGGACCTCCTAGATTTGTCTCACATGAATCTCAAGTCTCACTGATGCAGTCCTTTGCATTGCTTTACACACAAAGGTGGTTATCAGTTCTGTATGTCAGCCCAGGCTTTCCACATCTAGACATGAGCACGTTCACATACAAGGGGAGCTGTATGCAACATAAGACCAATCGCATACATGGACAAGTCTACTGGCAGCTGAGCAGAATATATTATAAACAGTGCAAACTATGGTACTGTTATATAAATGCAAGCAAAACACATAATCCAGGCAACACAGTTGAAGCTGCCAAATGCAAAAAAAAAAAAAAAGTGCACTGTGAATGCATAAATTAACATCGGCTGATAATATCACTGCTCCATCATTAGGGCACGAGTAGATGTGACTATAATAACATTTGTGTATTTCATTGTATTAATATGTGGCTTAGATATATTCTTGTGGCATGTATGACAATTTCAGCCTTTTTCTTTCAGCTGCAAGCCCTGTAGTGTCAAAAAAGGCTGCAACAACTCACTTCACTTTAGCGGCCCTGCTGAAGGGAGGTTAGATGGAAAGTAGTTGGAAATTAAAATGGCATGAAGCAGAGTTAAGCTGAAACCAGTTGTGAGTTTCCTGGAAATTGAAGAAAATTGAAGAAATGATCAGCTATTCACCAACTGCTTTTTTGTAAAATGGCAGAATATCATTATTAAATCATGTTGGGGCAGAAAGAGGAATAACTGATTGGTCAGAGGTCAGTGCTTTTATGTTGATCTGTTATCTCGAACATAACCTGCTCCAAAGCAGATTGTGCGTGGCATAAGTCACCAGATGCACCCCAGTAAGAAGTGAACCAGCATCCTAACACTGAGATTAAGCCTGAAGTTACCTCGCTAACCACCTTCTGTTGCCTTCCCACATGCAAAACAAGTTCCCCCCAACATTATTTTGCAGCTGCACTGTCACTGCATCCTGGGTTTAGCACGGCCCGAGCTGATTACGACTGGTTTAAAGAAATACAATCAATCCAGAGCATTTTTCCCTCTATAGCTGAAAGATAATAGGTACAGCCAGACCTTTCTCCAGCGCTGTGGAGACTTGGGACTGTTGACTTTTTTAAAATGTAATTTCTCAATGCTGTGGGCCTGACAGAATGAAATCACATTCACCTCCACCTCATTGGGGTGAAGGCAAAAGTCTCAAGAGACAGATATTTGTGAAATCTGGGGGAAAGAAATGCCAAAACAATCTTTGTATCTACAAAGCACTCAAGGTGAGTGAGAAAATCCGTTTTTAGGTATTTGGCTGAACCAACGCTTTCACACGGTGTGACTGCAAACACAATTATTCTTTTTCACCTTTTTTTGCTCGCCATTTTTTTTGTCAGGACAGTAAACTCCAATTTCAAAGAAAAACTAAATTAAATCTAATAAAAAAGAAGATTTTTTTTTTGTGCTTTTATTCCCTGTAGTAGTTGAATTATGCAGCCAGTACGCGCACGCCGACCAGCTCTATCAGTGTGAATGCTTATTATTCTAGTGATAATACCTCTGCAATTTTTTGAGAGCTGAGTGAGATATTGAGGTAAAAAAATGAAAGAACGTGAGGTTGTGGTACGCAACGGAGCATTTTTCACATTTAAGTAGGCAAACCGGTGTGAGAGGTGAGCCATCCAACAGTGTTCGAAATCCATTTAGCCTGAGGTAAATGATGAAAATAGGATGCACAGGGCTCCACTCTGCACGCCATTGTCACCCCCTGATTCATATTTATGCAGCCTCTAGCATAAAATCAGGTGTGTGTGTACACCTGAGTGAGTGTGTGTGTGTGTTAGGTTCAGTTTTTTTACATGCCGAGCTGTGTGAAAGGTAGCACGAGTGGAAAAGAAAAAGAGAGGAGGGTGTTCAGAGGTTTTCAGCTGAAGGGCATCCCAGCTCTAACTTTCGTATAAATTTTGGCTTCTGTAACCCCAGCTGTGTGTGTGTGTGTGTGTGTGTGTGTGTGTGTGCGTGCATGTATTTAAGTGTATTTTTGTGCAATCACGACTGCATGTTTGTATCCATGTGTGTTTAACCAATTACTGATTGGCTCCTGTGTTCAACAGTCCACCCAAGGCAATTTTTTTGGCGATGGAGTAACTCCGGGTTACCGTGAGGGCTTGTTGCTCATGGCAACTCAGCTGTGTCCACTTTTGTTTGCTTCGAGCCCTTTCCAACTTGAAAAGACATGATCACACACAAAGAATGAGAAGGAGGCATGTAGTGAAATATTGACTGAAGCACATAAAAACCTCCCAAACAAACTGATACACTGTTCTTTCTTAAGGACACCGGCCCATAGTTCAGTGTGTGTGTGTGTCTGTGTGTGTGTGTTTGTAAACACAACGACAGCTTGCCTCAGCTCCTGTCCTATGTACAAGCCTTTCTATTATTCCTTCCTTAATGACACTAATTAGACTGTTCCCTTTAATTAATCTGTTCTTGATTGAGCGTTGTGTTTGTCTGTGTGTGTGAGTGCACAGGGGCTTGTGTGTGTGTGTGTGTGTGTGTGTGTGTGTGTGTTCCAATGAGGCATGGTAATCAGACTGCTAATCCCACGGATCCTGATGCTCCGTGAGTGATTGAAAACAAAATGTCTGAGCGGCTAAGTTTGACGTTCGTCTCGTCGCTGACCTCCAAAGACGGAGGGGGGGGGGGGGGGGGGGAACCAGACATCCACAATTATCAAGGTGGAGGGAGAACAAGTGGAATCCATTACAGTCTTCTAATTATTTTGCAAAGGTCGCAATTAGCCAAGTAGTGCATTGGGTTTGCATGAGGAAATATGAGAGCGGGTAAATCACAGGAGGATTTGGAGTTTGCACCAGCTCCCCTCTCTCCGTCTAATAAATATGATCGGGCACATTCTCCTTCTTTTCTTTGTTTCCCTCTCGACTGTTTCTTATTTGGGTTCGCCTCAGGCCCCGTGCAAAACCCAGTCCACCTCAGCAGAGAAAATGAGACGATGTTTCTGCCTATTGACTTTCTGTTTTCATTCTATAATTGTTGCCATAAAGCATAATTAAACTTCATTGTTCATTCCTTCATCCTCTCCCTGTCTCTTTGCCGCGCTCTCTCTCTCTCTGCTCTTCGTGTGTTAGAAAGTAATTATATCTCGGTGTGCCTGCGAGACGGCACACTCCTGATCCACTGATGAGAGCAGGCTGGGAGGTTGAATATAATGAAATGGAATACATTACAGGATGCCGGCGCGCCACCGGCCTGGCCCTTCCAGAGACCTGCTGCTCCCACAGAAACACACCGAGAGCTTCACACGAAATGCAGCCGCTGTCACAGGACTAAATTTAGTTCATTTTCAAAAGTTACCAGCTCACGTAAGTCCATGATGTTGATGTCATGCTTGGGGTATTAATAGCGCATTGTTATTCTGCTTCTACAAGTAACTGGTGGGGGGAAAAAAAAACAAATCTACTTTTCACATGTTTGTTTCTGCTACTGACAGCTACATGAACTGATCCAGCACACGGGATAATTAAAAGCAACACATCTTGTGATCAGAGTCGGAGGTAAAGTGACATTCTCCCGTAAATTTGCATTTAGCGCCTTGTTTTTTTTCTTTCATGTGAGCAAAACAAGTAAGGTGGGAGATCCTTCAAAACACAACAACAACATGAAGAACCTCGCTCCACGCTGGTATTTTTCAAGTGCAGAAATCTCCAGGGTGGGCGCTTAGTGAGTTGTTTACTTTGTTTATCTGAACAACACGCAGCGACTCCAGCTGATATTAAGCAGTCAAATTACTGAAAACAGCGACAATACACAAAGAACATGGCTCCCGCAACCTTAAGTAAGCAATCTTAATAGTTATAATAAATTAAAACCAAAATTGAACTAGATTCTTGAGTCTATATCATTATTTATCTCCCCCCGTGTGGTGATGGACAAAATATCGTATTAAAGGCAAGGTTTACAGGGGATCACTCTAAACGCAATGTTGTTATTTAAATAGCAATTATATACCATTTACATTTTGGCTGATATTTGGGCCTTAACATTGACACATTACCAACATTTTATGGCTAAGTGTGGTCATAACATTTGCACCTATGTGCCAGCATTAGTCATGTCACGGTACACGGACACACCATGGAGTACTTTTCTGCATCACTGCGGCAAGGTGAGAAGCTAGACCACCACAACATTTTCAGCTAGTTTCAAGTTGCTCTTTACATGAGTCAGACTCAAGGGTAGGACAACAAGAAGGCAATTCAATCTGAGTTACATTTTAGATTAGGGCTGCAGTTGAGCCCAAGGTGAGTTTTGATTTTGAGAGCCAGAAAAAGAAAAATAGAATATAAATCAACCTTTAAACATTATAATATGAACCACTGTTTATGGTTTTATATTTATTGGGAGGTAAAAATGTTCTTTTAATATGTAAGAGCCAAATTTTAATCATTATTCATACACTGAACACATTGGGCAAGTTTCACTTTGCACAGAAAGTTGGTCAACTAAGAGATCATAGGATCCAAGTGCTATTTTGCATCTGAACAATACAATACAATACAATGGGTGCTTGATATTGGTCCTGACCCAGCATTAAGTTTTGGTATTGGATAAATTTGTAGAAGAATTTTCACATTTGAAGACAAATACCAAAGTAAAGCGACCGGTAACATTTATCAGTTACTCTACAACCTTAATCAGAGCATACAAGTCACACAATCAGTGTGCAGCACAGTTCAATCAGAAGATGTAAGCCCAGAATCAACATCATCCACCACTTGTTATCAGGCTTCTACAAAGAGGAATGAGAGGAATTACAATGGGTAGAGATGACAGCTGTAGGACAGACAGGACGGGTGCAGCAGGGGTCAAAGGTCGAGCACAGAAGATGTTTCTTGTCTCAGAGGTTATCTCTCCTGTAAACTAACTCTGTGAGAAGCAAGGAGAGGGAGCTTAAATACCATCTGCCTTTGTCCTCTGCTATCCTAACAAAGGAGAGATGACTCACACACAAACACACAGATAGATAAGAGGATGTTGGTGGCTAAAGCGTTAAAATGTACGGAAGAGAAGGAAAAAGAGCTCTAAAGAGAAAATGAGTGACAAAATGCGAGATAGCTCGGGGAGGTGCCACCTCTGCAGCCACTTCTCTCTCACGGAGCGAGAGAGCCGGCATCACAGCATCAGCATACAAACACCTCGGTAATGAAGCGCCAGCAGTCCTGGGCTCTAACCACGCAGACCTATCCATCTCCCCCATGCATTATTCACCGCACACAGCCATTTTACCGCCCAGCGCACCCGGCAAAGATTGGTTCCACTTTTTATTTATCTGTTTTTCATCCCCTCCCTCCTTTCCCTCCTCCTTTTCCTTTCTGCAGCTTTTCAATTAAATTAAGGCAAGCGCGACACTAAATCCATGCGGCAGAGGCTGCCCACATGACAATTAGACTGTCAGCCAGACAGAGAAAGAGGGAGAGACGAGATAGCGAACGCAGCTCAGGTAAGCTGGCAGTGCTGAAATGCTCATTTAGGGCGCTGAAACCAAAGGCCAGACAATATGCCCACATTAGTGCATTGTAGTTCTGTTCAGACTAAGAGGAGATTCTCATTTAAGGTCACATTTAAATGCTCAGATTTCAGTCGGACTTCAAAAACGAATTGATTCAGACCGCAAAGTATCCTTACATTTGAGCTATTGCATTTATTTGAGCCAGAAGATAGCCAGTATTTTTTGGCAGAGACTGGAAATGTGATTAACGCTCATAATCTCAGACGATCCTCATAATCAGACAGCAACATTACACCCCAGCTTGGAGAGGATGCCACTGCCTGGATGTTGGCAGAAGCTAGAGGCAGCCTGCTACAGGTGTAGCTAATAGGGTTAATAAAGTGAGACCTGATTAGTAACTGGCTCCGGTGTGGGCTAAGAGAGAGGAGTGGTAGTTTTAGGATCACTTTATTAGATGATGGAAACAAGACACTGTGGCCTCTTGAATCTGAAACCTAGGGTAATAGAAGGAGGCAAGAAGAGATGAAAACGATCAGAGCCGAAAGGCATGGAATAATGAATGAAGGAGCAGAGGAGAAAGAATTAAGAATTAAATAATCTCATTTTTTTTCTTTATGCAGCTGATTGAAAAGACTGTACGACGTGCTCTCTGCGCTCGTTTCGCTCATTTGTTTTTAGCACCGTACACTTATTCCTTCCAGCAGCATCACAGCAGCTGACGAGGAGATTACTACTTGCACCTTCTAGCAACACTTGGAATACGTTTCCCCTAATTCCCTTCAACAAAAGGCCACATTCAGCAGAACACCAACCTAAATATTTCAACAAAGTGAATAATGGAAAAACTGCACGCTGTTAATAACCTCCAGATAAACTCTCTGTTTAGTCTACACTGCCCACTCACTGCTCCCTGTTTTTATGGTATCAGTGTAATGTTAAACGACTCATTTAAACAAATTTATAGTCAAGACTGATCATTAAATTGTCTGTCTGGGGACTATAAGAGCTTAGCATGACATAAATTGACCCGTCGCTGAGCTTTATTTACTGCTGCTTTGTCTGTTGTGCTTTCTATTCTAGCACTGCACAGATGCAAGAAGATAATCAGAAGTGGACAAATGTGGGCATCTCATTTTCTTACTTTTTACCTCATTCTTTAATTGTTTAATTATGTTTAATTAGCTGTAGCCGGCTACCTTGATAATGTTGAGCGAGCGGGTGGGAAATCAACAACAAATTAATCAACAACATACACGCTTTGCTTTTAATATTTGAGCAATAGTTGGACATTTTAAGAAACAAGCCTTTTCACTTTGTTGACGAGACAAAGATGAGAAAGCGGCTACAAGTCATGCCTGTAGGGTAAATATTAAGCAGTAACTGATCAGCTTGTTAACTTGCTCTGTCAGAAGGTAAAACATTAAAGCTACCAGCAGCTCTAAAGCTCATCAACATATTTGTTGTTTCATGTATTCACAAACTAAGTAAAACTTTTGCGCACCTGTGGATCGATCCACATAGGAGACGACCATTATGAGACAACATAGTCAGGACAAAAACTCCCCTTCTGCCTCACTGTTACAGTTGTAACCAAAGAGCGTTCTGTATTTCTACTTCACAGAATTGGTCGTGGAGGGCAAATAAATTCTAACATGCTAGTCTTTCTGTCGTGAAGAGTCCCAGATGCGTTATCGGTTGTCATCCACCGAGATACACTAAACGTGATGACGGTGGATTGTTGTGCCCAACACCAATTGTCATTTCGGACCAGACCTGACACCCTACGTCTGCCAGATCATGCTATAAAAACAAGCTGATATTGTGTAATCTGAACTTGGCATTAGTTGTTTCTTACAGTTGTCAAAGTCCATGTAGAGGTGAGGCCCAACCCCGACACCCTACTTCTACCAGACCGTGCTATAACCATTGGCCTGGTTCAATAAAGGACAAATAAAAGTGTATGGGTGCAGCACGATTGTGTGACACATAAAGAGAGATACAGATAAAAAGGACGTTTAGTGTGTTTTTATTTCTACGATCGGTCGAACGGAGAGGTGACATTAAACACAACATCTTGTTACATGTGTACTTTCTTACATAACCTTGAGTGACATTGACGTCCGAAATGCGTTACTTCTCGGTTGCCCTGGCAACAGCTGATGCACACGTGTGTGTCTTTGCACCTCGGCTTAAATGTGTGCCTTTTTCAAATGTGGGTCTGTGGGTTGTCAGCTGCCTCAGGTAAAGTGAGGTTTTTGCCGGAGACAATTGGGAGTCAGCAGTCATTTCAGGGAGACCGCTGTTCCTGAAATGAGCAGAGACAGAACCCAAACCAACCAATTAAGGAAAAGGTCAGGCTGGATAGATAGTCTCCCATTTCACGAATGAGGGGAAGCACGCACGCATACGCACGTAGTAAAGGGTATTACTATGCTTGTGAGGACGCTCGGTGAATGCATTAAATCTCCTACAACTGAATCTGACTTTAACCGTCCCCACTGCATGTTTTACCTTCATGCCTCAACCCAAATCCTGACTGTTTAAGAAGAAATGGTGACCAGCAAACAAACTTGCTTTGACTACTTTCCCTTCCTCAGAAGACAAAGGAACACAAATGTACGCAGACACAGGACGAGAAGAAAAAGCGGTGTAGATATTGTGAGGCACATGAAGGGCACGCCCGTGCACACTTGCATGCAGAAGGACGCACATCATTTTTTCTATATTTGAAAGCCAGTGTCCCATGTCGAAGGGTAGTTAAGATGGTGACATTTCACCAGAGGGCTTTTTAATGAGACGTGAACGGTGTAACTGAAGCAGAGAGGGGGATCCTGCCGCACGCTGTGGCATCGGTTAACAACAGAGGAAGGGTGCAGGGAGGGGCTGGCTGGGCTGCGTGAGGTGAGGCGTGCTACGAGAATTACAGTACATACATGGGAAAAGAAGTGTGCAGGCAGTCAGAGAGAGGAAAGTGGGTTAGTTAGGGATACGAGAAGAATAAGGATATGAGAGTCACAGAGGGAAAAAAGGAAGGAGGGAGGGAGGAAGACAGAGAGGGAGAACTGGAGAGACACTCAGCTGAGCGAGAACACAGAAAAGTCATAACCCAGATTCAATTAACGTCTGATTGCTGTTCTATTGCTGTAATATTACACAGCTGAGAGCGGTTTCATATTTCAAACAAAGGCCAAGCATCAGCCTCATTTATGATCTCCCTCACACATACACTGTTTCTCTCTCTCTCTCTGTCACACACACACACACACACAGTCAGAAACAGAAAATGGTTCGCTCTCACTCCAGAGGAAAGAAACAGAGAATGACATTAGAATAAAAAAGAAGTGATGACATCAACAAAAAGCGTGTGTGAGAGAGACAGAGAGAGTAAGAGAGAGTGAGAGAGAGAGAGAGAGGAGAAATGGCACTCAGTCAACAGGAGCTTTGGAGGGCTGAGTGACATCCTATTTGTTTGGGATGATGAAGATATTTCCATCCAGGCAGCCATTTGTAGCGTTAGTGCCTGGGACAGCCTGTCAAATCTGCTTTAGCTCTCCGTCCTGTCTGCACACTGCTGCCATCACACACACGTGAACACACACTGTCTGCCTCCCCGCAGACCACAACAGGTGTGCTCCAGTGTGACTGTGGTGATGTGGTTGGGGGGGGGAGGGTTTCTGAAAGTAAGAGAAAGGCAGCTCGCTTTTGGGGCACCATTACCAGCACATCACCTCTGGGCTGAATTATTTAAGTCACACACACACACGTGCACGCAGAGTTAATGCATTATCCTCACCTGTTCTATGTCTCCCAGCCACAGTGTGTTATCACCTCTCTCTCACATCTACCCGGCGGTGAAACAGCACATGAACAGGAGGAGAGCAGGTGAAGGTTGAATGCTGTTGTAGTCGTAGTACAGAAAGAAGGTAATGTGGTTTTGTCAAACAGCAAACATCCTTCAACGGTGTAATAGCAGGAAATAGAGCTGAAACCATAATGTCGCGGCGGGCTATAAAACAGACGCTCAGGGGCAACAACATCACAGAACTCCAAGTCATCAGAGAGTGGACATCTGTCACGCATGCACACATGCACACTTCAGTGAGAAGTAAATACACATGTGAACACACACACACACACACACACACTAATTGTCTCTC
This sequence comes from Pagrus major, assembly GCF_040436345.1. Classification (NCBI taxonomy): domain Eukaryota; kingdom Metazoa; phylum Chordata; class Actinopteri; order Spariformes; family Sparidae; genus Pagrus; species Pagrus major. Next base: position 26,676,465 of record NC_133235.1, read on the forward strand.
TCCCCACAGTCATAACTTTGTGAGCACATAAGTGGCTTTTGGGGAGACTCCAGGCAGAGAAGTGAAGACACACACACACACACACACACACACACACACACACACACACACACACCAGTCTCACTCTCTTTTCCACAACACACATTAAGTGATGTAGGGGAGACAGTGAACTCCAGCTGAACTCGGGGTGAAAGAAAGGTGACAGGCAGTGCCACACACACACACGTACATGCCGACTGGTATTACGACAAATACAGTGTGACCCACTGTAAAGGCACGTGGTGTGCTTGGAAATAAAATGCAGGTGATGTTTGACAAAATTTGATTTTTAATTCTATGATCTTACTTTAAACTGAGCCCAGGAAACGCACACCCGGCCTGACCCCATATTCATGTGCGTTTGCACACACATACTACGTCAGTGCCCTCGTCAGACCCCTCCTCCTTAAATACAGTTTGACTGATTGAGCGTTTCTGGAATCCCCTATCAATTATTGAACGGAACAAGGCAACAGCATTCATTCGCCTTACATCAGAAACATGATGCTCAAACTAACGAGCAATACAACAGCAAAAAAAATTAAATGTTTTAACAAAAGGTAAAATAATTTGTTTACAGTGTAGATGTGATTTTTGGAGAAAAATATGCAATTGCTGGTAATTCTGGTACAGTCTGGTAACGGTGGTAATGGTGGCGGTGGCGGTGGCGGTGGTGGTGGTGGTGGTGGCAAGATTGCCTCTAAAAGATTAATGTGTAACTTTGAATGACCCCGGCTCACTGCCTCACCAAGTCTCACTGGCAACCAACAGCAGGCTTGAAGTGTTCGGCGAGATCTATTAGCCATGGCTCACCACAGACGTGCACACGTGTGCGCACACACAAAGGACCAGACATCCGTGCAGCAACGGGCACACAAGGATGGAGATACTCAAACACACACACACACACACACACACATACACACACACTCCCCAGAAAAGGGCATGCACATTGCGCACAGTCACACACGCACGTGCATGCACACACACACACACACACATATTGGCTAACTGGTGGTTGATCAAGCCAATCTAAATGCTAAACAAGAATCTGTCTCAGGAGTAAACTACTTGCTGGCTGCAGACTGTCTCTTCTCTAGAGGCACTCAACAAGGGGACATAAAATTGATGCGCATGTGTGTGTGTGTGTGTGTGTGTGTGTGTGCGTGCGAGTATTTGTGTCTCTACGTGTGTGTACGTGCGGAGCGGAGTTCGGCCTCCTCGCATTTTCAAGACCCCCGGCCCTCCGTCACACGTAGAAGATTCTGAGGCACTTGCTAAGAAATGATTTTTTTTTTTTCTCAATCAGTAATTGCTAGGTAGAGAAGAGAAAAATAATGCCACAGAAATAAACACACAGAAGCTCAGAACAACGCACAAAAACACACACTCGCATATAAAGACACTTCGCTGCAGGTTAACTCAAGCGTAAAGCAATATGTGCATGATAATACAGCCTCTGAGATCAGCTCTGTGATTCAACAATAAGCCCATCGATGATGCTTCTGTGCAGGCAGAGAAAAGGGATGGAGTGTAAACATGTATGGGCCCTTACTTGATATTCTGTGAGGCACCTTATCTTTCCCACAGGCCCATGGCTACAATAAAGGGGACTGCAGATAAGTAAACCTGCAACTACGCCTTAACAATTGATTTCAGGGAAAAGAGAAAACAAGCTCCACATCAGCATTTTATCTATTATAATATCTAATATCTGTGGTGACATCTGACTGCTAGTCATTCAGGCTGCAACTAACAATTATTTTTGCTGTCGGATACTCTTTATTTTCACGATTAATCGATTCAACGTTTGGTCCATTACATCTATTATCCTTTCCTTTAGTGTTTTATTTATGTCCTTGTTCATGTAAAAGATCTTCCACACCAACAGAAGCTCCTCTCTCCCACAAAAAAACACTGCTCCTGAAACACGTCGTCAGAAGTCTCGCCATAATTCCGTGACTATGTGACATCACCCCACGTCACAGAGCCGCATGTTTGCCTAGTGGCTTGGTTGGCATGTAAGAATTGATTTAACACAGCTGATCTGTTGTTGTTAGCGTTGCTGGGTCAGGCATGTATGAGCTGACCAATCAGAGGAGACTGGGTATTTCAAAAAATTGTGAAAAATGTCATTGTCAATCATCACAATTTCCTAGCGCCCAAAGTGACGTCTTCAAATCGCTTCTCTTGTCCAGCGGACAGTCCAGACAGTTACTTGCTTCTAAGATGCTGGAAAAATAGCAACTTACCAAGATTTTGATCAGTTAATCGGTTAATCAACTAATCATTGCAGCTCTGAATGTCAATAACATTCATTATCTGCCGTTAAGACTATATGCAAGTATTGGGGGATGCAGGGATCGTACACCTGTGTGCCTGGGTGTGTAACTTTGTGTGTTTGAGCCAATGAGAGCACACAGAGGACGCCGTGATGAAGATTGACTTGTTGAGTAATGAAAACCCACTGCAGCCCTCCTCGGAGAGATGGAGCGAGAGAGAGGAACGAGAGGGTGAAGTAATGAAGTAATGAAGGAGCAAACGGCTCAGAGGCTTGCACTTTGGAAAAAGGGGCGTCTCTGGGGAATGCAGAGAGAAGCGGGGGGCAGAGACAGGGAGCTAAAGAAAGAAAGGAGAACCTAGAGAAGGGAGGAGAGGTTGTACGTTAGAGAGCAGTGGGGGCAGGGTGGAGATAGCAGAAAGACAGGAGGCATGATGGATGTAAAGATATTTGCATGTGTTACAAATGTAGGGCGAAGCAGGAGGGCAGGGTACCTAAAGGGGGAAAGATGGGGCTGCAACGATTAACAGATTAGCTGTGAACTATTAAATTAATTGCTAACTGCTTTGATAATCAATTAGTTGGTTTGTCGCCGCCACCACCACCACCACCATTGTTTTGCTGTTTATTTATCAGTTTGACAAGGGGTGCTACACTTATAAACTGAAGGTGGCTCTGTGCAGCAGCGCCAGCAGCATGTCACTCAACAAGCGAAGGGAGTAAGGAGATGATCGGTAAGATGTTGGCGGAGGATTTGTGGTCAAGTGCAAAGCAAAAGCATGAATTGGTTACCTCACTGAGAAGTTAGAGGTGTGCAGCTATTCACAGTACATTAATACAGCGCTCTGTCGTGGTTTGGGTTTTCAGTTGAGTCATTTTCAGTTCTACTTTAAACTTCCTGTCTTTGTCTTTTTCCCGCCTTTTTTTTCTGCTCACCTGTGTATGATTAGTTAATAGGCACTTGTGTATTTAGCCCATGTGTGTTCCTTCACTTGTCTTTTTCCCGCCCTTTTACAAATGTTTGATTCGTTCATTAGCCTTTGTATATTTAAGTCTGTCTTTTTCCCTCGCTCTTTGTTACTTTGTCTGTTTTGTATCCCGTGTCACTTCAGTGTTTGTTCCTCATGTTTTCTGCAATCCAGCCTGTGTTCCCCGAGCTTCATCCTGGTTTGTACTTGGTACAGTCTTGTCCTTCCCTTTAGTTTTTTGGCTTTAGCCCTGCTGGTTTGTTGTCAGTTTTGTCGCCTGCCCTTTAGTTGCCTGCCTTTGATATTTTGACTGTAGCCTCTGATCATTAAAGCTCGCCGTGTGATCGGTATCGACGGTGTTGTCCTGAGCAGTTTCATTAGCCGATGAGAAAATTTCATCAACGACATGAGATTATCTTAACACTGTGAAACAGGTTATTTCAAAGTTGTTTCTACTTGCGTCAGAGTAGAGGAGAGGGTTCAGGTGCGAGACTGGGAGACACTTCAGCCTTTGTCATAAATCCCATGGCCGCATTGATCTATGATTCATACCGACAAATGGAGGCAACGGCAGCAGGAACAGAGGATCACGTCTACACACACATTAACTTTCAAAGCCTCAAAATCTGCCACCACACACACACACAATCTCCTTTCAGGCTATCTGTGGAATGACTATGTCTCTTGGGGTCCAGGCTAAACACCCATTGCTATGGTGATGGAGCTTGGGCTCTATCCAAAGAGACAGAGATGATATATAGAGAGGTTCATCCTTCATGGATGGCCATGAGGGGAAAACAGCAGCCAAATAACACCAGAGCCTAAAGGGCCTCCGGGCCTTTCAATTTGGGGGAAATTGTTGCTTGTGGCCTCCTACGAGGGATATTTGTCACGTCACTGGATGAGGCAGGGCAACAGATCACTATCGATTAGACTGTATGGGTTTTACGTGATGCGCGTCTCACAGGAAGGTGTTGCCGTGTGAAGCTCAGATGCGAGAGGAGAAACTGGATTATATTGACCTACATGCTGATGCTTTTTCATTACTGTCAGTATTGTCTGATCCAATTCCCTCACACAGACACACAAGGCCAAAAGGTGCGCCGATCCTGCTTGTACAATGTGTGTGCGTAAATGGAGGCGTGGCTTTCTTTGTAGGCATGATATATATGTGTATGTGTGTGAGTGCGTGAGGTTGGAGTATACAATTAGAGGCTATATCTCAGATCAGAACAGCGCGAGTGTCGGCAGGTATTAGGTTCTCTGAAGTCTAAGGATTACCATCCAACATCTTTTATTCCACCCTTCTCTTCACGGGGAGAGAAAAGCGAGGGATGGGGGAGGAGGGGTAAAGGAGGAGGGGAGGAATATGATTTATCCCTCATGCTACTTGATGAATCTGCTCTGGGTGGCTAAACTATTTATGAGCCTCATAGCTAAATTCCTCCATGCGTCTCTTCCCTTTCTCGCCTCGGAACCCAAATCTAATTCGGCCCGCCGAAACACACATACACGTGCAGACCCGTACGCGTACACATACTTAACACAAAGTCGCTGGAATTTACACACGCCGCGCACACGCATACACACATGCTTGCACGACGATTAGCATTTGTGCCCGCTTGTACACAAATCCATATTTCATGAGGGGAGAAGGCAGAAGTGTTTAGTGCGGCAGGTTTGGCTCTTGTGAAGACCAAAGACCAGCACGGAGACGAGCTGAGATCCCATTATCTTAGCATGCCAGGGCCTCTCCTCTGGGTGATTTCCATCTCTCTATAAGAGATGCAGGAGGACTGGGAGCTGCTTTGTTTACTGAAGAAAGCAAGTCTCCAAAACATTAGAAAGTGTGCTCCTTCATCTGTGTACAAAAACACTAAATGGCACCTCGCACTCTGTGAAATTAAAATCAATGACAGTGTGGAATATTTATGAGCCTACTGCTCCAAAATTTGGGTATATTCATTGCCATAAAGCTTGCATACCAAAGTTTTTTGGCGAAAGTACTGTAGGTAGCTAAGCGAGACTCCTGGCACCGAGAAATGAAAAGAGAAGACAAGAATTTTAAGTTTGTCTTCTTCATGAATAAGTTAGAAAAGTTTAGCAGCTCCTGCGTTTTTCACTTGCGGAGAAAATGTAATTAAAAAAATTTAAAAAGTAGCACATGACACACATAATGTGTGTGTGCAATCAGTTGCTCTTATAAATCATACACCAAGGAAGTAGCTGAAGATGCTGCGAGGGGAACTATTTCAAGTCAGCACACTTTAATTCAGGTTAGTATGACAGTGACTACTGAACTGTATATCAATATGAGCAGCACTGCGCTGTGGTACTGAGAGACCTCTCCACTCCAACTGTAAATCAGCTGGAGGTTGACTTAGCAGATTTTCCCATGCCCTTGGCTTTGTAGATAAGCAGCGGCTCTAATGCAGCATGCAGCCAGCACTTCAGATCAATGTGTAACAATAATACATACCAAAGAGCTTCAACATCCATTTCATAATCTCCTAATCAGCTCAAAATCAAAAGCATGCTGTGAAAATCTAGCGGGAGAACGGGGGAATACGCTTGTGATCAAGATTATTTTGCTTATCTTGTAGCAAATAAATTTACAAAGCTGTTTTATTGCAAACGGAGATCTGAGAGCTGAGGTTCAGTCACAGTTATGCGACCTAGAATTGTAATCATTTAAACAATGGGGGCTGAGCAGCTGGTTCCTGGCTGAGCACTTGTTGATCAGTGTTGCTCCGTCCCAGAGTGATTAGAAAGGAGCCTGAATGAACACAATGATTTAGAGTATCTCGGTGAGCGAGGAAAAAAACAAATGCTGGGGGGTGACAGCAAGGGCTGCTGCCTTCACTGGTCACATTTCTGACTTTAAGGCATTAACTATTTGTTTGTCATAAGCTTGACTATGTACACGCAATAAACCAAGTCAATATACAGTGCCCTATAATTCAGTTAACACCCACTGACATACACAGATCACTAAAGAAATAGTTCAACATTTTGGGAAATATACAGCTCAATCCTGGCCACTAAATTAAAAAATCCCACCCGTCCCTACTTGTTTGCATCTGATAAGCTAGTGCTTGTTGCCTTCGTTGGTTGAAGTATGTGACATATTAAGTAGTGAGCTTTAAAAGTGTTGGTGGGACAATTCCAGTCGCTATGCTAAGCTAAGCTAAGCTAATTGCCTGTTGGCTGTAGCTTCATATTTAACCGACAGACAAAAAAAGTGGCATCGATCTTCTCATAAAACTCTCGGAAACAAATCAAATGTTTTTGAGAAAACATTCATAAATGTTTAAAAGAGTCTTTTGAACAAGAGGGCAAAGGGTAGACTGGCAGAGACGTGAGCAGAAATTAAAGAAACCGCCGGATACGGAGGAAAATTACAAAGATAGTGAGATGTATTATGGCCTGCTGAGAAACAGAGGGGCAGGGAGGCTCACTGAAGGACAGGACTGAATATTATGGAGAGGAATAGAAAAGGAGAGAGCGATTGGAACAGAGGCAGAAAAAAAAAAGGGAGTGACTTAGAAGTGGCAGACAGAGAGAAAATGACAGTGCCAAGGGAAGGTGAACGGCTATTCTCCGAGGTGCATTGATCATGTGGTGAGGTCATTAAAGCCAAAAAGGAAACAGACAGAAAGACAGAGGAACAGACAAGGAGACAAACTGGCTGGTCTCTCTGTTCATTTTCTCTGGTTCCCTTATCTCTCTCTCTTTGTGTCTTCATCTGCACTCCACTCTGAACAAGGTTTTCAGGGACACTTGGCAGGTTGCAAGGCATGGGGTTGAATTTCAATCAGCGCCGTCTTAGTTAATACACACGAACTGAGGCTAAAGACGGAGTGAATCATTCAACCGGAATTCAATTTCGACTGCTCGTGCCTTGTGTGTGCATAATCACGACTTTAAAGCTAAAAAAATAAATAAAGTAAGAACAAATAAATAAACAGGAAAGGAAAGGTGAGGAGTGAAGGCCGTCACGGCAGAGACAGAGAATGGATTGAGACGGGGAGAGTGAGACGGAAAGAAGAAAATGATGGAGGAAGATAGAGCAATGATTTGTCGAAGTAGTGGGTTTGAGAAGATGAAAGAGCGGTAAGAGAAGAAGAGGGGGCGCCATGGAAGGATGAAATGCACAGAGGTGTCACACACTGCCTTTAAAACAGCTACCATCAAACAATTATCTGATACCGAGGGATGCTTTCCACCCTTTCCTACTCTTCACTTGCTATTTCCCTGTCATCCCACCCTCCTCATCGTCACCATCAGACCATCTCAAGGCCTGTTTGTTTCTCTCTCTGCCCAGCCCATCTCTGTTTCAGTCTTCCTACCTTTTCTCCTTTGCTTTCTGCCTGTCTTCCCCTCTCTCCCATCGGAGCGTTTGTTTGTTTGCATCTCAAATATTCTAAACGAGAGGGTGTTGTTTTGTTCGACAGGTCGGGATTGCTTGGAGGCATGCTGTGTGCGTTCGCTGTCTGTGTGTGTGTATGTGCGCGCGCACGCATGTGACACAGCAGTGCATGGCAAAGAGGTAATGAATTCCTCAGCGAAGCAGCGCACACAACAGCTTGCAGATCAATTTTTAATAAGAACTCTGCAGTTCACAAGCAGCGCAAAAAACTGTGTGTGCGCCTGTGTGTGTGTTTGATAAGAGTTCTGCAGTTGGCTTGCAGGGTAATAAACATATTGTAATCAGTGGCTTCTGACCGAAAACCTAATCCCTGTGTCTGTCTGTGTGTGTTTGTGGACTGGTATGTGCACCTTACTGGGAAAGGGGGTCAGCTAGCCGCTTCAGCTCTTTCTGCAATATGATCGAGAATAATTTGGCAAAACAGAACAAACAAAAACGCAGGTAGAGGCATCAATATGATCATTACATGGAGGGTTTATTTAAAGTCTCTTTGTCACATACTGTATGATTAACTGTCTCCAAGCTATTTGAAGACATCCCCCTTGGATTCTGGGAAATTATAATGGGCATTGTTATATTATTACTATTTTATGACACTTCATAGACACGATTATTTATCCATTGAGGGAATTAGCAGATTATTCAACAATGAAAAGAATCGTTAGCTGTTACATCTCAGGCCATTTGGGTCAATCACCATCAGCTTAACAAGGTTAGTGGATCCTCTGCTGTCTTCAAATTTCAGCAGATTTAATGTCATCTATTTTCTAAGCCAACCTTCCCAGACCTCACAGTGACGTCCTCAAATGCCTTGTTTTGGTGAACAGTTCAAAATCCATAGATATCCCATTTACAACATTAAATCGAGAAAATATGCTCTAAAGTGAAATGTTGATTATCAAAGTAGTTTAATCTAAATACATGTTTTGTTAAATGATCCACTGACGATATGCTCTACTTTTAACACATGGTCTTTGAAGGTATTTTCTGGCTTCCCCATCAGATAGGTCATAAAAACTACTACTTTACCTGCACCATTATGAGTCTGACTTAGCACCATTATGAGTCTGACTTAGCAGAACTTCTGATGTCTTGAAGCCATTAGCGTGTGCGTGATGTTTATGAGCATACGTGGCTTAAATGGTTCTTAAAAGTGTTGGCAGAGCATCTCGGACCATTTATGTTATTTATTAATTTGGAGGAGTGGGCAGGTGATGTGATATTTCCCTTCTGCCTGCTACTTTTCAATGTTGCAACTTTTCACAGCATATATGTTGTGAAAAGAATTGCATTAGAAGTGTACACAGGAGTGAGTGAGAAAATAAAAAATTAATTTACCAGTGTATGAACTGTCAGAAAAGCTGGTCTACAATGCAAAAAATTATACTTAATATCAGTTGTGCTGCGAGACATTTCTCCTCTAGTGCCTTTCATGAACAAGATGACTTTAACAGTCACATCTGCTTTCTTTCATTTATTTTAAACTATCTACTGTGTCTGGGAATGTCAATGTCATATCACAATCGAAGTTTCAACATTAAATTAAAAACAGTGACTGAACCTCTTGAACTCTGCATTTTTCTTTTATACAGTCATTCACAGCCATGTAGCTGCCTGTCTGTAAATGTGTGATAGACCTAATAAAGACTTAGCACTGTACTTAACAAACTGTTTTTCCTATTCTGTGAACACTTGAGTTAGTAATACTCAACACAACCTACGGGAACCCATCAAAGTATTAAAAGACATTTACTCAAAGGGCATACTGATAACATTTTTATGTAGACAAATCATTTTTTTTTTTAAATCACGTGGTATCTGTGTTGATCAACAGTCTTGGTAGTTTTCAATTTGTGGAAAAAAATACAAGTTGGATGAGTTCTACAGTACGCGCCGTGCATACTGTACTGCCCTACAGCACACTGGCTAATAACTAATACCTCTAACCCTGTTAGCAACGTTAGCTAGTGCCCAAACTGGCAACCACTTGAGGAGGCAGATGATTCAAACAGAAGTGTTGTAATGTGAACACAATGGAAGGGGGGATGTTAAATGCCACATTTAGTGGATGAATGTTCAATAATAACTTTAAACTTAGGTGCAATTTTGAGGTATTTAAATTTTTGGTTACTTTATACTATAACTTCCAGTACACTAAATTTCAGAAGGAATCAAGAGTTTTTACCACACTACATTTATTTCATTAATATTTAATTTTCCATTAAAAAAGATGCATAAGTTTACAAAATAAGCCGTTGAAGATTAAACCTGCTGTTCCCAAGACTCTTTGGCTTGTGCAATTTACAAAAAAGTTGTCCATGAGTTGTTAGTCATCCCCCCTCTAAACATTTCAGATGGTTTCATTTAAATAATTCTTTAAAGTGATAATCTTTCATAATCTTTATTTAATTAGATCAAACACCATTTTAATCGTCTCCGTGGGCACACCGACAGCATGGGTTTGTTTGGTTGCGCTGTAAACAGATGCAGCAGTTGCTCTTCTGTTGTATTTCTCACAAAATAGCTGCTCAAGGTGTGTTTGCTGTCAACAAAACAACTAAGACCGAAATCTTAGGGATTATAACTTTAAGCCCCAAAGAAGTAAAATGATCCATTATTTCACAAAAATGTTAAATTAGAGACTAGTCCAGCAAATAAAGAATAAACATTTTCGTAGCAGTGTATTTGCTACTTACTTCTCGTATTCTTACCTAATCCGTCAATCATCTCACGACACCCCAGTTTTATTATGTGACCCTAAGGACAGACTTCAAACTAGATCCACCTCTGTCAGCTAAAACAGTAAAAATGCTGCTTGTGCATTGATCCATCAGTATAAACAATCTAATTTCCTACAGGATCACACAAACACAGGGACTACTTTTCAACTCAGATTAACTATCAGTAGTCTTCCTCAGCGAGTAACCTGTAATAAGTTATCAGAGTCACTGTAATGGCCTCCTACTAGAAAGAGTGAGTTAACATTCAGAGCACATCTGTGAGGTGTAAGTATGAGCCCCGATCAAGCCAGGTGACTGCAGGGGAGGCCATTCATATTCCAGCCTAACACGGCCCCTCTGTTCTCATCCATTATTCATGAGAGTCTTCTTCCTGCCTGCCTCATCCCCCTGGCCTCCTGGTCTTCTCCGCCTCCTACACTGAATCACACCTGAACTAGCCGTAAAAGCGGTTATTCACTGAACATTAGAGGGATTGGATGTGGGCTAATGCGGGAAGGCAGGGAGGAAGGGAGAGGTTTTCAAGGGTATATGGAGCCCTGATTTGAGGTGTTCAACTCATGAATCACCCCGAGCACAGAGAGCAAAAGAGGGATGACCCTGATTCATTTTTCTGGTTGCCTCCGATTCTCTTTCTTTTTCTCTCCCGCTCTCTAGGAACAGCTGCAAAATAACAATCTGTACAGTTTACACACACTTCCTCTCTCTCTCTCACACACACACACACACACACACACACTCTTAAACACCCCTCAGCACTGAAAAAAACTTGCAGTCCCATTCTTGCAAACACTGAGGCACCGCTGACCTCCGATTACACTCGGGTACTCTAGCAGCGAGGTTATTGTGCTACACCGCCAAACAACTCTGCTGCGAGTCGTCAGATCTGAAGCTCTGCTATGAGGCTGCAAAACAAGTGAAAATGTGCTCTTGCCTTTGAGAAAGCAGAATGACAAACACATACTCCTCAAGGTTTTCATCACATTAAGAAGCTCCTGTAACCCAGCAAGAGTATTTAGCTCCACACCATGTCCACATCAGAAGACACATTACTCTGATTGCTTATCAGGCGTTAGCGCTACAACCACAGATATTTCATCAAACAGGCAGAAAAACACAACAAGGCTTCTTCATCAAGTCTCAGTGGAGCATGAGGAACACTGATGGTCACTTTATGCAGACACAGTTCAGCATAAAGCTATCAGAGAAGCACATCTCATAAACAAACGCAGAGAGGGGCGCGCAGATGCGCAGCTAATCACTTAGAGCAGCAAGAATAATTGTCCGACATTGATTGTGCTTATCTGGCCCTCCATATAACTCAGCTACAAAGTGTATTGTGTGTGTGTGTGTGTGTTATTTCCCCTGAGTTTTTGGTCTATTTGCATGATTAATCTGTTTGCCATTCCATGGCGAGGCAAAAGGTCAAAACAATAGGAAGACATTTCCATTTCATTTTAAATTTGCTTATCTCAATCCACACTTTATTAAATGAGTCTTATTTTCAGGGTTTGCCTATTGGTAATAATAGTGTTGAACACACCAAGTTAACTGCTCAGAAGTGACGATGCAACAACAACAAAAAGACAAAGCGACCCTTTTAATATTTCTTAAGTTAGAACCTTCAGATTTTAATGATATCAAACACTTATATCAATTGTCATTGAATGTATTTACATTGCATTAATCCCTCTCTATCCACCTCACTCCTAACCACCAGATTACCTTGCAGGAATTATGGGTGTGACATCCGGCGCGTCCAGTCACTTTACGGGAATCTGCGTTTCGCATGGTAACAGGACGCTCATCCTCGTTCTTCTTTCTAATAAACAATGACGCATGTAATCCAATGTTACTGTTTGTAATTTCATCTCATTGATATCAGACTAACTATGAACTGTTTATTCTCCTGCAGCTGTTCAACAGCTGTATTAACTTACTATTACTGCTGCTCGTTCACATTAAAAGCATTCAAGCAGTGAAATATGGGGTGACTTTCATGATGAGGTCCTCACAGGAAATGCGAAGCAGTTACCAGATTAGCACTGACAGCAATCGTTCAATCACTAAAATAAAGGTAGTACTGTGCACCTCTTCTTTCCACAACCCCATATTATCCCCTCTGTTTTTGTTGTTGTTGTTGTCCAGGAAACGTCTGCATTGAAAAATCTGTATGCAATCTCTGCACAAAATGATAAAAACAGCATTTTCTGACCATGTGTATTTAGCAATGTGCCTACGAGTGTACCTGTGTCAAACACAATTGTGCTCGGCGTAATCTGCGAAAGCCAATTTCATACTGAGCTGTATTTTAGATTGCCCTGGAGCCAGGCAATGCTCACAAGGCTTGTGGGAAATGCAGGTCTTCAATTCAAGCAGGTAAACTTTGAGTATGAACAACAAATAGCTGCAGACTTGTGTACGCACCCTGCATTGTGATGTTATGTGACAGCCTTTATTTATTCACATACATTGAAAACACAAAGACTGAAATGCTAAGTGCATAGGAGTTTGTGGATTTGTTTCCAGTCCCAAAAAATGACCAGGGACGTTTTTTAGATGTAGTGTAGTGGGCTGTGGCTGAGGTTGAGTGTTGAAGTGGGTTTGGCAACAGTGTGTTTATTGAGTTGGCAAATAAGCAGTAGAGCCTCATGACTTAAACATGAAGTAAGAAGAGTGTAATAATTGTGTGTGCATTTTGCTCTGTGTGTGTGTGTGTGTGTGTGTGGGGGGCGGGGGGGGGGGGGGGGGGGGGGGGGGGGGGGGGGAGTCTGTTTCGGCCCTCTTCGTTCCGAGCTCCATGCTAAACCCATTACGACAAACAGTGTCACCCTCTCTCCCTATGTTTCTAACTGGGTCGGTAGTAGACTTCACTTTTCTCAATTGCTGGGTCAAAGTGTAAAAACAGAGACGACAAACACACAGCTCTCGGCATGTTTCGTGCACAGCCTTACAACCGCCTGTGTAATTCGCTCTCCCACTTCAGCGGTAATATAGGGGAAAGGCTCCAGGGCTACCCATCAGTTGGTCCAGCTCTGCACCAGTCCAACTGGGCCCCCGCTGTGTTCGACCGAACCGCACCGCTTTGAAAAACACAGCAAGAGGCTGCATTGGTGTGGCTGTTACAACTGATCCACCAAGTACAGTTTGAGTGCATGTTCTTAATACTTTAAAGCAGAAATGTACAAGTCTGGAAAGCCAATATGGTGACCAACGTTTTGTCTCCGCAACTGGCAGGAGTATGCACCTGCACATGATGGATTGGTTGATTCAATGTGTTGCCCAATAATGTTTCATTATGTTGCAGCAAAAATTGAGCCAAAGTTAGACTTTTAGCCAGTGAGCCAGTTGCATTTTCCGCGACAGGGAAGAGGAGGTAGAAATAAAAGGATTTTGATAAGACAAGGTCAGTTGCAGGGTGGACAGGCAGTAGAGACAAACACGTCCCATAAGGCCAGGTCAGAAATCTGGGTCACGGTAAAGCAGCAGGTCATAACAAGGCAACAGATCACAGGCCAGGTTTTAGGAATAGGAACAGGAGCAGGGACAAGGCAAGCAGGTCAGAAGATGGTAGAGGTGACAGGATTCAGGGAGTTTTGGCGGATGATCTGGCAGAGAAAAGAAGGACAGTGACTGGACTTGACACTCCCTCCCTACCCTACCCTAATACTTATGTAATATGGTACAACAGTCCTGCAATAAATATATACGATATGATCCTTTTGGAGGATGTAGTGTTTGGTGCTGTTGAACTGTACCGCATATACAGAGAGGTGTTTCTGTTATTCAGCCTACCATCAATGATATAAATGGGATGTACAAATTCATTAAAACACCTCTTAGTACAATGACAGTTTCAATAAAAAACTAAACATTATAACCTTCATGAAGGGAATGACAGTATTAAACTTCATTGGTTTTGGCCAGGTGTACCGAATAAACTGAGCAAACTACCAAATGAGTCCGTATGCTGGGGCTGAATGAGGGAATAAGAGTGAGTGCAGGTGATTGGAAAAGGGCAGGAAATGTGGTGGACGAGTAAAGAATGGAAGGATAAAAATTCAAGGGGAAGTCAGAGGTTCTGAGGTTAAAATAGAGTGAGAAAGCAGGTGTGATTATGACGCTGACCTTGTGTTTTATTCCCCAGAGCCCTCTGCGTGGGACCAACGCTGCAGCAACACAGTGGTTACATTAAAACGTATGTGGGGTCTGTTTTTTGACACGCACTCCTGTGTTTTTCTTCACATTGTGGACAGAAAGCTTCTCAGTCTATGAAAACTGTTTGTCAATTTTCCCATAAATTAATCAGATTGAATCAATTTGATACAAGAAGTCCTTAAAAGATGCTTGTAAACATTACGTCATCACAAACACAAGTCTATTGTTAGATTACAAGACACTTACCAGTCAAGTCATTGTTAACCTTTACTAAGCTTTTTTGTTGCTTTATCAAGATCACTACATACGTTATTATGCATTAACTAACAGGTAAGTGTGCTTTTTGCCACTACCAGACCTAAAGTGAGAACAGTGCCTTGTTAGGGTTGATAAATCTTTTAGTTAACTGCTAATCAATGCATAATAAAGTGTGTGTTAATCTTAATACAGCATCCAAAAAGCTTAGTAAAGGTTTAATAATGAGAAACTAGTGCCTATAATATCTTATAAACTAACAAGTAACATGTTTATGATGCTATTGTTAACACTTATTATCAACACGTAAGATATAAAAAAAAAACTTACGAGGTTAACTTACCTGTTAACTGACACTTATTACAGGCACCTTCATATGAAGCGTTACCAAAAATGAAAATCTGATCTTCCAAAACTAATTTAAATACTACAACTGCACTTACTGTATGTACAGCAGCAGAACACTGGCACTCTTATTTGTTGAGCTCAATTCAATGAAATTTAAGTCAACACTTGCAGGAGCTGAAAATGCTAACAAACTACTTGCTGATATAAAGTGACAAGGTGTTTATATCTATTGTGAAAAAATCTATAAAATCTGATAAAATCTAGAAAAGCCTACAACTGAACAGCTCTTCGGTCAAATAGTTTGATTGTTTCTAAATATAGAAGGTGAAGGGATCATCTGCTATAGAGATATGGTGATTCATCATGTGAAGCATTATGAATGATAAGCACCTACTACAACCTGTGACTGCTTTCCTGTCCCCTCACCGTGTAGGAGCTCGACAACCACAAGGTGAGTGTTATAATTACAGCAGCCTGCCCTGTCTGAGATGTTGTATCTAATGTATAAGTGCCTGGAGGCAGCAGGTTAAGAGCCCTCAGTGGGACGGCTTAATGTAGATGTGGTCAGGTGGGTTTGTCGCTACCCGCAGTGAATGTGCATGCAGCGATATGGATGCTATATGTTGTACATGCACACACACCCATACTCTACATCTCTCAAAAGGCATACATCGTTGCATGCAGCCAATTTACACACACACACACACACACACACACACACACAAACCCTGAGGCAATCAGCCAGAGGTTAGCATGTTGTTTTAGCTAAAACCAGCCATGAATGAATAAATAATGTCAGGGGAAGACAGGATTCTTGATTTGTACCTGATATAAAGTTTGCACATGTGCAATATGTGTTGAATTATTATGGTGCACTCAATGGAGGGAACAGGAAGGTCTGAGCGGGAGGACATATGTTCACCCACACACACATAGACATGCATGCATATGTATAGAGTCATTCGTCACTTTGCAATTTGTGTTTTGACAGCTTCTCTGTAGATGGTTATGACCTGAATTAACTGAACATTTACACCCACCTGCACACACACATACACACACACACGCGCTTGAGAGTCGTCCGTCACCGGAAGCCAGTGACCGTGAGTTGACCCTGAGCACCACGGCTCCTCGTGGATCCGTCTGTTAAACACAAATACACAAACTACTGTACCCTCTAAACATTCATTCTTTCCTCTCTTGTCCAGACACACAAGGCGCTGCACCCCTCCCCACCAAGAACACACATCAGGTTACGGTTTCATTTTGCATGTGGGGAGCCATTTGCGAAATCTTTCATCCTACATGTGCATTTCTAATGCAGTCACACTGAAGATAAGAGCTGAATAGCTTAGCAGGGCCTCTGCCTCCGCTGCCTTCATCTTGGTACAATTATCATCTAATGTGACAGGTGACATTTTCTACCACGCTGGGCCGGCCTCTTGTTGAGGATTCAAATGCATGATAATAGAGCGTAACTGAAAAGACCGTTTACTTCTGTCTGCACTCAAAAACACATTACATTCGGACATCTTTTCAATGCCTTGTGTATTTGTACGTTAAAAAAGAGAGGGGGTAATGGAAGGCAGGGTTCTGATGCAAAATGGTTTCACACAGGTTTGAATGAGGTAATCGAAGGGGAGAAAAATAGCTCTCTGTAAGTGCTCCTTCTGTTGGAAACGAGACCAGAGCCTCCACGGGGGAACATCTTCTGCTACTTTGAAAAACAATACAAAAAGGAAGACTGTTTAAATCAACAAATTCACTTACTTGTGAGGATTAGGGTAAGGCAGACGCTTCTCACTCCCTGCATGCATTTCCACCACATCTAGCAACCAGTCATCTTCGAGTAAAAGTGGTGGTACAATTAGCAAAAACAACCAATTTAAATCTGAATTATCAAATATACGTATGTTTCCATTAAAGCTGAATTATTTTCTTCCTCACTGTATTCTTCAAATCTTTCAGTATGGCTATTTATTCAACATATAAGGGCTCAATTGCAGTCAACATTAGCTGTCAGTCATAACGCTAGTGCACCAGTGTGCATGTTTTCAGAATTGTTTGCACATGAAAAAGACACTTGACAAGCCAGAGCAGCCACTGGTCTCACAGTCCCTCTGCTCACATTAACACACAGGTCATCTCTGGCCCACATACACTTCTAATTAATATAACAAGAAGAAGGTAGAGGGAGGGGATGGCACGAGAGAGTGACAACACCAGAGAGCAAGACGGAGAGAGAGAGAGAGAGAGAGAGAGAGAGAGAGAGCGCAAATGTGAGAGCACAAGAAAAGCAGGGTGAGGAAGGTCTCGCCGAACAAGCAAGACACCCTCATTACCACATAATCTCTGAAAGGGAGTGAAAAGAGACAGACGCGGGAGAAATGAGAGAGACGGAGAGTTGGAGGAGATTGAATTTGCATTGACGAGGTGTCAGCGGCGCTCAAAGCTAGTTGTTTAAACCTGCATCTGGGGTTGGGAGGTGGAGGAGGTGAGAGAGAAAGGGGGGAGAGTGGTGAGGGAAACAGGAGGCTGAGGTACAAGATTAGAGGTGAGAGGGGCAGAAAAGGGAGAGGCGACAAGAGGGGAGAGAAAGAGGGCAAGAGGTCTCGAAAACATGGGTCATTAGCAGGCAGAACACAAGCCCCAAGAAGGACACCTATGCACATGCACATACTGCCTCTCAGTAGGCTAAGCACATAGTCTTGATAGTGCATCATAATTAATATTTCATGGGCTGTCTCCTGCAGGTGAAGGGAAATGAAGAGTAGATGGGGCGATGCAAAAATGAAAGAAAAAGTACATAAAGAAATAATGTTGTCATCTGAATTTGTATGCACTCACTTGCACTGAAAGCGGTCGGCTTCTTGTACTTGTGTGTGCGTGCATCTGATTAGTCTGCAGGTTAAACTAGTGATCCATCCTCAAACGTCCTCTACATTTTTTATGAAGAGGACTTGTGCCAAGAATGTTGAGATGAATCAGATAAAAAGTTAAACACATCTCAGTCTGTTTGGGTCAAATCTTCTTCACAGTGCAGCGTGAAAATTGTTTAAAACCTGATTGATTGATACTTGCGGCAAATTACTTCATGATGAGGACAGCAACACCACTCTGACATCTATTCCGCCTAGCTTATTCTGCAACATGTTTAGCCGCGGGCATTTTGTGTCAATCAGTCATCCAAGTGAATAACAGCAGCGTAAATAAGCGTATAATGGAAAACAAGTTGGCCGTGCAGACTCACAAGGGCCCGGCCATTCCACATGGCTCACTATGTTTCCAGCCCTTTGTTTTGTGCATATTGTCTGTTGCAATTCCCCCAACGGCCACTTTCCTCCAGCAGCATTCATGAAAGATTGACACGGTAGAAACTGGCTGAGTGGCACAAGGTCTCTGGAGCCGCTTAGATCAATGGGTGTCCTTTGAGCTTTCTTCCATTTCGAGAGACACGGGGACCAAAGGATGAGGAAGAAAACAGATTACCATAGCATTAATAAAACAAACCATAATCTGAAACAAGAGCAAAGACAAAAGGCTGCATCCGTGTTTTCCCCCAGGAAGAGTCTGGGTCGCATACACACGAGCACACACAGACGCACACTCGCAGACACACGCACATGAACACATGCATGCATCCATGCTTGTAATGGCATTGTACCTCAGAAAGGTTCATTCAGCCAAGTTCGGCATGCTGTGATGGAGGCAGGGAGGTGAAAGAGAGACGAGGGGAGACAAAGAAAAGAGACGAACAATGGCAGGAAATGCCAGAAGAAGAAGTACGTACAGGTAAACTATATGAAGGCAACGGAATATGGAGAGATAAAGAAGGAGGTAAGGAATCAATAGAGGGACAGCAATAAATACAGAGAACGAGACGAGACACAAGGGGAAAAACAGACACAGTGCAAAGCAATTCCAGCAGCACACAGAACAGCGAGTGCACATTAGATGGGATTTGTGACATTTTAATAGCTGGTGCAAACAACACCTGCAGCACAGGTGGGTTGGATGAGAATGAATAAATGATCAGAAAGGATTAAATCAGAATCAAGTCATTTTATACATTTAAAGCAATGTGATATCATGTTGCACCGACAAATCCATAATGGAGGGGTAGATAATAATCTGTGAGCTTGGTTAAATGATTCTAACGAGGACTTGTTAACATACGTGACAAACCTTATAATCTCCGATGGTTTATTCATGTACTTAAAATCTTAACAGTCGTCTCCCAGTGCACTTGCTTTCTTTGGAGTATAAACCAAACTCTCTCTGTCTTCTAGAAGTATACAATTTTTTGTATACTTCCTTGTGATTAAACAATCTCACTGGAAAGAAGAAAGTGCTATTTGGCCTTTGCTCAGGTTTAGCGCTGCCTGTCCAGCCTCTGCACCAAATTATCCCCACTTACCAAGTAGAAAAGTAGCCTCTGTAGGAAGGTACAGTTGGTATGAAGCACTGTCTGAAGCATAAATGAAACAGAATATGATAATCTTCTAGTCCTTTTGACATATTCTGAAGTGAGTTTGATGCGAACAGCACCTTTCAAAAATGTTGGCACAGGGGCAACAAAAGACTGGGTCAACTTTGAAAACAATGTCATCCTCCAAAGCCTCAGTCGTTCACAAGATAGGACGGGGCAAAGTTCACCACCTTGTGAAACATATGATTGTATAACACTACATGGGCTCAGGAACGCTTTGTAAAACTGTTGTCTGTACACAGTTTATTTGCAAATGACTGCATTCTGTTTTTTAGTATGTTTCACACAATCAAGGCTGAAATTTGATGACAACAGTTATGATTGATTAATCACATGACAAGGTCCTCAAATCTTAAATTTTGGCCACAGATCTCCATGAAAATAGCATAAAACATGAAAGCACTGTGCTTCGCCCTGCTGACTTGCTTCAAGCAGGCATGCAGTGGTTACCACAAATCTTGATCCACCTTGTTAGAAAAAAAAAAAAAACATCGCAGGAAGCCACAGGCAAACTCCCCACAGTGCTTTGTGTCCCAGTTTGGTGCACAACAATGGAGTCGCCAAAATATGAAAACAACAAAGATAATACTAAGAGTTGGCCAGCCTCAGGAAAGTGCCACTTTGCCGGCACAAAGCTGCATCTTGCGCTGCATGTCAGAATAAAAATAGAGCCCACATATAGAGACAGAGAGAGAAGGAGACAGACCTCATGTGGTCCGGTGCATTCACTGTGAGCAGACGGCAAATGAGTGCATCTTCATTGTGATTCAGGGCTGTCGTTGTGTTTTGGCGGGGTTTTGTTGTGGGGGGTCCTCTGCTGTGACTGGAGCATATGGCTCAGCTTAATCAAGCTAACGATTCCCTCCGCCTTTCTCGTTAAACCTTACCAAATGGAGTTTTACTTCACATAAACATACTATCAATGTACAACCATATTAATATTCAGGCGATCATTCCCAGCACAAACCAGTGGGTCGGTGGCATTTGCTTAACTAACTTGGCTGGTATTTACTCATATCACATAGGGAACTGGTGGAAGACAAGGCAGATGGTGAATCTAATTGTCTGAGCTGGATTCCATTTCTCAGCCGTCTCTGACTTAATGTTTATTCAAGAATCGCACGTGTAACAGTCATAAGTGGGTTTTCCAGTGGAATAGGCATGTGACAGAAATGAAAAGCTATTCCAAAGAGAGCCTGAAAACATGTAAATTACAGAATTTCGAGCTACTGTGTAGCTGCTGTGCACGTCTTTGTCTACTGCTTTTTAATGGAAATGATGTGCAAATGGGTTTCTGCAGAGCCAGTACAACCAAAACAATCACCATGTCCCTTTGAATCTTCTCCCTATTTCTATTTTTTTGTACTCTTTCCGTCTCTGTAGATGAGGTCCGTGTCCAGCAGCTACTGTTAGACTCTGGATAGAGACACATCTCAGTAAGGCACAGCAACCTCTGAGGAGGAATAAAGGGAAAAAAAACAAGTGGAAAACCAGCTTTTCCTTGAATTGTAAGACATAGAGGAAAAGGAGGAACAAAGAAAAGCGGAAAGAAGACGGCGGCAAATACCAGGGAAATGCGTTGGTCAGGGTGGTGAAGGCAAGAGGGAGGGTGGCACACTTGGAACGAAGGGGAAATTAATTTAGCTGGGAGTGGGCTGTCAGACGCGGTGATAATAGCAGGAGGTGAGATGATGATAGCCTTGACATGGGACTGCGTGCTGTGGGCTGCTAAGGCATGCTCCCGTGCACACATGCATGCGCATACGTAGGCAAGTTGGATTGGCTGTTGCGAAGATTGTAATGCACGCACGCAGACACACTCACGAGCACATGAACATGCCGTTTAAATGCCTTTGCTGCATCAGTCCTTACAGATAAGTGAGCCCTTGCTGTGATGTCTGGGTTTTTCCTACCATTTCCCACATTTCACAGATGTTGCATCTAGTGGCAGGGAGGAGCAACATTAAAGACAGATCCAGCAGACAGCAGGCTAACTCTGTGGAGCTTGCAGAGCCTCTATGGGAGGCCGTGTGATGTATTACGGTCGAGGACGATGGAGGATAAGATATGGGCTTGGAGCAAACATGTAGCGAGATGAAAACACTGGAGAGTGAATGCAGCTATGGATCACTTTAATACCAATGCATGTGTTGGATTTCTGCTTTTCATTCTCCTCTTGTATGCGTGTCGAGCGATTGTGCACACACACATACGTATGTATCAATCAACATCTCGAGCAAACTCTTGTGTGTCTTGTGTCTGTCTCCTCCTTTCCTGCCAGGGTCCCACAGAATTCAGTGAGTGAAGGATGACAAGTGAAGAGATGGTATCTAGTTTTCCAGGACATTAGCACCCTGCATGGCGCGGTGTAATGTTGCGTCTCTAATGCCCACAGCCAGTCATGTTCACTAATGATGTTGAATCACCACTGCAGGGTGCCTGCTAGTCACTGTGGTGATGGTGGTGTCAGTGGTGATGATGTTTGTCATGGGCACATTTAAGGAGAAACACTTACAGATGGTAATTATCGCACTGGTACAGCCACGCCACTGAGGTGTTACACCAACCAAGAAGACCACACTGTCACCCAGCAAACTAAGAAATCAGTCTTTCTCCAGTCCGGTTTCTCTGGATGTTGTTTTTCTGCTGTAGATGTTTTGATCTCAGCCTTTAACCCTCTCGCCTTTATTTTATCCTTACTCGCTCAAGCTTAACATGTTCACTATTACCTTGTCTGCTCCTCTCAGTGTATCTTTTCACCTGTCTCCATTTTGTTAGCTTTTTATGCTTTCTGGTTTTCCTGGTTTTGTCTATTTCCTCTCAGTCTCTGTGATCTTCAGCAAATCAGGTGCCGTCAAGCCGTCTGACTTATGTCATTAATTTCTCTGTTTATCCTCCTCCCGCTATCCTTTTGGTCTTTCTCCTCTTGTCCTCTGATTTCAGGCCATTGCCGTCCCCGGCTCCAACCTGATATCATCCTATTTTTATTCCTCTTTTACAAGGAATCATTTCTAAGGCTTGAGAGCCAAAGAGGATCTCAGGTGGCTTTGAAGCGACAATGGTCTGGCTGCTGAAAGCAATCTATATTCCAAAATGCTGCTGTTCAAAGTCGGACTTTCATGCTAGCTGAGTAGAGGGCACCTTTTAACTCAGAGCCAATAAAACTGACATAAAGTTTTCTACTTAAATCTCCCAGTCCCTTTTTAGCAGACAGAAAAATTGGATATTAGACTCTGAAGAAGAAGTCTTTTTAACACGGTGGAAGGCATTTGAAGGGTTAACTCTTACAAAATACAGCAACCTCTGCTATTAATAAGAACAGTGCACATTACAACAAACTGGGGGCTGACTTTATGTGATTGAAATATTTAAGAGCTAAAGGTAAGGGAACACAGAGAGGAATGAAAAAATCTGCAGTTTTCACTTTGATTCCATTTAAACAGTCGTTTCCCAATAACTCGCTCCATGTTTTTATGGAGAAACATACCTTTATTGTTTGGGGTTATTGTTTCCAGTAAAGTAGGTTTGGCTTCCCCTCAGCCTCTCAGTGTCTTTATTAGTTTTTAAAAGTGGCAATTACCCTTTAAAGGTCAAACAGCCAATCAGGCCACTTCCCTTCACTGGCACTTGTTAATGACCTTGCTGCGGTACGCATTAATGACCTGGGTATCTGTGGGATCTCTGTGAGAGACACTGGCTGCTGCATCTGCATTCAACTGTTGTACTTCCACCTGCAGTTCGCTGTGTACATTTCTATGTTTCCGTTTCTTTACCAATTAGTCATATTTACAAAAGGAACAACAGTTTCTCTTAAGGGTGTAACTGTACATGTATTTGTCCCAAACTGTCTTGGTATGGACATTACGGTTTGATGCATACAGTCACACAAAGAATACGTCTGACTCATTCACACTGTGGCAAGAGTATAAGGCCAGAAGCATGGTCGCTGCAACGTCTGTATGCATCAGCATATTTATGACATTTTATCACTTGCTCTCTTCTCTCCTTGTTTATTCCTGTTTCTCTTCCTTCTGTGCAGTAGGAACAGCAATACACATTCCTCCACACACATCATGTTTGTTTACTACCAAGGTCATGTAAACGCTCTGATTAGCTCTATATCCTCCCTTTGAGGAATGAAGTTTGTTACCTGCATTCACATACTTGCCAGGACCATGTGTCTGGCCTAACCATTTTGATCCAGACTCCAATCCAGAGGGTGGCAGTAATGCGCCTAATAGGGTTGGGCCATGTCTGACGAATTGGCAAATGACGATGTCTACAGTGAAACATCGTGATGGACGATGACATTATTGTTTCCCACCGTTGCTTTGAAATTAATCTCCAACTGTCTCACCATGCAGAGGAAACTATCTCCCGTTACCACCAACATACATGCCTGTGCCAGGTTTGAAAGTGTCCTCGTCTTCGCACCACAATGACCGTTCAGCTTCATATGCATGAAACAATGTTGGCCGACTAGACAAGGAAGCTAAGCTAAGAAAACTGTGTATAAAAACAGCATGACTAAGCGAAATAGCTGCCCGGAGGAAAAGAAACACTGCTGCCACAAATTTAACCGAGTGTCTTGGGTTCTCCTCTAACTGAGCTGGTTTAATAAGAAGATAATAAACGGGACATGGAGACGTAATGTTAGTGCACTGAGCAGTAAAAACTTCTTTTCATTACGTCTCCCCACATATCACAAACAACAACAACTCTTGCCCTACGGCAACTCTGAGGGGACACGCCTCTTAATTGTGCTCTCTGGTGGGGAGCCTTTTAAATCACGATGTTACGATGCTCAGGGATTAGTAGTCGATGGCTTTGCCAACCTTCATTAAATGGTAAAAGCGGAAAAAGAAGAAACAATAAAAAAAGAGGAAGAAGAAGACACATAGGACTGACTATGCAGCATGGTGAGTTGAATGAGACACAGGAGCTAGGAGACCCCTCTTTTTCTTACAAATGAGTTGTGTGGGAAAGTTTTGGGTTCCCCCATCACTACACCAGCAGTGGAGAGCGAGCGGTGGATCAGACAAGGACGTTATGTCAGCGTTGTTTGACAGTTGCACGGTATGTGAGTGGAAACGGTACTCACCGGTACACAGTTCTGGCACTTTTACATTTAACTCTTTGGTGTACTGTGACTTTTTTTTTGCGTACCAGCCCTTCTCACACGCTGCCGGTACTCTTTTCTGCCCTCTCCACATTACGCCAGGGGGGCACAGGAGGCACCGATGTTAACCAATTGAGCTGATCAGACAGAGTGCGCAGCAGCTGCCTCGCTATATGCAGCATTAATTTCCGTATGTCTTCTTTTTTCTCTACGTGCCACGTACGAGCAAATCTGTGAAGAAAACACACTGATAATCTATTCGAAAATAGTGTTGCTGTAATTTGTGATCGAGAGAAACGAGCAGACGCGCACATGCAGGCTGCTGGCAGGAGAGCAACTCCCCCCCGCAGATCATCGCAGAAGTCCATGGTCCTTTAACATTGTTGCAGAAGAAGCACATGAGGTTATTGTAAAGATCAGCAGAATTGACAGGCGTGGAAAAATGCCCTTCTTAACTGCCAGGTTTAAACATACGGGATTCCCCTTTAAGTGAAATAATTACGTCAATTAATTGGTAGTAATTTGTCAAATTCAACATGCTACATGCTGCATGATTAACACATGTACAGTGATGACAGGAACACAGCACAGCAGACCATTTATAATTCATGATGCAATACTGATGCGAAATACTTGTACAAACAGAAAAAATTGACATCAATGTGCAAAGTGTTCATTCACACTGGTTTTCCCAAAGATCGCTCTCCTCATGAACAAAAGCTTGACTTCGCTCTTCTTCCTCTTCCTCTAGCAGAGAACCAGCACTTCACACTTCAATCACAATCAGAGTAAGGAATAGGTGCACACTTACATGCACGCACAGGTGCCCACACAGATGGGTAAACACACTTGCATTAGAGTCAAGAAAGTGGTCACGCAACGAGGAGGCCATAACACATGGGCATGAGCAAACGCATGAACACACACATGCACACCCATAATCGTGCCAATCAGCAAGCTTGTCAGACGCAAGGAGTGACAGCTCTGTAATCAGCAGGTAATGATGGGACCCCCATGGAGAGGAGAGGAGAGGAGAGGAGAGGAGAGGAGAGGAGAGGAGAGGAGAGGAGAGGAGAGGAGAGGAGAGGAGAGGAGAGGAGAGGAGAGGAGAGGAGAGGAGAGGAGAGGAGAGGAGAGGAGAGGAGGAATGAGCTGTCACGAGGCCCTTCAAAGCAGCATAGGGGTGCTGAATCTGAATTGGATTGCAGAGTTTCAATGAGAGCCTGTCAGCACCAGGTGCCTGCTGAATGCTGCCCCCACCCCACCTCATGCACACACATGCACACACACACATACCCTCTCAACTCCTCTCACTTTGCACTCACTCACACCACCTGGCCCATGCTGTCTGAGCACAGTGGGGGCCTCTTCCTCTCAATTTCTCTCCTCCTTCGGATGAGGCAGATTTACACTTCATCAGGCTCTTTTTCACTTACATGTGATGAAGATCTGTCTTCACTGAAATCTTTAGCTGATTGGAGCGAGGGCCCACGCTGAGCGCACTCACAGACCAATATAGATATGCAGAGACATAGTCTACAATTATGGGCAGGAAACCTGATATGTGATAATCATAAAATCAGAGGCGAGACGCTGCAGCTGCCTCTCCGCATACACTCACACACTCACATGAACAAACACTAAAATCAGATGTTAACTCTAGAAATCATCAGTGTATGCTAAATGTTAACTGTGTATCTAACCTCTCATTTCCAACTCCTAAACACATTTTTGTGCCGGTCTGGAATAACTGAAATAAACTGAAAATATTTGAGCATTAAGTAAATTTTTTACAAAGTTTTAGATGATTTATTACAAAGTTGGACTGTAAGAATGCTTGCTGAAAAATTCTCTAATCCGCTTCTCCATGTCACATGGTCTTCAACACTAGATGAAGTGTGCTTAGTTGTTCTGGAACTGAGAAACGATTAACCCAAAGCCACTCTCATCCATATTGGCTTACATTTTCTGTTAATATTTTCATATTTTCCAAGGTTTCATTGGTGTACTCTAGCATATCTACCTGGATTCCTTTCACAACAGAGTGGTGTTTTTAAAAATGTCCACAATGACCAAAAAGACAAGTTTAATCTATCAATAAATATATTAAAAGTTCATATTCATTTAAGCTTTCATGATCACAGCCGTTTGTGAAATGTTGTACAGTGCTAGCATCCTGCTGGTGCAACAGCACAGAAGATAGTAAAAGGTTAACGTGTAAACAATAGGGTTCACCATTTACCACTGACTTGAGATCTGCCATCGCTTAAAAGGATTGACACAGATTTAAATACACAGAATAACACAAGATGCTGAGAAATCGAGGTTATTCAAGTTTTCTGATGCTATGAAAGGTTTGTTTATGTCAGTAATGTAAAACATGGCTATTTTGGTACACTAAGTACTGATTGGGCCTTTAATTCACATGCATGTATTTCCATTTGGTTGCAAGTATATTATATAACCTGTGTCTCTCACAAAAGCTTTGATAATTCTAATTAACAAGAAGGATTACCTTTCATAAAACTGAAATAAATTTAAATAAACATTTTCTGGTCGCGTTCATCAAATTACTCAGAGAATCTAACAGTTATAATAAATGTTAATATATAATATAGTAATATATGTTTTTAAAAAGATTTACAGATTTCTGTAAAATGTCTGTGAAGGTACAGTGTGTGTGTGTGTGTGTGTGTGTGTGTGCGTGTGTGTGTGTGTTCGGGACTGTGAAATTGATTGTGGCTGGACAGGAGGCAGGCAGGCAGGCGTGTGGTGGTGCCCAAGGGGCAGGACAGTGCTGAGTGAGCAATACTTCACCTGCACTGGAAACACACACACACATACACACACAAACACACACATACATACATGCACACACACAAACATCTAAACTTTGTCACACACACCATGACCATTAAGATTTACGATAGTCATCCAGCTCATTGATCTGAGGCTGGAACAGAGAGACAGGGGAGAGGAGGGAGAGTGAGAGCGCCAGAGAGGAAAATAGAAAGGCAGAGACAAACAGAGAGATCTTGACATAAAGATTAACCTTGAAGCAACAGTGTGAATGTGAGATGGAGAGGGTGAAGTCACCTCAGGCTTTTTTGCGACACATCTCTGTTTGTATTGTGCTGCTGCTCAGACACAAGGACAACATTTAACCTGATAATTAATACCTCCATTCTGAAGTTGAACCACTCTCAGGCCTGTACTTTGAGCTATAATAGGTGATGTGACATGTGCCTGACTGCCATTAATGTGCGGTAAGGGTTGGAGAAATACACAGGTTCTACTGACGATGAGCCCAATTGAAAACAATAGAGAAAGAAAAAGAAAAAAATTATGAATAAGTCACTCTCTCACAACATGAAGCCTTAAGGTGACGCGACTCCCCTGGAGACGATTTTATAGCCACAGTAGCAGCAACCATCACAAAACAAGAGAAATACCGTATAGTCTAACTCAGGGAATTCATTTGTTTAGCTATTGGTGTAATCAAAAGCCTCCTGTCCACTATGCAGGTGGACAGTTCAGTTCGTACACATTAGAATGGTTACTTTTGCGTTTCAGTTATCAAAAGTTGTGGATGGTACCAAGAGACCAAGAGTACCATTATGTGGTTGCACGCAATGTCCCACCCACAACAATATCTGATCGGTTAGTTTGCACTGAATAATGCAAATCTGCAAGTAACTAGTAACTAAAGTTATCAAATACATTTAGTGGAGTGGAAGTATTGAGTAGCAGAAAATGGAAATACTGAAGAGTTTCGGTGCAT
Organism: Pagrus major; assembly: GCF_040436345.1. Taxonomy (NCBI): domain Eukaryota; kingdom Metazoa; phylum Chordata; class Actinopteri; order Spariformes; family Sparidae; genus Pagrus; species Pagrus major. The sequence goes on from NC_133235.1 coordinate 26,705,070, forward strand.
TTGTTGTAAATTACGATGAAGAAGCCAATCTGCGGTGTGCAGCTGCAGTCATAGCCATAATAACTAGATTAGGACTGGGCCTTACAACCTACAATTTGTAAAATAATTTTTGGGTGGACCGTTCGTTGGTCTTTGTAGTCTCAACGTGATCAATTGTACAAAAAAAAGTAGGGACTCACTCTTCTTTGGGCAGTCTCTCCTTAACGAAATCCATGGTGTTGGATCCTTTACAGAGACAGTAGTTGTACGACAGTAACAAAGCTTTAAAGATTGGTTTAAATCCTGCCTACTTTTCCACCCCCACAGACTTGGACAATTGCTGCATGAAATGGGCATGTCAGATTGTCATCTGAAGCAGCTCAGTTCTGACGTCGGAAAGGTGCCATGGGAGCCGATGTCAGACAATCTAACAAGCACTTTGTCTGAAGCACACTGTAGCCCAAACTATGACAGCACCAGCCAAAACTGTCATTATGGTAAGCCATCTAAAACTATATTGGCAAGGGTTGTGAAGGGTTTTCATTGTAGTTAAACAGGGACAACACAACATTTAAACATCGACCAGAGTGGGAAAACTTCTTGGCTTAAGTTTAAAACAACAGCTGAAGGTGAATGTTTGTGACCATCAATTATTTCAATACCACAATCTTACTTCAATGTCAAACTTTAACCTGTTTATAGATAGGTCTCCTTCCTGTAAAACTTTCAAGGAGGGCAAAAATGTGTTTCTAACACTTTTTGTGCATGAAGTACACATTTGCATTTGAGGACATCGTGCTCATTTCATGAACTCTCAAGAGACCGGCCTGCAAAGTGGAGTGACAGATTGTCCTTTTCTGCCTCGTGGATTGCTTTGGCAAAGGTAGCCTGCTGACGAGAAACACTCAACACTCAAACACTCAGCGCAATAATAATTTCAATGAACAGAAGTATTGATAGTTATTTATGAGACAGGTCTCACATTAAACAGTCTCATAGATTAGGTGTAAATGTATCAAGTCTAAATGGTGTAATTTAGCGTTTCCGCAATATTGCCTTTTCACAGACTTACTTCAGCCTATAAGGGATAATAATTCATGGGAGAGTGAGAGAGAGAGAGAGAGAGAGAGAAGGTCTGGGTATAGCTGCTTGTTAAGTAGTTGAGCTCTTTATAAATGTCACATGCGTTCTTTTTTAATGAACAACAGTTAAGTTAAATCCAGCGCATCTGTACATGCACACATGACGAACAATCACAGACATGTTGGCACAGACATGCTCTCATAAAACACTAAGTGCTTCCATATCCTAAGAAACAAAAACAGGAAATGTGCAGAAAAGTGTGGAGATTTGAGGGAGGAAAAGACTCAACAAGTGCTCTATTGTTGCTTTTGTTTGTTCCCAGGAAGGCTTAACAAGAGAGTCTAACACTCTCTTATTGTTCCCTCGTAACACCACACAGCATGATGAACTTAGCTCCTAAGCACTTAGCTCCTAACAGCTATGTACAGAGTCCCACTACAGCATGCGCGCCCACACACATACACCAACGGTGCCCGACGAAGCCACGGAGGAAACTGCCTACACATTAGAAAATGCTATAAACAAGAGCGGCAGACTTGGTGTGTAAATAATCAACTAATGAATCAATATGTTAAGTGACCCAATAAAGCTCTGGAAAGAGTCTTAATGTGACACTGCTGACGCATATACAAAATAAAGAAAACGACATTTTCCTCTGATGAACAAGCAAACATTACAGGAGAGATTGAAGCAGAGAGTTTATTACAGAGATTAAAGCTCCAGGGCCGCGGCCACACCTTGTGAATATTGACAGATCTGCAATAACAATCTCACACAGGAGAGGAAGCACACACGGATGAGGGAGTGAGAGGGGAAAATATGATGCAATGAGGTAATAAAGAAGAAAATCCAAGGACACAAGACGCCTGCGAACCTGAGAGAGGAGTCAAAAGAGACAAATGGGACATGAATGGATGCAGATGAGATGCAAAGAAGCATGACATCAGAGGAGGCGACGCAACCGAGAGATGGAGAGACGACGGCATCAAAGGATGAGTAATGCTAAATTTATTCCATCTAACTTCTCGCCATTCTCCCAGAGAGCAAACAGCTCTCCATCAGCACGAGATGAGATTTCTCTCAGTTCTGCTGGTCACTTAAAACAGATATACTCTTATAGCTTTGTCAATAGCAAAATGAATTTCAATCTAATAAAACCACAACTCGATTCTAGAGCCTGAGTGATGCTGGATTTTTGTGGCTGATGCCAGTGGGTCTTTGTTTCATTGTTGTTGAGGTATAGATATATATACACTGAGAACTCAAAATCTTTACATGTTGCACAACACATAAGCCGATACCACACATAGGCCGATCCGTGTTTCCCAAAGCCCAACATTACGTCCTCAAATGTTTTGTCCACGACTCAAAGATATTCAGTTTGCTGCCATAAAGAAAAAAATAAATAAATAAATACAAATTCACATTTTAGAAGCTGGAATAAGACAATTTTAAAATATACATGTATAAATAGTTGGCGATTTTATATTTGGCAACTAATAAATGAATCGTTGCAACTATAGCATCACCTCGACATCGCACTTTCTCAGCTTCATAATACCAGAGTAGTTCTCATTGTTCAGCTTTCACTTTATTGGCAACAATATGAATTCTGTATTTTACAGTTTTTCTACCATCCCCACAGTCTAACCTGAACAGCTTCATACATCTGTGAAGAATAAAAGAAGACATAACTCCCATTCAGTTTCTCCCTCAGCCAGACAAACGTCTTCCCGAAGTGCTTCTTCTTCTATCCAATCTGCTGCCCTCCTTTATTCCTTCACATCCAGGTATCACGTGTGACAAAAAGCATTGTAAAGCTTTATGCACGAACAAGCTTTGAACCACTTTTCAGCTCATTAACGACACAATGATGTGTCGGTTGTGTTCTTGTGTCACAGGTGCATTCGTGGAACCATCTCACACTTCACAAACACAACTATTATAATGATAAAAGGGCTCTGTTTGAAATCCTGCCTCTCTCTGCCTCGGCTGTTTCTCCTCTGCTCTTCACAGTGTGCAGCACCATACCCATCATTCTTCCTGTCAAATTAAGTGTCAAGTACACTGTCCCGGCCTTGTTCCAAAACTAAGATCTGCACATGTCAGAGAGAAGAAATAAGGGAGAGAGAACAGGGTGAAATAGTACAAAAGACAAATATGTGTGTAAGGAGAAAGAAGTGTGAGAGGTGGGGCGAGTTTGAGGAAAAGAAAAACCATGTTACGGTTTGTGTTATTGAAAAGAACATGATAATTTGGTTTACACATCTCAGGACCCTTACAGATAGAGCCACAATGCTCGTACATTGTTAGGCATCTGGCAAGCGAGACTGTTGTTTCAGAGTAATATCTGACACTAACAAGAGTTTTTTTTAATCCAGTTTTTTTTGTAAAGCACTTTGTAAGGTTGCTACATTGTAGATCCAACAAGGTGCTCAGTGGCACATGAAGCCAAGAAAGGTCGACTTCCGGGTTATAGAACTAGCTGCTGCTCTTCCTGGGGGCTTGAGCTAAACGTTATTGTCAGCGTGCTAACATGCTCATAATGAAAATGCCAACATGCTAATGTTAAGCAAGTATGTTTACTATCTTAGGTTGGTGTGTTAGTATGATGACATTTAATGTTAGGTAGAACTAAACACAAAGTATAGCTGATACTAACTAAAGTATTGGACCAATTAATATTTTGACCTGATGATGGCGCTAGATGAAAAGTTAAGAGATCACCAAATGAATGTTTTTACCAAATTTGGTTGCAATCCATTGAATAGTTCTTTAGATATCAGTTGAGACAATCCAAAGTACAAATGTCAAACTTGTGGTGGCGCTAGAGGTAAAGTCAAGGGATCACAAGTCATGAGGATTGATCCTGGGAACCATGGATGTGTGTACACAGTTTCATGACAATCAGTCAAATAGCTGTTGTGATATTACAGTCGGGAACAAAGTAGTGGACTGACCGAATCGAAAAGCCAAGCTGCTAGCATGTTAAAAATGTTGTACATACAGTTGTAATACTGTACATACCTCTACAAGTAATCTAAGCTCTACTCCTCTCACTTAGGCAATGTAGGAAATATTACAGAAATGGTAACAGGTTCTAAGTAGACATACTGCCAGAGTGACTTTTACATAAAAATGTCTCAGGGTCCGTGTCAAACTTGACACCAGGGTATTAAATTGACAGAGCATTTATGAATTACATACAGTGCATGTCTAAAAAAAGCTTAAGATAGAGAGACAGACTAATGTAAGGGCAGAGGGAGGGGAGGGCTTAGAGAGAGAAAGAGAGAGAGCACCGTGCTCTTACAGTAAATCAGGCACGACGGCGTGACCTTTGATAGCCCCAGACAGAAAAGGTTACATGAACGGTGGAGAAAATGGGTCTGTCTGTCACTTACCAGCTAGCTATAAATTAGATTGTATATGGGTATGTGTGTGTCTGTGTGTGTGTGTGTTTGAGGTCAAAAGAACAAAGAAAACTGAGTGTATCTTTCTCTCATCCACAGAATATTAGCAATAAATTGTTCTCTGTAAAATCCCTTCTCACACTTTCTCTTTGATACTCACTGAAGGATACTGAGAAGGTTTTCTGTGGTGCTGATCATTAGGATGATCTTTTATATAGACTGTAAAGCATAGGTCATATATACACATATAAAAACTGATTTTTTTTAGTAGGGAATGTGAATAAACACGATAGCAAGATGTATCACTTTTAAATCAATAAATATCCACTTTGCTTCCGTGTTTCTCTGAACAATAAAAAACAATAGAGGTTCAACCTTTACCCAGTTCATCAAAACCTTTGTAAGCATATATATTCACAATGTTAACTTTTATGAACATCAGGGCACCTCCTATTGATGTAAAACTTACTGTATACATTAGCTACCTAGTTAACTAGAGTTTTGCAAACATTAGCTAACTTAAAGGTGATACTAACGTCGATAGACTATTGGTTCAATAACCTTGATAGATGCTGGATCCAACCATCAGAATTCTTACACAAAGATTTCAAAAATATATCATTTTGGACCCAACATACATCAAAAAATCATTGATTCTTATGTTTTTAAGTAAAAATAAATACTTTAATTCTGCACCTTTCTACAAACCGTGGATGTATTATTTTTAAAAAGATATATGTCAACATTAACAATGAGTAAGGGGAAGATTGTGGCATCAGTATAATGTGACTTTACATTGTTATGCTACCTTTGAACAAACGTAGGTGTCTTTAGTAATGTTGTTGTTGATGTTCAGCTCATCGTGAGGTCTACCACACAGCGTAATCCACTCTTTACATTGGACAAAATTTGTCTTCAGTTTTGAGAAAGGAATAAAAACGCCTTCTACATGGTCTTGGTATCAAGCGTTGTTTTTACAGGTGCCCCCACAACATCTTAAAACCACATACTTTATAAACTTCCAACAGTAGCCCCCGCTGATTGTTTAGAATAAAAGACCACCTACACAGAATGTGAACCTTAAAGTGATCTTTGACCACAGAATTTAAAAAAATAAATAAAAATAAGATGATTACCACCTTTCAAGCAGCAGCAGAATATTAAGTAGCATTTGTCAGGTGGTTCAAATCCCACTCACATTCGTAGACATCAGCACCTCCAAGGCAATTTAATGATTTCTTGAAGGGCACAATGGCTGTGCTCAACAACCCACCTATTATTACTGGCAACTTTAATTTACCTCCCAAGCTATGCCAGTTGTCGATGCCCTTGATACTCCCTTAAGTCCCCTATGCCCCCGTAGTGCCAAATGTGCTAAATTAAGCTTACTGTATTTTACAAACCTCAGCGACCCATGCTATCTAATAAACTACTAATGGAGGGAAACACAGGCATCTCATTAGGAGGTTGCCAAAAGACACACACACACACACACACACAGACACACACACAAACTCGCACGTAAACACACACAACTTGAAGCAACTTTCCTCTGGCTCGAAGCCGGACATTAATGATGTTCCAGCTGGTTTTAACAACTATTTATTTATTGAGGGAGTAATTTTGCGGTGTAGGGAACCTGATGAAGGTGTTTGGGGAATTCTCACGTATTAATCAACCAGCAGTGTTTGTCTTTTTCAGGAGAGGAGACGAGAGGAGAGGAGAGGAAAGGAGAGGAGAGGAGCAAGGGCAGGGCTTCTACATTATTTTCTCACGCACACATATTTCTTGAGTAAACACAGGGAAAAGGAGCTATTTAAATGGCAACTTGGTGACAATGTGTTGTGATTGACAGGAGAAGGAGGGGGTTGATGGGAGGATTCTGTCAGCGACTGATAACAGCTGTCTGCTTCACTCACAAGAGAGACAGACAGAGAGTGAGAAAACAGAGAGAGTAAGGGAGACATGCACGCACACCTAATAAGATGCACAGTAATGCACCCTTGCATATATTTCCAATTAAAGTTGCTGCTTGCGTCATTCATGAGTTACGTAACGCATATGGAAAAAGGCAGATTACAGAGTCCATCGTGCAAATTTCCATCAGCACAAACAATCCATCGTAGCCTGACACCGCTCTGTACCCCAGATGATAAACTGAGATGCAAAGTCACACATGCACGCACACGCACGCACCTACACACACACAGACTTATTAAACATTCATCGGAGTGAGTTTGGGGTAATGAACGGGAGTCAACAATGAATTATGGATCATATTCTAATGGCTGACTTACCCCTCTCATTACTGGCATGCTAATGTGATTGGGAAACAAATGATTATCAGCTTTATTAGAAAGGGGAAAAGAGCAGGAGAGAGCAGGGGCTGGTGATCCCAAGACACCCCCCCCCCCCCCCCCCCCCCCACGACTGTTCCACCTGGAGGAATGAACGATGTGGAGGTAAGAGAGAGATCAAGAGAGATCATTTGAAGACTTTGGATGGCAAGATCTTAATAATAATACAAATAATAAAAGACTAACAATATTCTCACACATCTTTAAATGTGTCTCAAGTACAGCATCCAATCAATAACAGTGCACAGATCGTCACTTACTAATACATTTCACTGTCAGGGGGGTTTGTTCCATAGGAAGATGTTTTTTCCCGCAAATGTGTTGAAAATGGAAAATATCACGTAATGAATTCCCCTCAGCAACACAAAATACACTTAATAACCATAGTTCTGCACCAATCTGCACAGACCTACAGCTCCGGACTGATGTAATACATTGGAGTGCATGCATACACACCCTCAGGCATTTATCACAGCACTGGTCAAGGTGGAGACATCTCTCGCAATCTGTCTCTCAGCTTATTGGCACCAAAAGACTTGCTTTTATGCTTTGCCCAGAGATTTATGAGGGACTAAAGCTGTGTGGCTGCGTGCATGACTGCATACATTAGCAGCATATGCACATCTCGCAGACTGAAAGGGATCAGGTTGATGTGCTTATTGACACCTCACCTCCCTCTCACTTCTTCCCCTCCTCATGTCCCTTCCTCCCCTCCCACCATCCATCTACCCCTCAATCCATCACCTTCCTTTAAAAGCCTGTTAGGAAACCCAATACCTTTCATTAGCACAGAAAGATTAGCTTTTTAGCAGGAGGGGTGTGTGTTTGAGCGAGCGACTGAGTGGAGAAACAGTGGGTGGGAGGGATAAATAAAGATAATCAAAGATGCCTGTGCCAGACAGCCACTTAGCTTAACCTGCAGTGAGCTGAGCACGCTCAAACACAAGCGCACAGTTACACACATGCTTACAAGACATTACACACCTCACAGCACTGATATCGAAGGGTTTGGAACAGTTTGAAGAGTTTCAATCCAGAAAAAGATACCCGCCGTCAGCGAGAAGTGACATTGAACTAAAAATTGATTGCTGGCATGAAAGTAAAGCCGACATTGGATTGTAATTAAAGTTATGAGTCATTTTAATCCTCTTGCTTGCAAAATACTCTGGTTTTGATGATATAATCATTTGGGTAGTTGAAATGTTAACTGATGAATTTTAGATAGCATCAAACTGAGATGAAATAGCATGAAAGACATCATAAAGTCATTGACTGAGAAGGAAATCATATTGTACTTTACATACTCAAAGCAATATCTTTGGTGAATTACACACACTATGGAGAGAGACAGCTTATCTTCAGTATTACAACATAAGCTCTTTTGTATGAGCGTCATTGTTGACCCTCAGCTTCACTGAGCAGTTTGTCTGCATGCCAGTAAACAGCTATGCTGTATTCTTTCAATAAAGGCAGCAGGATATTGCTGCACAAACTCTTGTGTGTTTGATTGAGATCTGTGTTTATTGTATCCGTTCTGATTGTTTGACCCAAAGGAACCTGTGTGTGGTTGATAAGCTTTGAACTTGTTTGGACCTTGTTTTAAATCAGACTGTATACCCCAACAATAAAAGATTTTTTTAATTGTAGTAACTGATTGGGGCCAACTGGGGGCAGTAAAGCATGTTGTACACACACAACATTAACATGTTATTACCCTATACAGTAATATGGTAAATGTGTTGAAGAACAGCTGCTTATTGGCTCCGCACATCCAGCAGTCATGGAGAATCATTATCATTAATTTGGAGTCATGTTTCTTTCCACCTGGCAGGTTGAATAGTCTCCCTCCTTATAGCTCTGTTTTGGTCTCCATCCTCTCCTGAGAGAAACATGTTGTTAGCTGCTAAATGTTCCACTGTTCCGTCTTTGTTTTGTTTTTTTAGCTAGCCACTAATTTTGTCTGTCTTCTGTTCAATCCTGGGCAGGTAGCAGACCAGAGTTGAAACTAGGGATGTCAGTTTCAGACTGCCTAACACCCATTAGCCTGTAACTGACCAGTTGATTATTAAGGAGGAAAAAAAAGCTTAATGACATAAAATACAAGAGGTGCTTTTAAAATGACTGTTTTACTGTTGACATCACTTGTTGTATCACACTAAAACACTTTGTAGAGCTGAGGAGAACAGCAGCACCAGATGACAATTCTTTGTGGGCTTGGCACTACAAGAGACACCTACTGCATTACACATACAGAAGTGCTCTCTTAATATAATAATATTGATTAGTGATTCATTTTTCTCTTGACCAGTATAAACTACCCGTGCATTAGGAGCACCTGGTTTTGTTTAATCACTGCTGGATCCAAAAAGGATTTCCTCTATTAATTTTTTGTGAACACGTTTATGTGATATGCTTCATATAGAATTTTCACACTTGCACATGCCAATATTTTGATTTACACTATGTTTGTTTTTTTATGTGAATGCAGTGAGCCAGCTGTTTTTAATGTGTATTCATTCATACAAAGTATGACAAAATACACACACACACACACACACACACACACTCATTAGGCACCTTCTGAGTAATCCTGAAGGACTTGACATCAGTAAAAACAATAACAATGCATTTCCCCTGGGATAAGATAGCAGTCTTATTAATCTATCAGACAGCATACACACGCACACGCACACGCACACGCACACACACAGCAGAAAACACAGTTATTTAACCCACTATTTCCCTGGAGAGAGGGTCTTTAACAGTAACAAAGCAGTGTCCAATCACTTACATGCTTTTCTCTTGTGCCTCCTCTTTCCATAGAAAACAATCTGGAGAACAAGATTACGTGTACACACACACACACACACACACAAAAGCATACAAACACACACATGCCTTCACCTAATACCCATCAGCTTTTGGGGGAGAGGAAAATCTATATTTCATCTGAGGAGCTGAGGTGTTTGTGCACACGCTGAGTTTGTTTGTCATTAGGCCTAACCCCCGTGGCTCACCTAATCAGGTTGCTGTGTATGTGTGTGTGTTTAATTCTGTGTGCAAGGGTTTGAGAAAAGGGAGAATATGACTCTGTGTGTTTGTCCGTGTGTTTGTATGGTTGAAAAAGTGTCAGGGAGTGAGAGACGTGGGAGACAGAATCGTGCAAGCACACACTTGAGGCCGAATTAAAGTTATCGACCGGCTATGGCATGCTCTCACACAGAGATCAAAGCTTAACCCTGATCAATGACATTTGTCTGTTCGTGTGTGCGTGTGTTTTTATGTATCATTTCAATTTCCATCTTTTTGAGAAAGCTACTTTAATATTCTTAGACTTTACAAGTTTGATAGCCAGGTGAGATCTTCAAAATGTTTTGATGAAACAAGACTAAGAGCCTAGAGGCTGACCTTTGGCATAGCGGTGCTCTGGTGTGCATGCTAACATCAGCATGCTAACATGCTCTTTAAACAATGTTAACACTCATGTATGGCAGATACAATGTTTTATCACATCTATCATTTTAGTTTTGGGTGTTAGCATGCTTACATTTAATAACTAAAGATATATGTAACATATGGTAAGTTGTGTACAATGTTGAACAATGCTAAACAAAGAGAAATCAATAACTACACTGAAGGTAACGATCTGCGTCTTTTGTTGTCTTTCTTTTGATTGACAGCCCCCAGCAGCAGAAATCTCATACTGTGTGTTTAACATAAAACAAAATATAAGTACAGCTGAAGCAAATAGGAATGTATTTGGTCAAACACAAAAGTATAAAAAATATATAATTATTTCAATTCATCCTGAAGGGGGCAATACTACATGTCCCAAATGTCATGGCATCTGATCCAGCATTTGTTGAGTAAATGTCAGGGGATCACCAAAGCCACGAGGATTCATCCTCTGGGTTCTATGAAAGTCTGTGCAAGCATTTTGTGCCAATTCCTCCAATAGTTATCAAGATATTTTACTGGATAACAGAAAAAGATTGATCCGCTGTTGTCACACAAGGGAAATTCAAACCCATAGTCTTTAGGATTCATCCTCTGGGGACCATGAATGTCTGGACCCAAATGATGGAAATTCCTTCACAAAAACTCGTCAAAAACTGACGCTTTGGGATTGTAGGATGGGTCGGCCGCCATGAGACTCAAAAATCAACTTTTCTCACAAATAGCACCTTTAACATGTCCACGTAGTCCTGTAGACTACACACACCACATGATAACTGTGGGGAGGGCATCTTGAAGCCCTGTTCTCCTGACCAGCCAACCCTGTCTGTGGCCTAAACTCTGCACTCAGCCAACAATTACTCAGAGTTTCCCAAAGCATTTCAGTGCAAAGCTGTCTACTTTCCATACAATAACACCAGTGGAACGAGTGTCTCCTTGCTAATAAGGACATTGGACAGCACCACAGTTAACCTATATGCAACATTAAACTAATGGCTGCCCACTGCAATGATTGCGAATGAATGGCACCAAAATGACAGACAATCAGACTCTGTGCCCTACAATCTTATTCACCAGAGTGAAACCTCAGTCTATCATTTCCCCTCTGTCTACCTTCATTAGCACGTCCTCACATGTAATGGCCAAGAACTGTGGCAGCCAATCAGATAAAGCAGTGTAGTCATTTGAAAGGGGGGCTGGTGACACAGTTAGTGTGTCAGTGTGTCTAATTCCCTGCTTTGTTCTCGGACATATTTTAATGGAACCATGGAAACGTTTGGCTCCTTTCACCTCATTTGGCTAAACCAGTGAGCATGAAAAAGATATAGGGTACAGTATGGTATTACTCTTTATCTAATCACATCATGGAGAGGGCTTCTAAAGGAAGGTAAATGTCTTTGAGATGAGACAGCCCTGCTTAAGAGCTTTACTTTTGTCGCTTCTCTTAAAGTTACAGAAACAAAATGAGATATGGAAATTTTCACTCACTCTCTCTCTCTTTTCCACCATCATCTCTCCTGCTCTCAGTGCTCTTAAGATGCTTCCCACCACTGGAGAGTGTGTAATTTGTATTTGCTCAGAGGTTACCCAGGTGTGTTCCGCTTCTCTTTTATTGTTTTATGTTCTTAATATCTCCGAGGTGAGCGGATGATGATAAATCAATAGAAACAATACTTTCTCTCAATGTCAAAGACCGAGGGAACGCTCAGTGTGTGTGAGCCTGAATCTGCAAACACACTTCTACTGGTTTGTGTGTACTGGTATCTGTGTGAATACCTATAGTAATATGCTTACATATGCCCACAGTGGAGTTATGCCTAATTCAGCAATTGACAAGGAGCACACATAATACATATCTCCCGAGAGCTTATATGGGTATTCATAAGCAACAAGAGGATGAGACTGGGGAGAAATTTTGATTTAGAGCATCTAGGGGACATACTCTGGAGGCTGAAAGAGAAACAGCCCCATCTACAGGACATAAGTGTAACTGGAAACCAACAAAAAAACCTCCCCCCCGACACTGCAAGCAAGGCTTTGTAAATAACTTTATTCCAGTGGATCTCTTTGTCTCAGCAAAGCTTAATGAGCCTCCTGAGAGCACCCCCAGGTGAACATGCTGTAAGAGGAGACTACTACCTGTGTCTACCACAGCACAGAACAATGCTGTCCTTTTTTTTTTTAACAAAATACACTGTATCTGCAGATTTTGGAGGGGACACTGCAGTACTTTGCCAGTGAAATAAGGGTGTTCTCTTACACAAAGTGTTGACTTAGTGGACAACATCCTGGAAGTGGTCAGCACGGACTCAGCGTTTCTGAACACAGGTTGCCGGGGTCCCCTCAACTAGAACGTACAAACACACTTGATATACTCAGAGGAGAGCAAGCTCAGAACTTAAACACGCAAACACACACAATCTGGGAGACTGGCCATGCTCTCTAACCCCTTCCTGCGTACACGGACCTGCCTCTCAAATATCACTGAGTCCAGACAGAGGAGGAAGACCTTTGCGGAACAAAGAAGAGGTCTGATAAAGAAGAGCTTGCTGGTGACACTCTGCCTTTTCTCCAAACTACAAAGAGATCTCCTGCCCCTGGTGGCTCGTCCGAATTGTCCCCCTCTCTCGACTCATCTCTGGTTGGAGTAAAACACCAAAGAGGTAGAAACAGGAAAAAAATGGCAGGACAGGAGAGGGGGCAATTTTGAAGTGGGTCAGATTGTAGAGATGAAAGGGAGAAGAGGACCGTTGCAGAGTGGAGAGGGGATGAAGAGGCAGAAAGAGGAATAGTAACAGGGGGGGTTAGATTGAGAAACTGAGAGGGATTAAGCAGAGTCACCTTGACAAGAGGGGTCACATTTCATCCACAGTGACACTCTTTGTAAGGTGCCTGAGGTATCAACCAGCTGCTTACATTTTCACATTTTTACTCCCTACAATAAAATAACAAACTGCAAAAATTGTACAACACATTAGCATTAGATAACACGCACATCATAACGTGGTTTGTTTGCTCTAACCCACTCCGCAGATGCCTGCCAATAGTGCTTTTGCGCATGTGTGTGTGTCCAAAAGACCTGGCAGCCGTGCAGAGGAAAGAGACAGATGTGTGTGTCGGTCATTACTGTAATCGCTCCATTTACTTCATCTACCCTGGAAGGGACGGCTGGTCAGCACCATCTGGGCACACACACACAAGCACATACATGGCAATCACCAGCCATGGTCGGGTCTCATGGGTAGTCGGCCAGCAACAGGAGGGAGGCTCTGAAATGATCATTACGTGTGTGTGTGTGTGCCTGTGACAGTGTGTATGCCATCTTTGTCACTGTCTCAATTTCTCTCTCTTTCCCTGATGACATTTTTCTCTCTTGTTGCTCTTTTCCCCCACTCGGCTCTATCCTCCTTTTTCATCCATTTCCCTGTCTCCCCTGAGTCCAGCTGCTTCAGAAATACATGAATCTGTCGTTTTTCCCTGGAGACTACAAGACAAAATGAAAAAGGCCATGGTGAGTGGTACCAAAGTGCGGACTTGTTCGAGGCGCCTGAGGAGATGATGGCCGTCATGGCGTGTGTGAGTGTGTGTGTGTGTGCAGTTGGAAGATACGGAGACCTCGAGCTCATCTACATGTAATTTTCCTCCCCTAACTGAGGACAGGGAAAGGGTGATGAGGAGAGGAGCGGAGGAGCGGCTGAGGGGAGAGACAGGCTGAAGCTCCGGACTCAAGAGCGCCAGTCTGATCGTCAAGCAACACGTAGTCATGGCAACGGCAAATGGAGAGAGCGTGAGGAGGAGAAACAGAGGAGGAGAAAAGAAATGAGGGAGACGCTTCAGGTTTAAACTGCACTGCTAAGAGATTAAATAAGAGTTTAGCTGGTGCTTTGCCATGCTACATTGGAGCAGAATATTACTGTACATCTTCTTACAGGTCGTATTTCATTTACAGTGAAGAGCTGAGATTTTAAATATTGCCTGAGGACACATTTTTCCATTTGCCCTCTTACTCCTCCTGTTTACATTACTCAGCTATGGCTCTGTTCAGAACTACTCTTGAATATTTATCACCAATAGCGAGCCAAGAGCATATCTCTATTCTGCTGTTGCTCCTCTGCTCCTTCATCACTCTATTCTCTGTCTCATTTGTATTCTGTAAGCTCGCTGCCCCTCCTCATTCTCCACCCCGGCATACACCCTCTCTTTTTCGCCCTTTTCTCTCCACTGGTTCCCTCTCCTGCTCTTCTTGTCCCCCACCAGTTGTCCTAAGATCTCTTTTTCTGGCCTCCATCCCTCCATCCCTGCAGAGCATAGCTGACATTGGGCATGAGGTCAGAGAGATGGGCAGTCATGCTCCTGCTGACAGCAGGCTTAAATGGGCTTAGATACAGTGTGCGTGGAGACACCCGAGGGACACCCTGACTCGCCTCGGGCTCTGGACAGGCATACACACACGCACAAGTGCACACATTTAATCACACACTTTCGTAGCCATATATTAATAGAAACACACACACAAACACACACACACATAGATTAATACCAACACAAATTGCATCCTTACATATCATGTAAAGGACATGTATTTAAGCTGCATGACACACACACACACAATAAATGTGGGCAAATAGCATTCATGCAAGCACACACACACACACACATTCACTTATGCAAACAGAATGAGGAATGGAATTAGAGATTTCAGAAAGGACAAATTCCCTTGGAGGACTGCCATGGATTATTGGCTGGTATAGCTAGTGTTGCGAACAATGGAAATATTTGCTGCTGATGAATGTCCAACACTTATGTTAAAAATAAAGACACACACCGCCAAAGGTCATATACATTCATAAGCATATATATGTCATGTGAAGTGAAAAATCACTTCCATCCATTGTTTTCTAATGTTCAAAGGCGTGACATTAAGCCAAAGGGAAGTGATTACAGAAAATGAAGCGGCTGTACGAACAAGGAAATTTTACATAAGCAAAGAGGGAATGGTTAAACTACATTTGCACACTTTGTATTGTAGGAATACTAGAGATGAGAACGTTTACAGTTGCTAAATCATTCAGTTTTGACAAGCCTTCTACTGAGAGGATCCTTACTGTATGTTTCTAGGTATTGCATAACCCTATGTATGTATCAAATGTATGACCATAAGGTTAGCAATGCACTCAAATGTCAAACATCCCAGGGAAGCTCTGCCTTCTCCAGTCAGCCCATTTTAAATTTGGATATGATTACATTTGTGTACTAAGGTTAAACGCAGAAAGTGAAGGATCTCTAAAAGGGTAATCACTGCTGTGGTATTTTAAGTAACACAGTTAGAGAAATGTCCCATTTTTCCATATTTTTATATAAATGGCATAAAACGTGTAATAGGATGTCATGGCTGGGGTCACTTTGGATTACAGTTGAAGGATGCTGTCGAAAACACTGTACCACACTGCCACCATGTGGTGATGACACACAGAACATAGGTTAAAGTAGAAGAAGGTTCACAAAATAACTATTTTAATGTGTCCGGATGAATTTGACATCTTCAGTAGCAGTTGCCACATGTTTATAGCAAATTGATTAAAAATGGCATCCAGTTTTTCTGCCCTCTGACACAAATACACAGACATAGAATTGGTGAAATTATAGTATTTATCTGTGTGACACATATATAGCTAAAAAATAGAAAATCTTTCAAGTGCATCACAGGTGTAATAGCCCTACCTGTCCTGAAGGCGTCACTGTAGTTAGGTCTCCTCTGAAGGCTCAGGTTACAGGATTGGGTTGCAGGTCATACACAAACAGCATCCACCATGCAGGATAATGAAGCAAGCCCATGCTGTGTTGTCACAGTGACAGGTTGACCATTAAGGTATGTATCACTTTACCAGCTGACAGCCCTCCGAGCTGGAGGAGAGAGAAGAAACATTAGGTTGGGACCGTAGAAGAGAGTATTGTGTTATGATTGGGAATATGTCCTTTTATAGCTTCTGATCTTGACAGGAAGGATTAAGTTAAGTTTGTACCTTTTAGCTGTCTCTATGTGATTCTCTTTTCTGATTTCAAGTAGTAGCATAACCTAATTTCTTCCAGCTGAGGCTTCATGGCTGAGACCACCAGCACGAGCAGTAACAGTGGAGGTTTAGGCAGTGGAGGCGCCGGAGGTGTGCGTGTCCCCCAGGAGCCCTCTCTCAAAACTGGGGTGGTGTTGTCAGATGAAAGGGTGGACTTCCTTCGGGAGCAGGCCTTCTGCGTGCTGCGAGTGAAGACGGATAAGTGGAACCGCTTCATTGGAGCAGAGGAGAACCAGAAGATTATACTGGATTTCCTGGACCACATCTGGACCAACAGACTGCTGCTCTTCACAGGGCCTGGAGGGACACTGCATGCAGGGGATGCTCAGGTAGGAAATACAGAAAAGCATGAATTGAGTTTATAAAAAGTTCTGCTGCTTTCATAAATGAGTTTACCTTTTGTTTTCATTTTCCACTCTAGGCTAAAGTCAATGTTCTCAGCAAACCCAATTATGGTTAAAGCTTTGAGTAAATACTTAATGTTGTAGTTCATCTCTTGTTTTCTGTATGCATCGTATGTTGACATTCCTGTGTGATATCCCTTAGGTAAAGATGAAATGATGATGTGCACAGGTGTAGGGTGGATGCTGTTGAGGCACATTTCATTATCAGTTTTCCTGGGTGGCATTGAGAAACAATTCATAAAAGAAAAAAATAAAGATTGTAGCAAAAAGCAGAACACTGCCAAGCACATACAACTACATCCTGAGTCTGGCTCTATTACACGACACATCTTAATATCCTGGGCTTGCTACGTACACTCCATCTAACACGCGTTTTTTGAAATAAGTCGCTACTTATTTCTGGGGCTTTCAATGCTGTTGAAAGCATTCCTACTGTTTCTGAATCTCTGAAGACGTCCCCACCATGGAAGACCAAGCTGCTGTGTGTGCTGAAGAGAGGTGTGAAGAGGATTGCCCGGCAAGGATTCAGACACCAACTGCGGCTGGGAGAAGTGCCTGGATATCCCATGGAGCACCTACCTGTTGTCATCTCTGAGGTGGGCTAGTGATGTGTGTGTGTGATGATTTGGGATTTTCCAACTCAGACTATTGCTGGTAGGACAAAGGAGGAAATGCATGGTCTGGTGTGGTTGCAATGCAGTGTGAGTCCAGCTTAATCTGACAGCTTGCGTGTACCTGCACAGGTGCTGGTGTGTGTGTTATCAAACGGGCTGAACCATGAGGACTGGCCGCGGGTGGTGTCTGATGACATCCACAGGCACCTGGAGAAGCTGAGGAGCAGGGTGGTGACCCTGAGAGGCCGTGCGGAGGGGCGGACACTGCTGCCCCTGCCGCTGTGCGTGGAGAGGGCACGGCCTGAAGACATTGCACTCAGGTCAGTTCACGGCTAATTGCTAGCTTAATATGCTAAAGTTAGGGTAACAATGAAGAGCCTAGCTAGCTTATTGTTCGTCTTTTTTCCCTGTTAAAACTTATTGGAATAACCGCACAGGCTGTTTAATTACACTCACCGCATTTCGAGATTCATTAAATGTCCTTTTGGTCAGCTGGAAACAATAATATCCCGTGGATAAACAAGTTTAAGCCGTTTAAAAACATCGGAGTCAAGTTCAATTAGTAGCCGGAAGTGACGCACTGCCTGCTTGTCTTGTTTGACACAGCAACAAAATAAAATGCAGGTAAGACATAAAAGCATCTCAAAATTAAACGTTATACTATCAGTTTAACTTATCTACATTAATTATATTACATCTCTTCACATTTAATACGATTTTAATAGTTTCACACAACAAACAAGAGATTCAAGTAAAGAAGAAAGTATTGTTTTAATGTGACGTCCCTGGTCAGGTGCCATTTCCGGGCGCCATCTTTGTTTACTCAAAACCCTTTTCAGAGTTCATGTAGCCTAGCTAGCTTTTATGAAATTAACATGTACCCTGTAGAAAGGCACAAACTGGTTAACGTTTGATAGAGAGTAAGATATAATGTACGATAGCATATATGCTGCTATTTGTCAATGCATAAATTATAATATCAATAATAGCATAAGTTGCTAATGCACAAACGAGCCATGAACGCCTTGTTTCAGTGGATTTTTGTTGTGCCAAACGAACAAAAAAAGACTAATAAGTTGATTGTGATGGCATTTACAACTTTCTAGAGTAATATTTTTGTCTTATTGGTTGTTTGCTTCTGTACTTTCATCTTCCAAAGCCTATGTTGCCATTTTTACCCAGACTGATTGCCCTTCTCTCTGTCTCCCTCAGCCCCACTGGTTGGCCACTAGACCGTGGCTTGTTATACTCTATAGAAACTCTGATAGTTCAGTGGTCTGGACAGATATGGAATGTCCTGAAGAAAGACTCTGGTATGGTGCTGCTCCGGGGAGACCACCCAGGCCCCAACGTGGAGCTACAGTTTTGGACCACTCAGAGGGAAAACCTGCTGGGCATCCAATCACAAGTATGACATTTGCTCTGTGGAAGTTAGCAGGGGTGCAGTCAGTCAAAATGTAACTTAAACTGCAGTTCACAAAGTACCAACGAAAGTTTGTTTGTTTTTTTTAATTCATAGACCATTCATAGAGGGTATTCCCAAATACCAGATTTTAGCCCACATCTGGAAAGGGCAGATGAATTAAATGTTAACAGAGCCTACGTGCGTTACATAGCAGAGTTTCTATCAATCTTTCCTCATCAGCCCAGGTGATATACACTCATCCACTTTATTAGGTATACAAGCAATCCAAAACAACCATCCTCTCACCATGTATGTATGTAAACAGGGAGGACTAAAGTTAGAAACATCTCTCAGTATAATGTGATCCAATACAGCACTACTTTTAACTATGACCTATAACTTATAATTTGAATTATATATTTCCTACAATGTCAACAAAAGTCAACGTTATACACTTTGTAAAGCTAGAATATAAGGCAGAAGTGTTGTATTGAATTGTAATAGATTGTACAGGTGTACCTAATAATGTGGCCACTAAATGTACATCCTACTATGATGACCTTTTCAGATCCAGAGCCCCAAAGTGGACCGCATCATGGAGATCCTGAGACGCGTCAAGAGCAGTTATTACTCCTCCTTCAAGGAGGTCTGCCTCAAAGTCAATGAGGGTAGATCTGCATCACTCCTCATTTATCAGTGCTACGTAATTAGTTTCCTCATTCTATCATCGAGTCTCTCACTGCCCGACTTCTCATTTAGTTTTACCGAAAATATACTAGTCTTACACTCAGAGTTTATAGCTGTTATTACAATAATGTCTCCTGGATCCAGGAGGAATTTTCAGGCTGAATAAAAATAATTGATTCATTACCACTTATGGTTTAAATTGTCAATCTACAGTAAGAACACAACTTTTGTTTTTACCACTGTACCATTTAGATACTGTTAAGTTAGCTATTAGGATCATCTCATCCATCAGTTCTTCTGTATGTGATCATGATAGCGGTGCTGGAAGCAGAGGACATAGATCTGTATCTACGCCCTCTGAGGAGAATGATCAGCAGCCTAGAAGAGAGAAGTTTTCCAACAGTAGACGCCCTTCTGCCTCCTCTTTTCCACACTCTCTGTCTCATCTGGAGTCGTTCCCAGTACTACTGCACCCCCAAACGCATGGTGGTCCTCCTGCAAGAGTTCTGCAACCTGATTATTGAAAAGGTAGATGATGTATCTTTGTGTATGTGTGTAAGAGAGGGGGACAGAATAAGATGAATTAAGTAACTTAAACAACTGATCTTCTTAATGGTTGTGTGTCTGTGTCCAGGCCTTTGCCTACCTTATCCCTGAAGAACTGTTTAAGATGGAGCTTGAGGAGGGGGTGGAGAGAGTTCAGATAACCATTTCAGTTCTGCGCACCTTCAAGCAGTTGTTTCATACTTACCGCCAGCGGATCCCAAAGTACTACAGACACACCGAGACCATCAAGCTGTGGGATTTTCCGGCAACGCTTGTGTTCCAGCGTTCAGACAGCATCATGGACAGGCTGCTTATGATTGAGGTGCTCGGGTTGACAAGCACATCTCTGTGTGTGTTAAAAATGTGCACATCTGTTACTCCTAAAAAAGATGCCAGAACAGAAGACATTATCTTCAACATATTTATATCAAGCTTATATCAAACTGCTGTGTATTCATTTTTTTATGTATATTTGCTTCATTATCCAATGATTTCTTGTCATTGTTTGACAAAATTACCACAGAAAGTATTTATTATCTCCCTGACCCCTCAGTGGTTTTTCTCCTCTCATCTAGGAACTTTTTGCAACAGCACTGGACTTTCTGAAACTGGAGAAGGTTGAACTGGGTGGATCCAGAGGGAAAATCCTCAGTGAGATGGTCTTCAGCATGAGTGAGGAGTTCCATGACCGCTGGCGGGCCCTCAGAGAGACCAAATATGACCCCCTGGACTATACTAACGATGTGAGGCCCGGTGAGATTGTTGCAGATCTTTTTGATATCACACTGCTGTGTAATTAATAAGCCCCAAAGGGCTGCGATTCACAGCATTTTTTAAGTGGCATTGACAGGCACAGCCGAATAATAAAAAATAACAATTACATTTTATTTTTCTGCTCAGCAGTGCAATAATTGAAAAGTAGCAAAGCAAAGTAGTTGCTAAGCGACACGCAAGAATCAGTGACAGCAGGCATTATTAGTCAGTGCATCAATATTTAATTTACTAGATATTTTACAGCTATTTCACCACAGCTTCCAGTGTGACTTAGCCAATCAAAACTGGAACTCAATCAGAAATGAATCTGTGTTATAATATATTTTTCACAAATTTGTTTTTTACTAACCAATACTGATCCATTCAGCTAAGAGAGGTACTGCAATGAAAATGTAATGCAATGAAAATAGCCTAATAAAATAAGTAGACACAAAGCTTTTTAATCAGGGAAGGGGCTGAAAATGTCCATAATTTCCTGTCTAATGCCATCTTGTGTCCAGGATTTTGTGCGTCACTACAGGCGTTTCATGGAGCAGAACAAAGATTTTGACCAGAGGCTGGGAACCGTCCTCAATCTGGCCTTCCAGCACTCTAAAAACCTAAAGTCAACCTTTAAGGTATGTCTGTTACACCCTGACCCCGTAACCAATCCCATTACAGTATTTATTTAAATAACTCCAGATAATTCAGGGACAAGGTGATGATCAGTTGCAGTAAACCAGAACTGGAACTTGGATTTTAGACTTTCGTAATGTCTCAAATGTACACTTTTCTAAAATTGTGTTGTTGTTGTCTAGTTGTTGAAGATTTTCAGCACCCTGCTTGAGAGGCCCAGGATCCACCAGCTGTTCTCTCCGAACTACAACGTGTTGTTGGCCATGTTCAACCAGGAAATAGACTACTGTCAGTTTATACTTGATCAACACAGAGATGGGGTAAGAGGGGTTGAGCAGAAAATAAATATTCTCAATGAATGTGATTGTTGACACAGTAACTTCAGAATGTACAAAAATACAGTCATGTAATCAGCCAGTTCAAAGAACAACTACTGTGACTCATATTGCATTTTAATTCATGCACTTAGCTAAGCATTTCCTACACATTAGTGTAAGTATAAATCCATCTCATCAGCCAAATTAATTCAGCCTGTGTGTCTTAGCTGCGGTCGGGCTGTGCTGTCCTGGGGAAGAACATGCCATCAGTGGCCGGCAACCTCAAATGGTCACAGGAGCTTCGGACTCGCATCCTCACCAACAGGAGCAACCTCTGCCAGCTGGCCTATATGTACGGACCAACTGTATTCACCACATGAAGTCAGAATTATGTCATGTAACTGTAACTGTCTTCTCTGATTCGTGATGGACAGTTTAAAAAAATAATTTGAAGTAACCAGAGATGTATCTGTTTTATTCCAAACACTCTTCTTCCTTGTCAAAACCTCACACCCTATATTGCAAACAATGCAAGTCAGTCATCATCAGTTCAAAACACTAGCATACACACTGCAAGTGAACAGTTCACTTGTCAACATGTAGAAAAGACAGATATCTCACTCCCTCTCACCCTTCCAGGCCTCTAGGGTGTGCTGAAGCAGACGATGTCCTCCGAAAGTGCGAGCATGTTCTGGAGGTTCTTCACCAGCATGATGAGGAGCTGTTCTCAGAGTGGACTGAGGGCCTGGAGCAAATCTGTCAAACCCACCTGAACGAACCACTGCTCACGCTGGATACTGACACGGGCCTGTTCCAGGTCAACTTCAGTCCTGCGGTAAGTAAAATGTATTAGTCAGAGCTCAAATATTTGTATCTAATTGTTTTTCGTGTACAGGGTTTTGTCTGGTGTGGAACTGGTGCAGAAAACTACAATACAATATTGATGTATCTTGTACTAAATTCATGAAAGATTTTACATTTCTTTCTCTGTAACCAGAAAGTGGTATGCTGGTATGTGAGGAACTATTTTTTATCAGCAGCAAACAGACAGACAAAATCACAAAATACAATAATTTACATATAATTGAAGAAACAAGAGAAAGTACAGCAGTGAATGAATATGTATAGCCTGCAGTGTAGAAATCAGACACAATAATCCAAGGATAAACAACTTATCTGATGTACTGTGTATGTGCATGTGCACTTTCTTTCAAGGTACTTGAATAACTTGGCAAGGTTGGCCTTCTTATATCAACCCCTCAATTATTCATAAATCTTAATAACGTCTGCACTTTAATCTGCAGCTCCTGTCTATTCACGTTTTACCGTCAAGGTAAAAGGAAACAAAACAATGAACTTCGACTTTGGATCACGTTGTTTTTCTCTTCTCTCTCTCCTCAGCTGACATCAGTGCTAAGGGAGGTTAAGTATCTGGGCATGTTGAAGAATGAAAACATCCCTAAAGCAGCTCTCCATCTCTACTCCAAACGGGACAGACTCTACATGGTGGGTAACTAAGCTCCTAAGTGCTGCACTGGCTATAGTGTCAGACAGCTGTACTTGTGAGTAATGTGGCGATAAATGTTTGTTTTTACCTGTGAAATATGTACAAAAAAACAACAACCAGTCAGTGCTGCATTGTATCCTGTAGTACACACAGACGCTGGCCTTGGTGACCCAATGGTACAATCAGCTCCACAGCACCATCCTGGCTGTAGAGCTGGGGTTGGTGAAAGATGAGATGGATGGGACAAGACGACAGCTGGATCCGGCTCTCCATGAGCTTACCTGGGTTCAGGACGAGCTGTGGGACTACATTCAGAGCACAAGAGACCTGGTCAAGGTACTGAAGCTTATTTTTAAGGAAATCTTTTGACAAACAAAAGGTCTAAGGTAAAGCTTGTGAGTGAGTTTTTTTAGTCTTCGTGTTGACATTTATTCATATTCTGCTATATTTAAAGAGAACCTGCGGTCTCAACTGCCTTATGTGCTGAAACATGAATAAAAGTTAATTGCAGTTATGGTTTATTTTAGAGTTTGCTCAAAAGCACTTTCAAATCTGCTGTGAAACTGTTGCCTGCCAATGTAGCATGAAACCTGGCGTTCTCCTCATGTTTTCAAAGCCAGCTTCCCTCAATTATTGCAAACACTTCTGAAACAAAATGCGACATGCAGCTGTCAGCCAAAGGGGATGTAATTACTGGATGTAATAGTTTCTCTCTTTTGCTCCCGCCAGAGCATTTCCAGTCGTGTCCAGAAGAGTAAAGCTAATGTGGAGGCTATTCAGGCCCTTATGGGCAAATTCAGCCACCGTGCCTTCATTACCAGAAAGAGCTGTGTTTCGACTCTCCTCATCTTCTCAGACATTGAGGAGAGTGTATCCAAACAGCACACTCTCATCAGCAGTACAGGAGAGCAAATACACAAACTGCTGCAGGTACATTCACTCACCTTACTCTTGAAGCTGCATTCTCAAATCTATGAATATATAATATGATAATTTGGTGTTTCTTTCCCTTCTTAACCGCCTCTAATTCATCACTTTTCCACTTTACTACAGGAGAACCAGTCTCTGCTCGGTCTTACAGACCTGGACAGCAGCGAGTGGAGGGCCTACACAGACTATGTGGACCGCATGATCCTGACAGGCTTCTCCAGTGCGGTCCGC
Source organism: Pagrus major (assembly GCF_040436345.1). Taxonomy (NCBI): domain Eukaryota; kingdom Metazoa; phylum Chordata; class Actinopteri; order Spariformes; family Sparidae; genus Pagrus; species Pagrus major. The sequence goes on from NC_133235.1 coordinate 26,729,456, forward strand.
TGCTCCCTGCAGTACCTCATGGACAACACAGACGCTGCCCAGCGTATTACGCCACTGTTTGAGGTTCAGCTGGTACTCAACGGCAATGAGATGACATTCGATCCCCCGCTGGACTTTAGCCACAGCGGTAACTTTAATGATATCGTCGATAAGATGGTGGCCAACATCACCAACATGGCGTCCTTCATTCCCAGAGTGGCAGAGCATAAACAGCTGGATAACTATCAGGTGCTGTACAGATTAGAGTCCAGGTTTATACAGGGTTAACGTACAAACTCACAGCCTTGTCCTATGCTATGTTGTTTCTTCATTCTGTAGTGTGACATAAATGAAATGGAGGATTTGTCAGAGATGTGCCATGTAATACGCTCACGGGCAAGAGCAGCTATTGCTAAGGTATGTGATTGTTTCCTGTCCACAAATGGAGGCTCATTTATGATGTGCACAGTTGTGTAAGCACTTGCAGTTGTGTTGAAATAAATTGTGTTGATTTACAGGTTAGAGAATATCAGGGATCATTTGCCAGCTACCGCTATCTCTGGACTGATGACAGGTTCGATCAAATTGCTTTTTTACTGAAAAACACTGATGGAGGTCCTTGTACATAATTTTGTTCTAATCACCTGAAAAATTATAATGATCTGAGGGAAATTGTTATTATTAAGGAAGAAATAGTTAAAAAACAAAAAAACATTTTAAGAAAATAGCTTCTTTTCTCATCTTTCACAGGTCTGAATTCATGAGGCAGTTCCTGCTTTACGGTCATGTCCTAAGTACAGAGGAAGCCGAGCTGTATGCTGACTATGAGCTGAAAAAGAACCCGCCCACTTTAGATAACTTCAAAGAACAGGTGTGTTTTACAACTGACTTGAACATAATTTAGTGTATTTGTGGAGCTGGTCAGTGCAACCATATTCTCTGGTCTTATTCACTGTGGCTCATATATCTGAGTCACTGTATGATCCTTCATTCCAGATCAACCTGTTCGAGTCTCTATATGTGCGAGTGAGCAAGATGGAGGACCGGCGGGTGTTTTGTGGCTGGCTACAGCTGGATATCAGACCCTTCAAACACACGCTGATGAATGTCATCAAGAGATGGAGCTGGATGTTCAAGGAGCACCTTCTGAACCACGTGAACCAAAGGTTAGACACACACATGCACCAGCACAGACACAGATATACTCTATGATTATCACTAAATATAAATTAACTACAAAAACAGATAAGAATTAACTAAAGATTGGAACAATTTAAGAAGTGATTATAAAATACAGAGCAGCAAAAACTGTTTCCTGTGTCACTCCTCTTCACACTGAAACTGAACATCACTCTCCTTCCTCTCTGTCCCACAGCGTGAGAGGATTATCCTCCTTTGTCCAGGACACAGCCCACGGCCTTTCTAAAAAGGTGTCAGATGGCGACTACGCGGGCCTGGTGGACATCATGGGGCACCTCATGGCCATTCGAGACAGACAGATCAGCACTGACCAGCACTTCAAACCTCTCATGTCAACTGCTGAACTCCTCAAGACCTACGGACAACAGCTGCCTGAGAGCGTCTACACACAGCTAGAAGTGTGTACTAATGCACAGATAAACACATTTCATGATATGTACATTTATGATTGCGTTACATTGTTCACTTTCCCACGTTACACAGGAGCTGCCAGAGAAGTGGAAGAGTCTGAGGAAAATTGCATTCACAGTTAAACATGAAGTGGCGCCACTACAATCAAATGAAGTTTCAGTTATACGCAGAAAATGTGTCCGGTTTGAGGTGAGGCCGTGTGTGAGTTGGGTAGGATGTCAGTGTCGCAACCCCTTACAAAGAGCTCAATATCTGACATATAAACCTTCTCACTTTCTGTCCTGCATTATATATGACTAACACCACACCGCCGTCAGTGTCTGCAGTTATAGATTGAGAGATGGAGGCAGATATGCATGGGCCTCAAATAATCCTGAATGTGCAGGTTTTTTTCACATAGCGGGTCAGTAGTGGTTGATGCAACTAAATACATCCACTCAAGTACTGTACTTAAGTTCATTTATGAGGTACTTGTACTTTACTTGGGTATTTACATTTTCTGCCATATATTCTACTTTTCACTCCACTATATTTGTTTGACAGCTTTAGTTACTATTTAACTGGCAGATTTAGATCAATAATGCAAATATAAAGAAAGAAATGTTTATCATTTAATATAATCAGTTAAGATCAAACTTATATTGATTTATATAATATTGATTACTGAGGGGAAACAGACAAGCTGCCTAGCATATAAACTATTTATAGTAGTTGAAAAGTGATGAATCCATAAATGCATCAATAACCCTCACCCTTTTATATGTTTTTTTTAAATACTGTATGTCATTCTGCATAATGAGTTCTTCCAGTTTTGTTACCTAAAGTACATTTTGATGCACTTTTGTACCTTTAAAGTAAAAATGTAAATGCATGAATTTTACTTTGAACAGAGTATTTCAACACAATGGTATTGCTACTTTAACTTAAGCACAAGACCTGAGTACTTCTTTCATCTCTGTAGGTCAAGCAGCACGAGTTCAGAGAGCAGTTTCGTACTGAACAGATCTTTAAGATCAATGTGGGGGAACCATATAAACTAATTGATAAGGTGAGAGATATGCTTCACATAGAAGCACCTCACAGTTTATGATTAAATAGAATCTAACAAACAATACAATTCCCTTGGCGTAACATTTCAAAATGTCTCTGTCCACAGTCTAATAGAACAGTCGCAGTGATGGAGGCCGAAATGAAGAAGCTACAGGACACAGCTGTCCTGTTTGAGGTCAGTTTCCCAGACTACAAGCAGCTCCGCCAGTGTCGCTCTGATATCATACTGGTCAAGGCAGTCTGGGACATGGTCATCTTTGTGAAGGTAAATATTAATAAGCACAAAACTAATGTATTTTTCAGTTATGTTCCAGCTACATAGACAAACTCCTAACGTTAGGCAGATGGTTTCCACACCGCAGGTAGCTGTGAATTCCATACCACGCAGATAGATGAGCTTTCTGGCTGCAGGGGGAAATAGTTCATTAGAGAATCACAGATTAAATGCTTCCATTTTCCATGTTCTCCGTGTCAGACCAGTATAGAGGATTGGACCAAGACTCCATGGAAAGAGATCAATGTTGAGCAGATGGACATGGAGCTCAGACGCTTCGCCAAAGTATGTAGCTTTCAATGGTCAAACATTGTAATCTTTCATTTTTGCTGGTATTGAGAGAAAAAAGTACATTTTGCTCATATTTTTGCTTATCCTTATTGCACATTGAAGGAGATGAAGATGCTGGATAAGGAGGTGCGGGTGTGGGACGTCTACGTGGGTCTGGAGTCGACTGTGAAGAACCTGCTGACCTCTCTGAGAGCGGTCAACGAGCTGCAGAACTCTGCTGTCAGAGAGCGACACTGGCAACAGCTTATGAACACCACCAGGGTACAGGACTGTCTCTGCTGCTTCTTCACATTGTCTCATACCATCTGATTCAATAATGTTTCATCAATGATCACAGTCTGCATTATATACTCGCCACTCTATTGAGTTTAGTCCTGCTCTTCTTTAATCTAATCTTCATGTGCTCTACCTTCATCCAGCTATCCAGCCAACTCATGTCCAGGCCTGTAATGAGCAGCACAGTTCAGTGAACCCAATTATCCTGATCTGAAATCTGATCACACTCCTGGTTGCTTTTGGTCCTCAGGTTAGGTTTGTGATGGGAGAAGGCACCACCCTGGGGGACCTTTTGGAATTGCAGCTTCACCGTGTGGAGGATGAGGTCAAAAACATTGTGGACAAGGCTGTGAAAGAAATGGCCATAGAGAAAGTAAGAAGCATAGAGACCAACCAGTGATAGCATTTTGTTTTATATATCATGCAGTAAATGAAACAGAGATGATTCCTTTTTCTTCTTCTTTTTTTGTCTTTCACAATACCTGAACTTAGACACAAATACTGTCCCAAATCCTTTAATTATAAAAGTTAATTTCCATATTCTTAAAAAGAAGACCTCAAATAAATCATGAAGAAGACTCACAATGGACAAGAAAGATGAAATTACAAATAATCATAGAGAAATAAGATGTATAACATACCTGGTAACTACAAATACTGCACATGTTTTTGTTTTTCCTCAACATTTCCTACATTCAGGTTTTGGCCGAGATAACCCAGACATGGAGTGTTATGTCATTGTCATATGAGACTCATACCAGCACAGGAACCCCTCTGCTCAAAGCAGATGAGAATCTGATCGAAACACTGGAAGACAACCAGGTAACATGGAAACAGTGCTGATTCTCCAGGTTGTGATATCGAGTGTATTACAATAGTTTAATGCGGTGTCAGTGTAAAACAGGTTGCAGTGTTGGGTTTAATATTTTGCTGCCAGTGTTGCTTTATGCCTCTGAGTAGTGCAGTCTGACACCCTGACGTTAAGAAAGTAACTTAGCAGATAGAAATGCATAGCAAGATGTCCAGATATTAATAATTGTATTTATTTATCCTCCTTTTATCCTGTTTCAGGTGCAGCTGCAGAACATCTTGATGAGCAAGTACGTGGAGTATTTCCAGGCAGAGGTGAGCGGATGGCAGAGGAAGCTGATGGTGGCTGACCTTGTCATCTCCTCCTGGATGTCTGTCCAGAGGACGTGGGCCCACCTCAACAGCATCTTCACCAACAGCCACGACATACGCTGCCAGCTGGCCAATGATGCAGAGCGCTTCCAGGGAATTCACACTGACTTCCAGGTGACACATAAGAGCACTCGCCTACGTGAGGCCATCTCAATATTTTCCTTTCCTTTTTTTAACTCCTCCTTCTCTCACCCAGAGCTTGATGACTGAGGTGGTGCAGAACAGTAATGTGGTGGAGGTGACCAACCAGCCCGGCTTCCTGGAGAACCTGGAGACCTTGCAGCAGAGGCTGTCGGTGTGCGAGAAGGCCCTAGCTGAGTACTTAGAGACCAAGAGACTCACATTCCCCAGGTTTTATTTTGTCTCTGCCTCAGACCTGCTGGAGATTGTCTCCAAGGGAACACAGCCCAAAGAGGTGATATATGTTGTTTTCCAGGAGAGTACGTATGAACAGATAGTCGTCACATAATAGTTATCAGTTCAATATATTCTTCAAAGTGGATCTTAGCTTTATGGAGCGGAGAATGTTCATATTAAAGATAAGAATGAAAGACAAAGTGGAAATTTGATATTGATTCATCTTTTTTTATTTTTAATCCCTGTAAACAACATAACCTTTAAAATAGGAATGAAACTATAATCCGTGTGTGTGTTTGTGCATTTTCTAGGTAACCAGACACCTGCTTAAGCTGTTTGACAACATAGCAGATCTTCGCTTCAAGGACCCAGACAGAGGTGGAAGAGGGGAGGAGGACGGGGAGGCAGTTGCTATAGGGATGTACAGCCGAGAGAGAGAATATGTTCCATTCTCTGAGCCGTGTGTCTGTGAAGGACAGGTATCAAAAAACTCAATTTGATTTCTGTGCGTGCAAATACTAGTAGCGTTATTTCTGTATTCATTTGTCTCATTACTATGGCACAGCTCTAATGAATAACCTGTTTATTATATGTACAGTATTCATTTACCATGTGTGATAATTTGCATGCCTTTCCCAAATATTATGTAATATGGAATTCTATATTTTCATGTATTTTTAATATTTTGTGTCCGTCTTCAGGCAGAGTGTTGGTTGAGTGCCTTAGAGAGCACGATGCGCTGTACGGTCCGAAAAGAGATCCAGGAGGCCGTAGCTGCCTATGAGGACAAACCACGAGACCAGTGGATGTTTGACTACCCTGCACAGGTCTGATAATATAATGTACAGAGTGTAAAATTACATTAACTTCATATAACACACAAATTATCTTTTGTTGGCCTCTGTTTTCCCTCTATTCACAGGTGGGGTTGACTGGTAGTCAGGTGTGGTGGGCCACAGATGTGGGCATAGCCTTTGAGAGGGTGGAGGAGGGATTTGAGACAGCTCTCAAAGACTACAACAGAAAACAGGTAGTTCTATAAATCCAGATGTTGTTGAGGGGTACGTGATCACATTGGATTTTTTTTTAGTTCAGCTGATTTCTGGTTTTCTAGATCACACAGCTAAACTCACTGATCCACATGCTGCTCGGAGATTTAACCCCTGGAGACAGACAGAAGATCATGACTGTCTGCACTATTGATGTCCACGCTCGCGACGTGGTCGCCAGTCTCATAAGTCAGAAGGTAAGTAAGACACTAATATTTGGCATGAGGCTTTATAAAAGCAATTGGACCCTCCTGTTGGTGTAACGCTATGTGTCTCGTAGGTGACAACAGGTCAGGCCTTTGCATGGCTGTCCCAGTTACGCCATCGCTGGGATGATGAAACCAGACACTGTTATGTTAACATCTGTGACGCCCAGTTCCAGTTCAGCTATGAATACCTGGGGAACACCAACAGACTGGTCATCACTCCACTCACTGACAGGTACACAGACATGTATGCCACACCCCTGGTTCCAAATGATTATATTACACATCAATAAAGATGTCTACTTTAAAAGGAGAGGTGGTATGTCATCCCTGTTTGGACAGGGTGAAGACATACATTAGTAATGGACTCAGCAGCTACACTCAAGATGCTCATAAAGCCTTAACACTTCAGTGTGCAGGGTTTGAAAGTAGATAGCTCTCTGTGAGTTTAAGGATGAAAACAAGTGTGTTTGGTCCATCCCTTGTGATCAAATAAGGGCAAAAAACATACACAGTAAAGTCTCATATCTGACCACAATGTATATTATGCACCAATACATGCATACTTGTATTATATACCACATTTTTTAGCAAATACATCCAAAATGTTACTATTACTATTACCCTACATCTGTTAGGTGTTACATCACCCTGACCCAGTCCCTCCATCTGACTATGAGTGGTGCCCCCTCCGGCCCTGCTGGCACCGGTAAGACAGAGACTACCAAAGACCTTGGACGCTCCCTGGGCATCATGGTTTATGTGTTCAACTGCTCAGAACAGATGGACTACAAGGTAGCACAGACTGCACAGATAGACTTGATTCATTTATGTCATATTTGCTTCATTCAAATTGCAATTTATAGTCATTTCACTCTTCAACTTACTCTCTGTCTCACATCACTTCAGTCCATAGGTAACATTTATAAGGGTCTGGCTCAGACAGGGGTGTGGGGATGCTTTGATGAGTTCAACAGGATCTTAGTGGAAGTGCTGTCTGTGGTAGCTGTACAAGTCAAGACTATACAGGATGCTGTACGCAACAAGAAACAGAGGTAGATGTGGAAGTAATGACATGCATTACAAGCTATTCAAATATTTATTCATTAATTTGTCTGCCAATCCAGTCTGGTATTTCTCTACGGACCTAATTAGTATCTGTGATTGGTACTGTGTGTATGTAGGTTCCATTTCCTTGGAGAAGAGATTGAGCTGAAGCCAACTGTGGGGATATTCATCACTCTGAATCCAGGTTATGCTGGCAGAGCCGAGCTCCCTGAGAACCTAAAGGCTCTGTTCAGGTCTGGTTTAAACATGGAGAAACAAGAGATTTCAAGTGCAAGAGTTAACACATGTCAATGAAAACTGATGAATAACTGGTTTATGAATTGTTCAGGCCCTGTGCCATGGTGATCCCAGACTTTGAGCTCATCTGTGAGATCATGTTGGTGGCAGAAGGCTTCATAGATGCTCGTCTGCTGGCACGCAAGTTCATCAGCCTCTACACTCTTTGTAAGGAGCTGCTGTCCAAACAGGTACATAAAACCACCTTCTACCTAACATACAGAACACTGAATATACTGTAAAAATTCCTTCTGCTGTTTCAGGATGAACATGTACTATTTAGAAAGTTATTTTGAAAGTTAAAGGAATGAAAAGCAAATTTTATGATGGCAGAACAACCACTCTTGGCAACATTTGTGGAAATAACTGTACAAATTTAGGACTGCAACTCCTACAGTTGGAAAGACTGGACTGACTTTTGGGGTCTCTGTTTTAATGAAATTGTAAGAAATGCTGCCAGTTGGGCTACTACATTGAAATGAGGTTCGCTCACTCATTAGATGCCAGCCTTGTTATTAGCTTATACAACTCACATGATGAACATACATGAACATAAATAACAGGGGCTCCTAAACACTCATCTTTCTTGCAAGATATATGTTTCGCTTTGCACTGATCATCATGCTTACACTATTAAAATGCAGTTGGGCTGCTTTGAATATCCTCTACTGTATTGAAAGACAAAATCAAATGTAATGAGAAATGCGATACATTATAGTTTATTCCCTTTATCTGATAGGATCATTACGATTGGGGGTTAAGGGCTATCAAATCAGTCCTGGTTGTGGCTGGATCTCTGAAGAGAGAGGACCGGAGCAGACCTGAAGAACAGGTATCTGTTCCATGAAATTATATATTGGTTGTAGTTTCCACAAATCTGTGTTTTTATTTGCATTACAACATCCAAACTGTCACTTCCTGCCTAGGTGCTGATGCGGGCACTACGGGACTTCAACCTGCCGAAGATAGTGACCAGTGACGTGCCGATTTTCCTCGGGCTGATCAGTGACCTGTTTCCTCAGCTAGACGTGCCCAGGAAGAGAGACCCTGAGCTGGAGAACGCTGTTCGCCAGTCAGTCAGTGAACTGCGCCTGCAGCCTGAGGAGAACTTCATACTTAAGGTGTCTAATGTTAACATTGTGTCAAAAAGGAAGTGCTCTTGAATGAATAAGTTTCTGTTCTGTTGCGGTACAATTCTTGACCAATGTAGATTTATAAATATAGAACTTTGGTAAATAAAAAACAGTTCATCACTGTGTTTACAGATACTGTATTTATACTCAATACTTATAAATAAGTATCAATAATTATTAATGTTGTAGTACTCAAGACCAGTCACAAGACCATTTTTCAAAGGTCTCAGTCTCATCTCATATTCGACCGCAAAGAAATTTAATAATTTATAGTATTTAAATGATCAGGAATCCAGTAAGATGCAATGTGTGTGTGTGTACAGGTCACTCAGCTGGAGGAGCTGCTGGCTGTAAGACACTCTGTGTTTGTAGTCGGCGGACCGGGAACTGGAAAGAGCCAGGTTAACTTATGTATAACTACTGTATCCATTAAACATCATATACAATAGAATTTGCACATTTATTATCAATCTGGCCTGATTTGCCTTTGTGAGAGTATATTTATACTGTTTATCCACCAGATCTTGAAGACCCTCCACAGAACTTACGCAAACATGAAGATGAAGCCCGTGTGGAGCGATATCAACCCTAAAGCTGTGACTACAGACGAGTTGTTTGGATACCTGCACCCTGCTACCAGAGAGTGGAAAGATGGTGAGGGGCTTCAGGAATATACAAGGAATTTAATAAGCTGTAAATGGTGATCAAGGGACCTGTTTTCTCCAGATTTTGGGTTGCCGTCAAGCAGGAGTAATTTTGATGCCAGGCCCCTGATTTATCCCCAAGCCTCTTCTCAGAATTAATTTGAATCTTTTAAAGTTGTTTTTCTGGTTCAGTGTTAACTCTTGCTAGTAAAACATAACATAATAGTACCACTGCATGTTTTACTCTTTAGGTCTGTTCTCCTCTACCATGAGAGAGCTGACCTCAGTGGGACATGATGGGCCCAAATGGATTGTTCTGGACGGGGATATTGACCCCATGTGGATTGAGTCGCTCAACACAGTTATGGATGACAACAAGGTCAGTTTGTTCTCTGATATCATCCTGTGTTGTCATTATTCTAATGCAGAATTTTGTCCTTTATCTGAAGGTTTGAACATACCTTCATCTTTACATAAACCAACCCAAAGTACACACAAAATACATGAACATGTTGCTGCTGCTGTGTAAATTAGAAAAAATACTTAAGCTCCACAAAATCTATTTTTTTCCTTTTCTCCCTCACCTCTGTGCAGGTTCTGACTCTTGCCAGTAACGAGAGGATCAGTTTGTCCTCCTCCATGCGTCTCCTCTTCGAGATCTCCCATCTGAGGGCTGCTACTCCAGCTACTGTGTCCAGGGCAGGGATACTCTACGTCAACCCACAGGATCTTGGCTGGAGCTCGTACGACACACACAAACACACAAAAATCACAGATTTCTATTTCTTCTGAAAATTTTTCTGAAATTGTGCTTTGATTAACAGTGCTGTCTTTACTGTATCTACAGATATGTGACAAGTTGGATAGACACCAGACAGGCCCAATCAGAGCGAGCCAACCTCACAATTCTGTTTGATAAGTACGTGCCGTACTGCCTGGAACAAGTCCGCTGCAACCTGAAAACCATCACTCCCATACCAGAAAACAGCATGGTGCAGGTAAGAAAACACACACTCGTGCTCATTATGTTTCTCACCTGCAGATCACAGAGTCTTACTGAATGTGTATACCTTTTAAATCCTGTCTTCTTGGTTTTATTCGACCAGATGTTGAATGTCTATGTGGTGTTCTTACATATTGTCAAAAGACAAATGTATTAGTGTTACATTTTATGCTTTGGCCAAGCAGACTCTGTGTTGCTTGCTGGACTGCCTGCTGACGGAGGAAAACACTCCTGCCGACTCCCCCCGAGAACTTTATGAGATCTACTTCGTCTTCGCCTGTGTCTGGGCCTTCGGAGGCGCCCTCTTCCAGGATCATGTGTGTGATTACTGAATGTTTGCTTGAAGATCTCACACCTTTTTACATAGCAGATAATCAGAAAACTCAAATTATTATATCACATTATGTGTTTTCCCAACATGCTCCAGTTGAATGACTATCGTGCTGAATTCAGCCGCTGGTGGTCCAAAGAGATGAGAGCGGTGAAGTTTCCTTCCCAGGGCACCGTCTTTGACTATTTCATAGACTCTGAGACTAAAAAGTTTAGTCCCTGGAGCGAGAAGATGCTGCCTTTTGAGCTGGAACCTGATGTACCATTACAGGTGTGTACGAACCTGAATTACTGCATAATATTGGCCTCATTTTGGACAAGCCCTTTCAGTCATATGATGCACTGTTCGTTTCAGACTGTGCTGGTCCACACCCCAGAAACCATCTGTCTGACCTACTTCATGGACCTGCTGCTCCAGAGGGGCAAACCTATCATGTTAGTGGGCAACGCCGGAGTGGGCAAGACCATCCTGGTGTCTGATAAAGTGGCAAAGCTGAAAGAGGACTACATGGTGGCTAAAGTCCCCTTCAACTACTACACCACATCAGCCATGCTGCAGCGTAAGAATCACAGGCATGAAAATGAATATTTTAGGATTGATGCTTCCTAAAAATAAATACAGATTCTACACACTGATGGCACAGTAGAGCTTTTGCAAGGTATAGCAGTGCTAGTTATTTCAGAATGTAATATAAAAGTGCAAATAGTATAATGATATATATAATAAATATATATATAATATATATATTAAGAATCTATGATTATTTAAAGCATTGACTAAGCAGCTAAAAACTCATGTCTGTTCATAAAAATTACGTACTTCAGCAGCTTAGCTATCTGACAATCTGTTTTGAGTGCCATTTGGCGTAACTTTCTTCGTCAACACCCTGAAGCCACATATATGATAATAATAATAAACTTTTTTTTTTTAGTGCCTTTCAAAACCAGAGTTACAAGGTCCTTCACAAACTACAATATCACTCACTGAGAGATAAAACAAAATATAAAAGACCAACATAAAATGTCCTGCATTTGACATGAGTGATCATGTAGCATGACAGGCTAACGTTAGTCAACAATATCTAACACACACTAGATTTGTTTGGACACAGTGAACAGATAAATCTACCTTTAAGAAACATAAACTAAGCACTGCATCCCCAAGATAAATGGATGGAACAGTGTCGGGCATCAGTTCTGTGGCAAAACAGTGCTCTGGAAAAGTCTCCGCCATCATTTTGCTTAGCCATTCCTTAGCTATGTCACGTATAAAACTCTGGCCGTCTGAATCTGTGTTCTTGAGATTGTCATTGGTACAATGCAGTTTCAAGGTTGCTCTGCGCACTGCCCTCGTCATTTTCATCAACTGTCTCATGGTTTATATGGACCTCAGGCGTCCTGGAGAAACCCCTGGAGAAGAAAGCTGGTCGTAAATTTGCTCCCCCCACGGCTAAGAGACTCATCTACTTCATAGACGACCTCAACATGCCCGAGGTGGACGTTTATGGGACCGTCCAGCCGCACACGCTGATACGCCAGCATCTTGACTACAACCACTGGTGAGATGGAGACACAATTTGTAAACACATGCTGTGCAGTGAATACAGGTTGTAATGAATTAAATGGTTATATTAAATCTAATTAAAGCAAATAAAACATCTGTAGGTATGACAGACAACGACTGGTGCTGAAGGAAATTCACAACTGCCAGTATATCACCTGTATGAACCCCACGGCTGGAAGCTTCTCTATCAACCCCAGACTACAGGTAAACACATTCATGCATACAGGCACGTAGCTCATACACATTGCCATTGCCTCTTTGTACTACAATTACTTTACTTAATTAGCTCATTAAACATTTTCACAAAGTAATTTATCAAGGTGCAAATTAAGACAGAATGGATTTAATCAGCAGTAAAAGCAAGAAGCAATTACTTGTCAAAGAAATGATAAACAAGCAAAAAAAAGTTTTAATGAAAAGTCTTTGTCACATCTCTCATTACTCCCCTCAGAGGCATTTCTCAGTGTTTGCGGTACATTTTCCCAGTACCGATGCATTAGCCACCATCTTCTCCAGCATCCTGTCAGCTCACTTCCTTCAGGGTGGATTCAGCTACGGGGTCTCCCGCTCAGTGGGAACTCTGATACAGGTAGACCCAGAGTATCAGTGCAGCATTTGTCTACATGATAACTTTTGTTTCAATCAGTGCAAATATACGTCTGTCAATTTAGAAGCCACTCTCTCCTTAATAATCCCCATCTGTTTTTCTGTTCCATTATCGCCACATCCATCCATCTTTTTGTTCTGCCGATCCAGGCGGCAATCTGTCTGCATCAAAAAATCAGTCAGAACTTCCTCCCCACAGCGATACGCTTCCATTACATCTTCAACCTGCGAGACCTCTCGAACATTTTCCAGGTAACACACGCAATCATTCAGATGAGAAAATATAAAACTATCTTATGTCAAATAATTGCTGTGTTCCTCTACAAGCTGGATGATGGATTTAATTCAATGAAAGAGATTTACTGTTAACAGCGGTATTGGTCCATTATCCATATTTTTAAGATAAGTGGGTGCTGAATTGCTAAATTACCATTTTAGCAGTCAAGCCACGTATATCTGACTTTTTTACCAGTCAGTGAGATACCTGTTCTGTGGGGACAGAGATGTTTGAAATGATTATTTATTCCATGCATCTTGGTGCGTAGGGTATCCTCTTTGCCCTGCCAGAGAGTATCCGTTACCCCATGGACCTGGTTCACCTGTGGCTGCATGAGAGCTCCAGGGTCTACTCCGACAAACTGATGGAAGAAAAGGATGTGGAGCTCTTCAACAAAATCCTGCTGGACACTGGCAAGAGGTATTTTGAGGTAAGACATGAGGAACGTACAACAAAATGTATTTTAGAAATGTTTTTATTCGACAAATTAACTTTTTGAATCAATGTGGCAGAAACCAAAATAACTGCTCCGTCTCTGGCTTCATTCGAGGGCTGTAACTGTGGTATGTTCGTCTTGCCTTTTTCATATTTCTGTGTCTGCCAATTTTCTCCAGGGAATAGATGAGTCCATCTTTATCCACCAGCCTCTGGTGTACTGTCACTTTGCCCAAGGAGTGGGAGAGCCTCGCTATCACCAGGTTCGACACATTCACACACACACACAAGTTCTTCAGAGCTATTCCGAGCTGCAGGCCATGTTGCTCCTTTCAAGCATCTATTTATTCTTTATTAGCTGTGGTAATAAAATGGGTGAGTTTAATTGTTTTTGACTTGAATCAATTTAGCCTGTGGATTTTCTGTAGCTCACATATTCAAAGACCTCATGGCATAAATTCCGCTGTCATGTCCCATCTGTCAGAATATAAATGAGGATGAATGCACTGTCATTAGCAAACTAATTACCTTTCTTTCCTGTATGAGGTTTAAATTGAAAGTTAATCAACTCCAGTCTTGATAAGAACGTAATTTCATTATGTATCTGGAAGTTACCACTGAGTTACTTGGACACTGCTGCTCTTACTCAAGAGAGCAAAGTTTGTTTATTTGCCTGTCTTGTCAGGCTTCAGACTGGGAGAAACTCCAGAAGACACTGGCTGATGCTCTGGAGCATTATAATGAGCTGCACGCTGTCATGGACCTGGTACTGTTTGAAGAAGCTATCCAGCATGTGTAAGACACACACGCAGACATGTTGCACGGAAACATATACCATCTGCTTTACCTGCAAGAGGGAAGATTTCCACAGATGAGCACATATGTTAATCAACAGTCCAGGCACACACTATTCATTCTGGTGTTTGTGTTCAGGTGTCGTATCAGTCGTATCCTGGAGGCCCCCTACGGTAATGCTCTGCTGGTGGGGGTTGGTGGCAGCGGGAAGCAAAGTCTGTGTCGGCTGGCTGCCTTCCTCAGCATGCTGGAAGTTTTCCAAATCACTCTGCGTAAAGGTTACGGCATCAATGACCTCAAGGTAAACATGCATACACACGCAAGCACAATTAGGCCTGTCACAATAATTACCTTTTTTGTCATAATTGTGATGATAATTGCTTCAGAAATAATTGTTTCAGAAATAATACTGTAATTTTAAGACTATTTTTTGCAACTGATATAATGATATGATAATGGCATAATAATGCACACAAAAACTTTTAAGCAGCAGTGAACTTTTAAAAGTAGGGAAGGCAATTCTGGAGGAAGGTAGTTGATTGTTGAGTCTCATTTCCAGGTTGTGAAATACCAACACTTTGGGTCGGTATTCGGCCTGAAATTCTAACCCAAAGCGTCTGTACTTAACAACAAAGATGGTCAAGGTCCGATACGATAAGTCGCTAACATAATTCTGGTGACAGGCCCTACCTCTATTTGATGTGATTTAATCCCAGATGAACCCGTTGTTTGTCATATTAATGTATTCTTTGCCCCTTTTCTGCAATCTCTGCTCCCCAGAGCGACATAGCAGCGTTGTACATAAAGGTGGGGGTGAAGAACATTGGGACGGTGTTCCTTCATACAGATGCTCAGATCCCTGATGAACGCTTCCTGGTGCTCATCAACGACATGCTGGCCTCAGGTTTGGATACACTGTTTAAAGACGAGAGCCTGTTCTTTTGTATCACCAGAGAATTCCTGTTTGTCTGAGCATCATTTGTGTTTTTTAGGGGATATTCCAGACCTCTTCAGTGATGAAGAGGTAGATATGATTGTGACGTCGATCCGGATGGAGCTGAGAGGATTAGGACTCATAGACACCAGAGACAACTGCTGGAGCTTCTTCATTGAGAGGATACGGAGACAGCTCAAGGTCTTAAAAAACATTTTAAATGTAATTTTAAGCTATGTATGACATCGTTGACATATATATATAAAATATATCCACCACCGCCCTTCTTGTCCTCCAGGTCGTCTTGTGTTTCTCCCCAGTCGGGTTCACGTTGCGGACACGTGCGCGGAAGTTTCCAGCTCTGGTGAATTGTACAGCCATAGACTGGTTCCACTCCTGGCCTCAGCTCGCCCTGCAGTCTGTCAGCTCCACTTTCATAGAAAAGATACCTGGACTGGAGGTGACAGCACAATCATCTCAGATTTATATTCAATTTATTTTACTTATTGACTACCTTCTCTGCTCTTTAGGGGGTTTAAGAATAGAAACTTGTACCTTAAATAGTGGAAAAGTGGGTGGTGTACCAGTCATGTTCATAAATATGATCAAAATAAACCATAATTGTATTTAGTTTATTAAGAAACATTTTGTTATTCTCATCACTAATATAATAATTAGCTAAATTTCTGTGCATCTTTTTCCTGTGCAGCCCAATGTGCGAGCATCTATCAGTGAATTCATCTCCTACGCCCACACCAGTGTTAATGAGGTGAGCTGTTGCAAAGCATCATGGGTGTTAACCATAGACTCTATGAAGTGAAGCCAATCCAGAGCGCCTTAATCCTGCATTCCTTCTAATGGCCAGCAGGAGGCAAATCAACTGGTTTCAAAAAGAAGTCCAATTTTATGTAAGGTTATAAGAAAATGACCCAATATGTTGTGGTGCGTATCTGCCTTGTGATTGACATGTCGCTCCCACGGCATGTCCTCAGGTTCTACCAGCTGTACCTGCAGGCAGTGAATCACATCAGCAGAGGGAGGAGGACTGATACTCACTCTTCATTCTTTACAGACTTAACTTAATATTTTAATATCAGAAATATTATTTGTTTTATTGACATTTGATTGGCGCTTGTTTCTAGCAAGATATTATCGAGTTTTTGCTGTTGTAAGCATTAATTTAGCTGCTCTAAAAACTCTATAAATGTAAAGTAATCACCAATAATATCACATCCTATCTTTGGACTCCATGCTTCAAAATAATAGTCGAGGTGGTGTGTCTGCACTTGGTGATATCCTCTCCTGACACCGTCTCTGACATCATCTCCCTGGTTTCTTATTTATCCACATGTAACAGGTGAGTGTTAAGTACCAACAGAATGAAAAACACTTCAACTACACCACCCCAAAGAGTTTCCTGGAGTTTATGAAACTGTACGGCAACCTGCTGGGGAAAAAACGCACAGAGCTGACCCAGAAGATGGAACGGTTAGAAAACGGCTTACAGAAGCTGCAGACAACTGCCTCACAGGTCAGACAAGCTACATGATACTGGACACATCTACTATGGCTGTTGACATGCTATATTCTCCTAATATGGCTTGCCATTTTCTGTGTATTTATGTCATGGCCTCTTCCTGTCTGTCTCACCCAGGTAGAAGATCTGAAAGCCAAGCTCGCAGTGCAGGAGGTGGAGCTGTGGCAGAGGAACACGGATATAGAGGCTCTCATAGCTAAAATAGGACAACAGACAGACAAGCTTAACCAAGAGAGAGCTGTGGCAGATGCAGAGGAGCAAAAGGTCCCAGATCATGGGGTTTCATTTCATACCACTTGTGTGTATACGGGATGAAGGAGAAACAGTCATTATGACACATTTTTCATCTTTTTGTTCCTTCAGGTTGCAGCGATCCAAGCCGAAGTGACTAAACAGCAGCAGGAGACTGAGGAGGACCTGGCCAAGGCTGAACCGGCCCTACAGGCAGCCAATGCAGCCCTCAATACTCTAAACAGGGTAAATCACCCGTGTGCACATAAATAGACCTGAATCCTCTCACCACACTTGATTTATTTGTTTTATTTATTTAATTCAGTTTGTTTTTATGTGACAAACTCTAGCGTTGCAAGGTTGGCTCCATCCCAGCCCTCCCAAATGAAATACTTATGTGTGTGTCTGTGTGTGTGTGTGTGTGCTCATCCAGCTGAACCTGACAGAGCTGAGGACGTTTCCCAACCCTCCAGCTATTGTCACCAACGTCTCAGCAGCTGTTCTGGTGCTACTGTCTCCCCAAGGCCGAATCCCCAAAGATCGCAGCTGGAAGGCTTCCAAGATGGTTATGAGCAAGGTGATATTTTACTGTGATGTCTTGTCGAGTGTTTCTCAGATTTATGTCTGGCTACCACAAAGCCAAAAAAAAAGTCCATCACCAATAAATTCCCAAAATAACATTGTGTCACATTTAAAATGACTTGTTGCTGTTTTATCCCTCGTCCCTCGTCTGAGTTGCCAACACGGCTGAGAATTGAATGTTTATATTTATCGGTTTTCATATTCTTTATACTGATCCACTGACTGCTGTTATTTTATCTATATTGAATCTGCTTTGTTGATCCTCGATTTCTCCTCTGCTATTTTATCTATCTTACTAAAAGTCTGTTTTATACTGAAATTTTTATATCCTCTATATTTTATGTTCTGTGCGCTGCTGCTATCTTTGCCTCCTGTAAAAGAGCGTTTTAATCTCAGCGAGGCCCTTTCCCAGTTAAACAAAGGTATAAATAAAACTATAAAAGGGATTTTAGCAAATACTGTGATACGTTCAACAGTTGCCAATATGATGTGTAGATAGTAGAAGTATTTTTATTTTACTTTACTTCTAAATTCCCCCTCGTGAGTTAAAATCCAAAAAGCCTGCAAAACTATTAAAAATGGAGATTGTGAGATGACACCATTTAATCTAATCCACACACACACACAATTGCACATCCAGGTGGATGACTTCCTGCAGGCTCTGGTGAACTTTGACAAAGAGCACATCCCCGAGGCGACGGTGAGGTGTGTGAGAGAGGACCACCTCAGCGACCCGGAGTTCAACCCCGAGTTCGTACGACAGAAATCCTCGGCTGCTGCGGGGCTCTGTGCCTGGGTGATCAACATCATACGCTTCCACGAGGTATATACATACCATACATAGTTAGTGTCATCCAAGCAAAGCCATTATTTTATGTTTTTCACTGAACAGCTACATGTTCTTGTTGTTTAAGCTGTTATTTTCTGTTTCACCAACTGTTGTGCTTCCCTGGATAGATTTTTGTAAGTATAACTGCTCTATTGTCGTTCGGATTTCAAATATACAGTGTGTGCATGATGATATTATTTCATACAGATAAAGTGTTTCTATTATCAGTTTACTTTGTCACTGATTACATGCACTTCTAAATGTTGCTGTTTTTGCAATAGACCCATCAAAACAATGGATATTTTTGAGTCAAACTGCTGTATGTGTGCGTTTGTTTTGTCTGCAGGTATTCTGTGAGGTAGAGATGAAGAGGATGTGTCTTTCTCAGGCCAATGCCGACCTGGCTGAGGCCGCTGAGAAACTAGAGGCCATCAGGAAGAAACTCGCTGTAAGTCTGCTGAGATCATCGTTCTTTTCTTTTACTTTATTTCTGTGTCTTGTCAATTTTAATTTGTAAATTATACAAAACAATAGCAAGCCCCAACATTTTGATAATATGACTGCTTTAGATTTTTCTTATAGATCATCAACCATCTGGTTATCCACTACTATGTCTTCTTCAGACCTCCCTAAATGCATTTTAGACACAGGACAATATGTCCATATGTACTAGTTTTGTTTTATGACATTAATTGTCAGGTTATATACAAACACGGG
Source organism: Pagrus major (assembly GCF_040436345.1). Taxonomy (NCBI): domain Eukaryota; kingdom Metazoa; phylum Chordata; class Actinopteri; order Spariformes; family Sparidae; genus Pagrus; species Pagrus major. The sequence continues at coordinate 26,748,692 of NC_133235.1, forward strand.
TTCCACATAGCGTTAAAATAATTTCAAACTTTTCTATGAGATGGAAAGCAGCTAACTCGTTTACTTCTGTTGTCATTTTCAGCCGTAACTGTCACGTTTGACGATATATAGTTAAACGCGATGGTCTGGTATCTAACGTTTCTGCTGTGCTTATTTTATGTCCTGTGCTGCTTTGCTAGTGTCTTTGATAAACTAAATCTACCCAACAGCAACATCTCAGACTAATTTCTAGCTTGGGGTAAACTCAGGATGTAATTTTCTCTTGTCTGTGGCCCAACAGAAAAATTCGATCTCCAACCTAATGTTAGTGAAAGTGTTGTTATTTCTGAGACATGAAAGCATCAAACATGCAATTTAGATGAATAAGATGCATACATGTTGAAATAACATTATGAAAAAGAAAAAAAAAAAACAAGGGTTTTCTACCCAGAAGTTATTGTAAACAAACAGTTTTATTGGTTTTAATAATTTTGGCTGTTCCTCCTCTCCTCCCTCTCAGGAGCTGGACAGCAACCTGGAAATTCTGAAAACAGCATTTGAGAAAGCCACATCAGAGAAACTACGCTTTCAGGAAGAGGTCAACCGCACCAACAAGACAATAGAACTGGCCAACCGGCTGGTCAAAGGACTGGAGGTGGGCACAGCAGCGACCAATGGGAGATCAGTTTAAATCATGTTTGTTTAAGTTGATTTCAGAGGTTTTGTCTACTTCTTAAACATTACCCACAGTACATTTGGAATAACACCAAACATAACATAAGTGTCCCACTGTGACTGTGCATGTTTCAGAGTGAGAACGTGCGCTGGGCTCACTCAGTGGCTCAGTACCATGAACAGGAGGAAACACTCAGCGGCGACGTCCTCCTGACCGCAGCCTTCATCTCCTACGCCGGCTCCTTCTCCAAGAAGTACAGGAGAGAGCTGCTGGACAACCTCTGGATGCCCTTCCTGCGCAGCCAGAAGGTCATAATCTTACACACAGTGTTGTTCCAGGATTATTCCAAAATGAAGTCATATTTTCCTCTGTCACTCTTTCCTCCTTTTCCTCCCCCTTTCAGTCCCACAGCTGCCTGTTCTCACAACACAAGATTTCTTTTTCCCATGTAAACATCTCTCTCTGGTTTGCTCATTTCTCTATATCGTCTCTACATCAGACGGCAATCACCATGACAGAGGGTTTAGATCCAGTGTCGATGCTGACTGACGATGCGATGGTGGCCCAGTGGAACAATGAAGGCTTACCAGGAGACAAAATGTCAACTCAGAACGCAACCATCCTCACTAACTGTGAGCTGTGGCATCAAATATCCCACTGAGCAAAACATATTCAAAAGACGTCCATTCAAAGTTTTTGTCGTACGTTCAAAAGACATCCACTGAGGAGTCAGAATGAAAGGTTTTGTGACGGCCCTTTTAGACGTCTTTATAACGTTCACTCTTGACATCCAAGTGACATCCTTGCTGAGTTCAAGATAAAGTTATTTCATTGTCATTTTTAGACTTGTTAGACCCTTTTCAACTCAGATTACAGACGTCCAAAGGACAGCTTCTTGGTGTTGAAGTTTTTGGGCTTCATTTAAGCTTTTAATGACAAGCAACTGTCTTTCCAAGGTCTGTAATTTAAGCTGAAAAGATGTCTAAAATGACAGCATGAAAAGACTTTCATTCTGAACCCTGTAGGGGTGTCACTTAGATGTCATGTTCAACGTTATAAAGACGTCCAAAAGAGAAAAAAAAATTTAATTCTGGCTCCACTTTTGAACGTTCTTGAAGACATTGAATTGATGTCTTTTGGATATGTTTGGACGTGTTTAAGATGAGTCATGTGTGCATTGCTTCAGGTGAACGCTGGCCTCTCCTCATTGACCCTCAGCTGCAAGGCATCAAGTGGATCAAGAGTCGCTATGGGAGCAGCCTCAAGGTTGTCAATCTAGGGCAGAGAGGGTGAGTGTTTTATATTATCAGGTAGCGATAACAAAGGCTTTCAACACGGACCTGCTACCACCAACTGTCTTCTACTCTTCAGCAGCACTTTTATTTTATTTTCTCTCTTATCTGTGAGAAAGAACATTATTTGTATAAATCTTTGTTATTAACGTTAAATGTTGTTGCAGCTATGTAGATGTGATCGAGCAGGCTGTAGTGGCAGGGGACACTGTCCTCATAGAGAACCTTGAGGAGACCATTGACCCTGTTATTGACCCTCTGCTGGGACGACACACCATCAAGAAGGGCAGGTAACAAAAAGAGAGACACGTGAGCATGTGGACTGTACACACATGCCCTCTCCTCTCATGCTTTACACTTCCTCCCTCTGCACCGCTCTGCTACAGTTGTATAAAAGTCGGGGACAAGGAGTGTTTCTTCCACCCGGGCTTCAGACTCATCCTCCACACCAAGTTGGCCAATCCTCACTACAAGCCTGAGATTCAAGCCCAGACCACCCTCATCAATTTTACTGTGACCAGGGATGGTCTGGAGGACCAGCTCCTGGCCCAGGTGGTGAATCAAGAAAGACCTGACCTAGAGCACCTCAAGGTGGGGTAAATTAATTATTAGGATCCCTTTCCCTCCATGACATGGCAAAGGGGTGTTGGCGTACTTAAAACATAATGCTATTGCAGTTGTAAACACCATTTTTAACCTGCTTTTTACCTATTACAACATACTGTATTAAATTATGGTAGTATTTTTACCAGCACAGTGTACAGTAGGCAGTTCCCAAAACGATCCAAGCTGTTTTTGCACTTCCCCACAGAGTGAACTGACCAAACAGCAGAACATGTTCAAGATCGAGCTGAAGCTTCTGGAGGACGAGCTGCTGACCAGGCTGTCTGCTGCAGAGAGTAACTTCCTGGGAGACAACGTGCTGGTGGAGAAGCTTGAGACCACCAAGCACACCGCTGCCGAGATCGAAATGAAGGTAACGGCGTGAATGTGTGCGAAGTTGTTGAGTACATTTGTTTTTCATCTTTCATACTCCAGACAAATTCCCTCCATATTGCCCCCCATGTTTGACCTTTACTTTTTCCATCTCCTCTTATTCTGTCTTCCCCTCTCTCCCTCCTTCCTTCCTTCTCAGGTCCTGGAAGCTAAAGTTAACGAGGTGAAGATAAACGAAGCCAGAGAACACTATCGTCCCGTTGCTGTCAGAGCTTCTCTGCTTTACTTTATCATGAACGATCTCAACAAGATCAACCCCATGTACCAGTTCAGCCTCAAGGTAACCAGATGGAAAACTAAGACCACACTCACATTGACTCTGTGTTACAACTTGTGTTATCTCTCCAGTTTAAATGCAACTAAACCTAATGAAGGTGATGTGGTGAACTTTGGATAGCCTCAGATGAAAAAGTCTGTAAAACCTGGGAAGGGATATGTATGCAGTGATCACAAACAACTACCCAAATTTACTCCAGACCTATTCTCCCTCTTTTCCTCAGGCTTTTAACGTGGTTTTCCACAAGGCAGTGGCGATGGCGGAGGCCTCTGAGGATGTAAAAAGCAGAGTGAACACCCTCATAGACTGTGTTACCTACTCCACCTTCAATTACATCAGCAGGGGACTGTTTGAGAGAGACAAGCTCACCTTTACTGCACAGCTAGCCTTCCAGGTGTGTGTCTGAGTCGGTGTTAAAGAGAGAGTGTGTGTGTTTCGTCCCTGACTGTGTTCTCCCTCTTTTAGTTGCTCCTGATGAGTAAGGAGATAGATATGCGAGAGCTGGACTTCCTGCTACGTTTTAACATCGAGCACAACTATGTCAGCCCCCTTGAGTTTCTCTCCAACTCGGCGTGGAGTGCCATTAAGGTGAATGCTCATGCATCCACGCAGGATTTTTTTTTCCTGGTTTACATCCACAACACACCTGCTGCACCTTGTCTTTGTCCAGGTGATGAGCTTCACGGATGAGTTTCGTTGTCTGGACCGGGACATTGAAGGCTCTCCTAAGCGCTGGAAGAAGATGGTGGAGTCAGAGTGTCCAGAGAAGGAGAAGTTTCCTCAGGAGTGGAAAGGGAAAAGCTCCCTACAGAAACTCATCATGATGAGAGCCCTGAGACCTGACCGCATGACCTATGCTCTTAGGTTCCTCATAATATATTTACATGCTTCTTGTCCTTCTGGATTATTTATCTGTTCTGTGATTTAATGTGTAAACTCTGACGATTTCTGCTCCTGCTCTTGTTCTCTGCAGGAACTTTGTGGAGGAGAAGCTCGGGGTGAAGTATACAGAGGGCCGAAAGACTGAATTTGCAAAGTCGTTCAGAGAAAGTGGTCCAGCCTCACCGGTGTTCTTCATCCTCTCCCCGGGAGTGGACCCACTGAAAGATGTGGAATCACTGGGTACTGTAAACAAAGTAACTGTAAACATGCATGCACTCACACAAATAAATAACTCATACACTTTTACAGGCTTGAGTGTCCCTGGTGGGCTTTTAGAAACAACACCAACACTAAACATTGCCAATAGTGACAAAAGAAGGATCATGTTGCAAATGAAAGCAGAGAAAAGAAATCAACAAAATAGGGAGAAAGGCAGAAAGAACTTCTTTGAAAGCTTTAAAGTATAATTAGTGAGATAAAGAATTACTTTAAGTGGGAATATAATCACATGAATATTTCTTTCACGAGGGGGAGATTTAGTCTTCATCAACCTATAGAAAGACTTAAAATTCAACCATGTGTGTTTCCAGGAAGGAAGCTGGGTTTCACTATCGACCTTGGGAAGCTTCACAACGTGTCCTTGGGCCAGGGCCAGGAAGCTGTCGCTGAGGTTGCTATGGAAAAAGCAGCCAAGGAGGGTCACTGGGTGATATTGCAGGTCTGACTGGAGGAGAGTTTACATGGCACTCGTGTTTTAACACGAGTTAGAAATATTTGACTGAATGATAATTGAGAATGATTTAGATCTAGTTTATATATGTAGTTTTTAATTTTAAATACGTGTGACTGATACTCTGTTTCCTAAACTAGATTTAAATTGTGTTTTCATCCACCTCCCTGTAGAACATTCACCTGGTCGGTCGCTGGCTGGGTTCACTTGAGAAGCTCCTGGAGCGCTGCTGTGAAGGCAGTCATCCGGACTACAGAGTGTTTATGAGCGCTGAGCCGGCACCAACACCCCAGGAACACATTATCCCTCAGGTAGAGATGCAGCGTACATGCAGCAAGGTTATCTCAATCCATCAAGCACACAGGCTCCCATTCATGGCACTACTGCACTGCAACGTCCTTCAGGGAGTTTTTAACTGCTTATGGAACAGTGTGAATTTAATACTGATGCCTCTACATCACGAAACAGGACCATCATTGAGGAGATTTGCTATTTTTATATAGTTATCATTGTTAATTTTTTATGCCTGTCACCAGGTGTGATCAAAATCGTAACATTAGAGCAACCAAATCTGTTAGCTTTAGGCTACATTTAGGCTAACCTAGGTGAGTAAATGTTACTAAAACAGATTTGACTTTGTTTCATCATGGTCATATTACAGTTATTAAATAGCCACAAATACATACATGAACTCATTGCAATGCATCCTGCAGACAGCTGTGTTTAACAAAGAAAGAAACAGGATTAAAAATCTGTTGTGTTTTTCTTTCACTCGCTTTCAAAACAAATGCAAACACTGGCCAGATCTCTACAGCAGGAGGCGCTGGTGTTCATACCGCTTGAGTCCACATGAGCTGCCAGAATCAACAGAAAACAAGAGTTCCTTGTAGCTGCTTTAGATGTGAATCTTTTGATCTGATATGTTTCCTCAGGGCATCCTGGAAAACGCTATCAAGATCACCAATGAACCTCCTACGGGCATGCTTGCCAATTTGCACGCTGCTCTGGATAACTTTGACCAGGTGAGCTTCTGCTGTCTGCTTTGTCTAAGTGTTTATTTGTTTATTTATAATTTATTTATTGATTGGCCTCCTTATAGGGCATCCTGGACCAGTGCAGCCGTGAGCAGGAGTTTAAGACCATCCTCTTCTCTCTGTGTTACTTCCACGCCTGTGTGGCCGAGAGGAGGAAGTTTGGACCCCAGGGTTGGAACAGGAAGTACCCCTTCAACACCGGAGACCTGACAATATCAGTTAACGTCCTCTACAACTACCTGGAAGCTAACACACAGGTGGGATGTGTCGTTGGTGCAGAACAGCATGATGAGCATATAAAAAGGTAATGATTGTATTGGCAGTGATTTTCATAATGATTGTGATGATGAAGGTGCCATGGGAGGACCTGAGGTATCTGTTTGGGGAGATCATGTACGGAGGACACATCACTGATGACTGGGACAGACGGCTCTGCAGAACATACCTGGAAGAATACATGCAGCCCAACCAGGTTTGTCAATGAGGGCGAGAAAATGTGAATATAATCCTCCCCGCTGTGGCTGATTGAGGTTGAGGACCGGCACGCTCGGCTCTGTTCTAGCACAAGAGGACCAAATGTGAACTGGCTTCGGTGCAGATAGTATGTGGCTGGCAGATTTAACTGTGTTTTTGGAGCAGAGACTTGGGCTTTTTTGGGATGAGAAGAGCCAGATAGAAGCAATTTGGCTGCTTCTGGGCCAGAGACTGCACATGCAAGCTTAAAGAGTGTCTGGCAACCAAAAGTGTGAGATTTAGGCCAGGAAATTTTGGGTACCGGGGTTTGGATGATTTTAAGTTTTGTACCATGTTAGAAATCTGAAGCAAAACATTTTCTGTTGTTTTATTTCCCAGTTTGACCGGAAGCTTTCTTTGGCTCCTGGATTTGTCGTGCCCTCAAACCTGGATTACCAGGTAACCAGAGATGGATACTGCTTGAGGAAACTTTTTTAAAACAGTTTAAATCTCATTGTCAAATCTCCCTAATGTTGAACATTTATTTCTCATAAGGGTAGTCCTTAAACTGAATATGCCTGACTGTGAAACACTATAAATAAGTGTACCCAGTGACTTAAAGTGTAGTTTTTTTATCAGTACATGACAATAATACTCTCTCCCTACACCTCCAGGGCTACCATGATTTCATAGATGAGATGCTGCCCCACGAGAGCCCAGTGCATTATGGGCTGCACCCCAACGCAGAAATTGAGTTCTTGACAGTAACGTCAGATAATCTTTTCCACACTCTGCTGGAGCTGCAATCCCCTGATGCTGTGATGGGGGAGGGAGCCTCACAGACCCTGGAGGAGAAGGTAGCAACACCTACAAGTTCAATTATTTATTTCTTTTTTCTTTTTGACAGGAATTAAGTCTCTTTTATTTATGAACTTGCTGAACTAACCCAAAAAACATGACGCACAAATTTAGCGACACAAACTTATGTGCCAGTCAGATCTTTTAATTATTCACAGTGACAGCAGTTTTAGATTACTCTACCTCTCTACAATCTTCACCCTCTGTCAGGTGAAAACTATTTTGGATGAGGTGCTGGAGAAGCTACCAGAGGAGTACAACATGTCGGACATCACCTCTAAAACAGCCGAACGGTCCCCGTACATCCTGGTCTGCTTCCAGGAGTGTGAGCGCATGAACACACTCATCTCTGAGATGCGGCGCTCGCTCAAGGAGCTTGACCTGGGACTCAAGGTGTGCTTTTGTGTTCGCATGTATACAGCGGGGAAAATGAATATTGAACGCGTCAACATTTTTCTCAGTAAATATATTTCTGAAGCTCTCTGTGAGTGGTCCTTGGCTCTTGGACGACTCCTCTGTCAGAAACCTTGCGAGGAGCACCTGGTCGTGGCCGGTTTATGGTGAAATGATGTTCTTTCCACTTCCGGATAATGGCCCCAACAATGCTCACTGGAACATTCAGAAGTTTAGAAATACGTCTGTAACCAATGCCATCCGTATGTCGTTTTTACCCATCATGAGATGCCCGTTGTGTGACACCTGAGAAACCTTTTTATAGGCCATCAATTCGGACTAAACCAGCTGATATTAATTTTGCTGATAGGGGGCAGGATTGCTTTCTAAATACTGACAGATTTTCAGCTGGTTTCTTGGCTTTCCATGCCTTTTTGCACCTCCTTTTCTTCATGTGTTCAATATGTTTTCCTTGTGTCATTTCACTTTATTACACATAACTTAAATTATGCACATATATGTTTTGATTTCTTTGTATGTGTGGATTACTTGGGTTGTTACGGACATCTGGTGACAATTTCATGTCAATAGCCCCATCAGAAAAATGCTGACGCGTTCAATACTTATTTTCCCTGCTGTATGTACAGTAAAGCTGTGTGTACTGTGCGATGCAATTGTTAAATATGTCTTTCAAAGGGTGAACTGGCCATCTCCTCTGAGATGGAGAAGCTGCAGACGGCCTTGTTCTTTGACAACGTCCCCGATACCTGGACCAAGCTGGCCTACCCCTCCATCTACAGCCTGGCTATATGGTGTGTATGTATGGTGTGTTTTGTTTTGTGTAAGATCTACTGTATCAGTCGCACTAAGGTTAATCAGCCTATTATAGCTATAAGAAATGCAGGTGTTATTTATTTTTTGTGTCCAGAAGGCTGACATATGTAGTCCTAAGATCTCTTTTTTCCTAATTTTGTGTGTGTGTGTGTGTGTGTGTGTGTGTGTGTGTGTGTGTGTGTGTGTGTGTGTGTGTGTGTGTGTGTGTGTGTGTGTGTGTGTGTGTGTGTGTGTCAGGTATAATGATGTGTTGCAGCGCTGTAAAGAGCTGGACAGCTGGACTCAGGACCTCTCTCTGCCGAGTGTTGTCTGGCTGTCTGGACTTTTCAACCCGCAGTCCTTCCTCACTGGTAACACACATTCATGCATGCAGCTTAAGCAAAAAAAAATCTTTTCACGACTCTTTCCTGATCATTTATCTCTTGCCTCCTCACTCGTCTACTCTGGCCTTCCAGCGGTGATGCAGTCTCTGGCGCGTAAGAACGAGTGGCCGCTGGATAAAGTGAACCTGACGGTGGATGTGACCAAGAAGTTTAAGGAAGAGTTCAACCAACCTGCCAGGGAGGGTGCATACGTATATGGACTTTACATGGAAGGTAGACAAACACTGCTTTTCTACTGTTGGATAGATACTTATCCTGTCTTTTTTAAGTGAAAGTGAGTACTCTTCAAATGCCCCTTTTTCCCAGGTGCAAGGTGGGACACTCAGGCAGGGGTGATCACTGAGGCCCGTCTAAAGGATCTGACCCCGGCCATGCCCGTCATCTCAGTCCGAGCTGTGCCCAATGACCGCCAGGAGACCAGGAACATCTACGAGTGTCCGCTCTACAAAACCAAGATCAGAGGACCCACATATGTTTGGACTTTGAGCCTCAAAACCAGGGAAAGGCCCGCCAAGTGGGTGCTGGCAGGAGTGGCTCTGCTGCTCAGTGTGTGAGAGTTTAGGGGTCAAGATTCAGAAGATGTGATGGATTTTATTTTAAAGTTTCGGGTAGCATCTTTAAAGATTTGGTTAAAGTCAAATTTTGTCATTAATTTAATTTTGTGGGTTTTTTTCTTGCTTCTATCCGACCAATTAATCTCAAAGTCACCCAAAATTAAGATTTGTGGGAGATTGCTTTTAGTAATTTCTTTAAATTATCATAAAGTGCACTGTCACAAGGAGGAGGGTTTTATAAAACCATCACCTGAAAGTGCATTCAAGGTGAACAAACATTAAACACATTTCTGTTTGTTTAATCAAGTTTCTAATTACTCTCCCTCCTTTACCAACTTTTCTATCTTTCCTGAAGCATTTGTACTTGGTAACATCAGTTAAACTGGTTTGATTGATGTCTTAATTTCATCATGTTTAGTGAGTAAACGAACATTAAGAAGTCTCCCAAATATGGTTCAGTATCTCTGTCCCATATTACGGAGGCCCTAAACTGCCATGGGTCAAACATATTATTCCCTCCATTTTACAGAGATGAGTTAAATTGTATTTGTTTTCTTGAGTTCAAGAGTTATTTATGTCATTATCACGAGATAACGGTTTTCCCAAGATAACAAGATCTTGTCAAGTTCTCCAGATAACGTGCTTTTATACTTTATTAGTTTTTGAGTGAGTAAAAAAACGAATGACTGTAATGTTGTCAGTCGAGCTCACTTCATATTTTGTCAACACTGTCAAATAACTTGTTATCTCTGGAAAACAGAGTTTGTTACCCGGAGATCTCGACAGAATTATCTTGTTATCTCAGGAAAAAAACAGTTATTATCTTTTGATAATAACATAAATAACTCCTGATCTCAAGAAAACAAATAAAATCTAACTTTTTATCACAGGAAACCGAAGGAAATAATGTTTGACATGGCTATTTAGGGCTGACATACCATACTGTATGACCACAAATTGCTCAATTTAGAACATTTCTACAAATACTGGACTAGTAACGTACTGGAGGATGAAGACTAACTGTCAAAGAGCAAAATCACAGGAATGGAATCAGAGTTTTTCTTTTTATTGAAAAATGATAAAATATACAGAAAGAAATGCCAAAAATTCACACACTAGATCACAGTTAGAACTGAAGTCAAAGCTTGTTTTGAACAAATCAAATCTATAAACTACAAGATTCTTTATAAGCAGGAAAAAAAAAAGTGCTGCCTCATTAGAGCGGCATTCAAGTGTGTTATTTCTCTGACACTTGTACCTCTTACAGTATGTTATGCAGCAGTTTTTAATAGCACATTAAATTACACAGGTGAAGTCATTCTGACGACGTGACGAAGACAGCCTCTGATTGTCTTCTTGCTCCTTCCTACTTCACAGTACACATGGGTGTAGTTTTCATCCATTCAATAAAAAAAATTTAACAAAAAATGTGTGTTTACCAGCTGATTTTCAACTGGAGATCCTAATGCACAGACTGTAGCTCAGATACTGTACGTACGAACAAATCTTTCTAGTTTGGCCTCTGTGTGTATTCTCTGTGTGTTTTCTGTGCGTGTGTGTGTTTCCTAGTCACTGTCGGACCAATCGAGCTCCATCATGTCCATGGCTGCAGTCGCCATGTTGATCTTGGTTCCGTGTCGCACGCTGCAGCTCTTCACAGAGTTCTGATTGGACGAAGACCGCATGCTCACCTGCACCCCCGAGTGACCGACGACCCCTACCTCTCCTCTAATCTTTTGGCTGATGGCCTCGCTGCGGTCGCCTCTGATTCCCTGGACCACGACTCCCATGTCACTCCTGCGACCCCTGACCCCCACCTCGCTCCTGACATTGTGACCTACAACTTTCATCCCTCCCAGGTCGCCCATATCCATGTCCATGTCGTCCCCCATCTCGTTCATGTCTAAGGACAGCATGTCCCCCAAACTCCCGTGGAGACCCTTGAACATGGTCGGCAGCCTCCCCCCTTCTATCCCTCCCTCATCTAGCCTGTCCCCCAGCTTTTCTATCTCCCATCCTCCCCCCTCCTTCTCCCTCTCCCCTTCCGCCTCTCCAAAAGCACCTGAGTATCCTCGGACTATGGTTGTCACCCTGCTCCTCTGCATCCCTCCTCTCTCCCTGTCCCCCTCCTCCCACGTCCTCTCCTCCCTCTCCACTACACCGCCTGGGAAGCTCCTGAGTGTCACCTGCACCCTTCCTCCCTCCAAGCTCCCACTGTCGTCTCTCTCCCTCTGCCCCCAGCTTTTCTCCTCCAGGGTTCCTTCCTCTTCTTCGTCCTCGTCTCCGAACCTGCCGTGCAACCCTCGGAGCATGGCGTGCAGCCTCCCGCCGTCAAGTGAACCCATCCCCCTCTCTAGCGTCACACTGCTCCCCCTCTCCGTGTCTCCGTTGCTGAGGGTGCGAAGGAGGCAGCTGACGCCAGCACTGCTGACCCCAGCACTGCTGAGGCCCGCGCTGTTGGAGTCCTGAGAGTGCGAACGGAAGAAAGAGCCGGAGGAGCCGATGGACATCGGCGTGAAGAACTGAGGGAAGAAGAAGAGGAGGAGGGAGGAGATCATAAAAAGGTCATTTTTTTATTTTGTTTTCAGCTGTCTGAACAGACTTACTCCACTTCTACTTACTGGTGAGATGTTTGAGCGCTCCATGAGTAGGGAGGTGGGACTGGGAGACATGTTGGACCTCTCCATCAGCCTCTCCTCCCACAGTCTGAGCCTCCTCTCCCGCTCCTCCAGCTCCTTCTCTTTGGAGTAAAGCTCCCTCTCCAGCTTCCGAAGGCGCTCCAGGGTCGACTCGATTTCACACCTGCAGTACGTGAACACACAGACAGAATATCACGTAATCTGTTGTGACTGTGTGCATGCAGATGTGGCCTTATTTTAACAGCAACTTTACTGCAGCCTCCACTGAACATTTGGCAGGTTTCATTTCAGAAAGCTACCCAGTTGAAAGAATCAGGAATTGATAAATATTTTAGCAGCGCTTGTTCATGCTGCTGAAAAAATATGTTTGAAAACTCATGTTCAAGAAGTCATGTTTAAAGTTTGAGCTACCATGATTGTCACAGTTATACTAGTAATCTAAGTACTTTGACACTGATCGACATTTTTCAACAATTTCTGACATTTTATGGACGAAGCAACTAATGGATTATATTAGAGGAAATAATCAACATATTATTCGACAATGAAAATAATCTATAGTTGCAGTCCTGGTACTGTGAAACTGGATCGTTACCAGATTATTAAAAGGATATTACTATTTTAAAATGAGTATATTCTAGTTTCCTGTAGCAGACTGCATGACATAAAATATTTTGCTTACTTGAAGACAAGAAAAGAATATTAATAAAACTTAAAAGTGAAGCACGTGTCAACAGTATATAAAATATGTAGCTGCAGTACTGTCTGCTACCACAAGAGGTCACTGTGAGGCTCAGTGAGCAACTGCCGTGAACCTGCATCCACAAACACAATCAACTCTCACAGCCACTAAATATAGACCGATCTGACGCACAGAGCTAACCTCCTCCTGTGTTCCTCCCATACCTCCCTATTCATTCATCCCGCCCCTTCACCTCCCTCACTCCTCCTCCCCCCTCCCTCTCTCCACCTCCCTTGTCCAAGTTTTTCCACCCGTACCCAAAACTTCACTCAAAATTGATTGCCTCGCTGTACTCATGTTAAATATGCACAGAATCTCGCACCTTCTCTCCTCTGCTCCGTCCCCCACCTCCTTCTCCCCCGTCTCACCCCCATCGTCTGTCCACTATCGCTTTCCACCATCCTCAATGTTTCTGTCTTGTTCAGTGTTTTAGATTTCACAGGAAGCCAACACATTTCAATACTTGATTTCTCCTCCACCTCTCCCCGACTCCCCACCCTGCCCCCATCTCTCTGTCGCTCTCCCTGCGGTGGAGCGAGGGCAGAGTGGAGGAGTAGAGGAATCTCTTCCATGGACACTGTCCAGAGAGCTTATTATAGACTGAAGTAGAGCACAGGGTCACACATTTAACTCCCCTCCTGAGCTTTAGACTCCACACACTCTGTACGTACTGTGTGTGTGCATGCACGTGTGTGACTAGGTTGAATTTGTGTGCATGCATATTGAGTTTTATTTGGAGAACAGTCAGTCACAGACTGCATTTGTCACGTAAGAGACCGAGACTTGCATACATTTGCTTCATACTCAGACGCAGTGCAGATATACTCTGTCTACAAGACTGTATATGTGTGTGTGTGTGTGGTTGTGTGTGTGGTTGTGTGTGTACCTCCACTGGTCCTTGTTATGTAGGAAGGAGTTACACTGGTCCGGTAGCCTGCTGTCGTTGGCCATGGTCTCCAGGGTTCCCAGCACCTGTTTGAACTGTGGACGCTCCTGTAGGTACATGCATGTACACAAGATAAAATAAACAGCTCACTCTTCAAGCTTTAAGTCTTTATAAGTATACAAGTGAGGCACAAGAAACATTTTTAAGAGATCAACTAGTGTATCCTTTGTCCATTTCGCTTACTTTAGGGTCTGCTTGCCAACATTTCCTCATTAGCTCTGCAAAGCTTGCTGGACAGCTGGTGGGGATGGTCAGCCTCTAGATACACAGACACACAAACAAATACAAGAAGGAGAAGCCTTAACTTTCAACACAAATGTCAGATCAGACCACCTTAATTGTAAAAATAAACCTATTGAGAACCATTTGAAGCTGAAAACCTGGGTTCAAATCTTTAGTATTTCTCCAAAACATTCAATATTCAAAACTAAATAAGCAACAATCAAAATTAAAACGAGAAAGTCTGCAGCCACTCTATCATTGCTGTGAGGCTCTGCTTAGGCACAGTGGAGCTTTGAGCTGAATGCTAACATTAGCATGCTAACTTGCTCACAATGAAAATACTAGTATGCTGATTTTAAAGCTGCTGTAAGTGTCATTTTAGCTAACGTCCTGTCAGTTTTGCAGTTAGCAATCCCCTCCTTCCTCTCTACATCACCACAAAATCGCTCAGTGATAATCGTCAGACAAAGCAGCTTTAAAACTAACAACTAGTTAAAAAAAAAACAAACAGACATTACAAGACAGGTGGCTGTTTCTAATAAGTTATTTTTTGTGTTTATACACAAACCTGTGAATTCTTATAATCTGCTTATCATTTGTTCAGTCTACGCTCAATCTGATGATGTGAAAGTGGGTCCACGTTTATCTTTCTGTAAAATGTAAACTGCCCCATGCCACGGAGCGAATGTCCCTGGAAGATCCTCTGGCATCATCAAAGATCTGAAGAAGCCAAGACTGCTCCATAGTACAACGCAGTGAATGGAAACAGTTTTCTCTGGGGATTAATCCTAAAATATCACGGACTCCGGGTGGAGCGAGGGCAAGTAAGAGGGGTCAGGAAGAGAGAGGTATAGCAAGGGAGGGGAAAATCAGAGGGAGACTGGGAAAGAGTTATTTAGGGAGAGTATTTGGAGATTAGCCAACAGCTACGCAGGAATCATGTTCTCCAACTTGTTTGTTGGCCCCCAGTGTGTGTGCGTGTGTGTGTGTGTGTGTGTGTGTGTGTGTTGAAGGGGATTCAAGCACGCCAATAACTGAAACACATACACTTCACAATCATCTCTCATAAAGCTCTTGAATCAACCCTCCTATCACTGCACTCTTTCCACTTTTCCACCCATGTCTCTCGCTGTCTCTCTCTCTCTCTCTCTCTCTCTGTCTGTCTCCCCCTCTCTCTCCCTCTCTCGTAAAGGCTTTAGCTGGCGGGGGGGGAGGGGGGTGGGAGTCTGGCCGAGCTCCACTGCTGTGTATCCAGGCCTTACAAGAGCAGAGAACTGACATCAGGCCTAAAAATACCCAGCGTCAGCCTCACCAGCTCGCAGTGGAAACCATGAGAGCATCACATTGTTCCTCGAGCCTTCTCAAACTCTGGTGGGTCTACATGCTGACAGTGTGCTCACAAAAGGTGTGCTCACATGTGTTTATGTGTGTGTGTGTGTTTGTGTGGGTTACCTCTTGTTTTTCCACCACCAGCCATGCAACCTGCAGCCCCTCGAAACCTTTGAAAGGAACCTCCCGAGTCAGCATCTCCCACAGCACCTGGCCACAGAACAGACGGTGTCGGCTCATTCACACGGACGTGATTTCTTTGATGTAGCAGCTCCAAGCGCTCATGGTGCGTTTTAAGATACTTTCAGGAATAGTTGTGAATATGTCTTCAAAGAAAGGCACCACTAAATGAAACCTAAAATACTAAAAAGAGTAGACACTGCTGCCAATACCACAGCTGCTACTGATACCAAACTGTACTTTTCTGCTGCTAAATTATGAAAAGAAGTCAAACTCTTAGATGTTGGATGTTGAAAGAAGCCAAATAAGAATATTGACTGAATAAAAGTCTCTAAAATTGGCAAAATTATTTAGTAACACTGAGAAAAGCGTGAAAGTGAAGAAGGCTGCAAATCTGAGCAAGCATGTAAATCCGGCCGACAGTATTTGACAGTGTTCATTACTCAGTACTACATTTGGGTCGGTACCAAAAAAGTAGTTAGGCTTGATTTCTGGCTTTACAACACTGATACAAGCCCAATTCCAAAAAAAGTTGTAAAGCTGAATAAAACAAATAAACAGAATGTGATTATTTGCTCATCTTTTTTTATATATACTACATTAAAAACAGTACAGAAATATATATTTAATCGTTATTCTTTGAAAGGATGTGTCTCACCAGTGTTTTATTGTGTGGTACAAATGTAGGACACATAAATCTTCAGGACAAGTTGACTGATATGAGGCCTTGTCCAAACATGACCGAGTATTTGTGAAAAAAGGGTTTTAAAAAACAAAAATATGTCCGTCCATACTAACATACCTAAAGACGCATATCTCAGGGCCACTCATGTACACTGGGTGAGTGCTTTCCAGTGAAAACAGGAAGCAGACTGTATATTTTGGTCGGTTGTTTAGCTACAGAAAACAGAAGGAATGAGGCGGGGAAACATGACCTCACAGGATCTTCTTGGATAATTGTCTGCACGTCATTGTAAGCACTCATTTTTGTCTCTCTTCCATCATTGTGTTATCAATATCAGTTTGTGTCTTACTGAATGAGTTCCTGAATATCTTCACCTTCGAAGGAGTTTTTCAAAAGCTCCATTTTCTGTGACCTAAAACACTGCATGTGTGTACAAGGCCAAAACACAGAAATATCTTGTTTTTCAGAAATACCTGTGTGGAGATGGCTTCTATTTGACTAATTTATTCTGGCCATGTCAACCAACATGCTAACATTTCAGCCTGGTGGCCTTCATCAGTCATCTCATTTATATACAGGAGTTGGCAGGTGAAGTGTCACATGGTAATTCATTTCCCAAGGTCCCATACACATATGTTCTTATGACATAATACGACAATGACTGAAATGGTGAATTTGTACAAGTTTGAAAATATGTAAACAGAGAATGTACATCACAGAACCTGTAAACTCTTGTAGGGGATTAACATTTCCCCCATTTTTAGTCATTGTCACGTTATGTCATAAGAAAAGATGTTTAGGGGGCCTTGGTAAGTTAATAACCATGTGAACTTTTGAGCTAATCACCTGCCAACTCCTGTATTTAAATGACATGGCTTCCAATTTCCTCTAAAGTGTGACGAAAGGCCGAAACGTTAGCCATGACAGACGTTGACATGTCCAGAATAAATAATAAATTAGTGAAACTGAGATTAGTCAACTTTGTCTTGAAGTTTTGTCTTTTTCATGATTGAATAAAAGAGTAGAAAGAAATGGGCTCAGGAACACTTTGTAAATCTGTTTGGGGGGCCGTATGTGTGCCGTACTGACTCACCACGCCATAGGAGTAGGTATCACAGGTCTCTGAGACAGGCAGGCTCTGAATGACTTCTGGAGCCATCCAGGGAAAAGTGCCCACCACCGTCATATGGGTGGTGTGGGACAGGAACTTAGACGCCCCGAAGTCACAAATCTGAAGATCCAGACAGAGAGAGAGCAGTGAGCAAAACACAAACTGACCTGTGTGCTTGAATGCATCAAAAAAATGCCAATATATGTTTTTCTGTACATCAAAAGAACACAGTTACAAACCTTCAGCACTTTGTCTGCTGTCATTACCACTATAACAAGAGAGAGCAGAGAAACCAGTCAAAGCTGCGGGACACAAAATAGTAACATAACCAGCAGACAAAAGAAAACTTGTGTTAAGGAAAGTGTTGACAGAGTCTGAGGAGCAAATTAAAATGTGTTAAAGGTCATGTGTTACCGTTCCGTGACTTGAGGTCTCTGTGAATGACTTTGACTGGAGCTTCTGCGTGGAGGTAATGCATCCCTGTGAGAATTCAAGCATTAGTAACTGGCAAAAAAAACCCTGCAACCTTTTCATGTATATTGTGATTGGTTTTAGTGGTACGTCCGACCACTTTGGGTGCAAATTTATTATAAAATATTTATATTTAATATTTAATCACCTTCAAACCAATCAGAGAACAGAGCTGATCATCTGAATGTTCCTTTTTTATGTACTGTATCATTCACTACCATCGTTCACTGTCACTAATCAGAAAGGTGTCACCCTCCACCTCTAAAGAGGAGAATAAAAAGCAGTGTAAACTAGAGTTTAACAGTATCACAGGACACTGATGATCGTGTCAGTGCTCCTGCCTCTGAGCTGTTTGATGTCAGAAGCTAGGTGATTTAACAGAGACATGTTTTTTATACAATAATTATTATCATCGTCGATCCTTCAGGCGTACCTTTGGCTATCTGTATGGCCCACGTCATGATCTGCTCCATGTCCATCTCCTCACTCTGCTCGCTGGAAAGGTACTCATACAGAGACCCTCCACTGGCATATTCTGTAAGAAACACACACATACACACAAACAGCAGCAATGGTTAATAACAATTAAAAAAGACAAATGATGTGTGAACGGCTGCTCAGAACGCTGGAAGAAAACATCCATACGGACATCGGTTGGCTACTTTAACTCTGTCACACTGGAAACTTCAGCTTGAGTTTGATCTTTAATAATTGGTTATTAATAGAATAAATATCCAGATATCACTCCATCTATTTAAAAACTAATCAATCAATATATAATAATGTGTGAAAAACGTGACACACACTTCAGCGCTGCACACCACACAGAGACACGAGCACAAGTCGGTGGAAACGCTAACAACCTTCACACCCCGACAGTCTAATTCAGCTTATCCCTGAACTTTTCACCTTTTCCTTTTTTCCTGGTAAGTCTGACAATTCAAAGAGCAAAGTAGAAGATAAAGGTGTGTAGTCTGGTGAGTAGAACGTGAATAAATTTGTCTTTTTAAGTAGAGCTGCCCTGATCCAATTCTCATGTCGGAAATCAGTCCGATACCAGCTCAAATAGCTAAAGTTCATTTTATGTTTACATCTACAGTTTCTGTCCTGTTTGTTCTGAACGTTTATAGAGATTTTTGATTTCTGTTTATTTTGATTGTTATGTTTTCACTAACTTCACTAACTTGTGTGAATTGTAATTTAATTTATCAGGTTTTGTTTGAGCTGTTTTGTGACTCAGTTGTGATAGAATTACCAAGTTGTATTAATTTGTTACATTTTGTTTAACATCATTAGGAAAGCAGTGTTTC
The DNA here is from genome assembly GCF_040436345.1 of Pagrus major. Taxonomy (NCBI): domain Eukaryota; kingdom Metazoa; phylum Chordata; class Actinopteri; order Spariformes; family Sparidae; genus Pagrus; species Pagrus major. The sequence continues at coordinate 26,767,668 of NC_133235.1, forward strand.
AATCAAGCCTGATGTTGCCTTACACATAACTGAATAATCCCAGTCACTCAGTGGCTAAATTGCATTGTGGGTAATGTAGGTTGCTTGGAATAGGAAAATTAAAAACTCCTTGTTTCTGCTGTTCTGATTTTGATCATTTCATTTTGGACTTTTATGTGGACCACTTTTCAGAACCTGGCTCCTACATTACAACATCACAATGCAACTTAGTCACTGAGTGACATCACTGGAAGCAATTTCAGATTCAGACTACATGCAGCTTCCTCTGGAGACACAAAAGGCTTTCTACTACTTTTTTTCCCACATATGCAGTAGTGTTCCCCAAGACCTACAAACACACTATAATGTGTAAAATTGCTGGAGTTATTGTTTAACCCCACCTGCTCCAGTGGAGCTGCTCAGTGGTCGGCAGGTCAGACTGTAGTTGGACTGAGCAGCTTCCATGTGTGAATGTGTGTAACTGTGAATGTGATCAGGGCGTTCCTGAAAAAGTGAGCATTGCCCTCAGTGAACCCTCCCTGAATAAATAACAGAACCAGATCCTAACAGAAACAAGTGGATCAGTGAACCCTTACTTTGAAACGGCTACACCTTTACTGGGACCCAAATCCATCTCCTGCACCAGTTCTTCTTTTTGGTCTACTGTACTTTTTTATTTTTAGTAAGCCTCGGGCTCTGTTCGACGCCGCTGCAGTGAGAATTGTTGCTGGACAGCTCTGTAGTGGCGTGTCAGTGCTTTATCTTAACCATATGACCCCATCCAGGATTACAACCACATCGAAACATGCTGGTCTCAGTTACAAATGTCCTGCCAGGAAACGCAGCAAGAACCAGCGCTCTGAGTGTACGCAGATACTTCAAAAACACACACATAAACACTTGTCAGCCATCGAGCATGTGCTAAAGTCTCGTCTAGTCACGTCTAGGATCAAATACTAATAAATAAACATTTTTGTAGTTCTATATCCCGCCTGATACCTTAACCTAATGTTACCTACGTCCATTAATCAACCCCAAAGACAATAATACTCATGTTTATTTGAAGAGAACTCTGAATAAAATTAGGTCTTAAATACTCCCACTACCATATGTTTAGGGTGTATGTATATGAAAAGACATCTGAAAGTGGATCTTAAAAACACACACTCGCACACACACAGACACACACACACACACACACACACAGACACACACAACACGTGGGGTCTGACCTGTGACAATGCCATAGTTGGGAGATTCCAGCACGGCTCCATAAAACTGAATGATGTTCTTATGACTCAGGACACTAAGAATCTCAGCCTGGATAGGAGGAGACGAGACAAAGAGAAACAGAGGGATATGAGCAACAGTCCTTCAGTTTTTCTAATATCTGACACTGGTAAGGAAACATGACCTGTGTGAAAATAAAGTCTAAATCATTCTGGATGGCCTGTAAACATCAAAGTTTGAGCTTTTGACTTGTTATTCCCGACAGTGTCTGCACTGAGGTCTGAACCTCTTTCATACCACAGGTCCAGTCTTCCACACTGCAGTGACAAACACGCCATTAATCTGAACTGACATACGGGTCATACCCGCCGCATCTGTTGAATATGTATCTGTTGCCGAGCAACATAATAACTTACCATCCATTATATGAAATCACAGACAAAAAAACTGCGATTTAACAGCAAAATATTTTCTCAATAAACAGTTTTTCTTCCAAAGCGCCGTTTATCTTATCGCTGTTATTCCAAGTGTGAGGTCATCAGTGTGTACAAACATGAGCTTGTGTGAAGAGTTTTTGTGAAAATTGTGACTGCAACATTTACTCAAAAACAACTCTGAGATACTTGTTCTTTACTTGCATATTTCCATTGTATGCTACTGATACTTCTACTCTGGTGCTTTTAATCAGCTACTTATATCTGACAGTCGTACCAGCCGCTCTGCACGAGTACGTTCACTTTTGACACTTTAAATACATTTTGTTGCTCAAGCATCTGTACGTTAACTTCAGCAACATTTTGAATGCACTTGCAATAGAGTATTATTATGTTGTTGTGTTGTTATTTTTACTGATTTGTACACTTATCACTTTCACCACTGCGCAAATGTACGCTGCAAAAACAGCCCTAGTAGAAGGAAGCCAAAGTAGGTATGCAAATTGATAAGTCAGCCGTCTAAACCAACGATTATCGGTTAATCATTAATGATATATGAAATATGTTGGACATTTGTCCGTTAGGAAAATGATTTAACCACTGACTTGATCTATGTTTGATGCAAAATCAGAGTCGGCTACATCAGGAGTTAAAAGAACAGATTAAGTAAACATGAAGTTACCTGATGATTACCTAATAACACAAAATAATGACTCAATTTTAATTGCAGGGCTCCTGTCTTTCATAATTCAACAACCCAAGAAAATCCACCGCATATTAAGGCCACTACTACATGGCTAAAATGTAATAACATCACTTTGAAAAGAATGTATTTTTTAATATTCTTTAAATGACAAATTGCTTGTTTTTTAATTTATAACATTTTCTCGTAGCACTATTTTGTATTTAATTTTGATATGTCCGATAAGCAAGTATTCTTAATTTGTGTAAAGATACTTTCTGATGTATTTGTGCCCATTTCTGATTGTCAGTTAATACATTTTTGAATGGTTAAATTCTTAACAGCAAATAATTGATTAATGATTCATCTTTAACCTCACCAAGCAAAATATTATAAAATAAAATCACATTTTCTTGTATCAAGCAAAAAAATCTGCCAATGGGGTGAGCTTATTGTACTTGTACATTATTACTTGTATAAAAGTCAAGCCAATGACAGAAATGTGTCTTAAAACCAGACAAAATGGTCCAAATTTAAGCAAGTTGTGCTTCTTACAAGCAATGAAAAGTCAGTTATTTCAGATAGGCTTCCTTAAAATAAGTATTTTGTTCTTCTGATCAAGCTGATGTCAAGAATTTCTATCTTGGTGCGTCCCATGTACAGAGGCTGTGTCCTCGCCGCAGCTGCCCAGGGTTCGAGTTCGACCTGTGACCCTTATCTGCAGGTCATGCCCTCTCTCTCTCTCATCTCATTTCCTGTTATCTCTCTTAAGTTTCCTCTACAATAAAGACATGAAAAAGGCCAAAAACCTAATAACAAAAAAATATATATTTTAATAATCTAAGCTAACTAATTAGCAAAAGAGCCGATGGTGTTTCTGCAAAGATCAAAGGTAAAATATGAATGTAATGTGTACAGGCTGCATTGCAGACGAAGATTCACAAAGGACTCATTAAGCTGCAGTTCTCCCATGATCCATCAGTGTGTATTTACATGTGAACTGTACACACACACTTTATTGCATGTCCGCCCACCCTGCATGTGTTTGCATGTGGGTGTGAGAAAGCCAGTGTGAGAGAAATAAGTCAAACTATAAATCAAACTTCCCTCTGTAGTTCACTGTAGCCGGCCCCCGCGTGAATACTTTACATTACATTGTTTAAGCCTGCTGCCACAACAACACCGTGCCCGACTCACCCACAGGTCACTCTGACTCCTAACCGCTTCCTGACACAGGGCCGTGGGCCTCTACCAGCCTGTTATTAATATCATGGAAGGAAATTATGTTTGGATTAACATCAGGGTCATGCTCGTGGAGAACCACCCAGGCCTGAAGTGAAGTGCAGCACATAAAGCCCCAGATGACCGCACACCTCGCCCTGACACACAATGGGAGGAACATGGGAGTGTGGGCATCGATGAAACCATCCACAATGAGTGGGAGGAGGAGGAGGGGGGACGAGGAGAGGTATGTTTAAGATAAACATGTTCAACGGCAGACAACAGGGGAGGAGGGGGAGGAGGGAGGGAGGGAGGGAGGAGAATGTGGGAAATTAGTGAAACTGATTCATGCTGAAGAGCAGCAATGTGCCACAGACGAGGCCATAACTCATAAATACTGATGTGTCTCTGCTGCAGAAGTGTGCGATTGCTCTGTGTGTGTTTCTGTGTGTGTGACCTCCGTACCTCTTTGTCAATCTTCAGAAGCTTCTTCACAGCCACCTCCTTGTCCTGAGAAATCCACAGGGCTCTGTAGACGCTCCCGAAGCTCCCTCCTCCACAGTTCTCGTAGAAGAGCAGGTCCTCATGCTTTATCTGCACAAACGACGAGCCAGGGGACGACATGGCATACTGACTCACGCGCACACAGACACACACATACACACAGCCCAAAAAGAGTGCAGGCTCGACCAACCGGCGCTGCCCAGAAAAAGTATACAAGTCAGGAATCAGCCCACAGCGAGTGAAGGGGAAAGAAATAAAGAGAGGCGGAGTGTTTTCCTCCTGCAGGGTCGGAGTGGATGTTGTCGGTCAGCAGAACAGATTGTCAGAGAGAAGAAGCCAGAAAGTGCTGGAAAGAGAGAGAGAAGTTTGCTCCCTGAGAGTTAGGAAAAAGTCGAAGCCCCCTCTGTCACTGCTAGACAAGGTGTTACATTGCCTGATGGTGGTGATCCAGTGTAACTACAACACAGATCTCACACACACACACATACACACACACACAGCATGGAGATGAAGGGGAGTGTTTGAGTGTGTGTAGGTTTGCAGTCGGTGTGTGTGTGCAGTCTGCCTGTAGCAGACTCACTGTTCAAATATGGTCACTGGCATCCAGGGCATTCCTTCTTCCTGGATAACCGTGGCTATATAAAGCTCTCCATACACTACACTACACACACTGAGACAGGGATATACAGCTCTGGCCTATGGCGTGTCAGACTTAATAAATCAGTTGGCAACGAGGGTGACCACCACAAATACCTGAACCCATCTCTCACACACGCTGCATCTAAAAAAACACACACACACACACACACCAGAGAAACCTGGCAGTGACTGCGTTACTCAGCACGACAGGAATGACCCAGTGACATCATTAAGTAAGATAGCCGTGCTGACATCACTGAGTAGGGACAGGTGAGATCAGCTCTGGGAAGTTAGGACACTTGTTGACAGTAAACAAGAGTGATTCATTAGATAAATAAAACATGAGTGAGAGGCTGAAGGCCCGCTAACAGCCCCCAGACACTGCAGTGAATCATTGAACCCCAAAGTAGAAGTTTAGATGTGTGAGTTCAGGACCAAATTCAGAGGGGTTCATCCTCTGGGGAGCAGGCATGAGCTCATCGATCAGTCAGTTACAAAACAAAATGTCTTCTCTGCAAGTGGAAAGTTAGTCACAACCAACTTTTAATTAAAAAAAGGGGAACAAAGACTACCAGCGTCAAACTGTGTTACCATCTGTGAGCTAGGTTTTTTAAATTGGTGATTTGGCACACGGGTGGCGGCAGACGAAGGATCGTGTAATTTCAACCACCTACAAATTTGGTTTGAATCAACTTTTGCAAAAAACACATTTCACAGTGGGTTTTGTTTTGCTGTCTAGACTTCCAGAAGTAGTAGGAAGTAGGAAGTAGGAGGTAATATTGTGCTGCACATAATAGGGTAGGATTTACAACAGCTGTGAGCAGAGTTTTTAATCCAAATAAATTCTCAGCTTCCAGCTCAACCGTTTTGAGTTCAGTAGTTAGCGAGTTGAACTGAACATTCGGCTGTGTTTCAGTTCAGTGAGTGCTAATCAGAGCTCCTGTTAATCAAGAAAGATCGGTGAAGGAATCCTTTTAATGAACTGATTATAATGATACAGTTCACTGACAAGACCTGCTTTTCCCATCAGTGCTACATGTTCCATAAATGTAGCTCAGAAGCATCTGTCACTAGACCCTTTCTGGCAGGCATCTTAAAAACCTCACTCCAGTCATTTGTAAAGCTGGCTTTCTGTAAATCTACTCTGCTTACTGACAGAGCTACAGAATATATTTTACACCTGTTTTCACAGGCTCAACAGCACTGCTCGGAGCTAGTAAAGTGAATTTGAAATTAGAAGGTAATACGTGTTGATGAGCTCGTGTTCTCAGGTAAAGAAAATATAAAAATCGTACGGCAGGTATCTCCAGTAGTTGTAGTAGTTCATCAACTTCAGTCTCTTTACCACTCGCAAGGCAAAAGCACATTTTGAAGAACATCATCAAATCGTGAGCAATGTTAAATTAGCTATTTTATTTACAAGGCAGACCACACGTACAGTACAGTTACAGGCCGCTCCGGGGGAAAGCCGGCCTCACAGCAGTTCTCGACACACACCATCACATCAAAAGCTCCTGAGATCAAAGGAAAAATTAATGACACTTGTCAAGAACACACTCAAAAATCTACACCCACATATATATATAAAAATAAAATTACACGGACTGATCACGACTGGTAGAGATGAGAAGATTTCCCCTCAAAGTAGAAGTTGCCTTTAGACCCCACATCTAGCATCAGTGCTTCCAAATCAAAGGATTGCGTCGGTTATAGAGCTGACCTCAGAGCAGATCACACCAAGCAACTTCCATCAACTAGAATAATTCATATTCATATTTAGGAGTATGCAAAAATAAAATGCAATACTGCAGTGACAAATTTGAACACTTTTTGCAATACCATTCGGGCTTGAATCCAACTAATACTCTTGTTTAGTAATTTTGAAGTGTCGGACTAGTTAAGGGACACTGATATTTACCTAAAGGACATCAAATCCTAGAGACTTGTATATAATCATTATGAAGTAAATAAGCACTCTCAGATTTCATATTCATCTGTATATTCAACAGGGAAAATGAAGAGTCTAGGTTACTATGGTTCATGGGGTTGTATGTGTTTTCTCAGGAGAGTAAGGTTTGCTTTACAGGCAGGTACAGTAATATATTGTAAACTAGGGCTCATTTGGGGTAGCACAACATTACAGGACACTCCGATAGAAATCCACTGTATAGAACACAAAGCCTATGAAGTTCAGTCATGCAGGATATTGATTCCAGTTCTATACATTACAGTTCTATCCAATAGGTCCCAAACAGTAACAACTAGTACGGTTAAAACCCTCAGAGACACGGCGACAGAGGAGCAGCTGAACAGTTTCTGTCCAGGAAGAAGAGGCGTTTAATGGCACAGTATAAGTCCTTGATCCATAATTGTCCATAATAGTGCTAAAGTCATTGACGGTTGTGATTTGCTACTGTACGACCGGCTGTGTTGAGTAATGTGTGTGGGTCTTTTCTTTTTTTTATGCTAACGTTACAGAGAAGGCGATGGTGGTGGAAGATGTGGAGCTCATGTCCGCCGAGGCTCCATCCTGTAGGAGAGCTGCGTCAGTGCCCTCTGGTTGTCGATCACGCACAGCTTCCGAACGTAACCTCGCACCTCCGCTTGATTTTTGTTGGGTTGGCATATGTCGGGATCTAATGAAACAGAAAAACATGTGTTTGCAAAGATTTGTGTAAAGCCAGCGTGTGAATGTGATAAAATGTGCCGATAAGTGATGAGCAGGCTTACTGAAGGGTGTGCTTCTACAGTGCCTCACTTGCCGAATTGTGTTAGCTATAATACGCTGAAGAGGATAGGAGACATTTTAGATAGTTCATTGAACTAGAGTGAAGAGCAGTATGACAAGTAAAACATTTCCCAAAAATGAATAATTCAATGTGCTCAGAAACTCACCATTTTCTCAAAATTGACCATACTGTCAATGAAAGTCTTATTGCCCTCATGTGTAAATGTCATATCTGCAAAAGAAAAGGAAAATAATTAAACACGGCAGCACAATACGGTAAAAACATTTTTTTTTACATATACTGTGATTGCAATATGACTCACAATAAGTTGGAATGAATAATTTTCATTATGATAATGTGACATTTGTGGGGATCTGCACCAAACAAACATGTCTCCGTACATCTGGAGAACATGATTTGAAGGTAAGGGCCTCTCTGGAGCACTACAGTACTTCATGACCTTTATCACAAAATTGCAGCTTCTAAGATTTGGATATTGTTCTTTGTCATATTTCGATTAATAGTGCAGCCCTAAAATTCAATTTAACAGCAGCTACGGTATGTTTCTCCTACATTCCATTCCCATCTCATTCAGTGACTGAGGTATTCCTCTCCTCCTCACAGAGTCGTACCTTTGAGGAGGAGGGGCATGAAGGGGATGATTGGCGGTTCCAGTTTGGTGACGGTGAGTCGGTACGACCGGTGGTTTCTTGATGGATCCTGTCACCAAACACAGAAACTGTGTCAATTTCTAAGACATTTGGAGCTCAGTTCAAACAAATGACCAGAAAAACACATTTTATTAATCATCCCTTGTGGTATAACCACTGTATGCATGTAGTTTTGGAAATACTTGTACTTTATCTTAGTCACTTTCTATTTCTAGTGAAATATTGCACCATAATGATATTGTATTTACTTTACAACAAATATACTGTTTATGTTTCATGAAAAGACATTGAATTATTCCATTGTTTCTCAATCGTTGCAAACCAAACCATCAAACGATTAATAAAGAAAATAATTGGTAGATTAACCCATAATAATAAATAGTCTAATGACTAATTAAATAATACTACTGTCTACTTTCACCTAAGTAATAGTCTCAACACTTACAGATGATTGTTGGTTCCAGTTCTCACTGTGGTGTTTGTAGTTTTACTTGTGTAAAGGATCTGAATACATCCTCCACCACTGCTGTATACATTATTTTATCTATAGATTTCCGCTGCCACCCCAATACAATGGTGGTAAATGGAATTTCATGTAACTCACCATCATACTCTCAAACTCAGCGTAGAACTTCTTGAACTTGGTGGGGAGTTTCTGCCAGGAAAAACAGACGATTTCATTGTGGTACTTAGCAACAGAGGAATACACTCAAGGGTCAATAAAGATCTAGACACAGATCAGACAAAGTTTACCTCCCACGTCTGACTCAATCTGCTGACAGCAGGGTTGCTCATCCCCATAATGATGGCGAAGAAGGAATTCAGGTTCTTAAACTCCCGACAGCTGTGGACAAACACACACACACGCTCAGGACATAAAGTGAATGCAACTACAAATCAAGCCTATATACAATAATAAACTCTTCATCTAAGTGGATGATGTGTAAACCAGCAGCAGGCCCTACTCACTGTGCAGCTATCTTGATAAACTTCTTGAGCAGCTGGACTCTCTTGCTGAGCTGCCCGCAGAGGCAGACCTCAGTGACCACCCACAGCTGAACCTGGTTGAACCTGCGCAGAAACAGGTCCAGGTTGGCCGTGGTTCTCCTGAAGCTCTGCCGGCCAAACGTGTGGTAGAGCAGCTCATGCTGGGGAGAGGAGGGGGTACACATGAGAGGCAGCAGGCTTGGAGTTAATCCAGTGGACAGGTCCTGCCACCTTGAATCTGTCAGGCATTATTCCTGCAGTGTTTGTGTTGTTATTTCAAAGTGTAAAATGAGGCTCTTTGCAGCACTGTACACACAAATTGTCACAGATTACAGTCTCTGACTACTGGCCTGCAGTTGTTTTTAGTGTGTGTGCGCATGCGTAATACCTCGTGCACACAGCTGAAGAGCTCCCAGTCAAACATGGTCATTTGGTAAGCCAGGTCCTTGGAGCTCATCAGCTCAAAAGTTGACATGGAGCCTGCAGAGGGACCCTCCTGGTCTGGAAGAGTAGTCTGAGGCACATGGACAAAAATACACACATTTGTACAAACTCATAAGCACATAAAAAAAAACACACACACACAAGATTACAAATTCAAAACACATTACACATGGAGCTCCTTTCAAACAAGTTCTGCTGTAACAGTTCAGATCATTCCCATAAAGCATGGTCAGCGTCCTTAACTGATCACTGTGTGAATCTGTTTGTTGGGTGCCTGTCTCATAAAAGAAAGCGTGCTAGGTTTTACTGTGAACCCATTTCATACTCGTCTCTTACCAGACTGCTGAGCTGCTCTCGAGGACAAGCAAATAATCTCCCGTTGATGTTCAGAGTGGAAAACACTGACACGTCGTTGGGCTTCAGGATTTGTTTTTCTGTAAGAAAAGTGAGGATAGCTGAGTTTTCATAACCTCCCGGATACTTCCTAACACTAAACTAGAGACAGTGGCTACATTGGAGACCATTTAGTAATACCTTCGTTCTGCAAACTTTAAAGATGAAGCCACTGAAATGACTGATAATCTGTAGTTATGTTGCTGTAAACTGCTCTGTCATATCTAAATTCAGTCTGTATTCTTACCACCAGCAGAGCTGAGGTGGACCAACACGAGCTCGTCAGTGGTGCCAAGTTTGTCGGCCACAGCGCTGATCACTTCTCTTCCCGTTGCTGCCACGGCGACCCGGATAGTCGTGTATGTGTGATCGCTGCAGTACACCTTCAACAGGACTGGACACACACGGAGATAATACTGAAATCATGAACATGTTTTGGTGTAATGGTGACACCGCAGGAAGGGTCAGGGGTCACCAAAATATTAAATCCATTCTTGGGGCACAACACCGGCAGAGTAAAAGAGGAAAAAAAAAAATCAGACTAACTTACTGTCATCATGATTCCTAATGGGCTGTTTCTTCTGCAGCCTTTCCTCTCCGTTGCTGAACTGTCGTATTAAAGTTTTCTGTTGAATTATACATGACAGTGTGTAGTCAGCATCCTCATCAACATGATGAAACGAAACGAAACGAAAAGAAAAGGCAAAAGACAGTTGTCTGGACTTACCTTTTTTGAGGCTTTTGCTTCTTCCGAACTACAAAAAATAAAAGATAGTATGAATGTGGCTGGTACATAAAACATCACAGTGAACGTTTAACATGCAGAGGCTGGAAAACATACTGTAATTTGACGACTTTTTCTACGTCAGGAACCAAGTCTTTCAAAGCTCTCAACATCCGAGAATCATTTGATAGACTCCCATACAGCTCCTACAAAGATGGTGAGGAAGAACCACAGTCAGACCAGTTGTATATAACCAGTGTAAGTTATGTCATTTACTAATATTCAAAAGCTTGCTTTTGGTCACCTCAAGGAACAAGATTGCAGCGGGTTCCTCCTGTAGCATGTACGTGTGTGCGCTAGCCCAGCGCAGGGTCAGAATGAGGGCCCTCCTCTTACTGTTGAGCGCGTACTCCAACCTCTCCTGTTCAGAGCCAGGCGGAGATGCCGCATGGTAGGTGGACACGTGGTTAAAGATAAATACAAAAGCTAAATACAAAGGTGTAGATCTTACACTGCTTAAGGTTGTATTTACAACATTTTCTGCCACTACATGTCGCACTAGAGATCCAGCATGCCACACCAAAACAGCTCCCCAGTAAGTGCCAATTGCTCTCTTCTAACCCATTGCTCTCTTCACAGCCACCAGACTCCACTGACACTTTACCTCATTTTACCTCACAGATAAACTTATAACACACTTTATTCAAACTCAACAGAAACAAAATAAACTCACTGACCGTTGTTTTTCTTCACATTGTACATTAGTGATGTATTTAGCTCAGTATAGAGCTATTTCTTCAATAAGCCGAATGACCTAAAAATCCATGCCATGTAATTATTGTTTGCTAGCGAACCTGACAACGCTGGCTACCTAAAATATCAAGTAAAATACGCTTTCTGTAGCTAAAGTTGACATCATTCCCTGCTCAGGACACCTCAAAACCACAAAATCTCACACAGACGGACAGTGATATCTCAAAACCTATTCAATCAACACAAATCTAACTATCGTCACAAAGGCAAAACCATATTTTTATGTTATTTATAAAAAGGTAAGGCAGAGTTCTTTAAGTGTTCAAAGTTTAAATGGGTGGTGGTGTATGAACTAGGGGTCTACTGATATGGCTTTTTCATGGCCGATACCAATCGAGATTATTAGAAATCAAGGAGACTGAAATAATAATTGGCCAGGGCTACCCCTAGTATAAACCTGTCACAGTTCAAGTCCAGAACATTTGTATTTGCAGAATGGTTCTCCCAGCTTAAACAAAAAACCAAAACAAAATGCTTCACTGCACACAGAATGGATATTTCAACACACTTGAAGGCCTCATCGCTGCATCCTTGACAGCGAAAAAAAGGGTATAATCATCAGTGCAGCTGCACAAGTAGCTGAACACTTGCACTACAATGACTAAGACAATAGGAATAATAAGAGCTTCTCTGCCAGGTTTACAACTTGTTACTATGGTGTGAAGGGAGCTGTGGTGTGGGTGAGCAGTTCATTAGTGCTGGATGGTCAACTGCTGCTTCAGCACTTCTGTAAGCTGAATCGGTGAGTTGCACAGTCCAAGATTCTGTCAGTCGCATTTTTATGGTGAGCAGCAAACAGCAGATGTGTCCATCCAAGTGGATTTGTCAACAAATTTGTGAAGTGTACTGACCTGATGGTAGGTTTCACAAACAGTATGAATAAAAAAAAGTGAAGTCTGTGTATAAAAGGCAGAAAGGATATTGTGCCATGAGCAGAGGGCACAGCTGGCTGTTGGGCATGAAGACACAGTGCATGAGGACAAAATCATCCACTGCTGGGTCTACAAGAGAACAAGAGGGAAGAGAGTCAGACCGGAAACGGAGGAAATCAAGAGGTTCAGGAGGTAGTAAAAGTACCACTCATTTCATTTTCTATCCATCTTTCCTTCTTACAATATTACAGTGCATTTGATCTAGTGTCTGGGCTATCTTTAGTAAACATATACTCATACTTCATTTAGGCCTAACAGCTCATTCACTTTGCAACATTTATGTATCTTTTCTGTTCACCTGGTTCACTGTGATGTATGTCCATCCTCATCGCCTCCAGGAAGTGCTCAAGAATCTTCTCTGGTGTTCCTGATATCACAGTGTACCTGAGATGAATGAGAGAAGATGTGAAGCATTTTATTTAAAAAAAACAAAACAAAAAAAAAAACAAGACACACAAAGATAGATTTGTTCTACTGTGCATTTGTAAGTGCGTATGCAAGACTCCTCACACATACTTGATGGTTCCCAGGGTTGTGGCGCGAGGACTCTTTTCTAACACCAGCACAGCTTGTTCATGTTCCTTTAAACGCACTGTGTTAGCTTCCACGTCCTAAAAATACATCAAGATGCATGCACAAAATCAGTAACGTCACTCCATGTCAAATGTGTTTTTGTTCATGTAATAAAGCCTGTCTGCCAGAGGGGGGAGACAGACAACATAGTCAGGCAGCATCACTTGGCACATAATGCAGTATGATGCTGCAGACGGCCTAAATGAATGAATTCAGACAGTGGTTAGTGGAAAAAAATCTAACTTTTGACATGATCTTTTGACTTGGCCATGACTTTGAGAATATACTTAGCCAATAACAGTGTTTGTAACAGTTAAGATCAAGGGTAGTAATTTGGTGCTGGTGTGGCTCCACTTGTGTCCCATCAGAGGATGAACGTTTATCTCCTGTCGACCTACCCTGAGTATCCTGTTGAAGTCTTCCTTGTCCACGCGCAGGAAGTGGCAGTTATCCTCTCTCAGGACGATGGAGGCTGCACGAGGTGAATCTGTAACCAGGGCCAACTTCCCAAAGTCATCACCCTCATGGAGCGTGCACACGACACCCTAAAACACACACACACGCATGAATGGCCGCATAAATAAACACAAAGTCAGACACAAACACAGTTTACTAGTCATCCTAAGCCCTGGAGAAAAATCAGTGCCCAGGACTGGGATGAATCATCTGTACTTGTCTGTGTGTGTGCGCAGAGTGCATGTGTGTATGTACACGTGTGATCAATGTGTAGGCACGCACACAAGCATGTAGAGTGCATCTGCCTGTACAGTGGTTGTAAATCCATGTGGGGTGTGAAATTGTGTATGCGTACAATCCCCTTAAGCCATTTTAATCATAGTGATGAGTCATGGTGAGCTGAGCAGAGTTTGCCAAACTCCACTGCTGGTGTTTCCCAGCCCCACGGGGCAGACAATGCTGGTCTGCTCCGTACAGACATGATCAGCTGCACATTTTAATCCTTTACTCACACATGAAATATCATCAAATGAAGCAGAAAACCTGAACAATGCTCAGTTGTCACAGAAAGAAACAGAAGCATGTAGGAGGATGAATGCATTCAAGCACACACACACACACACACACACACACACACACACACACACACACACACACACACACCTTGCCATAGATGACCACATTGACAGAGCCCTTCTGGATGATGTACCAGGATGTGCCCTCCTCTCCTTGGTTGAACACTGGAAGATAAAGAGGACAAACATATATTACCCCCGAATATATGATAAGTAATCACAGTCTGTACATCACAGTTTGTCAAACCGCAGGGGGGCATAGAGAGCGGTAACTTGCTTCAAAATGTACACTCCTTTTAAGAGCTGTCAACGTCAAATCCAAACACACAGACATGATACACATATTTTTAGATCACACTTGCAGACATCATTATCGCCAATGTCCATCAAATTTAATCAGCTCTGTTAGATATCAAAGAATAAAGATGTTCCTTATAACTCAAGAACTTGCCTGCCCAAAGTGTCAGACTTTAAAAAACCCCTGCTGTTCACCATGCACACAAATAAAATACATTCTAGTACAAAGTGAAGACTCACACACTGTTCCAGCTTTCGCATGCGACTCGAAGATCACAACGCTCGCCAGTTCCCTCTTCACCTATAAACCAGAGTACACAGCTTGAGTCATACTGGATTTAGAAACATGCGAAAGATCAGTAGAAATGCAAAGATCAGGGTTTTTTTTTTTAAGGATTATCTGAATTGACCTGGGAGTCCTTATGATCCATCATGGCAGCACATGGAGAGTTTTTAACTCTCTCTGACTAGCTTATGTATATTTATAAGCAGTTGTTCAAAATGGTTATGGAGAGAAAAAGGAATACAACACAGATACATGACAAACTTGATTTAAGCCCATTGTTCGTGAACCACTTTCATCTCCTGGAATGTGACTTTCCAGTGCTGTAGTAAAGCCATTGCATCTAATGCACACAACACTGATTCTAGGAATATATGGAGCACGAAAACACCACCAAAAACACTTCTCGAGCCGTTACACTGTTAAGAGAAACACTCCTCCCTCTGCTCTTAAAAACAAAAAGGCTGTAGCAAGTGACTCTGAAGAATTAACGGTAAATTTGGAAAGCCGTACTGTCCCTTTAAAAAGAAAAGTGGAGTGTCTGACTCACAGTGTTGGAGAGGTGAGCTAAGGCCTTGATGTGAAGCAACTCATCGTAGATGATCTCGAGGTCGTCCCCTGTCCTCTGACCCGGCCTGCAGACACAAACAGGGGTTAGTCAGAACGATCTCAACACCAAGATTCCAGGCACACACGTCACCTCTTATTACACTGCTCTCAAATTAGTAATGACACATCCTAATGCAAAAACAATTTGGCTGTTCTTTTGAATATCGCAAATGCTTATGTAGGATTACACGTGCTTCAGTGTGATATATTTTTTAAAAATGTGGCAGGAAGGTGAAATATTTAAATGCGCTTTTGTGTTTGCTACTGACGATTTCCTGAGGATCATGCGTAGCAGAGCGTCTGGGCCGATCTGAGCGAGGAAGAGGATGGTCTCTGGCAGCTCTTCCTCACTCTCCCTCTTCTCCTCCTCACTAGGCAATGGCGTGTCCTCTTCCTCGTCATCAAGAAAGCGGTAGAACAGGTACTTGTCCTGGAAACCCAGCTCCTGGTCCACTGTGGAGCAGCCACGCACATTTGATCAAAAGACAGACGTGTCCACATTTAAACACAGTGATTTTATCAAATTACTCTTGTTTTCTGAACTCAGAACATCATTTCAGGCATTTTCTTTGAAGTCTATGAATTTGAAATTCAATCTATATTTTATGTTCCTGCTTCAACACTTCCAATTAGTTTCAAAGCTGGTATTCATAACAACACTTTCACTGCGATTGATGTTCAGATTTAGTGAAACCACCACTTCAACTCAGAGTCAAACAGAGACACCTTGCTTTAACATGTCCACACGTAAAGAATCCTAATTTATGCAATTAACAACACACCAAGTAAAACAAGGATAATCTGAAGAAAATCATTCCCCTGTCTTTATTTCTTAGAGGTTTGGAAACTGACTATTGAAAGTTAGCTGTGCTCGCACACTGCAGGGCTCCAATATCCATTTATTTAATGCACCAAAGTTGTGACATTTTGAGCAACAGTGCTCTTCATCAAACTAGAGTGACACTGCACAACGCCGCCTGATGTGCTCATAAGAACAGTCGAACGAGCAGTCACGTGACTAGAGTATTGTATGAGTTAACATACAAAAGTACAAAAACATATGCATACATACAGTATATACGCACTAATGTGATATTGCACATTGTACCTGAATACTTTAAGTACCTGATGTACACGTGGGGAATGACACTCAAACAGTATCTCCCAAACAAAACAAATTACAAAAAAACTCTAGAATAACTATATATATATATATATATATATATATATATGTATATTTAGACAAGAGACTGTATCATAACCTACATAGGGTTTTTACAAAACATTCCCAAACAAGGAAAACAGCAATAATACAAAATACACTAAAAGATTTCAAAGAATACACACTGTATCATAGAGGGAAGACACTCATTAGGGTATCTGTATCCACCACTGGGCTTACAGGACATCATCAAGTATGAAAACAAACTAAAAAGGCATCTCTATATGCAGTGAGCCGTCTTTTTGTTTCATGTTTTGCTCACTTTCAACTCCCGGTTTGGATGTGCCTGTACGCTCCTGTTTTTACTACTGTACCATGCATGAAATGAGACTAAACATCATACACTATATAATGTGGAAGCAATAAAGAAACAGAAGTTTTACTGACCATGGTTGAGCACCCCTTCTTCTAGTAGTGCCTGCCACATCCCAACAGCATGGGACCGTGTGAGCACACAGGCACTCTGCAGCACCAACCAGTCCACCAGCTCTGTGCCTACACAGCATTGTCTGCAATAAACACATACCAGTAACATCCACTGAATTGTCTAAAGCTGTTGCATGCATATTCACAACTGAAGCTTTAGACATACATACTCTTACCTGTATGTCTTGAGGTGGTACTTCCTGTCTCGGATCATGTGTGGGGCTCTGGACAGGATGGCGTTGCGGAGAACCTTCCCCGCCCTCTGCAGCTTCTCTGAAGGAATCTACAGAACACATGGGAGCACCAGGGTGGTTTGATTAACTGATCGTAAACTGTAATGCGAGTGTCAATACATGCAACACTCATGCTGACTCCAGGCTGTAGCGTTTATATAGACAAAGGCAAGAGAAATAGAAATCTGAGACCACATTCAAAAGGCCACAGTTTCAGTTGACCCTGAGTGTAGGTGAACATGCTGCAACATTTACACCGGAAACTGACAGGAGTAATGTCTCAGATCTAAGTATCGAGGTAAACTAATATTACCATTTTAATCAGCTTATTCTGATGGACAATTCAAATCAATAAATTGTCTCAGAAGTCTCAATAAGCCACCAAAAAATGTATAATTTTGAAGTGTAACCTTGTTTTTTGATTGCCACACTGCAAGGGATGAATGTGAATGCTAATTACATACAGTACAACACTATACAGCACTCCTATCACTAAAACACAAAGTGCATACAAGCAGGCACATCCTATACAGATCACACCTGCCCCTTAGAAACAGAGGAAAAAGATGCAGATGTGTGTATACACACACAGCAGCAGCTGGAGAAAACAACAAAGCAAGGCATGCTAATTGGGCAGATGGGATCTTTCTTCTGTGTGCATGCATTAAGCTAGCATTAGCATAACTACAGAGGATCACGGCTATGAGTCATCACTTGTCTCTGCTCAGAAGACACACACACCTCCGAAATTCATTGTAGCACTCTGGATTCATTTACAAACATGAAAGTATGCAGCAGCGCAGTTTTATGACACCGTGGCCCAGTTTATTTCTTCTCTCTGCATAGAGGTGTTTAAATTAAGTACCTTTTGATTTCAAATATTAGCTACAGCATTTTTTCAAACATTAAAATCGCTCATCTACTCGCCAGCTCTATCAGAAATATGAGACAGACACCTCTTTTTTGCTCAGCCCTCAATGCCCTGTCCACACAGATCTTCTGACGCAGGCAGTGATGCATAAAGGAATCCAAGACAAACTGAGACTGCTTGGGCCACACAGTATATTGGTTGTGAGGTTAGTTCATTCATGCTTTGTGTGCCGCGAGGAAGAGCACGAAAACGTGTTGGCAGAGTTTATTTTTAGGATTGAGTTTTTTTTTTACTTCCTGTACAAATCCAAGACAGACCTTTGGGTGCCAGGCAGTGAGCTGGAGAGAGTGTTTACCTTGTTGTGAGCTTTGTTTGCAGAGTCTGAGTTCATGTTGTCTTTGTCTGCGAGTCCTGTGGATGAAAAACTGTTGTCAAGCTGGTCGAAAAGAAAACTTTAACAGGATGTGGATAGTTTTTTCATTCCAAAAACTAGGGATGTATGATAAAGGCTTTAAAATGAAATATCAACAACAGCACAAAATGAGTATTTCAGCCCATATGACAGGTCGATAAGATGATGCTTTAACTACGCACACGTGACACCAACAGTTGAGGTATTTTTCTTATTTTGCTCAGTGAGTGTATTCTAAAACCCTTGTTTGTCTGCATCTGCCCATGGGCAATCACAATGAGAGAAAGCATAACAATATGTTAATTCCAGTACAGGAGAGACTTGATGTTCTCTGTAATTAGGTGAAAAAAAAGTGCATATATTGGTATCAGCAAAAATGACCCAAAAAAATATCAGCATAATCCAAAATTGTGCATTCCTAATGCCCTGATGAACTTTGGGTGGCAAACAAGTACAACATCTTGAAAAAGAAGCAGGAGTGCTCTAGAATGACAGATATTCAACATATTTTAAAGTTCTCCCTCTTCTTTATCAAGTTTATCAAGTAATAATACTTATTATTATTACATTATACTTACAGTTTGGTGCCTAATGTTTATCCAGTTACAAACTACTCATTCTTTAACCTCTGTTACACAGTGCTACATTATTATTTATATTAGTTCATATAAAGTAAACACACTGAAGTCCAGTAATTTAACATATGACCAACATTTACAGGCTTTCTTTCATTGTAGTGTGTGTCTCTACTCACTGTCATTGTTAGATCCACTCTCCATGGCTCCATAAGGAGGGGCCAACAGTCCAGCCAAGCTCTGACGATATTTCTACAAGACACAAACATACACACACATAAGAAGTCATGTAAATTTTGAAAAAATGACCACCTCTTTTATCATGATGGACCATTTATAAAGACATCATCATCAGCTTTCAAAATCAATCTCAATAACACACACACAGTGCTACTTTCAAGCACACGCTGCAAGTGCCCCTCAAAACAAAGCCCTTTGTGCAACCAAGATCATTTACATGCAGAACAACTAACATTATATAACACACACACCCACGCACACACTCACAGCAGCATTCAAAGCAGGGTTAATGAGTACATACAGATGCTGCCCTTACAGCTGTTGCCAACAATAAACTGCGTTTGCATTTCTATAGCAGAGGCACTGAAATACATACAGCGGGTCATTTTCAGCCGGGATGTGCCACTGCCCCCCTGCAAGGTCATTACCAAGCAACCAATACCCTATGAGGACTGCCAGGAAGACACACACACACACACACACACACACACTCAGAAGAAGAGACAGAGAGAGCATCTGTTTGACCTGAAGTCACAAACACCCCCCTGTCGTTGACTTGCTTGCACAAAAAGACACACACATCCAGAAAAAAACAACGGAAAACAAATCCTGGAAGTTTCAATTTCATTTTTTTGAGAGGACAACAAAAGTAAACAGAAGGAAACATGACAGTGAAACATCACACACACACCACAGACTACACACTGTTACAGTGGAGGAGTCAGACTCACCTGAGGTAACACACTCAGCTGCCTAACACTGGAGGGATTGAAACCCCAGAGAGCTGCCCTCTGCTCCTTTACAACTCACACACAAACCACCGGATAGCATCCTGCTCCAAACAAGCTTCTCTCCTCCTTTATTTCTCCCTCTCTCTTCCTCTCTCTCTCTCTCTCACACACAGGCAACCCAGTGTCTCTCTCAGTCTCTCACTCCCCCTCTCTCGCCACAATCGAGCCAAGAACCAAACCACTTTCTCCCACAGGTTACCACGGTGATCTGAGTGTCCGTCCGACCCAGCTACTCTAGTGAAGGAGGAGAGAGAGAGGGAGGGAGGGAGAGACAGAGAAAGGAAGCAGAGGAGGGAAAGAAAGGAGTAGTGAGGGTGAGGATAGAGGGAGGGAGGGAGGGAGGAAAGGAAGGAGGCTGGCAAAAGACACAGCGTGGCCAATAGAGGAGAGAGGAAGTGGGCAAGAGAAATGTAGAGCAGGTGAATGGGACAGAGTAGTAAATGAAGGATTTAGTCCAGGCCAACCAGCCATCTGCTGTTTTGTAAACTGTATTTTTACACATATCTGTCAGACACCACAACAAGCTGTTTTACATTTACACCCCATTTATTCACCTAATTTTCACATAGAATTATGGAGCAGCGCTTTTTTCTTTTATCCTTTCATCAAACACATGACTGCATTCATCCCGTAGCTTTCTAGTCCTCCTTGCCACACACAAGCACATGCACACAAATTAGTCCATGCACACACAAACACACACATAAAACACAAAGATCCTTTTACTATGAGCTGAACCAGATTCAAAAGACTACAACCTCGGGCTATGGTTTTCTGCGTTATGTCTACTGTCCTAAAATAGATAGCAGAGTGGGAGACTGAGTGCACTTAGTGCAAACAAAAAAAACACACTACAAGCCTGGTAATAAGATGGCACACGCTTTAATAACCAATTATCTTCTTATCTTGTTTTTACATGTTCCTCTCACATGAAATGGACATATCACGTTTCAGTAAATCCAATTTCATCTAATAATAACCCTGATGATGTCATCATTTCTCTCAGAAATGGCAGCAATGAATAGATAAATCTGTTTTATACTGAGAGCAAAAAAGCTGTCAAAACAACATCTCATTTTAGAGAAATCTGTCAAGGGGTTTGTCAACACGGTGGTCAGAAACAAGGCTCAGTTATATTTATGTTTGATTCATAACAACACTGTTGTGAATGTTTACCCATGTTTATATAACAGATGGAAAACGTGAGCCAAAGAAAACTGCATTTTCATAATCAAAACCTTTACTTTCTGCAAAATGCTGCATGTTTCAATCAATATCTATTAAAGAGAAAATCTGGGTGGATTTGTGTCTATTGTCACTCATCAGAGCAGTAAATTAAAAAGGTGCAATATGTGTAAAGTGGTCATCAGATTAACTGCTAACTGCTGCTAACTGTAGCTGCCATTAGATAAGTTAAACATGCAGCTAGCGGTCAAGCAGCCAACGTACTAGAATAATCCGCCTTATAGTAAACATGGCCGGACCAGGACTAAACACAGCCTCTGAAACTGACCTAGGTCAGCTATTTAGTCTTACTCACAATGACCGGAAAACACACTTTGATATGTAAAGTTTCCCTGTAAGTCCACCCAACTACATCTGAGTTCAGGGTGTTGAATCAACTTTTAGCTAGACACTCATCATCTTTCTGTATAAGCCCAAACTCCTGTAACAATTATGAAAGCAATAATGTGTATGTGTACAAAACTAAAGAGAAAAACTACAATTAATTAGAACATGAAAGAAAACAGGACCCTTTTGTATTAGACAATGCAAAATAGGAGATTAGAGCCTGACCAAACAACAGGGCAGACACTTGTGGCCCTCGGACGCCGACTGTGAAGCTACAGTAAACTGATCCATTGCTCTGCCAGGACTTCCTCTCTGAGGGGGACCCTGTGAATGGAGAGGGTAACCTCAACAAGGAGGCCCACAGAGAGGCCACTACTACAATGCCAACTCTCAAAAAGAGATGCCAGGCCGAAGCCCATGCTACTTAGTGCTGATTCTTCAAGTTTGTACGATACAGTATCTGTTTGCAATATCTGAGATACCTGCTGACCAGTTTTTATATTCTGACCATGACTCATCAAAATCAACCCTACAGTATTAGGTACACTGTGCTTACTATCAGTTTTACTGATGGAAGTTATATCTGCGATATACCAATATTAGTCGGGAATATCAATACTTTTACCTAGTGTAAGGCCCACAGTGTACGACCTTTTCATGCTAAACCACAAAAGGAAAGGTGATAAATTATATTATTCATTTGATCAATATTTACTGCAAGTGAATCCTATTGATATCACCAGAGTGAAATTTCAGATATTTATGTTTTGGCCCAGGTGTGAGTAATTATGGTAACTACTGGTATGGAAAATGACATGAACGGAGCCGTTAATGTTGCTAATTAAACCTGTGCTATTCCTGCAGTGACCTGTTAAAATATCTGCTGTGAAAAAGGCAGCATATAGCTACGCTTTAACTAAACTATTCTGCCTATATATATAGAGAGAAATAGTATGTATTCAAGGATATTAAGCCACCTTTAACCACCTTAATGACCACCTCCTCCTTACCGTTCCAACACAATCGGAATATATTATCAGCAGGTATCTGTGCCCAGGAGGAAACCTCAGCACACAAGATGTTTTATTCATAGTGGTGCGAGGACTAATATGCACTTATCACTTTTAAATTCCCACGACACTTCCTTCCCTACACATTTAACACACACAGTACACAGTATAGATCCATGTAGGCTCTTGGTGCATTGGTTTGGTGCATCATCCTTTGTGCTGTGAATACTGCACTAAGCCACAGCAAGCTCTGACAACAATAGACATGCAGTACTAAACACAAGCACACAGGCATCTCTCTCTCTCTCTCTCTCTCTCTCTCTCACACACACACATTGTGTCACCTGAGGAGTGTGTCTAATAGGTGGGCACTGCTATGGTGGACAGCCCTCTTGTGGTTAAAGGTACAATTACAGTGGAAGGGTGTCTGAAAATTGCAGTCTCAACAGGGAACTCTTTCAAGATGGAAAACCTTTAGGTACGGAGTTCATGCTGAATCATGAGGTTCTGGCTCATACTCACAGATACACACAGTACAGCAGCTCTCTCGGTTTTTAGATCTCTCACCTCCCAGAGGCTCTTGAACTCCCTCTGCTCGATACGCAGCAGCTCGCTGGTCTCTCTGCTGACAATGGTAGCATGCCGGGGTGTGTTGTCCAGGATGGACTCCCCGAACGCTGTCCCGATCCCCAGTGTACAGATAGTGACTGCATCCTGCACACAAACACAACAAGTTTGTTTTAACGGCTGGTTGTTACAGAATAAAGGTGTGGCAAACACTAGGTTTCACTTTCAAACAAAGCTTTATATTTATATACACAATCATACACAGCACAAGCTAACTCAACATTAAGATGAATCTACAATATAATATTACAGAATTTAGCACATAGATAAACAACTATTTTAGATATACACTATAGAGTAAAAAGAAACAATGGAACAATAAACAATAATATTGGCCAAAAAATATATTGCAACATATCAGTCGAGCTGTATTTTCAAATCAAACATTTGTCCCATATTTCATAAAAAACAGTTAAAATCCCCATCACGATTTTCTAGAGCCCAATCTGATGTCATCAACTGTTTTTTTCTGCCTGACAAACAATCCAAATCCCAAACGTATTCAATTTACAATGCAATGTCAAGACACGGAAAAACTGCAAATATTGACATTTTAGGAGCTTAAACTGGAGAATTCTTGGATATTTTCTCTTCTAAAGATGCCGAAAACAATGAATCAATAGGTTGCAATTAATTTTCTGTTGATTGACTAATCGATTAATCAACTAATCGCTGCAACCTTATATCCAAAGGTTTGTTTTAGAAATATGGACAGACATGAAGAGCAGACAGATTAATATATGGTAATCAATGCAAATCAATTCAAATATGAGGGGCTAGTAAACACAGTCTCCTGCAAGGAAAATATCTCTGGGTGCTTGGATATAATTGGACAGGCTGGAGGGAAGCTAAGACACTGATTTAGACAAATATTCAAAATGCTATGGAAACCTTTTCAGCGGTCCAAACTGACATTTCAGATATAGCCACAGAATCTAGGCCACCAATGGCACTTAAGGGCTACATACAGTACATAAAAAGGACATTTCACAATGGAGGGCCGTCTTATCTCCGTCTTTAAACGGGAACAAATCCTCTCTCTCTTACTCTCCCCTCTCTTCTCCCACACATCATTCTTCCCCTCTTTATAGTAAAACCCAATTTCCACACTCTGGCGTAAAGGACATAACAATTAGCGGCAAGCACAGTTCTCAGTGGACTTGTTTTCTGCGCTGTGGCAGATTCGTTTTGGCATATTTAAGCAGGAAGACGATGAGCTAATGTGCTAGAACAATGTCAGCATTTAAGAGTGTCGTTCAGGACCGGCGCTCTAACACGAGGAGCACTTGTAGAGCGAGGCCTGGATCCTCGACAGAGGAGGTTATGATAAAAATAGTACACGAGGTCGCAGGAAAATGGCAGCCGAGAAAAATCATGCTTCTTCACAAAAATAGAGAGGAAATTACAGAATGAACCCCGTAGTGTCTGTGATTCAGGACTCAATACATTATTCATTCATTCATTCATTTGTGATTCAAATGATTTAAAGCAAAAACACACAACAGACACACAGCAGCACAAGTGAAACTACACAAGTTATCATGTATGTATGAGGCTGCAATCTGTCTCAAACTGATCTTACCTGGTGGTTGGCTGTTTCTGACACTTTGACATCCAGAGAGCCAGACAGGACAGCATACCAGCTGGTGCCTATGTCTCCTTGTCGAAACACTGTGGACAGTAAAATACATTAAATAGTGTAGAGTGCTGGTGGAGACAAACATTTCACTTAGTGGACAAACAACTTTGACTTTGATACCAGTTCCTCAACAATTTTAGGTATTGAAATTTGGTATCAATTGACAAGACATTTGAATTAACAATCATCAGTATTGTGGATATAATGTCTAAGTGGGTAAATGCAAGTATTTGAACAAGTGGAGCAGTCTGGTAAGTTCAGAATATTACATCACGTTACTGTAATGCAGCCTTTAAAACTATGAAAAGACAACACTTACCATGTTATCATGATATTACAATTTCTAAAATCTAAGACAATGTATAGTCTCATTTAAGAAGAATGCTATAATAACGATATATTGCCCAGCCCTAATGAGTGCAAATATCTATTGAACATCCAAATGAAACAATTTGGGCTCTGAAAAATTATCTTGGCAACTTTGTGATATTTTCTAAACAAAGCAATCATTTAAAGTAGCTGTACAAGTAACCGATGCTGCAATAATCATTAATGGCAGCCATAAGAGCGATCAAATACAAATGTTTAAAAAAAGGATTGCATAATTTGTATGCAGGGAGGTTTATACACATGAATTTAAATGATCACACTACTTTGCAAACCAATGCATCACACTTCATACAGCAAAGGCATCCTCTGCAGCGTGACTGTCATGTAATAACACAGTATATACTGTATAATGATGCTTTACTGTGGAGAGATAGTCTGAGCCTGACAGCCACAGAGCATCTATTATTGTACACAAAACCACAACCATTATGTTTGAGCGTTTCTGTGGGTGTGTGTGCATGTACGTACGCGTGATGCCTTTCTCCAGGCATTCATAGAAGGCACAGGCACAGATCTGCAGTAAGAGCGGAGGTGGGAACCTATGGAAGGCTTTGACCTCTCTCAGTCTGGTCAATATAATGTCCACATCCTCTCCTGAGCGCTCCGAGGGCCTGTGCACAAAACAACCATTCATTAAATGTAACATCACTGTTTTTTGTCAGGTTTCGGCCTATTAACTGCAGGATGCGACTCGTTCACTGCGATGGATTATCTATCTCAAGCGAGTCTATTTTTGCACAGGGGATAAGAAAATCAATCATAAAGCTACAGTACAGTGTGCTTCGGAAAGTTTTTGGCAGTAATGCTAAATATTTGCAAAAAGCATTTAATGGACTAATACATGAAAAATCAGCTATATTGTCCTTTAAGATGAAAGGCAGCGCTATTGTTTTGTGTTATCTACGCATAACTGCGTTCGTGCGTGTGTGAGAATGCTGCTTCATTGTTCGGCCTGGTGTCTTAGCGATAACAGCGGAGAGCTGCAGACGTTACTTCTCTCAGCTAAGACCCCCCACAGGGTGTTGATGCAAGATCTCATTTGTACTCCTGCTATTTCTAATACGCTTAAATCTGAGCGTGCACACGCACACACACACACACACACACACACACACATACACACACACACACACACACACACACACAAGCGTTGTTTGACACCTACACGAGAACACACAGAAGTTTGATCTGAGAGCTTAAACATTCTGTTCAGCGATGCGGCAGCAAAAAACTACAAAGCCAAAACATTTTAGAGTAACACACAGTGCAGTTAGCCTTGTTCATTCACTTATTTTGCTTTGCTAGTGACTCACCCTTGCACGTGCATGAGCGCGCCCATGTGTGTGTGTGAGTGTGTATGCTCATACAGAATAGTTAATGCACTGTTGGCTTCTTCCTTCCCAGAAAAAAGGCTGTCTATCCCCAACTCCTTCGCTTCCAGCTTTCTCCTCTTTGTCTGCCACCACTAAACATTTCTCTCATCTCCATCCACTTTTTCTCCTTTGATAGGCAAGACAGGAAACAACAAACACCCCGCTTCTTCTTTATGCTTCGCATTTTCTCTTCTCCATCACTGGCATCCCTCCTCCATCCATTAAGTCTCACCACTAACTCACCAGCACTAACCATCCTCCCATTATTATCCCTTCTTTTCTGCTTTGCAAGCTCACAGGCAGCAATGACTTCCCCTTTTAAACGCACATGTACATACAGGGGGTAAACACACACATATTTGTATCCCAGAGCTGTAGCTGATTGTCCTCCGTAACCCGGGACGGTACTCCCAGATAAACACAGACTGAGCCTAAAGGGCTGGACTGCACAACACATCTTTCCAGTCCTGCAACATCTGCCACAAGCTTGGGGCCATTACAGGCGGGTCTTTTCTTTCTATCTCTGTCTTTTTATCCCTTTTGGTCTCTGACTCATCCTCCCATCATCCTCCCACTGGCTACGTATTGGCCCTCGGTGCTCCGTCATATCCCAGTGTAGGCTGGGTTAATGGTTTAGACAGGTGGACTCCCACACACCGCAACAGGGAAAGACGGGGAGGTTAACTCTGCGGGGTTGAATGGGTAATACCAGCATCACCCTTCACCTATCCGTCTGCAGTGAAACCGTTAAGGTCCTCCAGTTATAATCCTCCTGGTTAAATCCTTGTTCGTCTTTCTCTTCGGTTATCATGTGCTTGCTCGCTCCCTGCCTGTCCAGAGGAATCTGTCTCCTCCATCAGTGTGAGGCGGATGTGACCTGAGAGCTGCTCACCTGATCTTTCTCTCCCCTTCCATCCCCCTTTTCTCTCCTCCTTGACTTCTCCCCTCCTCGGCCTTTTCCCCCTCCAGTTTTTTCATGTCAGCAGAGATCTCAGCTTTCAAACACAAATCATGGCCGCACACGCACACGTGGGATTTACCAATCGACCAGCATGACGCGCTGAAGAGACACCAGAAGGTTCTGCAGATTGTTTTGGGAAACACCCAGCTGGAAAATTTTCAACGTTTCCAGACAAAATAAATCAAAGGTTGATGTGTGGCAGCCAACCAAAATGTCAGACAGCCTCAACACAAACAGATTTCCCGAGCTGCCAGATTGATGCGTTACTGTAGCAGAGGCTTGAGTTAGATGTACACAGCTCTGCATCATCACTAACAACCTGAGATCCTGTTAGAAACACTGACTACTAATCAGCAAAAACACAGCTCAGTTTACAGTTAATCATCAAATCATCAGACATATTCGAAAAAATAACTATATGACTGATGAATGCACGCTTAGAGGACGTTTTTCTCTATGAAATCCATATTATCAGCTCGTCACAGCGGGACATTAGACTTCAAATGTCATCTGGACCAGTTGTGTGCATGTGTGTGTGTGTGTGTGTCTGTGCCCGGGGAAACACTGAACAAAACAGTTCTGACTTTATCTCACATACTTCACACTCACTGGCAATAAATGTCTCTGGACAGATATATTAGAGACAGTCGTATCTTAACCTCCGTCTTGCTCTTACCTTCCCCCTCTCCCCCGCCTCTCACACTTCACTTGCTCACATCAACAGTTACTGTAGATAAAAGCTCCCAAACACACACACACAAACACACACACACACTGCTGGATATTGATTGGATAAGGAGGTGCATTGCTGAGGAGCACTGAGTGCTCTACAATAAGATCCTTTCCAGTCTAATATTACGACCCAGGCTGCCCATAATGACACCCACCTACTGCTGCATTTAGTTTAGCAAATTTAGTACTGTAGTGTGCCGCTCTGTGTATTTCTTTCTAAATTACAAACACCACATTAGACGATTATAAACATTTTAGCACTGTAATGATCAAATCTGTCTCACAGTGATTTTGTATCATATTTTAACCAATTTAACCACATTTAACAACAAATAACATTGAACTATAGCTTAAACTAATTGATTAGTCAATCAACAGAAACCTCATTCACAAACATTTTGATTTTAATTATGTTTTTAAGCAGAAATGCTCAAAATGTAGTGGCTCCAGCTTCAAAATGTTTCAAATTTGGTGGTCTTTGTGACAGCAAATTTAATATCGTTGTGTTTTAGACTGTCGGTTGGACAAACCAAGCAATTTAAAGCCAACACTTAGGCCTCTGGAGAGCTATGACCGGGCATTTTTAAGCATTTTCAGACATTTTATAGACCAAACAATTAAACACACCGTATGTAATTTCTGCTGCTAGGGGTCTCTCAATCAAAACAAAAGATGTATGTGCTGTGGGATCATGGAAGTGCTTGTTTACAGTTTAAAAAATCCACTGTTGCTTCATGGACGAGGTAATGAATTAAAGTTTTATTCAT
This sequence comes from Pagrus major, assembly GCF_040436345.1. NCBI lineage: Eukaryota > Metazoa > Chordata > Actinopteri > Spariformes > Sparidae > Pagrus > Pagrus major. The sequence continues at coordinate 26,796,684 of NC_133235.1, forward strand.
CCATTATTACGATGTGTCACATTTGCCGTCTTCCTTCCTGACTCATTGACTTATCCTCAGATGTTTTCCCGGAAGTTAAAGCGTCAGGAACGCGAACAAAACGAACAACCTTGAACTGCGATTACTCTGGTTTGTACAGACTATATTTTTAAATCAGTCAATTAAGAAAATAATCAACTGATGAACTTAATGTGGAAATAATCCTACCACTTAATTGCTAACATACCAGCACAGTGTATTTACATGATGCATCCAGTCAGGTGAGGATGAGGAGACAAGATGGTAGCTTCAGGTTGCCAATGGTAACATGAGGATGTGTCATAGTGAGGTGTGTACAGTATGTGTGGGTGTACAGGCTGTGGGGTTGCATGTCTCATATGTCATTGTTTGTTTTAGACGTGAAGTGTATCATCTACATTAATTAGCGTATGGGCTGCCATTCCACGTTTATTTATTTAAGGCGACTCCCTTGGATACTATGCCTTTTTTTTTTTTTGTGGCACAGCACGCCTGCAGCATGAGACCTTTAATGTTAACTGAGCTGATACAGCATGGACTAAAAAAGCTTTTCCCAAACACTGCAGCTGCTGGATTTGTATAATGAAATGAGGATTAGGGCTTGTTAATAAAACAGACTGTAAATTGGCTGCTCAGTTATTCTAACCTGTTCAGTCAGGCCAGCAGAAATACAGCCTGACATGCAGCAGCACTGTGGGACTCATAAAAGAAAAAGAAAAATAATACACTGACCTGCTTTCTCACCCTCATCTCGAGGAAAAAAACACTAACATACACGGTGTGGTAGTATTTTAAAAATGTATGGCTATTTGATTTCAGCAGACAGGCATAAACCATGTGCGTCTATTCGGCCACCTCATGCGGTGCAGAGACATCCCGGTCCAACCTCGAAGCCACCAACGCCTTTTTGACCGAGCGCACGCAAAAATAGCAATTTAACAAGAAAACAGAGGGTGTGTATTGTTTTGCACTGCAGCCTTTGCCATCCCTGGACGATGCGTGTATAATCTCTGAGAATGACAGCGACCTATACTATGCTCAAAACAAGGCGTATCACGCCAATACCGCACGCTCTCGCACCGCACACCGCCGGCTGCGATTAATCACGTTGAAGCGGGTGAATGAAAAGAGGGGTCGAGAGGAAAACACGAGCATCGCTGCGTGGAGGTGTCTCGTAGAGTGTGCGTGTGTGTGCGTGTGTATGTGTGTGTGTGTGCTTTCACCCACCTTTTATCCAGGCAGCAGATCCACTCCGCCGACGGAGCCGAGTTGGGGGACGTCTGCACCGCGACCATCTTCCCCGGCCGTGTGACGGTGCGCGCTGCGATGCTACCGGAGGAGGCTTCCCGGTTGTCGGTGGTCGTTAATGAATGTGAGCTCCGGCTGCGCCCCCTCCCCGCCCCTCTGCTCCGAGCAGCCTCACACAACTACAGGCTGATGTTGCTGCTGCTGCTGCTGCTGCCTTCATCGTGGCATGCAGATGACTTGTGTCAGGATGCCTTAATGGGCTTTTTGTAGGGCGACTAGAGGGCTCACAGACAGCAGCGTGACACACTGCAGTGCAAGGCTTGGAGACATAATTAAACAACAGGAGAGGATTAATAACATGTCAGCTGTTAGCCAACAATAGGACATGTAACAAGTACAGTTTAGGCCTGTGGTGTGGAGTCAGTAAGCATAACATTTGGGGTAGGCAACATCAGCAAACTGAAGTACATGTTTGCCCACCAGTGGTGTGCACAGGGGTGGGGATCGAGGGCAGGGGTCGGGCAGCAGAGGCGAACCCCCGTCAAGTGCCTCTCTGGTTAGCTGTCACGGTCGAACATCCAACAAAGCGGCCAACTAGGATGCTACAGAGTATATTGGAACGTTAACAATCGTAACACTTATTTTTACAATGAGGAGCTTGTCTCGCAAAAGTGATTTGCGAGCAGTACTTCCCCGCCAATCGTAAATGGAGCTGCGGATTAAACTGCAGTCCTACAGGTCTGTCACTGATTCGGGAAACATGTCAAAAATCCCAGCTTGTGTGTGTTGCAAATACGATAAAACGGGCCTCGAGTATCCCCATCTTCTCTCAAGGACCAAATAGTGGTGTTACATAACCCTAGGGATCTTTGAAAATGCTGCGTATTTTAGGGTCAAAGTGGAAAAAGTAGCCGAAAAGTCAGAGCAGTGGGCACCACAGTGAAACAGGGCATCGCTGCGTGTAAAAGAAAATCAGATTTTGTCATTATTGTCATGCAACAGAAAACAGGAACTTGGTCAGGAGGTAGAAAAGTGATCCACCAAAAGCTGACAGAAGAATAAGTGGCAGAATGATTGTTATTTAACGGAAGACTGACTCTTCAGAGTGGCCCTCAATTCAGCACTGTCTGACTGTATGTGGTAATTGACAGGCTGCTTATTTACACATCGCTTCGTAACATTTGCTTATAGGCTGAATGACAAGGCAACTTCAGCGAGCGTGATGTACCACAGACAGTCTTGGTCAGGTTGTTACACTGCACACTGAGCCTGAACGATATTAGAAAAATCAGCGTTCATCGAATTTTCCTTTTCACTTGGGTTTGTTACTGATATACCTGGTGTATATTATTTGTCTTGTTTTATTATGTATGAAAAACCACTATAAATAACATTTGAAAAATAGAAAAAATCAGCAATGTGCGATAACATTGTTCGAATTTTGTGATGACAAAATGACTTGCAATAAATCACAAATACTGAAGTGCCCATATTAGCCCTTCTCTCCTTCCTTAGCCACAGTGCTAGCTAACCTTGCAGTCGCTAACATACTGACACCAATTCATTTGCGGGTGGCTGACGGCTAGCTGGAACGTCATCTACTCAGGGCTCCATCTGATAGGTCAAAGGTTTGCATGCTGAGTGTAAATGCATGGTGCGTGTTAATAAAAATACTTATTTATACATTGCTTTTCCGGCATTTTTTTGCTACGTGTTTATGGCGAACGCTCCTATCGCAATGACAGTGAGAATATGATTTATGTGTTAGCACTAGTGCACACTAGTTATGAACAAGAAACAGACATAACCCTATAAAGATATACGGTTTCCTGACCCAGCTCTGTATTGCAATATGTTTTTTTATATTTTGGACTAAAGTATCATAATGATCAACTGGATTTGGTAAGAATGAAATCTCGGGAGGAGGGGAGGAGAGGATGGGGGAGGCAACGTGGCACAAACAAGCTAGATATATTTGTTGCCTCTGTATATAAAGGTTTTGATGCACCTAAATAAAGATCAGTGCAAGATGCTGTGGCCTTGAAGGATGCCTCGTGTGAAATGGAGTATGAACAAGCAGCAAAGCAGCATCAGTTTCACTTGTTTTCTTTCAAACCAAGTGATGAGAGAGATGCAGCAGCCTGTCACCAAGATGACCGCAGCCACAGCAGCAATGGGAGGAAGGGAGTAAGGGAGGGAGGGCAGATGGTAAAGAGCAGTGAGGGTTTTGAGCTAAAGCACTGCCTAAAACCATAACTCATGTTGCATGTATACTCTATGTGAAAACGGGGAGAGGAAGGGGGTGTAAGAAGAATTTAGGGATTTATTCTGTGCTCAGTGTCTGCTCTGGAAAATCAGGCAGGTCAGATAGAAAGACGAAACCAAGCAGCATGATAAATGAGACACGAGGGAGGCAGGAGAATTACTGTCAAACTCCTCCAAATTAGACCCTTTATCCTCCATACTGACATCATTAAAAACATCAGCTCTTCTGCATCAGGTGAATTACAATGTGTGAGCGTGTGCACCTGTTGCATCCGTGTGTGTGTGTGTGTGGATGATTACGCTTGCCTTACTGCAGCTGTTTGAAATGGCACTTCCGCACGCATGACTGTAGTACTGGAGGGCGATTGAGCGAGTTTTAACCATATTGTTAAAATGAAGTGTTTTTGTGTGTGTCAGTCCAGCTGTGCCACAATTAGGAACGCTCTATTTTTAAGATGTTTCATCCTAAAAATGTGGAGAAAAGAAAGCTGAATGACTCTAGCATGAAGCAGAACACAAGATGCCTCCTTCAATAAACACCTAAAACAATAGTAATGTTTGTCTATAAGTATTCACAATATATTTTATTTATTTTATCTATCTATCTTATAGCTGTTGCAAACTGCACTATATACACAACAGCACAGTTGTATGTAGACCTGAGGCTTCTGCGTGACAAAAACATTCGTGCAGGAGCTTCTCTCAAAGCACGTCACAGTATGATGAGGATCGGTTTTGATCATGTTTGAACCTGGTAAGAACTTAATCCATAACTCTGTCAGTGTCAGTGCCAAGCTCTTAATATTCATCTACACACGGCATCATTACTGACGTTGTTTCAGTAACGTATGTGCAGTACTCACATCTAGACACAAAGTGGCAGTATCATTGTTTATGGATTCATAGATGCACCAACACTTGGGCTACAAAAACTGCAGTTTAGGGGACACGTCAGACTGATTCACAGCACCGTATAAACTCACTGTGCAGAGCTGCAGAACTGCTATATTGTGCTGACCTGTGGGTTCATCCCAGCCACGCCTCGAGCAGAGAGAGAGTGTGTGTGTGCATTTAAATGTTCAGAGGATTGAGTGCAATTCCCCCGTGAAGCTGGGAAACTCTAAACACGGTCGACTGAACAGATAACCATATGGGGCATGACTGTCTGCCAAACGCAGCCTACATGACACACACACACATATACAGAGCTGATACCATCAGCTGTCAGACAGTATCTCAGTCTCAAGAAAGCATCTGTCCCGTCCCGCTAATTTGACTCTTTAAATTATCAGTGCTAATGTGGCACAGTTCATTAAAGCTAGACTGAATGTTATAATTTGTACTACAGCCACACAGACAGAGACGGCATTTTTGAGGCAGATACTGATGTTAACAGTTTGAGAGCGCATTTATTTATAGTGCATTTATACAAACGTTATATATACATATATACTTCTTTTTTTAATATTTATTATGTAATAATGTGCTGGTAGATATGCGTGTTCTTTAACATAAGTCTTTAATGTAAACATATTTAAAGGGTCCCTTTACATGAAGGAATTGCATGAAAAAAAAATCACAATCAAGATATTATAATCTCATTAAAATAACAGTGATGATAATAATAACAATAATTAACCTAAATGATATATAGCCTGAACAGCATTACAAAGTGCTTTACAAAAGAAAATAAAACCAGACAAGGTGGATAAAAGAAAATAAGGACCAAAAAATGACATAAACACAGAGAAAGTCAAGACAATAAAAATAAAGATTAAAAAAATTGGAGTGAAAAAGTATAAATAAAAACATATCAAACAGATATATAAGATATAGTTATCTAAGCACTTCCATCATTGCTTAATCTAAAGAAAAAAGACATCATATTTTAAGTTGGGATGACCTCATGAAATATGCTAACTTGGTGTAAAATATATAGTTAGTCATGACTTCACTGCACAGCCACTTGTGGCCTATATTAACAGACGAACTGATACAGATTGTGCCACTAGGGGACCTATAAGAGGAGATTGCACTATTCTGTTGCAGAAAAGGGCCTTTAGTCAATCAGCCTGGTCTGTCAGAGGTTCAAGAGAGTGGAATACAATTTAAAATCAACTGTACTGTATTTGGTTATACTGTTCTTAACAACAATCCTTAAACTGCATGCCTGTTATTTTGTTTTGTGTCCTATTTTGTTCTGCTTGTTTTGTTCATTCTTCTTTTCTTTTGCTTCTTTCGTATTTCAATTCACACTTTATTACAGACTCAGAGTCCAGATAAAAGACATAACATCCAGGCTTAAGAAGCCTTTTGAACATCAGCCAGGGGACTGCAGATGAAAAATAGCCCTTGGCTAATTCTGGCATTTTTACTCATGTACTACCATGTGTTTTTATAAATATGCACTGTCCCTTCTTCAGTAATCTAAACTAACCTAAGCTAAATAAAATCAAGGGGGGACATCAAGGAAAATGTGCATCATTAATCTGTGTCCTCTGGCATTGTGTAGAAGCCACCGACACCGATTTGTTACCGCACGCCCCCTACTCAATCATCATCATCCAGCTCAACATTATGACAATCCACAAACACAAAAGAACTGCAGTGTTGCGAGTACTGGCTGTGTGTGTCTGAAGAAATTTATGTCATCATGCTCATTTTAAGAAAATGTGAGCCTGAGGAGGGAGAAACACCAACTTCTATAGAAGTCAAGGTGACCTGCTGCTGCAGAAGTGGGAGTTGAGGGTTTTGTCAGCACAGACAGGTCCCTGTATTTTTCATCTTACCCACCATCAATTATAAATATCACTGCTGAGTTAAATAGAAGGGGTTTGCCCTTGTTCCTCAACATCCATTATACCTGTAATTTACCGTTTTATCCACATGTACCACTCAATTCATATGATTGCAACCTCCCCCTGAGAGAGTCTTTCACTTCTACCAATCCAGGTTAAATTCCTGCCTCCACTCTTTGTCTCCATCTCTGCCTCACTCACTTTCTTGCAGCCCATACCTCTCTAAATTTACTTTGCCACCCACCCTGACATCACTCCCTCATTTTCCATCCCTACCTCAATTCCCTTTCCCTCCCTCCCCTCCCTCCTTTTTGGTTAGCCTCATTCAGAACAAGGCTTTTGTGATTGGCTAGTATTTATATCAACTAGGTCCCAGTGCCACCTGGGACAATGGTCTCCAGTCAGATCCAGGTCACAGCAGGCAGAACCATTCTCCGGCTCTGCACGGATCAGTCCAGTCCAGTCCACTCTGGTCCGGTCCATCTGCCACACAAGCCAGCCTCACAGACAGACATAGCTACTGCACCGACTCACCCACTGGCATCACACACACACAGGTAGGTAGGTAGGCACACACGCGTACATCAGCAGGTGCTGCATCACTGCTCTCCTTTGGCTCACACACACACACACACAGGTTGATAGTGGGGGATCTGGCTGACTGCACTAACCTGCATCATGCACACAGGTGAATATTCACACACAGCTTACCTCTGAGCCCAGGAGGACCTCTGTCACAGTGATATCGCCTCTCACAGCAGATGACAACAACACTGGCAGGGAGGCTGAAAGACAGGTAAAGGTAAGTGGATGGAGCAGCTACATGTATGTTTGTTAGCAGTGTGAGATACAGCTGCAGTAGATTATATTATGTGCAGTATATGATGCACACATGCAAATCATCAGCCATTATGGACAGTGAGTCTTTGTTGTGACAGATGGCATCACTGTCTTTTATATCTGCTTTACTTGTGGCTGGTTTTAAGAGAATAGTAATACTTTAACAAGCTGAAGTGAGCAGTGACCACATTGTTGACACTTCCTGTTTTGCTGTGGGTAAATAAATCACAGGGGCACAGGTGTAACTAAATGTAGGCTAACTCGCCCCGGTGCCGGTACCGGTACCCCCCACTCACCGTCAGTGTTTCACAGTATCTAGAGTCGTTTACACAGGATTAACGGAGGATAATCCATTTACAGTATTTGGAGACATGAGTCGCCATCTGTCTGCGTTTAACACACAGCGAGGGGAGCCCGTCGGCACCGGCTGACTGCAAAACAAACAAACAAACAAACAAACACTTGGACGGTAAGACGAGCGGGACTCGTGTAAAGAAATGCGCCGTCGTTAGCTGCCATGTTGGTGAGTTGGGGTGCAGGTTAGTTTAGCTGTTTGTTGTCACTAGGCGACCTTTAAACTGCGCGCGCACTCCAGCCAGGTTGCTGAGATTTGCTGCCTTCAAATGCCGTCGTAAAAAAAACCTACTTCATTTACATTTACGTCTACTTCGTTTTATTTAAAGTTAGCGTCAAAGCTAATGATAGGATTTTATTTTTTTATTTTTTTTTAAAAAAAAGGCAGAGCTAATATTGTGTTGTGCTGCAGGGCTTACAGCGAAGGGGAGACAAAACACAACAGCGGGGTCAAGTCGAGGTTAAGTTACGCTAATTAACTTAGCAAGTTGAATAAACGAAACGGAAACGACCAGTTTGACGCACAATGCCGAGGACTTAGGAACAAAGAAGGCTCAATCACACTGACTAGTATTAACAATGACGGTGATGTATTTACAACGTCACTGAGCGCTCAATCCGCACATTTTTCCGACAGCACTTGAAAGCAGCGGTTGTCCAAAGGGCATCGCTGCTCCTGCAGACAGGTGAGCTACCTGTGTCACTTAAACGCCTCATGGCTACGTGTTGTGTGTTTGACGGTGCTTTCAATTGCTAACCCTCCAAATTTCGCGGTGAGTTTGAGCACCCAGCACTGAAATTTGTTGATTTAATCCCAGCATTGATAAGCCTCAGGTCATGACTAAGCTGCTTGATACTTTGTCTCTGCAGTAATTCGTATTATTAATGACCCGCTGGGTTGTGTGCCTGTTCACCTCAATGAATTGATGCAGTTCTTGACCTTTTCTCAAACCACTCTTCCAGGAGACTCTTGCTGTGGTGATGGTGAATTATCATCTGAACGCCACCGGCTGACAATGAAGTTTCCAGACTTCCAGAGTACGCTTTTATCACCTGCTGTCATCCAACAAACGCAGTAACCTCTTCAAACACCAGCTCTGTTATCCAGCATATTTATTGCCTTATTGCCACCATTCCACTGTACACTACCAGCAGATCCTCAAACATTATCTACCTGTGCAACACTTGTCCAGGTGCTGACGTTAGCTGTGAAAAAGCTTCCTCCTCAGTTCTTCCTGGCTTCACAGGTTCATTCCCAAATGATGCGGACGGACAGCAAAGGCCGAAGCGCCTCCCCTCACAGGATAACCTACAAGTCTGACTTCCATGCCATAAAGTGCTCATTCGACACTGGGACCAAAGCTGCGGCCTCCGCCCAGCGCTCTGCTGTGCACTCGACCAAGTTGCTATCCAGCCTGTCAGATCCCATGATGTCTCACACCAGCACCAGCGCCAGCACAGGCAGCAGAGGGAGGGTTCACAGCACCAGGGGCACCAAGATCAGAGAGAACATCTTCCTGCAAATGGACAGCCAGCAGCTGAAACAAGATGGTGGTCCAGTGCCGAGTTCTGGCCCCACGCCCCTCCTGTCTCCACATATCCCTAGCCTACAGCCCCAGACTTCTCCTTTCTCTGGATCCAGACGATCAGTCGTCAGTTCCTCGTCTGTTATGAGCAGTGTGGCCAATATTTCGACTCCAGAACCCTCTCTGCAAGATAAACTCTCCAGATCAGAGGACATGTCGGATATCGATAGAGCTGCTCTGGCTCAGAAGTTCTCTGTAACGCGGAAGTTGTTTGAGACCAAGGTGATGGAGGGTGAAGGGCAGGTTTCGAAAGGCAGGGTGAGCAAGGGGATGGCGGATGGGAAAGGAGAAGAGGATGAGGTGGGAGGAGGTGTCAGCCAGGTGGAGAAGGAGGAAGAGGCAAGTGGGAATAGGAAGCGTACAGAGACGGATTGCTTTGATGAAGACAAATCCATAAACCCACCCAGCATAAATATTTCCTCGGTGACGCCTCCTGCACAGGCCTCATTGACAAGGCACCCTAAATCTCCTTTATCGGATGGCTCTAGCGAAGACTCTAGCACATCTCCCTCCTATCTTGACAAACATGGTCAAACCACAGCATCCCAAACAGAGAAACAAACTGCAGATCTCAACCTCTGCTTGACCCCTGAGCAGCCGGTGAGGGCAGAACTAGTCGACATAAAGAACGAGTCATCAGAAAGTGACGAGAACGAAGAAGAAAAGGAGCGAAAAGAGGCCAAAAACTGGCTTAACGCTGAGGAGCAAAAGTATATGAACAGAGAAAGTGTGCAGGACCTAGTGGATGATGTTTTTGAAGAGCCCTACATGGAAACAACACCAGCAGGCCCAAGAGCAGGAGACTGCAGGCCGGTCGTTCCCACAGAAGAGCGCCAGAAGGAGTTCCCTGTCAGCATGCCATGTAAAAAAGAAACTGAGGATGTAGGAGGAGAAGGTGGAGGAGACAAGTATCGGCAGGTGAATGAACAATGGGAGGAGCAGAGGGCTGAGAAAGCATGCACAGAAAAGGGGGATGACGGAGAGAAAAACACAGAAGAAGAAGTGGAACAAAGTGCTGGAAGGAAAGAAAGAGGCATGATGGAAGAGGACAGGGAAGTTGAGTCGTACAGCGTGGGGAAGAGGAAAGGCGGAGAAGAGGAATGCAAACAAAGTCAAGAGAAGGAAAGAAGTGAAAAAGAAGAGAAAAGTGAGAAGGAGGGGCATGTCAGTGAGGAGGTCAGCGATGGAAAAGATGTCCGAGGAGGCAAAGAGGACCAGACGGGATCTGCGTCTGTCTGTGGGATTGAGAACGAGGCTTTCGTGTTCGAGCAGGATTCCCAGTCTCATCCAGAGCATTCACCAAAAGAGGAATGGGAAGACTCTGCACATGCAGAAGATCAACTTTTATCAGAATACGTGGAAATCCCCGGCGTGCCTGAAGAGCTCGATGAGGAAGATGAGGATGCAGCGGAAGCCGCGAGGAGAAAGGTCAGGTTCTCCTCAGCACCAATCAAGGTAATGGAAAATTCAACAAATTCAGCCTTTCAGCTTTTACTGCTCAGTTTACTGACAGCTGCAGGGTCACTTGTCACTAAATTCATGCATATACAGAAGCCTTTTATTGTAGATTTGTGTGACTGTCGCTTAAAGCTGGAATTTGAATCCATATAAGAGAAGTGTTAGCCCCAAAGACATGTTTCTAATCCATTAGAAGAGGAGGAGGAGGAGGACAGGCAAGACCCCACATGCTTCATGCTGTCAGCTCAGAGTTTCCTCAATACAAACGCACAGAAAACATTCCTGTGGGTGTGCATGGCATTCATCGGGCTCAACTTGTGAATAACTATTGTCAGAGGAGTCAGTGTTGTGTCAGTAATTGTCACATGGAAGCTTTGTGTGTGTTTATCTTGAGATTTATTGCAATCTCTCATTACGTTGGTGCAGTTTGCTCAAGACTCTGCACTTCCTGAATCTCTCGCTCTGACAGATTTGCCAACATAATCAGTGGCTCGTTGAGTGAATATTTGCAGTCGGTCTGCTGTTTGGTACACACGCTAGCTGTCAATGCATGAAACAGTAGGCCTATGTTCAGTAGGACTAAATTTGACATGTGTTGACATAAGCCAAGTACGGTGCAGTGACTTGAATTGTGTATTTAACGCTGTCTTTCAGGTGTTCTGCATGTATTCCAACTCAGAGTACGACAGACACAATGAGGACATCGACCCCGTGTCCGCCTCGGCTGAGTTTGAGCTGGAGAAGAGAGTGGACAGGATGGATGTGTTTCCAGTGGAGATAGAAAAGGGTGTGCATCCATATGGGAAACAAAAGAAATCCCGTAAAATATCATGTGTGATCAAGGCGGCTGTAGCTCAGTGGGTAGAGCAGTGCAGAAGGTCGCTGGTTCGAACCCCGGCTCCCCTGGGCGGAACTGAGCTACATGCCGAAGTATCCTTGAGCAAGATACCGAACCCCGAAATTGCTGCTGACGCGCAGTTGGCACCTTGTGTGGCAGCCTCTGCCGTCAGAAAGGGCCCTGCGACGAGCTGGCGACTCGTCCAGGGATATACCCGGGCCTCCGCCCATATGAAAACTGGGATTGGCTCCAGTAATCCCCGCAACCCCCTGAAAGGGGGGGATAAAGCGGTAACATCCCCGCGACCCTCACCCTCAAGAAAATGAGATGAGATGAGATCAAGGCTAATAGGTTATAGAACAGAATTATTATCATTAGAGATGCGCAGATTTACTTTTCTTCAGCTCTGATCTGATTCAATACCTGAATTTTGATATCAATACTGATACCAGACCCTCCTTACTGTTGCCTCCAAATGCTATGGCAACCTCCTTTTTAAAAAAAAACTTGAACAAATCAAGCGTACATCAGTGCGTTATGAACTACTAGTCAGTCGATTTCTTTACATGAGCTCAAAAGTAATAAGAGAATTTCAAGGAGTGTAGCTGGAAATTGACAACAAATCTATCTAAACTATGGAATCTGGACCGGTATTAGATCAATAGTGGATTAGATCTGTCCTGACTCCAATTATCATGATATTGTAAGCGTCCACTCTGATTTCAAAAATCATTTATCAACACAATCACCCTTACAACAAGTGTGGAATTTATCACCTTGTACTCAGGATTGTATATCACACAGAATCCAGTGGTAGAAAAAAGGAACTGCAGACAGAAAGCATGGCAACTTCACATTTTCAGTTTAATTTGTATGTGAGAATTTAAACCTTTTCTACATATTATTGATAAGCGAGGGCCCAGGTTTCTCCTATGAGGTGTTTTTCGCTCTTATCATTACATATTTTTCACTCCTTTATGGTGCACAGTTCCTCCCCTGACTGTTAATTTCCAGGATGAATTCCAAATTGTTTCCCACGTAGGTGACGATGGTCTGGGCATCAGTATCATAGGAATGGGTGTAGGAGCTGACCAGGGACTGGAAAAACTGGGAATCTTTGTCAAGACCGTCACTGAGGGAGGAGCAACACAGAAGGATGGAAGGTGCATTTCAGCATCAGTTTGTTTGTATGGCTGATTCAGTGTTGCTCTAATTACATGAGATCTTCTTTTGTGTGTGTGTGTGTGCGTTAGGATTCAGGTGAATGACCAGATAGTAGAAGTGGATGGGGTGAGCTTGGTTGGAGTCTCGCAGCTGTTTGCAGCCACAGTCCTGAAGAATACATCCGGCCTCGTCAAGTAAGTTGTCATACTTCAGTGCATTGTTGGTGTGCTGTTGTTCTTTCTCACTACTTGCATGCATTGCTGCCACTTTGGGAGAGTTGGAGTGTAAAGTCTGTGATTTGGAGGCGAGCTATTACAATGCATTCCTGGCCTGGTATTTGATTTAGATAAAAACGAACTTCATCTGATCAGTAACAGAGTCACACTTCTGAATGTTTGTTACATAATGAAGTTATTTAAAGACAGTGGAAGCGAGATAAATATAATTTTTCTCCACCCAGATATTGTTTTTAAAGAGCCATGCCAGTCTCTTCACACCGCTCAGTTACACATGATATATACTTGACATAACTAAACACATCACAGTCTTTAGATTGTCTGCCAGCCTTTTCAGATTGGAAGCACTTGTAGAACACCTGAGATTGTAGGTTTCGGACGCCCGGCAGCATCTTGGCATTTTAAAGCCAGGAATGACTGCATTACTTTTTCCTTGCTCACTGAAAAATAATTTTTCTGAAATAGGTTTTTGCAACAACAAAACTTGTCACATGGGGGCTTTTTAGCAGCAACTGCAAAACTGTGATTTGAGTGTCTGTAAACACGCCAACATTGACTGTCCGTCCAGATCATTTTTTCAAAGAACAGTTTTTAAAAGGTCAGTTTTTTCAGTGATCTAAAACACAGTGTGTGTGTGGACAAAAGGCCAAAACACACAGAAAAATCTACGTTTTAAGAAAGAGCTGCGTATCAATGGAATAGGCATAGTTTTAAAAACTATGCTTGCAAAAGGAGACATTTTGCCACAGTTGTAAATGATCAAATGAACAATGACTTATTGTGCATGCTGGCTCACTGCCACACATGTTGTCATTAATGTAATTAGTGAAACCTGTGCTTCAAAATGTCTGCTGTGAAAAAGGCTGGTGTCATTGCTCACAGCTCCAATTGATTACTCCTTGTCGGTTGCAGGTTTTTGATTGGCCGAGAGAAAGAGGGCGTGGAGAGCGAAGTGGCGCGACTGATCAATGAAAGTCTGGAGATGGACAAAACATCAGGAAAGGTGTGTTTTCTCAAAGAGGAGTTGAGTTTTTAGTTGTGTTAACGACTCCATTTTGCTTGATTGTGCTGCTCTCTGTGTGTTTCATACATGAAGGGCGGAAGAGCGAGCGGAGATTATTATAATGACAGTAGCATGTCAGAGAGGGGCTCAATGGCTGAGGAAGAGGAGGAAGATGAAGAGGAGGATGTGTCCGCTCTTTCCAGCCTGGACAGCTACCAGCTCTGCCTCAAATACCAGCAGGTACTTTACATTCAACATGCATTCATTGATTTACATCCATAAATCAGGAATACACAGTAAATTATTCAATATACAACAAATCAAACCAAATGGTTTGGAATTCAAGTTTTATGCTGTGAAAAAATAGTTGTCAGTAGCAGCGGTGGGGCCAAGCCTTCATCACGCTTGTTACGACTTGCTTAGTTGTTGCTTCTTCATCTGTTATTTACGACCCACATGTTTTGCATTCGGCAATGTACGTGAACGAAATTATCTTTGTTTTCATTTTTACCAACTGGTGCTCAGTAACGCAGCGATATGTCTGGATGCTGTTTGATCGGCTGAGGCTACTTTTATTGCGTACTGCAGCTGCCCTTGCGAAGTGCATACTGTAGCATGCAGTATGCATACAACTGGGACATGCTACTTGGTCAAGACAGTGTGCTTTGAACTTTGACCCTCTTGCTCCCATATTCAGTTGCAGCCTCAGCAGACAATTTTGGAGTACAAAGAAAAGCTTCTAACGCTTGAATGCGCTGCCAGTGAGCTGTCAAATGCGTCTGCTCTCCCGGCTTTGTTTATATTCATGGGACACACCGTGATGTATGTTTTGCTGAGCAGAGGAGTGTGGGTCAGATTAGCCAGAAAAGCATGCTGGCTTTCATACTGCAAAATGCAACTGGATGTAGTAGGACATCCTGATCTTTTTGGCATACTGCAACTCACATACTTCGTATTGGGACGTACCAAATCTTTTTCTGGCATACCACACAGTATGGTGGTATGGGTATTGGAATGCAGGTTAAGTGTGAACTTACTGGGAATGAACAGTTTTGACATTGACTGAGAAAATGAAGAGAAATGATTTGATTCTTGCCACACTTTTTAAATGACATACATGTCAGGTACGTTCAAGTCAAGTTGTCTTTTTGACTTTTTGTCAAGTCTAAAGTCATCAAGTTTGTGACTCGATTTTTTTTGTCATGTGATTCAAGTCCACACCTCTGGACAGTACTGCCCCTTGCCTGTAATGCAGAACTAGTAAAAGGGTATCTTTATTCTGTTTTCTGACTTTGCAGCTTCAATCAAAACTACGAAGCCGAGCAGCCCAGCTTCACCACGCCAGAGAAAAGGTAGGTCACTCACACGCTGAGATTGAGATCACTCTCGCACACGCACACAAACCAATAACTGGTGCTCACTTTTAATACACTACCTTTTTGCATCCACATTTGGAACAGTCTGACCCATTTAACTGTGTGTGAGATGGCTCGGTGTGGAGTTACTGGGACACGGGCCGCGCTCCAACACTTCTCGCCGTCAGCCCTGCTTTTCTGCCTTTGCCTTGAAGTAATCACCGCTGTGACATAACTGGGTTGGCGAAATGAAAATCTGGCTTTCTTCTATCCAACTGTGTTAGATCAGTGACTACTTCATTTGTTGTATGAAAGCGTTTGAAGTTAAGAGGATTGAAGACGTATACATTTTTTCCAAGACTAAGAATAGTTTTTGACACGGGTGTTTTTTGTTCTTTGTGCGTAAGACTTTTATCGCAGACGTCATTCATAAAAACGGAATAATCTGTTCTTTTTACTGTGTGTCTGTTTAAGTTAAGGGCATTGGAAGAACAGCAGGCCTGTTGGGAGAGCCAGAAGGAGGAGTTGGAGCAAAGAGCGGAGGATGGAGAAGAGAAAGCTGACAAAATAGAGAAGTACGATGCTACAGACTGGCTCCTGCATATCTGTATGATTAGTGTATAAATGCAGAGTTGTAAAGAACTGGCTTAAAGACGGAGTGGGAGCCTGAAACCTACAAAAAGCATAATCACATTAAGCAACATTATAAGGACTATAATGATGGTTAAGAGGGTTCTAACGCCCCTCACTCTTTTTTTCAGGTATTGGCAAGAGGCCCAGACACTGTGCAGGGTTGTGAGCCAGCGACTGGCTGATGCCCAGAGCCAAGCAGAAAGCTTGGAGATCAAATACAGCAAGGCCAAGAGACTGGTCCGAGAATACCAGAGCAGGTTTTTATCCAATCCATCCAAATATTTCTCTGATAATGTGGAACACTACTTCTAAGACTCTTGGACTTTACTGTGTAAGCTGGCAAAATGATGCATGTCCTCCCAGATTTTGACTAAAACTTTTCAAATATTTTTTTTCAGAGAGGAGGAGAGGGAGAAAAGAGAAGCGGATATGAGGAGAGAAATGGAGGAGAGAGATAAGCAGCACAGAGAGACAGTTGAAAGACTGCAAAGCCAGGTGAGACTTCTCAGTCCTGTATGGATTTACTTTACTCAGCCTGCCATTTCTCTGTAGTCATTGTTTCACTCTGTTTATCACAGATAGCACAGCTGGAGGGGAAAGAGCCAGACAGCAAGAACCACTCTGTGGAGTCTTCAGTCACAGGTAAGCAGCTAAATTACCGTGGAGTGTGTGCATTATGTGACTGTATGTCTCTTGTTGTGTCGCTGCTGGCAAGTAAAAAGTGAAAGCATTCATTTTTAGTGTTTTGACGTGGTTGAGATTTGAAATTAACATTGTTTATAAAGTTGCATCAACTTCAGTCTCGCTTTTTAGATGTTTTTGGAATAAAACATTTTATTGTTTGCACTGTAACTATAAAATGAAACTAACATGAAGCCAATAACCACAAAATCAGAGAACCAGTGTATTAAAGTGTAACCAAAATTAATAGTTTTCCTAAAAGTAAAGATATCGTGATAAAGTATTACTATAGTAAAAGTGAAAGTCACTCATACAAATGGTACTTGAGTAAAAGTCTTAACTGATATAACTGTTGAACAATAAATGTACATGCAATTATTTTTCTGATCATCAGAACCAGTATTTTCTGATTGCAAAATAATAAATAATTTAAAAAATGTGCTACGTTGACTCTGATGCAGTAGGCAATCTACTTAACTAGTAACTAATAAATGTAGTCAAGCAAAAAAGTACAATATTTAACTCTGTCATCTCCTGTCATAGAAAAAAAGCTACTTCTAGAAGTAACAAGTTAAGATTATATCTGTTAATGTTTCTTTCATCTAATTAATGGAAGCGAACGTTCAATGAGATCTGGCTCAAGGACAGATGTTGGTTAAAGCCTGTTGAAAATAACAAATGTGAAGCCAGCTGCAACTGTTAAGACAGTAGAGTCGCATTTGAAGACACCAGACTATGCCTGACATCACCCAACATCGCTCTGTATTCACATCAGGACGCGACCCACTCTGCGACCTCCAGACAGTGTGTTAAGGTTAAAGGGTTGTTGTTGTTTTCCTGCACGTATTGATGTGAAATAGGTCTTGAATTGCAATCATAATGGTCTTCAAAAGTCATAAATTTAACTTGTTGAAACCTGCAGGAACCAAGTTTTTGTGCTCTTTAAACACTGTAAATCCAGTGAGAAATGTTTTTTTGAACATCTTGAATAAAAAATGTGCTTTTTCACCGAGGAAAATGGATTGTGTTTGTGTCTCAGGTCCAGACTGGAACATTCCAGTTCCTGATACAGGACGTCTCGACTCCAGTGCTCACATAGCCAGAGCTCAGCTGGCCCAGAAATCCAAGCGCCACCCGCCCTCTCGAGACAAACTGAGAGAGAGCTTTAGAAAGCAGGTAGGAGACGGAGCCGTAAAACTGACTTTTCAATTTTCTGTTTCTAACTGTGAAACTCACACACACACACACACACGTGTTCTTGTGCTGCTTTCAGGAAGAAGACGCTCAGAAACACCAGGAGAGCCGCTCGCTGTCTGCTCCCACAGCGGTCCAAAGGAGCAGCAGAAGTGACCTGTCCAGCACCTCGTCTTTCTCCGCCCTCAGTCCTCAACCTCCCACCAGCCTCGTCTTCACCCCTCCCATATACATCAACGACATGGTCACTCCGTCTCTCTCACAATCCTCATCCGCATCCAGAAAGTCCAAAAGGAAATTTCCCGACTTCAGGTGCAGGGTCTCCGTCTCGCTATGTAGTTTATAGATTCAGCCATAGTAAAGTTCTGCTTATTTGCCTCAGTGTCTGATAATTTTAATGATTTATAATTTGCTTATTTTTTTAGCGGCCTTCGCAAGTCTCTCAGCAAAAGGAGAAGTGAGAAACACCGCAAGAGATCCATAACCAACAGGTATGATGTCACATGTGCACAAAAAAATAGAAAAATGGAGATTAACATTAAATTATTTCATACCTGATGATCCATACCATACAGTTTTTAAGTATTGATTTTTTTTTTATGCACTTTTGTATTTTATACACTTAAATACTGAAAAGAAACACCAGATATTTGAAAAGGAGAAATATTGATATCACTGTTTTCCAGCAGGGGGTCGTGTGGTGACCTGGTGGACGAGCCGGCAGGAGTTTCTCCATCAGGTTCAGTCACCTCCATGCCTTCTTGCCTGCCCTTTCCCTGGTTTGGGGAGCGAGGGCGAGAAAAAGAAGAGGAGGCTGAGAGAGGCAGGGAGAGACTTAGATCTGTGTCCAGCAGCAGTTTACCGTACCTGACCACCACGGGTAGAAGAGATCAGGTAAGAAGTCGTGAAGGACTCCACTACATGCTAACACGTACTTGGACTAACATGGTTATAAATTAGGCTCTCTGCATGCCATCTTCCTGCTCTGTCCAAACTTCCCGATGTAAATATCTCAAATAAACACACATGCATGGGTTTGAAGTACAGGCGGCCTTTTTCTCTTGCTTCCAGAGCATTGGTTCTCCAGTGTGCAGCTCCAGCATGGTGGGTCATGTCTCTGATCTGTCCCTCTCTGGGCACTCTCACACTTTCACCTTTTCCTCCTCTGAGGTGAGTCTGTCCCTTTTTTCATTGTCTTTATTTCTTTCTTACTTTCTCCCAGATGGTGTTCTCTCTGTCCAGTCATTTGTTTCCCCAAGTCTACCCTCTGCTTTAATTAAAGTTTCCTCTAATTTATCTCCTCCTCTCCCTCACTCTGTCTGTGTCTCGTCTCTGGTGTCCTGTCAGACGTTGGACGATGACCCAGTTCCCAGCAATAACAACAACCAGTGGCAAAGTCGGCCCATCTTGGAGTGGAACAGTCAGCAGGTGTGTCTGTGGTTAGTCGCCATGAACATGGAGCAGTACGCGCCTGAGTTCACCGCCAGAGGTGTGGACGGGACACAGCTGCTCAACTTAGACACTGAGAAACTTAAGGTGAGTGGGTGAGATGATACCAAGGGAAAGCTAATAATCAATCAAACGTGCTAGGCAAAGATGCAATCCTTCTGCACTCTTGTTCCATCTTGTCACCTTCAATTAACAACTTTTTGTATTCTAATATATAGAGTAATCAATTTAGTTGTCAACTTTATAATTTATTGCGGACTGTTTTGATAATTTTGAGTATTTAAAGGAGGAAAAAAAGTCACCAACCCAAGATAAATATTTAAGAGATTTAAAAAAAATCTGAGGATATATCAGCTGAACTTTTTAACATATGTGTTTATAACAGAAACAAACATAAGGACTACTTTATTTGGTTATTTGCAGAGTTGTAACCAGTACCTGTACACTTGTTTTGTGCATCCACATTGTCTCTAAATAAGCTCAAAAATATCTTTAGTGTATTTGTGCTGCATTTTCTTGTTACTCATCAGTCAACATACACTATATGGTTATACCATTCCACCTGTAATAAATAATATGGACAATATTTGATCAAGTGAAATGTTCAAATTAACCTGCATTTGTACAGAATCCACGTTCTTCTGTTTACATTCACATGCATCCTCCCTCTACTTCTTGTTTTTTTTCTGCTGTCAGGCTCTGGGGGTGTGCAGCCAAAGTGATCGGTCTGCCATCAAGAAGAAGCTGAAGGAGATGAAGAAGAGTGAGGAGAAAGAACAGAAGAAAGGAGAGAGGAGGCAGAAAGAGGGAAAGGAGAAGGACAAAATTGCAGTTTTGGAGAGCGAAGAAAAGGAGAAGGCGAGGATGATGATGGAGAAGTCTGTTAAAGACGCCAGACGCAGCGGCAAAACTGTCAGAACCGAGTCAATCTTATAAAGGTGATGTCGGAGATGCACTACCAGCATGAGGATAAACTTGAAGCAATCTCTGTTTAGTTAAAAGAAACAGCTAGATCTACTGCACACATCCCGTCTCTAATAGTTATTTAAGATACAGAACACTGGTTGGATTTTAATGGATAGCACCAAAGTTCACACTCACAGCAAACGTGCGTCTCTCTGTACATGTCGGGTGTAAAGTGTGGGACAATTTGCTGCTGTTTTACACTGATGTTTTTTTTTTTTTTAATCATGATTTTAATATTTAACAATGTGCTGATTTAAGCACGCAGATATTTGCTGTAAATGCTTTTTTATGTATTAATAAATAATGCTTTAAACTTCTTCCTGGTACCTTTTTTTTTAAAAAAAACAACTCATTCATTTGTCTTTGAATAAGCGCAAGCGGAACACTTGGATATGACAACGTCTTTAAAAATCTTTATTCAACAAACTCTTTGTACGCTCTCACTTTCTTTCTTTTTTACAGCCAGAGAATAAAGGGGGGATTCTGCAGAGGTTTGGTAGTATATATTTACAAACCGAGTGGGATCATTTGCACTTCCTCCATGACGTACGACCTGAGGCACCCTGAGCATGAAAAATTCTGATCGGTCAACAAGTTAAGGCAGATGCACTGTAAAAAATAATTAAAAATGGGGGAAATAAAACACATTTTAGTTGCATGATTCTTTGGCCTGTATGGCACGTAACGTAAAGAACTCCTCACGAAGAATAAATATAAACAATTCTGCAAAACATTAAAAAATTTACAAAATATCTAAAAAAAACACTCCCATCCCCACCCTCCCCAGTCAACACTGTGAATGTAGCAAATGTACAAAACAAGCTCTGACAGACAGCAGTCGTGCAGGACCGTCTCCTGCACTGCAACTCTCCTCCTCCAGTGATTCATACAGAATTCAATTCAGCCCCTGAAGCAGGATGTTTGATCAAATAATTAGTCTCTCAAAAGTTTGTTTCTTGATATTTACAGTCCACTCTGTGTAAAGACAAGGCAGGAAAAAAAATAGAGCAATTTGTAGTTTATCAGTAAGCGACAAGAATCTGTGTGGACTCATTGGCTGTTAAGAATAATGTTCTTTGTCGTGCCAGGTTGTCATCCATGGCTTCTTTTCCAGGTTTTCCCAGTTACCATGCCCAGGGCTTATCGCGCTCTCCTCCCGTTTGATCCGAACAGCGCTGTAACTGGGAACCTTGTCTTCATACTTGGCTCGCTTGAAGAAGCCACACTGCAGAGAAGAAAGGGGAAAACAAAAGTCAAACAATGTTCTGTTTGGGGAAAAGGCTATTTAAAGATATTCAGAGAAAGCAGAGGAGAGTTGAGACATCCAAGATGCAAGATGAGTCCATTAAGAGGTGTAGACAAGCCACCTGCACTCCTTAAAGACAGGAAACATGTTCAAATGCCCCTGTTTTTAAACGTAGAGAGAAAGAAACCTGCAGACCAAGTGACTGCATGTGCAAAAGCAACAACAGAAATAGAGGAAAAGAGTGACTCAAAGAGATGCAAAAGAACAGCCCCCATGGTGATCCTCAGTCACTGCTTATCAGCCATCACCTCCCCTGGCCATGCAGGTAAACTGTGCCGATCCACACATAATCATGTGTGAAAATATTTTAGGCGTCATCTCTTTGCAAAAATAATCTAATAGTCAGCTTGTACATTAGCATTCATGTCACGGTGTCAGAGTTGCCCACTGCCTGCCTGGTACCAGAAAGCAGCGCTTTTGTAGCAAAAAGGAGCAAGAGAAGCCGTTTCACCCATTCATGGCAGGCCGGATAAGTTTACCCTCTGTCTTTTTTTATGCATTTGATGTCAGTCTCTCTTTTTCTGACGGGTCCTCTTTATTCTTTTTCTCAAAGACTCCACACTGAGGAGAGGAGAATTGTTAGACCTACAGTTGTTCTGTAGATGATGCTTCACAGACTCAAAGACCTTTTTGAAAATGTGGATGTGGTGTGTGTGTGTTTTTATTAGCTGGGGCAGGGTGTGTCCCAGTTTGTTGTCCTACCTTCCAGAGAAGGAAAGCAAGCAGGGCTAACAGCATCAGCCCGAACAGGATGGACAGCACGATGATCCACCATGGCACGCCTCCATATTGAGCTTCACGCCTCTCTGGGTACACCGTCAGCTTCATCTGGCAGATGCAATCACAGTGGCAGAACATCGGGATTAAGATCTCTGGATCAGAGTGTCAACTACACTGTTAAATGTTTCTCTATTTATATAATTTAAATTAAAAAATATAACATGAATTACCTCTGTCTTTGCATTCTCCAGCACTGTGTTCTTTGTTGTGCTATCAACATGCAGAAAGGCGTTCACTTTCACCTCCACATGGTGTAACTTGGAATAATCCTGTTCAAAGACAAAAGGAGAACATCAAGTTTACATTACAGGTGCTCGGAGTAATCCCGAGAAAACACTCATATAGATGAATCTGCTGGAACAATCCTTGTCTGTTAAATAAAAATAAATTTCAAGATTCTTGTGTATGAGCCTACAATAATTCTTATTCACATACATTATTCCTAGATTTTCTAGAGTAACGACTTATGATTTAAACTGAATATGTTTATGAATAATTATGAAAATTATGACACTTCACACTATAGAGCTGCTCAATCCTGAACAAGTAGTTGATTAAAAACAGGTTATTTTCCTGTTGTGTTACCTCTATGAAGGTGCTGTTCCAGAGGCGAGAGCTGAGAGTGATGACTGCATTACTGTCCAGGCCCCGCAGGGGGCAGCTTATCCTCGCACATTTTGCCCCATTCTCACAGGACTGTCAACAAAGAAAGGAGCACAAAGTTACAGCTGCCTTCCCCTGCTACTGGTTGCAAAAGCACATCAAATAAAGCAATATAAAAACAAAAGAACAGAAGTTGGTGGTGTGGTATTACCAGGACTGCAGAATTCTTCTTGTCAAGTAAACGTGAAAAAGTGGCCTCGTCACTTCCCTTAGTGTTTTCTGCTGCTCTTCTCGTCCTGTTTTTACTTGATGCCTTAACGCAGAGGAGAAAAAGCACATCCGTTTATTACATTTACCTCAACTTCTTTGTGTGTCTTCATTTTAATAAACTCTTCAAATGTCAAATGATCCACTTCTTTCACCCCATACCTGCAGTTTGAAAAAGTAGACATACAGGCAGAGTGACCACAACACCTTAATGTGATGTTTCCACTCACCACATTCAGAGGGTTGATCTCCTCTTTAGGGAAGCACTCCATGTGGTCCACTCCAGTGGAGCTGATCTTCATCAGGTAGAGCAGCCACTTCCCCGAGGCTGTCTCCTTTGGCCAGTCGATGTTGAGGGTGGCGGTGCCAAAGTCTGTCAAGCGCTTTCCCAGATTGATGATCTGTAAATCAAGACAGGAATAGTGATCTACCTCAGATAACATTATATTAATATCAAAAGTGCTGAAGAGGATGAGCTGCTCTGGAAAGGAAATTACTTTTCCTGAGTTTTCCTGTACTCACTCTGATGTTGTGTGTGATAGCACTGCCAATATCACTTTCAACCTTCATGGCAGCCTCACCTTTGGCCTCTCCTGTAAAGGAGACCTGAGACGGCTGGGCTTTTCTGGAAAGACAGAGAAGCACAGTTAGTAGAATCTGTGCATGCTTGTGTGTTTTTTGGGCCATGAATTGTATTTGTGTGTGTTTCTTACCCTGATACAGTCAGCTGCAACTTGATGGCCACCTTTGCCTTTGCTTTAACAGAGGCTAATTTCTGCTGGTCGCTTGTCCTGTCCGATCAGAGGTTACACACAGGTCAGAAAAACTACAAATGTCAATGCATTATAAAGGTAATAACAGAGCAGGAGTCAAGAAGAAATTAAACCTCAAACCCTCTCCATGGTTCAAATAATCAAGACCACTATCAAAACATCCATCATTTAAAAATCAATCACCAAACCATTTATAAAATGTAAATCAATGTTATTGGGCACTTACGTCTGTGGCTGTAGATTTATCTCCACCTCAGTGGTGTTTGGAGAGATTCTTGTTGTACCCAGAAAAATGTAGAAGATCGTCTGTATTCACAAAAACAGAGGCATTAAATAAGGCCTAACAGTGCCACTAGAAGTGCAGAGGACGTAGACGGTGTCAAAAAGTGATTTCCTCTCACCTTTGAGTCACGTTTGAAGGGGTTTCCAAGCTCACAATCAGCCTCAGAGCCGTCTTCATTGCCGAAACAGTTTACTTTCAGCTCCTGGAATCAAAAAGAGGTTCCAATCAGGACCAAAACTCACCTAGGACCGCCCAGTTAATATTTTCTTTAAAAAAAACAACTTCTGTAACAACCTCTATTGAATTCCTCGCTTCCTTGCTAAATCCTAGCTCTATACTTCAAGAAGAAGCCAACTTTTACAAGACTACCTACACTACCTAACGGAAACGTTGATTTTTCAAGTTTGGCTGAGTTGACGGTGTCAGAAATGAGCTCAGACAAGTTTTAAATTGTTAAATAATATGTGTGTATTGAGCTAAGGAACTACTGTAAGATTAATATTTTGTCCAGACACACAGGACAAGGTGACATCATCTAGTATGCAATAAATCAAGCTGTAACTTGCAAATTTCCTCAATGAAAATAGGGGCAATAGGTATCACACAAAGACAGAAAACCTTGAATTGAAAATCCATGATGTGAGCAGTGTGTGAAGTCTGTGTGTTTGTGTGTGAGAGGGACAGAAAGGGAGGCTTACATTAGGTGCAGCGCGGAAAGCAGAGTAAGTAAGGGAGTGTGGGAAGGAGGCGCGCACAAAGGCTTCGTACGCATCGTCCCCATTCAGATTGCTCACTGTGACCTCCAAACCAATATCCTTCCCATCGCTGAGTGAGATCACTGGCACGCCGTCCTCCCTTCAGATAAACAAAAGTTATGAGCCTGTGTGTTGATGAATGAGTCTTAAAGAACCTTCAAAGTCATAACAAATTATTCTCTTACAGATCTAACGGAGAGAACTCATCGTTGGCCATCCTGGTTCCGTAGCGATACGTCACCAGCAAGTTGCTCTGACAAGTGTTGTCGGTGCCACACCCCTCCTTCAGGAAATTCATCTACAAACAGGCAAGATTACACAGATACAGCAGGAAGGTCAACAAAGCTATAAAATATATCTTGCCGGGTGTTCCTACATTAAATATCTTGTGTACACACATCTGATCGAGTTGTCTTTTCCTCTTTGGCATCAAGAACAGGTGATAGCGGAGCTGAGCTCTGTCTGCGTTTACGTTTGGAGTCCTGGATCTCCACAGACACATCGATGGGGATCCCCCGCAGCTTATCTCTGATATTTTCCTGCAGAAAGATGACAGTACATTACACCCCGCCCACAATGCACTTTGATCAAGAGAGATGAGTTTGCAGAGAGAGTGGCTACCTGTATGACGAGCTGACGTTGAACACACCGTTTCTTTGCTTTGCTGTCTATGCTGATGATCCCTTTGGTTTCGGAGCCACTGCCGTCCGTGAAGGTCGCTCTGGGGCTAAAACCCTTCTCCTTGTTGTCAGCGTCGGCCGCCAGAACGTACGCCACCGCTGGATGGGACAGAGACGGGAACATAAATGAGAGGTTGATTGCAAGGCTTTAACCTTCCTTTTCCTGCTGTTGATTATGTAATTAATCAAAATTATAATCAAATTTTGCTTTAATAAAGAAAAAGATGGATTGGCTTACTCAGACTCGGAGCGTAGCTCTTGGGGTTGGCAGTGTAGGTGAAGCACGCCTTAACCTCAAAGCTGGGGGCATAAAGCAGTTTATCTAGTCAGACACAGTATTAGCATAGCGCTTTTCCACATAAGTTTGATGAATGTCCAGAAATAACAGAAGCATCTACTGAAATCAATAATATGATGGTTCTGCTTAATGCTTAGGGAATAAAGGTGAAATATGCAAGAACTGGCCACTTCTAAAATTCAAGTAAATACAGTCTATGGGTACCGGAACCAGAGCCGGGTGAACAAGCAACAGAGCCTGGGTCGGCAGCCTGTCAGTGAATTCGGACAGACCGGGACAAAACACAGCCTCCATGACAGAAGTGATACAGAGGTGATTTACAGTGACTACATTTCAGACTTTCACTCAGTGCCAACCTTCAGATGCCTGAGCTGTATCACACTATCATCTCTTGAGGTACAAATTGATATTATGAGACATGACAGGCTGAGACTAGCTGGTTAGCATGTTAACTTAAGTAAATATCAATACATAGACATTTTGACATGACAACACGCCCCTTTAAACGTCTTTTACAAACTGTATCTTTTATTTGACCAAATAGGGGAAAAGAAATGGCCCACGTACCAAAAGGAGTTGCCACAGTTCTTCTTGGTGAGGTCGATTTGCTTCGGTGTGAACTCGATTTCCTTCTTGATGTTAATAACTGGGCGGGCTCTGAGAAGACAGAACTCAGTGAGCAACTTCCTAACCATGATCAGAGATATATAAGAGAAAAAACGCACCAGTTCTCTCACCTAAAGACAAAGACAGAGTCAGAGAGGGATCCAACAGCAAGGTCAGGGTAGGAGTTCTTGTCCAGGTCCATGTTGCCTGCGAGGGAGTAGCCAAAGAGCTTGACTCCTATAGCCTTGCCCGATAGGATCTAAAACAGGAGAAACACACGAGTGATTACAGAGACAATAATAATACAACAATACAACAGTTTTTGTAAGAAGTCAAAACAGGATGTTGGACAATATGCCCATATTTTACCTAAACTAGTTTACTAGGAAGATTTCAGGGTTCAAAAAAGAGGGTCAACTATTTTTTTTCATTATTGAAAATGTAGTTTCACACATTTGGATAAAATCTATATGAATTTCCACACCTTTCTCACAGGTATTAAAAGGTATTACATACCTGTGCAGCTTTTTTAGAGCTGAGACCTGTTGCTGCTCCGTGGTAGATGAAAACAGTCCCAGCATTGCCATCATCATAAGGAGCTCCCACAGCAAAATCTGACAGCAAGAACGACAACAGTGACTTAAACAGGTACTTTTCATTCAAGGAGAGGAATCAAGAATGACCAGTTGACAGTAGTATACATATGCACACGCACAAACATCGCAGCCTCACCATGGTAACCATCCTGATTGATGTCCCCAAGGTTTTCCACAGCCAGTCCAAACATGGAGTTCTCAGGTCCGTCTATCCTCTCAGGCGTGACTTTGTTCCACTTTCCGTCTTTGTTGATGTAGACGTAGACGGCTCCTCCGATTGTTCCCTCCTTCTCAAAGTACTGAGGTGCTCCCACCACGATGTCCTGCCACCTAACACACAAGAGCATAGCTTGTTTGTGAGTATATAGTGGTGGTAATAGCAGGATTTAAGGTTCACCCCGCCTCACTCACCCATCCTTGTTGAGATCCAACACGGTCAGATCGTAGCCGAACGACGAGGCGAGGCCTTCCCCTTCCAACGTGTACTCTTCTATTAGGTCTCTGCCTTTGCCTTTCTTCAGCAGCACCACGGCCCCGCTGTGGTCTGCTCTGGGAGCTCCCGCCACCACCGTCAGCTGGCCCTTATTGGTCAGACTCTTCCCCGAGTCCAGAGAGAAGCCTGGGAGACGGAGACAAAGGTATTTGAATAAGCTTGTGAAGAGATTGTGTAAGATGAATGGATGAGCAGATGAGAGAGCAGTGATTTACCCAGGTAGCTGTTTGGAGGAGCGGGGACCAGATCAGGGTTCTTTTTGCCCTCATCTCCCGCCTCAAAAGGACCGTCTTCAAAGATGCCCATCTCAAAAAAGGTTTCGTTCTTTTGTTCCAACCGTACCACACCTGTAGAAGAGACAACATGAGAAGAGATGAGTTAAGACGAGAGTGATCTGGCCCATCAATAAAAGGAAGAAAAATCCCACAACATGATAATCTAATTGGCAGCAATGTGGAACACATGACTGAAAAAGCATCACTGCAAATTCCTTCGCAATGAAAAGTGAATGTGGTAAATCATTCAAAGTCATTTGGTGATGAAGCACATGTGCAGTTATGGTCTTCTTTCATAGCTTATTTTAAACACAAGCATACACACACACATTCAACTACCTTTCCAGTTGTACGCTCCAGGAGCACCAAAGATGAGGTAGTGGAAGTCCTTGTCGAACGTGGCAGAGAGGCCCTGCTGGCAGGAGCCAAACAACTCGTGACCTCTGGCTCGGCCACTGCAGAATTGCCAGTTGCCTCCCTCGTCAAATGAAACGGGATCAATCGTTAAGTCCTGACTCAGCACGTAGCAGCGGCCGATAATGTCTCGGGATTCGATGGGTCTGCCCACGTTGGTCCGTTTCTGGTAGCGATGGGCGCAGGTCTGACAAGGACACAGAAACACACGGCTGAGTTGAGGTGATGTTGGTTAAAATCAAAGCTGAGGAGACGTGAACAGGAAAAAGTTTGAGAGTTTGTTGTCACAGTCAAAAAACAACTGAACTCAAACTTTTGAAATAGCAGGTCTAGGTGCAATATAAATACTGTGAAAGTATAAAAACGCTATATCCACAGAGAAATGCACACAGCCCATATTCAGAAACTGTGCCTTTAAACGAGCTGTCAGGTCATCCATAAGGATTCTATATAGTCCTGTGATCCGCAACCGTCACCCCAACAAACACTGGCAGAGTTAATGCCAAAACACGGTAGGCGGTGCCTGCTCAGGCCTGTGAGAGCTGACTAATAAGAACAAACTGGGTTTTTTGGGAGGGGGGGTCTTAAAGAGACAGGAGCTAAAGCGTAGCGTTCAGACCGACGGTGAATAGAGGTGCAGCCGCATTTGACAGTGTGAGAAAAAAAGTGTGTTAATAATAAAAGTATGAATCGGAAAAAGAGCACAATATGGGACCTCTACACCAGATGAACTGTACTCCAGCATGGCATTTTTGATCCCCTTGTAAAAACATGGAATATTGGCAAGAATCTTAATTTTAAAGGTTTCTGTTTGAACAAGTAAGTAAACTGATAATTATTTCCGTTAATCAGCCAATAGTTTAGTCTATTAAATACCACAAAATAGTAAAAAAAAATGCTTGTTAGAGTCCAATGTGACCTTCAAATGTCTTCTTAGTAGGTATCTACTTTACAATTATATAAACCAGAATAATTTGGCTGCTGCAACCAGAGAATATTTGGCATTTCTGTTTGAAAAATGAGTTGCTGATTCATTTCCTGTTGACTGACTAATCGATTAACCGACTCATTGGGTCAGTGCTACATCAAATCTTTTTTAATATCAAACTGAAGTTGTTCAGTTTGAAGGTGATGGTCAGATACAAAGACACACATTCTTACCACAATCTTGCCTCCTGGTCCCTGACTGTTGACGGTCACCCCCATCCACTGGTTCTCTTTGCTTTCTTTTGTTAAGTCCTCTACACAGAGACAGGAACCAAAGTAGACACAAAGAGGATATTGTTACTCAAATATTGGGTCTAATTAGTGTCTAAAGTAGCCCAAAACATATAAAAGAATTACACAGATGTCAGCAGATATCTCACCTTCATTATCAAAGTCAATTCTGGCACAGTTAGGTGAGTCCAGGTCACAGCTGTACAGTCCTCCCGTCACTTTAGACTTCTGACCACTCAAGGCTTTTGCTTGCGGGGCGCCAACCAGCAGCCTGCAAACAGACACACAAATGAATATGTAAAGACTGTGGAAAGAGTCTCAAAACTGTGTGCATACATCTTTAATAAATAAGAGTTTCACAAATATTTTGAGACATCTGTATCCACAGGACGCCTTTCAAAATGGAAAATGTTCAGATCTGTGAAGTTGAGTTTAAAAATCTAATGTAATCAAAAATATTACTATCTATTCACGTTGTGATGTGTGCGTTTTCAAAACTCCTGTAAATGTGTTCAAATTGTTTGGCATCTGTGTGTGGATTGGAAAGGACATTTGTGAACACCCAAAATTACACACAAATCATCTTATTTTTCATTTGTAGTTCACAGAATACACATTTGTGACCATTTTGAGTCAAATTTCTCTTCATGCACATGCAGCTCGATCAAATGCACATCATGATTAGAGGCTTGAGCAGTGACATCTCATCTGCAAATCTAGCATTTCTTCCACTGGTGCATTATATTATTATCACACATTCCAGTCCACTGTGTCACACAGCGGCCATATTCACGCACAAACACACACATCCGCCGTCAAACTGATGTTCCATGTCCTCACGGTCCGACTGAGTCAAAGACCCCTTTCAAACGCCTGCTGAGGTTGATTGAACCGGGTTGTCTATCTCTCTCCACACACACACACACACACACACACGCACACACAGAGGCTGCCTTTGTGGAGCAAAGGACAAGGGCAAATGCCACACCCGAGCCTTGGCGATTGGCATCCAGTTCCCAGGGTTTCCTACAGAGTAAATCAAACAAGTCATGGGTGTCATCCATCGAACTGATGCACTGACAATCTCTCTCTCTCTCTCTCTGCATGTTCCAGGAGCTCTCTCTGGCTCGCTTTGTCTGTCCGACCATGACCTCCAGAGTTAATGTTGTACAGGGAGCTGTCTTCACCAGATGAGATTAAGCAAAGCCATTTTTAGCTGGAACACAAAGCATTCTCAGATACACACATACACACCATCTGGGAGGATTTACAGAGACATACAGTCAGAATGAAGACGCCTTATGTGACCAGCATGTCTGCGCTGTAGACCCAACAGCATGTGGGAGAAGATTTGAAACTATTAAGATAACTTTTTCAGACAAGCGTTAATCATCAGGAATATTGACTTCAGCAGGCGTGATGGGGATTAGCAAAGGACAATAAATGTATTTATATGACACACAGAAATATCGCTTGTTAAAACTGTTCACAAAGTTTGTCGACAGTGTTATGATGCTGCCGTTGTTAGATGGATTTAAATGGATTTTACAGGAAATTAAGATATTTCTTTAAAACAAAATGCATTCAGACAAGTCATCACAACAGAAACACTCCTTCTGCTATGACAGACAAGTGTACGCTGTTTATCCCATTTCAACCACTGGATTGCTTTGGCCTTGATTCAAAAACCAGAGCACTATAATTTGTGCAATTATCCCACCCACCAAGTGTCCAATCCAGCCTTTATTTTAAACTACAAGGGGAGCGTGTGACACTTGACATTCAACACCACACAGTCTAAAGTCTTTACCTCTAAGTTCACTAACGTACCAGACAGAAAACTTATTTTCACACTCAGTGAAACTGTCAGGGCTCGTCAATCAAAAAGATGAGTCTGAAGAATGATTCGTGACTGACTGCAAATCCCAGGTGGGCACATCTCCACTGTCATCATCCTCAGAGACACAGGAAGTCAAGAGAATGGACGGAAAGTCACAAGACACACTGGGAAGTGGGGTCACTGGGTCTGGGGTCTCTGCTGCATTAATGGAGAATGGACACTGTAGTTCCTACTGCTACATAATCGCATTGTGATGCTCATTCAGAGTTTCGTTCAGCTGTTTCCTTCAAGGTAAATGCAACCAGCAATACTGCAAAGACTCCAACAATGAAGTGAAAATAAAAATGATTAATGGACCAAGATAGACAGCAGAGAGTTAGAGATACAATATAAATTGCAATATGTTTTCTACATTTTAAAATGGCCAATAGACTAAAGCCAGACCTAAACTTACCAGTGAATTTCTTCATTTGCACCATTACAACACATTTTGCATTTAAGGTGCACTATGTAGTTTTGGGGAAGAGAAAGATCTTCATTGACTTTATGCATAAAAAAAAACTAAATAAACAAATTAAATAAACAAACTCTCTTTGTTTTCATGACTGAACAAACTGAATAAACAAACTGACAACACAATTTCATCCTGTTTTACTTTGTTTATATGTGGCGGACCCTGCCACCTTTCTAGCTTCAAACAGTGTTCTTGGGACCTTATTTTCCTCTGAGAACAGCTTGTTTATTCAGTCATGGAGAAAATAAATATTTCTGAGTTTGTATTATTACCTAATTAATATTGTAAATATACAAAATTCTGAGTTTTAATTTCTTCTCCAAAACTACAGCGTGCTCCTTTAAAGATAGTTTTGTTTTTGGCTCCTCATTCATTATGACACTTGCTATAAATCATGCTGCTCTGTTTACAATACGTCAGCCAAGGAAGAGTCGCATGGATACGCTAGTCGATGAAGTAATGTGAAGTTAGGAACCAGAAATAAAACATTAAATACCAAAACCCCTATGACACGTCTGAGAAGTAGATCGCGGACCCCTTCGAGGATCCAAAATCATCAGCTCGCTCACCCCTTGTAAAAGACACCAAACACAACACCAATTTTAGACTAATTTCAACAGAAACATATTATCTTTATTGCTTGACACTGCCATTGAAGAGTGGAGTGCTGACGTGAGGTGTCAGGGAGTAACACAGTGATAAGGTTGACCCGCTGGCCCACTGACAGAGACCCAGCTGTTTATCTAATCAATCACCACCAGCAGAGGAAGCCCCAACACACTGGCTTAGTCTACAGGAAGGATAAAGACAAACAGACAGAGTGTGTTTGTGTGTGTAGTGACTCCCAAAACTGACACACACACTGGCAGCGACACTGAGACTCTCCACGGGACTACAGAGCGACCAGCGCAGCAGAGTGGCCAAGAGACGTCCCACTGAGAGAGGTGAGCTGTTCTGGCTGCCAAGCCACGGCACAGCCCGTTGCTTGGCAACGGCAAGCCTATCAAATACAGGCGTTCACATCTAAATGGGTTGCAGATCCGGAGGTTCATGTCTTGCATTACCCAACTTCTCCCTCCATCTGTCAGCCAGGATCGAGCCTGCTGACTCTGACTGGTTGAATAACTGCTTGTATTTGGTGCCCAGATGTAAAACTGATTTATGTTCCTCTCCACATTCTTTCAGCCATCACCTCTTCTTTTTCTTCAGGTCTTTTCTCTCTCTCTCTCTTTGATGTTGGATAACCTCGAATAGCCTGAAGTGAACAGAGGGGAGTAATCTGACCCTCATACTGAAACACAAGCCATATACGCTCACGCATATTATGACATTGTGTTTTTTTTCTCTTTTTTTAATCTTTCCTTCACTGTGGTATGTACAGTATGTTCCTGTGCACAAAAAAAGTCTTGAAAGATAAAAAGCCCAAAGTCCATGCAAACGGGAGCTCCTCTCTCCCACAGAAAAGACTGTTCCTGAAGTGCCTGAAACGCCTCATCACACTATGTCACCATGATTTATTTATGTCTATATTAACGGCAGAAGTGAAGCTAACTGGAAGCTGAAAACACGACCCAATCAGAGATACGGTGAGCATTGCTGGCTCAGGCGTGCATCAGCTGACCAATCAGAGCAGACTGGGTATTTGGGAGGGGGGGAAGAGACACGAGCTACAACAGAGTGTCTCAGACAGAGGGGGAATACAGTGCTGCAGCACTGGACAGTATGAGAACCAACCATTCAACCATTAAAGCATGCAAACCTTTTCCAGTGGCAACCCAAATTAAAATTACGAACCTGAAAATTAGCATAATATGTCTCCTTTAAAAACTGAACTCCACAGTCTTCCTATCTCCTCTATCATTACTGGAATCTGGACACAGCTTGACATTGACATGACTATTTAAAATGCCGGCATGCCTTGCGTTCCTTTGCTCACAGCATGTCTCTATATCTTTACTCTTTGTGCTACATCTATTCATCTCTCCAGGGCCAGTTTATTCCCTAGAAACACACACACTTTCTCCCACACATTTCTCCCACTCGATCCAAGCTCTTAAACTTCCTGTAACTCTCACTCTGTCTCCTCCTCCTTCTTTGTCTCTTCATGAAATTTGTGCTTTTTTTCCCCCGTCTTGATTTTATTACACAGACAGCTCCACCTGGCAATTATGACCAACCAAGGAATGCTCGACACACGCATACACACACACACCCGTCAGCTCCTGCCCTGTCCTGCAGGTACATGTAACACTCACCCCTGCAGGGCACGAAAAACACAAGGAAGATTGTCAACTAAATCAAAGTTGGTATGTATGGCTAGCACAGGACTGTGACTCACTGTGCACACCCAGCAGCGAGGAGACTCACGTTGGGGGGGCACACAAGCACACACACGCCATCATGTTGATGAGATGTACGTTAGTGAAGGAAATCTCTGTCAGTCAGCACAATCTATCCATCTCTTCTTTTCCTTTGCCTCAGGTTCTGAAATGTATCCAGCAGCACCCTCAGCTCTCTGACACTCTTCCAAGTGACTGACAACAAGACAACGCCTCAGCGCTCAGCCACAGCATGCATCAGCACTCACAGATCACACACACACACACACACACATGCATCCACAGGCAGCGCATGAATACATGTGCGTACACACAAATACACAGTCCACAGGGAGAGCACATTCCACCTCGACAAAGCGGTACGAGCACCGTCACTTGTAAAACAAACTCGGATTCCTGCTCGAACATGCACACACACACTTGAACTTGTGTTGTGATGTAACACGCACATGCAGAAGGTCCAAGTCCATCTCTTTCTATCCTGATTAAGGAGGAGACTACATTGTAAAAGACTGCAATTACTCTCTCCATTAATTAAGAATAGTTTAGTCATGTCAGGAAAAATGCACATCAAAACTGAAATGTTGAAAATTGCTGTCAAAACAGTCCAAAACTTTAACCTTGTTTGTGCTTAAAAAAATTACTAAAATAACCACTAGATTATCAAATTTATCTGCGGATCTACTCCTCCATTAAACGTCTAACTGTTTCAGTAGTTCACACCTCCACCTGTCTACGTTATCGTCACTGTTATTGGTTGTTTTCCAGTTCACAGAATCTAACCGTGTTCTCTTGTATTTAATGTAACGACCTGAAGCAGGGGGGCTCTGCGGTGACTCTGGTCTCGTGCTGATCACCATGTGTCTTTCATTTAGACACGGCCTAAAAAACTAGGACACAAACTGCCACTGTGTGTGTGAGAGAGTGTGGCGCAGTAGTAGAAGTGTGTCAATACGCTTAAGAACAGTGTGTAACCTCTGTGGAAAAGGTTAAAGACTTGGGGATGCTTAATAACTCTGAGCTGTAGTAGTTCAGGTTATCGTGCAGAGGGTGAACACACTGTGGTGACCCCTGAGCATTAGCTACACAAATACAAACCTCTACATGGAGTGCAATAACACAGTCAGTGTATTGATCAGTTCTGTGTAAAAAGCCAATTAATTGCCGCACAAGTAGTTTACATTGTGCTGCTGGTACTGTAATACTCTTTAAACGACATTTTCTACAAACTGGCATCTTATGCTATATTATGGACAGTGGTGGAATAAAACTACTTAATTAGATACTTGTAGGTACGTGTACTTTACTTTATACTTCTACAACTGCTCAGAGGGAAATAACGTACTTGCTATATTTATTTGACAGCTATAGTTACTTTACTTATTTACCTCCGCCAAGTAAGTTATGTTTTCGGCCATGTTGGTTTGTCAGCAGGATTACACAAAAGCGATTCACTTTTGATGCAGATGCGGATAAAGGAACGGATCCAGGAGATTTTCATGACTGAATAAACTGAATAAACAACCTTTCCTCAAAGGAAAACACAATTTCATACTGTGTCACTGTGTTTATATTTGCAGGATTCTTCTAAGCAGCTACCGCTCTAGCTTCAAACAGTGTTCTGGGGAACTTAGTCCTCCTCGAGTATTATTACCTCATTAATATTGTAAATATTAACTTTCTAAGTTTGATTTTTTCTTTTTCAAAACTACACAATGCGCCTTTAACATTGTGAAATAGGGTGGGTTTTTTTGGTTAAGCAGTTATGGGTGGTTTCAAGTTGGATATTAGATTAGGCTTGATTGAATTAAAGGGGGCTGTTGGGCCTTGGCGGAGGTATGCACTCAACTAAATGACATTCAAGTTTAAAAGGGCTCTTTGGAACAATTTGTAGCATTTTACACGTATTAATCACTTTTTTATTGGCCATAAGTGAGCAGATTGTAACGTGACATGAAAATGAGACCGTCCCCGTCTCTCTCAGGTATCTATACAAGTCTGTGGATGATATGTCGCAGAATATCCAAACCCGAGTCCGGATATTCTGCGACTTTATGCGCGCGTTCGAGGGCCATTTCTGAACGTCTAAGTACATTTTGAAAGTTCCTTACTTTTACTAACATTATTAAAGGTGCGCTATGTCATTTTGCAGAAGAAATTTTTATTCAGAAGAGAAAGATCTTCATTGACTGATTTGTTTATGCCTAAACAAACTAAATTAACAAACTCTTTGTTTTCATGACTGAATAAACTGAATAAACAAACTGATCTTAAAGGACAACACAGTTTCATACTGTTTATATTTGGCGGACCCTGCCACCTCTTTAGCTTCAAAGTGTTCTTGGGACCTTTTTTCCCTCTGAGAACAGCTTGTTTATTCACTCATGGAAAAATGTTTGTATTATTATTATTATTATTATTATTATTATTGTTATTATTATTATTATTATTATCATTATTGTGATTATTATTATATACCTCATTTATATTGTAAATATTAAAGTTCTGAGTTTGAAGAGAAGAATCTAAAAAGAATTTAAATACTTCCTCCACCAACAAACATGTGTACTTCTATCAAAACACATTCCCTGATTAAACACTTGGACTTCTCTGATCTCAGGTCAGTTAATATTCAAGCTTCACAAACCACTGACCACTTGATGGCAGTTAGCCTTTATGCACAATGACACATCCCTCTGAATCAATGCCCATAAAACTGCCCACAATGATTCAGTGGGGTGGTTTTTATGCCTCTGAATGCTGAGGCTCGGTCTCACCTAAAACCTCTTTGGGAGAAAGTCAGCAGACAGAGAGAAACCTAACCCTGTGAACAAATACATCTGCTGTGGAGGTCCAGTAAAAACTCCCAAATCACTAACCTGGAAGGAAAGACTGGGCAAAGATTAACAAGCAGCATGCCTATTGTTCAACTCCACGCAGGTGTTTAAGGTACTACACTGGATTAAACGTGCTGCTGAGATTTAGTGAGAAACTTTGAGCCTTGACTGGTTTAAAACTACCTGCGACATACCTGCGCACTCTCTAGGTGAAAGTAAAATATGTCTGCAGGTCTTTTAAGTAGCTTTAGAAAGTCTTTCTCACCTCCTGCAGCAGCTCTAAGGACCCAGAATAAACCCCCAGTGGCTGTGACATTTTAATTACATGTTTACAGAAGTTATTTTAATGACATGTATAGCGTGAGACGACGAGCTGTCTGCAAACGCAAAAGAAAACAAAGTGTGGCTCTTACACTCTCTTATCCGGGTCAAACTGCCAGTGCATGGCGAGAGAGAAGCCGAACAGGCTGTTCGGGTCCCCGTTCCTCCGAACCACATTGTCGGTGTCCAGGTTGAAAGCGGACAGTCGCCCACATCCCGAGAGGAAGACGAGCAGCCACAGTCCACAGGTGATCCTGCCCTCCATGAGTGTATGAAACACGAAACTCCCTCGAACTGCTGGAAGGTGAGTCCTTACTGACAGAGGTGCAAAGTGCAAATGACTGGCTGCTGGAGGGCTGAGTGGTCCACTTTACTTACAGCTGCCCCGCCCCTCCTGACACACACACACACACACACACACATACACGTAAATATTGCTGAAAGGGGACTAAATTTCTCCACCAGAGATATATAAAAAAAAATAGAACAGAAAATATACTTTTAAGGTCTTTTACACTTGTCCAAGAAATAACAGCGATAAAGGATGTTATTGTTGCTTGAAGACCATTTCCCGACACTGATTTAATGATAATGTAATAGCATAATTGTACATCACATTGTAATCTTTTCATTGTCTTGTTGTGTCTTAACATTGTGATTTTATTCTTGTTGTTGTGTTGTGTTGCGTTGCGTTGTGTTTTAAGAGTGTGAAACTGTGTTATTGTTGTTGTTTGAAAGGCTGCTTGTGTGATGAGTTTTTATATTTGCATGTGCTTGTCTGTGTTAGATTCATGTTATTTGTTCCTGCCCAGGGACTACAGATGAAATTTAGCTAGTAGCTAATTCTGGTACGGCTGTGAGCCGTGCACTGTCCCTGTTAAATAAACAAATAAATAATAAAAAATAAATAATAATAATGCAGCCGCCCTTCAAAGAGCAATAAACTTTAAATTCTTAAAGGTCCAGTGAAGTTATTTCTCGTCCATTAAACATTTCTGGAGCTTCACAGCAAAACAGCCATTGCGGCATTCTCCTAAACAACTGAAGTAGATGGGGACTTGTTTTTAAAAAGTAAAAAAACATCTGATAGAAAACATAAAATCGCTCCATAAAGCTCATCTGATGAAGAAGACGAGAAGTCTCTAGAAGCCCTGAGATCTCATATCAATTTGAAAAGGTGTTATTACACATTTGCAGCCATAAAATGGTGCTTTGTGCTACACTGGCAGCTTCTGACAGTATAATCTGTAATCATGACACTATAATAAAGACTTCAGTTAAACTCCCTTAGAAACAGGCGTAAACAAAACATATCCTAAGTCCCACAAAAAAGAAAATATTGGCAAAATACCCAGTGACGTGAGAGTGCAAGCTGCAGGCTCACAGTAAATTGTGTTTACTGTCATCCTTGAAGTTAACAAGGAGAAGCACACAGTCAATATTTCTGTAATTTTGCCAGGTGTTGGGGGATCAGTCCAGGCAATAATAGCAATACAGTGACTTCAAGTGGGAGAGACAGATGGAAACAGAGGAGC
The DNA here is from genome assembly GCF_040436345.1 of Pagrus major. Lineage (NCBI taxonomy): Eukaryota > Metazoa > Chordata > Actinopteri > Spariformes > Sparidae > Pagrus > Pagrus major. The sequence continues at coordinate 26,835,503 of NC_133235.1, forward strand.
AAAGACTGAGACTGAGATAAAGACAGAGGAAATAGAGATATACAGCAACAAGTGTGTTTGCAATACAGTAGCTGGCCTCTACAAACCACAGCCCAGAAATCCCGAAGCTAGAAATTTGTCAAAATTTAGAATGACATTCTCCCTCAGATTATCCCATGTTATCGCTGCAGGGCCTGTTTGCTCAGTAATGACTCATTAGATGAGTCACAGTTCCCAAAGGAGCTCCAGAGACCAGACTGGGCACAGACCGGCACATTAACACACTCCCTCACTAGATGGTTTTCAAGGCATTCCACGAGACGCTGACCCAAAGCCTGTCCTCGCAACACAGCATTTCAGCAGACAACGCGGGCTTTGTCTGCACGTTGAGAAAAGAGGGCAGGCAGAGAGGGAGAGGGAGAAAGAAAACTGCCCACATACAGTATAAAAGGCACAAATAATGGTGGAAGAGGGGAGCGCAGAAAGAGAAAAGGGCACTGGAGGAATGTGGTTCCTGCAGGCCTGTTGTCTACTTTGTGATCTCCAGTGAGGATCAGGTCTGGACAAAAATACACTTCCAAAACTTTCTTTTGCATGACTTTATCTTATGAAAAAACATCCTTTCTTGCAAAGTAGAGGAATCCCTAAATCATGTGACAATCCACACGCCGACTCTATTTTTGCACCCGTGTTGTTCTTCCTGTCCAGTTTGGGTCTGTGTTGTTCCAGTTCCAGGTACGAGCAGCAGCCAGCTGGACGATCACCGGTGATTTATGGCTCTGTCTGCACAAGGTCAGAAACAGGAATCAGCCTTATCGCTGATAAGAACAGCAATGTGGAGAGGTGAGGGAGCTTAGCTCGCCCTTCGCTTGAGTTCTCTCACAGTGAAGTTGACACAGTGACAATAGAAGATCCTCCAATTAATTAACAGACATATGACACTTCCTCTTCTTCTGTCTCTCTCTAGTGTTCACCTCTGTAGTCAAGAAATATTCCTGATTATGCTCATGTTATTTTTCTTTCAATCGTCTAACCTCAACATATATTTGTACATATTATGTTTATATGATCCTATTTCTGTTTCTGCTCGAGCTCTTCTGCTTATCTTTTTAATATGTTGTTTATTTTTTACTATTATTATTGTTTATTGTTATATTGAACTGTCCTTTGGCTGCTGTGACGCACAAATTTCCCCGTTTGCGGGACCAATAAAGGAATTTCTGATTCTGATTCTGATACATCACACATTCGTACCACAACCTGTCCACCTCATTATCATTTCTTCCGTCTTCTCCTCTATAATCCTCAAGGGAAACTAAAGGTCACACATCTTGTTTGTACATAAACAGACTGAAAGCCCGCCGCAGCTGCAGGCGAGCATTGATCTATTGACATCCAGTCATGATTTAAGGGTAATACGTAATGACAAAGACACACAAAATTATTCGTAGCTATCAGGGAACTTATCAGGAATTGAATTAACTGTGAATAACAGAAGTAAACAGTAGATCCCAACACTGAATAAACAAAGACATAGTATAAATTCATAAAATACTTGAGTACAGACTGTTAAATGAACCAGTATGAGGTGATAAGTTAGATACATACGTCTGAACAGGCTTATTGGTCATTTTATTAATGAATCATTGCTGATTAACTCTGATTCAGGAGCTCGATCGCACACAGCCCCAATTAATCATTAGTTACATACATACAGTATAAGCTACTGCTTATTTTAAAGAGTCAGTGATTTTCATGATTTTACTCAAGCTTTAATAAAATCTAAAGAACATTTCCTGATGAAATGTGATAAACAGAGCATATTGTCTCAATTATCTCCGCCCAGAATTAAGAACTGAGTCGTGTGTGCGCGCCGTGTACAGCATGTTCAGCATTGCGACAGCAGAAGAGAAGAAAATCTTGCCTTGGGTGCTAAAGTAGAGGAATGACAGGGAAAGCAATGTTCTCTGACACACACACACACACACACACACACACACACACACACACACACGGATATCGAAAAGTCCAGCGCCTAGACTCGCCCGAGCCACAGCCCCTGTATTTGTTCTTAAAGCTGCAGCTCCAGGTACACTAAGGCAAAACAAACGCACACTCACCAAGGGTGTGGCGCAGTGAGCTGTGTTTTAGGGTGTGTGAGTGTGTCTTTATGACGCTGTAGAAACACGTAGCCTTGGGATACTGATTAACGCACACACACACACAGTTTCATAATCACATTGAACTCCATATTCAGGCTGTTTCACAACTGCAACACATTCATGTACTTTTCCTGTGCGCCACTGATTATGTGAGCCTGTGAATGTGTTGACAGCAAATCGTCTCAGAATTTAATTATGGATGATTCAGATCAGAGACATCGATGAAATGTTTGTCAGCTGAAAACTAAGAATACCTTCAACATAATCACAGGACAGAGAAGATTACCGACAGCCAGGTCTCCCTCAAGGAACTGTCAGCTGGTCAGGTTTCAGTGTGGTTTACAGTAGGATGCCTTAAAGCAGTGTTTCTAAAACTTTTTACATCAAGTACAACTTCAGAAAATATGAGACTCTCTGAGTACCACAATTATGACAAAATACAGTAGTGTAGGCCTGCTGTACAGCTGCTGTGGATGCTTCAGCAGCCACTAGCGCTCATGCTCGGCTCCTGGTAATCAACTTCAATAGTTCCCCATGTTTTTAAACTTTACCTACCATACAATCACAGTTTGAGTTAAGCTTGAAACTCATCATGGATGATGTATATGTGCGTGCCATGTATAAACGTGACTACATAGCAGGCTGAAACAGAAATATTAAAGGGAAAAACAAAGCTTTTTTAAAATTGCGTTTCAGTTTAAGTATTCTAATTAAAAATTCTGCTGTATTTTGCTCAAATTAACTTTATGTTTTTACCTTGTTTCATTTTTAAAAACATATCTGGGACTATCTGTGTACCACTACAGGGAGCTTGCAAACAAGTGGTACTTGTACCTCAGTTAAGTGGCCTTAAGGGAATAGTTTTGGAAACTACACATATTTGCTTTCTCGCCACAAAGTAATCCATCATTCATTCAGGTGGTTAGCTTAGCTGATCTTAGCATAAAGACTGGAAACTGGGGAAAACAGTGAGCCAGGCCAGAAAATATCCAACTATAATATTGTTATACATCAGTTTTTTAAGTGGATCAAACAAATGAGATACAGTGTGACAGGGCCAGGATAGCTGTTTCCTCCTGTTTCCAGTTGTTATGCTAAGATAACAGGCTGCTGGCTGTAGTTTCATAATTAACCATTGGAATCAATCTTGTCACTTGACATTCATCATTATCATTATCATTATCATCATTATATTACACATTACATACATGTTACACAATTGAGTGTATGTGACCAAACTAAGTCGAAATAATACTGATCAAACACATCTCCTGGTCTAATGCATTTTTATGCATTCTTATCATTACGTGCAAGTCTGATACCCGTAGAAATCATGATTTCAATGGTCTTATTTTAGAAGAGCTGTCCTCTATGAGATATCAGGTTCTCAGCTGATAGGAGAGACGATAGAGAACATATACAGTGAGTGTGGTGAGGATGCAGAGTGTTTAATGTCCTGCAAAAACAGAGATGAAGCAAGGCTATCACTTAGCACTCCGGTGACATTCAGGGGACAAACGTCTAATTTACATTCCCCTATGTGGTAACTCTTATACACAGTATTGATCCGATTCCTCAGTAGAACTTATACTCATGGTTAAAACATAAAGACACACACACACACACTGGGAGGAGGCTGTAACAGATCCTTTATCCTTGTTGATGAGTGTATTGATTACAGTCAATAAGAAGTAATTGATGTCTTCTCTTGTCCAGCAGTGCTGCAACACCCTCGGGACAATTTCCTACTGAATGAGCATTGGGTGTGTGTGTGAGTGTGTATATGTGTGTGAGTGTGTGTGTGTGTTACCCAGCCCTGGCAAGAGGATGTAACATGAGCTGGCAGGAGATATGGGAGGGGTCCCAGTGTTGGTGAGTGCAGGTGTGCTTCAAAGAGAGGTTAGCTAACCTGAGGGAGGTGCAAGGTGAGAAACATTCACTTTTCTCCTGACAGATTCAGGTTGGCAGCAGGCGCCTGTCTCAGCGTATAGAACATAATTCTATTCACTGTCTTTAATAAGATAATGTGTCTAATTCCAGTGAAATCCACTGTACCGTATGTATTCCCAACCCTTAATTTAGATGTTGGCCATGTGTCATACGTAGCAGAAAAACACATTTAATATTTGGAGGTCCCATCACAACTCCAACCACACAAAACCACATTATTTTCCTCTAAACACAGTGAAATTCTTAAGTAATTTAATGATAGATACAAAAGTTGAAGGCATAGTCCCTGGACTGGCTGGGAAAATATGGGCAGGAATGTAAATATCGCTCTCCTCATTCTTTTAGAAAGACAGTAAACTCTAAATTGCTCCAGTAAAGTGTCTCAGTGGCAAACAATAAAAGACTGACTGTACTGTGTGGGTGTAGCAGCTGGAAAATAAAACAAGGAGGCGCTGAAACAACATGAACGTCACTGAGTACAAGCAGACTAAAATGCTTGTTTGCTGTTTCTAATAAATGTTTATCACCACTAAATCCAGACTGAAAAATCTCAACGACTATTGGATGGACTGCCATTCAATTTTGAATTCATGGTCCCCAGAGGATGAACCCTGCTGACTTTTCCTCTAGCGCCAGCATGAAGCTTTCATTTGAAGCTGTAAGTGAAATGTTCCAACACTTATTGGATAAATCGTTGTGACATTTGATACAGATATTCATGACCCCGCAGGATGAATTGCATAACTGGTGATACCTTAACCTACACTCTTCAAATGACCTTCCCATCAGCCTCAACTGTACTTTGCAGTCAGTCCAATTAGCAAATGCTAGCATGATAACACGCAAAACTAGGAATGGTAAACATTATAGCTGCAAACCACCAGCATGTTAGCATTATCATTCTTAGCATGTTAGCTTGCTGATGTTTGCATGTAGCTCAAAGCACCCCTGTGCCTAACTACAGCCTCAAAGAGCTGCTAGCATTGCGACAGAGTTTTGTTAATTTAATATAAATTAATGTCCTCCCTGTATTCAGTGTGATACTTAAAAAGGAACAAAAATGTTTTGTTATTGAATGAAACAACACACTGTCTCACACAAAACATTCAAAATATTGTAATAATAATATAGCAAAAAAATGTATTATAATGTCTGTGATAAGCAGCGTGACAAGGTGAAAAGGTCCTCGCAACAAATCTAGCTCTAGCTCTGCTCTGGGGAATGCGCACACATTCCCTCTGTTTTTGTCCACACACACACACACACACACACACACACACACACACACACACACACACACACACACACACACACACACACACACACACACACACACACAAATGAACACTCTCCAGTGCATCCAAACTGTCCATAACTCAAAGCTGGCAGCAAAACAAAACAGTTTCCACCAGAATGAATGCACGGCTTTGGCAGCGAGAGAGCTATACATTATTGGGTAGAACACACACACACACACACACTCATAAAGACACACGCACACAGACACACACACACACACACACACACACACACACACACACACACACACATCTATGCACACACATAAACACATGCATACTTGGCTGCTCTGAACTGTTTTAATGGCACTTTGCGGATTCTGACGAGGACCTTCGAACTTGTGAGGATTGTTTTAGAAAAAATGCCTCCATCATCCCACTATTCGTTTTGGCACCACAGAGAGAACTTCCTTCCCTCTGTTTTTGTCCAGTGCACTATACAGTACATTCACACACGCACACACGCACACACACACACACACACACACACACACACACACACACACAGTTCAGTTGCTATTGTTGAAAATATCTATGGACTGTAGGAAGGAGCGCAGTCAAAGCAGGAAACCTAATTGTGATTTCTGTCGCTCATCTACTTCTCTGTCCTCTCATTTAGTCAGGACACTCTTATATAAATATCACACATATCATACAATTGTATTGTCTATTAATGACAATGATATCAATATTATTGATGCTGTGTGAACGTTGTCTGAATCCATCTTGGTCATGGTGAAGGTTTTTTGAAACAGATCCAAAAAACGAGAAGGAATTTTTCAGAGGAATAAAGAAATAAAACACTTGTCCTCCTTTCAAGCTTATCTGATCGCACCCAAATGCCTCCACCTTGCAGTAAGGGCCCACACACACACACACACACACACACACACACACACACACACACACACACACAGCTAAAAGGGTATTGCTCTGAGCTGCATAACCGGTTTTTCTGTGGTCCAAACACTGTAACAGAGGCCATTGTGCTGGGCAGTGAGCTCCAGTGTGTATTTATGTGTGTGTGTGTGTGTGTGTGTGTGTGTGTGTGTGTGAATCTCAGAAAACAACAGAGGCAGACAGTCAGTATTTATCAGGGACCTTTCAGAGCTGCCTCGGGCACTGCATAACATCTTCTACACACACTCACAAAACGTGGCACAAATGCTCTTATTTTGGCGGTCTGCTTCAGTTGTTTAGACGCAGGGAGGGTGTCAAAGGAACAAAGAGACACACAGAACAGAAGCCAAACAGATACAACCAGGACTCAAGGCTACACACTGGGATAACTTGGGTCTGGGAGCACCAGGTCACTCCTCCGAGAATATTTCCGACGTGTTAAAAAGACAAAAAGCATTCCTCACAATGAAACAGTCAAGAGGTCAAAAGAGAAAGTTAAGAGCCTTGTAAGTGTCAATCAAGGGGGAACTCTCCCTGCATCAGTCTGGTGACTTGAGTTTACAGTCGTCTTCTGCTGCCACACACACACACACACAAATGCATTCTTGCGAATTAACTGTAACTTGTGACACACATATCGGCTATGTGGCCTCATTTGACTCAAAAGCACCGCTCATATAAGTGTGTTTAACCACGTGGACTTAGATCGTAAACTGGTAGATTAATTCTCTGTACCTCGTTGTCTATTTGTAAGAATCAATCAATTCTCCAAGTGGATTTTTGTCATATGCCCGTTCAGCATGAGGTCAAATTTAATTTGAGTAAAGTCGTATGGCTCTAGGGATGGCAACATCTCGTCCTGCGCTTTAGTCCAGACTGAAATATGTTAGCATCTTAAACTAAGATGGGAAAATGTTTGCTGATAATAATAATTTGTAGCAATTTACATGTATTAATCACTTTTTTATTGGCTGGTTTGTAAGGTGATGTGATTGTTTGGCAACGATAATCGTGGAGTGAAAATTGCAACAGCCCTAAATTGACCACACAACAAGAAACACAGAAAGTTACATTTTCTATCACTGAACAAAGGACAAGGTGTGACTATGAATTCAAGATGGGTTCAAATCCTAATTCCTGAGTGCAGTGAACTAATGTAACTTTTCTCTTGTGTTTCTTATTTCCCCTTTCCTACAGTCTCAGGATGAAGAAGCCTGTAACTGTAGAGACGACAGAGGTGTTTACTGACTCAACATTACCTTGCAGCTACATGTCCTAGCACAGGTTTTGATTCCAAGAAGTAAACTCAGCTGTTATTGCTTGGCCTTCAGGTGCTTTGACTCCACAGAGAGGGTTACTCAGACAAATCCAGCACATGCCATCTGTGCATGTGTCAGAGAGATCTGCCTCCACAGGTCTGAAAAGGATAAGTCCCTTTTTACAGGTCACCAAGGAAACCAAGAATTCATGCGGTGCTCTTCGGTGAGATCCCAGGTAAGTGTGATATATCACACACATACAGGGACGTAGGTATGCACACCTGGAATGTGAGAGCGTGGGAGAAACACAACACATTATCTACTCATCCGGTAGTTACAGAACAACTGAACACGGTAGTTGTTAATATGTTAACAGAGACAGACGGAGGTGTCCTCACACATTGGTCTAGTGAATGATGGCAGATATGAACATCAGATATGACATCTTCAGCATCAGTGTTTTATGGTTTGGTGGCTGAGCGGTGTACAGTGTAGTATTATCTGTTATTAGAACGTACACATCTGTCACGGCTGCACAGATTTCCAACATTAAAACAGAAAACTGTAAGAGGCGTTGACCAAATAACAGCAGATATAAAGGAAATAGATCTGAGATTTAATACTCTTTCAAGGCCAAAGAAGAAAATGGATTAAAAACTAACATAAAAAAAGGTTTTATGCAGGATTCCAACTCTGAAACAACACACTTTATAAGATTTTAAAGGTGCAATATGTAAGAACTGGCCACCTTTCAAATTCATACTCTACACAAATAAGGTGCAGATCTTCACAAGAGTACTGCTAACTTCTGCTTACTGCTGCTGACGTTAGCTCACCTAATCGTGCAGCTAGCAGTCCAGACTGGGAGCTCGGCGCACCAGGGGAGTGTTTCTGTTCACATATTACTAGCTTACATACTAGCACAGGAGCTTTGGATCGCCAGCAGGGGCAGGTTTTCATGCCCGGGAAGGATGGACCTGGCGAGGAGTGGGGCCAGAACATGGTCGAACCAGGACTAAACACAGCCTCTTACACTGAGATGGGCCAGTTCGACTACAAGAAAACAGTACCGAGGTGATTTACAGCTGCTCCAACCAGGACTGTGACTCAAGGGATGACGAAGACACAGCAGGTCCAGGTGGGGAAAGGAAAGTTGTACATCGGCAAAGGATCAAGAGGGAACACAATGCATAGCCGTCTCTGACCTCACATCAAAGCTGTTATTCATTCACATTTTGTTGATAATTTTAGTTAATTTTTCTATGTTTTTAAAACTAAAATTCTTATATATTGCACTGTTGCCTTCAGAGAATGTTGCACCAGTTTCTTTCCCCAAATGATTTGATTTTTGAATAAAAATGTTCAGAAATTGTTAATTTACATGTTCTTTAAAAATACGCATAGTGATAGACAACAATGCTGATTTGTCAGTTTAAATTCAACATGTCGCTGTAAAAGCCATAACAGTTAAATATACTGTTGTGATATATTAGACAAAATTATTATGTGTTCTGGAAAAATGAGTATTGGATAATTGCTTCTGCAGATGTTCATACTGTAGTTATTGTACATTGTTCCAGTTTTTGCAAGAATGTTTCACCTGAGTCATTTCCCAATTAACTTTTGTCAGACTCAAAGATTTCACACAGACTTCTACATCTATAAGTGCTTTATAGATGGCCATATTATGACACCGTTTCGCCATGAGATGTGGCCAAAACATCACTGGAATAAACAAGGAACCGGAATAAAAGCATAATCTGCTTTGCTGGTTGAGGCGATAACAACCCACAGGGTCTCAATTTTAGAACAATAGAATATTTGTTTTATTTCGAGGTTTAACACCAAAGAGATTCCTTAACATAAACAGGCGAGGCTCCACAGGAGATCCGCAGAGCGAGACCAGAGAGCAGGAATGAGTCCCAACATGCAGGAAAAGAATGATAGGCAGTAGAGAGAATTCATGACCACGATCCAACACCTCACCCTGCCACTCCCTGCTCCTCCCCAAATAATTGCCTCCTACCCCACCTCTAGTCCCCCTAACATCTACCCTCTGCTCTTTGCCTCACTTTGTCTCATTCTCGCTGTCAAACCTCTTCTATCCTTTTTCATTTCTTATTAAATTTAATGAATCATATGCTGGTGGGAGGTCATCAAGAGTTGTTTATGTGACGCCTGTCCTGGTTCACTGGAAGCTCACACTCCTTCAGCCACACACAACACACCCTGCCCTAACAACCAGATTGGGAGCACTGCATTGCTTCGACAAATAACCTAACCCACAATAAAGAATGTGCTGTTGTCTTTATGGTTTTAAATTCTGATTTTGTCCTTCAGGTTCAAGTGGCGCAAGTGTACATGTATTCATCATCATCATTTATATTGCATCAAATCAGATTATAATATGTGAATCATTTCCTGGCTGAACATGACCAGACTACTGATAAGCAGACCCACCTTATTCGTCTGAACCTTCCTGCCCCACCCACAAACTGGCACTGGCATGAGCACAGAAACACACACACACAGAAACACACGCACACGCACACACACACACACACACACACACACACACACACGAGTACATTGGCAGGAAGTGAAAACACACCCAGTGGGCCGGAATCCAATTTCTCCTCCTGTTTTTGTCCGCACATCCTTCACTTCGTCGTGCTCTCCTCAGTTGCAGTGGCGTTAAAAAGTATCATTAAGAAAACATCTCATTTTAAAATGATCCACACAGAATTATGGACAGACAGACAGACTCATTAAAGACTTGATAAGGTTGAGAGAGAAGCTTTTAATCACTCACATACTGCACGCTGCAATCCAACTTAACAAACCTGTAATTTGTGCTCTCATCGTAGTCAGAAATCATGAGAGAAAAAGATTCATGCAGGTTTTAAATAGATGAAGTCAATAGAGAAAGGGCCCCGTGTGACATTTGGCCTCTCAATTGCTTTATTAAATCAACCTGTAGACAAACTGGAAAAATAGCGCTAAAGGGTGTTGCTATGTCTGGAATTTACAAAACCCACAAGCAGCACTTTCATCCAGATTTCTGACTTCAGCATGTTCAATCAATCTTTTGTACTTTGGGAACTAAGTCTGATGATACTGTGAAAACCCCTTTGTCAGGTCGGTCACTTGATATAATGATATTTATTGATACAATGATGAATGAAAGTTAGCCAGCGAGTAGATTTTCCACAGAAATTCATTAGTGACACTTAATTGTGATTAATCTAACAATGCTGACTTTAACATAATGAGACCGGCTTATACAAACTGAGAAGTTGTGTTTTTTTTAGTCTTTTGAGTGTATAAATGTACAAATGAGAAGCCTGTGCTGGCTGCAAAAAGTTTATTACAGTGCGTACTGCCATCTACTGGCTATACTCGGCTATGACTACGACTCACTCTCCCAAGAGATTTTCACAAACATTAGTGATGCAATATCTAATCTAGGGTGCACAATATGTCTTGAACACGAGTTATTGAGCTTGTGTACCTCCTACCAAGGACACTGAGGTCATGTCCTCTAATATTTCTGGGACTCTGGGAGGTTTAAGACATACAGAGGATTATATCCTTAAATTAATATCGGTCGTTGTGGTATTTAAGACAGACTCAAATATTTTTTTAGATCTTGAAATGTGATGGTTCTCATGCAAAAAACTAAATATATGAAAATGAAAAGGATTTCTGTAACAGTGACTGAGACATTAACTTTGCAGTGTAGACAAGACTCTGAAACAGCATTTAGACAATGGTGAAGTAAAGATAAATATTACAAGAAATGTTTTGAACAGTTAAGTGAATACATAAAATATATTTGTGGTAAAAGTTTTGTGATTTTATTAAATAGTCAAGAAATTTTACAGTGTTTGGTTGGTGGCAAGTCTAAGGCTAAGGCCCTGCTCGTGCTACTCCTATTTAACATTAACAAATCTTTCTTAACTGTAAAAAATCACTTAAAAAAAAAATAGCTACACTTGTCAGTTGCTGATGTGCTAAGAAAAGAACTCTTACACTAACAATGTAAACACTGAGACCCGCATATATCTCAACTTTTAAGATGAGCCAGCAGCCACTTTTTCTCTGTATATGCTTCAGTCCAGAGTAGAAAAAAACACCTTAGTCACAGCTGACTAAGGTCAACTGAACAGGTAGATACTTGTATGTGTAATCCCTACTTAATAATTTAAAGTAAAATAAAGTAAAATCTTATTTAGTTTCCTTTTATACACTTTAAAGCTAGACAAGGCACACTCATTTAAAATGTAACCACCGTTCAAGTTCCTTTGACACTGTTTTATTATCACAAAAAGGTAGATCCTGGTTGACATTAAGAGATTTCTAACAGTCGATGTGTCGATGTCACACACTGCTCTCTTCTGGCAGTGTGGTGAGAATTTCCACTCCGTCAGATGTGATGACGACCGTGTGTTCAAACTGAGCCGACCTGCATTAATATCAATTAAAATAAAACACACATCAAGGATTTTAAAGGAATAATTCAAGATTTCCAAAAATGTGCTTACTTGATGGACTTGGAGCTAGGAGGTGATTAGCTTAGCTTAGCATAAAGACTGGCAGCAGGGGGAAACAGCTAGCCTCGCTCTCTCCAACATACCTAGAGGTCACTAGTTAACATGTTGTATCCCATTTGGTTAATTTCGACACAACCAATAATGTCACAACAATAACGTGTTTTTATAAGCTATTAAGGCTTTTACATGATGCTTGCTTGGGGGCGACTTAATCGAAAAAAAAACAAACTGTTTTGCTAACATAACAGCTACAAACACACAGCCAATATATTTTTTGGTTGTCCTCCACCTACCTTTTATCATCTGCAGACACTGCGGTCCACTTGTCCTTCAGTATTCTAAACTCTACAGACCCCTCCATCAGTATGGGCTCTACAAATCAACAGACAATATCAGCCCCATACTCAAACACAGTGACATCTTAAGAGTGCATGCAAAAAACTGTAAAAGGTAACTCACCTATTGTGAAAGCCATCCCTTCATCCATGGTCATGTCATTGTCATTAGCTACAAATAAAGAGAAAAAGAGTTTCTGTTAATAATAAAAAGAGACCTTGTGGCATCATGGTCATGTTTTTAATATCCTCGCCTAATAAAATAAAAATGACTCTATGAGAGCATCAATGAAGCCCACTGTGGCAAGTGAGGGAAAAAATCTGGTGATCCAGCCACGATTAAAAGACATTTCTAGTCAAAAGAAAGACATGAATAACGTTACATAACATGCTAACACACAATATATGTACCATGGAGAAATTAAAAGTTCATGAAAGAAAATATGAATGCTTTTAGTCCTATTAAGAACATGGGGGAGTTTTGCATTTAGCCTCTTGTGGCCAAAAATGAGTATTACAACAACAAAGAATTAGAAAAATGATCCTGACAAAAAAAATAAAAATTGCAGGGAACCCATGAAATCCTAGTATTACAACATCAAGTATAAATGCACACAAACACATGTGAGACACATAAAGGTTCTAGTGTTGAACTCATCATCCGAGCACAGACCCAAACCTACCATGGTGCCAGATCTCAGGGTAGCAATGAAAGTAGGAGCCTATTCCGTGCCCAATGAAATAAGGACACACTTGGAAGCCACTGGCATGGGCTATTTCACTGCCAACAGGACACAAAAAATATTATTTAGAAAAGGTTGTGACTATACGGCATGTGTGGGCCTTCATTGCGTTTGTACCTGATAGTATTTCCTATAACACAGAGCTGTGCACCGGGCTTGCAGGTAGCGATGGCCTCGTCTCTGCAACGCCTGGCGGTTTCCACCAACCGCCGTCCAACCTCATCCACCTCGCCAATCAAGAAGGTTTCTGAGGTGTCACCATGGTAACCGTCCAAATACACCTATCACGAATAGGCAGAGGTCAGTGATGAGAGCGGTGTTGCTCTTACTGACACTAACACATTTGCAGAAATATGTTTGAGTTTGTTTGAGTGCGTCTGTTAAGGCATCGACTCACAGTAACATCAATGTTGATGATATCTCCCTCTTGAAGCTGTCGACTGCAGGACACAGGTGTACAAAGAAATTTACGTTGTTGACAGAGATTCCCTTATATTTATAAGATTATTTAATGTAACTATAATACAATTCATACTGGACGTCCTCATAGTACCCCACCTTTGAAATATACAGTATATGTATACAAGAAACATTGTCCAACATGAGTTCTGAAATGATAGAGACTCATTTTGGTGTTTGGACACAAATTTCCATACTTCATTGTTGAAAATTTCCACAAAAAGTCCTAAATTTAAAGATTTAAGTTACAAACATTAATTTAAATGTGATTAAAGATGTTTTACTTTTCAGATTAAAAAAAAATCATTTTCTCATTGTGTTTGTTTTCCCACTGGTAGCATCTCATTTTGGATGAAAACAAAAAAAAGTTGACACCATTGTATTGAATATATATTGAATATGTTCACAACAATGCAGTAAAAAAATATTTTTGTGTATCTATGAGGGTCATCACAGGGACACCTTAATTTATACAGCTTGTGAGTTATTTTGAAATTAAAATTTGGCCTGATGTTGATATTAAATTACAGTTCCCACTGTGGACACTGGGCTTCACTATATGTATAGATTTCTTGAGCTTTGTACAAGGCCCAGCATCACTCCTCCCATTAGGAGTAATATTCTCTAAGTCTGATCTAAATGCTGTGAATCGATGTCCTGCCCGTTTACCTGTCAGGTATGCCATGACAGACCACGTTGTTCACAGATGTACAGACTGATTTGGGGAATCCCCCGTATCTGAGAGGGGATGGGTAGGCATTGTGCTTGATTGTCTCCTGGTGCACGATGAAGTCTATTTCATCTGTTGTCATACCGACCTGGAAGAGACAGAGGTCATAATTGTTACATAATTTTTCACGACATAGAAACACACATATTGCTTGTCATGAGTAGGTGCTTACCTTCAGACTGCTTCCAGCTAATAAAAGAACATGTCTGGCCAGCTGACATGCTCTGGCAAGGCCTTCGATCTGCTCTTGACCTTTAATCTCTATGTAGTCAGGCCATTCTGGGATCAGTCTAGTGTCTACATAGTCAGGCCGCACAATGTGCTACAGTCAGGGGAAAGAGGAAAGACAGGATACAGAAGGTGGTTCATATTGTTGTCCCAAGGAGATAGAGACCAAACTGCAATAAAAATCATGCTCGATAAGAGCTGACTTGCCTGAAAAGGGCTGGTAAAATTTCAAGTGTGTACAGTAATCCTCCATTTTAGGAAGGGTATTATCATATCAGGGTTCTGGCATAGCAAATATTTCAATTAACCCAAGAAGAAGGTAAAACCTCGAACTACAAGTCATCCACGAATGTAACTTCTATTTTCTATATGCAATCAGTATACTGCTTAGGACTGTGGCATTATGGGAATACAAGGCTCTGTACCTTGGGTACTGCATAGGCAGGCCTAACAGTCGCCGGGCGAACTACATTGTGAGAACTTTTCCACTTCCTCCAGAAGAAACGCCGATGCTGCTGACACAGTAGGGCTGTGGGGGGACCGCAGCTTCTTGGACAACAAAGTCTCTGCAGGATACCACCCAGTCCTGGAGGAAAAGAAAGCAACACCATGAGGAGAACAATTTCTCTGACAATGCTTTTATTAGAATAACTGGCAGAGAGGCAGTACTTTCTGGGATACCCCCTCACCAGTGCTCTGTGGATCTTCAGTGTATTGTGCAAGCCACAGCAGAGAATCATTATTCCTTTGCAAAGGTTTTATTCACATTATGGTTAGTAGAGCCCGACTGATCATGGATTTAGGGGCCGATACCTATATAAGGCTGTACAAATATTCTGATATCGACATATCAGCTGATATTCTTATATACACAGTGTATTTACATAAACTGACATTCTTTGCAATGATCCAACAAATATGTTTATCAAATACCTGTGACAAAGATACGTACTTAACAGAGGCAAGGTATTTCACAACTCAGCAAACTTAGAGAGGGGATGGGTCACGTTGGACTAAGACTAAGCCTAAAATAAAAATATTTATTCCTATAACATAAAACTTTTTAACCTAATTAAACCTATAACATATCAGACTTTGATCCTTTGTCTGCTTGCTCATCCCCGTGTCCAAGGCCATTCATTTATTTAAAAAGATCTAGGCTATTTAATTGTTCTATATGGGTTATTAGGGCATTTTGTTGAAAGTAACTAAAAAAAGTAGTGTAATAAGTAATATATTATTATTAAAATGAAGGTAACTAGTCATCTGATTGCATTTTTGAAAGTAACTTGCCCAACACTGGTGGCAGTAGTGTTGTAATACACTATAATTAAAGCTATTATTATCAAGTTAAGGGCATCAGCTGGCCTTTTAGCTTCGGCACGACTCCCTAAAGCTGACCGAGTGTGTGTGTTTTGAGGGTGGACCGTGTGTCCGTCAACACCTTGTCCACTCCAGTAATGAAGTCACTTAGTCTCGCCACTGTTGGATGTGAATTAAGTCCATAAACGAGCCCAGCGTCGCTTGACATTACAACAAGTTAGCTGCTGTAGCTTAGCCTCCGTGGCGAGCTAACACCAGCTAGCAAACACACCACCACCAGTCTACAAACAAACTGTCATGTCGTGTTTTAATGTATTTGTCAAACGAGTCGTGTATTTGTTTCGTTACTAGAGCGGGCGGTCAAAGCAGTCGTCAGTGCTGCCTGGCTTCTCGGGGACGGACAGTGTCTGAGCTCAGTACCTGATCTTGTCGCGAGTCCTGCGGAACAGGGGGCCGCCATGTTTACTGGCGGTCACGTGGTGCGGGAGTCACGTGATGCGTGACTCACGTACATTAAAAAAAAAAAACCCCACCAAAAATACCATTCAAAAGAGGTGTGGCCTATGTGGCATGTGTAGTGATACGCTCGGGAATTGGTTGTGAGTCACTGGGTCGAATGACCTGGAAGCTATTGAAAAAACAAGCCTATGTTTTCATAAAAACTGCAGATTTTTCTTAAAAATATTCATGAAAAACAAGAGTTCCACATGAGTCCAATAAAAAGTGGTGTGTCTCATTCAATAATAAGTATAAGAAGACATTTCATTGCATTGAATTTGAGTCAATATTTTAAAGAAAAATCACAATTTTTAGTGAATAATAAGAAAATATTTTTTCAATAACTTCGAGGTCATTTGAGCCATCGACTCAAAATCAACGCCCACATGTCGCCCTCTACTGGCTGAACGAAACACAGCAGTTTGATTTGGATTTGAGTAGAATTTGTATTTTTCATGAATATCTTCAAAAGTCAACATTTTCCATTAAAAAAAACCCTGGCCGCTTCCTTCAATAGCTTCCGGGCCGTTCGACCGATCAACTCAAAAGTGGGTCCGCAATGTCGCCCTATACTGGCTAAATGAGACACAGCAGTTTTATTTGGATTTGAGTGGAATTTGTATTTTTGGTGAATATTTTAAAGAAAAGTCGCCATTTTTCATGAAAACGTCGGCCGATTTTTTCAGTAGCTTCCAGGTGTTTGGACCGATTGAAATTTGTATTTTTGGTGAATATTTTAGTGAAAAGAGACAATGTTTCATGAGACTGCCTTAAGGCTGGCATTAGGGTTAGGGTTAGGGTTAGGGTTATGGAGCTAGGGTTAGGGTTACGGTCGTCTTTTGACCGATTGACTCGAAATTCGTCACGAATGTGGTCCTCTACTCGCTGAATGAGACACAGCAGTCCCCATCGGATTCCGGTGAAATTTGTATTTTTGGTGAATATTTTAAAGAAAAAAGTGGCCCATTTTTTCAATAGCTTCCAGGTCTTTGGACCGATTGACTCGAAATCTCTCCCAAATGTGCTCCTATACTGACTGAACGAGACACAGCAGTCCCCATCGGATTCCGGTGAAATTTGTATTTTTGGTGAATATTTTAGAGAAAAAAGTGGCCCATTTTTTCAATAGCTTCCAGGTCTTTGGACCGATTGACTCGAAATCGCTCCCAATTGTGCTCCTATACTGGCTGAACGAGACACAGCAGTCCCCATCGGATTCCGGTGAAATTTGTATTTTTGGTGAATATTTTAGTGAAAAGAGACAATGTTTCATGAGACTGCCTTAAGGCTGGCATTAGGGTTAGGATTAGGGTTAGGGTTATGGAGCTAGGGTTAGGGTTACGGTCGTCTTTTGACCGATTGACTCGAAATTCGTCACGAATGTGGTCCTCTACTCGCTGAATGAGACACAGCAGTCCCCATCGGATTCCGGTGAAATTTGTATTTTTGGTGAATATTTTAAAGAAAAAAGTGGCCCATTTTTTCAGTAGCTTCCAGGTGTTTGGACCGATTGAAATTTGTATTTTTGGTGAATATTTTAGTGAAAAGGGACAATCTTTCATGAGACTGCCTTAAGGCTGGGGCTAGGGTTAGGGTTATGGAGCTAGGGTTAGGGTTACGGTCGTCTTTTCACCGATTGACTCGAAATTCGTCACGAATGTGGTCCTCTACTCGCTGAATGAGACACAGCAGTCCCCATCGGATTCCGGTGAAATTTGTATTTTTGGTGAATATTTTAAAGAAAAAAGTGGCCATTTTTCATGAAAACCTCGGCCCATTTTTTCAATAGCTTCCAGGTCTTTCGACTGATTGACTCCGGTGGAATTTGTATTTTTGGTGAATATTTTAGTGAAAAGGGACAATGTTTCATGAGACGGTTAGGGTTCCGCTTGACCGATTGACTCGAAATTGACCACAAATGTCGCCGGTACTGGCGGAAAGAAGAAACAGCAGTTTTTATTGGATTCCGGTGAAATTTGTATTTTTGGTGAATATTTTAAAGAAAAAAGTGGCCCATTTTTTCAATAGCTTCCAGGTCTTTGGACCGATTGACTCGAAATCGCTCCCAAATGTGCTCCTATACTGGCTGAACGAGACACAGCAGTCCCCATCGGATTCCGGTGAAATTTGTATTTTTGGTGAATATTTTAGTGAAAAGAGACAATGTTTCATGAGACTGCCTTAAGGCTGGCATTAGGGTTAGGGTTAGGGTTAGGGTTATGGAGCTAGGGTTAGGGTTAGGGTCGTCTTTTGACCGATTGACTCGAAATTCGTCACGAATGTGGTCCTCTACTCGCTGAATGAGACACAGCAGTCCCCATCGGATTCCGGTGAAATTTGTATTTTTGGTGAATATTTTAAAGAAAAAAGTGGCCCATTTTTTCAATAGCTTCCAGGTCTTTGGACCGATTGACTCGAAATCGCTCCCAAATGTGCTCCTATACTGGCTGAACGAGACACAGCAGTCCCCATCGGATTCCGGTGAAATTTGTATTTTTGGTGAATATTTTAGTGAAAAGAGACAATGTTTCATGAGACTGCCTTAAGGCTGGCATTAGGGTTAGGGTTAGGGTTAGGGTTATGGAGCTAGGGTTAGGGTTACGGTCGTCTTTTGACCGATTGACTCGAAATTCGTCACGAATGTGGTCCTCTACTCGCTGAATGAGACACAGCAGTCCCCATCAGATTCCGGTGAAATTTGTATTTTTGGTGAATATTTTAAAGAAAAAAGTGGCCCATTTTTTCAATAGCTTCCAGGTCTTTGGACCGATTGACTCGAAATCGCTCCCAAATGTGCTCCTATACTGGCTGAACGAGACACAGCAGTCCCCATCGGATTCCGGTGAAATTTGTATTTTTGGTGAATATTTTAAAGAAAAAAGTGGCCCATTTTTTCAATAGCTTCCAGGTCTTTGGACCGATTGACTCGAAATCGCTCCCAAATGTGCTCCTATACTGGCTGAACGAGACACAGCAGTCCCCATCGGATTCCGGTGAAATTTGTATTTTTGGTGAATATTTTAGTGAAAAGAGACAATGTTTCATGAGACTGCCTTAAGGCTGGCATTAGGGTTAGGGTTAGGGTTAGGGTTATGGAGCTAGGGTTAGGGTTAGGGTTAGGGTTATGGAGCTAGGGTTAGGGTTACGGTCGTCTTTTGACCGATTGACACGAAATTCGTCACGAATGTGGTCCTCTACTCGCTGAATGAGACACAGCAGTCCCCATCGGATTCCGGTGAAATTTGTATTTTTGGTGAATATTTTAAAGAAAAAAGTGGCCCATTTTTTCAATAGCTTCCAGGTCTTTGGACCGATTGACTCGAAATCTCTCCCAAATGTGCTCCTATACTGACTGAACGAGACACAGCAGTCCCCATCGGATTCCGGTGAAATTTGTATTTTTGGTGAATATTTTAGAGAAAAAAGTGGCCCATTTTTTCAATAGCTTCCAGGTCTTTGGACCGATTGACTCGAAATCGCTCCCAATTGTGCTCCTATACTGGCTGAACGAGACACAGCAGTCCCCATCGGATTCCGGTGAAATTTGTATTTTTGGTGAATATTTTAGTGAAAAGAGACAATGTTTCATGAGACTGCCTTAAGGCTGGCATTAGGGTTAGGATTAGGGTTAGGGTTATGGAGCTAGGGTTAGGGTTACGGTCGTCTTTTGACCGATTGACTCGAAATTCGTCACGAATGTGGTCCTCTACTCGCTGAATGAGACACAGCAGTCCCCATCGGATTCCGGTGAAATTTGTATTTTTGGTGAATATTTTAAAGAAAAAAGTGGCCCATTTTTTCAGTAGCTTCCAGGTGTTTGGACCGATTGAAATTTGTATTTTTGGTGAATATTTTAGTGAAAAGGGACAATCTTTCATGAGACTGCCTTAAGGCTGGGGCTAGGGTTAGGGTTATGGAGCTAGGGTTAGGGTTACGGTCGTCTTTTCACCGATTGACTCGAAATTCGTCACGAATGTGGTCCTCTACTCGCTGAATGAGACACAGCAGTCCCCATCGGATTCCGGTGAAATTTGTATTTTTGGTGAATATTTTAAAGAAAAAAGTGGCCATTTTTCATGAAAACCTCGGCCCATTTTTTCAATAGCTTCCAGGTCTTTCGACTGATTGACTCCGGTGGAATTTGTATTTTTGGTGAATATTTTAGTGAAAAGGGACAATGTTTCATGAGACGGTTAGGGTTCCGCTTGACCGATTGACTCGAAATTGACCACAAATGTCGCCGGTACTGGCGGAAAGAAGAAACAGCAGTTTTTATTGGATTCCGGTGAAATTTGTATTTTTGGTGAATATTTTAAAGAAAAAAGTGGCCCATTTTTTCAATAGCTTCCAGGTCTTTGGACCGATTGACTCGAAATCGCTCCCAAATGTGCTCCTATACTGGCTGAACGAGACACAGCAGTCCCCATCGGATTCCGGTGAAATTTGTATTTTTGGTGAATATTTTAGTGAAAAGAGACAATGTTTCATGAGACTGCCTTAAGGCTGGCATTAGGGTTAGGGTTAGGGTTAGGGTTATGGAGCTAGGGTTAGGGTTAGGGTCGTCTTTTGACCGATTGACTCGAAATTCGTCACGAATGTGGTCCTCTACTCGCTGAATGAGACACAGCAGTCCCCATCGGATTCCGGTGAAATTTGTATTTTTGGTGAATATTTTAAAGAAAAAAGTGGCCCATTTTTTCAATAGCTTCCAGGTCTTTGGACCGATTGACTCGAAATCGCTCCCAAATGTGCTCCTATACTGGCTGAACGAGACACAGCAGTCCCCATCGGATTCCGGTGAAATTTGTATTTTTGGTGAATATTTTAGTGAAAAGAGACAATGTTTCATGAGACTGCCTTAAGGCTGGCATTAGGGTTAGGGTTAGGGTTAGGGTTATGGAGCTAGGGTTAGGGTTACGGTCGTCTTTTGACCGATTGACTCGAAATTCGTCACGAATGTGGTCCTCTACTCGCTGAATGAGACACAGCAGTCCCCATCAGATTCCGGTGAAATTTGTATTTTTGGTGAATATTTTAAAGAAAAAAGTGGCCCATTTTTTCAATAGCTTCCAGGTCTTTGGACCGATTGACTCGAAATCGCTCCCAAATGTGCTCCTATACTGGCTGAACGAGACACAGCAGTCCCCATCGGATTCCGGTGAAATTTGTATTTTTGGTGAATATTTTAAAGAAAAAAGTGGCCCATTTTTTCAATAGCTTCCAGGTCTTTGGACCGATTGACTCGAAATCGCTCCCAAATGTGCTCCTATACTGGCTGAACGAGACACAGCAGTCCCCATCGGATTCCGGTGAAATTTGTATTTTTGGTGAATATTTTAGTGAAAAGAGACAATGTTTCATGAGACTGCCTTAAGGCTGGCATTAGGGTTAGGGTTAGGGTTAGGGTTATGGAGCTAGGGTTAGGGTTAGGGTTAGGGTTATGGAGCTAGGGTTAGGGTTACGGTCGTCTTTTGACCGATTGACTCGAAATTCGTCACGAATGTGGTCCTCTACTCGCTGAATGAGACACAGCAGTCCCCATCGGATTCCGGTGAAATTTGTATTTTTGGTGAATATTTTAAAGAAAAAAGTGGCCCATTTTTTCAATAGCTTCCAGGTCTTTGGACCGATTGACTCGAAATCGCTCCCAAATGTGCTCCTATACTGGCTGAACGAGACACAGCAGTCCCCATCGGATTCTGGTGAAATTTGTATTTTTGGTGAATATTTTAAAGAAAAAAGTGGCCCATTTTTTCAATAGCTTCCAGGTCTTTGGACTGATTGACTCGAAATCGCTCCCAAATGTGCTCCTATACTGGCTGAACGAGACACAGCAGTCCCCATCGGATTCCGGTGAAATTTGTATTTTTGGTGAATATTTTAGTGAAAAGAGACAATGTTTCATGAGACTGCCTTAAGGCTGGCATTAGGGTTAGGGTTAGGGTTAGGGTTATGGAGCTAGGGTTAGGGTTACGGTCGTCTTTTGACCGATTGACTCGAAATTCGTCACGAATGTGGTCCTCTACTCGCTGAATGAGACACAGCAGTCCCCATCGGATTCCGGTGAAATTTGTATTTTTGGTGAATATTTTAAAGAAAAAAGTGGCCCATTTTTTCAATAGCTTCCAGGTCTTTGGACCGATTGACTCGAAATCGCTCCCAAATGTGCTCCTATACTGGCTGAACGAGACACAGCAGTCCCCATCGGATTCCGGTGAAATTTGTATTTTTGGTGAATATTTTAAAGAAAAAAGTGGCCCATTTTTTCAATAGCTTCCAGGTCTTTGGACCGATTGACTCGAAATCGCTCCCAAATGTGCTCCTATACTGGCTGAACGAGACACAGCAGTCCCCATCGGATTCCGGTGAAATTTGTATTTTTGGTGAATATTTTAGTGAAAAGAGACAATGTTTCATGAGACTGCCTTAAGGCTGGCATTAGGGTTAGGGTTAGGGTTAGGGTTATGGAGCTAGGGTTAGGGTTACGGTCGTCTTTTGACCGATTGACTCGAAATTCGTCACGAATGTGGTCCTCTACTCGCTGAATGAGACACAGCAGTCCCCATCGGATTCCGGTGAAATTTGTATTTTTGGTGAATATTTTAAAGAAAAAAGTGGCCCATTTTTTCAATAGCTTCCAGGTCTTTGGACCGATTGACTCGAAATCGCTCCCAAATGTGCTCCTATACTGGCTGAACGAGACACAGCAGTCCCCATTGGATTCCGGTGAAATTTGTATTTTTGGTGAATATTTTAAAGAAAAAAGTGGCCCATTTTTTCAATAGCTTCCAGGTCTTTGGACCGATTGACTCGAAATCGCTCCCAAATGTGCTCCTATACTGGCTGAACGAGACACAGCAGTCCCCATCGGATTCCGGTGAAATTTGTATTTTTGGTGAATATTTTAGTGAAAAGAGACAATGTTTCATGAGACTGCCTTAAGGCTGGCATTAGGGTTAGGGTTAGGGTTAGGGTTATGGAGCTAGGGTTAGGGTTACGGTCGTCTTTTGACCGATTGACTCGAAATTCGTCACGAATGTGGTCCTCTACTCGCTGAATGAGACACAGCAGTCCCCATCGGATTCCGGTGAAATTTGTATTTTTGGTGAATATTTTAAAGAAAAAAGTGGCCCATTTTTTCAATAGCTTCCAGGTCTTTGGACCGATTGACTCGAAATCGCTCCCAAATGTGCTCCTATACTGGCTGAACGAGACACAGCAGTCCCCATCGGATTCCGGTGAAATTTGTATTTTTGGTGAATATTTTAAAGAAAAAAGTGGCCCATTTTTTCAATAGCTTCCAGGTCTTTGGACCGATTGACTCGAAATCGCTCCCAAATGTGCTCCTATACTGGCTGAACGAGACACAGCAGTCCCCATCGGATTCCGGTGAAATTTGTATTTTTGGTGAATATTTTAGTGAAAAGAGACAATGTTTCATGAGACTGCCTTAAGGCTGGCATTAGGGTTAGGGTTAGGGTTAGGGTTAGGGTTATGGAGCTAGGGTTAGGGTTACGGTCGTCTTTTGACCGATTGACTCGAAATTCGTCACGAATGTGGTCCTCTACTCGCTGAATGAGACACAGCAGTCCCCATCGGATTCCGGTGAAATTTGTATTTTTGGTGAATATTTTAAAGAAAAAAGTGGCCCATTTTTTCAATAGCTTCCAGGTCTTTGGACCGATTGACTCGAAATCGCTCCCAAATGTGCTCCTATAATGGCTGAACGAGACACAGCAGTCCCCATCGGATTCCGGTGAAATTTGTATTTTTGGTGAATATTTTAAAGAAAAAAGTGGCCCATTTTTTCAATAGCTTCCAGGTCTTTGGACTGATTGACTCGAAATCGCTCCCAAATGTGCTCCTATACTGGCTGAACGAGACACAGCAGTCCCCATCGGATTCCGGTGAAATTTGTATTTTTGGTGAATATTTTAGTGAAAAGAGACAATGTTTCATGAGACTGCCTTAAGGCTGGCATTAGGGTTAGGGTTAGGGTTAGGGTTATGGAGCTAGGGTTAGGGTTACGGTCGTCTTTTGACCGATTGACTCGAAATTCGTCACGAATGTGGTCCTCTACTCGCTGAATGAGACACAGCAGTCCCCATCGGATTCCGGTGAAATTTGTATTTTTGGTGAATATTTTAAAGAAAAAAGTGGCCCATTTTTTCAATAGCTTCCAGGTCTTTGGACCGATTGACTCGAAATCGCTCCCAAATGTGCTCCTATACTGGCTGAACGAGACACAGCAGTCCCCATCGGATTCCGGTGAAATTTGTATTTTTGGTGAATATTTTAAAGAAAAAAGTGGCCCATTTTTTCAATAGCTTCCAGGTCTTTGGACCGATTGACTCGAAATCGCTCCCAAATGTGCTCCTATACTGGCTGAACGAGACACAGCAGTCCCCATCGGATTCCGGTGAAATTTGTATTTTTGGTGAATATTTTAGTGAAAAGAGACAATGTTTCATGAGACTGCCTTAAGGCTGGCATTAGGGTTAGGGTTAGGGTTAGGGTTAGGGTTATGGAGCTAGGGTTAGGGTTACGGTCGTCTTTTGACCGATTGACTCGAAATTCGTCACGAATGTGGTCCTCTACTCGCTGAATGAGACACAGCAGTCCCCATCGGATTCCGGTGAAATTTGTATTTTTGGTGAATATTTTAAAGAAAAAAGTGGCCCATTTTTTCAATAGCTTCCAGGTCTTTGGACCGATTGACTCGAAATCGCTCCCAAATGTGCTCCTATACTGGCTGAACGAGACACAGCAGTCCCCATCGGATTCCGGTGAAATTTGTATTTTTGGTGAATATTTTAAAGAAAAAAGTGGCCCATTTTTTCAATAGCTTCCAGGTCTTTGGACCGATTGACTCGAAATCGCTCCCAAATGTGCTCCTATACTGGCTGAACGAGACACAGCAGTCCCCATCGGATTCCGGTGAAATTTGTATTTTTGGTGAATATTTTAGTGAAAAGAGACAATGTTTCATGAGACTGCCTTAAGGCTGGCATTAGGGTTAGGGTTAGGGTTAGGGTTATGGAGCTAGGGTTAGGGTTACGGTCGTCTTTTGACCGATTGACTCGAAATTCGTCACGAATGTGGTCCTCTACTCGCTGAATGAGACACAGCAGTCCCCATCGGATTCCGGTGAAATTTGTATTTTTGGTGAATATTTTAAAGAAAAAAGTGGCCCATTTTTTCAATAGCTTCCAGGTCTTTGGACCGATTGACTCGAAATCGCTCCCAAATGTGCTCCTATACTGGCTGAACGAGACACAGCAGTCCCCATCGGATTCCGGTGAAATTTGTATTTTTGGTGAATATTTTAAAGAAAAAAGTGGCCCATTTTTTCAATAGCTTCCAGGTCTTTGGACTGATTGACTCGAAATCGCTCCCAAATGTGCTCCTATACTGGCTGAACGAGACACAGCAGTCCCCATCGGATTCCGGTGAAATTTGTATTTTTGGTGAATATTTTAGTGAAAAGAGACAATGTTTCATGAGACTGCCTTAAGGCTGGCATTAGGGTTAGGGTTAGGGTTAGGGTTATGGAGCTAGGGTTAGGGTTACGGTCGTCTTTTGACCGATTGACTCGAAATTCGTCACGAATGTGGTCCTCTACTCGCTGAATGAGACACAGCAGTCCCCATCGGATTCCGGTGAAATTTGTATTTTTGGTGAATATTTTAAAGAAAAAAGTGGCCCATTTTTTCAATAGCTTCCAGGTCTTTGGACCGATTGACTCGAAATCGCTCCCAAATGTGCTCCTATACTGGCTGAACGAGACACAGCAGTCCCCATCGGATTCCGGTGAAATTTGTATTTTTGGTGAATATTTTAAAGAAAAAAGTGGCCCATTTTTTCAATAGCTTCCAGGTCTTTGGACCGATTGACTCGAAATCGCTCCCAAATGTGCTCCTATACTGGCTGAACGAGACACAGCAGTCCCCATCGGATTCCGGTGAAATTTGTATTTTTGGTGAATATTTTAGTGAAAAGAGACAATGTTTCATGAGACTGCCTTAAGGCTGGCATTAGGGTTAGGGTTAGGGTTAGGGTTAGGGTTATGGAGCTAGGGTTAGGGTTACGGTCGTCTTTTGACCGATTGACTCGAAATTCGTCACGAATGTGGTCCTCTACTCGCTGAATGAGACACAGCAGTCCCCATCGGATTCCGGGGAAATTTGTATTTTTGGTGAATATTTTAAAGAAAAAAGTGGCCCATTTTTTCAATAGCTTCCAGGTCTTTGGACCGATTGACTCGAAATCGCTCCCAAATGTGCTCCTATAATGGCTGAACGAGACACAGCAGTCCGCATCGGATTCCGGTGAAATTTGTATTTTTGGTGAATATTTTAAAGAAAAAAGTGGCCCATTTTTTCAATAGCTTCCAGGTCTTTGGACCGATTGACTCGAAATCGCTCCCAAATGTGCTCCTATACTGGCTGAACGAGACACAGCAGTCCCCATTGGATTCCGGTGAAATTTGTATTTTTGGTGAATATTTTAAAGAAAAAAGTGGCCCATTTTTTCAATAGCTTCCAGGTCTTTGGACCGATTGACTCGAAATCGCTCCCAAATGTGCTCCTATACTGGCTGAACGAGACACAGCAGTCCCCATCGGATTCCGGTGAAATTTGTATTTTTGGTGAATATTTTAGTGAAAAGAGACAATGTTTCATGAGACTGCCTTAAGGCTGGCATTAGGGTTAGGGTTAGGGTTAGGGTTATGGAGCTAGGGTTAGGGTTACGGTCGTCTTTTGACCGATTGACTCGAAATTCGTCACGAATGTGGTCCTCTACTCGCTGAATGAGACACAGCAGTCCCCATCGGATTCCGGTGAAATTTGTATTTTTGGTGAATATTTTAAAGAAAAAAGTGGCCCATTTTTTCAATAGCTTCCAGGTCTTTGGACCGATTGACTCGAAATCGCTCCCAAATGTGCTCCTATACTGGCTGAACGAGACACAGCAGTCCCCATCGGATTCCGGTGAAATTTGTATTTTTGGTGAATATTTTAAAGAAAAAAGTGGCCCATTTTTTCAATAGCTTCCAGGTCTTTGGACCGATTGACTCGAAATCGCTCCCAAATGTGCTCCTATACTGGCTGAACGAGACACAGCAGTCCCCATCGGATTCCGGTGAAATTTGTATTTTTGGTGAATATTTTAGTGAAAAGAGACAATGTTTCATGAGACTGCCTTAAGGCTGGCATTAGGGTTAGGGTTAGGGTTAGGGTTAGGGTTATGGAGCTAGGGTTAGGGTTACGGTCGTCTTTTGACCGATTGACTCGAAATTCGTCACGAATGTGGTCCTCTACTCGCTGAATGAGACACAGCAGTCCCCATCGGATTCCGGTGAAATTTGTATTTTTGGTGAATATTTTAAAGAAAAAAGTGGCCCATTTTTTCAATAGCTTCCAGGTCTTTGGACCGATTGACTCGAAATCGCTCCCAAATGTGCTCCTATAATGGCTGAACGAGACACAGCAGTCCCCATCGGATTCTGGTGAAATTTGTATTTTTGGTGAATATTTTAAAGAAAAAAGTGGCCCATTTTTTCAATAGCTTCCAGGTCTTTGGACCGATTGACTCGAAATCGCTCCCAAATGTGCTCCTATACTGGCTGAACGAGACACAGCAGTCCCCATCGGATTCCGGTGAAATTTGTATTTTTGGTGAATATTTTAAAGAAAAAAGTGGCCCATTTTTTCAATAGCTTCCAGGTCTTTGGACTGATTGACTCGAAATCGCTCCCAAATGTGCTCCTATACTGGCTGAACGAGACACAGCAGTCCCCATCGGATTCCGGTGAAATTTGTATTTTTGGTGAATATTTTAGTGAAAAGAGACAATGTTTCATGAGACTGCCTTAAGGCTGGCATTAGGGTTAGGGTTAGGGTTAGGGTTATGGAGCTAGGGTTAGGGTTACGGTCGTCTTTTGACCGATTGACTCGAAATTCGTCACGAATGTGGTCCTCTACTCGCTGAATGAGACACAGCAGTCCCCATCGGATTCCGGTGAAATTTGTATTTTTGGTGAATATTTTAAAGAAAAAAGTGGCCCATTTTTTCAATAGCTTCCAGGTCTTTGGACCGATTGACTCGAAATCGCTCCCAAATGTGCTCCTATACTGGCTGAACGAGACACAGCAGTCCCCATCGGATTCCGGTGAAATTTGTATTTTTGGTGAATATTTTAAAGAAAAAAGTGGCCCATTTTTTCAATAGCTTCCAGGTCTTTGGACCGATTGACTCGAAATCGCTCCCAAATGTGCTCCTATACTGGCTGAACGAGACACAGCAGTCCCCATCGGATTCCGGTGAAATTTGTATTTTTGGTGAATATTTTAGTGAAAAGAGACAATGTTTCATGAGACTGCCTTAAGGCTGGCATTAGGGTTAGGGTTAGGGTTAGGGTTAGGGTTATGGAGCTAGGGTTAGGGTTACGGTCGTCTTTTGACCGATTGACTCGAAATTCGTCACGAATGTGGTCCTCTACTCGCTGAATGAGACACAGCAGTCCCCATCGGATTCCGGTGAAATTTGTATTTTTGGTGAATATTTTAAAGAAAAAAGTGGCCCATTTTTTCAATAGCTTCCAGGTCTTTGGACCGATTGACTCGAAATCGCTCCCAAATGTGCTCCTATAATGGCTGAACGAGACACAGCAGTCCCCATCGGATTCCGGTGAAATTTGTATTTTTGGTGAATATTTTAAAGAAAAAAGTGGCCCATTTTTTCAATAGCTTCCAGGTCTTTGGACCGATTGACTCGAAATCGCTCCCAAATGTGCTCCTATACTGGCTGAACGAGACACAGCAGTCCCCATCGGATTCCGGTGAAATTTGTATTTTTGGTGAATATTTTAAAGAAAAAAGTGGCCCATTTTTTCAATAGCTTCCAGGTCTTTGGACCGATTGACTCGAAATCGCTCCCAAATGTGCTCCTATACTGGCTGAACGAGACACAGCAGTCCCCATCGGATTCCGGTGAAATTTGTATTTTTGGTGAATATTTTAGTGAAAAGAGACAATGTTTCATGAGACTGCCTTAAGGCTGGCATTAGGGTTAGGGTTAGGGTTAGGGTTAGGGTTATGGAGCTAGGGTTAGGGTTACGGTCGTCTTTTGACCGATTGACTCGAAATTCGTCACGAATGTGGTCCTCTACTCGCTGAATGAGACACAGCAGTCCCCATCGGATTCCGGGGAAATTTGTATTTTTGGTGAATATTTTAAAGAAAAAAGTGGCCCATTTTTTCAATAGCTTCCAGGTCTTTGGACCGATTGACTCGAAATCGCTCCCAAATGTGCTCCTATAATGGCTGAACGAGACACAGCAGTCCGCATCGGATTCCGGTGAAATTTGTATTTTTGGTGAATATTTTAAAGAAAAAAGTGGCCCATTTTTTCAATAGCTTCCAGGTCTTTGGACCGATTGACTCGAAATCGCTCCCAAATGTGCTCCTATACTGGCTGAACGAGACACAGCAGTCCCCATCGGATTCCGGTGAAATTTGTATTTTTGGTGAATATTTTAGTGAAAAGAGACAATGTTTCATGAGACTGCCTTAAGGCTGGCATTAGGGTTAGGGTTAGGGTTAGGGTTATGGAGCTAGGGTTAGGGTTACGGTCGTCTTTTGACCGATTGACTCGAAATTCGTCACGAATGTGGTCCTCTACTCGCTGAATGAGACACAGCAGTCCCCATCGGATTCCGGTGAAATTTGTATTTTTGGTGAATATTTTAAAGAAAAAAGTGGCCCATTTTTTCAATAGCTTCCAGGTCTTTGGACCGATTGACTCGAAATCGCTCCCAAATGTGCTCCTATACTGGCTGAACGAGACACAGCAGTCCCCATTGGATTCTGGTGAAATTTGTATTTTTGGTGAATATTTTAAAGAAAAAAGTGGCCCATTTTTTCAATAGCTTCCAGGTCTTTGGACCGATTGACTCGAAATCGCTCCCAAATGTGCTCCTATACTGGCTGAACGAGACACAGCAGTCCCCATCGGATTCCGGTGAAATTTGTATTTTTGGTGAATATTTTAGTGAAAAGAGACAATGTTTCATGAGACTGCCTTAAGGCTGGCATTAGGGTTAGGGTTAGGGTTAGGGTTAGGGTTATGGAGCTAGGGTTAGGGTTACGGTCGTCTTTTGACCGATTGACTCGAAATTCGTCACGAATGTGGTCCTCTACTCGCTGAATGAGACACAGCAGTCCCCATCGGATTCCGGTGAAATTTGTATTTTTGGTGAATATTTTAAAGAAAAAAGTGGCCCATTTTTTCAATAGCTTCCAGGTCTTTGGACCGATTGACTCGAAATCGCTCCCAAATGTGCTCCTATAATGGCTGAACGAGACACAGCAGTCCCCATCGGATTCCGGTGAAATTTGTATTTTTGGTGAATATTTTAAAGAAAAAAGTGGCCCATTTTTTCAATAGCTTCCAGGTCTTTGGACCGATTGACTCAAAATCGCTCCCAAATGTGCTCCTATACTGGCTGAACGAGACACAGCAGTCCCCATCGGATTCCGGTGAAATTTGTATTTTTGGTGAATATTTTAGTGAAAAGAGACAATGTTTCATGAGACTGCCTTAAGGCTGGCATTAGGGTTAGGGTTAGGGTTAGGGTTATGGAGCTAGGGTTAGGGTTACGGTCGTCTTTTGACCGATTGACTCGAAATTCGTCACGAATGTGGTCCTCTACTCGCTGAATGAGACACAGCAGTCCCCATCGGATTCCGGTGAAATTTGTATTTTTGGTGAATATTTTAGTGAAAAGAGACAATGTTTCATGAGACTGCCTTAAGGCTGGCATTAGGGTTAGGGTTAGGGTTAGGGTTATGGAGCTAGGGTTAGGGTTACGGTCGTCTTTTGACCGATTGACTCGAAATTCGTCACGAATGTGGTCCTCTACTCGCTGAATGAGACACAGCAGTCCCCATCGGATTCCGGTGAAATTTGTATTTTTGGTGAATATTTTAAAGAAAAAAGTGGCCCATTTTTTCAATAGCTTCCAGGTCTTTGGACCGATTGACTCGAAATCGCTCCCAAATGTGCTCCTATACTGGCTGAACGAGACACAGCAGTCCCCATCGGATTCCGGTGAAATTTGTATTTTTGGTGAATATTTTAGTGAAAAGAGACAATGTTTCATGAGACTGCCTTAAGGCTGGCATTAGGGTTAGGGTTAGGGTTAGGGTTATGGAGCTAGGGTTAGGGTTACGGTCGTCTTTTGACCGATTGACTCGAAATTCGTCACGAATGTGGTCCTCTACTCGCTGAATGAGACACAGCAGTCCCCATCGGATTCCGGTGAAATTTGTATTTTTGGTGAATATTTTAAAGAAAAAAGTGGCCCATTTTTTCAATAGCTTCCAGGTCTTTGGACCGATTGACTCGAAATCGCTCCCAAATGTGCTCCTATACTGGCTGAACGAGACACAGCAGTCCCCATCGGATTCCGGTGAAATTTGTATTTTTGGTGAATATTTTAAAGAAAAAAGTGGCCCATTTTTTCAATAGCTTCCAGGTCTTTGGACCGATTGACTCGAAATCGCTCCCAAATGTGCTCCTATACTGGCTGAACGAGACACAGCAGTCCCCATCGGATTCCGGTGAAATTTGTATTTTTGGTGAATATTTTAGTGAAAAGAGACAATGTTTCATGAGACTGCCTTAAGGCTGGCATTAGGGTTAGGGTTAGGGTTAGGGTTAGGGTTATGGAGCTAGGGTTAGGGTTACGGTCGTCTTTTGACCGATTGACTCGAAATTCGTCACGAATGTGGTCCTCTACTCGCTGAATGAGACACAGCAGTCCCCATCGGATTCCGGTGAAATTTGTATTTTTGGTGAATATTTTAAAGAAAAAAGTGGCCCATTTTTTCAATAGCTTCCAGGTCTTTGGACCGATTGACTCGAAATCGCTCCCAAATGTGCTCCTATACTGGCTGAACGAGACACAGCAGTCCCCATCGGATTCCGGTGAAATTTGTATTTTTGGTGAATATTTTAAAGAAAAAAGTGGCCCATTTTTTCAATAGCTTCCAGGTCTTTGGACTGATTGACTCGAAATCGCTCCCAAATGTGCTCCTATACTGGCTGAACGAGACACAGCAGTCCCCATCGGATTCCGGTGAAATTTGTATTTTTGGTGAATATTTTAGTGAAAAGAGACAATGTTTCATGAGACTGCCTTAAGGCTGGCATTAGGGTTAGGGTTAGGGTTAGGGTTATGGAGCTAGGGTTAGGGTTACGGTCGTCTTTTGACCGATTGACTCGAAATTCGTCACGAATGTGGTCCTCTACTCGCTGAATGAGACACAGCAGTCCCCATCGGATTCCGGTGAAATTTGTATTTTTGGTGAATATTTTAGTGAAAAGAGACAATGTTTCATGAGACTGCCTTAAGGCTGGCATTAGGGTTAGGGTTAGGGTTAGGGTTATGGAGCTAGGGTTAGGGTTACGGTCGTCTTTTGACCGATTGACTCGAAATTCGTCACGAATGTGGTCCTCTACTCGCTGAATGAGACACAGCAGTCCCCATCGGATTCCGGTGAAATTTGTATTTTTGGTGAATATTTTAAAGAAAAAAGTGGCCCATTTTTTCAATAGCTTCCAGGTCTTTGGACCGATTGACTCGAAATCGCTCCCAAATGTGCTCCTATACTGGCTGAACGAGACACAGCAGTCCCCATCGGATTCCGGTGAAATTTGTATTTTTGGTGAATATTTTAGTGAAAAGAGACAATGTTTCATGAGACTGCCTTAAGGCTGGCATTAGGGTTAGGGTTAGGGTTAGGGTTATGGAGCTAGGGTTAGGGTTACGGTCGTCTTTTGACCGATTGACTCGAAATTCGTCACGAATGTGGTCCTCTACTCGCTGAATGAGACACAGCAGTCCCCATCGGATTCCGGTGAAATTTGTATTTTTGGTGAATATTTTAAAGAAAAAAGTGGCCCATTTTTTCAATAGCTTCCAGGTCTTTGGACCGATTGACTCGAAATCGCTCCCAAATGTGCTCCTATACTGGCTGAACGAGACACAGCAGTCCCCATCGGATTCCGGTGAAATTTGTATTTTTGGTGAATATTTTAAAGAAAAAAGTGGCCCATTTTTTCAATAGCTTCCAGGTCTTTGGACCGATTGACTCGAAATCGCTCCCAAATGTGCTCCTATACTGGCTGAACGAGACACAGCAGTCCCCATCGGATTCCGGTGAAATTTGTATTTTTGGTGAATATTTTAGTGAAAAGAGACAATGTTTCATGAGACTGCCTTAAGGCTGGCATTAGGGTTAGGGTTAGGGTTAGGGTTATGGAGCTAGGGTTAGGGTTACGGTCGTCTTTTGACCGATTGACTCGAAATTCGTCACGAATGTGGTCCTCTACTCGCTGAATGAGACACAGCAGTCCCCATCGGATTCCGGTGAAATTTGTATTTTTGGTGAATATTTTAAAGAAAAAAGTGGCCCATTTTTTCAATAGCTTCCAGGTCTTTGGACCGATTGACTCGAAATCGCTCCCAAATGTGCTCCTATACTGGCTGAACGAGACACAGCAGTCCCCATCGGATTCCGGTGAAATTTGTATTTTTGGTGAATATTTTAAAGAAAAAAGTGGCCCATTTTTTCAATAGCTTCCAGGTCTTTGGACTGATTGACTCGAAATCGCTCCCAAATGTGCTCCTATACTGGCTGAACGAGACACAGCAGTCCCCATCGGATTCCGGTGAAATTTGTATTTTTGGTGAATATTTTAGTGAAAAGAGACAATGTTTCATGAGACTGCCTTAAGGCTGGCATTAGGGTTAGGGTTAGGGTTAGGGTTATGGAGCTAGGGTTAGGGTTACGGTCGTCTTTTGACCGATTGACTCGAAATTCGTCACGAATGTGGTCCTCTACTCGCTGAATGAGACACAGCAGTCCCCATCGGATTCCGGTGAAATTTGTATTTTTGGTGAATATTTTAAAGAAAAAAGTGGCCCATTTTTTCAATAGCTTCCAGGTCTTTGGACCGATTGACTCGAAATCGCTCCCAAATGTGCTCCTATAATGGCTGAACGAGACACAGCAGTCCCCATCGGATTCCGGTGAAATTTGTATTTTTGGTGAATATTTTAAAGAAAAAAGTGGCCCATTTTTTCAATAGCTTCCAGGTCTTTGGACCGATTGACTCGAAATCGCTCCCAAATGTGCTCCTATACTGGCTGAACGAGACACAGCAGTCCCCATCGGATTCCGGTGAAATTTGTATTTTTGGTGAATATTTTAGTGAAAAGAGACAATGTTTCATGAGACTGCCTTAAGGCTGGCATTAGGGTTAGGGTTAGGGTTAGGGTTAGGGTTATGGAGCTAGGGTTAGGGTTACGGTCGTCTTTTGACCGATTGACTCGAAATTCGTCACGAATGTGGTCCTCTACTCGCTGAATGAGACACAGCAGTCCCCATCGGATTCCGGTGAAATTTGTATTTTTGGTGAATATTTTAAAGAAAAAAGTGGCCCATTTTTTCAATAGCTTCCAGGTCTTTGGACCGATTGACTCGAAATCGCTCCCAAATGTGCTCCTATAATGGCTGAACGAGACACAGCAGTCCCCATCGGATTCCGGTGAAATTTGTATTTTTGGTGAATATTTTAAAGAAAAAAGTGGCCCATTTTTTCAATAGCTTCCAGGTCTTTGGACCGATTGACTCGAAATCGCTCCCAAATGTGCTCCTATACTGGCTGAACGAGACACAGCAGTCCCCATCGGATTCCGGTGAAATTTGTATTTTTGGTGAATATTTTAGTGAAAAGAGACAATGTTTCATGAGACTGCCTTAAGGCTGGCATTAGGGTTAGGGTTAGGGTTAGGGTTATGGAGCTAGGGTTAGGGTTACGGTCGTCTTTTGACCGATTGACTCGAAATTCGTCACGAATGTGGTCCTCTACTCGCTGAATGAGACACAGCAGTCCCCATCGGATTCCGGTGAAATTTGTATTTTTGGTGAATATTTTAGTGAAAAGAGACAATGTTTCATGAGACTGCCTTAAGGCTGGCATTAGGGTTAGGGTTAGGGTTAGGGTTATGGAGCTAGGGTTAGGGTTACGGTCGTCTTTTGACCGATTGACTCGAAATTCGTCACGAATGTGGTCCTCTACTCGCTGAATGAGACACAGCAGTCCCCATCGGATTCCGGTGAAATTTGTATTTTTGGTGAATATTTTAAAGAAAAAAGTGGCCCATTTTTTCAATAGCTTCCAGGTCTTTGGACCGATTGACTCGAAATCGCTCCCAAATGTGCTCCTATACTGGCTGAACGAGACACAGCAGTCCCCATCGGATTCCGGTGAAATTTGTATTTTTGGTGAATATTTTAAAGAAAAAAGTGGCCCATTTTTTCAATAGCTTCCAGGTCTTTGGACCGATTGACTCGAAATCGCTCCCAAATGTGCTCCTATACTGGCTGAACGAGACACAGCAGTCCCCATCGGATTCCGGTGAAATTTGTATTTTTGGTGAATATTTTAGTGAAAAGAGACAATGTTTCATGAGACTGCCTTAAGGCTGGCATTAGGGTTAGGGTTAGGGTTAGGGTTAGGGTTATGGAGCTAGGGTTAGGGTTACGGTCGTCTTTTGACCGATTGACTCGAAATTCGTCACGAATGTGGTCCTCTACTCGCTGAATGAGACACAGCAGTCCCCATCGGATTCCGGTGAAATTTGTATTTTTGGTGAATATTTTAAAGAAAAAAGTGGCCCATTTTTTCAATAGCTTCCAGGTCTTTGGACCGATTGACTCGAAATCGCTCCCAAATGTGCTCCTATAATGGCTGAACGAGACACAGCAGTCCCCATCGGATTCTGGTGAAATTTGTATTTTTGGTGAATATTTTAAAGAAAAAAGTGGCCCATTTTTTCAATAGCTTCCAGGTCTTTGGACCGATTGACTCGAAATCGCTCCCAAATGTGCTCCTATACTGGCTGAACGAGACACAGCAGTCCCCATCGGATTCCGGTGAAATTTGTATTTTTGGTGAATATTTTAGTGAAAAGAGACAATGTTTCATGAGACTGCCTTAAGGCTGGCATTAGGGTTAGGGTTAGGGTTAGGGTTATGGAGCTAGGGTTAGGGTTACGGTCGTCTTTTGACCGATTGACTCGAAATTCGTCACGAATGTGGTCCTCTACTCGCTGAATGAGACACAGCAGTCCCCATCGGATTCCGGTGAAATTTGTATTTTTGGTGAATATTTTAGTGAAAAGAGACAATGTTTCATGAGACTGCCTTAAGGCTGGCATTAGGGTTAGGGTTAGGGTTAGGGTTATGGAGCTAGGGTTAGGGTTACGGTCGTCTTTTGACCGATTGACTCGAAATTCGTCACGAATGTGGTCCTCTACTCGCTGAATGAGACACAGCAGTCCCCATCGGATTCCGGTGAAATTTGTATTTTTGGTGAATATTTTAAAGAAAAAAGTGGCCCATTTTTTCAATAGCTTCCAGGTCTTTGGACCGATTGACTCGAAATCGCTCCCAAATGTGCTCCTATACTGGCTGAACGAGACACAGCAGTCCCCATCGGATTCCGGTGAAATTTGTATTTTTGGTGAATATTTTAGTGAAAAGAGACAATGTTTCATGAGACTGCCTTAAGGCTGGCATTAGGGTTAGGGTTAGGGTTAGGGTTATGGAGCTAGGGTTAGGGTTACGGTCGTCTTTTGACCGATTGACTCGAAATTCGTCACGAATGTGGTCCTCTACTCGCTGAATGAGACACAGCAGTCCCCATCGGATTCCGGTGAAATTTGTATTTTTGGTGAATATTTTAAAGAAAAAAGTGGCCCATTTTTTCAATAGCTTCCAGGTCTTTGGACCGATTGACTCGAAATCGCTCCCAAATGTGCTCCTATACTGGCTGAACGAGACACAGCAGTCCCCATCGGATTCCGGTGAAATTTGTATTTTTGGTGAATATTTTAAAGAAAAAAGTGGCCCATTTTTTCAATAGCTTCCAGGTCTTTGGACCGATTGACTCGAAATCGCTCCCAAATGTGCTCCTATACTGGCTGAACGAGACACAGCAGTCCCCATCGGATTCCGGTGAAATTTGTATTTTTGGTGAATATTTTAGTGAAAAGAGACAATGTTTCATGAGACTGCCTTAAGGCTGGCATTAGGGTTAGGGTTAGGGTTAGGGTTATGGAGCTAGGGTTAGGGTTACGGTCGTCTTTTGACCGATTGACTCGAAATTCGTCACGAATGTGGTCCTCTACTCGCTGAATGAGACACAGCAGTCCCCATCGGATTCCGGTGAAATTTGTATTTTTGGTGAATATTTTAAAGAAAAAAGTGGCCCATTTTTTCAATAGCTTCCAGGTCTTTGGACCGATTGACTCGAAATCGCTCCCAAATGTGCTCCTATAATGGCTGAACGAGACACAGCAGTCCCCATCGGATTCCGGTGAAATTTGTATTTTTGGTGAATATTTTAAAGAAAAAAGTGGCCCATTTTTTCAATAGCTTCCAGGTCTTTGGACCGATTGACTCGAAATCGCTCCCAAATGTGCTCCTATACTGGCTGAACGAGACACAGCAGTCCCCATCGGATTCCGGTGAAATTTGTATTTTTGGTGAATATTTTAGTGAAAAGAGACAATGTTTCATGAGACTGCCTTAAGGCTGGCATTAGGGTTAGGGTTAGGGTTAGGGTTAGGGTTATGGAGCTAGGGTTAGGGTTACGGTCGTCTTTTGACCGATTGACTCGAAATTCGTCACGAATGTGGTCCTCTACTCGCTGAATGAGACACAGCAGTCCCCATCGGATTCCGGTGAAATTTGTATTTTTGGTGAATATTTTAAAGAAAAAAGTGGCCCATTTTTTCAATAGCTTCCAGGTCTTTGGACCGATTGACTCGAAATCGCTCCCAAATGTGCTCCTATAATGGCTGAACGAGACACAGCAGTCCCCATCGGATTCCGGTGAAATTTGTATTTTTGGTGAATATTTTAAAGAAAAAAGTGGCCCATTTTTTCAATAGCTTCCAGGTCTTTGGACCGATTGACTCGAAATCGCTCCCAAATGTGCTCCTATACTGGCTGAACGAGACACAGCAGTCCCCATCGGATTCCGGTGAAATTTGTATTTTTGGTGAATATTTTAGTGAAAAGAGACAATGTTTCATGAGACTGCCTTAAGGCTGGCATTAGGGTTAGGGTTAGGGTTAGGGTTATGGAGCTAGGGTTAGGGTTACGGTCGTCTTTTGACCGATTGACTCGAAATTCGTCACGAATGTGGTCCTCTACTCGCTGAATGAGACACAGCAGTCCCCATCGGATTCCGGTGAAATTTGTATTTTTGGTGAATATTTTAGTGAAAAGAGACAATGTTTCATGAGACTGCCTTAAGGCTGGCATTAGGGTTAGGGTTAGGGTTAGGGTTATGGAGCTAGGGTTAGGGTTACGGTCGTCTTTTGACCGATTGACTCGAAATTCGTCACGAATGTGGTCCTCTACTCGCTGAATGAGACACAGCAGTCCCCATCGGATTCCGGTGAAATTTGTATTTTTGGTGAATATTTTAAAGAAAAAAGTGGCCCATTTTTTCAATAGCTTCCAGGTCTTTGGACCGATTGACTCGAAATCGCTCCCAAATGTGCTCCTATACTGGCTGAACGAGACACAGCAGTCCCCATCGGATTCCGGTGAAATTTGTATTTTTGGTGAATATTTTAAAGAAAAAAGTGGCCCATTTTTT
This sequence comes from Pagrus major, assembly GCF_040436345.1. Classification (NCBI taxonomy): domain Eukaryota; kingdom Metazoa; phylum Chordata; class Actinopteri; order Spariformes; family Sparidae; genus Pagrus; species Pagrus major. The sequence continues at coordinate 26,874,663 of NC_133235.1, forward strand.
CAATAGCTTCCAGGTCTTTGGACCGATTGACTCGAAATCGCTCCCAAATGTGCTCCTATACTGGCTGAACGAGACACAGCAGTCCCCATCGGATTCCGGTGAAATTTGTATTTTTGGTGAATATTTTAGTGAAAAGAGACAATGTTTCATGAGACTGCCTTAAGGCTGGCATTAGGGTTAGGGTTAGGGTTAGGGTTAGGGTTATGGAGCTAGGGTTAGGGTTACGGTCGTCTTTTGACCGATTGACTCGAAATTCGTCACGAATGTGGTCCTCTACTCGCTGAATGAGACACAGCAGTCCCCATCGGATTCCGGTGAAATTTGTATTTTTGGTGAATATTTTAAAGAAAAAAGTGGCCCATTTTTTCAATAGCTTCCAGGTCTTTGGACCGATTGACTCGAAATCGCTCCCAAATGTGCTCCTATAATGGCTGAACGAGACACAGCAGTCCCCATCGGATTCTGGTGAAATTTGTATTTTTGGTGAATATTTTAAAGAAAAAAGTGGCCCATTTTTTCAATAGCTTCCAGGTCTTTGGACCGATTGACTCGAAATCGCTCCCAAATGTGCTCCTATACTGGCTGAACGAGACACAGCAGTCCCCATCGGATTCCGGTGAAATTTGTATTTTTGGTGAATATTTTAGTGAAAAGAGACAATGTTTCATGAGACTGCCTTAAGGCTGGCATTAGGGTTAGGGTTAGGGTTAGGGTTATGGAGCTAGGGTTAGGGTTACGGTCGTCTTTTGACCGATTGACTCGAAATTCGTCACGAATGTGGTCCTCTACTCGCTGAATGAGACACAGCAGTCCCCATCGGATTCCGGTGAAATTTGTATTTTTGGTGAATATTTTAGTGAAAAGAGACAATGTTTCATGAGACTGCCTTAAGGCTGGCATTAGGGTTAGGGTTAGGGTTAGGGTTATGGAGCTAGGGTTAGGGTTACGGTCGTCTTTTGACCGATTGACTCGAAATTCGTCACGAATGTGGTCCTCTACTCGCTGAATGAGACACAGCAGTCCCCATCGGATTCCGGTGAAATTTGTATTTTTGGTGAATATTTTAAAGAAAAAAGTGGCCCATTTTTTCAATAGCTTCCAGGTCTTTGGACCGATTGACTCGAAATCGCTCCCAAATGTGCTCCTATACTGGCTGAACGAGACACAGCAGTCCCCATCGGATTCCGGTGAAATTTGTATTTTTGGTGAATATTTTAGTGAAAAGAGACAATGTTTCATGAGACTGCCTTAAGGCTGGCATTAGGGTTAGGGTTAGGGTTAGGGTTATGGAGCTAGGGTTAGGGTTACGGTCGTCTTTTGACCGATTGACTCGAAATTCGTCACGAATGTGGTCCTCTACTCGCTGAATGAGACACAGCAGTCCCCATCGGATTCCGGTGAAATTTGTATTTTTGGTGAATATTTTAAAGAAAAAAGTGGCCCATTTTTTCAATAGCTTCCAGGTCTTTGGACCGATTGACTCGAAATCGCTCCCAAATGTGCTCCTATACTGGCTGAACGAGACACAGCAGTCCCCATCGGATTCCGGTGAAATTTGTATTTTTGGTGAATATTTTAAAGAAAAAAGTGGCCCATTTTTTCAATAGCTTCCAGGTCTTTGGACCGATTGACTCGAAATCGCTCCCAAATGTGCTCCTATACTGGCTGAACGAGACACAGCAGTCCCCATCGGATTCCGGTGAAATTTGTATTTTTGGTGAATATTTTAGTGAAAAGAGACAATGTTTCATGAGACTGCCTTAAGGCTGGCATTAGGGTTAGGGTTAGGGTTAGGGTTAGGGTTATGGAGCTAGGGTTAGGGTTACGGTCGTCTTTTGACCGATTGACTCGAAATTCGTCACGAATGTGGTCCTCTACTCGCTGAATGAGACACAGCAGTCCCCATCGGATTCCGGTGAAATTTGTATTTTTGGTGAATATTTTAAAGAAAAAAGTGGCCCATTTTTTCAATAGCTTCCAGGTCTTTGGACCGATTGACTCGAAATCGCTCCCAAATGTGCTCCTATAATGGCTGAACGAGACACAGCAGTCCCCATCGGATTCTGGTGAAATTTGTATTTTTGGTGAATATTTTAAAGAAAAAAGTGGCCCATTTTTTCAATAGCTTCCAGGTCTTTGGACCGATTGACTCGAAATCGCTCCCAAATGTGCTCCTATACTGGCTGAACGAGACACAGCAGTCCCCATCGGATTCCGGTGAAATTTGTATTTTTGGTGAATATTTTAGTGAAAAGAGACAATGTTTCATGAGACTGCCTTAAGGCTGGCATTAGGGTTAGGGTTAGGGTTAGGGTTATGGAGCTAGGGTTAGGGTTACGGTCGTCTTTTGACCGATTGACTCGAAATTCGTCACGAATGTGGTCCTCTACTCGCTGAATGAGACACAGCAGTCCCCATCGGATTCCGGTGAAATTTGTATTTTTGGTGAATATTTTAGTGAAAAGAGACAATGTTTCATGAGACTGCCTTAAGGCTGGCATTAGGGTTAGGGTTAGGGTTAGGGTTATGGAGCTAGGGTTAGGGTTACGGTCGTCTTTTGACCGATTGACTCGAAATTCGTCACGAATGTGGTCCTCTACTCGCTGAATGAGACACAGCAGTCCCCATCGGATTCCGGTGAAATTTGTATTTTTGGTGAATATTTTAAAGAAAAAAGTGGCCCATTTTTTCAATAGCTTCCAGGTCTTTGGACCGATTGACTCGAAATCGCTCCCAAATGTGCTCCTATACTGGCTGAACGAGACACAGCAGTCCCCATCGGATTCCGGTGAAATTTGTATTTTTGGTGAATATTTTAGTGAAAAGAGACAATGTTTCATGAGACTGCCTTAAGGCTGGCATTAGGGTTAGGGTTAGGGTTAGGGTTATGGAGCTAGGGTTAGGGTTACGGTCGTCTTTTGACCGATTGACTCGAAATTCGTCACGAATGTGGTCCTCTACTCGCTGAATGAGACACAGCAGTCCCCATCGGATTCCGGTGAAATTTGTATTTTTGGTGAATATTTTAAAGAAAAAAGTGGCCCATTTTTTCAATAGCTTCCAGGTCTTTGGACCGATTGACTCGAAATCGCTCCCAAATGTGCTCCTATACTGGCTGAACGAGACACAGCAGTCCCCATCGGATTCCGGTGAAATTTGTATTTTTGGTGAATATTTTAAAGAAAAAAGTGGCCCATTTTTTCAATAGCTTCCAGGTCTTTGGACCGATTGACTCGAAATCGCTCCCAAATGTGCTCCTATACTGGCTGAACGAGACACAGCAGTCCCCATCGGATTCCGGTGAAATTTGTATTTTTGGTGAATATTTTAGTGAAAAGAGACAATGTTTCATGAGACTGCCTTAAGGCTGGCATTAGGGTTAGGGTTAGGGTTAGGGTTAGGGTTATGGAGCTAGGGTTAGGGTTACGGTCGTCTTTTGACCGATTGACTCGAAATTCGTCACGAATGTGGTCCTCTACTCGCTGAATGAGACACAGCAGTCCCCATCGGATTCCGGTGAAATTTGTATTTTTGGTGAATATTTTAAAGAAAAAAGTGGCCCATTTTTTCAATAGCTTCCAGGTCTTTGGACCGATTGACTCGAAATCGCTCCCAAATGTGCTCCTATAATGGCTGAACGAGACACAGCAGTCCCCATCGGATTCTGGTGAAATTTGTATTTTTGGTGAATATTTTAAAGAAAAAAGTGGCCCATTTTTTCAATAGCTTCCAGGTCTTTGGACCGATTGACTCGAAATCGCTCCCAAATGTGCTCCTATACTGGCTGAACGAGACACAGCAGTCCCCATCGGATTCCGGTGAAATTTGTATTTTTGGTGAATATTTTAGTGAAAAGAGACAATGTTTCATGAGACTGCCTTAAGGCTGGCATTAGGGTTAGGGTTAGGGTTAGGGTTATGGAGCTAGGGTTAGGGTTACGGTCGTCTTTTGACCGATTGACTCGAAATTCGTCACGAATGTGGTCCTCTACTCGCTGAATGAGACACAGCAGTCCCCATCGGATTCCGGTGAAATTTGTATTTTTGGTGAATATTTTAAAGAAAAAAGTGGCCCATTTTTTCAATAGCTTCCAGGTCTTTGGACCGATTGACTCGAAATCGCTCCCAAATGTGCTCCTATACTGGCTGAACGAGACACAGCAGTCCCCATCGGATTCCGGTGAAATTTGTATTTTTGGTGAATATTTTAAAGAAAAAAGTGGCCCATTTTTTCAATAGCTTCCAGGTCTTTGGACCGATTGACTCGAAATCGCTCCCAAATGTGCTCCTATACTCGCTGAACGAGACACAGCAGTCCCCATCGGATTCCGGTGAAATTTGTATTTTTGGTGAATATTTTAGTGAAAAGAGACAATGTTTCATGAGACTGCCTTAAGGCTGGCATTAGGGTTAGGGTTAGGGTTATGGAGCTAGGGTTAGGGTTACGGTCGTCTTTTGACCGATTGACTCGAAATTCGTCACGAATGTGGTCCTCTACTCGCTGAATGAGACACAGCAGTCCCCATCGGATTCCGGTGAAATTTGTATTTTTGGTGAATATTTTAAAGAAAAAAGTGGCCCATTTTTTCAATAGCTTCCAGGTCTTTGGACCGATTGACTCGAAATCGCTCCCAAATGTGCTCCTATACTGGCTGAACGAGACACAGCAGTCCCCATCGGATTCCGGTGAAATTTGTATTTTTGGTGAATATTTTAAAGAAAAAAGTGGCCCATTTTTTCAATAGCTTCCAGGTCTTTGGACCGATTGACTCGAAATAGCTCCCAAATGTGCTCCTATACTGGCTGAACGAGACACAGCAGTCCCCATCGGATTCCGGTGAAATTTGTATTTTTGGTGAATATTTTAGTGAAAAGAGACAATGTTTCATGAGACTGCCTTAAGGCTGCCATTAGGGTTAGGGTTAGGGTTAGGGTTATGGAGCTAGGGTTAGGGTTACGGTCGTCTTTTGACCGATTGACTCGAAATTCGTCACGAATGTGGTCCTCTACTCGCTGAATGAGACACAGCAGTCCCCATCGGATTCCGGTGAAATTTGTATTTTTGGTGAATATTTTAAAGAAAAAAGTGGCCCATTTTTTCAATAGCTTCCAGGTCTTTGGACCGATTGACTCGAAATCGCTCCCAAATGTGCTCCTATAATGGCTGAACGAGACACAGCAGTCCCCATCGGATTCCGGTGAAATTTGTATTTTTGGTGAATATTTTAAAGAAAAAAGTGGCCCATTTTTTCAATAGCTTCCAGGTCTTTGGACCGATTGACTCGAAATCGCTCCCAAATGTGCTCCTATACTGGCTGAACGAGACACAGCAGTCCCCATCGGATTCCGGTGAAATTTGTATTTTTGGTGAATATTTTAGTGAAAAGAGACAATGTTTCATGAGACTGCCTTAAGGCTGGCATTAGGGTTAGGGTTAGGGTTAGGGTTATGGAGCTAGGGTTAGGGTTACGGTCGTCTTTTGACCGATTGACTCGAAATTCGTCACGAATGTGGTCCTCTACTCGCTGAATGAGACACAGCAGTCCCCATCGGATTCCGGTGAAATTTGTATTTTTGGTGAATATTTTAGTGAAAAGAGACAATGTTTCATGAGACTGCCTTAAGGCTGGCATTAGGGTTAGGGTTAGGGTTAGGGTTATGGAGCTAGGGTTAGGGTTACGGTCGTCTTTTGACCGATTGACTCGAAATTCGTCACGAATGTGGTCCTCTACTCGCTGAATGAGACACAGCAGTCCCCATCGGATTCCGGTGAAATTTGTATTTTTGGTGAATATTTTAAAGAAAAAAGTGGCCCATTTTTTCAATAGCTTCCAGGTCTTTGGACCGATTGACTCGAAATCGCTCCCAAATGTGCTCCTATACTGGCTGAACGAGACACAGCAGTCCCCATCGGATTCCGGTGAAATTTGTATTTTTGGTGAATATTTTAGTGAAAAGAGACAATGTTTCATGAGACTGCCTTAAGGCTGGCATTAGGGTTAGGGTTAGGGTTAGGGTTATGGAGCTAGGGTTAGGGTTACGGTCGTCTTTTGACCGATTGACTCGAAATTCGTCACGAATGTGGTCCTCTACTCGCTGAATGAGACACAGCAGTCCCCATCGGATTCCGGTGAAATTTGTATTTTTGGTGAATATTTTAAAGAAAAAAGTGGCCCATTTTTTCAATAGCTTCCAGGTCTTTGGACCGATTGACTCGAAATCGCTCCCAAATGTGCTCCTATACTGGCTGAACGAGACACAGCAGTCCCCATCGGATTCCGGTGAAATTTGTATTTTTGGTGAATATTTTAAAGAAAAAAGTGGCCCATTTTTTCAATAGCTTCCAGGTCTTTGGACCGATTGACTCGAAATCGCTCCCAAATGTGCTCCTATACTGGCTGAACGAGACACAGCAGTCCCCATCGGATTCCGGTGAAATTTGTATTTTTGGTGAATATTTTAGTGAAAAGAGACAATGTTTCATGAGACTGCCTTAAGGCTGGCATTAGGGTTAGGGTTAGGGTTATGGAGCTAGGGTTAGGGTTACGGTCGTCTTTTGACCGATTGACTCGAAATTCGTCACGAATGTGGTCCTCTACTCGCTGAATGAGACACAGCAGTCCCCATCGGATTCCGGTGAAATTTGTATTTTTGGTGAATATTTTAAAGAAAAAAGTGGCCCATTTTTTCAATAGCTTCCAGGTCTTTGGACCGATTGACTCGAAATCGCTCCCAAATGTGCTCCTATAATGGCTGAACGAGACACAGCAGTCCCCATCGGATTCTGGTGAAATTTGTATTTTTGGTGAATATTTTAAAGAAAAAAGTGGCCCATTTTTTCAATAGCTTCCAGGTCTTTGGACCGATTGACTCGAAATCGCTCCCAAATGTGCTCCTATACTGGCTGAACGAGACACAGCAGTCCCCATCGGATTCCGGTGAAATTTGTATTTTTGGTGAATATTTTAGTGAAAAGAGACAATGTTTCATGAGACTGCCTTAAGGCTGGCATTAGGGTTAGGGTTAGGGTTAGGGTTATGGAGCTAGGGTTAGGGTTACGGTCGTCTTTTGACCGATTGACTCGAAATTCGTCACGAATGTGGTCCTCTACTCGCTGAATGAGACACAGCAGTCCCCATCGGATTCCGGTGAAATTTGTATTTTTGGTGAATATTTTAGTGAAAAGAGACAATGTTTCATGAGACTGCCTTAAGGCTGGCATTAGGGTTAGGGTTAGGGTTAGGGTTATGGAGCTAGGGTTAGGGTTACGGTCGTCTTTTGACCGATTGACTCGAAATTCGTCACGAATGTGGTCCTCTACTCGCTGAATGAGACACAGCAGTCCCCATCGGATTCCGGTGAAATTTGTATTTTTGGTGAATATTTTAAAGAAAAAAGTGGCCCATTTTTTCAATAGCTTCCAGGTCTTTGGACCGATTGACTCGAAATCGCTCCCAAATGTGCTCCTATACTGGCTGAACGAGACACAGCAGTCCCCATCGGATTCCGGTGAAATTTGTATTTTTGGTGAATATTTTAGTGAAAAGAGACAATGTTTCATGAGACTGCCTTAAGGCTGGCATTAGGGTTAGGGTTAGGGTTAGGGTTATGGAGCTAGGGTTAGGGTTACGGTCGTCTTTTGACCGATTGACTCGAAATTCGTCACGAATGTGGTCCTCTACTCGCTGAATGAGACACAGCAGTCCCCATCGGATTCCGGTGAAATTTGTATTTTTGGTGAATATTTTAAAGAAAAAAGTGGCCCATTTTTTCAATAGCTTCCAGGTCTTTGGACCGATTGACTCGAAATCGCTCCCAAATGTGCTCCTATACTGGCTGAACGAGACACAGCAGTCCCCATCGGATTCCGGTGAAATTTGTATTTTTGGTGAATATTTTAAAGAAAAAAGTGGCCCATTTTTTCAATAGCTTCCAGGTCTTTGGACCGATTGACTCGAAATCGCTCCCAAATGTGCTCCTATACTGGCTGAACGAGACACAGCAGTCCCCATCGGATTCCGGTGAAATTTGTATTTTTGGTGAATATTTTAGTGAAAAGAGACAATGTTTCATGAGACTGCCTTAAGGCTGGCATTAGGGTTAGGGTTAGGGTTAGGGTTAGGGTTATGGAGCTAGGGTTAGGGTTACGGTCGTCTTTTGACCGATTGACTCGAAATTCGTCACGAATGTGGTCCTCTACTCGCTGAATGAGACACAGCAGTCCCCATCGGATTCCGGTGAAATTTGTATTTTTGGTGAATATTTTAAAGAAAAAAGTGGCCCATTTTTTCAATAGCTTCCAGGTCTTTGGACCGATTGACTCGAAATCGCTCCCAAATGTGCTCCTATAATGGCTGAACGAGACACAGCAGTCCCCATCGGATTCTGGTGAAATTTGTATTTTTGGTGAATATTTTAAAGAAAAAAGTGGCCCATTTTTTCAATAGCTTCCAGGTCTTTGGACCGATTGACTCGAAATCGCTCCCAAATGTGCTCCTATACTGGCTGAACGAGACACAGCAGTCCCCATCGGATTCCGGTGAAATTTGTATTTTTGGTGAATATTTTAGTGAAAAGAGACAATGTTTCATGAGACTGCCTTAAGGCTGGCATTAGGGTTAGGGTTAGGGTTAGGGTTATGGAGCTAGGGTTAGGGTTACGGTCGTCTTTTGACCGATTGACTCGAAATTCGTCACGAATGTGGTCCTCTACTCGCTGAATGAGACACAGCAGTCCCCATCGGATTCCGGTGAAATTTGTATTTTTGGTGAATATTTTAAAGAAAAAAGTGGCCCATTTTTTCAATAGCTTCCAGGTCTTTGGACCGATTGACTCGAAATCGCTCCCAAATGTGCTCCTATACTGGCTGAACGAGACACAGCAGTCCCCATCGGATTCCGGTGAAATTTGTATTTTTGGTGAATATTTTAAAGAAAAAAGTGGCCCATTTTTTCAATAGCTTCCAGGTCTTTGGACCGATTGACTCGAAATCGCTCCCAAATGTGCTCCTATACTCGCTGAACGAGACACAGCAGTCCCCATCGGATTCCGGTGAAATTTGTATTTTTGGTGAATATTTTAGTGAAAAGAGACAATGTTTCATGAGACTGCCTTAAGGCTGGCATTAGGGTTAGGGTTAGGGTTATGGAGCTAGGGTTAGGGTTACGGTCGTCTTTTGACCGATTGACTCGAAATTCGTCACGAATGTGGTCCTCTACTCGCTGAATGAGACACAGCAGTCCCCATCGGATTCCGGTGAAATTTGTATTTTTGGTGAATATTTTAAAGAAAAAAGTGGCCCATTTTTTCAATAGCTTCCAGGTCTTTGGACCGATTGACTCGAAATCGCTCCCAAATGTGCTCCTATACTGGCTGAACGAGACACAGCAGTCCCCATCGGATTCCGGTGAAATTTGTATTTTTGGTGAATATTTTAAAGAAAAAAGTGGCCCATTTTTTCAATAGCTTCCAGGTCTTTGGACCGATTGACTCGAAATAGCTCCCAAATGTGCTCCTATACTGGCTGAACGAGACACAGCAGTCCCCATCGGATTCCGGTGAAATTTGTATTTTTGGTGAATATTTTAGTGAAAAGAGACAATGTTTCATGAGACTGCCTTAAGGCTGCCATTAGGGTTAGGGTTAGGGTTAGGGTTATGGAGCTAGGGTTAGGGTTACGGTCGTCTTTTGACCGATTGACTCGAAATTCGTCACGAATGTGGTCCTCTACTCGCTGAATGAGACACAGCAGTCCCCATCGGATTCCGGTGAAATTTGTATTTTTGGTGAATATTTTAAAGAAAAAAGTGGCCCATTTTTTCAATAGCTTCCAGGTCTTTGGACCGATTGACTCGAAATCGCTCCCAAATGTGCTCCTATAATGGCTGAACGAGACACAGCAGTCCCCATCGGATTCCGGTGAAATTTGTATTTTTGGTGAATATTTTAAAGAAAAAAGTGGCCCATTTTTTCAATAGCTTCCAGGTCTTTGGACCGATTGACTCGAAATCGCTCCCAAATGTGCTCCTATACTGGCTGAACGAGACACAGCAGTCCCCATCGGATTCCGGTGAAATTTGTATTTTTGGTGAATATTTTAGTGAAAAGAGACAATGTTTCATGAGACTGCCTTAAGGCTGGCATTAGGGTTAGGGTTAGGGTTAGGGTTAGGGTTATGGAGCTAGGGTTAGGGTTACGGTCGTCTTTTGACCGATTGACTCGAAATTCGTCACGAATGTGGTCCTCTACTCGCTGAATGAGACACAGCAGTCCCCATCGGATTCCGGTGAAATTTGTATTTTTGGTGAATATTTTAAAGAAAAAAGTGGCCCATTTTTTCAATAGCTTCCAGGTCTTTGGACCGATTGACTCGAAATCGCTCCCAAATGTGCTCCTATAATGGCTGAACGAGACACAGCAGTCCCCATCGGATTCCGGTGAAATTTGTATTTTTGGTGAATATTTTAAAGAAAAAAGTGGCCCATTTTTTCAATAGCTTCCAGGTCTTTGGACCGATTGACTCGAAATCGCTCCCAAATGTGCTCCTATACTGGCTGAACGAGACACAGCAGTCCCCATCGGATTCCGGTGAAATTTGTATTTTTGGTGAATATTTTAGTGAAAAGAGACAATGTTTCATGAGACTGCCTTAAGGCTGGCATTAGGGTTAGGGTTAGGGTTAGGGTTATGGAGCTAGGGTTAGGGTTACGGTCGTCTTTTGACCGATTGACTCGAAATTCGTCACGAATGTGGTCCTCTACTCGCTGAATGAGACACAGCAGTCCCCATCGGATTCCGGTGAAATTTGTATTTTTGGTGAATATTTTAAAGAAAAAAGTGGCCCATTTTTTCAATAGCTTCCAGGTCTTTGGACCGATTGACTCGAAATCGCTCCCAAATGTGCTCCTATACTGGCTGAACGAGACACAGCAGTCCCCATTGGATTCCGGTGAAATTTGTATTTTTGGTGAATATTTTAAAGAAAAAAGTGGCCCATTTTTTCAATAGCTTCCAGGTCTTTGGACCGATTGACTCGAAATCGCTCCCAAATGTGCTCCTATACTGGCTGAACGAGACACAGCAGTCCCCATCGGATTCCGGTGAAATTTGTATTTTTGGTGAATATTTTAGTGAAAAGAGACAATGTTTCACGAGACTGCCTTAAGGCTGGCATTAGGGTTAGGGTTAGGGTTAGGGTTATGGAGCTAGGGTTAGGGTTACGGTCGTCTTTTGACCGATTGACTCGAAATTCGTCACGAATGTGGTCCTCTACTCGCTGAATGAGACACAGCAGTCCCCATCGGATTCCGGTGAAATTTGTATTTTTGGTGAATATTTTAAAGAAAAAAGTGGCCCATTTTTTCAATAGCTTCCAGGTCTTTGGACCGATTGACTCGAAATCGCTCCCAAATGTGCTCCTATACTGGCTGAACGAGACACAGCAGTCCCCATCGGATTCCGGTGAAATTTGTATTTTTGGTGAATATTTTAGTGAAAAGAGACAATGTTTCACGAGACTGCCTTAAGGCTGGCATTAGGGTTAGGGTTAGGGTTAGGGTTATGGAGCTAGGGTTAGGGCTACGGTCGTCTTTTGACCGATTGACTCGAAATTCGTCACGAATGTGGTCCTCTACTCGCTGAATGAGACACAGCAGTCCCCATCGGATTCCGGTGAAATTTGTATTTTTGGTGAATATTTTAAAGAAAAAAGTGGCCCATTTTTTCAATAGCTTCCAGGTCTTTGGACCGATTGACTCGAAATCGCTCCCAAATGTGCTCCTATACTGGCTGAACGAGACACAGCAGTCCCCATCGGATTCCGGTGAAATTTGTATTTTTGGTGAATATTTTAGTGAAAAGAGACAATGTTTCATGAGACTGCCTTAAGGCTGGCATTAGGGTTAGGGTTAGGGTTAGGGTTAGGGTTATGGAGCTAGGGTTAGGGTTACGGTCGTCTTTTGACCGATTGACTCGAAATTCGTCACGAATGTGGTCCTCTACTCGCTGAATGAGACACAGCAGTCCCCATCGGATTCCGGTGAAATTTGTATTTTTGGTGAATATTTTAAAGAAAAAAGTGGCCCATTTTTTCAATAGCTTCCAGGTCTTTGGACCGATTGACTCGAAATCGCTCCCAAATGTGCTCCTATAATGGCTGAACGAGACACAGCAGTCCCCATCGGATTCCGGTGAAATTTGTATTTTTGGTGAATATTTTAAAGAAAAAAGTGGCCCATTTTTTCAATAGCTTCCAGGTCTTTGGACCGATTGACTCGAAATCGCTCCCAAATGTGCTCCTATACTGGCTGAACGAGACACAGCAGTCCCCATCGGATTCCGGTGAAATTTGTATTTTTGGTGAATATTTTAGTGAAAAGAGACAATGTTTCATGAGACTGCCTTAAGGCTGGCATTAGGGTTAGGGTTAGGGTTAGGGTTATGGAGCTAGGGTTAGGGTTACGGTCGTCTTTTGACCGATTGACTCGAAATTCGTCACGAATGTGGTCCTCTACTCGCTGAATGAGACACAGCAGTCCCCATCGGATTCCGGTGAAATTTGTATTTTTGGTGAATATTTTAAAGAAAAAAGTGGCCCATTTTTTCAATAGCTTCCAGGTCTTTGGACCGATTGACTCGAAATCGCTCCCAAATGTGCTCCTATACTGGCTGAACGAGACACAGCAGTCCCCATCGGATTCCGGTGAAAATTGTATTTTTGGTGAATATTTTAAAGAAAAAAGTGGCCCATTTTTTCAATAGCTTCCAGGTCTTTGGACCGATTGACTCGAAATCGCTCCCAAATGTGCTCCTATACTCGCTGAACGAGACACAGCAGTCCCCATCGGATTCCGGTGAAATTTGTATTTTTGGTGAATATTTTAGTGAAAAGAGACAATGTTTCATGAGACTGCCTTAAGGCTGGCATTAGGGTTAGGGTTAGGGTTAGGGTTATGGAGCTAGGGTTAGGGTTACGGTCGTCTTTTGACCGATTGACTCGAAATTCGTCACGAATGTGGTCCTCTACTCGCTGAATGAGACACAGCAGTCCCCATCGGATTCCGGTGAAATTTGTATTTTTGGTGAATATTTTAAAGAAAAAAGTGGCCCATTTTTTCAATAGCTTCCAGGTCTTTGGACCGATTGACTCGAAATCGCTCCCAAATGTGCTCCTATACTGGCTGAACGAGACACAGCAGTCCCCATCGGATTCCGGTGAAATTTGTATTTTTGGTGAATATTTTAGTGAAAAGAGACAATGTTTCATGAGACTGCCTTAAGGCTGGCATTAGGGTTAGGGTTAGGGTTAGGGTTATGGAGCTAGGGTTAGGGTTACGGTCGTCTTTTGACCGATTGACTCGAAATTCGTCACGAATGTGGTCCTCTACTCGCTGAATGAGACACAGCAGTCCCCATCGGATTCCGGTGAAATTTGTATTTTTGGTGAATATTTTAAAGAAAAAAGTGGCCCATTTTTTCAATAGCTTCCAGGTCTTTGGACTGATTGACTCGAAATCGCTCCCAAATGTGCTCCTATACTGGCTGAACGAGACACAGCAGTCCCCATCGGATTCCGGTGAAATTTGTATTTTTGGTGAATATTTTAGTGAAAAGAGACAATGTTTCATGAGACTGCCTTAAGCCTGGCATTAGGGTTAGGGTTAGGGTTAGGGTTAGGGTTATGGAGCTAGGGTTAGGGTTACGGTCGTCTTTTGACCGATTGACTCGAAATTCGTCACGAATGTGGTCCTCTACTCGCTGAATGAGACACAGCAGTCCCCATCGGATTCCGGTGAAATTTGTATTTTTGGTGAATATTTTAAAGAAAAAAGTGGCCCATTTTTTCAATAGCTTCCAGGTCTTTGGACCGATTGACTCGAAATCGCTCCCAAATGTGCTCCTATAATGGCTGAACGAGACACAGCAGTCCCCATCGGATTCCGGTGAAATTTGTATTTTTGGTGAATATTTTAAAGAAAAAAGTGGCCCATTTTTTCAATAGCTTCCAGGTCTTTGGACCGATTGACTCGAAATCGCTCCCAAATGTGCTCCTATACTGGCTGAACGAGACACAGCAGTCCCCATCGGATTCCGGTGAAATTTGTATTTTTGGTGAATATTTTAGTGAAAAGAGACAATGTTTCATGAGACTGCCTTAAGGCTGGCATTAGGGTTAGGGTTAGGGTTAGGGTTATGGAGCTAGGGTTAGGGTTACGGTCGTCTTTTGACCGATTGACTCGAAATTCGTCACGAATGTGGTCCTCTACTCGCTGAATGAGACACAGCAGTCCCCATCGGATTCCGGTGAAATTTGTATTTTTGGTGAATATTTTAAAGAAAAAAGTGGCCCATTTTTTCAATAGCTTCCAGGTCTTTGGACCGATTGACTCGAAATCGCTCCCAAATGTGCTCCTATACTGGCTGAACGAGACACAGCAGTCCCCATCGGATTCCGGTGAAATTTGTATTTTTGGTGAATATTTTAAAGAAAAAAGTGGCCCATTTTTTCAATAGCTTCCAGGTCTTTGGACCGATTGACTCGAAATAGCTCCCAAATGTGCTCCTATACTGGCTGAACGAGACACAGCAGTCCCCATCGGATTCCGGTGAAATTTGTATTTTTGGTGAATATTTTAGTGAAAAGAGACAATGTTTCATGAGACTGCCTTAAGGCTGCCATTAGGGTTAGGGTTAGGGTTAGGGTTATGGAGCTAGGGTTAGGGTTACGGTCGTCTTTTGACCGATTGACTCGAAATTCGTCACGAATGTGGTCCTCTACTCGCTGAATGAGACACAGCAGTCCCCATCGGATTCCGGTGAAATTTGTATTTTTGGTGAATATTTTAAAGAAAAAAGTGGCCCATTTTTTCAATAGCTTCCAGGTCTTTGGACCGATTGACTCGAAATCGCTCCCAAATGTGCTCCTATAATGGCTGAACGAGACACAGCAGTCCCCATTGGATTCCGGTGAAATTTGTATTTTTGGTGAATATTTTAAAGAAAAAAGTGGCCCATTTTTTCAATAGCTTCCAGGTCTTTGGACCGATTGACTCGAAATCGCTCCCAAATGTGCTCCTATACTGGCTGAACGAGACACAGCAGTCCCCATCGGATTCCGGTGAAATTTGTATTTTTGGTGAATATTTTAAAGAAAAAAGTGGCCCATTTTTTCAATAGCTTCCAGGTCTTTGGACCGATTGACTCGAAATCGCTCCCAAATGTGCTCCTATACTGGCTGAACGAGACACAGCAGTCCCCATCGGATTCCGGTGAAATTTGTATTTTTGGTGAATATTTTAAAGAAAAAAGTGGCCCATTTTTTCAATAGCTTCCAGGTCTTTGGACCGATTGACTCGAAATAGCTCCCAAATGTGCTCCTATACTGGCTGAACGAGACACAGCAGTCCCCATCGGATTCCGGTGAAATTTGTATTTTTGGTGAATATTTTAGTGAAAAGAGACAATGTTTCATGAGACTGCCTTAAGGCTGCCATTAGGGTTAGGGTTAGGGTTAGGGTTATGGAGCTAGGGTTAGGGTTACGGTCGTCTTTTGACCGATTGACTCGAAATTCGTCACGAATGTGGTCCTCTACTCGCTGAATGAGACACAGCAGTCCCCATCGGATTCCGGTGAAATTTGTATTTTTGGTGAATATTTTAAAGAAAAAAGTGGCCCATTTTTTCAATAGCTTCCAGGTCTTTGGACCGATTGACTCGAAATCGCTCCCAAATGTGCTCCTATACTGGCTGAACGAGACACAGCAGTCCCCATCGGATTCCGGTGAAATTTGTATTTTTGGTGAATATTTTAAAGAAAAAAGTGGCCCATTTTTTCAATAGCTTCCAGGTCTTTGGACCGGTTGACTCGAAATAGCTCCCAAATGTGCTCCTATACTGGCTGAACGAGACACAGCAGTCCCCATCGGATTCCGGTGAAATTTGTATTTTTGGTGAATATTTTAGTG
Organism: Pagrus major; assembly: GCF_040436345.1. NCBI lineage: Eukaryota > Metazoa > Chordata > Actinopteri > Spariformes > Sparidae > Pagrus > Pagrus major. Next base: position 26,890,624 of record NC_133235.1, read on the forward strand.
AAAAGAGACAATGTTTCATGAGACTGCCTTAAGGCTGCCATTAGGGTTAGGGTTAGGGTTAGGGTTATGGAGCTAGGGTTAGGGTTACGGTCGTCTTTTGACCGATTGACTCGAAATTCGTCACGAATGTGGTCCTCTACTCGCTGAATGAGACACAGCAGTCCCCATCGGATTCCGGTGAAATTTGTATTTTTGGTGAATATTTTAAAGAAAAAAGTGGCCCATTTTTTCAATAGCTTCCAGGTCTTTGGACCGATTGACTCGAAATCGCTCCCAAATGTGCTCCTATAATGGCTGAACGAGACACAGCAGTCCCCATCGGATTCCGGTGAAATTTGTATTTTTGGTGAATATTTTAAAGAAAAAAGTGGCCCATTTTTTCAATAGCTTCCAGGTCTTTGGACCGATTGACTCGAAATCGCTCCCAAATGTGCTCCTATACTGGCTGAACGAGACACAGCAGTCCCCATCGGATTCCGGTGAAATTTGTATTTTTGGTGAATATTTTAGTGAAAAGAGACAATGTTTCATGAGACTGCCTTAAGGCTGGCATTAGGGTTAGGGTTAGGGTTAGGGTTATGGAGCTAGGGTTAGGGTTACGGTCGTCTTTTGACCGATTGACTCGAAATTCGTCACGAATGTGGTCCTCTACTCGCTGAATGAGACACAGCAGTCCCCATCGGATTCCGGTGAAATTTGTATTTTTGGTGAATATTTTAAAGAAAAAAGTGGCCCATTTTTTCAATAGCTTCCAGGTCTTTGGACCGATTGACTCGAAATCGCTCCCAAATGTGCTCCTATACTGGCTGAACGAGACACAGCAGTCCCCATCGGATTCCGGTGAAAATTGTATTTTTGGTGAATATTTTAAAGAAAAAAGTGGCCCATTTTTTCAATAGCTTCCAGGTCTTTGGACCGATTGACTCGAAATCGCTCCCAAATGTGCTCCTATACTGGCTGAACGAGACACAGCAGTCCCCATCGGATTCCGGTGAAATTTGTATTTTTGGTGAATATTTTAGTGAAAAGAGACAATGTTTCATGAGACTGCCTTAAGGCTGGCATTAGGGTTAGGGTTAGGGTTAGGGTTATGGAGCTAGGGTTAGGGTTACGGTCGTCTTTTGACCGATTGACTCGAAATTCGTCACGAATGTGGTCCTCTACTCGCTGAATGAGACACAGCAGTCCCCATCGGATTCCGGTGAAATTTGTATTTTTGGTGAATATTTTAAAGAAAAAAGTGGCCCATTTTTTCAATAGCTTCCAGGTCTTTGGACCGATTGACTCGAAATCGCTCCCAAATGTGCTCCTATACTGGCTGAACGAGACACAGCAGTCCCCATCGGATTCCGGTGAAATTTGTATTTTTGGTGAATATTTTAAAGAAAAAAGTGGCCCATTTTTTCAATAGCTTCCAGGTCTTTGGACCGATTGACTCGAAATCGCTCCCAAATGTGCTCCTATACTGGCTGAACGAGACACAGCAGTCCCCATCGGATTCCGGTGAAATTTGTATTTTTGGTGAATATTTTAGTGAAAAGAGACAATGTTTCATGAGACTGCCTTAAGGCTGGCATTAGGGTTAGGGTTAGGGTTAGGGTTATGGAGCTAGGGTTAGGGTTACGGTCGTCTTTTGACCGATTGACTCGAAATTCGTCACGAATGTGGTCCTCTACTCGCTGAATGAGACACAGCAGTCCCCATCGGATTCCGGTGAAATTTGTATTTTTGGTGAATATTTTAAAGAAAAAAGTGGCCCATTTTTTCAATAGCTTCCAGGTCTTTGGACCGATTGACTCGAAATCGCTCCCAAATGTGCTCCTATACTGGCTGAACGAGACAGAGCAGTCCCCATCGGATTCCGGTGAAATTTGTATTTTTGGTGAATATTTTAAAGAAAAAAGTGGCCCATTTTTTCAATAGCTTCCAGGTCTTTGGACTGATTGACTCGAAATCGCTCCCAAATGTGCTCCTATACTGGCTGAACGAGACACAGCAGTCCCCATCGGATTCCGGTGAAATTTGTATTTTTGGTGAATATTTTAGTGAAAAGAGACAATGTTTCATGAGACTGCCTTAAGGCTGGCATTAGGGTTAGGGTTAGGGTTAGGGTTAGGGTTATGGAGCTAGGGTTAGGGTTACGGTCGTCTTTTGACCGATTGACTCGAAATTCGTCACGAATGTGGTCCTCTACTCGCTGAATGAGACACAGCAGTCCCCATCGGATTCCGGTGAAATTTGTATTTTTGGTGAATATTTTAAAGAAAAAAGTGGCCCATTTTTTCAATAGCTTCCAGGTCTTTGGACCGATTGACTCGAAATCGCTCCCAAATGTGCTCCTATAATGGCTGAACGAGACACAGCAGTCCCCATCGGATTCCGGTGAAATTTGTATTTTTGGTGAATATTTTAAAGAAAAAAGTGGCCCATTTTTTCAATAGCTTCCAGGTCTTTGGACCGATTGACTCGAAATCGCTCCCAAATGTGCTCCTATACTGGCTGAACGAGACACAGCAGTCCCCATCGGATTCCGGTGAAATTTGTATTTTTGGTGAATATTTTAGTGAAAAGAGACAATGTTTCATGAGACTGCCTTAAGGCTGGCATTAGGGTTAGGGTTAGGGTTAGGGTTATGGAGCTAGGGTTAGGGTTACGGTCGTCTTTTGACCGATTGACTCGAAATTCGTCACGAATGTGGTCCTCTACTCGCTGAATGAGACACAGCAGTCCCCATCGGATTCCGGTGAAATTTGTATTTTTGGTGAATATTTTAAAGAAAAAAGTGGCCCATTTTTTCAATAGCTTCCAGGTCTTTGGACCGATTGACTCGAAATCGCTCCCAAATGTGCTCCTATACTGGCTGAAGGAGACACAGCAGTCCCCATCGGATTCCGGTGAAATTTGTATTTTTGGTGAATATTTTAGTGAAAAGAGACAATGTTTCATGAGACTGCCTTAAGGCTGGCATTAGGGTTAGGGTTAGGGTTAGGGTTATGGAGCTAGGGTTAGGGTTACGGTCGTCTTTTGACCGATTGACTCGAAATTCGTCACGAATGTGGTCCTCTACTCGCTGAATGAGACACAGCAGACCCCATCGGATTCCGGTGAAATTTGTATTTTTGGTGAATATTTTAAAGAAAAAAGTGGCCCATTTTTTCAATAGCTTCCAGGTCTTTGGACCGATTGACTCGAAATCGCTCCCAAATGTGCTCCTATACTGGCTGAACGAGACACAGCAGTCCCCATCGGATTCCGGTGAAATTTGTATTTTTGGTGAATATTTTAGTGAAAAGAGACAATGTTTCATGAGACTGCCTTAAGGCTGGCATTAGGGTTAGGGTTAGGGTTAGGGTTATGGAGCTAGGGTTAGGGTTACGGTCGTCTTTTGACCGATTGACTCGAAATTGGTCACAAATGTGGTCCTCTACTCGCTGAATGAGACACAGCAGTCCCCATTGGATTCCGGTGAAATTTGTATTTTTGGTGAATATTTTAAAGAAAAAAGTGGCCCATGTTTTCAATAGCTTCCAGGTCTTTGGACCGATTGACTCGAAATCGCTCCCAAATGTGCTCCTATACTGGCTGAACGAGACACAGCAGTCCCCATCGGATTCCGGTGAAATTTGTATTTTTGGTGAATATTTTAAAGAAAAAAGTGGCCCATTTTTTCAATAGCTTCCAGGTCTTTGGACCGATTGACTCGAAATCGCTCCCAAATGTGCTCCTATACTGGCTGAACGAGACACAGCAGTCCCCATCGGATTCCGGTGAAATTTGTATTTTTGGTGAATATTTTAGTGAAAAGAGACAATGTTTCATGAGACTGCCTTAAGGCTGGCATTAGGGTTAGGGTTAGGGTTAGGGTTAGGGTTATGGAGCTAGGGTTAGGGTTACGGTCGTCTTTTGACCGATTGACTCGAAATTCGTCACGAATGTGGTCCTCTACTCGCTGAATGAGACACAGCAGTCCCCATCGGATTCCGGTGAAATTTGTATTTTTGGTGAATATTTTAGTGAAAAGAGACAATGTTTCATGAGACTGCCTTAAGGCTGGCATTAGGGTTAGGGTTAGGGTTAGGGTTATGGAGCTAGGGTTAGGGTTACGGTCGTCTTTTGACCGATTGACTCGAAATTCGTCACGAATGTGGTCCTCTACTCGCTGAATGAGACACAGCAGTCCCCATCGGATTCCGGTGAAATTTGTATTTTTGGTGAATATTTTAAAGAAAAAAGTGGCCCATTTTTTCAATAGCTTCCAGGTCTTTGGACCGATTGACTCGAAATCGCTCCCAAATGTGCTCCTATACTGGCTGAACGAGACACAGCAGTCCCCATCGGATTCCGGTGAAATTTGTATTTTTGGTGAATATTTTAGTGAAAAGAGACAATGTTTCATGAGACTGCCTTAAGGCTGGCATTAGGGTTAGGGTTAGGGTTAGGGTTATGGAGCTAGGGTTAGGGTTACGGTCGTCTTTTGACCGATTGACTCGAAATTCGTCACGAATGTGGTCCTCTACTCGCTGAATGAGACACAGCAGTCTCCATCGGATTCCGGTGAAATTTGTATTTTTGGTGAATATTTTAAAGAAAAAAGTGGCCCATTTTTTCAATAGCTTCCAGGTCTTTGGACCGATTGACTCGAAATCGCTCCCAAATGTGCTCCTATACTGGCTGAACGAGACACAGCAGTCCCCATCGGATTCCGGTGAAATTTGTATTTTTGGTGAATATTTTAAAGAAAAAAGTGGCCCATTTTTTCAATAGCTTCCAGGTCTTTGGACCGATTGACTCGAAATCGCTCCCAAATGTGCTCCTATACTGGCTGAACGAGACACAGCAGTCCCCATCGGATTCCGGTGAAATTTGTATTTTTGGTGAATATTTTAGTGAAAAGAGACAATGTTTCATGAGACTGCCTTAAGGCTGGCATTAGGGTTAGGGTTAGGGTTAGGGTTAGGGTTATGGAGCTAGGGTTAGGGTTACGGTCGTCTTTTGACCGATTGACTCGAAATTCGTCACGAATGTGGTCCTCTACTCGCTGAATGAGACACAGCAGTCCCCATCGGATTCCGGTGAAATTTGTATTTTTGGTGAATATTTTAAAGAAAAAAGTGGCCCATTTTTTCAATAGCTTCCAGGTCTTTGGACCGATTGACTCGAAATCGCTCCCAAATGTGCTCCTATAATGGCTGAACGAGACACAGCAGTCCCCATCGGATTCCGGTGAAATTTGTATTTTTGGTGAATATTTTAAAGAAAAAAGTGGCCCATTTTTTCAATAGCTTCCAGGTCTTTGGACCGATTGACTCGAAATCGCTCCCAAATGTGCTCCTATACTGGCTGAACGAGACACAGCAGTCCCCATCGGATTCCGGTGAAATTTGTATTTTTGGTGAATATTTTAGTGAAAAGAGACAATGTTTCATGAGACTGCCTTAAGGCTGGCATTAGGGTTAGGGTTAGGGTTAGGGTTATGGAGCTAGGGTTAGGGTTACGGTCGTCTTTTGACCGATTGACTCGAAATTCGTCACGAATGTGGTCCTCTACTCGCTGAATGAGACACAGCAGTCCCCATCGGATTCCGGTGAAATTTGTATTTTTGGTGAATATTTTAAAGAAAAAAGTGGCCCATTTTTTCAATAGCTTCCAGGTCTTTGGACCGATTGACTCGAAATCGCTCCCAAATGTGCTCCTATACTGGCTGAACGAGACACAGCAGTCCCCATCGGATTCCGGTGAAATTTGTATTTTTGGTGAATATTTTAAAGAAAAAAGTGGCCCATTTTTTCAATAGCTTCCAGGTCTTTGGACCGATTGACTCGAAATCGCTCCCAAATGTGCTCCTATACTGGCTGAACGAGACACAGCAGTCCCCATCGGATTCCGGTGAAATTTGTATTTTTGGTGAATATTTTAGTGAAAAGAGACAATGTTTCATGAGACTGCCTTAAGGCTGGCATTAGGGTTAGGGTTAGGGTTAGGGTTAGGGTTATGGAGCTAGGGTTAGGGTTACGGTCGTCTTTTGACCGATTGACTCGAAATTCGTCACGAATGTGGTCCTCTACTCGCTGAATGAGACACAGCAGTCCCCATCGGATTCCGGTGAAATTTGTATTTTTGGTGAATATTTTAAAGAAAAAAGTGGCCCATTTTTTCAATAGCTTCCAGGTCTTTGGACCGATTGACTCGAAATCGCTCCCAAATGTGCTCCTATAATGGCTGAACGAGACACAGCAGTCCCCATCGGATTCCGGTGAAATTTGTATTTTTGGTGAATATTTTAAAGAAAAAAGTGGCCCATTTTTTCAATAGCTTCCAGGTCTTTGGACCGATTGACTCGAAATCGCTCCCAAATGTGCTCCTATACTGGCTGAACGAGACACAGCAGTCCCCATCGGATTCCGGTGAAATTTGTATTTTTGGTGAATATTTTAGTGAAAAGAGACAATGTTTCATGAGACTGCCTTAAGGCTGGCATTAGGGTTAGGGTTAGGGTTAGGGTTATGGAGCTAGGGTTAGGGTTACGGTCGTCTTTTGACCGATTGACTCGAAATTCGTCACGAATGTGGTCCTCTACTCGCTGAATGAGACACAGCAGTCCCCATCGGATTCCGGTGAAATTTGTATTTTTGGTGAATATTTTAGTGAAAAGAGACAATGTTTCATGAGACTGCCTTAAGGCTGGCATTAGGGTTAGGGTTAGGGTTAGGGTTATGGAGCTAGGGTTAGGGTTACGGTCGTCTTTTGACCGATTGACTCGAAATTCGTCACGAATGTGGTCCTCGGGGCGGTGTTTAGCTCAGTTGGTTGAGCACCCGCCCCATGTGTTGAGGCTACAGTCCTCACTGCAGGCGGCCCCGGTTCGAATCCCGCATCGAGCGGCCCTATCCTGCGTGTCATTCCCCCCCTCTCTGCCTCCCATTTCCTGTCACTCTCTGTACTGTCCTATCCATTAAAGGCATAAAAGCCCCAAAAAATATACTTTAAAAAAAAAAAAATGAATGTGGTCCTCTACTCGCTGAATGAGACACAGCAGTCCCCATCGGATTCCGGTGAAATTTGTATTTTTGGTGAATATTTTAAAGAAAAAAGTGGCCCATTTTTTCAATAGCTTCCAGGTCTTTGGACCGATTGACTCGAAATCGCTCCCAAATGTGCTCCTATACTGGCTGAACAAGACACAGCAGTCCCCATCGGATTCCGGTGAAATTTGTATTTTTGGTGAATATTTTAGTGAAAAGAGACAATGTTTCATGAGACTGCCTTAAGGCTGGCATTAGGGTTAGGGTTAGGGTTAGGGTTAGGGTTATGGAGCTAGGGTTAGGGTTACGGTCGTCTTTTGACCGATTGACTCGAAATTCGTCACGAATGTGGTCCTCTACTCGCTGAATGAGACACAGCAGTCCCCATCGGATTCCGGTGAAATTTGTATTTTTGGTGAATATTTTAAAGAAAAAAGTGGCCCATTTTTTCAATAGCTTCCAGGTCTTTGGACCGATTGACTCGAAATCGCTCCCAAATGTGCTCCTATACTGGCTGAACGAGACACAGCAGTCCCCATCGGATTCCGGTGAAATTTGTATTTTTGGTGAATATTTTAGTGAAAAGAGACAATGTTTCATGAGACTGCCTTAAGGCTGGCATTAGGGTTAGGGTTAGGGTTAGGGTTATGGAGCTAGGGTTAGGGTTACGGTCGTCTTTTGACCGATTGACTCGAAATTCGTCACGAATGTGGTCCTCTACTCGCTGAATGAGACACAGCAGTCCCCATCGGATTCCGGTGAAATTTGTATTTTTGGTGAATATTTTAAAGAAAAAAGTGGCCCATTTTTTCAATAGCTTCCAGGTCTTTGGACCGATTGACTCGAAATCGCTCCCAAATGTGCTCCTATAATGGCTGAACGAGACACAGCAGTCCCCATCGGATTCCGGTGAAATTTGTATTTTTGGTGAATATTTTAAAGAAAAAAGTGGCCCATTTTTTCAATAGCTTCCAGGTCTTTGGACCGATTGACTCGAAATCGCTCCCAAATGTGCTCCTATACTGGCTGAACGAGACACAGCAGTCCCCATCGGATTCCGGTGAAATTTGTATTTTTGGTGAATATTTTAGTGAAAAGAGACAATGTTTCATGAGACTGCCTTAAGGCTGGCATTAGGGTTAGGGTTAGGGTTAGGGTTATGGAGCTAGGGTTAGGGTTACGGTCGTCTTTTGACCGATTGACTCGAAATTCGTCACGAATGTGGTCCTCTACTCGCTGAATGAGACACAGCAGTCCCCATCGGATTCCGGTGAAATTTGTATTTTTGGTGAATATTTTAGTGAAAAGAGACAATGTTTCATGAGACTGCCTTAAGGCTGGCATTAGGGTTAGGGTTAGGGTTAGGGTTATGGAGCTAGGGTTAGGGTTACGGTCGTCTTTTGACCGATTGACTCGAAATTCGTCACGAATGTGGTCCTCGGGGCGGTGTTTAGCTCAGTTGGTTGAGCACCCGCCCCATGTGTTGAGGCTACAGTCCTCACTGCAGGCGGCCCCGGTTCGAATCCCGCATCGAGCGGCCCTATCCTGCGTGTCATTCCCCCCCTCTCTGCCTCCCATTTCCTGTCACTCTCTGTACTGTCCTATCCATTAAAGGCATAAAAGCCCCAAAAAATATACTTTAAAAAAAAAAAAACGAATGTGGTCCTCTACTCGCTGAATGAGACACAGCAGTCCCCATCGGATTCCGGTGAAATTTGTATTTTTGGTGAATATTTTAAAGAAAAAAGTGGCCCATTTTTTCAATAGCTTCCAGGTCTTTGGACCGATTGACTCGAAATCGCTCCCAAATGTGCTCCTATACTGGCTGAACGAGACACAGCAGTCCCCATCGGATTCCGGTGAAATTTGTATTTTTGGTGAATATTTTAGTGAAAAGAGACAATGTTTCATGAGACTGCCTTAAGGCTGGCATTAGGGTTAGGGTTAGGGTTAGGGTTAGGGTTATGGAGCTAGGGTTAGGGTTACGGTCGTCTTTTGACCGATTGACTCGAAATTCGTCACGAATGTGGTCCTCTACTCGCTGAATGAGACACAGCAGTCCCCATCGGATTCCGGTGAAATTTGTATTTTTGGTGAATATTTTAAAGAAAAAAGTGGCCCATTTTTTCAATAGCTTCCAGGTCTTTGGACCGATTGACTCGAAATCGCTCCCAAATGTGCTCCTATACTGGCTGAACGAGACACAGCAGTCCCCATCGGATTCCGGTGAAATTTGTATTTTTGGTGAATATTTTAGTGAAAAGAGACAATGTTTCATGAGACTGCCTTAAGGCTGGCATTAGGGTTAGGGTTAGGGTTAGGGTTATGGAGCTAGGGTTAGGGTTACGGTCGTCTTTTGACCGATTGACTCGAAATTCGTCACGAATGTGGTCCTCTACTCGCTGAATGAGACACAGCAGTCCCCATCGGATTCCGGTGAAATTTGTATTTTTGGTGAATATTTTAGTGAAAAGAGACAATGTTTCATGAGACTGCCTTAAGGCTGGCATTAGGGTTAGGGTTAGGGTTAGGGTTATGGAGCTAGGGTTAGGGTTACGGTCGTCTTTTGACCGATTGACTCGAAATTCGTCACGAATGTGGTCCTCTACTCGCTGAATGAGACACAGCAGTCCCCATCGGATTCCGGTGAAATTTGTATTTTTGGTGAATATTTTAAAGAAAAAAGTGGCCCATTTTTTCAATAGCTTCCAGGTCTTTGGACTGATTGACTCGAAATCGCTCCCAAATGTGCTCCTATACTGGCTGAACGAGACACAGCAGTCCCCATCGGATTCCGGTGAAATTTGTATTTTTGGTGAATATTTTAGTGAAAAGAGACAATGTTTCATGAGACTGCCTTAAGCCTGGCATTAGGGTTAGGGTTAGGGTTAGGGTTAGGGTTATGGAGCTAGGGTTAGGGTTACGGTCGTCTTTTGACCGATTGACTCGAAATTCGTCACGAATGTGGTCCTCTACTCGCTGAATGAGACACAGCAGTCCCCATCGGATTCCGGTGAAATTTGTATTTTTGGTGAATATTTTAAAGAAAAAAGTGGCCCATTTTTTCAATAGCTTCCAGGTCTTTGGACCGATTGACTCGAAATCGCTCCCAAATGTGCTCCTATAATGGCTGAACGAGACACAGCAGTCCCCATCGGATTCCGGTGAAATTTGTATTTTTGGTGAATATTTTAAAGAAAAAAGTGGCCCATTTTTTCAATAGCTTCCAGGTCTTTGGACCGATTGACTCGAAATCGCTCCCAAATGTGCTCCTATACTGGCTGAACGAGACACAGCAGTCCCCATCGGATTCCGGTGAAATTTGTATTTTTGGTGAATATTTTAGTGAAAAGAGACAATGTTTCATGAGACTGCCTTAAGGCTGGCATTAGGGTTAGGGTTAGGGTTAGGGTTATGGAGCTAGGGTTAGGGTTACGGTCGTCTTTTGACCGATTGACTCGAAATTCGTCACGAATGTGGTCCTCTACTCGCTGAATGAGACACAGCAGTCCCCATCGGATTCCGGTGAAATTTGTATTTTTGGTGAATATTTTAAAGAAAAAAGTGGCCCATTTTTTCAATAGCTTCCAGGTCTTTGGACCGATTGACTCGAAATCGCTCCCAAATGTGCTCCTATACTGGCTGAACGAGACACAGCAGTCCCCATCGGATTCCGGTGAAATTTGTATTTTTGGTGAATATTTTAAAGAAAAAAGTGGCCCATTTTTTCAATAGCTTCCAGGTCTTTGGACCGATTGACTCGAAATAGCTCCCAAATGTGCTCCTATACTGGCTGAACGAGACACAGCAGTCCCCATCGGATTCCGGTGAAATTTGTATTTTTGGTGAATATTTTAGTGAAAAGAGACAATGTTTCATGAGACTGCCTTAAGGCTGCCATTAGGGTTAGGGTTAGGGTTAGGGTTATGGAGCTAGGGTTAGGGTTACGGTCGTCTTTTGACCGATTGACTCGAAATTCGTCACGAATGTGGTCCTCTACTCGCTGAATGAGACACAGCAGTCCCCATCGGATTCCGGTGAAATTTGTATTTTTGGTGAATATTTTAAAGAAAAAAGTGGCCCATTTTTTCAATAGCTTCCAGGTCTTTGGACCGATTGACTCGAAATCGCTCCCAAATGTGCTCCTATAATGGCTGAACGAGACACAGCAGTCCCCATTGGATTCCGGTGAAATTTGTATTTTTGGTGAATATTTTAAAGAAAAAAGTGGCCCATTTTTTCAATAGCTTCCAGGTCTTTGGACCGATTGACTCGAAATCGCTCCCAAATGTGCTCCTATACTGGCTGAACGAGACACAGCAGTCCCCATCGGATTCCGGTGAAATTTGTATTTTTGGTGAATATTTTAAAGAAAAAAGTGGCCCATTTTTTCAATAGCTTCCAGGTCTTTGGACCGATTGACTCGAAATCGCTCCCAAATGTGCTCCTATACTGGCTGAACGAGACACAGCAGTCCCCATCGGATTCCGGTGAAATTTGTATTTTTGGTGAATATTTTAAAGAAAAAAGTGGCCCATTTTTTCAATAGCTTCCAGGTCTTTGGACCGATTGACTCGAAATAGCTCCCAAATGTGCTCCTATACTGGCTGAACGAGACACAGCAGTCCCCATCGGATTCCGGTGAAATTTGTATTTTTGGTGAATATTTTAGTGAAAAGAGACAATGTTTCATGAGACTGCCTTAAGGCTGCCATTAGGGTTAGGGTTAGGGTTAGGGTTATGGAGCTAGGGTTAGGGTTACGGTCGTCTTTTGACCGATTGACTCGAAATTCGTCACGAATGTGGTCCTCTACTCGCTGAATGAGACACAGCAGTCCCCATCGGATTCCGGTGAAATTTGTATTTTTGGTGAATATTTTAAAGAAAAAAGTGGCCCATTTTTTCAATAGCTTCCAGGTCTTTGGACCGATTGACTCGAAATCGCTCCCAAATGTGCTCCTATACTGGCTGAACGAGACACAGCAGTCCCCATCGGATTCCGGTGAAATTTGTATTTTTGGTGAATATTTTAAAGAAAAAAGTGGCCCATTTTTTCAATAGCTTCCAGGTCTTTGGACCGGTTGACTCGAAATAGCTCCCAAATGTGCTCCTATACTGGCTGAACGAGACACAGCAGTCCCCATCGGATTCCGGTGAAATTTGTATTTTTGGTGAATATTTTAGTGAAAAGAGACAATGTTTCATGAGACTGCCTTAAGGCTGCCATTAGGGTTAGGGTTAGGGTTAGGGTTATGGAGCTAGGGTTAGGGTTACGGTCGTCTTTTGACCGATTGACTCGAAATTCGTCACGAATGTGGTCCTCTACTCGCTGAATGAGACACAGCAGTCCCCATCGGATTCCGGTGAAATTTGTATTTTTGGTGAATATTTTAAAGAAAAAAGTGGCCCATTTTTTCAATAGCTTCCAGGTCTTTGGACCGATTGACTCGAAATCGCTCCCAAATGTGCTCCTATAATGGCTGAACGAGACACAGCAGTCCCCATCGGATTCCGGTGAAATTTGTATTTTTGGTGAATATTTTAAAGAAAAAAGTGGCCCATTTTTTCAATAGCTTCCAGGTCTTTGGACCGATTGACTCGAAATCGCTCCCAAATGTGCTCCTATACTGGCTGAACGAGACACAGCAGTCCCCATCGGATTCCGGTGAAATTTGTATTTTTGGTGAATATTTTAGTGAAAAGAGACAATGTTTCATGAGACTGCCTTAAGGCTGGCATTAGGGTTAGGGTTAGGGTTAGGGTTATGGAGCTAGGGTTAGGGTTACGGTCGTCTTTTGACCGATTGACTCGAAATTGGTCACAAATGTGGTCCTCTACTCGCTGAATGAGACACAGCAGTCCCCATTGGATTCCGGTGAAATTTGTATTTTTGGTGAATATTTTAAAGAAAAAAGTGGCCCATGTTTTCAATAGCTTCCAGGTCTTTGGACCGATTGACTCGAAATCGCTCCCAAATGTGCTCCTATACTGGCTGAACGAGACACAGCAGTCCCCATCGGATTCCGGTGAAATTTGTATTTTTGGTGAATATTTTAAAGAAAAAAGTGGCCCATTTTTTCAATAGCTTCCAGGTCTTTGGACCGATTGACTCGAAATCGCTCCCAAATGTGCTCCTATACTGGCTGAACGAGACACAGCAGTCCCCATCGGATTCCGGTGAAATTTGTATTTTTGGTGAATATTTTAGTGAAAAGAGACAATGTTTCATGAGACTGCCTTAAGGCTGGCATTAGGGTTAGGGTTAGGGTTAGGGTTAGGGTTATGGAGCTAGGGTTAGGGTTACGGTCGTCTTTTGACCGATTGACTCGAAATTCGTCACGAATGTGGTCCTCTACTCGCTGAATGAGACACAGCAGTCCCCATCGGATTCCGGTGAAATTTGTATTTTTGGTGAATATTTTAGTGAAAAGAGACAATGTTTCATGAGACTGCCTTAAGGCTGGCATTAGGGTTAGGGTTAGGGTTAGGGTTATGGAGCTAGGGTTAGGGTTACGGTCGTCTTTTGACCGATTGACTCGAAATTCGTCACGAATGTGGTCCTCTACTCGCTGAATGAGACACAGCAGTCCCCATCGGATTCCGGTGAAATTTGTATTTTTGGTGAATATTTTAAAGAAAAAAGTGGCCCATTTTTTCAATAGCTTCCAGGTCTTTGGACCGATTGACTCGAAATCGCTCCCAAATGTGCTCCTATACTGGCTGAACGAGACACAGCAGTCCCCATCGGATTCCGGTGAAATTTGTATTTTTGGTGAATATTTTAGTGAAAAGAGACAATGTTTCATGAGACTGCCTTAAGGCTGGCATTAGGGTTAGGGTTAGGGTTAGGTTTATGGAGCTAGGGTTAGGGTTACGGTCGTCTTTTGACCGATTGACTCGAAATTCGTCACGAATGTGGTCCTCTACTCGCTGAATGAGACACAGCAGTCTCCATCGGATTCCGGTGAAATTTGTATTTTTGGTGAATATTTTAAAGAAAAAAGTGGCCCATTTTTTCAATAGCTTCCAGGTCTTTGGACCGATTGACTCGAAATCGCTCCCAAATGTGCTCCTATACTGGCTGAACGAGACACAGCAGTCCCCATCGGATTCCGGTGAAATTTGTATTTTTGGTGAATATTTTAAAGAAAAAAGTGGCCCATTTTTTCAATAGCTTCCAGGTCTTTGGACCGATTGACTCGAAATCGCTCCCAAATGTGCTCCTATACTGGCTGAACGAGACACAGCAGTCCCCATCGGATTCCGGTGAAATTTGTATTTTTGGTGAATATTTTAGTGAAAAGAGACAATGTTTCATGAGACTGCCTTAAGGCTGGCATTAGGGTTAGGGTTAGGGTTAGGGTTAGGGTTATGGAGCTAGGGTTAGGGTTACGGTCGTCTTTTGACCGATTGACTCGAAATTCGTCACGAATGTGGTCCTCTACTCGCTGAATGAGACACAGCAGTCCCCATCGGATTCCGGTGAAATTTGTATTTTTGGTGAATATTTTAAAGAAAAAAGTGGCCCATTTTTTCAATAGCTTCCAGGTCTTTGGACCGATTGACTCGAAATCGCTCCCAAATGTGCTCCTATAATGGCTGAACGAGACACAGCAGTCCCCATCGGATTCCGGTGAAATTTGTATTTTTGGTGAATATTTTAAAGAAAAAAGTGGCCCATTTTTTCAATAGCTTCCAGGTCTTTGGACCGATTGACTCGAAATCGCTCCCAAATGTGCTCCTATACTGGCTGAACGAGACACAGCAGTCCCCATCGGATTCCGGTGAAATTTGTATTTTTGGTGAATATTTTAGTGAAAAGAGACAATGTTTCATGAGACTGCCTTAAGGCTGGCATTAGGGTTAGGGTTAGGGTTAGGGTTATGGAGCTAGGGTTAGGGTTACGGTCGTCTTTTGACCGATTGACTCGAAATTCGTCACGAATGTGGTCCTCTACTCGCTGAATGAGACACAGCAGTCCCCATCGGATTCCGGTGAAATTTGTATTTTTGGTGAATATTTTAAAGAAAAAAGTGGCCCATTTTTTCAATAGCTTCCAGGTCTTTGGACCGATTGACTCGAAATCGCTCCCAAATGTGCTCCTATACTGGCTGAACGAGACACAGCAGTCCCCATCGGATTCCGGTGAAATTTGTATTTTTGGTGAATATTTTAAAGAAAAAAGTGGCCCATTTTTTCAATAGCTTCCAGGTCTTTGGACCGATTGACTCGAAATCGCTCCCAAATGTGCTCCTATACTGGCTGAACGAGACACAGCAGTCCCCATCGGATTCCGGTGAAATTTGTATTTTTGGTGAATATTTTAGTGAAAAGAGACAATGTTTCATGAGACTGCCTTAAGGCTGGCATTAGGGTTAGGGTTAGGGTTAGGGTTAGGGTTATGGAGCTAGGGTTAGGGTTACGGTCGTCTTTTGACCGATTGACTCGAAATTCGTCACGAATGTGGTCCTCTACTCGCTGAATGAGACACAGCAGTCCCCATCGGATTCCGGTGAAATTTGTATTTTTGGTGAATATTTTAAAGAAAAAAGTGGCCCATTTTTTCAATAGCTTCCAGGTCTTTGGACCGATTGACTCGAAATCGCTCCCAAATGTGCTCCTATAATGGCTGAACGAGACACAGCAGTCCCCATCGGATTCCGGTGAAATTTGTATTTTTGGTGAATATTTTAAAGAAAAAAGTGGCCCATTTTTTCAATAGCTTCCAGGTCTTTGGACCGATTGACTCGAAATCGCTCCCAAATGTGCTCCTATACTGGCTGAACGAGACACAGCAGTCCCCATCGGATTCCGGTGAAATTTGTATTTTTGGTGAATATTTTAGTGAAAAGAGACAATGTTTCATGAGACTGCCTTAAGGCTGGCATTAGGGTTAGGGTTAGGGTTAGGGTTATGGAGCTAGGGTTAGGGTTACGGTCGTCTTTTGACCGATTGACTCGAAATTCGTCACGAATGTGGTCCTCTACTCGCTGAATGAGACACAGCAGTCCCCATCGGATTCCGGTGAAATTTGTATTTTTGGTGAATATTTTAGTGAAAAGAGACAATGTTTCATGAGACTGCCTTAAGGCTGGCATTAGGGTTAGGGTTAGGGTTAGGGTTATGGAGCTAGGGTTAGGGTTACGGTCGTCTTTTGACCGATTGACTCGAAATTCGTCACGAATGTGGTCCTCGGGGCGGTGTTTAGCTCAGTTGGTTGAGCACCCGCCCCATGTGTTGAGGCTACAGTCCTCACTGCAGGCGGCCCCGGTTCGAATCCCGCATCGAGCGGCCCTATCCTGCGTGTCATTCCCCCCCTCTCTGCCTCCCATTTCCTGTCACTCTCTGTACTGTCCTATCCATTAAAGGCATAAAAGCCCCAAAAAATATACTTTAAAAAAAAAAAAACGAATGTGGTCCTCTACTCGCTGAATGAGACACAGCAGTCCCCATCGGATTCCGGTGAAATTTGTATTTTTGGTGAATATTTTAAAGAAAAAAGTGGCCCATTTTTTCAATAGCTTCCAGGTCTTTGGACCGATTGACTCGAAATCGCTCCCAAATGTGCTCCTATACTGGCTGAACGAGACACAGCAGTCCCCATCGGATTCCGGTGAAATTTGTATTTTTGGTGAATATTTTAGTGAAAAGAGACAATGTTTCATGAGACTGCCTTAAGGCTGGCATTAGGGTTAGGGTTAGGGTTAGGGTTAGGGTTATGGAGCTAGGGTTAGGGTTACGGTCGTCTTTTGACCGATTGACTCGAAATTCGTCACGAATGTGGTCCTCTACTCGCTGAATGAGACACAGCAGTCCCCATCGGATTCCGGTGAAATTTGTATTTTTGGTGAATATTTTAAAGAAAAAAGTGGCCCATTTTTTCAATAGCTTCCAGGTCTTTGGACCGATTGACTCGAAATCGCTCCCAAATGTGCTCCTATACTGGCTGAACGAGACACAGCAGTCCCCATCGGATTCCGGTGAAATTTGTATTTTTGGTGAATATTTTAGTGAAAAGAGACAATGTTTCATGAGACTGCCTTAAGGCTGGCATTAGGGTTAGGGTTAGGGTTAGGGTTATGGAGCTAGGGTTAGGGTTACGGTCGTCTTTTGACCGATTGACTCGAAATTCGTCACGAATGTGGTCCTCTACTCGCTGAATGAGACACAGCAGTCCCCATCGGATTCCGGTGAAATTTGTATTTTTGGTGAATATTTTAGTGAAAAGAGACAATGTTTCATGAGACTGCCTTAAGGCTGGCATTAGGGTTAGGGTTAGGGTTAGGGTTATGGAGCTAGGGTTAGGGTTACGGTCGTCTTTTGACCGATTGACTCGAAATTCGTCACGAATGTGGTCCTCTACTCGCTGAATGAGACACAGCAGTCCCCATCGGATTCCGGTGAAATTTGTATTTTTGGTGAATATTTTAAAGAAAAAAGTGGCCCATTTTTTCAATAGCTTCCAGGTCTTTGGACCGATTGACTCGAAATCGCTCCCAAATGTGCTCCTATAATGGCTGAACGAGACACAGCAGTCCCCATCGGATTCCGGTGAAATTTGTATTTTTGGTGAATATTTTAAAGAAAAAAGTGGCCCACTTTTTCAATAGCTTCCAGGTCTTTGGACCGATTGACTCGAAATCGCTCCCAAATGTGCTCCTATAATGGCTGAACGAGACACAGCAGTCCCCATCGGATTCCGGTGAAATTTGTATTTTTGGTGAATATTTTAAAGAAAAAAGTGGCCCATTTTTTCAATAGCTTCCAGGTCTTTGGACCGATTGACTCGAAATCGCTCCCAAATGTGCTCCTATACTGGCTGAACGAGACACAGCAGTCCCCATCGGATTCCGGTGAAATTTGTATTTTTGGTGAATATTTTAGTGAAAAGAGACAATGTTTCATGAGACTGCCTTAAGGCTGCCATTAGGGTTAGGGTTAGGGTTAGGGTTATGGAGCTAGGGTTAGGGTTACGGTCGTCTTTTGACCGATTGACTCGAAATTCGTCACGAATGTGGTCCTCTACTCGCTGAATGAGACACAGCAGTCCCCATCGGATTCCGGTGAAATTTGTATTTTTGGTGAATATTTTAAAGAAAAAAGTGGCCCATGTTTTCAATAGCTTCCAGGTCTTTGGACCGATTGACTCGAAATCGCTCCCAAATGTGCTCCTATACTGGCTGAACGAGACACAGCAGTCCCCATCGGATTCCGGTGAAATTTGTATTTTTGGTGAATATTTTAAAGAAAAAAGTGGCCCATTTTTTCAATAGCTTCCAGGTCTTTGGACCGATTGACTCGAAATCGCTCCCAAATGTGCTCCTATACTGGCTGAACGAGACACAGCAGTCCCCATCGGATTCCGGTGAAATTTGTATTTTTGGTGAATATTTTAGTGAAAAGAGACAATGTTTCATGAGACTGCCTTAAGGCTGGCATTAGGGTTAGGGTTAGGGTTAGGGTTAGGGTTATGGAGCTAGGGTTAGGGTTACGGTCGTCTTTTGACCGATTGACTCGAAATTCGTCACGAATGTGGTCCTCTACTCGCTGAATGAGACACAGCAGTCCCCATCGGATTCCGGTGAAATTTGTATTTTTGGTGAATATTTTAAAGAAAAAAGTGGCCCATTTTTTCAATAGCTTCCAGGTCTTTGGACCGATTGACTCGAAATCGCTCCCAAATGTGCTCCTATAATGGCTGAACGAGACACAGCAGTCCCCATCGGATTCCGGTGAAATTTGTATTTTTGGTGAATATTTTAAAGAAAAAAGTGGCCCATTTTTTCAATAGCTTCCAGGTCTTTGGACCGATTGACTCGAAATCGCTCCCAAATGTGCTCCTATACTGGCTGAACGAGACACAGCAGTCCCCATCGGATTCCGGTGAAATTTGTATTTTTGGTGAATATTTTAGTGAAAAGAGACAATGTTTCATGAGACTGCCTTAAGGCTGGCATTAGGGTTAGGGTTAGGGTTATGGAGCTAGGGTTAGGGTTACGGTCGTCTTTTGACCGATTGACTCGAAATTCGTCACGAATGTGGTCCTCTACTCGCTGAATGAGACACAGCAGTCCCCATCGGATTCCGGTGAAATTTGTATTTTTGGTGAATATTTTAAAGAAAAAAGTGGCCCATTTTTTCAATAGCTTCCAGGTCTTTGGACCGATTGACTCGAAATCGCTCCCAAATGTGCTCCTATACTGGCTGAACGAGACACAGCAGTCCCCATCGGATTCCGGTGAAATTTGTATTTTTGGTGAATATTTTAAAGAAAAAAGTGGCCCATTTTTTCAATAGCTTCCAGGTCTTTGGACCGATTGACTCGAAATCGCTCCCAAATGTGCTCCTATACTGGCTGAACGAGACACAGCAGTCCCCATCGGATTCCGGTGAAATTTGTATTTTTGGTGAATATTTTAGTGAAAAGAGACAATGTTTCATGAGACTGCCTTAAGGCTGGCATTAGGGTTAGGGTTAGGGTTATGGAGCTAGGGTTAGGGTTACGGTCGTCTTTTGACCGATTGACTCGAAATTCGTCACGAATGTGGTCCTCTACTCGCTGAATGAGACACAGCAGTCCCCATCGGATTCCGGTGAAATTTGTATTTTTGGTGAATATTTTAAAGAAAAAAGTGGCCCATTTTTTCAATAGCTTCCAGGTCTTTGGACCGATTGACTCGAAATCGCTCCCAAATGTGCTCCTATAATGGCTGAACGAGACACAGCAGTCCCCATCGGATTCCGGTGAAATTTGTATTTTTGGTGAATATTTTAAAGAAAAAAGTGGCCCATTTTTTCAATAGCTTCCAGGTCTTTGGACCGATTGACTCGAAATCGCTCCCAAATGTGCTCCTATACTGGCTGAACGAGACACAGCAGTCCCCATCGGATTCCGGTGAAATTTGTATTTTTGGTGAATATTTTAGTGAAAAGAGACAATGTTTCATGAGACTGCCTTAAGGCTGGCATTAGGGTTAGGGTTAGGGTTAGGGTTATGGAGCTAGGGTTAGGGTTACGGTCGTCTTTTGACCGATTGACTCGAAATTCGTCACGAATGTGGTCCTCTACTCGCTGAATGAGACACAGCAGTCCCCATCGGATTCCGGTGAAATTTGTATTTTTGGTGAATATTTTAGTGAAAAGAGACAATGTTTCATGAGACTGCCTTAAGGCTGGCATTAGGGTTAGGGTTAGGGTTAGGGTTATGGAGCTAGGGTTAGGGTTACGGTCGTCTTTTGACCGATTGACTCGAAATTCGTCACGAATGTGGTCCTCGGGGCGGTGTTTAGCTCAGTTGGTTGAGCACCCGCCCCATGTGTTGAGGCTACAGTCCTCACTGCAGGCGGCCCCGGTTCGAATCCCGCATCGAGCGGCCCTATCCTGCGTGTCATTCCCCCCCTCTCTGCCTCCCATTTCCTGTCACTCTCTGTACTGTCCTATCCATTAAAGGCATAAAAGCCCCAAAAAATATACTTTAAAAAAAAAAAAACGAATGTGGTCCTCTACTCGCTGAATGAGACACAGCAGTCCCCATCGGATTCCGGTGAAATTTGTATTTTTGGTGAATATTTTAAAGAAAAAAGTGGCCCATTTTTTCAATAGCTTCCAGGTCTTTGGACCGATTGACTCGAAATCGCTCCCAAATGTGCTCCTATACTGGCTGAACGAGACACAGCAGTCCCCATCGGATTCCGGTGAAATTTGTATTTTTGGTGAATATTTTAGTGAAAAGAGACAATGTTTCATGAGACTGCCTTAAGGCTGGCATTAGGGTTAGGGTTAGGGTTAGGGTTAGGGTTATGGAGCTAGGGTTAGGGTTACGGTCGTCTTTTGACCGATTGACTCGAAATTCGTCACGAATGTGGTCCTCTACTCGCTGAATGAGACACAGCAGTCCCCATCGGATTCCGGTGAAATTTGTATTTTTGGTGAATATTTTAAAGAAAAAAGTGGCCCATTTTTTCAATAGCTTCCAGGTCTTTGGACCGATTGACTCGAAATCGCTCCCAAATGTGCTCCTATAATGGCTGAACGAGACACAGCAGTCCCCATCGGATTCCGGTGAAATTTGTATTTTTGGTGAATATTTTAAAGAAAAAAGTGGCCCATTTTTTCAATAGCTTCCAGGTCTTTGGACCGATTGACTCGAAATCGCTCCCAAATGTGCTCCTATACTGGCTGAACGAGACACAGCAGTCCCCATCGGATTCCGGTGAAATTTGTATTTTTGGTGAATATTTTAGTGAAAAGAGACAATGTTTCATGAGACTGCCTTAAGGCTGGCATTAGGGTTAGGGTTAGGGTTAGGGTTATGGAGCTAGGGTTAGGGTTACGGTCGTCTTTTGACCGATTGACTCGAAATTCGTCACGAATGTGGTCCTCTACTCGCTGAATGAGACACAGCAGTCCCCATCGGATTCCGGTGAAATTTGTATTTTTGGTGAATATTTTAGTGAAAAGAGACAATGTTTCATGAGACTGCCTTAAGGCTGGCATTAGGGTTAGGGTTAGGGTTAGGGTTATGGAGCTAGGGTTAGGGTTACGGTCGTCTTTTGACCGATTGACTCGAAATTCGTCACGAATGTGGTCCTCTACTCGCTGAATGAGACACAGCAGTCCCCATCGGATTCCGGTGAAATTTGTATTTTTGGTGAATATTTTAAAGAAAAAAGTGGCCCATTTTTTCAATAGCTTCCAGGTCTTTGGACCGATTGACTCGAAATCGCTCCCAAATGTGCTCCTATAATGGCTGAACGAGACACAGCAGTCCCCATCGGATTCCGGTGAAATTTGTATTTTTGGTGAATATTTTAAAGAAAAAAGTGGCCCACTTTTTCAATAGCTTCCAGGTCTTTGGACCGATTGACTCGAAATCGCTCCCAAATGTGCTCCTATAATGGCTGAACGAGACACAGCAGTCCCCATCGGATTCCGGTGAAATTTGTATTTTTGGTGAATATTTTAAAGAAAAAAGTGGCCCATTTTTTCAATAGCTTCCAGGTCTTTGGACCAATTGACTCGAAATCGCTCCCAAATGTGCTCCTATACTGGCTGAACGAGACACAGCAGTCCCCATCGGATTCCGGTGAAATTTGTATTTTTGGTGAATATTTTAGTGAAAAGAGACAATGTTTCATGAGACTGCCTTAAGGCTGGCATTAGGGTTAGGGTTAGGGTTAGGGTTATGGAGCTAGGGTTAGGGTTACGGTCGTCTTTTGACCGATTGACTCGAAATTCGTCACGAATGTGGTCCTCTACTCGCTGAATGAGACACAGCAGTCCCCATCGGATTCCGGTGAAATTTGTATTTTTGGTGAATATTTTAAAGAAAAAAGTGGCCCATGTTTTCAATAGCTTCCAGGTCTTTGGACCGATTGACTCGAAATCGCTCCCAAATGTGCTCCTATACTGGCTGAACGAGACACAGCAGTCCCCATCGGATTCCGGTGAAATTTGTATTTTTGGTGAATATTTTAAAGAAAAAAGTGGCCCATTTTTTCAATAGCTTCCAGGTCTTTGGACCGATTGACTCGAAATCGCTCCCAAATGTGCTCCTATACTGGCTGAACGAGACACAGCAGTCCCCATCGGATTCCGGTGAAATTTGTATTTTTGGTGAATATTTTAGTGAAAAGAGACAATGTTTCATGAGACTGCCTTAAGGCTGGCATTAGGGTTAGGGTTAGGGTTAGGGTTAGGGTTATGGAGCTAGGGTTAGGGTTACGGTCGTCTTTTGACCGATTGACTCGAAATTCGTCACGAATGTGGTCCTCTACTCGCTGAATGAGACACAGCAGTCCCCATCGGATTCCGGTGAAATTTGTATTTTTGGTGAATATTTTAAAGAAAAAAGTGGCCCATTTTTTCAATAGCTTCCAGGTCTTTGGACCGATTGACTCGAAATCGCTCCCAAATGTGCTCCTATAATGGCTGAACGAGACACAGCAGTCCCCATCGGATTCCGGTGAAATTTGTATTTTTGGTGAATATTTTAAAGAAAAAAGTGGCCCATTTTTTCAATAGCTTCCAGGTCTTTGGACCGATTGACTCGAAATCGCTCCCAAATGTGCTCCTATACTGGCTGAACGAGACACAGCAGTCCCCATCGGATTCCGGTGAAATTTGTATTTTTGGTGAATATTTTAGTGAAAAGAGACAATGTTTCATGAGACTGCCTTAAGGCTGGCATTAGGGTTAGGGTTAGGGTTATGGAGCTAGGGTTAGGGTTACGGTCGTCTTTTGACCGATTGACTCGAAATTCGTCACGAATGTGGTCCTCTACTCGCTGAATGAGACACAGCAGTCCCCATCGGATTCCGGTGAAATTTGTATTTTTGGTGAATATTTTAGTGAAAAGAGACAATGTTTCACGAGACTGCCTTAAGGCTGGCATTAGGGTTAGGGTTAGGGTTAGGGTTATGGAGCTAGGGTTAGGGCTACGGTCGTCTTTTGACCGATTGACTCGAAATTCGTCACGAATGTGGTCCTCTACTCGCTGAATGAGACACAGCAGTCCCCATCGGATTCCGGTGAAATTTGTATTTTTGGTGAATATTTTAAAGAAAAAAGTGGCCCATTTTTTCAATAGCTTCCAGGTCTTTGGACCGATTGACTCGAAATCGCTCCCAAATGTGCTCCTATACTGGCTGAACGAGACACAGCAGTCCCCATCGGATTCCGGTGAAATTTGTATTTTTGGTGAATATTTTAAAGAAAAAAGTGGCCCATTTTTTCAATAGCTTCCAGGTCTTTGGACCGATTGACTCGAAATCGCTCCCAAATGTGCTCCTATACTGGCTGAACGAGACACAGCAGTCCCCATCGGATTCCGGTGAAATTTGTATTTTTGGTGAATATTTTAGTGAAAAGAGACAATGTTTCATGAGACTGCCTTAAGGCTGGCATTAGGGTTAGGGTTAGGGTTAGGGTTATGGAGCTAGGGTTAGGGTTACGGTCGTCTTTTGACCGATTGACTCGAAATTCGTCACGAATGTGGTCCTCTACTCGCTGAATGAGACACAGCAGTCCCCATCGGATTCCGGTGAAATTTGTATTTTTGGTGAATATTTTAAAGAAAAAAGTGGCCCATTTTTTCAATAGCTTCCAGGTCTTTGGACCGATTGACTCGAAATCGCTCCCAAATGTGCTCCTATACTGGCTGAACGAGACATAGCAGTCCCCATCGGATTCTGGTGAAATTTTGTATTTTTGGTGAATATTTTAAAGAAAAAAGTGGCCCATTTTTTCAATAGCTTCAAGGTCTTTGGACCGATTGACTCGAAATCGCTCCCAAATGTGCTCCTATACTGGCTGAACGAGACACAGCAGTCCCCATCGGATTCCGGTGAAATTTGTATTTTTGGTGAATATTTTAGTGAAAAGAGACAATGTTTCACGAGACTGCCTTAAGGCTGGCATTAGGGTTAGGGTTAGGGTTAGGGTTATGGAGCTAGGGTTAGGGTTACGGTCGTCTTTTGACCGATTGACTCGAAATTCGTCACGAATGTGGTCCTCTACTCGCTGAATGAGACACAGCAGTCCCCATCGGATTCCGGTGAAATTTGTATTTTTGGTGAATATTTTAAAGAAAAAAGTGGCCCATTTTTTCAATAGCTTCCAGGTCTTTGGACCGATTGACTCGAAATCGCTCCCAAATGTGCTCCTATACTGGCTGAACGAGACACAGCAGTCCCCATCGGATTCCGGTGAAATTTGTATTTTTGGTGAATATTTTAGTGAAAAGAGACAATGTTTCATGAGACTGCCTTAAGGCTGGCATTAGGGTTAGGGTTAGGGTTATGGAGCTAGGGTTAGGGTTACGGTCGTCTTTTGACCGATTGACTCGAAATTCGTCACGAATGTGGTCCTCTACTCGCTGAATGAGACACAGCAGTCCCCATCGGATTCCGGTGAAATTTGTATTTTTGGTGAATATTTTAAAGAAAAAAGTGGCCCATTTTTTCAATAGCTTCCAGGTCTTTGGACCGATTGACTCGAAATCGCTCCCAAATGTGCTCCTATACTGGCTGAACGAGACACAGCAGTCTCCATCCGAATCCGGTGAAATTTGTATTTTTGGTGAATATTTTAAAGAAAAAAGTGGCCCATTTTTTCAATAGCTTCCAGGTCTTTGGACCGATTGACTCGAAATCGCTCCCAAATGTGCTCCTATACTGGCTGAACGAGACACAGCAGTCCCCATCGGATTCCGGTGAAATTTGTATTTTTGGTGAATATTTTAGTGAAAAGAGACAATGTTTCATGAGACTGCCTTAAGGCTGGCATTAGGGTTAGGGTTAGGGTTAGGGTTATGGAGCTAGGGTTAGGGTTACGGTCGTCTTTTGACCGATTGACTCGAAATTCGTCACGAATGTGGTCCTCTACTCGCTGAATGAGACACAGCAGTCCCCATCGGATTCCGGTGAAATTTGTATTTTTGGTGAATATTTTAAAGAAAAAAGTGGCCCATTTTTTCAATAGCTTCCAGGTCTTTGGACCGATTGACTCGAAATCGCTCCCAAATGTGCTCCTATACTGGCTGAACGAGACACAGCAGTCCCCATCGGATTCCGGTGAAATTTGTATTTTTGGTGAATATTTTAAAGAAAAAAGTGGCCCATTTTTTCAATAGCTTCCAGGTCTTTGGACCGATTGACTCGAAATCGCTCCCAAATGTGCTCCTATACTGGCTGAACGAGACACAGCAGTCCCCATCGGATTCCGGTGAAATTTGTATTTTTGGTGAATATTTTAGTGAAAAGAGACAATGTTTCATGAGACTGCCTTAAGGCTGGCATTAGGGTTAGGGTTAGGGTTAGGGTTAGGGTTATGGAGCTAGGGTTAGGGTTACGGTCGTCTTTTGACCGATTGACTCGAAATTCGTCACGAATGTGGTCCTCTACTCGCTGAATGAGACACAGCAGTCCCCATCGGATTCCGGTGAAATTTGTATTTTTGGTGAATATTTTAAAGAAAAAAGTGGCCCATTTTTTCAATAGCTTCCAGGTCTTTGGACCGATTGACTCGAAATCGCTCCCAAATGTGCTCCTATAATGGCTGAACGAGACACAGCAGTCCCCATCGGATTCCGGTGAAATTTGTATTTTTGGTGAATATTTTAAAGAAAAAAGTGGCCCATTTTTTCAATAGCTTCCAGGTCTTTGGACCGATTGACTCGAAATCGCTCCCAAATGTGCTCCTATACTGGCTGAACGAGACACAGCAGTCCCCATCGGATTCCGGTGAAATTTGTATTTTTGGTGAATATTTTAGTGAAAAGAGACAATGTTTCATGAGACTGCCTTAAGGCTGGCATTAGGGTTAGGGTTAGGGTTAGGGTTATGGAGCTAGGGTTAGGGTTACGGTCGTCTTTTGACCGATTGACTCGAAATTCGTCACGAATGTGGTCCTCTACTCGCTGAATGAGACACAGCAGTCCCCATCGGATTCCGGTGAAATTTGTATTTTTGGTGAATATTTTAGTGAAAAGAGACAATGTTTCATGAGACTGCCTTAAGGCTGGCATTAGGGTTAGGGTTAGGGTTAGGGTTATGGAGCTAGGGTTAGGGTTACGGTCGTCTTTTGACCGATTGACTCGAAATTCGTCACGAATGTGGTCCTCGGGGCGGTGTTTAGCTCAGTTGGTTGAGCACCCGCCCCATGTGTTGAGGCTACAGTCCTCACTGCAGGCGGCCCCGGTTCGAATCCCGCATCGAGCGGCCCTATCCTGCGTGTCATTCCCCCCCTCTCTGCCTCCCATTTCCTGTCACTCTCTGTACTGTCCTATCCATTAAAGGCATAAAAGCCCCAAAAAATATACTTTAAAAAAAAAAAAACGAATGTGGTCCTCTACTCGCTGAATGAGACACAGCAGTCCCCATCGGATTCCGGTGAAATTTGTATTTTTGGTGAATATTTTAAAGAAAAAAGTGGCCCATTTTTTCAATAGCTTCCAGGTCTTTGGACCGATTGACTCGAAATCGCTCCCAAATGTGCTCCTATACTGGCTGAACGAGACACAGCAGTCCCCATCGGATTCCGGTGAAATTTGTATTTTTGGTGAATATTTTAGTGAAAAGAGACAATGTTTCATGAGACTGCCTTAAGGCTGGCATTAGGGTTAGGGTTAGGGTTAGGGTTAGGGTTATGGAGCTAGGGTTAGGGTTACGGTCGTCTTTTGACCGATTGACTCGAAATTCGTCACGAATGTGGTCCTCTACTCGCTGAATGAGACACAGCAGTCCCCATCGGATTCCGGTGAAATTTGTATTTTTGGTGAATATTTTAAAGAAAAAAGTGGCCCATTTTTTCAATAGCTTCCAGGTCTTTGGACCGATTGACTCGAAATCGCTCCCAAATGTGCTCCTATAATGGCTGAACGAGACACAGCAGTCCCCATCGGATTCCGGTGAAATTTGTATTTTTGGTGAATATTTTAAAGAAAAAAGTGGCCCATTTTTTCAATAGCTTCCAGGTCTTTGGACCGATTGACTCGAAATCGCTCCCAAATGTGCTCCTATACTGGCTGAACGAGACACAGCAGTCCCCATCGGATTCCGGTGAAATTTGTATTTTTGGTGAATATTTTAGTGAAAAGAGACAATGTTTCATGAGACTGCCTTAAGGCTGGCATTAGGGTTAGGGTTAGGGTTAGGGTTATGGAGCTAGGGTTAGGGTTACGGTCGTCTTTTGACCGATTGACTCGAAATTCGTCACGAATGTGGTCCTCTACTCGCTGAATGAGACACAGCAGTCCCCATCGGATTCCGGTGAAATTTGTATTTTTGGTGAATATTTTAGTGAAAAGAGACAATGTTTCATGAGACTGCCTTAAGGCTGGCATTAGGGTTAGGGTTAGGGTTAGGGTTATGGAGCTAGGGTTAGGGTTACGGTCGTCTTTTGACCGATTGACTCGAAATTCGTCACGAATGTGGTCCTCTACTCGCTGAATGAGACACAGCAGTCCCCATCGGATTCCGGTGAAATTTGTATTTTTGGTGAATATTTTAAAGAAAAAAGTGGCCCATTTTTTCAATAGCTTCCAGGTCTTTGGACCGATTGACTCGAAATCGCTCCCAAATGTGCTCCTATAATGGCTGAACGAGACACAGCAGTCCCCATCGGATTCCGGTGAAATTTGTATTTTTGGTGAATATTTTAAAGAAAAAAGTGGCCCACTTTTTCAATAGCTTCCAGGTCTTTGGACCGATTGACTCGAAATCGCTCCCAAATGTGCTCCTATAATGGCTGAACGAGACACAGCAGTCCCCATCGGATTCCGGTGAAATTTGTATTTTTGGTGAATATTTTAAAGAAAAAAGTGGCCCATTTTTTCAATAGCTTCCAGGTCTTTGGACCGATTGACTCGAAATCGCTCCCAAATGTGCTCCTATACTGGCTGAACGAGACACAGCAGTCCCCATCGGATTCCGGTGAAATTTGTATTTTTGGTGAATATTTTAGTGAAAAGAGACAATGTTTCATGAGACTGCCTTAAGGCTGGCATTAGGGTTAGGGTTAGGGTTAGGGTTATGGAGCTAGGGTTAGGGTTACGGTCGTCTTTTGACCGATTGACTCGAAATTCGTCACGAATGTGGTCCTCTACTCGCTGAATGAGACACAGCAGTCCCCATCGGATTCCGGTGAAATTTGTATTTTTGGTGAATATTTTAAAGAAAAAAGTGGCCCATGTTTTCAATAGCTTCCAGGTCTTTGGACCGATTGACTCGAAATCGCTCCCAAATGTGCTCCTATACTGGCTGAACGAGACACAGCAGTCCCCATCGGATTCCGGTGAAATTTGTATTTTTGGTGAATATTTTAAAGAAAAAAGTGGCCCATTTTTTCAATAGCTTCCAGGTCTTTGGACCGATTGACTCGAAATCGCTCCCAAATGTGCTCCTATACTGGCTGAACGAGACACAGCAGTCCCCATCGGATTCCGGTGAAATTTGTATTTTTGGTGAATATTTTAGTGAAAAGAGACAATGTTTCATGAGACTGCCTTAAGGCTGGCATTAGGGTTAGGGTTAGGGTTAGGGTTAGGGTTATGGAGCTAGGGTTAGGGTTACGGTCGTCTTTTGACCGATTGACTCGAAATTCGTCACGAATGTGGTCCTCTACTCGCTGAATGAGACACAGCAGTCCCCATCGGATTCCGGTGAAATTTGTATTTTTGGTGAATATTTTAAAGAAAAAAGTGGCCCATTTTTTCAATAGCTTCCAGGTCTTTGGACCGATTGACTCGAAATCGCTCCCAAATGTGCTCCTCTAATGGCTGAACGAGACACAGCAGTCCCCATCGGATTCCGGTGAAATTTGTATTTTTGGTGAATATTTTAAAGAAAAAAGTGGCCCATTTTTTCAATAGCTTCCAGGTCTTTGGACCGATTGACTCGAAATCGCTCCCAAATGTGCTCCTATACTGGCTGAACGAGACACAGCAGTCCCCATCGGATTCCGGTGAAATTTGTATTTTTGGTGAATATTTTAGTGAAAAGAGACAATGTTTCATGAGACTGCCTTAAGGCTGGCATTAGGGTTAGGGTTAGGGTTATGGAGCTAGGGTTAGGGTTACGGTCGTCTTTTGACCGATTGACTCGAAATTCGTCACGAATGTGGTCCTCTACTCGCTGAATGAGACACAGCAGTCCCCATCGGATTCCGGTGAAATTTGTATTTTTGGTGAATATTTTAGTGAAAAGAGACAATGTTTCACGAGACTGCCTTAAGGCTGGCATTAGGGTTAGGGTTAGGGTTAGGGTTATGGAGCTAGGGTTAGGGCTACGGTCGTCTTTTGACCGATTGACTCGAAATTCGTCACGAATGTGGTCCTCTACTCGCTGAATGAGACACAGCAGTCCCCATCGGATTCCGGTGAAATTTGTATTTTTGGTGAATATTTTAAAGAAAAAAGTGGCCCATTTTTTCAATAGCTTCCAGGTCTTTGGACCGATTGACTCGAAATCGCTCCCAAATGTGCTCCTATACTGGCTGAACGAGACACAGCAGTCCCCATCGGATTCCGGTGAAATTTGTATTTTTGGTGAATATTTTAAAGAAAAAAGTGGCCCATTTTTTCAATAGCTTCCAGGTCTTTGGACCGATTGACTCGAAATCGCTCCCAAATGTGCTCCTATACTGGCTGAACGAGACACAGCAGTCCCCATCGGATTCCGGTGAAATTTGTATTTTTGGTGAATATTTTAGTGAAAAGAGACAATGTTTCATGAGACTGCCTTAAGGCTGGCATTAGGGTTAGGGTTAGGGTTAGGGTTATGGAGCTAGGGTTAGGGTTACGGTCGTCTTTTGACCGATTGACTCGAAATTCGTCACGAATGTGGTCCTCTACTCGCTGAATGAGACACAGCAGTCCCCATCGGATTCCGGTGAAATTTGTATTTTTGGTGAATATTTTAAAGAAAAAAGTGGCCCATTTTTTCAATAGCTTCCAGGTCTTTGGACCGATTGACTCGAAATCGCTCCCAAATGTGCTCCTATACTGGCTGAACGAGACATAGCAGTCCCCATCGGATTCTGGTGAAATTTTGTATTTTTGGTGAATATTTTAAAGAAAAAAGTGGCCCATTTTTTCAATAGCTTCAAGGTCTTTGGACCGATTGACTCGAAATCGCTCCCAAATGTGCTCCTATACTGGCTGAACGAGACACAGCAGTCCCCATCGGATTCCGGTGAAATTTGTATTTTTGGTGAATATTTTAGTGAAAAGAGACAATGTTTCACGAGACTGCCTTAAGGCTGGCATTAGGGTTAGGGTTAGGGTTAGGGTTATGGAGCTAGGGTTAGGGTTACGGTCGTCTTTTGACCGATTGACTCGAAATTCGTCACGAATGTGGTCCTCTACTCGCTGAATGAGACACAGCAGTCCCCATCGGATTCCGGTGAAATTTGTATTTTTGGTGAATATTTTAAAGAAAAAAGTGGCCCATTTTTTCAATAGCTTCCAGGTCTTTGGACCGATTGACTCGAAATCGCTCCCAAATGTGCTCCTATACTGGCTGAACGAGACACAGCAGTCCCCATCGGATTCCGGTGAAATTTGTATTTTTGGTGAATATTTTAGTGAAAAGAGACAATGTTTCATGAGACTGCCTTAAGGCTGGCATTAGGGTTAGGGTTAGGGTTATGGAGCTAGGGTTAGGGTTACGGTCGTCTTTTGACCGATTGACTCGAAATTCGTCACGAATGTGGTCCTCTACTCGCTGAATGAGACACAGCAGTCCCCATCGGATTCCGGTGAAATTTGTATTTTTGGTGAATATTTTAAAGAAAAAAGTGGCCCATTTTTTCAATAGCTTCCAGGTCTTTGGACCGATTGACTCGAAATCGCTCCCAAATGTGCTCCTATACTGGCTGAACGAGACACAGCAGTCTCCATCCGAATCCGGTGAAATTTGTATTTTTGGTGAATATTTTAAAGAAAAAAGTGGCCCATTTTTTCAATAGCTTCCAGGTCTTTGGACCGATTGACTCGAAATCGCTCCCAAATGTGCTCCTATACTGGCTGAACGAGACACAGCAGTCCCCATCGGATTCCGGTGAAATTTGTATTTTTGGTGAATATTTTAGTGAAAAGAGACAATGTTTCATGAGACTGCCTTAAGGCTGGCATTAGGGTTAGGGTTAGGGTTAGGGTTATGGAGCTAGGGTTAGGGTTACGGTCGTCTTTTGACCGATTGACTCGAAATTCGTCACGAATGTGGTCCTCTACTCGCTGAATGAGACACAGCAGTCCCCATCGGATTCCGGTGAAATTTGTATTTTTGGTGAATATTTTAAAGAAAAAAGTGGCCCATTTTTTCAATAGCTTCCAGGTCTTTGGACCGATTGACTCGAAATCGCTCCCAAATGTGCTCCTATACTGACTGAACGAGACACAGCATTCCCCATCGGATTCCGGTGAAATTTGTATTTTTGGTGAATATTTTAGTGAAAAGAGACAATGTTTCATGAGACTGCCTTAAGGCTGGCATTAGGGTTAGGGTTAGGGTTAGGGTTATGGAGCTAGGGTTAGGGTTACGGGCATCTTTTGACCGATTGACTCGAAATTCGTCACGAATGTGGTCCTCTACTCGCTGAATGAGACACAGCAGTCCCCATCAGATTCCGGTGAAATTTGTATTTTTGGTGAATATTTTAAAGAAAAAAGTGGCCCATTTTTTCAATAGCTTCCAGGTCTTTGGACCGATTGACTCGAAATCGCTCCCAAATGTGCTCCTATACTGGCTGAACGAGACACAGCAGTCCCCATCGGATTCCGGTGAAATTTGTATTTTTGGTGAATATTTTAAAGAAAAAAGTGGCCCATTTTTTCAATAGCTTCCAGGTCTTTGGACCGATTGACTCGAAATCGCTCCCAAATGTGCTCCTATACTGGCTGAACGAGACACAGCAGTCCCCATCGGATTCCGGTGAAATTTGTATTTTTGGTGAATATTTTAGTGAAAAGAGACAATGTTTCATGAGACTGCCTTAAGGCTGGCATTAGGGTTAGGGTTAGGGTTAGGGTTATGGAGCTAGGGTTAGGGTTACGGTCGTCTTTTGACCGATTGACTCGAAATTCGTCACGAATGTGGTCCTCTACTCGCTGAATGAGACACAGCAGTCCCCATCGGATTCCGGTGAAATTTGTATTTTTGGTGAATATTTTAAAGAAAAAAGTGGCCCATTTTTTCAATAGCTTCCAGGTCTTTGGACCGATTGACTCGAAATCGCTCCCAAATGTGCTCCTATACTGGCTGAACGAGACACAGCAGTCCCCATCGGATTCCGGTGAAATTTGTATTTTTGGTGAATATTTTAGTGAAAAGAGACAATGTTTCATGAGACTGCCTTAAGGCTGGCATTAGGGTTAGGGTTAGGGTTAGGGTTATGGAGCTAGGGTTAGGGTTACGGGCATCTTTTGACCGATTGACTCGAAATTCGTCACGAATGTGGTCCTCTACTCGCTGAATGAGACACAGCAGTCCCCATCAGATTCCGGTGAAATTTGTATTTTTGGTGAATATTTTAAAGAAAAAAGTGGCCCATTTTTTCAATAGCTTCCAGGTCTTTGGACCGATTGACTCGAAATCGCTCCCAAATGTGCTCCTATACTGGCTGAACGAGACACAGCAGTCCCCATCGGATTCCGGTGAAATTTGTATTTTTGGTGAATATTTTAGTGAAAAGAGACAATGTTTCATGAGACTGCCTTAAGGCTGGCATTAGGGTTAGGGTTAGGGTTAGGGTTATGGAGCTAGGGTTAGGGTTACGGGCATCTTTTGACCGATTGACTCGAAATTCGTCACGAATGTGGTCCTCTACTCGCTGAATGAGACACAGCAGTCCCCATCAGATTCCGGTGAAATTTGTATTTTTGGTGAATATTTTAAAGAAAAAAGTGGCCCATTTTTTCAATAGCTTCCAGGTCTTTGGACCGATTGACTCGAAATCGCTCCCAAATGTGCTCCTATACTGGCTGAACGAGACACAGCAGTCCCCATCGGATTCCGGTGAAATTTGTATTTTTGGTGAATATTTTAAAGAAAAAAGTGGCCCATTTTTTCAATAGCTTCCAGGTCTTTGGACCGATTGACTCGAAATCGCTCCCAAATGTGCTCCTATACTGGCTGAACGAGACACAGCAGTCCCCATCGGATTCCGGTGAAATTTGTATTTTTGGTGAATATTTTAATGAAAAGAGACAATGTTTCATGAGACTGCCTTAAGGCTGGCATTAGGGTTAGGGTTAGGGTTAGGGTTATGGAGCTAGGGTTAGGGTTACGGTCGTCTTTTGACCGATTGACTCGAAATTCGTCACGAATGTGGTCCTCTACTCGCTGAATGAGACACAGCAGTCCCCATCGGATTCCGGTGAAATTTGTATTTTTGGTGAATATTTTAAAGAAAAAAGTGGCCCATTTTTTCAATAGCTTCCAGGTCTTTGGACCGATTGACTCGAAATCGCTCCCAAATGTGCTCCTATACTGGCTGAACGAGACACAGCAGTCCCCATCGGATTCCGGTGAAATTTGTATTTTTGGTGAATATTTTAGTGAAAAGAGACAATGTTTCATGAGACTGCCTTAAGGCTGGCATTAGGGTTAGGGTTAGGGTTAGGGTTAGGGTTATGGAGCTAGGGTTAGGGTTACGGGCATCTTTTGACCGATTGACTCGAAATTCGTCACGAATGTGGTCCTCTACTCGCTGAATGAGACACAGCAGTCCCCATCAGATTCCGGTGAAATTTGTATTTTTGGTGAATATTTTAAAGAAAAAAGTGGCCCATTTTTTCAATAGCTTCCAGGTCTTTGGACCGATTGACTCGAAATCGCTCCCAAATGTGCTCCTATACTGGCTGAACGAGACACAGCAGTCCCCATCGGATTCCGGTGAAATTTGTATTTTTGGTGAATATTTTAAAGAAAAAAGTGGCCCATTTTTTCAATAGCTTCCAGGTCTTTGGACCGATTGACTCGAAATCGCTCCCAAATGTGCTCCTATACTGGCTGAACGAGACACAGCAGTCCCCATCGGATTCCGGTGAAATTTGTATTTTTGGTGAATATTTTAGTGAAAAGAGACAATGTTTCATGAGACTGCCTTAAGGCTGGCATTAGGGTTAGGGTTAGGGTTAGGGTTATGGAGCTAGGGTTAGGGTTACGGTCGTCTTTTGACCGATTGACTCGAAATTCGTCACGAATGTGGTCCTCTACTCGCTGAATGAGACACAGCAGTCCCCATCGGATTCCGGTGAAATTTGTATTTTTGGTGAATATTTTAAAGAAAAAAGTGGCCCATTTTTTCAATAGCTTCCAGGTCTTTGGACCGATTGTCTCGAAATCGCTCCCAAATGTGCTCCTATACTGGCTGAACGAGACACAGCAGTCCCCATCGGATTCCGGTGAAATTTGTATTTTTGGTGAATATTTTAAAGAAAAAAGTGGCCCATTTTTTCAATAGCTTCCAGGTCTTTGGACCGATTGACTCGAAATCGCTCCCAAATGTGCTCCTATACTGGCTGAACGAGACACAGCAGTCCCCATCGGATTCCGGTGAAATTTGTATTTTTGGTGAATATTTTAGTGAAAAGAGACAATGTTTCATGAGACTGCCTTAAGGCTGGCATTAGGGTTAGGGTTAGGGTTAGGGTTATGGAGCTAGGGTTAGGGTTACGGTCGTCTTTTGACCGATTGACTCGAAATTCGTCACGAATGTGGTCCTCTACTCGCTGAATGAGACACAGCAGTCCCCATCGGATTCCGGTGAAATTTGTATTTTTGGTGAATATTTTAAAGAAAAAAGTGGCCCATTTTTTCAATAGCTTCCAGGTCTTTGGACCGATTGACTCGAAATCGCTCCCAAATGTGCTCCTATACTGGCTGAACGAGACACAGCAGTCCCCATCGGATTCCGGTGAAATTTGTATTTTTGGTGAATATTTTAGTGAAAAGAGACAATGTTTCATGAGACTGCCTTAAGGCTGGCATTAGGGTTAGGGTTAGGGTTAGGGTTATGGAGCTAGGGTTAGGGTTACGGGCATCTTTTGACCGATTGACTCGAAATTCGTCACGAATGTGGTCCTCTACTCGCTGAATGAGACACAGCAGTCCCCATCAGATTCCGGTGAAATTTGTATTTTTGGTGAATATTTTAAAGAAAAAAGTGGCCCATTTTTTCAATAGCTTCCAGGTCTTTGGACCGATTGACTCGAAATCGCTCCCAAATGTGCTCCTATACTGGCTGAACGAGACACAGCAGTCCCCATCGGATTCCGGTGAAATTTGTATTTTTGGTGAATATTTTAAAGAAAAAAGTGGCCCATTTTTTCAATAGCTTCCAGGTCTTTGGACCGATTGACTCGAAATCGCTCCCAAATGTGCTCCTATACTGGCTGAACGAGACACAGCAGTCCCCATCGGATTCCGGTGAAATTTGTATTTTTGGTGAATATTTTAGTGAAAAGAGACAATGTTTCATGAGACTGCCTTAAGGCTGGCATTAGGGTTAGGGTTAGGGTTAGGGTTATGGAGCTAGGGTTAGGGTTACGGTCGTCTTTTGACCGATTGACTCGAAATTCGTCACGAATGTGGTCCTCTACTCGCTGAATGAGACACAGCAGTCCCCATCGGATTCCGGTGAAATTTGTATTTTTGGTGAATATTTTAAAGAAAAAAGTGGCCCATTTTTTCAATAGCTTCCAGGTCTTTGGACCGATTGACTCGAAATCGCTCCCAAATGTGCTCCTATACTGGCTGAACGAGACACAGCAGTCCCCATCGGATTCCGGTGAAATTTGTATTTTTGGTGAATATTTTAGTGAAAAGAGACAATGTTTCATGAGACTGCCTTAAGGCTGGCATTAGGGTTAGGGTTAGGGTTAGGGTTATGGAGCTAGGGTTAGGGTTACGGGCATCTTTTGACCGATTGACTCGAAATTCGTCACGAATGTGGTCCTCTACTCGCTGAATGAGACACAGCAGTCCCCATCAGATTCCGGTGAAATTTGTATTTTTGGTGAATATTTTAAAGAAAAAAGTGGCCCATTTTTTCAATAGCTTCCAGGTCTTTGGACCGATTGACTCGAAATCGCTCCCAAATGTGCTCCTATACTGGCTGAACGAGACACAGCAGTCCCCATCGGATTCCGGTGAAATTTGTATTTTTGGTGAATATTTTAGTGAAAAGAGACAATGTTTCATGAGACTGCCTTAAGGCTGGCATTAGGGTTAGGGTTAGGGTTAGGGTTATGGAGCTAGGGTTAGGGTTACGGTCGTCTTTTGACCGATTGACTCGAAATTCGTCACGAATGTGGTCCTCTACTCGCTGAATGAGACACAGCAGTCCCCATCAGATTCCGGTGAAATTTGTATTTTTGGTGAATATTTTAAAGAAAAAAGTGGCCCATTTTTTCAATAGCTTCCAGGTCTTTGGACCGATTGACTCGAAATCGCTCCCAAATGTGCTCCTATACTGGCTGAACGAGACACAGCAGTCCCCATCGGATTCCGGTGAAATTTGTATTTTTGGTGAATATTTTAAAGAAAAAAGTGGCCCATTTTTTCAATAGCTTCCAGGTCTTTGGACCGATTGACTCGAAATCGCTCCCAAATGTGCTCCTATACTGGCTGAACGAGACACAGCAGTCCCCATCGGATTCCGGTGAAATTTGTATTTTTGGTGAATATTTTAGTGAAAAGAGACAATGTTTCATGAGACTGCCTTAAGGCTGGCATTAGGGTTAGGGTTAGGGTTAGGGTTATGGAGCTAGGGTTAGGGTTACGGTCGTCTTTTGACCGATTGACTCGAAATTCGTCACGAATGTGGTCCTCTACTCGCTGAATGAGACACAGCAGTCCCCATCGGATTCCGGTGAAATTTGTATTTTTGGTGAATATTTTAAAGAAAAAAGTGGCCCATTTTTTCAATAGCTTCCAGGTCTTTGGACCGATTGACTCGAAATAGCTCCCAAATGTGCTCCTATACTGGCTGAACGAGACACAGCAGTCCCCATCGGATTCCGGTGAAATTTGTATTTTTGGTGAATATTTTAGTGAAAAGAGACAATGTTTCATGAGACTGCCTTAAGGCTGGCATTAGGGTTAGGGTTAGGGTTAGGGTTATGGAGCTAGTGTTAGGGTTACGGTCGTCTTTTGACCGATTGACTCGAAATTCGTCACGAATGTGGTCCTCTACTCGCTGAATGAGACACAGCAGTCCCCATCGGATTCCGGTGAAATTTGTATTTTTGGTGAATATTTTAAAGAAAAAAGTGGCCCATTTTTTCAATAGCTTCCAGGTCTTTGGACCGATTGACTCGAAATCGCTCCCAAATGTGCTCCTATACTGGCTGAACGAGACACAGCAGTCCCCATCGGATTCCGGTGAAATTTGTATTTTTGGTGAATATTTTAAAGAAAAAAGTGGCCCATTTTTTCAATAGCTTCCAGGTCTTTGGACCGATTGACTCGAAATCGCTCCCAAATGTGCTCCTATACTGGCTGAACGAGACACAGCAGTCCCCATCGGATTCCGGTGAAATTTGTATTTTTGGTGAATATTTTAGTGAAAAGAGACAATGTTTCATGAGACTGCCTTAAGGCTGGCATTAGGGTTAGGGTTAGGGTTAGGGTTATGGAGCTAGGGTTAGGGTTACGGTCGTCTTTTGACCGATTGACTCGAAATTCGTCACGAATGTGGTCCTCTACTCGCTGAATGAGACACAGAAGTCCCCATCAGATTCCGTTGAAATTTGTATTTTTGGTGAATATTTTAAAGAAAAAAGTGGCCCATTTTTTCAATAGCTTCCAGGTCTTTGGACCGATTGACTCGAAATCGCTCCCAAATGTGCTCCTATACTGGCTGAACGAGACACAGCAGTCCCCATCGGATTCCGGTGAAATTTGTATTTTTGGTGAATATTTTAAAGAAAAAAGTGGCCCATTTTTTCAATAGCTTCCAGGTCTTTGGACCGATTGACTCGAAATCGCTCCCAAATGTGCTCCTATACTGGCTGAACGAGACACAGCAGTCCCCATCGGATTCCGGTGAAATTTGTATTTTTGGTGAATATTTTAGTGAAAAGAGACAATGTTTCATGAGACTGCCTTAAGGCTGGCATTAGGGTTAGGGTTAGGGTTAGGGTTATGGAGCTAGGGTTAGGGTTACGGTCGTCTTTTGACCGATTGACTCGAAATTCGTCACGAATGTGGTCCTCTACTCGCTGAATGAGACACAGCAGTCCCCATCGGATTCCGGTGAAATTTGTATTTTTGGTGAATATTTTAAAGAAAAAAGTGGCCCATTTTTTCAATAGCTTCCAGGTCTTTGGACCGATTGACTCGAAATCGCTCCCAAATGTGCTCCTATACTGGCTGAACGAGACACAGCAGTCCCCATCGGATTCCGGTGAAATTTGTATTTTTGGTGAATATTTTAGTGAAAAGAGACAATGTTTCATGAGACTGCCTTAAGGCTGGCATTAGGGTTAGGGTTAGGGTTAGGGTTATGGAGCTAGGGTTAGGGTTACGGGCATCTTTTGACCGATTGACTCGAAATTCGTCACGAATGTGGTCCTCTACTCGCTGAATGAGACACAGCAGTCCCCATCAGATTCCGGTGAAATTTGTATTTTTGGTGAATATTTTAAAGAAAAAAGTGGCCCATTTTTTCAATAGCTTCCAGGTCTTTGGACCGATTGACTCGAAATCGCTCCCAAATGTGCTCCTATACTGGCTGAACGAGACACAGCAGTCCCCATCGGATTCCGGTGAAATTTGTATTTTTGGTGAATATTTTAGTGAAAAGAGACAATGTTTCATGAGACTGCCTTAAGGCTGGCATTAGGGTTAGGGTTAGGGTTAGGGTTATGGAGCTAGGGTTAGGGTTACGGGCATCTTTTGACCGATTGACTCGAAATTCGTCACGAATGTGGTCCTCTACTCGCTGAATGAGACACAGCAGTCCCCATCAGATTCCGGTGAAATTTGTATTTTTGGTGAATATTTTAAAGAAAAAAGTGGCCCATTTTTTCAATAGCTTCCAGGTCTTTGGACCGATTGACTCGAAATCGCTCCCAAATGTGCTCCTATACTGGCTGAACGAGACACAGCAGTCCCCATCGGATTCCGGTGAAATTTGTATTTTTGGTGAATATTTTAAAGAAAAAAGTGGCCCATTTTTTCAATAGCTTCCAGGTCTTTGGACCGATTGACTCGAAATCGCTCCCAAATGTGCTCCTATACTGGCTGAACGAGACACAGCAGTCCCCATCGGATTCCGGTGAAATTTGTATTTTTGGTGAATATTTTAATGAAAAGAGACAATGTTTCATGAGACTGCCTTAAGGCTGGCATTAGGGTTAGGGTTAGGGTTAGGGTTATGGAGCTAGGGTTAGGGTTACGGTCGTCTTTTGACCGATTGACTCGAAATTCGTCACGAATGTGGTCCTCTACTCGCTGAATGAGACACAGCAGTCCCCATCGGATTCCGGTGAAATTTGTATTTTTGGTGAATATTTTAAAGAAAAAAGTGGCCCATTTTTTCAATAGCTTCCAGGTCTTTGGACCGATTGACTCGAAATCGCTCCCAAATGTGCTCCTATACTGGCTGAACGAGACACAGCAGTCCCCATCGGATTCCGGTGAAATTTGTATTTTTGGTGAATATTTTAGTGAAAAGAGACAATGTTTCATGAGACTGCCTTAAGGCTGGCATTAGGGTTAGGGTTAGGGTTAGGGTTAGGGTTATGGAGCTAGGGTTAGGGTTACGGGCATCTTTTGACCGATTGACTCGAAATTCGTCACGAATGTGGTCCTCTACTCGCTGAATGAGACACAGCAGTCCCCATCAGATTCCGGTGAAATTTGTATTTTTGGTGAATATTTTAAAGAAAAAAGTGGCCCATTTTTTCAATAGCTTCCAGGTCTTTGGACCGATTGACTCGAAATCGCTCCCAAATGTGCTCCTATACTGGCTGAACGAGACACAGCAGTCCCCATCGGATTCCGGTGAAATTTGTATTTTTGGTGAATATTTTAAAGAAAAAAGTGGCCCATTTTTTCAATAGCTTCCAGGTCTTTGGACCGATTGACTCGAAATCGCTCCCAAATGTGCTCCTATACTGGCTGAACGAGACACAGCAGTCCCCATCGGATTCCGGTGAAATTTGTATTTTTGGTGAATATTTTAGTGAAAAGAGACAATGTTTCATGAGACTGCCTTAAGGCTGGCATTAGGGTTAGGGTTAGGGTTAGGGTTATGGAGCTAGGGTTAGGGTTACGGTCGTCTTTTGACCGATTGACTCGAAATTCGTCACGAATGTGGTCCTCTACTCGCTGAATGAGACACAGCAGTCCCCATCGGATTCCGGTGAAATTTGTATTTTTGGTGAATATTTTAAAGAAAAAAGTGGCCCATTTTTTCAATAGCTTCCAGGTCTTTGGACCGATTGTCTCGAAATCGCTCCCAAATGTGCTCCTATACTGGCTGAACGAGACACAGCAGTCCCCATCGGATTCCGGTGAAATTTGTATTTTTGGTGAATATTTTAAAGAAAAAAGTGGCCCATTTTTTCAATAGCTTCCAGGTCTTTGGACCGATTGACTCGAAATCGCTCCCAAATGTGCTCCTATACTGGCTGAACGAGACACAGCAGTCCCCATCGGATTCCGGTGAAATTTGTATTTTTGGTGAATATTTTAGTGAAAAGAGACAATGTTTCATGAGACTGCCTTAAGGCTGGCATTAGGGTTAGGGTTAGGGTTAGGGTTATGGAGCTAGGGTTAGGGTTACGGTCGTCTTTTGACCGATTGACTCGAAATTCGTCACGAATGTGGTCCTCTACTCGCTGAATGAGACACAGCAGTCCCCATCGGATTCCGGTGAAATTTGTATTTTTGGTGAATATTTTAAAGAAAAAAGTGGCCCATTTTTTCAATAGCTTCCAGGTCTTTGGACCGATTGACTCGAAATCGCTCCCAAATGTGCTCCTATACTGGCTGAACGAGACACAGCAGTCCCCATCGGATTCCGGTGAAATTTGTATTTTTGGTGAATATTTTAGTGAAAAGAGACAATGTTTCATGAGACTGCCTTAAGGCTGGCATTAGGGTTAGGGTTAGGGTTAGGGTTATGGAGCTAGGGTTAGGGTTACGGGCATCTTTTGACCGATTGACTCGAAATTCGTCACGAATGTGGTCCTCTACTCGCTGAATGAGACACAGCAGTCCCCATCAGATTCCGGTGAAATTTGTATTTTTGGTGAATATTTTAAAGAAAAAAGTGGCCCATTTTTTCAATAGCTTCCAGGTCTTTGGACCGATTGACTCGAAATCGCTCCCAAATGTGCTCCTATACTGGCTGAACGAGACACAGCAGTCCCCATCGGATTCCGGTGAAATTTGTATTTTTGGTGAATATTTTAAAGAAAAAAGTGGCCCATTTTTTCAATAGCTTCCAGGTCTTTGGACCGATTGACTCGAAATCGCTCCCAAATGTGCTCCTATACTGGCTGAACGAGACACAGCAGTCCCCATCGGATTCCGGTGAAATTTGTATTTTTGGTGAATATTTTAGTGAAAAGAGACAATGTTTCATGAGACTGCCTTAAGGCTGGCATTAGGGTTAGGGTTAGGGTTAGGGTTATGGAGCTAGGGTTAGGGTTACGGTCGTCTTTTGACCGATTGACTCGAAATTCGTCACGAATGTGGTCCTCTACTCGCTGAATGAGACACAGCAGTCCCCATCGGATTCCGGTGAAATTTGTATTTTTGGTGAATATTTTAAAGAAAAAAGTGGCCCATTTTTTCAATAGCTTCCAGGTCTTTGGACCGATTGACTCGAAATCGCTCCCAAATGTGCTCCTATACTGGCTGAACGAGACACAGCAGTCCCCATCGGATTCCGGTGAAATTTGTATTTTTGGTGAATATTTTAGTGAAAAGAGACAATGTTTCATGAGACTGCCTTAAGGCTGGCATTAGGGTTAGGGTTAGGGTTAGGGTTATGGAGCTAGGGTTAGGGTTACGGGCATCTTTTGACCGATTGACTCGAAATTCGTCACGAATGTGGTCCTCTACTCGCTGAATGAGACACAGCAGTCCCCATCAGATTCCGGTGAAATTTGTATTTTTGGTGAATATTTTAAAGAAAAAAGTGGCCCATTTTTTCAATAGCTTCCAGGTCTTTGGACCGATTGACTCGAAATCGCTCCCAAATGTGCTCCTATACTGGCTGAACGAGACACAGCAGTCCCCATCGGATTCCGGTGAAATTTGTATTTTTGGTGAATATTTTAGTGAAAAGAGACAATGTTTCATGAGACTGCCTTAAGGCTGGCATTAGGGTTAGGGTTAGGGTTAGGGTTATGGAGCTAGGGTTAGGGTTACGGTCGTCTTTTGACCGATTGACTCGAAATTCGTCACGAATGTGGTCCTCTACTCGCTGAATGAGACACAGCAGTCCCCATCAGATTCCGGTGAAATTTGTATTTTTGGTGAATATTTTAAAGAAAAAAGTGGCCCATTTTTTCAATAGCTTCCAGGTCTTTGGACCGATTGACTCGAAATCGCTCCCAAATGTGCTCCTATACTGGCTGAACGAGACACAGCAGTCCCCATCGGATTCCGGTGAAATTTGTATTTTTGGTGAATATTTTAAAGAAAAAAGTGGCCCATTTTTTCAATAGCTTCCAGGTCTTTGGACCGATTGACTCGAAATCGCTCCCAAATGTGCTCCTATACTGGCTGAACGAGACACAGCAGTCCCCATCGGATTCCGGTGAAATTTGTATTTTTGGTGAATATTTTAGTGAAAAGAGACAATGTTTCATGAGACTGCCTTAAGGCTGGCATTAGGGTTAGGGTTAGGGTTAGGGTTATGGAGCTAGGGTTAGGGTTACGGTCGTCTTTTGACCGATTGACTCGAAATTCGTCACGAATGTGGTCCTCTACTCGCTGAATGAGACACAGCAGTCCCCATCGGATTCCGGTGAAATTTGTATTTTTGGTGAATATTTTAAAGAAAAAAGTGGCCCATTTTTTCAATAGCTTCCAGGTCTTTGGACCGATTGACTCGAAATAGCTCCCAAATGTGCTCCTATACTGGCTGAACGAGACACAGCAGTCCCCATCGGATTCCGGTGAAATTTGTATTTTTGGTGAATATTTTAGTGAAAAGAGACAATGTTTCATGAGACTGCCTTAAGGCTGGCATTAGGGTTAGGGTTAGGGTTAGGGTTATGGAGCTAGTGTTAGGGTTACGGTCGTCTTTTGACCGATTGACTCGAAATTCGTCACGAATGTGGTCCTCTACTCGCTGAATGAGACACAGCAGTCCCCATCGGATTCCGGTGAAATTTGTATTTTTGGTGAATATTTTAAAGAAAAAAGTGGCCCATTTTTTCAATAGCTTCCAGGTCTTTGGACCGATTGACTCGAAATCGCTCCCAAATGTGCTCCTATACTGGCTGAACGAGACACAGCAGTCCCCATCGGATTCCGGTGAAATTTGTATTTTTGGTGAATATTTTAAAGAAAAAAGTGGCCCATTTTTTCAATAGCTTCCAGGTCTTTGGACCGATTGACTCGAAATCGCTCCCAAATGTGCTCCTATACTGGCTGAACGAGACACAGCAGTCCCCATCGGATTCCGGTGAAATTTGTATTTTTGGTGAATATTTTAGTGAAAAGAGACAATGTTTCATGAGACTGCCTTAAGGCTGGCATTAGGGTTAGGGTTAGGGTTAGGGTTATGGAGCTAGGGTTAGGGTTACGGTCGTCTTTTGACCGATTGACTCGAAATTCGTCACGAATGTGGTCCTCTACTCGCTGAATGAGACACAGAAGTCCCCATCAGATTCCGTTGAAATTTGTATTTTTGGTGAATATTTTAAAGAAAAAAGTGGCCCATTTTTTCAATAGCTTCCAGGTCTTTGGACCGATTGACTCGAAATCGCTCCCAAATGTGCTCCTATACTGGCTGAACGAGACACAGCAGTCCCCATCGGATTCCGGTGAAATTTGTATTTTTGGTGAATATTTTAAAGAAAAAAGTGGCCCATTTTTTCAATAGCTTCCAGGTCTTTGGACCGATT
Organism: Pagrus major; assembly: GCF_040436345.1. Classification (NCBI taxonomy): domain Eukaryota; kingdom Metazoa; phylum Chordata; class Actinopteri; order Spariformes; family Sparidae; genus Pagrus; species Pagrus major. The sequence goes on from NC_133235.1 coordinate 26,935,240, forward strand.
GACTCGAAATCGCTCCCAAATGTGCTCCTATACTGGCTGAACGAGACACAGCAGTCCCCATCGGATTCCGGTGAAATTTGTATTTTTGGTGAATATTTTAGTGAAAAGAGACAATGTTTCATGAGACTGCCTTAAGGCTGGCATTAGGGTTAGGGTTAGGGTTAGGGTTATGGAGCTAGGGTTAGGGTTACGGTCGTCTTTTGACCGATTGACTCGAAATTCGTCACGAATGTGGTCCTCTACTCGCTGAATGAGACACAGCAGTCCCCATCGGATTCCGGTGAAATTTGTATTTTTGGTGAATATTTTAAAGAAAAAAGTGGCCCATTTTTTCAATAGCTTCCAGGTCTTTGGACCGATTGACTCGAAATCGCTCCCAAATGTGCTCCTATACTGGCTGAACGAGACACAGCAGTCCCCATCGGATTCCGGTGAAATTTGTATTTTTGGTGAATATTTTAAAGAAAAAAGTGGCCCATTTTTTCAATAGCTTCCAGGTCTTTGGACCGATTGACTCGAAATCGCTCCCAAATGTGCTCCTATACTGGCTGAACGAGACACAGCAGTCCCCATCGGATTCCGGTGAAATTTGTATTTTTGGTGAATATTTTAGTGAAAAGAGACAATGTTTCATGAGACTGCCTTAAGGCTGGCATTAGGGTTAGGGTTAGGGTTAGGGTTATGGAGCTAGGGTTAGGGTTACGGTCGTCTTTTGACCGATTGACTCGAAATTCGTCACGAATGTGGTCCTCTACTCGCTGAATGAGACACAGAAGTCCCCATCAGATTCCGGTGAAATTTGTATTTTTGGTGAATATTTTAAAGAAAAAAGTGGCCCATTTTTTCAATAGCTTCCAGGTCTTTGGACCGATTGACTCGAAATCGCTCCCAAATGTGCTCCTATACTGGCTGAACGAGACACAGCAGTCCCCATCGGATTCCGGTGAAATTTGTATTTTTGGTGAATATTTTAAAGAAAAAAGTGGCCCATTTTTTCAATAGCTTCCAGGTCTTTGGACCGATTGACTCGAAATCGCTCCCAAATGTGCTCCTATACTGGCTGAACGAGACACAGCAGTCCCCATCGGATTCCGGTGAAATTTGTATTTTTGGTGAATATTTTAGTGAAAAGAGACAATGTTTCATGAGACTGCCTTAAGGCTGGCATTAGGGTTAGGGTTAGGGTTAGGGTTATGGAGCTAGGGTTAGGGTTACGGTCGTCTTTTGACCGATTGACTCGAAATTCGTCACGAATGTGGTCCTCTACTCGCTGAATGAGACACAGCAGACCCCATCGGATTCCGGTGAAATTTGTATTTTTGGTGAATATTTTAAAGAAAAAAGTGGCCCATTTTTTCAATAGCTTCCAGGTCTTTGGACCGATTGACTCGAAATCGCTCCCAAATGTGCTCCTATACTGGCTGAACGAGACACAGCAGTCCCCATCGGATTCCGGTGAAATTTGTATTTTTGGTGAATATTTTAGTGAAAAGAGACAATGTTTCATGAGACTGCCTTAAGGCTGGCATTAGGGTTAGGGTTAGGGTTAGGGTTATGGAGCTAGGGTTAGGGTTACGGTCGTCTTTTGACCGATTGACTCGAAATTCGTCACAAATGTGGTCCTCTACTCGCTGAATGAGACACAGCAGTCCCCATCGGATTCCGGTGAAATTTGTATTTTTGGTGAATATTTTAAAGAAAAAAGTGGCCCATGTTTTCAATAGCTTCCAGGTCTTTGGACCGATTGACTCGAAATCGCTCCCAAATGTGCTCCTATACTGGCTGAACGAGACACAGCAGTCCCCATCGGATTCCGGTGAAATTTGTATTTTTGGTGAATATTTTAAAGAAAAAAGTGGCCCATTTTTTCAATAGCTTCCAGGTCTTTGGACCGATTGACTCGAAATCGCTCCCAAATGTGCTCCTATACTGGCTGAACGAGACACAGCAGTCCCCATCGGATTCCGGTGAAATTTGTATTTTTGGTGAATATTTTAGTGAAAAGAGACAATGTTTCATGAGACTGCCTTAAGGCTGGCATTAGGGTTAGGGTTAGGGTTAGGGTTAGGGTTATGGAGCTAGGGTTAGGGTTACGGTCGTCTTTTGACCGATTGACTCGAAATTCGTCACGAATGTGGTCCTCTACTCGCTGAATGAGACACAGCAGTCCCCATCGGATTCCGGTGAAATTTGTATTTTTGGTGAATATTTTAAAGAAAAAAGTGGCCCATTTTTTCAATAGCTTCCAGGTCTTTGGACCGATTGACTCGAAATCGCTCCCAAATGTGCTCCTATACTGGCTGAACGAGACACAGCAGTCCCCATCGGATTCCGGTGAAATTTGTATTTTTGGTGAATATTTTAGTGAAAAGAGACAATGTTTCATGAGACTGCCTTAAGGCTGGCATTAGGGTTAGGGTTAGGGTTAGGGTTATGGAGCTAGGGTTAGGGTTACGGTCGTCTTTTGACCGATTGACTCGAAATTCGTCACGAATGTGGTCCTATACTCGCTGAATGAGACACAGCAGTCCCCATCGGATTCCGGTGAAATTTGTATTTTTGGTGAATATTTTAAAGAAAAAAGTGGCCCATTTTTTCAATAGCTTCCAGGTCTTTGGACCGATTGACTCGAAATCGCTCCCAAATGTGCTCCTATACTCGCTGAACGAGACACAGCAGTCCCCATCGGATTCCGGTGAAATTTGTATTTTTGGTGAATATTTTAAAGAAAAAAGTGGCCCATTTTTTCAATAGCTTCCAGGTCTTTGGACCGATTGACTCGAAATCGCTCCCAAATGTGCTCCTATAATGGCTGAACGAGACACAGCAGTCCCCATCGGATTCCGGTGAAATTTGTATTTTTGGTGAATATTTTAGTGAAAAGAGACAATGTTTCATGAGACTGCCTTAAGGCTGGCATTAGGGTTAGGGTTAGGGTTAGGGTTATGGAGCTAGGGTTAGGGTTACGGTCGTCTTTTGACCGATTGACTCGAAATTCGTCACGAATGTGGTCCTCTACTCGCTGAATGAGACACAGCAGTCCCCATCGGATTCCGGTGAAATTTGTATTTTTGGTGAATATTTTAAAGAAAAAAGTGGCCCATTTTTTCAATAGCTTCCAGGTCTTTGGACCGATTGACTCGAAATCGCTCCCAAATGTGCTCCTATAATGGCTGAACGAGACACAGCAGTCCCCATCGGATTCCGGTGAAATTTGTATTTTTGGTGAATATTTTAAAGAAAAAAGTGGCCCATTTTTTCAATAGCTTCCAGGTCTTTGGACCGATTGACTCGAAATCGCTCCCAAATGTGCTCCTATACTGGCTGAACGAGACACAGCAGTCCCCATCGGATTCCGGTGAAATTTGTATTTTTGGTGAATATTTTAGTGAAAAGAGACAATGTTTCATGAGACTGCCTTAAGGCTGGCATTAGGGTTAGGGTTAGGGTTAGGGTTAGGGTTATGGAGCTAGGGTTAGGGTTACGGTCGTCTTTTGACCGATTGACTCGAAATTCGTCACGAATGTGGTCCTCTACTCGCTGAATGAGACACAGCAGTCCCCATCGGATTCCGGTGAAATTTGTATTTTTGGTGAATATTTTAAAGAAAAAAGTGGCCCATTTTTTCAATAGCTTCCAGGTCTTTGGACCGATTGACTCGAAATCGCTCCCAAATGTGCTCCTATACTCGCTGAACGAGACACAGCAGTCCCCATCGGATTCCGGTGAAATTTGTATTTTTGGTGAATATTTTAAAGAAAAAAGTGGCCCATTTTTTCAATAGCTTCCAGGTCTTTGGACCGATTGACTCGAAATCGCTCCCAAATGTGCTCCTATAATGGCTGAACGAGACACAGCAGTCCCCATCGGATTCCGGTGAAATTTGTATTTTTGGTGAATATTTTAGTGAAAAGAGACAATGTTTCATGAGACTGCCTTAAGGCTGGCATTAGGGTTAGGGTTAGGGTTAGGGTTATGGAGCTAGGGTTAGGGTTACGGTCGTCTTTTGACCGATTGACTCGAAATTCGTCACGAATGTGGTCCTCTACTCGCTGAATGAGACACAGCAGTCCCCATCGGATTCCGGTGAAATTTGTATTTTTGGTGAATATTTTAAAGAAAAAAGTGGCCCATTTTTTCAATAGCTTCCAGGTCTTTGGACCGATTGACTCGAAATCGCTCCCAAATGTGCTCCTATAATGGCTGAACGAGACACAGCAGTCCCCATCGGATTCCGGTGAAATTTGTATTTTTGGTGAATATTTTAAAGAAAAAAGTGGCCCATTTTTTCAATAGCTTCCAGGTCTTTGGACCGATTGACTCGAAATCGCTCCCAAATGTGCTCCTATACTGGCTGAACGAGACACAGCAGTCCCCATCGGATTCCGGTGAAATTTGTATTTTTGGTGAATATTTTAGTGAAAAGAGACAATGTTTCATGAGACTGCCTTAAGGCTGGCATTAGGGTTAGGGTTAGGGTTATGTAGCTAGGGTTAGGGTTACGGTCGTCTTTTGACCGATTGACTCGAAATTCGTCACGAATGTGGTCCTCTACTCGCTGAATGAGACACAGCAGTCCCCATCGGATTCCGGTGAAATTTGTATTTTTGGTGAATATTTTAGTGAAAAGAGACAATGTTTCACGAGACTGCCTTAAGGCTGGCATTAGGGTTAGGGTTAGGGTTAGGGTTATGGAGCTAGGGTTAGGGCTACGGTCGTCTTTTGACCGATTGACTCGAAATTCGTCACGAATGTGGTCCTCTACTCGCTGAATGAGACACAGCAGTCCCCATCGGATTCCGGTGAAATTTGTATTTTTGGTGAATATTTTAAAGAAAAAAGTGGCCCATTTTTTCAATAGCTTCCAGGTCTTTGGACCGATTGACTCGAAATCGCTCCCAAATGTGCTCCTATACTGGCTGAACGAGACACAGCAGTCCCCATCGGATTCCGGTGAAATTTGTATTTTTGGTGAATATTTTAAAGAAAAAAGTGGCCCATTTTTTCAATAGCTTCCAGGTCTTTGGACCGATTGACTCGAAATCGCTCCCAAATGTGCTCCTATACTGGCTGAAGGAGACACAGCAGTCCCCATCGGATTCCGGTGAAATTTGTATTTTTGGTGAATATTTTAGTGAAAAGAGACAATGTTTCATGAGACTGCCTTAAGGCTGGCATTAGGGTTAGGGTTAGGGTTATGGAGCTAGGGTTAGGGTTACGGTCGTCTTTTGACCGATTGACTCGAAATTCGTCACGAATGTGGTCCTCTACTCGCTGAATGAGACACAGCAGTCCCCATCAGATTCCGGTGAAATTTGTATTTTTGGTGAATATTTTAAAGAAAAAAGTGGCCCATTTTTTCAATAGCTTCCAGGTCTTTGGACCGATTGACTCGAAATCGCTCCCAAATGTGCTCCTATACTGGCTGAACGAGACACAGCAGTCCCCATCGGATTCCGGTGAAATTTGTATTTTTGGTGAATATTTTAAAGAAAAAAGTGGCCCATTTTTTCAATAGCTTCCAGGTCTTTGGACCGATTGACTCGAAATCGCTCCCAAATGTGCTCCTATACTGGCTGAACGAGACACAGCAGTCCCCATCGGATTCCGGTGAAATTTGTATTTTTGGTGAATATTTTAGTGAAAAGAGACAATGTTTCATGAGACTGCCTTAAGGCTGGCATTAGGGTTAGGGTTAGGGTTAGGGTTATGGAGCTAGGGTTAGGGTTACGGTCGTCTTTTGACCGATTGACTCGAAATTCGTCACGAATGTGGTCCTCTACTCGCTGAATGAGACACAGCAGTCCCCATCGGATTCCGGTGAAATTTGTATTTTTGGTGAATATTTTAAAGAAAAAAGTGGCCCATTTTTTCAATAGCTTCCAGGTCTTTGGACCGATTGACTCGAAATCGCTCCCAAATGTGCTCCTATACTCGCTGAACGAGACACAGCAGTCCCCATCGGATTCCGGTGAAATTTGTATTTTTGGTGAATATTTTAAAGAAAAAAGTGGCCCATTTTTTCAATAGCTTCCAGGTCTTTGGACCGATTGACTCGAAATCGCTCCCAAATGTGCTCCTATAATGGCTGAACGAGACACAGCAGTCCCCATCGGATTCCGGTGAAATTTGTATTTTTGGTGAATATTTTAGTGAAAAGAGACAATGTTTCATGAGACTGCCTTAAGGCTGGCATTAGGGTTAGGGTTAGGGTTAGGGTTATGGAGCTACGGGTTAGGGTTACGGTCGTCTTTTGACCGATTGACTCGAAATTCGTCACGAATGTGGTCCTCTACTCGCTGAATGAGACACAGCAGTCCCCATCGGATTCCGGTGAAATTTGTATTTTTGGTGAATATTTTAAAGAAAAAAGTGGCCCATTTTTTCAATAGCTTCCAGGTCTTTGGACCGATTGACTCGAAATCGCTCCCAAATGTGCTCCTATAATGGCTGAACGAGACACAGCAGTCCCCATCGGATTCCGGTGAAATTTGTATTTTTGGTGAATATTTTAAAGAAAAAAGTGGCCCATTTTTTCAATAGCTTCCAGGTCTTTGGACCGATTGACTCGAAATCGCTCCCAAATGTGCTCCTATACTGGCTGAACGAGACACAGCAGTCCCCATCGGATTCCGGTGAAATTTGTATTTTTGGTGAATATTTTAAAGAAAAAAGTGGCCCATTTTTTCAATAGCTTCCAGGTCTTTGGACCGATTGACTCGAAATCGCTCCCAAATGTGCTCCTATACTGGCTGAACGAGACACAGCAGTCCCCATCGGATTCCGGTGAAATTTGTATTTTTGGTGAATATTTTAGTGAAAAGAGACAATGTTTCATGAGACTGCCTTAAGGCTGGCATTAGGGTTAGGGTTAGGGTTAGGGTTAGGGTTATGGAGCTAGGGTTAGGGTTACGGTCGTCTTTTGACCGATTGACTCGAAATTCGTCACGAATGTGGTCCTCTACTCGCTGAATGAGACACAGCAGTCCCCATCGGATTCCGGTGAAATTTGTATTTTTGGTGAATATTTTAAAGAAAAAAGTGGCCCATTTTTTCAATAGCTTCCAGGTCTTTGGACCGATTGACTCGAAATCGCTCCCAAATGTGCTCCTATAATGGCTGAACGAGACACAGCAGTCCCCATCGGATTCCGGTGAAATTTGTATTTTTGGTGAATATTTTAAAGAAAAAAGTGGCCCATTTTTTCAATAGCTTCCAGGTCTTTGGACCGATTGACTCGAAATCGCTCCCAAATGTGCTCCTATACTGGCTGAACGAGACACAGCAGTCCCCATCGGATTCCGGTGAAATTTGTATTTTTGGTGAATATTTTAGTGAAAAGAGACAATGTTTCATGAGACTGCCTTAAGGCTGGCATTAGGGTTAGGGTTAGGGTTAGGGTTATGGAGCTAGGGTTAGGGTTACGGTCGTCTTTTGACCGATTGACTCGAAATTCGTCACGAATGTGGTCCTCTACTCGCTGAATGAGACACAGCAGTCCCCATCGGATTCCGGTGAAATTTGTATTTTTGGTGAATATTTTAGTGAAAAGAGACAATGTTTCATGAGACTGCCTTAAGGCTGGCATTAGGGTTAGGGTTAGGGTTAGGGTTATGGAGCTAGGGTTAGGGTTACGGTCGTCTTTTGACCGATTGACTCGAAATTCGTCACGAATGTGGTCCTCGGGGCGGTGTTTAGCTCAGTTGGTTGAGCACCCGCCCCATGTGTTGAGGCTACAGTCCTCACTGCAGGCGGCCCCGGTTCGAATCCCGCATCGAGCGGCCCTATCCTGCGTGTCATTCCCCCCCTCTCTGCCTCCCATTTCCTGTCACTCTCTGTACTGTCCTATCCATTAAAGGCATAAAAGCCCCAAAAAATATACTTTAAAAAAAAAAAAACGAATGTGGTCCTCTACTCGCTGAATGAGACACAGCAGTCCCCATCGGATTCCGGTGAAATTTGTATTTTTGGTGAATATTTTAAAGAAAAAAGTGGCCCATTTTTTCAATAGCTTCCAGGTCTTTGGACCGATTGACTCGAAATCGCTCCCAAATGTGCTCCTATACTGGCTGAACGAGACACAGCAGTCCCCATCGGATTCCGGTGAAATTTGTATTTTTGGTGAATATTTTAGTGAAAAGAGACAATGTTTCATGAGACTGCCTTAAGGCTGGCATTAGGGTTAGGGTTAGGGTTAGGGTTAGGGTTATGGAGCTAGGGTTAGGGTTACGGTCGTCTTTTGACCGATTGACTCGAAATTCGTCACGAATGTGGTCCTCTACTCGCTGAATGAGACACAGCAGTCCCCATCGGATTCCGGTGAAATTTGTATTTTTGGTGAATATTTTAAAGAAAAAAGTGGCCCATTTTTTCAATAGCTTCCAGGTCTTTGGACCGATTGACTCGAAATCGCTCCCAAATGTGCTCCTATAATGGCTGAACGAGACACAGCAGTCCCCATCGGATTCCGGTGAAATTTGTATTTTTGGTGAATATTTTAAAGAAAAAAGTGGCCCATTTTTTCAATAGCTTCCAGGTCTTTGGACCGATTGACTCGAAATCGCTCCCAAATGTGCTCCTATACTGGCTGAACGAGACACAGCAGTCCCCATCGGATTCCGGTGAAATTTGTATTTTTGGTGAATATTTTAGTGAAAAGAGACAATGTTTCATGAGACTGCCTTAAGGCTGGCATTAGGGTTAGGGTTAGGGTTAGGGTTATGGAGCTAGGGTTAGGGTTACGGTCGTCTTTTGACCGATTGACTCGAAATTCGTCACGAATGTGGTCCTCTACTCGCTGAATGAGACACAGCAGTCCCCATCGGATTCCGGTGAAATTTGTATTTTTGGTGAATATTTTAGTGAAAAGAGACAATGTTTCATGAGACTGCCTTAAGGCTGGCATTAGGGTTAGGGTTAGGGTTAGGGTTATGGAGCTAGGGTTAGGGTTACGGTCGTCTTTTGACCGATTGACTCGAAATTCGTCACGAATGTGGTCCTCTACTCGCTGAATGAGACACAGCAGTCCCCATCGGATTCCGGTGAAATTTGTATTTTTGGTGAATATTTTAAAGAAAAAAGTGGCCCATTTTTTCAATAGCTTCCAGGTCTTTGGACCGATTGACTCGAAATCGCTCCCAAATGTGCTCCTATAATGGCTGAACGAGACACAGCAGTCCCCATCGGATTCCGGTGAAATTTGTATTTTTGGTGAATATTTTAAAGAAAAAAGTGGCCCACTTTTTCAATAGCTTCCAGGTCTTTGGACCGATTGACTCGAAATCGCTCCCAAATGTGCTCCTATAATGGCTGAACGAGACACAGCAGTCCCCATCGGATTCCGGTGAAATTTGTATTTTTGGTGAATATTTTAAAGAAAAAAGTGGCCCATTTTTTCAATAGCTTCCAGGTCTTTGGACCGATTGACTCGAAATCGCTCCCAAATGTGCTCCTATACTGGCTGAACGAGACACAGCAGTCCCCATCGGATTCCGGTGAAATTTGTATTTTTGGTGAATATTTTAGTGAAAAGAGACAATGTTTCATGAGACTGCCTTAAGGCTGGCATTAGGGTTAGGGTTAGGGTTAGGGTTATGGAGCTAGGGTTAGGGTTACGGTCGTCTTTTGACCGATTGACTCGAAATTCGTCACGAATGTGGTCCTCTACTCGCTGAATGAGACACAGCAGTCCCCATCGGATTCCGGTGAAATTTGTATTTTTGGTGAATATTTTAAAGAAAAAAGTGGCCCATGTTTTCAATAGCTTCCAGGTCTTTGGACCGATTGACTCGAAATCGCTCCCAAATGTGCTCCTATACTGGCTGAACGAGACACAGCAGTCCCCATCGGATTCCGGTGAAATTTGTATTTTTGGTGAATATTTTAAAGAAAAAAGTGGCCCATTTTTTCAATAGCTTCCAGGTCTTTGGACCGATTGACTCGAAATCGCTCCCAAATGTGCTCCTATACTGGCTGAACGAGACACAGCAGTCCCCATCGGATTCCGGTGAAATTTGTATTTTTGGTGAATATTTTAGTGAAAAGAGACAATGTTTCATGAGACTGCCTTAAGGCTGGCATTAGGGTTAGGGTTAGGGTTAGGGTTAGGGTTATGGAGCTAGGGTTAGGGTTACGGTCGTCTTTTGACCGATTGACTCGAAATTCGTCACGAATGTGGTCCTCTACTCGCTGAATGAGACACAGCAGTCCCCATCGGATTCCGGTGAAATTTGTATTTTTGGTGAATATTTTAAAGAAAAAAGTGGCCCATTTTTTCAATAGCTTCCAGGTCTTTGGACCGATTGACTCGAAATCGCTCCCAAATGTGCTCCTATAATGGCTGAACGAGACACAGCAGTCCCCATCGGATTCCGGTGAAATTTGTATTTTTGGTGAATATTTTAAAGAAAAAAGTGGCCCATTTTTTCAATAGCTTCCAGGTCTTTGGACCGATTGACTCGAAATCGCTCCCAAATGTGCTCCTATACTGGCTGAACGAGACACAGCAGTCCCCATCGGATTCCGGTGAAATTTGTATTTTTGGTGAATATTTTAGTGAAAAGAGACAATGTTTCATGAGACTGCCTTAAGGCTGGCATTAGGGTTAGGGTTAGGGTTATGGAGCTAGGGTTAGGGTTACGGTCGTCTTTTGACCGATTGACTCGAAATTCGTCACGAATGTGGTCCTCTACTCGCTGAATGAGACACAGCAGTCCCCATCGGATTCCGGTGAAATTTGTATTTTTGGTGAATATTTTAGTGAAAAGAGACAATGTTTCACGAGACTGCCTTAAGGCTGGCATTAGGGTTAGGGTTAGGGTTAGGGTTATGGAGCTAGGGTTAGGGCTACGGTCGTCTTTTGACCGATTGACTCGAAATTCGTCACGAATGTGGTCCTCTACTCGCTGAATGAGACACAGCAGTCCCCATCGGATTCCGGTGAAATTTGTATTTTTGGTGAATATTTTAAAGAAAAAAGTGGCCCATTTTTTCAATAGCTTCCAGGTCTTTGGACCGATTGACTCGAAATCGCTCCCAAATGTGCTCCTATACTGGCTGAACGAGACACAGCAGTCCCCATCGGATTCCGGTGAAATTTGTATTTTTGGTGAATATTTTAAAGAAAAAAGTGGCCCATTTTTTCAATAGCTTCCAGGTCTTTGGACCGATTGACTCGAAATCGCTCCCAAATGTGCTCCTATACTGGCTGAACGAGACACAGCAGTCCCCATCGGATTCCGGTGAAATTTGTATTTTTGGTGAATATTTTAGTGAAAAGAGACAATGTTTCATGAGACTGCCTTAAGGCTGGCATTAGGGTTAGGGTTAGGGTTAGGGTTATGGAGCTAGGGTTAGGGTTACGGTCGTCTTTTGACCGATTGACTCGAAATTCGTCACGAATGTGGTCCTCTACTCGCTGAATGAGACACAGCAGTCCCCATCGGATTCCGGTGAAATTTGTATTTTTGGTGAATATTTTAAAGAAAAAAGTGGCCCATTTTTTCAATAGCTTCCAGGTCTTTGGACCGATTGACTCGAAATCGCTCCCAAATGTGCTCCTATACTCGCTGAACGAGACACAGCAGTCCCCATCGGATTCCGGTGAAATTTGTATTTTTGGTGAATATTTTAAAGAAAAAAGTGGCCCATTTTTTCAATAGCTTCCAGGTCTTTGGACCGATTGACTCGAAATCGCTCCCAAATGTGCTCCTATAATGGCTGAACGAGACACAGCAGTCCCCATCGGATTCCGGTGAAATTTGTATTTTTGGTGAATATTTTAGTGAAAAGAGACAATGTTTCATGAGACTGCCTTAAGGCTGGCATTAGGGTTAGGGTTAGGGTTAGGGTTATGGAGCTACGGGTTAGGGTTACGGTCGTCTTTTGACCGATTGACTCGAAATTCGTCACGAATGTGGTCCTCTACTCGCTGAATGAGACACAGCAGTCCCCATCGGATTCCGGTGAAATTTGTATTTTTGGTGAATATTTTAAAGAAAAAAGTGGCCCATTTTTTCAATAGCTTCCAGGTCTTTGGACCGATTGACTCGAAATCGCTCCCAAATGTGCTCCTATAATGGCTGAACGAGACACAGCAGTCCCCATCGGATTCCGGTGAAATTTGTATTTTTGGTGAATATTTTAAAGAAAAAAGTGGCCCATTTTTTCAATAGCTTCCAGGTCTTTGGACCGATTGACTCGAAATCGCTCCCAAATGTGCTCCTATACTGGCTGAACGAGACACAGCAGTCCCCATCGGATTCCGGTGAAATTTGTATTTTTGGTGAATATTTTAAAGAAAAAAGTGGCCCATTTTTTCAATAGCTTCCAGGTCTTTGGACCGATTGACTCGAAATCGCTCCCAAATGTGCTCCTATACTGGCTGAACGAGACACAGCAGTCCCCATCGGATTCCGGTGAAATTTGTATTTTTGGTGAATATTTTAGTGAAAAGAGACAATGTTTCATGAGACTGCCTTAAGGCTGGCATTAGGGTTAGGGTTAGGGTTAGGGTTAGGGTTATGGAGCTAGGGTTAGGGTTACGGTCGTCTTTTGACCGATTGACTCGAAATTCGTCACGAATGTGGTCCTCTACTCGCTGAATGAGACACAGCAGTCCCCATCGGATTCCGGTGAAATTTGTATTTTTGGTGAATATTTTAAAGAAAAAAGTGGCCCATTTTTTCAATAGCTTCCAGGTCTTTGGACCGATTGACTCGAAATCGCTCCCAAATGTGCTCCTATAATGGCTGAACGAGACACAGCAGTCCCCATCGGATTCCGGTGAAATTTGTATTTTTGGTGAATATTTTAAAGAAAAAAGTGGCCCATTTTTTCAATAGCTTCCAGGTCTTTGGACCGATTGACTCGAAATCGCTCCCAAATGTGCTCCTATACTGGCTGAACGAGACACAGCAGTCCCCATCGGATTCCGGTGAAATTTGTATTTTTGGTGAATATTTTAGTGAAAAGAGACAATGTTTCATGAGACTGCCTTAAGGCTGGCATTAGGGTTAGGGTTAGGGTTAGGGTTATGGAGCTAGGGTTAGGGTTACGGTCGTCTTTTGACCGATTGACTCGAAATTCGTCACGAATGTGGTCCTCTACTCGCTGAATGAGACACAGCAGTCCCCATCGGATTCCGGTGAAATTTGTATTTTTGGTGAATATTTTAGTGAAAAGAGACAATGTTTCATGAGACTGCCTTAAGGCTGGCATTAGGGTTAGGGTTAGGGTTAGGGTTATGGAGCTAGGGTTAGGGTTACGGTCGTCTTTTGACCGATTGACTCGAAATTCGTCACGAATGTGGTCCTCGGGGCGGTGTTTAGCTCAGTTGGTTGAGCACCCGCCCCATGTGTTGAGGCTACAGTCCTCACTGCAGGCGGCCCCGGTTCGAATCCCGCATCGAGCGGCCCTATCCTGCGTGTCATTCCCCCCCTCTCTGCCTCCCATTTCCTGTCACTCTCTGTACTGTCCTATCCATTAAAGGCATAAAAGCCCCAAAAAATATACTTTAAAAAAAAAAAAACGAATGTGGTCCTCTACTCGCTGAATGAGACACAGCAGTCCCCATCGGATTCCGGTGAAATTTGTATTTTTGGTGAATATTTTAAAGAAAAAAGTGGCCCATTTTTTCAATAGCTTCCAGGTCTTTGGACCGATTGACTCGAAATCGCTCCCAAATGTGCTCCTATACTGGCTGAACGAGACACAGCAGTCCCCATCGGATTCCGGTGAAATTTGTATTTTTGGTGAATATTTTAGTGAAAAGAGACAATGTTTCATGAGACTGCCTTAAGGCTGGCATTAGGGTTAGGGTTAGGGTTAGGGTTAGGGTTATGGAGCTAGGGTTAGGGTTACGGTCGTCTTTTGACCGATTGACTCGAAATTCGTCACGAATGTGGTCCTCTACTCGCTGAATGAGACACAGCAGTCCCCATCGGATTCCGGTGAAATTTGTATTTTTGGTGAATATTTTAAAGAAAAAAGTGGCCCATTTTTTCAATAGCTTCCAGGTCTTTGGACCGATTGACTCGAAATCGCTCCCAAATGTGCTCCTATAATGGCTGAACGAGACACAGCAGTCCCCATCGGATTCCGGTGAAATTTGTATTTTTGGTGAATATTTTAAAGAAAAAAGTGGCCCATTTTTTCAATAGCTTCCAGGTCTTTGGACCGATTGACTCGAAATCGCTCCCAAATGTGCTCCTATACTGGCTGAACGAGACACAGCAGTCCCCATCGGATTCCGGTGAAATTTGTATTTTTGGTGAATATTTTAGTGAAAAGAGACAATGTTTCATGAGACTGCCTTAAGGCTGGCATTAGGGTTAGGGTTAGGGTTAGGGTTATGGAGCTAGGGTTAGGGTTACGGTCGTCTTTTGACCGATTGACTCGAAATTCGTCACGAATGTGGTCCTCTACTCGCTGAATGAGACACAGCAGTCCCCATCGGATTCCGGTGAAATTTGTATTTTTGGTGAATATTTTAGTGAAAAGAGACAATGTTTCATGAGACTGCCTTAAGGCTGGCATTAGGGTTAGGGTTAGGGTTAGGGTTATGGAGCTAGGGTTAGGGTTACGGTCGTCTTTTGACCGATTGACTCGAAATTCGTCACGAATGTGGTCCTCTACTCGCTGAATGAGACACAGCAGTCCCCATCGGATTCCGGTGAAATTTGTATTTTTGGTGAATATTTTAAAGAAAAAAGTGGCCCATTTTTTCAATAGCTTCCAGGTCTTTGGACCGATTGACTCGAAATCGCTCCCAAATGTGCTCCTATAATGGCTGAACGAGACACAGCAGTCCCCATCGGATTCCGGTGAAATTTGTATTTTTGGTGAATATTTTAAAGAAAAAAGTGGCCCACTTTTTCAATAGCTTCCAGGTCTTTGGACCGATTGACTCGAAATCGCTCCCAAATGTGCTCCTATAATGGCTGAACGAGACACAGCAGTCCCCATCGGATTCCGGTGAAATTTGTATTTTTGGTGAATATTTTAAAGAAAAAAGTGGCCCATTTTTTCAATAGCTTCCAGGTCTTTGGACCGATTGACTCGAAATCGCTCCCAAATGTGCTCCTATACTGGCTGAACGAGACACAGCAGTCCCCATCGGATTCCGGTGAAATTTGTATTTTTGGTGAATATTTTAGTGAAAAGAGACAATGTTTCATGAGACTGCCTTAAGGCTGGCATTAGGGTTAGGGTTAGGGTTAGGGTTATGGAGCTAGGGTTAGGGTTACGGTCGTCTTTTGACCGATTGACTCGAAATTCGTCACGAATGTGGTCCTCTACTCGCTGAATGAGACACAGCAGTCCCCATCGGATTCCGGTGAAATTTGTATTTTTGGTGAATATTTTAAAGAAAAAAGTGGCCCATGTTTTCAATAGCTTCCAGGTCTTTGGACCGATTGACTCGAAATCGCTCCCAAATGTGCTCCTATACTGGCTGAACGAGACACAGCAGTCCCCATCGGATTCCGGTGAAATTTGTATTTTTGGTGAATATTTTAAAGAAAAAAGTGGCCCATTTTTTCAATAGCTTCCAGGTCTTTGGACCGATTGACTCGAAATCGCTCCCAAATGTGCTCCTATACTGGCTGAACGAGACACAGCAGTCCCCATCGGATTCCGGTGAAATTTGTATTTTTGGTGAATATTTTAGTGAAAAGAGACAATGTTTCATGAGACTGCCTTAAGGCTGGCATTAGGGTTAGGGTTAGGGTTAGGGTTAGGGTTATGGAGCTAGGGTTAGGGTTACGGTCGTCTTTTGACCGATTGACTCGAAATTCGTCACGAATGTGGTCCTCTACTCGCTGAATGAGACACAGCAGTCCCCATCGGATTCCGGTGAAATTTGTATTTTTGGTGAATATTTTAAAGAAAAAAGTGGCCCATTTTTTCAATAGCTTCCAGGTCTTTGGACCGATTGACTCGAAATCGCTCCCAAATGTGCTCCTATAATGGCTGAACGAGACACAGCAGTCCCCATCGGATTCCGGTGAAATTTGTATTTTTGGTGAATATTTTAAAGAAAAAAGTGGCCCATTTTTTCAATAGCTTCCAGGTCTTTGGACCGATTGACTCGAAATCGCTCCCAAATGTGCTCCTATACTGGCTGAACGAGACACAGCAGTCCCCATCGGATTCCGGTGAAATTTGTATTTTTGGTGAATATTTTAGTGAAAAGAGACAATGTTTCATGAGACTGCCTTAAGGCTGGCATTAGGGTTAGGGTTAGGGTTATGGAGCTAGGGTTAGGGTTACGGTCGTCTTTTGACCGATTGACTCGAAATTCGTCACGAATGTGGTCCTCTACTCGCTGAATGAGACACAGCAGTCCCCATCGGATTCCGGTGAAATTTGTATTTTTGGTGAATATTTTAGTGAAAAGAGACAATGTTTCACGAGACTGCCTTAAGGCTGGCATTAGGGTTAGGGTTAGGGTTAGGGTTATGGAGCTAGGGTTAGGGCTACGGTCGTCTTTTGACCGATTGACTCGAAATTCGTCACGAATGTGGTCCTCTACTCGCTGAATGAGACACAGCAGTCCCCATCGGATTCCGGTGAAATTTGTATTTTTGGTGAATATTTTAAAGAAAAAAGTGGCCCATTTTTTCAATAGCTTCCAGGTCTTTGGACCGATTGACTCGAAATCGCTCCCAAATGTGCTCCTATACTGGCTGAACGAGACACAGCAGTCCCCATCGGATTCCGGTGAAATTTGTATTTTTGGTGAATATTTTAAAGAAAAAAGTGGCCCATTTTTTCAATAGCTTCCAGGTCTTTGGACCGATTGACTCGAAATCGCTCCCAAATGTGCTCCTATACTGGCTGAACGAGACACAGCAGTCCCCATCGGATTCCGGTGAAATTTGTATTTTTGGTGAATATTTTAGTGAAAAGAGACAATGTTTCATGAGACTGCCTTAAGGCTGGCATTAGGGTTAGGGTTAGGGTTAGGGTTATGGAGCTAGGGTTAGGGTTACGGTCGTCTTTTGACCGATTGACTCGAAATTCGTCACGAATGTGGTCCTCTACTCGCTGAATGAGACACAGCAGTCCCCATCGGATTCCGGTGAAATTTGTATTTTTGGTGAATATTTTAAAGAAAAAAGTGGCCCATTTTTTCAATAGCTTCCAGGTCTTTGGACCGATTGACTCGAAATCGCTCCCAAATGTGCTCCTATACTGGCTGAACGAGACATAGCAGTCCCCATCGGATTCTGGTGAAATTTTGTATTTTTGGTGAATATTTTAAAGAAAAAAGTGGCCCATTTTTTCAATAGCTTCAAGGTCTTTGGACCGATTGACTCGAAATCGCTCCCAAATGTGCTCCTATACTGGCTGAACGAGACACAGCAGTCCCCATCGGATTCCGGTGAAATTTGTATTTTTGGTGAATATTTTAGTGAAAAGAGACAATGTTTCACGAGACTGCCTTAAGGCTGGCATTAGGGTTAGGGTTAGGGTTAGGGTTATGGAGCTAGGGTTAGGGTTACGGTCGTCTTTTGACCGATTGACTCGAAATTCGTCACGAATGTGGTCCTCTACTCGCTGAATGAGACACAGCAGTCCCCATCGGATTCCGGTGAAATTTGTATTTTTGGTGAATATTTTAAAGAAAAAAGTGGCCCATTTTTTCAATAGCTTCCAGGTCTTTGGACCGATTGACTCGAAATCGCTCCCAAATGTGCTCCTATACTGGCTGAACGAGACACAGCAGTCCCCATCGGATTCCGGTGAAATTTGTATTTTTGGTGAATATTTTAGTGAAAAGAGACAATGTTTCATGAGACTGCCTTAAGGCTGGCATTAGGGTTAGGGTTAGGGTTATGGAGCTAGGGTTAGGGTTACGGTCGTCTTTTGACCGATTGACTCGAAATTCGTCACGAATGTGGTCCTCTACTCGCTGAATGAGACACAGCAGTCCCCATCGGATTCCGGTGAAATTTGTATTTTTGGTGAATATTTTAAAGAAAAAAGTGGCCCATTTTTTCAATAGCTTCCAGGTCTTTGGACCGATTGACTCGAAATCGCTCCCAAATGTGCTCCTATACTGGCTGAACGAGACACAGCAGTCTCCATCCGAATCCGGTGAAATTTGTATTTTTGGTGAATATTTTAAAGAAAAAAGTGGCCCATTTTTTCAATAGCTTCCAGGTCTTTGGACCGATTGACTCGAAATCGCTCCCAAATGTGCTCCTATACTGGCTGAACGAGACACAGCAGTCCCCATCGGATTCCGGTGAAATTTGTATTTTTGGTGAATATTTTAGTGAAAAGAGACAATGTTTCATGAGACTGCCTTAAGGCTGGCATTAGGGTTAGGGTTAGGGTTAGGGTTATGGAGCTAGGGTTAGGGTTACGGTCGTCTTTTGACCGATTGACTCGAAATTCGTCACGAATGTGGTCCTCTACTCGCTGAATGAGACACAGCAGTCCCCATCGGATTCCGGTGAAATTTGTATTTTTGGTGAATATTTTAAAGAAAAAAGTGGCCCATTTTTTCAATAGCTTCCAGGTCTTTGGACCGATTGACTCGAAATCGCTCCCAAATGTGCTCCTATACTGACTGAACGAGACACAGCATTCCCCATCGGATTCCGGTGAAATTTGTATTTTTGGTGAATATTTTAGTGAAAAGAGACAATGTTTCATGAGACTGCCTTAAGGCTGGCATTAGGGTTAGGGTTAGGGTTAGGGTTATGGAGCTAGGGTTAGGGTTACGGGCATCTTTTGACCGATTGACTCGAAATTCGTCACGAATGTGGTCCTCTACTCGCTGAATGAGACACAGCAGTCCCCATCAGATTCCGGTGAAATTTGTATTTTTGGTGAATATTTTAAAGAAAAAAGTGGCCCATTTTTTCAATAGCTTCCAGGTCTTTGGACCGATTGACTCGAAATCGCTCCCAAATGTGCTCCTATACTGGCTGAACGAGACACAGCAGTCCCCATCGGATTCCGGTGAAATTTGTATTTTTGGTGAATATTTTAAAGAAAAAAGTGGCCCATTTTTTCAATAGCTTCCAGGTCTTTGGACCGATTGACTCGAAATCGCTCCCAAATGTGCTCCTATACTGGCTGAACGAGACACAGCAGTCCCCATCGGATTCCGGTGAAATTTGTATTTTTGGTGAATATTTTAAAGAAAAAAGTGGCCCATTTTTTCAATAGCTTCAAGGTCTTTGGACCGATTGACTCGAAATCGCTCCCAAATGTGCTCCTATACTGGCTGAACGAGACACAGCAGTCCCCATCGGATTCCGGTGAAATTTGTATTTTTGGTGAATATTTTAGTGAAAAGAGACAATGTTTCACGAGACTGCCTTAAGGCTGGCATTAGGGTTAGGGTTAGGGTTAGGGTTATGGAGCTAGGGTTAGGGTTACGGTCGTCTTTTGACCGATTGACTCGAAATTCGTCACGAATGTGGTCCTCTACTCGCTGAATGAGACACAGCAGTCCCCATCGGATTCCGGTGAAATTTGTATTTTTGGTGAATATTTTAAAGAAAAAAGTGGCCCATTTTTTCAATAGCTTCCAGGTCTTTGGACCGATTGACTCGAAATCGCTCCCAAATGTGCTCCTATACTGGCTGAACGAGACACAGCAGTCCCCATCGGATTCCGGTGAAATTTGTATTTTTGGTGAATATTTTAGTGAAAAGAGACAATGTTTCATGAGACTGCCTTAAGGCTGGCATTAGGGTTAGGGTTAGGGTTATGGAGCTAGGGTTAGGGTTACGGTCGTCTTTTGACCGATTGACTCGAAATTCGTCACGAATGTGGTCCTCTACTCGCTGAATGAGACACAGCAGTCCCCATCGGATTCCGGTGAAATTTGTATTTTTGGTGAATATTTTAAAGAAAAAAGTGGCCCATTTTTTCAATAGCTTCCAGGTCTTTGGACCGATTGACTCGAAATCGCTCCCAAATGTGCTCCTATACTGGCTGAACGAGACACAGCAGTCTCCATCCGAATCCGGTGAAATTTGTATTTTTGGTGAATATTTTAAAGAAAAAAGTGGCCCATTTTTTCAATAGCTTCCAGGTCTTTGGACCGATTGACTCGAAATCGCTCCCAAATGTGCTCCTATACTGGCTGAACGAGACACAGCAGTCCCCATCGGATTCCGGTGAAATTTGTATTTTTGGTGAATATTTTAGTGAAAAGAGACAATGTTTCATGAGACTGCCTTAAGGCTGGCATTAGGGTTAGGGTTAGGGTTAGGGTTATGGAGCTAGGGTTAGGGTTACGGTCGTCTTTTGACCGATTGACTCGAAATTCGTCACGAATGTGGTCCTCTACTCGCTGAATGAGACACAGCAGTCCCCATCGGATTCCGGTGAAATTTGTATTTTTGGTGAATATTTTAAAGAAAAAAGTGGCCCATTTTTTCAATAGCTTCCAGGTCTTTGGACCGATTGACTCGAAATCGCTCCCAAATGTGCTCCTATACTGACTGAACGAGACACAGCATTCCCCATCGGATTCCGGTGAAATTTGTATTTTTGGTGAATATTTTAGTGAAAAGAGACAATGTTTCATGAGACTGCCTTAAGGCTGGCATTAGGGTTAGGGTTAGGGTTAGGGTTATGGAGCTAGGGTTAGGGTTACGGGCATCTTTTGACCGATTGACTCGAAATTCGTCACGAATGTGGTCCTCTACTCGCTGAATGAGACACAGCAGTCCCCATCAGATTCCGGTGAAATTTGTATTTTTGGTGAATATTTTAAAGAAAAAAGTGGCCCATTTTTTCAATAGCTTCCAGGTCTTTGGACCGATTGACTCGAAATCGCTCCCAAATGTGCTCCTATACTGGCTGAACGAGACACAGCAGTCCCCATCGGATTCCGGTGAAATTTGTATTTTTGGTGAATATTTTAAAGAAAAAAGTGGCCCATTTTTTCAATAGCTTCCAGGTCTTTGGACCGATTGACTCGAAATCGCTCCCAAATGTGCTCCTATACTGGCTGAACGAGACACAGCAGTCCCCATCGGATTCCGGTGAAATTTGTATTTTTGGTGAATATTTTAGTGAAAAGAGACAATGTTTCATGAGACTGCCTTAAGGCTGGCATTAGGGTTAGGGTTAGGGTTAGGGTTATGGAGCTAGGGTTAGGGTTACGGTCGTCTTTTGACCGATTGACTCGAAATTCGTCACGAATGTGGTCCTCTACTCGCTGAATGAGACACAGCAGTCCCCATCGGATTCCGGTGAAATTTGTATTTTTGGTGAATATTTTAAAGAAAAAAGTGGCCCATTTTTTCAATAGCTTCCAGGTCTTTGGACCGATTGACTCGAAATCGCTCCCAAATGTGCTCCTATACTGGCTGAACGAGACACAGCAGTCCCCATCGGATTCCGGTGAAATTTGTATTTTTGGTGAATATTTTAGTGAAAAGAGACAATGTTTCATGAGACTGCCTTAAGGCTGGCATTAGGGTTAGGGTTAGGGTTAGGGTTATGGAGCTAGGGTTAGGGTTACGGGCATCTTTTGACCGATTGACTCGAAATTCGTCACGAATGTGGTCCTCTACTCGCTGAATGAGACACAGCAGTCCCCATCAGATTCCGGTGAAATTTGTATTTTTGGTGAATATTTTAAAGAAAAAAGTGGCCCATTTTTTCAATAGCTTCCAGGTCTTTGGACCGATTGACTCGAAATCGCTCCCAAATGTGCTCCTATACTGGCTGAACGAGACACAGCAGTCCCCATCGGATTCCGGTGAAATTTGTATTTTTGGTGAATATTTTAGTGAAAAGAGACAATGTTTCATGAGACTGCCTTAAGGCTGGCATTAGGGTTAGGGTTAGGGTTAGGGTTATGGAGCTAGGGTTAGGGTTACGGGCATCTTTTGACCGATTGACTCGAAATTCGTCACGAATGTGGTCCTCTACTCGCTGAATGAGACACAGCAGTCCCCATCAGATTCCGGTGAAATTTGTATTTTTGGTGAATATTTTAAAGAAAAAAGTGGCCCATTTTTTCAATAGCTTCCAGGTCTTTGGACCGATTGACTCGAAATCGCTCCCAAATGTGCTCCTATACTGGCTGAACGAGACACAGCAGTCCCCATCGGATTCCGGTGAAATTTGTATTTTTGGTGAATATTTTAAAGAAAAAAGTGGCCCATTTTTTCAATAGCTTCCAGGTCTTTGGACCGATTGACTCGAAATCGCTCCCAAATGTGCTCCTATACTGGCTGAACGAGACACAGCAGTCCCCATCGGATTCCGGTGAAATTTGTATTTTTGGTGAATATTTTAATGAAAAGAGACAATGTTTCATGAGACTGCCTTAAGGCTGGCATTAGGGTTAGGGTTAGGGTTAGGGTTATGGAGCTAGGGTTAGGGTTACGGTCGTCTTTTGACCGATTGACTCGAAATTCGTCACGAATGTGGTCCTCTACTCGCTGAATGAGACACAGCAGTCCCCATCGGATTCCGGTGAAATTTGTATTTTTGGTGAATATTTTAAAGAAAAAAGTGGCCCATTTTTTCAATAGCTTCCAGGTCTTTGGACCGATTGACTCGAAATCGCTCCCAAATGTGCTCCTATACTGGCTGAACGAGACACAGCAGTCCCCATCGGATTCCGGTGAAATTTGTATTTTTGGTGAATATTTTAGTGAAAAGAGACAATGTTTCATGAGACTGCCTTAAGGCTGGCATTAGGGTTAGGGTTAGGGTTAGGGTTAGGGTTATGGAGCTAGGGTTAGGGTTACGGGCATCTTTTGACCGATTGACTCGAAATTCGTCACGAATGTGGTCCTCTACTCGCTGAATGAGACACAGCAGTCCCCATCAGATTCCGGTGAAATTTGTATTTTTGGTGAATATTTTAAAGAAAAAAGTGGCCCATTTTTTCAATAGCTTCCAGGTCTTTGGACCGATTGACTCGAAATCGCTCCCAAATGTGCTCCTATACTGGCTGAACGAGACACAGCAGTCCCCATCGGATTCCGGTGAAATTTGTATTTTTGGTGAATATTTTAAAGAAAAAAGTGGCCCATTTTTTCAATAGCTTCCAGGTCTTTGGACCGATTGACTCGAAATCGCTCCCAAATGTGCTCCTATACTGGCTGAACGAGACACAGCAGTCCCCATCGGATTCCGGTGAAATTTGTATTTTTGGTGAATATTTTAGTGAAAAGAGACAATGTTTCATGAGACTGCCTTAAGGCTGGCATTAGGGTTAGGGTTAGGGTTAGGGTTATGGAGCTAGGGTTAGGGTTACGGTCGTCTTTTGACCGATTGACTCGAAATTCGTCACGAATGTGGTCCTCTACTCGCTGAATGAGACACAGCAGTCCCCATCGGATTCCGGTGAAATTTGTATTTTTGGTGAATATTTTAAAGAAAAAAGTGGCCCATTTTTTCAATAGCTTCCAGGTCTTTGGACCGATTGTCTCGAAATCGCTCCCAAATGTGCTCCTATACTGGCTGAACGAGACACAGCAGTCCCCATCGGATTCCGGTGAAATTTGTATTTTTGGTGAATATTTTAAAGAAAAAAGTGGCCCATTTTTTCAATAGCTTCCAGGTCTTTGGACCGATTGACTCGAAATCGCTCCCAAATGTGCTCCTATACTGGCTGAACGAGACACAGCAGTCCCCATCGGATTCCGGTGAAATTTGTATTTTTGGTGAATATTTTAGTGAAAAGAGACAATGTTTCATGAGACTGCCTTAAGGCTGGCATTAGGGTTAGGGTTAGGGTTAGGGTTATGGAGCTAGGGTTAGGGTTACGGTCGTCTTTTGACCGATTGACTCGAAATTCGTCACGAATGTGGTCCTCTACTCGCTGAATGAGACACAGCAGTCCCCATCGGATTCCGGTGAAATTTGTATTTTTGGTGAATATTTTAAAGAAAAAAGTGGCCCATTTTTTCAATAGCTTCCAGGTCTTTGGACCGATTGACTCGAAATCGCTCCCAAATGTGCTCCTATACTGGCTGAACGAGACACAGCAGTCCCCATCGGATTCCGGTGAAATTTGTATTTTTGGTGAATATTTTAGTGAAAAGAGACAATGTTTCATGAGACTGCCTTAAGGCTGGCATTAGGGTTAGGGTTAGGGTTAGGGTTATGGAGCTAGGGTTAGGGTTACGGGCATCTTTTGACCGATTGACTCGAAATTCGTCACGAATGTGGTCCTCTACTCGCTGAATGAGACACAGCAGTCCCCATCAGATTCCGGTGAAATTTGTATTTTTGGTGAATATTTTAAAGAAAAAAGTGGCCCATTTTTTCAATAGCTTCCAGGTCTTTGGACCGATTGACTCGAAATCGCTCCCAAATGTGCTCCTATACTGGCTGAACGAGACACAGCAGTCCCCATCGGATTCCGGTGAAATTTGTATTTTTGGTGAATATTTTAAAGAAAAAAGTGGCCCATTTTTTCAATAGCTTCCAGGTCTTTGGACCGATTGACTCGAAATCGCTCCCAAATGTGCTCCTATACTGGCTGAACGAGACACAGCAGTCCCCATCGGATTCCGGTGAAATTTGTATTTTTGGTGAATATTTTAGTGAAAAGAGACAATGTTTCATGAGACTGCCTTAAGGCTGGCATTAGGGTTAGGGTTAGGGTTAGGGTTATGGAGCTAGGGTTAGGGTTACGGTCGTCTTTTGACCGATTGACTCGAAATTCGTCACGAATGTGGTCCTCTACTCGCTGAATGAGACACAGCAGTCCCCATCGGATTCCGGTGAAATTTGTATTTTTGGTGAATATTTTAAAGAAAAAAGTGGCCCATTTTTTCAATAGCTTCCAGGTCTTTGGACCGATTGACTCGAAATCGCTCCCAAATGTGCTCCTATACTGGCTGAACGAGACACAGCAGTCCCCATCGGATTCCGGTGAAATTTGTATTTTTGGTGAATATTTTAGTGAAAAGAGACAATGTTTCATGAGACTGCCTTAAGGCTGGCATTAGGGTTAGGGTTAGGGTTAGGGTTATGGAGCTAGGGTTAGGGTTACGGGCATCTTTTGACCGATTGACTCGAAATTCGTCACGAATGTGGTCCTCTACTCGCTGAATGAGACACAGCAGTCCCCATCAGATTCCGGTGAAATTTGTATTTTTGGTGAATATTTTAAAGAAAAAAGTGGCCCATTTTTTCAATAGCTTCCAGGTCTTTGGACCGATTGACTCGAAATCGCTCCCAAATGTGCTCCTATACTGGCTGAACGAGACACAGCAGTCCCCATCGGATTCCGGTGAAATTTGTATTTTTGGTGAATATTTTAGTGAAAAGAGACAATGTTTCATGAGACTGCCTTAAGGCTGGCATTAGGGTTAGGGTTAGGGTTAGGGTTATGGAGCTAGGGTTAGGGTTACGGTCGTCTTTTGACCGATTGACTCGAAATTCGTCACGAATGTGGTCCTCTACTCGCTGAATGAGACACAGCAGTCCCCATCAGATTCCGGTGAAATTTGTATTTTTGGTGAATATTTTAAAGAAAAAAGTGGCCCATTTTTTCAATAGCTTCCAGGTCTTTGGACCGATTGACTCGAAATCGCTCCCAAATGTGCTCCTATACTGGCTGAACGAGACACAGCAGTCCCCATCGGATTCCGGTGAAATTTGTATTTTTGGTGAATATTTTAAAGAAAAAAGTGGCCCATTTTTTCAATAGCTTCCAGGTCTTTGGACCGATTGACTCGAAATCGCTCCCAAATGTGCTCCTATACTGGCTGAACGAGACACAGCAGTCCCCATCGGATTCCGGTGAAATTTGTATTTTTGGTGAATATTTTAGTGAAAAGAGACAATGTTTCATGAGACTGCCTTAAGGCTGGCATTAGGGTTAGGGTTAGGGTTAGGGTTATGGAGCTAGGGTTAGGGTTACGGTCGTCTTTTGACCGATTGACTCGAAATTCGTCACGAATGTGGTCCTCTACTCGCTGAATGAGACACAGCAGTCCCCATCGGATTCCGGTGAAATTTGTATTTTTGGTGAATATTTTAAAGAAAAAAGTGGCCCATTTTTTCAATAGCTTCCAGGTCTTTGGACCGATTGACTCGAAATAGCTCCCAAATGTGCTCCTATACTGGCTGAACGAGACACAGCAGTCCCCATCGGATTCCGGTGAAATTTGTATTTTTGGTGAATATTTTAGTGAAAAGAGACAATGTTTCATGAGACTGCCTTAAGGCTGGCATTAGGGTTAGGGTTAGGGTTAGGGTTATGGAGCTAGTGTTAGGGTTACGGTCGTCTTTTGACCGATTGACTCGAAATTCGTCACGAATGTGGTCCTCTACTCGCTGAATGAGACACAGCAGTCCCCATCGGATTCCGGTGAAATTTGTATTTTTGGTGAATATTTTAAAGAAAAAAGTGGCCCATTTTTTCAATAGCTTCCAGGTCTTTGGACCGATTGACTCGAAATCGCTCCCAAATGTGCTCCTATACTGGCTGAACGAGACACAGCAGTCCCCATCGGATTCCGGTGAAATTTGTATTTTTGGTGAATATTTTAAAGAAAAAAGTGGCCCATTTTTTCAATAGCTTCCAGGTCTTTGGACCGATTGACTCGAAATCGCTCCCAAATGTGCTCCTATACTGGCTGAACGAGACACAGCAGTCCCCATCGGATTCCGGTGAAATTTGTATTTTTGGTGAATATTTTAGTGAAAAGAGACAATGTTTCATGAGACTGCCTTAAGGCTGGCATTAGGGTTAGGGTTAGGGTTAGGGTTATGGAGCTAGGGTTAGGGTTACGGTCGTCTTTTGACCGATTGACTCGAAATTCGTCACGAATGTGGTCCTCTACTCGCTGAATGAGACACAGAAGTCCCCATCAGATTCCGGTGAAATTTGTATTTTTGGTGAATATTTTAAAGAAAAAAGTGGCCCATTTTTTCAATAGCTTCCAGGTCTTTGGACCGATTGACTCGAAATCGCTCCCAAATGTGCTCCTATACTGGCTGAACGAGACACAGCAGTCCCCATCGGATTCCGGTGAAATTTGTATTTTTGGTGAATATTTTAAAGAAAAAAGTGGCCCATTTTTTCAATAGCTTCCAGGTCTTTGGACCGATTGACTCGAAATCGCTCCCAAATGTGCTCCTATACTGGCTGAACGAGACACAGCAGTCCCCATCGGATTCCGGTGAAATTTGTATTTTTGGTGAATATTTTAGTGAAAAGAGACAATGTTTCATGAGACTGCCTTAAGGCTGGCATTAGGGTTAGGGTTAGGGTTAGGGTTATGGAGCTAGGGTTAGGGTTACGGTCGTCTTTTGACCGATTGACTCGAAATTCGTCACGAATGTGGTCCTCTACTCGCTGAATGAGACACAGCAGACCCCATCGGATTCCGGTGAAATTTGTATTTTTGGTGAATATTTTAAAGAAAAAAGTGGCCCATTTTTTCAATAGCTTCCAGGTCTTTGGACCGATTGACTCGAAATCGCTCCCAAATGTGCTCCTATACTGGCTGAACGAGACACAGCAGTCCCCATCGGATTCCGGTGAAATTTGTATTTTTGGTGAATATTTTAGTGAAAAGAGACAATGTTTCATGAGACTGCCTTAAGGCTGGCATTAGGGTTAGGGTTAGGGTTAGGGTTATGGAGCTAGGGTTAGGGTTACGGTCGTCTTTTGACCGATTGACTCGAAATTCGTCACAAATGTGGTCCTCTACTCGCTGAATGAGACACAGCAGTCCCCATCGGATTCCGGTGAAATTTGTATTTTTGGTGAATATTTTAAAGAAAAAAGTGGCCCATGTTTTCAATAGCTTCCAGGTCTTTGGACCGATTGACTCGAAATCGCTCCCAAATGTGCTCCTATACTGGCTGAACGAGACACAGCAGTCCCCATCGGATTCCGGTGAAATTTGTATTTTTGGTGAATATTTTAAAGAAAAAAGTGGCCCATTTTTTCAATAGCTTCCAGGTCTTTGGACCGATTGACTCGAAATCGCTCCCAAATGTGCTCCTATACTGGCTGAACGAGACACAGCAGTCCCCATCGGATTCCGGTGAAATTTGTATTTTTGGTGAATATTTTAGTGAAAAGAGACAATGTTTCATGAGACTGCCTTAAGGCTGGCATTAGGGTTAGGGTTAGGGTTAGGGTTAGGGTTATGGAGCTAGGGTTAGGGTTACGGTCGTCTTTTGACCGATTGACTCGAAATTCGTCACGAATGTGGTCCTCTACTCGCTGAATGAGACACAGCAGTCCCCATCGGATTCCGGTGAAATTTGTATTTTTGGTGAATATTTTAAAGAAAAAAGTGGCCCATTTTTTCAATAGCTTCCAGGTCTTTGGACCGATTGACTCGAAATCGCTCCCAAATGTGCTCCTATAATGGCTGAACGAGACACAGCAGTCCCCATCGGATTCCGGTGAAATTTGTATTTTTGGTGAATATTTTAAAGAAAAAAGTGGCCCATTTTTTCAATAGCTTCCAGGTCTTTGGACCGATTGACTCGAAATCGCTCCCAAATGTGCTCCTATACTGGCTGAACGAGACACAGCAGTCCCCATCGGATTCCGGTGAAATTTGTATTTTTGGTGAATATTTTAGTGAAAAGAGACAATGTTTCATGAGACTGCCTTAAGGCTGGCATTAGGGTTAGGGTTAGGGTTAGGGTTATGGAGCTAGGGTTAGGGTTACGGTCGTCTTTTGACCGATTGACTCGAAATTCGTCACGAATGTGGTCCTCTACTCGCTGAATGAGACACAGCAGTCCCCATCGGATTCCGGTGAAATTTGTATTTTTGGTGAATATTTTAAAGAAAAAAGTGGCCCATTTTTTCAATAGCTTCCAGGTCTTTGGACCGATTGACTCGAAATCGCTCCCAAATGTGCTCCTATACTGGCTGAACGAGACACAGCAGTCCCCATCGGATTCCGGTGAAATTTGTATTTTTGGTGAATATTTTAGTGAAAAGAGACAATGTTTCATGAGACTGCCTTAAGGCTGGCATTAGGGTTAGGGTTAGGGTTAGGGTTATGGAGCTAGGGTTAGGGTTACGGTCGTCTTTTGACCGATTGACTCGAAATTCGTCACGAATGTGGTCCTATACTCGCTGAATGAGACACAGCAGTCCCCATCGGATTCCGGTGAAATTTGTATTTTTGGTGAATATTTTAAAGAAAAAAGTGGCCCATTTTTTCAATAGCTTCCAGGTCTTTGGACCGATTGACTCGAAATCGCTCCCAAATGTGCTCCTATACTCGCTGAACGAGACACAGCAGTCCCCATCGGATTCCGGTGAAATTTGTATTTTTGGTGAATATTTTAAAGAAAAAAGTGGCCCATTTTTTCAATAGCTTCCAGGTCTTTGGACCGATTGACTCGAAATCGCTCCCAAATGTGCTCCTATAATGGCTGAACGAGACACAGCAGTCCCCATCGGATTCCGGTGAAATTTGTATTTTTGGTGAATATTTTAGTGAAAAGAGACAATGTTTCATGAGACTGCCTTAAGGCTGGCATTAGGGTTAGGGTTAGGGTTAGGGTTATGGAGCTAGGGTTAGGGTTACGGTCGTCTTTTGACCGATTGACTCGAAATTCGTCACGAATGTGGTCCTCTACTCGCTGAATGAGACACAGCAGTCCCCATCGGATTCCGGTGAAATTTGTATTTTTGGTGAATATTTTAAAGAAAAAAGTGGCCCATTTTTTCAATAGCTTCCAGGTCTTTGGACCGATTGACTCGAAATCGCTCCCAAATGTGCTCCTATAATGGCTGAACGAGACACAGCAGTCCCCATCGGATTCCGGTGAAATTTGTATTTTTGGTGAATATTTTAAAGAAAAAAGTGGCCCATTTTTTCAATAGCTTCCAGGTCTTTGGACCGATTGACTCGAAATCGCTCCCAAATGTGCTCCTATACTGGCTGAACGAGACACAGCAGTCCCCATCGGATTCCGGTGAAATTTGTATTTTTGGTGAATATTTTAGTGAAAAGAGACAATGTTTCATGAGACTGCCTTAAGGCTGGCATTAGGGTTAGGGTTAGGGTTAGGGTTAGGGTTATGGAGCTAGGGTTAGGGTTACGGTCGTCTTTTGACCGATTGACTCGAAATTCGTCACGAATGTGGTCCTCTACTCGCTGAATGAGACACAGCAGTCCCCATCGGATTCCGGTGAAATTTGTATTTTTGGTGAATATTTTAAAGAAAAAAGTGGCCCATTTTTTCAATAGCTTCCAGGTCTTTGGACCGATTGACTCGAAATCGCTCCCAAATGTGCTCCTATACTCGCTGAACGAGACACAGCAGTCCCCATCGGATTCCGGTGAAATTTGTATTTTTGGTGAATATTTTAAAGAAAAAAGTGGCCCATTTTTTCAATAGCTTCCAGGTCTTTGGACCGATTGACTCGAAATCGCTCCCAAATGTGCTCCTATAATGGCTGAACGAGACACAGCAGTCCCCATCGGATTCCGGTGAAATTTGTATTTTTGGTGAATATTTTAGTGAAAAGAGACAATGTTTCATGAGACTGCCTTAAGGCTGGCATTAGGGTTAGGGTTAGGGTTAGGGTTATGGAGCTAGGGTTAGGGTTACGGTCGTCTTTTGACCGATTGACTCGAAATTCGTCACGAATGTGGTCCTCTACTCGCTGAATGAGACACAGCAGTCCCCATCGGATTCCGGTGAAATTTGTATTTTTGGTGAATATTTTAAAGAAAAAAGTGGCCCATTTTTTCAATAGCTTCCAGGTCTTTGGACCGATTGACTCGAAATCGCTCCCAAATGTGCTCCTATAATGGCTGAACGAGACACAGCAGTCCCCATCGGATTCCGGTGAAATTTGTATTTTTGGTGAATATTTTAAAGAAAAAAGTGGCCCATTTTTTCAATAGCTTCCAGGTCTTTGGACCGATTGACTCGAAATCGCTCCCAAATGTGCTCCTATACTGGCTGAACGAGACACAGCAGTCCCCATCGGATTCCGGTGAAATTTGTATTTTTGGTGAATATTTTAGTGAAAAGAGACAATGTTTCATGAGACTGCCTTAAGGCTGGCATTAGGGTTAGGGTTAGGGTTATGTAGCTAGGGTTAGGGTTACGGTCGTCTTTTGACCGATTGACTCGAAATTCGTCACGAATGTGGTCCTCTACTCGCTGAATGAGACACAGCAGTCCCCATCGGATTCCGGTGAAATTTGTATTTTTGGTGAATATTTTAGTGAAAAGAGACAATGTTTCACGAGACTGCCTTAAGGCTGGCATTAGGGTTAGGGTTAGGGTTAGGGTTATGGAGCTAGGGTTAGGGCTACGGTCGTCTTTTGACCGATTGACTCGAAATTCGTCACGAATGTGGTCCTCTACTCGCTGAATGAGACACAGCAGTCCCCATCGGATTCCGGTGAAATTTGTATTTTTGGTGAATATTTTAAAGAAAAAAGTGGCCCATTTTTTCAATAGCTTCCAGGTCTTTGGACCGATTGACTCGAAATCGCTCCCAAATGTGCTCCTATACTGGCTGAACGAGACACAGCAGTCCCCATCGGATTCCGGTGAAATTTGTATTTTTGGTGAATATTTTAAAGAAAAAAGTGGCCCATTTTTTCAATAGCTTCCAGGTCTTTGGACCGATTGACTCGAAATCGCTCCCAAATGTGCTCCTATACTGGCTGAAGGAGACACAGCAGTCCCCATCGGATTCCGGTGAAATTTGTATTTTTGGTGAATATTTTAGTGAAAAGAGACAATGTTTCATGAGACTGCCTTAAGGCTGGCATTAGGGTTAGGGTTAGGGTTATGGAGCTAGGGTTAGGGTTACGGTCGTCTTTTGACCGATTGACTCGAAATTCGTCACGAATGTGGTCCTCTACTCGCTGAATGAGACACAGCAGTCCCCATCAGATTCCGGTGAAATTTGTATTTTTGGTGAATATTTTAAAGAAAAAAGTGGCCCATTTTTTCAATAGCTTCCAGGTCTTTGGACCGATTGACTCGAAATCGCTCCCAAATGTGCTCCTATACTGGCTGAACGAGACACAGCAGTCCCCATCGGATTCCGGTGAAATTTGTATTTTTGGTGAATATTTTAAAGAAAAAAGTGGCCCATTTTTTCAATAGCTTCCAGGTCTTTGGACCGATTG
Source organism: Pagrus major (assembly GCF_040436345.1). NCBI lineage: Eukaryota > Metazoa > Chordata > Actinopteri > Spariformes > Sparidae > Pagrus > Pagrus major. The sequence goes on from NC_133235.1 coordinate 26,967,330, forward strand.
ACTCGAAATCGCTCCCAAATGTGCTCCTATACTGGCTGAACGAGACACAGCAGTCCCCATCGGATTCCGGTGAAATTTGTATTTTTGGTGAATATTTTAGTGAAAAGAGACAATGTTTCATGAGACTGCCTTAAGGCTGGCATTAGGGTTAGGGTTAGGGTTAGGGTTATGGAGCTAGGGTTAGGGTTACGGTCGTCTTTTGACCGATTGACTCGAAATTCGTCACGAATGTGGTCCTCTACTCGCTGAATGAGACACAGCAGTCCCCATCGGATTCCGGTGAAATTTGTATTTTTGGTGAATATTTTAAAGAAAAAAGTGGCCCATTTTTTCAATAGCTTCCAGGTCTTTGGACCGATTGACTCGAAATCGCTCCCAAATGTGCTCCTATACTGGCTGAACGAGACACAGCAGTCCCCATCGGATTCCGGTGAAATTTGTATTTTTGGTGAATATTTTAGTGAAAAGAGACAATGTTTCATGAGACTGCCTTAAGGCTGGCATTAGGGTTAGGGTTAGGGTTAGGGTTATGGAGCTAGGGTTAGGGTTACGGTCGTCTTTTGACCGATTGACTCGAAATTCGTCACGAATGTGGTCCTCTACTCGCTGAATGAGACACAGCAGTCCCCATCGGATTCCGGTGAAATTTGTATTTTTGGTGAATATTTTAAAGAAAAAAGTGGCCCATTTTTTCAATAGCTTCCAGGTCTTTGGACCGATTGACTCGAAATCGCTCCCAAATGTGCTCCTATACTCGCTGAACGAGACACAGCAGTCCCCATCGGATTCCGGTGAAATTTGTATTTTTGGTGAATATTTTAAAGAAAAAAGTGGCCCATTTTTTCAATAGCTTCCAGGTCTTTGGACCGATTGACTCGAAATCGCTCCCAAATGTGCTCCTATAATGGCTGAACGAGACACAGCAGTCCCCATCGGATTCCGGTGAAATTTGTATTTTTGGTGAATATTTTAGTGAAAAGAGACAATGTTTCATGAGACTGCCTTAAGGCTGGCATTAGGGTTAGGGTTAGGGTTAGGGTTATGGAGCTACGGGTTAGGGTTACGGTCGTCTTTTGACCGATTGACTCGAAATTCGTCACGAATGTGGTCCTCTACTCGCTGAATGAGACACAGCAGTCCCCATCGGATTCCGGTGAAATTTGTATTTTTGGTGAATATTTTAAAGAAAAAAGTGGCCCATTTTTTCAATAGCTTCCAGGTCTTTGGACCGATTGACTCGAAATCGCTCCCAAATGTGCTCCTATAATGGCTGAACGAGACACAGCAGTCCCCATCGGATTCCGGTGAAATTTGTATTTTTGGTGAATATTTTAAAGAAAAAAGTGGCCCATTTTTTCAATAGCTTCCAGGTCTTTGGACCGATTGACTCGAAATCGCTCCCAAATGTGCTCCTATACTGGCTGAACGAGACACAGCAGTCCCCATCGGATTCCGGTGAAATTTGTATTTTTGGTGAATATTTTAGTGAAAAGAGACAATGTTTCATGAGACTGCCTTAAGGCTGGCATTAGGGTTAGGGTTAGGGTTATGGAGCTAGGGTTAGGGTTACGGTCGTCTTTTGACCGATTGACTCGAAATTCGTCACGAATGTGGTCCTCTACTCGCTGAATGAGACACAGCAGTCCCCATCGGATTCCGGTGAAATTTGTATTTTTGGTGAATATTTTAAAGAAAAAAGTGGCCCATTTTTTCAATAGCTTCCAGGTCTTTGGACCGATTGACTCGAAATCGCTCCCAAATGTGCTCCTATACTCGCTGAACGAGACACAGCAGTCCCCATCGGATTCCGGTGAAATTTGTATTTTTGGTGAATATTTTAAAGAAAAAAGTGGCCCATTTTTTCAATAGCTTCCAGGTCTTTGGACCGATTGACTCGAAATCGCTCCCAAATGTGCTCCTATAATGGCTGAACGAGACACAGCAGTCCCCATCGGATTCCGGTGAAATTTGTATTTTTGGTGAATATTTTAGTGAAAAGAGACAATGTTTCATGAGACTGCCTTAAGGCTGGCATTAGGGTTAGGGTTAGGGTTAGGGTTATGGAGCTACGGGTTAGGGTTACGGTCGTCTTTTGACCGATTGACTCGAAATTCGTCACGAATGTGGTCCTCTACTCGCTGAATGAGACACAGCAGTCCCCATCGGATTCCGGTGAAATTTGTATTTTTGGTGAATATTTTAAAGAAAAAAGTGGCCCATTTTTTCAATAGCTTCCAGGTCTTTGGACCGATTGACTCGAAATCGCTCCCAAATGTGCTCCTATAATGGCTGAACGAGACACAGCAGTCCCCATCGGATTCCGGTGAAATTTGTATTTTTGGTGAATATTTTAAAGAAAAAAGTGGCCCATTTTTTCAATAGCTTCCAGGTCTTTGGACCGATTGACTCGAAATCGCTCCCAAATGTGCTCCTATACTGGCTGAACGAGACACAGCAGTCCCCATCGGATTCCGGTGAAATTTGTATTTTTGGTGAATATTTTAGTGAAAAGAGACAATGTTTCATGAGACTGCCTTAAGGCTGGCATTAGGGTTAGGGTTAGGGTTATGGAGCTAGGGTTAGGGTTACGGTCGTCTTTTGACCGATTGACTCGAAATTCGTCACGAATGTGGTCCTCTACTCGCTGAATGAGACACAGCAGTCCCCATCGGATTCCGGTGAAATTTGTATTTTTGGTGAATATTTTAGTGAAAAGAGACAATGTTTCACGAGACTGCCTTAAGGCTGGCATTAGGGTTAGGGTTAGGGTTAGGGTTATGGAGCTAGGGTTAGGGCTACGGTCGTCTTTTGACCGATTGACTCGAAATTCGTCACGAATGTGGTCCTCTACTCGCTGAATGAGACACAGCAGTCCCCATCGGATTCCGGTGAAATTTGTATTTTTGGTGAATATTTTAAAGAAAAAAGTGGCCCATTTTTTCAATAGCTTCCAGGTCTTTGGACCGATTGACTCGAAATCGGTCCCAAATGTGCTCCTATACTGGCTGAACGAGACACAGCAGTCCCCATCGGATTCCGGTGAAATTTGTATTTTTGGTGAATATTTTAAAGAAAAAAGTGGCCCATTTTTTCAATAGCTTCCAGGTCTTTGGACCGATTGACTCGAAATCGCTCCCAAATGTGCTCCTATACTGGCTGAAGGAGACACAGCAGTCCCCATCGGATTCCGGTGAAATTTGTATTTTTGGTGAATATTTTAGTGAAAAGAGACAATGTTTCATGAGACTGCCTTAAGGCTGGCATTAGGGTTAGGGTTAGGGTTATGGAGCTAGGGTTAGGGTTACGGTCGTCTTTTGACCGATTGACTCGAAATTCGTCACGAATGTGGTCCTCTACTCGCTGAATGAGACACAGCAGTCCCCATCAGATTCCGGTGAAATTTGTATTTTTGGTGAATATTTTAAAGAAAAAAGTGGCCCATTTTTTCAATAGCTTCCAGGTCTTTGGACCGATTGACTCGAAATCGCTCCCAAATGTGCTCCTATACTGGCTGAACGAGACACAGCAGTCCCCATCGGATTCCGGTGAAATTTGTATTTTTGGTGAATATTTTAAAGAAAAAAGTGGCCCATTTTTTCAATAGCTTCCAGGTCTTTGGACCGATTGACTCGAAATCGCTCCCAAATGTGCTCCTATACTGGCTGAACGAGACACAGCAGTCCCCATCGGATTCCGGTGAAATTTGTATTTTTGGTGAATATTTTAGTGAAAAGAGACAATGTTTCATGAGACTGCCTTAAGGCTGGCATTAGGGTTAGGGTTAGGGTTAGGGTTATGGAGCTAGGGTTAGGGTTACGGTCGTCTTTTGACCGATTGACTCGAAATTCGTCACGAATGTGGTCCTCTACTCGCTGAATGAGACACAGCAGTCCCCATCGGATTCCGGTGAAATTTGTATTTTTGGTGAATATTTTAAAGAAAAAAGTGGCCCATTTTTTCAATAGCTTCCAGGTCTTTGGACCGATTGACTCGAAATCGCTCCCAAATGTGCTCCTATACTGGCTGAACGAGACATAGCAGTCCCCATCGGATTCTGGTGAAATTTGTATTTTTGGTGAATATTTTAAAGAAAAAAGTGGCCCATTTTTTCAATAGCTTCAAGGTCTTTGGACCGATTGACTCGAAATCGCTCCCAAATGTGCTCCTATACTGGCTGAACGAGACACAGCAGTCCCCATCGGATTCCGGTGAAATTTGTATTTTTGGTGAATATTTTAGTGAAAAGAGACAATGTTTCACGAGACTGCCTTAAGGCTGGCATTAGGGTTAGGGTTAGGGTTAGGGTTATGGAGCTAGGGTTAGGGTTACGGTCGTCTTTTGACCGATTGACTCGAAATTCGTCACGAATGTGGTCCTCTACTCGCTGAATGAGACACAGCAGTCCCCATCGGATTCCGGTGAAATTTGTATTTTTGGTGAATATTTTAAAGAAAAAAGTGGCCCATTTTTTCAATAGCTTCCAGGTCTTTGGACCGATTGACTCGAAATCGCTCCCAAATGTGCTCCTATACTGGCTGAACGAGACACAGCAGTCCCCATCGGATTCCGGTGAAATTTGTATTTTTGGTGAATATTTTAGTGAAAAGAGACAATGTTTCATGAGACTGCCTTAAGGCTGGCATTAGGGTTAGGGTTAGGGTTATGGAGCTAGGGTTAGGGTTACGGTCGTCTTTTGACCGATTGACTCGAAATTCGTCACGAATGTGGTCCTCTACTCGCTGAATGAGACACAGCAGTCCCCATCGGATTCCGGTGAAATTTGTATTTTTGGTGAATATTTTAGTGAAAAGAGACAATGTTTCACGAGACTGCCTTAAGGCTGGCATTAGGGTTAGGGTTAGGGTTAGGGTTATGGAGCTAGGGTTAGGGCTACGGTCGTCTTTTGACCGATTGACTCGAAATTCGTCACGAATGTGGTCCTCTACTCGCTGAATGAGACACAGCAGTCCCCATCGGATTCCGGTGAAATTTGTATTTTTGGTGAATATTTTAAAGAAAAAAGTGGCCCATTTTTTCAATAGCTTCCAGGTCTTTGGACCGATTGACTCGAAATCGCTCCCAAATGTGCTCCTATACTGGCTGAACGAGACACAGCAGTCCCCATCGGATTCCGGTGAAATTTGTATTTTTGGTGAATATTTTAAAGAAAAAAGTGGCCCATTTTTTCAATAGCTTCCAGGTCTTTGGACCGATTGACTCGAAATCGCTCCCAAATGTGCTCCTATACTGGCTGAAGGAGACACAGCAGTCCCCATCGGATTCCGGTGAAATTTGTATTTTTGGTGAATATTTTAGTGAAAAGAGACAATGTTTCATGAGACTGCCTTAAGGCTGGCATTAGGGTTAGGGTTAGGGTTATGGAGCTAGGGTTAGGGTTACGGTCGTCTTTTGACCGATTGACTCGAAATTCGTCACGAATGTGGTCCTCTACTCGCTGAATGAGACACAGCAGTCCCCATCAGATTCCGGTGAAATTTGTATTTTTGGTGAATATTTTAAAGAAAAAAGTGGCCCATTTTTTCAATAGCTTCCAGGTCTTTGGACCGATTGACTCGAAATCGCTCCCAAATGTGCTCCTATACTGGCTGAACGAGACACAGCAGTCCCCATCGGATTCCGGTGAAATTTGTATTTTTGGTGAATATTTTAAAGAAAAAAGTGGCCCATTTTTTCAATAGCTTCCAGGTCTTTGGACCGATTGACTCGAAATCGCTCCCAAATGTGCTCCTATACTGGCTGAACGAGACACAGCAGTCCCCATCGGATTCCGGTGAAATTTGTATTTTTGGTGAATATTTTAGTGAAAAGAGACAATGTTTCATGAGACTGCCTTAAGGCTGGCATTAGGGTTAGGGTTAGGGTTAGGGTTATGGAGCTAGGGTTAGGGTTACGGTCGTCTTTTGACCGATTGACTCGAAATTCGTCACGAATGTGGTCCTCTACTCGCTGAATGAGACACAGCAGTCCCCATCGGATTCCGGTGAAATTTGTATTTTTGGTGAATATTTTAAAGAAAAAAGTGGCCCATTTTTTCAATAGCTTCCAGGTCTTTGGACCGATTGACTCGAAATCGCTCCCAAATGTGCTCCTATACTGGCTGAACGAGACATAGCAGTCCCCATCGGATTCTGGTGAAATTTGTATTTTTGGTGAATATTTTAAAGAAAAAAGTGGCCCATTTTTTCAATAGCTTCAAGGTCTTTGGACCGATTGACTCGAAATCGCTCCCAAATGTGCTCCTATACTGGCTGAACGAGACACAGCAGTCCCCATCGGATTCCGGTGAAATTTGTATTTTTGGTGAATATTTTAGTGAAAAGAGACAATGTTTCACGAGACTGCCTTAAGGCTGGCATTAGGGTTAGGGTTAGGGTTAGGGTTATGGAGCTAGGGTTAGGGTTACGGTCGTCTTTTGACCGATTGACTCGAAATTCGTCACGAATGTGGTCCTCTACTCGCTGAATGAGACACAGCAGTCCCCATCGGATTCCGGTGAAATTTGTATTTTTGGTGAATATTTTAAAGAAAAAAGTGGCCCATTTTTTCAATAGCTTCCAGGTCTTTGGACCGATTGACTCGAAATCGCTCCCAAATGTGCTCCTATACTGGCTGAACGAGACACAGCAGTCCCCATCGGATTCCGGTGAAATTTGTATTTTTGGTGAATATTTTAGTGAAAAGAGACAATGTTTCATGAGACTGCCTTAAGGCTGGCATTAGGGTTAGGGTTAGGGTTATGGAGCTAGGGTTAGGGTTACGGTCGTCTTTTGACCGATTGACTCGAAATTCGTCACGAATGTGGTCCTCTACTCGCTGAATGAGACACAGCAGTCCCCATCGGATTCCGGTGAAATTTGTATTTTTGGTGAATATTTTAAAGAAAAAAGTGGCCCATTTTTTCAATAGCTTCCAGGTCTTTGGACCGATTGACTCGAAATCACTCCCAAATGTGCTCCTATACTGGCTGAACGAGACACAGCAGTCCCCATCCGAATCCGGTGAAATTTGTATTTTTGGTGAATATTTTAAAGAAAAAAGTGGCCCATTTTTTCAATAGCTTCCAGGTCTTTGGACCGATTGACTCGAAATCGCTCCCAAATGTGCTCCTATACTGGCTGAACGAGACACAGCAGTCCCCATCGGATTCCGGTGAAATTTGTATTTTTGGTGAATATTTTAGTGAAAAGAGACAATGTTTCATGAGACTGCCTTAAGGCTGGCATTAGGGTTAGGGTTAGGGTTAGGGTTATGGAGCTAGGGTTAGGGTTACGGTCGTCTTTTGACCGATTGACTCGAAATTCGTCACGAATGTGGTCCTCTACTCGCTGAATGAGACACAGCAGTCCCCATCGGATTCCGGTGAAATTTGTATTTTTGGTGAATATTTTAAAGAAAAAAGTGGCCCATTTTTTCAATAGCTTCCAGGTCTTTGGACCGATTGACTCGAAATCGCTCCCAAATGTGCTCCTATACTGGCTGAACGAGACATAGCAGTCCCCATCGGATTCTGGTGAAATTTGTATTTTTGGTGAATATTTTAAAGAAAAAAGTGGCCCATTTTTTCAATAGCTTCAAGGTCTTTGGACCGATTGACTCGAAATCGCTCCCAAATGTGCTCCTATACTGGCTGAACGAGACACAGCAGTCCCCATCGGATTCCGGTGAAATTTGTATTTTTGGTGAATATTTTAGTGAAAAGAGACAATGTTTCACGAGACTGCCTTAAGGCTGGCATTAGGGTTAGGGTTAGGGTTAGGGTTATGGAGCTAGGGTTAGGGTTACGGTCGTCTTTTGACCGATTGACTCGAAATTCGTCACGAATGTGGTCCTCTACTCGCTGAATGAGACACAGCAGTCCCCATCGGATTCCGGTGAAATTTGTATTTTTGGTGAATATTTTAAAGAAAAAAGTGGCCCATTTTTTCAATAGCTTCCAGGTCTTTGGACCGATTGACTCGAAATCGCTCCCAAATGTGCTCCTATACTGGCTGAACGAGACACAGCAGTCCCCATCGGATTCCGGTGAAATTTGTATTTTTGGTGAATATTTTAGTGAAAAGAGACAATGTTTCATGAGACTGCCTTAAGGCTGGCATTAGGGTTAGGGTTAGGGTTATGGAGCTAGGGTTAGGGTTACGGTCGTCTTTTGACCGATTGACTCGAAATTCGTCACGAATGTGGTCCTCTACTCGCTGAATGAGACACAGCAGTCCCCATCGGATTCCGGTGAAATTTGTATTTTTGGTGAATATTTTAAAGAAAAAAGTGGCCCATTTTTTCAATAGCTTCCAGGTCTTTGGACCGATTGACTCGAAATCACTCCCAAATGTGCTCCTATACTGGCTGAACGAGACACAGCAGTCCCCATCCGAATCCGGTGAAATTTGTATTTTTGGTGAATATTTTAAAGAAAAAAGTGGCCCATTTTTTCAATAGCTTCCAGGTCTTTGGACCGATTGACTCGAAATCGCTCCCAAATGTGCTCCTATACTGGCTGAACGAGACACAGCAGTCCCCATCGGATTCCGGTGAAATTTGTATTTTTGGTGAATATTTTAGTGAAAAGCGACAATGTTTCATGAGACTGCCTTAAGGCTGGCATTAGGGTTAGGGTTAGGGTTAGGGTTATGGAGCTAGGGTTAGGGTTACGGTCGTCTTTTGACCGATTGACTCGAAATTCGTCACGAATGTGGTCCTCTACTCGCTGAATGAGACACAGCAGTCCCCATCGGATTCCGGTGAAATTTGTATTTTTGGTGAATATTTTAAAGAAAAAAGTGGCCCATTTTTTCAATAGCTTCCAGGTCTTTGGACCGATTGACTCGAAATCGCTCCCAAATGTGCTCCTATACTGACTGAACGAGACACAGCATTCCCCATCGGATTCCGGTGAAATTTGTATTTTTGGTGAATATTTTAGTGAAAAGAGACAATGTTTCATGAGACTGCCTTAAGGCTGGCATTAGGGTTAGGGTTAGGGTTAGGGTTATGGAGCTAGGGTTAGGGTTACGGTCGTCTTTTGACCGATTGACTCGAAATTCGTCACGAATGTGGTCCTCTACTCGCTGAATGAGACACAGCAGTCCCCATCGGATTCCGGTGAAATTTGTATTTTTGGTGAATATTTTAAAGAAAAAAGTGGCCCATTTTTTCAATAGCTTCCAGGTCTTTGGACCGATTGACTCGAAATCGCTCCCAAATGTGCTCCTATACTGGCTGAACGAGACACAGCAGTCCCCATCGGATTCCGGTGAAATTTGTATTTTTGGTGAATATTTTAAAGAAAAAAGTGGCCCATTTTTTCAATAGCTTCCAGGTCTTTGGACCGATTGACTTGAAATAGCTCCCAAATGTGCTCCTATACTGGCTGAACGAGACACAGCAGTCCCCATCGGATTCCGGTGAAATTTGTATTTTTGGTGAATATTTTAGTGAAAAGAGACAATGTTTCATGAGACTGCCTTAAGGCTGGCATTAGGGTTAGGGTTAGGGTTAGGGTTATGGAGCTAGGGTTAGGGTTACGGTCGTCTTTTGACCGATTGACTCGAAATTCGTCACGAATGTGGTCCTCTACTCGCTGAATGAGACACAGCAGTCCCCATCGGATTCCGGTGAAATTTGTATTTTTGGTGAATATTTTAAAGAAAAAAGTGGCCCATTTTTTCAATAGCTTCCAGGTCTTTGGACTGATTGACTCGAAATCGCTCCCAAATGTGCTCCTATACTGGCTGAACGAGACACAGCAGTCCCCATCGGATTCTGTTGAAATTTGTATTTTTGGTGAATATTTTAAAGAAAAAAGTGGCCCATTTTTTCAATAGCTTCAAGGTCTTTGGACCGATTGACTCGAAATCGCTCCCAAATGTGCTCCTATACTGGCTGAACGAGACACAGGAGTCCCCATCGGATTCCGGTGAAATTTGTATTTTTGGTGAATATTTTAGTGAAAAGAGACAATGTTTCATGAGACTGCCTTAAGGCTGGCATTAGGGTTAGGGTTAGGGTTATGGAGCTAGGGTTAGGGTTACGGTCGTCTTTTGACCGATTGACTCGAAATTCGTCACGAATGTGGTCCTCTACTCGCTGAATGAGACACAGCAGTCCCCATCAGATTCCGGTGAAATTTGTATTTTTGGTGAATATTTTAAAGAAAAAAGTGGCCCATTTTTTCAATAGCTTCCAGGTCTTTGGACCGATTGACTCGAAATCGCTCCCAAATGTGCTCCTATACTGGCTGAACGAGACACAGCAGTCCCCATCGGATTCCGGTGAAATTTGTATTTTTGGTGAATATTTTAAAGAAAAAAGTGGCCCATTTTTTCAATAGCTTCCAGGTCTTTGGACCGATTGACTCGAAATCGCTCCCAAATGTGCTCCTATACTGGCTGAACGAGACACAGCAGTCCCCATCGGATTCCGGTGAAATTTGTATTTTTGGTGAATATTTTAGTGAAAAGAGACAATGTTTCATGAGACTGCCTTAAGGCTGGCATTAGGGTTAGGGTTAGGGTTAGGGTTATGGAGCTAGGGTTAGGGTTACGGTCGTCTTTTGACCGATTGACTCGAAATTCGTCACGAATGTGGTCCTCTACTCGCTGAATGAGACACAGCAGTCCCCATCGGATTCCGGTGAAATTTGTATTTTTGGTGAATATTTTAAAGAAAAAAGTGGCCCATTTTTTCAATAGCTTCCAGGTCTTTGGACCGATTGACTCGAAATCGCTCCCAAATGTGCTCCTATACTGGCTGAACGAGACACAGCAGTCCCCATCGGATTCCGGTGAAATTTGTATTTTTGGTGAATATTTTAGTGAAAAGAGACAATGTTTCATGAGACTGCCTTAAGGCTGGCATTAGGGTTAGGGTTAGGGTTAGGGTTATGGAGCTAGGGTTAGGGTTACGGTCGTCTTTTGACCGATTGACTCGAAATTCGTCACGAATGTGGTCCTCTACTCGCTGAATGAGACACAGCAGTCCCCATCGGATTCCGGTGAAATTTGTATTTTTGGTGAATATTTTAAAGAAAAAAGTGGCCCATTTTTTCAATAGCTTCCAGGTCTTTGGACCGATTGACTCGAAATCGCTCCCAAATGTGCTCCTATACTCGCTGAACGAGACACAGCAGTCCCCATCGGATTCCGGTGAAATTTGTATTTTTGGTGAATATTTTAAAGAAAAAAGTGGCCCATTTTTTCAATAGCTTCCAGGTCTTTGGACCGATTGACTCGAAATCGCTCCCAAATGTGCTCCTATAATGGCTGAACGAGACACAGCAGTCCCCATCGGATTCCGGTGAAATTTGTATTTTTGGTGAATATTTTAGTGAAAAGAGACAATGTTTCATGAGACTGCCTTAAGGCTGGCATTAGGGTTAGGGTTAGGGTTAGGGTTATGGAGCTACGGGTTAGGGTTACGGTCGTCTTTTGACCGATTGACTCGAAATTCGTCACGAATGTGGTCCTCTACTCGCTGAATGAGACACAGCAGTCCCCATCGGATTCCGGTGAAATTTGTATTTTTGGTGAATATTTTAAAGAAAAAAGTGGCCCATTTTTTCAATAGCTTCCAGGTCTTTGGACCGATTGACTCGAAATCGCTCCCAAATGTGCTCCTATAATGGCTGAACGAGACACAGCAGTCCCCATCGGATTCCGGTGAAATTTGTATTTTTGGTGAATATTTTAAAGAAAAAAGTGGCCCATTTTTTCAATAGCTTCCAGGTCTTTGGACCGATTGACTCGAAATCGCTCCCAAATGTGCTCCTATACTGGCTGAACGAGACACAGCAGTCCCCATCGGATTCCGGTGAAATTTGTATTTTTGGTGAATATTTTAGTGAAAAGAGACAATGTTTCATGAGACTGCCTTAAGGCTGGCATTAGGGTTAGGGTTAGGGTTATGGAGCTAGGGTTAGGGTTACGGTCGTCTTTTGACCGATTGACTCGAAATTCGTCACGAATGTGGTCCTCTACTCGCTGAATGAGACACAGCAGTCCCCATCGGATTCCGGTGAAATTTGTATTTTTGGTGAATATTTTAGTGAAAAGAGACAATGTTTCACGAGACTGCCTTAAGGCTGGCATTAGGGTTAGGGTTAGGGTTAGGGTTATGGAGCTAGGGTTAGGGCTACGGTCGTCTTTTGACCGATTGACTCGAAATTCGTCACGAATGTGGTCCTCTACTCGCTGAATGAGACACAGCAGTCCCCATCGGATTCCGGTGAAATTTGTATTTTTGGTGAATATTTTAAAGAAAAAAGTGGCCCATTTTTTCAATAGCTTCCAGGTCTTTGGACCGATTGACTCGAAATCGCTCCCAAATGTGCTCCTATACTGGCTGAACGAGACACAGCAGTCCCCATCGGATTCCGGTGAAATTTGTATTTTTGGTGAATATTTTAAAGAAAAAAGTGGCCCATTTTTTCAATAGCTTCCAGGTCTTTGGACCGATTGACTCGAAATCGCTCCCAAATGTGCTCCTATACTGGCTGAACGAGACACAGCAGTCCCCATCGGATTCCGGTGAAATTTGTATTTTTGGTGAATATTTTAGTGAAAAGAGACAATGTTTCATGAGACTGCCTTAAGGCTGGCATTAGGGTTAGGGTTAGGGTTAGGGTTATGGAGCTAGGGTTAGGGTTACGGTCGTCTTTTGACCGATTGACTCGAAATTCGTCACGAATGTGGTCCTCTACTCGCTGAATGAGACACAGCAGTCCCCATCGGATTCCGGTGAAATTTGTATTTTTGGTGAATATTTTAAAGAAAAAAGTGGCCCATGTTTTCAATAGCTTCCAGGTCTTTGGACCGATTGACTCGAAATCGCTCCCAAATGTGCTCCTATACTGGCTGAACGAGACACAGCAGTCCCCATCGGATTCCGGTGAAATTTGTATTTTTGGTGAATATTTTAAAGAAAAAAGTGGCCCATTTTTTCAATAGCTTCCAGGTCTTTGGACCGATTGACTCGAAATCGCTCCCAAATGTGCTCCTATACTGGCTGAACGAGACACAGCAGTCCCCATCGGATTCCGGTGAAATTTGTATTTTTGGTGAATATTTTAGTGAAAAGAGACAATGTTTCATGAGACTGCCTTAAGGCTGGCATTAGGGTTAGGGTTAGGGTTATGGAGCTAGGGTTAGGGTTACGGTCGTCTTTTGACCGATTGACTCGAAATTCGTCACGAATGTGGTCCTCTACTCGCTGAATGAGACACAGCAGTCCCCATCAGATTCCGGTGAAATTTGTATTTTTGGTGAATATTTTAAAGAAAAAAGTGGCCCATTTTTTCAATAGCTTCCAGGTCTTTGGACCGATTGACTCGAAATCGCTCCCAAATGTGCTCCTATACTGGCTGAACGAGACACAGCAGTCCCCATCGGATTCCGGTGAAATTTGTATTTTTGGTGAATATTTTAAAGAAAAAAGTGGCCCATTTTTTCAATAGCTTCCAGGTCTTTGGACCGATTGACTCGAAATCGCTCCCAAATGTGCTCCTATACTGGCTGAACGAGACACAGCAGTCCCCATCGGATTCCGGTGAAATTTGTATTTTTGGTGAATATTTTAGTGAAAAGAGACAATGTTTCATGAGACTGCCTTAAGGCTGGCATTAGGGTTAGGGTTAGGGTTAGGGTTATGGAGCTAGGGTTAGGGTTACGGTCGTCTTTTGACCGATTGACTCGAAATTCGTCACGAATGTGGTCCTCTACTCGCTGAATGAGACACAGCAGTCCCCATCGGATTCCGGTGAAATTTGTATTTTTGGTGAATATTTTAAAGAAAAAAGTGGCCCATTTTTTCAATAGCTTCCAGGTCTTTGGACCGATTGACTCGAAATCGCTCCCAAATGTGCTCCTATACTGGCTGAACGAGACATAGCAGTCCCCATCGGATTCTGGTGAAATTTGTATTTTTGGTGAATATTTTAAAGAAAAAAGTGGCCCATTTTTTCAATAGCTTCAAGGTCTTTGGACCGATTGACTCGAAATCGCTCCCAAATGTGCTCCTATACTGGCTGAACGAGACACAGCAGTCCCCATCGGATTCCGGTGAAATTTGTATTTTTGGTGAATATTTTAGTGAAAAGAGACAATGTTTCACGAGACTGCCTTAAGGCTGGCATTAGGGTTAGGGTTAGGGTTAGGGTTATGGAGCTAGGGTTAGGGTTACGGTCGTCTTTTGACCGATTGACTCGAAATTCGTCACGAATGTGGTCCTCTACTCGCTGAATGAGACACAGCAGTCCCCATCGGATTCCGGTGAAATTTGTATTTTTGGTGAATATTTTAAAGAAAAAAGTGGCCCATTTTTTCAATAGCTTCCAGGTCTTTGGACCGATTGACTCGAAATCGCTCCCAAATGTGCTCCTATACTGGCTGAACGAGACACAGCAGTCCCCATCGGATTCCGGTGAAATTTGTATTTTTGGTGAATATTTTAGTGAAAAGAGACAATGTTTCATGAGACTGCCTTAAGGCTGGCATTAGGGTTAGGGTTAGGGTTATGGAGCTAGGGTTAGGGTTACGGTCGTCTTTTGACCGATTGACTCGAAATTCGTCACGAATGTGGTCCTCTACTCGCTGAATGAGACACAGCAGTCCCCATCGGATTCCGGTGAAATTTGTATTTTTGGTGAATATTTTAAAGAAAAAAGTGGCCCATTTTTTCAATAGCTTCCAGGTCTTTGGACCGATTGACTCGAAATCACTCCCAAATGTGCTCCTATACTGGCTGAACGAGACACAGCAGTCCCCATCCGAATCCGGTGAAATTTGTATTTTTGGTGAATATTTTAAAGAAAAAAGTGGCCCATTTTTTCAATAGCTTCCAGGTCTTTGGACCGATTGACTCGAAATCGCTCCCAAATGTGCTCCTATACTGGCTGAACGAGACACAGCAGTCCCCATCGGATTCCGGTGAAATTTGTATTTTTGGTGAATATTTTAGTGAAAAGCGACAATGTTTCATGAGACTGCCTTAAGGCTGGCATTAGGGTTAGGGTTAGGGTTAGGGTTATGGAGCTAGGGTTAGGGTTACGGTCGTCTTTTGACCGATTGACTCGAAATTCGTCACGAATGTGGTCCTCTACTCGCTGAATGAGACACAGCAGTCCCCATCGGATTCCGGTGAAATTTGTATTTTTGGTGAATATTTTAAAGAAAAAAGTGGCCCATTTTTTCAATAGCTTCCAGGTCTTTGGACCGATTGACTCGAAATCGCTCCCAAATGTGCTCCTATACTGACTGAACGAGACACAGCATTCCCCATCGGATTCCGGTGAAATTTGTATTTTTGGTGAATATTTTAGTGAAAAGAGACAATGTTTCATGAGACTGCCTTAAGGCTGGCATTAGGGTTAGGGTTAGGGTTAGGGTTATGGAGCTAGGGTTAGGGTTACGGTCGTCTTTTGACCGATTGACTCGAAATTCGTCACGAATGTGGTCCTCTACTCGCTGAATGAGACACAGCAGTCCCCATCGGATTCCGGTGAAATTTGTATTTTTGGTGAATATTTTAAAGAAAAAAGTGGCCCATTTTTTCAATAGCTTCCAGGTCTTTGGACCGATTGACTCGAAATCGCTCCCAAATGTGCTCCTATACTGGCTGAACGAGACACAGCAGTCCCCATCGGATTCCGGTGAAATTTGTATTTTTGGTGAATATTTTAAAGAAAAAAGTGGCCCATTTTTTCAATAGCTTCCAGGTCTTTGGACCGATTGACTCGAAATCGCTCCCAAATGTGCTCCTATACTGGCTGAACGAGACACAGCAGTCCCCATCGGATTCCGGTGAAATTTGTATTTTTGGTGAATATTTTAAAGAAAAAAGTGGCCCATTTTTTCAATAGCTTCCAGGTCTTTGGACCGATTGACTTGAAATAGCTCCCAAATGTGCTCCTATACTGGCTGAACGAGACACAGCAGTCCCCATCGGATTCCGGTGAAATTTGTATTTTTGGTGAATATTTTAGTGAAAAGAGACAATGTTTCATGAGACTGCCTTAAGGCTGGCATTAGGGTTAGGGTTAGGGTTAGGGTTATGGAGCTAGGGTTAGGGTTACGGTCGTCTTTTGACCGATTGACTCGAAATTCGTCACGAATGTGGTCCTCTACTCGCTGAATGAGACACAGCAGTCCCCATCGGATTCCGGTGAAATTTGTATTTTTGGTGAATATTTTAAAGAAAAAAGTGGCCCATTTTTTCAATAGCTTCCAGGTCTTTGGACTGATTGACTCGAAATCGCTCCCAAATGTGCTCCTATACTGGCTGAACGAGACACAGCAGTCCCCATCGGATTCTGTTGAAATTTGTATTTTTGGTGAATATTTTAAAGAAAAAAGTGGCCCATTTTTTCAATAGCTTCAAGGTCTTTGGACCGATTGACTCGAAATCGCTCCCAAATGTGCTCCTATACTGGCTGAACGAGACACAGGAGTCCCCATCGGATTCCGGTGAAATTTGTATTTTTGGTGAATATTTTAGTGAAAAGAGACAATGTTTCATGAGACTGCCTTAAGGCTGGCATTAGGGTTAGGGTTAGGGTTATGGAGCTAGGGTTAGGGCTACGGTCGTCTTTTGACCGATTGACTCGAAATTCGTCACGAATGTGGTCCTCTACTCGCTGAATGAGACACAGCAGTCCCCATCGGATTCCGGTGAAATTTGTATTTTTGGTGAATATTTTAAAGAAAAAAGTGGCCCATTTTTTCAATAGCTTCCAGGTCTTTGGACCGATTGACTCGAAATCGCTCCCAAATGTGCTCCTATACTGGCTGAACGAGACACAGCAGTCCCCATCGGATTCCGGTGAAATTTGTATTTTTGGTGAATATTTTAAAGAAAAAAGTGGCCCATTTTTTCAATAGCTTCCAGGTCTTTGGACCGATTGACTCGAAATCGCTCCCAAATGTGCTCCTATACTGGCTGAACGAGACACAGCAGTCCCCATCGGATTCCGGTGAAATTTGTATTTTTGGTGAATATTTTAGTGAAAAGAGACAATGTTTCATGAGACTGCCTTAAGGCTGGCATTAGGGTTAGGGTTAGGGTTAGGGTTATGGAGCTAGGGTTAGGGTTACGGTCGTCTTTTGACCGATTGACTCGAAATTCGTCACGAATGTGGTCCTCTACTCGCTGAATGAGACACAGCAGTCCCCATCGGATTCCGGTGAAATTTGTATTTTTGGTGAATATTTTAAAGAAAAAAGTGGCCCATTTTTTCAATAGCTTCCAGGTCTTTGGACCGATTGACTCGAAATCGCTCCCAAATGTGCTCCTATACTGGCTGAACGAGACACAGCAGTCCCCATCGGATTCCGGTGAAATTTGTATTTTTGGTGAATATTTTAAAGAAAAAAGTGGCCCATTTTTTCAATAGCTTCCAGGTCTTTGGACCGATTGACTCGAAATCGCTCCCAAATGTGCTCCTATACTGGCTGAACGAGACACAGCAGTCCCCATCGGATTCCGGTGAAATTTGTATTTTTGGTGAATATTTTAGTGAAAAGAGACAATGTTTCATGAGACTGCCTTAAGGCTGGCATTAGGGTTAGGGTTAGGGTTAGGGTTATGGAGCTAGGGGTTAGGGTTACGGGCATCTTTTGACCGATTGACTCGAAATTCGTCACGAATGTGGTCCTCTACTCGCTGAATGAGACACAGCCAGTCCCCCATCAGATTCCGGTGAAATTTGTATTTTTGGTGAATATTTTAAAGAAAAAAGTGGCCCATTTTTTCAATAGCTTCCAGGTCTTTGGACCGATTGACTCGAAATCGCTCCCAAATGTGCTCCTATACTGGCTGAACGAGACACAGCAGTCCCCATCGGATTCCGGTGAAATTTGTATTTTGGTGAATATTTTAAAGAAAAAAGTGGCCCATTTTTTCAATAGCTTCCAGGTCTTTGGACCGATTGACTCGAAATCGCTCCCAAATGTGCTCCTATACTGGCTGAACGAGACACAGCAGTCCCCATCGGATTCCGGTGAAATTTGTATTTTTGGTGAATATTTTAGTGAAAAGAGACAATGTTTCATGAGACTGCCTTAAGGCTGGCATTAGGGTTAGGGTTAGGGTTAGGGTTATGGAGCTAGGGTTAGGGTTACGGTCGTCTTTTGACCGATTGACTCGAAATTCGTCACGAATGTGGTCCTCTACTCGCTGAATGAGACACAGCAGTCCCCATCGGATTCCGGTGAAATTTGTATTTTTGGTGAATATTTTAAAGAAAAAAGTGGCCCATTTTTTCAATAGCTTCCAGGTCTTTGGACCGATTGACTCGAAATAGCTCCCAAATGTGCTCCTATACTGGCTGAACGAGACACAGCAGTCCCCATCGGATTCCGGTGAAATTTGTATTTTTGGTGAATATTTTAGTGAAAAGAGACAATGTTTCATGAGACTGCCTTAAGGCTGGCATTAGGGTTAGGGTTAGGGTTAGGGTTATGGAGCTAGGGTTAGGGTTACGGTCGTCTTTTGACCCGATTGACTCGAAATTCGTCACGAATGTGGTCCTCTACTCGCTGAATGAGACACAAGCAGTCCCCATCGGATTCCGGTGAAATTTGTATTTTTGGTGAATATTTTAAAGAAAAAAGTGGCCCATTTTTTCAATAGCTTCCAGGTCTTTGGACCGATTGACTCGAAATCGCTCCCAAATGTGCTCCTATACTGGCTGAACGAGACACAGCAGTCCCCATCGGATTCCGGTGAAATTTGTATTTTTGGTGAATATTTTAAAGAAAAAAGTGGCCCATTTTTTCAATAGCAGGTCTTTGGACCGATTGACTCGAAATCGCTCCCAAATGTGCTCCTATACTGGCTGAACGAGACACAGCAGTCCCCATCGGATTCCGGTGAAATTTGTATTTTTGGTGAATATTTTAGTGAAAAGAGACAATGTTTCATGAGACTGCCTTAAGGCTGGCATTAGGGTTAGGGTTAGGGTTAGGGTTATGGAGCTAGGGTTAGGGTTACGGTCGTCTTTTGACCGATTGACTCGAAATTCGTCACGAATGTGGTCCTCTACTCGCTGAATGAGACACAGCAGTCCCCATCGGATTCCGGTGAAATTTGTATTTTTGGTGAATATTTTAAAGAAAAAAGTGGCCCATTTTTTCAATAGCTTCCAGGTCTTTGGACCGATTGACTCGAAATCGCTCCCAAATGTGCTCCTATACTGGCTGAACGAGACACAGCATTCCCCATCGGATTCCGGTGAAATTTGTATTTTTGGTGAATATTTTAGTGAAAAGAGACAATGTTTCATGAGACTGCCTTAAGGCTGGCATTAGGGTTAGGGTTAGGGTTAGGGTTATGGAGCTAGGGTTAGGGTTACGGTCGTCTTTTGACCGATTGACTCGAAATTCGTCACGAATGTGGTCCTCTACTCGCTGAATGAGACACAGCAGTCCCCATCGGATTCCGGTGAAATTTGTATTTTTGGTGAATATTTTAAAGAAAAAAGTGGCCCATTTTTTCAATAGCTTCCAGGTCTTTGGACCGATTGACTCGAAATCGCTCCCAAATGTGCTCCTATACTGGCTGAACGAGACACAGCAGTCCCCATCGGATTCCGGTGAAATTTGTATTTTTGGTGAATATTTTAAAGAAAAAAGTGGCCCATTTTTTCAATAGCTTCCAGGTCTTTGGACCGATTGACTCGAAATAGCTCCCAAATGTGCTCCTATACTGGCTGAACGAGACACAGCAGTCCCCATCGGATTCCGGTGAAATTTGTATTTTTGGTGAATATTTTAGTGAAAAGAGACAATGTTTCATGAGACTGCCTTAAGGCTGGCATTAGGGTTAGGGTTAGGGTTAGGGTTATGGAGCTAGGGTTAGGGTTACGGTCGTCTTTTGACCGATTGACTCGAAATTCGTCACGAATGTGGTCCTCTACTCGCTGAATGAGACACAGCAGTCCCCATCGGATTCCGGTGAAATTTGTATTTTTGGTGAATATTTTAAAGAAAAAAGTGGCCCATTTTTTCAATAGCTTCCAGGTCTTTGGACTGATTGACTCGAAATCGCTCCCAAATGTGCTCCTATACTGGCTGAACATGACACAGCAGTCCCCATCGGATTCCGGTGAAATTTTTTATTTTTGGTGAATATTTTAGTGAAAAGAGACAATGTTTCACGAGACTGCCTTAAGGCTGGCATTAGGGTTAGGGTTAGGGTTAGGGTTATGGAGCTAGGGTTAGGGTTACGGTCGTCTTTTGACCGATTGACTCGAAATTCGTCACGAATGTGGTCCTCTACTCGCTGAATGAGACACAGCAGTCCCCATCGGATTCCGGTGAAATTTGTATTTTTGGTGAATATTTTAAAGAAAAAAGTGGCCCATTTTTTCAATAGCTTCCAGGTCTTTGGACCGATTGACTCGAAATCGCTCCCAAATGTGCTCCTATACTGGCTGAACGAGACACAGCAGTCCCCATCGGATTCCGGTGAAATTTGTATTTTTGGTGAATATTTTAGTGAAAAGAGACAATGTTTCATGAGACTGCCTTAAGGCTGGCATTAGGTTTAGGGTTAGGGTTAGGGTTATGGAGCTAGGGTTAGGGCTACGGTCGTCTTTTGACCGATTGACTCGAAATTCGTCACGAATGTGGTTCTCTACTCGCTGAATGAGACACAGCAGTCCCCATCGGATTCCGGTGAAATTTGTATTTTTGGTGAATATTTTAAAGAAAAAAGTGGCCCATTTTTTCAATAGCTTCCAGGTCTTTGGACCGATTGACTCAAAATCGCTCCCAAATGTGCTCCTATACTGGCTGAACGAGACACAGCAGTCCCCATCGGATTCCGGTGAAATTTGTATTTTTGGTGAATATTTTAAAGAAAAAAGTGGCCCATTTTTTCAATAGCTTCCAGGTCTTTGGACCGATTGACTCGAAATCACTCCCAAATGTGCTCCTATACTGGCTGAACGAGACACAGCAGTCCCCATCGGATTCCGGTGAAATTTGTATTTTTGGTGAATATTTTAGTGAAAAGAGACAATGTTTCATGAGACTGCCTTAAGGCTGGCATTAGGGTTAGGGTTAGGGTTAGGGTTATGGAGCTAGGGTTAGGGCTACGGTCGTCTTTTGACCGATTGACTCGAAATTCGTCACGAATGTGGTCCTCTACTCGCTGAATGAGACACAGCAGTCCCCATCGGATTCCGGTGAAATTTGTATTTTTGGTGAATATTTTAAAGAAAAAAGTGGCCCATTTTTTCAATAGCTTCCAGGTCTTTGGACCGATTGACTCGAAATCGCTCCCAAATGTGCTCCTATACTGGCTGAACGAGACACAGCAGTCCCCATCGGATTCCGGTGAAATTTGTATTTTTGGTGAATATTTTAAAGAAAAAAGTGGCCCATTTTTTCAATAGCTTCCAGGTCTTTGGACCGATTGACTCGAAATCGCTCCCAAATGTGCTCCTATACTGGCTGAACGAGACACAGCAGTCCCCATCGGATTCCGGTGAAATTTGTATTTTTGGTGAATATTTTAAAGAAAAAAGTGGCCCATTTTTTCAATAGCTTCCAGGTCTTTGGACCGATTGACTCGAAATCGCTCCCAAATGTGCTCCTATACTGGCTGAACGAGACACAGCAGTCCCCATCGGATTCCGGTGAAATTTGTATTTTTGGTGAATATTTTAGTGAAAAGAGACAATGTTTCATGAGACTGCCTTAAGGCTGGCATTAGGGTTAGGGTTAGGGTTAGGGTTATGGAGCTAGGGTTAGGGTTACGGTCGTCTTTTGACCGATTGACTCGAAATTCGTCACGAATGTGGTCCTCTACTCGCTGAATGAGACACAGCAGTCCCCATCGGATTCCGGTGAAATCTGTATTTTTGGTGAATATTTTAAAGAAAAAAGTGGCCCATTTTTTCAATAGCTTCCAGGTCTTTGGACCGATTGACTCGAAATCGCTCCCAAATGTGCTCCTATACTGGCTGAACGAGACACAGCAGTCCCCATCGGATTCCGGTGAAATTTGTATTTTTGGTGAATATTTTAAAGAAAAAAGTGGCCCATTTTTTCAATAGCTTCCAGGTCTTTGGACCGATTGACTCGAAATCGCTCCCAAATGTGCTCCTATACTGGCTGAACGAGACACAGCAGTCCCCATCGGATTCCGGTGAAATTTGTATTTTTGGTGAATATTTTAGTGAAAAGAGACAATGTTTCATGAGACTGCCTTAAGGCTGCCATTAGGGTTAGGGTTAGGGTTAGGGTTATGGAGCTAGGGTTAGGGTTACGGGCATCTTTTGACCGATTGACTCGAAATTCGTCACGAATGTGGTCCTCTACTCGCTGAATGAGACACATCAGTCCCCATCAGATTCCGGTGAAATTTGTATTTTTGGTGAATATTTTAAAGAAAAAAGTGGCCCATTTTTTCAATAGCTTCCAGGTCTTTGGACCGATTGACTCGAAATCGCTCCCAAATGTGCTCCTATACTGGCTGAACGAGACACAGCAGTCCCCATCGGATTCCGGTGAAATTTGTATTTTTGGTGAATATTTTAAAGAAAAAAGTGGCCCATTTTTTCAATAGCTTCCAGGTCTTTGGACCGATTGACTCGAAATCGCTCCCAAATGTGCTCCTATACTGGCTAAACGAGACACAGCAGTCCCCATCGGATTCCGGTGAAATTTGTATTTTTGGTGAATATTTTAGTGAAAAGAGACAATGTTTCATGAGACTGCCTTAAGGCTGGCATTAGGGTTAGGGTTAGGGTTAGGGTTATGGAGCTAGGGTTAGGGTTACGGTCGTCTTTTGACCGATTGACTCGAAATTCGTCACAAATGTGGTCCTCTACTCGCTGAATGAGACACAGCAGTCCCCATCGGATTCCGGTGAAATTTGTATTTTTGGTGAATATTTTAAAGAAAAAAGTGGCCCATTTTTTCAATAGCTTCCAGGTCTTTGGACCGATTGACTCGAAATCGCTCCCAAATGTGCTCCTATACTGGCTGAACGAGACACAGCAGTCCCCATCGGATTCCGGTGAAATTTGTATTTTTGGTGAATATTGTAAAGAAAAAAGTGGCCCATTTTTTCAATAGCTTCCAGGTCTTTGGACCGATTGACTCGAAATAGCTCCCAAATGTGCTCCTATACTGGCTGAACGAGACACAGCAGTCCCCATCGGATTCCGGTGAAATTTGTATTTTTGGTGAATATTTTAGTGAAAAGAGACAATGTTTCATGAGACTGCCTTAAGGCTGGCATTAGGGTTAGGGTTAGGGTTAGGGTTATGGAGCTAGGGTTAGGGTTACGGTCGTCTTTTGACCGATTGACTCGAAATTCGTCACGAATGTGGTCCTCTACTCGCTGAATGAGACACAGCAGTCCCCATCGGATTCCGGTGAAATTTGTATTTTTGGTGAATATTTTAAAGAAAAAAGTGGCCCATTTTTTCAATAGCTTCCAGGTCTTTGGACCGATTGACTCGAAATCGCTCCCAAATGTGCTCCTATACTGGCTGAACGAGACACAGCAGTCCCCATCGGATTCCGGTGAAATTTGTATTTTTGGTGAATATTTTAAAGAAAAAAGTGGCCCATTTTTTCAATAGCTTCCAGGTCTTTGGACCGATTGACTCGAAATCGCTCCCAAATGTGCTCCTATACTGGCTGAACGAGACACAGCAGTCCCCATCGGATTCCGGTGAAATTTGTATTTTTGGTGAATATTTTAGTGAAAAGAGACAATGTTTCACGAGACTGCCTTAAGGCTGGCATTAGGGTTAGGGTTAGGGTTAGGGTTATGGAGCTAGGGTTAGGGTTACGGTCGTCTTTTGACCGATTGACTCGAAATTCGTCACGAATGTGGTCCTCTACTCGCTGAATGAGACACAGCAGTCCCCATCGGATTCCGGTGAAATTTGTATTTTTGGTGAATATTTTAAAGAAAAAAGTGGCCCATTTTTTCAATAGCTTCCAGGTCTTTGGACCGATTGACTCGAAATCGCTCCCAAATGTGCTCCTATACTGGCTGAACGAGACACAGCAGTCCCCATCGGATTCCGGTGAAATTTGTATTTTTGGTGAATATTTTAGTGAAAAGAGACAATGTTTCATGAGACTGCCTTAAGGCTGGCTTTAGGGTTAGGGTTATGGAGCTAGGGTTAGGGTTACGGTCGTCTTTTGACCGATTGACTCGAAATTCGTCACGAATGTGGTCCTCTACTCGCTGAATGAGACACAGCAGTCCCCATCGGATTCCGGTGAAATTTGTATTTTTGGTGAATATTTTAAAGAAAAAAGTGGCCCATTTTTTCAATAGCTTCCAGGTCTTTGGACCGATTGACTCGAAATCGCTCCCAAATGTGCTCCTATACTGGCTGAACGAGACACAGCAGTCCCCATCGGATTCTGGTGAAATTTGTATTTTTGGTGAATATTTTAAAGAAAAAAGTGGCCCATTTTTTCAATAGCTTCCAGGTCTTTGGACCGATTGACTCGAAATCGCTCCCAAATGTGCTCCTATACTGGCTGAACGAGACACAGCAGTCCCCATCGGATTCTGGTGAAATTTGTATTTTTGGTGAATATTTTAAAGAAAAAAGTGGCCCATTTTTTCAATAGCTTCCAGGTCTTTTGACCAATTGACTCGAAATCGCTCCCAAATGTGCTCCTCTACGGGCTGAACGAGACACAGCAGTCCCCATCGGATTCCGGTGAAATTTGTATTTTTGGTGAATATTTTAAAGAAAAAAGTGGCCCATTTTTTCAATAGCTTCCAGGTCTTTGGACCGATTGACTCGAAATCGCTCCCAAATGTGCTCCTATACTGGCTGAACGAGACACAGCAGTCCCCATCGGATTCCGGTGAAATTTGTATTTTTGGTGAATATTTTAGTGAAAAGAGACAATGTTTCATGAGACTGCCTTAAGGCTGCCATTAGGGTTAGGGTTAGGGTTAGGGTTATGGAGCTAGGGTTAGGGTTACGGTCGTCTTTTGACCGATTGACTCGAAATTCGTCACAAATGTGGTCCTCTACTCGCTGAATGAGACACAGCAGTCCCCATCGGATTCCGGTGAAATTTGTATTTTTGGTGAATATTTTAAAGAAAAAAGTGGCCCATTTTTTCAATAGCTTCCAGGTCTTTGGACCGATTGACTCGAAATCGCTCCCAAATGTGCTCCTATACTGGTTGAATGAGACACAGCAGTCCCCATCGGATTCCGGTGAAATTTGTATTTTTGGTGAATATTTTAAAGAAAAAAGTGGCCCATTTTTTCAATAGCTTCCAGGTCTTTGGACCGATTGACTCGAAATAGCTCCCAAATGTGCTCCTATACTGGCTGAACGAGACACAGCAGTCCCCATCGGATTCCGGTGAAATTTGTATTTTTGGTGAATATTTTAGTGAAAAGAGACAATGTTTCATGAGACTGCCTTAAGGCTGCCATTAGGGTTAGGGTTAGGGTTAGGGTTATGGAGCTAGGGTTAGGGTTACGGTCGTCTTTTGACCGATTGACTCGAAATTCGTCACAAATGTGGTCCTCTACTCGCTGAATGAGACACAGCAGTCCCCATCGGATTCCGGTGAAATTTGTATTTTTGGTGAATATTTTAAAGAAAAAAGTGGCCCATTTTTTCAATAGCTTCCAGGTCTTTGGACCGATTGACTCGAAATCGCTCCCAAATGTGCTCCTATAATGGCTGAACGAGACACAGCAGTCCCCATCGGATTCCGGTGAAATTTGTATTTTTGGTGAATATTTTAAAGAAAAAAGTGGCCCATTTTTTCAATAGCTTCCAGGTCTTTGGACCGATTGACTCGAAATCGCTCCCAAATGTGCTCCTATACTGGCTGAACGAGACACAGCAGTCCCCATCGGATTCCGGTGAAATTTGTATTTTTGGTGAATATTTTAGTGAAAAGAGACAATGTTTCATGAGACTGCCTTAAGGCTGGCATTAGGGTTAGGGTTAGGGTTAGGGTTAGGGTTATGGAGCTAGGGTTAGGGTTACGGTCGTCTTTTGACCGATTGACTCGAAATTCGTCACGAATGTGGTCCTCTACTCGCTGAATGAGACACAGCAGTCCCCATCGGATTCCGGTGAAATTTGTATTTTTGGTGAATATTTTAAAGAAAAAAGTGGCCCATTTTTTCAATAGCTTCCAGGTCTTTGGACCGATTGACTCGAAATCGCTCCCAAATGTGCTCCTATAATGGCTGAACGAGACACAGCAGTCCCCATCGGATTCCGGTGAAATTTGTATTTTTGGTGAATATTTTAAAGAAAAAAGTGGCCCATTTTTTCAATAGCTTCCAGGTCTTTGGACCGATTGACTCGAAATCGCTCCCAAATGTGCTCCTATACTGGCTGAACGAGACACAGCAGTCCCCATCGGATTCCGGTGAAATTTGTATTTTTGGTGAATATTTTAGTGAAAAGAGACAATGTTTCATGAGACTGCCTTAAGGCTGGCATTAGGGTTAGGGTTAGGGTTAGGGTTATGGAGCTAGGGTTAGGGTTACGGTCGTCTTTTGACCGATTGACTCGAAATTCGTCACGAATGTGGTCCTCTACTCGCTGAATGAGACACAGCAGTCCCCATCGGATTCCGGTGAAATTTGTATTTTTGGTGAATATTTTAAAGAAAAAAGTGGCCCATTTTTTCAATAGCTTCCAGGTCTTTGGACCGATTGACTCGAAATCGCTCCCAAATGTGCTCCTATACTGGCTGAACGAGACACAGCAGTCCCCATCGGATTCCGGTGAAATTTGTATTTTTGGTGAATATTTTAGTGAAAAGAGACAATGTTTCATGAGACTGCCTTAAGGCTGGCATTAGGGTTAGGGTTAGGGTTAGGGTTATGGAGCTAGGGTTAGGGTTACGGTCGTCTTTTGACCGATTGACTCGAAATTCGTCACGAATGTGGTCCTCTACTCGCTGAATGAGACACAGCAGTCCCCATCAGATTCCGGTGAAATTTGTATTTTTGGTGAATATTTTAAAGAAAAAAGTGGCCCATTTTTTCAATAGCTTCCAGGTCTTTGGACCGATTGACTCGAAATCGCTCCCAAATGTGCTCCTATACTGGCTGAACGAGACACAGCAGTCCCCATCGGATTCCGGTGAAATTTGTATTTTTGGTGAATATTTTAGTGAAAAGAGACAATGTTTCATGAGACTGCCTTAAGGCTGGCATTAGGGTTAGGGTTAGGGTTAGGGTTAGGGTTATGGAGCTAGGGTTAGGGTTACGGTCGTCTTTTGACCGATTGACTCGAAATTCGTCACGAATGTGGTCCTCTACTCGCTGAATGAGACACAGCAGTCCCCATCGGATTCCGGTGAAATTTGTATTTTTGGTGAATATTTTAAAGAAAAAAGTGGCCCATTTTTTCAATAGCTTCCAGGTCTTTGGACCGATTGACTCGAAATCGCTCCCAAATGTGCTCCTATAATGGCTGAACGAGACACAGCAGTCCCCATCGGATTCCGGTGAAATTTGTATTTTTGGTGAATATTTTAAAGAAAAAAGTGGCCCATTTTTTCAATAGCTTCCAGGTCTTTGGACCGATTGACTCGAAATCGCTCCCAAATGTGCTCCTATACTGGCTGAACGAGACACAGCAGTCCCCATCGGATTCCGGTGAAATTTGTATTTTTGGTGAATATTTTAGTGAAAAGAGACAATGTTTCATGAGACTGCCTTAAGGCTGGCATTAGGGTTAGGGTTAGGGTTAGGGTTATGGAGCTAGGGTTAGGGTTACGGTCGTCTTTTGACCGATTGACTCGAAATTCGTCACGAATGTGGTCCTCTACTCGCTGAATGAGACACAGCAGTCCCCATCGGATTCCGGTGAAATTTGTATTTTTGGTGAATATTTTAAAGAAAAAAGTGGCCCATTTTTTCAATAGCTTCCCGGTCTTTGGACCGATTGACTCGAAATCGCTCCCAAATGTGCTCCTATAATGGCTGAACGAGACACAGCAGTCCCCATCGGATTCCGGTGAAATTTGTATTTTTGGTGAATATTTTAAAGAAAAAAGTGGCCCATTTTTTCAATAGCTTCCAGGTCTTTGGACCGATTGACTCGAAATCGCTCCCAAATGTGCTCCTATACTGGCTGAACGAGACACAGCAGTCCCCATCGGATTCCGGTGAAATTTGTATTTTTGGTGAATATTTTAGTGAAAAGAGACAATGTTTCATGAGACTGCCTTAAGGCTGGCATTAGGGTTAGGGTTAGGGTTAGGGTTAGGGTTATGGAGCTAGGGTTAGGGTTACGGTCGTCTTTTGACCGATTGACTCGAAATTCGTCACGAATGTGGTCCTCTACTCGCTGAATGAGACACAGCAGTCCCCATCGGATTCCGGTGAAATTTGTATTTTTGGTGAATATTTTAAAGAAAAAAGTGGCCCATTTTTTCAATAGCTTCCAGGTCTTTGGACCGATTGACTCGAAATCGCTCCCAAATGTGCTCCTATAATGGCTGAACGAGACACAGCAGTCCCCATCGGATTCCGGTGAAATTTGTATTTTTGGTGAATATTTTAAAGAAAAAAG
Source organism: Pagrus major (assembly GCF_040436345.1). NCBI lineage: Eukaryota > Metazoa > Chordata > Actinopteri > Spariformes > Sparidae > Pagrus > Pagrus major. The sequence goes on from NC_133235.1 coordinate 26,995,891, forward strand.
TGGCCCATTTTTTCAATAGCTTCCAGGTCTTTGGACCGATTGACTCGAAATCGCTCCCAAATGTGCTCCTATACTGGCTGAACGAGACACAGCAGTCCCCATCGGATTCCGGTGAAATTTGTATTTTTGGTGAATATTTTAGTGAAAAGAGACAATGTTTCATGAGACTGCCTTAAGGCTGGCATTAGGGTTAGGGTTAGGGTTAGGGTTATGGAGCTAGGGTTAGGGTTACGGTCGTCTTTTGACCGATTGACTCGAAATTCGTCACGAATGTGGTCCTCTACTCGCTGAATGAGACACAGCAGTCCCCATCGGATTCCGGTGAAATTTGTATTTTTGGTGAATATTTTAAAGAAAAAAGTGGCCCATTTTTTCAATAGCTTCCAGGTCTTTGGACCGATTGACTCGAAATCGCTCCCAAATGTGCTCCTATAATGGCTGAACGAGACACAGCAGTCCCCATCGGATTCCGGTGAAATTTGTATTTTTGGTGAATATTTTAAAGAAAAAAGTGGCCCATTTTTTCAATAGCTTCCAGGTCTTTGGACCGATTGACTCGAAATCGCTCCCAAATGTGCTCCTATACTGGCTGAACGAGACACAGCAGTCCCCATCGGATTCCGGTGAAATTTGTATTTTTGGTGAATATTTTAGTGAAAAGAGACAATGTTTCATGAGACTGCCTTAAGGCTGGCATTAGGGTTAGGGTTAGGGTTAGGGTTATGGAGCTAGGGTTAGGGTTACGGTCGTCTTTTGACCGATTGACTCGAAATTCGTCACGAATGTGGTCCTCTACTCGCTGAATGAGACACAGCAGTCCCCATCGGATTCCGGTGAAATTTGTATTTTTGGTGAATATTTTAAAGAAAAAAGTGGCCCATTTTTTCAATAGCTTCCAGGTCTTTGGACCGATTGACTCGAAATCGCTCCCAAATGTGCTCCTATACTGGCTGAACGAGACACAGCAGTCCCCATCGGATTCCGGTGAAATTTGTATTTTTGGTGAATATTTTAGTGAAAAGAGACAATGTTTCATGAGACTGCCTTAAGGCTGGCATTAGGGTTAGGGTTAGGGTTATGGAGCTAGGGTTAGGGTTACGGTCGTCTTTTGACCGATTGACTCGAAATTCGTCACAAATGTGGTCCTCTACTCGCTGAATGAGACACAGCAGTCCCCATCGGATTCCGGTGAAATTTGTATTTTTGGTGAATATTTTAAAGAAAAAAGTGGCCCATGTTTTCAATAGCTTCCAGGTCTTTGGACCGATTGACTCGAAATCGCTCCCAAATGTGCTCCTATACTGGCTGAACGAGACACAGCAGTCCCCATCGGATTCCGGTGAAATTTGTATTTTTGGTGAATATTTTAAAGAAAAAAGTGGCCCATTTTTTCAATAGCTTCCAGGTCTTTGGACCGATTGACTCGAAATCGCTCCCAAATGTGCTCCTATACTGGCTGAACGAGACACAGCAGTCCCCATCGGATTCCGGTGAAATTTGTATTTTTGGTGAATATTTTAGTGAAAAGAGACAATGTTTCATGAGACTGCCTTAAGGCTGGCATTAGGGTTAGGGTTAGGGTTAGGGTTAGGGTTATGGAGCTAGGGTTAGGGTTACGGTCGTCTTTTGACCGATTGACTCGAAATTCGTCACGAATGTGGTCCTCTACTCGCTGAATGAGACACAGCAGTCCCCATCGGATTCCGGTGAAATTTGTATTTTTGGTGAATATTTTAAAGAAAAAAGTGGCCCATTTTTTCAATAGCTTCCAGGTCTTTGGACCGATTGACTCGAAATCGCTCCCAAATGTGCTCCTATAATGGCTGAACGAGACACAGCAGTCCCCATCGGATTCCGGTGAAATTTGTATTTTTGGTGAATATTTTAAAGAAAAAAGTGGCCCATTTTTTCAATAGCTTCCAGGTCTTTGGACCGATTGACTCGAAATCGCTCCCAAATGTGCTCCTATACTGGCTGAACGAGACACAGCAGTCCCCATCGGATTCCGGTGAAATTTGTATTTTTGGTGAATATTTTAGTGAAAAGAGACAATGTTTCATGAGACTGCCTTAAGGCTGGCATTAGGGTTAGGGTTAGGGTTAGGGTTATGGAGCTAGGGTTAGGGTTACGGTCGTCTTTTGACCGATTGACTCGAAATTCGTCACGAATGTGGTCCTCTACTCGCTGAATGAGACACAGCAGTCCCCATCGGATTCCGGTGAAATTTGTATTTTTGGTGAATATTTTAAAGAAAAAAGTGGCCCATTTTTTCAATAGCTTCCAGGTCTTTGGACCGATTGACTCGAAATCGCTCCCAAATGTGCTCCTATAATGGCTGAACGAGACACAGCAGTCCCCATCGGATTCCGGTGAAATTTGTATTTTTGGTGAATATTTTAAAGAAAAAAGTGGCCCATTTTTTCAATAGCTTCCAGGTCTTTGGACCGATTGACTCGAAATCGCTCCCAAATGTGCTCCTATACTGGCTGAACGAGACACAGCAGTCCCCATCGGATTCCGGTGAAATTTGTATTTTTGGTGAATATTTTAGTGAAAAGAGACAATGTTTCATGAGACTGCCTTAAGGCTGGCATTAGGGTTAGGGTTAGGGTTAGGGTTAGGGTTATGGAGCTAGGGTTAGGGTTACGGTCGTCTTTTGACCGATTGACTCGAAATTCGTCACGAATGTGGTCCTCTACTCGCTGAATGAGACACAGCAGTCCCCATCGGATTCCGGTGAAATTTGTATTTTTGGTGAATATTTTAAAGAAAAAAGTGGCCCATTTTTTCAATAGCTTCCAGGTCTTTGGACCGATTGACTCGAAATCGCTCCCAAATGTGCTCCTATACTGGCTGAACGAGACACAGCAGTCCCCATCGGATTCCGGTGAAATTTGTATTTTTGGTGAATATTTTAGTGAAAAGAGACAATGTTTCATGAGACTGCCTTAAGGCTGGCATTAGGGTTAGGGTTAGGGTTAGGGTTATGGAGCTAGGGTTAGGGTTACGGTCGTCTTTTGACCGATTGACTCGAAATTCGTCACAAATGTGGTCCTCTACTCGCTGAATGAGACACAGCAGTCCCCATCGGATTCCGGTGAAATTTGTATTTTTGGTGAATATTTTAAAGAAAAAAGTGGCCCATGTTTTCAATAGCTTCCAGGTCTTTGGACCGATTGACTCGAAATCGCTCCCAAATGTGCTCCTATACTGGCTGAACGAGACACAGCAGTCCCCATCGGATTCCGGTGAAATTTGTATTTTTGGTGAATATTTTAAAGAAAAAAGTGGCCCATTTTTTCAATAGCTTCCAGGTCTTTGGACCGATTGACTCGAAATCGCTCCCAAATGTGCTCCTATACTGGCTGAACGAGACACAGCAGTCCCCATCGGATTCCGGTGAAATTTGTATTTTTGGTGATTATTTTAGTGAAAAGAGACAATGTTTCATGAGACTGCCTGAAGGCTGGCATTAGGGTTAGGGTTAGGGTTAGGGTTATGGAGCTAGGGTTAGGGTTACGGTCGTCTTTTGACCGATTGACTCGAAATTCGTCACGAATGTGGTCCTCTACTCGCTGAATGAGACACAGCAGTCCCCATCGGATTCCGGTGAAATTTGTATTTTTGGTGAATATTTTAAAGAAAAAAGTGGCCCATTTTTTCAATAGCTTCCAGGTCTTTGGACCGATTGACTCGAAATCGCTCCCAAATGTGCTCCTATACTGGCTGAACGAGACACAGCAGTCCCCATCGGATTCCGGTGAAATTTGTATTTTTGGTGAATATTTTAAAGAAAAAAGTGGCCCATTTTTTCAATAGCTTCCAGGTCTTTGGACCGATTGACTCGAAATCGCTCCCAAATGTGCTCCTATACTGGCTGAACGAGACACAGCAGTCCCCATCGGATTCCGGTGAAATTTGTATTTTTGGTGAATATTTTAGTGAAAAGAGACAATGTTTCACGAGACTGCCTTAAGGCTGGCATTAGGGTTAGGGTTAGGGTTAGGGTTATGGAGCTAGGGTTAGGGTTACGGTCGTCTTTTGACCGATTGACTCGAAATTCGTCACGAATGTGGTCCTCTACTCGCTGAATGAGACACAGCAGTCCCCATCGGATTCCGGTGAAATTTGTATTTTTGGTGAATATTTTAAAGAAAAAAGTGGCCCATTTTTTCAATAGCTTCCAGGTCTTTGGACCGATTGACTCGAAATCGCTCCCAAATGTGCTCCTATACTGGCTGAACGAGACACAGCAGTCCCCATCGGATTCCGGTGAAATTTGTATTTTTGGTGAATATTTTAGTGAAAAGAGACAATGTTTCATGAGACTGCCTTAAGGCTGGCTTTAGGGTTAGGGTTATGGAGCTAGGGTTAGGGTTACGGTCGTCTTTTGACCGATTGACTCGAAATTCGTCACGAATGTGGTCCTCTACTCGCTGAATGAGACACAGCAGTCCCCATCGGATTCCGGTGAAATTTGTATTTTTGGTGAATATTTTAAAGAAAAAAGTGGCCCATTTTTTCAATAGCTTCCAGGTCTTTGGACCGATTGACTCGAAATCGCTCCCAAATGTGCTCCTATACTGGCTGAACGAGACACAGCAGTCCCCATCGGATTCTGGTGAAATTTGTATTTTTGGTGAATATTTTAAAGAAAAAAGTGGCCCATTTTTTCAATAGCTTCCAGGTCTTTGGACCGATTGACTCGAAATCGCTCCCAAATGTGCTCCTATACTGGCTGAACGAGACACAGCAGTCCCCATCGGATTCCGGTGAAATTTGTATTTTTGGTGAATATTTTAGTGAAAAGAGACAATGTTTCATGAGACTGCCTTAAGGCTGCCATTAGGGTTAGGGTTAGGGTTAGGGTTATGGAGCTAGGGTTAGGGTTACGGTCGTCTTTTGACCGATTGACTCGAAATTCGTCACAAATGTGGTCCTCTACTCGCTGAATGAGACACAGCAGTCCCCATCGGATTCCGGTGAAATTTGTATTTTTGGTGAATATTTTAAAGAAAAAAGTGGCCCATTTTTTCAATAGCTTCCAGGTCTTTGGACCGATTGACTCGAAATCGCTCCCAAATGTGCTCCTATACTGGTTGAATGAGACACAGCAGTCCCCATCGGATTCCGGTGAAATTTGTATTTTTGGTGAATATTTTAAAGAAAAAAGTGGCCCATTTTTTCAATAGCTTCCAGGTCTTTGGACCGATTGACTCGAAATAGCTCCCAAATGTGCTCCTATACTGGCTGAACGAGACACAGCCGTCCCCATCGGATTCCGGTGAAATTTGTATTTTTGGTGAATATTTTAGTGAAAAGAGACAATGTTTCATGAGACTGCCTTAAGGCTGCCATTAGGGTTAGGGTTAGGGTTAGGGTTATGGAGCTAGGGTTAGGGTTACGGTCGTCTTTTGACCGATTGACTCGAAATTCGTCACAAATGTGGTCCTCTACTCGCTGAATGAGACACAGCAGTCCCCATCGGATTCCGGTGAAATTTGTATTTTTGGTGAATATTTTAAAGAAAAAAGTGGCCCATTTTTTCAATAGCTTCCAGGTCTTTGGACCGATTGACTCGAAATCGCTCCCAAATGTGCTCCTATAATGGCTGAACGAGACACAGCAGTCCCCATCGGATTCCGGTGAAATTTGTATTTTTGGTGAATATTTTAAAGAAAAAAGTGGCCCATTTTTTCAATAGCTTCCAGGTCTTTGGACCGATTGACTCGAAATCGCTCCCAAATGTGCTCCTATACTGGCTGAACGAGACACAGCAGTCCCCATCGGATTCCGGTGAGATTTGTATTTTTGGTGAATATTTTAGTGAAAAGAGACAATGTTTCATGAGACTGCCTTAAGGCTGGCATTAGGGTTAGGGTTAGGGTTAGGGTTATGGAGCTAGGGTTAGGGTTACGGTCGTCTTTTGACCGATTGACTCGAAATTCGTCACGAATGTGGTCCTCTACTCGCTGAATGAGACACAGCAGTCCCCATCGGATTCCAGTGAAATTTGTATTTTTGGTGAATATTTTAAAGAAAAAAGTGGCCCATTTTTTCAATAGCTTCCAGGTCTTTGGACCGATTGACTCGAAATCGCTCCCAAATGTGCTCCTATACTGGCTGAACGAGACACAGCAGTCCCCATCGGATTCCGGTGAAATTTGTATTTTTGGTGAATATTTTAGTGAAAAGAGACAATGTTTCATGAGACTGCCTTAAGGCTGGCATTAGGGTTAGGGTTAGGGTTAGGGTTATGGAGCTAGGGTTAGGGTTACGGTCGTCTTTTGACCGATTGACTCGAAATTCGTCACGAATGTGGTCCTCTACTCGCTGAATGAGACACAGCAGTCCCCATCAGATTCCGGTGAAATTTGTATTTTTGGTGAATATTTTAATGAAAAAAGTGGCCCATTTTTTCAATAGCTTCCAGGTCTTTGGACCGATTGACTCGAAATCGCTCCCAAATGTGCTCCTATACTGGCTGAACGAGACACAGCAGTCCCCATCGGATTCCGGTGAAATTTGTATTTTTGGTGAATATTTTAGTGAAAAGAGACAATGTTTCATGAGACTGCCTTAAGGCTGGCATTAGGGTTAGGGTTAGGGTTAGGGTTAGGGTTATGGAGCTAGGGTTAGGGTTACGGTCGTCTTTTGACCGATTGACTCGAAATTCGTCACGAATGTGGTCCTCTACTCGCTGAATGAGACACAGCAGTCCCCATCGGATTCCGGTGAAATTTGTATTTTTGGTGAATATTTTAAAGAAAAAAGTGGCCCATTTTTTCAATAGCTTCCAGGTCTTTGGACCGATTGACTCGAAATCGCTCCCAAATGTGCTCCTATAATGGCTGAACGAGACACAGCAGTCCCCATCGGATTCCGGTGAAATTTGTATTTTTGGTGAATATTTTAAAGAAAAAAGTGGCCCATTTTTTCAATAGCTTCCAGGTCTTTGGACCGATTGACTCGAAATCGCTCCCAAATGTGCTCCTATACTGGCTGAACGAGACACAGCAGTCCCCATCGGATTCCGGTGAAATTTGTATTTTTGGTGAATATTTTAGTGAAAAGAGACAATGTTTCATGAGACTGCCTTAAGGCTGGCATTAGGGTTAGGGTTAGGGTTAGGGTTATGGAGCTAGGGTTAGGGTTACGGTCGTCTTTTGACCGATTGACTCGAAATTCGTCACGAATGTGGTCCTCTACTCGCTGAATGAGACACAGCAGTCCCCATCGGATTCCGGTGAAATTTGTATCTTTGGTGAATATTTTAAAGAAAAAAGTGGCCCATTTTTTCAATAGCTTCCAGGTCTTTTGACCGATTGACTCGAAATCGCTCCCAAATGTGCTCCTATAATGGCTGAACGAGACACAGCAGTCCCCATCGGATTCCGGTGAAATTTGTATTTTTGGTGAATATTTTAAAGAAAAAAGTGGCCCATTTTTTCAATAGCTTCCAGGTCTTTGGACCGATTGACTCGAAATCGCTCCCAAATGTGCTCCTATACTGGCTGAACGAGACACAGCAGTCCCCATCGGATTCCGGTGAAATTTGTATTTTTGGTGAATATTTTAGTGAAAAGAGACAATGTTTCACGAGACTGCCTTAAGGCTGGCATTAGGGTTAGGGTTAGGGTTAGGGTTATGGAGCTAGGGTTAGGGTTACGGTCGTCTTTTGACCGATTGACTCGAAATTCGTCACGAATGTGGTCCTCTACTCGCTGAATGAGACACAGCAGTCCCCATCGGATTCCGGTGAAATTTGTATTTTTGGTGAATATTTTAAAGAAAAAAGTGGCCCATTTTTTCAATAGCTTCCAGGTCTTTGGACCGATTGACTCGAAATCGCTCCCAAATGTGCTCCTATACTGGCTGAACGAGACACAGCAGTCCCCATCGGATTCCGGTGAAATTTGTATTTTTGGTGAATATTTTAGTGAAAAGAGACAATGTTTCATGAGACTGCCTTAAGGCTGGCTTTAGGGTTAGGGTTATGGAGCTAGGGTTAGGGTTACGGTCGTCTTTTGACCGATTGACTCGAAATTCGTCACGAATGTGGTCCTCTACTCGCTGAATGAGACACAGCAGTCCCCATCGGATTCCGGTGAAATTTGTATTTTTGGTGAATATTTTAAAGAAAAAAGTGGCCCATTTTTTCAATAGCTTCCAGGTCTTTGGACCGATTGACTCGAAATCGCTCCCAAATGTGCTCCTATACTGGCTGAACGAGACACAGCAGTCCCCATCGGATTCTGGTGAAATTTGTATTTTTGGTGAATATTTTAAAGAAAAAAGTGGCCCATTTTTTCAATAGCTTCCAGGTCTTTGGACCGATTGACTCGAAATCGCTCCCAAATGTGCTCCTATACTGGCTGAACGAGACACAGCAGTCCCCATCGGATTCTGGTGAAATTTGTATTTTTGGTGAATATTTTAAAGAAAAAAGTGGCCCATTTTTTCAATAGCTTCCAGGTCTTTTGACCAATTGACTCGAAATCGCTCCCAAATGTGCTCCTCTACGGGCTGAACGAGACACAGCAGTCCCCATCGGATTCCGGTGAAATTTGTATTTTTGGTGAATATTTTAAAGAAAAAAGTGGCCCATTTTTTCAATAGCTTCCAGGTCTTTGGACCGATTGACTCGAAATCGCTCCCAAATGTGCTCCTATACTGGCTGAACGAGACACAGCAGTCCCCATCGGATTCCGGTGAAATTTGTATTTTTGGTGAATATTTTAGTGAAAAGAGACAATGTTTCATGAGACTGCCTTAAGGCTGCCATTAGGGTTAGGGTTAGGGTTAGGGTTATGGAGCTAGGGTTAGGGTTACGGTCGTCTTTTGACCGATTGACTCGAAATTCGTCACAAATGTGGTCCTCTACTCGCTGAATGAGACACAGCAGTCCCCATCGGATTCCGGTGAAATTTGTATTTTTGGTGAATATTTTAAAGAAAAAAGTGGCCCATTTTTTCAATAGCTTCCAGGTCTTTGGACCGATTGACTCGAAATCGCTCCCAAATGTGCTCCTATACTGGTTGAATGAGACACAGCAGTCCCCATCGGATTCCGGTGAAATTTGTATTTTTGGTGAATATTTTAAAGAAAAAAGTGGCCCATTTTTTCAATAGCTTCCAGGTCTTTGGACCGATTGACTCGAAATAGCTCCCAAATGTGCTCCTATACTGGCTGAACGAGACACAGCAGTCCCCATCGGATTCCGGTGAAATTTGTATTTTTGGTGAATATTTTAGTGAAAAGAGACAATGTTTCATGAGACTGCCTTAAGGCTGCCATTAGGGTTAGGGTTAGGGTTAGGGTTATGGAGCTAGGGTTAGGGTTACGGTCGTCTTTTGACCGATTGACTCGAAATTCGTCACAAATGTGGTCCTCTACTCGCTGAATGAGACACAGCAGTCCCCATCGGATTCCGGTGAAATTTGTATTTTTGGTGAATATTTTAAAGAAAAAAGTGGCCCATTTTTTCAATAGCTTCCAGGTCTTTGGACCGATTGACTCGAAATCGCTCCCAAATGTGCTCCTATAATGGCTGAACGAGACACAGCAGTCCCCATCGGATTCCGGTGAAATTTGTATTTTTGGTGAATATTTTAAAGAAAAAAGTGGCCCATTTTTTCAATAGCTTCCAGGTCTTTGGACCGATTGACTCGAAATCGCTCCCAAATGTGCTCCTATACTGGCTGAACGAGACACAGCAGTCCCCATCGGATTCCGGTGAAATTTGTATTTTTGGTGAATATTTTAGTGAAAAGAGACAATGTTTCATGAGACTGCCTTAAGGCTGGCATTAGGGTTAGGGTTAGGGTTAGGGTTATGGAGCTAGGGTTAGGGTTACGGTCGTCTTTTGACCGATTGACTCGAAATTCGTCACGAATGTGGTCCTCTACTCGCTGAATGAGACACAGCAGTCCCCATCGGATTCCAGTGAAATTTGTATTTTTGGTGAATATTTTAAAGAAAAAAGTGGCCCATTTTTTCAATAGCTTCCAGGTCTTTGGACCGATTGACTCGAAATCGCTCCCAAATGTGCTCCTATACTGGCTGAACGAGACACAGCAGTCCCCATCGGATTCCGGTGAAATTTGTATTTTTGGTGAATATTTTAGTGAAAAGAGACAATGTTTCATGAGACTGCCTTAAGGCTGGCATTAGGGTTAGGGTTAGGGTTAGGGTTATGGAGCTAGGGTTAGGGTTACGGTCGTCTTTTGACCGATTGACTCGAAATTCGTCACGAATGTGGTCCTCTACTCGCTGAATGAGACACAGCAGTCCCCATCAGATTCCGGTGAAATTTGTATTTTTGGTGAATATTTTAAAGAAAAAAGTGGCCCATTTTTTCAATAGCTTCCAGGTCTTTGGACCGATTGACTCGAAATCGCTCCCAAATGTGCTCCTATACTGGCTGAACGAGACACAGCAGTCCCCATCGGATTCCGGTGAAATTTGTATTTTTGGTGAATATTTTAGTGAAAAGAGACAATGTTTCATGAGACTGCCTTAAGGCTGGCATTAGGGTTAGGGTTAGGGTTAGGGTTAGGGTTATGGAGCTAGGGTTAGGGTTACGGTCGTCTTTTGACCGATTGACTCGAAATTCGTCACGAATGTGGTCCTCTACTCGCTGAATGAGACACAGCAGTCCCCATCAGATTCCGGTGAAATTTGTATTTTTGGTGAATATTTTAAAGAAAAAAGTGGCCCATTTTTTCAATAGCTTCCAGGTCTTTGGACCGATTGACTCGAAATCGCTCCCAAATGTGCTCCTATACTGGCTGAACGAGACACAGCAGTCCCCATCGGATTCCGGTGAAATTTGTATTTTTGGTGAATATTTTAGTGAAAAGAGACAATGTTTCATGAGACTGCCTTAAGGCTGGCATTAGGGTTAGGGTTAGGGTTAGGGTTATGGAGCTAGGGTTAGGGTTACGGTCGTCTTTTGACCGATTGACTCGAAATTCGTCACAAATGTGGTCCTCTACTCGCTGAATGAGACACAGCAGTCCCCATCGGATTCCGGTGAAATTTGTATTTTTGGTGAATATTTTAAAGAAAAAAGTGGCCCATGTTTTCAATAGCTTCCAGGTCTTTGGACCGATTGACTCGAAATCGCTCCCACATGTGCTCCTATACTGGCTGAACGAGACACAGCAGTCCCCATCGGATTCCGGTGAAATTTGTATTTTTGGTGAATATTTTAAAGAAAAAAGTGGCCCATTTTTTCAATAGCTTCCAGGTCTTTGGACCGATTGACTCGAAATCGCTCCCAAATGTGCTCCTATACTGGCTGAACGAGACACAGCAGTCCCCATCGGATTCCGGTGAAATTTGTATTTTTGGTGAATATTTTAGTGAAAAGAGACAATGTTTCATGAGACTGCCTTAAGGCTGGCATTAGGGTTAGGGTTAGGGTTAGGGTTATGGAGCTAGGGTTAGGGTTACGGTCGTCTTTTGACCGATTGACTCGAAATTCGTCACGAATGTGGTCCTCTACTCGCTGAATGAGACACAGCAGTCCCCATCGGATTCCGGTGAAATTTGTATTTTTGGTGAATATTTTAAAGAAAAAAGTGGCCCATTTTTTCAATAGCTTCCAGGTCTTTGGACCGATTGACTCGAAATCGCTCCCAAATGTGCTCCTATACTGGCTGAACGAGACACAGCAGTCCCCATCGGATTCCGGTGAAATTTGTATTTTTGGTGAATATTTTAAAGAAAAAAGTGGCCCATTTTTTCAATAGCTTCCAGGTCTTTGGACCGATTGACTCGAAATCGCTCCCAAATGTGCTCCTATACTGGCTGAACGAGACACAGCAGTCCCCATCGGATTCCGGTGAAATTTGTATTTTTGGTGAATATTTTAGTGAAAAGAGACAATGTTTCACGAGACTGCCTTAAGGCTGGCATTAGGGTTAGGGTTAGGGTTAGGGTTATGGAGCTAGGGTTAGGGTTACGGTCGTCTTTTGACCGATTGACTCGAAATTCGTCACGAATGTGGTCCTCTACTCGCTGAATGAGACACAGCAGTCCCCATCGGATTCCGGTGAAATTTGTATTTTTGGTGAATATTTTAAAGAAAAAAGTGGCCCATTTTTTCAATAGCTTCCAGGTCTTTGGACCGATTGACTCGAAATCGCTCCCAAATGTGCTCCTATACTGGCTGAACGAGACACAGCAGTCCCCATCGGATTCCGGTGAAATTTGTATTTTTGGTGAATATTTTAGTGAAAAGAGACAATGTTTCATGAGACTGCCTTAAGGCTGGCTTTAGGGTTAGGGTTATGGAGCTAGGGTTAGGGTTACGGTCGTCTTTTGACCGATTGACTCGAAATTCGTCACGAATGTGGTCCTCTACTCGCTGAATGAGACACAGCAGTCCCCATCGGATTCCGGTGAAATTTGTATTTTTGGTGAATATTTTAAAGAAAAAAGTGGCCCATTTTTTCAATAGCTTCCAGGTCTTTGGACCGATTGACTCGAAATCGCTCCCAAATGTGCTCCTATACTGGCTGAACGAGACACAGCAGTCCCCATCGGATTCTGGTGAAATTTGTATTTTTGGTGAATATTTTAAAGAAAAAAGTGGCCCATTTTTTCAATAGCTTCCAGGTCTTTGGACCGATTGACTCGAAATCGCTCCCAAATGTGCTCCTATACTGGCTGAACGAGACACAGCAGTCCCCATCGGATTCCGGTGAAATTTGTATTTTTGGTGAATATTTTAGTGAAAAGAGACAATGTTTCATGAGACTGCCTTAAGGCTGCCATTAGGGTTAGGGTTAGGGTTAGGGTTATGGAGCTAGGGTTAGGGTTACGGTCGTCTTTTGACCGATTGACTCGAAATTCGTCACAAATGTGGTCCTCTACTCGCTGAATGAGACACAGCAGTCCCCATCGGATTCCGGTGAAATTTGTATTTTTGGTGAATATTTTAAAGAAAAAAGTGGCCCATTTTTTCAATAGCTTCCAGGTCTTTGGACCGATTGACTCGAAATCGCTCCCAAATGTGCTCCTATACTGGTTGAATGAGACACAGCAGTCCCCATCGGATTCCGGTGAAATTTGTATTTTTGGTGAATATTTTAAAGAAAAAAGTGGCCCATTTTTTCAATAGCTTCCAGGTCTTTGGACCGATTGACTCGAAATAGCTCCCAAATGTGCTCCTATACTGGCTGAACGAGACACAGCCGTCCCCATCGGATTCCGGTGAAATTTGTATTTTTGGTGAATATTTTAGTGAAAAGAGACAATGTTTCATGAGACTGCCTTAAGGCTGCCATTAGGGTTAGGGTTAGGGTTAGGGTTATGGAGCTAGGGTTAGGGTTACGGTCGTCTTTTGACCGATTGACTCGAAATTCGTCACAAATGTGGTCCTCTACTCGCTGAATGAGACACAGCAGTCCCCATCGGATTCCGGTGAAATTTGTATTTTTGGTGAATATTTTAAAGAAAAAAGTGGCCCATTTTTTCAATAGCTTCCAGGTCTTTGGACCGATTGACTCGAAATCGCTCCCAAATGTGCTCCTATAATGGCTGAACGAGACACAGCAGTCCCCATCGGATTCCGGTGAAATTTGTATTTTTGGTGAATATTTTAAAGAAAAAAGTGGCCCATTTTTTCAATAGCTTCCAGGTCTTTGGACCGATTGACTCGAAATCGCTCCCAAATGTGCTCCTATACTGGCTGAACGAGACACAGCAGTCCCCATCGGATTCCGGTGAGATTTGTATTTTTGGTGAATATTTTAGTGAAAAGAGACAATGTTTCATGAGACTGCCTTAAGGCTGGCATTAGGGTTAGGGTTAGGGTTAGGGTTATGGAGCTAGGGTTAGGGTTACGGTCGTCTTTTGACCGATTGACTCGAAATTCGTCACGAATGTGGTCCTCTACTCGCTGAATGAGACACAGCAGTCCCCATCGGATTCCAGTGAAATTTGTATTTTTGGTGAATATTTTAAAGAAAAAAGTGGCCCATTTTTTCAATAGCTTCCAGGTCTTTGGACCGATTGACTCGAAATCGCTCCCAAATGTGCTCCTATACTGGCTGAACGAGACACAGCAGTCCCCATCGGATTCCGGTGAAATTTGTATTTTTGGTGAATATTTTAGTGAAAAGAGACAATGTTTCATGAGACTGCCTTAAGGCTGGCATTAGGGTTAGGGTTAGGGTTAGGGTTATGGAGCTAGGGTTAGGGTTACGGTCGTCTTTTGACCGATTGACTCGAAATTCGTCACGAATGTGGTCCTCTACTCGCTGAATGAGACACAGCAGTCCCCATCAGATTCCGGTGAAATTTGTATTTTTGGTGAATATTTTAATGAAAAAAGTGGCCCATTTTTTCAATAGCTTCCAGGTCTTTGGACCGATTGACTCGAAATCGCTCCCAAATGTGCTCCTATACTGGCTGAACGAGACACAGCAGTCCCCATCGGATTCCGGTGAAATTTGTATTTTTGGTGAATATTTTAGTGAAAAGAGACAATGTTTCATGAGACTGCCTTAAGGCTGGCATTAGGGTTAGGGTTAGGGTTAGGGTTAGGGTTATGGAGCTAGGGTTAGGGTTACGGTCGTCTTTTGACCGATTGACTCGAAATTCGTCACGAATGTGGTCCTCTACTCGCTGAATGAGACACAGCAGTCCCCATCGGATTCCGGTGAAATTTGTATTTTTGGTGAATATTTTAAAGAAAAAAGTGGCCCATTTTTTCAATAGCTTCCAGGTCTTTGGACCGATTGACTCGAAATCGCTCCCAAATGTGCTCCTATAATGGCTGAACGAGACACAGCAGTCCCCATCGGATTCCGGTGAAATTTGTATTTTTGGTGAATATTTTAAAGAAAAAAGTGGCCCATTTTTTCAATAGCTTCCAGGTCTTTGGACCGATTGACTCGAAATCGCTCCCAAATGTGCTCCTATACTGGCTGAACGAGACACAGCAGTCCCCATCGGATTCCGGTGAAATTTGTATTTTTGGTGAATATTTTAGTGAAAAGAGACAATGTTTCATGAGACTGCCTTAAGGCTGGCATTAGGGTTAGGGTTAGGGTTAGGGTTATGGAGCTAGGGTTAGGGTTACGGTCGTCTTTTGACCGATTGACTCGAAATTCGTCACGAATGTGGTCCTCTACTCGCTGAATGAGACACAGCAGTCCCCATCGGATTCCGGTGAAATTTGTATCTTTGGTGAATATTTTAAAGAAAAAAGTGGCCCATTTTTTCAATAGCTTCCAGGTCTTTTGACCGATTGACTCGAAATCGCTCCCAAATGTGCTCCTATAATGGCTGAACGAGACACAGCAGTCCCCATCGGATTCCGGTGAAATTTGTATTTTTGGTGAATATTTTAAAGAAAAAAGTGGCCCATTTTTTCAATAGCTTCCAGGTCTTTGGACCGATTGACTCGAAATCGCTCCCAAATGTGCTCCTATACTGGCTGAACGAGACACAGCAGTCCCCATCGGATTCCGGTGAAATTTGTATTTTTGGTGAATATTTTAGTGAAAAGAGACAATGTTTCACGAGACTGCCTTAAGGCTGGCATTAGGGTTAGGGTTAGGGTTAGGGTTATGGAGCTAGGGTTAGGGTTACGGTCGTCTTTTGACCGATTGACTCGAAATTCGTCACGAATGTGGTCCTCTACTCGCTGAATGAGACACAGCAGTCCCCATCGGATTCCGGTGAAATTTGTATTTTTGGTGAATATTTTAAAGAAAAAAGTGGCCCATTTTTTCAATAGCTTCCAGGTCTTTGGACCGATTGACTCGAAATCGCTCCCAAATGTGCTCCTATACTGGCTGAACGAGACACAGCAGTCCCCATCGGATTCCGGTGAAATTTGTATTTTTGGTGAATATTTTAGTGAAAAGAGACAATGTTTCATGAGACTGCCTTAAGGCTGGCTTTAGGGTTAGGGTTATGGAGCTAGGGTTAGGGTTACGGTCGTCTTTTGACCGATTGACTCGAAATTCGTCACGAATGTGGTCCTCTACTCGCTGAATGAGACACAGCAGTCCCCATCGGATTCCGGTGAAATTTGTATTTTTGGTGAATATTTTAAAGAAAAAAGTGGCCCATTTTTTCAATAGCTTCCAGGTCTTTGGACCGATTGACTCGAAATCGCTCCCAAATGTGCTCCTATACTGGCTGAACGAGACACAGCAGTCCCCATCGGATTCTGGTGAAATTTGTATTTTTGGTGAATATTTTAAAGAAAAAAGTGGCCCATTTTTTCAATAGCTTCCAGGTCTTTGGACCGATTGACTCGAAATCGCTCCCAAATGTGCTCCTATACTGGCTGAACGAGACACAGCAGTCCCCATCGGATTCTGGTGAAATTTGTATTTTTGGTGAATATTTTAAAGAAAAAAGTGGCCCATTTTTTCAATAGCTTCCAGGTCTTTTGACCAATTGACTCGAAATCGCTCCCAAATGTGCTCCTCTACGGGCTGAACGAGACACAGCAGTCCCCATCGGATTCCGGTGAAATTTGTATTTTTGGTGAATATTTTAAAGAAAAAAGTGGCCCATTTTTTCAATAGCTTCCAGGTCTTTGGACCGATTGACTCGAAATCGCTCCCAAATGTGCTCCTATACTGGCTGAACGAGACACAGCAGTCCCCATCGGATTCCGGTGAAATTTGTATTTTTGGTGAATATTTTAGTGAAAAGAGACAATGTTTCATGAGACTGCCTTAAGGCTGCCATTAGGGTTAGGGTTAGGGTTAGGGTTATGGAGCTAGGGTTAGGGTTACGGTCGTCTTTTGACCGATTGACTCGAAATTCGTCACAAATGTGGTCCTCTACTCGCTGAATGAGACACAGCAGTCCCCATCGGATTCCGGTGAAATTTGTATTTTTGGTGAATATTTTAAAGAAAAAAGTGGCCCATTTTTTCAATAGCTTCCAGGTCTTTGGACCGATTGACTCGAAATCGCTCCCAAATGTGCTCCTATACTGGTTGAATGAGACACAGCAGTCCCCATCGGATTCCGGTGAAATTTGTATTTTTGGTGAATATTTTAAAGAAAAAAGTGGCCCATTTTTTCAATAGCTTCCAGGTCTTTGGACCGATTGACTCGAAATAGCTCCCAAATGTGCTCCTATACTGGCTGAACGAGACACAGCAGTCCCCATCGGATTCCGGTGAAATTTGTATTTTTGGTGAATATTTTAGTGAAAAGAGACAATGTTTCATGAGACTGCCTTAAGGCTGCCATTAGGGTTAGGGTTAGGGTTAGGGTTATGGAGCTAGGGTTAGGGTTACGGTCGTCTTTTGACCGATTGACTCGAAATTCGTCACAAATGTGGTCCTCTACTCGCTGAATGAGACACAGCAGTCCCCATCGGATTCCGGTGAAATTTGTATTTTTGGTGAATATTTTAAAGAAAAAAGTGGCCCATTTTTTCAATAGCTTCCAGGTCTTTGGACCGATTGACTCGAAATCGCTCCCAAATGTGCTCCTATAATGGCTGAACGAGACACAGCAGTCCCCATCGGATTCCGGTGAAATTTGTATTTTTGGTGAATATTTTAAAGAAAAAAGTGGCCCATTTTTTCAATAGCTTCCAGGTCTTTGGACCGATTGACTCGAAATCGCTCCCAAATGTGCTCCTATACTGGCTGAACGAGACACAGCAGTCCCCATCGGATTCCGGTGAAATTTGTATTTTTGGTGAATATTTTAGTGAAAAGAGACAATGTTTCATGAGACTGCCTTAAGGCTGGCATTAGGGTTAGGGTTAGGGTTAGGGTTATGGAGCTAGGGTTAGGGTTACGGTCGTCTTTTGACCGATTGACTCGAAATTCGTCACGAATGTGGTCCTCTACTCGCTGAATGAGACACAGCAGTCCCCATCGGATTCCAGTGAAATTTGTATTTTTGGTGAATATTTTAAAGAAAAAAGTGGCCCATTTTTTCAATAGCTTCCAGGTCTTTGGACCGATTGACTCGAAATCGCTCCCAAATGTGCTCCTATACTGGCTGAACGAGACACAGCAGTCCCCATCGGATTCCGGTGAAATTTGTATTTTTGGTGAATATTTTAGTGAAAAGAGACAATGTTTCATGAGACTGCCTTAAGGCTGGCATTAGGGTTAGGGTTAGGGTTAGGGTTATGGAGCTAGGGTTAGGGTTACGGTCGTCTTTTGACCGATTGACTCGAAATTCGTCACGAATGTGGTCCTCTACTCGCTGAATGAGACACAGCAGTCCCCATCAGATTCCGGTGAAATTTGTATTTTTGGTGAATATTTTAAAGAAAAAAGTGGCCCATTTTTTCAATAGCTTCCAGGTCTTTGGACCGATTGACTCGAAATCGCTCCCAAATGTGCTCCTATACTGGCTGAACGAGACACAGCAGTCCCCATCGGATTCCGGTGAAATTTGTATTTTTGGTGAATATTTTAGTGAAAAGAGACAATGTTTCATGAGACTGCCTTAAGGCTGGCATTAGGGTTAGGGTTAGGGTTAGGGTTAGGGTTATGGAGCTAGGGTTAGGGTTACGGTCGTCTTTTGACCGATTGACTCGAAATTCGTCACGAATGTGGTCCTCTACTCGCTGAATGAGACACAGCAGTCCCCATCGGATTCCGGTGAAATTTGTATTTTTGGTGAATATTTTAAAGAAAAAAGTGGCCCATTTTTTCAATAGCTTCCAGGTCTTTGGACCGATTGACTCGAAATCGCTCCCAAATGTGCTCCTATAATGGCTGAACGAGACACAGCAGTCCCCATCGGATTCCGGTGAAATTTGTATTTTTGGTGAATATTTTAAAGAAAAAAGTGGCCCATTTTTTCAATAGCTTCCAGGTCTTTGGACCGATTGACTCGAAATCGCTCCCAAATGTGCTCCTATACTGGCTGAACGAGACACAGCAGTCCCCATCGGATTCCGGTGAAATTTGTATTTTTGGTGAATATTTTAGTGAAAAGAGACAATGTTTCATGAGACTGCCTTAAGGCTGGCATTAGGGTTAGGGTTAGGGTTAGGGTTATGGAGCTAGGGTTAGGGTTACGGTCGTCTTTTGACCGATTGACTCGAAATTCGTCACGAATGTGGTCCTCTACTCGCTGAATGAGACACAGCAGTCCCCATCGGATTCCGGTGAAATTTGTATTTTTGGTGAATATTTTAAAGAAAAAAGTGGCCCATTTTTTCAATAGCTTCCAGGTCTTTGGACCGATTGACTCGAAATCGCTCCCAAATGTGCTCCTATAATGGCTGAACGAGACACAGCAGTCCCATCGGATTCCGGTGAAATTTGTATTTTTGGTGAATATTTTAAAGAAAAAAGTGCCCATTTTTTCAATAGCTTCCAGGTCTTTGGACCGATTGACTCGAAATCGCTCCCAAATGTGCTCCTATACTGGCTGAACGAGACACAGCAGTCCCCATCGGATTCCGGTGAAATTTGTATTTTTGGTGAATATTTTAGTGAAAAGAGACAATGTTTCATGAGACTGCCTTAAGGCTGGCATTAGGGTTAGGGTTAGGGTTAGGGTTAGGGTTATGGAGCTAGGGTTAGGGTTACGGTCGTCTTTTGACCGATTGACTCGAAATTCGTCACGAATGTGGTCCTCTACTCGCTGAATGAGACACAGCAGTCCCCATCGGATTCCGGTGAAATTTGTATTTTTGGTGAATATTTTAAAGAAAAAAGTGGCCCATTTTTTCAATAGCTTCCAGGTCTTTGGACCGATTGACTCGAAATCGCTCCCAAATGTGCTCCTATAATGGCTGAACGAGACACAGCAGTCCCCATCGGATTCCGGTGAAATTTGTATTTTTGGTGAATATTTTAAAGAAAAAAGTGGCCCATTTTTTCAATAGCTTCCAGGTCTTTGGACCGATTGACTCGAAATCGCTCCCAAATGTGCTCCTATACTGGCTGAACGAGACACAGCAGTCCCCATCGGATTCCGGTGAAATTTGTATTTTTGGTGAATATTTTAGTGAAAAGAGACCAATGTTTCATGAGACTGCCTTAAGGCTGGCATTAGGGTTAGGGTTAGGGTTAGGGTTATGGAGCTAGGGTTAGGGTTACGGTCGTCTTTTGACCGATTGACTCGAAATTCGTCACGAATGTGGTCCTCTACTCGCTGAATGAGACACAGCAGTCCCCATCGGATTCCGGTGAAATTTGTATTTTTGGTGAATATTTTAAAGAAAAAAGTGGCCCATTTTTTCAATAGCTTCCAGGTCTTTGGACCGATTGACTCGAAATCGCTCCCAAATGTGCTCCTATAATGGCTGAACGAGACACAGCAGTCCCCATCGGATTCCGGTGAAATTTGTATTTTTGGTGAATATTTTAAAGAAAAAAGTGGCCATTTTTTCAATAGCTTCCAGGTCTTTGGACCGATTGACTCGAAATCGCTCCCAAATGTGCTCCTATACTGGCTGAACGAGACACAGCAGTCCCCATCGGATTCCGGTGAAATTTGTATTTTTGGTGAATATTTTAGTGAAAAGAGACAATGTTTCATGAGACTGCCTTAAGGCTGGCATTAGGGTTAGGGTTAGGGTTAGGGTTATGGAGCTAGGGTTAGGGTTACGGTCGTCTTTTGACCGATTGACTCGAAATTCG